>NC_137582.1:104180856-106580856 GCF_963210335.1 Falco punctatus
CCTTGAAGGGCTTGAGCCACGTGGGTGCTTTTTGGTACAGAGACCGTAAGTACTAATGCCCGGGCTGCGAGTGGGCAAAGGTCAGAGCAAAGTGAACCCTGCAGCCGCAGCGAGAGCTCCCGTGGTCGGGTGGCCTGAACTGGGCCGAGATCCCGCCCGGTGCTCACCGTGCCCGGTGCTCAGCACAAGGTTGGTGGGGCGCTGCTGCCACAGACGCCCGGTTGGTAACGTGCTGCTGCTGCCACCTGACGGCCAAAAATCGGTACTGCAGCCTTGGCGCTGCGCATGCGCGGTGGCGCCTCCCCTCGGCGCTGCCGGCCGTATATAACGGCATCGCGATCCCGCGCTGCCTGCGGGGTGGTGCTGCGGTGCCCGCTGCTGCCTCCCGGTAAGGAGGCGCTGCTGCCGTCCCTCGAGGACGTTGCCAGCACGCACTGGGCACAGGAGTATGGAATTATAGCACCGCTGCAGTCCCGGGACAAACGCAGCCGTATTTCGTAATATACGTGCGTATCCGGAAACCCCGCCCCTAGGCGTCAAGCGGAATCTGCGCATGCGTTGCCCTCAGTTGGGATGGAGCGATGGCCCTTAGTTGGATGGAGCGCTGCTGCCATCTAGCGAAAAAAAGATGGGTACTGCAGCCAATCTATCTAACACTGCACAGTTTATTATAGGGATGGCATCAAAGATAACAAATGCTGAGATAGAAAAAGAGCTGAGCAGGTTTTTCTGAATTATGGTGACTGAATTGGATGAAAGGAGGAAGCAAAAATGCCATTTAGCAGACCCTCGGTATCACCAAGTACTCTTACAGAATGAGGCCTTCCCACTTGGCTAGTACTAGCTAGGATAAATACTGGTAACAATTGGTTGCTGTTTCTGTCCCCTAAAGTCTGCTCTGAGGACTAAGTAATACATTCCTCCTCTGTGAATATCATTAACGGTGTCTGGCTTCGCTTTCCTTTGGTTGTTTCTGTGTTTTTTAAAAATCGTATTTGCGTATGTGAAAAGGGAAAGATATGATGCTTACTTTTTAGATTAATTGCTGTGGCTGAAGTTGAAGAGTCCAGAAAAATGTAAGCTGGCTGAAGAAATGGGTTGACCTCAAAGCTGTGTCTATCTCCAAACAAGAGAAATCCTGTTTCTCCTGATGAGCAAGGATCATTGTTAAATAGCCATCACATTACCACATCACCAACACATAATTCCTAATGTTATGTGTTTGTATATGTAACAAAATCATACGTGCATTTATTTCTCGTTTGAGAATGCTGTCTATGGAGGGGTTCTCTGTGCTGTAGTTCAGAGACCTGTAACTTAGGCTAAATTTAGACCCGAATACACCACCTAGAAATTAATCCAGTTTTGATGCAAAAGCAAAGGGGACAGATGTTCTACTTTTAGAAGTTGTTTCAGTGGCTAACTGCCTTCACTTAGATCTCAGTTTCACTTTTTTTTAAAAATGTGAATGGTTTTAGTGTTCAGCAATAGGTTCTTCACATATGTCTTCTGCATAAATGTCAGTTCCTGTTAAAATCAATTTATAAAATACTACACCAACTAACTTAAGATGATCTCTTACCTTTCAGACAAACTCGAAAGATGCCAATTTGAAACTTGCATTGTACAACCTGTTTTCCCAAGCTCAAATTTTATGCCTCTTCTCTGTGTTACATACCATTTTCCAAGAACTTAAGATTCTGAGAACTGAACTAAGCATAATACTCCAGCATCTGTCTCATTAATGACATGAAATAATGTCTCAATTCCTGTTTGTTACTATACCATACATAGATTCAAGTATGAAGTTACTCCCTTTCGTTATGACATCACACCAACCTCTCCACCATTACACCTAAAGCCTCCTCAGTCATCGTTTACCACAGATACAGTTCCCACATATGAGACAATGGGCTCCACTTCATCATCCTAATCGGGTTTTGGAGTACTGCAGTAACGCACATTTTACTTGAATAGGCTTTACCTGACTGCTCAGCTCTCACTAACGTTTATCACTGTCAAACATCTCACAACTTCCAGGTTTGTAGCTGTTGCATTCGCTTCCATATAATCAGGAGAACTACCGAACAGAATCCTTCCTGGCACCTTCCCCGGTGGAGCTGTGCATGGGGCGTGCCGTGGAGCAGTTTGGCTCCAGCCGAGTTCAAAACTCAGCAGATCCCCATCTCAGCCCAGAAAGCAGGTAGCCCAACTTTTGTGGTGCCTTGCAGCTGGCTACTGGGGCAGTGTGAGAACAACAAACAGAAATCCTTCCTGGCACCTTCTCTGGTCGAGCTGTGCATGGCATGTACCCAACCCTAACCCCTACCCCTAACCCTACCCCTAAACCCTAAACCTAAACGCTAACCCTAACCCTAAAACCTAACCAAAAACCTAAACCCTAATCATAACCCTAAACCCTAACCCTAAACCTAACCTTAACCCTAACCGTAACCTAAACCAAACCCTAACCCTAACCTGAACCCTAAGACCCTGACCCTAACCCTAACCCTAACCGTTCCTGGCACCTTCTCTGGTCGAGCTGTGCATGGCATTTACCTAACCCTAACCCCTACCCCTACCCCTACCCCTACCCCTAAACCCTAACCCTAACCCTAAACCCTAACGCTAAACCTAAACCCTAAGCCTAAGCCTAACCCTAACCCTAATCCTAACCCTAACCCTAACCCTAACCCTACCCTAAACCCTAACCATAAACCCTAACCCTAACCCTAACCCTTCCTGGCACCTTCTCTGGTAGAGCTGTGCATGGCATTTACTTAACCCTAACACTGACCCTAACCCTAACCCTAACCCTAACCCTAACCCTAACCCTAACCCTAACCCTAACCCTAACCCTAACACTAACCCTAACACTAACCCTACACTAACCCTAACCCTAACCCTACACTAACCCTAACCCTAACCCTACACTAACCTGCCAACAGGCTCAATGCCGCCCTAGCGGTGCCCCCTGCCCCGCCCTCACCCAGCAGGGCAGCCAGCGAACCCCACCGATGGGCGCGATGCAGCCCTAGAGGGGCCCCACGTTGCCGCCCTCACCCGGCAGGGCAGCCACCAAACCCCGCCGACGGGCTCGATGCTGGCCTTGCAGGGCCCCCCGCTAATGCCCTGGCCTGGGAGGGCAGCCAGCGAACCCCGCCGATGGGATCAATGCCGCCCTAGTGGGGCCCCCCCCGCCGCCCTCACCCGGCAGGGCAGCCAGCGAGCTCTGTCGATGGGCCCGACGCCGCCCTTGCGGGGCCCCCCGCTAACGCCCTCAACCTGCAGGGCAGCCAGTAAACCCCGCCGACGGGCTTGATGACGCACTAGCGGGGCCCCCCGCCGCCGCCCTCACCCGGCAGGGCAGTCACAGAACACTGCCAATGGGCTCAATGCCAGCCCTAGCCAGGCCCCCCACCTTCGCCCTCACCTGGCAGGGCAGCCAGCGAACCCTCCCAACAGGCTCAATGCTGGCCTAGCAGGGCCCCCCACCGCCACCCTCACCCGGCAGGGCAGCCAGGGAACCCCACCAACGGGCTAGGTACTGGCCTAGCAGGGCCCCCCACTAACGCCCTCCCCAGAAGGGCAGCCAGCGAACCCCACTGATGGGCTTGATGCCGCCTTAGCGGGGCCCCATGCCGCTGTCCTCACCCGGCAGGGCAGCCACCGAACCCCGCTGACGGGTTCGATGCCGCCCTTGCAGGGCCCCCCGCTAACACCCTCACCCGGCAGGGCAGCCAGGGAACCCCGCCGACGGGCTCGATGTTGCACTTGCGGGGCCCCCTGCTAACTCCTAACCCGAACCCGAACCCTAACCCTAACCCTAAATCGAAACCTAATCCGAACTCTAACCCTAACCCGAACCCGAACCCAAACCTTAACTCTAAACTCTTACCCTAACTCTAACCCTAACCCTAACCTTAACCCGAAACCTTACCCTAACCCTAAACCAAACCCTTATCCGAAGCCTAACCCTAACCCGAACCCGAACCCTAACCTTAACCCTAAAATCTTACCCTAACTCTAACCCTAACCCCTGACTCTTAAACTAACCTTAACCCTAACCCTAACCCTAACCCTAACCCTAACCCTAAGGGTAACCCGAACCCAAACCCTAACCCTAACCCTAACTCTTTACCCAAATTCTTTACCCTACCTCTAACCCTAGCACTAACCCCTAACCCTAAACTTAAGAGGCATCTAACCCTAACCCGAAGCCGAAGCCGAACCCTAATGCTAACCCTAACCCTTACTCTACCCTGACTCTAAGAGGCTAACCCTAACCCTAACCATAAAAGGATAACCCTAACCCTAACCCTAACCCTAAGAAGAGTCTAATCCTAACCCTAACACTAACCATAACCCTAAACCTAAACCGAACCCGAACCCGAACCCTAACTCTAACCCGAACTATAACCATAACCCTAACCCTAACCCGAAGCTGAACTCGAACCCTAACCTTAACCCTAAACTCTAACCCTAACCCTAACCCCTAACACTAATCCTAACACTTAACCTAACCCTAACCCGAACTGTAATCCTAACCCTAATCCTAACCAGAACGCTAACCCTAAGCCTAACCCTCAACCGAACCGTAACACGAACCCTAACTCTAACACTAACCCGAACCAAAACCCTAATCTTAACCCTAAACTATTACCCTAACTCTAACCCTAACCCTAACCCTAACCCTAACCTGAACCCTAACATGAATCCTAACCCAAACCCGAAACCGAAACCGAACCCTAAATGTAACCCTAAACACTTACCCTAACCCTAACCCGAATCCTGATCCTAACCCTAATCCTAACTCTAATCCTGAGGCGTCTAACCCTAACACTAACCCTAAGAGGCTAAAAGTAAACCTAACCCTAACCCTTACCCTAAACCTAACCCTAACCTAAGACTGACCCTGACCCTAACCCTTAAGACTAATCCTAACCCTAAACCTAAATCTTAACCCTAACCCTAACCATAACCCTAACCCCTAAGTCTAACCCTAACCCGTACCCTAACCCTAACCTAACCCTAACCCTAACCTGTACCCTAACCCGTACACTAACCCTAACCCTAACGCGTACCCGTACCCGAACCCGTAACCTAACCCTAACCCGAACCCGAACCTGAAACCTAACCTTAACCCTAAACTCTTACCCTAACCCTAACCCTAACCCCTAACCCCTAACCCCTAACCCCTAACCCTAACCCCTAACCCTAACCTTAACCCTAAACTCTTTACCCTAACCCTAACCCTAACCTTAACCCTAACCCTAACCCTAACCCCTAACCTTAACCTTAACCCTAACCCCTAACCCCTAACCCTAACCCCTAACCTTAACCCTAATCCCTAACCCCTAGCCCTAACCCCTAACGCCTAACCCTAACCCTAACCCGCACGTGTAATAGCGTTCCTGGCAAACTTAGGGCGGTCCCTGCGCAGAACCGGCGCGTGGCTGGGGGTGGGGTTTGTGCCCGCGTGCGCGTGTTACAGACTCCGCCTGCAGCGCTGCCGGCGGGTAGCGGCGGTGCGTGCCGGGGGGCGGCTGCGCTGCAGCCACCCGGGTTCTGGTCACGCCGCCGGCAGAATCTTTCCCGCGCGGAGGACACACGTTTGAGCCCCGTGGTCTGTTACCAATCTTTGGTCGCTAGATGGCAGCAGCGCTCCATGCAAACTAAGGGCAGCGCATGTGCAGAATCGGCTTGACGGCTGGGGACCGGCGTTGTGGCTACGTACATACGGGCTGTACGTATGGGCTACGCATACGGTCCGGGCCCGTTTCCGGCCCACAGGGCGTGCTGGAGCGGTGGTGGCAGTGCGGGGCCTTCGCCGGGAGCCTGGAAGACTTTCGGGCCGGGACGTGCAGCGCTGCGCTGGGTGAGCGGTCGGGCTGAGGGCGGCCGGGGGCCGGCGGGCGAGCCCGGGCGTGGCCGTCGGGCAGCGGCCGGCCGGGGGGGACGTGGCGGGCTGGCACTCCGCCACGGCAGGGAGCGCCTGGTGCCGGCGGCGGGCGGCCCGGCCCGGGACCGGCGGGGCTGCCAGCGGTTCTCGTCTCCCCGGCAGTGACGGTGGTCAGCGGGCTGCTCACGGTGCTGCCTTTTTTTTTTTTTTCTCGGAGCTGCGCCGCTACCTCGGCGAGGAGCGGCGGCGGGGCGGCCCCGGTGCTCCCTTGCGGCGGCGGGGCCCGGGAGGGGGGTCGGCCCGCGGCGCCCTGCCGCCCCCCCGCCGCCTCCGGGTGCCCGGGCAGCCGCCGCAGCGCTGCGCGGGGCTTTGTCCTTCCCCCAGCCGCCGGCCGGGCCGTGGCAGCGGGCAGGGGCTGCCGCCCCCCGCGGGCCGCAGGGGCTGCCTTGGGGGCTGCGGTAACGCTGTCTCAGGGGGTGGCTCAGGAGCCTCTGCCCGTCTCTGCGAGCGGGCAAGGGAAGGGAAAGCCAGCAGTGGAATCCCCACCCCTCGCCCCCGATTGCTGATTTCTCTAAAAACTATTGCAAAGGGCAAGCGTTTAACTACCGGGGAGGGTCGGGAGGCAGCAGCTCAGGTGTCTCGCTGATCCTGTGTCGTGACAGTCAGCTCCTGGGCCAGAGCAGCCGAGGGGAAGAGGCCTTTGGATTTGCTTCCCAGTGAAACGGGGCTCTTTTTGTTTTTTCTTTTTACCTAGGTTCATCCGGAATTGTACGTTGACAAATCAAGGGGAGCGAAAGTGAAGGTCAGTCTAGATGTTACTTTTCCACATATGCCTTGTGCTTGTGAGTCGGACCGCTGACCACGGAGGGATAACTTTTGTACTTGCCGAGGGCCCACGAGGCTCCCAGTGCTGCGCTGCTGCTTGGGCAACAGCCGGGGAGGAATTGGTGGTCCCTCGTGGTTACGCAGCCAGGCCTGCTGGGCGCTTAAACCAGCTCATCCAGTCAGGCAATATTATTTTTCTAGATTGTAAATGAGCCTGAGGTATAAACCTGACATGCGGAATTAGACTCTGTAACTCGAAAGTTATAAAGTAGGTATGTTTATTGCGCGCAGATGCACGGGGGATCGCTCCTCCACAAGCGTGCATACCCGAAGTGACGAACCATCCCACATTTATACAATGAAACAAATGAATATTCAATTAACGCCTATACATATTTGTTACCTAAACCCCGCTTCGTATGTTAATTAGCTTATCAGTCCTTTGCCTGGAATGTGGTGGTCTTGCAGGTTTGTAGGTGATTCATGTTCTTGTGACCATCCGATCTTCTCCAGCAAGGAAACTTAGCACTCCCTCCCTCTAGATAGCATTGGAATATCTCTCATCCTTTTCTCATTCTTTTTTAAATAGCCCCTTTTGTTAGAGAAAGAAGGGCAGGCGTCTCCCGTCTCCCCTTTGTTAGAGGAAGAGGGGCAGGCGTCTCCTCAAAAACTGTAGTTGTCTCCTCAGAGCTGTGTGCCTATGTGACCAGACACCGCACCCATGACTAGTCACCATACCCACATTTCTGAGTAGACATATACAATCACAGTCGGTGTTAAGCGTCCCCATTTCACACTATTTCTCCATATCAAACCCACTTATGTTTCTGTATGGCGGTGTACTTTGTCAGAGAGCTTAGTCATACTGACAGAGCTGGCACAGAGTTCCCTTGGGACTCCAGATTTGACTGTCCTGTTGAAAGGCGCGAGAACCTGCTTTGGAAGTCACTTGGCAAGGCACAGCTTTGCTGTGATTTTTGTACTTGAATTCTGACTGTAATGCCAACGCTACGTGTTAGCCTTTCTCCAGCAGTTATAAAAGCAGAACGAGCGTTAAGAATCTGCTTACCTTGTAACTAAATTCAAAACAAAGTTGTGGGATGAAGTGGCTGGAAGTCCTGCAAATCTGACTGGGTATTGCTGCCGTGCATGTCACCTGTCTGTCTACTGATCGTTCCTGCCTCTTGTTCTGTTGTAATTCCTTTGGGCAGTGCGTTGGGCTCTAAATGTCGTGCATCTTGACTTCCTCCTGACCCTCCAAGATGTTATCGGTCTTTGCCTTCCTCACGTTTAACAGGGCGTGGGAAGGCCAGAGAGACTGGAAGCCTCGGCTGTTCTGTGTGGAGAAGCTGTCGGCCTTCTAAGAGAGCGTGTAGCCAGCAAGCGCATCGTGGTGCTTCGATACCAAGCTGATACCACAGGCCTCAATCTTTTTTTTGTGAAAAGGGATCACAAGGAAATGTGCTGGTGTTGAAGGGGGGAAGGTGGCGGGGGAAGAGGTAGGAGGCAGCTTTCAACCAATTTTAGGCTTAACTCCTGTGTTCCTGAAAATGGTTCTGGGCTTTGAGGGCTTTGCTTTTGGCTTTTTGCCTTAAGCGCGTCTACCTTTCAGGGTAACGCTTTCTTGGAAGTTGGAAACGGTCCTTCTGGGACACCAAACCAAACCCCATACCTGGGAAGGCCATTTAGTGTGCTGCACCGTGCGTTTTATTCCCTGTCAGTCACTTGACCCTAGACGTACACGCTTTCCTGGTTTGGCACGTTCTTACCCTGCTGGCTGAAAGATTCTGTCTTTTCATTTCCTCAGCTTGCCACAGGCCATAACATTTGTGTGTTCATAGACCGCTTTCCTTGCTCGCCGCTTTCAGATTTGAGCGTCGATGCCATGGATGTAACAGGAGAGCAGCAGTAGGATGTAGAGCACAAGCCGTTTAAACAGCACTTGGATAAAGCTGCCAGTCGTGTGACTCCAGAAACCAACAGACACAGTAAGATGCTATTCTGCCATTCTTGGATGGATGCTCTCATAGTCTTTCCATCACCGTGTGCCTGCTATGAGGTTCATGGGAACAAGGGACGGCTGAATCCAGAGCGCTTTAAAGACCACAAACTCTTGAAGAGGGTATAGGACGGCAGTCTGCTACACTGGCAGATGAGACAAGCTCCTGTTTCTTATACTCAGTACTTTTGCAAGGCAAGTCTTTGCCTGGTCCCTCTGAAATTGCAACAAGGACTCATGGCTGCATTTCAGGAGTAGAGCTGCTGAGTGAATAGGCTTTTCCTACTAGAAGTCAAGCAGCTGTTCAGGCAAAACTTGACTTTGATTGCATCTTTAAATCCTAGGAGGCTGACTGTCCTGGTTTCAGCTGGGATGGAGTTAATTTTCTTCTTAGGAGCTAGTAAAATGCTGTGTTTTGGCTATGATGTGAGAACAACGCTGATAACCGCACTGATGTTTTTAGTTATTGCTGGGTGATATTTTTCCTAAATCAAGGACTTTTCAGTTCCTTGGGCCCTGCCAGCCAGAGGGCTGGGGGGAGGCAAGAGACTGGAAGGGGACACAGCTAGGTCAGCTGTCCTGAACCAGCCAGAGGTATTCTGTGGGACGTCATGCTTGGTATAGAAACTTGGAGGGTTAGCTGGAGGGAGATCGATGTGGGGACTGCCTGGGCATCGGTCAGCGGGTGGTGAGCAGTTGTACTGTGCATCACTTGGTGTTGGTGGGGTGTTTTTCTTTCCTTTTCCCTTCCTTTGAATTTTACTCTTTCTTCCCCACCTTTCCATCCCAATTATTATTATTATTGTTATTTCTGTTGTCCTTATCTCTTTATTCTGTTATAAATTATTGTTCTTATCTCAACCCTCGAGTTTTGCATGCCTTTGTGATTGTCCTCCCTACCCCTCTGGGTGGTGGGTGTGTGGGGGCGGGGGGGGTGGGTGAGCAAGTGGCTGGGTGGTGTTTGGTTGCTGGCTGGGATTAAACCATGACAATCTGTTTTTTGGCACCTAAGGTGGGGTATCGAAGGGTTGAGATAACAACAGGTCTAATCGAGACTGTGTTAGATTAAATTGTTTGCAGTATGCATTGTATTAAATTCATAGTAATTGGCTACAATGCTGGCTTATCTGTTTTTGAATTTGCTGCCCATTGTTTAAATCTTTAAGTCCTGGTAGGCTGACAAATGGGACAAGGTGGTTGGAGGAAAGAGCTTCTCTCCAGGGAAGGCTCCACTGACTTGAGCTTTAAGCCTAAACTATCATCTTACTATCTTTACTTTGTGTGTGTTAATGCATACCTGATAAATACATTTCAGTTAATTTATCAGTTAGTTACAAGTTGGCTATACATAAACCTCTCCTCTGCTTTTTTGATGTGTTGTGTTATGACTTAATGTTGTACTTCAATACAAACCGGGAACGATTCTGGTAGTGTTGCAATCTAATGGTAATAATGCATCGTCTTTTCTTGTCTGTGAACAGAAGGGAATCAAGCCGACTGTCGCTGTTCCCCCAGGCAGGGTGGACACCTGAACAGCTTTGGTCTCAATGCCCAAGCCTGGGCCCAGCCCGAGAAACGACTGGCTGCTTCGGTAATTTGGCCATAAGGTATTAACTGGTTGTGTGGGAAGGCGCCTAAACAATACTGTCTGTTCTTTGCTTCGGTATGTCTGATCTGTAATGGATTCTTAAACGTTGGGTGTTGAAGGAGGCTTGGAGAGGCTGTGCTGGTCCCTGGCCAGCAGTCCGTGCCCTGTGGCAGGGGCTGGGGTCTGCGGCCGGGCAGAGCCGCGGTGTGCAGGGGCGCAGCCCGGCCCCCGCTGGGTCACTCTGCTGGCTGCTCCGGGGAGGCTGCTTTGAGCAGCGCTTTTGCTTTTGTATTCCTCTTGCCGTGAGGCAATGTTATACTTTTGTTCTCATGAGATTCTGTCACGTTAGCTTTAGGCCCATTTCCCACTTATTAATTAAACCTGGTCTGCGGAGGACTGGAGCTGCCCTTCTCCCACCCCTGCTGTGATGTCACGTGCAGATTTTGTATTTGAAGTCTCAGCTCTGTCATCCAAATTTTGAATGAAGATACTCAGCAGACTAAAGACCAGGGCTGACCCCTGTTCAAATACCTGTCTTGTTTGACAGTCAGCCGTCAAGAACTGGGCTCCAAGTGCAGTATTTTATGAACCCGCTCAAGCCACCCGCCTTATGGTAATTACAGCATGACAGTATTTCCCTTGTTTGCTTATAGGAAAGTTTCATGGAATAGGGTTATGGGTCCTGAAAAGGTTAGGATACAGCCCATCCCCTGCTTCCCTCTTCTTCACTGATCCAGTTATTCTCTTAAAGGAATTAGAATGGTATGCCACTACTGGCTCTTGGGGGGGGGGGAAAATGAATGGTGACTGTTTTCTAGTGCTGTGTTACTTTTTAGGTGTTTGTACGTCTGTTTTGGTGTCCCATTCACCTACCCTGTGGTTCATTCATCCTAGTATCTTTTCATGTTGAGTTGAGGCTGACTGATGTGTCCCTCACTGCTGCCCCTTTTGCTATAGGAGCAGGCAGATAGGGCAAGTAAGAAGCAGCGGTAAAAGTGCTGAGCAGAGGATTTGGTTTTCCCTTTCCCAGCCATCCCTTTGGCTTGCTTTGTGACTTACTCCCTGCCCCTTTATTACCTCTTCTTTAAGAAAAGATAGGTATTTACCTCGCTGCCATAACGTGAGTTTTAATGAACCCACAGCTGAACAAAGCAGAACAGACCTAGCACAGATAGTTCTGTCATTCATTGGCATGTTTTAGGCAGGTAAAATGAGAGGAGGTTTACCCTGGAGACCTTTCTTCCCTAGTTGTTCAGCCTCTGACACCACCATCTATGCATCGCCTGCCTCAGTCCTACATTTCTTCTCAGGGTTGTGCAGATTATCAAGGCATATAGGTTGTGTGAGGTCTTGATTTTTGAGCCTTGCTTCTTTGGAGGAGATGCCCTTGTCTGCACAAGGGGTGAGGCATGTGTCACTGTAAACCTGCACCAAGAGCTGGACGCTTGGCCATCCTGACATGAGGTGTCTTGAAATAGATCCGTATCAGTCATGGCAGTCTATACATGTCCAAGATATTAGGAAGAACTGTAAGAAAGCAAATGCAGCGTAGTCGTGTATTCTGCACGTACACACCACACCCTGTGGTGTTCTAAAGCAGCCTTCTGCTTTCAGCCTCCCAGGCAACGTTACTTGTACAGGACTGTGCCTTTTTTTGATGGTTTTCAGGCTCATTCAGTCTCTTACTGAGCCCTTCTTTTATGGATGGATGCTTTTTCTATCGTAGGTGATGATCAGGGCTTGTATGTAAATCTAGGGGCTGGAGTTTGACAGGTAATCTCGGTGGAGCAACAGTAGTGGGTAACAGGTAAACCGAAGCCTGGAAAAGGCAAGAGCACGCCTGCAATTTCAGGCAGTGAGGGCTGTAAAGAGGCTGTGTAAGGACACTGGTGATGACTAATATATTGTCCTCTCTAGATACAGACTTGTGTGGTTTACAGCACAAAATAGTGTGTCAGCACAGGATACAGATGCGTTTCCACAAGTCATGACGAAACGAGCTGGCTTGCCTTTACAATTCATTTATCAAAGCATTTCCAGTTCCCATTTTGAGGCCAGAGGCTAATGATAAGTATCTCTTCAGGAACACTACATGGTGCTCAGCAAAAATGATACTCAATTAAAAAACAAAACAAACAAACAAAAAAAACCCTGTTGCAGGTCATGACGTGTCCAAACCTCAGCACGGCACCTGAGGGACCATCAGCACTCAGACTCTCATGGAGAGGAAGGCAAAATGGCAGTTTATTGAAAGACACAGGCACTTACATACTAGTAACAGAGCCAGCCCCTTCGTGGGCAGTTTTCTACTTAGTTCCTACGTTTCCGTCACAACATGTGCTCTTCCACATCGCCGCATCCCTATGCTACTACTACAAAAACGCACACCCGTGAAACCTGAAGAGTGTCTATTTTGGCTTGAGAGTATTAAGTAACCTGGGATAACAGCTGAAAACACTTTGTGTATGCCAAAGTAACAGGAATTTTTGTTGCCAGTTTGGATTTGGGGAATATACAGAGATGTTAATGCAACGGATCAGTCCTCAGTTCAGAACTTTGATGCTAACTTGCCTGGGGGACCCTCCTATACTTTTTTTGTATTTAATCAGTGAAAACTGCTGGCTGGGGGTTGATTTGGAGAATCATACCCAGAAACACCTTTCTCTGAAAGGCAGCAGTAGCAGCAGTTCAGTAGAAAGGATAAACAGCTGGATGGTTTGATCCCAAGCATGCTTATAGGTGTCTTCTGACACTGAATATCGGTCTAAGACCCAGATTACTAGAAATGCTGTCCTTCCAGGCTTTAATAATAATCTAAACGTTTCTATAGGTATTCTATTAATTAGGATACATAGGGGTGTTTATTGACCATTGAGAAATAAGTCCAGTGTTTACCAATCTTGCTGTGTTGTTGGCCACTTCAGCTTGCTAGAATTTGCCACTTTCAGTTTGAGGGCAGAACTCTGTGGTTCTTATGCCTATTCCAAGAATTCACAAGGGAGAATAAAAGGCTGTGTGTTGTTTTGGGGTAGGGTTTTTTTATTTGGTTTGGTGGGCTTTTTTGGTTGTGATTTTTTTTTTTGTTGTTTTGTTTTTTAAAACAGAAACCACATCAGACACACTGTCATATCTTAGTCTTAGTCACCTCCTCATTTGCTGGCCAGTTCTGTGCAAACATGCTGCGTTAAAATGACAGTCTCTCTCGGTCTGCCGTTACGGAGCCAAGGCAGTTACAGCTGTGATTCCAAAGAGAGCCTATGTCCTTTATTTCATTTGTTTCCTATTAGCTGTAGCATAGTCACTGGACAGCACTGAAGGATGCTTTACTAAATATCCTGTCCTATTTTTATTTACCTGGTCGCCTTAACGGCACAGAAACCATTAGGAACAGCCTTCAGCAATAAGTATTTAGACCCTGTTCAGAGCTTTGAGCACAGCCATGTGAGTTATCCGCTCTGTTTCTCTGTGCTGCTTCAAATTTAAGTTTTTAGAGTAAATGTGGTGCGACGAGCGAGGGGAAGCAAGCGGCCGACTCAGTGTGAGTGATAAAGCAAGCTTCGATTTATTACGGCGCGATTATGTCTTATATACAGTTCCAGTTAATTATGCCTACAAGTCATCTGCTAATTGGCTAAGCTCTAAAGGGTTACATGTTCATACGTCCTCCTACTTGCGGTTTCTGCGGATAGCTAGCTACATATATTTTTTTCTCTCTTGTCTACACGAATTCCTCAAAGTTATTTACAACATTAGGCACAAGGTCAGTGTTTTCCTCGGCTTCCTTATCAGCATGCCTCAGCACAGCTGCAAGGCCTGCTTCAGCTAACTTACGCTAACTTTGTTTCACAAAGATCTTTAAGGGAGTCATGGCCGTGATCACACGGCCATTCTGCAACATTTCCCCCTTTTTCTCTTTGCGCAAGCAAAACTTGTGCAGTTACACACTCGAGTAATTTTCCGAATACAAGAGAGAACACAGCTTAAACATACGAGTGCAATGCTAACAATTATTACTATAAGCAATACACTTTACAACAGCCCTTTTAAACTACCAGAAGACCGCCCTAATAATAGAGCACCATAACTTTGTCCATTAATTATCAGAGGTCCTCGGACACGAGTTGCAATTTTTTGTGTTCGGTTGTCAATTAATGTTGTATCCACTGCTGTTGCCAGGTCCAGGCTGAGGCTCCCTCGGGTGGCGGGTTGTAACACAGTGTCTGTCGATAAGAGTTGGTCATGTCTCCTGGAGGGGGTGTCGTGAAGGTGACAGGAGTCGCGATTGGGGTCGACGCGCTGCGGCTCCTCGCGCTCGGTTTCTCGTTTCCCGTCTGCCGACAGACGTTGGTCTTGTGGGTTCCTTGCTGACAGTTTTGGCACCACACTTGACATTGTCGACATCGGTCACGGGTATGTCCTGGCTTCCCGCATCGATAGCAGAGGAAGTCTCGGCGCGTGGTGGTCACTGGCTTCGGGGGCGCAGTAGCCCCAGGGGGGCGCAGAGGCGCAAGCGCTGCAAATGCCTGACTTTGGGCTTGCACTAAATCTCTCCCTACTGCTTGGATTGCTTCCACTAGCAAGGCTTGCTGACCTACTGGCACCCGACTCATTCGCTCTAGCATTGTTTCTACAGAAGAATCTAAGGGCAGGGTTACTAAAATGCCTTTGGTGTCACTGTTACTATTCTCCAAAATACATTGGCGCAATAACGGCCCTTTCATAAAGTTAGGTGTATCTGGTGGGCTCACTGTGGAGGCCTGACTCATTCACTGTACTACGTAACTGACAATATTTTCCAATCAAAGCCTCCCAGGTTCCCTGTCTTTGGTTAGCGGCATTCATCTGATACGTTACAGGGAAAGCTTGTAGGGGGTTGTCTTGATCAGCAATATCAAATATTCCCTGAGCAGCCGCTTCTTGTGCTATTTTTTGCCAATTAATGTGCGTAGAACGCACCAGTTTCTTTACTGTATTTTTTTTTGTTTGTTTGTTTTTTTTTTTGTTTGTTTGGTTTGTTTTTTTTTTTTTTTAGAATTTTGTATTGACTGCTCACTGCTATTTTCTTCCTCAGCAGCACTTTCGTCAAATGTGTCCCCGCCCTCTGGCCCCCCGGAGGCTACTGCGCCGAAAAAGGGGGGGGGGGGGGGGGCGAAGGACACGAAGGGTCTATAGGTGGTACAGTGGGCTCTATAGGTGGTACAGAGAGCACTATTTGTGATAAAGAGGGTATTGGAATGTGATTTTCACATAGCATAACTTTTCCTGCATTAGGATCTGCGCTTGCAAGTCGGCTTGTTACTGCCGCAGCAAGGCGCTCTGCTTGATATCTTTTTACACAATTAGTTACTTCATGCCATGATTTCATCAATTCTTAGCAACTTTATCATCATCAATTACTAAATCCCATAAACAATCTCCATAATTACGCCATTCATCTACTTCAAACATATGCTCAGGATCTGTAAAATATCCTTTTGCTTTACCCATAGTAATTAACCTGGCCAGATCTTTTAAAGGGCCTACTCCCCGCTTTTCTAAAAAGCATCATAAAAGTGCTACCTCTTTTTCCATAGCGCGCTTAAAACAGTCCTTTTCCTTGATTAAGATGCAGCCTTTTCTCTGGGTAGACACTCACGGGCGGCGAACCTTTCCTTGATTAGTCGTCGGTTCAAGCACGGATCGAGTTACGATGCCTGCATCAGTCGATCTTCACTCCCTGGTCGCTGCTACCAGTGCTTCTCCGTCCTCGCTGTCCGGTGAAGAACAAGGATTGGGGGTCCTTTGTTTGGGCGCCACTTGCGACGAGCGAGGGGAAGCAAGCGGCCGACTCAGTGTGAGTGATAAAGCAAGCTTCGATTTATTACGGCGCGATTATGTCTTATATACAGTTCCAGTTAATTATGCCTACAAGTCATCTGCTAATTGGCTAAGCTCTAAAGGGTTACATGTTCATACGTCCTCCTACTTGCGGTTTCTGCGGATAGCTAGCTACATATATTTTTTTCTCTCTTGTCTACACGAATTCCTCAAAGTTATTTACAACATTAGGCACAAGGTCAGTGTTTTCCTCGGCTTCCTTATCAGCATGCCTCAGCACAGCTGCAAGGCCTGCTTCAGCTAACTTACGCTAACTTTGTTTCACAAAGATCTTTAAGGGAGTCATGGCCGTGATCACACAGCCATTCTGCAACAATGTGGAGTGTGATCAAGTACATTTCGGAGCAATTTGCAGGCACTGCTTTTAGAGCCCGTGACAAACTGCAAATGTGAAATAACGCCTCCTGCGCCGCTCATCTGCACGGGAAGCTGTGGGAGCAGCACTGAGCGAGCGTTGAGGGCAGAAGGCTTGAGGCTTCTACTTCTTGCCTACAAGTAACAAGCCTGGCCCCAACCAGGGACTGGGTCTCTGTGGAGGGGTTTTCCCTGCCTGCCGTGTCCCGTTCCTGTAGCCTCTGGGGAAGGACAGCTTCTGCAGCTCCCTCTGTGCTGACGCTGCGGGCAGCAGCTGAACCAGCCGCGGGCTGGAGCCTATAAAGAGGATCGGAGAAGCGTGCTGAGTTTTCCGATGTCCCATCCCAAGCTAGGTGCTCCCTTGTTTTCGGGCCAAGGGCTCTGAGGATCTGTGCTGAACTCTTTACAGTTTATTGAGCCTCCTGTGACCAAATGTGGTGATGACCCCGCTTCATCGAGACGAAGGATGGCTGATGCTAACTAGCCATGTCCAGTGGAAGCCTGTGGGAGTTAACATGGGCATAGAGAGTTCTTTAATCCAATACTTGGTGGCACCAACTGCTTTAATTTTGACTTAAATGAGACCAGGCACTTGGTATGCAAACTGCAGAGGTGTTCTGCTTACAAGCAAAGCATTTGGTGTTTTTGCTTTTTAAAGAAACTCAACAGGCAGTATAAAGAAAGTAAGCAAGCTGAATTGTAAAAAAAAAAATAAAAAAAAAAAATCAGTGAAGCTATCAAAGAACTATGTGTACCCTCTAGAAATTCAGCTAGCGAGCGTACCAATGGGTGAGATTTGTCCATTTTTCTTGGTGGAAAAATTTCTGCCCTGTGAGCCGTGAGGATGGCTCTGATAGCAGGGAGAGGCAGTTTCTGCCACTGTGCAGAAGGGTGATGCTTCTGCTTTCCTGGCTGGGTTTGGTAGTGCTGTCAGTGGTGATTGTGTGGCTCTACCAAGATCAGTCATTTGAAGTGTTGCCACTTGTTAAGTATAATTGGTGGCTCTGGTCTGGTGGGAAGCTAGATCTGCCCTTCACGCCGTGTGACAGGCTATCAAGACCATGTGTCAGACTGGTTATGCCTTTACTGGTGGCTGTAGACAGAAAATCAGAGGGCAAGTGCTGCTCCTCACATTCACTCTTTCCACCTTTTTGCAGGCTGTGTGAGAGAGCACCTAGATGTGTTTGAAACATCTGGGAATGAAGCAGACATGGCTTTGCCACCTCTGTCAGGATCTCGGAAGGGGAAAATAGCAAGAGAAGTTACCAAAGCCCCAGCAGAATTGGGACAGGGGGGATGGGAGCTCCCAATAGGGTTGGACATTTGGGAATTGTGTGCCAGACAAGTACAGAATAAATGCTGCATGTGAAGCAAAGACACCATAAGGTAAAAGGAGTGAGTGAAGGGCGTGTTTGTATGGGAAAGAGCAGTCTGAAGGCACGAAAGGAAAAATGGTTGAACACAAGGATAAAATAAATGAAAGCATAAAGCAAAAGCAATAAAACAAAAGTAGTAGGTAATGTTTATTTGGAGGGGAGCGTGTGTGTGTAAACCCCAAGCATTAGGAATAGCCTGCAATTTCCAGAAAAAAACACCCTCAAAAAGGGCAGGCCGAGAGGAGAAAAAAGAGAGACTGTGGTCTAGGAGAAACACCTAAGAACAGGCAAAGAACCTGGAAAGGGCATGAGGTTTAGCGAAACTGAGTTGCCGCTAGCAGCAGGGATGTCCACTGCTAGCCTGTACAAATGTGTGATCATATATATGTATAAAATAATATATAAATGATTATTAAAAAAACCATGATCACATAGTAGTGACGTGGCCTCTCCTCTTTCTCCTTTTGGTCCCTGTGCTGCCCTAATACATCTGCCTCATCTAGGCTCTGGTCTTGCCCCATCACCAGGGTGTTTGTGCTGTGGTCAGGCTGAAGGATCCTTAGTTTCTATTGTGCTTGTGGTGGTTCAGTGTGGTACAAATAATGGATATAAGCTGCTTATTAATGTAAGCTATGTTGTCATAGGGACGCTGAGGAAACTGACTTACAAAGTAAAGGTTTTCAAAGGAAATATTTACCAAAGAGCCTTCTCTGTTGATGTGTTCCATACCTTGGAAATGGAGAATGACTGTTAAAGAAAAACTTGAGTAAAACAAGAATAAAAAAAACATGTGCCAGGTGCACACTGTTGCCAAACAAAGAACTTCAAACTTGATGACAAAGCTGTATATAAGCTTGCATGATGAAATGTGAAGCTGGATAAACACAGCTTGGTTTTCATTTATTGTTTAATGTCTAATCTGTCCAGCATCATAAAGATCTTAATGCTGAGCCAAGTTTTGTGAGACCATGTTATAGTTTCTGATGGAAACCATGCAAAAAAGGATGGGCTTTCGTGCCAAAGCAGACAAAAGTTATGGTTTTGACTGTGTTATGCTTCAAGTTTGGGAGTCTACGCTCAAAGTAAAATACAACTGGGAGACTTCTGGCCAACAGAAGAAAAAGTTAACTGGAGCCGCTGCTTGGTTGCTTACTGCTTTGGTTTTGGGTTAGGTTCTTTTTTTGTTGTTGTTGTGACAGTCTGTAGTCTGCCTTTGTGGTTTGGTTTTTTCTTTATTTACCGCGTTGTCATAAATGAAAATGGAATACAGATTCTTTTCTGCCTTTTGTTTCCTTGTTAACAAACATCTGGAGACCCAGGCTTCTATAATAACTAAGCCTTAGCAAGTAGGTCTTGCTCTACAGTGTCTCTTGGGAATGGTTATATTACTACTGGCTCTGCTCTAGAGGAGGAAGTCAGCTCAGCTTGTGTTTTCCCGTTGCAGATGTTGTCCTGGAGAAGGCCATGCATAAGTGCATTCTGAAGCTATTGAAGAGCCATATTGAAGCGATGTTGAAAGAGTTTCATACTGCAGATGGATCTTGGAAACAACTAAAGGAAAACCTTCAGGTGGTGCGGCAGAGGAATCCTCAGGAACTGGGTGTGTTTGTTCCAACACCAGACTTTGTGGATGTTGAAAAGATTAAAGTCAAGTTCGTGACCACGGAGAAAATGTATTCACCTGAAAAGAAAGTCATGCTGCTGCTGAGAGTTTGCAAATTGATTTATACTGTTATGGAGAATAACTCAGGTATGGTGCTTCTTGTGGTTCAGGTTCACTGTTTTTCTAAACCTGAGGTTCTGTTTTGGTGGAGGAAATCAGACCACCTGATTCTGCAGATGTGTCTCCTCTCCTGGAGCTCTTGTAGCATCTCCTTGCCCTTTTGAGAGGCCTTCTTCCTCTCTTCTTCCTTCCTAATACCTGTGCATCTGGCAGCACATCTTACAAATTCAGTGTGAAGCAGAGTTGTGAAGCACCTTAAAAAAACCCCAAACAATCACCAGCTTTGCTTAACAGTAGGCTTTTGAAGTTGGCTGTCAGAAATGCTGTCCTCTAAGCCTAGAACTTGACGCTGGTTCTAAATTAGTGTTTTCCTGGAAATTGTAATAAAGGATACACCCAGTATTTAGCTATAGTAATTCTGCAGTGTGTATGCAATATGATAGCTGCGAGGGCTCTGTGTTAATGGCTGGAGGAAAGCAGCCCCTGATCCAGTATTTTTGGCTTGCTGTGCCTCTCAATGTTCTCATTTGGACACTTTCTTTGTGTTTTTGCAGGAGAAATAACATCTATTTCTACGCTGTAGCAAGAGTCCAAAAGTGACCTTGAAAGATAGATGGTTAAATGAAACCGCAGACCAGTTAAGACCTGCTTGATTAGGCAGTGGCACAATTAAAAAGCTGTGCTGGACAGCATGAATTCATAGGTGCAGCTCTGTTGCCTGACATCTTATCATACACTGCCGTGGTAGGTCACGAGCTAAGGTGAAGCAATGCCGGTGGTAGTGGGAGATTTTTTTTCCCTAAGCATAAGCTGCTGCAGGTGGCTGGCAGTTTGCTTTCGAGCACTGAATCTGCAGCTGGGCCCTGCGCCGATCAGGATGCTTGCTTGCTTTTGAGATTTGAGGTGAATGGTGAAAGCTTGTGGCTGTAAAAGACCCCCAGGCACTTTGGCAAGATTTGGGCAGGAGCGTAGACCTGGCTTATTTCTGTGCAAAATCCTGCATTTTAAAATGGGTATAGGAATCTTTGCCCGAAGTGCTGTAAACTTTTTTTTTTTTTTTCCATACTGTATTATCACATTGAGTAAGGTATTTCCAACATGCAAAAGAAAAATACTGAGAGGCTGCTGGTGAACAGTTGTACTGAGGGGCTTGGGCTAAGATGCAGCAAATGGTCCTTGGGTTGTTTTGCTTTTGCTGCATGAAGTTTTAAAACATGACATCAAGCCAGCTCCGGTACCTGCTTTGTCCTGCAGTCTCAGCCAGATAATAGTGTAATACCTGGAGGGTATGCCTTAGCTGGTCTGACTTTCAATATCAGCCCTTCAGTCCTCTGGAATTTCACCACAGTTTAAATTGGCTCCCGATCTTGATGTTTCAAGTGACCATCACACCACTTCTGCAATGAGCACAGTTTGGCCAGACCCAGAGATCTAGCCACATAGCGTTTTCTAAAGAGAAAGTTTAAATTCAATAAAAGTAAAAGGAACACAGACAGACCTAGGTACAGCAGAGCCTCTGTGTGTTAACTTGTGTGCTGCCGTTACCAGTGATGCTTCACCAGCTAGTTGGGAATTACATGGGGCTTTGCTCACTGGTGTTTCTAACCATGCTCTGTCGAGGAGATGTGCAGAGTTTTCATGTAAAATCTAGTACGCTTTTATATGCAGGCTTCTCTGCTGGGTTTCAGACTCGGAAACTGGTACTTGTGGCTGGATCCTTCCAGAAAGGGGACGTCGTCCCTGCATGTATAAAGAAAATGCCCATTATCTCTTAGCCACTGACAGAAGTGCGGGTGAAGGTCAGGCCAGACTGGCATGGCTGACTTTTGTGAGTTCACCAGTTGAGCTGACGCCAAGGTGAGCCCAGTCTTTAAATTCCCTTGCGTGCCTCAAGGTCTGCATCATCCAATTTGTGCTCGTTAGAAATACAGGATGAAACTGGATGCTGCCCACCAAGTGTCAGATGATGTTCTCTTTGCTGCACATCTGTAACGAGAGGCTCTAGAGTAATACAAACGTACTGGTCAGTAAAGGCAGCAAAATAACGCTTTCCTTTCAAACACCGAAACTGGTAAAAGGGTGTGATTTGTCTGTCGTTGCCTGTGTTCTTTTTGAACCAGGGAGGCTGTATGGGGCTGATGACTTCTTGCCTGTGTTGACATATGTGCTAGCCCAGGGTGATATGCTGGAGCTGGATACTGAAACTGAATACATGATGGAATTGCTGGATCCATCTTTGCTGCATGGAGAAGATAATCAACTTATTTTTATTAGAACTGAGTGGCGGGCTGGGGAAGGGGGATTCTTCCTCACCTCGTTTGAGTAGAAACCCTTTTGACGGAGTCCTATAGTCAACGATGTCGGTAGTGTAACAAGAGAACCTCGTAATTATTTCCACCTTAAAATAAGAGAAGGCTGGTTAGCTTGCAGAGTTACAGGCCCAAGTGACCTGGGAATCTGCTGACGTACATAATGCCTTAGGAAGGAGTTTGTTGTTTTCAGCCAAGAAGGAGGAGGCATCATGTCTTAGCAAGCAAACGTACGCTGTGCAGGTGCCAAATGTGGTTATCCTTCTGCGCCTGAAAAAGTCCTGAGAGTATGTGTGGGTCTGCAGCGTTCAGTTGAGTTGTGAGACCCGGGATGGGACCCGGGTTAGGTGCTTTGTAAAAACTTCTGGGGGGATGCTCTGCCCCTCTGGGGAAAGTGCTTTGGAGAATGTTGTCCCCCTTAATGATCCTTGCTTATGCCCAATACTTGCTTCTCACAGAGTATTTTTATGAGGCCTAGGAATATGTTTCTTAAGGCGCTCTTGAACGATGGCTGAAGTCTGCTAGAGGCAAGGAAATCTCCCTCCTTTGTTTTCACAGTGGTGGTTTTAACAAAGAGGTATTCTGCAAGCCCTTGGTAGGCCCCAGAACTTACCAGTTTATGAGGAAGTTTCAAAGGTTCTTGTGACCAAGCTCAGCTGTGAGTTTTAAGTATATGTGTATATGTCCCATTTCTGCTATCTCTTGGGTTGCTGAAATTGCTGTATCCTTTTACAAGCCGATATGCATGACAGAACTGTGCCAGGTTTCCTCCGGTTCAGTACTAGTCCGTTCCCTGCTTTGTGTGCAGGGTGCATTGTTCAGGAATCTTAGGACAGAAAATACT
Organism: Falco punctatus; assembly: GCF_963210335.1. Classification (NCBI taxonomy): domain Eukaryota; kingdom Metazoa; phylum Chordata; class Aves; order Falconiformes; family Falconidae; genus Falco; species Falco punctatus. The sequence continues at coordinate 104,203,654 of NC_137582.1, forward strand.
TGAGATGTGAAGCTGGAGATCATTAACACACTTGAAAGGCAGAAGTATTTACTGGACTGTTAAGTCGTGTTGTTTTTAGTGTAGCAAAAGTTGTTATCTATTGGCTGGCCCTGTCTGTGGGCAACTAGCTAAACTATATGGTGCAGGAAAAATTGTTTAGTGCTTTGGGGTTGTGCGGTTCAAATGTAAATGTATTGTCCAATTTGTCTGGTGGGTCTTGCGTGTCTTCCACGTATTGAACTTGTTGCAGAGCTGAAAGCGGAGAGGATGCTGTTGGTAATACAGAAAACACTACTGTGAGCATAGACTGCATCTCTGAATGACTCCACAAATAGACCTGCCTCTTAATCGAACACTCCCACTCAAATAGTTTACTTAAAGAGCAAGAGAAATAAATGATAGCCTGTCTTTTGTTTCTCCTGGTTGCTGAGGACTGTTGCCTCCTGTTGAGACTCCTTTTCCTTTGTGACCTGCAGCTCCTTTTGTACATCAGCAACTCTGTTGTGGCTATAATTTGTTCTCCACTTGCATAATAAAGGTGAAGTCTGGAGAGCTGTACACGTTGCCTCCTGAACACAAGAGGAGGACAACTAACAGAACAATACCTTCAGTTGATGATTTTCAGGTAGAGCTTTGGGCTGAAAAGAAAAAAAAAACCAAACCAGGGGATGGTTGTTTTGTTGGAAATCTCCATTTGAGAAGTATGATTCATAATGATTTCCTTGGGGCCACGAGTGGTGTGAAGCAGTGCTGAGAAGACAGCTGGCAAATTTGCCTCTGTTTCAAAGTCTTTCCACTTCATAACAGAGCGTGGTTATGATGGTATAAAGGAAACACTAAATAATGGAGCTTTCCCACTGTCCTTTGTATTTAAGTCGTGCAGAGCGAGGACTGAACAAATCTTATTTTAGATTCAGCTTCTTTGTATGCTTTGCTGTTAAAAAGAACAAACCCAGATTTCCAGTGGTATAAATCGGCACAACTCTCCAGTAGCGATTGGTGGGTTACCGTGGGTAATAGAGAGGAGACTTGGGAGAAAAGCTTGCCTACAATTTTAAAGTTTAAGCAAGGAGTAGAGTTCTATACTGTAGATGTCTTCATGTTTGTGGTTTGTTTTGTGGGTTTTTTTTCTCCCCCCTCCCATTTCTTATTGCTCTTTCAGAGTAGGGCAGTAACTCCAAGTGAAGAATAACAAAACAGTCGGGATTACTTCATCTTTTAAAACCAGGTCTGTATGCCTTTCATATAGGAAGATTGTTACATAGATAGGTATGCTGTTGTCTGTCCAGATGCATCAGTTTGCAGACTGAAGCAAGGAGGATGATGGAATCAAGAAGAAAGAATTTACTCCTTTGTGTCCGGTTGTTTACAGTTCATACCACAGTGCAAAGTTGCTGGAGAGGCTAACGACAACCGTCCATAAGTTATGATGTAGCTAAGAGCTTGAGAAATGAAGGTATGGGGTCATCAGGAGGTAATTAAACCTTTCAGTTGCGGCTCCTTCTGCTTTATCAGTGTCCATGCAAACAACCACAGCACATGACTGAACAGGAAGGAGCTGGGAAAAGCAGCAGGCTCCCACAATTTGCCTCTCTTAGGAAGAGAAGAGCTGACAAACAGAAATTCCAAACTATGGCCAGTGCACAAAGCTAGTCCATCTTACTGGGATCCATTTTATATTCTGCTTACCTGTAGTTAGGTGTCACATTCAAGTAGCTTGAGTCTTTGTTCTTTCTAGCAAAATATTACACTTCATAGGAAAATTAATCACCTTTCTCTTTCTGCTGGATGACTAAATGACAGAAGATTTTTTTCAGCAGGATCTTGTATTCAGTTTCACCTTCTCTTCCTCAGCAACTGAACTTCAGCCAAGCTACCTGTACAGCTGGACGCCGTGCTGGATGCTGGAAGATGCAGGGGAGCACGGGAAGAGCTGGCACCAGGTGTGTCCAGGGCTGCTCCTTTTGTTGACTCTTTCAAAGAGAGCCTTAAATCAGTAAGATCGCTCCACTTCCAGGCTATGCTTGGCACAAAATCAAGCACTTTGCTGCCTGCCCAGAATGCCAGTTTTCCATCTTCTTTCTCCACATCTGCAGTCCTGAAATGACGCACCTTCCCTACAATGAATGTGTAACACAGCTTCAGCTCAACTCATCTCTCCCACATTGAACCAGGATGTGGTCACCGCACGTCTGTGGTGCTGTTTCACAGCCTTACCACCAGCTTTTGGGTCCTGGAAAGGCCTTCATCCTCATCCTCCCTCCCTCAAAAGGATGGAAAAGCAAAAAATCTGGTATTTTGATGATGATGAAATACAACTTGCTGATACTGCATAAAGAATTTTGATACTTAGTATATGAGTTACAGGCATTTGCACAAACCTCAACCTCTTCTTGAAGCAATCCTGTCGATCTAGAAGCATCGAAACACAGGTCTTCTGTGTGTTAACTATGTTAGAAATTGAAACTGTAGTGTGCTTTGTCTTATTTAGAGCTGATTTTATTTTATTTTATTTATTTATTTATTTCTTCACACCGGCTAACAAAAATGGATTAGTTCTGCTCAGTCCTAATGGTTTAAAAGCTCTTGCAAAGTTCCAGTGTTTCAGTCTGCAAGCTATGAAAAGTTTATTAAAAACCCAGAGTGCTCTTTGGAACTCAAGTCATATGAGCATTCTTCTCAGTCTTAGCTTTTAACAGCTTGTTCTTAGGAAACGTAAATTTTTACTATTGTGATTTAGCATGCTTAATTTATTCAGCATACAAACATAAGTACCAGTTCAGTAAATAAACAGGTCTTTCTTACTGTCATTTTTTCCATCTCCTTTCATTTTGCTGCTTTTAGTTTGTAATTGCAGTTAATTTCTTTGCAAAAAACCACGTGACGGCAGGCTGCTTTGCTCATGTGTCCAAGTGTTTTGTGGTTGGGTGGGTTTTTTTCCAGTTGCTTTCTATTTTACTTTTTAAATAATTTTTGAAAGGTAGAACTGCGTTTCCTTGTAGGGCTTGTTTAGAATTCATCTATGTTATCAGTTGTGCACATGTGTGAATTTCAACAGAGAAAAAAGATCCAGCTTTTGCTTCATGATCATACGGATTTACTTTAATGTTGCAGAGTAAATTTTGTTTCTGCCTCCGTCTAAGCCTGTTACATGAAATTTGGTTACATCAGGCTCAGACGCCAAATTGCCATCGGTTAACGTGATGAAAATGTCCTGCATGAAAATGGATTGCCTTTTGCATGCTGCAGCATAAAGAGTATGAACGGTTTATCGTGCAGCAACCTGTGGATCAACACCCTTGTGTGCTGCTGCCAGAGGGCTGGGTTTTCTTCTTTTTCCTTCTGACGAACATATTGCGTGAAGCTTCTCTTCTATAGTATTGACCCAGCAGTTGCAGCATCATCTCTTGAGCATGCTGCCTCTGATGTTTATTTTGCTTCACAGCATTTAGTTTCCTAGTAAGGCCAAACACCAAGTCCCGTTAAAACCACTGGTATTTTCAATGGGGCTTTAAGACTGTTTTCTGTTCATTCGTAATTGCAGGGTTAGAATGTGAGCCAAGGAAAGGAGGATGTCAGCTTATGAATTTCTGTTATGCCTGCCACAGTCTTACCACCAACAGCAATTCACAAGGTGGCTGTAATGTACAGGAATCACTGGTGTGTGTTTCACAACTAGAATATAGAGAGGCTTGCTGTTTGCTGCTGAGCTTTCTGTTTTCAGAGGATGAGGTTTGGAGGTTTCGTTTCTGATGTCTGTTTTCTCATTCTACAGAACTACCTTCGTGTTGCATTCCAGGAACTTAACAGTGGATGTACAGGAAAGACCTTACTAGTAAGATCCTGTATCACTACCGCAGATGTATGTCAGCTTTGTGCTGAAGAGTTTAAAGTGGACAATCCAGAAGAATATAGCCTGTTTCTTTTTGTTGATGACACCCGGCAGCAACTGACAGAAGATACCTACCCTCAGAAGATTAAGACAGAGTTGCACAGCCACCTACCACCCCAGGTCTTTCGCTTTGTCTACAAGCGCATTAACAGTGATCCATATGGTGCCATTTTTCAAAACAATGATGAGTCAGCTTCTTAAAACCAGCAACTCCTTTAATTTCTGTTCCTTGTTAACTCTTGAAAACATCTTTGTTGGCTGCCTGCCTTAGGAGCTAAAACAAGTCTTAAACCATAAATACCTAGTTAAACATGCACATTGCATACAAAACCCTGTGTAAACCATGCGTATGGCCAGTTATACAGAGTGTTCCACCAGCGTGTTTGAGCCAACAGCCCATGAGGCTGAATTTCTTGTACCACGGACTCTTTTGAAGCATATTATACCGTGGCCCTTTGCAGGTCTCTTGCTGTAGTGTGCAAAATATATTTTCTTGCACTCACCCTATAGCCGAATGTCATTTTGATTCAAGTATATGTATGCTAAGACAAGTATTTCAGTAAACCGGCTGGTGTGAGCTCAGTTTCACCAGCATGAGTTCGACAAGACTGTCCGATGCAGCACATCAGTTAACTCATCATTACTTGGATGATTGCATCCTTTCCTAATTTTTTTTAATTACAGAAATTCGCCGTGTTTTTACGCGCGCGCGTGTGTGTGTGTGTATATATATGTATGTATTTGTTCCTTCCAATTGGTTTTTTTCCCTTCTTTTGGGGGGTTTGGTAAGGTGGGCACAGAATGAGAGTCTTTGTGGGGACCCAGGAAATGAAGTGTTTAACAGTAAAGCTTAAAGCGTTTGCTGTACGGAAGGTTTCTCTGTACCCACCGCATCAGTTGCTTATTTAGCAGTGCCTGATGTTTATAAGTGTGCCCTGCGGAAGTCTGCATACTCATTAATGAGGTACAGTAGCTTGGCTCTGTGTAGAAAGGAGAGGAGCTATGAAGAACACACACCCATCCCTGCTTTTGTTTTTTATTTTTCCTTAAACATCCAGTGTTGCCAGGGCCTTTGCTTTCTCTTGCCACATTGGCAAAGCTTCCCAAGCTCTATTCCCCCATAGTCACAAAGAGTCTTCAGTAACTGCTGGGATGGTGAGTGAGTTTTGGGCTTCTAGCCCTCCATTCCTTCAGTCGTGAATTCCACTCAGTTAAAAACTCACGAGAATTGCTTAAAACTTGCATTTGGAAGTCATGCCTCAAACAATGAATTTGCGGAGATCCATTTACTTACTTACGCCAACCAAGAAAAAACCGTAATACCGCATCAAAATGAAACTTGGTGGCTGCTGAATCACTGAGTAATAGCGTAGAATCGCTGCTTAAGCCTTTACCACAATCATTGCAACGTTTGTTTGTAGACTGCTTGGGTTTTTGAAAAGTCACGTGGCTGCGTGTGGTGCATTATTCCCAAGGTGCTCCTTACTGCTCTGATGCTCTGTATGTTCGCAGTACTGGGTAAAGCGGAAGGCTCTGTGGCTGGGGAAGAGTGGCATCGACATGTTACTGCTCTCTCTGTTGCACCAGAATTTCAGTGGCTGGATTTGGCTGCTAAATTGATGGAACTACTGGGAGAAATTTCAGAAAAGTGAGTACCATGCTTATCTTTAATCTTCTAAAAGTAATCTTTCAACTGGCATGGCTTAGGTATTTGATTTGCATGAAAGAGACCCAGAATTTTGCTTTAAGTAGTGTTCTGATTCGCTGAGGATTCCCTGTAATTGGAGAACAAGACTGAAAACGTCGTGTGGCAGTGTAAGATCTCAGGATTTCTATGAAAGCTAACTTGCCAGAATGAGTAGGATGTAGCCTGAATTCCAATAGAGATACTGTATTAAAAAAGGTCCTTGTCTTGACAGCAAGAGAGTTTCATGGAATGTCAACACTTTCCTGTAGGGCCTCCAGCGTGCTCGTTCAGTAATCATGGGCTTTTTGCAATTCCTGCAGGCATCCTTGGAACCAATTCTGTATGGTAGACAGTACCTTAGCTTACTTTCTTTGTCATGCTTGGCTGCTTGTACCTGCTGAAAATTGAATTGAGCATCAAATGAACCCACAGGGAAATGTCCTGAACTCACGGTGGCAGGGCAACCCCATTGTAATTGGTAAAATGGGAAAATTGTACGTTTTGAAGCATTTGCCTTGTGAGGAGAAGGGCTGCCTTGTGCTAGGCAGCTAAACTTTGTGACACGTTCCGCCACTGCCCCCTGCCACACACGTTGAAGGAGGCAGTCCCTAAGCCAATGCAACCAAAAATGTGGATTTTTAGATATATTTTTAAAAAAAAAAGATTTCTTACGTGTATATGAGACCTGTGTGAGTGCTTAGCTTGCCCTGTTCTTTCTGTTCATAATTCTGAACCCATGGGCTGGTATAAAAGAATGGTTATGTGACAAAATTAGAATAAAACCTGAGCTTATACCGGATTTGTCCCTTGGGAAAGGACTGCATCTGTTACTGCAGTGTGAAAGGTGTTTGATTAGCGTATGACATCGTCAGACCTGCTCTTGGTCGGATTACAAGTTACGGGTTATTTAGCAATACATTCACCTGCTATTCCTTACTGTGGCAGTTTTTTGGGGTTTATGTTTCCAAAGAAAGGGTGGATTTTTCGTCGATCTCTTCGTGAGAGTATCAGATCGGGTTGCAGTAAATACATATAAGCAGCTCGGCTACCATGTGTACCGGACAGTATCGGAGCGCTACTCTGCTAGCAGTGGAAAGCCGGATGAAGATGCTTAAGGTAAGTGGTTGTTGTGCCTTAAGTTGAACAGAAAGGTTCTTGTGTTGAGGGTTCCTGGGCCTGTTTGTGTGGGTTTTTTAACATGAAACAAGTTCAGATAGTTGTTGATGAATGGGATTCTGTATGCTGCTTTAGATAGCTTTTCCTGGTGAAGAGCACATCAGTTACGAAACTTGATTGCAGGAAACGGAATGAAGCTGTGTCAGGGGAAGTTCAGGTTGGATGTTAGGAAAAATCCACTGAAAGGGCATTTGGTCAGGGCACCAAACCTGTCCAAGAGCTCAGGGAGAAACTGGATGATGCTTTTGGTCATATGGTTTAGTTTCGGGTAGTCCCTTGAGGAGCATGGAGTTGGACTTGATGATCGTTACAGGTCACTTGCCACTCAAGATATTCTAGGAAATCTTGAAAAATGATCTTAATGTAATAGAGAATTCACTTAATGTGGCTTTGTGCAATGACTGTCTTTTATAATAGCATTATTTTCTTTTGCCGTAGATATGAGGAAAGCTCTTCCCAGAGATACAGAGTAGAAATCAATTATACCTCTGCCTCATCCTGTGGGACCAGAAGACATTGAGTAACTGTAAACTGTGATTCTCAGACAACCTAGTAAGTGTCAGTTTCCTTCTCCCCAAAGCCCCCAAGAACTTACAGATGAGAAATATGAGGCTCAATGTTTTTCCCTGTGAAATACCAAAAAGCAATACTGAGAAGCTTACTAACGCTGCTTCTGTCGGTATTGGCTGCATATTCGTGCTCTTACCCTATTCTTCTTCCTTTTGAACTGTGACACTTTGGAGACTATTAAAATGGAATTGCTTCCTGTATGGTGTTGTCATGGCTTTCCTTCTCTGCCACAAAAGTCCCCTTGCTTTGTCACTCTCACGGAGCCCTGCTCTGAAACTGAAAATGTCTGGCCACTGCTCCCACACAGAAGATGCCAGGAAGGAGTTCTGTTGCTGGCTCTCTCCTTCCCTTTGCAGCCCTATAACTGCTGTGACAAAACCTGGGCTCTGTTCTTTCTGAGCCACAAAACCAGAAATTGGGTACGTTTAAAATACACTCTCCAGAACTCAGAGGTCTCTGTTTCTCCATGACTTTTACTTGCTTCATTCCCTAATTTAATTCTTGGATCCATCTGTCCCCTCACAGTCTGTCTGGACGTCATGGATGCTGTTACTTGGAGGCATTGACCAGGCACTTAGTTCCAACACAGGTTTCTGTCACTGTTTTCCCTGAAATTTCTTGGAGTGCAGAGGAGTGAAGGCAGAGGGTTGATTAGCATTGATAATATGCAGCTGTGGCCTTGCCTCCAAGGCAGTGGGTTGATGGACTGATGGACGTGGATGATGTGCAGCTGTAGCTTGTTTCCACTAAGTAGTTAAATAGCCCTGAGGAGCGTGGGAGAGGGGGTTAGATGGGGGGGGGGGGGGGGGGAAGTGGTGTGGTCTGACCTCTGGAGGAAGGAGAAACAGCACAGACAGTAGAATCTGATTGACAGGACATACAGCAAGGTAAGGAACAGATAGTGCTGATGTGGAACTTTGTTATTCACGAAAGTCAAGTAGGAAAAAAAACCCTAGTCTCAGAATAGAGATTGTTGCTAACATAAGATAGACTAATCAGTACCTATTGTTTAAATGATGTGTCTTAGAAGATAACTAATCGATCGGTGTAGTTCATGCTTAAGATTTAACCAATCAGTGATTGCCTAGTATGTAGTGCTTAGCTTAAAGAACCAATCTGTTTAAAGCGCGCAGCTTCTGAAAACATATATAAACTCGTGATTGTGTACAATAAATCGACATCTTGCTTGCATCAAGCTACGTCCTGTCTCTTCATTCGCTGCAAATTGGTGGACAGTAGAATCTGAGTGACAGACAGTAGAATCTGAGTGACGGTAAAAGCCTTGTTGCAGCCTGACAGCTTGCTTGTGCTGCAACAGTGGGTGCCCCGTGTGATGCTGACTGAGTTGGGCTCCAGCTACAACAACTGGTGCCCAAAGTAGCTGAGACAAGTGGGAGAACCTGCGCCCCGTAACAGACACGGTGAGAGGTGAGCTATTGCAACTAATCGATACGGGTGTATTGCGATATTTGTTGTCTGTCTTAAATCACAACTGAAGAGGACATGTCTTACTTGTGCTCGTAACAATCTCCAGGCAGGGTTTTTTCTTTTATTACAGTCCTGGGCATGCAGGCTTTTGCTACTGGTCTGGTTTTGCCATTCTCCTTAAGGAGAAGGGGGCACAGTTTGAGTTTTCCTTCATGTAGGTGTCAGGGAGGTACAGCTCTGAGCTTAGTGCTGGCCGCTACTAGCAGACACTTTCAAGTGATCCAAGTGCAGCTCTGGCTACCCAAAGCTGGACAGGGTTAGAAAATGGTGATACAGAGTTTTGGTTGTAAACTTGACCAGCCTGTCTTAAAGAGCAGGCATGTTCTTTGTTTGCGAGCACTGTTTAGTCCCGCCTAGGCTTCCCGAAAGTTTGAAGGGCCTTGGTCACACACAATGAACGGGTTGCCTGTGCATATTTGCTTTTTAAGGAGCATGCTGTGGTTGTATTTTCTCTGTTTGGCTCTGCATTTGGGAAATAATGTAACAGTTACAGCTCAACTGAAGGAGCACGATACCTGATGTGGCACAGAAGGAAGCGTGTTTTACTAATTTTTTTGGTGTGTGTCGGTTTGACCCCAAAATGACATTGTGTCAAAGCTTGCAGCCAGGTTCCGCTGTAGATATTGACTTGGGGTATGAGTGACTCAGGTGTGCTTCAGGAGAGCTCTGTTGGTGTAGGTGTGCTGAGCAATTGTTCTGCTGTGTGTGCAGCTGTTTTGGCTTGGCTTCCAGGTGTGAGCATGCAAAAGAAAACTTGCAACTGTGGTCAGCCTTGCTGTAAAATCAGAATGGTTTCTGCTGCTGCCTGGATATCTGAGAGCCTCCTGAACGTTTCAGGCAGGCAAGAGTTGTGCTCCAGTACGTACGTCTGAGAGTCCACAGCTCTGCGGTTCCCTAGAGGGGCACTACAGGTAAGGTTGTAAGATCCCAGAGCTCTTTGCAAGTTACACTAACGGAGTTTCTTTGGGTATATATTTGGATACATGTGCCAGCTGAAAAGGTATTGTTTACTTTCCTGCTCAGTAAGCGCAGGTCACTTGGGTGGTCATGTACACTTGTCATTTACTGAGGAAATTTCCACCCATTGGATGGAAAGGGAAACAGTTCAGAGGCACTGTTTAGGGTTTGGGGTTTTTTTGTTTGTTGCAAAACCTGGAGTTTTAGCATTTCGTTCTGTATTGTCTGTTAAAGAAAATGTATTTTGAATTAAGAAATGTAAAGTGCTGAAGCAGCTAAGTGGCAGAACCAGGCCACGTCCCTAGTGTAGCCCTAATCCAAGGCTGGTTTAAAACCCAGTCCAGTTAGTCAGTGGGAGAACAGAGAAACGACAGATGATCAATTTGTGTACACAGGTGCTCTCAAACACAGGTGTTTTTGGAAAAATTGGTCTATGAGAATAGGAATTGCTTGTTCAAAGACTAAGGAGTGTGTGAGTTAAAGCAGGCGGAAAGAAGATCAAGATCCGAGGAGGAGCCTGGAACCGAGGAGATGAATCACCTGGGACAGAGTCAGGTGATGGATCTGCAGAACTGACAGGACCAAAGGAAACTCCTAAAACCTTCAGATGTTGACTAATGATTTGATAATTGTATATAAGGTGTGCTGTATCACTTGGTTCTCTGCCACTCAGTGGGGTGGTGGCCCGGCTCCGAGTTGTCACTGAAGCAAACCCAGTGGTACTGATGGCTGTGTAAATTTCTCCTTTAACAACAGCAATCGCTAGGGCTTATCTGTAGGACCCCACCATCCACACACCCCCGTGTGCCTTGTGCCATGGGTTCCCCATGCTGCTTGGCTCTCCCTCGGTAATGGGGTGGGGGCAGGGATGGTAAGAACCACCCAACTGTTAAAGCTGTTAGATGCAAAGGATTTAACCGCTCGAGCCATGCGGGTGCTTTTTGGTAACGGGTAATAGTGGCTGGGCTGCGAGTGGGCGAAGGGCAGAGCGAAGTGGCCCCCGCAGCCGGCAGTTCCCGCGGTCGGGCGGCCTGAGCCAGGCTGAGATCCCGGCCCGCGCTCGGCCGGCCAGTGCTCAGCACAGGGGTGGTGGGGCGCTGCTGCCACCTGGCGGTCCAGTGTCGGTGCTGCAGCCCTGGCGCGGTGGCGCCTTCCCCCTCGGCGCTGCCGGCCGCCGTTAACGGCACCGCGATCCCGCGCTGCCTGCGGGGTGGTGCTGCGGCGCCCGCTGCTGTCTCCCGGTAAGGAGGCGCCGCTGCCGCCCCCCGAGCACGTTGCCAGACCGCGCTTGGCGCGGGAGTACGGAACTGCGGCGCCGCTGCAGCCCCGGGACAAACGCAGCCTGCGGGCCCTGGCGATAAGTCCGTCCGTCCCCCCCCGCCTGGAGACCGCGGGGGTGCGGAACGGCTGCGCTCCTCCACGGTTTAAATTCCCCCCGACTCTGCAACGCCACGCTTCTGCCTGGGCGGGGCGCGAACCCGGCTCTTCAGCGCTTGAGCCGCTTCTGCGCATGCGCCGCCCTCCGTTTTGCCGGTAACGGTACTGCGGGCGCACGGGACAGTTACCGGGAAAGCGAAGGGCGGCGCATGCGCAGGAATGCCGTGATGCCGCCGTTCCGGGGGCGCATGCGCATTACGAATTAGGCGTGGGGTTTGGGGTTGGGTCTTGGGGTTGGTTTTGGGGGGGGTGGGGTTTATTGTTGGGCTTTAGGGCTGTTGAGGTTTAGGGGGGTTGGGGGTTCAGGTTGGGGGCTGAGATTTAGGGGGTTGGGGTTTAGGGGGGGTGAGATTTAAGGGGGTGGGGGGTTGGTGTTTAGGGTTGTGGTTGGTGTTTAGAGAGGTTGGGAGTTAGGAGCGTTGGTGTTCAGGGGTGGGGGTGGGGTTTAGGGTGGGGGATGGGGGTTGGGGTTTAGGGCTGGCAGCTGGGGTTTAGGTGGGTTTGGATTTAAGGGGGTTGGGGTGGGGGGTTGGGGTTTACAGTTGGGGGTTGGGTTGTAGGGGGTTTGGGGTTTGGGGGGGGTGGGGTTTAGGATTTAGTTTCTCACACCTTCTCTGCTGGAACTGTGCATGGGGGTGCCGTGGATCATTTTGGATCCGTACAGCGCAAAATTAAGCAATTTTTTTTTCTCGCCACAGAAAGCAGGTAGCAGGACTTTTGTACTGTCCTTCACATAGCTACCAGACCGAATAGAGAACCGTCAAGAAAACTAGTTCCTGGCACCTTCTCTGGTGGAGCTGTACATGTTGGTGCAATGTAACATTTTGGATCAGTACGGTGCAAATGTAAGCATTTTTTTTTTTCTCAGCACAGAAAGCAGGTAGCAAAACTTTTGTAGTGTCCTTCACATGCTCCCACGGCAGGGTGAGAAGCACCAGGAGAATTCCTCTGTGGTGGAGCTGTGCATGGGTGTGCAACAGAGCATCTTGGCTCTGTACAGTGCAAAAGTAAGCACTTTTTTTCTAAGCCCGGAAAGCAGGTAGCAGAAGTTTTGTAGTGTCCTTCACATGGCTACCAGAGCAAATGGAGAACAGTCGAGAAAACTAGTTCCTGGGGCACCTTCTCTGGTGGAGCTGTGCATAGGTTTGCAGTAGAGAGTTTACTGTGTGTCTTTCTGTGTCTTTCATTGTGTGTGTGTGTCTCTTGTCGGTTTCCGTGTCTCTGTGTCTGCCTGTATGTGTCAGTGTCTCTGTGTCTGTGTGTGTATGTGTCAGTGTGTGTCTTTCTGTGCGTGTCTGTGTGTCTTTCTATGTCTGTCTTTGTGTGTGAATGTGTTCTTTCTGTTTCTTTCTGTGTGTTTTTGTGTATCTGTGTGTGTATGTCTGTCTGTGTTTCTGTCTCTGTGTGTGCCGGGGTGTGTGTGCACCTCTCTGTGTGTTTTTGTGTGTGTCTGTATGTGTGTGTGTTTCTGTGTCTGTAGCTCTCTGTGCCTGTGCGTACCTGTATGTGTGTGTGTGTGTGCATCTCTGTGTCGGTGGGGGGTGTGTCTGGGTGTATGTCTGTGTGTCTGTGTGTGTGTAAGAGGCTGCGGCGGTGAGTCCCACCATCGCCACAGCAGATGCGTTGTCTCAGTATTGCTATGGCAGGAAACTCATGCCATCACCACAGTTAATGATCTATCTATATGTTGTTAAGGCAGGCTTCCTGCCTTTCAATCTCTTCTGTGGTAGTGGTGGTAACACCACTGGCACTGCAGAGATTTATCTAGGAGACCGACAGACACCATGGAACAACACGGGAGGCTGACCCTGCAAAACTTAACCAGACCCTTGTGCATGTGCCCAGACTTGGGGTCAGGGGGGTCAAGGTGCCTGGAGGCCCCTGAGGAATGTTGGGCACATACACCATTGTCGGGTGGAAGGTGTGGTTAAGCAGAACAGCTTGTAACAACTATAAAAATGGAACCAACTAACATGGGACGGAACGTTCCCTCACCAGACTTGGAAACATATCAGACTGTCGGGACGCCACAGCTCCCGGGTGGTAGCTATTGCTGTGAACTCTTTCCTTCTTTCTTTCCTTCCTTTCTCTCTTCTCTCTCTCTCTCCCTTTGTATTCTCGGGGACAGAATTGAGACTCAAAACGGAGCCAAGGAACTTTGATGCTCAACGATAAACCTGTGAATGCAAACAGAACCATGCTCTGGTCTCAGACCGGCTTGCGACAGTGGGTACGTCGGCAGCCTGAGGCCAGCGGTGGCCCAAAGGGAGTCAGGTATGTCAGAGACCTAAAGCCTGGATATAGCCCCCAGGGAGGCAGGTACGTCAGAGGCCTGAATCCCTGCGGTGGCCCAAAGTGCCAGCTAGGTCTTTATGTTGCAGATATTCCTCTAGCTGTTGTTTGAGAGGGGGAAACGTGAAAGTAAAGGAGGATCACGGTCTGGACTTACTTGCACAGTATAGGTACATGGCCACTAAAGATAGGTACTGGGAGATAGGAAATACTCCTCTTCTAGCTGTCATTTCAGGAAGGATAATGAGCTTGAGGAGCATATCAGAAGGAAGGCTGGAGAGTGTCGGGTGTTTCAGCAGTTTCTGGAGCTACACATTTTGGGAATTTATATGGGTTTATCTTCAATACATATGCAAATCCCTATAATACACAGTGCCCTTGTGCCAGTGCATTTTTCACTTGGATCCTGGTGCCACCATGGTACTTCTTAAGAAAAGAAAAACAAGTATGATACTGATTTGTTTTAGAACGAGCAGATGTGTGCTTGCAACTGCTGCCACAGTTTGAAATGTGTACAACTGTCTTGTGATGCAAAGCTGATTTGTAAAATGCTAGGGTTGACATAGAGCCACTGTGAAGTGTCTCATGATGAAATAAAACAGCATTTAACTAATGTTAAATGTTCCATCGTGTGCCCGTTCTGTGCTGACATACAGGGACCCTCCAGGTGAAGGCAGCCTGTCAGGAGAGCAGGCAGGAAGTTTTTTACAGCTGCCTCAGCATATGGGGAAGCTTTTTCAGCATTTATATAGGTTGCAGGTTGTTCTGAGTGAACCTTAGACTCAGAATCTGAGCAGAGAGAGACTTCAGTCCCTAGGATGGCAATGAGCTGTAATTTACTAAATCAATCAGATGACAACGCTTAAATAATCCCCCAACTATATCCTGTCTTGGAATCTGTGGCACATCTTTTCTTTAGTTTGTAACTATTAATAGGGATTTTTTTGTTTCTTGCCCCACTTCATCTGGTTTTTCGGCTTAACAGGAGAATGTGCTGGACGTAGAGGGTTTGTAATCTCTGTCCTTCATCCTCTATTAAAGCCTGATCTGTGCTGAGTTTTACTGTAGGTGGTATTGATTAGGGAGCTGGAAATACTTAGTTTTCTTACCCAGCTGGCTGATTGCAAGATATTTATTCCTTTACAACAGATAAGACAGTAAAACATAATTTTATTGGTGGTACTTGCATCTGTTGCTTTTGCTATTGTAACTATTGTGAAGTGCTGAAACCGGACAAATTTCTAGCACAGACAAGCCTTTCAATGACAACAGTAAAAAATGCAGATCAGTGATTGTTTACTGACATTTCTGTGGTGGTTTGGGACATAGATGCCAAGGGTAGTGAAAATCCTGGTTAGATCTGTGCTCACTGGGGAAAAAAACACTGAATAGGTACCTTTGCAAAGCACTTCCACTCTGTCAGTACTGAAGCAATATATTGTGCATTTCATTTGTCAGATGTCTTGAAGACTGAGTGTAATGAACTGAGTAAAAGCTGGAGGTAAAGCCTACGTGGTGTAAATTTCTGGTGGTACTTGTTTTTCACAGCAGCGTTGAATCTAGTCCATTGTTAGTGTGTAAGGGGAACAGAAACCTCTGTAACTGTTTAGTACACACAAAGCAGGTCATTTTAACAGAGTTTGTACTGGAAAAAAATTGGTTTCCAGACATAAACTCTTTGCTGTTTCTCCCTGTTGTAATGGATCTACTCTCTTTTCACTTGTTGACATTGCTTTGCTACAGCTTACATGATTCCAGACTACAATATGCTTGCAGTGGGACTGTAGAAATCTTTTTTTCTCTTTTCCTTCTGTGTTGTTTAAAGCAAAGCTCCTTGAATTTACTAATTTCTGTTGGAAACCATACCTAGGGCCAGAAGCTGTTGGGAGGTGCTGTGACAGAAATGTCTTCATCTAAATGTAAATGTAGCTTCCCTGCCTCAGGCTGCCTTTAAGAGGCTTTTTCGGTGGGAAGCAGCTACAAAGTAATGGTCCAAATCAATTTATTCATGTCAATAAAAGGTCTTTTATATGCTTATTTGAAATGTATTGTTCTGGGGTGATAGGACCACATTTGTTTTTTAAGCAGTTGTGTCAGATGGAATGAGAAACAGGGGGCATAAAGGAGAGGGAAAAATAAATTGTGTAAAGCTTGTTGCAGTTGGAGGGATACAACTTGGGCTCTTGAGTACAAAGGGTGGAAAGAACTAAGATGCCTTAATAGTGGGACACAAGACAAGGTGTGCTGGGTAGAGGTGGGACAGAACTCCCCCGGTGCTCCTCCTCCCTGTACACTGGGACAGTCTCTTCTGACTTTGGTTGGGGGTTGAGTAAAGGAGTTCATTACAGAGTACCTGACAAAGAAAGAGGGAAAGATTTTCTGAGTCACTTCAGTGAAGTGACATCTGCTTGTAGATTACCATCTTGGGCAAAGTCGGCTTGAAATTCTCTTACTGTACCACCTCCCGTCTGGTTAAAAGGGAAAGCAGGTAAAGAGGTGCCACAGCAAAGTGCAAAACATAACTCTTTCTTTATATATTTCATATTCCACATTGAAGTGTGAATTCTGTATGTGTGTCCCCTGGCAGCACCACCTATGAGTGCTGCCTTACAGGCATGGTATTTTTCTTTTGACTGGGACTTGCTTCAGGTAACCTCACTGTAGTGTTCCGACAGCAAGAGGCATAGGCAGGTCTTGATGGTATTTTAACTTACTATGTCAATGGATCTCAGTTGCTGTAATCCTCCCCACAACTCCAGACTTATTTTTCCTAAACAGCATTTTGGCATTCATGACAAAGTACTTAATGGCCCATTGAAAGATACCTCTATCCCACAGGGCCTGGGCTGATGTTTTTTCCAATCTTTCCAGGTGCTGTTTGGTTCTGCGACAGATGCCAGTGCTGGTGTTCTGTGCCTTGGTTTCCCTGTGTGTAAAACAGAGGTGAAGATACTGACTTACTCTAAACTCTAGCTTTGTTCTTTCAAAAGAGCTTTGAACAGATGGACTTCTGCTATTTGTGCAATATAGATGGAAGAGAACTTAGTAAAAGATTTTGAGATCTAATAGCCACAGAATTAATAATTGCAGTCACACGATTGCAGATGTGATTTGAACCAAGGTTTCTGGGGTTACTTACACCTTCTGTTCTGCTAATCAGGTCCTGTAGTTACATGGTGTGGGTCTGGCCCCTAATGCTCTGGAGCTGGTGCTTTGGAGGAGGCCATAAGACAATGCTTCAGTCTCCATTGCTCTTCTCCAGTCCTCCTGACCAATTGCAGGTTGGAGTATAAGCATCTATTCTGAAGTGGTCCATTGTGAGCAACTGGTTACATCACCGTAAGTAGGAGAAAGGCTGTTGAGTTCAGCTGGATTTATTTGGAATAGTTGAGAGCAATGCTTACAATATTCATAGAACCATGGAATGGTTTGGGTTGGAAGGGACCTTAAAGATCATCTAGTTCCAGCCCCCTTGACAGTGGCAGGGGGCAGGGACACCTTACACTAAACTAGGTTGCTCAAAGCCCCATTCAACCTGGCCTATATTCTACTTAAATGTGCACTCTCTAAGATGAAGAGCTTGTTTGCACAGTGTATGGCACATTGCATAGTCATGTGTTTGCTCTGGGTTGGTACTGGGACGCTACAGGTGATAAGCTGAGCCTTTGCTGCAGCATATGGAAAGTGAAGATCTGGGCTTTCGCTTCTTACATTATTACTTGTTATAAGACTTTGCAGTGGATAACATTTATCCCTTAAGAAGATGGCCAGCTTTTTCTTATTGGCTGAGGAATACAAACTTTCAGGCATCTCAGCTCAGTCCTCAGAGTGTCTAGGTATGCGACTGCTTCTTCTTTTATCAATAGTCTGACATACTGCCGTGCAGTGTTCCTGCAAACTGCGATGCCCTGTGTATTTTTGTGTGTGCCAGACTGAGTTTGAGTCATGTAGAGCAGACACTCGCAGATGATGGGGGACTGGACTGTTTCTGGCTGAGCCCCCAGGGCTCTTGTCTGACTGATTTTTATTTACAAGACTGCAAATAAGAAAACATGAACAGTTGGCTGATGTCCCTGGCAGGCAATCCGATGCCCAGCTGGACTGTAGGGACTTGGCAAAGTCGCCTTTACAATGCCTCCTGGCTACTGGAGTGCTGGCCCTGGGGCAGGGAAACCCCCCCGGGGGGGGGGGGGGGGGGCGGTGGAATACGAAGGACAGGGGCGTGAGAGGAGACAACGAACATCTGAAGGAAGACCGAGGGATGGGAGGGGAGTAGGCTTGAGATAAACAATTGTCCCGACTTCAGCCCTCGATGTGATTTAATAGTTTCCTGCAACAGTTGATTTCTGCCTGTGAGTCACCCAGGTCTTTCCCTGTGCAGATAAGCGTGGGATAGGTCCCTCTCTCTTTGCAGGAGCTGCCTCCTCTGGACACTGCCTGGGCTCTCGAGTGACTCGGGCCAGGCTGCAGGTTGTCGCCAGAGCCCCGGCTGTCCCTCTGCCATGGGTGCCCCGGGAGGCCATTGCCACTCCTGCCACCGGATGGCAGCAGATGCTCAGAAAAAAGGAATTCAACCCTCGCCCCTGGGTATCTCTGTCCTGGAAAACTTCGGGAACTCTCAGTAATCACTGTACGTACGGTAGTCACGGTCAAAAAGCAAGAGTTCCACAAAGGTGGAAGCATGGGCTTCCTCATAGCAGGGGAGAAAAGGCCTGTGAGATCCGGGACCGCCTGCTCCCACACAACGCCACAGGTTTGTGGCTTTCCTTGGGTTTCGTTTGTTTTGCAAAACAAGTTTCTGTTGCCAACATTTCCCAGCTGCTTCCTCTTCTTTTACCCTCATGGCTGTGCAATGTGCACCTTTTGGCTTTATCTGGCACCGCAGAGTGGTCACAGTTCTCTTCTGCTTTGCTCGTTTCGCATTAGGGCCTGGGAGACGCAGACCTTTTAAATGAGCTGCTTTTGTGTGTGTGTGTGTGCACATTTATATCCTGGGGGAATGCAGTCTAGGAATTCTTGTCTGGACTCTTGACTGGCTGTGTGGCCCTGTGCAAGCTGCGCTGCCTGCTGGTGCCTTGGTTTCCCTCCCTGCGAGTTACGCTTTTGATGCCCTTGTATGGAAACAGGGATACAAACACAAGGCGGCTGCCCTGAGAATATTTGTTTCTTTTAGACGGTCTCAACTCCAGGCTCACTGTTGAACAAAATACACAACCCACGCAATAATATTTAATATCACAACCCCAACTAACAGCAGCCCTCTTCTTCCATACCATTCAGCAGCTGGGTGACAGTACAAGGGCTTTTCTTTTAGACTTTTTGGCTTTCTTGGTTTAACTGTCACAGCCTCTTGAGACCTAGCATTTGTCTGGAGGGCGTGCCAGAGCGCCTGTCAGTTACTGCTGAAGACAGATGTCATTTATCAAGCAGATGTACTGCAGTGATCAATGGCTACTGTCAAAAAGTATTGGTCTAGTAAGGACTGGTCTCTGTTGCATTGGTAGAGGATACCCTACATGAAATGCTTCTGACCTTGTTGATTAATTCTTTCTTTTCTGCTTATGGTACCTGGGTATCAAGCGGGGACTTATCTCAAGATATCTTACAGGGAGTTTAGCTTTCTGAAAGTTTCCCTTGCAGTCATTTGTCACAGCACAGGTGCCCAGCTGCTGGTGTCGGAACACTAAGGGGCTTGTGGAGTATGTCTAAATGTGTGCATGATGTGCATGGACAATGCTTGGACACAGCTTCAACCTGTAAGCACCTGCAAACATTGAGCCAGTGGCCCTTAATAGCCAGCCTGCGTTTATGGCAGCCCAAGACCTGCCTTTACATTATGGACCACCCCATCCCTGACAGTCTACCACTTCTTAGTCCTGCAGAGGAGGTTGGAGGATGTAGGTACCAAATACAAATGCAGTAAGTGAAGGCATAGGCTACTGTGCAGCAATGCATGGAGGCAGAAAGGCACGCAGTGAAACAACGTGGCAGGCAGGAGCGTTAAATGGGATGCAGATGGTTCCTTGGAGCAGGAAGGAAGAGGACTGCTTTTCTTATACATGGCAAATACTTTATCCTCTTTTAAAATTGATTTTTCAGAGACAGAATGATAGTAGGAGCTCACTTTGACAGTTCCTGCAATCTTCCCTCATTACTTCCCTGCCCCCAAGCCCTCCAAAACTTACCATGTTGCAGAGTTCCCGTAAAAGCGGTTTCCCCTCAACCAACTTGGTTGGGATAAGACTGTTTAATAGAGTAAAATGTTTCCGTTCAGAGACAGGTGTGGAGTCTTTCTACAGCCCTGGACCTGCTCTAATGCGAGCTGTACTGCTCCCAAGCACGTCATGGTCAAGAATACTTGAGGACGTGGCTTGGTCACAAATGCCATGCAACTCTATGCTGAGAGATTTCATTTCAAATCACAAACTGGGCTCTTTGCTGCCGCTGCTCTGTGCACAGCAGCGAAGGTCAGGTTTTGATGTCAGCTCAGCCTGCCAGTAGTACCCAAATTTTCTGGCTGCAGATGATACCTACGTGTCTACACATAAAATACGCAATAACACTTTGTGTAACTCTTTTTCTAATGTAAAAGTTATTAAGAGGTTTTGGCTAGCTGATAATATCTAAGAATTATTTAAAGTAAATTAATTAAGGTAATAATTATCTATGTTATGCAATATCTCTAATTACTGGTCTTAGGCAAGCTCTTTGAGGGTAGGAGTGGTGCCTTGCCTGGATTAAGAATACCAGCAGCACTTTGTCAAGGTTGCAGGAAACGGTTTGTGAGGGCCCAGAAACTCAGTGCAACAAAGTGTGTTGCTGGAAGTCCTTGAGAGAGGCAGAGGGAACTGATAGCGGGTGCCTGGCTCCTGCCTCCTTCAGTGGTCAGTGTTTATATATAAATGTGTAGTATGCGTGTGCATGGCACTGAATTTGTGTGTATGGCACTGCTTGTGCATGCAAATCGGCCAGCAAAATGTCCATAGGGGCCAGTCTGGATGTTGATTCCAAGCACTGAAATGCCTTTCCTCTTTCTCCCAGGTTCTTTTTGTCCTGCCTATCGGCTTGTTAGTACAGAAGTCTGTGTTTATCAGGTCGTTTGATCTTGGATTTTCCAAGGAAAGCAGGCTCTGTCCCCCGAGGTGTGGGAGTGCTATTGGAACCTTCTTGGCACCTTTTCTGAAGACCAGGGCACTGACCTGTTACAAACAATATCATAAAGGGGAGAGGAAATTCTTTGAGTTGGATCCCTTTTCAATTTCTTCTAACCCACCTGTCTAGAAACTGTTCACCGTTATGTGTCTGTAGCCTTAGCTCTTTGTATGGAAGTGTTTCACGACCTTTCCCCATGCACCTGTTTTGCTGGGGAGCTCCAGGGCTTCAGAGCTCAGCCACTGCAACATGCTCTCCCAAGTGCCCTTTACTGATGACAGGCCCTGTGGAGGCCAAGGAAAACTCCAATTTGGTTTTTCATTACAACCATTGCTGGAGCTGTTGCTGGAGCTCCAGTGGGATGAAACCATGAAAAACTTTGCTTTTAGAGGAATAAACACAACCCGTTCTGCCTCAGTGAAATACCCATCAGTACCCATGAAAGGCGAGGAAAAACATGTTACAAGTTCAAGGACAAGGCGAAATGTTCTCCAGCAGGGCTGCAGGTGAAGAAGCCAAGCCCAATAGAGCCTCTGGGTTTGTTTGAAATGCTATTGTTCCTATTTTATAAGTGCAAGGGCCGTTTTTACAACCTGGTCAGCAACTAGTATGTATTCTTGCATAGTACACGAGTGTAGGGGAGTTTGGGTGTCATAGATGCTTACAAATGTAAAGTAATCTGGCTATCAAGTGCCAGAAGTGTCTTTTAAGTCTTACTTGCTCAGTCAGAAGTGCTTTAGCTTTGTCCTTTCCATGAGATTTTGTTCCAAGGCAGCAATGAGGATTATGCGTTGTCACTCCTATGAGAATAGACAGGAACAAATGACCCAGGGACAGGAGTTTGCAGTAGGATCTAGAATCAGTTGGCAACTGGCTGCTTCTGTATTTCTTTAATTCAAAATCAAGAAGGTAGTCTCTGCCCCATTTTTAAGTCTGCTTATATGAAAAATGGCTCCTCTGGATCAGTTAGGATATTTTGTAGCAGTTTGGAAGGGGTGGAAGTCTATACCTTCTGCTTGAACCTGTAAGTGGTTTGTGTCCAAAGATCACTGACAGCTCTGCAGGTACCTCTGGCTGTATTCACCAGCGTGAAGGAAGGAGGGTGGATGTGGAGAACCGCAATGATGTCACCCATATCCTTTTTTTCTGTCACTGGCCAAGACAATTCCTAGCATGCATATGTTTTGCACTTGCTTTTTTTTCTAGACTGCTCAAACTTGTGACCTATTCTGACTGAATTGCTTGAGCACAGAACGACAGACTTTACCAGAGGGCATAAAGACGTATGTGCTGGGACATGGGAAGAATTATAATGTGCCTACTTTTCAAACCTTTAGTTGCAGCAGGGCAGAACCATCCATGTGCAAGGTCTTTCTGCAAAGATTTCCTCAGACCTGGGGCAAGGAGTGGGAGGTCTAGTGTCAAGAGCGGGTGTATACGTTGGTGTAGTATGTTATGATTGACTGAATCCCAGCCAGGTGGAAGTCAATAAAGAGTAGCCAAAAGCTAACTACCTGATTACTCCATGAATGAACTGGGAATGAACCAGCATGTTGCTAAAGACAGACCCTTCTTTGGCTTTCATCTTGTCCTCACAGCCAGGTGTTAACCGTCTCCCACCAACTCTGCTAAGTATGCGGGACAGTTTAAGCTATGCCCTTTGATATTTAGCATCTCCTGTGCTAGAGGTCTATGTTTGTAAAGTGAGAAAGAGCAAGACCCTTGGCCTTCTGCCCAGCATGTGCATAGCATCCATCTGGTGGCTTTTCAGCTTTTATTTTTAATACAGTCTTTGGTGAAGAGATGAATGACAGCACCCCATTCTGCCATGCACCAAAAAGCACACTTCTCTCTTCTCCCATGCAGGAATGCTAGAGCTTGTATATCTCTCTTCTTAACTTGCCATGACTCTCTTGGTGGCAAAAGGTGATTTGGCTGGAGCCAAACTTGTAAATAACTCATTTGTTGTTTCCTGTGGGGTTTACTCAAGAGTCCATGCTGCAGCCCACCTGCTCAGCTCCTCGTCTTTTTCTGGTGGCGAACAGCTCATTTGTGTCACTCTTAATGCTTGTGGAGGAACAAAAAGATTTATGACCTACTCCCCATCCACCTCTACTGTTTTCCTGCCCCCACCCTCCGACCCCCACCTCTGCCTTCCCAGAGCTGGAAGGTCAGAAGTTTAAATCCTGCTTTGAGCAACTCCTGACTTGCTACCAGCTCCTACACATAGGGCTTGCTGGTTGCATTTTAACTATTTCCCTGGAAATGAGCCTACCTAAATGACTTCTTCATGTATCATGTATATATAAAAACATTCTTAGAGGGGTCTCCTTTCAGTTGCCTTTTCTGTATTGATACATAGAGTTGGCCAAACTGTTCTTTTCTTCTTCTGCAATGGATGAGAAATGGCTACTGTTAATTCTGTTTAATGACTGAATTCACTAGGTGAAATACAACTCTGTCTTCACTTGTCTAAGGTCTGCTGTATTGTAAATACCTTTTTTAGTATGAAAGTACCTTCTGCCATTTCTGATGTCCCTGGTCCAATAGCAATATTGATTTCTTATATATAGGGCACAAGATTTACTGCTTATTTTCTGGAGACATTTCCTTGGACTGCAGTACCACCTTTCTAGCTTCCAGAAATACCCTTTCATTTAGCTTTTACTGCAAGGCCCCCAACCACTATCTAGCTCCTGGCAACACCCACCCCCACCCCCCTTATGCACTTATGGCTTCACCTCATTTTTCCCACTTTTGTCCTGAAGATGAAAAAAAACAGCCAAACAAACAACAACAAAAAAAGAGAACCATCCATGGATTCACCCTGAAAAGAAAATTCAAAGTCTGCATTTTCGGCTGGGAAAACTTCCTGACAGAATCAAATGCAGAGAGATGACTTTGAGATCAACAAGGTTCAACTCTGGGCCAGTAAACCAGCTTTTTGAAACAGACCAGAGCAAGGGGAAGAGAAACAGTTCCCCTTAGGTGTCTTCCTTTATATTGTTTTTGCAACATCAATATATAGGCTTGGCCAATCTTTTGTTATCTTCTACTTTCAGTGAAATGCAATATTAATTCTTCTTGCCGATACCTGGACTTGTGGGTAAAATATATCTATTCAAGTGCTATTGTCTTTGGACAATCTATATGGACACCAAATACTTCCTGTGAATTGCAAAGCACATCTATATTCTGTCTAGATCCATGTGTATACAAGCTCTGGAGAGGCACCCAGTCTAATTAGCAGTGACTGGTGAAGAAGCTCACTTGTTAGGATCAGGATGCAATAAATAAAATACTAGCAAGAGGAGGTGGGTGAGCCAGGAGATATAAGCAGGGCTGTGCAAAAGCTCTTCTAAAAAGAAACGCTGTGGGGAGCCCACAGTAAAAGGAAAGACTGTGAAAAATGCACACAATATTCTGTTTGCTGCCTGCCTCTGTGGAATGCCTGGTATTATGCAGTCTTGGACTTCTGGGAAATCAATCCCATGTACATGACGGTGCTTCTCTTTTCCCAATAGCAAGGAAGGATTTCAGTACATGCTGGGGAAAAGGCATGAGAAGCTTCCCTAACTGGCTTGTGTTTCAGCATTTGTTCCATTCATTAAATTAGCCCCTTAAAGATACTGGTATAGGTTGTTACTGGTTCAATACACAGCATGTGTTTTATGTGAAGGTTTATCTACCATTGCTGGCTGTCTTTCTGAGTGCTTCAGCTTCCTCTTCTGTAGACCTATGAGTGCTACGGAGCTTGCATTAAGGGTTGTTAAATGGTCTGAGATCTTAAGTGAAAGAGATTCTGAAGGGGCCCAGCATAGCGCTGGGAAGCCATGATGACAAAAGGTTGTCCATCTATCCGAAATGAAAGATGTGTTGGACTCTAGTCTGCTTACTAGCAGCTTGGGCAAGAACGACGAAATGTGGAGAGGGTTTGGCCTAAAAACCAGCTCAGTACTTAAAATGGGGCCTTTGACCCAGTCTTTCTTTTCTCCATACGTGAAAAACATTAAGGGTTTTTTTTTGCTGCCAGGTGATGCACCTGCTCTGACAGCATCATTAACACTGGTATAGCAGGTACCCCTGGTTCCTTTCTTACAGCTAGTTGTTCTGTGTTAAGGGGTTTGCTCTGGATGGGTCATCAGGTTGGCCCACTGTTTCAAGACTGCCAGAAAAAACAATGATAAGACGTTTGTGTATAGGGAAAATTTTTGTCTTGATTTTCAGCCTGTGGGTTCCAAAAAATGTACGGTTCAATGAAAGTGAAAATGCTCAGTGAAAAGTGGAAATATCAAAGTGTCTCATAACGTACAGACATCTGGAGGTGACAAGATCTCTTGTACTGGCTGATTTCATGGAGCACCTAGGAGGAGAACCACTAGGTGGGGTAAAACAAGGTCAAACAAGTCCTTCTAAGGCAAAAGAGCAGTTAAAAAATCGTTATGGTTTGTAACAGGAAGGCAGTGAAGTGACAAAAATGCGAGTGTGATATGTTGAGATAATCTAATATAAGAAAGTACCCTGGAGGCAGAAGAAGCCATGTTTTAAACCATTGGCAGCCACTGGAAAGCCTTATCAGGAGCAGCAAGAAGTTGGAATAATCAGTCCTAGAAGGAACACTGTTCTTTGCTGCAGCAGGTAAAGTTATGAAATATTTCACATCTTAACATGAGTTGGATTATCCAAAACCCAGAAGCTGGATAAGACTTAAAAAACCAAAACAACCCACCACCCACCCCTACCATCCACACCCCAAAAAAAAGCCAAAAAGAAAAAAAGAAAAACAATCCAACCTCGACTGTCTACTGTCATTAAGGGTCATATGCCACTTCTTACATCATGAGGTTTCTGAATTCGAATGCTGGCAAGTAGTCTGCTGAAGAGCTTTGCATGGATAGCACATCTTTCATGTATCCTGTTAAACTGGCACATAATGTTGAGGTTCTCTGTCAAGAACCACTGTACTGTTGTAGCTGTGAAATAGTAGTTTTCCTGTAAATGCTTTGAGATGTGTGAGGAAAGAAAGACTCTTTTTAATTGGTGTGCTCAGACCTGTGAGACAGACAACTTCATGAAGATTTCCTAACCTCCTAGCAGTCGGCAAAGTCTGGTCAGTGGCTGTTGCAAAGGAGCAGTTCATTTTTCTGCTTCTATCCTTATTGTTCACTTCAAGGATAAAAATGATAGCAAACAGCTATGATGCTGAGCAAAATCTAATAACTAGTGATGCCCTAACTTGGAATCCAAAGTAAAGCAAATCAGAACAGGCTTGTGCGATTTGAAACTTGAACTTACTTAGGAATCCTGAAGATTTGTGACTTAGAATTGCAAAGATTTGGATTAACCTTGCCTGCCTTCTAATGCTGTGCAAGGGTTCCTCTCTGCGCGCTAAGAGTGCCTGGGTTGGTTAGACCACCTTCTTGATATGTGCTAAAGTAAGACATATTAGTGTTCTGTATTGCACTGGGAATGTTTTAACCAATTGTGCTCCTCAGGGAGGTAAGCACTACACTTTTCATTTTCACAAGTCTTGACCTTGTATGTGTGTATATAAATACGTAGGTATGCATAGACAAATACTTAAATATTTGTATCTATGTTCACAAATACAAATATATAGAGGAGGGATCAAAAACCTGCTGAACGGAAGAGTAGGTAGGAGTCAGACAAGGGAGGGAGGATCTGGTTGTGTAATGCAGAGGTGAGAGAAGCTTTTCCAGGCCTGCTAGAGGAAACAGAAAAGATAAACCATCAACTCTAGAGCACTATAAGGCAGTGAGCACTAGTACATCTAAGCTTTCAACCAGTGCTGTGATTGTGGCATGACGGAAATGGGACAGAAGTTCAGTATTACCACTGGCTGAGCACAGGATAATGAGGGCACAGACAACCACGGCTGGGCTCATTAGCCATTCTGCTGCCCAATTAGGCTGGGAGCTAATTGCTCATTAATGACACCATACCTGCTGAGGCAGCTGGGCTTCCCTAGAATTCATGGCTGGAGTCACAGCAGAGACTTGGGAGAACAGAAGCAAGATTTGAAACCAAAGGAAATGGAAAAACTCGTCTGCCACTGAGGAAGGTTTATGCTGCCTCTGCCGCCACTCCCTGGGGACAGTAGTTCGATTCCTGGCACTGCTGCTGACTGAAAGGCATGTCAATTAGCCCTGAGCTCCCACTGAAGGCTTACTTTTTCTGGCATCCTACAGCCCTGACGCTAATGACGTAGAAAAGGAGCGGCTGAGGTGAAGATGCTGGGGAGTTTAAGGTGGAGGGTTATTCTGACCTATATTTCTCTCCTGAACATTCTCTGGAGAGCAGCCAAGTTTCTAACTAAGAGGAGGTAGTGTGGTTATTTGGAACACAACAATCATAGACAAGGGTTAGCAATAAGATGTTGGAGAAAGAAGGCAAATTGCAATACTCTGGTCAAATCCATTTCTGCAGGACATAAACCATATCAGCAGCCCCAGCAACATCTTCTGGAAAGTGAAAGCTGGAAGCAATAATGTGCTTCACACCACACACACATCAGCTGTCTTTTGACACAGACTTATTTTATTTAGCAGTGAAAGTACAGGGACTACATTGAGAATGAGCTTTTATGTGTGTCCAAAGGTTATCTACAACACAGGTAAGTGTGAGAGTCCATTGCATGCACACTAGACAGGCATGGGCGATGAGGATTTACTACCTATCACTGGAGAAAAAACTTTCATTAACACTGAGGAGTTCTCTGTACGTACCCTAACAATCTGTGAGGGAAGTCTGGGTTGGGTTTAGTTACAAGTTTACTTCCTTTCCCTTTACTCTTTTCCCCACTGTTCTCTATGATGTAGGCTTTTCCACTCCACTGCCCCCTAAAACAATACGAAGGACTGTTTCAGCATGGTCCCAGGTGTAGGTGCTGGGGTTTCACATGCAATGTTGCCACAGAAATGGACTGCTTTTTACCTGACTATGAATAGCGTGTCAATAGCGAACATGAGAGAGATGTTTTGCCTGTGTTACTAGGCCAGTTCTGCACTGTCCTCTGG
The DNA here is from genome assembly GCF_963210335.1 of Falco punctatus. NCBI lineage: Eukaryota > Metazoa > Chordata > Aves > Falconiformes > Falconidae > Falco > Falco punctatus. The sequence goes on from NC_137582.1 coordinate 104,231,342, forward strand.
CCTGGCTGCTGTTGTAATGAGTGTACTGGGCTCCCGTAGAATAATGGATTAAGACCCTGCCTTGGTTTCAGTGGCTATGGGCAAAATAAAGTGCATGCAAATAGTTTTATGTTGTGAATGTGTATGGGAAGCTAGCGGGCAAAGGGGCGTGCAGGGTGACGGCATTTATCAATTCCCAAGCTCAGTGATTATGTTTTAAATCTCAAAAGGTTGCTATCTTACTCTTCATACTAAAGACGGAAAGTATTATTGTCCCCTAGGAGTAAGCGAGGAATCTGAGGCTTGGAGTCAGGAAAGGATCTTGTATGCGAAGCATGATGCAGCTTGGAGACCCGGTCATTGTAAAGACACATACATAGTGAAGAATCAGGCCTTTACTATAAGACGTAACTGGATAGTTCCTTTTCTGAGTGGCAGGAATAAATTGTCTTTCTCAATCAAACTAAGCTGAATATTGTACGAGTCTTATACCTCCATTCCAAGTAATTTGCTAGCCAGCTCCATAGTGACATTGGTGAGGAACAGATACCGGTAGAGAGATTTTGGGAGGGAATGACATGAGAGATTTTGGGAAGGTGTTTCAGAGCTGCAAGGTAGAATACTCCTATACACATGATAGTATAGAGTGCAACCCTGAATGTGGATGAATGAACAGAGGTGAGACAGGGAGCAATTTTTCAGGTGGCTAAATTCTACTTTTGGAAGATTTTGCTTAAAAATCATTAGAAGTCAGTGCTATTCAGTCCCTCAAGTGCCATGTTTCTCTCAGAAATGGGATTTCAGTCCTACAAATGCTTTGCTTCTGTTGAATTATCACTTCAGATCTATTAGGTGAGTATACTGAAAGCCTGTGGAGTGGTTTTGAACACCAGAAACGAAGTAATTGGGCTGGCTCCTACAGTTGCTGAGGAGCCAACAGCACTGTTCAGGCATCAGAAGGGGATGGGTACCCAGCCTTTTTTTGCAGCATTGCACCTCTTTTGGCCACTCAGCATAACTTTGGATTTTCCATTCGCCCCAAGTTATACTTGATGGGGGCTGGAGGCCATCTGAGAGCAGCAATGGGATTAATGCACAAACATCCCATTTTAGTTTGCACACTCTTTGTCTCAAAGGGAAGTAGAGAACCACTGGCTTGGGCTTCACACTCTTGTGTCTTTTGGAGCAGGCTCATACACTTTTTCTCTGTGAAGAGGTGGCCGCAGGAGGAGCGAATGGGGAGGGAAGGAATGCATTTCTCGTTATGTGCTGGAGCGTCACTGCTCTGGCAGCCTGAGAAGAGAAATTTTCCCTCACTCCCCAGGCCTTCTACCCCCTGCAGCTTGCTGATTATTTTTGGCTGAGGTGGAAAGCACAGCCCTAGCATTTTTCCCATAGGGGAGTGCCCCAAGCAAGGAGAGGAGTGAAGCCTAAGCTGTTCCCTTTGTGCTCTTTCAATTAATAACCACACTTTCTTGTGTCTATAGCTTCTTTCCTTTGAGTACACCAAAGAGCTTTAAGAGCTATTAGGTCCTCCCAGCCCACTGTGGTCACCCTCACCTCTGCTTAGCAGAAGGGGTGAAACTGAGGCACAGAGAATTACTGTAGGTCACACAGGGAGGCTGTGACTTTCCATCCGCTTTGCTTAGGCTTTTTTCCTCAGGCTCTTTTCATGCTGCTGAAGGCCCTTATTCCCTGCTTTGACTCTGTTGCGCTGTGGTTCCCTCCTGGCTCCATGGTCCTGTCTAACGCCTGCAGGGAGTTGCTACCATTTTTGAATGGAAAGGTTTCTCCAGGTTGCATCTTCAGTGGTGTCTTAAAATACTTCTTGAATAGTTGGTTCTGCCAGGTGTAGGGTTTTAGCTTTTGAGGAATAGTAGCATGTATCTAGGAGTCAATTTGTCTGCAGAACGTGCATAGAAGTTGCATTTAGAAAGTGGAGTAGAGAAGAAAGCTGTGCAGAAGTGAGGTCAAGGACACCCCAATGAGCCTGTGGGTGGTGTCTACTTCCACTCACAGAAACTAGTGCCTTGTGTGGAGGGTTAAAGCACAGAGTCAGATTTCCCAGGTTCTCCCCTCTCCACTCCCCCCACTGCCACAAGGCAAACTCCCCATGCTCTGGAGCAGCCTGGATTGTTTTCTCAGCTAATAGAAAGCACATGAGGAGCACAGTCAGGCATGGTGACAGCTGTTGGGAATGATTCATTTGGGACACAAACAGGAATCAAATGCTGACTGATTCCTAGGCAGAGCCTGTCTGCTGCTCCAGGCCTTTCCAGGAGGTGATTGTGAACTCTGGAGCCCCCCTCCAGCCCCAGGAGTGACTCACTTCCTCTGGCTTTGGCAGAAGGTCTGTGAGGGAGGGCCAACTTAGATACTTTGGGGCATTAAACCTCCCAGACCTCCTCTTTCCTCTTCCCTGTCCCTTCTGAATCTGGCTTGTCCTACTCTGAGGGCAGAGTCCATCTATGTTTGATCTGTGGGGCCAGGAGGGGAAGCTGCACAAAGGTCTCCTTCCAGCCAGAAGTAAATAGTGTGTTGTAACACATTCAAGCCAGCAGCAACGTGAACTGCATTGGAAAAAGCAGAATATATATACTGGTTGGGAAGTAACTGCAGCTACAGTTGGGGGGGGTGTGTGTGTGTATGGGTGGGAGATGGCTACTAATCATACATCCCAGTTTCTCTGGTTTGTTTACTGTTTGTTCACAATCCTTGCTGGCCCCTGTTAATTTCATCTCGCCTTCTAGGACCAATACACAGTCCTTGGATGGTAAAGCCTGTCTGTGAGACGGCCTGAATAGGGTTTTACTTTTTCTTACGGCTTGTCTAACAAATGTAGTGTTTGTTTCAAAGTCTGATGTGCTTTGAAGCAGTGAAGCCTAGAACAGCAAGGCTGGAGCATCTCAGGGCACTGAGTGCCTGTGAAGGGCAACCTGATTTTTCCCCATCCTGACACACCAGATCCCTAATTCCCAGGATTTGGTTTCCATTTGGTGCAAGCTGACTATAGCCTGCATTTGCAGATCTGCTTGCTGGTCTGTGACCCGTCCCGCTGTCTGATGCTCCTGGTATTCTCTCAGTGTGCCAGCAGGCCAGTAATTACTGGAGCAGAAGAGACAGGCAGAGGTGCCACAGCTCTGGCAGCAGCAGGCAGAGCAAGCGAGAAAGGAGCTTAGGAGTAAGAGAGCGTGTTACTCCTTGACCTCTCTGAAGGCTTGGCAGTAAAACAAATATTTGGAAAGACCCCTAGATCCAGGCACTGTCTCTTTTTAAAGCAGGAGGGCTCTGTTTAGGAAGCCTGGCTGTGTATGTAGAAAACTGAGGGAGCGTTGGAGAGGATGGTGACACCTGCTCCCTGCTTGGGCTGCTCCAGTCTCTCATGGCTGTGCTCCAGAGCCCATGTGTCACCCAGAGGAATTTGAACTGCAGGATGTGAAGCCTGAATGGCGCCACTGCGGCCCGTCGTGGGGGAAAACTCTGAAACTGGACCCCCCCCGCCCCCTTGCTCCAGCAGACTGTCCTGGCTGCTTCAGCAGACAGAGCTGCCTGTACCCCAGGCAGAATTGCTAGGCTGGTCAGGACCCTTGTAGCTGCTGCCCATCGTCCTCCCCTTCTTCCATTGCCCTCGCCCTTTTGCATTGACACTGCCCATGGAATCGGGCCTGGCAGGTGGGATGTCGTCACCAGGACTGGCGCAATATGGCATGGCTGGAAAGCACTTATATCTTCCCTCTTTCCTTAAAAACCTCACATGCCTTTTGTGGCCTCCGGGCTGCCTGGGTACCGCACTCAGCTGTCATGGCACAATAGCCATCAAGTCCTAATTACAAATCTCTCCAGCTTGATCAGAGGGCAGCTAGGCAGTTCCATCTGGACCATCTCTCTGGGACTGCAGTGAAGGGGACTGAAAGGGGAGGGAGTGTAGGAGAAATACTACACAAATGTCATGATACTCAGAAGCACCCAGGCCTCCAGCCTGAGACAAAAATAATCAGCCAGCTCCGGAGGGCACAGGGCCACAAGGAGGTTGGCTGAAGCAGGGGCTCTGCAGTGGAACATAATGAGATGTGCATACCTTACCCAGCCCTGCGCACGCTGAATTGGAAAGGGCAGATGGACTTGATCCCAAAGCATCTCCAGGGGTCCATCCATCAATCCATCTTGAGCTCCCCCTGGGCTTCCTACAGTTAGGGGGGGAGCTAAAGAGGTTTCATTAGCTGTAGCATCTCCAGTGGAGACTTTGCAAGACCTGCAGAATCTCCATGACAAAGCACCAACTATGTACAAAGGCACCTGCAGTGAGGCATCCCTTGCTGCCTCTCTCCAGCCAGCTGACTCCTCAAGGAATGGGGAGCTTCCAGAATGTGTGTTCTTTGCATTCCTCGGGACTGGAGCTGTCTGGGCTATAATGGTGCTGCTCAGAAAAGAAGGCACATGAAAGAAGATGCCTCCCAAGTGCATTACTGTTAAATGATAGGCCTCATTTTAGAACTCTCCATCCCTGAGAGAACAGATGACTTGTCCTGGAGGGTTTTGAAGTGACAAAGGATCAGGCCTCCTGGTATTTCACCCAGGAGTTAAATGTGGGCAAGGGCAGAAGGCAGCTGAGAATAAAGGGGGTGGGTGGGCGGGGGGGGATTCCCTGAGGGCTGGGACTTGTAGAGCAAGGGGCAAAGAGAGGAGTTTTAGTTTTGTGGGCTAGTCCATGCCATGTTGGTGAAGTGAACCATTACTCCCCACAAACTCGTATTTAATTGCTGTGTACGCTGGGGACAATAGTGGGAGGGATACTTTGGCACTTACCCATATGATGCTATTTTCTTCATGTTGAGAGGTATGGTTCATTTAAAACCTGTACAAGAATAATACATACAACTCTCACTATCTCTCATCAAAGGGTCTGGAGGAAAAAAATGAACGCGTGGCAGGGACTGATCAGTCCTCTGGGGGCTAATGCAGAGTGGCAGTTCCCCTGCTTGGCTTCCCACTTGCGCACTGCCTCCTTCCCCTCAACCTCCCCGCACCCCGACTCCCCGCAGGGCTCTTCTTCCTGGGAGTTATCTGAGGCCAGCAATGTGGCAGTGCGGCCACCGCTTCTGCTCCTCTTCCGCTGAGTTTAACACAAGGTCAAGCAACATCATGGCATTTGTAGCATCATGAGTTCCTGAGAGATTTGATTTTCAAAGCGTTCCCAACATCCCCTGGGATAGACCTTGGCTGAAGTCCAAGGCCTGTGACAGCCAAAAGGAACTGTACTAGGCCAGACCGACAATAATCGCTTGCTTGCTCTATTCCAGCAAAGAAAGAAAGAAAAGAAAAGCAGTGGGGAAGAAGGGGAGGGGGTGGGACCCAAGGCCCTTTTGGCCTTAAGCAGGCTTAGTGGTGCTTGCAGCAAAGCATAACCTACAGTTGACACAGTAATAAAGCACACAAGGGTGAGATGCATGTGTACTGAGTCTTGCCCCATCGAAAACAGCTGCTGAAGATCTGCTGCCCCGCACAGAGTGGTTTGTGTGTGTGTACAGGAGGAAAGAGAGTTTCCAGGGATTTTTCTCTTGGAAAACAGAGAAGGGGTTGCTCTTGGTGCTGAGTCTTACCAGTGTGGCTATGACCAGATAACATGTAGAGAAGTACTGGAGAAACTTTTATCCCCAGTCAGCTAGTGGGCTTTGCCAGCAACCTCAGTCCTGACCCGTAACATCTTCGGCTGCTCCAGCCCCAGGCTCTTCCAAGTGTGAATCTTTTGAAATGCTTCCAACCTGATTTGCTACCCTGGCTCAGTCCAAAGAGACAGCTCATCCCTGATGCACGCTTTCTGCAGTTCCTACACTGGGTTCTCCCCTTCTGTCCTGACAGACCCACTGTATTTCATCACCAGGAATCCACTTCAGTTTCTGGGACTTTAACCTCCTCTCTTTCACCCCTGGGTTCTAGCAGTACCTTGTTTCTCGTGGCTCTCAGTCTAGTGCAGCAGCAGTAGTTCAAAGAATAGCAAAGGGGAGTCAGCCTCAGGATGCGTTTGAAACAGCCCTGTTCTGCTTTTGACCCTCAGAGAAGCGGTAACGGACTGATGGAAGGCACCAGTAAGTACCAGAAATGGGTATGTTTAAAGGTGAGGGCAGGCCTGCCAGAGGAGTATAGAGTACTTCAGCATGTAGGATGCTGGGCATGGTTGTTTGGGATTGTAGGGTTCATAATATAGGATATGCAAGGTGAATGAGGGATGTTGTAGGATTTAGGATTTCTTGCATAGATCATGATCTTTTCTAGAACCAAACCCCACTCGGAAATTTCTTGGCATTTATGTTGTGATCCAGGTACTGTTATTTGCTGCCTGACCACTTGCATTCGCGTATACTTTGGAGCGCAGTTTGTGTTCTCTGGCTGTTGTCTCATTTGATCATTCACTCCCTGTTGCTCCAGTCCAGGTTGAGCTGGACAGAGCTGCATTTGCCCTTCTCATTGCAACCTTCCTTGGCTGGACTGTGCTAGGCCAGCCAGGGACTGCACCCAGCAGTTGTTGGGGTGCACTGAGAATGGCCTCTGTCTATCTGTTTTTACTTTATTCTTTTTACAGTCCTAGAAGCAAGACAGGAATTAGGGAAGGAGGAGACGGTTATTTTAGATGTTGCTGGTCACACGCCAGCAAGCTGGGAAGGCAGGGGATGGGGGAGGGGGTGGAGTGTGTGTGGAGGGGGAAGTGAGGGTTTACTAAGTCTGTAAAAAAAGTGAGGGTTTACTAAGTCCTCTCATGTTTCTGTAGGCATGAATGCAAAACCCAAACCAGAGGTGGTTTTGGTTTTGACCTTGTAAAATTAAAACACGACAACTGAGCCATTGCCAAACCCAATCCCCAGCAGCCTGTGCTCCAGTCTAGCTCTGGTCCATCGTCCTGCCATGCCTCCTGGCTATCCTGGCAGGCAGAGGCAGCAGGAAGCAGGAGGCCTGTTTCTTCCCAGATGGGCTTTAACACTTGCCCGCAGCAGCCAGCCAGCTAGGGGGTAGGGGGCAGCTGTCTCAGATGCACTTAAACCTCCACTCTGTAATCGGAGCTTCCTTTGTAACTTTATTGTGCAAATCTACACTGGAATAGTCTCTGGAACCACGTTTTGGGCTCTCCAACAGAATTAAAAGCAGGAGCTTCCTCAAGCAGGGAGCAGAGCTGCTGGATTTGTTGGAAGGCAGAGCAGCCAGGTGGTGACAGAGAAAGGGAGGAGAGGAGAAGGGGAGGTTGTGAGGGGGCTGCTCCAGAGTCCAGTTTCCATTTGGGGCTTTGCTGCCATGAGAACGCTCTGATAGAGGCTGCCTGTGGCAAGCTGTGAAGGCCAGAGCTGCAGGAAGAAGTGGATAGGGACAGGGGAAGAAGAGGGAAGGCTGACAGACATGGCCATGGCAGCATGTACTGGAATGAAAATTGATATTTGCACTTGCATCTTCCAAAGAAAAACTTGGGCTAATGTTGGGTTGGAGGATGACTCCAGCCACAGAACGCTTTGCCAGGAGAGGGGTGGCTTTGAAGCTGTTCGGGTGGTTTTGACAACAAGTAGCGAACATAACACCTATCTGTGTTCCCTTACAAAGACTGGGGGACCCAGACCCCTGAGAGCATGAGGAAAATCCATTATGAATGTCCTTGTTTTTCATTATACAGTGCCTACTCCGAACGTGTATGCTGGGTATGGCTAACCCTGAGCTAAGCAAGATGAAGTTGTATAAGGGAACTTTATTCCCTCATGCAGCTCATCTTGATTTTTTGCTTTTATTAGTTCAAAACTGTAAGTTGGTTGTTTGTGGTTTGGCTATGAAATCATTTCACAAGTACTGCTGATAAGGCTTTGTACTAAAGTGACTTACTCGGCAAAAATGATCACAGTACAAGAGCTGACTTGTAAGGATATTACTTAACATACAAAAAACCACGTTATTTATCATGGTGTTACAGAAAGGATGTGTGGATTTGAGGAGAAGAGGTTTTCTGATGCTGTTGGGTGGACAGATCAGAATTTAAGGCATGAATTTGGCTGCTCCCAAATCTTACAATGTCTTGTGGCAAGATTCACACTATAACTGGCACAGGCTGTGGCTTTACCAGTACTGTAAGAGGAAAATGCTTGCTGGCTTTGAATCTACCCACCTCTAAATCAAATTCAAGGAGCAAATTCTTATGTAGGGGAGATACGCATGTGACCCTATTTCTACTCCAGAAAAGTATTTTGGTGTTCTACTCTAGAAATTGTATTATATCATCTATGCTACATCTTCCTCCGGCTACAAATCAAAAAACAGCCTAATCGTTCAGTGGACTGAGTAGCCACAATTCCCAGCCATGTAAGTGGAATTTACGAGCGCTCTCAGCTTGTCTGAAAATCAACGCATACGGCTGCAAAAGTTAAGGTCCTGAACAATGTATGCAAGTAAGTGTCCTATCCTTCCATGTGTCTCTTCTGGTTCATTATGGAGAGACAGAGGGTGGCAAGGTTTCTAACAGCAGGGCTTAGGTTCCGGGACTTGTGCATGTGGTGTGTGAGATCAGGGTCCATTTTTTCCAACTCTGGCCTTAGCCCTTGATGTTTGTCTGCAGGGAGGATGGAATTTCTTATTAAGCCATGTTAACAGCACACTTGGGCAAGTCAAGCCCTGTGATGCTGGAAATTAACCTCTTTGGGATTTTCATTTTCTACATTATAATGCCCCTTTTAAAAAGAGGTTGCAGATATAAGGAGATCTTAGCATGGGGAATATCCGCTATAAACAAATCTGTGACACAGCTACTGTATATAGCCAGCATGGCTGCTAAGTTTCCTGAAGACTGAAGCAAATGGTAGTATATATAAAAAAAAAATACCAAAACAAACAACCAACCAAAAAACACAGGGGAAGAGGGAATAGTCTTCCAAAATATGGAACACCTCATAAAGCTGGGGAGGTAGGAAACAAGTCAAGCAATTGCAGCCATGGTTCAAACTCACATGAGGCATACTGTACAGTACATAAAGGTCAGGGAATCAGCTCAGGATTACAACTAATGAGCTTTTTAATTACCTGAAATTGCAGGCAAGGTTTTAAACCCAAATAAGTACGTAAATTAATGATTTAAAAGGCTGGACAGAATCAATGAAGGGTCAGCACTTAAAATATTAAAATGCCAAAGCAGTTAACTTTACAGTAGTTTTGTAGTGCAGAAGCAGAGCTGTCCCTTTAAGGAAGCAGAAGGCCCTCGTTTTTCTGGTCTGAAGCCCTGTGGCTGGAATATGCCATCTGCAAAGATCCATAAATCATCCTGCACTCAGCAGTCTGGAGTCCAGCAGGGTCTCCACGTGTCCTGGCTCTCGCCTGGAACCTGCAGAGTGTTTTCTGCAAGCACAGGGTCCCAGCCAGGCGCTCCTTTTGGCTGCAGTCCAGGTGTTATCCCCAGCCGCATCCTGTGAGGGCAGCGGGAACCATGGCCAGGAAACTTGCAGTCAGCTCAGAAGCCTTCACTCTATGGTCTGTGCAGATCGCACTGGTGCTCCCTTGACTTTGAACACTCAGGGAAGTCCGCTCGCATGATGGTGAATGATGGCAGAATGGGTGGGTTGTCCCCACCTCCCAAGCCATGTTGCCTCACAGCACTCCCTTCCATCTGAGTGCCTGACTCCTAGACTTGTGGGTCTTTGTTTTCCTGTGGGGTGCTCTGTAACCATTCTGATATGTCAGCCTGTTATCCTGACCCTTTATCTATGGCTATGAGTTGGTGGTGTTCAGAGGCCTTGAAAATCAGATTGTCAACTCCATGCTTTCCCTTTTGCAAACGCAGGAGAGAAGCAACTGTGGAGACAGTCCAATCCTAAGTGTTTCATGAGAATGAGTTCCTTTTTCCTAATTGTACCCAGGGGGCAAGACAGGGTCAGTCTCAGGGACCATAAGGTATTCAAGATCTCTCTACTATTGTAAATATCTGAGAGCTGTAGTCCTATTCAAATGCAGCTCCTTTAGGGGATGAGTGCACTTTTCTCATACTCAAGTGTCGGCCATGCTATTAGACACACAGGATATAATGAGGAAGGCTATAGGGAGGAATGAAGTTTGGGGACAGGCCTAGGTTGTACTTCCAAATCTCAGACTGGCAGTAGACTTTACCTCAGAGAACCACCGTGTATCCAAGTTGTCAGTTTAAATCTACAGTAACTCCACTAAGGCCAGAAATGCTGAAGTGGATTTGTATGGGTGCAAAAGAACGATAGTGTGACCCATAATCAGAGATCACTGAGAAATTAAGGACGTGGCTCATATGTGGCATTAGGATTATTGCAGTAGTTTTTGCAGCTGTCTCACCCATCACTCATCAGATTTGGAGGGCATCATGGTTTTGGCATCTTTAGCAAATTTTGTGGCTCATATCATGGTTCAGTGGGCAACAAAATTTATTTAAAAGTTAAAAAGTCACTGAGAAAAATAAAGTGGTTTTAGGACCATTTTATTTTAAACTCCTGTTGATGGTGTTAGCCTGATGTTTTGGGATGCTGGAGCAGCCTGTATTGTACTACATCATGTGTCTTGGTGTTCAGCTGTTTGTCAGTAGTGATCTTGGTGTGGCTGCATGCACCTCGTGGAGTAGCTGTGCAGTGACACAGTCACCTGTCTTCTCTGACACAGTCAGATGCAGTGGTGTATTGTTGGTGTTCAAGGGAAATGGGGCATTGCTGGCAACAAACTGCCATCTTTTTCACATTCTGTGTATAACATACATGTCAGAAGCAATTCAAAATCACCAGGATGACCCCTTGTGCCTTTGCAAGTAGGCAGAGCAAAAGTAGAAACTGCTCTTCATTATGCTGATGCTTCTGGCTGCCCTCAGGGATGGAGAATGCTAAACAACCTTAGTCCCCCAAGTATGAAGTGCTTTGGAGAGCCAGGTAAGCCCTAGAAGACAGGACTGCCTCCAGCTCTCTAAGTAGTACTGTTACATAGGCAATAATCATATCTTACAGTGTTTGGAAGAGAAGGAAATGAATTTGTCTGTAATCATGATGCTTTGTTAGGGTCTTTTGTCTGAAGATCTCAAACAGCTCTGTACCTGTCAATTGATAAAGCCTTACTTTGCACTTCCAGGAAGATAAATCTTATTGTCCTAGGGGAAGCCTGAGGCATAAAATGGTCAAGTGAGCAGCAGTCCAGCATAGGGGTAGGCATTGACAGAGCTGGGGCTACAGTCCAGAATTTCTGGCATCCTCTGCTCAGGTGTCAGTTGGTAAAGTGCTGCTGTCTTTCACCTATAAGGAGTCCAATATTTCAGAGAGCTGAACAAGATGGTTTCTGTGTAGTAAGTATGGAACGGAGAAACATTTTAGTCTCTTTCTGTCTGTTGTAGTTTAATTTGCCAGCATCTTGCCTTACTGCATCCTCTGCATTTCCATTCTTGAGACTACCCTGACTAGAACCTGCCATTCGGACCAGTGTTCCCCTCTGGGTTAAACGATGCTATCATACTTGACAAACCTGTGGGAACACAAGTAGAATTTGAATCCAGGCTTTGGAAGTAACAGAAGAGCCAAATATGAACATCTAATAATGAGTTAGTTTTGTGGGAAAACTCATTTTCTTGCTTTTAAAAAAAAAAAAAAAAACAACAAAAAGCCAGAACGCACAAATTCAAAGCTGTTAGAATTTGGATATGCAGTAAGGGCCAAATGAATTTGTTCAAATGATTCTTTACTAGGAGTTGTGTAAAAGAAGGGAAGAGAGAAAACTGAGAGGTGGGAGGCAAAGAAGAATCTAGCCCCCAGTGGCCTTGAAAGCAATCTGCAAGTGACTGCTGTCTCCATGCTGATGGATTTGCTGTCACCTCTCCCTGGCATTAAGTGACAGATTTCTCCGTCAGATGAAGCCAGAACCAATAGCCATCCATCAGTGCGAGGACAGACAGGAGTAGGAGGGAGGCACAGAGGAGGAAGAAGCAAGCAAGCCTTGGCAAAACGTTTCTCTGCCTTCTTTCCTTGTCAGTGCTGGGTCATGGGGAAATAGGTCTTCTACATACACATCTTGAGGATGGGAGTACCGGTGTCCATTACTAAAAGGATGGAGGGATCCGAGTCTGGGGACAGGAGCGGAGGCACATGCACCTGTAGGGGAAAGCTGTTTTCAGAAGGGAGAGAGCTCTACTTGGCAGACTTCTCTTGGGATTTTTATTTCTGTATTATATCATATTGTATTGTATTATCCAGTCATGGGGGAAAGGCTCCTGGAACAGCTGGTATTTTTGGCCTGTCTGTTGAAATTACAGTTCCTAGCAGATGGAAGGGCAGCTCACTGCTGTGTTACAGCTGGGTCAAGTCTCTCTGAAAGGCTTGCCACCTCTGACTCCTTCCATGCATGAGCAGCACAGCGAGAGCTCAGGAGCTCTCTTGGGCACCTTGTGTCTAAGAGGCTTCTCCATACCAGTGAGATTAAACACCAGCAAAGGTGAATTATCTATGGCACAAACTGGGTGTGGGCATTTTAGCTGGAAATCAGTAGGTTGCTTCTGTGCTGCTTTAGGGCAGTGAAGTTCTAGAGAGACTTCCAAGTGATGGTGCAGTGTAAATCGTCCAGATTATTTTTAAGATGAGCCTTTGGTCAACTTGAGACAGGTATGCAGCATGTTATCTTGCGATGGGAGGCTGGAATCACAAACACTAGAGAGGTCCTTTTCTGTCTTGTATGACTATTCTCCCCGATGAAATAACCACAACTTCCAGGTTTAGACAGTCCTGTCTGTGTTATTACCACTCCTTTGTCATGTGTAAGTAAACATCAAGGAAGTCTGGAGTGTGGATTTTGCATTTGGACAAAATCAGGATACTTCTCTATATAGTTGACAAATGAGAGAAATGCTCCTCTCTTTTCTGACCGTTTTCCTGAAACGTTAAAACCAAACAAAATCCCTTCCCCTGTATGACATCAAGTAAAAACTGTGCTCTTACTCACTTTTAAGATGCAATGTTATGTGGATGAGACCCTGCTTAATCCTGTATTTTCAGATAACAGTGAAATTACTTTGCTTTCTAACATCTTAAATTGCTCTTTCAAATCTGCCAGTTTTCACTTAGAAATTAAGTTATGCTCTCCTTGTAGGAGCTACAGTACTACTCCTCTGTACTAATCCGGGCCCTCTGATGGCCTGCAATGAAATGGAATGATTTAGTCAGTTCTCAGAGCAAGGCTGGAAGAGCAAGCCTAAGGAAATGTCTTGCAGAGGCTATAGTCATTTAGTGTATCCATAAATAAAATGTATGTCTTGTGCAGAGAGAAAGGATGTCTGACAAACAGATAGGCCAGGTATGTGGAAATATTTCTGTATGCCTAACCATCCCATAAAGCCAAAAGGAGTTAGGCACTTCATTTAAATGTTCTTCTAAAACCTGCAAAACGTGTTTCTCAGTCCTTTGTCCTCTAAACAACTTTGTAAATCTGGCCCAAAAAATCTCTATATGGGATGTTAAGTTGTTCTTACAAAGAGCCAAAAGGGGGGAAAAAAACCCAACCCCGTAGCTGTTTGCTGAAAAGCAAAGAGCACGAGAGTGTTCCTTTAAACTGAATTAGCATGCATAGACCTTGGGCTGCTGTTGAAGCTTTGCTGCTCCCAACCCTCAGACTTTGCATCTGTTTTTTCATTTGCAATAGGCTAATGTGCTTTGACATTGCACCCCTCTGGGAAGTTGCTGACAGGCGGTGTCAATATTTCCTTCTAAAAATATATATATATATATTTTTTAACCTCTAAAGTGTTGCTTTACAATATGCTTTTCAGAATCAAATTATGGAGCATGCAGGCTGAAAGCTTCCACCTGGAGAAAACATTCCCAGTTCAATCCATGCATTTCCTGCATCCGTGGAGTCCATTTTTTGTTCTTTTCCTTCTCCTCTTCAGAAAAGAAAGGGAACGTGAATATTCACTGTCGGTTTTGGCAGCTGTTGGACTAGGTTATACTGATGTCTAGGCCAGCCTGTTGTGCTGTCAACTGGAAGTGCTTGAGTTTTCACAAGTCAGGCACCCAAAACCAGGAGATTGGCACGAAGGTCAGAAAAATTAAATACAGGCATTCGGCGGACTGTTTCTTTTTAGTTTGCTCATTTTGTTCTGTTGTTTCGCTTTTTCACTTTGACATTCTAGCAGTCATGCTTTCAAATTTTCCTAGAAACTCACAAAGGTTAGGAATCCTCCTTTCAAAGTGAGAAAGATAGAGGTCTCAGACAAAAGTGCTTGACTGCAGGAGTGAAGGCTTTGTGAAAACCACTAAATATCAGAAGACTTTTGTGATTAAATCACAAGTGTCAACAGCAGCTGAGATGTGTTTTCCCTGGGGCTCTGGTAGCGCTACGGGGGGGGGGGGGGGGGGGGGGGGGGGGGGAGGTGAAATTCACACCATTGTTTTCCTTTCCATCTGGACAATTCTGTCCATTGAAAGAAAATGAGGAAGGATACAAAGGATATATCCTGACACCACCACCATCACCACCCAGTAACTGGCATACACTATTAACATAATTTGCAGGATTGCTCGTTGCCAGCGCTGGTCCAATACCTGTTTGATTTCTTGGTAGTCCTCTTCACCGAGTTCCTATAACCCCCATGCTAGTAAGCTAACTGCAAACACAACTCTTACTAGCCTTACTTTTATTTTGGTTATGTGTGCAAGAGTTGAATTCACTGTTTTGTAGAGGGGCAAGGTGAGTTTCTTGAGCTTTTTTTATTTATATCAAATTCGAAATAGTTCATTGTTTAACAGTGAACTGTTTACCTTAAAGCAGTTTTACTGAATTAACAGCATAGGATTATCCAACTATTGTGCTATTTTGCCCTTAAGCAGACTTTCAATAAAATGACCGAAGTCAGCCGTAGGAAGCTTTAATGGCTGGTATTTGGGGACTATGCAGGGGGATTGTAAAGACCAGCAGCATTTTACTGACTTCATACTCTTTCAGCAGCAGTTACTGTGAAGCTGTGTTGACTAGTCCGCTGGAGACTTTAATCCCTTCTGAATTTGCAGTTGAATTCCATCTGGCCCTGGTGATTTACTGTCTATGAGTTCCTCTGCTCAGTTCATAACTTCCTCCTTTGAGATTTTGGTGTCTGCTAAGGCCACATTCTGATTTTCCACGAAAAGGGCTTTCAGAATAGGAATCTATCCATTGTACTAAAAGGAAAAGACAAAAAGCACAATTAACTTTCCTACTACTTTTCTTAAAGGGACTGAGGGCTTATAATCCTTCTTGCTTCTTACTTAACATATCCTTCTGGTTTAACGGTCTTTATTGTTACATGTATTTCTTCTCATGTTTTCCTATTATCTACTCTAATTTCCCGTTTGAAACTCTTATATCTATATTATAGATAATTATCTATATTATAGACAATATTCTAAAGTGCCGCATATTAAGGGGGCAATTGTCTTTCTCAAGGATGCTGAGAAAATTTTGTACTTATTCTCTGAACTGTCCTGATTTTATTCTACCTCCCTTGAATCCCATACACAGAAGCTCCTGTTGCAGTTTCCAAAGTGGCTCACCAATTAATGGAACGGTTTTTGGACCCCACTCCCACCCCCATTCCTTTATTCCCTTTTCTTTTATAACACAATACCGGTGTCTTTTCTCCTACAATTTTTATTTTTGTTAACTGGGGTAGGTGAATGCCCACCGCCTGCACCAAACACAGGGTAACTAGGATCAAAAAAAAACCCTGCAGATTTCTCTTTAAGAAGAGCAACCAAGCATATTCTTGGTCATGTGTGGCTAAGACCTCTTATGCCAACTCGAGCATGAACACCTAAAAGGTGCCAGGTCTGGATGCACCCTGCAATGGTTCTGGATATGTCTAGTCTGCACTGTGCTGTGCTCTGCCAGGCACAGACCATCTACCTACCTCTGAATGAGCTAATCCTGACCTGGAAAAGAGAGAGTGCATGTTAGAGAGATACTCCACCCAAGATAATTCCCTAATTACCTGAGAAGTGGAGTTAATTAACCTGGGCGACGACTGTGCTGCTTCTCTGAACTGAGCTGGTCTCTTCGTGTGCTTTGTGATCTGTGGATGGACAAACTTGTGGGGCTAGCTGTGATGTTTTTATTCAAATATGCTCTGCGACCCCCTTAATGTATCAGGACCTCATGAATGTTGAATTAATTAACTTTCACTGTGATTTCATGGCTATTTAATGATCTCTTTGTTATCGGTGGAGAATTGAGGCACAGAGCAATTAGGGACTCTCTCAAGGTCACCCAGGAATTCTCTGGGAGAGTTGGAGATTGAAGCCAGCATTTCCTATCAGTGATTTAACAACAAGCACTTTTTCTATCTTTTGAAGAGTTGTGGACAGGTGCACTGGCTTGGAAGCCGCATCCCAAGGATGACTGGCTGCAAGTTGTTGGTGGGGGGTGTGCAAGATGATTAACTCTCAAGAACTGTGGGTTCATTCAGAGTCTTTTAGATAAACCCTCGCTGTGGCACTGCAGCTCTCTTTCAAATGCAGGAATTAAGATTAAAGGTGACATTTGAGCCCAGAGCTCCTCCTCAGGCAGGACAGAAAATAAAACCAAGTGAGTTCTCTGGGTTTTTCCCCAGCCTGGAGATGCTCCATTGGCTAGAATGTCATTTCTGATTTTATTTGTGCTGTTGTCTCGTCCTCTCTCATTAACCCCTTCTCCTGTGTGAATCCGGCAGATTGCACTGAGCTCTGCCCTGCAGCCAAAATGGCTGTTAAGAGAATCATTCTGCCTCTCTGAACAGGAATCCCCAATATGTGGATTTCCTGCTCTCCTCTCCAGGCTCTCCTCTAGTTTTTCCTGCTTTGCATGCTTTAGATTTTAACTATTTTGTGGCTCTTCTTCCTTCCCTCTCAACATCCAAGTCTATGCCACCTCTCCCCTTGCTAACATAAAATACTCTTCTTTCCTGCTATACCTCCTTAACACTCCGCTTTGAAGATGGTTGTAGGAATGGAGCCAGGAGCTGGCAGACCTGTGTGCTAGCCCAATAGATCTTGCTGTGTGTTTTGACAAGTTGAGTTTTATCTTCCTACCTGTCTCTTGCAACGTGTGCCAAGATGAAACTTTGAAAGTTGCTTATTGAGTTTTCAAGATTTAGTGCCTCACCACTGCTCACCAACTTTTCTTTCCCATGACTGCTCCATAGCAGTGGCTGCCTGCCATGCTGTGTGGTCTTGACAGATTTTTGGTAATGCCTTTCTCTGCCTCTTGGTAGGTTTTGGGTAAATCTTCTACTTTATCTTCAAAGCACTTTGCAAATGTTAACTCATTTGCATGCCATCTCTCTAAGGCACATGGCATTATAGTTCTTTAACAGAAAACAAGAGTAAGTCATAAAGCAACTTCAGTTAATTTACCCCTAATGTTACACCCTAACAACTGTTCTGAAAAATATATTAAGTGGACATTAATTTGCTCAGAATTTTTACATCTCCATCTACCATTTAACCTGCCTATTTCCCAAGTAATCTGGTAGCCAATTATTTGGGAAAAGGTTGCTGTTGGCATCTGTACTGCACAAATGCATCGTATTATCAATAATATGTCATTTAATAAAGCTTCCTTCTTCCACTCCCAGCTCACTGACAGGAATGTGTCCATTTAGATCCAGATCCTAAGGATTTTCACCAGGCTCAACTCCCCAGATACCTTTCAGGAAACATTCCTGATTTTCTTTGCACCTTAGTTCCTTACCTGTGCAACCTCTAATCTGTGTTCTTTAACACAGAAGAGTCTCACCTTTTACTTGTTTCATAGAGATTAGGTAAGTATTTGGCTCACACTGGCAATCCAAGAATGGCGCATCACTAGAGTGTACTGGAGTACCCTTTTTATGAAAAGCAAGGCTTTTGAAGAACTAGTGTTGTGTCACGCAAGTGAGGAGTGCTAAGAATTCAGAGCTTGCCCTTCCTTGCAACTTTAATTGCAAGAGAGACAATGTGGGATGGACTAGGGTACTAATGGTTCTGCTGCTAGACATCACCAAGGGTTGGCATTTGAGTGAAGAGTAAAATACAGAGAATTAGGATAGGTATTAGTAAAGGATAGTCTATGATTCAGCAGTAAAAATGGAAAAAGAAAAGCAAGCAAAAATATAGGCATAAAAAGGGAATAATTCCCTGTGCTATTTTATTAATGAAATGGAGCAGCTCCTGAAGACTGTATCATGTCTTCTCTTTTCGGATCCACTCAGGTGAATCGGAGGCCTTCCACATTGCATAAAAAAACACAAGACACTCTCTTTGTGTGAAAATTGGAGTTAACTTTCCCCCACTCCTGGTATGAAGCAGGTACTGTGGAAAGGGGCTACTATACACTTTGTAACTGGGGTCTGGATGGGCAAGGGGTGGAATGTGCTGCTGTCCATACAGGAGTTCTGAGATTCAGACTTCATTAAATTATTAATGAATAAGCTCTGGAATACTCCCAAGTAATGGTGTAGGCCACTCCTATAGTCACTGAAGCAGAAGGAATCACATAACCTGGGAGGAGCAGGCAGGAGACCTGCTGATATTAGGGTTTTGTTAAAATGTAAAGAGATGGGGATTCTTCTCTATCAAATGGATCTTGGAGTTCTTATTTGTGATTAAAGGAATAGCATTTTGGACGATGTTTCAAACACAGAAGCTAGCCCAGGACTGCTTGTGCAACTGTGTCTTAGGACCACTCTTTCCCAAGGTGGCCATAAGATGCACTGTAGGGTAAGGAATGGGGACAACCACACTGGTCCCAAACTAAGAGTTCGGTTTCAGAGGATAACACAGGGCATAAACAGGTAATCCCCAATAACACTGAAGGGCTGTCTGCAGTTATGGTTTATGTAGTGTGGTATGAACAGGGATGGTGCTCCCAGCTGTGTCTGTAGTCTTAAAGATTGCATGCTAAGGGAGATTGTTGTGTGGGCACTGCTGAGACACCTATGTACAGGCATAAAACCTTGTAATGGGTGGGACCTACCTGATGAAACAGTCCAGCTGGGGGTGGGGTGTTTGAACATGTGCACATATTTTTTTGAGTAAAGGTTTGAGTGTCTGACTTAGATTACACACACACATATATGCCTCTCAGAAGCAGTCATGAATGTATGGTGCTGCAGGTTGAGGAGGTGACACTACTGAGGGATAAGGGAAGGGAAGTTCAAGGCTTAGAACTGCGGCTAACATTGCTGCCTCTGCTACCAAATAATTATCTGAATGACCTTACACAAGACCTTAAAGAGTTCTTTGCAGCAGCTTCCTCACCTATAAAACGGGGCAGCACTCACCTCCCTGTATATGTCTGTCACGTGCCCACGCCTTGCTGATACGAGGCATAGTACAAGTTGGGGTATTAAGACAGGTTTGTATGCTTCTTTATGTGCAGAGGGAACTTGAAAAGAGCTTTGCAACTTAGGAGTGTCTGTCATTTGTTTGTTGTTGTCGTTCTTGTCTCCCTAACAGACATTTGATAGGCCAATGACTGTAGGATGATACTGTACCAATAATTCTGTGATATAAAAGCTGAGAAGCACAAAGCAAATGAAAGGATGTGTATGTCCAGATGAACGAGAACATGTGTCTCAAGATGTGGTGCATATTTGCATGTGTGCATGTTACATAGGTATCTGCATTATTTCACCTCTGTGCATCTGGTACAATTGTGTATCATGCATGTACTCAGCCCTACATGTACACAGAAGAGTGTCTCTGAATGTGTTTTAAAACCTGTATTTGCACTCTGGAGTGTCTGTATCTGGCACAGATCTCTCTGTGTGCAGTCAAACACAACCTTTTAAATGTGTGGCAAAATGACAACTTACTTTGGAAACCATGACTCAAAGGTATGGTGCAAGGCATGTCTCTAGAAGAATTTTAAAAAATGGAAACAGTGACTGGATCATTATCAATGTTTTGATTACATAATACCTAGGGTCTTGCTGCAGATGCAATGTTTTTCTCCTTGGAATATCATTCAGGTTGAAGAGAGCAGTCAGGTTGGCTAATTCGGTTTGAATGAGTACACTCTAGAGACTATGTGACTACATGCTATCAGAAGCACCTGCTATGTCTCACCTGCATGGTGTAGCGTACTGAGTGACTGCTTGAGGTAACAACATACAGAGCAACCAACAGGAACATGAATTCCTAGCTGCTTCCACAGAACATGCAGTTTGGGCTCTTTGTTTATCATCTCACAGTTAACTAGTAGCTCATAACCCATGCACCATGGGCAAGTGATAATATTTAGAAAACACTTACCTATGGTTCATGCTCCTTAAGGAGTATGTTGACCAAGTTAGTGTGTGTGGTATATTGTTACTCCTGAGAACATCATGGTTAAAAGCCCCTATTTACAGTGGTCCCATCCCATCTAAGCCTCACACTTGTTTTGTTAAGAAACACTTAAGAAGGTAGTTCTTATGTGCTATGGATAGCAAAGTATGCCAGTATCTAATTCCACTTGAAAATCTGAAGATTCTTGAATTTACTTTGCCATCTGCTATACCACAACATTACCCTTACTTCCAACTCCAGGGTGATGCTTTTAACATATTGCATGTGAGGCCATGGCCCACATGTCCATGTTTTTTGTTCCTTTGTCTCGCAGAGGCTAGCACATGCCCCTGATGGCCTCCTAGGACCTGCCCACCACTCCTAATCTTTCTTCTGCAGTGAGTCTTTCACCTATTTCCAAAGTCAAAAGGTAACATTTCGACTTTCAGCTGCAACTCCGTGCCCCTTCACTTTGTTTTTTTCTTCCCTCTGCCAGTCTATCTTCCAAGGACCCTGTTTGGTTTTAACTTCTGGGACTTCTAGTTTGCATCCAATGGACTCCAGCACCACCTATACAGTGCGGAGAGCCAATGCCAGAAAGTCATACCAGGCACTGATTTTACTCTCCCTCTCTTCTGTGCTCTGCCAGTTCCTTGATTTCTTGTTTAGTAATGATTTACACATCATGTAGTTTAACAAGTGGGTCTCTTGAGTTGCCGTCCAGAAGTTGAGTGGGTGTGCCTTTTTAAATGTCCGTTCCGTTGTACTGACTTTTTCTGTACTTCAAGTGTAAGTGGAACTAAAATGCACAACAAAACTAAGATGTGAACAATATTTGGACTGGCAATTCACTCCCACTTTGCTCCAGGCTGGTGGGGCTGATGTATCCAGTTTTTCCCCAGTGTTAACTGCAGGCAAGGGCACCTTAGGCTTCTGAGTGCATAAGCGGGCTCTCATGTACTGTCGTAACCTGTCAGCTGGCTGCTGGAATGAGAGTGCTTATTCAGTTGTGTCTCAAGAGATGGTGCCAGCACCTGTTTGAAAGGGAGATAGCATTTCAGCTTGGAAAGGACTGACACATGAGCCTTTCCCCATTGCAACATCCTGGTGCAGACCCTGCCTGATCACCTGGCATTAACAGGGTCTCCAGGTCAGCCTGGGAAAGGAATGGGGACACCTTTGCCATTATTTGTTGGAATTGCTCTTGTACTTCATTAATCCGATAGCAGACAGGCTACTTGAAGCATACTCTGAGCCCCCACCCATTCGATGACAGAGACCTTTCTGCCAGCAGAGTGGACATAGAGGAGTTTTCACTGGAAGTCTGATCCTGTGTCATCGTAACCCCAGCTTCCTTTTTTCCTTATTTCAAGCAGACTGGTGTACACATGCACACACACGTGCCCTGGAAATATGAAATTACTTCTCTCTTGCAAGACTGGCCTACTAAGAGTTAATCTGTGCAAGAGGGGAGACCTGAGAGGAGAAAGGGGGTGCTCTGATTTTGCTGTTTCCTGGACCCTAACCATTCTGCTTGGGCTTCAGCTCAGTGAGTCTTTCAATCTGCTCCCCCTGCCCCTTCCTCCTTTCCAGCCTTTCATGAGAGCTAAATCTCTGTTCCTTGGCTCTCCCCAGTGGAAGCCCCACTTTGGAGAGGCAGAAAATCTCTTCATGCAACCTGGCCAACTACACTTTCTCAGGAGGGAGAGCAAAGGAGGGAGTCAGGCCTGGGCTATCACCTGCCTGTGGTCTCATCTATCACCTTGAATTGTGTTGCAGGATAAAATTACTCATCCAAGCCTAATGGTAAATTAAATCAAGTCTGGAGCAAAGAGAATTAATGGACTGTGCACGCACATGCACACGTTTTGCAAAGTGGCTGTGACCCAGAGAAAGTTGGAAATGCTTGCCGGAAATTATGAAGCCAATCACAGTGTAGGCTGGGGAAGGCTGCAAGAGACCTGCATCCCTTTGCAGAAATACATCGGACTGTGGGACTAGCTCCCACCTAGTGAAAATGGAGATGACTGTGAAGTCATCTGTGCTTATATAAGGATCTATCCAAAGGGGAGGAGTCTCTCTCCTGTAATAAGGGCCTTCTGTAGATGGGGTAAACCATGGAAGGGGAAGGTTTTTGGCAAATGACTGTATAAGCTGTAAACGTATTTGATGAAAGCCAACAGGATCTGTGTTTTTCCTGGAGAAATAGCGGGCTGTGTAAGAGCAGAGACTTGGAGTATGAACTGTGTGGGAATGTCTAGTGATTGCAGAAGTCAGGGGTCAAAACTCAGGACAAAGCAGTTCTTAAAGCTTCTCTTTGTGTGCCTGCTGTTAAAATACAGCATACCTTGGAGGAGTGAGTATGTCCTAGTCTGGGAGCTAGGAAGCTTAGGTCCTTTTCCCTGCTGGGCTCTCTGCAGTAGTCTGGGACAGGCTCTGTGGGTTCATTGTAGCTTCATCTCTCAAGCTAAGCTGGACTGGAAAAGTAGGAAGTCATCAGGATGCCCTTCAGTCTTAAAAATCTGAGTGTTACTGGCCTGAATCAGTGAAGAGTTGGCAGTCTTTGATACTCTGTGCCTGTTGAGTAACTCAGGGGTGTAAGCGCTACAGATATTTAGCATCCCTAGAATGCTTTGTGCATGAAGCACTTTACAGAAGTCAGGCCCTCACCAGTGCTCCTGCGACCAGCATATATTAGTCCTGTTTCCTGTGTTGGGGACACTGAGGCACAGAGTGACCGTAGATGCCAGGTGCTCTGACTATGCCCTCCCCTGCACTCAAACTGCTAGATCACATCACCTTATCACCTGAGAATGTTTTTCAAAATCAACAGCCTCATAAAGCTTTTCATCACCTGCAGCAGATGCTGTTTGTTAGCTTCTTGAGGGCAAAAAAACCAAAACCAAAATGAAAACTCAACCTTCCCCTAACCTGCCACACAAACCCCCTGTAATAAATGAAGTAAATGTGTGTGTGTGGTGGGTAGTTCATCCCCAAAGCAAACAGGGTAGGTTCTCTCCCTCTCTTGGGTTTGGCTAAAAAAAGCAAGTAAACCACACAGGAAGCGCGTCATGGTGCAAACTGTAACCAGATGGCAGGGTGCGAGCGTGGGAGGGGAGAGGCAGGGTTTCTCTGAATGGAATATGCATGTCAAAGAGGAAAACTACAGAGGAAGGCAGTTACCAGAAAGACCTCTTGTTTGTGTGACAGTTTGGGTTGTCCCCCAGCCATGGCCAAGAGTCCTCCCCGGGGGGAGCGTTGAGGGCAAGGGGGAAAGTCTGTGACTGAACCCGAGATTGCTGGGTGCTGCAAGCGGAAAATAAAATACTGCAGGACTCCCCGGAATCAGCAGCAGCCCCAAAATCACCTCACTCAGCTCCTTTCTTTTTCTGTTTCATTGCTGCATACTATTGGACTTTGTCAGGTACTGCTTTCTCTTCTCCCTTGTCGCCTCTTTCCTAAGATTCCCAGAAATAAGTTTCTGGCCCTTCTTTTCTTCCTGCACCATTCTCCGTGCCTGTCCATCTGCCTGCCCCAGTGAAAAGGGGCTGCCGGGGGGGCCTGTGGGGCCACGGAACACGCCAGGGAGTCAGCCTGGCTGGGCTCAGTAGAGGTGGGGTGCTTTGCAGGTACCTGATGCAGGTCTCACACCTTCCCTCTCTGCTCCCACCTCAACCAGCATCCTGCTGAGATAGTTCAAAGACCGTTCCTCCTAGAAGGCCTCCCGTGAGGCCTCCTCACAGCTGACAGGTGGGCATGGACATGGGCTCTTGAGTCTTCAGTCTCTGACACGAGAAGATGATTTCTATGCCCTGTGCTCTATTTCCCTCTCTTTAGCGGTGCCTCTCCTTTGCACACTGTGTGAGGTGGAGAAAGAATGTGTTCTTCCCCCCACGGTGGTTATGTAGGGTGGTTTGTAGCAGTGAAACAAGCGTGGCATTCATGCTGTGAAGTGGGCATTGCTTTTCCTTCTGTAAAATGTGAATCCCCTCTTGCAAAGCAGCCAGAGCTCTTATTAAACCCTTTTTTCTTCAGTGTTGGTGCTCAGGCCTGCAAGGAATGGGGAAACTGCACCATGCACTACCATAAAACAGCTCCAGCTGTGGCAGAGCCTGTGGGCATGAGTAAAAGTTCTCCACCTCTTCCTGTCATTTTGGTTTGGCTCAGTCTTGTCTATGTGTCGCAGGTGATTTTTTGGCATAGGGGATCAAGAAAAAAGCATGAAAGACATTACGGAGAATGGGTGAACAATCAGAAACTTAGTTCAGCTCTGATGTTTTGTGCATGCCTGTGCACACATTCTCAGAGTGTCAGCAAACAGTATACAAGTCAAGCATACATCTCCATACGCATATTATTTGAAGCATCATCAGAATGTGGACAAGCTAAGCAGCAAGGAAGCTGGCCTTGGTACTTCTTGAGAATGTTCAGTTTCCATATATCACTTGGTCACAGTTTTCCCACAAGGCATCAGCGACAGAAACTGCTAATAATATTTTGAAAAATGTCTTGGAGCACTCTTCAAATATCAACCTTCATTCTGCCTTAAGTAGGAGTGATGTTCATTGTCATTTTAGATGGGGGAAACTGGGGCACTAGGAAGTGAATTGCCTGAGGCCTTGCAGTGAATTGCTGCCAGTGCTGGGAGAAGAGTTTTGGGCATTCTGAGTCGCAATTTGGGACTTGGGTCTCAAGACAATTCTCTTTTTTCCTGTCTTTCCAAAATTTCCCTCCCTTCCTTCTCTCTCTCACTTTCCTCTCCCCACCCCTACTAGCCTCAGGCATCTGGTCTGAAGCTCGCTGCCATGACAATAGGCTTTGGTGAATCTTTTAAAGAACAGCTTGTTTGGTTTTGATATGATGTTGGCCAGAATTAAAGCGTGTTGGGAGGGTCTTGGGGTATTAACCTCTGTGTGAGTAGAGGAGCTCACAGACAAGAAAAATATGGTGAGGTCACCTTCTTTAGTAGTTTGGGAGAGGGTAAAAGTATCCTTACAAATAAGGAGAACAAAGGGAAATGTTTTCTCTCTGCCTCCATTCCTGTGCTGGTCAGTTTTTGATGCTTTAGGGAAAATCAGCTGGGAGGGATGGGTGCTCTGGTCTCAGCTCTTACCACTTGCAGGCTTCCTGGCTGGCAGAAAAAACTGCATCAGGAGATTGGGTATAGTTTAGTTTGGCTGTCTCAAACCTGGCTGACTTCACAGATACATCCTCTGGATTTCTGAAGGGCTGAGAGATTCTACAATAGGTGTAGTGCCCAACTGTTTAAATCACCAGGGTGAGCGACAGCTAGGTCCTGCAGGCCTGAGCCGCCTGCATGAGAAGCTGAATGGCTTTGTATGAGGTAACTGGTACATGCATGGGAAGGTAATCAGCTAGCGAGGGCAAAATAGGAGAGAATCTATGAGAGAGTAGATAGTGAACACAGAGAGAGAAGAGAGTGAACACAGGCAGGAAGGTTTGTAAATAAAGTATGGCAGGGCTCATTGATAGGAATCTGAAGAGAAGCATGGTATCTAAATGATGTGTGGAGTGAAAAGCACTGTCTGACTATATACAAAGGTGTAAATAAGAGGTTTATGGTGTGTGGCATGTGGAAACACAAGATGGAGAAAGGAAAGTTGTGATCATGAGGTTGCAGAGTGGGATCTGCCAGGAGCAAGAAGTAAGGGTGAATGGAGTTTGAATGTCTGTTTGGACAGAAATGGAAACAGGCACGAACTTGAGGACGAAGACGGGGATGGAGTAAGCATGTGCAATGGGGAAGGAAGATTTTGTTGAGGGAAAGGGTGCGTGTGCAAGATTTGGATTTGGTCAGTGCTCGGAGGGCTTTGCTTGTGCAGTGCAGTAGCAACAGAGAGAGCCGGGGGTCCTCCCGTCGGCCTGACTGTTGTGGCTGCAGATAGCATGTTGTGAGTGTGGGGGTTTTGCCCCATGGCTAGAGTGAAGTTATGCATTTTCCATCCAGAGACTGTTTCAGGAAAGGGCTGCTGCAGCTGCTCTGGTGAGAGGGAGGTTTGGGCAGATCTGCTTCACCAGCCAGAATGACAAGGGAAGGGCAGAGGAAAAAAACCCAACACACAAATAAAAAGCCATCTGTTTGTTCCCCCAAAGGAGAGGCAAGTGTTAGCAGCCACACACACACACACTGGTTCCCAGAGAATTAGCATGTCTATAGAGCAAAGCTTATGGCTCTATATTTTTCAACAAAAAAAAATGCAGATTTTTTTTTCTCCAGTAAGTACTTGTGTTAGCTTATGCTTTCCTTCCCAGTTTCCAGCCCAGCAATACACGGGCAGCTCCCATCCCTTGAACGTTCAATTATGGCTGTTGTATGCTAGTGATGTACCATGGAGTAGCTTGGTGGGGATGGCAAGAGTTCTGGAAGGAAGGGTGGCACAGGAGGAAGTAAACACCAGCAGCACTGTCAGGATCTAAAAGCAGTACCACTGGAGCAGAGAGAGGGGGTTCTCTCTCTGCTTTAGTCCTCATCCCCCTCCACTGATATAAGTGGGGACAAACAAGATGGAGTCAGCTGTGGACACACTGGTAATTACACCTGTGTTTCCCTCCACCATCCGAGATGTGATACTCTCCCATCAGCAGCAAGGAGTGGGTGGGTCCACAGACTTCTTGGGTTGAGATGTGACTCTGCAGGAGGTAATGGAGATAATCTTATGTTCTGGGTCTAAGTAAGTGTATGGACTGTGGCAACCATTCTAATCAAAGATGTAAGATTTCCAGAGCCCATCTGTGGGAGTAGAAGAGGAGTCTAATCTGTCATTGCCAACTGAGAGTGTCATAGAGATACATGCCATATAATGTTTTGTCCTTCAAGGTGAAGACAGGGGTCTAAAAGGAGCCCTCTGAATTAAGTCCTCAAAGGTGAAGGAAATTAAGTCTTCCAGGGAAACTGAGGCACAGAGAAATGGGAATGACACAGATTCATGAGGATAAATAGTAACAGAGCCCAAAACTGAGCTTCCCAAAGCAACTCCTGCAGATTGGGGTATCAAGCTGCCATTGCTTTTACCCGAAATACATCCTTCATTTTGCAGGTGAGACCAGAACTGAACAGAAGTATGACTAAACACGAACAGTTAGCAGCCAGCCTCCACGGTGGCAATGTGCTGCTTCACAGGTGACTGCACTATTTCTGAGTGTTGCAAGCAGGTAAATCTCCAATGACAGACACAACCGATAGATTTAATGGGTCTGTTTACGTGGACAACTGCTCTTGCACAGCAAGCAGGGTGGTGCACTGCTAGCCTTAGGATTATAGTGCAACACTTAATGCAGTAGACTCCTAACCCTGCAATGTTGCTCTTACAGACAAGAAGCCTGCCTTTCTCAGTGGCAACTGCTGTGAGATGAATGCCACAATTTGCTAGGAGTTCGGACCCCATTTCTGTTGCAGAGTTTTGTCTTGCTTCTCTTAACTGTGTATGTGTTGCTTAATCTCTGAAATGGGGCCAATCACCATGAGCTACTTGTGGAGTTGGTACTGAGGAAGTATGTGGCCCCAAGCCCCTAATCCCTCAGAAATACATACCTTTAGGGGGTGTTCATATTCAAATCCAGACTGTATGGTTTAAGCTAATTGCTGGCCAATATTAGCAAAAAGCATTGACACAGCATGATGTTCACTATAACTTGTTCCATAACCTCAGTGAACTCTTTCATGTCTTCAATGGGTAAGTCAGGTTTTCCTTCATTTGAGTGTTTGGTATTGTTAGGAAGTGCTTCTTGATATCCAGGTCAAATATTCCTGATCCTAAATATCTCCACCTTTACACTGTCCCAGAAAGGTAGGGTGAGACTGGCTGCCAAATTAAGTACTGTGTCTCATTCTATGAGAAGGGTGTCTGAATGCTGCTGGGATACATCTGTTGGCTGGTACTAGAACGCACCAAAATGAGACTAGAATTAGAAATCACATTAGCCCTCCCATCCCTTCCTCTTGGCAAGGGGTGGGGCGGGAGAGGATGGGAATTTTAGAAGGCAGTTCTGATGAAATCCATCTCCCTTTCCTGGCCCTCTGCATGGAAGTAATCCCAGCAAAACAGAGATGCAGATGGTCTCACCCCTGGAGCCAATGCCTATGTCAAGAGCTTTAGAAATGTGAGACCATACCACCAATGAAGTTCAAACAGCACTGAATATCTGCTGTCAACGCTGAGTAGACTCCCCACCCTCCTCTTCCTTTTTTTTGTAGTTGCTGATGCCTTTCTTGTTTTGTTTCTTTTTATTTTGTTTTTGTATGTTTTGTTTTCTGTCTTTAGGTCTTCTTGTGGGCTTAAAGACTGATGGAAAAACAATCAGTCATACTTGGATAGCTCTGCTAAAGGATACAGAGATTCTGTTTTGAGATCACATCTGGAGGGGTATTTCTAGTTTTCTCTCTGTATCTCTCTGCCCCTATCTCCTATGTCCTTTCACCTCCCTTCACCATTACCACTCATCAGAGTTTCAGTGGAAATATTGAATAATGGGTACTGTGGGACCCCAGGCAAGCCTCACGGATCACAAGTCCAACATCTGACTTGTACAAACAGAGACAATGTTCACATTGTAGCCTCCTACTCTGTTCTGCACACTGTACCCTGGGAGACAGTTTCTCTTGCTCTCTTCAGGCTTCTCCCCTGCTCTGTGGGCAACACAGCCTCCGTGTTTATGGTCTTCCAGAATCTACCTTACTCTTTTGGCATCTGTACTGTATCTTCAGCAGAAGCTCTCCTGCTGTAATGATACCATCCTGTGAGTAAGTGTGTAAGTTTTAGCTCTTGCTGAGCCTTCTGTTTTGGTAAAGTGAACATAAGAGTGCATGTTTAATTAAGTCTGGCTGTCCTCTCAGGCTCTAAGTGCAGGTTATGGACAGAAGTCTCAACTGAACATTATATTTTCTAGGCCACATATTACATGAACTGCTAAGCTGGAAGTAGTGGCTCTTCTCCACTGTAGCGGTCCCAGTCACACACTGATTGTATTTCAAGCCCTGCTGATTCATCAGATATCACACTTTACATTAGCCACTGGTCCCTCAAACAAAATGAAAAAGGCAGGGCAGATTGGTCTGGATGCTCCCAGGGCTGGGGCATCCCAAGCCCGCTGGACCAACGTGCCTCGACAGCATCTGGCAAACTGCTCAAGGAGAAAAGCCTCAGCACAGAATGGCCTTTTGGGCTAAATTAGCATGCAGGTTTGAAAAGATTAGAAAACCGTTAATGGGGTGGCTGCTGACATTCTGTGCTACTCTTTCTCATGTTAGATCACGAATCAGGTTTCATCCAGGTCTAGGAGAAAAGCACATGTGTGTGAGGTCTGATGTGTTTCCTCTGCGGTACACATTGCAGGGAAGTAAATAAACTTTTGTCTATCCATCCCAGAGAGTTGTAAGTTATGAGCCTCTTTGGGAGAACATTGTGAAGAGCTACAAACTGAAAGAACAGCCACTGAGCTTGCTTTGAGAAGATACATAAGAGTATGCGTACCTACTCAAACAAAATGCATAATAGAGGAACGGGTATTGAGAGGCTACCAACACTGGCTGTTTCAGAGTGAATTAGTTTGACATTTAAGAATCTATTTCCAGGTCTCATTGCTTTTGCACCTTTTCCCAGCTTTCATTTTTTTAATAATTTTCTTGAGGTTTTTTTCTCCTTCTAGTCCTGATTTTGAAAGGGGACCAATACAGTCAGCTGATTAGCCCTCTCACTTTTCTTAGCTTTTTCTTTGTTGTTTCCAAAGTAATAAATGTCAGGGATCAAAATAAATCCGTATATGTCTGGAAGAATTCAGAGCACTTGGACATGCAACAATTCACTGAGTATTTAGAAAGATAAAGAATTAATCAGATCAGCAAGCACCTATGAATCTAAAGGAAATATAACCATGATAAAATTCCTGATGCTGGAGCAGCATGGAGTTTAATCATTGGAGATTTTGAAAAGCTTGTGTATGTTTTGAGACATTTTTATTCTTTCAGTCATGTCTTTTGAGATAAAAAGTAATAAGCTAATTAAAATGTACCCAAGCGTGGCTGTGAGTAATAAGATGGGAGTATGGACATAAAAAAACCAACCATACATACATACAATCCTTTCATCTAGCTCAGGGTGTACAGTCATGTTTCAGTTCTTTGAACATCAGTGATATCAGTGGGAATACATATTACATTAAATGCTTGGACAGTCCATAAACAGGTCAGACAGGACTTAAGTGAAACTGGAAAGGCCCTATTTTGCTCTTGTGCTGGTCAAAAGCTTGTATGACAAGCAGAGGAGAAACAGTGCTGTAAGTGATGAGGAAATTAAGCCCTGGTCTGGCCAAAGCTCCACAGTCAATGTATCAAGGATAGTTCCAGAGACAGGTGGCAAGTCCAACGGAGTCACGTCAGTGAACATGCACAGCACATGAATTACGATTAAGAGTATTTACCTATCTGTTGGAAAGGGCTGGAGAACACTTACTTAGTAGTGCTTTCTGATTTTGAATGAAGAAGGGAGGTTGAAGGGCATTTATTATTTAACTTCCTGGTCTTGGGGATGCAGGGGTGAAGCAGTGTTACTGATCTTCAGGTGAGCTGCAGGCTGCAGCTTCTGGGCAGTATTCAGTGCAATTGGGCCAACAGAGATGAAACTGAGGGAAGACCTGGACCTTTGTTGGAAAGATGGTGTGTTTTCTCTTGCTAAGGCTACAGATTTTGGAAAAAGATGGGAACGCACATGAGCAAAAGGCTTGAATGCCTGGACAGAGTAAGGCTCCGTTTGATAGGCCCCTCCTTTGAATTTTTCTTAAAAAGTGTGCATGAATGGTGGCGTGCAGCTATTATTTATTTCTTCCTTCTGATTTCAAAGTCCACATGTAGGTGTGCCTTGCCCATAAATTAAACATTCCAACATAAACAAATGGCTGCTCATAAATATCTCCACCTTAACCCATCTCCTTTTTCAAGAGTCTTGGAGGGAAAGAGGTGGGCAAAGAGACTTTCTCACACACTTTAGCAAGAGAAGGTGCAAATAGAACTGTTAAGGTCTTAGTTCTGATTGTTGGGCTATACCCAGCTTTTTTCTCACCTGTTGTTCTCTCATCTGTGTTGATGCTTCAAGCATGAATCAAACCAGCTGATCATTTGCTGTTGCAACAATTGTTATCCTTCATCTGACAATGCTGACAAAACATGGTATCTTTTTCCTGCTCTAGACCTGTGCCCTCACTTCCTCTGCAAGTGGATGTTCTTGCTGTGCCCACAGGTAGTCAAGGCTCATGCTGCTGTGCAGCCTTGCATATTGTCACAATTTTTGCTTCTGTCGAGACAAAAGACTGGGATGGCTCTTCCAGAAAGCAAGACCCCCCTGGACCTACAGCATAAACACTAAGCTGAAATCCAGTGAACCTGAGGTGAGATGTGACTTGCCCTTCAAGAACAATTTAGAAGGTAAGTTGAAAAGCATGTGCCACCTAAGTTTGTAGACCTTTTCTTGATCTGTGTGTGAATCGTAGTGGCTTTACAGGAAACTGAAGTGGGTACAGGCCGCCCTTATATGCTCTGCCCACAGACTGTCATGCACAGCTAGAGGGAATTGATACCAGTTAACATGGGGCTGAACTGTACCCCATTGTAGAGATGTATAATTAGCACCACTTGGAACAGCAGCATTAAGAGAAATAGTGGGACTCATTTACAGTCAGGCCAAATGTCAGAGCCAGAAAAGCAGTCCTTGCTCTAGCAACACAAGCGCTCTCAAGGAGATGGTGTGAGGTTTTTCACAGTTGACTCTGCTGTTCCTGCAGGGTGGGTGCAGCCAGGAGCTCCATCACTCTCACTCTTCCTGCGAAAGCACTGTTTCCATTTCCTGCCACAGTAGTGAAAAAAGCCTTCATATTGCTGCCTCCCCCTTGCTCTTTCAAACTCCCTCTCCCCAGTTGAGTCTGCTTTTTGACATACAGTGTGCCCTGAGGAAGATCTGAAAAACTAAGCATGCTAAAGGGATGCTTCTCCCCTTCCCACACACATGCTTACTGGGCAGGCAGCCCTTGGTAATCTATGTCTCATTCGCAGAAGTGCTTGCTCTTGAAAAGAAATGCCTGGTGGTTAAAGTGGTTCCAGTAAAACACCTAGTGAGTAGGTAGCTCATTTCCATAATACAGAGAAGTCTCAAGAAAATAAATCCCTGGGGATTGGTCTGTAGCAGAGAAATTACTTACCACTGACAGCAAGCAGGAGCACCACGTTCAGTACTGGTTCAGGTTTGCCCAGTGCTAGTTTTGACCCTTGCCTGCTGTAAGGCTGCTGAACATAGTTTAAACTACATATGTCTGAAATCATATTGAACCAGTTAGAGTGGTATTTTTCGAGTGCAGAATGGGGATGGGGACAACTGGGCATGCAGAGCTGATGTCATTATTGTGCCCTTCAGTAAGGGAACTGCACCTTACCATTGCTGTAATTTCTGTCCCTTGGAAAACTATGCTCCAACTCAACATCTAGTTTTCCAAATGGCTCTGCAATGCTAGGTTTTTTCCAAGTGCTTTTCAAGCTCAGCTGGCTGACTTGCATCTGGAGGTCAAGTGACTTGCCCCCATAGATCATGCAGCAAGTGAGCACTTTGATCCTTGTCCTAACAGATGAGATCAGTTTGAGGCACTTCTGCTGCCAGTGTTGAGATCTAAACTTCAGGCTTTGGAGGCAGGGTGTTTCCTGGATTACAGAGCTGTTAGCCAGAGACTAAAGGGACCATGGGGAAAGGTTTCGCTACTTGCTTCAAATTTGACCTGCTCTCAGGTCTGAAAGCAGCAAGGCTTATCCTGTAAATGGACTGAAGGTGTGAACTGACTGTTTTATCACTCCATTCTTTCACCTCAGGGAAAGTGTAGACTCAGCATCACTCCAGCACTGCATTTTAGCTGCAAGGTGTTTGTTTCCATGGGCTATATACTCTGATGGGCCTGCTGGCTTTGACAGAGTTGCTGCATGTTTGACTCTTCCTGGAATTTGCAACCCTTATTAATATGTTTCAGCTCCAGCAGCATTTTGAGCAGAACACCAGGTCAGTCCCAGGGCCTTTTAATAGCAAGAAATTGTTTTGCTGGCTGGGTGCTCCTGCAGTATATGCAC
Organism: Falco punctatus; assembly: GCF_963210335.1. Lineage (NCBI taxonomy): Eukaryota > Metazoa > Chordata > Aves > Falconiformes > Falconidae > Falco > Falco punctatus. Next base: position 104,264,699 of record NC_137582.1, read on the forward strand.
AACAGCATGCAGGCTTACAGAGCTGAGTGGGTACGATATTGTGGGAGTGGGTTGGAAAGGCTGGCTGTGTTCACCGAAACTGATGCCCTCCATCTGCTCTGTTATGGAGGCCTCTGTTGTTACATCAGACCCAGTCAGTGCAGGTGTCCTCTGTGTCACCATTTCCCATCATCCTTGGAAACCCTGTCACCATTAAGAGGGTTGAGTGAAAAGCAAAAAGTACTGCCTGACCACCTGCCAAGAATATCTTAATGCATAAAACCTCCTTTTGTGGCAGGCTCAGATGAAGTCCAAGGTATTCCAACTATTATTATTCTTCCTCTTGCAGGCCTTTCTAGCATCCAGCAAGGGGAGCTGAGAACCTGTTCCCTTCCCTTTCTCCATCACTACTGCATCCAGGCTGTCCCCAAGAAGGCAGCATCTTTGCATCAGTTTACAACTTGCAAGGGCTGACTCCCACCCTGCTGCATTTGTCTCTCTGCTCTTGCTGGACTGGGATTCTAACTGAAAGCTCTTGGATGGGAGCCTGCACACCAACAGGCTAATGTGCTAAACAGCTGTTGCAGGGCCATATTTCACATCCACACTTCACTCTCAGACCACTTGCTCTCTGCCCTGTGTCTCAGGAAGGCGACACTTTCCCCCTTATTGCTTCCCGCTTCTTCCAGCTTGGGAGGGTTCCCTTTCATGAGATATTTTACTCCCTCCCCCAGTTTCCAGAACTCTGTTATTCCCTCCTTTTTTCTCCCCTCAGGTGGTGCCTTAAACACAAGCAGTTAAGCTGAATTTACAGGGTCAATCCATAGAGTTATGCTGAGGAAACTGCCTGGTTTCAGCAGTTACCCTCCTTATTCCCTCTGCCCTTCCTGTGAGAAGACTTCACAGGGGACATGCAAAACAACAAAAGTTTAGTCTTGTTTTCTTCTATCTCATCCCAGGAGAAGATGGAGGCTCAATCACACTTTAGAAATTTGTATTTCATGTGGCAGTCTCCACATACCCATTCTGAGGCTCGGTGTTCCTGCACTAATCTCTGTGATCTCCTTTGGCATCAGCCTTGCCCCACTCTTGAGCAGCACATTCAACCGGCTCCCTAGCCTCGTCCCACAGGGAACACACAGATCCCGCAGGCAGAATCCAAGTTGTTCATACACACTCTGTGCTCCCTCTTCTGCCTCCTCAGCAGGTGGCCAAGGAAGAAGTCTGATCTTCCTTTCTGTGCTCTATGGGGAGTTCCAGGTCTCTTGCTCAATACTAGATTGCTTTTAGCAACGTTCTGGTATTAATTACAATAGGAACAGTGCTAGGTTTTTGTTTTATATGAGTCTGGGAGCCTCTGGAGGGTTCTGTGGGTCGTCTCCAAGCTCGGTTTTTTCACACCCATTCTAGGTTTAAGTTAAGATAGAAACCCTCCCAAGGTTTATATCGAGGACAGGATCTCTGTCAGGGAGGGAATGTGGTGGTACAGTGTTTCTGGCTCTCTGCAAGGTCTCAAAGCCATCTAAGTTGTCTCTGTGGTGCCAAGAAGGGAGGCAGATGCTGATAAATTCCTATTTCAAGTTTTATTTGTATTGGCTTCACTATGGAGAAATACAGTTTTGTCCTTCTCTGCTTCCTCAGTTACCATTAGGCAAAGGAGAGACATGTTGTTGACATGAGATCTGCATAGCAGGTGATTCCACAGTCTCAAAGCACAGAGAAGAAGGGAATTAAGGGCTGTCTCAAGCATGTAAGTAGTAAATGCTTCTAAAACCATGGTAGAAAAGAACACAGAAGATTCAAGCTAAAAAGAAAACCATCTGAGCAGCACCACAACTCCCATCTTCCGTGCTCTGGATGCCCTTTGGAGATAAAGCACCACTTCTAACTTCCTTTGTTTAGTGCCTCTGGCATTCAGCTTGGCAAGGCTATTTGCCTCTGATCTCGGCTTGTACATTCACTTCAATAACTTCCCATTCTGACTATCCTTTGATATAGATATATGCATACACACACACATTCACATACAAAATCACCCTTCCATGTAGGCAATGAGGTCAATATTTGAGATCTTTGCCAAAATTAGACTTTAAATTACTTAACTCCATTGCATGCATCAGGTTCATCTCAGATTTCCGTTTTCGCTGGTAGATGAAAAGTCATCAAGAAACTGATGAGCAGAGAAGTTAAATGACTGAAGGTTCACAGAAAAATTTAGTGACAGCTTGAAGAATAAACCCCAGGATTCCCAGCTCCCCATTACTTGCCCAGTGGCAGGTATGAGATGTCAGGAAGGAGCACTGATTTCCCTGGGGTCCCGCAGCTGGCAGATACTGCCCTTCACTTTCTCTACAGAGCAGCACAGCCACATTGTCACCACATACATGGAGCTCCAAGGCAGCTTGAAAAGAACGCCATTCATTCATATGAAAACCCCTGAGAGAAATGCCGAAAAGTAGGGAGAAAAAAACTTGGGGGATTTGCACATTTTTTCACTCCTCCCCTTCCTTTCCTTACCTTCATGCTTTGATTGGGGAAAAAAAAAAAAAAAGGCTCCTCTGTCTCCCATCTAAGCAGTCAAACACCACAAAATGCAGAGGCACCAGTGTAGACTTGCCTCTGTGAGCTTTTGCTGGCCAAATTATGTGGCAGTGGGTGCTGGGAGTGCACATGTACATGGAGAAGTGGGTAGAGAGGGGACAGAGCTGCTACCAAAAGGGTTTTTTTCTCACTTCTTGCCAACATAATCAAAATAACTCACTTACACCTCATAAAATAAAATGCAGACTCCAAAAGGCTTCCTTCCCTCCAGCAGTTTGTCTGGACCCCATTCCTCCAAGCTGAGCTGAGAAGGCAAGAGGGGGGTTTATTTTAGGTTTGTTATTGTTAATTTTTCTAGATAACAGGCAGAAGGTGCAGCACATTTCTGGCACAGATGAAAGTCAAGTGTTACTAAAGCTGCTGGCTTGATGGGGACCAAAGTTAATGTCTGGGTTTTTTTCCTTTTCTTTCTTCCTTCCTTTTTTTCTCACTTTCTCTTCCCCTCAGTCTCTTTCAGTTTAATTTCATCTTTGCTTACCACAGATAGGTGGGGTTTATCCCCTCCTTGTCAGCTCTAAATATATGTGTATGCTTTTCCAATTAGACCTGATATCCCCTTCCCTTTGGTCCGTTTCCATTTAAGATTGCTTTCCATCACGGCTGTAAATCTCCAAAGTACTGGACAGCAAATGTGGGAAGTGTCAGCAGTCCTTTACAATGTGCCAGAGATGACGGGTCCAAAGGTGTTAAAAAACAAAAGAAAGCATAAAGGCAAGAAATTCCACATGATGTAGTGGGAACCCTATGTATTCATTAACTCTTCTGCATTTCTGTATATGTAGCTCAGTAACAGTGAAGGGGACTGCTCCTGTGGTCAATTAAAATGCAAAATTAGCGACTCGGTGTGTTGGTGATACAAAGCTGGGCTTACTTCTTGGAGGCTCTGAGTAACATTGAAAGTGAAAGTTTGTCAAAAATTGAAAGAGTTCACAGAAACATGTAGATTTTTGACAAAACTTTCAGGGAAAAGGCACTGAAATAAATAGCCTTAGACTTCTCCATTAGTTTTCAATGACTAGGATGTGTCATACTGAATCAGGATGTTACGGAGACTGATGCAGCCTTGATGTGAATGCAAGCACAGCTGTGACCACATTGGGGAATGCAGGAACATCCCTACCCACCTTTGTAGGCCAGGCAATGGGGCACGTTTACACCTCCAGACTGACTCATGGGATGGGGGTGGGGTGGTGAGCACAGAGCTGCAGCTGGGGAGACACACGTGGTCCTGCATGCACCCAGCCATCCTGCTCCAGGAGCTCCCAGGCAAGAGGCAGCACCGCGAGGCCCATTGCCAGAGCCTGCACTGAGGACATGCAAGTTGCCAGTAAGGTGGGAGGGCTGTGGAAATTTGGGTTGAAGGATGGACTGAAGCTCCTTCAACTCCTCCAGTAAATCTTCATTGTCATTCCCACAACGGGAGAAAGATGCAGAAGTATTAATGGGACTCAGCAAGTCAATGATAGAGTCACTGATCAAGCTGGTGGACAGGCTTGTTCAGTACTTGTTCTTTAGCTACAGGATTAGCTAGTATATGATAAATTTATATTTGTGTTCAATGTTTTCTTTTTACTGTCATGCATATTTAATATGCATCTAACAAATTACCAAAGTCCATAGCTTGCACCACTGCAGCTACGAAAATATGCAGTAACCCAATGCCTCTTATCTTTGTTTCAGTTTTGGCTAATGACAGAACGAAAGAAGAAACCTGCCCTTCAAACACACGTAAATAGTCTCCATTTAAGTCATTTCGGTCTATGCATATGCTCTAAAGCATAGGTTGCCCATCTTTATTACTGGCTAAATTATGTTGTAGAAACTGTCATGTTGTTTCTACTTCCATCAGAACTTAAAAAGTTTTTACCAAAAAAAGTATAAAAAAATAATTAAGATCTACCAGACAAAGGTGACAGATAAAAGACAAAAAGATGCTGTACAATATGAAAGTAAAGGAATAAGCTCCATATGCCTATATGCATTTAAGAGCAGCTTTAGTAGGGAGGCAGAGGGGACTGTGACCCCTTAATTTCTTTTACACCCTGTGTCACAGTGATGAGGAAAACTTATTCCTGTCACCAGCAGGCTGCACCCAATCCTGACTTGAGCTATCTGTTCTCCAGTGTCCTGTCTATCCCACCAGGTACTGCTCAATGTTTCCCAGCCTCAGTAAATCCTTTTCCAGTAAAGCTATAGAAGCTCATGATTTTAACACTGGTGACTTCCCAAAGTTGAATCCTTGGTGTTAGTCAGAGGATGCTGTCAAATATGTGCACATCATTTACCCTGCAAACCCTGCTTTTTTAAAGAGGCACATGCAAATTAAGTGGGACAACTAAGGGCACTGATCAACCCACAAAAGACATCTCTTGTTGGATCATTACAGTATGTAACATCCTTGAGTGAAACAGAGTTATCATCCAAACCTGTAATTTATAAGTAATCAGTGAGTTTTGAGGTGTTGTCATGTTATTACCAGCAGTAGCCAGCATTTGAAAAGGAGGCAGCAGAGAGTTTCTATTAATATGCAATCAAAAATGTTTTTCATCAATGCCATGTTTAAAAAAGCTGAAGCATCAGAGTCATACCTTGTGAATTCCTGCCTGTATCAGTGGCAGCAGAGTGAACGTCTAACAAAGAAGGGATAAAGTCTGAGCACAAAAAGTTACAGAGACACCATGCAAGAGGCATAATACAGTCATTTGCATGTTGGGATGAAAATTCTGTGTATTGAACTATTATGTATAAGTTATTATTAACAAAATAGTTGCTCAGCTCAGGTGCTGGTGGCAAGAGATTTCACATGATAAATATGCCTCCAACATAACTCAATTCTCTTCACTAGTGTTTGACGGAGGACAAACTAGTTATTTTTGTCTGGGAATGAATTTGGTGAAAACAGCCAATACCAAAAGGCCTGGAGAGTTGAAAAGGAGGAACATAAATGTTTCACGGTGCAGAATATTCTTAACCCCTCATAGTAGGCTTATTGTTACAGGATTCATGTATGCAAGAGTCCGATACACATGCAGTAGCACTGATTCTATTCATATGCACCATCTTCACATAACATGGAAACTACCAGCTCAATTTTCAGTATTGAAAATATGGAGTAATTGTCATTTTAAATTTAACCAGTTGGAGCAGACACAATTCCATGGAGACACAATTCTTCAACCATTGGCAACACTCAGTACAAAACCTGTCCTATTCCTCATTATTTCAAAGGTAGATTGTTAAACATCTTCAGCACTTTTAGAGGAATAATAAAAATGTAAGGGTATCAACAAATCAACCTCATCTCCTTAAATATCAGGGAGGAATGAATTTCCCTTAGTGTCTTCTGCTACAGTCTGTTACCATGAAGGGGGGACTGTGCCGGCTTGCTGAAAAGAAAAAAAAAAAAGAGGGAGGAAAATACAGCCGTTGGGGAAGCTCTACCTTCCTAAGCGTATTTCTTTCTCAGATTGTTTCTGGTCTGTGTCTCGGCCGAGCTGGGTACCCTTTGGAGCGGTGTTGCTCCAGATACATCAGTGTTACAGCCATTATTAAGGAGCACTCCGGGCTTTTCTGTATGCCACAGGGATCCCAAAGCGTGTTCCGGGAGCCAAACGCCTGGCTCGGGCATTTCTTGCTTACTCCAGTGATTTGAACTGCACACTGCTAGCAGTGGTGCAAAGCCAGACCTGCGGCGGGCCCGGCACAAAGCACGAGTGACCGTGGCCCTGCGCACCTGGCACGGCTGCGCTGCTCCCGGTGCGCCCCGCCAGCGCCGGGCTGGCCGCCGCGGGCTGCCCCGAGCAGAGCGGGCGGCTGCACCCGGGCCCCGGCCGCCCCCCTGCGAGAGGGGCCCGGCAGAGCCCCGGAGCGGCGGGCAGCACCGGCTGGCGCGCAGCACCGACGCCGCGGGGCCGCGCTGGTGCGGGCAGAGCCCAGCCCCCCCCGCCGCACAGGCGCCGAGTCGCAGCCGCCCCCTCGGCGCGCCGTGTCTGCCCCGGCCGGGGCTCCGCTCTCCGACCGGGGGCCGCGGGAGCGCCCGCCCGCCGCCCAGCGCGGCGCCTGCAGCCCCCCCCCGCCCCCGTGCCCGCAGCAGCCCCCCCGGGACGCTACCCCCGGCGCAGCCTCCCCCGAGCTCCCCGGCACGGCGGCCCCCCGCCCCCCGCCAGGAAACCGCCCCCCCGCCGCGCCGCGCCCCGCCGCGCCCCGCCGCGCCGTCTGGGGCCGCCGCTGCCCGCGGGCTGCCGGTGCAGGGGGGCGGCTGGCAGCGTGCCTGCCGCGAGCGGGGCGCCGGCCCCCGGCCCCGTGGGCTCTCCCCGCGCGAGGGTGTCCCCACCGCCTCGTCCTCGTAACCTCGCCCGGGACGCGGCCGCCGAGCGGCTCATGCCCGGGGGGGGGCTGCGGCCCGGGGGTGACTTACCGCGCCCGGGCCAAGGGCATGGGCCTGCAGAGGACGGGGAAGCGGGGAGGGGCAGGCAAGGGCTTGTTCTGCAGCATTTCTGTGATGTAATTACACGAGATTTAAATGAGCGAGTGTTTCCTACTGAAATGTAATCGCTGCTGTGACCCCCGAGCACCGCTGTTGTGGATCACCTGGTCTGGATGTTTAAAATGTCAAGCCCGCTGTAGGAGCAAAGACTCAAAAAATCCAGTTCCCAGCCTAAAAGAAAATCGTTTTAGGGAGAGAGACCGTGTGGCTGGCTGGCATTCTGCGGTGCTGAGAGCCCACGGTTCCCAGATGAAAATGGGCTCTTGATGCTTCCATGTTTTATTTTTCCCTCCTACAGGATTCTTACCGGGATCCATCACTAACACAATCGGAGTCTGTGGCAGACTTGTGAACATGTCTCCCCAAGCGCCTCCAAGGTGTTGGGGCTGTTATCTCTGCTTCAGAGAAAGGGAACTGAAACATGCCCAAGGTCACCCAAGGAAATCTGCACTGGATTAGCACCTGAACCATTCATTCTGGTCACAAAAACGCTAATTTCATCAACCAACATCAGAGGAGAGCCTTGAGTGATATGGCTGTATGGCAGATGTAGGTATTTCTGGTGTTGGTCCTGCTCCATTAAGCTCAGTGGTAAATTTCATTGGCAGTGGAATGAGATCTAACCAAATATTTTCTTTGGGTTTGGTTCTCTTTTCATTAATGTTGTTTTATGTAAAACTGGTGTAAGCAAGAGGAGAATTAAACTTCTTGTTTATTTAATTCTTTTATAAAATCCTTTTTGAATTATTGTGGAACTATTCACCAGATATGCTGATTTCTCGTAACAGGCTGGGATATCTCAAATGAATGTCATAAACTTTTTTTGTCTGTGTGTGCAGTCGTTTATTTCTGCATTCTTTATAGCAGGAGTAGGAGATAATGGGGCTGGAATGTCCTTGATTGTTCATGTTAGTTCTCTGTGTCAAGAAGGATAAAACTCTAGCTAATCCTGCCATAAATTCAGGTATTCCTAATCTTTCAGTAGTCCCACTTTCCTTCAGGCATCAGGTGTAATCAGCCCTGTGCCAAAAAAAGAATATTAAGGAAAAAGTTGGGACTGTAAACAGCTATTAAAACAAAACAAATGAACAAAACAAAACAAACGAACAAAACAAAACAAACAAACAAAACAAAACAAAACAAAACAAAAAAAAAAAAAGGGAAAGAAAAAAAGTACAAGCTGCCCAGTATTGCTCAAGTTCGGATAGTTTTAATAGCTCTCCCCTTAGCACAGGAAAATTTTTATTTGGGAGCATGCAGAGATCTGTCTCGGGGCTGTCTGCATAGCTCAGTACTCTTAATACAGTGGTATAGTGCTGCTTTCCCCACTCTTATTGCAGTGTTCATTAAAGGTTTGTATCCCTGCTCTTAGTACGGTAGGACTGCACAACTACCCCTGACATTCGGAGTTGAGTGTGGCTAAGCATATCCTCTTGAGATCTAAACAGAAAAAAAGTGGTTCCAAGCAAGAGGGGACCTGCTGAGAGCAGCTGCCTCACTAACAGGTGCCCAGTTTTAAGATGGGCTGCTTCTTGTAAAGCTGTGTGTTACGTCTTCTTCCCTGTGGAGCTGGGGGGGGGGGGTGTGTGTGTGTCTGCTCTGCAGTCCTCCAGGCGGGGCTGTGCGGGGACGGGACCTGCTCTACCGGACGTGGAAATCAATTGGGAGGACAGGGCATGTAGTGGGGGAGCGGACAGAAGGAAGCGGGGCTCAGAGCAGCTTCCCCAAAATAAAAGAGGAGCCAAGGCTGCTTTGGGAAGAAAAAATAAAGGGGTGTGGGTGGTGGTGGTGGAGGGGTGTGGATGTCCCTGCTGCTAATAGTAAGTGGAAAATGCATTCCTTTCAACCTGCGTAGTGGTATTTTGCTGTGGTCTGCTCTGCCACTGTTACACCCCTTTCCTGATGCTTTATCAGTAATTGGTGTTATGAGATCCCTTGCAAAAGTAACATTTCTGCCTCCTTCCCCCTTCTTCCTAGCTTGTGTTGAGCTTGTTCTTTCCTTTCCTGCTTAGCCTGTGGCTTATATTACTGATATGTTTAAAGCAGTGAGTTAATTTTCCTCTTCTAGATTATACTTATTTCTTCAGGAGTTATCAGATTGATATATGTACATATTATGAGGTGCTGTGCTTCTTGGCTAGTGTTTTGCAGAGGGAGTCTGTTATTCTTGCTGTGGTTTGAAAGGGCTTTGGGGAGGGGCGTAATTTTTTTATTATTAAGGAAAGACAACAAAATGAAACCAACCTCAGCCTATGGAACCACTCCAACACCATGAACTTGGGTGATCAGAATTGCTAAATGGTCACTCCATTTAACAACAGGCTCAGAATTATTGAAGTGAACAGTGAAAATCAGGCTAGCTCTTGGTATAACAAACTGGTGGTTATTTTCCCTCTCTTTCCTCAGGTAGCAGGGAACTGGAAATTGGAAGCCGGTGCAGAGTATTAGCAGCATATGTGTGCATGCTCAGAAAAAGCCCAGTGACTGAAATTCTCGTACGAAGCTGGGTACACTACATAGGTATTCCTACCGTCCCACGGACAGGTCAGCATGGGATAGGGGACTCACAGGCAGACTTTGGCTTACCATTCTTTCTCTGCAGGGTGGGAGGATCCAGAGAAAAGGACCTGTAGGTTTTAGGATGGGTGCTGTCAAGGAGGGTACAGGCAGAATCTGAGGTGAAGTGCAGCCGCTATTCCCAGCTCTCGGCTGGAGTGCTGGTCAGTGGCTCTTGCTGCACTTTTCTAACCGGGTCTGCTTGCTTGAGTATCTGTGGGCTCTTCCATCACAGCCATCCTTGCTCTTTTGGCCTCTTTGAAGCCAACTTACAGAACTACCTCTGTGCACCACAGGCACGAAGACAGTGGCCTGGCCTTACCACCAAAGGGTATTTTCTCCCACTGGGAATGCTTTATAAACCGTATATCTGGTATGTCTTTCTGGCTGATGTAGAGGCTTTACACGCAAGCCAGCTGCTGTGAGGATGCCACAGCCACGCAGCTCTCAACTTTGTTTTTTATAAACACCGAAATAGACAATGGAGAAAAAAAAAAAAAAAGAAATAAACAAGCTGGCTGCTTTTGATGAAGAGCAGCCCTTCTTCAGCGTGCACTAAAAGCACTCATGTTTGCTTAACAGTACAAATAATTAATCATGTGAAAGTGGATTCCTGGACCAGGATAAGATGGCAGGACCTCTTACTTGCTCCCACAGGTCCATTTCTGGTCGGTTGCACTAGCATCTTGCTGGTATTCTCCACGGGGTGAAGCCTGTAGAAACGTACGTGGTTAGTGAAATTGTTCCTTTGTCATCAGGCAGTTCTGGATCAGGCCTGCTGTGCGAGTTTCCCTGTTGTCTCCAGTCTGTGGGAGGTTGCTCCTATTTGTGCTTGGGTGCTGCTAAAATAAGATTATGGGATTCTCTCTGTAAATCCAGGAATCAAAATGACCAACCTGACTGGCTTTAGAGACAGTGGCTTTATGCCTTGATCCTATAGTTGCATACTGATTTTCACACTTGGCACCAAAGTATATCTCTTCGTTGCTTAGCAAAGAGAGGGTTATTTGGCATAAAAATGAGCGTCATCTGCAAGTCCTACCAAGGGCCTATGAAATTAGGGTTTCCTGACTGTTTGGATTTCTTGACTACAGCGTTTCTTCCCAGCTTCTCTACTAACTCCCCACGGGCCTCAGTTTGTGCACCCATAGAGCAGAGATAGACATCTGTATATGCCTTACAGGAACGAATACTGTGGTGTTTGATTGAGAAATGTCTGTGCTATGAGATGCTCAGATGAAGGATGTAGCTGTGAACAGTTCATACTACCCTTATTAGACCCTGCCAGCAAAAGGTAAAAATAGTTCTGTGCTGCCCTCGCTTTAAATGGGGCGGAGTGTGAAGCACAGATACAAATGAAAACTCTTCAGATTGTTTCTTTTTTTCTTTTCCCCTGCAGAGAGCCTGGCCCTGATTCCACTGTCATGCTGGTGTGGAAGAGCAATTCAACTGGTGTCAGAGGATTTCCATTAACATAAATCTAGTGTAAGCAGGACTGTCATAGGGCTCTGTGTTGGACATTTTCCACTTTTCAGGGTGAACATGTGGAGTTGTCTCAAGCAGACAAGCCTCAGTGGGCTTCTGCTTTGTCCTTACCCTTAATTTTTCTATTTACCTGTGTTATTGAACTGTGTAAATTTCAGAATTCTATTCCATAAATGCAAATGGAGATGGGTATTAAAATAGGCCATAGTTAAACATTTTAGAGAGACTTTTCCACTTGCCACTGATAATCCTTTCCAAATTGGCAATAATATATGGATTTTACTATCCATAGGCAAGCAGTTTTACTGGTATTTCTCATGATCAATAATGATGATTTTTTAAATTATTTTCATAGCATTTTGAAGTGTTGCAAAATTCCTGCAGAACAAATGAGCCCCTGCCCTGTGGAACTTTGCAGGAAAGCTATGTCTGATAAAGAATATTGAATGAGACTGAGATGTGAGTACATAAGGTCAAGCTTGCTATTCTGCTTTCATGCAACTTCTCCAGCAACTCCCACAATAATAAATAATAATGATTATCTAATTAACTGTAAGGCATAATAGCAGCTTTCATTCAAGGTCTTAAAAAACTCTTTGAAAGGCAGATTTTGCAAATGGAGGACTGCGTACAGGGATGAACAGCTTGATTTCTATCAGACAATGTGGAACTTGCCAAAGGGGTACACAGGGGTGTATGTAGCAAAAAGGGATTGAATTCATGCTTCTTGCTGCACTGTCCTGTGCCTCATTTTTCTGGGTGGTTGTGCCACACAGTTCACACAGTTGCCAGACATCCTTCCCACAGTGTGCCTTCTTGTCTGCTTTTTTTTTTTTTTAATGTGACCCAGAGCCCTAAGGTAGCGTCTTTCAGGCATATCTTTGAGACAGGTACTCCTAGAAACTTAGATCTGGCTGTAGGGACTTTTTTCTTCTGAGCAAGAGGGTTGTGTTCTCAGCACCCAGTGAGCAGCCTCACAGAATAACCTTACACCTGAAATCTGCAAGATCAGAAAGGTTCTGAGCATGATGTACACGGATGGCAAATGCACAGCTCACACACACACACATTGCAGGCAACAATGTGTGGAGTATCTTGAAATATTTGCAAGATTAAAATAAGTATTCAGTGCTGGTCCCCTTCTAGACCATTCTGTTGGGTTTTTTTAGAAGACATGTGGAAGCAGCTTCTCTAATACAAATGTATTTACTGTAGGCTTTCCCTCCCCCTCATAATTTCTGCCAAAAGAACCAAAGAGCTGTGGTCAGTGGCATTGCTGAAGGACATGTGGGCTGACAGACAGTAAGTTTGCTACAGCAAATATTGCAGTCTTTTCTAATGCAGGCAAAACAAATCACATGTCAGTGATACTGCAGGTCAAGCATGAAGTTTTGCCAGCTTCCCCAATCTGAGCAGAAACAGAAATCCAAGCAGTGAAGAGAGACAGAGAAGGTGGCTGACTGACTAGCTGCCTGCTCAGAGCTGAATGTTTAAGTTAGTTGTCTACTTATGTCTGTTTTTCTATACTTACTTGGGTTTGGTTTTGTGGTTTTTTTAATGTACGCAGAGTTTCATTTTGTGCCCAGTGTCAAAGCTCTCCCCATGGTGGTACACTTTGGACGCCATTTTTCCCCTGTGCTTCTTATCAATCTATTGTGTATAGTATCCCAACTCAGCTTAATGCAGATTTGAAATCATTACCTTCTGCCCAATGGTTTCACGCTTGTTTGGGAGGAGCAAGAGTAGAGAACACCCTTAATCCTTCTTCCTGTGGGCCAAAGAGGAAGGGAATGTAAATGAGAAAGTTTATCTCAGCTGTGATACTCTTCTCACTGCTTCATGTCTCTCCCTTCATGTATCTCCTGTCTTTTCTCATCCCTTCTGCTTTATTTCCTGCTTTCTGACCTGTGTTGTAGTCTGTCGCTGGTGACCTCAGTCTCTTCTCCCCTGCCACTCCTCTCTGTCTGGAACAAGGTGCTTGAGAGATCAGGGGTACCATACAAACAGAGAAGCCTGTAGAGTTGTTCCTCCTCTCTCCAGCTGTGAATATGGCCCAAGGGGCTTCTGATCACTTTCATTCATCCTGCACAGGAGTAGAGCAGCAAAAGCTCACGACACAGGAAAGAGAGGGAGAGAACTGAAAGAGAGGAAGAAAAGGGTGGAAGGAGAGAGATGGGTTTCTCTGTCTGTGAAGTTGGAGACTTCCCTGTTTGGGCAATGAAGGCCCTCTGACCCATAGAGTCTATTCCCTCCGGTTCAGGCAAAGCACAAATACTCTGCCAGGCCTTGCTGCACCTGTTTTGTAGCTACAAAGCCTTTGCATTCAATTCTATCAGCTCTTTCCCAAGACATTAAATTCACATAAGAAATAAAAGCATTTTACAGTGCTAGAGCTGTTCATTCCTCAGGAAGTCCTCAGACTTCATGGATGGAAGGTAAAGACACTTCAGGAGACTTTAGGAAAGCCATTTGTCTCCAAAATAATCTGGGGCAAGAAAGCAGAAAGTATAATCAGACTCGCCTAACAAGAGCAAGAGTTTGAAAATATTCTGGGGAAGTAAGAGGGGTTAGGGCTGGGAGAAAAAACATTTTTAAGAGGCCTGAGCTACAATGGCTGGCTACAGGTTTCTAGCATTGTACAGAGTTAGTACTTTGTGGTGGTATGCAAAATTGAAGGGCAGGAGAGGAGCTTTGGACGGCCCCATTTGGAGTGTGTATCTCTTTTTCTTTTCTCTCTGTGGGGGTCCTTGGCATACCGGTCAAATGGACAGAGGGTAGCTATCTTTGGTCCTACTAACCTGTGCCAAGAAAAGGAATAATGATGGTATGAGCAGGCTGTGTATGGGAATGGTTGTCTTTGCTCAATGAGACAGATAACGTCGGTGAACAACATGAACGGATCATCCTGTGTGCAGGTCTGGCAACAAAAGGGTAAGAAAACGACAAGTATTTCTGGACTGGCCTTACATGGTAGAATTGCTAGGGTCATCTGTGGAGGAGAAGGGTGGGAAGCAGCTGTAGAATTAAAGAATAATGTGAACCTTTAAACCCAACACTCCGTTTTACAAGGAAGCAGCCCCTATTAGAGGGGCTGTGCAAATGCCTCCAGCTTCCTGGAGAGCCTTAATTTGAGGGCTTTCTTGGGGGTTGAAACCTCGTGGCTGGGTTTGCTAGCACCTGTTGGAGCCTGGAAGAGCTGTATGTTTTAGATGTAAAATGTTTTCAAGGTGCAACAGGCCCAGAAACACTTCCCTCCATGCATGCATGAGATACTGTGATTAAAAATGCTCCCACAGAGAGGAAAATAAAAACAAGAGTACAGGAACTCCTTGAAGAAAGATATTTATGTCCTAAGTTGTAAAACTAGCCAAACTCCCCAAAGAAACAGCAGTAACAGAATTTAGCTGTTGGAACCCAAAGATGCATTGTTCTGATTTAATAATTAATGTGGAGTTAATTGAGGCTTTTACTGAACTGAAACAGGATAAAAGAAACCTGCCAGTCTGGACACCATGCCTGTCTGACGAGTTCATTCTGTTCCCCTGTGACCCCCTCCTCACTCCCTCTGCCACATGCCACTCGCCCTTTCCCCCCAAGTGGGTTTGGAGCACAACTGCTTCTGCTGCTCTGTGCACAAAACAAGGAGGCAGGGAAGGTGGCCACAGAGGCATCTGGGTATGGGGAAGCGGGGAGCCCCAGGAGAACCAAGCCTGGTGGTGAGTGGATCTTTCCCCCTTCCCTTTCCCAGGCCGCTGTTTGATGGGTTTTTCCATATATGCACTGACTTGGGAATTACTGAGCCATGCAGCAGTCACAAAGAATGCCTCCAAAAGGGAGTGAAACTGAGAGACACAGGGAAAAGCTGGCTCCATGTTATCATTAAAAAGTAAATAGTGACATGGGTTTATGGCTTACTATTTAGTGCTTTAGAAACTGAGTCACACAGAATGTATCCAGAACAAAATGGCTTTTAACCCCTTGGAGTATGTGTAATGTGAATAAATGCTGCTTGGGTTTGTTGGGGAAAATGACAACATTTTGGTATTGGGGTTGTTAGTTACTAGAGAATGGAACGATCAGAGAACATTTCAGATTAGGCAATGGCTGCTAGGTTTTAGACCCTCTGGAAGAAAGGCTGGAGTAGCCTTAATCCTGTTGTAGTCAGTAGCAGTCTTTATACCAATTTCAAGGACCTTTTGATGAGAACTGATCAGCCTGTGATGAAGGAGGAGCTGTTCTCCTTTCCTTCCTTCCATCCGCTCCTGTGTGGGGCTCCTGCTACTTTCATTCTACCCATCATAATTTACTTAGAAACTGGAGGAGCAGCAACGACTGTTGGAAGTCCATGACATTGTGACCACTTAGCAGTTTGCAAAACAGACCTTGAATATTACCACCAAAACTATAAGCCCTGCGACTCCAAGCCACTAGTGGTGTATGCTGTGGGAGGGTCAGACTCTTTTGTCCCAAGGACTTGCTCTGGAGACAGCTGAGCTTCTGAGATCCAATTAAGCCTTCTCAATAAAATCTTTCTTACAGGATGAAGGAGCAGAAGTCAAGGAAAACCAAGGAAATTAGGGAGACCCTACTATGTAACCAGTTTGGTGTTTTTACTAGTTTTGGTGAGGAGAGGGGAAGCAAGGGGCACTGGCTGGGACTGAAGACTTAACTGGAGTTTTGCCCAATAAAGCCTTCACGCACATGCAAAGTCAACCTTATACATAAACATTTAAGGTGTTTTACCTTCTTCTTCATCCCCATCCTGCTATTCTGGTGTTTTATTTTGGAGGTCACATAGTGGTGGCTAGAAGAATTGCTCCAGGAACGCTGACGCACAGTTCAGTTCTCCTTCACTTTGCATTTTCAGTTGCTGCTGTCAGTTTGCCAACTAAGGTCTCCGTGTTGTGCATCCCTTTGCACTTGCAGCCACCAATCATCCTCTCCTCTAACATACTGCAGAGGAAGGAGTGCCTTAGCATTCATTTTGCCCTGATGTACCAGTTGATGCCATGTTGCCTTAGCTGTAAGAGGGGTTATATTGGAAATGTGGGAGGACCTTTGTCCTTTTTCCCATTCAGTAACTGCTCTTCAGCACCAGCCTCTGATGTGGAACCTTTTATTTACGTTTTCCCTTTATTATTCTAGATTCACTGAACACAGTGAGTGAAAACTCCTGCCTGATGCACAAGAAACTTGCAAAGCAAAGCTCCTCTACATCACTGATGCTCAATGGGATCATCAACAGAAGTAAGGTATGCAGCACTTCTTCCTCACTTGGGATTCAGACTCTCTTTGGAAATGGAACCACTGGAATGGTGGGTCTTTTTTTCCTCCAAACAACTGGGGTGGCGTAAAGGATGACTAAGCTTGCAGAAGGTGCTTTTTCACCATTTCTAAGACCTCACATCTGTAGATCTGAAAACCACCTAGGATGTCATCTCCAAGGTATATGCTTGTAGAGGAATGAAGGCAGTGGGTTGATTAGCATTGATAACATACAGCTGTGACCTTGCCTCAGAGGCAGCGGGTTGATTGACATGGATGATGTGCAGCTGTAGCTCATTCCCGCTAAGTGCCTAAATAGTCCTGCAGATTGTGGGAGAGGGGGTTGGATGGAGGAGGAGTAGTGTGGTCTGATCTCTGGAGGAAGGAGATACAGCACAGACAGTAGAACCTGACCAATGGTAAAGCCTTGTTGCAGCCTACTAGTTTGTTTGTGCTGCAACAATTGGTGCCCTGTGTGAGGCTGACTGAATTGGACACCGACTACAACAGCTGGTGCCCAACGTAGCTGAGTCAAGCAGGATAACCTGCAACCCATAACAGACACCATGAGAGGTGAGCCATTGTAACTAACCAATATGGGGGTGTTGCCATATTTGTTGTCCATCTTAACTCAAATTGCACCTTTTGGTACCCAGTGTAGATGGGGACTAATTGATATGGGTACAGAAGAAGAAATTTCCACTTTAACAATGCTTATAGACATATTTGAAAAAAGAAGCGTAAAGTATAACAAGAAGGCAATAAGAACTTTGCTAGGATGATGCAAAGTAAATGACGTGCTAGTTATGCCAAAAAATGTCTCCATTGTTCAGATATGGCAAAATGCTGGAAAATTTCTTTTTGAGGCTGCCTCGAGGGGCGATAAAATTGCAACAACATCGCTAACAACATGGAGATTAGTCTTGGATCTACTAGAACAATTAAATGTGGACAGGGAGACAAAGTCTATATTTGCAATGCTTATGGATATATTTGAAGAAAGAGGTGTAAAATATGACAAAACTGCAATAAGAATTTTGCTGGTGTGGTGTAAAAAGTACAATTTACCAGTTAGTGAAAAAGGTTTTTCAGCATTCAGACGTGGCAAAGCGTTGGAGAGGTACTTTTTGAGGCTGCCTTGAGGGGAGACAAAATTGCCACAGCTTCATTAACAGCATGGAGACTGATCATAGATTCTCTAGAACAATCAGATGTGGACGGAGAAATAAACTCTATATTAACAATACTAATAGAAATATTTGAAAATAAAGGCCTAAAGTATGATGTGATGGCAATAAGAACTCTGCTAGGATAGTGTAAAAGGAATAATTTGCCTGTTACAGTAAAAAAATGTCTCCAGCATTCAGATATGGCAAAGTGCTGGATTGTTACTTTTTGGGGCTGCCACGAGAGGGGACAAAATTGCTACAATGTCATTGACAACATGGAGATTGGTCTTCAATTTACTAGAATGATCAGAAGCAGACAAGGAGATAAAGGCTGCAGTTGAAATAGCCACATCCCCGGTTGCAGAGATGATGCCCAATAAGGTACTTTCGGTGCCATCGGCTTCTCTGCCATCACCTGATTCACACAGGCAAGGCCACAGCTGTATGTTATCAATGCTAATCAACCCACTGCCTTCATTCCTCTACATATGCTGTTCTTGAAACACTTGTCTCCAGACCTCCCTAGAGGCTTCATGCTGGAGACCGTTACTAGCCACCTTAAACCTTGACCGACTCTCCCTCATGTCTGAATATACATTTTAGAAAATTAAGTATATCACACATCTGCTACAAAGCAAGCGCTGCATGCACATTGAGGAGTCTACTGCACTTCCCGCTTCTGCTCCACATGAATTGGAAGGAGTTAGGGAACGCTGCCAACAATGGAATTTGCACAGAGAAGCACAATGGTAAACTGCTGCTAATGCTTGCGCTACAGATGTTGGTTTGGGATCTGGTAGTATACAGGGCATACATATTCCGATTATGGAAGGGGACTCTGAATAAAACTACACAGCTGGTTAATGTACCATCTAAAAACTGCTTTTATACCTTAAAGAGATTAGTGTCTGTCATTTGGGCTTTTACTTTAGAGTCTAATAGCTGGAGATTTATTCCCTTATTCAGAGAAGTAATTATTGTTCATATAAATAGGTCTGTTGGAGTCAGTGAGCTGAGCTCCCTGAGGGATAGCCAGTTTTACCAGTCCAAGTCCCTACAGTGTTTTCCAATGAGCAATGTAGTATTTAGTACATATAGGAATGGTGGAGTTTATTAAACCTTTTCAATGGAAACATTCAGGTTTGGGTGCTGGCTGAGGACATAGCTGTTCTGGAGTTACATCTCCATGTGATACATATCTCTGCATCAGCCCCTTGCCAGTGATGGGCCAGATGGCAGGACATGGTTCTTCCTGGAACCAGTGTTATGCAGGGTGAGCCTACTTTGGAGCTGGGATCTGAATCTCCAGACCCCACAGGTAGTTGCTGCTAGACCACCCGACAGGGTTTTGAAGGAGCATGGAGCTGTAGTTTTGCCCACTGAGTAGAAACGTGTGTCAAGTTTCAGATTCCTTCATTTTTAACTGCTGAATACATCAGGTTTGATTTCTGTGGCTTGAAACAAGTGAGGTTTGCTGGAGTTTATAATGTATTGTTTCTTTACCGCCTATACCAGCTGGCAGCTAGGTCTGAGGGGGATCCTGCAGCACTCGCATCCTTACCTCTTAAAGGGCATTCCTGGCAATAGTGCTGGAATTGTCATGCCAGGCCAGGAAGCAGATATATGCAGCTACAGGGCTGCAATTTTTTTTCCTTCCTTCCTCCCTCCTTCATGTGGGGGAACAGAATCAGACAAAGTGAAAAAATTGCAGCACATATCTGAGGATGGAAAAGGGGATGCTGTGCACTTGGAGGAAGAGGAAGGGCCATGGAGAAGAAAAACTGAACACAATCACACACTTCTTGAGGCTCAGGTGAACAGAGTATGTATGTGCCTACTGCAAGGTAGCATTTTAGATACATCCGTGTTTATTAAAAAGGGATACATTTTTTCATCTGAACATAGGATGCAGGTAGTGTTCAAAGAAATGAAGGGTGTGTGGTATGAGGATCTGGTTGTGGTCATTGTTGCCAAAGAAGCCAGTTTAAAAAGAGAAAAAAAAAATTGCACCTGTAGGGTATTATTATTTATGTGCAATCTCATAGTAGCCAGAAGCCCACATCACAGATCAGAACCGTACCGTAACGCACTGAACTCTTGCTTCGCTGCAACTCTTGAATTCTTTTGACTGTGTTTTCATTTCTGGTTTTAGTTTTGCCTTTTTTGTTGATACTGGTTTGTTTTTTAGTATTCTCACTTCCTCTGGCAATTGCATTGATTCTGCATTTGGGTGAGATTTTGGACTGCAGTTGGTGCTGCTTTAGCTTTGTTGCCATCTAAGATAATAAGCTGGTCTAATTCTGTTCACAGCATACTGGCTCCTATAGGAATGGAGTTATGCCAGTATTGGTAGTTTTGGAAGATTGTTTGCAAGTGTGTGCCAAACCTCTGGAGGTTTTGCTGTTCAGAAACACAAAAACTAGAAGAAAAGAATCAGTCCAGTGATCCAGTTCCTGAACTGTTCGTTGTATGACCTTAGGCAACTCATTTTATTTCTTTGTGCCACAGTTTATCTACCAAAAAAATAGGGATGATATCTATTTATCTCTTGCAATAGGTTGGGAAACCTAACAAATGTTGGCAATAAGCTTTTGGTCCTGTAAAAGTAACAGAACAGCAAAAGACTACTATTTACAAATTAATGTTTCATTGTTCACGTAATTCACATTGTTATGGTGCTATTTGGAATTAAGCTGATGCTAAATAGCTGAATAGAATTCAACAGACTCTTGATCCTGGTATGTGGGAGGTTCTAATGTGACTCAGATTTAGAGTTTCTCGTTCATTTCCTTAGGCAGCTGAATTAAGTCTCGTTGGGCATGCAGCCCTAGCCAGGTCACATTGCATAATTTCCACAGATCACTTTTAGCTGTTCTCCATAAGTACCACCCACCTCTTCTAGTTTAGGCACATTAGATGGAGCCCTGGGAGCCACACTCGGGTTGATCAGGTGGCCTTTGCGTCCTCTGTCTTTCTGTAGGTGATTCTGTGGTTTTGGCTTAGTCAGTGTAGAGAAAGGCATTAATTGTACTGTGCTTTTATATGAAAACCGGTCCATAAACAAAATAAATCGCAGACCCAGCTGGAGTTGGAGCTGTGAAAGCAAGCAGCACTGGAAAATGAGCCTTGTTTAGGGAGATTTATTGAAATGAGCCATATACTCACACCAGTATATATTATCTCTGTGTGTATGCTTACCTGTATCTGTACATATGTGTATATTAGAAAGGTAGAAATCTAATGGTCATAGAATAACCAGGTAAAGCTTTAGGGAAGAAATGAACATAAATGACAAGGAAAGTATTTCCTTCCCTAATGAGAAAATGAAAATAAATATATTAAAAAAAAAAAAAAGTGGGAGGGAGGAAAACACACGCATGTACATTCTAGGAACAGAATACTGACAGCTAGACTGGAGGCATAAACAGGGGACAGATCTGGCTCCCAAGGCTTTCTCAGGACTGTGGTCTGCCATTTCCCTAGAACATCAAATTGGATGAGGAGAGCATATCCCAGATGAAGTCTTCTCAAGGTCCCACAGACCTTATGAAGGGCCCAGAGGGCACATATGCATCAAAGAGAAACAGGCAGAATCATGCTATACAGAGGGGGAGAATTTAATTCAGGCTTTGAAACACACAAAAGGAGATTAATACTCATAATTCATTTTAAAAATTTCGAAAAAACTCCTGTCCACTAGAAAATCCTTGGCCTTCCTGTAGGAGGGGAAGACTGGGAACTGAGCAGAATGTAGGATGTAAAAGCAAACTGTAACCCAGTGAATTAGTCTTAACTATAGCAAAAACAGCACTTGTGTAAATGAGGCCCCTAAGGGCCAATAACCAAGCAGTAAAATGTTGCAGGAGGGAATTAAGTCAGAGCTATAAACCTGGGAAGTCAGGACTGGGTAGCCAGGATCTGGAGCATAAAACAGGCAAGATTAAAGGATGACAGATGAGGGCTGGGAAGGATGCATGAATCCTTACCAGCATAAGGATTCTAATTCCTGTGGCCTGAAGACAGCCTTGTTCCACTGAGTACTGCCAGGTACCAGAAAATGACAGAGATGCCCACTGAGAACTTGTGAGAAGACTAGAAGAGTGAGCGATGGATGATAAATAAAATAAGGAAATATAATCAAATCAACATTCAGTGTATTTGATTTAGGAGGACACCAATGAATAGAGAAGGGGAAGAAAGCGGGAGGGTGAGAGTTGCTGTTGGATAGGACTGGGGCTTGAGTGAGATATAGTGCAAGCCCTAAATTATCATCATCATTATTTTTTGGCTGTGCTGTGTTGTGACATCAATACCAATTTACACTCTGGGTGAGTAGCACTTACTACCTTCTTGTCTTCATAAATTGTGCATTGTCCTTATTTATTTGCTTCCCTGTCCCCTTCCTCTCCTCCTACATTGCCTCTCTTGTTCTTTATAAGCATGATGGGGAGGGTATATCCTTGCTATGTCCTTGATAAGTTTGACATTTAACCTCAGTTACGGATCCCCAGCTCCGTGCTAGTTTCTTTTGTGCTAGGTGTGGGGATGTTCAGCTTGCATTCTTCCTTATGAAGAGGCTAGTGTGTACAAAAGGAGGCAAGGTTGGCGTTATTCTTGATAGATCTGTTAGCACATGATTCTTTTATCATCATGCAGCTGGTATGTCTGTGATACTTTGTGTGCCTCTTGTCTAGCGAGGTGTACTTGTTGGCTATTCTAAGTCAAAGCTGTCTTCCTGACGTCATGTGGTACACATTTACAGGTTGTAATTTTTATACTTGCTTTCTTTCCGAATTTAGTAAGCCACCTCATATTGTGAAGTCTCACAAAAGCACTGCTGTGGCATTGCAAGCTATCTTCAAAACTACCTTCAAGCATGGAAGAAGCAGGTTGCATCATGGCAACCTCAGCAGTGCCTGGAAGCAGGTCTGCTATTTTTGATACATCCATAGGACAGAGCTATGCAATCTTTGCTCTGTGTGGACTAAATTCTAAACGAGAAGTAATTCTGCAGGTCACCTACCTTCCCAGGGCATCCATTTGATACCTATTATAATGTTAAAAAGACAGAGCATCTATTGTTTTTCTTTGAGCATAATATAGCAGCTGAGGAAAAAACCCAACATTATAACATGGACCACATTATCTTAGGCAACTATAAGATATATCTTTTTGCTGTTCAAAAAGAGCATATCTGGAGAGATAGAACCCATTTGATTATTATTTTTTTTAATCTGTTGGAATTTTCATCCTGCAGAAAACATTGCATTGGGAAAGGAACTGTGGGAGAAGCATCAGAAGACAATAAAATCAAGCATATCCCAAAGAAAACATCAGGCTTGAACTGTAAACTTTATAGAACTTTTGCAAAAGGGTTGAGTTGAATAGTTAACAAATTGGAGAGTGGGTCTTTAAAAACAGTCTATCCCAGATGAATTAATATCCCAGCTACAGCAGAGTTCTTGGAAACTAGAGACAGGTAATGTGTCTGGCCTGCTGTCACTCACCATCCCCTTTCTCATCAAGATTTTCTTGGTCTTTTGGCATGAATAATCTTGAGGAGGGGAAGATGAAATTCAGTTACTGCGTTTCCTTGGAGGAGGAGGACTTTTGCTCAGCTAATTACCTTTCTGGCATAACATTGAAGATGTTGCATTCTTCTTTCTTTGTTTTCTCTCTACTCCTTGTACTCTGCTCTTCCCAACATTACAGAGAAAAAGAGAATTAGCTTGGTGGAAAAGTGTCTGTATCAGATAAAGGCCATATCATTTACCAACATCTTTTGTCTGCCACTGTGTATTAAGGACTAAAGGATTCACAGGTTAAATATCCACAGCCAGGTGTCTAGAAAGGAGTCCTGCCAAAGAGATAATGTTCCTTACAGCATACTGCCTATTTTCTTACAAATACCTTTGAATACATACAATTAAAAGGAGCAAAAAGCATGGCCGGGATAGTGAGGGACTTTATCTTACAGACTGTCAAGTGGGCTTCTTTGGTATTCCTAATCGTTGGTATAAAGGAGGCTAGGAGAGCAACAAGGGAAAAGAGAAACGATGCCTGTCTGCGCTACTGGTTAAAGTTCCTATTATGCCTAGGTCCAAAAGAGTATGAAGGGTTGAGCTGTGCGTTCCTGGAGCGCACAGGTCTATGAATGGTTAGCTGTTCTTGCTGTAGGCTGAGATCTTACTGCAGGATTTTCAGCTGACTTTTGATTTTTTTATATTAATTCCCACTGTGTGACTTTGTAGGAAAAAGGGTGTCTGTAGCCACTAACAAGAATAATTATGGAAGGAGAAGAAATCTTGATTTGGGAAGCTGATAAGCTGTCATTTTATGTCAATCAGCAGAGGTGCACTGGTTTTCACTGATAGTTTATGCTAAACCAGTGGATTTTACAGGGAAACAGTTGAGTTGTGCACATGTTCTACTGTTCTGGCTTTGCGACTGGGTCAGTGATTAAATCAATTAGACAAAGTCCATTTGGAAAGTGAATGTGTGTCAACTTCCTTTTTCAGTTTCATTTGAAACTGATACAAATTAAATCGAAAAAAGTCTCTGGTTCAAAATGGGAAACCTGTTTCAGTTGCTTAAAATCACACCTTAAATTGATCTGATATCCCTCAGCATATCGGGTAACTCTTAATCTCATGGACTGAAGTTTGGCTGTCAGAGGGTCAGATGGTAAAGCTGAAACGAACAGTTCTCAGAATTTCCTTTTTGTGATGTTAAGGTGAATGGCTCTTGGCTGTGGCACGAGTGTTAAGAAGTAGAATAGAGCTCAGACTGACTGGTTTATTTTCAGAGCATAGTGTCCAGATTCACCTGCCCAATGTTGTTCTCCCACAACAGAACCTGAGGAAGAGGGTGATAAAACAACAGCAGAATACTATGAGTAAGTACTTGCACACAAAATCCCATTTAATTGAAAGGGGATTTCTATCTGTGTAAGCACCATTGTTGCAAATAAGGTTGCAGAAAATGCAAAACTGGTAAAATCAAGCGATGGATGAAGGAGACTGGGAGACCAAATTAATTTGGGAATGCCTCAGCGAGTGTGTGCTGTTTAATTTGGCACACAAGTGCCAGGTAATGAGCAATGTCACTGTCAGGAATGGGACAGAGACTTCTATACCGAAAGATTACAGATTCCATCTAACAAAACCTGTCTCCCCTTTGCAGTAGGAACTCCAATTCACAGTCTCTCCTGTCGTGTTCGGCACCTAACTCAATGTTTATTATTATATACAAGAAATACAAGGTTCCTGATTCCTGTACGATCAGTTCATGCTCTGATGCTTATAGCCAACCGAACAGAAAGCTGGGAATTTGCTTTCTTTTGAGAATCTGCTTTGCTGAAAAGAGAATAGATTCACATAATGTATAAAGAGCCTTGGTGTGCTGGTGCCTGCCTGGAGGAAACAGGCAAAGAAGGGATAGACTGGAAAAAAAACCCTCAAAAAAACTAAAAAAATGACCTTATTTAGGGGTAGTAGATTTAATAATGTATAATGGAATTACTGGTGAGGAATCTACATGCTCATCTCTTTCCTGTAAACTTTTTTTGTTTGGGTTTTTTTTTCTTCTCTCTGGCCTGCTGCATTCTGCAGGGTATCAGTATGTAGGCATTCTCCTAGGACAGCAGCTGCATGATGGTACCCTAGCTGTAAGGTCGTGCCCTAGCATAATACATTATGAGACAGTGGGATAGAATATGCTTAACCCTGTACAGGTGCACAGGGAAGAAGATGGATGCAAGGAACGTTTTTTTTCTGCTGCCTCTGTGCAGGGGGCAGGGAGGAGACACCATCTCTGAAACTCTTTTTATACACACCAGGCACCGTATGGTGCTGTGGGAATCTAGTCCAGACTAGAACGGAGTCAAGCCCCAGGCACAGTGCCTTGGGGACAGCTGCCAGTGTGAGTCCTTCTTTAGCTCCCCTAGCCACCCCACATACTCAGAGACTTGCAACTGTAGGTTTTCCTACAGTTGGAATAATGCAAGCAAATTGCCAGGATGCAACAAAGGAAGCTGAATCACTGGCCAAAAGGATAGAGCAGTTTTGTGCATGCACGAAGGTATAGCAGGAATTTAAATCCTGGGGAGCGCTCGCACCCTCTCAGTCTGCAGCTGAGCAAGGGAAATACTTGGAACTTCGCTGCTAGCTCTGTGGTTTGTTTGATTTGGGGCAAGCAGGAGATGTAGACCTCCCTAGTGCCCCGTGCAGAATAACATGCCTTTCCTTAAACACTGCTTTAGTAAATGTTCTGGGTAAATACTGGGTAAAACCTGCCATGTTAGATTTTCCTGGAGGGAATTTTCTAGGGTTTGTGACTAGCCTTGGTGACAAGGCAATCTCCCTATAGATAATGAAAGCAGTGTCATTTCAGTTCTTATTGATGCCGTGGTCTTGGACAAATAGGAAAGAATAACTTGGCAAGAGGTGGTGGTTTGGCAGACAGTAGATACCCTACCCCCCCACACTAAAAACAGATAAAAATGGCAGCTTTAACTTATAAGTTTGGATTTTCCAGGAATGAATGTTGAGCAGATGAAATATAAGATTAGTTTGCTATATTAAAGGACTGCAACCCTTTTCGTTTGTTGCTTGTCTGCATCGAGAACTTATTAGATTCATTGTCTAATTTTAATTGGGATTACAGAAAAATCACTCTCCCAATTTTATTTCTAAATCTCAATCCACCTAGCACACCTGTACATGAATGGCCCCATTGTATTTACTAGCAGCAGTAGTTAGTAATTCTTAGCTGGATTAAATCATTAGGCCCTGACCCTGCTAACAGTATTGCATTATGGGTAACTTTAGTCGGGGTGGGGGGGTGGGGGTGGGATTAGCTAATCTGGGGACTCATCTGGGTGGAGTTGTTTGTAAACAACAAGGCCTTGTGAGACTTGAGGTATTAATGAATTAAGTGCTATGGTTCTTTTACTTAATATTAAATATTTCTATAATGCTGAAAATTTGGGGCATTGAATGAGATAAGGAGCATCTGAAAGGAGTTTATATTTGTGCATATTTCATCGTACAGTATTTGTGTGTGAAAGATGCCTTAAACTAAAATGGTTAAGTCCTCCTCTGTGGCTAAAAGTATCTAAGGACATTTAGATTATATTTATAATATTGTATAGGCAAAATCTGGTTATTCAACACACGGAAAAAGCATCTAAATTTTGAACGTAAGAATGTCAGGATGGGGCCCAAACCTGGGTGAGTCCTAAGATTTTACCTTCCTTTGGAGTATCGAGCACTGCTGCAGGAGGCAGGACGAGTGCTGGACTCCTCGGAGCAGGGATGTAATCTGGCGCAATTCTTCCATCCTTCTACAAGAAGCAAAGCACAACTTTCAGACAAATAA
The DNA here is from genome assembly GCF_963210335.1 of Falco punctatus. NCBI lineage: Eukaryota > Metazoa > Chordata > Aves > Falconiformes > Falconidae > Falco > Falco punctatus. The sequence goes on from NC_137582.1 coordinate 104,291,618, forward strand.
TAAACACCCAGTAATTTGTGCATTTAATAGAAATGCCAACAATCTCTCAGCTCCGTGGCCTTGTGGCAAGCCAATTTGCAGCAGACACCAGGATTGCCCACTTTGCAGTCACCCATCCTGGTTGTGGCTTCTGTGGTGCAATCAGCCTGGGTCAGGCATTTTTGCTGTGTCCACAGCTGACTCGCCCAAAGCAGTTCAAATGGGCTTCTCGTGATCCTACAGAGTTACCTCACGCACTCCTGAGCTTGATGGCTGAGATTACACGACTGTTACTTGGGCCATGAGGACAGATTCATGCTGTGAACACATCACCTTTTTGCTCTGGAGGCTGAAGCATTCCACTAATCCCCAGGTCTAATAGCCCAACTGCTCCCTTCTGCCCTCCTCATGACCCCAACCTGATCTAAGGAGCCGCTCCTCCTGAAGGTCAGAGATAATTCATGTGGTGTCATGCTGTGTCATTCACAATGAGTGACTGAATTGATATGATGAATGGGGAAGGGTCAGTTAAGAGCACTAACCCTAGAACAACTTTGTGGGGCCACCCCTGTCATTTTATTTAGGAACTGCAGAGAGCCCTCCAGGCTTTCTGTCCCAAGAATGAACAGCTCATCCCTGAAAGGAACTTAGGTTTTTCCTCAGGGCTTTTTTCCCCCCTTGATTTTAGAAGAAGAAGAGAGTAGGAATCATTTCTTTTCTGTAAAAATTATGAGCACAAAGCGTAGTCCATCTAATTGATAAGAAGCCTTAAATCTCATTTTTTAAGGGTTTATAATATGGCACCAAAAATTGCTGAAACTTGGCATTCAAAACTCATCTAGGGAGCAACTCTTCCCATACTTTTTTTTTTTTAAAGAGAGACTATTTTCTCTGATCATCGTGGGCCTCTTCTGCTCTGTACTCTCCCCTCCATACCACCACCCCCCCAAGTTATAATTCCTAGCAGAGATTCTCAGTGAGCAATTGCTCATAAGAGCTTTGAGCTCTGCCATTCTTTCTCTCAGTGGGAGCTGCATCCCAGCATTTTTCTGGAATTAAGAAAAATTAGTCAAGTTTCTTGGGAATTTCTTGCCTGAAGGGGCAAACGATGCAAAGGCTTGAACGGATTTCTGCTGTGCTGTGTTCTTTGTACCTATGACCTACATGTTAGTTAAAATCATGTCTGCCAAGGGCCCACAAAAATGCCTTTAAGACGGTTTGTTTCCATTTTAGATCAGAAATGAACCCTATTTAAGGGTTTTACTCCACTGACTAGACCAATGTAATTGAAGCCATATAACCTCACTAAGCTATGTTAAGATAAAGCACATATCATGATGCTATAGCTGCATCCTTTTAAGGGCTGTTTGGATAGAACTTTTCTGATAAAATCAAACTCTTCTCTCTCACACAAATATTATATTGGTATGCTAAAACAACTTTTGGAGGCAGCACCTGAATTAAGAGGTTAACCTAGTTGCCACATTCTGATTGTCAGTGTTTCTGAGCCAGCGCAACAAGTGCTGGCAAGGAAGAGGGTTGGGTTCCCAGGCTCAGCTTTCAGTGATCGCGCTTGGTACACAGCAGAGGCTTGAGTTTCGTGGAATACTTTGCTGCTGTGTTAGGGCCTCCTCTGGCTACCTTGTGGGATGGACTGAGGAGCACAATCCTACCCATTTGATGTAGTGCTATTTTCCAGTCTTCCTCAGCTTCTTGCCTCAGGAAGGTGCTAAGTGCATGCTATCAGCCAGAGAGTAATCTCTGCTCTGCTGTGATGAATTGGCCCTTTGTGCTGAGCAGGTCATTATGAGGTGTTAAGTTTGCCACCCTTTATTAGGCAAAGTTTTCACTGAAGTCAATAAGAGTTTCGCCAGAACCATTGTCAGGACTCTTGCTTCCTCCTGGCTTCTGCTTGCACAGCAGTATGACTAAAATTCTTCAGGCTTGTCTCATTGCCATTTTTATTCACCTGTTTTGGCAGGGCTGGCATCATGTCCTGACCAACAGATTCTTACACTGGGATGTGCTCAGGTAAAATTACCTTAGATTCTACTGGAAAGTTTGTCTGCCAATGGTCTACAGGCATAAACACAAAGCCCCTTTCTTATGTTTCCATAATTCAAAAACAAATTTTAATAATAAAATATTGCAGGTATTTACTCCACAATATGGATTAGCCCCCCCCCCCAGCTGCTTAGAAGAAGCAAACATAATTTAAATGACAGATAGTTTTGTCATTTGAAAATTAGCTGCTCTGTATCTGAACCCTTTTTGTAGTTGTTGGCATGGAAACAAGTATACCCTGCAAGTCCTTCTCCAGACACCTTTGTAACTCCAGTACAAGTCAATGGGAAGCTGTGGAAAGGCTCTGCAGCTCTGAAAACCAGATGCCAAATACCTCACTTTTATCCTCAAAAAGTATCTGGTTTTGAAAATTAGCTTCACTAAAGAAAATCTTTCTTGAAGTGGTGATTTGGAACAGTTTGAAGTCAAGGATGTGTATTTAGAGTCAAAGTTAAATATTTCGGGCATAACAGCTCCTTCCACACCATCTGGTTCCTATGTATTGCTTAACAGTGAGATCAAATGCCTTCCTGTAGCTAAGTGGACACAACTCCGCTTTAATAGGTGTCATATCCCTTTATGCTAGAGCTGAATGTTGCTTGTGACACGCTACTTCTTTCCCCGCTCCCTGTAATATCAAGTAGAAAGGAACTTTGATAACCGCAGCAAGTTTGGGCCCATTTTTGGATCGGTGTTAGGCTGAATCTAGTCAGATATTTTGTAGATTGCTATGCTTAATTTTTCTGCAATGCAAACTCAAGAGAGAACAAAAATCATTTCCTCAATATATGACTTGTTGATATGGGGCAAAACACCATAATTTTGTGATGAGAAGTGATGGCGTTTTACTGAAATGTCATGACTTGAGATACAATCTGTCTTCCCCATCCCAAAATGATTTCCAGGAAGGCAAAACTGAAAATGGGACCATGATGATAAATGAGTGAAATTTTTAACACTCTTGCTGAAATACAAAAAGCCTTCCTCTCATATAGAAAATATTTTTTAACTATTTGAAAATGAAGCCAGAAGGAGGAAATCTTCAAAACTTGTGAGTTCAGACAAAGCGGCGATTAAAACATGCTTCTAGTCCTGACTTAGTTTTTAAATTAGCTGGCTTTTGTGGGTTGCATCAGTGTTTCTGATAAAGTGAAATGCTGTCAGAGGGAAAAAGGAGCATGCATAGGGGAAACAACTTCCATCATCTCCCTTACATTCACCGGAAAGAAATGCATCTCTGTGTGAAGGAACAAAAGAATAAGGTGCTTGTCCCAGTTTCATCTCTAGTACAAAGGAGACCCCTTTCTCTTAAAGATGGTCCATCATGCTGAAAGGAGAGGGAGAGGACACCAGGCTGAGCCTTGTGTCATTGCATTGTATCTGATGTTGCAAAGCTTCTGGTGGGTGGCAGCAAGGGCTGAGATCAATGGCTGTGACTTACAGATGAGTAGTAGTACATCCTTTTGTAGGCTAAACGGGGGAAATGGAATCTTAAAACTGCTTAGTGCCAAAGCCTGTAGCCATGAAAGGTGGAGAATCTTCTGGCAGATGTGGCTTGAAGGAATGGGGCTCTGATGGTGACTTTGTCCTTTTGCCACAACATCAGTGCTTGCAGTCTCTTTCCTACTCAGCTGGAGCGTGGCACTTGATAAACTTTTCCTATGTCTCATGCCTGTACCTGTGTGTCCAAGAGACAAAACAGAAATGTGGAAGTCTCAGGCTGGAATCTGTTCATTGCTAAAATATTCAGGAAAAGCACCAATAGGGTGTGCAGAATACTAGTAATAGGCCACTGCTGGCACAGTTTGATCATCGTATATGATCGTTATGGCTCATGAAGATGAAGCCAACGCGTGTGACACTGTTCTCTGGTAGTGTTTCCCTGAGAATTCCTGTAGGTTGGTGCTTTGTGCATGTACAGGAGACAAAAGTCCAGTGTTTGCTGCAAATGTGTTTGGCATGCCGGTGTTGACTGTATTTGCATGTGCAGCTTCCACATTTTATTTTGCTCTCCTGTGAGGTTGGCCACGCATGTTGCAGTAGTGCACCTGTGCCAGGTACACCCCCTCTGTGTGCTCTGCTCTCTCCTGCTCGTCCCTATGTGACCTTGCCACACTTCTCCAGCTTTGAATACCCGTTTCACCGAGGGTAGGTTCGGTGCGTGGGGTTTGGCACCCCTCTGCTCGGTGCATGGTTTCCCGGAGGAGCCCCTGTTCCTCAGCACCCACCACGACGCTGCCTCGTGTGTTTCGCCGGCGCTGCGGGGGGCTCTTGCGGGCCGCTTTCGCAAGCGCCTGTTTCCAGGCTATCGCCCCCCTAAGCCCCCGCGCTGCGTGCTGCCTGGCCCCGGCCGCCCGGGGAGCGCGTAGGCGGCCGCGGGCGTGTGGTGCCGCGCCGTGCCGTGCCGTGCCGCGGGAGAGGCAGCCGCCGGGGCCGCCGCGCTAATTGCAAAGTGTCGGCGGCTCATCGCCGCCTGGCTCCGCTGCCAGGGCGACTCCGACCGCGGCGGCGGCGGCAGCACCCCGGGCGGGGGCCAGCGGCGCCAGCCCGGGCCGGCCCCAGCAGCGCTCCCGGAGCCCTGCCCAGCCCAGCCGGGCCCCGCGCTGCTTTTTCTTTCCTCCCGTTTTGTTCCCGCAGCCCCGACCCGCCGGGCGGGTTCCGGCCGGGCGCTGCGGCGAGCGAGGCTCCCGCTGACGCTGCGCGGCCCGGCTCCGCGCCTGCCGGGCCCCTGGGGTGCTGCCTGCCTGGAACCCCTTCTGCTAGGGGAGGAGTGCCAGCGGCTCGCAGAAGTACCCTCCCCTGATTCCCGTTCCCATTGTTAAGCAATTCTGCACGATCAGCCACTCCCAGAGATGGCGCTAGGCTTAGGGCAGAACCTCTCTCCCCGGCTATTTAGATTTCACGGAAGGGATGCTCATATCACTCACACAGTCCAGCTGATGTAGAACCACACGTGCGGTATAATAAAGTATTGTTTAGTCCCCCTCCACATTCACAGTACCACACAGACACCTTGAAATTTTACGCATCCACAGCACATATTTTCCGGTACCTTTTTTAACAAAAGGTATGTCGTGACCACACAGATTAAAAGAGAGCCTTGACTAAGTGGTTACAGGTCTGTGGGAAGGGCGTGCATGTAAAGTGCTCGGCTGGAAGGTTCAGTTTTCATGCTTTATGGACCTATTGCGAGATCAGTTAAAAAGTGAGTTGTGTGAATTTTTACATTGGCGTGCAATAGTCCACAGTCCAAGCATGTATATTATTCTTTCTGGTTCAGCGCTGGAATGTGAAAAGTACTGTGGATCCCAAGGAGGAAAATTAAACAACCTTCAGTTTCCTCCTGTGGTGGTGTATAGCAAAAGGATTAGGGAAGGCAGGACAACACATTGCTCAATATCAGAAACTCATATCTATAGTTCTCATTTAACCTTTCAGGCATGCAGGTGAAGGTTTTGTTGACAGTAGAGTGTAGCTTCCAGAAGAACTGGGAGTATAAATTATACTGGGTTTGAAGATAAAGCTTGCATTAGCTTTGGCTATTACAGTAACGGGGAGATGCAGATTTGGGATTAATGAAATGTGAAAACAGCAGGGGAGAGAGAAGTATGAGACACTGGATACTATCATAATTATTGCTCTTTTTTAATAAGAGCTATGGATGCTTATCTCTGTAAATAAGGTTCCATCAGGTGCCTGAATTTAGGCACCCAAGTTTGAAATATGCCACCTTCATGGCTTGCTGTCAGGGTCACAACAGCTCTGTGACAGATCTGGAAACAGAACCTGGGAGTTCTAACCCCTTCGCCTCTTGCCTCAGGCAGGCAGGAGAGGAGCCATGGGGCTATAACTTCAGGAAAAAGAACTACCATAATGAAGGTTGTGCAGGAGCCAACTCAGATGCCTGGAAGGGAGAAGCACAGAGCTAGAACTGCAAAGATGAAGGACCTCATTGAACCCGAAGTGCCTCATTAAGTGCAATACAGCTTGTGCATGCACAGTGGCAGATTTTTCAGAAGATATATGTGCAAAGCTCAGACTGAGAAGGATTGGAGAAATGGAGGGAATCACTCCCCCTTCTAGAAATACCGAAGTTAAGTATCATTGTATGTAAGGAAAATAATTGAATTATTTTATGCTTAGTAGGTAGTAACACGCATGGTCCATTTTAGAACAGTCTGGGCACGTGGAATTGCTTGTGTGTAAGGAAACAGAGTTGTCTGCTGTTGATTCTGAAATGCCAAATGCTTGCTCTGTGTCTTCATTTTTCCACAGACAAATCAAGGGTTATAAGTTGATTTATCTGAATCTTTGTGCACAGAACTGTAAGGCAGCAAATATCCATGAGGTTAAACACTGTGAAGTAAAAACGAAAGCAGAATATATACAAGAAATTGATTTGGAAATTCAACTATGTATTGAAATATTCAAGAATATTGAATAGCAGAATGTTTTTATGAGGTTCTTAGTACTATGGGGCACTGCTACTAAAGCATGGGATTTTTTTTGACATTACTTCCATGCACATTGGAAATCATACTAATATTTGTCCATGTTTGCTTCTTCCCTGACTTCCCACCATACTACTGGAAGCTGAGAAAGGACTGTTTGCCAGGTGTTGCATGAACTTCAGATGATGGTTGCTATTTCTGTGCAAAGAAGCATCATGAATTAAATCAATGGCATGCTGGCTATAGGAAAGAAGAGAAAGGGGTCTGGAGAAGGACATCTGCTTGAAGTGCTGACCTCTTAGGAAGAGAGTGACTGAGTGTTGCTACTATAGTGTTGAGATGTCGAGATACGAAAGTAGGAAGTGCACTGTTTCTTTTAAAGGGTCTCAGCCATGCATGCTACTTGATTTATCTTCCTGGCTGGTCCTACACTTGATAGCATTTAGCCTTATAAGGACCATTTCTCTTATATTATTCAGATTAAGCTGGCAAGGTTTGAGCAAATGATGCACACTGGATTTCCAGGGACTTGTTTGAGAATGATTTGCAACCAGACTACTCTGCTGAAGAGTTGTCAGCCTGCTTTTAACCTTTAACTGGACACTGAAGTCCAGTTCCATGTTAGCTGTCAAGTATTTTCTTGTGATATCTGTCTGCTGCTTTTAAACCCACAGAATCTTTGCTGGACAAGTTCCATTGTAATCTCCCCTCAATGTCTTGTTGTTGCTTCACCAGAAATTTTAAACATTTCTGTAGTTTGGTTTCATCTTTTGCATAGGAGCTGGTATTTGGCCAGCTGTCTCAGTGAGGGATGTGACTAAGGAATTGGGGAGGGCATGGAAATGTCACCAGTTTGGGTCCTCCAAGAGGCACCATGGAGACGGTATTTTTGACAAGTCCTGCCTGTGGCGTGCTACCAATTTATTTTACAGAAAGCGTGGCCTTGGCAGGTGCTGATGGCAGCAGAACAAATTTAGAATAAGTTGTGATAAAGGGAGTTCTCTTGGGAAGTGGAAAAAAGTGATAAATATCTTAAAACTGTTTGATCACAGGAAGAGTGAAGATGTGCTTGTTGGAGCATTCAGGATCTGTCCTCTAATGCATTGGCTGTTGTAAGACAATCTGGGGGCATGGTGAAAACCTAAGAAGATTTCTGTTCAGTGTTTTTTCAGTATTTTTCTCTCCAAGGATAGAAATTTGCCTGTTCCAAGGACTTAAATTACCCAGTGTTTTGGGTCCCTGGGTCCTGAAGGGACAGTCAGCCTTTCTTCTAAATGCAATGAATCAGGAGCCCTGATTTCAGGTACCCTCTCAGTTGATGTGTGTTTGAAGCTGGTGGCTCTATTTCATCCTTATTTCTGGGTCTTTATGCAGTGAAATAACCTTCTGCTCACTCATATTTTTTTTCAGTGTCTGCTTCCAGTCATGATTTCAAAAGTAACTAGATGGCTTTTTCTAGCCTAGTCTGCAGTTTTCAACTGGAGAGTCCAAACTGGGAGCGAGCTAGGAGAAAAATCAGAGTAGTGATGGCAAACAGCATAGGATATGTGAACCTGGTAGTGAGGGAATCAGCCAGATTTGTGTCCAGTAACCAGGAGCACATACACAGTGCAAAGTGATTTCTTTTGCTGATGTAAAGTTTCTCTTTTCTGTCCATTAGTGTAATTTTGTGATACTGGAGAGGTTTCTACTGTGATCTGTAGAACTTTGTTCTGAAGGAGTTCTGTGATGCTGGTGTTCCTGTCTTTGAATTTTTTCAAGGACAGACCTGATATGAGAGAAAGCATGCAACTATTCAGTTTACATTCATTTTTTTGTTTTAAATATACTTATTACAGCTGTAACTGACTGCAGCTAGAGTCTCTCCTGTGTTAATATTTTTGACATAGACGTGCTCTTTTCCTGGGTGGGCCTGATAAGGGAGTTTTCTAACATAGGTACTCAGTGAGATAGCGGTAGGTGGGCTGGAGTGTTGTGTGTGAGCAATACTTTAGTTTGATAGCAGTCTGGGGAATGTTCGGTAGCACATGGGCTTCCTAAATTACTGGGGTTGGGGGGGGTGGCAGTGCGCAGGGGCATCCCACTACCCTTGATGAGGATGATGTGCTGCTCTGCAGCTCTATTACATGCTGCTGGCTACTGAGATTTTAGCTGTACTGTGGGGGGAAAGGCTGCTCTTTGATTCTGACAAGAATTAACCCAGTGAAACAGAGCCCTATTGATGCTCCTTCAGCAGATCATAAGAACTCAGGGTGGACGTTTGGAACCTAGCATGAACCATGGATGTGTCGGATGTTACCCTGTAGACATAAGCATCATTTTGAAATGATCACTGACTCACCAATGCAGTATAATCACCAGAGACATGTCGAGCACTGAGCCATCAATCACTCTTGACTTGACAATACACCCTTATGTGTGTGCTGTGCCTGCCTAAGACCCTTGTTATAAATCCTCTTGGAATGGAGGAACATACATACCTACACAGGAGTGCCCCAAGCATGTCACATCGTTCTGTTATCGATAGACATCATCGGGCCTTGGTATGGCTGCTTGTGCTTAGCTATATTAGCAGGAAAAAGCATTCTGTGAAGCTGAATAAAATGCCCTGTGATCTCCAACCTGTGGCTCCACTGCAGCTTTTTGCACATATGCTCTTTGTAGTAGACACCTCCAGTATGCACAGCCATTCTTGGCCTTCCCCAACCTTGTTTACACAGCAGGTATTCAACATTTCAGGAACCTGGGAGGGAGAGTAGTGGGCTTTGGTTGTGACTAGAGGAGTCACTAGAGTTTGCCGGTGGAGTATGTAAAGAGAGAAGAAGAGAATGTGGATGCAAAGACTGCTGTGAACAGGCGCTGCATAGAAAAACACTCTCAACTGGTGGGTAGTTGTCTTTCAATGAAGCTACTGCTGCACCTCCTGACTTCACTTATCTGTAGGAGCTCATGGTTTGCACAGCCCTTGGCAAGTATGTTGGCAGATGCCAGACATGCTGTGTCGCCTGAATCTGTCAGTACTTCTTTTGAAGTTAAGTAGATGTTGGTGCAACTGTTCCTGGGACACAATTGAAAGAGACACATTGAATGGAGAAGACCATGAGGCTGACATATGGAAAGGTCCAAGAATTCTGGTGTGGTTTATATGTGAACTGCTGTATTTAACAAAACAATTAGCATCACTAAAGAGCATTTCAGCTGCTGTGTGTCAGAGAAACAAGAAGGATGTTTTGATAGCTTTTAAATGAGTTTTAATCCTTAGTGTATTTCCCCCGCTGAACTTCACGTACTTTGGAAATGTAAGTAAAGCATCCATTTTACAGAGGAACATTGAGGCATTCTTAGCGTTTACCTGCATAATGCTATAGAAAGAGAAAGCCCAAGCAGTTCCTCAGCTACGTCCAAGAACTGAAACTTCTTAACCTGCAACTGGAGATACAGCTGTCTTGTGTACGGCCCGATTCTGTGCCAGTACTTTCCTCCTTTCAAGGATGGTATGAATTCCAGTCTCCTTTTTTCCTCACACTGCGATGCACACGTGCAACTTTGTTGCTAGTATTCCAAACCAGATATGTGATAGAAGCTGGCAGGATGGTGGAAGCCTGTCATTTCCTTACTCTGAGTGTTGTCAAAGAACAGTGCTTTCATTAGAAATGTAGCTGGCAAATGGCAGAGTACCTGCCCGTCTCCACAGACAGTGGCATACACACAGACGCAATACAGTGCATGCACATGCCAGTATTCAGGTGGGGAGGAAGATTGAGGGAGAGGCAATGCAAAAGTGAGTTTGTGTAATTAAAGATGGAATAGCCATCTTCGCTGCCTTTCTCATGCAGCGTAAAATAAGACCAAGACTGAGGGGTTGGCTTCTGGCGATCTAGCTGTGGCAGCATGAAAAATGAGGAGGAGTGCGATAAGAAACTAATAATTTATGTTCCAAGCACAGACTCACACCAGTGTGGAGGGAAATTTGTGCCAATAACTCCTACTAACTCAGAAAGGCACACAATCTTTTATTGCACAAATTATTAACGACCAGAAAATAAATGACTCTGTAATCAGATTGGTGCTGCTGGCGCTTTTCATTTCTTCTTTTATTTGTATAAATTCTGAAGCCAGTCCACCCCTGAAGCTGAGGCAATGGGAACTTTTACTGGCCCAGTGCCCTGCCTGACAACAGAACAGATTAAACAACGGTGAAACAGGGACGTCCTGGTATCTCATTGCCTATCAGAGATGGGTTTGCTCAACAAACATTTTCTGGCCCCTTTGGCAGTAACAGCTCTGTAGGCACTCGGGGATCTCTGATTTGGGACTCCATTGCAAGTGATTGTAACAGTCAAACTGCAGCATAGTGAACCTTTATTTATGAAAATAATCAGAAAAATAACAGCTCCCTTGGCCCTGTCCCTTTTCAGGCTTCTTTCTTCATGTCCTTCCTTTGTCCTCAGGGCTGCTGGTGTTGCATTCCATATGCTTCTACTCTAGGTTTTCAGCGTTTGTGCTTAATATCCAGAAGTGCTAGGTACCTACAGCAATTACTGAAGTATATGAGAATTGTGGATTCTCAGCCCTTCTTAAATTGGGTCAAGGTGAATCTGGGCTTTGTATTTGCATGGGGAAAGGAGCATGAGGAGTTTGGTTTATTTAGACAGAGTCCATATGGAAACAAAACATGGAACAGTTTCCCTACCACCAAATGATTACATCCTGTAATCCTTCTTGAATTAAAATCTTTACTGTGAATGAAGGAAAGAAGCATTGATGAAGAATGAAACATCTTAAAGGGAAAAGATGATGACTTTTGAATTTACTGCAGGTTCCCTTCTGTTTACGTGGTGCTTTGTGTTATCTAAAGGGTGACAGTGTTCCTGTATTAGGTAGAAGTAGTTAGGAGTTTGGGTGTGATGCCAAAGCAAGATAGGAATTTGATTTGGGCTTGGACTGGTAGTTATTTGCAGGGAGACATAGAGTGAAGTAGAATGGTAGAAGCAAAACAACTTTGACCCCAAACATAGCTTTGGATCAAGATCTGACTTTCACTTGAAAGTTATCATGACAACATACTAACCTAAATCTTGGTCTGGGTGCCAACCCTAGGAGATATTTTAATTTGAACCTAAAGTTTGCAGGACTTGCTGCATCCAACCTGTTTTGAAGCCAAGCCTGCATTCTGAATGGCAAGGCTTTTTGGCCCTTTATCCAAATGCAGCTGCGTGTCCCATGTCTGCAATTCACGCAGGTTTGCTCTGATTCAGATGACCTACACAAACCTGTGTGACCTGGCTAAGACTCGTTTAAGCCCTGTGTTTAAGGTATGTAGGGTGATGTTTCTTCAATAAACAGGGTTCCTTGAAGGCAAGGGAGTTACTCTGTATGCGATTAGCAGCTGCTGGTCTGTGTTTAGTCCATATATTTTTTCAGTTGGTGGAGGAGACCCATATGTGAGGCTTAGACTTTTCTTCTTCTCTCCCATTCCCCCTCCCCGTTTTGATTATGTGAACCATATGATAAGGAAGAAAAGCGTTTCTATTGTTAATTCAGCCCATTCATTATCGATGGCACTATCTCCCTGATGGCTTCATCTGAATGGAGGGGCGGGGGGGGGGGAGGCGGCACTGCTTTCCCTCTCTCTCCCCCTCTCTTTCTTTTTATGGTGAGGGGGTGTTGGTGAAGGCGGCCGCAGCCGGGCTGCAATAATGAATAATGTGCAGATTGTTCCTGAGGACTGCAAGTGTTTTATTAACGCAGGTTTTCTTAGACTGAATGCCCAATTGCCACAGAACCATGAAACTCAAATTGCCTTACAGCTCTCTCATGAACATACTTTTAATCTCATTGACCTGTCATTATACTACAACACATAAATTCAGATTTGGAGATCTTATGTCCAATCATAAATTGGGCTGGCAGACTTCCGATCAACAGAATAAAACTGTCTCCTGTGAGGTGGGGTTTTTTTTCATCAGTGCTATTCCAGCAGATGGAGTGGAGGTACAGTCGGCTTTTCTTAATAAACTATTCATTAAAAAATGGAGGGAAATAAGAAACCCAGCATGAAATTCACAGGAGAGAGAATTAAAAAAATAAGGTGACGTTTAAATACCATTAACATTGGATATAAACTTAGAATGTGGAAAACTATGAATTAAGGGGTGTTAGCATCTGCTAGCATCATGGAGAAATGATAGAAAAATAGAAGAGTTTGTTCAGTGGCATTCAGGCGTACAGATTTGGTCATAATTCTGCATGCTTTTGGGGCAGGCATATATGTGCCAACTTCAAAGAATTCCTTCCTCTTCTCTTATGTCTTTCTCTTCTTTTAATTTAAAGTTTTATTGTACTTAAAAGTAAAGTAAACCTCTTGTTTTGTGGTGTTTTATTTGGATTCAGCAGTGAATGGGAGATTTCAAATTTCTGTGGGTCAGTAGGAATTTGGATATGAGGGGAGACTTTGCTATGCTGGTATCAGGTGTGGGTATTCATGCAGAGGGGTTTCCTTGTGTGCAGAAAGATGACAACCAGTAAATCCTGCTAAGTGCTGAACACGTTAAGAGTGGTGCAGCAGACTCATCTGCAAGTGCTGTCACTGCATATGGGCAGTTGCTGTTGTTGTTGGTACAGATGTCTCATCCTAAACGCTGGTAGAACAGGTCAGATAATTTTTTTTGTGTGTGCACGTTTCCTCTTTACAGGTCATTGTAGAAGAAATTCTTGGGGAGATATGGAGCTGCTGGCAGTATTTGTAATATTTTGAGTGGAGCTTCTTATTATAAATAAATATAATTAATAAATTAATAATCTTAAATAAAAATAAATAATCTTAAATAAAAAAATATTTAAGGAGCTTCTTCTCCTTAAATACAGCATGCAATGTTGATGTATCATTAGTGCTTTCATTTACATAAATGTCACCTTTTTAACACTCCTCGGTTGTATGTGTTGATCTGTTAAATAATGCACATTAAAAAAAAAGAAAAGAAATAGTATTTCATAATCTTGCAGTGTGCTGAACCAATATTTTTCTCTTTATCTTCAAAAGGGTTCTAACAGACAGCAGCACAGGCTAACTCCAACATACTTCACATCCTACCTGTTACAACCAGCTCTGCGGTTAAGAGGGTAAGTCAGTAACATGCACCATCATTACACGTGGTTCTGCAAACCCATGTTGGAGCTGGGCTGGCAGTCTAGAAGTAATGTGCATCCTCTCCTCTGTGTGGCTTCACTTGGGGGCTTGTTGCTGGCGGAAGGAATCCCTCCCTAAAGACAAAAAGCAGCTAAAGTTTGAGGAATACAGAAATGTGGAGACCTTTTCCCAACCTTTCTAGAAAGTCTGTGGTGGAAGTGGTTCATTTAAAGAGTATCATGTGTCTTTGGAGTGTTAGCAGTTGAGAGCAGCGCTAGAAACTGAAGACTTATTGCATTAATATACGTCAGGCATCCGTACCTCCCGGGAACCGCACACCGGGCAGGCATGCAGTGCACTCTGGTCAGCCCCTGTGGTGGTTCTCCTGCCCTCAGACAGGCAAAGCAGGACAGCAAAACTCTGGTTTTGGACAAAGGTGCAACTTCTGGCAACTGCTTGCCTTCAGGTGCTGTCCAGTAGCATCGAGGCTGTGGCTGGCTCTGCCTTTGTTCCACTCAGCACTCCAGCCTAGTACCTGCAACGATTCGGCAGCAGTCATTTGAGGGAGCAAAGCACTTCGGACTCTCTCTCCCCCAGGGTTTTCTGCCCTTACAGTAATTTTTTGAAGGCCTCTGTTTTCACAGCACTGGGATAGATGGACCCCTAAAAAATACAGCCAATTACATAGCAGAATTTATTAGACTTTATTCTAGTGCATGTTACGTGGTGGGGGTGGGGGAGAAAGAGCGAAATCTGGAAGGAAACCCATAGCAACTGAAAATGTAAGTGTGAGGATTAGAAGTCCCCATAAATATACCTGACTTTGCCATCTCTTTTAATTAAATGCAAGTCATGAAACATGGGCACAGAGTGTGTCAGTGACAGGGTGCAGCAGTGTTCAGAGACAGGAAGGAAGAGTAAGTGGGGGGAACTGGCTCTGTGGCCTGGGGCTGAAATGCAGAGCAGAGCCAGGAGGGTTAAAGCTGTGCGGATGATTTAGAGCGAGCCCTTCACAGCAAGGCAAAGGGAAGTCTGCAATCAGTTATTAATGTTTCCCGTTCTATCTTCTCATCTTCATGGGTTTAATTGTAAATTATCCAGCATGCTGTACTTTTCTGCTGTGTTTTCTTCTCCCATCCCAGGTAGGTAGTAGAAGAGACCACGCTGATGCTAAGAAGGAAAGAGGGGGGCATAGGAAAGGGCTGTCCCCTCTGAGCTTTGCCTCAGGCTTGTGCAGCCATGAATTGTGAAGCTCTCTGGGCTTTATGCCATGAGTCACTCAGCTTCTGAGGCCGCCTTCCCTCAAAATGATGTGCCAGAATCTGGCTTGTATGAGCAGTGGTGCTTGGTTTACCTCCAGATATGTGTGGCCCAGAGGGCCTATGTCTGAGAGACCAGGTTGAGGTACTATGTTAATTCAATCCTCCTGTAAACAGCTTCCTCATTTTCTTCCCCTTCTACGTATTCAAGCATTTTTGCTTTCCCAGCTCTGTTTTGCCTTTGGTAATCTCCCCGGCATGTACTCCATCAGCACTCCTGTGGGGCTTCTGTGTGTAGGAAATAAAGCCTGTAGTTCAGCGCTATCCATCTAATATCTTCTGACTGCCTTTAATCATAGCATTTTCCATTTAATTGGGAAGGCAGGCACACTTTGCATATTAATACAGCACAGCCTGCACCTCCTAAGCATTAAAATCATAGATGGCTGGGATGTGTTATGCAGCAGCTGCAAACCTGCTGGGTGTCCTTTACCATCTCTGTGAGTGGGGTATTTTCAGCAGGGCTGTGTTTTGCCCTCCTTGATGAAATCCAACTAAAATAAACAATAACAAAAAATTCCCCCCTCCAAAAAAATATTGTATGGATTCTCTCCATTTAAATAATTGGTCTACTGACAGTGCCACCGTGCCTCTGTCTGTCATGTCCATTGTCTTTCTTAGATCATAACACTGCTGGTCCCATTGTCTGTTCAGGACAGCCAAAGGGGAAAATATCATCTGCCCTTCAGAACTGCTGGTTGTGTAGCATATTCCCCTTCTGTGATCCATCTATCCATGAAAGACCCATTCTTTCTTTTCTTGGCTTCACACTGCCACCCAGGAGTCTGTTTGTGTGAAACCAATAGTTTTGTCTTAATGTCATTGTAGTTGTCATGACTCTTTTTCTTCTCCTTGATCAAAACTTGCCTTGGGACAGACATATTGGTTTTGATTTGGAAGAGGTCTCAGTCGGTCTTTCATGCTTTTATGTTGAAACAGCTTTTCAAGAGCACACTCACACATGTACCTTGCTATATCTAAGACACAATGGGCAATTGTTGCTGTGATGTACTGTCACCGTTAGTTGATTGTATGTTAGATGCTGTCCAAAAAGATAGCAAATGTGCAGCTCTGTTACAAAGAGGAGGTGTACGCTTTAGACACAAGACAGGTTCCACATAATTTTGATACCCTCTTGGGGTTTCCCGTTCTCCAAAGTTTGTGGTGTATGTCTTTGAAATTCCTGTTCAAATCTAGTAGAGGAATTGGTGAGCTGAGTCTGTACTAACATTTGAATATTTCCATTGTTCAGCAGAATGCAGATGTACAGTCCTGCCATTTTTGAGAACAGTTGCCCAGTTTTGGATGGTATGGTGCAAAAAAAGGAGTATGCATCAGGCGTTAATTTGCAGGCTATCTATGGCAGGGATTTTATCATCTTTTCTGGTTGAGGTGCGCTGGCCACAGCTTCCAAGCTTGACAGGGTAATGCTGATGATACCAGAGGCAAAGTAGACAGGTAGATTGTCTTAGATTAGATTAGATACATGCTGTGTATGAGGGACAACTTGGGAGGCCTGTCTGGCATTAGCAAATTAAGGAGAAAATGGATTGTAACCACGGCCAAGGCAATGTAACATTTTATTTTCAGGAATATGATAGCTTCCAAGCCATTTTTGTCCTGGTTATCAAGAGGTTCAGCAGTTTAGTGAACTTTGTCTTGTTTGAGAGATTATCAGAAACCACAGATGCTTACTTCTGCTATTTGTGTTTCTGTCTGTCTTCACTGTGACAGCTCCCCTGGGAAGTTTTTAAGTATTACTGTACCTGAGACCTTCTGGATCATGGTCTGTTGTGAGCTGGTATAATCTGTCTCTTGGCTGCAGTGTGTACCAGTAATTCAGCTAGAAGGGAACATGTCAGGATCCAGCAGAGGCACAGAGTTTAATTGTAGGGGAAGGATAGATATGCTTCAGAAGAAATCATAGCTCTTCGGAAGTTGATGACATGGTAGTGGAGGGGAGGTCCAAAACGAACCACTTCTATACCAAACCTCTCTCTGACTTTCCTAATATCTCCACCATTGTTCTGTGGACAAAAAAAGCTCTCCATCTTCCATGCGTACGTGTTCTCCCGTGTCTACATCCATCTTCTCAATGCCATCTTATCTGTTCTCCTCACTGCTACCCCACAGCACCAAGAACACCCCTGCTGTCCACTTGTGACTGCTTCTGTTTACTTTAGCAGAATTCTGCATGAGTGTGTGTTGTGTGTGTCTGTGAGGAGATGGCAGAACATAGAGAGGCATAATCTGGTCAGCAATTTTTCTCATCACTCACCAGGCTCCATTTTTTAAGCAAGAGGACTTTCTGTCTCAAATGCATGAAAGTTCGAGGAGAGTGGCTTGGGGAACAGTATTCAGGGAGAAGGGGTAGAGGGCTTGCATTGCTGCCTTAGGTGATGACAGAAAAAGAATGTGCTGGTCTCACACTCTTGGTCACGTTAGCGGGTGCCACAGACCACCCTTCCTACATCCCACCATGGTGTGGCATAGCTTCTGGGTTGCATGAGGGAGGGCTAGGATTCAAAATAGCACTCCAGATACTATAGAGCAGGAATGAGGGGCTGGTACAGAGTTTGGGACTGGAAAGAGATGTTTTGAGTTGCAGTGTCATGCTGGGTATGAGGGACAACTTGGGATGCCTGCCTGGCATTAGCGAATTAAGGACAAAATCGGAGAAGAGCTTACCTCTTCGAGATGTTTCTGCTCCAGGAGCCACATTCATCCTGGAGCTTTGATTCCCCATTTCATGAAGCACTCTATTGATCTTGCTGATAACTCTGCCAGAACTGGTTGCACTTCATAGAACTGTGACCTGTCCTTTCACAGAAGTAACAGCCCTTCATCATTCCCAGTGCTTGGTTATCTCTAGCCTATGTGTCGATACTGGGTCTTGATCATCGTGACCCATCTGGTTGTAATACTTGCTCACACATATGCAGTGACATGCAAACATCCTTATTTTTCCTTAAAAGCATGCCTAAATTCAGCTGCCTTTTGCTTCTACTTCAGTCTGCTTTTTTGGATTCTGATGGTAAAAAATTGCTGGCTAGATTACCCTATCAGTTTGCAGGTGTTGTGTTCCTGTTTTGAGACTGCTGCTGAGATTTCCAGCCAGAATTTTGGAAGAGGGACAGTGAATGTTGTTCTAGTTATAAAAATTAGTCGGATGTTTTCCATAGCTATTAAAATACAACTTGAAAAGGACAAAACAGAGCCAGATCTTGCATGCTGCAAGTTTTTTTCCTTACTGATTTGTCATTGTTCCTGTAGCGTGTCAGTAGCCCTAGTAATTCCTGTTTTTCTGGTCTAGTAAGAGCTATGTCATTGCGTCTCTGTCTTGACCTACAGTTCCCTGCAGACTTCATAATTACAGCCTTCTTTAAAACAGACATCACTTACCATGCCAGAAATTGTCACAGGGTGGAGAAGTAGATCAAAATCCATTCGGGAACAAGAGGTGACTAGATTAATTTCCACCTGAAATTTCAATTAAGCTTTTCGGTATGGAGTTAGTGTGTAAACCAAGCCTAGACATAATGACTCTGTTTTTTTAATTTTATAATTGGTCTGATAGAAAGAAAGAGACAGAGCTTTCTTGAGTTTTGAAGTATGTGGCACTGCTACAGACAACTGAGTAGAGCTGTAGATAGCTGTAAATATTTCAGATTATGAAAGCCACAAATATGTATAGATTCTCCTCATATTAATGTGTCTGATGTGCTTAAAAGCTGGATATCCAACTGGAAACAAGTCAAAACAGATTCTTCTCCTCATCTTTACTTCAGCTAGAGACCCAGTCCTCTTTATGTCTTTTGGAGTATTCAATAGACTAGTCCCCAAGATAACACTGCTTCACGTGTATCCTATAGGTATTTGGTTTTCTGAGGCATCCAAGAGGACTAGTATTCTGTAAGTGTGCTTGGGCTCAGGGTATGTATGCATGCATTGCTGGACCCTTTCCAAAATTTCTGCCTAACAGGCAAACAACTTTTGAAGAGACATTTCCTATAGAGGAACTATGGCTCAGCAATTACTGCTTTTCACTATGTGCTCTCTTCTGTGGGGAGGAGAGGGACCTATTGGTCCATCATCACTGTAGTTATAGACCAGGGGTCCTCAAACTACGGCCCACGGGCCGGATACGGCCCCCCAGGGTCCTCAATCCGCCCCCTGTATTTAAAGAACACACCCCCCCCCTGCCCCCATTGGGGGTTGGGGGGGGAAACCAAGCAGCCACAGATGACCGTGTGCCAGCCCCCTGTTTAAAAAGTTTGAGGACCCCTGTTATAGACAGTCTAAATAAGACTTGTGCTGCAAAGTGTCTAATCCATTTCTGAAAGGAGAGGTGGGATCCTCTGTGCTGATCCTGTGTGCTGAAACTGCTTTGCTGTTTCTGTGAGTTCTGTTATTTCTGAAGTACCAGACCTAGCTGTTTCCCTGTGCTGACAGAATGACTGCATCCCAGCAATTGTTGGGCTGGAAAACTGGAGTTTTCAGCTGAAACACACAAGCCTGATTCCCGGTATCTTTGGGGAGACAGTTGGCTCTTTGCTTCTTAACAGCAGCAGGCACAGTATACACATTCCGTGCCTTCAACCCTGAAAAGCATCTGTTTGAGCACCACTGTGGAAACAGAAGAATAATATTGCTGGCATTCTGTGCTAGGCAGGAATGTAGAATGCAAGATAAATGGAAGTGACAGTTGTCCTTTCTTCAAGGGTCTTTGGGTTTCATTGCCTTTTCAAAAAAAAAAATTTTAATAGAAATTTTACAGGTCTGGCCTGATTAACACTAACCCACAGTGACTGAGCTGCTCAGAGCTCATAGTTTGAAGGTTTCTTCTGATAGGTGACGTTAGCAACTGAGGTCTTGCACAGCCTTTAGCGTGCATTAACATTGAGCAAAAGATGTTGTGTATCAGAAAGAGGAGGACCTGGGTTTCACACCACCTCAGGTCTTTCCCTGACTCTGCCACTTCCTTGTTCTGTGTCCCCAGGAGCCTTATTTAAGTTCTGTCATCTTTATCGGATAGACTGTAACACAAGCATAATCACTGGCCATCTCCATCACACTGAAATTGTGAGACTTTGTTATCAAGGATCTATAGAAGTAGCTAGAAGTCTGAGGAAAGTTACGGGAGCATTAAGTTTCTTAATTCTCAATAGAGAGAAGAGAAAGAAGGATTATGGAGTTTGGTGATTTTTTCATAGCTTATAGTGAGACCAGGAATTGCCCCAGAAGAGCACAGGAGGCTGTTCCTAAGGCTGGAAGGCGTTGAGGAGCTCTTCTCTAGGCTACAATATGTTTTTTGCAGTGGCTGTTACTGCTCAAAAATGTCAGTGTGTACATGCCACTAACAGATCTGTGCTTTTGGAAGTTCAGTGCTGGGAGGGAGAAGTGGGTGTTGCCCTCAGGATAGCAGAGGTCTTTTGTCTTTTCATGGGTTGTGAAAATAGTTCTGTTTGTTCTTTTGAATGGCAGCAGGAGTAAAGTGCCTTCTCATTTTTTAGACACTCGTGAAGATGGATGGAGGAAAAAAGAGACATAATGTCTAGAAAGCTACTGATCAGGCTTAATCAGCAACTTGCTACTGTGAAACACTAAAAGGATGCCCCCAAAATTTAGGGACTAGAAAGTCACTGGGCTCCTTTGAGTCCTGTTTTTTTAATTTTATTGAATATCCTCTACTTCTAGTACTTGCAGTACACATCTTCTGAGCATGTCCTTCCACATCGTCAGTGTGTGTATAGAAAATCAGATCCATACAAATGATGTGTGCATATAGATCTGTACAAACCACGTGTGTGTACACCCATATGCATGTGCATGCACACGCGCATGCACACACACAAAGCCACATAACTACAGACCTTGGGGGCAGCCTTGGGAGCCCCTGGAGAACAGGCTGTTATTGCACTTATTTTGTGACCCTTATTTCTAATCAGACACACACACACATGCACACACCTCTCACTGGCTCACTTCAGCTCTATCTATTTTCTTTTATTATCCTGGCAGGAGACAAGCTTCATTAGGGGAGTGGAGTCTCTAACAAGGATGGGGAATGGCAACAACAAAAGGATGTAGCAATATAAAGTTATGTCAAAAAACCTTTACAAGAAAAATGGCTGACATTAGAAACAGTGTGCATTAAAAATTCAAGACGGTTGGAAGGGGGGGCAGGACTGGGGAGAGAGAAACAAATAAATACACAGGCTTTAAATTAATAAATCCTTGTATTTGGGAAATGCATCAAACCCTGTGTGCTATTAAAACTGGCTTTATTTCTATTATTGTTAATAACAATAATATATACATTTTTTTCTTTGGATCTCAGTGGGCTATCAGCATTTTAAATACACATTTAACCGGCTAAGCAATCTTTCCCTTGTACTGTTTCTGTTGCTAATATTGAGTGACTGGAAAGTCAGTTTCATCATACCTGAAATGGAACTGGCTAACTTGGCCAGCAAATAACTATCAGCCCCAATTTAGTCAGCTCTGTAAAGTTATACCAACCCATCCATCCTGTTTCCTTTGGCTAATCAGGTACACTAGCAATCTAGTTATCCCTGGGTTTTTCTAGTCAAGCTCTTGTGGCGAATCAGACACAAAAAACCACTTTAGACTAATGTACAGGTAATAGATTAATCAGTTTTTGCAAGGAGCTGAGAAGTCCAAATGTACCTGTAAGGGAGAAGGACATGGAAAGGAAGTTGGATTGCTGTGCTATTTAAGCACTAGGAAACTTACTTCTTAGTCTGATCTTACCCCTGAAGATCTCAAACACGTATTTATTTCCCTCCTTCTCTGCAAATTGACAAACATAACTGTATAGTGTAAAACTGGCTCACTAATCCAGTTCTGCAATTAGCAGGTTTTGAAATTAGAACTTCCACTTCTATCACCTGCCTCCTTAGAGAGGCGAAGACGTGTGCGATAGGTAGCAGGCTCCCCCGTTGCCATATAGCTGAGCTGTGCACCTGAGTGGGGACGCCCTGAAGGCAGGACAGTGGCAGGGGTAAGTTTGCCATTTTGCTCCCCTAACTTTGAGAATTCAGAAGAGGCCCGAGGTTCTCCAGCCTGACCCGTGCAGTCCTCCTCACCTACACTAAATCCATATTGAAATTGTGATTGCTGTCACCCAACACCTGAGCTTGGATTTGCAGTTGCAGATAAACATGCAGGGATGGTTTCTAGGTAGAGAACCTCTCATGGTGCTGGTTTTATCTGCTTCTCAGGGTGTGTTAGCAGATGCCCATGAGTTACAGCGTTATTTGGAGTTCCTGTAGTGGGGGCCCTGGCTTCCCAGCTTCTCCTTCGTGTCAGGTTTCTCCCACTTTTTACAAGGCTCATTTATAGTGTTGTAATTATAGACTTTTACAGACTTTCACCAAACCAATTCTACCCACCTTTGGTTTTAAATGCATTTAAAAAATGACACAGCAATGCGCACAAGTTACCAATGGTTCTTGGGAGCACCAGAGGTTGGGCAGGGTGTGGGGGTAAAGGATTCCTCTTGTCTCAGAGGGCAGCTTGCTTTTTAAGTTTTGTGCAGCCAGCATGAAAAGATGGTGAGAAAATAACCCTCTCAAATGTGTAAGTTGGGTGGTAGAACCATCAGCACAGCATCTCCAAAATACAGCTTCAGATTGAAAAGGTCCCACAAAACAAAGGAGATAAAACCAGGAACATCATTCTTTGGCACTTTCAGCTTTATTGCTTTAAAAGTGGAAGCAGCAGAGCCATGCTTAACAAATCCTGTGATTTGGAGAGTATATAAAGCTCTGCACAGTATTAAGACTACTTCATACCTGGTGCTACTGTCTGTTGTACTCCTGACTTTCTGAATAGCTCTAACAATCTGCCACGTGCTTTAGACAGGTCAAAAAAAGACTCCTACCTACATCTAAACTCTCTCACCTCCCAGTATCTCTCTTTGTGTCTTTACCTATGCAGCCTGCCTTCCTTCCACCCTAGCAGATGGCCATGGGCCTGTCTTTTGTTCTTTTATGTATAATTGCATTGGGTTTACATGAAGAATGGGGCATCCTGCTGGATGGACACTGAGGATTTTTTCCTTTCTGTTTTCTTGCTACAACTGCTATGTGCTCATTGAAGTGTTTTTTCTCACCATTTGTGCTTCTCTCCTCAGCAGCATGAGGTTGGATATTTAGTTGTCCAGGTGGCAGCTTTTTTAGTTCCCTTTATTACAACTGCTCAGAAAGGGTGAAGTACCAGAGTATCTCCTGCCGTTTCTTCTAGCCTTCAGGGAACCGTATCTTCCCTAACAGTTCCCTAAACAGGCCCTCCAGCAGGATAGGATCTCTGTCACTCTTCAAGGCACGCTCTCTGTACTAGTAGTGTGGAGCGTAGACAGAGTTACCAGTTGTTTGGAAGCATCAGTGGAAAGGGGCAGTTGTGTGTTGTGGTTAGCGTAATGCTTGCTTTGCGATTTGTTCAGGTGACATAATGCAACCCAAAGCAGTGGGAAAGCTTTGTATACAGACAGACACAGGACCTGTGGGAGCTGGGTGTTTCTGAACTCCCACTGTAATATCAGTTCATGACCCTGTGAGTGGTGTAATACCTGCACATGTTTATTCAAGGGCCTTCCATGTGCAGCAGGGCAGGGAAAGTAGGAAAAGAAGGTGGTGAAAGGAGGCTGGGGTCAATGTGTTGACAGTAAAATACTCACTGAGAAAAAAAGTTCACTTTGAAGAACAGCGACAACCACTTTTTCTATCTCTGTGCGGTTGTGCATATGTATGTGTGCAGGCGCGTGCTTTCTCGCTCTCACACACAGTTCTCTTAATATTATTTGTCCTTATTACATATTATTTTTCTTTATTATGATTTATATGCCATGGCTTTGTTACAATTTGTTCCTCTGCCCTCAAAAGAGGTTACAGAAGGCCTCACATAGCAAAAAGACAGGCATCCCTGTACAGGGGAAGAAACATGGCTTTCTCCCTAAGCGGTGACTCCAATGTTTCTCCTAAGCTATAATGAACATCATTTCCTGGCTTCCACAAAAGGATTTGGTTTTAGTTGTACCAAGTCTGTGAGTCAAGCTTTTATCCATCGTTATGGTCCCCAATTCCTTTGCAGCTGAGTGTGAGTAACTGCCAATAGTGTCAACAGGAGCTGCTTGCTGGAACAATGTCCCTCCCTTCTCCAGCTTACTCTTCTAGATCTTGATTTTCATCTTGCCTATTAAAAGAGATTCACTTAATGATTGCCCTTAAAGCAGGCTGATCCTTGTTCTGGTTGGGGAGGA
Organism: Falco punctatus; assembly: GCF_963210335.1. Classification (NCBI taxonomy): domain Eukaryota; kingdom Metazoa; phylum Chordata; class Aves; order Falconiformes; family Falconidae; genus Falco; species Falco punctatus. The sequence continues at coordinate 104,315,843 of NC_137582.1, forward strand.
ACTTTCCTGGACTGCTTTACAACAGCTTCACCCAGTGCTGCTCTTAAAATTAGTCACAATTTAGGGACATTTCCACAGCTCAAAATGTCTTTAAGAGGCAGCATTACATTTGGGTACATATGTGTAAATAACAATGATCAAGTGAATAATGCTTTCTAAGTTGCCAATAATGTTTCGGTGTTCACCTGAAGGAACCTTAGCCTGTCACTTGCTTTTGAGCAAAAAGATGCCCAGTTTTGTCAGTAGCATTGCTTTGCTGGAAAATCCTTAAAAAGTGCCATGTCTCCAGTACCCTGGAAATTTTCTTCTTTCTTTGGTAACAGAATAGCTTAGCTCCCCAAACCAGAAAACTGAAAGCAGGAACCTGCTTAGCAAGCTAAAGGCAGAATCTTCAAAGAAATGTAAAAGAGACTGGAGCTGTGTCAGAATGAGACTTTCAGAACTAAGTATCTGGGGAGCCCAAGGACATGTGCTTTCCACTCCCTTAGACCTTTTGTCTTCACTGAGAAAAAATACGTGTTTTTGAAATGTATAAATTTCAATTTTCTATGGCCAAGGCCTTACTGCTTCATCCACATCAAAATTTAAAGCTGGGCCAGTGCTTGAGCACCTTTGAAAATGCTGCAGCAAGTAACAAAGAAAAAAAGAGGGGAGATGCAAGACCACAGGAATAAGAACCTCTCCTTAAGAAAATGTTGCTGTTTCCTTCAAGGTGACTGATTCTCCTTGTACGCCCCATATTTGCTTTCTTTGTACTCTGTCCGCTCTGTGATCTAGTGCAGGCTCTGCGCCCCTGAAAGCTCATCTTCTGCCATAGCTGCACTCCCCCTGGCCACCTGCTCTCTTGCCCCTCACTCATTACTGCGCCTCTAGGACTTTTCCTTGAACTCACACGGGAAGTGGTAAAGTTGTCAGAAAGCCTGGATTTCCCGGAGCTGATGTCGTTCACATGGCAAGGAGCATCAGATTTTTTGTGTTACAGGAAACCCATGACAACGATAAAAACAATGCCCCACCCTCCCACTTCTTTACAGGCCATGACTTGGATGATTGTGATGCTGGCAGCAAGAGGTAATCTCGGTTGGGGAAATGGGTCTAAGGCAGAGTTGGGAAAAACTTTTGAGAACCATTGTGGGGTTGGGAATACAGCAGTGAGTGGTGTGAAGTGCTGTTTCATGACATGGAAGCTCTTTTTTTTTTTTTTTTTTTTTTTTCATGGGTTGTGCATTGTAACATGGCATAAATAATCTTTGCTGGGTATTCAGATCTGCATGCAGCCCTGTGTGGCTTATAGAGCCCCTGTGATGGAACAATGGCAGTGAGGAGTAAAGGAGGAGTTAATGAAAACCTTCAAATACAACCAGCTCCCCTGTGGCAGAGCAAAAGAAACAAACTCTGAGCTTAGGTTTCAGTGCTGTGTTTGGGGTTTTTGATCTGGCATCCAGTTTGGATGCCAGAAGTTTCTAAAGCTGGCCTGGTATGACTCTGATCCTATTTGAGACATTGGCAAAACTCATGTGGAATTCAGTAATGCAAGAGAGAGCAGAGTTTTGGAGCATATCAGCTAGCTGTTTGGGATGGGGACCATCTTTTGTCCTTTTGTCTGTACAGCACCTTACACAGTATGGTCCTGGACGGAGATGTAACAGCAATGCAAATAATAAATAATGTTTTGTGAGTTGATCAGGGCTTAGAGCAAGTATACATGTATGCCACATGTCTATATGTATGATTGTCAGAATTAGGGAGTAGCTAATATTTAATCATGGTAAATAGACGTGTTTTCTTCTCTTTTCCTGAGGAGGTGGTCAACCATCCAGCTATTATTTATTTATTAAATATCACTGGAGATGGTTCAGCAGCAGGGGAGCACTGCTCTGTCTCCAGAATGATGATGGCCATCAGGCTTGAGAAATCAGTCATTTCTGGCAAGAAAAAAACTGTTTGGTGGGTTAATGATGCAGGGTAAATACTGACAGTGGCCAGTGGTATGAGCACACCAGACATGACCTAAGGGAATCATAGATTCTGAGGGGGCTGTTGCAGCTGCTTCTTTGTAATGTGATTGCTTCTTTATAATGGCTTCAACTTCTCCTTCCCGCCCCCCCCCCCCCCCCCCTTATCATTATTGACCAAGGAGCATCAGTAAGGCTAGAGAATAAATAGTTCCCTGATGGTTAACAACAGGCTCTCCACCAATTGGAATTCAAGCTGTGCTCCCTGTTATATTCTTTATAATCACACTTTATTGCATAGAGCAGAAAATAAAGCATCCATCTATCCAAGCCCCCCTTTTCCTCCTCGCTACCCCTGGGAAATTGGGTGCTGTGTCTTCTGACGGAGCAGGTGAGAGCAGGCTCTAGGGCTGGGCATGCAGCGGTGGGACGGGGTGATCCTGCAGACTGGGAGCCTCGCTCACTGGGAAACTCACTCCCAACGGCGGGGGCAGGAGAACCCCTCCCCGGCGTGCGGCTGCTGCCGCTCGGCGCCGGGACCCCCGGGGAGCGCCGGCCGCCTCGTCCCGGCGCGGGGGTCAGCTCGGCGGCGCTCCCCGCCGCAGCCTAGCCGCGGAGGCGAGGCGAGGCGCGGCGCTGTCCGTGTGTGTGGTGGCGGCGCCGCTCGGCTCCCCCCCGCCCGCCCTCCGCAGCCGGCCCCGCCCGGCCCCGCGGCCCCGCCGCCCGCCCCCGCTGCCGCCACCCCCGGCGGCGCGGCGCGGCGCGGCTCGACGGGGCGGGTGGCGGGGCCGCCTGGCTCCTGCGCGCCCCAGTGTTTGCGCAGCCGCCCCCCCGCCTGGGGCTGGCTTGGGGCTGGCTCCAGGCTCCCGGGGGCGGGAGGTGATGATTTTCCAGTGGGTATTTGTCAGGTCAGAGTCTGCGCCGCCCGCCGGGCTCCGCGCCTCGCTCCCCGGGTTATTTATTACCTCTCTCCCCGGCGGCAGCGCTGCGGCTCCGGGGGCTGCTGCCAGTAACCGGCGGCGGCGGCGGGGGCCCCGCCGGGGGGTTCTCGAGCAGCGACGGGCCGGCCGGCCCCGCTCCTCGTCTCGCCGCAGCGCGCCAGGCCCAGGGCCGGCCGTGCCCGCCGCTCGGTGCTCGCGGTCGCCCCGCGGCTCTCGGGCAGATGGCGGGGGAGGGGGTGGGGGTGGGGCGGTAGGGAGAAGGCTTTCCTCAGGGCTGGGGGGGGGGGGGGCTGGTTGTTAAAAAGGAGTCTGGAGCCGAGTTGGAGGAAAAGGAATCTAATGTATTTCTATTCGTGATTTGATTTGCTGGAGCTGGAGAGACTGTTACAGCAGAGCATCCCAGCATCCACTGGCGTCCATCAGTTAGCTGAAACTCCTGCTGCCCCGAACAAACTCATCCTTTCCTTAGTCATGAGCTTGGAAGTCGCTGTCAAGCAAGGGAGAAAATGAGGTTCTGCAGACTTCTCAGTGACTGCAGCCCATGCCATTGCACGGCAGGCAGGGAGAGCTTACACTGGTGAGGTCTGTAGCCAGGCAGAGCTGCCCTCGGAGGCTGGTTCAAAAGGATGAGGCTGCAGCTCACCTCAACACTCAGTTGTACCTGCAGGTCAAACGATAGGAGTGAGAAAATAGGTTTGCCTGGGATAGCCTTTGAAGATCTCTGGGGCCTGTGCGCTTTGTCTGTATAAGCGGGGGAGGTGGACAGTCTGGACTGGAGAATGGGGTCAGAGCTGTGTCAATCTGGCAACCACACAGTAAACTGTTTCCAATGCAGAACTGCTCAAAATCTGCACAATAGACTGCTATGTGATTTACATTTATTATATTTTTGTTGAGTCACTGTATGTAAAGTTGGATTTTTAAGATAAAATAGAATGCAGTCCCTAGGCTGACCTTATCTGCCATTACTGGCTATGTTCCCAGGATACCTTTAATCTAAGGAACCCCCAGTGCTTTCCAGATCTTCATTAGCATTTCACCCTTATTTCAGGTTGTTTGTTTCTTTGCTTGTGGATTTCATGTGTGCCCAATCAGGTTTTTTCCCTTGTCAGTAGACAGTGTGACCAGGGTCCCTCCATGGGTTTTGTCTCTGGGATTGTGACATGAGTCTGCTCGAAGTGATGAGACAGGAACGCCGTAGCATCGGGGAAGGGCTGGATTTGTTGGCTGACTTGTCAGAAGGAAACGTCCCCGTCTTGTGGAGAATTGCCATGGCATATGGGGAAAATGGTCTGGATGGGGATTCCAGTCTAAGCTTTCCCTCTATACCTTCTGAGTTAGTCTGTCCCTTGGACAGAGGAGAGTTGCTGACTGCTCTTCTTCCTGACAAGACCAGGCACTTAAGCCAAATCCAGTGATGCAACTCTAAGGGTCCCCATGTGTGACAGACATGTAACCCACGTTTCTTTTGCAAGGTCAAGCAATTCACAATTCAGTCTTGCTCCTGACAGCTTAACTCCTCGCTATTGTTAAGGTGCCTTTCAGACTTAAACTTCTGTGCTGCTTGCGATGTATTAGCCGGTTAAAAAAAAAAAAAGTGGGCACTAACAAGCATTTCTCTCTCGCAGTGAATTACACCTCTCATCCTGATTAGAACTCCTTGGACACAAGGGAATACTAGAAGCAAAGTAAATATTCTTTTGTTACTTTTTAGTAGTATATCTTCCCTGGTGTCACCTGTCTGGAGATGCACCAGGATCCCTGGAGCTCCTGAACCCCCCAGCCTCCCAATCTGTTGCCCTCATCCCCACTCCCAAGCAGTGCAAGTATGTCCCAAAAGGCATTGCCTCTGGTTAATGGTGAGAGGAGAAAAGAGACCGCTATAAACTTCCAGGATGTGTCAGGGCAACGATTGTTACGGGCAGGTTTAAAGAAACATGCATGGAGGGGCCCTTGGTACTCTGGAGGCAATGGGGACTGCACATGCAGGTGGGGAGGCCAGGGGAAAATGCTAACGAGTGAGAGGTGGTTAGCAGCAGTCAGAAGCTGCTAATTATCCCACGCTCCAGCTTGTTCTCATGAGACTGGGAAACTCTCTCTTTGATCCTCCTGCATTTCATCTTATAATTGGATGGGGGTTCCAGATGTTACTGCTGAGCATTTCAGAGAGCTGATGGAAAGATGTATCTTGAATCAAGGGGCCTTGGACAATCCCAGAGGTATTTTCAGTGCTTTGCTAAAGGAGTGCTTGGGACACCATTTACCTTCTTGTCCCTGTTGAGTTATTGCTAGGGTTTATTTGTATTGTCTCCTGAATGGCCTTTTCTTTACCATATACATCCTTAAGCTTCCACCCTTTTTTTACTCAAGTTTCCTGGAGAACAGAGCTGAATCTTTATTTCCTTCTGCTTAGAAGAGCTTTGAATTGGATTGAGTTTGTGTCTCATTGCTGCACTTCTGTATGACTATTTCAATAAATGGATTTACTGATTTAGTGGCATTTAGTGGTAGCGACTGCAGCAGCAAGTCTGAAGATGGCTCCAAGAACATCAATGGAAAGGGAATTTTGAATTTGTCATTGCAAATAGGCATGTTGAAAGCCTGATTCTGGCACCTAGACCTTTTCATGAACAGTACATCCAACCAAAGCAAAACAGCTTGAAACACAAAAATGTAGGTTTTGTAATAAGTTGCTCATTAATGGGCTACAGATCAAGGTATTAGCAGAAATCAGCTGGGGAAGATTTTCCCTGTCTATTCTAGGAGGAGACAAATCCAATCCCAAAATGCCTGGTCTCACAGAAGCTCAGATTACAGACTGTCATTGCAGGTTTCTTTGGTATTTCCAGAAGAATTTCTCCTGTGGCACAGTACTGGATGAATGGAGAATGACAGAGACTGAGAAAAAAGGTCTATTCGCTTGAAAAAAAGTTACAACAGTTATCAGTGTAGTTAAAGTACTGTAGGTGTAACAGCATGATCTCTATTATTATTCCAAATAATAATGCCTTTCCCCAGTTGAGTAACACAAATAAGATCAGAAAAGTGCCTCTTTTGGAAAAGCATCCCAAGTGGGAGTTATGCAGTATGAAATGGCTCTATAATTTTAATGGTACATTTCTTGGTGCACACAAGCCCTGCTCTTGTAACAGTCCCGGGGAATGTCACAAAAGAGGGCATTAGTGTTACTAAAGGGCCAACAGTCTTCTAGGGAAATGTTTTCCATAATCCGCTATAATGTGAAATTATACAGTGCCTAGATACCATAGTGACATAGATAGATAGATGGGATGTGCCAGCTACTCCCTGTAACAACGTCTTGAAGATCTCCTTATGGATGAAAACACCCAGTCACACACTTATCATCAAGGCTTATAGCTCCAGATGGAAGAAAAAGCTGCATTCACCCAGGCATGCACGTTCTTGTCTGTCTTACTTGGCTGTTGACCACGGGCACTGCACGGAGCCGTGTCCGCTTCCAGGACTGCTGATAAACAGGAGACTGGGACCCATCATCCCTGTGTTCTCATGAGGCAGAACAAGAGCACAGAGGGGAGAGTGTCTCTGTCCTCTGTAAAATGTTGTGTTTGCCTCCTGAGATAAAGTTTAAAATGCACAGAAGGAATCCTCAGCAAGGGGTACCAAAGGTAACATCTCTGGTGGTGCTGAGACACCCAGGGAACAGGGATGGGAACCTCTCAGCCCTGAGCCACTCCTGAGTTACAGTTGAGAAGGCAAGTGGTGGAATCTAAAACTGGTTCACTCTGCAGAGTCTGTGAACGCACTATGGGTACCGCAGTCCTTGACTTCTTGAATATGAGCTCTGCTCTGCAAAGAATATGACAGGAAGCAAATACTGAGGAATTTTCAATATGGATGGCTGGAAGTTAACCAGACACATTACTGTGCTAATCTCCATAATCAAGGGCAGGCTGTCTTGCTTCTGGAGCTGAGATTTGGGGCTGGTTTTATGCATTTCGGGGGGAATCTTTTTTTTCTTAGATGATGTGAATGTCTGAGCACTGGAGCGCAAGCTGTTTGTAATAGGTCATTCAGATCTCTTTCCCTGCTTTGTCTTGATACAGTCGTTCTAGCTGCTGAAGCCATTTTGGAGCTTTCATGCAGCAGTGGCTGCCATCAGCTCAAGGTGAAGATAAAACTGCACTGCTGAACAGGTCTAAAACGTGCAAAAAGGTGTGGGGCATGCACAAAACTGTATCTTAGTTTGAATGATGTGCTTGCTTGCTTATTTTCCTGCCACCACAATAAGCAGGACGGGGCCTGTGCCTGTGCTTGATGAGACTCCTCCAAAGAAACCCCCTTGGTGATTCAGTAGGTTTAGTTTAAACCCCTTTTTCTCTCAGTAGAATTAAGGATCTGGACAGATGTCAGCCATTTCAGAAAGGACTCTGAGTTGCTGTCCCATAATTGGCCTTATGACTTCTGGTATCTAGAACCTCCTCCTGTTGTACCACACCAGATGTCCCGACAGCAACAGCATAGGGTGTTTCTTCTGTGAGGATGGAAGCAAATGGTAGGGGCGTATGCAGACTGTGAGCATTAGCCATGGGGACCAGGAAACTAAGGGAGTGAAGGGAGGAGAAAGAATGGAGGCTCAGCCCAGAATAATGTGGATATAACATCCCTAACCAAACCCGTTTACCTGGATTTGCACTGTGTCCTGGACTTCTCAAGGTTGACGCTAATAGGGTCACGTTCATGTTACAGAGAGAAATGAATGGCCTGGTTTGCATTACTGTATTTCATGAAGCAAACTACAAATTTGATCAGAATGAGGTATAAAATTGCACAGATGTATATAGCCTCTGTGTGTGTATGTTAATGTGCACGTGTGTACAAACACACAGATTACTTCCAAGAAGCACAACGTATTTGTGGTAGTCTGAAGGTTAATCCAGATTGGGAATTGATTTCCATATCCATTCAGTGAGAACCAATACAGTCTTTGTAGTTACAACAAAACCCCCAAATATATTAGAACAATGAGCATTCCTCCAGTCAAATACAGCAAATTTCCTGATGAGTTATGCTAGGTCTACTCTCTCAGGTATTAGTAGGAGAGAGAGGGAGAATCTTGCACTCAAAAACTTAAAAGATCCATAAAGATTTTCTTTTTTTTTGCAAGTAATAATTCTTTGGAAATTAAGGCTAATTAAAAGCAATACCATCCCAATAAATGCATTCACTTACTTTGTCAAGACAATTTTATATTTGTTTCCTATGATGTTACCATGTGCATCCTAATCAGTGTTTTGCTGTAATTGTGATTAGAGACCATACCTCAGAGGCAGACTCCTTAAAAACTGAATGAAAGTAACAAGTGGGGGGTGGTAATAGAATTTAGTGTCTTCTGCATATTTACAATGGATTAGGCTTTTTTATTTGAGGGTCAGTGCAGCCTTAACCTATATGCAGTGGTTTATGGCTAATGCCAGCATTGCTTCTGGGTGCAAAGCACACATGAGAAATTTCTGCATGCTTGATGTACTTAAAAGGGAAGACAGGAACTTAAGAAGATCTCTTTCCTGCACTACTCGTTTTCCATAATTGGCCCCAACTTCCTCCTAAGTCTTTTCCAGGTAGTGAAAAATGAAATGTGTGTTGGAACCCAGCTTTTTGCCCCTTCAGCTGTTGGCACATCTGTTCATCTGCTGAGGATGAGATGCACGTTACCATATGGCTGAAATGTTAGCGACTGAATTTCTGATGACTGCTTCTATAAAGCCAAACTAATATTTCAGCAGCATGTCTCTTACCAGTTGATATGCGCAGAACCTCAGGTTTGATATTTTAGCTCTTCCTGTCTTTTTCAGGGCACAAAACAAGGAAAAATTTGCATTCTTGTTTACCCAGAATCTATTTTCTGAGTGCACATGCCCGTGCATCTCTGTGTGTCTGTGTCTAACAATGGATGGCCCTCGGTGCCAGGCTGTCACTACTACTGTGTGTGTCAATTGCTACAGGACTGTAGCTGTTCCCATCATTTTATCTGCAGCTATGGCTAACTCTGTGCTATAGACAACAGATGAAAGGAATAGTTTTTGTAAACAGCACAATGTTCAAAATGCCTTTTTATCCTTTTCTTTTGGTGCAAAACTTTAATGTTTCTGACCATGTACAGAGTAGTTTTCTAAGTGTGTGCTGACAATGTGTTTATTTGCATGTGTGCTTTTTGAGTGTGAAGAGTGAGTGAAAATGCTTTGTGCCATGTCTGGATGCAGATTAGTTTTGGCTAAGAAAAGGAAGATGTATGACAAACAAAATCTTTTTCTCCTGCTGTGAACAAAGTAGTTATTTGTAAGTATTTTCCAAAGAGTTTAGATGAACAATTTTAGGCATCAGGCATGTAAATTATGAGCAAACTGCATGCTCTGACATTTCTGCATTTGCTGCTTGTGGTGCATTATGGCTCATAATTACTTGGTTTTGCTCAAGTATTGAACCTGAGAGAAACAGAGCTATAGAAATCTATACTATGAGATGGAAATGAATGAGGAGTGTGAGCACCTGAAGAGCAGTACTTCCCCACTCTGCTTTACAGAGATGTTTTCTCTCTGTTTCATGAGTGAAGAACCTGAGTTTGGAGTCACTAGGTGAACTGCTGCAGTCACACAGCGGCACAAAATAGGCAGAAATAGAAAAGGGAATGCCTGACTCCACATGTAGAAAAGTTCAGGTTTGGAAGTCTGACAAACAAATAAAACTTGGTGCTAACTAGTTGCAGCAGGCAGCTTCCCTTGTCCACAAGCATGCTGCGTTTGCTATGAAGCAATGCAAAGGACAGAGCAGAAAAGTTGCTCATCTTCCAAGGAACTCAAATCCCCATGAGAAGATTCAAATGTGTAAATGCCTGTTTACATATTTTTTGAAATTCCCTTTATTTAGTTTTTGTTATTCTTTTCTTAATCTAATCTAAGTTTTTGTTTGATTTAAGCACTCTGTTGCAGTGTAGTCATGGCAACAAGTTTACTTCATTGAGTCTCTTTCTAGGAATGTAAGATTTAAAAGAAAAGAAAAACAAACTCAGACAAGACAAGCCTTCATGTGGTCCTGACCCAGCATTTATTCATAGTCGTGGAGGAGGTTCGAGTGAGGAGTGAGTGCAAAGTTGTTTATGTGCATTTGTCTCCTTGAGTTCACTGGAGACTCTGCTTGTGCCTGTGACTGTTTGTAGGTATGTCTTTGAGTATGTTGTGTTCAAATACAACGTACATGGTAGAAAAGACCATGTAAGAGTTCTGGTCACAGTGGCGCTGAAGTTACAGTTGCCTGCCTGTACCGGCGTTGATCTAGGTAAGTCTGAAACAATTGCAGAGAAAGCACAGCAGCACAAACTTCAGTGAGAATTCCCTACACAAACGTAGGTCCATGTTGATGGAGCTGCTATGTGATGTCTTCTCAGAGTACCAGTGTTAATTCAGGAACATTTAACTATGGCAGACGGGCACTTGCTGCAGTCCTATCTGAAACTGCAGTATAGACACAGCTCTGACTAGGGCCTATCTGTACATAGTTTCACATTGCTGTAACAGTAATTGTTCAGAAACATTCCTAGTGGCATTTGCACAGCTCTCTCGTGGGGTGCAGTTGTACTAGTGGAGAGGTGATGTATGCTAATCCCACCGTTAGTAGGGCAGTGACTACACTACATCAATTTCTAGAAGAGGAGAATAAGAACAATACAAAACCTGTCTGCAGAGATGCCCAATGACCAATTTAAAGACTTTTTAACGTGTTAGCTCTAATTAATGTGTTTGACAGCTGTAAGCCAGCTCAGGTGGTGTGTACTTTAGCACCCCCTAAATTGGTCAAGGCAGGTTCTACCTAGTGTTTAATTTGATCTTTCTAGCATGTATTAAAAGCAGTCACACCTTGATTGCACTAGACTCTTCTGAAACACTACTTCCAAAGGATTAGCTAACAAGGTTCATCTGCCTATCCTAAAAAAAGTGCTGTTTGTCCATGTTTGTATATGCATGTGAATTAAGGGAGAGACCCATGGCTTATTTGTCTGTGGCACTGTTTGATGTTGGGATGGCACACCTAATGTTATCGTCTTTTCAATGGTCACGATTTTTTTATTTTTTTAACCCAGCAATAGATTCCAACCGTACCCAGATTCTTGGATAGCCAGTTTTTCAGTGTGTCTTTTTGTTACTATGATTGTAGGAGGGAAGGCAGGCGGGAAGTTAGGGAAGTGGAGTAGCACAGAGTGATACACAAGTGTTGGGACACAGCCAAGCTTTAGATTAATACGTGACCGTCATTTCACCATCTTTTGATACAGTGAGTTTTTCTGAGCAGTGGCGCAGAGTGGAGTAGCACAAACAAAGGCTTTAGGGGAAAGAGAGAATCTGGTGGAGGCTTTCTTCTGCATTACATCTCTGATATCTCAAGTCTTTCACAACAGTTATGAATTAGCAATAAATAACCTCTGAGGACAGAGGAATAGAGAAGGGAGAAAGATGCATTTTTAATTGCAGTATGCACAAAGAAGTATAGTAAATGCAGAGAAGTACAGGGAAGCTGTCCAGAAACTGGGACTGCAAAGGTGGCAGCTCTTGCCTTAGAATGGTCAGAGAGCATGGTTATTATAACAGCAGCTTTGATACGTAAAGCCTTATTCCATTAGTGATTTCTGTAAATGTTTTTTTTTACATCATGGAGACATCACTTGAGTGTAGCTAAACTTGTTGTTTTCCAAAACCTTTGCAGAGAAGGGCAATCTCTTGCTATATTATGGAGGACTAGAACACTGAAGTGTCAAATCAGTAAAAATTTGCTGTTGGTTTTAATGGAAATAGGATTCTGCCCTTTTAATTTAAACTTCTTGTAGAGATCTCAAGGTTGATTCTGATCTACAGAACCCCAAGATAGCTGAACTTCAACCAGTAAGGAAGAGAGGCGCATCAGTCCTCCTATCATCTCATAGGTTTTCCAGTGTCACGTCCTCTGACAACACATCACAAAGCAAAATGGTCAGTTGGTGCACAGCCAGCCTCCCAGGGCAGTTGCAGGGTGATTCTTGCTGTGCAGTATGTGCAGCAGCGTACAAAGGTCTCTGAGCTGTAGGCCAGGTGACTGTTTACAGTGTAACCACTATACCAAGTCAGAGAGAACAGAAAATGTGTTCCCTGCATGGGAAGTTATTCATTATTTAGAAGAATGGAGCAGCTAGTTTAGAATTAATCCTTGCCTCCCAGATAAAACTTCCTTCACTTCTCCCCGACATTTAATTCCTCTAGGGTTAGAGTACTGATCTACTTAGACTGGTCACATAGCTATACAGGGCATTTGTAGGGAAGGTGATTTGGAGGAGACATTTTGTGAAAATAGTTTGAGGAGAGAGTTCCTTAAAGCACCATTGACTGGCCCAGGCTGTCCTCTGGGAAGCTGACAAAATGCCTGGGTTAGATAGGGATGTATGCAATTCACAGCTCCGGTTTGTTGCGTAAGCTTGTACTACCCTGACACTACTTTCAAGAAAGAAAAAACTCTCCAAGTTCCATTTTTCACTCCAATAAATTGGTTCAAAAAAGCGGTGTTCTGTATCAGTGGGATTAAAAAGGGTACAGCTCAGTAGTTCCCAAGAAAGCATTTTTTCAGAGGCAAAGCCTTTTCCAGTGTCTTCCTTCCCAACCCTCCTCCCCCGAATACCAACCTGTGCCCTCCCTGCTCTTGCTCTTGCTGCTGGACTGTCAAAGTATCTCTCATAATGAAGAAGTCTGGCCTGAGGCTACTATTACCTCCAAAACTGATCCCTCTGAGCATGACTCTGGCAGTATGGCTGGCTGTTCACATGCAGTGAGCATAGAGCTGGGCTACACCTGGCAAGGAATGAAAGACAAAATGCAGTGAATCCTGGCTGTTAGACAGCCTTGATGTCCTCTGAGACTGTGAAAGAGACTGAGGAAGGTGTGAATCTACCTGGCTCAGGAGGTGGTGGTGTGGCTCTCTGGTCTCCTTCTCTGTCTTTTGGTAGGCTCGATGATTTGGGAGGGACAGAGCTGTTGCTTTCCATCATTGATGTGATACTGTCAGGGCAATTATGTGGTAAGATGGGGAAGTGGGGAAAGGAGCTGTTAGCTTGAAGTCTTAAAGGTTAACCACCCCGTCTTCTTTGGGGGAAACAACATGATTCAGTTGGATACTACACCAATTGTTGAAAGTCCTGCTTTATTGTCTAAGCTCTTCTGGTGTACAGGACAGAACTTTGCCAGCACAGTTTTGGACTGTGAGACTACATACCTGCTATAATAAGGTCAAGCAAGACCAGTGCTATAGATGCTGCTGTGCTGACAGAATGCTGTTATCTGTTCATTTAGCTTAGCTTAGGCAGAGGCTAAGTGGTGCCAGGGACGGCACGTATAGCATCTGTGCTGGAATCCTGCAAAGACAGATGTTCTGGATTAGTTTCTAAACTCAGGCTGGTCATTTTACATGTACCTGGGCATCTCTCTCCCCCCAGCCTCAACCTGTCTTTCCTGTAAAGGGGCAGGGCCTGCATCTGCAATGAATTTTAAAAACACAAAGGACCTTTCATCTCAGTTAGAAACTCAGAAGTTTACTGTCACACATGTAAATAACAAATTACATTTAGGAAGCTTCCCCTCCTTTTACAGGTAGAATAAGGGAGACATATCCAGGACAAGTAGTAACTTATCCTTGAAAGTGGTGTTAGAAAGAGAAAAATCATTATCTCTTAACTTTCAGACCTGTACTTGGAGCACCATCTCTTCTTGTAAAATGCTTTACAGCACAGCTAGCTCTTTGCACTTGTTAACACATTTGACCTGAGAGAAATAAAAGATCTAGCTTTTGTTTCAATCCAACATGATGTATTCCAGAGGTGGAGAATTAAATGTTGGAAAATGATCACTATGTACTATGTTTACTGTAGTAGTGCCTCTGTGAGCAAGTTAAGAATCATGCTTTCCCTTTGCTAGGTGCCATTGAAGCACACAACAAAAAGACACGGTGATTTGTGCCCCCTGACTTAAAAACATGTCCCAATCCCTCAGTGTGGAATTTGCAAAGCATACCTGGTTCTTTCTCTAACCACATGTCCATGGACTTGCTTGGATCTCTCTGATCTGGTCTCCAGTGGTGAATCTGTTTACACTAATCCTGAAAGCTCTACTGTTAAGAGACTGGAGCTGAACAACATCAGACTCCTGCTGTTGGACTCCGGCATCCAGGCAGAGCCCTTGTTCTTTATATTACAGTGGAGAGGAGCAGGGAAGACTTGTTAATAACTTTTAGTGCTTGTAAGAGACTGATAGAATCAGCCTGCCTCTGTGCCTCTTAAATCCCCCTAAACTTCACTGAGCTCTGCCAGAACACCTTAGGTCTGAGTGAGAAACCCTGCCTGATCCAAGCCATGCACCTTGTATGAAGCCACCAAAACGAGGCCTCGCTCTTCCACTGCTGGACCTCTACACAGCTTGGCCAGTGTACCTATGTCACGACTGGCATCAGGTGCCTGGTTTTTTCCAGGAATAAAACACAGCCAAGTAGGTGCTGCCCTTCTAGAATGAAGACTCAGCATACTCAGTTACTTATGACTAGGTCCAGATTTGAACCCAATTTCTCTAGAGGTAAAAAGCAACTGAGCTGACATGCAGTAGGAAAACCCCATGGCAAGTCACCTTTTCCTTTAAAATAAAAGGTAAACAGAAGTTCTCTGGATTAGGAAAGGTTTCATTACAGCTCTTTAATACAGGCAGACTGGATGGTAATGCAAAGTGCTGTTAGGTTTGAGTGTGCATCCAAACCACAGAGATCTGAGAAGTCTCGAAGTACGTACCATGGAAGGATTTGTTCCTGGAGGATGAAGGCCACTCTTGTTCTGCTCTCCTGTGACCCCTCCTGGAGGAAGCATGGAGACTTTTCTTTGGAGAAGGCTGCGGCCAAGGTTTCTCTGCATTTGGAGATGAAGTTGCCATTAGGAAAAGAGGTGGAAGAAGAGTAGTAACCCTTGTGGCTGTAAAAATGAAAGAAGGCTTGAGAAAAAAATACCCACTGCCTTGTAAAATGTGAAAAGAAATCAGTCCCATGAAGCCAAGTTACAAAGAAGGTGGAGTCAAAGGAGGTCTGAAGTAGTTGTCAAGCCTTTGCAGAGAGCTCTGTGTAGTTCTAGGTGTGCCGGGCATGGTTTTCTGGGAGCGTAAGAGCAAGCAGTTCTTCTCACTGTCTGGCCTTCTCACCTGACCTCCATCCAGAAGCCACTTACACCCTCTCACAGAGAATGCCTTGTGTCTCCTGGAGCTGCTTCCAAGCATTTTCCTTGGTTCATTAGGTGATAATAGAAAGTGATTTCCCCCGTCATCTTGAGCAATCAGAAGCATTAAGAGTAAGAGCCTAAGCCTGAAAGGCTAAATGAGAGGGTTTGATGGGTATGTACATCTGCCTTCTTCATTAGAGCAAGAAGCAAGGATGCCTCCCAGAGCTGGCATTTCTTGAGAATAAATAGGCAAGAAACAAGGATCATGGTCAAGTAGTGTCAAGAGAAAACTGAGGTTTGGGGCTTGGATTCTATTCCCATATCTGCTGAACCCCAGAGAGGCAGTTTCCTCCACCTTGACTGGTATAGAAGTTCCCCTAAGTGGTCCATTAGTGGAGTTTTTGTAGAGAGGGGTACTTAGCACTGAGAGCTTGGGGGGGAGGGGGTGGTGGCAGAAAATAACACCTGTGAGATCTCAGGAAAATCACTGGATGCACAGATGTGAACTCATCACCTGTATTAGCCTGTATTCACTCATAGTGGGACTCAGTACTGCATAACCCCGGTGTGAGTACAGCGTTCATGTTCTCCATCTCAAGCCTCTTTACGCTTCAGCTTCTCCACTGGTAAAACGAAGCTAAAAGCAGCTTCCTCAAAAAGGTGTGAGGAGGAGGTGGTCTGTGTCTGGAGGGTCTCCTTGTCTGTGAATGCTCTGAGATCATCTGAGAGATGGTGCTGAAGTGCCAGGGGCTGTTATTGCTCAGAAAGTACCCTGCTAACTATGTCAATGGCTGATTGTCACACCAGCAAGTCCATGTCGGGCTGGCTGGAAGGCAAGTTCAACTTTCGACAAGCTCCCCTTGTAAGAGAGCAAGTAATGAGACACACCTTGGGACAAAGAACTTCATGGTGGTGTTCTGGGAACTCTTAAGACAGAACCCATACAGAACTCTTGCTGTTCTTCCACCTTGTAAGACTTGTGGGGCATATTCCTTGTACTGTGTTTAAGGAGATAATTTATTTTTCTTTCCCTTCTAGGTGGGATTCTTTCTGCGTAGTCGATCCTACTTACTATCCAAAGGTAGGGGACTCGTCTTGTTGATGTGACAAATCTCTGTAACAACTGTGCAACTTAATTTTGGGTCCGTGTTGTCCTCTCGGGGCAGTTTCACATGGACCTTGTGCCATGCCTGCCACAGCTCGCAATGGAAAACAAATTTCTACCCGTGTCTCCTGACCCTTGCTACATCACCACATGGGAAACGAGAAGGCTCTGCCCGCCTTCTCGAGGTATGGTGACAAGAGCAGCCTGCCCAGGAGAGCAAGCGGCCGGCCTTCCCGCACGGGTGCACACCCCCCGCTGGGTGCCCGTGCCCCCCCGCCGCCGCCGCCGCCCGCCGAAGTCGGGGCCCCCGGGCCGCCCCGCCGGGCTGGCGGCTGCTGGTGCGGGCCGCGCCGTCCGTCGCTCACCCCCCGCCCGCCGCCGGCGCGGCGCTTGCAAGCGCCTCTGCTGTTTAAATGGGCCAAGTTGGAGAAGCGGCGGCGGAGGGAAATCTTGTTTGGTCAGAGTCTCTGAACTATACTGTGACTTCTGCGCACAGATCAATATATGTCCGTCCCAGCGCGGAGGGGAGCCCGGGCCTGTAGCCCCACACGGCGGAGCATTTATGGTCTGGGGGCAGAGCGCCCGCCGTGCCGTGGCGCGAGCTCGCGGGGATATAAACGTGGATGTCTGTCTGTGCACACGCACACACATGTAGATGTGTGTAATGCAATAACATGCTTTTTAAAATTTTGTGCAGGAGTGGAAATTAAACGCCAACTCGCAGTGATCGTAAAGGCTTCGGTGGGAGCGGGGCGAGGCCGCACTGTGCAGGTGGCGGTGGGCGGCCCCCGGGAAACTTCCCCGCGCCCGGGCGGCTGGAGCCCGGCGGACAGAGCCGGGGGCACCGACCGCCCGGCGGCGGCGGGAGGGGAGGAGCGCGGCATAGCGGCGGGGGCGCAGCATTTAATTGTAATTATTGCATATAAATAAATAAACCAGGTGTCAGTTTAAAGGAAGGAGGGGGGCAGGGTGAAAGGGGGCTGGGTGGGCGGCGGCGAACCCTCCAGCCTGGTGAGAAGGTGGGTCGATCTAGGGGAATCAATAAGCTGCTTTTTTTTTTTTTTTTTTTTTTTTTTAACCAAAATAATGTCTACGGCAGCGGAGACCTCTCCGAGATGTCAGGTATTAGTCCAGAGGGGCAGATCTGCGAGCCACACAGCAGCTCCCGGGTCTACGGTACATTAGCCTCTCCGTGGGAGAGGGATCCCAGACAGCTCTGCTGGGGAGCCAGCCCAGGAGATTTGTTAGCGGGCTGCTCCGGGGGATACCAGCCACCTCCGGCACCCGAGCGCCAAAGGTGCTTGTGTTGCTGCTGCTGCTGCTGCTGGCGCGTTTCATCCAAACTCCAGCCAGAGCGGGGGCAAGTTGAACCGGAGACATTAGAGCCACTGTGGTTTGGAGAGACGAGGGCGCACGGGGAGCGCAGCAGCACCATGCCTGCTATCAAGAAGGAGCGACTTGACAGGGAAGAGATGGCCCTGGCAGCTTTTAACCAGCCCATGGAAACCTTACCTGACTATCTCGCCCCTCTGGCTGCCGCTGCCATTCCGGTGGTAACCCCGCACCCGCCGGCTTACGACCAGATCTTCGCCCACCGCACGTACCTGGGCTTCCACGAGACCCACCACCCCCACCCCCCCCACCTCCCCGAGGACCTGATGCTGGAGAGGTTTTCCTCCATCCCGGATTTCCAGCCCTTCTTTGACAACGGAGAGCCTTGCATCGAGGTGGAGTGCGGGGAGAACAAGGCGCTGCTCTACATCAGTAAGTTGTGCCAGGGGAGCAAAGGACCCTCTATCCGGTACCGGGGAGAGTGGCTCACCCCCAACGAGTTCCAGTTTGTCAGCGGCAGGGAGACGGCCAAGGACTGGAAGCGCAGCATCAGGCACAAAGGTAAAGGCGCCGCTCGGCGTGTGCCGGGGTCCCCGCGCGGCTCCGCTCCCCCGAGCACCCTGCCTCCCGCTCCCGTGCTCTGGCCGCGGGCCCGGGGGGGCTTGCTGCCTGCGGGCGCTCGCACGGGGGGGGGGAGCCCGGGACCTGGTCTCCTGTGGCCGTGCCCCCCTCCCCCGCGCACACGGGTCCCTCTCTACCCGTTCCCCTCACCGAGCGCCCCGGTACCGGGCTCTCCGGAGGGCGGCGAAGTTTTCCGAGCGATTTGGGAACAGTTTTTTTGGTGTGTGTTTTTTTTTGTGTGTGTGTGGTTTTTTTTTTGGGGGGGGGGGGGGCGGGGGGACGACGTCTCGTGTCTTTTGGAGATAAGTTTCGTTTGGCGCAGGCAGCGGTTTGGCCAGCGGACAAATGCCGGTGTGGGGGCGGCGGGGCGCGGAAGCCGGCCGCCCGTGCGTGCCGGCGGCGGCGGGGGAACGGCGGCCCCGCCGCGCCGAGCGAGCCCAGGCACCGGCGGGGCGGCAGGCGGGGCGGAGGGGGTGTTCCCCTCGCAGCTGGGTGGTGCGGGACCTCCGCGGCGCTGGCGGCTGCTGACGGGAGCCTGCCCTGCCTCCCTCCCCTCCCCTCCCGCCCGCGGTGCAGCCCGAGCCAGCGCCGCAGTCCCGGCGCCGGGGCCGCTGGTGCGGGCGGCAGGTGGAGAGCGGGGCCGGGGCGGGGGGGGGGAGCGGGAGAGGAGAATCAGTGCGACACGTAATTAGCTGAGAGCTGGCGGTGTCAGCCCAGGGGTCTGAGGAGTTATTAGGAGGTGACTGACACCTCGCCTTGTTTATTGATCGCCAGAGAAAAGGGGAATAACTTCGGGGGCTGCGCTAATTGTCATTACTCCACTCATCTCTTCTGTTTCTTTTATTACTGGGCTCCTGGCTGCCATCAGGAAATCTCAATTCCTTTGGGGTGAGTCAGGAGGACTGAGGTTGAAATGGTCGGAGGAGCAGGGGGGGGAGGCGCCGAGCGGGCTGCCCCGCTCGCACGGGCCGGCCCCCGCCGCGGGGCTGGCTGCGCGGGTGGCGTGGGCAGCGCGGAGCCCCCCGCGCGGGTGCGCGCAGGCTGCGCGGGCTGGCGGCTGCGCCTTCTGCCCCGGCTCCCCCTGGCTGCGGGAGCGCCGGTACCGAGGCTAGGCAGGGGCTCGCCAGGGCTGCGCTGGTGCTACCTTCCATGGGTATCTGCATGGGAGAAAGTTCGATGAAGGGGCGGGCAGGGGGGTGGGTGCTGGCAGGCAGGCAAGGGGAGGGGTGTTTGTAGGGAAGGAGACGCGTGCTTCTCCCTCCCCCGTTCCTTAAATACTTTCCTTTTATAAAGATGCTGATCCTTTTTCTTCTTCTTTTCTTCTTCTCTGCATCTAGGGAAAAGTTTGAAGACTCTTATGTCCAAAGGAATCTTACAGGTACATCCTCCAATCTGTGATTGCCCTGGGTGTCGAATTTCGTCTCCAGTGGTAAGATTATTGTTAAACTATGTGCTTTAGTTAAGACATCTCCCCTCCGCCTCCTTCCCTTAAAAAAATCCCTTTGCTTCCGAGATGATGAAACCGTGAACTCTGAGGGCTAGTCGTTGAGTCTGTGCCAGAGCACTGCTTGCACGGCGAGTGTACCCGCAGTCTAGTGGCAAGGCTAGCAGAAGAGGGGTTTGTTAACAGAGGAGGTGGGAAGAGCAGTGTTTGATCTAAAGGATGCAACATACAGTGTGACTGCATAGTTTTCAGGGGGAGCTGTCTGTACGCAAACGGCAGATCGTTCATCAGCCTCTTCCCTGTTCTCATCCCTTCATTTTTGTGTATTGTGCAGAGGTGTAAAATGGCTAAATAAAGCAAAAGGGAATTACAATCGCACCCATGTGTTAAGAGTCGGAACAGTTTACAAGCCAGTAGTGAATTTTGTTAGATAAACTTCAGGAGGAGCAGGCTCATCTTAAACGTTTACAACTTTTGCAACATTCATGTCACATATCACAGTGATTTCTTTTATAGATCTTTTTTCAACTTTTGATTTCCTTGTGTTTTCTGCTGTCTGCCTTTATCCTAAGACTTCCAAAATGTCTATACAACATCGGTGTTTTCATGAAAAAGATGTTGATGCTATAAATAAAAGGCTACTGAAATCACAGTAAACGAAGGCATTAAAAACAGTTCATCATGTGTAAAAATAACCATAAAATACAGTAACATCTAAACAGGATGGCAAAGCTGTTTGTGGAGCTAAAGCAGGTCTTGGTCTAAAAAAAAACAACTTGAGTATTGCCAGTAGCACTGTGGAAACAGATGCAGGTGGAAATTTATGTCCTTTAACTGCTGAAATCAACTGTTTTTTCTTTTACTGTTTCTTTGAGATCAAACGGACAATCTCTTTTCACATGCAATATCTCTGCAGCAATTTCGCATGACAGAATTGTGAATTTAAATTATTTCTGCATAGTATGTATGTGCATGCGTGCTTATGTATACAAATACATACATTGACATGAGAAGGGGCTTAGAGCAACAACTGACAATTACATAAATTAATGTGAAGATACCATGAAGAGATGCAAGTCTCTTGTGTCTGTTTTGTGTAGCAGCAGTCCATACTAAAGCAGTAACTGTCCACCAAGCTTACGAGTACTAGATACTGCAGCATTGCCATGGTATTTCAAACTCAGCAAGGCAGATAGACTGAAACCCAGCTTTTCCAACGGACTTATGTAGTTCCTCTGACTTTACAGGGCAAAGTGCAATGTGCTGTAATAAGCTTTCTCCAGTTTTGAGCTTTGCATATGCTTTAGTTACCAGTCATGCATCAGAGGCAGCCAACGAGCAAGTGCTCTGTGGACCAAAATGATGCCACAGTTGCTGGTGGTGTTGAGAAGTGTCTGGCTAGATGATGCTGTACTGGTCGCTTTCTGGGTACCAAGTTGTATTAGGTGGTAGCCAGAATGGCACATTGTGCTTTTCAAGCAGCAACGTTTTTAGGAGTGGTACAGGGATACACTATGCATTTACAGATGGGAAGGCAGCTCTGCATGAAACAAGTGCATTTTTTTTAAAACTGAACTGAATTTGAGAAGCTCAGATAGAGGAAAGAAGAGGTTGGTGTAGTTTTGGGAAAGAAGTAAATCCTTCTGGACTTGCCTCCTACAGCTTTCCCAGCTGTGTAAATTAGTTAGAGGGGGGAGACTTTGTGCTGCAAGGACAAAACCCAGTAAGAGCTTTTATCAGAACTCTGCTTCCTCTCGGTGCTTACTGCATATTCTGAATTAGAACATATACCTGACTCAACAATTCACATTTTGAACTGGAAATCTTTTGGTAGTGCCTTGTCATAGCTACATGCACACGTTCAAAACGGCTACACAAGAAGGAGGATTAAAAATTGGGCAGAGTTGATCTTTCCCCATTTAGTGATCATTGATTTAAGCACCACAGAGATCAAAGGGCCGTTTCTCCTCAAACGTAGAAATGATTTGTGTTTTATAGCGTAGGTAAGTAGAGACTTGCAGTGCCTGGGTCCTCGTGCTACTGTGTTATCACACGGCAGGGACGGAGGCGGGGAGCAATCCAGTCAGCAGCTGGTTCTACTGCCCCGAAATCAGGCCAGGAACAGGCCAGAACAACCCAAAGCGCTGCCTTTGTCAGGGGCAGGGGGCAAAGCAGAGCAGGGGCAAGGCCAGCTGCTCTGGGCATGTGAATGCTCCTGTGCGCTCGCTGCCGCAGGCACGGCAGCGCTGCCGGGGCTCATCCCTCGGGAAGGGTCACATCCAGCTGCCCCCCGACCAGACGGGAAGCAGCAGCAGCAGCGGCTGTTCCTCCGGAGGCCCGGGGCTCCTTTCGGGGTCGGGGGGAGGAGGGGTTGCGCCGGGGAGGAAATTGCATCGTGCCGCCGACTCCGGTTTGGAAACCGCGGCTGCCGAGCCGTGCACCCCCGCCGCTGCCCGCGCCTGACGCGGCACCAGTGGGGCCGGGCCCCCGCCATAAAACCGAGCCCTCCAGACACCGCCCCCCCCCCATTCCCATTCCATTCCCATTTCCCGTCCCAGCACTGACCCAGCCGGGCCGGCCCCCGGCCCCCCCACCCGGCGCTGGCGCCGCGCCGCCCCCGCCGCTCCCCCCCCCCCCCCCGGCCGCGGTGCCGGCAGTGCCGAGGGCGCCCCGGGAAAGCGGCGCCCGGCTCCGCCGCCCCCCGCCGCCCCGTCGCAGCTCGTTTGCTGCAGCTGCAGACAGCGGCCGGCGCCGGGTCCCCTCCGCCACCGACCGGCGGTTTCCTGCGAGGCGGAGAGGGAGCAGCCGCGTCGCGCCGGCCGCTCTGGCGCCTCCTCCCCCGGGCCGCGGCCACGGCCGCCCGCGCGCCGGCAGCCATCAATCAGCGGCGGGGCGGGGGGGCCGCTGCCGCCCGGGGGGACGGCAGGGGGATGCAGGAGGGCCCCGCAGGGTCGCTCCGAACTGGGAGGGGGGTGCGGGGGGAAACCCCCGGGCATGGGGGCGCGCAGGAGGCCCCCTCCGGAGGCGGGGAGGGCTCCCCCCGTGCCGCCGTGGGGCCGGGAGGGCAGGGCTTGCCCCCAGGCCGGGTGGCTGCCTTGTCCCAGCTCTGCAGGGACGGGGAGTGGGGTACTGTGCCCCCACCCCTGTCTCCTTCCGGAGGTTGCCTCTGCCTCTGATTTTCCCATCCCCTTTTCCCTGCACCCCAGGTCTTTCAGATCTGGAGGGGAGAAATGGCACAGCTCTGGGTCCCTGCAGTGTTTCGGAGTGCGGGGTGCCAAGCCTTCACCACCTAAGTTGTGAGCTGTGAACAGGGGCCTTCCCTGCATTTGTACTTGCCAGTGCTGGGCAGACAGTTCATCTTGTTTGTAGCCCTGGATGGATTTCAGTCCAGTCTGGTGAAACCCGTTCACTACGGCATTCTGGCTGTCCCCATCGAGCTGCCCTGTGTGCTCCAAACACCGTTCACGCGTGCTTTCCATCTCCACTTTCAAACCCACAGCGGGGGCATGTCTTCTCAGTGTGCTCACCGGCAGCAGTCTTTTCACCCAGAGGGTGGGGGAAACCAAATGGTTTTCAGAACAGCACTAAAAGCTTTATTCCTAAACCAAATTATCTTAGATTTGCGAAGTCCAGCATGGTGTATCCAGTGTAACAGCAGAAAGGCATTGCTCAATGGTAGGTATACTTCGATTCTTTCCCTTATCAGAGTGTGACCAGTGCTGTATTTTTCGTACTAAGTCATGCTGCCTCTGAAAGTGTGTTAGGACTGGACGCTGACTGCTCCTCCTCGTCCTCTTTTCCCACTTTTCTTGGACAGGGTGCCTGTTGGAAACGTGACCCATGTTGGAGTTTGAGGTTCGGGTCACAGGTAAAGAAGGAGAGGCAAGCTTTCAGAAAGCTATTGTGACATGGCCATATTCAAACAAAACAAAAAGCACCAACAGAATATTTTATTTTCTTTTATTCCATCTCCTTGGTTGCATGTCGAGACACACAGTAATTGTGCGTTATTTGGTTAATGACAATGGCAGTTCTTTTGCTTACTGGGGCTGTGTTTTGGTTTGATTTATATGTGATTCTTTTTATTTGCTTCTCCTCATCATTGTTGTTGTTTTCTTTTGATGCCCCTGAGGTTAATGCATTAGTTCAAGACTGTCAAGAATGGAAAAAGTAACTGTTTGCTTACTTACAAACCTGAATGCCAGCAATCAGCAAGATCTCTGTTATTTGGCCCAAGATTTCTGAGCATTCTCCTGTCTCCCTGTTTTCAGAGGTGCCAGGGTGGAAGGCAGCTCTGCATCTCCCCCAAAGCGTGGCTTTGTGTGACTTGGGCTATTGGATTCTGACTGCAGCTGCATTCATTGCCCTTCCCCAGTGACGCCCTCCTGGCCGTGGGCTGCTCTGATGTTTGCCTGGAAAGCCAGGGATGGAGCTGCACCTGGGGAAAGCAGGGAGATCCCTGGGCTACTGAGTAGATTGCTGCCTTGTGGGTCCAAATTCAGCGGCTGGCCCAGAAAGGAGAGTCTTCCACACTGGATGCGAGTCTTTCAAGAGGACCTTGCTATGAGAAGAGGACTTTGCTTGCTGGAAAATTTAGTTGGCTGCCTGTAGAGGCAGGATTAAGTCTGAAATTTTGCTTTTAACTGAATAGATTAGATTTAGGTTCCTTCCTGAGCTGCTGTGGACTTAAGGATTGGAGCTGGAGAATCTTGGGGTTTATGTGAAGGGGACTGTTTTTATAACTTTTGCCTTCGTGTCTCTGGGGGCTGCCTTATGAATGTGAAAAAAGCCCCTCTGTAAAGCAGACTTATAAAACTCTTTATCCCCCCAAGGTCTTTGGCATAGTCTGTTGATTTTTATTTGTGGTTTCATGCTGATTTGGATTGTTGCTTTTAATCCAGCACATTTTAGTTTAGGTTAGCATTTGTTGGAGGTTTTTTTCCAGTTGGTTGGGTTTTTTTGTTTGGTTTTTTTTTTTTGTTGTTGTTGTTGTTGTTCTGTTTTTTAATGGACTTCACTCAGGTGATTTTTACATTTTGTACAGTGTGTGTGTTGCACTGCAAACTTCAAAGTTAAACTTGAATGCTTAACAAGAGTTTGTTCAAAATCTGTCAGGCATCAATCACCTTCAGAGAGAAACTGGAGATGAGGCATGTTGTGCTCTTAAACGGGGTGAGGGACTCACACAACCCATCCAGTACTGTGGAGAGGTGCTGAGTTTGAGTCCACAGCCTTAGCTTGCAAGGCTTTCTAATCCAAGGGCAGTGGGCACGTGTATGTCTGCTTCTCCCTCGGAAGGCTCTTGGGTCATACAGAGGTTCACAGGGTAAAACTTGGAATGGGAGTTGATGTGGCTATAGGAGAGGTGTTCGTAAATGTGTTCCGCTTTGGAAGTTTTTCCTAATGGTCCTTAAACTCAGCTCATGAGCAGGGCATGCTTCAACTGCATGACGATTGTCAGAGATTTGGAAGACGGGTGTTGACCAATAAAATGACTAGTTGTTATTTTACACAGAGGCAGAACAAACCCAGATCAATGGTACTAAGAGTGCCAGCACAATACTGAAGGATTTAATTTTGTGGATTATTAAATACCCTCTGGAAAGGAAAATATTAATTGGATTGCAGTCTTGTGAGTGAACAGCAGAGATGTATAAGCAGCTATAGCTTAGGAAAGTAATTTTATCTTACAGTGGGTTTTAAGGAGTTCCAAGTGGGGGAGGTCTGCTACAGTGCAAGAGCTGTAGAGAGTTTCTGCCGTTCCAGTGAGCAACGATGAGAAACTGAACGCAGGAGATCTTGATGATGGAAGGATGGAGGAAGATCCATCTGTGAGTTCAGTTTAGTGTTTGTGAATAACAAGCCAAGCTAACCTTCCCTGAAAGATGGTGGAAGAGTATTGTGCTGAGGTTGGCGTGTATGAGGGGTTCTGCTTGGAGCAAGCAAATTTCCTCCTGCTGGAATTCTGTAAGGACTGCAGATGGGGTTCCCTTGTCCTGCAGACTTTTGTGTGGTGTGGATTCCCTGGCAGAGTGTCATTTCTGGCACCGTGGCGGTATGTTCTCTGGTGGGCTCAGTTGTAGGAGCCTTCAGCCTCCATGGGAGTCAGTTTTACACACTAAGTCAGCAGATGCAGGGGAGGCTTTGCCGCCAGCCCTGCTTGCCTGGTGAATTGTACTGTACTCCATCAGGTCTAGAAAATGTCCTGGTCTGAGGAAAAGAAAGTTGAGCATGGGAAGAAAAATAAATACGTAAAAGCAGGGAAAGCGACATCGTCTTGTTAGCAGTGTGTAAAGGGCAGTGTAAAGGTGACATAGGATAAGTAGTTTTGCTGTCAAAATTATTTAGAGATGTCATTAAACTGCTTAGGGCTGTCTCTGCTGCTTCAGGGCACAGACACCTGTTTTAATTTGCAGTGGTCTATGTCCAAACTTGCTGGCCCTATTCAAAGGGATCAGTGCTAATTTGGAGCCTGTTGGCAAATGCCTTTATTGAACATGGGATCTAAATGGCAGAGGTGACTAAAGGATCAGAATTAACTCAGTCATAAACTTTGTTCATTTTTCTTTTCCTGAGGTTTAAAACTATCAACTAATTTAAGTTTGCAGTGATGATGAACTTTTCAGATGGCTTGTTCTGGTTCAGTTACGGGACAGGGAGGAGAGAGCAGCAGTTCTCTATTTGCACTAGACTTCAGAGAGGAGATCCACTCTGTTTTTAGTGAAGTAATGCTTGGTCAGAATGTTATACTTGCAAAAATCACTTTGTGTTGTCTATATTTTTTCCTTTTTCTGTCTTTCATTTGTTTGCTTTTGTGGTTTTTGTTTGGGTTGTGTCCTCGGTCCCCCTGTCCCCGTCCCAGTCCCTCCCCCCCCTTTCTGCATTGTCTCTTATGCACAGTCTGTTTTCTTCATCTGGAAGAAGTCTTACTACACAGCAGATTCTTGTTTGGTATCTATTATGCCCTGTTTTCTCCCTTCTTCCTTCTCCATATTGAAATGCGTCATCTTCACTTAGTCAACAGCTGAAGAATCACTGTTCTCACCATTTTAGATTTTTTCCTGTCCGGAGGTGCTCACCTTCCTCACTTCTGGTAGATGTCAGTGAAAAACTCATTATAGGGCTCTGTGTCCTAAACTTGTGTTTTCCAGTTGAGGGCAATGAAAGACATCTCCTGAAAAGTTGCATATTGTTGCAGGAATCATGCGCAGTTCCATAAATAAAACAGAGAACATCTTTAGCACCACTGCTTTACTCTCATACTCCTCTTATATAAAGGTAAATCTTCTGTATGTACTACCTCCACTGTTGGAGCAGTGCATTTCCTTTCTTTTATTTTTGGCTCTGTTATTTTAACAAAACCAGTGAGAACAGAGAGGAAATTACACATTCCCCTGGGTCATAAATATAATCTGATAGGGGATTTTCTTATAATGTGTCTGACAACGAGGAGGAATGGATGGAGGGAATTCCCAAGCATGGAAAGAAACGTTCTTGCTTGTTTATTTTACCTCTAGTCAATGTGGAACTTTAAGCTCTTAGTGATTTCACTTTATTTTGCACATGCATACAAAGCCACAGAATCTGGGAATACTGTCAAGCCCAAATTTGCCCTGTTCTTTGATTACCTGTACAAAAATATGCCTGCACATCAAATCTCTCATTTTAAGATGTCAAGATAGCTTCAATAAGTATGCAAAGTAGGCTTAATTAATCTTTTAAATCTTCAGCCTGAAAGAAACT
Source organism: Falco punctatus (assembly GCF_963210335.1). NCBI lineage: Eukaryota > Metazoa > Chordata > Aves > Falconiformes > Falconidae > Falco > Falco punctatus. Next base: position 104,343,228 of record NC_137582.1, read on the forward strand.
TGCGCCAGTGTTTGCCAACAAGCCAGCTCCTTGGAGGCAGCCTCACCTTGGTGTAACGTCCACAGACATCAGCGAAGGCTGTTGTCCCCATGGCTGCTGTACTGTCATGCTGGACTAGGGGCTTGTACACACAGTCTTGCTTTTTTCAGTGGGGTGCTTGCCAGAAAAATATGTTGTTCAGCTGCATACGTGCTGCTTTTGCTAGTGGCAATGCCCTGTGTATTTGGCTAAATTTGCTGTGTTTACCAGCATGCATCTGGAGCTCAGCCCTTTGAAAGTGATGTAGGGGCAGTGCTGTGGAGCAAGAGGCCTTGCTGTGCCTCAGTGTGGTTTGAAGGCACTTGTCTGGGAGCGGTTTCTGTGCTGATGCCTGCTCATACTGAAAAACCTGGGCCTCGATGTGGCCTTTTGTTTTATCACATTGTAAAATGGAAGGAAAAAAAAAAAGACTTTATGGTAAGGTTTAATCAACATTTCTAAGAGTAACAGTATCTTCTGCCATAAGATAGAAGATGATGGGCAGTACTTCTTCTTGCATTGTGCTGATCGATTAAGGAGATAGAACTTTCTTGAATGGTTTCCCAAGAATTCGGAAGCAGGAAAACTTGAGAGCTTTTGGTGATAGAAGAGATACTCAACAGCCTTTTGGTCTAGAGAATACATCTGAAATATTTCTAGTGATGACACTGCAAAAAAGTTGTGTGTTTTCTTGTAGCTGATTCCCAGTTTAGTGCTGGGAGGTGTGTGGTTGTTTCAGATAATTTAAAAAGCAGCCCTGGGATTTTAAACAGCTTCAGTTAACTTGGGCCTCTTAATCACTGCAGCTTCTTAGTATAAAACTTTTTCTTTTGAAAGCAAGGAGGCTGCTTTACCAGACTAGTTCGCTGTCAATGAGTGTCTTACCTCTAGAAGGGTGTATTTATCACTGCGTCTCTGGGGCCTTGCTAATTCAGAGTTACGAGCAAATTCCACTCCAATGGTACCTGCTGCTCTGCCTACTTCTACCCATCAAATTGCAAAAACTCCCTTGTAACCCCATCCTTTCTTTTCATCCGGAGATGAATGTGATAGGTGGTACTCAGCTCTGTTGAAGCTGCTTTTGCTGTGTTGCTAGGGTAACCGGAGATAGCCCCTGAAGACAGGAAAGGGCAACCATTCCTTTCTGCTACAGTCTGGAGCATCAGTGATTGAATGAGATTAGATAGAATTAGATAATCCTGAAATTCACAGTGATTTGATGCCAGACCTTTATTAAATAAGTAAAAGTACCAGCCCTTATAGTAAAAATGAATTCTTTTAGATCAATAACTTTTCCCACCATTCATCACAGCTGTAATTCTTGAGATCTCTTTTTCTGTGACATGAGGTGAACCACACAAATACACCTTTTTTTATTTCTTCTTTTTTTTTTCTTTTTTTTTTTTCCCCAGAGTGGACTATGATATCAGTTCCTTTTTTATTTCCCCCTTGTGATTCACCCACTTAACCATAAAGTACACTTAGAAAGGAAGGCACCACAAGATTCTTCAGTGATGGTTCAGTGAACTAGAGTTCACAGTAGCAGTGTTATTTAAAAATTGTACACTGTTAGTCTGAAGTATTATAGTGTTTTAGGGTCAGTTAAAAAAAAAAAGTTTTGTGTTGTGTATGGCTGGGTAGTTTTTTTGCTCCTTTTGCGTTCAATGCCTAAAACTGTTGGGACCTCATCCATGCCTGGCATGTTCTTGCTTAGCTGCAATAGAACTGATAACATCATATTCTGATCTAAAGTATATGTGGGTTAAAATAAGCATGGAAGTGTGAATGCAGGATTGGACTTTGATCACAGTCAGTCTAGATTTATATCAGTTTAACACCATTGACTTCTTTTTCATCTTTAGACTGGCATAGCTTGCATCAAAATTTAGTCTGCATCAGAGGACATGTAGCAGAGCATGGAAAATTTGGTGTGTTCTGGCCCTCGAGCAGTTACATCTCTTATCAAGCTAAATTGGCTCTTTCAGAGTAGAGATCTGATTTATTAATTAATTTATTTATTTGGTGGTGGTCCTGTCCTTCAGGTGCAGCTCAAAACACCTCTGCTGAGGTTTTTGTAGGCATAGTAGACAGTGTGTGGTCTTGAAATCGTCAAGCAGCAGACCCTCCAGAGTGAGAAGGGCAGTCTGCGTATTCCTCATAGGGATGCTTTTAATTCTGAATAAAACCATAATACATTAGGTCTGTTTTTTTTTTAATCCCCAAATTAACAATGTCATTTGTTAAAACACTTTTGGCTTGAAATTCATGAGCTGGTAATTCAGGGCTGGAAGTCTGTGGATCTGCACTTGTTTGCCTCAGCATTGTGGATCTGTTTTTTTGAAGTCTCACCTTGCTGTGATGGATTTCTCAGAAATGAGTTCAGCAAAAGTAATTCCATGAGGCTGGTGAGCATTTCTCTCCCCGGGTGTGTGCAGAGGACAAAAAATCATCTTTGCTATTGGAGGATTTAGTTCTTCCATTGATGTTTCTGCTATTGTCTTTAAATCACTATAGAATCTAAAAAAAAAAGTATATTTAAAGGTTGTTTGAAATACATGTTCTGCAAGTTAGTGTGCTTTTCCTTTAGGGGTGTGATGCTGGAAAACTTACATCTTGAGAGTAATGATGTTGTTGTGGGTGGAATTCCTAATGCTCTGGACCACTTATCACACCAAACTTTGGAAACAAGAGTGAAAACTAATTTTTCCTCCCATATCACAGGCAAATACTTACATGCAGTAAAGTAAGAGAGAGGGAAGGACAGAGGAGTCTGAAAAATGGTTGTGTGTGAGTACTGTATCTTAAGACCAAACTCTGTCTTGATCTGTACCACGTATAATTCCACCCTCACTAACAGGGTAACAGGACATGCTGATGATAGAATATTGTTGCTTGGTAGTCTGAATTCTCACCTTTATCCAGGATTCAAGTGCACTGAAAAGAGCAGTGAAGTGTCAAATCCCACTAGGAAACAAAGCAGAGACTACTCCAAAATACAGAAAAAGCTGGAATTCAGATCTTTACCCTATAACAGAAGCAAGACAGCTCCAGCTTGTGATCAAGTTTCTCACCTGTCCTGCTGTGCACTGGCTGTGGCTGCTTTGGGAAATGAGGCTCCAGGTGTACCTAGAGTGGGTAAAGCGGCGGAGCTGTTGCTGTATCACACCCAGTGTAGCTACTGGAAGAGCTGGAAATACTGTATGAAAGGAAGTGACCCAGGTGTTCACTTTTGTTGCAGGTTTCAGCTTCAATTGGGATAATCATACTCTGTTGCCCAGAGATCTGCCCCACATGACCCCTGTCCAGCTTTGGGGGGGGATCCAAGACGTAAGCCAGGGAAGAATCTGGCTTTGTAACTTCAGCAGCGGTAAAGACCACACGTGTTCAATACACAATAAAGTCTTAAGTATCGGTTGCTTCAGTGATTTCCCATGTTTGGAGACCAGCCTCCACCTGGGGAGGTCTCTCGGCACTGACAGGGAGAATCAATTGGAAACATACACAGTGCAGAATTCTTTGTGGTGAGGCTGCGCTCCAGCTTCAAGTTGCTTGAATGTTTTAAATTGTACGCAAGAGGAGTTGCCCTTAATTTGTTGGAACTCTTTCATGTTGTCTCAGTGCATGATTCTTTTTCTAAACTCATGTTCTCTGGATGGAGCTGTCTGACACTGAAGAGCAAAATGAACTTGGGTGCTTGGGACTCTTCTGTGGCTGGTGTTGGGGATCATACTAGAAGGCTGCTAATCACGCACTTCAGTGGCAAAGCACAGGGCATTTGGAGAGAAGGATTTTGCTCTGGTTGGTTGCTATTTATTACCACTGAATACGCCACCCAATATAATAGACACCAGATTTTGAGATGTCAGTTGGCAGCAGTCCTGCTTCCTGCTTACTACATATTCCTATGGACAGAGAGGCATCTAAAGCCAAAACGTAACTATGCAAACTCCATGTTTAATTAAGAAAACCTGATTTGTAACTTCAGAATCAAAACCATACCCTGCACATCAGGATAATCGTCCTGTGTATACTGGCTCTGTTCACTTGTGGAGTAGTGAATGCAGTGGGCTGGCAGTCAGGTGTATGGGCCTCTGCCCTTTTCCCTGCTGAGGATAACCCACATTGCTTTCCCCAACTTTTGTTATCAAATGCAGCTTCTTACTTGGGATGTTTAACTTGACTTGCCCAGAAACATACTTTCTCGGGGCCCATGTGCCTTTTTTCCCTTTCACATCAGGAATCTGTGTAGTGTTCGGTACCCTTGCATGGCTTTTGGAGACGTAGGTGCTAACCTTTCCATGATTCAGCTTCCCCGTATACTGGCTGGGGAGAGCACCTCTGTTATTGCATATGGAAACTGAAATACTTAGATTTATGGGTTAAAAGGGCAAGAGACCACTCACGCCATCAGGAGTGAGTTCTTGCATTATGGTAAGCAGTAGGACTTCCTTCCCCAAGCTAGTTCCTGTTCATGGTGGCTTGTCTTTGTACTTCTCTTTTTAAGGAAAGCATCCAATCTTGATTAAATGTCCTGATCCTGTCCTGCATTGATCCTAGTAAATAGTTTCAGTGGGTAACTACTATCACTTTTTAGGAAACGATGATGATATTGCTAATGTGAATTTGTTCAGTGTCGCATTCCTGCTACTTGGTCTCCTTACAGCTTTGTGTGTCACCCTTTGGAACTCCCTCTTAGTAGCCTTAGGCCACCACCAAGAAACCTTTTAGCCTTCTCCTTGGTGAGTGAAGTCCTTCAGTCTCTCCACATAATGCAGCAATCCCAAATCTTGATCCATTTACACTCTTCTGCAAAACCTCAACACTATATATCAGCATCTGTCTTTAACTGTTAGCACAGTATTCGAGTAATGTCAAGCATATATATATATACACACGCTATAATCTTCCCGCTCAGGTTGCTGCTCTGGCATTTATGTCCACATTATTGATATGGCTGGGGCATTGCCCATAATAAACCTTTTCACCTCATTCCCACCCTGACCCTTGTACTCTTTTCAGAGTCACATTTTCCTGGGATAATATCCCCTGCGTTTAAAACGCCAGCTTCACCTGCTAAGCCGCACTATTTTGTGTCTGCGACCCTGGGATTTCGTTACTTGCCATTAACTCGTACATTCTCTATGTTAACCATCAGTGAAGACTCTTTGTTTTCTTCAGGTCGTGGATAAAAATATTAGGGAAAATTGGTTACGTGCTTATGTTCTGAGGTCTTCTGATCACCTTTTAATCCATTTAATTTGTGCCATGTTGGCTTGTAATGCTCTAATATCTCATTCAAAAAGTTGTGTGGTGTAAGATCAAATAACTTGCAGAAATCTAAGCATATTACACTAGCACTATTGTCTCAGCAAAAAAGATATATTAGTTTAACATCTTTCCATTAACAAGCTTTAATTTGCATAAATTATATCACCCTCCTTTAATCTATTACTACTTGTCCGTTTTCCTCTATTTCATTATTTCTCCTGGGGGTTGTAAAATTACTTGGATTATTCTGCTTATGCTTTTTAGAACACAGACACAGTGCTATGTTTTCCTGCTTACCTTGTATTTCCTCATTGTTCTGAGGGTCATTAAAAATCCTGAGTAAAGCGTCTAAGGAACTTCTCTGAAACTCTTTGTGAGCAAGTTACCTAAATCTGTGCATTTAGAACTATATAACTTTAGAATTTTCTGTTTGGAAGACTCCTAATTCAATGCTGGAATGAAAAGTATTTAATTTTCATACCATGTTAGAGCTAGATTTCTCTCCCAGTGCAGAAATTAAATAGTCACTGAACATTCTTACTTTATCAGCATTTCTGACAGTTCTGCCATTCCCATATAGCAATGGACTGAAACCATTATTTTGTCCCATCCTTCATAAGCCGTTGTTTACAAACCAGCTTGGAGTTCTCCAGTGAATGAAAGAATTATTAAAATTACGCATGCAATTATTTAAGATTAAAATCTTTATAATGGGTGGGGAAGGACAGGCCTTCAGCACTACAAAGGCCCTTTACTGCATATTACGCTGATGAAATGTCCAGCTGTCTTAAAGTCTGTTACTCCTTAGTATTTGCTTTATGTCTCCAGTGGGACTTCTGCCTTTTTTCCTCCTGTTGTTCAGTGTTGGTTTAATCGGAAACCTGGCGTGCAGATCAGCTGGTGGTGCATTAGGGCTCTGTGAAGAGAATGATGCTTTCTCTTCATCTTCTCACTGTGGTGTACACTGCTTGCCAGACTGAATGTTTACAGCTTGTGGGTTCTGGTAATGAATAGATGCGTTGAGCCTCAAAAAAACGACCTCTATGGCTTTCTCATGTAAGCCAAGCCTTTTCCCCCCACGTAGATGCTATGGTAGCTTACATTCCTTGTCTGGCTGCTTTTGTTGTTCTCTCCTGATCTTTCAGTCAAGTCATCCTGTCTGGCCACCAGATGACAAAGCGAGGTGGTATTTGAATTACCTAGAGAAGTGATTACGGTGTGTTGTGTCAAAGCTTGCAACTCCTTAAACAATCAAATCTACCTTTCTTTGACATTTTCTTTAAATGGTCTTGGAAAGGTGTCAGGTGGGGTTGTATGTGCAAGAGAAGAGTGGAGATGTGACACACCTGGAACTCTCAAGTTTACTGCTTGCTAGAATAACCATTAGGAAATACCCTGTCATCCACCTCCCTCTTCACAAGGCTTGGATTCATCTGTACAGAGAAACATCTCCAGCACTGGCTTGCAGTAAGATGCTGTGCTGTTAGCCTCGGCTGGCATGAAACATCTTGATATCCTACGAGCTGCGAAATTTGACATATGCTAAGGCAGCAATGGGAAGAGAATCTTTCCTCAAAGCTTCCCTGGAAAGTTCTGACAGTATTTTTAATCTGTCAGGGTCTACTATGTCATTCAGACTGATCCCAGTAGGCCAGAGAGTTAGAATCAATAATATCCTTGATCAGCAAATAATTCTACCTTGATCAGAGAATCCTGGTAATTAGAGCTGAAAAAGATGTGTGATATCACTCAGCCTGCTCCACAGGGTACTCTGAAACGTGCTGGCGTTTGTGTGTGTGCTTCTTGTGGCTTTTTTGGTTGCTCTCATGATATAACGTTAGCTAGGCTCTGCTTTTGAAGGAGGACTCCATTATTACTGCCAGAAAGTGACCAATATTAGGTGCCGCATTATTTTCCCTCAATACGAAAATGCCTGTTTTAGAAATGGAAGGGATGAGGGAGAATTGGGGCATAAGGAGAGGAACTGACCCCATGTAACCATCCAGGGATTCATCCCAGAGAGCTGGAAGTGGAGTTCAGCCCCTGTGTCAGAGTCCCCGAGGCTCCATTCCGTTTTAGTAGATGCCTTGTTTATCCTCAGACCTCTCTTGTGCCAGCCCTAAGGGCACCTCCTCTGCTGCCCTGAGCAGAAGGCATTATTCCAGGGGAGCAGAAGCGATGCTCAGTCTCCATGGCTCACTCAATCTTTACCTGTCAGCTAAGACTGACCAAAAAGAGAGGCCCTGCTGTGGCAGCTCTTCGGTGTGGTTTGACAGGCTGGTCAGAAGGCTCTGAATCAGGATCAACTCACTGTAACACACAGGGTGCTGGGCACCTACTTGGCAGTTACCCTAACTGTGTCATCAGACTGGATTTGGCTGTAGATGCTGAGGTCGATTAAGTGGCTTCCCCTTTTCTTCTATCACTGATGCCCTCACCTTTCCTGGAGTTTTAAATTTGCATAACTGGAACAACTTGATTATTTGGAATGAAATCTATGGGATTTAGCTGAGTTGCACCCAGCGCAGGGCTCAATGGGAAGAAGGTGACAGAGGAAGATACTTTCTTTTATGTAGCTCTTTCATGGTAGTTGAGAGCATTTTTGTTCTGTGACATAAATTAGAGCAGCTTAGGGCTGACTGAAGGCTTAAACAGTTTGTAAGTGAATGTGTGGGAAACGGGCTGGAGTGTGCCGTGCTGGGGCAAAGGCTGCCCCAGAAGACATAGTCATCAAAATGCAAAGCACGTATGTGGAGCGTGTTACGTCCCAGTCATGTCAGGTGTGGAGAGAAGGATCTGTAGATGTCATATACAGAAATGCAGCAATACTTGCTCATTACAGATCTTTGAAAATTAGAAAATAAAGCTAGGTTTTCAGATTTTTGTTGCTGTCTATACGAACCCATCAAACATGAATATGGCTGCTTGCCTACAAACAGATTAGTTTTTTATTGCTTTTGCCACCTCTGTGATGCTATAAGGCCCAGCTGTACTATATATAGCTCAATAAATCTGGTTTATATCGATATGAACTTTGATATATTTTATTAATATCACACTCATGATTTGAATATTTAAATATGCATGGCACATACAAAACTGTTATTTAGCTTATGCTTATTTTATTTAATTATTTTAGCTTTATAGAACACCTGTCATCGGCTTGTAAGTGCCATGCAATTAATTAAAAATACAGCCAGAAATTCAAAACTGCCTTTCTGGCCCATCTAGATTATCCCTCTCTCTTGAAGTCATCACTCCCTCCTTTTCCTAACCAGGTCTCTTCTAGGGCCGTTAACCTGTTCAGTCTAATTCCAGGATAAAACATGGAGAGGACAAGGAGCTGAGCCTTAGGATAACGTGCTTGCCAGGTACATGAATGGCAAGTTCGCATTATAAGGGGAAAGCTTTGAGAATCCGTAATGTGGATCACAGTCTTGCTGTCATAGCTGCTGTGCAAACAGCAGCACTGAATTACACAGGCCGCCTTGTCCTGGTGGTTTTGCAAACCAGGTTGATGCCTATACACAAAAGGGCGTGCAGTGCAGACCATCTGAGGGATGAGGTGCTCCTGGGCAGCTTGTTCTCTCACTCTCAGCCATTTTTTGGCACTGATTCTAGAGATTTCAGTAGGGTTTGGCTTTACACACTGATGTGGTTGCCAAGGCTGCAGAATTAGACCCTTTGTGGAGTGGTGATTTGTGAGTGTCACAAGTTGCCTCTAAAAGAGTCAGTGGCAGATTGAGGAAGGAGCTGTGGCTCGTGGAACTCTTTGACCTAGTAGCAAGAGCAAAGGACCTCAGTCGCATGGAGGAGGGGCCCTGGTCCTAACTGACTCTGTGACCTTGGGCAAGTAAGTGGCTTATCCACCCTGTGTGCTAATCATTCCAGATGGAAAATTGGGTGAGAAAAAAAAACAACTCAAGAGCCTCAGCTGAAACCGTATGATGCCTCTAAGCACACCTTCCTGGGTTAACAAAGTGCAGACAATGGTGCCAAAGTTCATCTGGAAAGAAGGAGGGGAAGAGGCGAGTGGTCAGGCAGCCTAGGCAAAACGTCTAGATCTGGGGGAAACGGGTAGAGGTTTGGCAGCTCATACGATTCAAAACCTTTGCTTGCAGAGTTCTCCCTTACAGGGGGCCCTAAAGATACCTTTCCTTCCTCTAGCTGTGTACTAAAAGCCATAAAGGGGAGGGTGTGGAGTTAATGCTGCGTTAACTTCCCACCGGGATACCCACACGAACCACGGGTTCGGAAGGGAATGTGCATTAGCATGTCTCGGCTTTCCCCAGTTTTGGCCTTGCTGTCAGCAAAGAATTGTTAAGAAACAGTCTGAGGATCTGCTGGGGAATTTCAAAGCAGGGATAGCTTGATACAGAGTATGTGTTGGCTCCTGGCTTCTCCTGCCCTCTCTGCCCAGCACATGCCCCCTGCTCTGCAGGCCATGGCTATCAGTAGAATTATAGAAACAACACTATATTGGTTATTATTTTTTGTCACATCTGGCCCACATACCCCATAGAAATTTGCAGCCCTTTCCAAAGTTTTACACATGCAAAAAGTCAGGTTCTTACAGGTGGAAGCCAAAAGGCACAGTGAGTGTTTACCCAACTTGGATGACAAAATCTTGACCAAAGCAGCCTGAAATATATTTGAGATAATTCTCTTTCCCTTGTTACTGCTGAATTACCTCTTAACAGGCTGCAGAGGGCTGCTGCCGCAGAGTGCAGTGTGGGCTGCCTTCCTTTTGACGACAGGTAAAGTGTAGCCCCTTTCTGTCACATGAGGTGACACGGCTGTTCTGAGTAATTAGTTTAAAAAATACATATGTCTCCCTCTGTGGTACCAGAAATACTAAAATCCAGAAGGAAATACCAAAGCAGCTGCAAACATGCTTCAGAAGAAATAGTTGCACTGTATAAAATTCCCACTGTTGCATTTGCAATAAAATAAGCAAGAAGGGAAAATTCCAGGGAAATAAGAGCTAAGAAGCTGTCAGATATTTTTACAAGTGTTGTCTTTATTTAAACAGCAGAGATCTTGGGGTCGGGTTTGTTCCTTTGTTCTGCTTATACAGTACCTAGCACCATGGAGTTACGCTCGGGGTATCCTAGCTGTTGTTGCAGCCAAAGAGTACACAATGATGATCTAGACAGGAGCATGTGCTGCAGCGACAGATACCTCAGTGCGTGCTTGCTCTCTTGTATATTGGTGGCTGCAGTGATGAGCGTGACGTGGACCTCTGTAAAAGGGGCTGAAAAAAGCCCATGTCTGACAACACTGAAGAAAGAAACCAGTAGATGAGCTAGTGGGAAAGAGTGGTGGGGTACAATTTAGAGAAGAGTGGGAGACACCTGAAAACTAACAAGGCATTTGAGTTTCAGACAGAACTGGACAAGAGAGCGTTCTGTGTTTGACTGGACAAGATCAGCTGGATGTGAGCCAGAAGACACAGAGTTTAGTGCAGGTCCTGGAGAATCAAGGATGTGTACCAAACAGGAGGAGCTACTTTCTGCTGCCTTACCATTTTTCTCTGCCACCTGTACACTCATTTCCCTGCAGGTGAAAGGACCGTTGGGCAGAACAGAGCAGTTAGCAAAGTTTTTCAACTTGTGCTCTGCTTCCTTGCAGAGAGGACAGCGTGTAACCTTATTTTCAAGAAAAAGTAAGCTCTGCTCCAACTGTGGATTGGCAGGTGAGTTAAGACAGGAATAAAAAAACCTAGACAGCGACTCTTAGGAGAAGATAACGGGTGAGAGGCAACAGCTCAGGAAATCATGCTGCATGTTCCTGATTTAAGTAGCATATTCACTGCTTGCAAGGCAAGACAGGCAGGAACAGTGGTGACAGCAGAACAGATCTGCCTGAAAATAAGGCACTCTTGTGCGGTATCCCTCCTCCAGGGGAGCTCTTCTAATCACCTTCCCCTTATCCCTCTTCCAGCTGACCTCCTAGGCTCAGCAAATAACATCTCAGGAGACTGCAGGAATCAGTGAACAATCAGTGGCCTCCCAAGGGGGCAGAATTTCTTTCCACCTAAATTCCACATTTGCAGCCTTTGCTAAAGGATGCACAATTGTCATTCATTGAACTTGTATTTTTGAATACTGTTCCTTGCTTTTCTTTTACCCTGCCGACTTCAAATGTGATTTCAGAGGGGATTTTTCTTGAGTTCCAGCTGGCACCCAGTGTCTAAACAAACCCAGACCTCTGCCTGTTGGAGTGCCTGGTATTGCTTTACTGTTACCTTTCTCTGTTTGGGAATGGCTCACCTGCCTGAACACTGTGCAGAGGAAGATTCAGTGGAGCCTTTTGAAATGTCTGGAGGGATTTCTCCACCTGATCCCTATTTATTTTAATAGGGCATTTAGTTCTCAAGAGCTGTCTCTTAGACCTGGTAGTATGTCTCCAGAACTAATAGATACAAGATTTTGGCCCTGATTCGGTTAACTCTTATTTTGGCTGTTTCTCCATGTATCCCTCAGAATTTGGGTTTGTGCTGGGTTTTGGTTTTGTCTTGTTACCGCCTGTGCGGAGACTACATTGTGGAGTTCAAGTGATGTTGTTTTGTGCTGTACTGTGACATTTGTATTCTGCTTTTGTTTTGAGCTGGAGGGAGGAAAATCCAGAGGAATAGTTTAAATCCATCTGAAAGAGACTGCATTCCTCTCCTTATGTAGGGGCTTTCCCTGGCAAGACTGCTGTTGAGCTGTGTTTGCATTAAGGATCCCCATACCAGTACCATCCCAGCACAGAGTGCAAGTGGGCGCCGGATCCTTGCTCATTTTCTCTTCCCTTCATCTCCGTCCCCCGTGGCGAGTGTTGCTGTGTGCTATCATCTTCTCCACTGGCGGCTTGTAGTGGGGTGCGGTTAGGAAAGGGTTGTGTGGAAATTCCTGCAATGAGCCCCAGCCCTTCCACCCCCACGCACTACCCTGGGAGAGACCCAGATGGGCAAGGTGACTCATCCAAGGCTGGCTGAATCCTGGGGCTGCTTGCGGGGAGGGGGGGTATGAAAGGCCCCCAGGCAAGGCAGCCAGGCAGCTGGGGGTGGAGCTGCTGCTTGGTTTGCTGCTCTTTTTTACACAGCTGAAAGCACAGGGACCTCGTAGGGTGCAGGGGAGATGGTTTTCAGTTGGCTTGAGAAATCGGTAGGAGAGGGGCACTGCAGGGAGGGAGGAGGGGCACCTAACGGGATGCTCGACGCATCTCTGCCTTCTGTAGTAAGTACAGCAGGGCCAGTTAATGTCATTGTGTGCCGTGTCATGCCATTGTGGGGCTTCTCCAGCACCACTGCAGGTATCGTACTGAGCTGGCATGTAATGACTGACCTTGCTGCGTCCTTCCTGATCTGTTATGGTGGTGAGAAGGCAGGAGCAGTAGCAGCAGCAGAGGTATGTTTCGGATCTGGAGGTTAGCCGCTGCCCCAGCTGTTGCTTGGCGCTCTCTTCTGAGCTCAGCTTCGAAGAGTCCCTGTCACAGCCTGGACCACTGTTTTTCATCCTTTGGTCTGCTGATCCTACCTGGTGTTTGGACTCTGAGCGTCTCTGGGATGTAATCAGGGAAAGCAAGCCTGTTACCAGGAAATTTAAGTTCAGTCTGCAGGGGTCCAGTCCTTCACTGAAAATATTCAAGATTCAGCAGATCAGAAGCATTTGAAAACCAGTGGCTCAAACTTCCAGGTTTTTTGCGTTATCTAAGCTACTTCTGGGGCAGGGTCCACACAGGGAGAAGACCTGGAGCCAGATACGGTCTGTGTCTTTGTCTTGTTCTTCAGACTAGGAGAGAATTGGTGCTGTGTGCCTCTGAAGTGGTGATTGTGGAGAGCAGAAGTCATGTCTGCTTTCAGGATTTAAATGGCTCTAAACTTGGGTGGGGATAAGGCAGGGAGAAGAGAATCCCCTCATTTCTTACCCCCTCCCTGGGAAATGTGGGGAAGGTACTGGCATTTGACTGTGCTTTTCCCCTGCCTTCTGGACGTCCAGGAGCACAGGTGTGTGCCTAGTAGAAATGTGTGAAGACATGTGCATGCTAATGGCACCTAAATATAGCAGCTGCTCTGTGCTCCTGTTAACCTGTCAAATGACTCCTCACTCTCTGGGCTTTGTCAAATGATAGATATTACTCAACTCCATGACTAATTCCCCATGGAGGGCCCCTAAAGAGCTATAGAAAACAAGTCCTCTGTCGCTCTGGGGTACAAACCATTATGTCGTTTTTCTGAATTCGGCTAATGAGAGGAGAAGCTCCTGTAGATAGACTGCAGACAGGGAGTCCTCCAGCAGGTTTTCTCCGTAGCAGCCTGGCGCCCTTATGAGGAGGCATATGCAGCATTTCTTGCAACACTTTGAAACTGTATGCCTGGGTGTCTGCAGGAAAGACCAAAGCTGTTAATTGGAACTGGTGATTTCTGCAGGAGGAAGATGTGATGGAAACATGCCTAGGGTGGGATTTCACTTTCACTTTCATGGACTGCTCAAATGCAGATGCTTGCCGGGTAAAACAGAGCTGCTTAACAGCACACAAGGGGATCATGCGACTGCAGAGAAGTCTGTCTTGTTGGAACTGCAGGGGGGGAATTAGGATTGGCAGAGTCTAACTGGTAAAGCTTGTATTTAGCTGGGATTTTTGTTTTAACAGGCCCAGAAAATCACCAACTAAATAATAATTCGGGACCTTAAATTTGCTCTCCAGCACCTCTGATGGCAAAGTATACCCAAGTACTTTTATTCAAGAAGGAAGACTGCCACCTGTTGAGTCACAAATTTCCCCTCCTTCAGAAGGCTTAGTATAGGGTGCAGCTCAGCATCATTCATGGGATGGGAAGGAGCCACAGCCTGAGGTGGTATACTCATGCAAGAGAAAGCAAAAGTGTATGTGCTAAAAAACTCTGTGGTTTTTATTTTCGTTTTTTACAGATGTGTTTTAAAGCAGTGAATGTCATTTGCAAAAGTTGACATCAGCAAGCTTCCAAATATAGACCCTTTTCTGGAGGAAGTTCTTTGTTTAAAAAACCGAAGAAAACCTACAAGACTTACAAATAGTTATGGGCAACTTATGTTAACATGGCTTTATGTACATTAGACTGTTTGATGATTTAGTGGCTTTGAGTAAAAGAAATTGCTAGACTTGCTTCAGAGTAAGTGTTGGCTGTGTGAGCAGGTTTGCTTCTTGAAGTCTCTGTCCATGGTTGGAGTATTGCTGGGAGCGACATAAGACCATGCTGTCTCTGCCAGCAGCACAGTGGCAGACTGTTCCTCACCTTAGGGAAATGCTTAAATGCCTAAGAGGGGAAATACCAGTTTCCAGACAAAATGTTTCACCTTTAAAAACATGCCCCCCCTTCTCCTTTTTTTTTTTGTTCCGATTAATTTATTTCTTGTTTTCACTCCCGTGAGAGATGAAATTTTTTCCACCTGCTCAGAAAACTCTTCCCTTTGGTATTTTTTTTTCCTTTTCTTTGCAGCTTCTTGTTTTTTATGCTTTTGATGAATTATTTACCTCTCCTGGGTTTTTTTATTTTGTTTGGGTTTTTTTTAATATATATTCTCTTTGTGTTTATCTTCAAAACATACAACTCCCAATACTCCCTACTTCCATTCAGTACTCATCGGAGAGCCATTGTATTTGTTGGTCATTTATTTCCCAGTGTTATATTTTTATATACAGATGCATTGTAAATCATGCAGTATCATCTCATGTTGCTCCTGATGTGCTGAGCCAACCAGTTGTTTATTTCTGTGAGCAGTTTTGTGAGTACACACAGTCTAAGTGGAACTCGTGGTTCTGGGTGCTGCACAGTCACAGCGAGTGATGAGCTCAGCCTCAGTGCCTGCAGAACACCTGTATGAGGCAACCAGGTAGACTGCTTGAGTTCAGGACAAAGATACAGGTATAGGGTGTTGCACACAGTTCTTCACAGCCTGCAAGCAGCGGTATCAGATCTTCCTTCAGGTAATCACAAGTAGATCTCAGCTACGTTTCTTTTTCAGGGGTGCACTGGTTACTGAATGGTGGGAGCACCAGATTTGGAGACAGAACCATTCCGTTCTAGTCTTGGATTCTTTACCATTTTACTGTGCGAGGATGAGCAAGTTGTCCCACCATACTCTTCCTTGGTCTCACTTGCCTAGATGATGATGTAAAAGCACTTTATAGCAAGAACTGCATGCCCTTTTTTGCAAAAGGTGCAGGCCTTGAAAGTGAAAGGCTACGGACAACTGCAAAGTGCTGTTACTGATACACTAGAGTTGGACTTTAATGTTTGCGCATTGTGTGTGTTGAGTGAGAAGAATGGGTTTCACACTGTGATTTGAGGGGCTGCACCTTGTGAAGCTGATAATTGGTTCCTTTTTGTTGTCCTTGTTAGAGCTGTTGCGACGCCCACAGCAAGTTGTCTGTCTAACACCCAATTTTTTATACAGAGCAGCAGAGCTGGGAAGTTCACTGTACTGTCTCTGGAATAGGTTCCCTCTCTCCTGGCAGTTAATCAGCACATGTAATCTGGTTTCTGAGTAGGAGTGGGATATGAGAGCAACTTGATCTTGAAGGACTGACTTTCCTGTTGAGGTGGACTTTCAAATGCGTTCTGGTAGCTGCCGTGTAGCAAGCAGTTACTGTGAAGCCCATAAAAGTGCACCATGGAGTGAAACATCTGCCCACTACACCAGTAGGTTGTGGGAGATGCATCCTTGCCTTGATTAGCTTGTGTTAAGGATGAGTGTCATCCTCAGTCATGACATACCTCTTCCTGGTGCTCTCAGCCATGCAGCACTTTGATGGACTAAGGGCATGTCAGCCCTTAGCAGTGCCAGGGAGTGAGGGATTCCCCTGAGTCAAAGAAGCTAAGCAGGAATTTGGCATGCTTTTAGCCTCATGCCTGATACTCTCAGACTCTTTCCTTTCATTAATTCCACTCTGTGCTGCAGCTGAAGAGCACGTATTAAAACTCTAAGGAGGCATGTCTAGTAGTTGTTCAAAATCAGTTAATTTTTTATTGGATTTGAAGTCAGACTTCATGGGCCAAAGCTATCCCTAGAGGACTTGGGGTGGGGAACTGCAGGCAGTCGGGACTTATTCTGGATAATTGACTTTCTCTTCTGTGTCCCCCCTCACTCTCAGATTCACCTAACAAACCTCCCTATCTTTGCTTCTCTGCAGTGCTGAGGCTGAGAGGCCTTTGTCCCCAGCAGCCCCAGACATCAAGATGTATTAAATTAAACATACACACACATCACAGGCCTGAGGCTGTTAACCCCCCATGCACACAATAATCCATTTGTGGTTTAAGTAGAATAACTTATGTTTGGACCGATCTAGCCCAATTCATTTCCACACCTGCGGGAGTGACCTTCAAAACTTGCTCGAGGCTCTGTCTCAAAAGTCGTTTTCTCATTAGTGGAAATGAAATGTATTGTGGAGCTATTGCTCTGTCTCTGCATCTCTGGGGAGATGAGTGCAGAATAACACTTCTAGTCCTGCCCACAAATCACACCAGGCCACCTCACTCCCAGACGGTTTTCTAGAAAACCTTCTTCCCTGACTCCTCCTCCCTTCCCCTCCGCAGTAATGTAATTAAGATTAAAGAAGGTCCTTGCGGCCTTTCCCCAAAGGCTGTGATGAGCAGGGGCTGCCATCTCAAATGCTTTGGGCGCCTGGGTGTGCCGGCGGGCAGGGCAGGGCCCTGCGGTGGCTCACGGCCTCCTGCCGCCACCCCCCAAGCCCGCCACCCCCCAAACCCACCACCCCCCAAGCCCATCACCCCCCAAGCCCGCCACCCCCCAAGCCTGGCACAGTCTGCTCTGCCCCCTTGGTCCCCCTGATCACTTCATCTGCTTTTGCCTGGCCTTGTGGCTGGCCGGACCCAGGACTGGATTTCTTTTAAAACAATACAATTTATTCCCAGAATAAACATGCTGTAGGATCGCTTGGTCTGGTACTGGTGTTTACTTCCAGCTGACATCCCTCTCTGTAGTACTGTTAAGAGCATAAGGGGGGAAAATAGCCCCAAACCCTCCTGTTGTGCTTCGAATCCTTGCCATCCATCAACCAGGGGTCACAGTAACTGCAGATCATATGCTCCGGTCTCAAAAACTGCAGGAAATCAGTCTTTGTTACATGGAAAATAAAGCAGTCTATGGGGAAAATAACCATAAATGTTCATTATTTGTACAGGAAAATCAATTTGTAGGCCAATTGACCAAATAAAGTAATACAATTTGCTGGGAAATCCCCCAGGTGTGGCAGGCAGATCATGAAGTGGAAATGGAAGCAGTGGTTTTTGTAGGTAGTTTGTGGCGGTTTGGGGGTGAGGGGGCTGTGGGGAAGGGGGACAAAGCTTTAGGAAAAGGAATAAAACTACAGAAAAGAGTCCCTTTAGCTGTGCAGCCAGTTGAAGGAAAGGTACTAGTGAGAGGAGGAGAAGGGGAAATGGTCTTTGTCGTGCTTTAGTATCGCAGAGGGTGGTGGAAGGCGGTAGTGGTGACACCGTACCGCATGTGGCAGCGGGGACAGTGCTCTCCTGATGGGTGACAGACTGCCAAGAGAGGCCCTGTGGAACGACGTGCGGTACATGTGCTCTAGCAGTAGGAGCAGAGGAGCAGCAGGCACACAACCTTCTCGGTTCTCCCTCTTTTGTCATCTACCCAGCAAATCTTGGGCAAGTCATTGCCATTGTGCAGGTTGTGTGTGTGGAGTAAAATCAGGTAGTCGCCCCAAAATGACTTTTAAGGGGGGTTGTTGAGTGGTAAAGGCTTTTTGCAGCCTTAGCACAGAACCGATTGTTTCTGAACAGTAACACCCAAGGCTGGTGATGGGCGCTCTGTGCCCAGGCAGCTTTTTGTCACAGGTGCATGTTGACACTGGTCAAGTTAAAAAAGCTAGGGATCAGTTTGTCAGTCAGTCTCTTCCAGTTGCCTGAACCAGATCCTTTGTGCTTCCTTAAGCGGCAGCTGTGTGCCTGTGCACATCTGAAGGCAGTGAGATTAGGAGGCAGAGAGGGACACCTTCAGCTGTTTTTCACTTGAAAGGATGCATTTATGACCCTAGCACTAGAAGGCATTGCTAAGGTATTGTAGTCCGTTCCTGTGATAGTTAAAAAAGGTCCACAGAGCTGCTTTTCCCCACTGGATGTGCGTATATTGTCTTTGGAAGTGCAACAGGCTGCTCCTGGCTCTGCAGCCCTTCTCTGTGTGACTTAGCTCATCACCTTACGTATCTTCATCACACTTTGCACCACTCTTAAATGGACCTCCTGCTCCTCACCAGCCTCCCAGATGTGTTAAACCCCCTTAAATAACAAAAGCTTATAAAACACGTGGTGCTTTCTAGATGAAAGTATTGCAAAATGGCAGGGTCACTGTAGCAGATGATAGGCTTGTTGCCTCCGATTTCACTTGCTTTTGGCTCTCGGTGACAGGGAAGAGGCTCCAGGGAAGCTATGGCTTCACTCTTGTGCATGCAGCAGGTGTCAGAGCTTTTGATTTGTAAAAAAGGGGCCTTTCAAAGCCTTGAGTAGGCTTGCAGGGTACCGTCTGTTCATACGAACTCCACCAATCAGGCCACATGTGTGAATGAACTGCACCTTACTCTGTTTTGTTTTGGTATTGATAGTTTAAAAGCATGAAGTCTACTTAAACACCAGGCATTATTTTTATTTTTTTTTGCAAAAGTGGAAGCAATGCCTTTTGTAGTTTTCTTGTTTGCTTTGGATTTTCAGTTTGCTTGGCTGTTGGAGAGTTGAGTCATTCTGAGGAAACTTTGTGGGCAGACCTGGCTGTTGCTTACTCAGTAAGTGGCAGCTCTTTCCTCAGATTCCTCTGATCTGCTCTTCAGTGCTGGCATCAGACTTGAAACACTACAGTATGGGGATCCATTTATATCTTTTACCAGCCTGAATGATCTCTGTGCAGGTGTTAACTGAATGCTTGCGCTTAAGGTTATTGAAGAGGCTTATCTACTGTCCAGGGAGGATGGTGCTATACTGCTGGGTGGTCCTGTCATGGAGGCAGATGTGGCTGATTTTTGGCACCAGCCTCCTTGGGGAATACTAAGATGCAATGCAAATCTCTGGTTACTCTGTCTCCGCTGTGTGGAGCAGCTGCTGTTTCTTTGCTCTCGTCGGTTTGGTTGCTTCAATTTTGAGGGAAACTGCTGGGAAATGTATTTCTCTAAAGCTGAGAAAAATTGCCCTTGGGTTAGTTTCCATCTCGTTCTGCCTGTGACAGGAGTGGTCCAGCTGTGGGGATGGACAGAAGACCTTTCTTGGGTTAGTCTTATGCCAGGGTGTTTGAGGTGAGTATGGCTGGGGTTAGGGACTGACAGCGTGCAAGTTCCACTGATGCCCCTATGAGTTTATGTTTTCAAAGTCATCGGTGATCATGGGACACTTCAATATTTTGGAAGACCAGCTTAGGATTATGTTGGACCTGATGTTTCCAAAAGAACCAGCTGTAGCTCTCATTAACTACAGCAGCAGCAAAAGCTTCTGCCATATGGACAACTAAAGAAGAGGAGGAACTGACTCAACAAATCCAGGTCTGTCTCTCCCATTAAGTGAAGATCATAATGATTGAACTTTGTAAAACACACTGAACTGTTTAGATAAAGCCTGTTTTGGTTTCTATTAAAGCAGCAACATGCATTTTGGGAAGAACTGTTTTAACGTTTCTGTTTGATCTCTGTGAAAGTTGGTCTTTATGACAGTGAAGACTTATCAAAAAGAAGAAAAAAAAAGCTCAAAACAGAACTTGAGGCAGAAATTGCACTCTACCCAATGAAAAGCTGCAGTGGCTGGTCCTCATTCTTGTAGGACCCGAACAAAGCCTGGTCTGTCTCCTTTTGGCCGAGCAGGCTGTGAGCCACACTTTGAAATCTCAAGAATCTAAAAAAAAATGCTTTAAGCTTGTGTCTCCAGAGCAGAATAAAAGTATAAACCCCAGTCATATTCCTCTTGATGAAATATTTTAGTCTTGCTGGGAAAGGCTGTGCTCTCTTGGACCTGATGTAATGAAACTTTGGAGTGAAACATTAATACCGGGGGGAATGACGGACAATTATTTTGTTCTCTTGTCTTTCTGTTACTCAAAAGGTACCGCAGTGAGGTGTGTGAAAAGCAGGGAAAATGTCTGAAAGCTTCTGTGCCCTTTTGCTCCTTGTCTCTTCACTAGAGAGGAGGAGCAGGAAAGGAAAGAAAAAAGAGACAAATATGTAAGTTTTGCTTTTGTTTAAGAGATAGCATCAGTGTACCACATCCTCCGCTGGTTGACTTACTCCGTTAATACTGACGTACATTGCCTGAGGACCTGGCTTCATATCTGTGCTTCCTTCTTTGCAACCTCAAACTGAAATGGACAAAGTTACTTGATGTGGAACAGACACAGAAAACAAAGCCTAGGCCACTTTTCAGCCTTCTTCCAAAGAATTTTTGAAAACAGGTAGCTCCAAAGGACTGATAGATTTCCTATCTTAGAGTTGCCTCCCTTCAAAGACTGGAAATTCCAGTTGGCTTTTCCAGAAAAGCATAGCTCTCACTCTATTAACAAATTATCCCTTAGGCTTTATAACTCACTCAGAGGTAATAAATGGGAAATGTTCCCTTCTGTTCACAGATCTTGTTCATCTGTTTCTTTAGGGCTTCTGAAAATAATGTTGTTAATATTGATGGGAAGAGCAGCAGCTCTACTTCTGTACTCAAAAGTGTGACTTTCTTTTGGTTTAAAACATACATATTTTCTCCAATTACAGTAGTACCTACAGCCCTGTTTCTATGCAGAGCCTCAGACTCAACACATTATTCTCTGCTCCAAAGAGCTTACAATGTAAACAGTACAGAGAAACAGGTACAAGTGAGAGAGAAAGTGTTACTAATGGCTTTTTCTAGCAGGGAGACTGAGCACAGCAGGGTCAGGTGAGTTCTCTGGGATCAACACCAGGAAATTGTGGTTAAGAGTAATTTTCTCCTTCGATATACTTCCCCTCTCTCCAAAGGTAAAACACCCTAAAAATGGGCCTGGACTGTCTGTGCTGGAATTGGTATCTTCTGTCTTAAACCAGTTGATGACAACTCAAAACTATTAATGAGGAATCATTAGACCTCAGGAGCCGGCTGGGCTGGAGTAGTTATTCCCAGAATCTGTTGTCCCCCTGGCTGCAGCTCTTAGAGCTGCCTGGCTGTGCCGAGTTGCCTCCTCACGTTGCCTCTAGCCATTGCCAGAACTTGTAAACCACTTTCCTGAGACTCTGACAAAGAGTGCGACGTGGTCCCCAAAACCTGCAAAGAATCTTCGTAATCTGTACTGCCTTATATTTTTGCCTGGGCATGGCTGTCTGTTCTCTTCTGCACTGTCTGTACTTCAGGCCACCCCTCCCGTGCTGGAACAACTTCCAGTGTAACGCTGGTGTTACTGGAAAGTGATGATAAATAATCAGCTCATTAGTGGTCAGGTTAAAGGGTGGGACTGCGGCTGACAAGGAGGGGAGGAAGGCAGATGCGGCGGAAGGCTGTCGACTGTTGTTTTATTCATTCGTTCTTTACTGAACACTGTAGCGGGAGGTGAGATGAGAGCCTGGAGAGCTGCTTCTGTCTGTGACCTCAGCTTTGACGGAGATGCTGGTAAGCGCAGGGCAGCAGAACTGCGCCTGTACCGGATTTGCTCCCGAAACAGTCAGCCTGGTAGTGCGTTGGCCCAAACGCCTAATGAAGGCCCAGGGGAGAGTGGAGGATTATCTTGGAAGGCAACTTGACCCTTTCTTAGGTGTTTACACTAATCACAGCTGAAGGTAAATGCAGACTCTTGTCAGTTATCCTACAGGGGAATATGTGGGCTCCATTGCTGCGTGATTTTCCTAATTAAAGCCATTTGACTAGGTTTGTTATTCAAAAAAGTAAAAGGAAAATATTCCAGGCTCTCAGAACCTCCCCCTTTCCTTTTCCCTATCTTTATTATCAATAAAAAGAGAGAGAAAATGCTGTCTGGACTTGAGGATTTCCTTCACATATGGAAAAGATTTAGCATTCTTCAGCTCCCAGCATTGGCAGTGCACAAACGTCCCCTCTTACCTTCCCCCAGCATTCCCTGTCTGCTCCCTCTATTTCCCAGATCTACGTATGCAGAAAGAATGCGTGTGCTGTTGCTTCTGCAAGGGTGTTTTTTTAATCCAATAGAAACTATATTTGAGAGTTGAGTCACAGGCACGTGAATCGTCTTGTAAACAGCTTTGATATTTTTATCGGTGGGCAAAGTCTTTGTGCATTTGCATTTTTGTGCTTTTTTTCTGGTACTGATTTGGATGCTGAAGAAGTGGTGTCCATAGGGACTGCACCTGCTCAGCCTCCTGGGTCAATTCCCAATGGGATCAAATGTCCAGAGTTTGGCTGGCAGTTAATGTGGACTGGCAAAAGCTTTGCTTTCATGTGCATTTTTTTTTTCCATGGAGCTTTTTTGTCTTGCAGCTCTCATAGCAAAGGCCTTTCCATTGCTGGGATCAATTAAATGTTCACCAGGGACTCTCTCTGCAAGGAATCTTTCCTTTTCTGGCTGACTTTGAATGTCACACCAGGGTGTTCAGCTGTTTTGACCTTGTTGCAGTAGCTCCCAGGGCAGGAAACCTTTCCTAACCCTCCCTTCCTGTCTCTCCCCCAAGCCCTGTGCTCTCTGCCCGTCATTCCATCTGCAGGCTCTCCCAGGGCTCTTATGCAACAGTTTGGGTTTTGGTATTCTTGGCTGGGAGAACGCGGCTCCAGGGGAGAGCTGTGAGGGGGTTGGATGGGTGGCGGGAGAAAGATTTTATTTTGTAATGCTACTGACCTTGCTTAGCCACACACAGCGGAATTTTCTCTCCGCTCTTTGGAAGGGGAAGAAACATCACCACGGTTTTCTTTGCCATCTTTCTGATGGCCCTTTGCTTTCATGACAGAACGTTCAGGCTTCCAGGCTTCACCACTCAGGTAACCTACCACTGTTCCCAAGTTGTTGGGCTTTTTTTATTTGTAGTTGCATCTCTAGACTTGGGTAATCAGTAACTTTAAATAGTGTTGGTACCCATCTGATTTTTCCTGGGGAAAGGAAATATGCCTGCCTATGATTTTTAAAAACAAAGCAACCCCCCACCCAGACAATACTTTGAGAGGCAATGAAAGCAATTAATGGTGTCAAAAGACCCTAGGAGGGTGAAGTGGTGAGTGACTGAGGGCTGGAGTGACGCAGGAACGGCTGGGTGGGTAGCTGAATGTGTCTGGGGAATAGAGGGTTATTGACTCAAACTCCAGCTGTGCTTCGTTAGCTGGAATCATAACCCACAAAATTAATATTTAACAATGTATAAAGGGAAGGGAGTCCTAATATGTGAGGCAGTTCTGCAGTGCCCTCAACACTCACCCTTGCAAAAAGCTTTGGAGAATTGCAGAGACATTTTACTTTTTAGTACGCTAATTAAAGAGAGGGTAAGTGATATTCTGTGTTCCGTGCCCCCACCGTCTACCCAAGGGGTGGGGGAAATCCTTGTGTTGTGAAAGGAGGGTGCATGCTCTGAAGAGGTTTCCTCTGGTCTGAGTCAGCGTTTGTCCTGAAAGCAAACATCTTTGCTCTCAGGCAGCGAAGAGGTTGTTGGAGGGTTTGTTGCAGGGAAGGGGAGAGTACCTGTGCGGTAACTCTGCAGCAGCGTTTTGAGGGGCTAGCTATATTTCACGCCCAGACGTATGTGTTGAGGACAGGTCCTCAGTGGGGATCCTGTGTTCCCCCTGTGCATAGGAGATGTCATCTCTTCCTTGTATCACCTTCTGCCTGTAGTCCCTGTGCCAGGGGGCTGGCAGGCAACCTGGCTCTGCTGGACCAAGCTATAAGACGTATTTACGGCTGCGTATACTTCATCTTTTTGCTGGAGGTGCTGCACCTGTACTAACAGCTGTTGGCTCTGCAGCTATAGAAAATGCTCCTCTGACCCGCTGGCCAAAACACTCCTACTAGTTTAAGCAAGCCAGCTGGCAAAGCGCACCTTCCCCCTTTCCTTCATGTGTGTAAAAATGGAGTTATTTAACAGGGGGGAGCTGGAGTCCCAAGATGCCTGGCTCTTTGGTGGCAGGAGATTATTGATTGTTTTTTTTTCCCAAGCATGAGACATCCCAATGAATATCAACAAATTGGGAGGCAGTTTTCTTTTTCAAAATATTCCAGCTTTCTTATAGGGTTCATGGTTCAACATCGGCATCCCTTTAAAGTATGAGATCACTCTGTAATGGCACACAAATACAAGCTTTTTAAATGTGAGATTATAAGGCTTACATCAAATATCTATAAATCGTCATGCACCTCCCCATACATAGCGATGCCACTGCAGTCTCTGGGTGGGTTCTCGTACGTAACACCACTCTGCTAAGTGCATACTTCACTACCTGCCGCTGTGTGGCAAGTGATAGTTGATAACTCTGAATCTGAGTAACTGTAGGTATCTTGATATACTGCTCAGTTCTGTAGGTACATTCCTGTCCTGTAAGCTGTCTGTACAACTGGCAAAGGACTTCAGCAAAAGCCAGGGTCATAGCAGTGATTCCTTGGATAGAGTGCTTCTCACAAATGAGTGGTTTTTATTTGCAGCTTGGACCAGTGCCCTTTCAAGTCAATGGAAAGACAATTGATTGTAGCAGGTTCTGGACCAGGCTTCTGGCTACTTTTGTGCTTAATTTAAAAGTAATGTGTATCTACTGGTGAATGCCTCTAAACAGATTAAGAAAGCGCAATTGATTCAAAACTGACTATAGGTGAACATAAAAGGCAAAATTGATTGGCTAAGTCTATTTTAATTTTCTGGGAATGGAGAAACGTAACAAATAAATAAATAAATAAATAAATAAAATGCCCCAATGGCAGAAATACAAAGTACAAAGTAAACACAACTTTAAAACATGTATTGCTGGTGCTGGAATGCAGATGCTTACGAGGGCGCTGGAACCACTGTGGCCCTGGTTCGGATGTTGTCCATGTCTGGGCCCTGGTCAGAACAAAAGTACTACTGTTTATCTGTGACCAGAGGTTGCGGCAGATGCAGATTCTGTTTTCCATTCCTTTTCATTCGTCTTTTAAGGGAAGAAGCTTTCTGTGTGTTAGGTGATACCTGTATAGGTAGGTATATGCCTATTTGATTATTACGTAATTGGTGCATGTATATGTGTGTATATATAGGTGTCTGTATATATGCAGCAGCTTTAGGTGTAGGGATACAATTTACAGAAAGGCAAAGAATAAGCGTTCTGGGGAGCAGGGGGAAGGGGGATCCTGTGTTCCTGGTCTGATGGGCTGTTTCTCTAGGTTTAGTGCCTCCCTGTTTGCTGCACTCTCACTCTTGTTAAGGCTGATGAGTCCCTGGGCAGTCACTGAGACCTGGTAACTGCTCAAAGGTACCATAATGACCATAAAATGATTTTTAGTATCTGATCAGTGCTGTTCTCTTTAGCTTGTGAAGTCACAGCAGAGAGTGAATTGCAATTATTTTGAAGTGGAAATTTGCACACCCTCCGTCCCCTCCCCCCTTAATTGTTATGATAAATTGCAACTTCAGAAAACTATGTAAAGCTTTGGTGTGATAAAGCTCATGCTGATATCAAACCCTAGCTTTTCATCATGACAGAAATCCAGTGCAAATACTGACCTCCTTGCTTTTTCTTTCCTTCCTCTCACTCTTCCCTTTCTCTCCTCTTCTGCTCCCTACTGCCCTTTTGACGCTGTGCTAGCTACAGTTACTAAGGTGGCTTCAGACAGAGGTGAGCTTTGCACATTTGCTCTATGCACTGGAGCAGAAAAGGGGGCGGGGGTGGAAATCTATCTGTACGCGAAGAAGTATTTAAGGCTGGGAGATGCACTGTTTGTGTTGCATGTTCCTCCTGGGGACAGACAGTGAGAAACCTCTTTGCAAAGGGCCACGTGAGTGGGTCTCTGCTGCTGTTTAAGGGGAGCCTGCAGGGGCAAGGGAAAAGCACTTGCTGTTTGTCACATAGATGCAGTTGGCTCCTCCCACCATAGCAATTCATCTTGTGCAGGTGGGTCTCTGGGAGCCCCCAGCAATAATCAGAGTACGGATATTCTCCTGTGTCTGAGTCTGGGCATTTGGATTCACTACAGAGCCTGCTGCAGCTTTTGTATCCAAGTTTGGTACTTGGGATACTTGGAGATGTGGGAGCGTTCACCTTGTTGCTGTCCACAGGTGTGTTTTTCCTCTTTGCATCTCTCTCAAGAGGAAAGTGCGTGTCTTTTTCCTTGTATACACGTTTTCCCATTTTTAAGCCAGTTTGGCCCACTGTGCTTTGCTCCCTTGGGTGTCTGCTGTTCACAGACAGCTGCGTTCTTGGCTTGGACGTGCATCAGAATGGAAAAGCTAATGTGCCTCCTTGGGGTGATGCCTTCCAGATGGATTTGGCTAATTATCACAATGATTAGGGCTCCCCTTTAATGACCACAACTGGAATTTATTGACAGAGGTAAAACAAGAAGTTTTTGTTTTGTATTTGTGTAAAGTTCTTAATTTGTTTAATTAAAAAAACATGGGCTCTTCTATCACTTAGTCTTCCTCTGTTCTCCCCTGCAGAGAGCCTGACTGGCTTTCCCAGGACGTTTTCATTTTCCTAGGTTTAGCTGCAAAGTTGGAGTCGATGTTTCAGAGAAACTATTATTAGTTAAATGTTACTCTGTACTTATTTGATCTCTTTCAGACACCTTCCTTCCTTTTCTTCCAATCCTTGCTAAAAATGGTTCTTTTCTATGACTTGTCCTATTGAAGGAAGTATGCCTACATACCTGTACAAAGAATGTGCATGAAACTGTGCTTTCCTTTGCTTCGCTGTGGTTCCCTTCCTAATTTCATGATTTTGTTTGCTAAAATTTTAAATTCTGTGGGCAATGACATTGCAGTCTCCCTGGATTTCCAATGTATACCTTCCACTGTAAGTGCTCGTATTACGGCTCTCTGTCTTGGTCAATCACAGATCAGGCTGGATACCCCAAGTTCTAGAAACAGGGTCTATCACAGCGAGACCTAAAAACCCAACATGCTGTAGCTAGGCTCATACCTTCCTGTGGATCAGGCACAAAGGGTGCAGGGGCAGAGTAATAGTTGCAGAAGAAAGGAGGTTTGGACCAGGGTCATGCTGTGCAAGGTTCCGTACACAAATACACATGCAGTGGAAAAGCAGCTTGTGCCTCCTGGGAGTTTTCCCTCTTGTTTATTTGTGTCTTGTCAGAAGTGGATTGTTGAGGGGGAAGTATGCTGCCAGGACCACCTAGGGAAAGGCTGCACAAGGCAAGACCTGCTAGATTCATCTGAACATGCAAATGAACAGTGAAAAGTAGCCTCAGTAATTCCCGTTTAAATTGATGTGGACTGTTCACTGGTGTGAGAGACAAACCTGCTGCTGGCTGGCATAGGCAGTTTTCCCTTTGCAGTCCAAAGTGTTCTGGATTACTTGGATCCCATCTTCCCAGGGCTACTGGCAAAGGTTTAATTTAACCTATTTTGCTATGTTAATGTGCAACATTTGGTAGGAAATACTCTGGAGAGAGAGATTGGTGCTAATTCTGCTGCCGTCTTCCTTTCCTGTTGGTGTAGAGGAGACACAAGCTAGGAATGAAGAGGTGGGGAGAGTGCATGACTTGAATATTAGAACTGGAAGAACTAGATGTAAATATGCCCCTGCTGAAAAGTGTTTTGCAAAGCAAACACAGCCAGTGTCCACCCGGCATACCAGTTTGAAACCTGCAAAGACTTAACAGCATTGCCTTCACAGGGCAGCTGTTTGAGAGGAGCTGCTTGGTTCTGGGTTGCCTAACCAAATTCTTGTTTTCTTCTCTTTTCCTCCTGCCCTTTCCCATTCCAACTAATTCCATCCCGTGCCAGAACCGGGGTCGCCTGGCAGAGAAGAGGACGATCCCCCTACCTCCAACCAGGATCCTGAAGAAAGAGCTGACCTCAATTTTCTCACACAGTGATGACAGTGAAGAGAGTGATAAGAGCAATGGTCAACACCCTGAAGTAAAGCAGGAGGAGGATCTCCATATCAGTATCATGAAAAGAAGGTACTTTCCTGCTAGGGAGTGCTGCATTGCAAGAGCAAAGACAGAGAAAACCGGGCAGCAGGTGACCAGCCTTTGTGGGCCAATACTGCCCAGGCTGCCCGAAGGAGTCACACCCAGGGCCTGAAATTAAAGTGCAGATGTCACATTATAGCTCAGAAAGAGTAGTTGGGTCCTCTTTTCTACTTGCTTATTCCTGTTTGGGGTGAGTAGGACTCTATGGGGCCTTGCACCTTGCATTTGCACTAAAGGCATCTGTGCTTGCAGACTAAATTTTATTTCACCCTCTGTCCAGCATTCTGTATCTTTGTGTCTGGCGAGGCCAATGAATTGCAAGACCAAGAAGTCATGTGGGCCTTTTTCATAGCTCTGAAAATACACAGAGCTGTATGGGCCTGAAGTCCTGCCTTTTGCTTTCAGTTGTCCCCAAATTCTGATGTCATATGAACTGGATAGTTTAATGTTGGAGAACAAAGTTTGGCAAGGAGGTAGCAGCAGTGGTGGTGGATGTACGTTCGTTACAAGTGTCAAAAGAGCATAGCCATGTCTCACTGATCCTCAGTGCCTCTGTAATCTAAAACTAGAAGTAATGGAGTTGCAGTAGGCAAAGGGTCACTCAGATACTGGGGCTTACCACAGTACTTAACGTATTTTCACCGTGTCTTTCTCAGTACCATATACATTCATCCTGGAATCATGCAGATTTAAAGGAAGAGGAGAAAGGATTGTCTTGCGTTACATTCTGGCAACTGTCACTTGGGCTGTCATGTGTAGTCTCAGTGCCCATAATACTCAGCTGCAAAATTTTGGGTTCTCTCATCCCTCTGAAGAAATATGATGTTTAGAAAACCTGTAACTACAGGAAAATAAATACCTAAAGGCACCATGTCTCAGCCTCCCATGCATATCATTGCAACTCATCTTGATTGTCATCTTCCTCTGGTGCATAAAATCACTCAGATTCTAAGACAAGCCCTATAAAAACAGAGGAGTGGAAACCGAAGGCATGTAATTGCTTTTCTTATGTTTTATGTGTTTCTTGCTCCTGAGTAGATAAGCTATTTTCCCCGCTTGCCTTCCAACAGATGCTGGTACATCAGCAACCGAGAGTTCGAAAGTAGGGAGACAAAACAGTAACCAGCTCTTCTCATAAAACACACCTGTAATTAAAGTCTGGGTTTATCATTGCAGCTGTCCAACAGCCATGTTCAAGGGTTATCGCTTGGAAATGAAAAGGTGTTTGGGGAATGCATCTTCACTGTGCATGTACACAGGAGCCACAGAGGAGAGAGATCCCTCCTAATCAGTTTTGGTAAACTGCCCTTCTTCTCCTGCCCCTTTTAATTATGCTTCTAATTCTGCAAAATTACAGTGCTAGATTGTCTCATTAGGAGGGAGAACAACATGATAACTGTATAATTGATATGCTGGGCCCCCCAAATATAAAGTGCTCTTATCTTGAATCTTTAATTACTGTAATTACTTTGCCTTGTTTATTAGGAAATGAACAAAAAATACTTAATAGTTGTTAGCCAGTGGTCCCCTAGCTTACCATTTCTGTGCTCTCAGTACTTTTCAATCAGTTTGCCTGAAGGTCTCTTGTTTCAGCTTTGTCTTGATTCCTTTGAGGAGAGCCACAGTTCTTACCAGGTAGGTTAGGCTCTCGTTGGTTTTGTGCAGTTCTTTTCATTTTCCTGGGAGCTCTGATACATTCTGTGGGGGAAAAGCTAAAAGGGCAAAGCTGGAGCAAACAGGCCAGGCAGCACTCTTGGCGAGTGCAGTGATAGCAGAAAAACAGGGCACGTAATTCAGTGCTTGATGTCCGGGCAGGGAACATCGACTGCTCAAATCCCCCAGCATTTCCAAGCAGTTTTGGCCCTTACAAACGGGTCCCGCACCCTCCTGTCCCAAGGCGGGGGAGGACTGGCTGTTTCCACCCGCCAAAGAGCAATGAATGGAAAGTGACCTGACCCCACTCCTGCACAGCCTGGCTGGGGGAGCAGGCTCTGGCTCTCTTCCCAGTGCCATTAGTGGCCCGGGGACTGGGGTGGAGGGTGTGATGGGGCTGGCTCCAGAGAGCAGCAGCAGCAGCCGCATACAGGCTAGACAGCTCGCAGACATGACAGCTGGGGCCTGGCAGAGACAGTGCCCCATCTGCTTTCTGTTTTTAATTCACCTGTTGTATCCTCCCCAGTTGGTGATGGATTGGGCTGAGGTTTTATTGTCTCCCACTGAGAGGAAGAAATAGGTTAAACTGTGATAGTAGGAAAACAAGGTCAAGGCCTGAGCAAACCAGTGTTTTCCTCTGGTACCCCTGGATGGCCCTCGTGCACATCTGCATGCATTTACCATTATAAACAGTTGCGTTGTGGCCTTGAACATGATTGCCTTTTCTTTTTTTTTTCCAATATCCTTTGTATTGACTGTTTCTTTCCAACGTTGGCAGAAGGCGTTCTGCTGCTTTGAGGTCTGGGCATTGGTGAAGAGAAGACTCTAGGGATTAGAGTAGGAGTTGGAAGCTTAGTTTCTTAGCCAGTCCTTCATCCTAGCCTTTGGCAGTGATTTTCTCTGTGATCTTAGGCAATTGCCCATGGTGATGGCCTTCCGAGGAGGTCTGAGGCAGAGAAAACCTGCCTTATGATGTTCTTGCAGTCCTAGAAAGGAGCTGAGACCTGTAATGACCACAGAAGTTAGTGTATTTCAGTGCATGCCAACTTTTTTCATGACCAAGTCCTTGCAGAGACTTTGCTGTCTTGCATATATGTAATTAAGTTAAGGGAGCCAAGCCTGACACTGAAGTGAGCTTGGCTCATCTGCTTTGAAATCCAGGTGACCCAAGCTTAAAGGTGAATGTTTTCATCTTGTACTGAGACCCCTTGAGTCCTCTTTAGCCTGCTTTGCAGGGTGTGCTAAGTAGCCTTTGTGTTATGCCTCCTGTCTGGAAGACACAGGGCTTAAAATCTTGTCTCATATAACCAGAGGCATCTGCTGAGCTTGATACCATAGCTTGATACCCAGACTGTAAGCACTCAGCTCGGAAGATTATTGGGACAGCACTGCAGAGGAAAATCCTTTTTCTTTCAATCACATTTCAGGTTCCTGAAAATCTTGCTCTTTTACAGCATTGCCTACATACAACAATTGCATTGCCTTAATTACTGTGGTTTGGTTAAATTGTGCTGACTCCTGGTGAGAACGGTTGTCTGGCTATGAAAATAGCTTTTCCTATTTGGGGAAAAGAATTAGTATAGGGCATTTTTATACCGCTACACCTGTGTCACCTGTATGGTTATTTTAGTTGTAACAATACTGGCATAGCTGAACTGGTACAGGAACTGTGTACAGCAGACTCCAGTTAGAAACTTTGGCTTCATGAAGGCTTTTTCCTTTCTCACTCCCCAGAAAGCTAAACTAAAAGTTATGCCAGCAAGCTTTCTTGTTACTGCTCTCTGGTTTATCCTAAACAGAAAATAAGCAAATGCAGATGTTTGAGACTACGAATTACATTGCTCTGCAATAGTTTGGGGAGCATTAACTTCTTTACACTCACTGGGAGATTCTAGCCAACACTGATGAATGCATTACCTCAGGAACAGTCGGTGTGCTTTTTCACACTGAGGTTCAAACTGCCTTTGAGGATCACCATTATGTTATTCCAAGAATCTCCAAACAGAGGGAAGCCAGTGTAGCCAGAGAGTAAGGTTCAGCTTTAACAGTAAGAGCCTCACATGCTGTTGGATTTAAACCCAGCATTGTCTTGTGGGTGCATGAATTTAATTTCAATTTTAAAGAACGGCTGTTTTCATTAGTATGGGAGGGGAGGGAAAGAGAAGAGGGGAAACGTAATGATAGCATCTGAGATTTAACAGGGTAGGTTGGGACCTGTTCACACAGAGCTTTGTCTTAGGTTGGGAACTGTTCACATGGAGCTTTGTCTAAGTCCCCAGCAAAATATGATGGCATGGCTAATAATGAAGCGGTAATACTTGAGCACCTGTTTAAAATCGTAAAGAGTTTTTGACCTGACCTGTCTCTGAAGTAACCTTTATGGAGTATCAGTAAACACGTACACTGGACTGAGAAGTAGGCAAGATAGGTGCAAATGGACATGTACGGAGAAAATGAATTTAGAATTATTTTGTTAAAAAAAAAGAGGATTGGGAGCAAAAGTAGGAGCTGATTGTACAATGAGAGCACACAACGGGCTGGGTTCCTTTCAAATACTGCTCTGAAATAAAATCCATTTTAAAATGACAGAACATTGTTATTTTGAAATAACAAGAGTTGTCCTGTAACAGGGCATCTGTGCAACGAGAAGCAGATTTCTGGAGAATCTCATACTGCCCTTAAGTCCTTTCTCCTTTTTCTCTGTCACTCCCCACCACACCTCCAAAGCTTTTCTGGCTGCGTCAGCAGGATGACCACGGTGTCTAGCACCTGGCATGGGATTAGTGTTACTTCAAACCAGAGGACAGCATTTGAAATGAAGGTGCTTACACAAGGAATGGTGGAACAGTGTCGCCTTGCACCTATTCACACATGAGTGTGGAGAGTCCAGACAGAGGCAAGTTGCTCTCCCCTGTTCCTCAGCATTCCTCACCTCACAGACCAGCTTTACGGCATTCTCCTCACTCAGCATCCATTTTCTAATAGTGAAATTACTGACCTCCGCTAAGCCTTAATGGCTAGTGGCTGTCAGCCTTTCCACTGCCTGCCTCTCTAAGTGGAAAGCTATTTCTTATATCCCATAAGGCTGCTGCTCTTTGACTCCCTAATTGATTGAAGATCAAACCCGAGCACCCCCCCATGATATCTGTCACATGCACCTGCTTATAATACAGAGCCATGAGGTCCCAGTGCCTTCCCAGCTGATGTGCAACGTGCACAGTGTTCCCTGTGCCTTCCTTTTCTTGCTCGGCCTCTTCCTGAAATGCTCCCAGACAGTCCACCCTGGTGCTGCCCTGGGACAAGAGCCGTATGACATCCCTGCTCCTGGTGGAGCTCAGTTTCAAGGCAGGACATGCCAAACAACACTGCTTTTCACCTGCTGCCGAAGCCAGAGCATGTCTGGGGTCTGAGTTAAGCTGACAAGGCTCTTCCAGGCAGCAGACAACTGAGGAGAGACCAGACACATGACTCTGCAGGGCTCTGGGCTCCAGCCGTGAATCAGGCTCTCAGATTAGATTCGACAGCCCTTCTGCTAATTGCCATGACTCAAGAGAAGGAGCGAGGCAGGGCCCCTCTTGTGGCTGGTGGCATATTTTGCTGCTTTATGATACTTTTCTTTCACAGCTCTCACTGATTATTTTCTGTCAGTCCCTTCTTCCTTCCTCTGCAACCCTTTATTCTTTCTCCTTTCTCTTTCCTTGCCCCTTCCCTCTTTTTCTCTGAACCACGCACCACAATAACAGTCACCATGTTCAATAAATATATTAATGATCACTCTGGGAAGCAGAGGCTGGACTTGGTCCAGAGTGCCAGGAAGCAGTCATTGACCTAATGAGAACATATATTTAAAGGGGGGCAGAGAGAGAGAGAGAGAGAAAATGTCTACTTACTTCTCAGGGATGCTCTAAGACAAAATGGAACGAACAGCAAGAAACCCCTTCTTGCCTAGGAAGGAGATACGAGACCAGAAGGAAAGGTGACGCGTGACAATGAAAGCAAATAAAATCTTGACCCACAAGGGGTCTTGGCTGCTCTCTGTACCTCCTTGTATATGACCCTTGCGACATCAGTTCCATGGTGGAGAATAACACCGGTGCCCCAAGTCCAAGTCTCGGTCTGGCTGCAATTTTAAGGTCATTCTACCAGCCATCAGGTGTGAGGATTCCTGGAGGACCCTAGCCCTGTTCATTGCTTGCACAAGCTTCCTCATGTTGGCTGCCTGAAAACAGCGTGATGTGGATATAGGGAGACTGGAAGCTGATGCAGTGATAGATGCGAAGAGTAGGGAGGAGTGAGGAGCTAGCTCTGACCATCCAGCTGAGCAGGCTGCATAATTCCACCTGCAAATAGACCTTCCCAAGCTGCTTACCTGCAGCACTGTGATTTGCATTGCATGGTCCTCACCGTGTGCCTGAGTGCTCGGCTTTTCCATGCAAGGTGGTGGTACCCAAGGCCTGACCCACTGAATTCCCAATAACTGTGGTGGGCCGTGCCAGTTGAGCAGAAGTCCTTAATTCACCTTTTTGCCAACACTGTCCTTTCACTGCAGTCTTCTAAATCAGAGGCTGTGGAGAAACCTTGTCAGTGTTTTTCTCTTCTCTGTGGCCTTGCCTGTGCTCAAAAAGCAGAAAGGTACAGACAAAGGAAGTGTTTGTCTTATAATTAAATAGGAGTAGAAAGGGACAGTTGTGGGTAAGAGATGGGGCTGTGATGGGTTCTCCTTGTGGCAGTCGTGACCTGTTCCTATAGCTGGATGCTGCCCGGTGTTCTCTACAACTTACATGGCCTGTGTATTGGTTATGCAGCGTGCACTTGGGACAGTGGGGCTGGAGAGGAATAAAACTGGGTTAATTATCATTGAGATATATATATAAAATACACAGCTGTGGGCTGGCTTCAGGGGCAGGGACGAGGGTGGTGGTAGGCTGATGTAGATCAGGTGCAGCTGTGGCTGGTTCTGGTAAGGGGTTGGGCAGCTAATGAAGAGGGAGCAGCCAAGGAAGAGAGAGTGGAAGAAGCATGAGAAGACATGCTGGAAGAGGAGAGACTAGGAGAAGGCAGCAGAGGGACTGGCATGAAGAGTATGCTGGTATGTGATGGTAAAAGACCTTGTTGCAGCTGGCTAGTTTGGAGAGTGCTGCAGCACAGGGCGAGCCAAAGGGAGCAGCAGAAAGCAGGTCGGCCACAGCACAGAAGCTCAGCTGCAGAATGAGGTTGCTGCTGCCCCTGGAGTGATAAGATGTTAGGGGGATGCCTGACTCGCTCTGTTGGCCTCTTCCAGGTTGTCACTGTGGTGCTGAAAGCTTGCAGGAACTGCTAGGGTAAAAAAGAAATTACAGGGAAGGAAAAAAACCAACATAAAAAATAAAAACTGTCCCAGCTGCTCTCTATTATTTTGCCAGCTCTGTCACTTTCTTTTCTGTGCTGGATTCTCATTCCAGTACAGGCTCCAGAGATACCTTCAACAGCCTCAAGTCCTTCCTGTTAAAGTTTGGTTCACATACGTGTATAAGCAATTTCAGTCTTTGCACAGACAGACCAAACCCTGACATTCTTGTCCCTGCTCGCTGAAGTGCCTGATGCAGTAGTTTGTTACTCCCCCAGCTTGCGTGCCCCTCAGCCCACGCTCCCTGCTTACGGAGCTGTGCAGGGAGCCCATCTTCCATTCCTGTGGGGCCCGCCTGGCCATTTTTATTAAACACTTGCTAACTGATCACACTGTGTCTGAGACCTTGGGTAGGTGAGGAGGTGGGAGAGGCAGTAGCAGCACCCTTGCTTGCCTGGCTATGGTTTTTACTTCCCCCCCCCTTCTGTTTCTGCTATTAATTTGTTAGGGACTGGCTCCTGCTCACCACTTTTTATACAACCCAAGGACAGGCTTGTGTAGCTGATAGTTTGCAAATTTTTAGTAATTTGATTTCAATTGGATGAATAACCCTTTAAAGCAAGATGTACATTAGCCTCAGAAATCTAATTGGTGATAACGGCACAGAGATGTGGAATGAGTGCTTGGTTCTGCTCCCTATTGCTCTCCCCTCCCACCCCAAAAAAGATAATTAGAATTTAATTTCATTCTCACCTATTCATTTGTCTAAATATGAGTGTTTAATTATCCATCTCAGCAGATAGCTATGTCTGCCTCTATGTGGATCTGAGCTATTCCTTTGGTATGAGGTTTTCCCTCCCCCCTACTTACAACTCTGATGCAGTGTTCTTACACTTTGAAGTTTAGCTGTGCTCAGTCTCATTATGAGGCTTGCCTTTGCCCAGTGCTCAGGAGCACTACCTGCAGTCTGCCCATGTCAGTAGCTACAACAGACCACAAGAAGTTAAAACGTACGGAAGGCTGAGAGTTTAACTTGGAGACTAAACCCCAAGAGAGAGCCGGGAGCCCGGGCAAGCTCCTGCTCTGCTGCCAGCTCCCTTGGCTGCGTGAGCAAATCATCTCACCCTCCGTCCTTGTGCCCCCTTGGGCAGTGCCAAAGCTGGGAGGAGCCCGCCTGCTTCTTTGGCATTTGGGTGGGCTGTGGACCCTCCTGTTACGGTACAGGTTGTGCAGTCTCAGGATCTGAGCCAGAGAGCTGGAAGTGATGGCACTGTGGATGGGAGCTTCTGAGTGAGGTGTGTCAGCTGCACAAGTAAAAGGAGCGTTGCAGCCCTGCTTTGAAAGTCCAGTGTGAATAATGCTTTTTACCTGCCTGGGTAGTGTTGTAACATGTTATAATGACATATAACATTGTGAGCTCCAGAGCAGAGCATCCGCGGAAATGAGGGGCAGGTAGGTAGCTGAGTGTTAGGGTGAGGCAGGATGGCTGGTGGTGTGGCAGAGCGGGATGCTGTGCCGCCGTGGGTCTGTGTGTGCCAGCTGCACAGGCTCCGTGAGCCCGGCCGAGCGCACGCGGCGGTGTAACGGGAGCACGTACGTGCTGCAGAGTGGGCTGTGGCCCCCTCTTAGGCTCTGAACACTGCCCGGGGGAAGTGCATGTTGCTTTCAGAGGCCCATGGGGCAGCTTACCTTAAACATAGGTTTTCAGAATTGATTTTTTTTTTTTTTAATTGGGAATGGGATCACGGAGTTTTAATCAGTCAAACGTGGTGCTGAATCTACATACAGCTCAGGGCCAAACCCTTTCAGTTTTTTTGAGGGCACTGAAGAATGGTTTATGGACAGAGAAGTAGGGGAGGCACAGGGTTCCGTTCCAGAGCTGCAGTTTGTTTTCCAGCTGGTCCCACGGTGTTCATTGCTGTCCGGCACCTGGAGCTCTCCCCACTTCCACTCTGCAGCTGCCAGGATCTGATCTGCACAGCACAAGGTGCAGAGCTGGAGTTAAAGGGGGTTTGTAAATGTTTTGTGCGTGGAGGAAATCTTGTACTCTAGGAAGCAGCTAGGCTTAACCACCCCGTGCTCCCTTGTGAGCAGGCCAGACCCTTCTGGGCAGTAAGGGCTTTGGCTGCCTTAAATTTGCTTTGAACTTTGCATTCAGGTCAGCTTACCTGGAGAGCCCAAACGTGTCCCAGAGTTTGACCAAACTACAGTTCATGGGAATATTACTCAATGCCCCAGTTTGGCCTGTCTTTAGCAGAAAGTTTTCAAATGTCTGAATTTTAACTTAGAAGAACAACTGTTACTGCTGTAAGCTCAGTAGCTGGGAAGTGCCTATCCCATCTCTGTTTGCAAATAAAATGTGGGGAAGCTGGGAAGCTGGGACAGGTTTTCTAAACTGCTACATATGAGGAAGAAGAAGAATAGGAAAAATGAGGTACATGTGGAACTACTAAGTACAGTTCTGAGCATAGCTTTATCAGTGGAAGTTAATATCTACTAAAATCTAACAATCCCCTAAAAGAACTACTGAGAGTGCAACCAGGCTGCTTTTCTGAGCCAGACTTGCAGGAAGAGTGCAAAACGCGTGCTATCACATTAGTAAAACTTGCAGCAGCGGCATGTCTTGGATGTGAAATTATTTCCGTGCTAAGATTTGTTTTCAGTTGATTTCTGAACTAGGCTGAAGCAGGGGCAGCCGTTCAGGAAAGCACTTAAACAGACACTCAAACCTGAGTTAAGCCCCATTGACTTCACTGGTCATGCTTAAGTGTTTTCAGGCCCAATTCAAAGCACATTGAGATTGGAAGAAGGGCTCGCTCTTAATTCAGCAGGTTTTAGATTAGGCTTTTTCTGCAGTCAGGTGGTCTTCAGCTACACACTATTGCTTTTTCTAGTTGAGGACAGAGGCAGGAGTGCTGTAGGGATACACAAAATGCACAAAAATGCATTTGGCCTCTGATACTTGTGATATTTGCAGCCACTTATGTTTAATGCTTTTGGGAACGTACATCTGCAGGAGCTGATGTATACGCACAGCTAAGGAACGAGCATGTTCACTGGCAGGTGCTGAGAGATGTAGGAGTGCATTTGTGCAAGGATACGGGCTTGCTTGCCAGTTTGGTCTCAAATGGCTGGGTTTCTCATCAATCACACTGACATGGAGAAACAGTGGTGGTCACAGACCTCCTTTGGGTAGTGGGGGAGATCAGTGTTCCCTGGTATCAAGTGGAGACACCAGACCACATAAGGTCAAGCATTGCCTTAGCCGTCTGGATTGGTGTAGATGCTGTCTCATAGCAAGGGGGGGAAAAAAACCCCAACGAAACCCCAATGCCCTTGGTTGCTCTGTCTTAATTTAGGATATTGTTCATCTAGAATCTGCTGTTCCTGCTTGTCAGTGGGCAGAGTGACAGCATATGTGACGTTAATTTCCGAGGTGGGAAATGGCTAATTATTTACAGCTGTGGCAGGTGTGGAGGAGGGAATACAGTACAAACATATTTGGGTTTTCTTCATAAAATGTCACTGCTTAGTTCTTTCTGCTTCCTCTGAACGTGTCCTGTTAGTTGGGGCAACATCCTGCAGTCCCCACACTCATTAGGGAGACTGCATGCAGCAAGGAGAGGTTCTCTCACTGCTGTCCAGCTCACCTGCAGGTCTCACTTCCAGCAGCGAGTCCTGCTGTGGACACTCAGGACTGCGACATGCGTGCAGTGTGGCCCATCCCAGCATCCCACACTCAGCTCAGGAGGTGGCAGTAGTTGTGGTTGAGAGCTAGGAAGAGGGAGTTTGAGGACCGTGGGGGGGGTTGTCATGATGGAGCAGATCTTTTAAGTGGCAAGAGATGCAGTGTTCAGCATGTGCCATTGACCTCTCTGTTTGTTTGTTAACAGGATACACACCCACTGGGATTTAAACATCTCCTTCCGAGAGACCTCTTGCAGGTACCATTTTGGGGCACCTTCTTTGTATGGTAGGCTAAGAGTTTACGGTATGTTACTGGCATATGGATGCTGTTAGATGTGAATGAACATTTCTAACTGTTAGTGCTGTGGCTTTTTTCTTCCTCCTTTGTTCTTCTTTCTCTCCTTCTTTTCTTTTCTTTTTATTTTGGGGAAAGTTGTGAGGGGAGGGGAGGAGTCTCTGTTATGGTGGAAGAGAGACTTGAGTCGACAGGTAAAGAAAGCCTGTTGTTGGTTTTGATATGTTTACTCTGGTCCCTTCTTGGAAGAATGCAGGGTTGGGGTGGCCCAGATCTGTTTCCTGACATGACAGACATGGGAGTATGCATCTCATTTGCAAAAGTGTTCCTTTGCTCAAAAGGCTCATTAAAGGCCAAACTGACTTACGCTCCTGAACTGCTCAGGAGTTGCAGTGTTATGCTTAGCCAGCTTAAAGCAGTGCTACCTTAAAAGGTGGGCCTGTGACTGTAAAGGACAAGAAATCGCTGGATGACAGATGCTTTATATAATACGATTCCACTGAGACACCCTGGTCCTGCAAAAACTTATGCATGTAGGTGCTGAAGTATGAAGTCTTGGAGCCAATAGGACTCTGCATTTTGCAATGTGAAGCATGAATGGGTTGAACTACAGCTGCAAACATGCAGTGCAAGAGTATTCACAAGTCAGCTCAGGAAAAAGTTGACATTCAGAAAATTACAAGTGTTTTACAAAGAATAAATAAAAGGAATGACATAGAAGTCTGAATTGTGAGAAGAGAAGGATTGCAAAACCTGTCTGGTATATTGGTTTTGGAGTCTGGTTTCCTGCAGTAACAGATAACCTAAGAAGGTGGAAATTCATAAACTGAAGGTACCCAGTTACAAACATGAATAGTCCTTTGTGACCTCTGGGTCGGTTGGTATCCTGAGCATAGTGTATTTTCTGTATGTGTTGCTAGTAGTCATAAACTTACCTAATCCTTTAAAAACAGAACTGCAGAAATTTGCCTCTGTACTAGAAAAACTGGAATTTTGAAATTTCTCTTTTATACTGAATTGCCACATCGGAGTGAAATAGTAGAGCCTGGCAGGTACTGCTTGTTTTCTAGAACAAGAAAAACTGATCTGTGCAGCTGTGAAACTTTTTGGGGAATATAGAAGGAACTAGATAGGGTGCAGAACAGTTCAGAATCTGGTTCTGCAGGTGCTTCATACATAAATGTGTACTGTAGGAATCAGGATCTGGCCCATTGGATCTGCTTGCAAATAGCAGCCCACTAATAACTTTTGTTTTGCTAGGTAGTTTCTGATGCTTTATGTAAACTTC
This sequence comes from Falco punctatus, assembly GCF_963210335.1. Taxonomy (NCBI): domain Eukaryota; kingdom Metazoa; phylum Chordata; class Aves; order Falconiformes; family Falconidae; genus Falco; species Falco punctatus. The sequence continues at coordinate 104,383,835 of NC_137582.1, forward strand.
CTGTTCAGTTAAATATTTATAAATGGTAGGAAAACATTACTGTTGCTATTATTGCTACTACAACTGCTGCTGCTGCTACTATACTTGTGGAAGTGCCCACTGCACACTAGGTACTTCACAAACGTTTCAAGAAATTATTCATACTCCAGAGACATCAGATTGTCTGGACAAGGGAGTGCAAATAATTTTAGCTGATGACTTTTATGACAAGGCTTAACGTGTGTAAGACTCGGTGCAGCAAATACAGCGTTTGCTCAAGAGAACATTGTTTAAGAGCTTTAGGGAGACATACCTATCAGTGCTGCGGCTGATGTGGACATTTCTGTTGTATCTGCAAGACTGATGCATCACTGACAGAATCAGGGAGTATTAGATATTACTTCCATCACCATCACATGCCCTTCAAATGCAGTGCTAACAAGTTCTGCCCCTGTTCTGTGTGCTCCCAAAAACCCCAGTGGCACAAGAGTGAAAGCGGGCAGCAGAGAAGTGAAGGACAGATGTGCTCTGGCATTTTAACCCATTCACACATACCCACTCCGCCAATAATTTGGACTGTTCTTGTTGGCAACATTGGTGTGTGAAGGTTATAGCCTAAACTTTGCACCTGGAGGGACAAGTCCATCTGTATTTAATTGAGTACTAGAGTATGAGTTAAGTCTTGGTGTTGCCATGAGGCTCAACGGAGGCAGTGGGGAGTGAAGGGTGGCAGATCAGTACCGATTCATACTCCATTAGGGAACAAGTGAGGGCAGAGGTATTCACTGGTGTTTAAGTAAGCGCAGACTTTGGCCCTGACATGTAAAACCCAGTAAGTCTTAAAATTTACAGTGTTAAGAATACATAAACCCCACCCTGTCTGTAAGCATCTAGAAGCCAGTCGAGAAGGCATATCTCACACAGCACTCTGTAAAAAACAGCTGAAGTTTTTTGTATGGCAGCCTTTAGAATAAAATCCCTGGTTTGTTGCTGTAAGCTTTTGGGACTCTAAAACACAAAAGAATGGATTCCTTCCATGATTTCAGCCTAGAGCAGGGTTTTAGGACTGAGTTATAAACTCCTAAAAGGCCGAGGTTTGTAATGGAAGTGCTGACACAAGCCTTAATTAATAGCCACGTGAACAACGATTCTGCACAATAGCAAGTAAAGGGTGCAAACACCTTTAGAATTCCTGTTTAAAAAAAAAATATATCTGAACTTGCAATGTATAGAATAAAATAATGGTCTGATTTTTTATTTCAACAAGGACAGTTCTTGGGCTTCCTTGGCTTAAGTGTTTGTTCCCTTCAGTTTAGCTCTGTCCTGGCAGAAACATTGGTAGTTCCTCCTGGGAACAGAAGTTTTGCTTTTGGAGATTAAACAGTTAGTCCCAAATATAAAAAAATTGTGCCCATCCCGCTAGTTCAGAAGAGAACAATGTGTTACACTGTGTGGGAAAGAAAGTAATTTGTGTGCTTATATGTCAGTACAGAAAAAGGTTGTATGTTTAAGCAACCTAAATTGCCACACCATTCTGTAAGACATCTGGCGTATCTAAAATACATCATGGGATGGCAAAAAGGTTTAACTGACCTTTGTTGTCAGTGACCTGCAAATTCAGCCCATGGCAGTTAACACAGGTCATCCCAAACCCGTGCCAGGAAATCATTATGATGCACTACACCTGCATGCATACACAGTCACCATGCTACTTTAAATCAAGCAGGTCTGAGAACTGCCATCGTAATTTACCTGCCTCTTTGTCATAAGTTTGCCTTTGATCTTCCTTTCCAAGTTGTCAGAGGATACCTGGATTCATTGGCTTGAGCCACCTTAGAATTTCTGCCTGCATTGCCCTGGATAAAAAGACATTTAACCTGGTACAAATCATTCTATATGCAAAGAACCAACAGCTCAAGATAGGGGAATTGTCCTGAAAGGGGAGATTAGGATCTCTCCTTCTCATGCCAGGTGCTTTGCTCCCTTCCCTTTTAACCTTTGAAGTTCATGCAGGTTTGAGATTTTGTTTACAACTAGTCTTCCTTTAAAATTTCCTTTTTAAGGTAGAATTCCCTTGTATGAACATACCGTTCCTGGAATAATTTGCTGGAATGTGTTAAAGTTGTTATTTTGAAATAGTGAACACAAGGTTAAAGCCTGGTCTCCGCCACAAGATGCCTGCTCTCTGCTCCCATAGATTTAAGCATGAGTCACAGTTGCTCAGCACCACGGGCAGGATTACCTTTCTGAGGTTGAGGTATCTCATGAAAATAAATTGTGGAATAGAAAGGAGTTCCAGGGAGGAAAAGGATCTTTCTTCTATTTGTTGCCACTTGATGTATTGAGGGAACTTCGGGGAGGTGAGTGACAAATAGATAAGAGGCGGTGCATGTTAATGCCATGCAGTGATGCAGCTGGGTATGGAATAAACATCTTGCCCACCTGAGAATTTCAAGAGGCTGTCAGTGCAATTAAACCATTTCTGTTTCCAGAGTTGTTTACTGCTGCCCTTGTTAAAGATGGCCTGACTGGTAGGAAAGAAGGTGGTATGTGATTTGGTTAAAGCTGGGTACAAAGACAAGGAGCATAACGGAGAATTGATCTGGGCATCTTGACGTCCAGGTACATGCTTTAGCTTTTGGTTCCATGGTAAGCAAGCTGAAGACTGTCCAAGGTAGCATTTCTATCTTCAAAGTCCTGTGCTGGTGCAGGCATAAAACAGTGACAAAGGACAGAGGCAGGAGCATGCAAGAGAGTCTCTTTACTGCCATAAGAAAAAAATCCACTTGAGGGGACACTCCAAGCTTATTGGGCCTCCCAGGGGGCAATTTTATCTAGGTGCATGTCACATGAAGGCTGCATAAGGACATGTAAAGAAACAAAAGCATCATTTGCCCAGAGCAAATAAAATGCATTTAACAACCACAATTTAAACAAAGATTACAGTGGTGTGTAACCAGCCTTTCTGAATGGGCATGAACCATATTAGAATGTATTTTAAGCAGACAGACTTTGGCCAAGAGCCTGTGTATGTATCTGTTGAAATCTGACTCTTAACATACTTAGTGCGCCTTTCCACATTGATTTAACCCTGGTATAAACCCTTGCTCAGCCAGAACCAAGTTTAAACTGCAGTGCTTTTACTGGATTGTTACATGAATGTGTTTGGTCTACGTGGTACAGCGGCACGCTTTTTAGAAAACTGTATTTAAGGAGGAATGAAACAGGTTAGTCAAGAAGAGGGCATGAAACAAATGAGGCCAAGTGGAAGAAGCAGATGAAAAATACATGGGAAATGGGACAGGAGAAGCAAACTAAAGGGAAATTCACTGATTTAGCGCATTCCTTTGGAAAGACACACAGGGAGAGAAAAAGAAAGCAGGAGAGGAGTATTGAAAAGTAGATGGTTTTGAACATGTCAAGGCTGATCCTGACTCAGCACAAAGTATTGCTGTGTGGTACAGGTAAGGTTATCAAGTGCCAGAGCATCCTGCTGCTCTGCCCTTTAAGGATTGATATAGGATGGCTTCTGGGTTGTCTATTTATTTATTTATTTATCTATTTATCCTAGTAAGCTTTTGCCTTTTAATCTAGGAGACCTGAAGTAGGTACTAAAAGGTCACAAGAAGTTTTTAGCAGCTGGAAGCTGGATGCGATCCCTTAATGCCCTGCAGTCTTTAGCATCTGCTGCTAAAAGAGCTGGTATTTGTCAGATAAGCGCCTCTTAACTTACAGCAGAAAAATCAGACCGTGGCAGAGGGACAAGAGTGCCTTCAAAAGGGGGCCTGCCTTTGCCCTTCTGTCAGGCACTGGTTCCTGCCTCGACACCAATGCACAGCAGGGCTGAAGCAGCAGCGCCAGTTGAAAAAGCTGATAGTGAGCTAAACTAAACAGAAGGAGTCAGAATTTGCCCATCTGACTTAAGTCAGGGCAGAGAAGACTGATGAGATACTGTATATAGACCTGCAGAGGTGTTTCCATAACTCACGATGACTTTGGAGGACAACTGTGAAGCTGACTCTTGACTGTATAGTACAGAAAGCTTAAAAAAGATCCCAGTGAAATACAGCAGAATGCATTAACTGTGACTCCTGGACTGGTATGAGGAGGACACTTACTTCACATGAGGCTGAATACAGTCCTTCCAGATTATTTCTGCTGTGGCTTTGGGACATAGACTGCTTAAGGAAATGTTTTAATCCTCATCTTGGCGGCATATACAAAGAGCTCTCACCTTTGTAACTGTTAAACCAGTGAACCAGGACATGCTTCCTGAAGGCAAAGCCAATAAATAGAAGAAAGCTCTTGGCTAATGCCACTGTTGTTGGCAGTCAAGGCATGGCTGTGTGGAGACAATATGTTAAAGGAAAAGACTTTCCAGATGGGTGAACTCAGTTTGTTCATCAAACAGTGACATACCTGTTTGATTATGGACAATAGTTGCCCAGCTAGTAAATGGATGTGTTCTTTTGTTTAACTGGGAGAAGAGAAGTAAAGTAAATACACAGCAAATCCACACAGTTGATAGACATTAACCGGAACGTTCTGTGTCTGAATGAAGAGCATTTGGGAATGTTCAGCTAGGGAGCTAAGCCTCCAGTTCCGTAGAAAAAACCCCTGTAAGCAACCTTTGGTTTGCTTGCGTTTCATCAGCCACGAAGCATCCATATGAAGTTCGAAAGCATAGATGCTGAGATAAAACAGGAGGAGCTGCGAGGTTCCGTCAGCTGCTTTTTGGGGGACTTCAGGTGGCAACAGTACAGACCTGGCTCTATGCTGTAGAGTATAATATTTCCTTTTATTTGTGGATCTAAACACACCCCCACACACAAAAGACTGCTACTGGCAGGAAGCAAAGTCAGTCATTCTTGATACCACCTTGCTGGAAGGCACTGATGAAATTTAGCCATAGACATTGTGTGTATTCCTGGACTCCACAGAAGCCGCTGGCAGGATGTTCCCCATGGCCCACGTGAGTGTGTTAGTTAGGCTGGGGATTTGCAAGGACGCATGCAGAGCAGAGTTACAGGTAGCTTTTGCTTCTCCCTTTCCTGTAGGGATAAAGGCAAACAAAGCCTTATCTATGCCTTATTGATGCAGATTCTGGAGCAAACGTAGTTGTAGAGAAGAGTGGATGAACAGGGAGGAAAAAAAAGAGTAACTATTGGTTTGCTGAAAAGTATTATTTGATCTGAAAAAATTATTTCATTATTATTTCATTAGCAGTACTTTTTGCTCATATATTCATTCCCAGGAAGCTTCATTTGGGGTTGGGGAAAGGAGACCATTTGTGTACTAGCAGGGATTCAGAGAAGTGATAGAGCAGAGTAGGTAGCTGATAAACTAGGTTTAGCTTTCATTTTAAATCTAGAAGAATAGAATTATATTTCAAATAAGATAGGTGAGAAAAGCTATTAGATACCTACAAGAAAAGAGGGAATGTTTATTCAAGAGTAGTGTTCTTCGTATTTATCCCCAGCGTGTTGTCATCTCTAGGGTATCTATCATGGGAGGGGGAGTGTAATGGACCTTTTGTAGGGCAGCTGAAAGGACTCTGGATAAACCGGGCATGTGAGGGCATCTTAAGACCCTGGTATATTATTGAGATATGCATAAGCTTGGTTGCAGCTTTGGGGAGGCATTCTTGATGTATTTCAGCTGCATATAGCGACCAAAAAGAGAATCGTATCCTTCTGCTTTTAGATGGTATGTTGGATCAAAACTTGAAGGGCGTGTTTCTGGAATAGAAGGTTTTCTGACCTCCCTTTTCACACCCTACTGTGAATATGTCTGTCTTGTCCTTAATAGATTGGATATGTGAGTGATTGTTGTAGCTCATCGGTTCCCACTGTCCATTGTCTAAACTTACACCCTATCGCCCATTCAAAATCGCTCATTTGGGTATTTTAATATTTCATCAGTTCAAAGCAAGTGTCTTAATGAATTGAGAAAATGAGAAGAATCTGGGAGATTTAAAGAGACCTTATATCCGTTAGGCGCACTAGCTGCGTGTCAGCAACACATTCTTTTTATTGGCTGAGCAAAACATTCTGTTACCGAGGCACATTGGAACGCGGCATCTAGACAAGTCCAAAACTTCATGGAACGCTCTGCATGTCAGCAGGACAAGCCCATTGGTTGTGGTGCAAATCAAATGTGCCAAAAAACCTGTCAGGAGAAAAATCAGGACCTCCAGGCTGCCTGGTGCTGCAGGCAGAGAGGAATTGTTTGGATCTTCCCTGCACTGCACGCATGCAGCAGGAGCAGCTGCTTAGCTCAGAGAGTGAGGCTGTGGGTGTGACTTGGATTCTGACAAGGAACAGAGTTCCAGAAGTGCTTTTTAAGGGACGAGTTTGGAGATCCAGTGTGGGAGACGTTGGAACTTGGGGAAATTTGGGGTAAGCAGGGATGATTAGGTTGGTGTTACGGACGAACCAGGGAACTGGAAGAAGGGTTTATAAATGTGCACGGTGTCCTGGTTTCGGTTAAACCACAACACATGGGAACACACTAAGCCACTGGGAAGTGATGGAAGGGAAAACAAAGAGACCCCGAAGCTCTAGGGTGAGGGAGGGATCCGATGTGAGCTGCAGGAGTTCAAGCGGCAGGGAGTACTGGAGGCTGACTCACACGGTCTGTATAGTGAGGAGGCAGGGAAGAGCAGAATGTAGACGGTTTTAGGTATTCATGAAATGCACTTGACCCACAATAAGGGGGTGTTAAAAGTATGCAATGCCCCACCCTCCAACTGCATTTCTGTTTGCCATGGTTGCCTTCATTATTCTCCTAGTGAAACTTCCTTTGTTAGTGGCCAAGGTGAGCTTCAGCCTGTGCTCGGGGAGAGGGGTGGGTGATCAATAGCATGGGCTTGATGGATGTTCAGGGAAAAAACGTACAGACACTTGCAGTGGTTGTGGCAGATGAACTGATGAAGATGGACTGTTACGGAAAATCTTTCTGGACTCTGGTGAATTTGTGTTGGGTTGCTGCCCAACAAATGTGTGCGTGGAAGGCAGAAGTGAAAGATGTTTTCAAGGGACTAGTTGTGTGTAACTGGGTGCTGCACTTTCGCACTAAGAAAGAACGGCAGGTGGGAGAAAAGTCTGTAACTAACCTTCAGGCTTCTTGCCACCTTGGGGTACTGGGTTCCATGTCCTTATGAGAGGAAGATAGCACAAGATCTTCATGGTTTTTGCCTCAGAAGACCGCAGCAATGCAAGCATCACAGGGGAAAGGTGCTTCCCGGGAGCTGTACCTTCCCAGTGATGGTCTCGCACAGTGCTTACACCATACTTTTGTAATCCCTGTACTATTTACAAGTCTGGGTGAGTGAGGTGTCTCATCTGGAGGGCCGGTGTATCCTGCTGGTGGTGGAGGAGTTGTAAAGTGACTGACTGTGTTTAAGGTTTTCCCTACCTTACTTGGGTTCAGGCTCTCATAATTTCTTAGGCTTTGTGAGCTCCTCCTTTTCTCAAGTCCCTGTGCTCCTTTATCCGGCAGCACAGTAAGCTTTTTGGCTCCCAACATTACAACTGTGGTGGAAGTGCAGGATTCAAGATGCATTAGGCCTGTCTGAGAGTTTTCCAAACTCAGAAGCCCTATCTGCATTATTGTAGACAAGAGGGGAAATCTGAGGCTAAAATGCGTGGGCATCCCCTTTGTCAAGTGCTTTTGTGGCACCTTAGCAGATGGGCACATGTCAAAACCGACTCTCGGAATAAGGTGCCAGCAGTGATAGACTGGGTTTACACTTCATCTCAGTGCTTTATCTCTTCCACCTCCAGTCCAGCATCAATGTGGTGTTAGTTCCGTCTTATTTTTATTTATGGCCTTGCAGAGCTGAATGACAGAGCAGGATTAGAATAAAAACATCTTTACACCTAATTTTGGAGTTGCCAACTCTACTGATCATTTTTATGAACTGTCATGAGTATTAATGAAATTTTATGAGCATTTTGCTTGGGACATTGCAAGATTATTTTTATACTTTTTTTTTTCAAGGTAAGTCTGCAGGGAGAATTAGGGCTGTATGGCCCATAGTTGGGGTTGGGATTTTCAGGCCTCTCAGCTCCCTCCAGTTGGTCAAACTTGTTTACCCCTCCCTTGTTCCTCTTTACCCTTTCCTCATTTTTTCCCTTTCCTTCCCTTTTTGCCAGTGTCTGATGGGTGGCATCTTGTCAGAAGGTGGAGATGCTCAAGAGGCAGAAGTGGGATGTTGGTAAATTGGTAAAAAAAAAAAGGTCTATCGAGACTGATGTCTAAGAAGGACAGAGAGTGACTGAGAGGTTTTTTTTATCAATGATGAAGTTTTAAAAGGCAACCAAAAGACTGAGCAATAAAGATGTAACCAAGAAGGCCAAGGAATGAGGGGCAGCTGTGCCCTGAGCTTTGCCTGCTGGAAGTCATGCTTCTGCTTCTGTCTAGAGTGCAAAATCCTGGCAGGGTACAGCTTACCGCTGTGGCGGGGGAGGTAGCTGGGAGTCTTTCCATTAGCTTTACTGGGCCCTAAGCTGGGTTCCTGAACAACAGGGCCAGTCTGCACTGGATTGAGCATGTGAAAGTGCTGTTGAACACATTGCTGGCTACAAATGTCAGTTGCCAGGTAGGTGAGTGGTCTAGGTTTTTGCAGCAGATAGAGAAGTTAGAAATGAACTTGGGAATAAGGAGAGGGAGCCAGAAAGTGCATCATAACGTAGCTTGCCTCCCAGCAGTTTGCCAAATTGCAGTTCATGAAGTGGCAGGTTGGAGCAGCTAAGGCTGCCCAGATTGTGCCAGAGAGGTCGGGGAGTGTGACGAGTGGGATGGGGAGAGGCAGTAAGGCACAGAGTGGTCTGGAGGAAGGCAGCAACCCCTCTGCTCTTCAGAGTTGCACATACATACACTTGCTTGCATCCAGCTTCTTTGTCTGGGGCTTATCTGCCTATCTCTGATGGAAAAGTGACACAGCCTGTCAGTGGGTCATGCCGCCTATTGTTTAACAGTGAAACAAACTCTGCTGCCCCCCCTTGCACCACCCCCAGCCCCATCCACTTCTTTATTAGTCACCTGATCAGAGCCTTCAGATCCTTGACCCAAATCCTCCTGTGCCCAGCTTTAGGTCTTACCCTGCTCTGGCTGTTCTGTCCACCGTCGACCTGAGACGAGAGGTATTGGCTGTGCTCTGTGTGATTAGGGAGATGTTGCTGGATGTTTTGAGCTGTGTGCAAGGTGATAAGCAGGAGTGAGGGAGGAGGGGAAGAGCCCTTGATCGGTCTGAGCTGCGAGCTTTCCCTGATCCACATCCCTTCTCTGTTTCTGCTGACTCAGTGACCCTAGTTTTACTGCCTGGGAGTGTCACAGTCAGTGACCTTGCCTGTCTGCTCAAAGGCCATGGCAGAGTGAACCAAGACATGCTGAGGAGAAAGTTATTTTGCAGAATTTCTTATCCCAAGATGACTCTCAGCTTTGCCAGGCTGGAAGGTGGTTAATCCTGCACTGATTTGATGCTGTGCATGCAGCAGGGAGTCAGAGCGGTCATCTTTTGAAATGTACTTTTTTTCGTCTGGGTGGGAAGGTTTACATGCTAGTAAGGAAGAAGCTGAGAGGATTCATCAGCTCTTGGGAATGAGCAGATTATTTTACTCCCATAGCACTCAATTCAGTGTGGTTGGGGTTCTGAGATGGAGGGTCTCTATTTGTGTCTTGGTGGGCAGAGACACAGATCACACATTTTTTTCACTCTGAGCTGCCACTGTTAACTGGGAGTACAATAGGGTGATTTTCTGACAGATTCTGTGCAGGAGGTCAGACGAGGTAGATATAATGGTCCTTTCTGGGGCTTAAAATCAATGAATCTGTGATTAAATGGCCCACAGAGGCTGGGCATTGCAGGATAAGGGAAAAGGAGTGATATTGGTGGCATTTCGTGTGGGAGCTGCGGTCAGGTATTTCTCTTGCGGCAGCACAACAGCCAGTGATCCCCAGGTCATGTCTGTCTTTCTGGGTCCTTTTAATGAGCCCCAGATTTACCTGTGCATGGTAGGGAGACAGAAGGTGGATTTTTTTCAAGGGCTGAGCTGCATTACACATGTTTCTCTGGAAATTGGTTATTAGTTTTGTTTTGGGTTTGAAAAAACGCTAACTAAAAACTACGAGAGCCTTTGAGTGGTTATTTTATACCAGTCCTGACTTCACGTAGTTGTGCTGTTACATAAGGTGGTTTCTCAGAGCTGTAATGATGCAACAGTATTTATAGACCAATCTGGGTTTTGCTTTTAGTGGCTTCCATAAAAAGCTCATTATTCCCTTCACACAGTCACCAACTGATTTACATGCTCGTCCTGTCCCTGGGCGTGTGCTCCAGTTTGGGTAGCCCTGAGCAACACACTCACACTGACTGCTTGTTGCTAAATCATAGAATTGTTTAGATTGGAAAAAAACCTTTAAGATCATTGAGTCCAACCGTTAACCCGGAACTGCCAAGTCCACCACTAAACCACGTCCCTAAGCGCCACATCTACAAGTATTTTAAATACCTCCAGGGATGGCGACTCCACCGCTTCCCTGGGCAGCCTGTTCCGTGCTGGACACCCTTTCAGTGAATTTTCTCCTAATCCCCAATCTAAACCTGCCCTGGTGCAACTCGAGGCCGTTTCCTCTTCTCCTGTCGCTTGTTACCTGGGAGAAGGGACCGACCCCACCTCGCTACACCCTCCTGTCAGGCAGCTGTGGAGAGCGAGAAGGTCCCCCCGAGCGCCCTCCTCTCCAGACTGACTCTCCCCAGCTGCGCCCCGTCAGCCCCGTGCCCGAGCCCCCTGCCCGGCTCTGGACACGCTCCAGCCCCTCAGTGTCCCCTTGCAGCGAGGGACTCAGCCCTGAACCCAGGATTCGAGCTGTGGCCCCACCAATGCCAAGTATGGGGGGATGGTCACTGCCCTGGTCCTGCTGGCCACACTGTTTCTGACAGAAGCCAGGATGCTGTTGGCCACCTTGCTGGCACACTGCTGGCTCATGTTCAGCCAGCTGTTGACCAGCACCCCCAGGTCCTTTCCCGCAGGCAGCTTTCCAGCCACTCTTCCCCAAGCCCGTAGCGCTGCATGGGGCTGTTGTGACCCAAGTGCAGGACCTGGCATGGAACCTTGTTGAACTTCACACAACTGGCCTTGTCCCATCAGTCCAGCCTGCCCAGACCCCTCTGCAGAGCCTCCTGCCCTCCTGCTGCTCAGCACTCCCACCCAGCTTGGTGTCACCTGCCAACTTAATGAGGGTGCACTCAACCCCCTCATCCAGATCATTGATTAAAGACATTAACCGGGGCTGGCCCCAGCGTGGAACCCTGGGGAGCACCCTGTGTGCCTGGTGCCAGTGGGATACAACTCTGCTCACCACCACTAGCTGGGCTTGGCCAGCCACCCAGCTTTTCACCCCACAAACAGTACAGCCATCCCAGCCGTGAGCAGCAGTAACTGACAACAGTCTGACTGTGACGCTGCTCTCATCCTCACAACACCAGAAACTTGTCTTTTGAGGAGATGGTGAGGAGAGGGGAGAGGAGATCAACAGAGAAGAAAAAGTCACTTGTGCTTCTGCAGGTTCTGGCAATATTGCCATCTCCTTGGAGCTGCAAAGTCTCTGTCGTTCCTGGCATATCGACCTGGCCAGGCAAGGTGCGTGGGCCTGGCTGGCATGGGTGCGTACAGTGCGTAGAAGGAAGTCACTGCCGAGTAAACGGAGTCTGTGAATCTGTTACTTGAGCTGGAGGTACCACTGGAATACACTCTTGAACTTGCGTCCGGTCAGGCTGGGAATGAGAAGGAAAAGAAACCTCATGCGTATTCCTCAGTGACACAGGAGGGTCTGCGTGAAGGATGCATGGGCACACACCTGTGTTGATCTCCCACTTTCCCTGGCTTTAATCAATGTCCTCGCATCTTATCCCCTGCAAGCTCTGACATTCCTCTTTTTGCATATTGGATTTTTTTTCTTTATTGTAGGGAGGGACCGAGGGTCGGGACAGTTTTATGGCAACTGTATTGATCAGTAAAATTTAATATAATCCCTGCACTTACTGTGTGATCGTTAAGGGGATGGAGAGCCAGTGAAACATATTTAAAAAGAAATATTTTCTGGTTTTATTTCCTCCCATGCTACTTTTCTGAGTCTCTTATCTTCTCCAAACCTGGCATCAATCTCCTGCTTTGCATCCCTTCAAAGACAGTCATACATTTTTGACTGGGTTTTCCCAGTTTGCCTTTGATTTGATTAATTATTATGAAAAGACTTATCCTGTCTGGTCCAGTGCTAGATTAATTCACCATTTTCTCAGTGAACTGTCTTGCAGTCTCTGAATCTCTGTAACTTTGTGTCTACTGAGAATATCACTCCCTCTTTTTTTATCTCAGGTGCATCTGGAACTTCTGCTGTGGAGTACCAGGTTGCCTCTTAGTGTCTAATGCCTCTCACTCACACAGTGCCCCTGTGCATCCCCATGTGTATGGAGAACAGCAGCACGAAGTGGTTAAACTGACATGCCAGCGAAGTCTGGGCAGGAAACTGGAGCAAAACAACGACAGCACGAGTTTCCAACCTGTGCTAAGTATCCTAACCATTGGAGCAGCCTTTTTTGGGTACTGCTGAGTGGTGCTGCACCACAGGTGAAATACCACCTTTGCAGAGTGACCTGCACTTTTTTATGCCTGATACCAAGCACTGAAAGGTTACTGTGTGTGATCTTGCAGCTCAGAGCATGGGTGGAGCAAACCCTGCCTGCAGCAGGATAGACGGTAGGAGGCATGCATTCTGGCTCACCCTGCGGGGAGGACGGGGCAGCCTTTGTAGTGAGGTTACTGTTGCCTCCTTGTTTGGAGAGGGCTGCAGCAAACAGGGAGGCAGCCACTATTGAAAATTATTTACATTTTGACCAAATTTTCTCCTTCCCCTCTCCTTCCCTCTCTTTGCAATCACTCTTTGCAGTCACTGTGAGCAGCATGTTGCAAGAATCACCAGACCCTGCGGGCGCCTGGCTGCCTCTGCTAACTGCAGAGACTCTGACACTGATTTATATTTTGGTTAATTGTCTCCATCCATTAGTCTCCTCATCCTTCTCCTTGTTAAAGATGCAGTTGCTCCTAATGTCTGTAAATGAAATACATTTAAAAGGCATTGCTCCCAGTCTGAATCCGGCTTGGGTTAACAATTGCTGGAAGCTGCCACCTCTGGAGGATCCCAAGGGCGGTATGTCTGCACGCTGGTGCCCGTACAGGGGCAGGGCAGCCCAGGCATTTGTCAGCACCTCTCTGCTTAACCTCTCTTAAGGGGCCAAGAGACTGAGGTGTCTGCTCCATTTGTCTAGTCCCCTCTGTAAGTCACTGCATGCTGAATGTGCTGGCAGGGCTGGCTCCAGAACCAGGCTGGGAAGAGGGCTTTCAGCAGGTGTAAGGGACTGGTTTGCTGGGACCATTTGAGACTGAGGAGAGGTGACGGGAGTGAGGGTCCAAATGCTGGTCAGCAGGAGGACCAGGGGACAAGACAGGACCAGAAGGGATCTTGGAGCAATAGCTGCTGGCTTCAAACAGTGCCAGTCAGAGCATTATGGTGCAGATGTTGCTCAAGAAAAGATTATCATTCCCAGAAGCTGGTCGCACTGGATTGCTGCATGTCTGATTACCACGGCGTCCCTGGAAGGGCTTGCTCCTAATTCATTTATACATCCCAAGGGATGGCCACAGTTAGCAAGTCTGACAGTTCAGTGGCAGTTCTTATGATGGACTTCTCCTTCCTTGAGCACAGGTTGTGGCTCATTAACTAGATTAGATGACGTTGCTCATGCAATGTGTGCCAGAAATGATAGTCCTGCTGGTTTAGCTGTTGTCCTGCAGGTGCTTCGCTGCGGACTGCACAGATGAGTCAATGGATTGTTGTGACATCTTGTCCCAAATAGACACCTTCTGTCTGGGTGATGTTTCCACCAGTTGATGTGGCTGTCTGTCTCCTTGAGTGCCTTTTCCTGTAAGCACTGCAGCTATCAAATGACCACTGGTGGACCATTATACTGCCATTACAGAAAGTCTCATCAGAACAACCAGCTTTGGGAGAGACAGAGGACCAGTTAGTTCCATTAAACATAGACACTGCAGCAATCAAAGCATTCATAGAGAACATTAGCAATGTATTTTTTCCTCCAGTGGTAATTTTTGCAGCCATTAGTTATTAGTACATCTCATTGCTGCTTTGCAGAACGGTCTTCTTATATCAGAGCATTGGGTTGTGACAGGGAATTTTAGACTGTCGGCTCTGATCTGTATCTGTGGTGTCCTGACTGTACTCCCAGAGTCCTACAGTGGTGTTCATTGGGTTTGGATGTGAGGTTTGAGGATGAGAAAGACTTGTTTTGTTTTTTCCTGCACCTAGCACGGAACCTGTGGCATATGCCTTCTATGCTGTGCTCCCCTGCAGTTTTCTTTTGCTGCCAGTGTAACAGGTCAAGTGTCCAGTGTTTTCAGAAATACCCTCCAAGGTCAAATGGCCGTTTTGTTAGAGAGCAGATTTCATTTCATATTACATGCAGGTAAAGGAGCCATTTGTACTTGTCCTTAAAAGCTCTGTGGTTGCTGCTTGCAGCATGCATGGCCCGAGTTGTGGTGTACCAGTGAGCTTGCTCAGTTGCCTGTGGCTTAGGCAAAACCCTTATCACAGCTTTCCTGCATTCCTAGTAAATGGATCTGTTGCTCCTGTGCCCTCTCTTCATTAGGTTTTGAAAATTGCCCAATTCATAATAATACCCAGCCACTTATCCTACTGTTGCTTTTGGCAGCAGGACACAGCCTTGTGGCAGGGTGGGAATCCTGTTGGATGGAAAGCAGCTTGCAAAAGCCTAGGACATTCTTTTCAGTGGGTAAATGGGCAAGGAAAAGGCAGGATAGATACATGGCATGTTTGGTGGGATGGTTACTTCTCCGATGCTATGTGGAGCACAGTCATAAACAAGCACGCATCACCACTGCCAGCTTTACTCCTTGTTGAAGTGTCTTCCTTATGAGGCCAGGTTCATTACGAGGTCTGTGCCACTTGCAGCTGTTCCCAAAGCTGCAGAGTTGGCCTTGAGGGTTCGACAGTGCTGTTAGGTAGCT
This sequence comes from Falco punctatus, assembly GCF_963210335.1. Classification (NCBI taxonomy): domain Eukaryota; kingdom Metazoa; phylum Chordata; class Aves; order Falconiformes; family Falconidae; genus Falco; species Falco punctatus. The sequence continues at coordinate 104,398,921 of NC_137582.1, forward strand.
GCTACCTTTCCCTTCTTTCTTAGTAGGAGGGACAGCTTTCTGAAGATGGGACCTCACTTCTTTATCAGCAGTCACCACATACTTCTTTGCCACACAAGATCCTCCGAATTTGTAACCTTGTACTCCTCTCCACTGCTGCTAAGTATGATGTTGGAAAAACAGGATGGTGGATTCAAATAGAGAGTGAGCAACAGGATAATCAGGAGATTATCTTTACTAGGCATGTTTATATTCACTGTTCAGATACCAGACAAGGGTGAATTTTAATGTTCTGTATCGAGGTTAAATGTCTACTGGATTTGACATTCAGACTCAAAAATCTTGTAGTGCTACAAGTTCTTTCCTAAAACTTTGCCCGCCAAAATAGCAGAAATACTGAAAAATGTCTTGTGATCAGAGCTTTGACCATCCTGAGCCAGATAGCAGAAGAAAGGTCTTACAAGACGGTCAGTTACGTGGAGTCACTTCCCAGTTTGAAGGCAAATCTGTACATGGCCAACCAGCCACGTGCCCCTGGAGTTGCTGACAGTACATACTCTTGTTTTCTACCCTTCATTTTGCTGCAAGAGCAAAACCTGCTGTCGTGAGATGGAAGTGCCCAGGCAGTCATGCCTCAGAACATGTTCCCTTGCTGCTTGGAAACATACCTGTATTACTGTGGGTCCCCAAACCGTTAATTACCAAAACCCATGCAAACTGCACGTTGCCATGGCAACCTGCAGCCCTACAGAAGGCTATTTGTCTCCTCCTTGACCTTTCAGGAGATCTGTATCTTGCTCAAGCCCCCTTCTCTAATCCGTTTTTTAAAATATAATATTATGCTACTGGAAGGGATCAGACCTTTAATCTGATTGTGTGTGCATGTGTCAGTGCATGTCTTGGGGGGGTGCCTGCATTAACAGGCACCCAGCAGCGGCTCAGAGACAAGACAAAGGAAGAGCAGAGCGTGACTCTGCCCTGCTGGGGCTGCAAGTGAGCATCTGGGTGGAATGACTGCCTTCAGCACACAGGTGGGGGAATCCTCTACATGTGAAGGACTAACTCTCTGCATTCCCCTTGATGCGGGCTCCTTCCCGCTGAGGTCATGCAAGAATTGGGCTTTTGCTGGTGAGGACTTCAGGGGGAATGCTGTTACACCCATTCCAGTTTCCCTTCCAGTGAGCCTAGGTCCCAGCCTCCCGTTGCATCACTCACTATGCCAGACAAAGCAGCCAAGTTTTAGGTGTTACTGCATGTATGTTGGTCTCCCCAAAGTGCACGCTTGACCTGGGTCCTGCAAAGCTGGATATTCTTTTGCCTGTTGTGTTCCCTCTGAGGGAAGGATCTTTAATCCTGCACTGGCTCTGCTTGCTGGGGCCCCGAGCTGATGAATTTGTGGCCTGTTCTGTCTATGACAGGATTCCTGTGAGCGAGTTTGGTGGTGTATAAACCCAGAGGAACAAACATCCTTTTCCTCAAGAGACTTGCTGTCTTTTCAAAACACTGTCCTGTATGGTGAGCAGGTTGAACACACAGAGAACACCCTGTACTCTGGGCTGAGGGTCTCGTTTCTGTGCTGTGCCACTTGTTCAGGATGCGCTTTGCGCTGCTCAGCTCCGGACATGGAGACCCAGTGCCTGCGAGATGGGCTTTGGTAGGGGCTGGGCTGGGCCTTTTCCACGGGATGTGGGCACACGAGTCTGTAGCTGACAGGTAGGAGTGAAGAATGAGGAGTGGGACTGAGGAATGAGGGAACAGTCAGTCAAAGGCCATTGAAACACGGGGCAGAGGACCAGCATCCCTGCCCAGGTGTGGGCACTAACCGAGCACAGGGGCTCCCTGTGCCGCGGTGCCGTGGGCGTTTGCTGGGCGCCGGGGCTGCTCTGCCGAGAGGAGCGTTGCTGTGCGGTTCACCTTCAGCAGGGGGTGAGTGGTTGGTTGAATTTTCAGAGAGCTGTTTTCTGTGGAGAAACTTGCCAGGCTCTTTCTAGGATTTTTGTGGCCGGTGGATGGGCCAGGGCTGGGGTGGATGTCTGCCTGCTGGTGTGGGTGAAGGCGATTTGGCTGAGGTGTTTGCCTCCGGGCCGGGGGCAGGAATGAGTTGTGAAGGGGTTTGGCCAGGCTGGAGGCACAGCTCATGTTTTGCAACTTTTAGTACATGGGCCGAGCAGGTGTCCCACAGCCTGTGGCAGTGCTAGGTGTTCTGCCTTCCCGCTGGGCCAGCGAACCTGAGGCAGTGGGGTGTCAGGGCTGGGAGCGCAGCTGCAGTGCCGCAGCCCAGGGTAGCAAGTAAGCAGTAGCAGCTAGTTTCTGAAAATTGCTTGTAGCTGGGCAGAGTCCTTCTTCCTGGCCAAAGCACTGTGTAAATAGCATAGGACTTGAAGGACTGAAACTCAATTAAAAGTTAAACTTTCACTACCTCTATTAAATGGCATTGAGATGAAAGCAGTTGGTTGGGCTTTGCTCTGTGGAGGTTCAGGAGGGTCTCTTGTAAAAGTGATGTTTGTTTACTATCTCATGCAAGTCACGGGTAAGCTGGAGGTGGGAGAGTTGTCAGCTGCAGAACCAAAGCTGGTGTTTTATTCTGGTGACCCACCATGGTGGTAGAAAGACCTCTGTGGTCTGAGCAGAGCCTTACACAAGTCCGTCCCTTATTAGAGTCCACATAGTCCCTGAGTGTGCTTGCAGCTGCGTGGAGCTATATTTGCTGGGGCCAGCTTGGCCTACAGCATTTTAAAAAAATGCTTAAAGCCTTTACCTACACAGAAAGGTATCTCAATTTTTCATAAGCAGCTCTGGTTACCTTTCACTCTCTTTTCTCATGCGAAGACTGAGCCCCAGCTATAAGCTACCTCCCGTTGTGCCAGGTGTAGAACAAGCCCAGAACAAAAAGGCAGTCTGCTTCAAACCTCTGGTGCGCTAAGACAAAAGGAACAACTCCTGGGGACAGTTTGATGTACTAAAAGCTGTCGTAGCCTGTTTGCCTTATCTCTAGTCTTTCTCCCCTTTCCTCTCAATGTCACCTTGGTGTTCCGTTTGCCTTCTGCAAAGGTTTTCCGGCAAAGCCATGTTTTCCTGGGATCCTGCCGAATTGCGAATTGCGTGGGTGGACTGAGTTGAATTCAAAGACTGTAGTGTGTGCCTGTCAGCCCTGTGGTATCTGCTCCCATGTGGAGTTACGACTTGCTAATGCTCCTTTGCATACCATGCTGATTTTAATTTGAAGGCCTTGGAAAATCTCCTAAACCCAAAAGATTTTTGGGGAAGAAAAATACAGTTTCTTGTGTGGTAACGTTTCCTTCCACATACATCTCCGGGATATAGTTTTTGGTGGATATATCACAGTATTCTGCACTCTTTGCATTTTGGAGAATCAAGTCATGTGAAAGAGTTGCTATGCTCTTTTCCAGAAGGACAGGTAGTTGCATTTTAGTGGTGGAGAAAACAATTCCTTCTGGTAGCTGTCTTAATGTGTTTACATATCAGAGGTGCTTTGGGCTCGATTGGGATGCAAGACACTCTGCAAATGCAAAGATGTAATTATCCCATTTTTCTCTTCCTACTCCCTGCCTTTCTCGCTCTGCACTTCTGGCTCATATCCTCTGCCCTTTCCTGTGCATTGTGCTGATGGCAGCGTTTATCTGCATTTGTCCTCTGTCCCTGACATCCAGTTATTGATTGGCATGATTAAAAAGAACTGATAATCACTTCACATTAATCCCATAAATGACTTAAGACACCAAAATATTTGCATAATGCATCTTAAAGGTGGCAGCTAAAAGAGGATAAGACCCAAAACTGCTTGGCACAGGAGAAATGGGCTTCCCACTCACCTGTGGGCTTGCTTAAGTAATTAGCCTTCTGCTTGCATAAGGAGGAATCTGAACTGGTTTAGCGGAGGAAGATGCAATGGGTGCTCAAAGGCTTTGAGATCTGAGCATCCTATCTCATTGCTAAGACTGGGGGTGGGGGGAGTGCGCGGGGGGGGGGGGGGGGGGGGGAGCAGCAGGGAACATGACAGCGGCTGCTGAAATGAGAGTCTGTTTTTGTCTGCTACATCTTGTGAAAATCTGGAGCCAGACGCCGGCTGAAAGTACCTCTGTCTAAAGACTTTCTGTCATAAACTTATCTGATTAGCAGAGAGCTAGACGACAGATTAGCCCCTGCTTCTGCAGCAGGGATGGGCTCTCTGGAGCATTTGAGCAGATCTGCTCCTGTTGCTAGTGCTGATAGCCTGTAGGTGGGGGTGCAGCAGGTGGGGAGGAGGTAAGGGGGGGATAAGTGGGGGATATTTAAGGGAAGATGATTGCTAGGTAATTCTGCAGATAATGCACCCTCCGTGTTGTCCTGCTGGTCCCAGGTGAGGACACTCTCCTCTGCACCAGTGAGTTGGTGGTCATGTGCTGTGTGTCACAGCAGCACAGAGTGGGTGCATTTGTCATGTGAGTAGAGGCTGGGAGGGAGCTGTGGATGTGGGAGGGAGGGCAATGTTTCTAATATGTATAATTTTTTTGTAAGTGTCTCTGGTTCTTCTGGCTGTCATCTTCCATTTAGAAAGACGGGAGGAAGAAAAATAGCCACATTTAGCTTGGGGCAAGCACCTTGTGCTAGAAGGATGGGTGATTTAACATATACTGCAAACAAACAGAAGGGAGATATTCCAGCATTTCCATTTAGTATCATGGATACGTTTTAGCTTGTTCTTCCTCTTCAGTGTTTGTATATCATTTATTCAGAAATATTTAGCAAGTGGATAGCAGTTTGCAAGCAGAAGCATTTGCCAGCTGAACTGCAGTATCTGCTACAGTGGATGTCTTTTTGTGCTCTTTCTCTCCATAGAAGGAAAAAAAAGAAAAGGAAAAAGACTAAACTAGCCTACTTAGCAGCAGTCTCATGCAAGGATAACAGGCAAAATAGTGCTGAACTGCTCTAATGCATTCTGTTTTCCCAGAAGGAAGAGAGCATTATTTCAGGATCTGTTAGTGAAGAGTTGAAAATTAGTTTTGTAAACAAATCTGTACCCTCAGCTCTGAGTAATGCCGATGTCCGGGACCATGGTGGGTTTCTCTCTAAACCCAAAACTGTTATTCAAATAAATAAAGTATTCTTGCATTCCAACAGTGATGGAATGGAAAAACTTACTTTTTTTAAGAAAAGAAGTGTGGCAACTGATAGAAAACTATCAGTTATTTCAGTTCAAGTTCCTATTAATTCTGGAATAGATCTGCCAATTTCTACACTTTCAGTTTTTCCATCTGAGATGTAAGTTCTGGCCCACGCAAGTTATATCTGGCAAAACTGAAATCAGGAGCTCTGGCAGCTGCAGAGTCCTTTATGGGAAATGAGAGCTGTTTGGGAAGTGCTTTGCACTTAGTCTCCACTCCCCAAAACTAGAGGAGGTTACCTAGGAACCTGATGGGTAGGAGTGGGAGATCCCTTCTTGAAATACAGCTATGTTGGGGCAAACAAAAGAATCTTGCGTGCATGCACACATATGCTCATACACACAAAAATCAATTATGTGGTGGCAAATAGGATTTCCTTAACTTGGTGCTTTTCTGCTCTGTTGCAGCCGTGATAACGACCTTTCCACTATCATCTCCAACCTGCATCAGAGCCGTCAGCTCGTTATGCCAGAGACCCAGAGCCGCTGCGAATTCAAGAGAAACAGCATTGACATTGGCTTAGGAGCAGCAGGTAAGCAGCTGGAGCAGGTCCTGCTGGTCTGGGTTTGACTTCCCTCCTTTCTCTTCTGCTCCTTCATTTGTTCATTTTTTCAGCAGCTGTTTTTTCTGTGGCTGTTCGTGTTACTCTTTGGAGTGAGCTGTATGAAAGCTTTTAATATTCTGGCTAAAGATTAACGTGGAAAGGATTTCATGGTAATGTTAAAGTCCTTTTGAGATCTCAGCCCTATGTTATTCTCAAATCTAGCGGTCTGTGTTAAACTACTGGCAAAGGAGCTTGCGCCAGCAAAGAAGTGAAATGTCCCCAGGGTTAGTGTCAAGTGAAGCAGAAAGGCCTTGCAGAGAGCATGGTTTGATTTGTAATTTCATTAATCAGAGGTTCCCCATGCTGCCTCTGTGCCTGCCAACTCCTTTGTGAGCATGATTATTTGGTTTTGTAGCACATCCTTGCTTTTTGGGGAAGTTCACCTGGTTTCAACTTCACATGGTGAAACGAGAAATGCTCCTCTTGGCTCCTGCATTGTGCCTCTCTGCAGGTCAGTAAGGGAGCTATGGGCAAGGATGCTTTGGTGAGATATTCATCAGTCAAGAACTGAGGCACTGGTAATAAACTAGAGATCTGTTTGCTGTTTGCAGAATCTACAATTTGCTTTTGATTATAAATAAAAATTGAGGAAAACCTGGGAGTTACGCTAGTTTTTATATGGAGTGATCCCTGTCCTTCCAAATCAGAATTTGATCCCTTGGTGTATGTTAACGCAAGCCTTTCCTGAAAATCTGTATGTTTTGGGTTTTGTTCATATTTTCTTGTAAGTCATTCTATTGACTGTGTAACTTAAGCCCGGATCTTAAGGGAATACCACATCTAATACACTTTGAGAATGTCTTTGCAGGATATTCAGTAACATGGCAGGTACCTGGTTTGTCTTTGGTTTGAGAAGGGTTCCTTCTTCCTGCAGTGAAATTTGTACTGGTGTGACTACTTCTGCAGTAGTGTTCAGTCCCATATATGTATTGTGCTGAACTGGGGGATCTGTGACACATCTGTAAAGCAACAATGGGCAGCTACCAGTCTTTGCTTTCACAGCTAAATCTTCATATCCTCTTCATTAATCTGTCTTCTCAGCCCCTTTTCCTACACAGCTCTAAGAGCCAGACTGGGCAGAGAGATAATTTTTTCTGTATGATGTTGCTTGAGTCCATATGTCTCAGCTGACCCTGTATGTTAAAATGGTTTTTAATACTGTTTGCATTACAGACGAACTGCTAGTCTTGACCAGCGTTGCTGAAAGTCTTTGGGACCCATTCCAGAAATACTAGGGATACTTTTCATTCCCATCGTTGTTAAGCAGTAGAAAAGATTAGATGTAGAAGTCCTCATTCTTATTTGCTAGAATTTATGTTTGAGGTTCTCTGGTTAGCTTCTTAAAAACATAGGTGCTGCACATGTGCACACACACGTGCACACGCACCACAGTGCTTGGCTGTGACCTCAGTGAACGTCTGAGCAGTGAAATAGAAGAGGGCTCATTCACCCCAGAGGCCACCAGGCAAGTCACAGGGTTTCAGGACGTGGTAGATCTGGTGTGTCTTAACAAGAGTTGACCAGCAAAAGAGTAGCTGGGGGGATGGTGGGGAGATTAGGTTTCTAAAGGGAGAGGAGGCTTTGTCACCTCTCCACAGGGACAGTTTAATTCTAATTTTTCCCTGCTGTCTGTAGCTGGGTCGCTCTATGTGCTTGTTTGATTAAGGGAAGACTCATTTGCCAAAGCCTATGCAGAACCTGTCAGCTTTGGCTTTAGAGCGTGTGCTGAACTGGTACCTATGCCACCACCTCCTGGACACACAAGTTAAGGGAACAGATACAAAATGTGCTGGTATTTGTAGTTGATGCCGATTACTGGGTTTACATCTTGGTTCTGTTTGTTTTCACTGGAAGGGGAGGGTGGTGTAACTACTTGCTACATATATAATTTTAAGAGAGTGTTGGGTTAGTCTAAAAGGCTGGCTGTTGTTTAAACCATTTAGTTACAACAATAAGGGAAGAAGAAATGTGCCCCTAGTTGTCTACTGTTTGCGTTGTATGCCTTTGAGAACAGTACTGTGTCATTGGGTTCTGAGACACTTTCCCTCAAAAAGGCATTTGGAGATGGAAAGTGCTGAATAAATGATATTAATGCTGGCACGTTTAAAAACTCCTGCATCACTCATGACTGTAAGCTGCAGCGCTCTCAAAGTAAGTTGGAATCTGCTGCTATAATGTTTTCTGTTGCTGGTTTAGCACTTACGGTTTGAAGTTAGGCATACAGCCCCAGCCGGCAGAGGCTGGACAATCCAGAGTCTGCTCTGCAGCTCAGACTGCAAATTCTACATGTGCACGATGAGAGGTGAGCGCATGCTCTGCTAAAACAGGATTCAGAAGTGTTACGTGGCTTCTTGGCTATGCCTGAGTCTAAATAGAGGATCGAGAGTAAGGATAGCACAAATGGAAGAGATTTGCTTATTGCAGGGCTCGTGGGGTTAAGAAGAGGGTTGCAGTTGGCAGAGTTGGTTGGTTTATGATTAATTCTGTGAGGGAGTTCCTTGATTTACAGTTAAAACCAGGATTAGAGGCAGTGCTATGGTTTCGAACAGCACGGACTGGAAAATTAGAAGTATTCCTGGATCTTTTATGGTCTTTGAAATGCAGGAAGGGGCTGAAACTAATGGAAAATGATGGCGTATAGTTAGTTCTGGGGCTTTCATGAGTTCTGGGAGATAGGTGAGACTAGAGTCAGGGTTCAGACTAGAGCTGGGCTGATGTTCAGGTCACAAGGGGCTGAAGAGACTGATGTATTACTGGAATGTATAAGGCCTTTGGCTGGAAAAGCAGCACTGATATTTATATCCTTGGAAGTCTTCTGGATATTTTAGAAGTGAAAACAGGTTACTCTATGTCAATGGCGGTGGTTATGTTTGGGAACAGAAGCTGAAGAGCTTAGTTTGGGACGGCAGGAGCCGAAAGACTTAGAAAATAACTGGGTCCTGAAAGACTCAGAGTTTGACCCTGACTAGAAGAGGATTTAATAACCCACCTCAGTGGGTGTAATAATCCACAGTGGTGGGCACTAGCAGTTTGGAACGATAAGTTTAGAGGACATACGGTCTTAGGGCTTGGGGTAGCTGGGACAAAAAAAGTCACTGTACTTTGGATCTTGGGAGGCCCAAAGAGCGAGAAGGAATCTGGAGCCACCAAAAACAAACGGCTAGGCTTTCTGTTGCATACTTAGGTGTGATTAAGACCAGTGTAGTGATTGTGACGTCTTCATAAGTTTAGCATTTACAGAAGTCTGGGCTAGCAAATCTGAGAACTGCAGTGCTTTGAAAATACACTTACCATAAAAAATGGACAGACTGTTATTGCTAGTCTACAGTGCTATTGCTAGTCTACAGGGGAAAGGGAGGTATGCTGCCAGTAAGGAAAGTTTCGTCGGAAATGTTGGACAAATAATGCCCTCCACCAGTTTTCACGTACGTTGTAGAAGTGCACGAGTCGGCCGAGATGCAAAACGGCAAGCTTGCCCAAGATCAAAAAGCAAGTGATGACTAAACAGCAGAGCTCAGTTTCCTGCTTTGTCCTCCTTAGCTTCTCTGCCAGACCTCAGTGGTGGTGTTCCACAGTGACAATATGGACTAGATATGGATTATGGGCTACTTCTAGAGATTCAGCATATGAGAGATTTGGGGGTGGGGGTGGTGTTTCCCCCCGCTAGTGTGTGTACTGAAGCACGATGTCTAGATAAGAATAGCCGACAGCTTACCTCGTGTTTGAAGTATCCCCTGATACTGAACCTTTGAAGGAAATAAAGAATGCCAACAACAAAAACCTGCAAAAAAAGCAAAAATCTGGTGCTTCTCAGTCAGTCACCTGGAGACCTGGCACTGGCAGGGGTAACTGAGGCTTCTGCAATGACAGCAGAAGTAGGTGGCTGAGAGGCGTGTTCTGATAAAATCTAATTGCCCTATCGATTGGTTTCAGAGCCACCATCAGCTGTGGTAATGATTGAGATATTCTTATGTGTTTGATGCGTGTTAGCTGTATCTCGCTGCTCTGGGCTCATGGGGGACCTTAAGGTGTTACAGAGATCTCTTAATCATGGAGCAAACTTGTGTGTGTTGGGCCCGCTCCGCGGCGCTACGGATTTATTACAATTACCACTGAGGCACTCGGATTTCCTTAGATCCCAGGGGTCCTGGGTTTCAGGAGGAGCTGCTCTGTTTGTAATTCTGAAGGATTCTTAACTGGCTGAGGAGATCTGCCTCACCGATTTAGGATTTTACCCATCTGCACCCTTTCACACTGTTCTTCCTTCTCATCTGGGTTGACTGTTGACAGTATCATGTCCTCAGACATTTAAGAATAGCGAATGTCTGCCTTCTCTGCCTTTCTGATGGGGAGTGGAGGTGCTTGTGCTTGCAAAATAGAGCACACTGGTTTCTGTAGTCCCTGGATAAATGCCTGTGCACCAAACAGTTGTGCAGATTTCAAGTGTGCCAAGTTTGTTGTTTCCCACATGGATTGAAAGTGCAGTAAATTCTTGTGGAGGATCAGAGAACGTAGTGTAAAGGAAGGGCACTTGCCTCTCTGCCATCTCTGTTGCTCTTCATTGATCAAAATGGTATCTAGCCCCTCTTTTGAAGTCTAGATTATGTCTACATTGGGCTTGTGTCAGCTGCTAAATTTAATCCTCTTCTACTTCTCTAGCCAGTGTTGGACCTTTTCTTCATTTTTAAGAAATTTATTTTTTTTTTAAACCTGGGGCTAGCCAGTCCAGCTGCTGAGAGGTAAGGTTGGCTCTTGGTCAGAGAGATACTCCCTTGGCAGAGAGGAAAGGTGAGCTACTTCACCTAAGTGCTGACAGTCTGCAGGTCTGCCGTTGGGAGGAATGTTGACAGCCTACCTGGAAAAATAAGCTTTGGTGATGCCCAGAGCTCCCAGGCCAGTTTACCTGGGGAATGTGAATGGTCTGTCCTCTGTGAACCTGATTTTCTGCTGCATCCTCCTTTTCTGGTGATGTTCTGCAGCGGAAAGTGCTGGAGAAAGCTTTCCTTGGTGCTAATTAAATAGCAGTCATGATGGGGATATAATATGCCAAATGGAGGAAGAAAGGAAAAGTCTGTATAATAGGTCTGTATTTCCTTAGGAACATACAGAGGCAGCCTGCATGGGTGAGATTCAGTAAGAGGCTTAACAACATCTGCAAAGGTAGAGCAAGTATGCTTAAATGCCTCAGGGGGAGCGTGCATGTGGGAGGGGAGGGCAGGCAATGAGCCTAATGAGAATGTGAAAGTTGTTTCCAAATGGATCAGATAAAGGCAAGGCAGCAGAGAGGGTACAGCACTGGCACTACAGAGGGGCTTACCTTGCAAGCAAGCGGATGATGACACAAGGTGCTTTTAATCTTAATTGAGAGAGACACACACACACAAGGATGAGCAGAGCCAGGGCTGCTTGACAAAGGCACAGTAGCAAAGCTGATGGTTTGCACATCAAACACGGATTTAGAACCTCTTTAAGCAGCTAGCAGTGTGTCTGTAAACAAGTTCAATCCCCTCTATCCAGTTTGGCTAATGTAGTCTGCCAGGGCCTTCGTAGCGTGGGGGAGGACGGAGGGGGCCTTGCAGGGCTCCATAGCTTGCAGAGGAGGCATGGGTGCTGTCTCTGTGTTTGTGTGTGTGTGTGTGTGTGCTTTGCACGCTGCTTTAGGATTTGAACAAGTGTTCTGCGATAGAGTCCTGGTCCCAAGGCTCTAAATAATTTCTCTCCTGGAAAAATCCTGTTAATTTCTCCTCTTTCTCTTCTCAAATACCCTCTGTTCTGCAGTGCCAGATTTCATGACTTTCCAGTTGCAGTAGGACTATTTGCATGGATAGAAGTGGAGGAATCAGGCTCACTGATGCTAGAGGAAGGTGGGTAGATCTTCCCTCTCTTCCTTCTGCCTCTCGTGATTAGAGTGGGTTGGTTTGATGTCTGAATATTGTCTGAGACAGGATGCTTAATGGAGACGTGGCAGAATATCAGGTCTCGCTCCAAACAGCAAGCAATTTGCTCTGGTTCTGCATACAATATTTGGGTCTGTGCATGGCTTAAAGACCCCTTCCCCAGCGATTAGAGACTCCTGTGGTGTGGGAAGAAGCAGAAGGCCAACTTTCCAATGGTGCAGAGTTCCTGGAGAGCTTGAGCTTTTTCTAAGGGTTGTTGGTCAATGGGATGAGATGACAGACCCTGAGAGTCTTGACCTCAGAGTAGTGGTGTGCCCAGCATAGCTGCATGTTAAACTGCAACGATTCCTGTGGAAATCCCATGTGATAGCGAGAATGCGATATCTATGTCCCTTGAGGGGTCTCACTTTAGGAGCCCTGCTCCATTGGAGGGCGTGTATACTTGGTGCTGTTGCGGTCCTGGAAGAGCAGCGTTTGTCTACATGGCTCAAAAAGAACATGAGAGACCTCCTCTCTCTCTACAAGGTTATTTGTTCTTCTGTATTAACACTCCTGTCTCATCTTTCCACTTTATGCTCTGTTGACTAAGCAAGGGAGAAGGAAAAAAATTCAGGAGTGAACTGTAAACAGATTCACATTTAACAATTGGTCTTGGAATTTTTATTGACAAGGCAGTGCTTATGGGTCGTACATATGGATCCACAGCTGATCAAACTAGTTGTCTCACTTTCTTTGCGCTTATCCCTGAACTTCGTGTGCCTGCCACGGAGGGCTTCCCCATGACTTCATTTGACTTCGCACCAAGACCTAGATCTTTCATCTGCTAAGGAGGAGTTAGTATTGAGGGTTAAAAAGGATTGGGATCCGGGATGTTGTAGCTAATGGTTAGAGACAGAATCACAGTGAACGGCTGTTTTCTGAGTGTGTGATAATGAGCTAGGATGCAGACATGTTTTCATTTAACAAAGCCAAACAACAAAAAAAAGCAGAAGCCTTTATTGAACTGCTGCCTTAAATTGAGCAGAAAATCAGCACCAAATGGGCATCTAGGAGTTGTAAGCCTTGCCACCTTTGTTTACATATTTTACCATGAAGGACAGTTGGCTTCTTGGCTTGGATCTGGAGGACTGTCCTTTCTTTGTGCTCTATTTAAGTTCATTTTTATTTCTTCTGAAGCCTTGTGGGAGTGGGAGGTAACCAGCATCCTTCTGTAGTACAGAGGTCTTGGGAGGTGAGGGAAGAATGGGAAAGCCCGACATGGGAGCATTTCCTTTGCTGTGCCCTGCAGCTGCGCTTGCTGTGTAGGTTAGGGCATAGGATTTTGCTGGTGTGAGTGTTCAGGCTTTATTCTTGGCTTTGTTGCTGCAGGAGGAGAAGGAGCCAAGGCAGTTTAGTGCCCTGTTCTTGGACTTCAATAAACCTTGCACTTGGCAGGGGTTTGAAGCCTGCTTCTGGCAGCACGGTTCTTGTAGGATGGCTCTGCAGACACCTTTGTGAAGGTCGGTGATGCGTTTCAAGGTGTATCTCCCTCACCATGGCAGTGTAGGTAGCCTGGCCTCTGCTGTGCCTGGGGTGAACAGGGCAGGCTGGCCAGAGACAGGGCGATGAGTGTGTCACTTTCTGGCAGTTGGATCAGCCACCAAATTCACGGCCAGTACCTGCTGAAACAGAAATAAACGTTACTCTTTCTTCCTTTCCTTGCAGCTCTAGGAAGAGCAAGATTATCCTGCTTCCAAAAATAACCTCTTCCCCGCCCCCTGCTTCCAGCTCCTTTCCCAGGTGCCTTACAGGCAGCTAGTAAAGAGCTGAAAACGGATCACTGTTGTGGTGACATCTTGCTGATGTTATATGTAGAAATCCGGTACAGATTGTAATGTAGCACCTGACTTGTCCACTCTTGCTTGCTGCTGGGTGGAAGGAAGCACAGGGGGCAAAGGCAGTGAGTCGCGGCTCCTGACCCTGCCACAGGTCAAGCTGATACTTCAGAGCCAGGGTTTTGACACTGTTCCTGCTCCGGTGCATACGTGTAACTCTGTGTCATCAGGTCTGAATGCTGCGGCTTTAGTCCTGCAAAGCCTAGCCTTCTGCTCTTGCTGCACAGCAGGGGTAACGCTCTCCCCCCACGAGCTCCTCATAACTGCGTGTCTGGAAAGCTTGTGCTGTGATTAGACGCTCAGGTGGCAGGGACTGAGCTGCTGCTCCGCTCCACATTTCTTTCAAGCAATCAGCAGGGCAACTGCATGGCTCACAGCTTCGTGAGGACTCCGGTGAGAGTGAGGGAGAAGTCCTGCTGAAGGGGAAGGGGTGCAGTGCTGTGTGTGTGAGAGAGATGTGTTAGAGGAGACGCGTGAAAATGTTGACCCACTCTTTTGGATTAAGGCTTGAGAGAATCCTAGACAGAACCATGGAATGGTTTGGGTTGGAAGGGAACTTAAAGACCATCTAGTCCAAGCCCCCTGCCATGGGCAGGGACACCTTCCCCCAGCCCTGGTGGCTCCCGGCCCCGTCCAGCCTGGCCTTGAGCCCTGCCAGGGATGGGGCACCCATAGCTGCTCTGGGCAGCCTCTGCCAGTGCCTCACCACTTTGAAGAATTTCTTCCTTATATCTAATCTAAATCTACCCTTTTTCAGTTTAAAGCCATTCCCCCTTGTCCTGTTGCTATGTGGCCTTGTAAAAAGTCCCTCTCTAGCTTTCTTATCTGCCCCTTTAGGTACTGGAAGCTGCTATAAGGTCTCCCCAGAGCCTTCTCTTCTGCATGCTGAACAACTCCAATTCTCTCAGCCTGTCTTCACAGAGGTGCTCCAGCCCTCTGAGCATCTTTGTGGCCTCCTGTGGACTCGCTGTAACAGGTCCACATCTTTCTTATGTTGGGGGGGCCCAGAGCTGGATGCAGTACTGCAGGTGGGGTGTCAAGAGAGCGAAGTAGAGGGGCAGAATCACCTCCCTTGACCTGCTGGCCATGCTTCGCTTGATGCTTTGGTTGGCTTTCTGGGCTGCAAGCACAGATTGCTGGGTCACGTTGAGTTTCTCATCAACCAACACCCCCAAGTCTTTCTCCTTAGGGCTGCTCTCAATCCATTCTCTGCCCAGCCTGTATTTGTGCTTGGGATTGCCCTGACCCCCTTGCACTTGGCCTTGTAGAACTTCATGAGGTTCCCATGGGCCCATCCCTGAAGCTTGTCAAAGTCCCTCTGGATGGCATCCCTTCCCTGCAGTGTGTTGATCACACCGCACAGCTTGGTGTCATCAGCGAACTTGCTGACGGTGTGCGCAGTCTCAGCAGGAAAACAGACCTGAGCACAATAAGCACAGTTCATTTAGAGCCCCCAGGGTGGGCAAACCTGCCAGGGTAGCGTGTGACCATGGCTGCCTTTTCTTGAAGCCCTGCCAGCTCAGTCCCTGCCTTATGGCACTGCTCCAACCTGTGTACCCTTTGGCAAAACCGGCCTGCTCTGGGCTGATCTGGGAAAGAAGACAAAACCCATTACTGTAATTTGTGAAAGGTCATGTATTGGTTTGGGTTTTTTTCCTCCTGCTGCCTCTGCACATGCAGGTAAGCCCACGTTTCCCCACAGGGGAACTACTTTCCCTCTGCTAAGCATGTCTGATTTTCTACGGTTATTAGCCTCTTCAGTGCAAATTGAGGAGATGGGTGGGGATTCTCAAGGGTTGAGTTGCATGTATATCACTGTGGGGAACAGACTCATAAATTAAACTGAAATCTGTCCTGATGATGTCCTGTCCCCAGATGCAGGCTTGTGGTGTCAGACCTGGTCAGGGGACTCAGCAGTGCCACACGTTTTACGTCAGACTTGGGAGGAGCCCTCCTAGGATGGAGGGCTGGGGGTTGGAAAAATTATTAATGATTGGCTGTGAGCAGGAAGAGGGTCAACTGCCTATTTCATTAATTTTTCATCTCTGCACAGTCTTTTTGTTCCCCATTCCTTTTCTTTCCTTTGATCTTCTCCCCTTTCCTGCTCTTTCCCCTCCTGCTTATGTTTCTTTGGTTCTCAAACCCTTTTTTACCTTTTCCTTTTCCATTCTTAATCCCCATCTCACACATGCACCCTTCTTCCTTTCCATTTCTCTTCCTCTCATTAGTTCCCTTCTCCTCCTCCCTGTTCTTGCTTCCCCACCCTCACTCCATCTCCAAGCTCCTCGGGAAGAAGACAATTTGAAGGCTTTCCGCTCTGCTCTCAGCCGAGAGGCTCCTTCCCTCAAGCCAATCAATGGCAGCCTTTCAGCCCCAGTGGGGCTTGGCAAACATTAGATCAATAAGTTATTAGCACCATTCTGTCAGCTGTAATGTGGAGATTGATCGGGGCCGGGGCTCCTGCATGCTGCCTGGCACTTCCCCAGCCTGATAAAGATGACAGATTAAGGGAATAAGAAAAAGGAATTAAGGAGTCTGGCTGTCAAAGCTGTCACGGACTGGAGGAGCGCTGTTTTTTTCAGGGGCTGAATGAGTGCAATTGGACATTTAAATGGTGCTAAGGGTACAGCACCACCAGCAGCTCTGTTGGAAATCACTATCTTCAGCGTTCACTTTTCTAGAGAAATGCTGGAAGGCTTGGAGAAGGCGCAGCTGGAGGAGGTGGAGTAGCTGACCTGGGTGTTGGAGGGAATACCAGGTTGCTGGCACAGACCACATGCAGAAGCACCTGGAAGCCCACAGGGAAACACGAGTGCTGTCCCTGCTGCGTTGCCTTGCCTGCCTTTTGGCATGGTTAGATGTCATCTGACATTCCCCCAGGACTGAGGGAGGTATCAGTGTCAGACAAGTGATGCCAGTTTTCATAGCTTTTTATCACAGATACATAAATTGAGGCCAAATGAACTTTGCCTGAGAGGTTTGTGGTCCCTCAAGAAAAACCTGAACCTTATTGGAACCATGCTTAAGTCATCTGATTTAACAAGTTTCCACCTTTTTCTGTCTGGCCCGTTAGAACATGCTCCTTCCTAGAGCTAAAAAGTGAGTCTCCAAAAGACCTGGACTTCCAGCCCACCCTCCCAGGCTAATTTTTTAGATTTTTTTTCTGGAAGGGAGTGAGGATTCACAAGTTTGCAATTGCGAAAAAGCCTCTCTGCAGCATACAAAATTAATCCAGATCTCTCTCTTAAGTGCAGTATATCCTCTCTCCGTAAGTGTTTTTCATAGTATGAATATTTACCACCTTTTTATGGCTTGGTGCATGCTGTAAAAATGGATTTTGTAAGAATCTTGGAGACAAGGGGATGCTGGTGCACCTTCCCTAATAGATGGCCTTTTTACAGACAGACAGGAGGGTGGCTCCAGCATGACCTGTACCTCCTTCTGTTTCGCTCCTCGGGAACTGAAATATTGCATGGTCCTTTTAGGTGCTTAGCTCCAGCTAGGCAAATTGAGCGGGCACAAGGAGGTGGGAAGTAGCAGGATACTGTTTGCATGGTAGGAGGAAAGGCAGATGGCCTAGTGGTTAGAGCTGGGAAAGAGGATGCAGGCTGCTTCTCGTGCCTAGGAAACGATGGTTGATATGTTATACATTGGAAATCCTTCTTCTCGACTACTGTCTTGTTGTGCGCTCCTACAGCTTTGACATATGCTGTGGTTCGCTCTCATTTAGGAAGTGGTTAGTGGTGCTAGGTGTACCTTTGGGATGCTACTTTCTATGTAACGCACTTGGATCAGTGAGTGGTGGTCACTGACTCTTCCCTGTTGGGAGTCCTTCTCTGCTGTTGAGATTGAATGCATGCCAAAGTTCTCTCAAAGTGAACAGGAAAGAGAAAAACCTTTGATTACTCACTGTTGCATCCTCCTTGCTTTATAGTAAGAGACCATTAGTGTGTCCCATTCCTCCCTCCCCTTTGTGTCCCATTTTCCTTCCTGTTTCGAAGAGCCTCTTGTCACAGGGAACTTGAAGTGTGATGCTTGAGGAACATTTGCAGATACCTTGGTCTAGGCTAGGGACAGTCCTGAGCCGGGAGTGCCCAGTTTGCTCTGCTGTTGCATTATTAAGCCTGGTACAGCAGCTAAGCAAAAGGATGCTTCCTGCCCTGGAGAGCTTGCAGTCTAAATCTAAATGACAAGCAACAAATAGATACAGATGTGGAGATGTAAAGGAATGATGAGATAAGCCAGTGCAATAGCTAAGGTTTGAAGCCTGCTGCCTGCCATGTCCTTAAAGCCATTAAGCTGACCTGCTGGGAGGAGGATGCTACCTTCATTTTGCAGCTGGTTCAACATCCCTTTTGCAGAGATCCAGTGGTATTTTCCCCCTTCCTTGCTAGACCTAACCCTCCCCCATGAGCTGGCATGTACTTGTATTGTTCTAGGATCCCAAGTCCCAGAAGCCCACGGCTCCCCTTCCCCCAGCTTCCCCAATAATTTTTTTTCCGTTCTCGTTGCCCTCAGTTAAATTATGGCCTGTTATTCCCATGACCTTGTGCTTCACTCTCCCTTTGTTGCATTGATTCCTGCTGGCCAGGGATGGGGCCGATGTGCAGCCAGATTCCACGCTGCTGTGCTCAGCCTCCTGCGTGGCCCCTTGTACGCCAGCCTTTGTTGAGAGCAACTCTGGGCCTGCTGAGACTCGGCAAGCTGGTGCAGCTTCTTACAAAGGCACAAGCCCATCACTGGGCAAGTGAGTCTCCAGGGTCCCTGCAAACCTGTCACATTCGGCACAG
This sequence comes from Falco punctatus, assembly GCF_963210335.1. Classification (NCBI taxonomy): domain Eukaryota; kingdom Metazoa; phylum Chordata; class Aves; order Falconiformes; family Falconidae; genus Falco; species Falco punctatus. The sequence continues at coordinate 104,417,230 of NC_137582.1, forward strand.
GAACAGACTGAGCAGCAGGGCTGGAGCATCAGCGCTGTTTGAGCACAGCAGCTCCTCTGGTGATCGCCTGATTGTACCAAAGGAAAGGGGAGACCTGAATAAACTGAGATGCTGCCAAGACATTTCAGACTGGTCAGTGGGAATTGTCATCTCCAGGGTTTAAGTTTGATGGGGGAGTTAAGAGCAAGGGAGGATGTTTTCCTCCTCTTAAAATATGTGAAGAGAGGTGAAAAAAGGACTTTCTTCTCATTAGATGTTGGCTGTCTGAGCCTGGGTGATTTCCCATGTAAGTTGGCGCAGCCCTCTGTTTACTCAGGACTTCAGGGTCCAAGAAGCTTTCAGAGCAAACCCAGTGATATGATAGGGCTCATGAGATAGGTCTCGATCTCTTGCCATTGTACTGCAGCATAGCACAGTGCAGAAGAACTTGGTGCGGTCTCTTGGCCATAATTGGCACTTTCTCTGTAGTCCACCCATTTAACACTGGGAGGGCAAACATTTTGTGACCACCTCACATTTGTTCATTTTCCTTCTCCTGGTGAAACCCTGTGCTCTGTCGCTGGGACACAGGCTCAGTTCTCATCCTGCTGTTGCTGCAACGTGTGTCCTTGGTGCAGCTTCTCTGCTGCAGATTCCCTTGTAAAGAGTGGAGATAAAGTCCCTCCATTTTCGGGTAAACCTAGTTAGGCTTTCTAATCTTCCCAGCTGACTTAGGCTCCCATGTCCTCTCTTCAAAGCTGATAATGAGGTTTGGAATTTTTAGATGTGTTGGTGAACACGACTGTTAAGTTACCCAGCTCTGATGAGTGCTGGGAGGCTGAGGATCGGTGGCAGTGCAGGAGTACAAAGCACTGTTACTTCCAGGTGACGTTTCCACCCGTGACCTCTGATCAGTGTGTCTCAAGTCTAGGGAGGGCTGTGATTAGAGAAAGGCCGCATTTCCTGGCTTCTACACAAGCTCGTTTCATGGTGCCATACCCACATCCTTTCTCTTTATGGTTGCAAAGCCACTGGGTGATACTTCTGTATGGGGAGAGAAGAACTGTCCTCCTCCAGCTGACCTGTCTCTATTCGTGTTTCACTGTAGTAACGCAGCAGGGGAGTGCTGGAGTTTCTCTTCCCATGAAAGAGGGGGGGAAAAATCCACTTCAATTTGTAGATCTTTGGGGAAAAGATTTGACTGTTTCCAAAACCCTTTCAGGATCACCTTCTCTACTGCCTTGTCAGGCTGGCAGGAGCCTTGAATGTAACGTGGGATCTGGGGACCTGCATGGGAGACCTTGGCGGGGAGGCTGGTGTGGTCAGGGCTGTGTTGCACTGGTGGCAGTCAGTGATCAGTATGCTTGGGGCTTCCTCTAGCACTCTGTACTTCAGTTATTGCCTGGGCTAGCTTCATAACGTTATTGTTCTACTGATAATGTCTTTCATTTTCAGCTTTAATACTAAAAACTGCTCTGATTTGGCTTCCTTTCAACTGAAATGCTTTATAGAAGACAGGAGAGATGAGGCAAAAACAGGGATTTGGGGAACAAAGAAAAAAAAAAAAAGGGCAAGAAAAAAACCAGCCCCCCTACAACCGTCCCTCCCACCCTCTAAGGTGGAGTGTTGCCTTTTGCAGGTGCATGGGCTGAGCAAACAGTTCAGGTCGCTTTGGCTTTCTGGTTGATGAGTAGCAACGTACTCTAAATGCACAACCTGTCTTTGAGAGGGTGGCAAGACATCCAGAAGCTACACTGCCAACTCATTTGCAAAACATATTTGGTTTTGCTGCTGCTGTTGCTGCAAAGTCAGAGGGAGATGGACTGTGGATGCTCCTATCCCAGTGCCTTCAACCACTGTCCTAGTACTTTGTGAGTGCCAAGAGTGGTTGGGTGAATGGCATGGGGGCATAAAGGGATGAATTTAGAATATAGGGTCCTGTAAAAGGGCATGGGTTTAGCAGGTGTAAGTGGTATGCTAAAGCTGTACATATGATTTAAGATGTAAAGAGGAAAGCATTGGTGCTGTAATATAAATACGTCGCTGTTTAGGTAGTACCCCAGAATCTGTGAGTTAATGAAAATGTGACCAGGCTCTTCCCTGCTTTGCAGTTAAGAAAGCTAAGAGGGGGGTATGACTTCTTTTAACGCAGGGCTGGAATTTGGAAGATTGATATTCAGTCTTGTGCTCTCCTACTGACTCGGTAAATTTGGGATGGATTGTTAGATCTTTGTGCCTTCATAACTGGCTACTGATGGTAATTACTCCCTTTTCCTTACCTACTCTATATCTTGCTGATTTAGTCCCCACATTTCTGGGGGCAGAGGCAGTCTCTGACACATTCCAGGATTTTGCCTTAAACGAAGAGGGGAGGGGGAGGGGGGGGGAAGAGGAAAATTTTCATTCTGTGATCTGACTGCCGTAAAAACTGCTGGGGGGCAACCTGAATATAAACTTGGTGTGTGGGATTTGGTGCTTTGGTGCAATGTGAACCTGAGATGCTGGAAGGAAAATTCTGCAGATCACCCGAGAGATTAATACACTAATGTGGGATCTCTCTGGAGGGCCAAGTTCAAATCTCAAGTGCAAGACATCTGGGACCTTTTGCTGTGGCATGTTGGTGATGGCAGGCTGTCCCAGCTGACTGTTCATGTAGCTGCCAGCTCACTTGTGTGTGTGCCAAGAAGTGGGTGTTTTGGAGACTGGTGGGGCATGGGTCTGATGGAGTTGGTGCCGCTTCAGAGTTACTGTGCGATCTTGGTCTTCCCCTGCACAAGCGCGGGCAGGTGGGAGTGAGATGGGACTTGCAACCTGTCCTGCTGACGCGTGTGGGAGTAGCAGGGCATGGCGCTAGTCAGAGCGAACGTCTGCTGGCAGATGGGTGCACAGGGGTGGGAGTGGAACAGCAAGAGAGAAGGAGTGATGGCAGAGTTGTGAAATCAAGGCATTTTCACTGCTCATATTCTAACTGCTGTCACATGTAACTGGTGCTTCTGTCACCAGTTCTTCCATGGAGTCTCTTCTGCCTGAAGTACATAAGAACAAGCCCTGTTGGATTTTGCTGCCTCCTGCCCAGGCTGGGAGGGGCGAGCAGAGCAACGGGACTTTTGTTGTTTCAAAGCCACAAATCCCGGATGAGAACACTTCTGAGGAGGATATATGATCTTGGCCTCCACCGCTGAGGGTCTGCAGCATCAGAGTAACATTTCCAGGAAAATCAACATGAAGAATGAAGCGTTCCGTGGGGAGGGAGCTTGTGACTCTGTTTGTGCTGTGTGGCCAGGTACTTCCTAGCTTTGATGCTGGCTTGGCAAGCTGATACGTCTGTGGCTTTGGAGAAGTTATTTAAAGGGTAAACTGAGGCAGGAGGATTGACAACATTCAAATTGTATTGAGAGGCTGACTCAACAACTGGGATGTGAAGCACCGAGAAAACTGAAGTGCTGTCACTGGCTGACAGTCCTTTCCCATCTGCTTTCCAATTGCCACTGTTTTGTTGTATTTACTTTGCTCTTGGTTATGGATGATTGCAAGCCTCTGCAGTTGTCTCCGAGTACCAGTTTTGTTAACAGGCTGGGTGACAGGGTCATGGCAAGATAAGATTGGAGGCAGCTTGTGCTCTTTAAAACCTTGAAATGCCACTTGTAACTTTGCAGAGTTCCAGAATTGCTCTTTGGATAAAGGCATTGCCTGGCAGGCTGTGCCCTCGGCGCGTTAACTGTCTGCTCTCGGTGCTGCTCAGCCTGTGAGCAGCCACAGATCTGTGCCCTGGATCTCTTGATAAATACAATGGCAAGGCAGGAACCTGGGCTCGCTTAGCTGAATTCAAAGTAATGTGGAGTGATTCTGAGTATGAGGGACATACTGAGTTGCTTGGCTTAATATGTCCCCCGGAACATAAATAATTTTGTTGTTCTTATAAATAGGACCAAGGGAGTTTGTAACCTTTCTTAACCAACACACTTCGGGCAAATTGCAGAAGCTTCGTGTGCATGTTGACTCACAGGCAGATGCAACATATAGTCACTCAAATATGGTGCTTATTTGTGAAATTATTTTTTTTCTTTTAAGATGCTGCATCTTTAACAAGCCCTTGATAGATGAGAATTTGATGCTTACAGTGACAAACAGTCTCTTCCTTCCTGCCCATATGCAACATCATGCTTTCAGTTTCCCTAGCATTATTATAGGAGGATATTGATTTTAAATCTGTTCAGGGATGCTGTAATTGTATATTAGATATTTTGTGTTGGTTTGTAGGGCTGCAGTAATGCAAAAGGCTTGAGTGTTTCCGTACAATCTAGAGGGGGAAGATTGCTAAGGACCTTGAGGTTTTGAAGGAGGAGGGGGGAAAGAGGGGGGGAGAGAGCTTGAGAGAGAGAGAGAGAGAGAGAGATACTGTGGTAGGAAGATTCGGAGATCTGTTGTGCTTTTTTTGTGTGTTGTTTTTTTCCTCCCCTTTCTCTCCCCCAGTTGCTTTGCATCAGGGCATGAAAGGAGTGGAAACACCAGGGGGACAAAAGGCAACAGAACAAATGATGAAACTCAGTAAGGAAATCAACTGGATTCAGAATTTACAGCTTTAAAATGTTGCATTGATCAGTGTATGAATAGTCATTATGTGCTTTCGGACTGCGTGATTAGGAAAGCAGATCAAGGCTCTCAAGATGATGATTTTTCTTACTTTCATTTTTTTTCCCCTTTGCTTGTAATGTATGTGTGTGCGTGTGTGTCTGTGTGAGAGAGAAGCAAAATGCCAAAGTCTCTCTGGTTGCTTCTGCAAAGAGGAAGGTACAACCTTATCTGATGCTCAGATTTCTCATCTCTCTTCTAGATGAAATTTTAGGCAAGAGAAGAGTATGTTCTCCCAACAGCAGCAGTGAGTGTCCTTTAGAAAGCAAGAAAGCCAGAAGTGAGTCCCCAAAGGGTAAGTGCTGCTTCTCCCTCCCCCATCCCCTTCCCCTTTCTTTTCCTTTCTTAAGAGTGGAACTTAATTGAAATTAAGGAGGGAGGGAAGGGAGGGTAGCAGGAGGCTGTGGTATGGGAGCTGTAAGTATCCGGCGCTAAGGGTGCATGAAGGAGGCTACCAGTGCACTGTGCTTTCTTTATCTAATCGGAGGGAAGCTTGCAGTGTGGGAAAGGAATTGCCTCTTAATTAGAATAATTGCTTTGTGATGGAAAAAGTAAGCTGCAGCTTTTGGGGTGGATTTTAGGGGTGTTTCTACTTTTCAGGCAGAATGTCTTGATTACATGTTTAATGTGAAAGATACACACAGGCTTATCATGCTGGCATCTGTTCCTTTAAAGGGAAAAAAAGAAGCCTAGCAGGGAGAATAGGGCTGCCTAGTTCTTTCTTAGGCATTTATGGCACTGTTCCTATAGAGATGGAATCTGCAGAAGGTTTCTCTTTAGGGATTTATTTTTATTTTTTTTTTAAGATCTCCTGATTTGTCTTATGGTTCTTTCCTATAAACGTGATTTTTAAACTTTCTTTACGACTGGCAAAGTGGAATGGGTAATGGAGCCTGCAGTTAATGAGTTTGTCTCAAGGTTGCGTAAATGAGATTTTGCAGGCCGTTCACTTAAGTCTTTGTTGTTAAGTTCAAACTAATTAGCTGTCAGTAATACCCATCTTGATCACTCTGTCTAACCTGCACTCTTTGGCCACTAAAAAAAATACAAAAGCAGACCAGCTGTCTGAAGCTAGATCCTGTTTCATGGGTTTGGAGTCCAGTAGCTGAGACTCTTCAAGGGATATGTTCTCAATAACCAATCCGGGGAATCTCAAAGAGGACTTTTTGCAGCAGTTTGTCCTGAAGCCTTCTTAAACTACATACCTTATATTATGCTATACAAAGAAACATTGTAAGGACTTCTACTGCATCCTGATTTCACATAGTGTTCCTGTATATTGTCTCCTCTTGACTCCTTGTCCCTAAATTATGATCTGAACGGCAGCATACTCTGAGAGGACGCTGAATGCTAAGTGTCATTCATTATAATATTGCTAACGCTACCTAAGAACATGCTAAATCTTTTCTTTCACATAACCTTCTTCTGCCTGTTAACTCTTCAATACAAGTAGAAGTGCCTTAGCTTTTCACTGGGCTTTTCTGAAAGGTGTAGAGAGGAACCCTATACGCTGTTGCTCTTTAAAAAAAAATCAAGGGAAACAGGTAATCTGCCCTATTCCTGCTATCCTTGAAATGTTTCTAGTAGATGTGCAGGTAAGTTCAAGCAGGATGCTTCTGTAGATTTGGAAATGCGTTTGATACATAGGGGCATGAGACTCGTGCGACACACTTGATACACCTGATGTCATCTTTGCTGTTTCTGCTGAGTCTGTATCCTTTGTAATTCCAAGACAGTGCATGCTTAGGAGCTGAATCCTGGTAACAGCAACCTATGTGGTCCAGGTGAGAATGGGCTGAACTTTAATCAAGCCGTCTGAAACCAGATGGCTGCAATTGGATTCACCCTAATAAAGTGGCTGAACTTGCACAAATGAATGTTTTTGCCATGGGAGCAGCAGGGTCAGACGATCCTGTTCTGTTTCTTTCCTCTGGCCTTCTCACCATTTTTGTTTACTTGAGAGAGTTGAGTGCAGCGTGAGGCAGACAAGCAGCCCTAGGCTTTGCGGTATGTGCTCAGGATCTAAATTGTGCTCCTTACCTCTGAATGACTCAGGACTTCCCCAACTCATTAAGAGAGGGGTTCCGAGGAAGCCCAGAATAAAAGCAAACTTTCATTTTCTACTCCCACTTTCTTCTCAGAAAGCCTTTCCTGCCCTTTAAAAGAGTGTGAGACAGAATGGAAATTCTGAGCGGGGCCTTTCACTAATCTCCCACATGACCTGTTTTTTATTATATTGGAGCACTGGGGAACCCCTGTTCTCTCCAGCACTGTGGCAGGCGTTTTAAGCCTAGGCTTGTGCTGATGCAAAGATACCGTCAGGATAGTGAGGGGCTGAGTAGGGGCAAAGACTTCAGTGCTTCTGGGGCCGTTACCTGCCCACCTTCTGCTATGAGAAGGGGGCCAAAGGAGAGGCTGTAGCCAGTGTTTGTGTCTTAAGCCCCAGAGAGTGAGAGCACCTTGCAGCTGGTAACTCCAGGAGACTCCCTCTCCTGCTGGCAGCCGGGCAGTGTTCCTGTGGCACGGGTGCCCTTGGGGGCCAGGAGGGAAATGATCCCTGTGTTCCAAGCTCTGCACTAGGGAGCTGGTTGGAAATGGAAGGATCCAGTATTGTGACGTGCTGTTTTCAAACAGGATGGACCCTAGCGGCTAGTTACCTGGAATTGGAAACTGCTGCTGTCAAGTAGTGCAGGATTGTGCTAGAGCCCCAAGCTTGGAAGGGACCCGGGTGCTGTGAGTGTTGTTTGTGATTTAGGAGTGGGAAGGGAAGCAAGGACTGATTGGAGTTTTGCAGCCTGTGCAGCCCCACGTTGTCCGCTGGTAGGAGCCAGGTCTGCAGCATCTCCCTGGGATGCACCCTTCCTTTTGGTCCAGCCTGGTCGTGTGCCTTGGGTGGGTGGGTGCTGGTCCTCTGCCTTTTTCGCGCTCTGGGGGTGGTGTGCAGCTCAGGCTGGGGACTGTCCCCCTCTCCATCACACGCTGGCCCTGGATGCAGCGCTCGCTCAGGGCACAGCCGCATTGTCCCTGAAACAGCCTTTTGAAGAGGAGAAGTGACCCCGTGCCTGCGGCCCATCTTGTGCTGCTGTGGCTGCGCCTGACAAGGCAAGGAAAACAGAGGCAGCCAAGTAAATCACTCCTTCTCTCTGACTGAGTGAAAAAACACCTGTAGGGCTGGAAACCCTTCCAGCGGGGAAGCAGTAACCTTCCCTTCCCCCCTCCCCAGCGCTCACGGTGTGCGCACCAGAGATCAAAAGAGAGCCCTATCTCAGTGGAAGCAGGGCCGCGCCAGCACTGCTGTCAAACAGAGCAGAACGTTCTCGTGTCTAATATGGAAATGCGAGCATATCAGAGGCTCGGAGCGAGGGCTGTGCTGGCAGGTCACGGGGGAAGCTTTCTCCCCAGGAGACAATTCCCCAAGTAAAACCCTCGCTCCTGCGGCAACAGTTATGTCTGGAGATCCGCTGCTCCGATTCCTTGAGACATGAAATAAAAGTGAACGATTGCAAAAAGAGAAAATCAGTAAGAGTATTTGGGTTCCTGTTTGAACTGCTGAAAAATAAATCTGGTAGAAGCCTCATCGTTTGGGAAGATTTGAAACTAGGCTGGACTAAGTGCTGGAAAACACACGTAGGGAACAATATTGCATTCGCCCCCTGTGGTGGGCTGATGAGCTCATATGCTGCTCCTTCTGCCATTCTGTTTTCTTTGCTATTGTAGATCATTTAAAAGAAAACAAAAATCTTACTGCATCTTTGGTTAATGAATTAGGCCAGAGACGGAGCTGGACTACAGCTGAGCAGTTCAGATCCCACCTCTGTCAATTTGTTCCTCTTCGTTGGTGGGGATGTCTGTGTGTTGGTTGGTTTGGCAGCTGTCTGTTTGGCCCCATTCTTGCTAATGATCTCACTGCCCCCCAGACCCCTCTGCTGAATGTGGGGCGGGGGGCATGGACCCTCTCTGCCCTGGTGAGTGACAGTTTCTGCAGCAAAGACCCTAAAGCTAACAATGAAGACCTGGCTTTGAACCTGGGTGAGATGCTTTTGCAGCAGGCTCCGTGAACTTCGCTGTGGTTCTGTAAAGGGAGCCTGGGCCTGTCCCGGGTTTGTCATAGTGAAGGAGAGGGGGCGGGCAGGCTGGGTGCTCCTGTCCTGTCTGGGCTTGCTTGGGGAGCACAAGCTTTATAAAACCTTGCTGAAAAGGCCATGCAGCAATGACATGTCCTTCAGGCTGAGCAGAAAACCCGCATCCTCTGGGAGCCTGAATTCCTTTTGGCTGCTGCTGCTGGGATGCTGCAGCGCTGTTGAAGGGTTGAAGGGTGGGAGGTGGGGGGGTGTCCCCTCGGCTGGGGCACAGGGGGGAGCATGCCAGAGAGCTGGAAGGCCTGACAGATGCCTGCCTCAGCTGTGCCTTCCCAGTGGCTGTGCCAGAGTCCATTACACACCTAGCGGCTGGGAGAGATTTGGCAAGATCAGTCTCCCGCATTACCCCCTGGTAATGACAAAAGCAGACAGCAAAGCTTCAGCAAAGCTGGAATTACTGCTGGCTGAGTCATGTGAAATCTTCCAAGTTTTAAGTGTGGAAATCCAGCCTTTTGCTGGACTCCTCCTTCCTCTTAGCCTCCCCTCTTGCCACCCCCATTCTCCTCCCCTCCTTGCACCTGAAATCTGCTCTGCGGCTGATCGGATAGAGTTTATGGTAATTAAGTGTTATTAAATCCCCTCCCCCCTCCCTTTTTCTCTAATGACACAGCTGTGTGTGGGGGGGGAAAAACCCACTGTGTTTTTCTAAATCAGGTCTGTGGCATGCGGCTTTGCTCCTTAGACCTTTGGTTAAGAGCATCAGAAGGGAACTGAAACAGTTGGTGCATTTCTGTGTTCCTGGGGGAGGTGGCAGGAGCAGCAGGAGTGTGGAGGAGGATGCGGGAATCTGGCCCGCGAAGTGACTTGGCGGGAAGGGAACCTGGGAGGGAGTTCTGCCCGCCACCCCCCTCCATCTTCCACTGGTGTCTTGCAGGCTTGGGTACCGGAGGCAGGGAGGAGTGGGAGGCAGCAGGTATGCGTGGCTGTCATCTTGTGCAGCCTCCCTGTTTCAGGTCTGGTTTTGACGCGTGGGGGTTTCACAGCGCAGGGTGGGGACCCAGCTCCTGTTGCTAGCTGGCCTGAAGCAGGCCGTGAACCTGTGATTCACACAAGGAAGCCTGTGGTCCCCGAGATACAGGTACGTGTCGCTGGGGTAGAGATCGGTGGTTTGCAGATATGGCCGCAAATTGCTCTGCTGATGGAGAATCCTTGCTGAGCTGGGTGGCTGGCCCGAGCTGGAGGAGACTGAAGTAAATCCCCCCTTTGCAGAAGAAGCGCCTCAGGAGCCAGTGATGCAAACCTTTTTAACTTGAAACTTTGTGCAGCTCAGACTCTTCATTATTGTTATTATTACTATTATTAGCCCCTCCTATGTTTTGGGCAGGAGATGGCTTCGTTATGACATGTGAAGGTTGCATCCCCAAAATCTGAGCCCCTGTATGCTGGGTTGTGTAATGAGTTTGGTGGCAGGCAGCACTTGCCACCGACGGCCTCTCGTTCCAGCCAAGGCAGAAGTGAACCGGTCCCTAAGCTGCTGCAGCAGGGCCACGTTTTACAGGTGTTCTGTCTCTTGGACCATATTTGTTTGCCGTGGGCTCTTTTCTGATAGCTGGCTTAGGGGTCTTTCTCTCACTTGAGATCCATGGCTCTTTTCCCAGCAAGATGTCCAGCGCCTGCGTATCCATCACAGTGCTGATGCTGGTGTAAAGTAAGTGGCCTGTGCTCGGAGCCACCACCTTGAATTGGGAGCCAGTCTAGCTGCGGAGTCATCCCTGCGGGACTCTGTCTGCAAAATGAAGTGAATGAAGCAGCACGAATCTGGGTCACACCATAGGGTGGTCTTGTGACTGCAGCATGGGGGGGAGCCCTTCCCCTTCCCCTGTTGAAAAAGTTTTGCCTGTGGGGAAGATCCAAGATAAAACAGTGTTAGAGCAGCCACCACCAAGGCAGTGAACAGTAATTACTCTGAGTTCTGCTTACTGTAAACAGAAACCCTCTGTGGGTTTATCTCCCTGATTGTTAGACTGGGATCCCTACAGCCCAGGGAGCAGGCAGGCCCTTCCTCAAAGCCCTCCCTCCTGAGCTGTGCAGCCAGTCTGGGAAGATGGAGAGGTAGGCATGTCGGGTGTCATTTTAACGGCCTCAAGGAGTTTAGCTGTATGTACATACCTGAAATTTTGTGACATACCTGAAGTTTTGTGACATCCCTGCAAGACCTGGGCAGGTGGGCTGTCATCACTGTCTGTTGTGCAGTTTTCAGCATCACCTACGCTGGGTGCCGGAACATCTCTCACATTATTGTGTCCTTGTGGGTGTTCAGAAAGGTGGGGGAAAGAGGCACATGTCTGATCAGGTATCAGTTGAAAACAAGAAAGCACGTCCCCCAAGATGAAAGGGTGAGAATTCAGTGAACTCTTTCATCCTGCCTGTCCTCTTTGCCACCTTGGGGATAGAGAGCTTGCTGGTAATTTTGTGTTACTATATTGCAGTGCTTGTTGCTTGGGGTGGGGGGAGTTGTTCATGATTTTTTTGGGGTGGTATGGCAATTGAAGCTGTAGACTTTTATTGTACACGTGTGCCCACATTTGGAGGTTTAGCAAGTTGTAGGTGTGTCTTGACCACATATAATGGTACATCTGGGAGCACAAGGACAGCTGCACTGGCAGCTTGGTACACCAGGTTAGTTCAGTGGGTACAGCCGATAGTTCTGGGAGAGTGTGCTAATATCCCTCTGCCCCCCTTTCTCTTTCTTTGCACTGTCCCTATACTTATGTGATTTTCCACTATATTTCTCTCTGGAAAAAAGACCAAATCTTTCTGCTCTTCAGAAAACTCCCACACGCCTCTGCTTGAGGACTCGGTGACTCAGATGACCCCAGAGGAGCACTACAGGCGCATGATGTCAGCACTGAATGAACATGGCACCTTTGAAGAGCAGCAACAACAGCGTCTCTACCAGCTGGCCAACAGCATGGCGGTGCCCAGCCACGGAGGTACGGGCTCATACCCATGGGAGAAGAGGGCGCCCGCTTTACCAATTCTGTATAAGTCTTGTAAGGTGTCCCTAACCCCTGTGTGCACGTGAGGAGGATTTATGGGCTGCAGTGTTGCGTGTTTATCATGCAGTGAATACAGGTGGTGCTAAAGAGTATCCTACAGACCCTTTCTCCCACCATCTCTGTGGGGGCATCTACCCTCAGCCATCTAGAAATGCGAATACCTTCTGTAGCTATCTCGGGGCCTATGCGTTTGTGTACTGGAATATATCCGTTGCACCATCGCTACTTTTTGCAGTGGCAGTGAGGAGGGTCCTTGTCTTCCTTTTGTTTCAAGGGTTTGTGTCAATCTGAATATTCAGAATCTGTGGTCTAAGTCTTACTTGGGTCATAGTATGGAGCAAGGGAAATGAGTGTTGAACGTGCAGGGAGGGCGGATGAGAGGTAGGCAGTGCCAGATACTCCTGCTATTTAGTGATAGGACCTGAAACAGCAAGATGATGTTGCAGGATTTAATTAAGCATTGATGGTGCTAGGTTTAGAAAGTTTGTGCAATATGGTTGCTACACACAGGCATAGCATAAATTGGTGTTAAAGACCTTTCACCTTAATGAGAATTAGGTGTCTTGTGATTTTACAGAAAACTAAAATGTGTAGGTGAAGCAAAGTTGCAGTGAAGACAGCTTAGCAGGCTAATGCTGAAGTCTGTGGGACAGGTTCGCCCGTGGTATCATCTACTGAAAGCAATTATGTTTATATCACCAAGGATTGATCTGGTCCTTTGCTAGCTGAAACCAGGTCTGCTGTGGAAAAGTGAGGGGAAGGATTAGAATCCAGAATGGTTTGGGTTGGAAAGAACCTTAAAGATCACCTAGTTCCAGCCCCCCTGCCAGGAGCTGGGTTGCTGAAAGGGAGAGAACCTCTTCCATACCCACTGTATGCTCACTTTGTGAGGGCTTCCTCAGAACATTGCCCTAAGGACCCTGTAGATCACGGCTTCCAGCACTAAGAAATTGTCCCCAGACCTTCCCAGGATGGTGGGCTTCTCTGAGGTTGAGCTGGGTGCTAGGGACTCCTGAGGGACCCCCCCTTTATTTAAGGCCTGATGTGCACAGTGCAAATGGTGCCTCTGTACCTCCCTGTCTGCTGTTCCTAGGTTTAGCAGCACAGGAGTGTTTCTGCACAATACCTATGTTCAAGGGAAGATGCTGCCATTCTGCTCTTTAAAAGGAGGCTGGTGCTTGTGCAGTTAGGGTGATGCAATGAGGAGAAAAATCCAAACCCTAGTCCTGCAGCAGCCTCTTCATTAACAGATACCGTTGTCCAGTGATGCTGTCCTGGGGCTGGAGCGGTGTCCCGAGGGGACAAGGGTGCTGCAGTACCAGGATCTAATGGGTCCCACGTGAATCGAAGGAAGGCTTGCAGGTGGCTTTTGCCTCGTTGGTGGAGGAAGCTGGCTTGTCCCGCTTGCCTGCAGCATCCCGCGCTGTGTCTAAAGGGGGCACTAGGCAGTTGCAGGTTCTACCCTGGGAACTGCTTGGCAGAGTGCGGGAACCATGAGCATCCCTCCACAGGCGATGTCCTCCTCAGCCCCCTTCGCCTTCCCTCGGGTGAGTGAAGGCTGCTGGCGCTGGCTCCGCTTGGTCGAGAGTAAAGCTGTGCCTTGTACCCCAGTCCTCTGATGCGGGAGCTGGGGGTGCAGGAAGTAACTGAGCTGTCTGGGTCAGGCAAAGCCAGGGAGACAGAAGTGGTGATGCTGTTCCAGTCTTGGAAGCAGAGGGTCGAAGTGACGTCAAAAAGCAACACTATGAATCTGTAGCCCCTCTCTTCCAACCCAAGGTGTGGAGGGCTGACCTGTACTGCCTGGGTGAGCCAGGTAAGGAGTGCAAGCAACGTTGGCGAAGCATCCAGCAAGAACTGGAGGAGAATCTCTGGTCTAGAGTGTAAATCCCCAGGGCTGCTTGTTAGTTTAATGAAGAGGCTGTCTTCCTTTCCACTCTGTTTGATTTGATTGGCTTCTCTGGGGGCAAGAAGGCAATTCCTTCCACTGTGGAGTAAGGATTTGCTTATCAGCAAAGGCACGACATAAACCTGTGCTTAGGCACACCGTGGTGAACATGGCACATGATTCTGTGTGTGGTGTTCAGCTGCCCCAGGCATTCACAGAGCTGCAGAGCTCCTGCAAGCATGATACATAGGTGCGGGGACAAAGCCACACACTGTCGGTGTAGAGTTCCCACACATTCATGCAACTAACACAAGCACGGTAAGTGAGAGGACAACATCTAACATGTACCATGCACAGAAGGGTAACACATGCAGACATGCAAATGCTGCATATTCAACCGTGACGCATAGGTCTGTGTAGACCATGTTGAATACAACAGAGCACGTACGCGGCATGAAATGTGTTGCGCGTGCTGGTATTGTGACAGTCAGGATAGAACGCTTAACCTGGGCACCAGGTGGCTGCTGGACACATGGAACATGTACGTCCAGGCAGAATGTGTGCTGCAGAACAGCTGCTATCACCCCCTTCTCCCCCCTTGTAATGAGCAAAGTAGCTCATTACATTAAAAGCCTGACGTATTTTTTATGATTATGATTAAATTGTCTCATCAGCATTTGTTAGGTGAGGGGTCACACTGAGGTTTTGGGGTAGGCAGAGGCAGAGAAGGAGTCTGCACAGACTCCTTGTAACATTGACAAGACAAAACTTTGTGTATTTTGGATTGTCTCCACACCACAGAGCTCTGGTTGGGCTATAAATTATTAGTGCCAGTACAAAGCGCAGTTTATCTGCGGGCTCACATGGAGGCACCAATAACATTAATAATTTAAAAAATGTTAATAATTTAGAAATCTTTTTTTTTTAATTGCTTTTCGACCCCCCTTCTCCACCCCCATTCTCCCAGTGGCATTCATCCCACATTCTGAATTCAGTCTGTCTCTGTGCCTGGAACCTCCATCCGCCAGCGTCCCACTGTCAATCAATCTGATTTCCCAACTGTCAGAGTACAGGATTGTAAATAACAGATCCGGGGGGGGGGGGGGGGGGGGGGGGGCGCTCTGTGAGGGGGTAGGGCCGCAGGGGAGGGAGGGAGGGAGGGGAGAGAAAGAGGAGAGGAGAGGGTGTGCATGTGGGGGGTTGTTGCGGTCATTCAGGATCAATGCAGCTTCTGGAATTGGCTGCATGCCAGACTTCTAAATTACAGGCAGTGTGGCAATAAGGAGTGACCTGGGTTTTTCAGATAATTAATTTATAAACATTGAAGGTGCATGGTCCCTGGCTCAGAGAATTCTCTAGGCTTTTTATGTGATCTGATAGAGTTTGTTGTTTCACTGTTTCTTTTTTCAGTTCAGAATTGTATGTTATTTTAATGTTTGTCCCCTCAGTTGTGGGAATGTGGGGACAGGGATTGTATGTGCGTGAATGTGGCTGGAAAAGCCTAGGTACCAATGTCCTTCTTACTGCCCCAAAAAGTGTTTCCACCCCAACTTGCAGCCCCACCACGGGGCTTCAGCCCTGGCCAAAATATCTGAAAAAGTGATTGGTGAAGCTCAAGCTTAGCTGTGCACATCTTGTGGCTAATGGGAATATGGGTGGCTGGGATTTCCAGAACCAAAGGAAAACAGCATGGTGGCGTAAGGGAAGGCAAGGAGATGAAAAGTGTATCGTTACCAGGGTCATGCGACACTCTTAGATTAACCTAGCTTTATGAATCAGTTGCAGGGAGAGGACTAATATGCTGCTGGATGCAGAGTGCTTTGAAATCTCCATAGAGCAAGCTGGTCCTGACCAGGGTGTGTTCATTAAGATAAATCTTCCTCCTCTCCCCAGCTGTGTTTTGGTTTCCTTTTGCAGAGCGGTGTGCAGTGAGTGTGTGAAGGAGGATTCCTCTAAGTATGCATATGTGTGTGTGTGTGTGTTTGCTGTGCATCATGTGAATGGCAGCAGAGGTTTTGTTGTGGGATATAAGCAAGTTGTGTACGGGATGTTTTCAAATACGTACACGAACTAAGGGACTCCTGGTGCTTAACTGTGAGAGTAGCATTCTGGAAAAAGCCTCTGCCAGTGCAACTGCTATGGGTGTCCGTGTCACTAGACCTTCTCATAGGTCTGTCCAGCATTGTTCCCCAAGAGGGCAAGTGCAGTAGCACGCCAACTGTACTTGCTGCCTTGCCTGTTCTTCCTCGGAGTGCACTGTGATCCCCATTAACTTGTGCTTGTGGTGTGTCTGGCCATGCCTGCATTGTCCATCACAAGGCACTCGTGTGGGCAGTTTGTCTGCACTGACACCCACCTTGGAAAGACTGTACACACGTATAAGCTGTCATTGCACAGTCTGCCCATGTAATAAATAGGTAGAGGGTTCTGCGATGGTGCCATGGCAGAGCAGGTTAATGAGGGGTGCATTTCTTCATGACCTGCTGATGGAGGTGCTGTGCCTATGGCTGGAAGGGGCCCCTTTCTGTACCCCATCCTCACCTGCTCTGTGGCCCAGTCTTTGCTAGAGCAGAGCTGTGCTAGGCAGGCACGGACCTGCCGGGGCCAGCTGCCCCCCCTTGCCCAGGCCAGAGCCGCAGCATCCCCCAGGCTCTGCGTGGCTGGCAGGGGGGTCACCGCGCTCAGGGAAACAGCCCTCGGTGCTCTGAGGCGTGGTGGCCGCAGCTAAGCTGGACCCGGTAGCATGGATGGGGCTCCCCCGGCTGGGTGAGAGGCGGGGGGGGGCCTGCCCCAGGGGTAGGGGCTACCGAGGGAAGCGGGACCCAGTCCCCTGCTTTCAGCAGCAGCGGGAGATGCTGGGTCGCGGCTTTTTTTTTGGGGGGGGGATGCTGCTCGAGGGGGCTCCGGGGGTGGACCGGCCAAAACCGGCGGTGCCCGGCGAGCGGGGCTGCGGGTCGCCTCGGCGCGGGTGGCCGCGGGCCGGGCCGGTGGCTCCCGGAGCGGGGCGAGGGGCGGATGATGCTGTGCCCCGCTGGGCTCGGCGCGGCCGGGCAGGTGCTGCCGCGGCTCGGGGGGGCGCGGGGTGGGCGGGTAGGAAGCCTCCCTCTCCTTTTTGTCTCCCCCCATGCATGCATGCATGAATCCCTTCCTCCCTCCCCCCTTCCCTCCCTCCGACAGGAAGGCAATTAAACAGCAATCCACCCCCTCCCGTAGTTGCACAATTTCCTCCGCTGCCAAACTCCCGTAGCGGCGGAGGCGGATCCCGCGAAGAGCCCGCTCTGCCGGGTGAGCACGCGGGGCAGCCCGGGCCCGGCGAGCCGCAGGGCCGGCCGCGCTCCGCCGCCTCCCGCCGCTTGACAGCTTGCCCGCCCCGCGGGGACGGGGGCGGCGGGGACGGGGGGGCAAAGGCGCAGCCTGTCGCCCGAGGGGCTGCGGGGTGGGCCGGGCCGGGAGCAGCCCTGGCAGCAGCAGCCCTGTCGCCCGCGGAGAGCCGGCAGCAGCCCCGCAGCAGCCCCGCAGCAGCCCCGCAGCAGCCCCGCCGGCCGGGCGGTGCGCGGCTGTAGGCGAAGGGGCCGCAGCAGCCCCCCACGGCGGAGGGCGGGCGGGCGGTGGGTGCCTGTGGGGGGCCGGTGCGGGGAGGGGGGTGGCGGGGGGCCGTGGGGGCCCGTGGTGGGCAGCAGCTCATCCCTTCCCTCTCCCCAGATCTCCTCCGGGCGCGGCAAGAGGTGGCGGCGGCGGCGGCGGCGCGCAACCCCGGCGCGATGGAAGCGCACATCCCCTCGGCCAGCAACTCTTCCAGCCAGCGGAGGAAGCAGGGCCTCCCCCAGCACAGGGACACCCACTTCCCCGAGAGGTACCGCGGGGGAAGGGCCGGCCGCGGCTGCCCCACGCCCCGGGGCGGGGTTTGCTCCCGCCGCCGCGGCATCCACAGGGGTGCGGGGAGGGGGGGGGGCGGGCCGGGCCGCACCTCGGAGATGCTCTGGAAGGGGGTGCCCCGTGCCGTAAGGGTCCAGGAGCAGGGCATCCCTGGGTGAGGGCGGCAGTGCCCCTGCGGGTGGGCAGGCTGGGTCCTTACGCATCCCGGGGCGATGCAGGTGCCGGTGTGCTGCCGCGTGCTGGGGTCCCTGCACCGGGGGGCGGTTGTGCTTTGCGGTGTGTGTCCGCATCCAGGCCGGCGACTTCTGCCTGCTGGGAACGGCCCCGGTCCCGGCTGCGGTGGGAACGGTCCCAGTCCTGCCTTGGATCTCCAGAGCAGATGCTAGACTCTAACCTGTTCTTTGGCACAGAGCAAGTTAAGATTGTTTTAAGTTTGCGTTGTATAGCATCCTCAGATAGCGAGAGGGAAGGAATGCTCTAGGATGGAATAGAAAGAAAAGAAATTTTCTTTTTTGAGGAAGAAGGAGGCACAGTTTGCCTTTACTACTGATAGGAGTGCTAGAAATCTTCCCCCCCGCCCCAGAAATTCTAGCTCATTTATTTTGCTCTGTGCCATAAGCTATTCCCTCCTCAATCAAGAACTTTAGAAGGAAATTAAATTAAAGCTCTGTGTGTTTCTGACAAGGACAGCAGAGGCAGGAGAGGGCCTGGTAGCCACAGGGATGCAAAGGCTTTGGGTATCACGGGACAAGCTATGAAAGACTCCAGTATCTAGACTTTTTTGGCTTTCATCTTGGAGTGGGGGCAGGCAGCAGGCTGCAGTATTAGTTCTGTAGCACGCATATGTTTATGTTGAGTTTAAAATATTCCCCCCGCCCCCCTTACAGCCTTGGAGATCCTGTCTTTTTTTTTCTTCTTTCTCACCAATGGGTTTGCAGTGTGTAGGCGCTGGGCAGACCTGGTAAACCTTTCTCCTACAGGGTGTACTTTGGCTAACCCACCTAATAAAATCCAGTGCAGTCCATGCGGATTGTAGGCAGACCTGTGAGGAATGCAGAGATAGACGAGTTTTAGTGCAGCTAGTCATCAGGAAAATTTCTCCAGCCATGTGTGGCCTGGAGAAGTGCCAGGCCAGCCAGAGGCCTGGCTGAAAAGGCACGTATGGAAGGGTGGAGGTTGCTTATGGAGAGGTGCTTCGCATAGGAGGGGCAACCTGAACGTGCATTAGATATGTATCAAATCCAGAGGTACTTGCCACTGCCAGACAGGTGCT
Organism: Falco punctatus; assembly: GCF_963210335.1. NCBI lineage: Eukaryota > Metazoa > Chordata > Aves > Falconiformes > Falconidae > Falco > Falco punctatus. Next base: position 104,436,013 of record NC_137582.1, read on the forward strand.
GTAGCTAATGGAGCTGGGCTAGGCCAGGAAGCAGTAAATCACTTGGGAAGAAGGTGTTATTAGCAGGTTAAGGAGAGGGCTGGAGTTAGGGCCGTTGTTCATCAGCAGTTACGGGAGGGAGAGGGAAGTCATTCGCTAGGTCAGAGGACAGAGACTGAAGGCCAGGAGTTAACGGTTGGGAAAGACCACTACTTTTCATCTTGATTCAGTTCTCCAAGCAGCCCTAGGAATAGTTGCATTGGCATAAGTGAGGGGAAAATCCTAGCAAGTTGAGGTGGGGGAAAGGAACGCATAGGGGCATGACCTGCCTTTGATGTTGAGAGGAATATCTGTAGGACCTTGGATTAAGTTTGCAGGAGTCACTCTGTGTCTCATTTTCCCTTGCTGCACAGTGACAGTGGTTCTCATTTTGAAAGGGGGTTGTACTGAATGTTTGGGAAGGCCTTTGAGCACCTCAGTTCAAAGAGCAGTATAATGCAGCATGTTGTATAGAGCAAGGACACTTGCACCCACTTGTGGCTGTGTTGGTGGGAATGAAAGAAAGAAGCTGCCTTTTTCTCTGTGCTACATACTCCTGTAATCTCATTTCTGTCCAAGAGTTTGCAGACTGAAACAAAGCTCATAGCATGTTATCAGCCCTGGTTTTGTTTTCCCACACTGCTCCTGCCTTGGACCATGCGTACAGGACCTGCTCTAAATGCCTGGGCAGAGTAGTTCTCCAGGGAGCTTTGAGACAAACGACATGAAACATCACCATGGTGGACTTGGCTGGGCACATCTTGTGCCTGCTTCTTCCAGCGTGCCAGGGCATGGCAGACCGGCCTGCCTGTTCTTTCTGCTGCTGTCTGCTCCCACAAGGAGGGTGTGATACGACCCTGCATGGCCTGCCTCCTTGGCCAGGCTCTCAGGTGTGATAATCCTCTGTTAGCAGAGCTGGGGAGTCCTGCTGGGAAACGGGAAGCTAGAAGTCTGCCCCATAGCCGTGACTTGGTATGTCTCCTTGACATTGGTTCACATGATCGTTATTTCTCCCCGGAGGTCTGCAGCCACCTGAGTGTCACTAAGGGTCGGCATGTATCGCTCTGCTTCCACTCAGAAATGGCCTGGTTGGAGCCGTCATGTGCAAACTGTTTTCTTGCTGTTTTGCCAAAGCACTGCAGGCGTTTTAGGTATGCCAGGAGAGGCCGTGGGCACGTATTCTAAGCAGCGAAGCGCTGTCTGGGTTCATTTCTCCCCTCCATTCTCCCTGTTGCTGTTAGCCTTGAGTTTTGTACTTGGCTGCCGTGGTCTTTGTCAACAGGATAAATCAAAGCAGCCTCTGTGCACATTTGTTATGAAGGTATAGAAATTTTAAAAGGTTCAAGTAGGCACTGACAAAGGAGAAGGGAATGGAGGAAGCTGGCTCACATACGTAGGCAAACTGTAGGTAGATTTATGGCATCTCCTTTCCCAAGAGCAGAAGTAATAGCGCATGATGCAGGGGGATGTGAACTGTTTGGCATGGTGTTAAAATTCCATTTCAGCTTCCTATCGGGAGATCTGTGGGGATCAGGTCAGCTCTCTAGTGCAGCAGCTTTGTGGGCAAGAATAATTGGCCACTCCAGACTTCATCCATTATCTCTGGTAAAGCAAGGGGGGAAAACCTCTACTGGTGACCTAGTTCTATTTATAAGGGCAGAGCTGCTGGATTTGCAAAGGTAGGACTGCAGAGACCTTTGCCTGCTAGTGGGAGCTACATACACAGTTTTCCAGTTTCCAGGTGTGAAGAGGTGGATGATGAGCCTTCCCAAACATTCATTAGGTGAAGATGGGTACGTTCAGACATTTCTCAACTAGTTAGCATCCATCTTTGCTGGTCAGAAACAGGCTGGTAGGTTTAATGATACTAAGCCCAAGGCAGGCAGGTGGGCACTGGCTCTGAAGGACAGGATACACACGTGTGCAGGCAGACACACTGAATACGGATTTTCTTGGAGCAGCTGAGGTCCTTGTAGCAGAGTATTGGTCTCTTCACCTCTTTGTACCAGCTTCCGCCTGCTGAAGAGTTAGTAAAACTGATATGTCTTGCCAAAAGTACAGTCAAGCAGCAGGCTTGAGAATCCATTTGGTTTCATGGTTTGGGTTTCCTAGATGCTTCTCTAGATTGCTTCAGACTTGGATTACAGAGTGCCAGGACCTGGTGGTTTGTTTGAAAAGATTGTTGAGTTCAGTGTTATAAAAAGACTTGGAAGAGGAGAGGGTGCAACTAAAAGGTGTCATTGTAACTACTCCAGCCTGGAGTACTTCCCATCTCCAAACTGCTGTGTCTCCTGCAAAAATGGCAGGTGGCTGTGCCCTGCAGAGATGCAGAGTTGCTTGGATCCTACTCCTTGGATCCTGCCTCCAAATTTTGTTGGCAGTGTACTTGGTTTTGCTGGGGTCGTTTAGCCTGGCATGTTCTTACCCAAAGTGCTCATCTCCCGGTACATGCTGCAGAATTTGCTCCTGATAGTACTCTTGAAATGAGCAGAATGCTTCTCACAGAGCAGGCTAGTGTGCGTGAAGCCTAGGGAACACTTGCATTCACCCCCCTTTAAAGAAAAACTTTTATACCCTGAAAATGAAAGGCATTGCACGGGTTCTCAGATGAGGCTGGATGAGCTGCTTAACAGTGTGATGAGTGTGGTGAAGCTTGGTGGCTAAATACGATGCATCAGGTCTGTGTTATAGTTGCTGGGAGCTTGTTCACATACGTACAGTATATGACATGGGGTCTGTGTGGGGTAGCCTGCCCTCTTTCACAGGAGGGGCAGAAGGCAGATTATAGTCAGAGAAAGGGCAAGTGCTGAGGGGCAGGTACTTTGGTAACAGTATTGGGCTGTCTCTGGTGCTGTCTATAAGGAGCATTAGGGACACAATTCATCTTCTAGGACCGTAGACAGCTATGGGGTGAAGGCAGGAGGAGTGCCAAGGAGCAAGGAATACTACCTGGGTGAGATGCCATCAGCATCCTGATCTGCTGAGGTCCTGGGAAGCCAAGCCCTTTGGCTAGAGTGTTCTGGGAGTGGGAGCTGCAGAGTCTCAGAGATACACTCCTTGCCCTTTCATTGCAGAAAGCTGACAAACATTGTGCTTCAGCCAGAGGTCTTTCTCTGTGCAAAGGTGTGCCTGAAATACCCAGCAAGGATTTTTGGATTGTGTTCTTTCCATCTGCTGTTGCTACCATTTTTGATTTCATCACCTAATTCCTTTCCCCCACCCCCCCTCTGCAAGTCGCAGAGGCTTTCCTTTTCACTCCTGGCTCCTTGGGCACATTCTCCTGTCGTCTGTGGACACATTCTCCCTCCTACTTCAGCCTTGCATCCCCCTCTCTGCTCTGAATGCTGTATCCCTCTTTCTCTGATTTTTGCACTGGGAGGATGCCTCACCAGATCCCAGCTGGCTGAATGTTATGCAGAGCAAAGGCCAAAGAGCTTGACCTGATTTAACTAATTTGGTTTTAGCACCAGTTTGGATTTTGAGTGAGCGATTTCCCCTGGCAGCATAAACCAGACCCTCTCTGTGTCCAGGTCTCATTGCTGCCCTAGAAGGGCAGCGCCAGTACATGTCTCTGCCTGGAAATCCCAAACACCATTTTTAGAAAGCCCTTTCATTTTATTTATTTTCCCTTCCTGGCACAGACAGCGTCTGCGGATGGCAAAACAGCAAGGAGCTGTGTGCTGCTTGGCTATTACCTCAGGTTTAAAGTGTCTCTTCCTATCAAATGCAAAGCAGAAGAAAGCAGGGCTTTCATGCATTCTTTTTTTTTCCCCCCTCTTCCATCCGTTCTAAATTTATTTCCATGCCTTGCCGGTTTCAATCTGCATTTCCTGACCCTCTCACATCTCCAGTCACAGCCTGTGCTCTGAGCCTTCCTTTTGAGCTTGGAGTGAGTTGGGGGGGACACTGCTCTGGGGTTGGGAGGATATGATGGGGTTAAAGTGAAAGGCTTGATTTTAACAGTATAATGTGTAACCTCATAATGACTTTAAATATTGATTATTTGAAGGCCATTAGTGCTTATTGTTAAAGAAAAGTCGATACTTTTTAAGCCTTGTGAACCATTTGTCTCCTGTTAAAGGACATATCAAATTTAGCAGCATGCAGTGCAAATCCCCTAATACCCTGCTCACAAGCCTCCAGCTGGCGTATTAGGGGGAAAAAAAAAGGGGGTGGTGGTGAGGGGAGGAATATGCAGTAACACAGAATTGCTCTCTGCAAGGTAAGGACAAGGCTTATCAGATGTAATTGCCAACGGCTAAATACACATCCTCAAAGTATGGGACTGTAATTCAGCCCTTACTCAGAGAGGGGAAGAAGAGGAGGAAGGAAATTAAGGGGGGGGATGTGGAGGTGTGGAGAGGGGGTTGAAGGCTGATACGTACCTGAGAAAGCATGCAAGGGTTTGTGTTCTGGTGCACATCTGTCTAAAAGCACAGTAGCCCTTGTTAAAGTCTCTGGGGCTTTTTGCTCTGGGGTTGCCAGTACATTTCCAAGCTTCCTTGGAAGCAGTTGGCTGTATCTGTACCAGGCAGCCTGGGAGGTCTTCCCAACTCTGTGCCAGGACACGACCTGGTCATACTCCCTCCCTCCAGTGCCAGGTTTCCATGCCAAGGATCAGGCAGATGGGCTGGAGGGGGACAGCAGCAGGCTCTGACAGGTCCCGCGCCTGGACGGCCAGGGGGCTGGGTCTGTGGGGTGGCAGAAAGCATCTGTCCTTTGGGGTAGCGCAGGCAGTGTGAAGCGCTGCTCCGCGGGGGCTGTGCAGCATGAGAATCTGCTGTGAGTATCCTGCTACACCTGCTGAATATCGGTCTACCTGCAGGGAGAGGAGTCCCTTGTCCCCCAAATATTCATGAGCATACCTGCTTTCTTTCTAGGTTACCTGCTGCTCGGGACTGATGCTGAGCATTAGGGGGATGCCAGGAGAGGTACAATGACCCCTTCATGTCTGGGCACGTGCAGCCTCCCATCTCAGACTACAGGCCACAGGCTCCAGGGGTGTGACGGTGTCAGTCACGGGACCTTGGGCTGGTCCTGGTTATCTGGCCTCAGCCAGCAGCTTTGCCCTATGCGCGTGTTTGGTGGAGAGCTCCAGTGTTGCTGAGAGAACAGCTCTGGGGTCTCCATGTGGTCCACTGTGTGGGGCAGGCATGATGACAGCGGGTGTAAACATCTCCCTGAATTTTCTAAACCTTTGGACTCATCCCCAGTGTGTTTTGCTTGTGTAACGTAAGCGGTGACTGACCTCTCATGTTCAAAGTTGCTCCCGATGCCTTTCTTACAGCCCTTTTTCCAACTACCTCCAGCCCCTTCCCGAGCCACTGCAGGTGCCGTGCTCAGCCATGTGCCCGGCAATGTGATCGGGTCCCGCAGTGACTGCTTTGTCCTGCCGCCCCCTGCCCCCCGGCACCACTTACTGACCACTGCAAACTATGAGTTCATCCCTGGCCCTGAAAGGCAGGGAAGCCGCGCAGCTCTGGTGAGAGGACAGAGGGAATGAACTGCAGAGTCTTGAGCAGATGTGAATTCCTTAGGGATCAAAGTTAGGCCCTGTAGTGCAAAATTAAAGCATAAAAATGCCCTCTGATGAGCACTGGGCTGCCACCAAAGGGAGAACCTTCTGTTTCCCAGTGCCCGGTCCTGATCCCCATCGGACACCAAGCCTCCTGGGCACAGATTGTGGCGTCTTGGCTGAAATCAAGAAGCTCTCTTTGTTTTTAGCATTTCCTTCTGAGCTGTGTGCTGCCTGCACCTGGGGCTTCTGCGCATTGTCACCTCTCGGACAGGGTCCCCTCTTCTGCATATGTAAAGGGCACGGAGGGCATGGTCACAGTTTGCCTGGCTGCGGAATGGTTAAAAGCGACTTGATTTCCTAAATTGCTTCTTATAAAACGAACAGCACGTCTGCCAGGCTCGTCTCCCCATGATTACAGCTAATTACGATCGAACGGACACCTCCTAGCCCCCGTCATGCCGCTTTAATTGTCCGTTATTCATCTGCAGGCTGTCCGGGGTGGCAAAGCACTTGGCAGCCCAGCGACCGAGGCCTCGGCTAATTGTGAGGCCTCGGGGATTAGGGCAGGTGATTACACACTTCATGGTGTAATTACATAAGCATCGCTTGGCTGCTGCCCCGGCTCTGAGCCGAAGGTCACGCGCTGCGTTACCTGAGATTAATTGGAGCTGCCACTGAAGTGCGAGGTGCTGGCGGAGCGGTTATACGATTAGCATTAACATTTCAACAGCGACGGATCGATCTGTGGCTCTCCTCCAGACACAGCGAGCTGTGCAATTAGTTTAGAGGAGAGCTAGGGGAGGAAGGAGGAGGAAAGCAGAGACGGAGGGAGCCAGGGGAAGGGGAGAAGGGGAGCAGAGGCAGACGGGAAGGGGGGAGGCAGAGACAGGCACATGGGCAAGGGCTAGGGAGAAGGAGGAATTTCGGAGGGGAGTCTCAGCCTGTTCTGTGCTGTGGGTCAGTGTGTGGCGGTGTTTTGTAGTGGCAGTTGCACAGAATGAGGATAAAACTCTGCGCTGGGAAGATCTAGGGAAAGGACAGGAATCCTTTCCTTGCCCACCTCATCCACAGAGAGTCCCTGACTGGCTTTCCATGAGCCATGGTAGTAATCCATCCCTGACTGTGTGGGGTGGGGGCATGGGTGGCCAGGATTGTCACATTATCCCACACTTGGCATGGCATCCCCGCACTGAAAGGGGGGCATGGTTGTGCGTATGGTCTGGTTTTTGCAAAGTCACATGCACCTCCTTGCTCCCTTTCTCTTGCCCTCTAGTCTCTCCTGAAGCAGATTTTATAGGGAGATATTGTAAAATGAAAATAAACGGCACAGCACTTGGCTTTGCCTCTAGATGCCCTGGTGAAGGTAATAATGTTGTAAGTGGCCATCAAAAGGAATTAAGAGACGTGCAGCCGGAAAGCAGAGATTTGGTTGCAGGCTCCCAGGACAGATTTGACTAATGGAAGAGACCTTGGCTCTTATTCCCTTCCTGCCCTTTTTTTTTTTTTTTTTTTTTTTTTTTGTCTTAATTTTTTCATTTGCTTCCCCCACGCACCTCCCCGCAACAAGCAAGTGCTGCCTGCCTTGCTTCCAGGCATCGTCCTCTTCCCCACCCCTCAAACCTGCCTCTTCCAGTTTACTTGCCACCTTACATCTGCTCTACCCATTCTGGCCACCATCACCCGCTCCTTCACCAGTCATATTCCCTTCCACTGACCCTGTGACTTTTCCTGCTCACATCCCTCTCCCAGTCTTGCCTGTCTGCATCTTCCTCTGCCTCTCTTACAGCTTTTCCATCCAGAATTAAAAATCACCCCTTTTTCCAGCTAGGATGGTGATTTTTTGTGAGGTGTACCAGTCAGTCACGCCTTTCAGTCTTCGTGGACCCACACTTCAGGTCCCAAAATACAGAATGCCTTTTCACTTGTAAGGTAGTTGAGATAGAAGCCCAAGCTTGCCAAGGGGACAGGCAGGTGTAGCATCTTCAGCCTTGCTTTTGCTATCCCTGGGCAGCCAAACCCCCTTTGAACAGCACAGCTGGAAGGCCACAGAAGCAGACGTGTCAAGGTGGGAAGTATGTGGGACCTATGGAGTCCTGGCTGCTTTCTTCCCCTTCTGGTTCTGCTTCTTTTTCTATCTCCCTTTTAAAAGTTTTGCATATGGGTGAATATGTATCTTCCTATCTCAGAACAGCCTCTGGCACAGAATGCATGTCACCTGCAGAAAGGATGTTCTTCCCGAGCCTGGGCCCCCTGGGCGCTGTGGATGGAGCCTCTGGGTTTTCAACATGGATTTATTTTCTGATTTCTGCAGGGAGATATCCCACCCACCGCCTCTGCTTTCACCCCAGAATGCACCCCATATTGCCCTGGGGCCCCACTTGAGACCTCCTTTCCTTGGGGTGCCTTCGGCTCTGTGCCAGACACCAGGTGAGTGCGTACGAAATGCTGGCGGTCAGCCAGGGGAAGCGGGCAGAGGGAAGGCGCAGGCTGTGACAAACCATCCTGTAGCCTCACAGCCCAGACACGATTTCTGGGTTTCCCTGTTACTGTTGTGCTGACTTCACCCTTGGTTTTGCGGTGATAGGAGCAGGTTGCCTTGTTCTGCTCTCTCTTTTAATCCCCAGCAGCCCTCCTGGTCCCATGTTTTGAGCAGCAGGCTGCACTGCCTTGGGAGCGAGGGCATAAATGAGCCCTAGAACAGAAAGGCAGCTCCCGCTTGCCCTTTCCTGCTCAGTTAGCCCTCTGGGGAGCCGACCCTGAGTTACCCAAGAGTCAATGCTGAGATTAATAACCCCTTGGTACTGTTATCCCTGTCCCCAGGTTACGGGTTCCTGCAGCCAGCACAAGCAGAGATGTTCGCACGGCAGCAAGAGATGCTACGAAAGCAAAACCTGGCAAGGTAAAGAGTGTAGAGGGCTAGCCTGCCTGGGCTGGGGTTGGGGATTTCCTTACCTTTCCTAGCAGCAGGCAGAGCAACGTGGGGTGCTGCGCGGGGTGAGATGTGCCCAGGTGACAGAGTGGTGCCCAGGTGAGACTAGTGGAAACAAGGCGTGGGTGTGGAGGTGACACCATGGTCCTGCAAGCTCAGGTTCGGCATGGCGGGGTGTTAGCACGTCACTCGGAGCCCTCCTCCCTGACGTTCCCTCTCTGCCTCTCCCAATTTAGGTTGGAGATGTCAGCTGAGATCATCCGCCAGAAGGAGCTGGAGAATCTCCACAGGCAAAGGCTACTGGCTGGTGACCCGCTGAGCCTGCATCCCGGTTTGCCCCCAGACCACCCGGCCCTGCGCAATGTGCACGACATCCCTGAGGGCCACCCGCTGCGGGAGGAGCTCTCCCGGAGGAATGCCATGCTGGTGCTGCGGCACAATAACACTCCCCTGCTGTCGCTCAACCCCAGTGTCCCCAACAGTGCCACGCCGCCCAAGGAGCAGCCCCGGCGGGGCAGCCGCAAGTCGGCACACCACCGCGCTGAGCCGCAGGGGCTGAGTGAGGCCAAGGAGCTGGCAGAGCCCCGGGTGCGGGACGGGGCGCCGGACTGTAATGATGAGGAGATGAAGGACTCTGAGAGCGATGCGGACGTGAGCGATGAGAAGCCGGAGAGCCTGAAGGCTGAGAGCAGCAGCTCGGCTACTGAGCTTAAGGAGTGCAAAGAGACGGGCAAAGTCTGTGAAGGGGCCAAGGAGCTGGGTGAAACGGCTGCTGTCCAAAACGTCCCCTGCAGCTCCTCGAGTGCTGAGTCTCCCAGCCATTTGCTTGGACCAGGCATCAACAAAAACGAGGTGAAATATCTCCCGCCAGCCTCCATCCCACCACCTCAGCCACTGCCCTTCGGATTCCCTTACACGATGAGCCCGTACTTCCATGCAGGTGAGTGCCTGTTGCTGAGTTACTGGCTGGAGCAGCGACAGGTTTTGCGGCATGCCAGAAGTGGGATGCTTCCCCCTTCTTGTTCTGCAGTGTGGTTGCAGCTCTTTTTTCTCTGCAGGGAACCAAGCACCTCCTTTCAATTAGTATGGACCCATTTGCAGTGAAGCAAATCAAGGGTCATAAAGAGGGCCAGCAGGGACAAAGCGAATCCTGAGCGTGTGAGATCTCAATGTGATGGGCTACGGGATCTTGCAGATGCTTGGGCCTTCTTTGGAAGCCATGTTTCGGGACAGACACCAGTAAATAATGGAGGGCTTCAGGGGGAGGCAACAAAAATTATTGATGGCTGCAAGGTGCTGCCCTACAAGTGAAGGGCCAGAAGCATTGTCTCAGGGAGGGTGGCCTGAAAGGCTGTAAAGACTGTTGGGCTGTGCTCATGCGATTGCCGAGGAGTAGGGACCGGAGGGCCCAGGTTGGAGAGAAACACCCGGGTACAGCAGGACGAAGAACCAAAGGAGAGCTTGCCGGGGTGACGTGGATCTGCCCTGTGTGGGCAGAGGCCGCAGGCTGGGAGCAAGGCAGAGGCTGTTCTGCAGGGAGAGGTGTGGACAGCGCTGGGGACGTGCGGGGCTGGAGGGTGCCTGGCTGGTTCCCACATGCTCGTCTCTCCCTCTGTGCATTGCCGTGGCTTGCGGCGAGGGAAGTGAAGGATTAAGGCTGCAGCGTTTTCCTGCCTGCTGAGTGTCCTGTCTGGCACGTTTCCAGGGTAGCATGTGAGACAGCACCTTTGGGATGGGGTGTCAGAGTCCCCCGGCAGTGACTTGTAGATCTTGGCTGCCCTATGCCCTTGGGGGTGTCGGAGTTACCGCTGCTGTGCCCCTTTCCCCGGGCAGAGGTAGGTGGGCTCTTTCCCCTGCCCGTGGGGTGTTTCTCAGCCTCACAGGCACTGCTGTAGCTGCATTGGTGCTTGTTGGGTACGGCAGGCAGGCAGGGAGGTCCTTGCCAGCTCTCTGGTCCTCAGCGGTGCAGCCCCTTGGGCTGTGGAGAGGGGCAGAGGCAGGCACAGCTGGAGCTGGAAGGGAGCAGTGAGTACAGGTGGTACAAAGTGGGGCTTTGGACCCCGGTAGCTGGTCTGCCCAGGGGTCTCCAGTGGGGAGCGGGTTGGCAGCACTGCCAGCATAGCCCAGAGCCAAAATCTGCCTCAGCTAATTACTTGGCTGAGCAATTAGCAGGAGGTGGGACCTCCTGCCACACAGAAGAGGGAGAACGGGGCGAGGGGGGGGGGAGGCATGGCGTGTGGGTCGCTGAGGCTGCCTGTTTTCTATGCAAAGAGCTGCTGCGGTTGTGAATGCGGCTGCCCATCACTCATTAGAGCTGCCTTCCAACCAGGAAGGAGGAAGCGATTTTTCTATGACAGGCAGGTGGCCAACATGATAAATATTCTTGCTGCCTTGGGCTGCTGAGGCTTCCTCACAGGAGCCTTTTTCTCCTGGCCATTAAAAAGGGAAACACACGGCTCTGTGGTGCTCTTCACTTGTGTGAGGCTCTGCAGGGAGGCCAGGACTGTAGATGGGTTTCCTCCCTCCCCCAGCAATGCGCGAGTTACTGTAATAGGCCATTTATTATTATCACTTCGAATTTATATCACGATCGTGTCTTGAGGCCTCGGCAAAGATCAGGGCTGTGTTTCACTGCCCGGTTTTCGAGCACTTGTGATTTGTGGAGCCTGTTCCAGGGCTGTAGGTCTTTTCCTGAGGGCAGTTTTGCTTTTGGCTAGCTTCACATGCCGTCGCGGCTGTTAATATTGCCTGTTTGCGGGAAAGCAGCACAGAGTTTAGGCCCCGTTTTAGCTTGGCACTGTACAACTCCATGGCAGAAGCTCTCTCTCGTCTCTTCGGAAGGCAGGGCATCTTGTTCGGTGCTGCACAGCAGGCTGGTAGGGGGGCTGGGAGTCCTAGTGAATACTTATTTGTTTTAATCAACTTTTCTAAAATTCAAGGTCTTGGAATTCAGCCTCATGTTTGTACAAGTAGAAAGACTGAAGCCTGAGAGAATTAAAAAGCATTATGGCAGATAATTTCCCTGTAGCCCATCAGGAACTCACGGAGAACAACTGGTTCTTTAAAAAAAAACAAAAACAAAAAAAAAAACCCACACCAAAACCAAATAGACCTTCGGCCTTGAAAATGAACAGACTTGCAAGAAAGTGTTTTAGGCTAGCTTAATGGAAGGGAATCTCAAGAACATTTTGTTCAACAGTGTATTTGATTTAAAATAACATTAGACAAGCTCCTGCAATTAAAAAGTACAGGGTGAAAAAAATTTATTGCCACCACTGTCTCTACCCCAGAATACAAACAGAAGTAATCCTTTTTTTTTTTCTGTTTTGGAGATGCAAACAGGAAAAAAAAAATATCACTGGTGCACGACACAAAACAGTCCACTTTGCCTAGCAACAATACAACAAAATATAAGGTGGTCCTCTAAAACAGAGATATAAGTACATATGGGACACTAGTAGACAAAAAAAACCCCCCGAAATATTGAGAGCTGTATTGATCCAAATGCTGCGGGGATCGTGGGGTGTGCTGGGGTAAGGTGTGTCAATGAAAAACGTGTTACTTCGGTTCGGGGAACACAAAGCACCTACAGACAGGCAGAACCGCACCCACCTCTCCCCTGGTGCCAGATAATTTCTGTAACCCCTTTTTGCACAGGGACCGCTCCTTTGGCCCGGACGGTCACTATGTTGTGCTGTATGCTGGAGGCTGTCGTTATAAAGTAACGACCCGAACAAGGCAGGTAAGGTGGCAGGCCGAGAGGAAGAGCCAGAGGGAGGAGAGGAGGGAAGTGGCTGGCTGAAAATGACTGCTGCGTTTCAGGCAGTTCCTCTGGTCTTCCAGCACCGGGAGGCTCCTCCTTTGGAGGCACAGAGCCGTTTTCTGTCCCCACGGGGAAGAATATCGATGAGGCAGCCAGAGCTTGGTCGATTCCCTGAGCTGCCTTCTGGGGATCTGGCGGCTGCTCGATGACCTCATCTTGTCAAGGTTTCAGCAGCCTTGCTCCCCTCCTCCTCCCACCGCCCTCCTCCAGCCCCGTCCTTTGGAAAAGGTGAAGGATGGAGTGTGCAGGAGGCTAAAATCCTTCTATTGATCTGTAGTCTGGAGAGCAATTAACGCGAGCCTTCCAGTGCCCCTCCATGACCCAAGCCCTCTCTGGTGTGTGAGAAGGAGTGGGAGTGCGTGCACAGGGTGGAATGGGGAAGGGGTTAGAGAGTGGTAGCAAAACTGATTAAACCCATAGGTGGGCTGAGTTTCAAGTGGGTTTGCTTTGTGCACTGGTCTCCCAGTTGGCACCTGAATTGTCTCCTGTGATACCAGGAGCAAAAACTCACCCGTCTCCGTGCGGCAGAGGCAGCCCTGTTGCAGCCTGGCTGCCGGATTTGCAGCAGAGGTTTCCCGCACTGTGCTGACCAGAAGGGTTGTTGCTCTCCCTGACCTGTTCAGCGTTTGGCTTCTCTTCTGAAGCAGCTGGATATCAGGAGGAGGGAGGGAAATTATAAATGGGTTGCGGCATGGGTGGTGAGGGCTTTTACGTGGACACCTGTCTACAAGACACTGGCCTGGGACGATGGATTCTTTTCAGTTCTTACACGCGGGGCCCCATCTGGTGAAATGCTCTGTAATCCATTACCAGTCTCTCGGACCGTCATTTATCATAGAGCAAGACAGAGGAGGCCTGGCAGGGAATAGATGCTGCCCTTTATGCATCCTCGCAGTCCAGCAGGATCCAGTGACATGTCATTATTATAATAGAAGGTGCCTCCCTTCTAGCCACTTGGCACCTATTTATTATCATTCTCCAGACTGCCAGAGCAGTGGTGAGTGGGTGCAGCCATCCACAGAGATGGAGCAGACGGTGATGTATCTTCCTGAGGAGGGACAGGAGGAAGGACAGGAACCCTTCTGCTTTAGGGATGTTAAAATTGGAAAGGGCCGGTGACTGCGTGCAGTGTGCTGAGGGCTGGACCTGTACTAGTTGCAAATTAGAGACACACTGAGGCCAGAGGGACCACTGTGGTCAACTGCTGTGTCATCCTGCAGCAGTCCTTCCTGCCGTTATTCCTGCATCTGGTGACTTCAGATGGTTGGGAGCAAAAGGGCAGGGGGGACACCTGAATACCAGGCTCCACAACCTTGACATCAAGGGTGCTGAGGACCCTGAATGGCGACCGAGTCTTTGGAGCTACCAGGGCTGAGCTGTTCCGCAGTCATCATGAGGTTTTGGGCTTCTCTGCAGGGAATGGGAGTGTTTTGCCACTAACTTCAGTCAAAATAGGTTTCCACCCTCTAGCTTTTAAGTTCTGTGGCCGGAACCCGAAGTATTGGTATTTACCTTCCCCCTCCCAAGAATATTTCCATCAGTCAGTCCCTGTTTCCCTGTTATAAATGGGAAGGGAAAACAAACTCTCTGAGATAAATATTTTGGCTGTATTGCATTTGTCTGTGTGTGGGTATGTGGAAAATATTTCTTGTTCCCATACAGCAGGCCTGTCTTGCACTCCGTCTTGGACACAGCAGGTTACTGTGTGTGCATCTGTGTGCATCTTGACCTCTCCCTTCCTTTCTTCTGGGGGCACGACAAGACAAAGGAGGGAAAACCACAGAGAAAGGCTTCTGTAGGAGAAGCAGTTGCTACTCCAGCTCCGCTGGCAATGTCTGTAACCCTGCAAATAATCCCACGCTCAGTGTGGTTCCGGGATCACAAGCACGTGTGCAGGAGAGGGACTGTAGGGAAGCCTTACACTTTCCCCCTCATCCCTGCCAGTTGTGAATGCAGCATCTGGGCTAAATCTCTGCCCACAGCGGTGGGGACCTGGCGAAGGGCAGCGTGTGCCTGGCAGGGACTCACCAGCCTCTCCCTGTGCCGGCTGAAGTTAAACCCTGAGGATGGGTCTGGCTGGCTAGTGACTGGGGAGTTCATTCCCAAGCACTGTGTTGCTGCAACTCAATCCTTGGCTTGCTTTTGGAATAAGGAAGTACCTAATTTTAAAGCAGTTGGCTGTTACAGTCAGATCCCCTCAGAGACGCTTGCTCTGGCTGCAGATGGAGGTGTCTCGCCCAAGCATTGACTGTGCCTGGAATAACTGAGTTGGGTTTCACTTCCTCTGTTTACCAAGCTGCAGCCACTCTTCCAAAAAGGAGAAGAATTACCCCCACCCAGAGAAAGAAAAACCCTCCCCCAAAATGGCAGAAAAGGAGCCCTGAGCCATTTGAGTATTTTGTGAATTTTAACATAAGCAGCTGTGTGTTTGTCTCCTGGAAAACGGAATGCAGTAGGAATGGGAATGAGGGCTCGTGTCCATCTGTCTGTCTGGTAGGTGGGGGTGGCGAGGGGGAGGAAAGTGCTCGCTGGCTCTTTGGCCATGGCCTCTGCCTCCACCTCCCATGCTGACAGACGCCAGGCTTGCACGACAGCCGATGGTTTTCTCTGCAACTGTTATCAGACACACAGAAGTCTTTGAAGCTTTTTATAGCTGGAAAAAGAAGGGGTGTGAAGTGAGCAAGGGGCTGCCTGGCCTCCGGGGGATGGAGGGTGGCGAGGTGAGGGGCAACGAGCTCCCCGTACTCGGCAAGTCCCAGCCAGGCAGAGCTGTCCTGGGGAGCAGCAAGCAGAGCATCTTGCGAGCCCCGTGCAAGCACGAAGGAAAGATTGCGGTAGAGATGAAGGATACGAAGGAGGTGCAAAATGTCTGATTGCTGCCCACAGCAAGGCAAGCACGCTGAGGGTCCCGGGCTGGTCAGAAGCGCTCAGCAGAGAGGCCTGCAGGGACATGTCTGAGTCACCGAGGTGTGGGGAGAGAGAGGGACAGCCCCATCCCTGCTCCAGAAGGACAGGTAGAGCTGGCAGAGGTGGCAGGCCTCCTGGCTCTCCCCACAGCTCCAGCCAAGGTGTCCTGGCCCTGGGGCTGGTGCCCATCTGTTTGCCCTGGCTGTGCATCTGAGAGATGCAGATGTGTCCCCATCTGCTGGGGGCATGTGGAGCTGTGGCGGGCCCGGGGCTGGTGGCCCTGGCGCTGCACCGGGGGGGGTGCCCGTCACCCGCTCAGTGCTGGGCGGGGGGTGCAGTTTCGGTTGCAGCAGCCGTTGCTGTCTGGCTTCGCTGGGGCGGTGGGAGGGCATGTGGTGCGGCGCGGAGGACGAGGCTGGGCCGGGAAGCAGGAAGCGGGGAGCGGAAATGTGGTGGAAATGGTTACACAGCACCTGACCGCTTCTTGCGCAGACTGCTGGTGTTTCAAATGCATCTTATTGGCATGATGACTTCCTCTGTAAATCCTGTCCTTTTCCTGTTACCCTGGACTGTGCTGGCGGCTTTGCTGTTGGCTCTTTCTGTGCCTCTTGCCTCTGAACTGGTGCGTTCCCCCAGGGAACCGGCCACTCCTCGTTCTCCCGGCTCCTGCTCCCTGCCGCGACTCTGTTGCGTCCCCCTTTACCTTGTCGCTGTTTGCAGAAGCGCTCTCTGACCTGCTGTGGCCAGAGCAAAGGAGTCGAAGCCAGGGGTTGCGTCCGTGGTGCTGATCACACACCTCAGGGAAGCACCTTAAGCCTGCAGGACCGATAATTCTGTCATGATAGACCCCTGGGAGAAACATTTTTTCTGGTAATTTCTTGCTTCACGCCCTGAAGCGTAATAGTGTAGCCCCTCATAAACTCTTTCTCTACCCACTATAATCATGGATGTTCACATCCCTATAAATGTCCTCCGGGTTGCGGTGTGAATGGCATCATGCAGCAGTGAGTTCCACAGGCCGATGGTGCCTTCCCACCCCCGAAGTGGTGGTTTCTGGAACTAGGTTTCTTCATTACTTGTTTCTGCATTTTTTCCTTTTACGTGCTGCAGTCGATACCTGGCTGGCGTTTCTCTCGCTGTCCTTATTCTCTGTGCCTCTCTTCCGGCTCCTCTTGGCTCCAGCCCAGCTTTCTCCCCATGTGCACGTCCTGTGCTGTCAGGCACGGGCAGCACGGGGGGGGGGGGGGGGTGGGGCTCTCTTCCACCCTTTTGGAACCCATCACCTTCGTCTCTGCTGACAGGGCTGGGACCTGAACCGCTGTTGCGTTTCGGAGAATTGACATGTCAGCTTGAACCGAGCTGTGCTGTCTTTGGAGTGTCGCAGGGGCTGGCAGGGGTCATCCCATCACCCGTCAGATGCTTGGCCAGGAGAGATGCCCAGCTCCTGTGGCGGAGCAGAGAGCAGCGCGCTCCGAGACAGTGGCTGTGTTGGGGCAGACCGAGCCGATGGATGTTTCAGGCTGGGGTGGATTGAAAATGAACGCTTTGAAAGAGCAAGATGTTCTCCAGCGATTCGCGCTCCGGCAAGGCAGTGGGCCACCAGGGAGAGGCATCAGGGCCTGTTACCATTCGGAGCACGTAGCCAGGAGAAGGGTTGAGGGAAAGAAACCCACAGGGCAGTCAGAGTTTTCCGCTTTGCGGTGCATGTGGAGAAACACTCCTTCAGGGTTTTTCTTTTCTCTCCCCTCCCCCAATTTCTTCCCCACAGCTGAAGAACGTTAAACACATGAAATGCATTAGCTAGGATTTTTCCTTTCCCCTGCCCCCCTTTCTAAGCTGGGGACCTCCAGGAGGAAGAGGCCTATGAATTGACCCTGCCCAGTGCTTTAATTGACAGGTCATTAAAGATGAATGTGTGGCTAGAGAAAAATATTCAGATTGCAGGCTAGTTGTTGTCCGTGTGGGATTTTAATGATTTATGTTTCTTTCTCCTCCCCTGCTTCTTACCCTCCCCCAACTCCAAACAATCCAGGCACCATGGGAGGTCTGTTTCTGGATGGTGAGGAAAGCCCTGCGCTGGAAGACATCAGCAAATGGACGGTGGAGGATGTATGCAGCTTTGTGTCCAGCTTGTCTGGCTGCACCGAGTACACTCAGGTAAATCTCTTAACAGCCTCAAGCACATCATAGGAGGAGCATCCTCCCTGCGAGCCCCTGTTCTCTCCCTCCTGTCTGTGCCTATTTGACTTGCAGTGTCCCTCCCAGGAGAATCATTTAGGTTGGAAAAGATCTTTAAGGTCACCAAGTCCAGCCGTTAACCCAGGACTGCCCAGCCCACCACAATATAAGCCAAAGGTGTATCTTAGAGCCCTGCAGGGGCTTTTTGTTTTTTTTTGTTTTTTTTTTTTTTTCTCCTGGATTGCTAAATAGCTACTTGCTGCCAGCAAAGACCCTGAGAAGGTGTGTGATGGGCGTCGCGGATGGACGGCAATAAGCAGCGAGTACAGCAGGAGAGGATAGGAGCAGGGGCAAAGTCAGGAGCGAGCATTCGAGTGGCAGGGTTGATCGTGGTTAGTGACTTAGTGTCACTGTCTCTCCCTGTCCAGCTCATGCTTTTAGAAGCTGTCCTGTGTTCTGTGGCAGAGGTGGGCATAGTGGTGGCTTTGTGTGGAGTGGCTGTACTGAGGGACGGGCTGTCACATAGTCCCTGCATCGGGGTGGGCAGCTTGTGGTACCAGCCAGCCTGGCAGAAGGTGCTGCGTTCTCTTGCCGCACACAGAGCGCTGCGGGGACAGAGTGGGGTTGCAAGAGACCCTGACTGCACAAGTGTCAAAGTAACCTCCATGCTTACACTGTAGAGCAGGGGTCCTCAAACTACGGCCCGTGGGCCGGATACGGTCCCCCAGGGTCCTCAATCCGCCCTCGGTATTTACAGACACACACACCCCCCCGCCGGGGGCTGGGGGGGAAACCAAGCAGCCGCAGATGACGGCCTGCCACTGCATCCGCATGCCGGCCCCCTGGTTAAAAAGTTTGAGGACCCCTGCTGTAGAGCGATAGCGACTGTGATTTTTAAGCTCATTGTAGCAGAGTTGAAACGTCCATCAGTAATGGGGGCTTCATAAAGCCTGCTCAGTGTGAGATCATGAGGTGCAGTACAAAAAACAACCCTGTGTTTTTTGCTTCTGCATCTTCTAGAGTCCATTATAAATGCCCCATTAAGAGAATGCGCCAGCTACGAAGGCACAGATTCCTGAGCTGTCTGGGACACCCTTGTAAAGGGGCTCTGGTGTGCTTAGAAGGGAGGGACTGAAAGTAGCAGAGATAGAGAGGCAAAGGGCCAAAGTTCAGAACAATCCAGCCTTTCAGCGGAGAGACATCCTAGGCTGACAAGGTCTTGCAAGGAAGGAGAGCAGGAGTCAAGCTTTCCAAAGATGCCACTTCAAGAGAGGAGACTCCCTGATGGACAGCTAAGGAGTGCAAAGCTGTGCTTTGACATCCAGGCTGGCTGAAATCTGATTTCTAAAACTCTGCCACCTCCTCCCCTTTGGCCCTTGCTGTCTTTCCCTCTACTAGTTGTGTTAGGCAAGTGTCCTCTCCCAGAACTTACACCCTGCTCCCAGCTGTTTGGGAAGGTGAAGCTCAGCACTCCTGCCTCTGCTGGAACCACCTGTTAGGAGAGCAGTGTGCTTACCTGGCCCTTGGGAAGTAATTCCCTTTAGGTTATGCTGATTTGGCAGCGTGCTATGGGGAAACGTGTGTGCTTTTGCATCCCTCCGGAGGGGATGGGGGAGTGGAAACCTGGAATTGCCCTACACCTCCCCTTTGCTGCTCAGGTGATGGGATATCATGTGTTTTCAATCTAAAGTCTGTCCTTCCTTGCGCCCTAACCATGATGCTAATCCCATCACAACATGCTTTGATAAAACCACCTGTAAAACCAGTGCACTTTGGAGCAAGCGGCTGTGCCTGCACGCGAGAGGCACTGTTCAGGAGAGTGAATGCTTGTTACAGGGATGGGGTACATGTAACATTCCCCAAGAGGAATGACAGAGATTTGGCACGTGCTTGGGAGCGGATCAGGCTGACTGGGTGTGTGGAAGAGAGATGGGTCAGTTTCTGATGATGCAGAGAGGGAGGGAAAGGACTGCTTAAAAAATGATGGTGGATGGATGGGTGTTTACAGGAACAAGAAGCAGCAGGTCTGCAGGTGTAGAAGCTGGTTCAGGAGCTGGGCTTAGTGAGGATGATAAGGGGATGGGTGGTGGGTTCAGGAGAGTACATGTGGGTTGCAGTGCGTGTTGAAGAGAGCTCAAGCAAAAGGCTCTGAAGCCAAAATATACAGCTACTGGCATTCCTTATTACCCCCCACCCCAGATAGCATGCTCTTGCACTGGTGGTATTGCAGTTTATCTGCATTCCTGCACTGGGGAATGAAATTCAGAGTTGCCTGGAAGCTTCTGAATTAGGCCTGTAGGAAATGTGCAGAAATCTTTAACACAACCACCTTGCAGAGGGATCATCCATTTACACCTTCCATGCCAGCTCCTGGTATACCAGTGGGGAAGAAATCAATAGCTCGCTGAGACAAAGGTTCAGCAATCTTCTCAGTGCATTGCAAACAAAATGTTTTACGATAATGGGAGCTGCTGTAAACAGCCTCCTGTCGTGGAGGTGCATTATATAGGGGGTGCATGGCTTAAGGGATGATGCGTTTTTATGCTCTAGGGTTATATGCTTAACAGGTTTTTTACTATGTGAAAATGCCAGTGTTCAAGGGTGACCCAGCTCCATGGCTCTAAACTGCAGAGCTGTCTGTGTTCTCTTCTCCAAAACCACAGCTGCCGGGGAGGTCTGGCACTGGTCTGCAGGCCTCTCCTGCCAGGAAAACCCAGCAAGAGTTTGGTGGTATGCTGTGCATTTAGAAACATGTTTCAGACAAACAAGAAAATTTCAGCAAACACAAAAGTTGCCATGCCTGATTTCAGCCCTTGACAATATTCAGCTTTGTCTCTGCAGCGGATCAAGACCTGTGGGACACCCAAGGGGGATGCTTTTCTCAAGTTAAGGCTTTTTGTGGAGAGTTTTAGTGCAGAGTGAAAGGAAGCTTTTGGCTCCCAGCCACACTGGCTTCAGAGGAAGGAAAAGAAATCGGTATAGTAAGTTTTGCTAGGTCAAAGAGCAGATACACATGCTGCAGTCATGAGCAGCTTTGCTTGTGGAGTCCAGCAATAAAAACCACTTGCAACAGCTCAGCTGCCTTGGCTGTAACAGCCACTGCCACTCTCCAAAGGGATGGCTCTGGGCTACGGTTGGCCGCTGAAGAAGCAGCCATTAGAGTAAATTGAAACACCCTCCCTTGCCATAGTGTTTAGTAATAATAATGCTATGCATAAGCCATGCATGGAGAGAGACAGCAGGATCAGGCCCCACAGACAGTTCATTTGGGCAAGCATCCAGCATGAGCTGGGGTGGGGAAAAAAAGCTGTGGAGCGGAGGTGTGGTTTAGTAAGAGAAAACCAGCATCTGACTGACATCTCGCAGAACCAAAGGGAACCTGCTGGCTAAATTACCAAGCGATGGCAGTTTGCTCTTGAAGTATTAAGCCTTTACGTCCAGAATAAACACCCAGGGGAAGCTGGTGTAACTGCAGCCCTGCTCTGTATATGAAGAATGGAGCAATAAGACCACGTATCCAGACCTTAACCTTTATAACGTAGTACATGAGGTGGAAAACCTTTGTATGACCCTGTCATTTGAAACAGAGGCAAAAAAAGTATTTTTGCCTGTCCCTAAGAATGTGTTAAAATGGTACAGTTTTGCATGGCTGGGGGTATTAGAATGCATTCGTATGAAACTGCCATTTTACAAGGCTGTGCTAGCCCTGCTGTCATTTCTGTGATTAAACCCATGCACTTGTCCAGGGTCTGCCTCACGCAGCTAACCAGGAGAAGAGGTAAGAGTCGTGCCGTATTGTTGACGGACACTGGCTGAAGGGCCAGCGCGGCTGGCTCAGTAGGCTCATGCCACGTTTAGTGGTACCGCTTGGCTGCCTCAGTACAGTGGTACTGCAATATTTATTAGTCTATGTTGCTAGAAGTGTTGAGGAAAAAGAAAGGGCCCAGTGCTGAAACAGGAGGGCTCATCTCTGATCCCAGGTGGAATCAGAGTCTGGGATACCGGTCTGGGTATCGAGAGCCACTGCCAAACAGCACGGCTGACTGCATTCTCCTGCCTGCTTGCATGTCCTAGGCATAGTTGCAATATATGACAGGCAAAGGAGGAGATAAAAAAAAAAAAAAAAAAAAAAGTGTAAAACAGTGTTGCACATGAATCTAACCTGCAGATGTGCCTCACAGATCTGTTTATGTATTTTGCCTGGAGACTCTTTTGGAAATTAGCAGCTTTGAGAAGGAAATGCATGAACAAGCAAGTTCCTTCTCAGTTGCATATGCCTCACTGAAGACTGCAAATACTTTTGGAGTCTACTGGGGTCAACTTTTTCCAAATATTCACACAAGTGTGAGTGACTAGGATTTGCCAAAATTCAGATTCTTACCTTTTCTCCTATGTCTTCTGCCCTTTATGTAGTTGGGGTAGGACCTCTGGGCATGTCATTCTTCTTTCTCAAGTCTGCCGTCGTATGCTGTCAGCTGGGCTTACTCATAATGTTGCACTTAGGTCAGCTGCTTTGGTTGCTAAACCTGGGGATGTTCCCCAGAGAAAAAAATTCATGTCCCATCCCAGCATTAAAAAAAAAAAAAAAAAAAAAGTAATGCTTTATCTAAATTGGCCCAACCAGCCCTAATTTCACCTTCTCACGTGTTTCCTTTTACTTGTTGGCTCCTAGCTGTGGATACAGGATTGTATATACCTGTCATATTAACAGGGGCCCGCTTCACCACCGAGGCTCTCAGAAGCTACCTCTTCTACAGCACCCTTCTGTGCAACGGCAAGGCAAGCGCGTCAGATAAGTCACTGTCATTTCTAAGCCTGGACCTGTGTTCTGGTTTCTTCCAGGTATTCCGAGAGCAGGCCATTGATGGTGAGACCCTGCCCCTCCTAACGGAAGAGCACTTGCTGAACAATATGGGGCTCAAACTCGGACCTGCACTGAAGATAAGGTCACAGGTAGGAAAACGGGCTATGTAGCAGTAAGTGGTGCGCTTTAAAGTTGTCCCTAGTCGGAATAGGGCTGTCAAGAGACCTAAGTCTATTGAATATAATTTATTAAGCAGTAACTGTTCAGTTATTTATTTGTAATTATGGTTTCAAGAAAGCTTGATGTGTCCTCCAGAATGTTCCATATCCTCACCTGGAGCCAGTCATTTCAGGAAGAAAACACAGGTGGTATTCAGTG
The DNA here is from genome assembly GCF_963210335.1 of Falco punctatus. Lineage (NCBI taxonomy): Eukaryota > Metazoa > Chordata > Aves > Falconiformes > Falconidae > Falco > Falco punctatus. The sequence continues at coordinate 104,458,568 of NC_137582.1, forward strand.
CCCGGGGCAGAAGCAAACAGTTCAGAATAAGTGGTGGGAGGGAGTAACAGGGATGCAGTGGGCATCTCCTAAAATGGACCAGCTCCTGCCAGAAAAGACACATTAATTAGGCTGTTCCCACAAATACCGACCAGGAAGGGAGAAAAGCTGTAAACGCTGAGGCAAGGTAGATTGTTTAAAATCAGTTGAACCTGAAGGTAGTTACCCTGAAGTACCTAGAGACTGGGTAAAGCCATCTCAGGAACCTGCTGTCTCTTTTTTTTCTCTAGACTGGACACAAGGCCTTGTGCTGCTCGTTTTCCTCATAACTAGGTGGCTCTTGGTGCTTCTCCTTTTTAGCGAGGCTTGAAGCACAAATGCATTTAACATGTCTCAGCATCATCTGTTGATTACTTTCCCTCCCCAGTGAGTAATGGACCAGTTCTTTCCCTTCTCTGTGCTAGTAATAGACTTCTGTAACATTTTTACCTCTTGCTAGTCATAGCTTACTGGTCTTGCTGATGGGCCATGCCATCCCCCTCCCACGCTGCACCACTTCCCCCACCCCACCCTCCAGCTTGTGCTATTTGCTTGTATTTTCATACACTGGAAGTATAAATTATACTTGCCTCTGCTGAGTTACTCAAGTTCTCTCTTTTAGGGAACTGTATTTCATCCTCAACAGACTAGTTTGCTGTTGTGCCCTTATAGCGATGGTGGTTCTTCTTAAAATACCTTCCCCCCAGCCCCCTCCCTCTATGACATGGCTCCCAAGTCCCTGCTTGTAGAGGGCTGCTTTCGTAAAATTGCTTCGCTATTCACCAGCAGTCACGGCAACTTCCATTTGAGTTGCCTCCACTTCCTCTGGGTCGGACTCCAATCTAGAAGAACATCTCCACTAGCTTCTTCTTTATCCATTTAACAATCGGAAAATAGCTTCTGACACATGTCAAGAACAGGCTGTTCTATTATATCCCCTAGGGTATTATGTCATGCAAATAGTTAGGACAGTAATGTGCATGTGCACATACATGGGTTGCACAGACAGTCGCTATTCTGGCATAGTCTCCCTAACCCACAAGCTATACATTTGTTACATTATGTTAAAACAATAAGAGCAACTTTACTGCTTTCCCTACAGCCCTCACTGTTTATGAGGGGGCTAATAAAAAGGTTCTGTGGGCAACTGTTCCCTGTGGGTCAATTCAGTAGGAAATAAAACTCGTATATTTCTTAAAAAACAGAGAACCCCAAATAGCTCACAGACATTCTGAGATTGGATTTGGCAGGGGGAATATGGGATATGGGCTGAAACTAGAAAAACCCTGCTTCAATTTAATCAATAGTGTTTAAAGTTCTAGTGTAAGGCATGGTTGGGGGGGAGTAAGTGGGGAGCAAAGTCCTGATGTTGCTAACTGAATAATGCTGCAGTTGTCTGGTTTGAACACAAGCCTGTGTTTCTCTTTAAGCTTAAATGTGAAACAGCTGTGTAGGTGCTGGAAAGTTGTGGGGCCTTTGGCCCTTGCTGGGAGGCGAGAACTGCTTCAGGAGTTTTCTTCAGTACTGCAGAAGGGAGAGGCTGCAGGCTTATAGCTTCCTTTGCAGTTAACAGCAGCCACCCTGTAGCCAGATTGTTTTTTTCTCCCCCACCCTGTTGTCCCAGCCCCCCTTGTCTCCCCTCTTAAGAGCAATTCCAGCTCTTCAGATGCGGACATTGTGTACTGTCCGCCAGGCCAGCACCCTGGGCTGGGTTAGTGAAGGGAGAGCAGAAGTGTTGCATCGAATTGTCCATCCAGTGGTGCCTGTTAACAACAGATGTGGTAGGAATTGCTCAACCCTCTTCACCTGATGCACCTTCACCTGAAGGCAGCTCCAGCCAGGTGTGCTCCCAATGCCTCGTGTAGCAGAGATGCCTAGGAGCTGCTGCTTACCACCACTGTGTATCACTCACAACAGGGGTGCGCTGGGCTCCATGAAAGATGAAGAGCGCCGTCACAGTTGTGCACGCAGCCTTATCTAGCCGGGGAAGCAGGCTGCAAGTTTCCATAGTCCCCTGATGAGATGGTGAGATCCAATTATTTCAGATCAGAGGCTGGACTTGGTTCAGCTTTAGATTGCACACCCTTTCAGCCCTCACCTCAGCAATACCTTCAGTCTCATTCTAGCCAAAGAACACGGACATATGCAAAACACGTCACAGGAAAAGGGCCTGCACTGCAAGTCCCAGCACATCTTTAGCCTGAGACATGATCTATAGGGTAGACCCTGTAGCTCCAGCAGTACTTTGGTGCATGGCACCAAAGCGCCCTGTGAAACAGAGCTGGGGAGCACTACTGTAGGACACAGAGTCCTTTAGAAAAAAAGAGAGAGGAGGAAACCATCCCTGGTCTTCTCTGTTAAGTCACCACTAAGGGTTGTTTTGGGGCTTTTTTTGCAGATTGGGAATGGTAGCTCTTCATTCAAATGATGTGACCTAGCTCTTCCATCTGCAGTTCACTTTGGAGTACAGAACCTGGGCTTGCTGCATGAAAATGCAGCCTCTGTGGGTTTCTGAAGACAGTTTGTGCACATTGTCATCCCTTTTTGCGTGTCCCCCCGCATTTATTTTTTTTCTTTTCTTTTCTTTTTTTTTTTTTTTTTTAATAGGTTGCCAAGAGAGTGGGCAGAGTTCTGTACATGGCAGGCTTCCCCATGGCTTTCCCACTGCAACCTCCTGGTTTACGGCCACCGGAGCGGGACCTGCCCCCAGCTGATCTCCGGCCATCCTCCACCGGCAGCGTGGCCTCCCCCTTCAGCAGTGGCCTGCCCTCCGCCAGCCGTGTCTCACCAAAGCAGGAAAATGGAAACCCCTCCATCATTGCTGGGATCAATGACACCACAAAACCTCCATCTTAACTGCAGGACAGCTCTTGACTGCTTCTGGAACTGAGATTCAGTTGAACAAACTGAAGGTAATGCATTTTGAGAGACCAGGAGAGCCTCCCTCAGCAGTGTGAGACACAGGAGTGAGGAAGGGAGGTTTTTAATTTTTTTGGATGCGTATGTTTTTTTGTTTAAAGAAAGAAGAAAATCAAACAAAAGTCCTAAAAACTGTAAAAAGGGAAGGAAAGAAAACTATCCAAAGATGTACTGAGACAACGCAAGTGAAGAGAAAGAAAATGTTTCTAGAGGATGGCAGCACCGTTCCCATTCCCTTTCACACCCCTTCTCGCTCACCAGTCTGAGATGGAGACCCATGGACAGGGAATGAACGTTTTTCTTTGCCTTCAAAGAAACATGGCTTTCAGGAACTTCTGGGTATGACTCCAAGCAGGCAAGGGGAATGGGCACTGCTCCTCCCAATGGTACTCAGCACCCCTGAGCAAAAAAAACCCATCAAAAATGAAACCAACCACCTTCCCAGCTATCTCCTCCTCCCTGGAAATGGTACTCAGTTCCTCATTCAGGTGTCTATGCATCTCTAGCAACTTCTAAAACAATACCAAAGACAGACAAAAAGAAGAAAAAAAAAAAAAAAAGGGGAAAAAAAAAAGAGAAAAAAAAAAAAGGCAAGTTCCGGTCCATGTTTACTTCAGTGTGGATGGTACGGCACAGGCAGCTCAGTGCTGTCCCACAGGCTAGGGCATGCCCTCTTCCCTGGCACGTTGTCCCTGTCAGCACACACAGAGAATGGACTCTGCCTGTGCTCCAGCCCTGCAGAGGTGGGGGTTTTTTCCTATTAGATGTTTTGTTTTAAAAAGAAGAAAAAAGTGTGTGCTTTGGTGGGATGAAGGGTCACAGCCCTCACTCCAGTGTGGCCCCCTCCCTCCTTCACGTGTACAACAGACTCATTTATACATTTGGGGTGGGGTTTTTTTGTTTGTAGGGTTGGTTTTGTTCTTTTTAAAGCCTTGTTACAGAGGTGGATGTAGTTGCACATTCTGGCCTGCTGTGGACCATGAGACAGATACCTGTGCGTTCCCTGAGGAGGGGGAGGGATGTTGGGGGATTCAGGCTAAAAACAATGGATAGAGTTTTTACTACTGTGAATGAGATGGTAACTCCTGGGGGTGACCTCCTGTGACTTGTACAGTTGTGAACAACAAGCACATGTGGTACTGTTCTCTCTCCCCCCCCCCCCCTTTTTTTTTTGTTTAAACATTGCACGTGCTACCGTTTTTCTTACAAAATAGCTTGGTGGTACATTAGCTTCTTTATATTGTAAAAAAAAAAAAAAAAGTCATTATCCATCACATCACGATAAAAATGCTTTCCAGCAATCAATTTAAATAAAAAAGAAAAACACTTAATTTACAAATGGTACCTAGCTTCCTGAGCTCCTTGCAAGTGATTGCTTTACGCAATGTCTCCTTTCTTTCACTGTGTACACTGGGGCCATATGCCTTACCGCTGGTGTTAGTAACTCTGTGTGTGTTAGCGCTACTACATTTTTGGCCTAAAAACCGATCCGAGGGTTGGTTCACAGCTGCCAAAAGGCAGAGAGCATCTTGCCCAGCTATGTTAGAGAAAGGAGGAAAAGCAACTCCTTTCTCTTTTGGAAAAAAAGGTAAGTTAAAACCTTTTTCTTACAGTTGGGGCCTTACAAGTCATCTCTGCAGTCATATCCCAGGCTCCCTTTTGTAATTGCCTTTACCAGCTGTAGGGAACCTCAGCCTTGAGCATGCCCAAACCCCTAATGAAGCAGCTGGTGCATTGGCCTCCTCAGAGTGGGCTATAAACGATAATAATAATGATGATAATCGTGATGTCCATAATAAAACCCAAATTACTAATTTCTGAGGTTACTTCCTCCCCCTTACAGGAAAAAGGGTATCTGGGTGCATGTCTAGGAAGGGCAGGTCTAGTAATTACTGTAACTGCAGAACGAAGCCCTCGCCAACCCTATTCCTGCCGCTAAGCTCCAAAACTCTGAATGAAGCTGTATGAACACTGTACTACAGCAGTAATTACCCATGTGGTAACGATGTCTGGAAGCGGGAAAGGAGCAGCACTCGATGTAGGACAGGAAGAGCCTAATTACCTCTTTACATACACCAAGTTGTTACCGCTTACACATGTGGGTAAGAGGGAGACCACTAGTCAGGCTATAGTACACATTAGTAAGTTTGGGTTTTCATCTGCAATAAGGCAATGTTTTTGAGCTGTGGTTCTTCTGAATCCATGAAAACAGAACTTAAGAAAAAAAGGAGAAGTTTTTCTTTTTACATGTTTTTTAAAAAAGCATCTTTTCCTCTTGTGGTGTGCAGGAGTAAAGATGCCTGGAGGGGAGGATGTAGGCAGTGCAGAAAGCAGAGATGGCTGTGTCTGTGCAGGTGGCTTGGCCACCCCTAGTGCTTACAGACAGCTATTGACCTGACTGAATGATGGCAAAGAATAAAAATTTTATTTAGTCTTGGCCCCCTATCTTCTTTTCTAAAAATCTGCATTAACAAATAACAATGCTCTCAAAAGGCACAGTTAATTTTCAGGAGTGACTCTGTCAAATACGCCCTAAGAATACTTAACAGCAAATACCCTCTATTGCCAGTTTATTTTCCAAATAAATTTGTTTCCTAGCTGCCAGTCCTACAAACTAACAAGAGATAAGCTGTTTATATTTTCCCAGCAGATCACAAATTGCATTTACCCACCTTGAGCTACACAATGTTCTCCCACAAGCACCACTCCTACAGGAAGACATGTAATGAGCTGCATCTAGAAGCTGCCCAGGTGATGCAGTAGTTGGCTTTGAGGTCATAAAGAAAGGCTGGGTGCCCAAGACAGCCTGCAATCATCACTACTGTTTTCAGGACTCAGAACAAAACCGTGTTGACCACCAGCATCAGCAGCTAGGACCGGCCTTAGAAGGAGGTGATTTTATGTCACTGTGGATAACAATATATCTGTTTACAAAACACAGGCTCAGACTTGTCCATTGTTTTTGCTAAGCAAATGCATCCCAGGCAAATCCAACAGCCATCACAAAATGAAAGTATGTTTCCTGCATTATTATTTTGCCTCTTCTTATTCCTTCCCGCCTGCACAACCTCCCATCTCTGTGCCCACCCTCCTCCGTATCCTAAGGCGCTTTAAGTAAAGTTAACTTCTTTAGCATACTTACAGCTAGCTTGATTGAACTGACTGAGCTGCTTCTGATGTTACTGATGAAGGCTTTGCAAAACACTCCATGCAATCCTTAAGCACTTCTTGGCAACAGGGAGGGTTTAGTGAGGGCCCCAGAGCAAATAGAGGTGACACAGGTGGTTGGCTGAACAGACAGGAGGACCTTTAGACAAAAGAACTTGTCCTTCCCTTGGTCAGCTCACTCATGCTCCAGCAGGAGCTGAAACTGAACCCTATGCTATTTCAAGCGGCAGACTTCAGTAAGGGCTTTTTTATTATCTATGATGAGCAGTTTTACTGGCCTTGATGTGACCACAATTTTACTGTTACCAAAAACATGGCTGGTAGAAAAGGCTTGAAAGTCCAAGTAGCATCTCCGCTGTGTCACTGAGAAAGTCCTTGGTGGCACCTGGGGCTGGCCTCCCACCCTCCATGCTCCCCAGCTCTTACCACCTCTTTGAGAACCAGCTACAGGTGCTGAAGGCTGGGTGATCCAATACACAGCAGCTTTGTAAAGAATAAGCTTGGAGGAGGGTTGTGGCTGTGAGGGTGCTCAGTCATCGTCAGAGAAAGCTAAATCCTCCACAATGTCCTCTTCTCCTTGGGCTAGCTGTTCGAGCTCAGATCGCGACAGCCCCTGAGTGCAGCTCCTCTGCTTGTGTGACCCTTGGGAAACCCGAGCGGCTTCCTTTTCTTCCTCTGTGGGTGGAAAGAGTGAGAGGTGTAAATCCTGCTTTACTGGGAGTGAGAGTGAGGTGAGTCAAGGCAACTTATTGCTAATTAATCCCAGACGCTCATTAATTATTGGCGCCACTGCAGCTCCCAGATAGTGGTAGGAGAGTGCTGCAGGGTGTTCAGTACAGCGCTGGCTCTGAAGTACTTGGGGCAATAGGAGAGGAGACCAAACTAACTGTTGGGAAATGAGACCTAACTGAGGCAGAAACACAAAGGAAGAACTGGGGGCATGAGACAGGCCTCCAAACCTTCAGCCTGCACGGTTCAGGTTAGTTTTCCTCACTGGAGATGTCAGGCTAGGCGCTAGGAGCTGACAGAAAGAAGGTGTCATAGGTAACAGCCAGACTCCCAAATGCAAAACTAGCCCCATGCTCCTTTTTATTTTTAATGGGGTATTTTAAATGGGGAGCACAAGTGAGAACTGGTTTCTAGGGACCATTCCCAGTGCCCTTCCTTTTCATTTCAGAAGTGTGGCTTGAGCTTCCTACACCTTGCTTCCAAACAGAGCCCTGCAGACCACCTCTCTTAGGCTCTACGAGCAAAGCATCTGCTCAGCACAAATTCCTACCTCTGGTCTTATTCCCACAGCCTCTCACCGGCTGTGGAGGGTGGCAGCAGCAGCTGTGGGATGTGGCTCTGCTCTCTCTCTCTGCTCAGCACTTCCTGAATCAGCTGCCAGGCTCTGCTAATTCAGCTCCCTTGCCAAAAAGTACAAAAGCACAAAAAGCTATCCCCCTGCCCCAGATCAGGGGCTGGATGGTCACTGCGGTTCCCATCCTTCAAAACCACGCTGGTGACACAAGAGCATCAGGACCACAGAAGTGCCTCTCCAGGGCACTGAGAGCATGTGCATGCCCTAACTGACCTGCTGGAGGGTGGGAAGCTTGTCACAGACACAAGCCTCTTGCTATTCCATCACCCAACCAGGCTGCATGTGTGCAGGTGTTTTGGTAAAAAGCACAACAGGAACACTTGGCACACACAGCTTAAGACTTAGAAGGGGCGGATCTGCCTCTCTGCCCTGCCCGATTGGTGTCTGAAAAAGTGCCACAGGCCAGAAGCACCCAGGCCTGAATGTGACTGCTGCTACACCAGCATATCTGGGCTTTAAGAGACTCTGCTGGCTCTATACCATGCTCCTACAGCCCAAAGTGAAGGAAGCTGCTATTAGGGCTGAAGGAAAGGAAGATCAGAGTTCCTGCTCCCCCTGACACCAAGGAAGGGTGCTTTTCCTTCAGCTTGTCTGAGTACTCCAATAGGCAGAGAGGGAAAACTCTCCCTCTTTTATCCTTTACAGCGTTGTCAGAACATGCATCGAATGCCCATCTATTCTCGGCGCCGAGGTTTGGGTGTGCATGCCAAGCCGCAGCCATCTGCCATGCTAAATCACTCAGATTTTGCTCTCACTTGGACTCTTTCCCCCTTCCTGCTCTCCCTGTTCCCCAAACTAGTAAAGAAAGCCCGCACACAGGAGCTTTGTGGCTGTTCCCCACAACCACACATCACACCCAATGGCATGCCGAGGAGCAGAGGCTTGGCACTCTAATACAAAGGCCTAAGCAAGTGGCACACAAAACCCAGCAAATGAACACAGCAGCCAGAGCCCCTGGCAGGCCCAGCTTCCGTCTGCTACGTTAGCAGAGCAACTTGGCAGACGCAGGCAAGACTGAGCTGAGTGTGGTTAGCTGCACTCCGCGGGGGTGCCGAGCAGGCTCTCTAACTGTGGCTCGGTGCAGTGGACGGAAGAGAAAGATACTCTCTCTTCAGCTGCAACAAAGCCTGGCTCGGCATTCTGGCACAGCCCTGGTGACAGAGCTGGCAGCTTTCTCAGTAGCCATTGAGACAGCTGTTCTTCTGGCCTGCTAGGAGCATGCTAAACTGGTGGCGTCTCACACCGACACCCACCACTCTTACCGGTTCTGTCTCTGGGCAGTGGCTACTAACTGGCAGAAGCGATCAGGACCAAGCACAGAGCAAAGCCAGTGGTTCTAGCAGGGACTGTACGCTGGCAAATAACCCAGATGAGTGCAGGACTTGGACAAGGTCTCCTGTCCTGGGAAGACCTGTTGAGAAGCAGCAGCTAAAGGGTTACTGCTGCACAGTGCCCCATACTGCAGCACTGCTCAGATGAAAAGTGAAGTGCACCCTCCACACCCCCACACATGTGTAACCTGTGGAGAGCCCTGAAGCAAGGAGAGCCCTGAAGCAAGGTTTCTGTACCCTGTTGGGGTGGGCTGTACTTCAAGGGTTTGTTTGAGCCTCTCTGCAGGAGGCCCGTGAAAAAAGATGAAAAGGACTGGTGGCTCGTTAGAGCAAGGCCTGCAAAACCTTAACCCTTTCGCTCTCTTCTCAGCATAAACTCAGAACTGCCAGGTCTTCCTGTGCAGGGTGTTTGTGTGTCTGTGTAGAAGCCCCTCCTGACACTGCGCAGCTCAGAACAGCAGCACAGCAAGAAAAGAGGAGACAGTTCTTTTGCAGGGGAACCCCCGGAATGCAAAGGAGCAGTTACCAGTGCTGTCAGTAACTCCCTTCCCCTTTGCCTAACCACACTACTTACCATCTGAGTCTTCCAGTTCTTCCTCGTCCTCCTCGATTTCGTATGTTCCTTCTTCATCATCATCATCCTCACCATAGTCTTTGCTGCTTGCTTCTGAACTGTCATCTGATGCCTGCTTGGCTTTGGCTTTACCTGCAAGTATTTTTACTGTGTAAATGGAAACATAAAGAGCAGCACACAAGCATACACGCAGGCAGGATGTAAAGGGCAAAGTACTGCCATCCCAACATTCGTCCTCAGGAGTACAGTCATATACACACGAAAGGGGAAATTTACCATATTTCTCCAAAAGCCATGTCCCCGTGCACTAGAAATCCAGAGAAGGATGCATTTCATTTCAGAGGTACCTGCTGGAGGCTAGGAAGGCCAGGATGCAGAGAATCACAGAAATCACCTCAAAAGCCCATAGCAGGGTTTTACTGCTAAAGCCCGGGACTTGCTGCTACCTGGTATTTATGGAGCACCAGTGCTGTGGCACCCAAGTGTCCATCACTAACCTAACTGCCTGCCCTGCTCAGAGACATGAAAGCTAGGAGAGGAAGACAGGCAGAAGAGTAGAGTGAGAAGAAATGGGCCTAACAAACAGACATGAGCCAACAGAAGGAGTAAGTCACAAAGCTGAGACCAGAGAAGGATTTGTTCCACTGAGAAATCATGCCTGCATATACCACCTCCACCCCTCTATGGTTACATATAACTGAACACAGGGGTAGACTCTCTGGTTCAGGGTATCCTTGTAAACCTCTCTTAGCTTTATTCCCTCTGTTCGTCACAACAAAAAGGTCTAGGAACAGATATTGCTGCAAGTTCCCTCTGTAGATGGCTAGCCACGTCACCCAAGGCAGCGTGGGAGGAAGTATTAAGAGCCTCTGCATGCTTGACCTGGGGAAAAATTATCTGCCTCTGAGCCTCTGGAACCGGACTTCTTTTACTTGTGTAGAGTTCACTTCACTGGAGGAATGCCTCTCCCCTCCTGAGGACAGTGTGAGTCACCAGGCATTTAAATGACAGAATATACATTCTCTACTGAGGGAGCAGAAGAGAACCAGCTTCCTCTTGCCTCCTTCCAGCCACCACCCCTGAGCTAAGCCCAGCTCAGTGCTGCAGGTTGCTCGTTCTTGCTTATAAAAGCTGCTGAAGAAGCTATTTATTCACACTTCAGACTCTGCTTGGAAACTGGCTGTACATCCTTCTCACATTGTGATTCTTGGGCCCCATCATGGCATCTATTTTTTGCCCATCCTCCCTCCTCAGCAGCTGCCCTATGTTACTCACTGAACTGGATACAGAGCCATTAATAAGCTGGCTGCTAGCATTCCCAGCTCCCCGTCATCACCCTGGTTGCTCTGCTTTCACCCATCTGTCAGCTCTGCCAGCATGCAGCCTCTGTGCAATTGCCCCCCAAGGGATCGGAAGCTACATCTCATGGACGGAGCGCTCTCAGGCGCTTGCAGCCATGCGGAGAACACCCGCTCCACAGGAGATGGATTGTAGTGCTATTCGCTGCACCACATCATATTGATGGGCACCTGAGAAGCTCAGGCAACAATCAAGGGGCAAGCTCTCATCCATCAAGCAGCACTAGCAAAAGCACTGACAGATCCAGCTACCAGATCGTCTTAGGATATGCAGAGAAACCAGCTATGGGGCAGGAATTGGGTACAAGGTCACTCCTGTGTGCTACAACACAGGCAGCAGGCCACCAAGAGGAATTTACTGAACTTCTCCAGCCTCCTGCTCGCCTCCCACTGGTGGGCACACACAGGGGCCCCAGTACAGCCTTCAGGCAGAGCTCGAGCTTCCATCTTCTGCGGCAGGAGTGTATCAGCCAGGTTTCAGAAGACGATGCTGAGGGGTGCTGTGGTTAACCAGTGCTCCTCCCCTCTTCTTCCTCGCTCTGCCTCTAGATCCTCAAGCTGACAGCCCACAGCAGGAATTTTGCCACTGAAAAGGCCCCCGATTATTCTGCTAGGAAATGAAAATGTCTGACCTCTCTTTCCACACCCCTAGCCCTCACCAGTCTGGCATTAAATTGATGTAATATGATTATGTGAGGGACAAATGAAGAAACCTGTTCAAGTGCATTAAAGGCACACCAACACCTAATGTGGACAGATCACTCATTACGGCCAGGCCCAGAGAGACGCTGCAGCTGCACTCCCTTCTCGCCTTTAATTGCCTCATGACGAGGCAGTCCAGCACCTCTTTCTAAGCCATTAATAATTTCCAGGAGCAGCCGCCTTTCCTCCCAGAGATCTGTCAGCTGGTAAATGGGAGGAACGCGTGAACTTCCCCACCCCCACTAGCGACACACAGATTGATCAAATCCATGCTCTTTCCTCTGCATCTCCTGGCTCTTTCTGCCCTTGCCTGCTCGGGGGTTCCTGAAACGTGCAAACTTTTTTCTCTCCCCTCTTCAGACCTTGCAGAGACCCAAGCAAGGGAGTCTCTCCTGCCTGCCAAATGCTTTCTCCATTGCAGAAGACAGCTTGTCTTGATATGATGGAATTGTGTTCGCCACCTTTCCTGTCCCCTTGGAGAGGCTGCCGGGGGGCGCACAATCCTGCTGAAATGAGCAGGCAGCTTTCAGCTCCACTTGCACAAGGTAGGGGGAATCTCCCCTCCGATCCACAAGATTAAAAAAGGTTTTCAAATTCATCACTTGCCTTCCTTTTCCTGTGCAGCCATATCTGCTGCATGCATCAGTACACTGCTAGCCATTTACTCCCTGGTGTGGCTGCACCACAGCCAGGTGTAGACGAAAACAAAGCAACCAGAAATAGACAGCTGACAGGCAGCATCACCTTGTTAGAAGGACCACTGTGCCAGGATCCTGGACATGTGACCTCAAAGTCCTGTCTCAAACTACACTCCAACTGTGGCAAGGCATCCCTCCCTCTCCTGCCTCAATTATTACACTTGAATTTTTCATACCAACTCACGGAGCAGGGACTACTCCTCCCCAGTGGGCTATGCAGCAGCACCCCTTACCAAACTTGATCTTGGTTGAGGTGTCCCAATGCAATGCAAGATGCACTGACAGGGAGCTAACCAGCATTCCTAACTTCCAGGTTCTGAAAGAAGCCAGTATGGATTTGTGTTGATGAACTTACTGAACAAATTCTAAAAAACTGTACACCATCCTCTCTGTCCTTTCAGGAACCCCTAAAATAAACAGAAATGCTGGTACTGACAGAGCAGGGGGCCCAAACCACACAGAAAACCCAATGAGACTTCTATAAATGTGACACCAGACACAGAAACGTTTGTTATTGCTAGACTCGTTAGGATTCAGAAGAGATTCATTCATTCATTGTTGGATTTGGCAAGGCCTGAGAAGACAGAATGAAGATTCAGAGGGGGTGGGAGGCTTTTTCTACCAAGGACCTGTGGCCTACAGCAAAGGCTGAAGTCAGGATTCAGACTCAGGAAAGAAGACAACCTGCAAAGCTTACAGAGCTAGGGAAAAGGCTGCTGCTGTCAAAGATAAATGGCTTATCATGGTTTTGGCTGCCGTGAGGCTGCTAAGTCTAAGGTTAAAGTATGGAAGGATCAGAGAGCTTAGCTACTGCTGTGTCCTGCAAGACCTGAAGGACTAGGACGAAGGCCTGAGCCAAGGGGAGTGGGTGGCCTGCTATCAGCCTTTCATCTCTGGCCTAATGCAGAACTGCGGTTAGGATTCAGAAGAAGACAGACTTCTAAGAGATAGGTTTATGTCTGGATCCTACGTGGTCCATTAAAGCAGACTGATGGCTGTAGCTAGCACAAGATGCCAATCAATGAGTTCAGTGGGCAGTAGGTTTAAAGAAAAAAAAAAAAGTGGGTTTTTTTTTCTCCAAAAAATATCTACATTACAGTTGTGGCATGTCTTACTGTGTTACCAGAGGATGCTGTGGAAGCCACATTAACAGGAAGGATCAGGCACAATCAGGGAACCAACAGATCCGTCAGTGGATATTGAACAAAACAGTCTCTCCGCAATCCTCCGTTCAGAACACCTCTAAGCTGCTGAACGCCCTGCCCTGAACACACTTTTTCCTCTTTCCTAGTTGCCTCCATATACTGCAAGAGCACTGGAGGTGTTTAGCTGGCACCTGCATCTTTATGCACCTGCCCTTTATCCCTCTCCTCAACACACGCAATTATAGTGCAGCCCTGGAGCTGAAGGGCAGAAAGACTGACGGCTGTAACACCTGGCTGGAGCTGACTGCCACTGCGGAATCACTCCAAGGATACCTCCAGGAGCACCTGCCCTGTGAGAATCCATTACCGCAATGTTATGTCCACACCAATTCCTCCCCACAGGAACCTACCCCATCTGAATCTGCTCCTCAGCCTGTGCCGCAGTCTCTCCTACTTTCTGGGAAATCTAGGATGCTTCCTGTTCAACTCCAGAGCAGTCCCCAGTGGCCTCTCCTTGCCTGCTTGAGGGATGCTGTTCCAGGAGGGTTCCGAAGCAGGTGCCTCTGACAGATGCTGCTGCTGCTGCTGCTGCTCCCCAGTGGGAGGAGAGCAGGGGTGGGTGGTTCCCATCTGGGAGCAGCACACTGGGGCCAAAGGCTGCTCGAGCTGCAAACACCAGTCTGCTGGTGGCCATTTCCTGCAGCAGTGCCAGGGGCTGGATGCAGCAAATATCCCTTCTCTGCTACAGCACAGATGAAAATGGTGGGGGTGGGGGTGGACAAGAGGGGGACACTCAGAACAGAAGGGAAGGTAATACACAACTGCACCAGTGCTGCTGGAGGACAACAGGATCTGCACATTACCCCTGCTCCCACACGCAGGGACACTTTTCATTGCCTCCCTTTGCCTCCCCCCGCCCGGAATGAATAATGGCAAACTGTGAGAGCTCCCCAACCCTCTCAGTCTGGGAGAAGCATGCCATTCCCTCCCTGCCTGGGACTGGAAAGAGCTCTTCAGAAGCCTGCTCTGCTGTGAGAAATACAAAGGTCTTCAAAAGTGCCTCAGAAGGCAGAAGTTAGTTAACGAGCGAGATGTTCTGGGTAGTAATAGTTAACCCAAGAACACTCTCCAGGCCTACCCTCTTCCAGAAAGATTCGGGACAGTGTAAACTGAAATCAACATTTCCCTGATACAACACCTAATTTAAATAAAAATAAATAGTGGGCCTTGAACAGCAGCTAAATAACAGAAAACTGATGATTAGGCTTTTAGCAAGCAGTTTTCCACTCTCATGAATTTGGTCTGGGACCTGACAGGCCAAACAATTACTAATCAGAAGAAAAACATCCTGTCAACATAGGAAAGACTCTACCAAGCCAAATGCTGTGGTAGGTGAGAGATGGGAGCCCTTTTCACTATGCTTCCATACCCAACATTCCACCAGAAAGCCACAATGATGCTGCACCAGCAGCAGGTTCTGAAGTTCAGATTTTTATGTAGTCATCATCAGGGGGAGGAGCATTTTCCAGACCAGGGCAACCACGCTCACAGATTTAACCCATGGGGCTGCCTAAGAGGATGAGTTCAGAACAACCGCTGCAACTATCTAGCCAGGACTTTTCTGACAGGGAACTCTTTCCTTCCAGAAGTCCCTCCCTCCCCCTTTTCCGCAGAGACCTACACATCCCCAGGACTCTGGAACTGGCTCTTACCGGTAAGAACTTTGAACAGAGTTTTGGGTGCTGGTGCTAAGCCTTGCTAATGAGGAAAGCATGGATGTCTCTGGGTATGGCTGAGCTTTCCAGTAAATCTTTTCCCACATCAGCCTTGGCACTCCTAAATGATGCCCAGGCTTCCATTCCCAGAGCGGGGAGGGCACAGTCCACCAGCCCCATCTCTTCCTATCCATGTCTGGAAGTAGTGTTGTGTCAGAAGGGCTGATCTCTGCTCTGATAACCTTCCCAGATCCCCACAACATATCAGTGCCACAGCTACTTTCATAGCACCAACCTGTCTCGCCCTGCCACTTTTCAAGGAGGTCAGCATCATCGGGCATTCTTAGCTATATTTCTTGTTTTCCTCTCCCAGAAGGTTCATCCAGGGCAGTCTTATCTTCCTGCCTAGATTTCTGCCATCAGCTGCTCAACATGTCTCTCTTGGAAGTAGTCTGAGGCTGACTCAAGATGAACCAAAGTCCTTCTATTGTCCTAAACTCTCCTTTTGCCTTATTTGAAAAGAGGAGATTGTTATGCCTTCAAACCTCACAGGTAAAGAGGCAAATACACAGGCCATAGCAGCTGCAGGGCATCTGACCACCCAGTAGAACAATGGCCACAAAGACAGGGAACTGCAGCAAACTGAAGCACTGGCTTCTCTGACTTCCATCTGCAGCCAGCTCTGACATTTACTGAATGCTGAGCACGGCTGGGAACATCTCACACCCCACACAGAGTAAGAACAAGAGCTCATTGTATGCATCTCCCAAGACACAGGCGCTTTTCCCAGCCTCCCTGTTCCCTGTCCCTTTCTCACTGCAGAGTCACACCATTGTCTGAAGGGGACTTCACCCTATATTCCAGTACAGACCAAGTGCTCTGCTGCCTCCACCCAGCACCTCAGGATCCACGGTAGGGCTGAGCACAGTTGCTCCTTGAGATGGAAATTGCCTTCAGGGCCTGTTTCCTCTCTCCAGAAAACACCCTACTAAGAACAAAGGCTATGGGAGAGGCAGCTGACCCAGGAATGTTGGAAGGCAAGACTCATTACTGACACTGCAGTGCTGATGCATGCTCTGTGACTAGATACCACGACCAGATACAGACAGAGCAGGGAGAGCCCTTTGACAGATCACGTGGACCTCAGTCCTCATTTGCACTCGCTTCACAATATATGTCAGCCCCTTAAAGCTGCCCAAAAACCTAACGGACAGATGTCACAAGCATATGAACAGGCAGGGGGCTATAAGCCGTGCCTAACAAGTAGATTGCAAACCTTCCCATTCAACTGATTTCTACAGCGACCAAGCAGCCATCAGAAACAAGGTAGAAACTGTATACTTTAGGTGCCAGACAGACAGCTGTCACAGATATTGTATCATCAGTAGCATCCATCATGGACGTGCCTCAGAGTCCCAGTGTACATCCAGAAATCCATCAGTCCAAGAAACCTCCCAAGTGTACATAAAAGTCAGTTCCTGGGAAGCAGAAGAAGAGACCCTGGGTCTCCCTGGCTCCCAGTAACCTGCTTTTGGAACTGCAGTTATCACTGCTTTTTTAGAGCCCACTGGGATTCTTCTGAGGCATTGACTCATACGGCAGGCAGGACAACCCCAGATCGCAAGGATGTATCTCAGCAAATCATTTTGATGTCACACTGATCTGTCAGTACCTTGGTGGGCCATGTGCTCGCTTTTGCTCTCCTCCCGTTCTTTGCTGGGTCACCTACAAAACTTCACTGACTTCAACCTCAAGTCATCAAACAAGAGTTTTCCAACCTTTCCTTCCTCCTGTGTCACAGATGCCTGTGAGGGAGACCATGCTCATTGGTTCTGTGGCCTCAAGATTTATCCTCGTGCCTTACAATGCATCTGACAGACTCGGATTTTATCTGTAGATTAAAGCTCCGAACAAGAAAACTCCATATTCCTGCAAGTCACCCTACTATATGAATAACAATGCGTTCAGAAAACCTGTGAAATCCCAAACATTGCAAATTATAAAAAGAACATTTAAGTTTTTCCTCAGACTATGCGGTGAACTTCTCAGGCAGGTTCCACAATTTACTGTGGCCCTCTCGTGGTCACAGCCAGAGAGTGACATCACCCCATTTTCTCCAGGGGCTCTACACTTCTTGGCTTGTCCAAAATACTTGCAATGTCAGTGACTATAAAATAAATAAATCGGAAGTGCACACAAAGAGAGGATAACCATTCTTCCATCGAAGATCCTCGTTCTGGTAGCCAGCCCCTGCGATAGCTGCTGTTTGCAATGACATATACAGCAAAGATCCAGCATGCTGTCAGGTAGAACAACATTCTTATTCCTCTTTTATCAGTGCAGAAACAAAACATGGACTTGTGCACCTCCACTCGTGGTGCAAGAAAAGTGAAAACACTTTTGTATTCTCCAAGGTAAGACTTCAGTCCAGAACCTGCACAGGTTATAAGCACAAGAAGGAGAACTCACTCTTTGGGAATTACAATATGAACCATAGCTGCTACTTTGAAGCCTTTGAAAGCAGGGTCTGTGCTCAGCCAAACATCCCCCGGTTCTAGGGCTATCATGACAAAACAAAGGTGCTAAGGAAAGGACAGATGATGGGTCATGTACAGAAAAAGACTGCAGGACTAAAACTTTAAAATGAGCTGGACTGACCAAGTAGGAGAGGGAGAGAAAGATAAAAGCCTCCCGACCCCCTTCTGCCTGTCACTTTAAAAAGCCTCCAAAAATCATCATCATCCCGCTCTCTCTCTGACAGTGTATCTTTCGAACCCAACACAGCCAGCACACACCCCCCTTAGGACAGAGCCCTGCAGAATTCTGGACAAGGAGAAGCTATGGGGCTGGGCATACCTTTTATAGGCAATCCGACATTCTCCTCATCAGAGTCACTGTCCAGCTCAAAGAGGTCCTTGAATTCCTTCTTATCTTCCTCTTTGCTTTCATTTTGCTTCTTACGCTTAATTTCTGGGAAGTTCAAGTCTTCAAGCTGGAAAAAACCAAAACCAAGAGTAAGAACAACCTTAATTTGTACTTTCAAACATAAAATGCTGAGCTTACACAGGAGCTTGGCTTTGTCCAGTATGTGTAAGCCACACTGCCAAGAACATCTGGGTCTGCCTTGCTGCCAGCTAGGGGAGCAACAGAAAGATTTGTGAGTCAGTTACAAAGGTGAATGATACACGCAAAGCACCACTGCTCTATTGATCTTTACTCAATAAAGTACTTTTGCTAATGGGCCATCTACTGCTGGTACCTTAACATGGATAAAAATGCAAGGCATCCATGACAAGCTGGCTGTCCTAGATCTCTGGACTGAAAGCCATGCAGACCCTGTGAGCTTGGGCAGCCAAGCACAATCAAGCAAGACTGTGCTGGTCATCTCTGAAGTGGCAGATTTCCACCAGCACCAAAACCTGTGACAGCTATAGCAAAGGCACTGTCTTTTCAGCTGCAGATTTCAGCAGTTAAATGGCAAGGTGCTGAGGATGCTTAAGGTCTGTCTACACCATGGCTTCCCCAGTTACTAGCCGGTTACTAGCCCTTATGGGGATCAATGGGCCAAGAGCCTTGCTGCTGCAGACAGCCAATATCAATGCCATTAAGTACTTGCAATTGACACCACCTCACTGCTCTTTACACCTCTCCAGAGGGGGATTAGGGGGAGGATTTACTTGCAGGGCTCAGGCCAGTAGGGCAAAGATAATCAGAATGCAAATTAAATCCCAAGTGCTCTCTGAACATCAACTGCCTGCTGCCCATTCCTGGCTGCACACCTCCTGGGAAGCACTCATGCATTAGCACACATTAGCTTGCTTGGAAACATTCGCCCTGCAAGTAATAACTCATTTGCTTTCCCACCAGACAGACCACCCCTCAACACACTCTTCTATGACCACATCCACTTCAACCCTCCTGTGAGCTTCCCCCAGCGGGAACAGCAGCAAAGCAGAGTCTACATAGAAAGACAGCTCTCAGCAGACAGAAAGAGTTGGGGGGGGGGGGAAACACTGAGAGACACAGAGACCCGGATTTGCTCTTGCAGCCAGTTCCAGCAATTTCTCCCAGCCTGTTTCACGGTTATGATCCCCAGCTGGGCAATATTGATTCTGGGAGCTGAGCACTTACAAGCAATAACCTGCAGCACCAGGCTGGAAAGTCAAAAGCTGACCAGAGAAGGGGAGAGGGAAGCAAATCACCAACCACCATTTGCAGGGTCCTAATTTTGAATCATCTTCCCACCTGCTCTTCTCCACTGTGAGATGCCTTTCCTTCCACCAGCCCTGAAGAGACCTGCTGAGCAGCCTCTGTGCTGGGAAGATGCGTGAAGAAAGCAGCGCATGACTGGCTTTCCAAACAGCAGTCATTGCATGCTAGAGAAGAGATCTGGGAAGCAAAACGCAGCAAGAGCAACAATCCAGAGTCACTGCCAAATGGCTGCCCTCAGCTGCCCTAAGGACATACTGTAACCATCCTCTTTCCTAGAGTGGCTATGCTTCAGAAAGCTCGATCACGGGGCAGGGGAACTGCTAGGGTGAAAACATTTTCCTTGGCCTCTACCAGTTTTGGTGGACGAGACTTGCTTCACTCCTCTCATTTGTTCTAGCATGTAATTTTATGGAAGGTGGGAGGGCAGAGGGAGATGCTCCAGAAACAGAGATTCCATTAGAGGCTCCAGAAATAAAACACAAAGGTCTCAGAAGCTAAAATATATCAGCAGCTATGTTTCCAACCCAGCATTAGGCTGTGATCACAAACGCAGTCCACATATCTGATCCCTTTCGGTTTATACATTCCTTGCCTCTTCAAGCGCCCCAGCCAGGTCACGCTGCCATCATCTCAGGCCTGGGGAGAAGCACTGGTGCTTTCTGCAGCCCAAGACCTGGACTACCATGTCCTTTCTCAGTAGTTCCATATGGGTCAAGGCCTCTCATGTCCCAGAGATGTCACTCCTCAGGAGTACCCTCCCAGGTACTGGGAACTGTAGCCTGCGGCATGTCATCAGTACAACTGAGCCGACTCTGGAGGTTCTCACAGTCACAGGCAGCACCTTTGGGCCGCCTTCTGCACCAACAGCCATGCTACCTGCAGAATCCCTGTCTGGCTGGTAGCTATCACTCTTCAACAGCAGCAGCAGTTAAATAGGAGCCCAGTGATGCCTAACCAGGAAATAACTGAGGTTGAAAGTGTCACAAACAGAAGCAGAAACCCAGTTTTGACAACAAAAAACTGCTGCATCAACTGCCCAAGTCGCTGTTGTCTAGTCCTTTTCTCCATGACCCCAGTCACTGTTATTCCTCAGCAGCATTAAATAAAATGCAAAAATAATCCAAGGTCTTACTTGCCCTCCTCACACATCCTGAACATGGGAAGTCTCCATGGAACACAGCACTTAGTAGGTTTAATGTGGAAATGGAGCTGTGTATGAGTAAAACGTCTCATGAACATGATGTGGAACAGTCTTCTCCAATTCAAGGGAGCAAAAGAGAGAAACTTATCTCATCCCTGTGAAAAATTTCTCCAGTATCCTGTGCAGGGCATGTACAGCCGGGAGCAGAGGCTGTCAGTTTGGACTTCGTATTTTCATACAACCTGGGAAAAGTCCCCATTTCCAAAGGCAGCCTACAGTTTTGGGTGACATCAGTACTGGCTGAACCCAACCTGAGCATATTAAAAAGGACCTGGTGTTGAATCATGCCGAGTTGTGCTACCTCCACCATTATAAGGCTCCACAGGAGTGCCTTCAAGATGGGCACCTCAAAGTAAAGGCAGCAGAAAACCCTACTAGCTGCGGGGTGATCACAAAGCAAAGGAATGAGACTTTTACTGAGCCACAGCTCACAGATACAGCCTATGTTCATCACACAGTAGCAGTAATTAGGTAATTTGGGGGCCAGTCTTTTAATCTCCAGCTAGAGGGTTACTATCTACTGAGTCTCACGAAGCCGATTAGTCTACATCCCATTAAAAACCATTGGAAAAAGCAAATGGAATGGGCAGACAGGGTCAGCGTTGTTATACAAGGCAAGCTGCGGCTCGTAGCAGCTGAGAGCCAGGCTGATTTTTTCTGTTGTTATTTTTTCCCCCCAATGGCTGCTAATGGGACATGGATTTTCTCAGCCCTAATGGGCCTCATGGTGTTCACTCTCCTGCTGGGGCTCACAATGCTGCATCATTAAGCTAGCAGTCCCCACCGAGAGAGACAACGGCCCCATTCACCAAGCAAAGATGCCAGGCAGCCACAGGCTTTTCAGAAAGCTAATTCCAAAGTCTGTCTCTCTCTCCAGTTTATCTGTTCAGCCCACTTTTGCCAAGAGAAAACAAGTCCCTGTCACTGCTTTTCAGATTTGCCCTGGTTTCAGAAGTCACTGTCTTGAGCCCTACTATACCAAAGTAATCCCCCTGACTGGGACCCTCCACCTCAGCTGGTCCTGGCCACCCCCAGGAGCTCCAGCTCCCCTCCCTCCTTTAAAATGAGGTGGGGGCTTGTCTACAGGGAGGGCTGATCTCTCCCCTTGTGATAGCTGCTTCAGTACCTTGAAAGTGTCAGCTCATGCCAGCAGGGCCAGTTTTGGGCAAGAGATTAGCCCTGCTCACAGCCGTCACTTCTTGCTGTTTCTTAGCTCCCCTCCCCTGCCTCCAATTTCCTTTCTGCAAAGGCCGCATTCTCCTGATGGGGTTGCACAGAAAACAGGTGTGGGTTTTGTTCCCTCTGCATGGTTGCCCCAGGGAATTTCAGCCTCCTGCTCTTACCTTTGGATGCTACATGATACTGAGCATTTCTGTGATCTTGCAAGTCTTCTGCCACACTCTGGGACTTGTCTCAGAGCCAATCATCTTCATGTCCCATCGATTATTTTAATTGTTCCCCACCATACGCTGGAGACACCAATTATATCTATTTCCTGCTCCCTGGCCAAGAGCCTAGCTCAGCTACTTTCATTGCATTAGCATCAAGACAGCTTTCCTTTAGACTCCTAATGTAAGCAAGCTCCCACCCCCACCTTCTGCATCCTGGAGTGCAGTGCCATGCGGAACAGCCAAGGAGCCTTCCCTTGGGCAGAAGATGTGGGAAATGGCAGTCTGAACACTTCTGTCCAGACAGCAAATCCTACCTCGCAAACAGCCACCCCCACCTGAGTAAAATAAGAAAATGCAAACAGAACTCATCTCTGATATTCCCTCTGCTAAGAAGGGAGGCACTTTCCCCTCTCTACTTTCTTGCAAAGTTAGGTTTCAGCATGGCAATCCAGTCACATTCTGCAGAGCTGGCAAAAGATCTAAAGACCTACACAAGCTCAACCCACACTGTTTTGCTATCAAGAAAGCAGTGCAATTTGCAAGACGTGATGCAAACTGCCCAAAGCAATGTGAGAAGGTCCATGAATGTGGGGATGAACACACAGAACACAAACTGCGTGTACAGTCTAAACTTTGAAACTACATCAAATGCTTGTTCCAGAAGCAACACAACATCCACAAGGCTACTGCCCCAGTTGCCCACACAACCGAATCTGTTATCCAACCCACCCCTGCCAGTACACACAATTGCTCTGTCAGTACCGTCCTCAGCTTCCTAGCCTTGAATTACAATGAGTCTTGAACAGCATAAGCCTAAACAGAGGCAGAGGGAAATTCACCCTAGCACTAATTCATCCTATCTCACTATCCTCTATTAACTTGGGCAAATGAGCGGGCTACAGGCAGGGGACACAGATGTTGCTCCTAGAGATCCCAGCAAGACAAATCTGCAGGGAGCTGAAGACACCAGCCCATGCTCTTTCCAAGAATGCTCAGCCTATGCGCTCACACAGCTCAAGCCAATTTCAGCTCACACCGTGGAGCTAGTTTTGACCAGCACCATCCTGCTGCCAGAACATGGCTCTCTTGTCTACCCATGGCACAGATGATGTTCAATAAGTTAGGCATTTCATTCTTACTCTTTCTTTGCCGCTGATTTCCAGTTGAATCTCCTTCTCTCTTAGCTTCTTCCACTGAGTATAATACTTGGTCAGAGGTGTCCCCTCTTCTTTGACCTGCTTCTCCCATTGTTCCTGTGGAGAAAGGGGGTGCAAATTTAAGAAAGGTTTTCAAAGCAGTTTTCCAATAAAACTGGCAAGCGCAGGGAGTCAAGAGCAGAGGTTAAGACCCTTCCCCAAACCACCTTTTCCAAGCTCCTGGGCGGGAAATCGACAACCATAACTAAGATGCCAGCAGGACTAAGTGTGAATTCAGACACAGTCATTTAAGCAACTAGTGGGTCAGGAGTGGTGTGACTGACAACTTTCCTTAGGTAAAGCAATGCCTGGGCACTGCAGAGAAATCAAAGAAAGCCCAAAGATGAAATGGACAGGGTGGCCAATGCAACAGCTTATTTATGCAATACCAAAGCACAGGATACCAATGGAACTGAAGGACAGCATAAAATCCTCACAAAGGAGCATCTGTGTGGTGGTGCGTAAGATGCTTTAGCTTATGGAAGATCACCAGATTTTCTCAGCATGGTGGTCTGAAACGTGGGTTCCCAGATTCCTATTTCTCCATTCTAGAAGAGGCCTGAGTCCCAGAATTGCTGAGAGCTCAGGATAGGCTCCTCCTAAAATCAGCTTAATGCCTTCTGGGATCCACTACTACTATCTTGGCCTTGAACATTCACTTCTACTCCAGCACTAGTGAGAAGACACTGACACAGAAGTAAAGTCAGATGTTGCAGCCTACTGTAATGAAAAAAAAATTACTTCTGAAATCTGAAAGTAGGAATCAAAGGGACAGATCAGAGGACCTATCAGGACAAAATGTGTCCTCTACTCCTTCTACAGAGGCATTTGATCACTTGTTCAGTTCTAGCTTTTTAATTCAGAAACCTCACACAAGTATTTACAAGACCTAAGTACCAAAGATGTCTGATTGCCTGCTCCCCCTGTTCTACAGCCAAGTGTTTATTTTTGAAACAAACATTCCCCTGCAGGGTCTTGGACTCATCCCAACCTTGAGAGAGCAGAGCACAAAGTGCTGAGCCTGTTTCCGCTGTCCAAAGAGGGAGAACAAGGAGGTGCAGACACCGTAAACGGTGGGAAGCAAATTAGATGGTTAAAAATTCTTTTACGCTTCAATCATTTGGCATGTTAGTGTTGAAACGCGGGTGGTATGTCATATTAAAATACATTCTTCTTAACCTGCCAACATCCCTTTAACTTAACAGAACTGTACCTGTTAACTGGATTACCACAGTGCCTGCCCAGAGGCTTTGCATTACCCCACAGTAAAAAGTCAATCTAATGCGTTCAGAAAGACATACAGGTAAGAATTGAAACAGGCAAAGGAGGAAGGGAACAAGCAACAGCAACAAAGGTTAGCATAGATACACTCAAGGGTCAATACAGATGGAAAAAGAGTATCCTGAATCCAGGGCTGAGAACAAATCTGGAGCTCTCTGTGGGCATCTGTGTGTACACAATGCCCCTGTTTGAGGGTGGGAACAAAAGGCCAGACCATCTTCACAGCAGAAAACACAGCAGCAGCTCAAATATTCCTCAGCAGATCTCAAATCAACTGCTTGTGGGGAGCTGAGCCACAAAACTGGGGAGCTATGGTGTGTACACTGCAGCCTGTGAGCCAAGTATGGGAAGAAGTTTCTTTGAAGAGCAGTGTATGAACAAGATAGAAGGAACAGGTCTCTGCCATGGATAGCAGCGCAGAGCTCCCAGCTTACACAAACAAGCAAATACTCGGTGTATATTGTGCAGTGAAATACATCGGCCTACACCAGCTTGATTTGGCCCATCACTGTGAGGGAAGCGGAGACAATCTGTGGTCTCTGCAGTTGGCACCAGGAGCTGAACTTTGGCAAGTAAATGGTGACCACCTTGTGTCACCTGCACTCTTAATGGTGTAGAATCTATTTATGCATCCTACAACAGGCACTATCAATATTGCATCAAGCCAAACAGGCCCTTTCTGATAATCATGGGTCCCAGACTCAGTCCCTACAGGATTGTTTGTAGCACGGCTCCAGGTCTGCACGGCTGGAGCCTGCATCTGCTCCCTGGTCTCCTCCCCGGCAGGCTGACTGTAAGCACAGCTGATGTACCACTGACTCCAGCAGCACTTGCTAGCGGAGACGCCAGCCAGCAGACAGCACAGCTCTACCATCAATCTGACCCACCGCTATTGCAAGAGCAGCAATTCCTGAGGAATACAAAGTCACCCCATTTATAGATCAGGCTCATATCAGGCTGCCAGCTGTAATCAGGCAATTTGTTGATGGTGTTTGGTATGGACAGCTTCTGAGAAAGACTCTTCTTACAGAGGGCAAGTGTCTATTTGTTCTGCCTGATACAGTTATTTCAGTTTTAAGGTGTGCTGGAATCCAGAGATAAAAAAGACCATTAAAACACTCCCATCTTTCTAGTCAGAACACCTCAAAAGGAATTTTGAGAGAGTGGATGTGATCACACCCACTTCAACCATTTGCAGTCCTCCTATTACTGCTTTTGCCTCACTGTGCTGTCAGGCAACGCCCAGCACGGATCAAGCCCAGTGCTAGCACCTGTACAGATGTCACCAAGATCATCACCCACCCTCCGGAAAAACCTCCCATCTGGAACGTGAGATGGGGACGAATGCAGAAGATCTGGAAATCCCACAGAAATGAGGCAGTGCTTTCCATCAGCTCATTGCCTCGCTTCACATTTCATTAAGCATGACAGCGTGCTGGGCTATAATGTTCTTTAAACGAAGGTTGCCCAGCTCAGCACAAAGGTCTGCCTGGGAGCCAGAGAGCTGTAACGCAGCCCGGCACACTCTGCAGGTCCTTTTGCTTCCCAGCATTTTCCCCTGCCAATCCAAGGTGCCCGCACTAGCACAGACAAACCTAAAACCCGAGCTGCACATTAGGGGTCTAGATTCAACTTCAGCTGCGGGCTCCATGTTTTTTGGCTCCCCTCACAAAAAACTTAATTAGTATAGCAATCTATTAGCACTGTGCTCTCAAAAAAACACTGACAAATATTAATCTGCTTCTTACAAAAAAAGAAGAAGAAAAAGTGTAAAGTTCTCAATCTTAAAATAACATGGAAGAAGTCAGGCTGAACACACCTGGAGTGCCTATCCCTCCATACCACAGTTCCTGGGATGCAAGCAGGGATCCCTCCACAGTCCCTCCACGTTAAGTTAAACATTGCACCACCATGCTCCCTCCACAGCACTAACTTCAATCCCCAGGCTGTTTCTTCTTTAAAATTGTATAATACAGGCCCTTTAGGTAAAATCCACCTTTATAAATCACACCCACTACTCTGTAATTCCCCCCCATGAAAGTTGCATTTCAGCATGCTGCATGGAAGAATTAGCTTAGAATTTGGGCTCTGCTCCCTACAGCACAGCAGGCACAAACACATGCATGTGAAAACCAGAGAGCATTTGATATCAATTGCTCTTGCTGGCAAGGGGGACATGCAAATACCTCCTCTTCCTTCACCCCCCTTTCGCTTCGCATTTCTGGCAGCGTTTGCCCATAAGAAGTGCCAATGCCCCACAGATCTTGGAGACAGCCTGGCAAACTCAACCCAGACTTCGAGGGACACTCCAAATCGTTCTGGGAAGCCCAGTCTCTGTGGGAGCTTTGGCCCTTATTGGGAACCTACACCATCTGCTTGCAGAGGCACAGGGGGAAAACACAGGGCCACCTGGGCACAAAACCTGCCCTCTGGACACAAAAGATAAGCCGCTATGGCTCTTCCACCCCACAGAAGTACTGAGTGGGCAGTTTCCTCTGCTCCCAGAAGATATCCCATTAACTGAAGGGAAAGAAGGGCTCCCTACTCCCACAGAACAACAGCACAGTGCAAAAATACAGATTGCACAGGCAATCCAGGCATCCTCCCAGAACAGCACTGTTGCTCTGTCTCCTTAAATGGCAGAACAGCCATCTCCAAACGGGCCTGGCAAACTGGTGCCTGCTTCCCTTAACCAACCTCCCTTACTGAAAGCAGGCTGCCTGTTACTGCCCCTCCAGAGACAACCCTGCCTGATGCATGCTACTCAGCCACCCAGATGTCCCTCGGAAAGCACATGCACCAATGTCAACTAGGAGACACACAGGCAACAAGATGTTAAAATAATAATTTAGTTCTTACACAAGGGACTGCAGCTAGAGTTGCTGGGAAAGGCAGACAGTGGCAGAGTTGTTGGAAACCCTGTTTTATTTAGCCAACAACCTTCCCCAGCTCATCTGTTTCATGGGGAGCCCTAAAGGCTGAAATCTCTACACTCTGCAGAGTGGGTGGGTGGTCACAGCATTGCCCACAAATACTAAACAGCAAAACCCTAACCACTTCATTCCAGATGGGAAGCATAATTCCTTTAGCAAAGCAGTCCAACCCAGAATGGCATTTACAGAACCAAACACTACTTAGTCACTTCAAACCTAGTACCATCAACCCCTTAATGCCAGAACAGTGCTGCTGTGTCCTGGCATTGATATGTCAGGATTTCAAAGACTAATTTTCCCGCAGTCCCTGCCCCTTAGTGTCTGAAGACAAATTAGTCTGCACTGCAACTTCTGTTCCATGCTCAGCTCCATGCCAACAGGTGGAGCTTTCAACGATGCAGAACTCCAGACTTTCCAATACCGTGTGGCCAAAGAGACTACTTTGACCCATCAATTATCTTGCAGACAGATGTTTCCACCTCTCTCCTGCCACACAAGGAAGAGTCAGACCCACTACCCTCTCTCACACAGAGGCATACACACACAGAGTTTACCTGCTGCAGGCTTGCAAAGGCCGCTGTGCTGGATAAAAGGCACAGATAAAATGTTCAACCCAAAGGACACACAAACAAAGCTTCATTAGTGAGTCTTCCTCCCTTTAGCTTCATTTACATACAGCCTAGATTTCAAATACCTCAGAGTTTAGGCAGGTCAACAGGATCCCAAAGAAGGGTGGAGCAAAGCAAAATCAAAAAAGATTCAGGAAAGGACACACTGAAAGGAATGTCCTGACAATATGCTACACCATCCCTAGGAGGACCTCGCTCAGAGCGGGCAGACTCCTGGAGTAGAAGAAACAAGGAGGAAGGCAGCATCTCTCAGCCTGGTAGCCACGTGGCCAACTACTAGCTAACACACTCTCTAATATACTGTTTTCTAGCTGTGCTACAGTTTACTCCCTAAGAGAAGAGGGGGGTCTCCATCATCACCTTTGTCACTCCATCTCATCACTAAGGTAGAATCCTGACATTTAACTCAACTGCTCCACAGGCACTATGAGCCACCCAGAGTCGCTGCAGCCTTTCTAGGTGTCAAATGTGCTCAGCATTTTCTCAGCAGGCTGGATTGCTTCAGCTGCAGACAGAAGAATATACCACCATCTCTGCTGAGAAGCCAGTGAAGCACCCAAGATGCCTGATCGCTGTTCTTATGGCTCACAACTTTAATGATTATATAGCTCTGTCCCCACAAAGGCCCAGGAAAATGGAGAAAGGTTTGCCCCAGGATCCTAAACTACCAAATATTAGTCTGCTGACAGTTTGGTTCTACACTGCTGGAGACTGGTCTCTACAAACTAGAAGCAAACATGCTTAAAGAGTTGGCAGAATCATCCCTATCACTTTAGGCATGAACTGGCACCTACGTATCAGGAATGGGATGATGAAAACACAAGAAATTTCTCAGCAAAGGAGATGCCCCAGCAAAGCAAGGTGCTTTCATGCATGTGTGTTATAATAGAAGGGTACAATTTATGGACTGTGTTTTCCATGAGGCTCTTGGCTACACAGTCTTGCCAGCTATAGCATCAGAGCCCTGCCAAGTTCAGTTGTTTGTGAACATCTGCCCAACCCCACACACTGTTTCCATATCTTGTCGTCCCTCCCCCCTCTGCCACCCGCTCAACCCCAGCAGCTGGAGTCTGACAGTCTTTCCAGGAAGCCCAAATCGAAGTAGCAGACTCACCACAGACTCCCTGCTGGCCACGCCGAAGGTAGCTTTCTGACGCCTGCTGGCGATGTAGGCAGAATTTTCCTGCAGTTTCTCCAGGAGCTGCCGGATGGGCTTGCAGTAGTTGGCAACTTTGCATTCCTTCAGGAAAGATTTTAACTGGAAGAAGGAAAAGGAGAGGAAGAATGAAAGCAACGTAATAGTTTCCATAAACAGATCCCATCAGCAAAAAAACAATTCCCACCCCCAGTGACAGACAGCATGGGGTGCCTTTTCCCTTCCATGCATACCATACTCCAATGCATCACCCATACTCAGCCCTGGGTGTCCTGACACCCTGGGCTGAGAGGATGCAAAGCGTTGCAGTGACAGGTCAGATGTTTGTATGCAATCCAGCACAGAGGCCTTGCTCAAAACCAGCTCTTCGCACCCTTTAACGCTACTTCTTTCCGAAAAAAACGTATTGATGGAGTTCAAGCAGCCAGCAGGAAAAAAACCTATGCTCTCTGGGGCCTCAGCTGCTAGCTGCTGTTGGTAGTTTCCTGCTCAGCCAGACAGTAAGAGGGACTGTGGACCAGATGCACAGAGAACAGGAACAGGGGATACCTGTGCATGCTAGTTGGCCAAAAGCACAGAGAAGAGGAGATTAGAATGGGGGAAGGTGTCTGTGTGTTAAAGACTATATTAACACCAGTCTATATTGGAATGGGAATATCAAATAGGCTGTGGATGAGACTCACGGCTAGGATTGAAGGCAGAGTTTGAGGAGAGACTTAAAATCGGGGTGGAAGTGTCTGTGGACTGGAGTCAGCATCTTTGGCATAGCTCAGTGGGAAAACTTGGTGCTGGTACAGCAACAGGGCTGTGGGTCAGGACAAATGGCCATCTGCAGTCTCACATGGGGTGAAGTTTACTTAATGTCTGACTTTACCAACCTAGCTCCAACTGGCACCACTCATTTTTCAAGAGTGCAAACCCACACAGCCACCACACAAAAATTTACAAAATAACCCTCTCCGTGGGCCACTTGTGCAGCATGTGCCTAGAGAATTCTTTCCTTTAGACCCAAGGCCTTATGTGTAACCCTCAGAACAAGGGCCAGTCTGCACAGAAACTACAAACCCTACTGCTGTCTGAAAGGGCAAGGACCATCCTACTCGCAGAGAATCTGTTCCTGCCCTCCCTCTGAACCTAAAGCACACTTCACTACTCTCAGACAATGAGGCTTCATTGCAAACGCGGTACGTTCTTGTGTTGTTTTCTTTTTATATCTCAGTAGCCTTATCCACAAGCAAATGTCTTTTCTCCCTGCCAAAGAAGATTTTCCTTTTCCCTCCCGATAAAAACTGTCCTCCGACACCACAGCACTGTTCTAACACCTCCAAACTAAAAGCTGAGGCAGCAGTGGATGCTCTTGATGACAGAAAGAGAGATGGGGGTGTCCAGATTGACTCATGGCTTGAATTCCAGTTTACTACACTATCTGCTAACACTTTTCACCAGCTCCAGTACAAGCCTCTGGAGTGCTGTCCAAATTCTGCAGGCCAAGCTCTTTACTCAGGCCATGTATATGTACACACCAACGCTACACAGACACTCGATTCAGAGAAAGAGATCCAACAAGGCAAAAAAGAATGGTTAACCACAATGGAACCTCCATCTCAGCTGGGACCTGCAGATGCTATCACAGTAGAGATAAAGGGTTTCCAGTCAGCAAATACAGTACTGCCTTCTCTGCTTATGGCTTCAAATGTTCTGCCTCAAAAGACACAGTTGGGGGAAGGAAAAAGATGTCTCCCTCCTGTCAAGCCTACATGTTGGCTTGATCTTACATGCCAAGAGGATAGGTATTAAATGTTAATCAAGAGGTGACAGCCAGTTACACCTAGGCCCTCTCTTGTGAGGACACTGCTCTCCTGATGGGCATATTGTTGCAGGATCTGCTGTCTGCTACACACATGGAGAATTACCTAGCAGCAGAGGCTTCTCTTGTCCCTTTATCCCCAGCACACACCCACCTGCCATCATACATTGACCTCAGAAAAATGGGAGTTAAAATGAACACCTTCCCCCATTTCCAGAAAGCATACAGCCAATCAAACAAGTACAAAGAAACCTTTAGCAAAACTATACTTCTGCTGGTGAAGCCTGTCTCTACCCTCACCCCGCTCTTTCTAAAATATTTATTTTTTTATAGGTGCTGCATATTTATCTCCGCCGAGAGATGCATTTGTCATTCGATTTATCTCACTTGATCCCCACAGCTGCAGCCCCAGATCCATTTCATCCGCTGCCACATACATTATCATTTTTCTTTTGTTGCAGAAGTGTCACCAGAAATCCTGCAAAATCTCAGGCTCTATCTGTGCAGTTTGGTGTTGTGTGTTTGCTCTCACAGCCGTATGCGTAATATCTTCTTTCCCCCTCCTCTCTCCTACCCCTGCAATCCCTCACAGTCCCACCACTATCTGCCACAGATATTAACGAAACGTAATGAGATCTCACTCCTGTGTTACGAGGCAGGGAACACAACCAAGAAGGTAAAAGGAGATAGAGGAGAGAGAGAGAGAGAGAGAGAGAGAGAGAAAGGGACACTGTATATGCCTTTTTCCACTCTGCCAAATACAACAATCATCTCTTTCCAGAATAAAAGCAATCAGAACACACGCATGTATGTGTGTACGCGTATATGTCATTAACATCTCACATCAGTTCCTAGCTAAGCAGCTCTGTGATTAGCGGGATTGATTCTGTCGAACTGCCAGCCTTAAACACCCATGGTTTAGACCAGCAGAGACCACAGCAAAACCCAACTCCTCTTACTGTAAATGACGCAGGGAACTATAAATGATCTGAAGCAGCTGGGTATGTGTGTTGCAGGGAACACAAATCAAGCCAAATCCCCCACTCACAAAAAGCAGAGGGAATATTCAACTCAGGACAGAGAACAAGCAGCAGTAGGAGTGGCTGCTGGCAAGGCAAATGGCACCTCCTGCCCTTCTATCTAGCTGCAAGTCATCCTAGATCATGCCGTCCCCTGCCTCCACCCAGAAGTACCTACCTCTTATCGACGCCTGCCGTTCTGCCCTTTAACCTGCCACCTCTGCTCTGTGATACCTCTGTCAGGGCTTTAAAGGAGGGAAGAGGCAGTCTCTTCCAAGTATCCACACAGGCTCTGCACTCTGAGCTCCTTACCAGCCTATGGACACAGCGACCACCATGAGGTCACCCCAGAGGCTGGGCAGAACAGAAGACTGCGAACTGTCTCCTGGCCCTACTGGCTCTCCCTCCCTTTGACCTGCCGGGGGGTGCTTCCTGCCTTCCAGGCAAGGAGGGTTTAGAGTTCAGTTTGAAGGCAGTTCACCCTAGCTTCTCCCAAAGCCGCTGACCAGAAGATGAGGAATGTAACCCTCGCCAGCTGGAACACAGCCCCTGCGACACGGCACTGGGAGAAGCGTGAGCTCATCGGGGAGGAAGAATCGGGACAGATGGATTTTTGCAGTTAACTGGAACCATTCCAGGAGCAAAGCCTCCCCCCTCCACACTTTCCCGAAGACTGTGAGATTTTGGGAAGCTAACCTCAGCACCCCAGCCCAGCAGACGACGCCACAAGGCTGTGGTTAGTGGCAGCCAAATAGGAATCTGATAGCATTAATTCTCTGCAGAAATACAGGCTGGTCCCAGGGTGTGTTTGGGAGCCACAGGGCGCTTGGTGCCAGAGGGCCGTCAGCCGTTTTTCATTCCAGCTAGAACATCGGCTCCGACAGCTTCAACGCTCTCAACAGCTGCTGGCTGAGAGGAAAGGGCCTTGTTCTCTGCCAATAAGTGAGAAGCACGCAAAGCGAGAGCAAGCACAGGAGTTGCTCTCCTAGCACAGAGAGTGCCTGTCAGCTCACATTAGCCAAAGCAACCTACTGCCAGCTAGGCAATGGCCTGTGCCAGGCTGCAGGGACCCAGCCAAGAGTCATGCACCTGACAGATGCCAGCCTATTACATACAGCAGAAACAAGGAGATCTGCCTCCCAAGCAGTCTGTGCGTCCCAGCTGAGACATTGCTCCCACGTCAACACCAGAGGCACACCAGAGGCATCGTAGCCACAAGGCATGCAGACACCAGGTCTCACGGCAGACAGCAAAGTAGAGGTTCATGTCCCCATGGAGGATACAACATTAGTCCTCTGCCAATCTTGGATGACACCTGCCATGTGAGTTAAAAATAGACAGGACTAGGAGGAAGGGAGGGAACAAGTTCCAGCATGTTGGTACTGAGCAATCTTACTGTTCAAAGCAGAGAGGTCACTATTCATGCAAAACCAAAGGCACCCAGCTAGCGAGGTATTAAGGAAGTATTATGCACAATATCCCCAGGTGCACAGGGCTATTAGGAAGTTTTATTGCGGACAACAGAGTATGTAAACATGAAGTAGCTAGGAAGAACACCCTACACTGTGGAACGCCAAAGGAGAGTCAAAGGAGACTTACTCCGCAGCACTGCTGTCAGGTGCAGCAAGGAGGAGGGATGGAGATAAGCACTGTACCGTTTAGCACGGAGGGACTCCGGGAGAAGTGCCCCAGCTGGCGGAGATGCGCGAAGGGAGGGAAGGTTGCCACCTTGTGGAGAGCACGTGAGGGAGGCCGCGAGGCAAGGCGAAACGTGAGCTCACAGAGCACAGGTACCGCTCTGAGACGATACACCAGTCTGGACAACTCGACCTCACCTCCATTCGCTAGTCAAAACCACGTCTCTACAGCAGTTACGCAGCCCTCTTTTCCACTTCGGCTCCCAAGACAGCGGCTAATCCCACAGGCACTTTCAATCACCTTCAGCCTCCCACTTAGATACAATGCCTCTCTTCCTCCCCATGAATTCCCCAAAATGCAAAGAAAAACTACAATTAAGAAGAAGTAAACAGCTCTCCCCTCACATTATGAGGGTTATCTTGACTACTTTAACTAGCAGCTTCAACACCTTTATCGTGCTCTGTGCACATTCATAGCGTGACAAAGAAGTGTTTAACGCCTTACCTGAATGACAGTGGGGAGAACCAGCTCTGGGAATCCAATGCTGTAGGCTTGGCAATGGAAATACTCAAGCATCAGGTCATAAAGCTGTTCAATTAGTCCATCCTGGGCAGGGGAAGCAGAAATAGAGATATCAGATAGGAACTAAACCCTGCAGCACCCAGGCTGGGAAACCAGTCTTCAGTCTTATGGGACAGGAACTCGAAGGAAATCCCTAGGGCAGCTATTGTTTACGGAGAAGCTGTGCACTGTCGGCCACTGAGGTTCCACTTACTCGGAAGGCCTTCTCCTGCAGGTTGGCACTGGAAAGCTTCAAGATCACTGCGAAGTTTATAGGCTTAGCGCTTATACGCCCCGGCTTCTTGTTGAAATCCACTTGTTGGAAAATCTACAACAGAAAAAACTGAGCGTAAAGACGATCACACCATAAAACAAAATAGATCCCAAACGACTCAGCTAAGATCACACAGTTGGTGGCAGTGCTGAGAAAACAATCCAGAAATCCTGATTCCTCCTTGCCTGTTCTGGTTACCGTCCCACAGCTTTCCTAAATACTCTAGCTAAGGATAGTTAGGGAGCAAACACCAACCACACTTGAAGTTTTAGAGACCTGAGTGCAAAAGGTTCCACAGAAGTGTGAGGTAAAAGGAAACCAACACAACCAACAGCACAAGAAACTAGAGGTTTGTTCCTCAGACCCATGCTTCTAATGGTCAGAAGGATACTACTCCAAAGCTTGATTGTATTTTGGAGCTGTCCCTTAAGGTGAGAAGCTTTACAACTGCAAGACTAAATGTTGCTTACACCAAATCCATTACTCTTATTGTCACTGAAATGATTGTCCCAGGAAGCAGAGAGACCAATAAGCCCTTTTCACAAAACACCCCTTGCCAAGCAAGGTTTCTATTCTAGCACATTTCCCATTGGCATTCCTTGTAACTATTATAACTGAACGGCCTTTGAAAAAGTGTGTATTATTCTCCATGGACACATTTCATTTTATAGCAAGGAACATGGAGGAAAACCGGTCCCTTCCCAAAGTTTGAGAGCAGACCATGCACACTACTCATCAAAATGATGAGGACACACAAGCTCTAGGGTACAATTGGATGCCCAGTAGACTAGTATGTAACATCAAAGGGCAGACCTGCACCTTTGCTTTTGTGTTTTTCCAGAGCTTGTTTAATGATAATGGCTGGGGAGAGAAGTATTTCTGAAAGGGAAGGCATGAAGCTTACACAGTAGAAAGAAAAAGGAAAGTAAGTTCACATGTGTGTGTATGACCGGCTCTCCAGGGTGGCATCTCAAGTTTGGTTTTAGTTAAGAGCCATTATTGCCTTAAAACGTAACAAACTAATCAGGACCAAGAACTATGAAAGCCTTTTCCTCACTCCCTTCTTTTTGGGAGGAGTTTCCCAACTTCACTAGGGAAGGGTAACATGAATCAACAAGCTTCCATTCTCCACTTCCCCCCAAGGCTACATTTGGTGCACAGGAAACCTATCTTCAGCCGACATCAGCTAGAGCCAGAATCTGTCTTGGTCCTTACTGCTCTGGGCAGACATCGGGGCACACTGTCACAGCAAGCCTGTGCACTGTGCTGCTTTTCCTCTGAAGCTGTGATACTGAAAGGAGCAAAAGGTTTTTAAAATGATCAGCATTTCAAATATGCCCTTTCCCAGCCTGATCGGGGCAGATCTCAGGAGAAAGATGGCAATAACTGTAAAACGCATCTGAACCGGGACAGTCCCTGAGACCCCCATCAGGGGATAACAAGTGGCAATCAAGGGAGATGTTCACCAGCACTAGGATCTCGTTTTAAAAAAAAAAATCTACAAGAGCCAACAATTGGTAATAATTTGCATATCTGATGACAACCACTGATGGGGGCTGATGAGGAGCATATCCTGCCCACCCATACTTTTGAGCATCTCAAAAGCAGCCTGCAGTTCCTCTCCCTATCCCCAGTGCTTTTAAACAGCACTCCTGAGTGGGAAACAATTTCTATTCCCCTCTATGCAGCAGCAACACATTCATGATCAGACCCCAACCAGCCCAACATGGGGATGCAGCACGCTGATTGCTCAGAGGGTGCAGTGAGAAGGAAAGGGAGGGTGTTCAGGTCACATAGATGCCCCCAGGCCAGAAAAGCATAGAGACGACTATTGATTTTTTACATTTTATTTGTCAATCCAGGTTATTTGGAAGGGAGGGACAAGCGTGGTGGCTTGTGAAAACAAAGAACCCTAGCCTAGGGAATCGATGCTATAAACCTCGTTATGCGCGGTTATTTCTTTGGCCAAAACAGTAGTATTGATCCCTGAGGTCAGACACATTAAAGCAAAAGGCATCAGGCTCTGTGGGATCCTAACGTGCCGCTAGGCAAGCAGGGAAATGCAACCAGAGGTTCTGAAAGTCTCCCAGGAGGTGCTAGTGAGTTGGTCTGGACATGTGGGAAGGGGGGAAAATGTGGTTCCCATCTCAAGACTGTGCAGAATAGATCAGCTAACAGCTAGACTGAAGAAGAGGATGACTGATGTCTGGGAATCCTGTGGCAGGGTAGAAAGACAATAATGAAGGACTAGAGGGCCAGAAAATATCAGAAACCAACAATCTGGCTTAAGTGATAACCACTAGCAGACAGAGGAAAGGATGGGTCAACACAGGCAGGAAGGAGAAAGGAGATTTTTGGAAATCTCAAGCTCACAGACGACTTCCACGTGGCTAGTCAGAAGGGTGCTCAGATATACAGTTTGTACTGCCAGAGCGCAAACCAGAGAGCCAGCTCTGCACCCAGAACTTTCCCACTGTATCGCCCCAGTCACCCCCCCAATTCCTTTCTCAGGCTCTAGCAAAAGTCTCCTGGCAACTGCTTTGATCACCCCAAAGCTGGCTGCCCCAGGCCAGCTCGCAGCAGGGATACATACAGCGCTTTGCTGGGCCTGCCTGCAGGTCTGTCAGTCACCCTCCCACTTAGCTGAGGGAGGGAAGGGCTAAGAGAGTCTAGTTAAGCCGCTCAGGCAGTCTGATTACTGTCAAGTTCAGACAAGCTGTCCAACTTTCTGCAGAGGCTGGCTTGAAGCACTTGGTCACAAAACTGTTAAGGTCAGAAGGGACCTCTAGAAGTCATCTAGGAGGGTCAACTAGCACAGGTTGCTCAGGGCCATGTCCAGTCAGATTTTGAGTATCTCCAAGGACAGACACTCCATTATTTATCTAGGCAACCTGCTCCAGCCTCACTATATAAAACTGTTAGGATTTTTTTGTGTGTGTGTTTTTGTTTGGGGTTGTTTTGTTTTTTTTTTCATTCAATGCTTAAGTGAGACCTTCTGTATTTCTTTTCCTGTGTATTGCCTAACTGCCATTGAGAAAAAAAATCTGGCTTCAACTTCTTTACTCACAGAATGACTGAAGTTGAAACCTCTGGAGGTCATCTTGTCCAACCCAGACAACAGGGCCACCTAAAGCCAGGTGCCCAGGACCATGTCCAGATTGCTTTTGAGTATCTTCAAGAATGGAGACTCCACAATCTTTCTGGGTAAACCATGCCAGTGCTCAGTGACACTCACAGTTTAAAAAAAAAAAAAAACAACCAACAAAAAAAACAAGTGTTTCCTGATGTCCAGACAGACCCTCCTATGTGTGTTTGTGCCCACAGCATCCTGTCCTGTCACTGGACACCATTTAAAACTGCCTGGCTCTGTCTTCTGTGCACGCTCCTTTCAGGTATATTATACACATTAATAAGAACCTGAACCTTCTCTTCTTGAGGTTAAACAGTCCCAGCTCTCACTGCCTCTCCTCACATGACAGATGCTCTAATCCCTTCATCTCGATGGCTCTTCACTAGACTCGCTCCAGTACATCCATGTCTCTCTTGCCCTACAGAGCCCTGAATTAGACAAAGCACTCCAGCTGTTGTCTCACTAGTGCTCAGCAGCAGGGAAAGACCGTAGTCAAACTGCTGGCAAAGCTCTGTCCAACGCAGCCCAGCATGCCATTGGCCTTCTTGACTACAACGCCACATCCCTGGCCCTTAGTCAACTTGTTGTCCATGTCCTTTTCTGCAAAGCTGCTTTCCTGACAGTCAGCCCCCAGGATGTCGTGGGGTTACTCTTCCACAGGTGCAGGATGTTGCACTTCACTCTATTGAGCTACAGAAGGTTTCCACCCTCCTGTTTCTCCAACCTGTCAAGGTCCCTCTGAACTGCAGAACACTTATCTGGTGTATCAACAGCTCCTCTCAGCTTCATACCATCTGCAAGCTTGCTGATGGTGCCACTCTACCCCGCTATTCAAACCATTAATGAATATGATAACCAGTATCAGCCTCAATATTGATCCCGAGGGTGCATCATTAGTGGCTAGCCTCTAGCTAGATTTCATGCCACTGATCGCAGCACGAGCCTGGAAGTTCAGCCAGCTGTCAATATACCTCACAGTCTGCTTATCTAGTCTGCAATTCATCAACCTGTCTGTGAGGAAGTTATGGGAGTTGGTATCCAAGACCTTGATAAAGAGAAGATAAACAACATCCACTGCTCTCCCCTCATCCACGGAGCCAATCAC
Source organism: Falco punctatus (assembly GCF_963210335.1). Classification (NCBI taxonomy): domain Eukaryota; kingdom Metazoa; phylum Chordata; class Aves; order Falconiformes; family Falconidae; genus Falco; species Falco punctatus. The sequence goes on from NC_137582.1 coordinate 104,497,092, forward strand.
CTCACCGTAGAAGTCTATTAGATTGGTCAGGCATGATTTCACTCAAACAACCCCTGGTACCTGCAGGGCTGTGATCCAGAATTTAAGAGCTGCAATATTGCGGTGGAGGGAAGAGAATGAGGAAAAGGAAAGAATACACTTTCAGTTGGTGCAGTGGTTCAGCTTAGTCTGTCTAAAATTCCAGCTTTTCCTCTCTGTGCAAAGGAGGTAAAGAGTCCATGTCTTGTAGAAAACTAATTTCAGATCTGTGCTTAAACATATGACAACGTCCAGCATTACCAATTCTCCAACTACAATCTTGGCATCAGCCAATTTCCTCCAACTGCTGCCAGTTCCCACATATGTTGCACTCCAAGCCCCTGGGGACTTTCTCTGAAGCAAGCTACACACCTAGAACAAGACTCAAGCCATTTAAGTGTCAAAGTGAAAAACTCATGCCCTCCTAAGCATCAGGGTTAACCTGCTCTCCCATCCCTCCATAGATGAAGCCAATTTTAAATTGGCATGCGAAGTCTGCCTGTGGGAAGACTTCCACCTTGTTTATCCACACCTGCCTTCCAGCAGATAAGCCACCAATTTTCCTGCTGCAGAAACTAGTGTCAGTCACACAATAATTGAAGTGATAAAAAAAAAAAAAAAAAAAAAAAAAAAAAAAGCCTGGGATCTCCCAGGACCTTCAAGGGGAATAACACCACAAAAATAAAAGCCTGTCTGCTTCACACTCTCTCCCAAACTGCCACCTCCTATCCAAGACTTAATTTTAGCAAGCTTCACCCTGGAAAGCAGAGAGGAGAGCACTGGATGCCCATGCTGGAGAGCATCAGCCCTTGTCAAGAAGCATCAGGCAGCCAGCTCTCATTTCTATTGGTAGGGGCTTGGGGAATTCCTGTGACTATGGGAATTGCACAAACATTCAATCTGGCATCTCTTGAAAGCACAGCAGTGACAGGGCTGAGACAAGAGATAGCAAGGGTTAGGTTTCCTTGATGGAGAGACGGCAGGGAAACAGAGTTACAGAACCTTCTTACACAAGAAACTTCACAGAATCTGCACTCTAAGGCCATGCAGCGCACTCTCCATAAAGTGCACAAAACACAGGGTCACAAACTCCACAGCCATTATTTTACTGCACTTGGATTCAGTTACAACAGTGACAAACAAGCGCAGCCTTTCCTCCTTCCTGCCAAATGGAGCGTACCTTACGCTGGGAAGGCTTCGATCCAGGCCTCAGATCTCAGTCATGCCCCTCAAGTCTACCCCTGCATAGTACCAACACACTGATCAGATCCCTCAATCACATGATGGTTTGGAGAGTGGGCTTAAAATGGATTTTTGTTTCATGATGACTAAGCCACAACCGAATTTCTGAGCTCATAGAAACAGGCTCATAGTTAAAGCACTATGGCTGGGCATTAGAATGCAGATTTTCCTCCCAGCATCACCACAGCCACCTTGGGACTTCGGGCAGGTCACTTCCCCTATGTGTGCTAAAGATTCCTACCAGCTTATCTGCACAGCTGGAATACATCTGCCTAGAGACGGTTTGTGGAGACACTATGTGTTATAAGAGTGTTCAGATGCCTGTGTAACAGAGAGGAGGGGGGAGCCAGAAAGAGATGGAAGTACACAGGGAACAGCCCTGACCACTCTTGGGAACTCCACAGGGTATAGGAGGGATCCCTTGCAAGAGACAGGCAGGAAGAAGGGAAAGGCTGACAGCTGCAAGGAGATTTGGGAGTTTAATATCATGCCAGTCACATTGGGTTATAGAATTTAAAGCAAAATAGTTGTTTGAGTAATGTGGAAGAGTATGCAAGCAACATACATGCACACACTTACCCTGCCCCCACCTCTCCCTTGTCACCAACACCTGGACAAGCTAAGGAAAGTAGTGCCTCACAAACACACACAGCAGGATCGGATGTGGTCGGGGGCTGGTGGAAGCTCGGAGGAAGCTCAGTTTGCAGTGTAGTAACTTCTGGCTGGGGCCCGACACACCGATTAGAGCCGAGGTGTTGGGGCCAGAATGCAGAGAGAGGGAGGAAGGCCCTGAGGACAAAAAGGCTTGATCTCTCAGAGCACTAAGAAGTAAAAAGCGCCAAAACCATCCTCACCCCAAGCTCCACTACCCCAGAGTGGAAATGCCTCTATCACTAAATCTGGCTGGCAGAATTTAAAAAAAAAATATGCATGAACAAGGGGAAGGAAGCAGGCAAATAGCAAAGCCACACAGGTCAGGGCCAGGGAGCGGCAGCAGAGGCAGGAGATTTATACACATCACTGCCTTCCACAGCCTCAGAGGATGTGGCTTGCAAAGGACATTCACAGCAACACAAAACCACAAAAGCCTTTGCTTCAACAGAACTTGATTAGAAGTGAGCCCAGCTGGCTCAGGTCATTTATTGCAGAAGTCTCCCTCCCTCCTCTTCAGTGTCCAGCCTCATACTGACCTACTAGGGCTTCCGCATTCCTCATCCTGCCTCACTCACGTCTTCAGTGCAATTTGGCTGTTCCATTTCTGTACTACCTTCTCACCTTGCAAGAGCAAAGCTAGAAAGACCTATGTGGAGAGATGTCGGGTGTCTGAGATATAGGAAAGCTCGATGGTCTCTTAGCACCAGTATTTCACCAAACATACTGCATTTTGTCAGGCTGCATTCATGGAGATCTTCCTAAATAAATTCTTAATTCTTGAAAGGTTTTTTCCTTTCATTTCCCTTTATCTGCAGTTAGGAGAAACTCTTCCTTTTGCTAAGATATGAACACACCAGCAGGATCAACTAACACCACAGCCTGGGGAGTTACTGCAGTCAGCTGAGGCTCTGAATCTCTTCTTTGGCAAACCCTTTGCCTATTCCAGCTGCATTAGATAAACCACCTAGGTATGTATTTTTGCACACAGCTGATCTCAGATGCTCCCCAGCCATAGGCCAATAAAAGTTTAATCCTATTTGCTAACCAAACAGTACATTCTGGCTGATGTTCTCTGCCAGGAATTTTAGGAAGTAAGCGAACTAGGCAACCTTGGGATTTTAGTTAGTGAGTATAGTGAGTGTGTTTATAGGTAGATGGCATCAGCCTTAGCTAGGTCCGCAGGAACCAACTAACCTCCAGGATAAATGGCAACACTGGGATGAAGGTCCTGGTGTTCTCAGACAGCAATGTAAGTGCACGGACACAGTGCATGCGCAGAGGGTAGAAACGAGCTGTTGGAACCAGCCTAAAAAGGAAAAAAAGAAAGGATGTTAGGCTAAGCTTACACAGGAACTGTACCTGCAGCCTTCAGGAACACTTGAGAGGCTTTCCTACTCTACAAAAGAAAGACAGCTTTAGTATCGTACAGCAAACTGTTTGAGCTGCTGAAGCTATCCCATAGTTGGAAACAAAACTCACACATGTCAAAGCTGTAATACTAAGAGACAAATTCCTGCAACCAAAGCACTAGTTCTCCAGCTTCCACTGGGAGAAAGTGCTACAAGACAAGAGCTCTGCAGATGAAGTTTACCACTGATGCTGATTAGTTACGTTCAACACTTCCAGCGTTTATCCTTCCAGCACAGGTAGGTATGGAAGAAAAAGTGGCAGGAACCAGCAGTAAAATGCCCATCTAAAGCAGCAAGTTTGACCAAGAAAAGGGCTCCCCCAGCATACCAGACAGACAACAAGAAGGAAAATGTTTCCCATTTCAGGCTACGTACCCTCTGTGTACTCACACAGTTCATGCTGTCACCTGAAGAGTGACCCTCTTCAACTGGAATGTCGCCAAGGCAGAAGAAGCTGGACTAGCAGTGATCAGCGTATCAGAAATGACAGAGTGGGAATGAGAATGACCTCCCACAGCTAAATCTGTTTAGCTCCCTCCAATCCAGAGGAGCACCTGAGCTATTCCTATCTCCTTCAGGGAGGCAACATATACATTTGAACAGCCAGTGATCAGCACGGAGGGCAAGAGGCCAGACTTCTTGACCTGCACTTCAAACCATTACACACTCAGGTACTAAGAAAGAAGTAGAGCTGCCTCCCTTTGTAAGGCTGGAACTGAGAAGGGTCAGCTCCCCCCAGCACCATGTAAGCCAGTAGCAGAGGGCAGAATGAAGAGATATCCGTAAAAGACACCAGATCTCATTACTGTACCGCTCTAGAAACCACTCACTCTGAATGACTTGTACCTGAAGATGTGGATGCCTCCAGCATTAACAAGGGTTTTATTTTATTTAACAAAAAACTCCACAGTTCCCAGACAACAGGTTCAAGTCTGATAAATGAATGCCTCCCCTCCCCGAAGAGCTTGCTGAGCAATCCAGGAGAGCAAGGAAAAAAAAAAAAAAAAATGCTTGACCAGGCACCATAAATCACCTGCATCTCCCCCCCTCCAAATAGTGAAATAATTATCATTGGATCCATTATAGAAATAAATCTACTTTGCACCCCTGATCTGGCACCACTGGAGATGACGAAAGCCATTCTCAGGAATTAATTGATCGAGGAATAAACCTGTTAAGTGTATAGATTTACTGTAAACCAAGACCATTAATTTTAGAGTGTGCAGCGATGCAACAATCTGCTCAACTTCCCAATGGCTGGATGCACAGGGAATACAAAACACAGCTGGGTCCCAGCTCTGCTGAGGAAGGTCCAACTGCCTAGTCACTACAGGGTGCAGCCAGGGGGTTTAAACTGACTCACATTTCATCTCAGCAGAGCACACTCTCTAATGTCCTACCATCGCTGTCTCTTGGAATACCTGCTATATTTCTCACATGCATCCAGGGCATGGGCTGCGATGCAGAGAACAGCCTAAAGGCTTCTCAAGGCTTATTTTTACTTGCTACAGCAACTTCAGTTATACTCCTGGGTGATCACAATCTTCCTCTGGCTAGAGAGGACAGAGAAAGCTTCTTCCAACATCAGCCTCTGCCCCACCAGGACAGGTCACCAAGGAAGTTGCTCAGGGACACAAAAGCTGTGCTTGCTTCTCCATAGAGGAGGCTGTACCTGCTTTCTCCCCTATATGTGCTGAGAGATCGGAAACCAAAACTTAACAGGCACCAAAAATCCTCATTTAACTATAAGCCAAGGAGGAACCTCATTTTTATAGCTTAGACTGGAAGCAAGGTAGAAATCCAAGCAGACATGGTTAGAAAAACACTTTATGGGATGAGGGGAAAAGGGATACCAGAACAGGAGCTTCTGCAACAACCCTGCTGCAAAGAAAAACAACCATCAGCTAGGACAAATGCAAGTGCACAGATCCAAAGGATTAACTAATGGACTACAGAGGCAGAGAAAAGCACAAAGCAGAGAAAGGAAGGTGGAAATTTCCATGTTCTGCTAACCCTGCAATACCTACAACACTGCCCCACTGGTCAAACTAACTGCAACCTTTCAGCTGTTTGTGAGAACAGCACCGCTCATTATTACATGGCAATTCCACGAGCATACTCAGCAATGAGGCTCCTCCCAGCATCACAGAAGTCAGAAACCATCAGTTCCAGCACTTCTCCATTTAGCAGTCTAACTTCCCTGGACCACATCTTGAACACAGGTGACTGCCAGACACAGATGGGGTCCATTCCTTAAATACTTATTATTCTAAATAGTTTCAATGCATTTTATATGCCAGAAAGCAAGAAGCAGCAGCAAGAAAATGAGGGAGCTAATGTTGATTTTAGCAGTCTTCTGCTAGTTTTCTTTAATCGCTTTTGAAATTCTGCCCTGCTCCTTGCTTAGAGCAAAAAGCCTGTGATGGATGGTGGTTTCTCCCCATCCCTCTCACCTAAGAGGCCAGCGCGGCATAAGGAGCCGACAGACAGACACCCTGCTCACTGCCCTTGCGCTGGAGCCAGGCGCCACCTCCCGGCACAAAAGGCACCGGGGGAGCCCACTCCGGCAGTACCACCCTCCAGATGCACCCCAGAGCACACCACCACATCAAGAGCAGAAGTGAAAGGAGCTATTCCAGGTGTTACACAGCATCCTGCCCCACCACCTGGTCACATACACACCCCTCTCAAAGCTGAGCAGCCCAGAGAAACAAAGAGAGAGGTTCAGCTCAGCAGTCTGGTACTAAGCAGCCCTCAAGCAGATGTATACCCCTAAATGGGTCTTCCAGAAGTGCACAGAATGGTACACGAAGCCCTTGACCTGTAAGCTAGATTATTTTCTCCTCTCAACTCAAACACAAACAACCCGAGTTCTGCTCTAACACAAGGTTGCTACAGATGTATCTACACCAGGGATGTGGCACAGAGACTGACTGACTCTCGCTAGCCTCAGTGTGGACAGCACAGCCACCAACATTGAGAAGAGGTTGCCTATACTCAGGAAGGAGCCACTGGGTAGCTCCTTCTGTGTAGCCCACCATACCACATCATTCTCACATCTGCTAACCCACCTACCTGCCCTTTATATCCCGGACACTAGCTTGGCTCAGTTAGGGTGCTATCTACTTCTATCTTCCCAACCCTAGAACCCATCTGTCAGGTTCCCAAATCTTTAAAGCCTTGTCAGACAGTAAATGTACTTCATGCCAAACAGCCCTGTCCATCACAGATGCTAAAAAATGTATCTGCTGCTCCTACTAAGAACCACCCCATTCACCTTTCCTTAGCCCCAGATAGCCAATTTATCTGCCTGGACAGGTAGAAAACTATGTAGATTCACCCACAGGACAACTGAAGCTCTACAACAGCAGTGCTAAGCAGCCTGTGCGCACATGGGGGATGGGAAGAGGGATGTGTATACTCTAATGATCGTTTAAATCTGCTTAACTTCATCACCACTTGGGAGTTTTTCAAGACCAGGCGGGTGGTGTTTTAAAGCCAAGAATCTGGTTAATAGCGCTAACAGGATTGCAGAGATCATGAGAGATTCAGAAATTCCCTCAATGCTCATTATTAACAGCCATTTCTAAGCACAAACATTTCATATATAAACTGATGGGAAACAGAGAAAGAAATTCTCAGCAGGGACATACTAAAAGCAATAAATATGTCCTAGTAATTCAATTTCTAACAAATATGCACCAAAATGCATCTTCTAACTGTATTTACCGAGCTAGAGATGAGGACTTGGTTCTGTACTTTGGCATTGTTAGGTCTTGAGGCAAGTCAGTCCGTTTTTCCTTGCCACTTTATACACTGGGAGGATAATCCATCCAGGCTATTCAGACAGCAGTTTCTCTTATACAGAGAATTAGCCTAGGAAAGAATAACCTACACCACAGCTCTGTCAGCACCTAAACCTACCAGTGCTCACAACACATCTTCAGCTGAAATACTCTAATCAAAAGCAGCTCTCAGGCGATGCCTTACAATGCAAGGTTAAATCCAAATCACGTAACTGTAGCATCCCTTAGAAACTGCTCTGCCACATGAAGAAAGAGAAGTATAGCCAAAAGAAGAAAAAAATCCTACTTACTTTATACAGCCAATGATGACCTGCGTCAAAGGATAGATCAACGGCTCCATGACCTCACTGGGATAGATTGTGCTGAGAACCCGACACCAGAAATACAGGCAGTGAATATACTGCCAGTTATAAACAGACTGGAAGTTTTCCTGCAGAAAAGGGAAAAACACAGGCACAAACTTGATAATGTGGCATTTGAGAGGAGCTCAGTCTGGTTTCTCTACAGGACTCATTTTATCAAGCATTCTCCAAGAGGACACTGTGTACTGTTTAGAGGAGTAACTAACATACTAGCTGTCCCTTTGATGCTAGTGGCTGACCTACCATCCAGCAAGTTGCTGCACTGGCAACATTACGATTTGGTACTAGTTAGTGCCTTGAAGGAAATAATGAGCACCACACAGACTGCTTTTCTTCACAAGCATGGCTCATTTGAGAAGGATGATTTAATGACCCAGCTCACAGCAGACAGTGGGATGTGGCCAAGCATTAGGAAACCTTTAATTGTTCCATTTACCCACAGTCCCTGTGACAGTCCCTGGTCTCCCACAGGGAGGAAGGCTGGAAAGTAGTACCCCTCTGACACCCTTGTAAATTGCCTTCTGGCCTCTACAGACCAGAGGGTGTGGGGGGGAAGGGTGTGTAAAACTACACTACAGATTCAAGCTAGAACAATTTCTTAAATTAAGCTGGATTTCCCCTCTCTGCACTCAGATTCCTTTGGTTGCTACATAGCAGCTTGTCCTCCCAACCTGAGGCTTCGCTTCCCTCAGCTGTATTAATTAAAACCCCCAAACAGCTGCCCTACTAACTCTGAAAGGCAGTATATTAGTGCTCATTTTAAAGATGTTCCTATAAACATTCACTGTCAAAGCAAGTACCAAATGATCAACCCAACACTCCTCCATGTTTTTGGAAAACACGCTACCCAGTACAGTTTCATATTTTTTTTTCAACTGCAGAGTAGAAATGACAGGCAGCAGGGCTGAGAACAAACTTCCAGTTCTGTCTCTCAGTCAGTCTTCATGGTTACCAGCAAAACCAATGCAATAGGCCAGCAGCGTGCCTGAAATGCAATGACACACTGAGCTGGCATTTCAGGCTGGCTCATAGTATAGGTAGGTGTCGGTCAAGTCCTGCACAGATCCAAGAGACTCTGCCTTCAAGAATGTTTGGGCAAGCCCTTGCTCTCCCTGCCACGTGCTTAAGCAGCTCATAGTGCCAGATTAAATAAAAGCCTACAAGAGTGCCGGAGTCCCTTAAGGACACCCCCTTTCCAAAGAGTTCTGCAGGCCCACATAGTCCCTAGAACTGCATCAAGAACCTAGGAGATCACACTTAACAAGATGCCTCAGCTCCAGCCTGTGTTTCAGACAGATTTTCAAGGCCCAGGTCACCTCCTCTTTTGCATGGATGAAGCATGATGCACAAGTCCTGAAACAAGTACAGAGCCCTCAACTGCAGCTACCAGACCAAACCTTGCAATAGGGACTTAAGCTGCAGCTGGAAGTGGTAGAGCTCTCCCAGCTCACCAAGATATACCGAGAAGCTTTGTTCTCAGCTTCTGTTGCACAGATAAGCAATCTGCTCTTGTAATCACCTTCCACAACCACCCAGTTTAAATTGGCTTATTGCTTGGATTTGTAAATTTTGGTTGTGCTGTTGTATTTAAAGTTCCTACAACCCTCCCCAGCTGTGAAATCAAGGGGATTTAGTTCTTGTCTGGGCCACAACAGAGGGTGTAAGAAGCCAATGCAATCCAATTAAGGCATATGCAGCCCAGACTTCATTTATCCCCATGTCTGAACAGCCAGGAGATTTAACTGGCCACCAATCCTGCAATGTTTGAGAGCAGCTGAACAATTAATCTATAGGGGTCTGTTTTGCTAAACATGAATAAAGCCAGGATTAGCAATCCGACTCAGATTTCCGAGGTCAGACTGGAGGTGGTTGAAATCAGGGCTGCTCCCACAAGGTCTGAGCTGCTTTGTTCAATTTAGTCCTTTAAACAGTACACACTTCATTGGAAAGATACACACACCAGGATGGTTCTTAATCTTCTTTACCTTGAGGTTTTGCAACAGAGGCTGCAAATGGCAGCTTCAGAGTGGAAAAAGGGTGCCCAAGGCAGAAGATGGAAGGTGCATCAAACACTTGCAAGCTGGGGAGAGAAATGTGACTCCCACCCTGCAGTTGCCTTTTCTCTCCTTCCTTGCTGAAATTCCAGACTAGCACAGGCAACTACAAGGTGACCTCTGAAGCTCCCAGCCTCTGGCAAAAAAATTCCTTGGCACATTTTAAAACAGGTCAGACACAAGTAGCGACACTTTAGAGACACTACCAAAAGCCTGGAGTACCTACTGTGATTTTCCCTTCTCCACACGTTCCCCATATGAGGGTATACTCACTCCTTCCACACTGACAGGTACCCACCTTCTTCTTTATTGTCATTGCACTACGCAAGTGAATGGCAAGCTGACGGATATAGATGAAGGCGTGCTGGTAAGAGGTATGTGTGTCCAGAGCATACATCTCTGTCAGCGTGCGCTGCATGAAGTTGATCATGGGCAGGACATTGGGAGAGGTGAATCTGGAATTCTTCACAAATGCGATGTACATTTGCTGTGCAGGAAAGGATGAGATACGAACCACATGAAACAGATTACAAACATTCTTTCACTAACCCTCCCCACCCAGGTATGTCCAAACCAGGGGTGAAACATTCCTTTCATAAAGACAAGTCACTTCAATGAATATGCAGAAGTAACAGTCCAGGCTACTACTTCTTGATGGGAGACAGGAAAGAATCTGTTTAGCACAGAGCATGGAGATGCCTCTACCATTACTTCTCTGCCAGAACAGAGAACTGTGGGATGCCCTTGAGCCATACATGCTTATGGCTGGCCAGTCCTCTTTCTGTAACAGTGGTACCTAAGCAAACTACACTTGGGAACCTCAGCTATTACCTGAAAGATCAGAGCAGCTCAATAGTGCTGAGTAGTGTGTCAGCACTTGAGGAAAGACCTCAAGAATTGGGAAAATGTGTATTCATCCAGCAGACAGCTAAGTACCAGAGGCCCTCCCTGCTCTCCATGACCCTGTGTGCCTCCAGCAGGAAGGGCAGTAGTGGGAAGCAGGATATTACCCTGACCTAACACAGAATTTCTTCCCTGTTTAACTTACTGAAGGTAGCCAGCACCATCTCCAGCAGCTATCCTACCTAATAGGCTGCAGCTCATGCTCTAAGGTCTTCGCATAGAACAGGAATAAGAAACGCTGCAGAGTACAGCAAGTACCAGCCTTACCTTGAGTAAGGGACTTAGGTACACCTCTTTCTTGTAGCGGCAGATCTTGTTCAGCACAAGGAAGGCCAGCACTCTTACTGTTTCCTCACCTGTGCTCCACAAATTAATTGTTTGCTGGAATGAAAAATAAAAACATACAGATAAGTGAAGGGACAAAGAGCCCTTTCCTGGTTATAGACAGGCCTGAGCTTCCCTCCTTCATGCCAAAAAAGCAAGGAGGAAGATGATACAAAGATGTCAGGCTGTATCATCACAGAATCAGTCACAACAGCCATTCTGTCCTCACACTCTACCTGTGAGACCACACAAAAGGCGAGGTTGATGTTTCCACAAGCAATAAAGGAGACTGTTCAAAACGAGCATCTCTGAAAAATACATGCACTTTTATTCATGTGCCTAAATACACATTTGAGCTTCTGAGCATAGGCACCAGCCTGCGCGTGCAACTCAACGTCCTAGGCTTTGCAAAGCTTCCTCACCATCCACTAGACAGCAACACCACAGCAGATTACACATCTGGCCAATATATCTTCCAGCTCAACAAAAAATTTTTGTCTTACACTGAATTCTGCAATACAGCTACACCACAATTACAGTGGTAGTATTGACTTAATTCTAGTTGCCTGGACATTCACTGTATTAATTCAAACAGTAGAGTAGCAGCAGGGTTTGAACCCTGAGACAGGACCCATGTATGGCAGCACTTATGCCGAGACATATCCTCAGTCACTCTAGTACAGACATGATGACAAGCACCCAGTCCACCATAAAAATACCAGCTGGAGAGGAGTAGGTTAGTCTGCGTAGAGGTCTGGGCTCATAGACTGCCACCACTGACATGTGAACTCATCAATCTGAATTTTCACACATTTCTGCACTGTATAAAGCAATCATACACTGATCTGTCACCTCAACTTTTTGAAAAGCAAATTAATAGATTTTGTTCTTCCCAGGCATGCCTGCATTTGCCTGTTCAGAGCATAGATTCACTTGGACTTGTCTGGCCCTACAGGAAGCATCTGGTAGAGTAGGACCACAATCATGGCTGATGCCTCCAAAAACTAGTTTCCTTATCTACACTAATGAACTGTACAGGACATCAGAAAGATTCCAGCTACAGGGCTGTAAAAGCCTACTCAAAAATCCCTACTGCAGCAGTAAGCAGACTGCTAGACCTTCAGATATGAGGTGTACCAGCCTCCCATCTCTGTATACCAGTCATCTTTATCATCAAAGGGTTCCCAGCCTCATTTAAATTTTGTGTCACAGCTTCTCATTTAAATGTGACCCTGTTGCCCTCTTCTGTTCTTTCACGCCTCCTTTGTTGTTCTCAAGTGCTCAGCAGTTGGGACGAAGTTTCTGCAAAAATATTCCACCCCCAGCTCTTGAGAGTGAAATGCTATCACAGACATACACACAGACTCAACACACAGGCAGCAATTACTCCATCTGCTTCCCCAGAACATCCCCATGCTGCTTTCATGGGGATTAGCAGCAGCTACCCACAGACACATGCCCACTCACCTCGGTGTGAGCATAGTTTATGGCACCTAGAAGGCCTGTAAGAGAATCAGGAGTCCTTTCCAGGACCAAAAGAAAAGCAAATGAATGGGGAGTACAAGAGAATGAACTACCATAGGATCCAGGCCAAATACCATGAGAGGCTCATCTAAAGGGGTAAAGAAAGTACCTCAGATCCAAATGACATATCACAGCAGATCCCCTTACCTTGAGAAGTACACGACACTGCTTTGGAAAGGACAAATAATAAGGCACTATAGAATTGACATGCTGAAGGACTGCTGCACCAACTGAGGCTTCTGTTAAACAAGACAGGAGCTATGGAGGGAAAACAAAACACAGTCACATTTAGCTTGGGGATCACCTCTTCTTTTATCATTAAGCATCTGTATTTTGCTGTTTCCAAGTATTTCTGTGTTACCAAAGGACTGGAAAACCAGCCTTCCCTAGGAAGGCTCAAACAAACCCATAAAACCAGTATCAGGAGAGGAACAGACACATGGCAGGTTAAATAACCCACCTGAAAGTACCTCATCCTGGTAAATGTGAGCTCAGGCTACCGGACCTGGATGGCTAATAGCACCTGAGCTCACCACATAAAAGTCATTAAAGCCTCACTTGTGTATACTGCAAAAGCTAAGTGTATATACAGTTTAAGACATCTTAGAGATGGCATGGCACCCATGCCTCTGTCATCTTGCTACAAATGGTCAAAGCACGATGAAGACACCCTCAGTCTACACAAGACTTAGAAACAGACCATCTGGGCTATCTCATAACTTACTGGATTTCACTAGGATTTCTCTAATGGGAAGCTGGAATACCACTGGGTATCAAGAGGCAAACTCTAGCTCAGGGAAAAGGTTAGACAAAGTATTAAGAAACAGTATCTTTGTATTTCCAGATTGTTCAGCTCAGTTCACCTGGAGCCAAACCCAGAGACGTTTGCAGTTTCTAAAGAAAATTATAAACTCAAAGTCCCTTAAATTTGTGAGAGGTTCTGCCTGATGCAGTGTCCCCTTTTGCCTGCAGTTCCAGTTGCTGGAAGCAGTGGCATTTTTTTCTACTTTTAACTTTCTTCCTCATTCTCCTTCTTGCACTACAAAGATTCTGGACTGAGCAGGTCTCTTTTGCGAAGTCCCTCACACCCCAAAAGGAAAGGAAAAGGTACCGTTCAGAAACTACAATGTAATAAAAACACTGTAGTGAAGCCTGGGACCGAGGGCACTCAGAAGTAAGCACAGGACCAGGGCTTACTTCAATGGGACTGCATTGAAAGCTTTCCCTTTTCTACTGCAATCTCCTGCTGCTGGCAAGAAGCACCACAACTTGAGAAAAAAGCTCTACTGATCAAAATGCTTTTTGCTAAGTCATTCTGCCAGCTTCCAGCTAAGAGACATCAGCACTTTTTTTTTTTCTTTCCTTATATTCCCTTCCCTCAGCTTCTGAAGAATGATTATTTCAATAATATTGTTTTTACCACTCCAAATTTGGTAATGCATGATGAAGCACACAAAAAATTTAACAGGAGGCAGCAGTTTCCCTCAGAAATAATCCATGAATTCTCTGAAACACCAGACATCAGCAGCTTTGGATAGATATGACATCCTAGCAGGATGGAGCATAATTATACTTGGAGATGTCATATGCGAGGTTATCAACATAACAACTTCCTAGTATTTACTACAAGAAGTGGCAGGATCATAGTGCCAAAAATTGAATTAAAGCACAATACAGGAGCACAGCACTGCAAACTACTTTAAAGCCTGTTAAGTATTAATTTGTCAGACAAACTAAGCCAGAAAGAACTGCCAGAACGTTAACCCAGCCCTTCTTTACAGGCTACCTATTTTGACCTAGCCATCCTATGACCTCCAAATTGTTACGACCAAATACTTCCAAAAGAAGACAGGGAACTGGATGGACACACAAATCTCAGATGCCCAGGGCTCTGAGACTCAGCAAGTCTGCTTCTGCCCACCACAGTCTAAGCCAGTAAGTCTTATTTATTCTCCACTACAGAAGGCACAGAAATCAATATCCAAGGTTCCTAGTATTGGGATGACCTGGAAGTTGCCCTCAAACTGGAATAACTGTCTTTCCAAAGGGAAAAGCACTTGAGGCTACATTGTTACCTGCTTTGTTAATTATCTTCTTGATTGTTTGGCTCTCCTTTCAGCAGTGTTGTTTACAGATGCAAAGGCCCATCTGCCTCATTCCAAAAGTATCCTGAACAAAAGCCCAGCAAGGCAGAGACCAACCCCAGTAACACAAATGTGCTGAAATTTCTTACTTGAATGGTACAGCTGAGGTACGCTTTTACATCCAGTCGCACTTTGCTCCAAAGCGGGCTGGTGGAAGGAAGGACCATTCTGGAAATGAGCGAGAGTTGGGTTTAGCTTTAAAAAAGCCCATCAAATAAAGATTTCAGCAGCACAAAGAATAGAGAGTTCAATTCCTTGATACTGACAGTGAGTAAAAACTGCTTGCAACACAAGAACTAAGAGAAGTAACAATTTTGTTACGGGTGAAAAGTACTTCTACTATGTAAAAACTGCCTGAAGCACAGCATTAGAAAATTCAATTCAAAGAGCTTCCCAGCAGAGTACCTAGATCTCTGAAAGTGTGGTACAGGGAGCTATGACAGCCAGAAAGCCTGGTGGAGACCTGAATCTCTCACACTGATATTTCTAGTCAGGCATTTTGCAGCCACTGCCCAAGAACAGAGCAGGCTGGCTTGTAGCAATAAAGTCTAATTTTGTGATCAAACCAGTTGTAAGACATTTGTTCTGTCTCTTCTAAACTTTTGACACTGCACTCATGAAGCTGTGCCCCCAGGCCACCCCAAATTCAGACATGGTCTGTACATGTCAGGCCTAGGGAGGAAAGAGACTGATACTTACACAAAGAAATGAAATGTACTTCTCTGACTAGGCACCACTGTCTACGAGGAATCTAAAGTTTAGGTCACCCTTCCCTTCATCTGTGACAGGGAAATTAAAAATAACTGCCACAAAAATTATCCTGGAACTGAAAGCACTTCTGAAAGGCACTCAATACTCACTCTACCCAACAATGGGAAAACCAGAAGAGCTCAGAGTATGAAGTAAGTAATAGAACTGTGTCACAGAACTGAAGCTTCTGTGAATGTCTAGTAGGAAACAGGCACAGAGACTAAGTAAGGCTGCTCCAGCTTGCAAAACATACTGGGAACTTCACAGCTTATTTTATGAAACTAGGCTTATAGCCCCCAGCTATGGCACTGGTTCACCCAGCAGTAGTTCAGACCGGTACTTACTGAATTCTCTCACCTTTTTCCAGCTGCTGCTGGGTAAGCCATGCTGTTACCTATTCAGTTATGTGCCCAGCCTGACTCTGAAATGCTTTAAGCATCAACGCACAAAATAGCCAGAGAACTCCCAGCTCCTAGGCAGCAGCTGAGATTTCAAAACTGTCATTCCTCCTCTCTAGTCAAATCAAATTGCGTCAGCAAACGTGACACCGAGGTACTGAACCAATGCCGCCATTCTGGAGAAATATGAACTGCACCATTCTTTGCCCAGTTGTGTGGTTGTTTCCATTCCATCCACGCTCTCACAGTGAACAGCTCAAACTCAGATGATCCAGCTCTCTCAGACCACCAGTCTCTAAGCCATAATACAGCTGCTAAAGCCCTGGATTAAATAGTCACACACTTGTGACACTGACTACATATAGGCAGAAGGCTTAGTCCCTTCCTCTGAAAACCAACTCACAATGCTCCTGAGGGCAAGCATACGCAGCTCCAGATCTCTTTCTGTTGAAGCCACTTGTCCTCTGCAAATGGCTGGTGTCTAGTATTAGAGGACATATTTCAGTGGAAGAAAGGAAGAACATGGCTAAGATGACTGTGAATATAATCAGGCAACTTTGCTAGTGTTTGGGAAGAGCTGCCATCTTTTTCCAGCTTCACAGCCAGGCTGCAGTTATGAAAAGCCTCACCCACCTTTCTCTCACCTGCAGTTCTCAAGTCTCCTCAGACTTACTTTAGTTTGTTCTTTGGAGCTTTCAGAAGAAGCACTTTCTGCAGGCAGCGGAAGAGATCCCGGACACAGAAGGATACAAGGGCATTGAACACTGGTTAAAAAAAGTCAACAAAGCATTTGTAAATCATCTTTCACATATTCCTGATTTCTCAGCTAATCTGAAAAGAGCTCCTCAAGGAACTGAGGCCAGTAATTCCCGTAGCAGAACTATTGTGTTTCCTCAAGCTTCCAGAAAACACCAGTTTGTCTTACCCTAGACTTTTTTTTCTCTAGACAGCAAGATTACAACTGACAGCCTTCCAGCACAGGAGTCATCTCTTTGCCCTCTGAGTAAAGAGCACCAAGCACAACAGCAGCCTGACCCATGACTAGGAGTCTACCACCAATCTCCCACAAAAACATAATGAAAATTAAAGGCACTTTTTAATAAAAAAAAGTCACAGAAATTGACACCATGGGAATTCTATATAATCCCTTGCATTAAAGAATGAGATTTTACCAAAAACAATGAAAGAGATATAAAGCCCTAAGCCAGCCAAGAAAGGTCTACGGAGAACAAGTAGACCCATCCCACAGTGCCAGTTCTAGATGGTATGCAATAACAAGCGGATAAAACACAGTGCAGAAGTACCTACTAATTTGGTGGTAAAAGCAGGTAGGCTGCAGGTCACATCCTCTGAGACACTAGCAAAAACGTTTTCCTCTCAGCCATGCTGTTTTGAGTCTAAACAGGACTGTCTGCAAAACCTGGAGCTTATGCAAAAGAGGGCTAGGCTGGAGAGAGAAGGTGCATCTCATCTGTCCTACAGGCATGAAAATCCTGTAGAGGAGGAGATCTAGACACTAGAGGTCCTGGCTAGGGGAATGTGAACTTCATAGTACAACTGAACTCTGAACTGCTGTGTGATTATAAAACATTATTTGGTAAGAAGACTTTAAAATAGTCCTGTAGGATTAGTTCTAAGAGGGAAAGCAAGAAGCCACAGCAAACATTCCAAAAAATGTGCACTACAAGTATATAAATAATACGTAACTTCAGCTTCACTCTAAGTAGTCTGGTGAATGCAGGATGGTACTTCCCTCAGCAGTCTGCAAGCCCAGCTGCTCCAGGCATGCAGAGAAGTATGTTTACACATTGAGACACCAGAAGAAATACTACTGCACAGACTCACCACCAGGAAGATAAGCTACTTAAGTGAAATGAAGCCTATGAAAGGGTAAGTTAACTCCTGTTAGTACTTATCCCTATTCTCTACCAATAACTAAACCTTCCCTACCGAATTACTTCCCTTATCTCACAGAAGCAGCACGGCAACAAACTCACCTGCCATATCAGTGACTTGAAACTTGCTGGGATCAGCCCCACCATTATCTCCTTTGGTGGTTGCTACAGATGCTTTAAAGGCTTGAGTGATTTCATGGAAAAGTTTTGGCGTTAGCCTTCTCTGGGGAAAGAAAAAAAAAAAAAAGGATTGCTGAGGAAAAAAAGCAATGTTCTGAAACTCTGAATGACTTTATTGGGAGAGGAGTACTGGAATTCATCGTAAGTTTGATTGCAAAAATAGCTCCATACTTTAACAAGGAGGAAAAAAATATTAAGACAGTGTTAACACATAGTTGTAGCCTTCACTTGCTCTAAAACAGGCTTTTAGGGCTCTTCATTGGTTGGGGGTTGAAAAGCAAACAATCAGCTGCAAGCAACTATCCAGTTTGACCTTTCCATCCCCCTCAGAAGCAGAAAATTACTCATTACGGCTAAAAATGTGACTGAAATGTTCTGGCACAATGCTAGCAAGAGGGTGAAAAATCAGAAGTTAACCGTTTTGACCTCTTCTGAGCCACAAAAGTTTCTCTAGCTTCTCCCTCAGAAGCAGTACAAGCATTCTATAATATTGCAGCCCAACAAAAACTGCAAAGATAAGTCACGCTGAAGTAACAAGAGCTGTAGGAGTATGACCTTGTATGTAGGACATCCATCTTCTCTGTACATTTTTGTGAAAGATGAATAAATCAGAAGTTGGTCTTTTAGAGGCAATGACATATGAAAGAATGTTTAAAGAACACTCAATGTGCTGTATTCCAACTCCCTGCTCACCTCTGCAGCTTTCTTCCATTCTTCAACCATTTTCAAGCTCACGGGGATGAAAGTAGCTTTCTTCCGTTTGACTTTTTCATGCTCTTCTTCTTCATCTTCATCACTTGCTTCCTAGAGAAGTCAGTACCAAGACTGAAAAAAGGTTTACAGGCATCTTTTCTGGCCCCACCTCTTTTGTGAGTAGCTACTGAAGAAGAAGGCAGGGCACAGTGAATTTTATTAAATGCTGCTATCAGCACTTCGTGCAAAGCAGTAATGAAATTAGATGTATTACAAATCCAGAAAAGCTACTTAAGCCCTGCAGCTTTGCTACATAAATGTAATGTGCAATAACATGAAACCTCAAGGAGAAAGCGTATCATAAACTCATTGGAAAAAGCAACACAAAACCAAAGCCACAGAAAAAATACACTCTGAGACTCTACTTTCACTATCTTTAACAAACTCCTCATGCTCAGTTCAAATCCACAGCTGACTTCTGGATTACAAGCCTGTACACCTGCAGATGATCTTTGGGGAAGCTGCTCCCCAGCCACCTGTGCCACTATAAGCCCAAATATACTTAGGTCTTGCACTGAAACTCAAATACTTAACATGCAAGTAACTAAGATAATTGATTTCCACATTCCATAGGGCCTAGTACCTCCAGTGTATCAGGTGGTATATGCAATGCCTCCTCCTCATCAGAACTGTCTGAAGTATCAAAATTCAGCAACGTGCGATCATTTTCCTCCAAAAACTTATAGAATTCAGGATCTTTGTCCTTCAGCCGGGAGAGCTGATCCTTATGTTCAGATGCCTTTCCCTTCTTCCTGGTAGACAAAAATTAACATGTATTTATTAATTGCTCAAATTTCTGTTGACGCTGTAAGAAAAGCAAGCAACTTCTGAGCACTAAAGCATACCTAGGGCTAATTTGAATGGTGATGGATTTACCAGGGTTCTGATCAGGGTTCTGGATCCCATTTAACAGCTACTCTAGAGGACTCGGGAAATATTATTTTCATTCAGAATTTAGAAATCTGGACAGCAAGCTATCAGGTTGTATTGGGATACTGATCAGAGGTCATGAAAACACCTTGCAAAACAAAAAACCCAAGTATGTTTCAATTTCTCTGAATTGCTCTTGCAAGCTTTTATAAAGAACACTGAAAGCTGTAGTGCCAGAGAAACTTGACAGTGAAAGCTTAGTAAGATCTTACCTAGTGCTAAAGAAATGTTTTGGCTTCTAGCAATGCCCAAGAACTACTTTGTAGGTTTCTGTCTTGCAAACACTACAGTGTCTTTCAACAAAAGCAAATATGCACAAACTGAAGAAAAACAAAGTAAACTCTGCCTGACTCTAACATCCCCTGTAAGAGATTGAAAGCACACACAAGCTCTTCTCCACTGCAGTTACTGAGTTGACGTGAGCACGACAGAAAACCTGATCGTCCTGTACCCTGTCACCACACTGCAACCTTGAGCACTGCCCTTTCAGACGCCTCTGGCCCAGCTTCTCCCAGAACTAGCTCATTCTTTGACAGATGCTGCAACGAAGCCCGACCATTACTTATAAAAGCACGCAGAAATAGAAACTGCAAGCGGCCAAACAAGCGCTGAAGGCGTGCCCAGCCGCCCCGGAGC
This sequence comes from Falco punctatus, assembly GCF_963210335.1. NCBI lineage: Eukaryota > Metazoa > Chordata > Aves > Falconiformes > Falconidae > Falco > Falco punctatus. The sequence goes on from NC_137582.1 coordinate 104,517,074, forward strand.
GGACGAGGCCGCGGCCCAGGTGACCCGAGCCGACAGCGCTCCCTCACCTGGCCGCCGGCCGGGCCCGCCGCCCCTCCGCACCGGCCCGCTGCGCCTCCCCGCGCCGCCGCGCCGCGGCCCCCGGGCCGGGCCGGGCCGCCTCCTCCTCCTCCGAGCCGCCGTCAGGCTCCGACTCGCAGCCGGCAGCAAGGAACTCGTCCAGGCTCAGCTCCGCAAGCCTCCTGGGGACAGCGAAGGGGGACAAGGGGGCACCTCAGCGGGGAGCCGGGCCGGCAGCGCCGGACATACCCGCTCACGGCGGCCTTGGGGCCGGCAGCGCGAGGCTGACGAGCCGCACCGCAGTTCAGCAGCGCCCCGCGGGCCCCGCCGCTGCCGCCCTCCAGCGACCCCCCGCCTGCGGTGCGGTGCGGTCTGGTCCACGCCGCCTCCCGGGCCCGCGAAGCCGCCGCTCACCTCTTGCCGGCAGCTGCCATGCCGCCTGCCTCAGCCCCGCGCGGCCGCCGCTTCCGCTCCCAGAGTGCCGCGCGGCCGGGCGGGACCGCCCCACCCCCGCCCGGCCCACCGGGCTCCGGCGGCGGGGCCGCGGGCTGCCTCAGCGGGGCAGCGGTTACGCGTGTCCCCACCCCCCGCAGGCCGGGCCCCCGTGCCCGGTAAGTGAGCGGCGGCGCGGGGCGGGGCCAGCTCCCCTTTCCCCGCAGCCCGGTGGCACGTGCGCGGCGGGATTTAACTGCGGGGGGGGGGGAGGCGCGCAGCTGTGGGTGTCCCTCGCACGGCTCCGCGCCGCGGTGGGGTTATTCCGGGTGACGGAGGAAGCCGCAGCCGTGGGGCCGCCCCGTCCCTGGTCCTGTCCCCGGTCCCGCCGCGGCCCGAGGAGGAGCCGCGCACTTGCCCCCTGCCCGTCTCCGCGCCGTGGGGCCGGCGGTGCGGGCAGAGCGGTCCCCGCAGCATCCCGCCGGCCGGGCCGCCGCTGCGCCGGAGCCGTGAGTACCGCCGGGGCACGGCCCTGCGCCCCCTCCGCTGCCTCTCCTGGCGCCCGGGCCCCGCGGGAGCGCCCCGGGAGGGGTTACCGGGGGGTGGGGGCAGTGGCAAGAGGATCCCCCGGCAGAGCTCTCCATCACTCCACGCCGCTGCCTCCGCGCTGCCGGTGGCCTGTCCCCCCGGGAGGGCACGTTTCCCGGCCAGAGTACGGCGCAGCGCGGCCGGAGGAGCCCCCGGCTGCCTCGGCCGCTTCGTGTCCGCGCCTCGGCGGCTCTGGCCGCTGTGCCAAGCGCGGTGTGTGTCCCCGTCCTCCGCCAAGTCCCGGAGAGATCCTTTTAGTAACGGGAAAACCCGCAGCTTCAGAGCCTTTGGAGAGGCTGGGGGCTCGTTGGAGAGGCGGGGGGGCGGGGAGAGCCGCAGGGAGGTTCTGGCATCGCGGTTTTACTCCCCCTTGGTGGAAGCACCCGGGCTGCTCGGTATCGTTGGCTGTGGGGGAGCTGAAGGGCACAGGGAGAAATGTCGCCTCAGGTTTTCTGATAGCATGACGGGGGGGAAGCGGGAGGCAGCTTTATTCTGGCCTCTGCAGTGGCTGTGAGGGCAGAGGGCTCTCCTTGAGCTACAGCATCTCTGTTGGCGGTGGTGGTCCTGGGGAGCATCAGGCTGGGGCAGGCAGCTGGTCTGGTTCTGCTGGCTGAGCAAATGCCTCCCTCCCTGAGGAGCGCTGGCCCTGCAGCCTCGGCTGCCCTACAACAAGACAGAAACACAGCGGCTGGGTGGCAGTCCCCGCGCTCTGTGCGTCAGTACACAGCCACTGACTGACCAGGCTTTTGTGCCAAGCCAGAAAACTGCAGAAACGGTGGCTGCGCTTCTATGGAGTTGCTTTGTAAAGGAAGCCTGCTCTTCTCTGACTTCAGGGGCTACTGTCCGATGAGCGCTGTCTCGGGGCACGCTCTGTTGCTGGAGACCACAGGGAGGGAGGGTTAGTTCGGGAGTGATTCAGCAACATGTGGATGTTCAGGTGCTTTTTTGGTCCTGACAGTCTGCAGGTGCGCTAGGCTGCTGCAGGTAATTTCTTGCCCCTAGGACAGGATACAGCTCAAATGAGTCTCGTGGAGCTGCTGCCCTTTCTCAGTATGGATGGTCCGAAGGCAGAAGCTGCATTTAAGGATGGGAGGAGGGATGGGGCCTACACAACACATTTGGGGTGTCTGTGTGCTAGCGTTTTGCACCAGGAGTGCTGGTTTGTTACGAGTTCGCTGTTTTGTGGCTCGCTGACACTTGAATGTACTTTGGTTATGATCGCTACAGCCAAGCAAACGTCTCTGTGGAATCTTTCCCCTGTGCACCCCAAGTTTCTCTCCTGGCCCACAAGCATCTGCTGGAAATACTTTATTCATCATGGCAGTGAGTAAGACTCGTAAGGATCTTGGGTGTAAAGATCTGAGTTTCCTTCCTGAGAACTGACTAATTCATGAATCACAGTAAAATCTAACTCAGAGTGGACCAGGAGCTGGCAGATGGAGCAGTCACCTGCTCTCTTGGCTTTATAGTCTAGGATCCAAATGGAGTCACTCCTTGGCATCTTGGGTAGCTAGGATGGTCCCTTATGCTTTCTGTCAGCTAAGGTCAGCTTGGTGAGGGTGGCAATGGAACCTCTTTGTGCTGCCAGCCTGTCTGGTGGCCGTCCAGCTTTGCTCTCATCGGCACCAGTCTGGGTCTCTGTAGATGGAGTGGCATGTGAACGTCAAGGCAGGTGTGCTCCAAAGACTGGAGATCTGGTGGGGAGACTTTTTTGGGTTCAGGTTTTGCTTTGCTGCATTTCAGGTTCAGCAGCTCAAAAAAAAAAAAAAAATCAAACAGCCACGCTGAAAGTCTCAGTGTTGGCTTCTGCATTTTCTCAGGTGCTGGAGCTTTGCCTCCGAACCCTTAGGCAAGCTGGGCTTGGTAGGCTTGAGAGGCTTCACCCTTTCTACCTGGCCTGCCAGAACTGGCTACAAAGCACATTACCTCCTCTAAAGGATATGACTCCTCAGGGACAGCTCCTTCAGCTGAAATTCCCAGGGTCTGGGACCCGCTGGCCTCGGCGAGCCCCCAGTGTACCAGCAAACTCAAGGCCATTACGTCACATGCTCCAAATATCTCAGTTTTCATGTATGTGGCCTGTGCTGCTGCCTGCAAGAAGATGTGAGGGAATTCTCTTAATCATTTTCTGGCTTGAAAACAGGTTCCCGCTGCTCCACAGTGTGAAGTGAAGCACTGGGCTTGTTTGGAAGAGGAAGCACATTCTGCTTATGTGGTCCAGTACGTCTACATTGCCAACCCACGCTATGACTGAAGCTGGCAGGAGGCTTTGTAAGCTGTCCATACACATGGCGTGGGCCACGCAGTTTCTGCAAAATGGATGAGGACAAGTGCAGCTGGTGACCTCCTGGTTCAGAGAATCACTTGTGAGCAGTGCTTCTCAGGGCATCGGCACTAGCATTGTTCCCTGGCTTACCCGTTTGTAAAAGATCTGCTCGTCCAGAGCCTGTAGGCCACGCTGCCTCACATCATGGAGTCAAGTTTTCCTTTAGAAGCTGAGCAGTAGCTCGTGCTGAGTCTCACCGAATTCATCCCACTCATTTGACGTCAGGGCATTGCTGAGTGGTAGCGACCTGTTCTGAGCTGGCCTGCTGCCACCTATTCAAGACACCATCACCTTGCACAGCGGACAGGTAAAGGGCACAGTCCCTCTTGGAGTAGCTGCTGGCCAAGGATGTTGCAGAGAGGGAGCTCCTGGGCAAATTTACGAGCCAGGAATATCGAGATCCTCTGATACAGACTGCCTCCAATGACCTGAGCACTCTCATCTGTCAGTTTACCTGTCTGAAAAATGAGCTGGGCACAGAGACGTCTGTCATGGTGAAGACTAGAGGGAGATTAGGAATACCACAGTGATGGGTAGCACAGCTGAAGCTGTTAACTATCACTCTGCTGCCTGGAGAGGAGACTTGCTTGATGCTGACATGTAGAGGTTTGGCACTGCTTGTGCCATAAAATAGCACTGGTTGCAACGGTAGCTCCTCTCCTGTGTCTGCAGGGAGACACTGGGAAGGGGGAATTGAGACGTGACCCATATTTCCAGTCCTTGGCTGAGGCAAAGGCCTCCTTGTGCTTGTATTTTGGTGCACTTTGTGGTGGAGTGTAGGAACCACTGTCTAATCCCAGTGCATCTGGAGACCTGCACATTTTGCTGAGCATCTCAAGGCCTGAATTAGTTTCCATTTCTTGTTTCTCCCTAAACTGGGAATTTGGCAGTCCCAAACCTGTTTGGGTCCTGACGCTTAGAACCAATTATTTAATGACCCAAATGTTAGCACAGATGCCTCTACATCCCTCAACCATGGAGTCCTGCTTGGAGATGCTGTGATCCTCCGAGTGCAAAATACTGAAGGCAAAAGCTGAATTTGAAGATGTCTGCAGGAAGAGTTGCTGCCTGTGCAAAGTGTGTGTGAGAGGGAGAAGACTGTGTACGCAGAGAGGCACTAAGCAGGTTTGATACCCTTGATCTCTTTCAGGTGTGGGAATGTCCCAATGCAGGCACTGAGGCCTTGTGCTCCCTGCCCTCTCAGCTAAAGCACTTCTGAGCGTGAGCGGGCATGATTGAGAGCCACTCTGAGCTGAGTTTCCAAACAAAACTCCCCAGGAGTAATGGGGAAAGAGGCTTTAATTAGAAAAGACCTCCAACCTTCTGTGTGCACCAGAGCCGATTGATTACAACCCACTGAGTTGCTGAAAGACACTGACTAGGTCAATGTGCTGAGTGCCCTTCTTGCCTGAAGCCAGTGCTGTCTCTGTGCTGTAGAGCTGGCAACTGTGTGCAGTTTTTCTTCGTCCTCCCCACCCCCTTGCTGAGGCTCCACATCCTCTCTGGCAGCTTGTCACTTCTCTGCAGATGTCTAGACAGGAGGATTCAGTGCGTGTCAGTTATGCCTAATTCATTAAAAAAACCCAAACCCTACTGAGAGCTGGGGATTCTCAGTCCTGCAGACTCAGCTCTGTCTGCGGTGCCCTGTGCTGCCTTGAGGCTAGCTCGGAGCAGATTAATTCCACTGATCAGCAGGAGCAGCGCTCACCTCACCCTCCCGTCCATAGCAAGGGGGCTTGGGGAATAGAAGGCAAATGTGGTCAGGGGCAGTGCTGGCAGTGGGAGCAGAAAAGAGAGGAGAGCAGGTGGAAAGAAGCATTTGGGCTGAGGTGCATGCTCCTAACCTCTCCTTGCAGCTCACCCCACCTGTGTGTTCTTGGTGTGCTTATGTCCTCCGTTGTGTCCATCAGGAGGTAGCAAAGGGGTGCAAGGTGTCAGAGTCCTCAGTCTAGCAGTCTGCTGTCAGCTTCCTAATTCTACTGTCCCTACTGCTGCCTCTGAAGGCAGAGCTGGTGTCAGGAATGACAGCTCCCATTGCCACATTAAGGCACATTTCCATCAGTATTTGCAGTCCTGACCTCTGTATAGGTGCAGCTCTAAATCAGCCTTCACAGTAGCTCGGAGTAGTTCAGAGCCTCTAGTTCACTTGCTGGTCCTGAACCATTAGGTCCCTCTGCTTCCTCACAATTGCTGGCTCTTCTAGGCTGAATGCACAGTTAACCTTGTATTAGAAAGATTGAATGTGAGCTGCTGCATGCTGTCAGTGTCTGATTTCCCTGGATGCAGGTAAAGTGCTACAGGGGCTGAGAAGGGACTGAACCCCTAAGTGTTGTGTTGAGGGGACAGAGTCATCTGTCTGTATCAGTGGTGCTGATGGGACAAGTCCTGGTGGGGACAATTCCTCAATTTAGTGGCTGCTCTGCATCTGAGTCCTGGATTTAGACAACTGGATGATTTCCAATCCTCTTTGTGTTTGCTGTGGGGAAGGGAGCAGGAAAGGTAAGAATGCAATGTATTTTGTGATGGGCAGTGCTAAGCCCTCTGAAAGAAGCAAGAATTTAGAATACCCAAGTTAAAGGTGTAAGGGCAGCGTATGTCTGCTGTAGCTTATGAAGACAGCAGCCCTGGTGTCTTAGATATGCCTGCTGCAGGAGGATTACTGATGCAAAAATACTGCTAGTCATCTGGTAGTTTAAAGCTTCTTGTTAGACATCGGCTTCAGAGCCACGGACAGGGTTCAACAAAAGGGGTAGCTCAGCCAAATTAATGGGGCCTCCACAAAGCAGTAAGGTGAAAATTTGCAGGCCTGTGGTGTACTCGGCTGCATCTCTGGATGCTGGTATGAGCTGTATGAGTGGTCTTACTTTGCAACAGCATAACAGCAGCTATTGTTACTGCCAGCTCAGCTGTTTGTGTCCCTTGGCTGGTGACGGGAAGGAAGAGTCTGCAGGAACACAGGAGCACATCTTCTTCCCAGCCCTGCTCCCAGGAGAAAAGAAGCTATTTGTCCTTGTATGCACACCCCCACACACAGCTGGGCAGGGGCTCTTGCCTGTCCCCCCCTTAGGCTGCCCCAGTCTAGTCCTGCCCTGATCTTTAATGTGTATTTCGTGTTTCAGTTCTTTGGGAGAGTGCTGAATTGCCCGAGGCTACTTACCAGCAAATGGCCTGTGACTCCTCTTAGAGGGGTTAAAAATCAGAATTCTGATTTCTAGTGTGGGGGAGATGGAGATGCACTTGGAAGCAGCGATTCCTGCCTGTGACTCTACTGTCAAGCTCCTTCTTCCCCAGGTGTCTGTGCTGTTGCTCGGCCCCAGGATGAGTTCTGCTGTGCTGTTGTGGAAGGCACTGCTTTGGCTCCACCACCCGGAATAGAGATCTGAAGCTGCAGGGCACAACAGAGTAGCACCTCCAGCAGCCCCTTCCTGCCTGGGGACAGAGCCAGAGGAGGTCTGCAGGCAAGAAAAGGACTTTGTGCCTGGGAGACAGAACCCCAGCACCAAGAAGGGGGGGAAAACTGCTCCTCTGAAAGGGGAACTGGCAACACGGTGCTACCTTATTGACCTTGTTAGTGCTGCCCTTTGCTCTGTTAGCGCTGTGACATGCTGGGATAGAGGTGAGTGCCAGCAAGGACTTGATGTCTTATCCTGAAGGTCTAATGGCAGCCTTCTGTGGGAGATGCAGTGCTGTGCACAAAGCAGGGCTTTGTAGCTGGTTTACCAGAAAAGAGGTGCCGGAATATCAGCATAGGGATAGGGCACACATGGAAGTGATGGATTTAAGCATGAATGTATGTCAGGACTTAGGGCATGTCACGCCTTACAGTAGGGGATGTCACCTTATCCACAGCAAAGACTCATCCCCAACATCTGACCAGCTGTACAGGATGTGTCTTTGCAGTCTCCTAGCCAGCCTGGCAGACACAAAATCTCCATCCAGGCTGTCAACAAAAAGCCATTCTCCAGGGCCTTCCTGGGGAAAGGGCAGGCTCTGAACTTTTCCCTGGAGGATACTCTGTTCCCTGTTTATTGCTCAGCATGCTTCTTTTCACTCTCAGCAAAATATGTTTTTTTGTGCAAAGAGAACAGACCTCCCTTTGGGCAGGGATCATTTGCATTAATTAACAGAGCTGTTATGCATGGCCACGCTCTGTTGCATAGAGGCCAAACAAACGCCTTCTTTTTTTTGTCATAACCTAAGAGTTATTACAAGTCAACCACCGCATCCATTATAGCTGATGCGTAACACGTGCATTCATGCTGCTGCATGCTCCACAAAAGTGGGCTTGTATTTACTTCCCCCCGCTGGAGCTCTGGACACTGCTTTACTGTCTCTTGAGGTCCAGGCACTGTTCCTCATTAATTATATCTTAGCGGTGCTCATAGACTTTCATTTCCTGGGAATGAAGTTTTACAAGGAAATAAGGAGTATTCAGTGCTGCCAATGAAGCTGAGAGTTTGGGCACGGGGAGCAGCACAAGCAGCAGTGGGGTGTCCTTTCCCTTTTTCCCCACTGATCATATTCTGATCCATTAAAGCAAAAGAGTTCTGGTGGGAACAAGTTATTGCAGATTAGAGGGGACACTGGGAAGTGGGACTGAAGGGGCTGTACCCATGGCAAACCTCAGGCCAGACCCATGGCAGCGCTCCCTGTGCTTTGGAAGGGTGACCTTTTCCCAAGGTGGGTGAGTGAGCTGCTCTTTGAGGGAGGGACGGCTGAAGCTGTAGTGAAAAACCATCAAGCAGAGCTGGTTCAGGCTGCCTGTGCGTCAGGTCAGCTGTGGGCTGTCCCCTGGTGTGTGGATGCTCTTGGGAGCCTGGTGGCAGTGCGGTGACTGGGATGGCATCTCCCTTTGGCCCTGCTCCCTGCTTGGTCACATCAGAGACAGTGACGTGGTGGTGGAGCTCAGGGTGCCGCACAGCGGTGTGGGTGAGGGAGGCACCAGCCCTTCAGAGCTCTGTGAGGTGCATGCCATCCCTTGCTGTGACAGTAGGGTGGTGTGGGTGGAGAGGGAGTGAGCAATAGCTGGTCTCTACCCCTTCGCCAGGGGAATCATTGCAAGGAAAGATGATGTCACCCTTGTCACTCTGCATTTGCACTTCTTCAGAGTTGTGCAATGACTCAGTGGCAGGGCTGGGAAGAGAGCCCAGCACTTCGGACCCTCTTTGGAAATGTGTTTGATTACTGTGATGCCAGTGCATTGGCTACAGCAACCTTCAGTCTGGTCTGCTCTCTGTGTCTCTCCCCTGACCGCTGGAGCGGAGTTGTGTGCTCCCCCTGCCTGGCTGGGGTGGCAAACCTTTCCTCAGAAGTCTCCAAGAGCACAAGGAGAAGCAATCCCATCTTTTTCCTGCTCTTCTGTCCTGTCCTATGTTGTCCCCCCCGGGTCCTCCCACCACTGTGGAGCTGGGAGCTCCTGTCCCTGGCTACCAGCACCCAGAACAGGTGGTGTGAGTGCCCTCAATTAGAGCTGGGGCATGATTAAATACTGATGGGGAGAAGTATGCCTCAGCAGTGCATTAAAAAGGTAAACCAGCTCAAGCAGGTCTGGAAGACCCTCAGGCTTGCAGCTAGGGAGAGGAGTAAAAGCAAGAAGGCACTGTCTGTGCCACTGAACCAGATCTGGGAAAGGAGCTCTTGAGCCCAGGTAGAGATGCTAACAATTATAAACCGCTTTTGTGCAGGCAGCTCTCATCCAGCAGTGTCCATGCACGTGAATTAACACACTGAGGGTGCCCTAGAGATGTGGCAGCTTTCTGAAAAGCTCAGCTGAGGGGTGTTGGAAGAGAGGGCCAGTTAGCTCAGGGTTTCTTCTTTCCTGTCAAGGGCACAATAGCATCCTACTCATTACTGGAAAGCATCAACAGGTGTTGCCTTTGTTGTGTGCCTGTGCGTCTTCCCTGCTGACAGTGAAATGAGGAATCTCGTATCACGTGGGATGATACAAATAGAAGAGGGCATTGCAGGCTTCTCTCCTGCTCAGGAAAGATGTTTATTCATCTTTTTTCCTCCCCCAGACTCTAGTACATGTTACAATTGCTATTTAAAAACGAATAGATAGCTGCATTGGGGGCTGAGCCGGTACAGCATGGTAGATTTCTATTTTTAGGCTCGGCACGGCTGGCAATGTGTAGGTGTCGTGAGGAGCACAGAGACTGAGGGGATTCTCTCACCGCAGGGATGCGGGGGTAGGCGCACGAGTGCAGCACACGGGCTTTTTTTTCTTCAAGCTGCCTTTTTCTCCTGCTTCCTCCTCCTCCTTGCTCCTGCTGCTCAGTCATCCTCTCTTCATTCTCCCACCTCTCCTTCTGGTGCTGCTGCAGGGGGACAGTCAGACGCCTTTCAAAACACCATGAGCAGCCTAGATGCAAACAGAATGGAAAGAGAAAATATCTTTGCGCAAATAAATGCCCTTATTCCTTGATTTAGGCAATGTTTGAGTTCTACAAGCCGATCAAGTTCATACTGCTGTTCCCTGCCGGGGCTGTCCCAGATTGTGTGGAAGGACTGTCCCACTCCATGCTCAGTGGCGTGTAGGTGTGCATGCAGACTGAGTTCTGCATTGGGTCCCAGTGGCCTGATCAGCATCACTGATCTTTGCTGTCCATTTCTTCTGTCAGCCTTGTCAAACCAAAACTACCTGAGGTTCAAAGTTACCCCTTGAAGGACAGCCAGGGTCTCAGCTGGGATGCTTCCAGGGAGGTCTAGGAGCTCTGTGTTGCCCAGATCACCTGCTAGGCCAGCGCTGAACAGGAGTCTGTGGTGCTGGAGCAGGACTGTTTGGTGCAGCCTTGAGGCTGGGTGAGCCTGGGTAGAGGATGCTGGAGGGAAGTGGAGATCAGGATATTAAAATGCATGTTTCCCATTCCCTAACGGACCACCTCGGAATCCCCAGCCTCTCCCCAAAAAGGGGCTTGGAATATAAAATGGCAGGAAGAGTTGAACCCCTGGTCTGCAGGAGTCTGGACTGGGACTGTAGAGCTCTGTGCTGCAACTGCCTTTGCCCACTGCCTTATCCTTCTGAATTGTGTGGGCACAGGAAAGACAGCAGCTCTCCAAGCTGAACTTTTGAAGGCAGATGTATTCATTACAAATCTCCTAGCATCTTCTGGAAGCTGGAAGGGAACAGCCACCACTCGAAGAGCTGTGGTCCATAACATTGCTCTTGGAAGTGTGCCTTGTTAGGCAGATTTGGAGATGGTGCATATGTTGTAGAGCAGTACCCTTCTGAAGGCAGGTAAGGAGGATTTTGATCCAAAGATGAACACAGGTGGGAAGCAGTGTCACAGCTGAGAAGAGTCTGAGCATCGCTTTCTATTACTTGTGTTCCTCCAGAGACTATGTCCTCCCCATCACGGGTTTATGAGCCGGATGATGTTTCCCTGGCAGGGGCTGGTTGGGTGGGAGGTGTTCTTGAATGGGGTCTTTGAGCAATGGCAGGTATACTTGGGGACAGTGGGAAATATCTGGGGCTAGGGCTATTCCTGCCTGGGTAATGCTTTGGTTTTCCTCCGTATCAGTGCTGGTGAGAAGGGAAGCACACCATCTACTACCTGCAGCCATGGAAGGGGGTGTGCAGCTCCTCAACCGTGATGGCCACAGCATCTCCCACAACTCCAAGCGGCACTATCACGATGCCTTCATGTGCATGAACCGCATGCGTCAACGCGGGCTGCTCTGTGACATTGTGCTCCATGTGGGCACCAAGGAGATCAAGGCCCACAAGGTGGTGCTGGCGTCATGCAGCCCATACTTCCACGCCATGTTCACAAGCAAGTAGTGTCCTCTCTTTCCCATGGCCAGTTATCTCCCGCTCTTCAAACCCTCTCCTCTCTGCAAGCCCCCTTTTGTTCTGCTCCCTATTCTCACTACCCTACCCTATGGAAATGCGGTGCTCGTATGTCAGTTCTGTGAGCAAGTGCAGTAACGTTCCCCATTTGAGTCCCTTCCGTGAAGCCCTTTGCTCGTAACCCCCCTCATGGGTATCTTGATGCCCATCCTGCAGACACGGACCCCATTCCCTAGAGTATATTGCTGCTTCTCCTTATTAAGAGCTGGGCAGGAGACCTTCCTGGGCTGTCATGCGGGGCTGTGGAGGTGGATGTGGCTTGTTCCGTGCATGGTCAAGTCTTCCTGCGGGGAGACAATCCTGCTGTGGGACTTTGTCCATGTCTAATGTCTGTGTTGCCCCAGATGAGATGAGCGAGAGCCGCCAGACCCATGTGACTCTGCACGACATTGACCCACAGGCCCTGGAGCAGCTGGTGCAATATGCTTACACAGCTGAGATTGTGGTGGGCGAGGGGAATGTACAGGTAGGAGCTTACCCCAAAATCTGTCTTCTCCACAAAGCCATTCTGTACAATACTTGCCTCCTGGGGGCTCTTCTTTCCTTCTGCTCAACACTTTCAGCTGTTGTTTTGTGATGGCATCTGCATCTAACAGTGGTCAGGGAGTTCATTTGCTCCCCTGTGCCCAGAGGGGTGGCTCCTGTTACTGCTGTGGCTGGGAATGGCTCCTTGGGGCACTATGCAATGGCCAGGTCTAGTCCTGAGCATCTGCCATTCTCCTGCCATTTCCTGGCCCTGTGGGGAGTTACAGGTGCCCTTCTCAGCTGTTCTTTAGCTTAGTCCTGTTGGAAACAAAGAATGCTTTGTCCTTTATGTGCTTGTGTGCCTGAAGGTGCTCAGTAAGCCTGTTCTGTTACTGACTTGCAGTGAGACAAGGGTGAAAATGGTTTCCTTGCCCTGGAAACTCTCTTTTCCCTCGTTCTTTTTCACTGCCAGACACTTCTTCCTGCTGCCAGCCTGCTTCAGCTCAATGGTGTGCGGGATGCTTGCTGCAAGTTCCTACTCAGCCAGCTCGACCCATCCAACTGCCTGGGGATCCGGGGTTTTGCTGACACGCACTCGTGCAGCGACCTCCTCAAGTCTGCACACAAGTATGTCCTCCAACACTTTGTGGAGGTGTCCAAGACGGAGGAGTTCATGTTGCTGCCTCTTAAACAGGTGAGGTCCTGATGGGAGTGTGAAGGTATGTGTGCGACAAGGCTTTTTGTGCTCTGTCCTGGAAGGCACAGTCTGTGTGTCAAGAGCCCAAGGAACCTGCACTGAGGGGACAGGGTTTGGCAGGAAAATGTATCCAGATTCTGTGCTTTGGTCCTCTCCATCCAATGGAGAGACAGTATGTGGGAAGAATGCTGTGCGTAAGCTTAATCCCATGTGAAATAGGGATGGGAGGGTAACACGGAGGATAATTGCTGTTGCTGGCGCTTGCCATGTGAGCTCTGGGTACACTGCCCTCTCTCCAGGGACACAGCACAAGGGAAAAGTCCTGGCTGCCCTGGTCACATACCTGTGATGTTTAATTCAGCGCTCAGCTAATGTTTCCTGCTGCTCTTCACATGGTGCCAGTATGGCCCCTGGCTCATCGCTCTCTGTAGGGCACTGTGCTGGGCCCTGGCCTGGAGGCATTCCCAGTCCTTTCTCTGCATCAACTGACCCTGTATGGTCCCTTACCAGGACGCATACACCTCCCTTTGTCTGTTCCCGGGGCAGTGGGGTTTGTGGCAGCGAGGGGAGGGTATGTATCTCCACCTGCTCCAGCTCTGTAGTCCTGGGCTGGTGAAGTGAGTGTGCTGGGAACAGCCAGGGCACCTGGCTCTATCCCATGAAATATTGAAGGGACGTGTGCAAGCAGAGTCGGCTGCCTGATCTCACCGATGCTAATTGGAAGTGTCAGACATTGCAGCAGCTTCAGACACAGAACCGGGGGAATGAACCAAGAAAGATGATCGAGGGCAGAGCTGTCTCCCCACCAGTGCTGTGAGGAGAGGAGACACATGGCTGCACCTGCCTACTTTGGGGGGACCTGGTTGCTCTTTGGGTCCTTCTGCATCCAGTGGGAGACTAGCTGTACACCCCTCATCTGCCAGCATCTACAGGAGGCAGGGGCTCTGCCTCTGACAGCACTGTTCTGCTGGGCCAGTTACCTGGGGGTGAGATTGTGTCCCTTCCTTCCCAACCATACCAACCAATACTTGCCCTTTCCACCCCACTCTGCAGGTGCTGGACCTCATTTCTAGTGACAGCCTCAACGTGCCATCAGAGGAGGAGGTATACCGGGCTGTGCTCAGCTGGGTCAAACATGATGTGGACAGCAGAAGACAGCATGTCCCCAGGGTGAGTCTGCTGAGGAGGATGCCCTGGTTCTGCCCACCTGCTCCGAGTGCCCGGCCTGAGTGGACACACAGCTGATGGAAACTGCAGGATGGCCAGAGGACAGCAAGCAGGTCCTCGCCATACCGTTTCCAGTCCAGGCGTAGATGAGGGTGTGGCTGAGAAAGTTCAGTCTCCTAGAGTGAAGTCCAAACTATTGACAAATCCAAGGGGGATGCCCTGTCTGACCCCTGGCAGCTTGGGCATGCAGAGCTCTGGGGAGGGTGTGGGCAGCAGGAGAGATCAGCCTTGCCTGCAGCCTTCCTGAGCTTTCACATGCATCCTCAAACTAAAAGCTGGGGCAAATTTGAGCAGGGACTTCTTCTAGCTCATGCTTTTGCCTCCCTGCATCTGCATCTTGCAGCATGGGCCTGCGATCCTGCCTGCCAAAGGTGCAACTGGAGAAGACATGGTTAAGCCCTTTCCTGTGGGGCTGCCAGTGCTTGCACGGCATGGGCACCCTCTCACGGATGGAGCCCTGACACGGACGGAGCCCTGAACTGCAGTAGAGGCTGTTGGTGCCTCCAGCAGCCCTGGCTTCCTGAAGTCTTGCTCCTCTCATGCTTCCAAGGTGGTAGCGGCGGGAGGAAGCATCCCTGGGTGTCCTCCCGAAGGCTGGGACTGAGATGGGGCAGGATGAGGAAGACTCTGTCTGAGGGTTTCCACCTGCCCCAGGGGTAGAGGAGTTCTGTCTACACCTTTGCTGGTTGAGTGCACTCAGACATCCCTCCTGTGGGCAATGCAACATGGGGTGTGCTGGGTGGGATGGGACTGGTGTCTGCAGTGAGGATCGTTACTTGTACCATCAGATCTGGAGGAGGATGTGAGTACCGGCAGCAGGCAGGGTGGGAATCTGTGGGACCTGTCACGGCTAGGCTGAGGGCTCCTGGCTCTGCAAAGACGTGAAAGCTAATGGTCCAGGCTCCTGCCAGGGTCCCCAGGGTTTGCAGCACTGGCATAAACCTTTCTCACCCTGCCAGTGGAGTTTAACTCCTCTCCCCTCAGCTTATGAAGTGTGTGCGGCTGCCCCTGCTGAGCCGGGACTTCCTCATGAGCAATGTGGACACGGAGCTGCTGGTGCGGCATCACTCGGAGTGCAAGGACCTGCTGATCGAAGCCCTCAAGTACCACCTCATGCCAGAGCAGAGAGGGGTCCTTAGCAACAGCAGGACGAGGCCACGGCGTTGCGAGGGGGCCAGCACTGTGCTGTTTGCTGTGGGTAAGGCCCTGCCACATGCTCACATACGTGCGACCCCCTTCCCAGGGCCTTTGGACTGTTGTTTGCTCTGTTTGCCATCCCGTGTGCAGGTGGGGGGAGCCTGTTCGCCATCCATGGGGACTGTGAGGCCTATGACACACGGACGGACCGGTGGCACATGGTGGCCTCCATGTCGACTCGCAGGGCCAGAGTGGGCGTTGCTGCCATTGGGAACAAGCTGTATGCTGTGGGCGGGTAAGGAGGGCATGGGAGGTGTGCGCAGGGAGCTGGCAGGGCTGCCTTCGGCACCTGCTGTACAGAGCCGGCAGCAGGAGCGGCACAAAGCTGCTCTGGGAGCAGAGATGGCCAGCAGAACCTCCCAGGGCCAGCCTCCGGACAAAGCAGCCCGCTATCTCTGGGTTACTAACTGTGGGCACAGCAACTGAAAACTATTCTGTTGCCCCTGCAGTTTGGAGCAGTGAGTTTGCTAGTTCTCAGTTTGGTGGTGGCTACGTCCTGGACTTGTGCTGTTTCCTCCCGTTTCCCTTAGCCCTACGCTGCAGGCCCTTAAGAGCCTGCCCCCTCCCCAGCCCGCCGGGCTCTGCGACCCGCGGTCTTCGCAGACCCCCAGGAGAGCCCTGCTCGGGGCTCTGCGCTGCCAGCAGCTGCTGTGGGGCACTCTGCCTCGAGGAAGCTGGGCAGCGGGGAGGGGAGAGGGGTGGTGACAGGGACACCAGCAAAGCTGTGCTGTCTAGGCCCTTGATCGTCTCTAGCACAGCGGGACAAGCCCGCAGCCTCACTTGCAGTCCAGGCTTCACAGCTCTTAACGCATTCTGCCTTTTTCTCCCTACAGCTACGATGGGACCTCTGATTTGGCCACGGTGGAGTCCTACGATCCCGTCACCAATTCCTGGCAACCTGAGGTATCCATGGGCACCAGGAGGAGCTGCCTGGGTGTAGCAGCGCTTCATGGGCTTCTCTATGCTGCTGGAGGGTACGATGGGGCCTCATGTCTGAACAGGTAGGGGATTGTCTTGCTACAGGCTCCTCCACTGCTCTTGCCTGCACTGGCCTTGGTGCTGGGTGCCTGGGGGAGCCCACGAGGCCTGCTCCTGACAGATGGACTGGCCCCAGAGTACATGTCTTGCAATCCAGCTATGTCTTCCAGTGCCTTCCAGGCAAAGTTTTTTGCGGGGAAAACCCATTTTGTAGCCCTCGGTCACAACAGAACACAGCCTTTGTCAGTTCTTCCCTCCGTTTTCCCTATCTATTCCCAAGCTTCCTTGGGAGCTGCCCCTGAGGGCCTGTGTCAAAGAGCTTTGACCTGGGCTTTGCCAGTGTCACACCTTATGTTCCTGTGTCCCTGCCTGCTGCAGCGCAGAGCGGTACGACCCTCTGACAGGCACCTGGACATCCATCGCTGCCATGAGCACGAGGAGACGCTACGTCCGGGTGGCAACACTAGGTGGGTGATGGCATGAGGACCTGGCTGACTTCTGTGCAGACTGTCTCTTGCATTTCTGGTGGTTCCTTTTCATGTTATTCAGTTCCAATTCCCACCCCTTCTTCCTAGATTCCCTAGCTGTGAGTCCCAGTAGCCCAGCCATTCCTCTGCGATGTCCTGACATGCTCTCTGCCTCTGCCCTCCTCCTCAGTCTCCCTAGTGTAATTGTGTTTCATCACATTCTGCAGGCAACTCATGAGGGAACCCAGAACTTGTTCCTCAGCTCCTTTGTGGCTCTTCCATTTTGGAGCAAGAGGGCTGGCTGTGGATGATCACCTGTCCCTAAAAAGGAAAAGATAACCTTATTACTCCATCATTACAAAAGCAGGACAGTCCTTTTAGTGATGATCCAAGCGGTGGTGCAGGGCCAAAACTGTCTCTGCCAGGGGTGTCACAACACTAGGTACAATGTCTCCTGACTTGGTTGAATGAGTTCTGTCCCTAAGGAGGGTGCAGTGTGAGAACCACTTCATTGTTTAGTGCAGCTATGGGGTTAATGCAAGTATGACTCTTCACCCTAGCAGGTGCTGGACCTCCCTGGGGATGCCAGGTTAGCATGCTGTTCCCCACCATCCCAGGGACTGCTGTGCAGCGTCCCAGTGTCTCTGTGGTGCCTCTCCCCTGCCCTGTTCTCTGGTTTCAGCTCTCAGTGCTGACTCAGAGGTTTCCTTCCCTCCATCACCAGCTCATACCCTCTGCCTGCCACAGCCTTTATTGCCTTCCCCTGCTCCAGCCTCTGCTGCTAAAAATAACCAACCCATTGCTCTGGTGGGGAGCACTTGCAGCTCCCATAATGAGGAGGTCAAGAAGTGGCAGGCGAACGAGCTCTTTGGGAAGCTTGTAGTGTGGCAGAGAAATTGCCTGATGAATATTTCACAGTGCTCCTGCTGCAAGGGGAGGGGGAGCTGGGGGAGCCCTGCTGAGAGGAGCTTGGCTGCCTGGGGAGCAGGCAGCACTGCGGCTCAGCTGATACCTGTGCAAGAGCTGTGGGAGGCTGTGCTGGGGCTGGGGCCGTGCTCTTTAGCTAACTCCTGTGCATGTGTGACTGTCTTTGCAGAAGGCAACCTCTATGCTGTTGGGGGATATGACAGCTCATCCCACTTAGCCACAGTAGAAAAGTATGAGCCCCAGGTAAATACGAGAGAGAGCATGCCTGATAACCCTTTTCCCTCTCCCCTCCTTATGCGTGCCTGAAAGGGCCCTGCAGAAAGCTGAGGGCTACACGAGTTGCTAGAGAACTTAGCAGACAATGAGAGATCAGGTACGCGTGGTCTCTTGGAGCTGCCATAGCTTATGATGTGATTAAGTGATTAATAAAGTGATTAAGACCACTTCCTAGCAATGTATTGCAGCAGCAGTGGAACAGACAGTGTGCCCACAGGAGCCTGCTCAGCACTGACCTGCCTGCCTCCTTGAAGACTTAAGCCACCGTGCGTGTCTATGAGATGGAGCGGGTATCAGCCCCTTCCCCAGCTCTTTGGCAGGGCAGAATATCTGGGGTGCAATCCAGAGCAAAATGAGCCAAAGCTGCAGGCTCGGGGTTATCTCCTTGAGGTTGTCAGCTGCCAGAACACTCTATCCCCATTGCCTGTAGGCCAGCTCAACTTCTCGAAGAGGAAAGGCTCTGGTACGTGCCCTGAGCTTTTTCCAGCTTCCAGCTGAGGTCCTTCCCTGCACGCACATCCAGAGCAGTTAGAAGGGGTTGTGGCAGGCTAGGGGCATGTGTTGGGCCTTGGATCTCTCAGCTCTATTAAGAGCAGGTTAGATGACTGCAAAAAGATCAGAGAGGGTCCTGGAGGTTTTTCATGAGCTGTCAAGCCACAGTTGTGGCTTGTACAGTTTTGAAATAGATACAGCTCAACTCCCGTGACTGGGCTGGCGTTCATCTGTGACATGACTGGTGGCCTGGCACAGGGATCTCTGCTCAGGCCCCTGGGCTGGCAGGGCTCCTGCCAGCTGTGGTTGTGCCTTCCCAAGCCAGTCGGCAGTGGCCTCTCCTGGAGCCTGCAGCTTTTCTGCTGGAGAGCCAAAAGGAGAGAAGTTAGGTCCCCCCAGCAGTCTTTTTGGGGGAAGGACTGTTATCTGAGGAGCTGTGTGGTTACCACAGGACTGGTTTGGCAGGGATACGTAGAAAATTACTGGCTCACAAACAAACGTTGCCTCTTCCCAGATCAACACCTGGACGCCCATTGCCAATATGCTAAGCCGCCGGAGCAGTGCAGGAGTGGCCGTGCTGGAGGGGATGCTCTATGTGGCTGGTGGCAACGATGGGACCAGCTGCCTTAACTCTGTTGAGCGCTACAACCCCAAAACCAACACATGGGAGAGCGTGGCACCCATGAACATCCGTAGGTAAGGAGCTCTGCCACTGCCACAGTCCCGAGCTGCAGGGGAGCTTCAGCTCCTGCAGTCAGGAACAGGGATCCCATTTCACCGAGAGCCCTGCCATGCTTGGCGCTGCAAACCATTTAATGCAGACCATGCCCCAGGGCTTGGCTAATGCTGCAGTTGGCTGGCTCTGTGCTGCCTGCACAAAGGCAGCCAACACTCCCTGCTGCACTGCGAGGGACTGGTACGCATGTGCCAGGAGGGCAGAGCAGGGACATTCTGCAGCAGGCACTTTCTGCAAAGGGATTTATTCTCGGCAGTCTCTGTGGCCATAAAGAATCAGGTGGTACAGCTAGCTGAGGCCATGTAGCTGGGCTGTGGGAGGATTTAAGGCTTGGAAGTCCAAGGATTTTAGGCTCCTAGGGCCTGTTACTTAGAGGTGGTCCTCCTCTAGCAGGAGGAGGGTATTGGAGTGAAGAGGAAGATCTGAGGCTCTATATTGCACTCTGCCACTGACTGACGGAGCACCAGTAGTTCATTTTCACTGGGCATTTGTGAGGCTGGACACTCCCTTTTGTGGGATGACAGAGCTCTGGCCAGTTCCTCTGAGGTGCTGAGCTCCCCTAATGCCCCACATACACCGTGTTCGAGCCTCACACCCCTGTGGTCTTTTCATGGTCATTCCAGGAGCACCCACGACCTGGTGGCCATGGATGGGTGGCTGTATGCAGTGGGTGGCAACGATGGGAGCTCCAGCCTCAACTCCATTGAGAAGTACAACCCCCGTACCAACAAGTGGGTAGCAGCCTCGTGCATGTTCACACGCCGCAGCAGCGTGGGGGTGGCTGTGCTGGAACTCCTCAACTTCCCGCCCCCCTCCTCGCCCACCTTGTCAGTGTCTTCGACAAGCCTTTGACAAAGAGTCAGGATCTACCTTACCTCAAGGGGACAGGGGTGCCTGGCGGAGTGCTAGGCCAGCATGGCCCGCCCCGCGGGGCAGCCGCTCACTGTAGGAGGAGAGTGAAGGTACCGGCTGCTGCCTCCAGCCCCAGCACTCCTGCAGACCCCCGGAGCTATCCCCACTCCTGGTGCACACATCGGATCAGCACGACTACAGCAGTTAGAAATGTGCTTCCTGGACGAGCACCCTCCTTGTAGAGGGCGAGGAGAGGGGATGCTCTCTGCTCTGTTCAGACTCATCTCACCACTCACCCAAAGGGCGTATATTTTCTTTGGGGAGGGGAAACTTTAAACCATTGCTGCTTCTTGGATTCACGTGATCCAGCCGGTGCCACACATATGAGCACAGCCAGCCTTGGAGGCTTCCAGGAGTCCAGTGGGGTGGCAGAGGTGGACAGCACTCCTCACAGGGACATGGCTGAATGTGCATCTGCTCCTCTGAATGTCACTGTAGCCAAACTCTTTACCAAGCCTATTGTGCACTGTTAAAGACTCTGAGGCCACTGTAAGGTTCTCAATGGTGTCTAATTGATGCCTTAAAATACACAAACAAAAGAAGCCCAGCTACGGACAGCGTCTGGAGGAGGTGAGGTTTGGAGACAAAATTGGATGCAGCATCCTGAACCCTCCAGCATCTCCATACTCAGCTGGCCCCACCTCATTCACTAAGATCCCAGCTGACCATTGCTCTGGGGAGTCCCCAGCCAGGCAGATGGGTTGAATGACCTTGTTTGCATCCATGCCATTGCTGTCCCAGGTTCAAATGACTGTGCGGCTGCCTACTCCCTGCACGTGGTCCTGGTTCACAGTTTGGCTGGGAACAGAGCAGCCTGTTTGCTGTTCCTCTCTGCAGAGCAGATTCTGAGTTTATGGAAAGGTATTGGTTCTTAAACAAGGACAGTCTAGCCTTCTAAATGAGGATTGCCTGGCATTACTTTTTTTTATTGTTAATTTTTTGCCTTTTTTATTTGAATGCTAATATTTTAATTTTTAATTACTTCATAGCCCTTTATTTTTTACACTGTTCTTGTATTCCCCATCCCATCTGCTTTTAAGGCAGCAGAAGGGATGCAATTGCTTTCTCATTTGTTGATGAGATGATGACTGTGTCCTGGAAGATGTTCTCTATAGATGTGTGGGGGTGTGTGCGTGTGTGAGATACTGTATTTACAGTGAAAACAGCATGGAAGGGACCATTTGCAATTAGTGACTCCCTGGCAATTAAGCAACCACTTTAATGAAGTAAAGGTTGATAAATTAGTACTGTAAGTCACAGGTCTGGCCTAGACCCACCTGTGCCATGGAACTTCTTGGGTGGTGTTTTCAATGCATATGCTGTAGGGTGCATGTATGAGCCTTGAACTGAGACATATTATCAGGTGTTCTCCACGTTACATAGGAATGACTCAACCACTGGTACCTCAATAGTGTTCAAATGTAGCATTGGAAACATGGTCTAACTGTTTTGAACTCATTCCTTTGTCCTTCCCACCCCACCCCTTCTTCTCATTTGTAGAGTTCAGATTTCACTTGTTACGGTATTTGTTGGCCTCAATTTTCTAGTGGCTAGAGATTTCTTCTTTTCTCTTTTTTTTCGGGGTGAAAGGAGAGTTTGAGATGAGACAGGGACTCCCCAGCTTAAGACAATTTTTATGGCAATCTGATTTCTCCTGGACAGGTGCCTGCATGTCTTACAAGCCCACTTACAGTGCCTAACGTTGGACACCTGAAATTACCAGCAGCTTCTGAAAATCTGGGCTGCTTCTCCCCCAGCCTCTTCCCCAAGAACAGTCTGGGCCCCTCAGGCTCAGGAGGCCTTTTTGGCTTTTGGAACAGACTCTAAATCTGCTTTTCATTCTTCTCTCACTTGTCAAGCCTCTGCCCCAGCCTGTCACAGCTTGGCAGCTCTCCCAGTCCTCTGTATTGCAGAGGTCCCTGTAAATGTCTGGGCTCTGCTAGTGCAGGTTGCCTCCTGGTCAGCACCCCAGTAGGGCTGCCCTAACTAGGTGACATGAATCTGCTCTGTTCAGAGTAACGATGAAATCGGTGGCGTCTGCCCTGTTGCGTGCGTGTGCCTACGCATGGGCGAGCTCCCACTCCTTCCCATCCCATTCCTGTAAGCAACATCAGGTTTTTTGTCTTCTGCTGGACTTGTATCGGCCAGCACATTCAAGGTGCCCCTGGCTCTAGGGACCTCTTTGAAGGAGAATGAGCCCAAAAGCCCTACAGCCGTGTCAGAAGTGGAAGGTGCTGTTGCTGGGCTTTGGCCCTGTATGCCAAGGTCCTGCTGAGGACCTGTGTGAGGAACGGTGAAAGGCCGGTGCAGCCCAGCCAGCTGCCGAAGGGCACAGAGGAGCAGCGCAGGGACTGCTGAAGGGAGGAACGGGGCTCATTTCAGACACGGCATGAGTTGTTACAGCAGTGGCTCGGCATCTGGTCCAGCTGTGGCCGCTGTAGTGTGAAGGGGGGGCTGCTGTCTTAGAGGGGTGGCCGGCAGGCAAAACCAGGGGGGGAAGCTGGCAGTGCAGCAGGCTGAGGAGAGTTCTGCGCCACACACCCTTGGCCCCAGTGATCTTCAGCAATGTACACTACAAACGATGTGCAGTGCTGTCCTGCCTCGAGGGTCAGCAAAAGGGGCAGTGTGGCTCCTGTCACCCACCGGCTGGGTCCTGAGCAATATCACCACTGAGCCTGTTCTGCAGAAGCCTGGGGAGGAGGGAGCCTTTTGTGTCTCTGATGTACTAACTATGCAGATGCTCACTGCTTTCCTGTAAAAGAGAAAGAAGGAAGGAAAGGGCAAAATAGTTCCCCAGCAGCTTGCAGGGGTCTGGAGCACCCTGACCCACACTGTGTGGACACGAGGTGTCAGCATCTGCCCTGGGAGATTCCAGGGTGGAATTGCTTCTGGTGCTGCACAGCCCTTGCCGAGGAGGAGGCCTCGGAGGGGCTGTGTGTCTGTGTCTGTCTGTCTATGCGTAGTTCCCCGTCTGAGGGGAGGAGAACTGTCAGCTGTGTGTGGCTTCTCTGCCAGTTTTAGTTAGCGATGTCTCACCCAAGATGTTATTTGTGTGATCTCCCATGTGAGCTTTTCCCAGCTGAGGAGCACCCCTGAGCGGGTGGCTCCGGGCTATATATGTTGATGTGTTTTGCCCAGGGACCTCGGGGTCGGTCTGCCATGAGACAGCAAGACCAGGCAGGAGCCCTTCCCCCCCCAACATGGGGGGAGAGGTTCGCTTGGCCTTTCTGGTAGGCAGAGCCGGTCTACTCCATGTCAAACCGTTTCACTTTGATTTCTCTGTAAGTTATCTGACTTATTTATGTGGAACTTTGTTTCTCTGAATTTTTTGCACTACATGGGATTGGGGAGGGGATACAAGCAATAGAAGCCAACATGTACAATAAAGACATTTTCTTGAATACTGGATCCTGCCTCCTGCATCCTTCCTTCTCACTTCTCCGGCCCTGCTCCTGTGGAGGCAGGGAGCTACTCTCTGTGTTGCCCTGTGCAGAGGAGGGGAAGGAGCCCGAGGCAGAGGATGTGCATGGCAGGCTGCTGCACATCTGTGCCTAAGCAGCCGCCAATGAGATCTCATCTGCCTGGGTGCAGCCGCTCCAGGCCTTGAGGCATTTGCGCAGAGCAGGGACAGGTACCCATCCAGGGGCCGTATCAGGCTGGCCCTGCCGTTGTGAACGTTGGTCAAGGAGGCCAGAGGAGCCAAAGGCAGCTTTGAAGGCACTGCTGCACTACAGGTGAGCTAAAAGGAGTGGCTTTGAGCCCAGGTCCCAGCCCCACGCGCAGCTGGCTGGTGCTGGGTGCCTGGCCGGGAAGATTGGGGTCCTGCAGATAAGGTGCTTTGTATTCCCAGAGAGGGTGCTGTGCTGGGGCTGTCCGCTGCTCTGTGCGCCTTCACCCTGCCCCAGAGAAAGAGCAGGGCAAAGATGCTGATGGTGTTGGAGACAGCAGGAAAAGCCCAGCCCAAGGGGCTTTAGAGGCAGACTGATTTACACCTCTTCCCACAGTTAAATTCTAGTTTGGTCTCCCTAGGACTCCCAGGGCTATTGACAGCCTTCCCCTGCAGTGAAAATGAAAACCAGATGAGAAGCACCCTCCTTTACCTCCAGTTGCCACGTGCATCTTGCCTGGGGGCAGGTGTTGCCTGGGGGCAGGCGTAGCTGCTTGGCCCTGTTCAGCAGCGGGGAGGCTCTGCAGCAGATCAGATCTGCCTTCCCTAGCTGCTGCCAGTCACTGCTGCCTGTGGGGGAAATACTAAGCCGATTTCACGGTGGTGGGAGTGTACGGGGTCAAAAGAGCATTGAGAAGCTGCATGGCAACATCCCATGGGACTTGAAAGGGCACTTTCCCATGCATGTGTACTGCAAGCCCTGCAGTTAAACCACGATGCCAATACAGCAGGCGTGCCAGACTTGGCTATAGCCCTGCCATGTCCTCTTTCTTGCTGCTCTCTAGGCTCTTGCTTCTGTTTCGGCTTCTATAAATAACTACTGTGCTGTAAAAGTCTTTCCAACGTCTGGAGCCTAACTGCTTCCCCACCTAGTTCAGGCCCTCCTGGAAGCAAAGCAATGGGAGTCCGGGAGAGCGGTTTGCCCTGCAAGCAAGCCTGTGTGCCCAGCATGCAAAGAGAGCCAACTGTCCTCAGCCACCGGTCACAGCTGGCCCTGCCAGCTGTGCTGATGTCACTGGCGTCCCCGTGAGCAAGATGATGCATATTTGCAAGACCTGCAAGAACAGCAGGAGAGGGACAGCTTTATCACTGTTTTGAGCTTTATTTAGAACAAACATATTGGAGAAATGGCACATTTCTGATCACAATGTTGACCGTGTTAGCCATGGGTCTTAAGAGGAATCATACTTTTCCTGAATAAAACACAGTTGTTGCTGTAATTTTTGGTCTCTGCCAGGAGGTGCTGGGACGTGGCTTTGCTGTTGGATAGTTGTTTCGCAGCTGTGCAAAGAGAACAGAGCTTGCAGAAGCACCCTGCCATAAAAATTACAGAGTTTCTGATAGGGGCCCTCTGGAGGGGTGTCCTGTTGCTTTGCTTGGCCATGAACCATTAGTGGATTATATGACAGAAAGGGGAGGGGGATAAAGAGGCTGTTTTTAAAGGTCAAAGAAGTGGAGGCCTTTGAGAAATTTTATGGCATGTCTGTTATCAGTGGCTCTCTCTGGACAAACGTTGCCTGACTGTACAGTTGCCTCTTTGGGGATATGTTGATTTTGTTAACTGCAGGGTAACTTCACTTCCAAGACAAGGCAGATGCAAATAGAGTCTAACACATCCAGTACGCCCATAAGACCTCACATAGCAAATCCCAGTTCGATTCAAACAGATTTTCTAGGATAACAAGTGTTTTAAAAATCCCTTGTTGAAGAAGCCATTGCAGTCCTCTGCAGGTGGTTCCAGTAAGAAATAACCTTTCCTGTTAAAAATGCCTCCTTGTTCCTAGGTTCAACTTGTCTAGCGCCACTTTCTCTGCAACTCTTCTTGTTATCTCTTTGCCAGCTGGTTGTTGCAGGTCTGTTCCCATTGCAGGCGCTACCCACCTCACTGCATCCTTGTAGCCTCTCTGCTGCCATAGCAAGATGAAGCAGTCTGGAGTCAAAACCTGGTCCCTGGAGCAACCAGCAGAAATGCTCTTCCCAGAGAACAGTCCCTGCTCCCAGTTGCTATTGACTCTCCCTGACTGGCCAGCCCACAATAGGTTTGTGGATCTTAAGTCTTTGTAGTGTTTCGGAATTTTACTGGAAAGTTGCATAGATGTGTCACATCACATGTAATTTCTTAGATCAGCATTTCTGTTTATATTATCTAAATCTGTGGGTTTTTTTCAAATGTGGTAGCAATTAAATTAGTTTGACAAAATCTGATGTCCATAACCCCAAGCTGATTTGTATTAATTATATTCTTCTCCTTTAATTCTTAAAGTTAATCAGACCCCCTAACAGCTGTTACATCATTTTCCTAGGAACCAGTGTCAACTGACAAACCCACAATGACCGGGAAAATCTTCTTTACCCATTGAAATACTGGTGTTCCCATTAATATTTGCAGTTTCTCCACAAATTCCATGGTCCTGCAAGACTTACGGGAAATGAACAGCAGTAAGCCAAGACCTTTGTTGTTCAGGTCTCCTAACAATATTTAATATTAATTCTCTAGACCTTCCAATCCACAGCATCTAAGTTTTGTGTATACTTTTTAACAGCCACCAGCAGTTCTGTGGACTGAAAAGGGTTTTGTTATTTCCTATGACTGTACTGCTTGTTTTTTTCAGTCCACAGAACTGAAATATTTATTCTGCATCTACCTTTTGTATTTACTTTTTACATTAACCGCTCACTGTTACTATTTCCATGCAGTAAGGGACTCCTACCATGGGCAGGAATCTCTGGTTTGCCTCCTTTTAAAGCATTTCTTCTATAGATGTCCCTTTAGTTTTACTGGTCATACACATCTCCTTTTGGTCTTTGCTTCCTTTCTCAATTTTCCATAATTCCTACATTTCTATTTATACTAGCTTTATTTGTTACATTTTTATACCGTGCATTTCATTTCACCTCCAATCCAGGTTGGTTCTTTTTAACTAAAACAACTGTTTTGAGTGCAGCCTGTTAAACACCTCGGAGAATGCTTAAATAATCACCGATACTATCTTTCTGCATCCTTTATTCTTCTGGCCGAGCTGAACAGTGATCGATTTCCTTTTGGAAAAACGCTCCAGATGCACTTATTAGGGGCCTCAGCTTCGTCCTGTTTGCTGGTAAGCAACGTTAACGTGCTGTGCTCGCTTGCTGCATCTAAGCACTGCTGGGGTTTTAATTCTGTGGTTAATTCCTCTTCACAGGGAAAATGAGGTCGAAGACCGGATTCACCCACCTTGAGGGTACCCTTTTGTTAATCGAGAGATCCCCAAATTCAAAACGCTTCTAGGGAGGGGAGAGGGGAGCAGGTAAAGGAGGGGGCCAGGACCCCTCCTGCCAGGCAGCCCAGCCCACCGCGGGGATGCCACCGCGCTCCCGGGCAGAAGTTGCTGCCCCCGCTCTGCCTGCCCGCCCGCCCTGCTTCGTCTGCCCTCCTCCGGGGGTCGCGGGACCCCTCCTGCCAGGCGACGCGGACCCCACGGGGATGCCAGCGCGCCCGCGGGCAGAGGCTGCTGCCTGCCCTGCCCGCCCTCCCCCGGGGGCCGCGGCCGCTGCCGCTCACCTGGCTCGCCCCTCCCAGCCGCCAGCCCCGAGCGGGGCGGGGGCGGGGGCCGGGGCAGGAGCGGGGCCGCCCGGCCGGGAGCGGGGCCCACCCACACCCGCCCGAGACACCCGGCGGAAGGGGAGCGCCCGCGGGACACCCGCACCGCACGGCGCCGCGCCGGGGCAGCTGCGCTCGCTGCCGGCATGGGGAACATCACCTGTGTCCCCGAGGCGCCGGCGAGGCTCCGGGGCTCGTTCAGAAGGAAGCCCTCGCTGAAGAAAGAGTGAGTACCCTCGCTTCTGCCTGGGGCCGCCCCCGGCGGTGCTGCCCACCCCCCCACCCCCCCGCTACCCCCCGCTACCCCCCGCGCAGCCCCGGCCGGGCGGCTGCCCCCGCGCCGCGGGCTGCCAGCCACGCACGGGCTCAGCGGAACGGGGCTCTTGCGGGGTTTCGCAGGGTGCTGGGCAGCGCCAAACGCCACCAGCTCTCCACAAGGGCCCGGGAGGGAATTCTAGGGCTCTGCCGGCAGCCTAGCTCAGCGGCGCTGCCCCCAGGAGAAACGCGATTTACTTAATTTCGTTTTGAAAATTAAAACTCCCCTCTATGCAACAGGCAGGGCAAGGTGCAGAACGCCTGACACTCCTTGTATTCACTTGGGAGTTTATTCACGATGCCAGAGTTGCAGTGCTGTGAAAAACCCACATTCACATGCTTCTTACTTTAGAAAGCCCCAAACCCCGCCACCCTGCCCGTACGATTTGACCTGCGTTTGCAGCCCTGAATGGAGACAGAACAGAAAATGTCCGTGAAATCCTCTGGGGATTTTGATGCTGGGCTGGCCAGGGCAGCGTTCGGGTACCACAGTGATGGATGGCTGTTCCAAAATAGAGCCCACCAGCGAGCGCAGCACACACTTCCCTGCGCACTGCCTTTCCCACTGCCCACGCTCCCATTCACGCAGTCACAACACTGCTGCTGGTGCCGAAGCACAGGTGAAGCAGAGCCCTTCCCCATCCTGAGTGCTCCGGGCTGGAAGGGAGCTCTGCCAGAACCAGGGTGATTCCTCATGAACCTGCCTGCCCCATCTACAACGGGGCTCAGCATATGGGCTGGGCTTTGAGACAAATCCCATGAACTCTGCTAGGCTTTCTAATCAAGAAAGGGTCTCCTGTACTGCTGTAAATTGGGAGCAAACCTGTAGGAGTCTGTGGAGGTACTGTGGGGTAAAAGAGAGGGGATCAGCTGGGGAATTTTGACCCTGGAGGGCTGGCATCAGGTAGCTGTAGTGGAGCAACCAAGCCCCAGAGCACCTCCTGTCCCCACTGACCCCCGGCTTCCCACACTCACAGCTCTCCTTACAGATAAGCCTAGTTTCTGCTCAACTAAACACTGCAATCTGTTTGAAAGAGAGAGCAACTGCTGAGAAGTCCCAACAAACCAGTCCCAGTGCTTCTTAAATGGCATCGGTAACTGCTTGTTAGTGGTGTGCACGCAAGGAGAAGCGGGGGGCCTTGCTGGGAGTGAAAGGAAAGAGAAATGAAAACCACAAAGATAGAAATGAAACCTCTTTGTGAGTATATGTTGGTGTATGTATATGTATGCATCTCCAGTCTAGGGGCTTTGGAATAGTTGTCAGGACTGGATTCGGTCTTTGCATTTTGCAATGGAACATCTGGTCCTTCTGCTGATTTGGAGACACAGATGAGCCTAGCTGATCGTTTTGTTATGCAAGGACATGTAAAAAAGCAAAGAAACACCAAGTGCAGCACAAACCCCATTACAATTCTCCCAGGCTGTTCATCAGCCTTTTGCTGGGCTGGGAATGGTTAGAAAGCCTGTGACAAATTGCTTGCTTCACTTTCTGGCTTCCTTATTTCTGGGCAGAATTCACTGTGCATCAGCCTAGATCTGTGTTTGCATGTGTGCTTTGGTTTTTTTCTCCCCCCTGTAGACAAAATGGCAAGAAAAAAATGCCCAGCTTTTTTGGTTTAGAAGGAGGACAGGAGAGAGAGATGACCACAGACAAAATCCTGCAGTATATCCCAGGAAAGGCAAGTACAAACACATCCAAACCCCTTCCCCACTGCTCCCAGAGATTATTCCCATCAACCTCAAGGACAGCGCTGTGCATAAGAGGGATGATGGGTCTGGATCTGGATCTGGGGGCAGCAACAGGTCTGTCTCAAAGAGACGGAGGTCATCTCTGCAGCCCAGGAAGGGGTGAGCCCTGTGCCCTTCACAGCAGCAGAGCTGGCTGCTTCAGGGTCCCCATGCAGGTGTTGGGGGGACCTGCCATCAGCCCCAATGTGTGACAGGGTGGGAGGCTTGCGCTGAGAGCGAAGTCGGCAGCACGGTGGGAATATCACACACCCCTTTGCTCTTGGTTCTTTTGTTTCTGGGTAGCCTGTGAAGGAAGGGAAAATTAGAGTGAGCATTCAAAAGTAGGATGATTCATTCCCACGCTGGAATGAGACGGAGCCGGCAGCGTATTAGCAATAAGCCCTGGGAAGGTAATCAGGAAGTGCAGGTCCATCCCAGGCACGTACCAGCCTTGTGGCCATATGGCCTGTTTCCCAGCACTGCTCAGGGAAAGGAGAGATGAAACGATGAACTCCGCTATGTTTGCTCGGTCCCTTTGGGTGGGCCAAGGCTGTGGAGCAGGCTTTGGGACCTGTTGGTCTGTACTGTGTGTGCATCTCCCCCACTGCATGGCAGATAGGCTGTGTGGATATGGAGGAAGGGGAAACTGAGGCAGGGACTCACAGCTTGACAGAGGTCAGCAGCAGGACATTATCTCTTGGGTTTCAAGCTCCTGACTAGGTGTACTTGGTGCCTGTCAAGGGCTTGGTGTACTGGAGGACCCAGTTCTGAGCAGCCCTGCTCACGTAATTTGGGTTGCTGCAGAGATTCAAACGTCTGCTCCCCACAAGCAGGCTGGCCCTTTCCTCGTGTGAGCCTGAGAAGGGAGCAGGACTGGGACCCTACTGCTGGCTTGTGAGGGGGCCATGGGTGAGTGCCATCCTCTTTCTTGGGGAACATGTCCTGAACTGTACAGGTGGGAAGCGCAGCAGAGCGGGGACTGTTTCACAGTCCTGCCTGTTATTTGTGAATGAGAGTAGCGGGCATGGTTCCCTGTGGGACTCAGCTGGCATCCAGAAGGTTGGGCAGCACCAGGTCCCAGTCAGATCCTGGACTCTAGCAGGGGGAGCTGTCATGTTAGTGGATCCTGGCAAATGAATCCTGCAAGCTGACAGAGCAAAGGTCACCAAGATTATTTGAATATTTGTTCAGGAGCGCAAGAGAGTGTGGGATCCCTTCAGGGAAGGGTGGAGCACTTGTTTAGATGTTTCCCTCACCTGGGGCAGATGGGATCCAAACTCTCTGCTCAGCCACAAGCTTCTTGTGTGGCCCGGAGAAAGCCTTGGCTTAGTCCCTTTCCCACTCCTGTCTTTTCAAGAGAAACACTTCTGAGAGGGCCAGGTTAGAGAGCAGCTGCCAGCACAGGACTCTTCTGATGGAGTTTCAGAGGAGATGGTGTCACCAAATCTCTGGCCGTGGCAGGCAGTTTGGGACTGGGGCAAGTGACATTGCTGGAAACCAGGCCCCCTCTGGACCCTGCCATGGGCAGCCGGCACACAAAGCCAGCACCTTTTCTCCCACCACCCTTCTGCCCTGTTTCCCACACTTGCCAGTTGTGCCTTTCTGGGAAGCCTAAGCAAAAGTGAGGGGGAAGGATGTGCCGGAGAGTGGTGCTTCTCATTTGCTGCTTTTATCATTAAACAGCAGCTTTTGGAGCCCCAGGGCACCAGCCTTGCAAGGCTGAGCTCTTCCTGCTGCCAGGGTTAGTGATTCAGCTGGGAGTCACTGGGGTCTGCAGGGGCTGGGGCAAGGTTAATTATTAACTTGCTCTACCTGTAGGATGAGGCATCCAAGACAGAAGGAGAGAGGGAAAGAAAGTCTCAGGGCACTTGCAGTGCCAGAGAACCACTGCTTTGCCAAACCCTGAGAGAAACCAGGTTTCCAATGATCTGTGCTGCCTCAAACCCAGCACGAGATAGCTGAGCTAACAGAAACAGTGCTAATCAGCATGGGGCTGGGGCAGGAGCGTGCTTGCCACCAGCCCAGCCCAGCCAGGGGAGCAAACAGCTGGCCGGGGAGGATTTCAGAGGGATGGTAAATGCTAGTTCACTTTAATTTTGGCTGCACGCAGAGGCATCCCCGCAGTTTCAGGGAGTGCATGGGCCAGGGAGGTAAGTGATGCTTGCGGAGGAGGCTGTGACAGCTCTGCTCCCCAGCCCTCACAGGACATCATGGGGTTCCCAGTCCCGCTTTTTGAGGGATGGCCAGGTGCAGGCTGTGCTGGTGGCTATAAACCTGCCTCGGGGAGGGCAGGGATGCACTTGTGGATCTAAGCCCAGAGATAGCTGAGATTCAGCAGGAGCTGTTTTCTCCAGAGCCTGGGTTTAGGCAAGTCCTCCACATCCTGGGAAATTGCTGTTGTACCTAAGCAGGTGATCAGGAGTTTATGGGAAGCACCGTCAATCTTACAAAGCGTTTTTGTTCTTAGTGAGAAAGCCTGAGCCAGCGCAAGGCAGCCTGCTTCTCCAGGTGGGGGACAAAGAAACCATAGAACCTGCAGATGGACAAAACGGATGAGCTCGTGCCCTGTCCCCCGGGCTCCTTCTGTGGCCAGGGCAGGATGGTGTCTGATGCCACCTCCATGCCATCCAGTGTAAGTGGCCTCGCAGAGGAAACCCCAGAACTGGAGGTGGCAGCTGTGGCCACTTTGTCTGCCCATGCCACCCGCCAGCCCACTCGGCCATGCCACTGCTGTATGCTTCCTGGGAACCAGGCTGCCACCCTGGCTCACGGGCAGGCCAAGTCACAGCCCGGCCCCGAGCTTCAGCTCCGCAGCAGGAAAAATGGGGATTGTGGTTGTGCCTATCCTGGACAGTGTTGGAGAAAAGCGGCGGGTAGGAGGTGGGCGTCACTGCTGCCCCTGCTGCAGCACAAACAGGCTGCGCTTGCTTTTGCCAAGGGCTTGTGCTGGCTGCTGGATTTAATGATGTCCAGCTCCCTGCTGCTGCTCCTCAGTGTGGGCAGGAACCTGCGGAAAGTGGCGAGGGCAGTTCTCCTCGCACATAGGCAAAGTTGTATTTATTTGGCCTTTAACAGTGGCACTCCAGTGAAGGACGTAAAATTGCTAGAAAAAGACCCAAGGGAGACCTGCTTGGTAAAAATACCCAAACAAAAGAACAGAAAATTACCTGAACAGCCCCATTTCCTCCTGCGAAACCATAATACTTGATCATGAGTGATAAAGACTGCTGGGGCTTGAGAGGCTGGTGTGGCATGGGCGGGCAGGGCAGCTGAAAGGGCAGCAGGAGATTTCAGTGATGTGATTCCATCCTGTCCATGGTCTTGGAGATGCCCCCATGCTTAGCCACTAAATGTAGCTGTCTTCTCAGTCTTGCTGCAAACCCTTGCAAGCTGGGGATGCTAGATGCTTGTTTGGGAGAGGGAGGTATTCCACTCACCACATGGACGTACCACATGGACAGTGGCAGTGGAAGCTCTCCCTTTCCCTCTTGACCACAGGAGGATCCCAGTGGAAGCTGGCAGGTTGGCTGAGCTCTTTGCCAAAGCTGCTGCTGGATTCCCAGCTCCCAGGTTGCTTTTGCTTCCTGGGGCCTTACTCCTGGGAAACTTGGCTGCCCTGTTCCAGGCAGCAGCATTGCTTAGGCAGCTGGTAGCTGGTGTTGCCACTTACCACTGTGACTGTAATTTCATTACTTTATCCTCTCCCCCCTCCCTGTTGCTGGTTGCTGCCCTTATCCAAGCAGTGTTTTGTTATTGCTGCCACAGCTGTCAGGTGATCAGTTGCTCTTTGTTCTGACAGCAGCTTGTAGCACAGATGTAATCTTTTCCTATGCTTAATTGCCTCTCAGTGAGACGATTAATTGGCAGCCAGCAGGCTCCCACCTCTAGGGAGGACCTGGGTACGTGTTCATGGGTACTGCATGGAGCCGGCTGGAAAAGCTGGAAGAAGACTTTGAGCAGAGAAGGGGTTAACTTGTGTCCTAAAGAGAGAATAACAGAATAGTTGGGTTTGGAAGGGACCTTAAAGACCATCTAGTCCAAGCCCCCTGCCATGGGCAGGGACAACTTCCCCCAGCCCTGGTGGCTCCCGGCCCCGTCCAGCCTGGCCTTGAGCCCTGCCAGGGATGGGGCACCCACAGCTGCTCTGGGCAGCCTCTGCCAGCACCTTGCCACCCTCACAGGGAAGAATTCCTTCCTAATATGTAATCTAAATTAGATATTACTATCTTATTTAATAATTACCTAATTTCAGGGGGGACCCTGGTAGGAACCCCAAGCTTTGCAGGTGGAAGGGTCCTAACGGTACGAGGCTCCTGTTACCAGTTCAGCAGCTCCGCTCTGGCCTGAGTGCTGCCCATGCCCCTGGCACGGTTATGAGAGGGGTTAATCTCATGCCAGAGGGGTGAGTCACAGAGGGCCCAGCAGGACAGATCTGGGTAGCTCTGCTGGCTCTTCATTTATCACGGGGCTTAGGCAGCTGTCTCCTTGGCATGGTGTGCAAGGAGCGGGCACACGCCAGCCAGACAGGTCTGGTAGCGGGGAAGCACTAGCTGCTGGAAGCCCCTGGCTGTCACTTGATCCCTGCTGAGCCCCGGCAGCCCTCTCCCTGCTCATTCCTGGAAATGCTGTTTGAACAGAGGCGTATGAGACACAGGGAGCCACATGCCACCTCTATACCCGGCCTCCCAGCTCCGGCACAGCCATGCCTTCGCTGGCAGCATCCCCAGGAAACAGCCGCCAGTGCTCGGGGTGGGGTCCCGCCAAGGTGGGCTCACAGCCGGCTGACAGAGCAGCAGGGCAAACCTTGCATCTCCCACCGACCTTTCTCTTTTCCTTGGGAAGGAATACCCAGAGTCTGCGACATGTCTAACAAAGCTGGCATTTAAGACTCGGATTTGCAAGCGGAGTGTAGATGTGGGGGGAATCAGTGGTGTCTGTGGTCTCACTGGGATACAGCCTGTCCCTTCTCCCCAAGGAAATCGACCGACCCCCAGAGATAAAAATGTTTTTCTCTGGGAAACTGCAGGGAGAGCTGCTCACGCCTGGGACTGGTGCAGTATCTGGCATCTCCGGGCTGTGAGCAGCAGAGTGCTGCAGGGGTGTGCGTTTGTGCCATTCTGCAGAAGGAAGAATTTCCGTATAACCAGAATGCAGGAAATAAGGGAACCCCCTAGTCCTGAGTGCCGTCTCCCTCATGTCAGCCCTTGCTCTCTGGCAGTGCTTGCTGACTTCCCTTAGCTTTTTGCACTGACAACGAGCAGCTTCGGGACTCGGCACCATGCTTTTATGGCTGTGGGACTCTGCTTCAAAATTGTCTGGGCACCTGAAACAACAGAGTCCACCTGGAGAAATGGAGGAATCTGAGCAGATGGGAGAGCTGAGGAATCCAGGTGGAACTAGTGCAAAGAAAACCTTTCCACTAACCCCAGCAGAAGGCAAGCTGTGTTTGCTTAGCCCTGATCAGTCCTTGTTCCAGTTAATCTGATGCAGATGGCAGGAGGTTGTCCATGGAGCTGGGACACCCTACATGTAGGATGTGCTTCTGCACACACGCCCCCTTTCCCACATCTTCCCAGCAGTAACTGAACCCTCACTCCATGCTGGCATGGAGACCCAACAACAAACATCTTGGCCTGGGTGCCTGCCTTTCTGAGCAAGCCTTTCAGGGAAGATGTTCTGGGAAAGTCTCTTCCAGACATCAGGCCCCCACCTCTCACCGGCTTTGATTTGTTTTTCCTGAATCCTTGGTACAGAATATTCAGAACCAGGAAAACCAGAAAGAAAACTTGGACCAGAGGTTCCCCAGCCTGTTCAAGAAGGGACGAAGGAAAACGGTTGTCAGGAATATGGGCAAAATGATCTATTACTCCAAGGTCAAGTTTAAGTTCCAGCACTGCCAGGTAAGCTGTGGCACCTGTCTGTGGGCATTTCTCTTCCCAGGCACAGAGTGGTCCTGCAGGACTGGGAAGTAAAAAGTGTAGTTCTAGGAAATGTTACTCATGGAGACTTCTTTGGGCTGCTGCGTGGCCCAGGGACTTCTGTTGCCACGTGATGCATGGGTACCGGGAGCACCCACTGGCTCCCATCCCAATGGGGACCTGGGCCGTGCTTCTGTGCTCAGCTACTGCGGCGGCAGCAGATCCACCAGCAGGGATGCGGTGATGGCCTTTGGATAAGCGACTGCTGGCTTTTCTGAGCACAGATCAGTCTGAGATGCAGAGGGGAGCTTGGAGGAGGAAGGCATCCTGAGATAAACCCAAAATGTGTCTTTTTTGCAGGAGGTGAATGACTGCTTCTTGGAGCTGTTCCAGTCTTACCTGTACTTCCAGTCTGTGGGCTCCAGCGGACTCACCTACCAGGTAGGGCATCTCCCAGTCGCGCTGGGGCAAGCACTGGGGAGTCGGGCGGTATGGCCAAGATGGGCAGACAGGATGGGACAGAGCAGGAGGCTCGCTCAGCTCCTGGGGCTTCCACTGGCCTCCTCTAAGTGATCTCAGCCGGTCCATTGCTGTGGATGCCGAGCTCCGGGGGGGAAGAGAGGGTTTCCTCCTAAGGGCTGTACCCAAACAAGCTCAGTTTCACCTGAGTCCCTGGCCTTGTCTGTGGGCAGAGATAAAGGGCCCCACAGAGGTGGAATAGGGACTTGTGCAGGTCTGGCAGGCAGG
This sequence comes from Falco punctatus, assembly GCF_963210335.1. NCBI lineage: Eukaryota > Metazoa > Chordata > Aves > Falconiformes > Falconidae > Falco > Falco punctatus. The sequence goes on from NC_137582.1 coordinate 104,552,637, forward strand.
ACCAGGGATGGGAGGCATTTAGGCTACCTGGAGTTACCTTTGTGTAGAGCGCCAAGCACAGGGAGCTGGGCCTTGGCAAGGGTCAAAGCTCCCATTGCTCCAGATCCCACTGGCCTTGGTGCCAGTGGCGGATTTGGCCTTGGTTTCTGAACCAAGGGGGAGTTCTTCATCTGCAGGGCAGAGAAAGAGGCATGTGGGAAGAGGGTGGAAAGAAAAAACTGAGGGCAAGCTTGAGGAGCTATCCTGGCAAACTGTTTGTCAGTCTTTTAACCTGAGATGCTGGTGAATTACTAACAATAGGCTGTTTTGCACATGCGGCCAAGGAATCACAAACACGTAAACAAAAATCCCTGAAATTGCTCTCCCTCCACATGAGTGAGTAACTAAAACTGACCATGGCTGTTTTGTAGATGTTCATAAAATCCGTTCCTTTTAGAAATGATTTATTGTCTTCTAGGTGAGTTGAGGCTAATGCAATCTCTCGAGCCATCCAGCAAGCCAGCCTTCAACTGAAAAGACACGTCAGAATGCAAACAATATTACAAAATCTCCCATCTACTTTATAAACACCTCCTTAGTTTATTAATTCTAGATGAATTAAAAAGGAGTTAATGTGCCAGTACTGGCCCCTAGACATTACAGCCATTAGGATCTTTTACAGTTGTTTAGAAAGCCCAAGCCAGGGAGCACAAACTTGTCATCTGTTCCTGAGCCTCATTATAGTGAGACTCTGAAGAACTGGAGTTTAGAAACAGGACAGCTTAATTTTGCTTTATGGTCATTTCCATCTTTTGGCTTTCTTGTGTTAAACCAGCATTGTTTTGCTGAGGTTTCTCTTAAAACTGAAAGACTTGGAATACAAAGAAAGTGTTCCTGCCAGCATGGCAGAGGATTGCTGCAGTACTCGCCCCACGGAGCCCAGGGAGCTGCTGAACCTGCTTCCTTTGGGCCGTATGCTGGATCAGAGTCCCAAATGCTTCCCCTCAGAATAACACTTTGCAGTCTAACAGTGTGAGCCACAGCAGCCCGCCGGTGCCAAGGCTGGACTTCCAGTCTCCTACGGCAAGGAGGCATTAATTACAGAGCCTGCTTGTGGGCTGCCCCCAAAATAATGGTGTGTTCTTATGCAGGGACTGCTGCCTTTAAAAGAGCTGAATGTGTGTGAAATTGAGAATGGGAAGAGCACTGGGCAGGAGGATCATGCTTTCCGCATTGCAGGTTGGTGCCTTTTTGTTTGCTTTGAACAGAGAACAGAGAGTATATGAACCATGACTGTCTCTGCTCTTTGTCCTGCTCTGAGCTAGTCCCAGAGAAGAACCACATAGTGGAAAGAGGTTGCAGAGAGCTGAAGCTCTTCCTGCCAGCATTTGCATCTTTCCCTCCAAGGCTTCCCTGCTTCTAAATGTGTGGAAGTGATGCCCAGGGCTGAAGGCAGGGAAGGTGCTGGGTAGGGAGCGCAGAGGAAGGATGGTCCCGTGCTCCAGCTGGTTAGTACTAAGGACACATGGTGACAGTTCCCACCTCTGCCCAGTCATTTGCTCTTTGTGCACCGCATCTGAATGAAGGAATGGAATAAAACTCCTTCTCCCACCTCTCATTGCCATATAAGCCCCGAGGCCAGGGAGTGACTGAGCAGGCAGGCGTACAGCTGTCCCTGCTGGTGTGTGGCACTGCTCAGGCACACAGGGTGGGCAACAGTGCCCAGAGGTGAGTTGCCTCTACCAGTAATGCCAGGCTGGTGCCATCAGGACCCAACTCTTCCCTCACCAGCACTCCTGCTTCCACAAGCTTTTTTAAACTTTTCTCTGAGTGATCTTGCTTTATAGAAGTCTTAACTGGGATAACAACCTGTCCAGAGCGTGGCTGGAGCTTCTTTGGGCTTAGTCATTGCTGACTTACAGCAGTTGCAAGCCCCTAGGAGCAGTAGTTAAAGCATGAAGTACATGGAAACAAGTAAAAAACCCAGTAATGGTACAGAGCCAAGAAAGCTCGTATGTGTTCTAGGCCCACTATGTACTCTGGTGTCCTCTGTTTAAAGTTATACAATGGCCACTCCATCAAAAAAAAATAATCACATAAATGATAAAAAGGAGCCAGTACAAATGATCCATTAATTTTAAAGACTGCTGAGTTGTGGTCTTGTTACATGGTGCTAGGCAGGGCTCTCCAACCCTTTTTGGGAGTCTGTAAAATGAAGGAAAACCACTCCCAGGCGTAACCTGCCAGGGGCATCTGCACTGGGGTGGGTGGACTTGTTCTGCTTGTATTAAAACATGCAGGAGTGCAGATGGGTGGAAAACTGCTGCAAGCTTTGTTGGGTTTGTGTCCTGCTTAGGGATGGAACAAACCAAAGCCCTTCTGACAGAGAGTGCTGTATGTATCAGGAAGCAGTGACACAAAAAACCCAGGGAGGTAGTGATATTTAGGATTGCCAGGAGATCAGTAGAGCAGTTTTATTTTTCTGCCTGAGGGTGAGAAATCAAGGCACGGAGGGGATAAGAGCTTTGTCCATGGCCCCGCACAGTGTCAGGGTGGAAGTCTTTTGTCTCATGACTCTGAGCCACAAAAGACACGTATCCATTCTCTTGCAAAATCCCATGGCATCAGTAGTTCCCCATGAACTGAGCTTTCTAGGGTAGTTCAGTACATCAGACGATGCTCGGCACGATCGCTGAGAGTGTGGAGGTGGTGCATGAGAATGAAGCCTGGCGGCATCCAGAGCTGTCCCTTGGTGTGCTGGCATGGTGGAGAGGATGGCGGCTGGCTGTCACCTTGGCTTTGTGGTCCATCTCTTGCACAGCTTCCGATGCTGATGAAGTTCTTGGAGCACCTTGAGTTACCTTTGCCTCACCCGCAAATGTTGCAGCTCTGTAGTGTCTCCAGACAGAAAGATCTGGGTGGGAATAAACTGCTGCTGCTCCGGGAAAGGGCTTTCTTGCTTCCAGTGCTCCTCTGGAAGCATTTGCAAGAAAAGAGGAAGGACAGGGCAGAAGAAAAGAGCATGAGGGCCGGCACAGGTTGCTCAGCATGGCTGTGTCATGACTGTGCCACAAACGTGCCCTTGGGGCTGAGGGAAATGGCAGCAACTGAATAAACAGAACAGCAGCCTTCCAGGCTCTGCTTTGCAGCCTCCCCAGCAGCTCCTCGAACAAACGTCAGGCACATCCCAAGCTTCAGGCTTAGGCAGGAGTTTCTTTTCTCATTTTCTCTTCCTTTGGGGCCCTGTCTGTATGTGGCTGCGCAAACAGCCCTCAGGATACATCTGAGAGGCTGGCCTTAGAGGAGGTGGCAGAGCAAGCAGCGCAGTGTTAAGGGTCATGCCCTACCAGCCAAATTCCTGATGTTTGTATAAAGGCCTGGATGCCCAGAGGAGCAGTCAGAGCTGCCACAATATCTAGATAACGCTCGCACCTTTATACCCTCCTACTAACTCTACAAAGTAGGGAATCACTTCTCTCCATTGGAAAGACAGGGACACCAAAGCAAGAGGAGACAAGAGACCTCCAGAGCCACAATGGTACGTAGGCACCTGGATGCCCAGTAATGCTGGACACCTAATTACCGTCATGGGTCTGAACAGAGCGACTTATGGGAAGTCGCTCAGGGAGTGTCTACCTCAGTCTACCCCACCTCTGCTCTGTCCATATTAGTGCATTTCCTGACAGAGGTATTTCAAAGTCTTAATTAGCTGATGTTCATAAATAATGCAGGGATTATGGGATGAAAGACTCCATAGAAGGGCAAAGTATCATGCTTATCCAGTGCGCTTGCTTATCTGAATACTTCAGAGTCCCGCAAAGCCAGATCTTACTGAGCATGCACCAAGTATGGTTTAATATGAGATCACTAGTAAATTATTAATTATAATATGCATTCTGCAGCCAGCCGGAAATTATTATTGACGTCACTAGATTATGTCTTAGTGAGTAGCAGAGAGGGTGTGAGACTTTTTTGCTTGTGCTGCTAAGTGAATGATAGCTAGAGACATTAAATCAACAAGATACAGGGCTCTTCCTCCCTAAAAGAGTATGTCTGAGAGCAGCTTCAGCTTGTCTGGCACAGATTGTATTTGGCGAAGCAATAAACAAACAGTGTCAGAAAGCTACCAGTGTTCTACATATTGAGTGCCAAAGTGAAACTAAGAAATAGCAGGAAACTTTTGCACTGAGTTAGGCTGTCTGCAGCAGCACATTGTGATAATCTCTGCCCGCGGAGATGCTTTTCACAAACTGGGGGGGGACTTTTACAGCTGAAATCTGTCTTTGATTTTTGTTCTGGGACTGGTTTTGGACTGAAAAGTGACTGGTGGTCAGAGCTAGATGCGGCTGCATGAGGAGGTGGCAAGAAGGTGGTGGAGCAGTCCCTGCCGGGGAGCTCCCCAGCAGCCCGATGTGAGGCAACCAGCTCCAGGTAGCAGCAGGAGGGACTGGAGCATGATGTCAACAGAGCAATGCACTCGCAGGCAGCCTGTGGTGTGATATGCCAAGCATAACAGCCAGCTGATTACTTATTGATGCTGCAATCAGTGCCCTTATCTGCTCCGCTCATCTGGTGTCTCGCATACCTAGGTCCTCTGCTGAATCCCCTTATCGTGTTTTGCCCTACTGAGTCAGAGCTGAAGCAGTGGCTTTATCACCTGGAGAAACAGATCCAACTAAACGGAGGAAGCCTTGGCTTGCCCTGCCTCTCTCAGGTTAGTATCTTGGGATGGTGCACGGGCATTTCCCATGGTGTGGGCTCAGAGCTGAAGGACTGGGGAAGCTGGGCCAGCTGGGTGGATGCTGAACTGCTCCTGCCGTGTTCAGTGGGAGGGATGATCTCTGCAGCCAGCCTCTCTCAGCTGTTTTTGCCACTTTTCTAGGCACTCATCTAACACCTTCCTCATCCAGAATCCTGAGTGCCCCGTGGGACTCTGGGCACCTCCTCCAGGCTGGAGAGCTTGAGCAGAGGCCTGGGGATGGAAAGGGAGAAGGGCTCTGGGTCCACTTCCAAACGCTCCTTGCTGTGCTTGCTGCTCTTTCAAAATGTCAGAAGGAGGTGTGGGATTAACTCCTGGCCTAAACCCCTTTTTCCAGGCCAGCTGCTTGAGTGCTTCGCCACATCAGCCAGGGAGCTGCCCCTCTGGCGTGGTGCACAGGGGTTTCGGTGCCACTCACACCACTGCCAGCAGCTGCCGGGGCTGTGCATGGTCTGTATTTCAGCCCTTCTGACATGTGGCAATCGACGCCCCTCTGCCAGCAGCACGTACCAGCCTGGCAAGGGCCTCCGTGTGGCCCCGGCTCCTTGCTACCTGAGGCACTTGCCAGTTTGTCAGTGCCTAGAGCTGGCCCCAGGCAACACACCTCAGAGCTCTTGCTTCCTTTAGCTATTCTACCACCCCTAAGATAACCATGGGTAGACAGGCTAATTACCCACACTTGACGGACATGTTATTGCTTGGGAACTCCCCTGTCCGTGGAGGAACCGTGTGTTTGTGCTCAGATGGCCTTAGGCTCTTAGGTCTGTGCAACCAGCACCGGAGCGAGTGTGAGATTTGAGTCTGAATGGCAACCCCAAAGGTGCTCGGTGCTGCTGAGACCTGGCAGCAGCCTACTGCATTTCTGTCGCATTTCTGCTGCATTTCTGCTGCATTTCTGCTGTGTATGCATGCACACACAGCTTCTAATTTTGGAGCTTGCCGTTTATGTAGTCTTTTGCAAGGGAATTGCAAGAGGGGCTGGCAGCGTGTGTGTGCTGAAAGTAGACCTGCGACCCAGAGATGCCACTGCCACAGCCTTCTAAAGGGTCAGAGATTTGAGTCTGGTTCAGGGAAATTCTCACACAGCTGGTTGCTTGTGCAATTACTCAGAGATTACGAAACATTTGGAGGAGAAGACTGGGGCCTAGAAAACAGGACCAGATTCAAGAGACCTGTCTTCTCTTCCAGTCTCTGGAGGGTTTCACTTCCCTCCCTGTCTCCACCTCCCAACTTGTAGCAGAGGTATCCCCTTTGAAAGGCAATGTACAGGTGATGCCAGGTACCAAGTATGATTATTCAGTCCCAGCTGGAAAACTAGCTCCTGCACAGACTTATTTATTCTTTCCTGTTTCTGCCACACTTGAAAAGTGTCCTGAGATGGGCTGTGCACTAGCCAGACTCTTAGGGGAGGACACGTCTACCCTGCTTCTCAGTTCTGCTCCTGTCCCTAGAATGACTGGAAGCAGAGCTCTATGGGGAAGGAGGAGCTGCGGTGGTCTGTGCAGAACATGCCTGTCCAGGAGTGGAGAGGGACCCAGCGGGAATCCCTAGGCGATGTCCTCTGTGTTTCCAGAGTCAAGCTTCAGCATCTGCCTTTCCAGGTAGGACACATCTCGGGGGAGCCAGCTCCTGTCAGCATGGCTCAGAAAAGGCGATGGATGGAGTGACTAGTGCAGACTCCTGCCTACCTGCTGCCGCTAATCCAATGGGTCCCTGGAGGGTCATTTTACCCACATCCCGGTAAAAGGAAAGATGTTTGTCACTGCCTCTGTGGCCCAGCAGTGGTGCTCGGGGACAGTGCGTGCATAAGCATTTGCAGGACAGGGCTGGCAGCTGGAGCTGGCAGGAATCTCCCATGGAGCCCTGTTGCAGGGAAGCCAGTCGGCTGTTTCCAGAGCCCTTGCCTCAGGCTGCTGTCAGAGAGACAAAATAAAGGGCTCTCCAGATCTGAGCCCTGTCTGGCTGTTCACAGGAAACCCTCTTCCTCTTTACTTTCCAAGGAGCAGCATGATCGGCTGTTGGTGCTTTACCCATCCACACTGGTGATAGTATCTGAAGAGCGCAACAGCCTCTGTTTTAAGGTAAGTTCGTTTTGGAGCACCTTCTTGCTCTCTCTCACCCATCCACAGTGGCTATTGCAGCACTTCTTTGGCTTGTTGCTCCCCTCCACCTGGGTTCCCTTGTGCTCCTTGTTTTGACAAGGGCTTTCCCTCCACGCTGCTCCCTTGCCAGCTGGCAGGTGAGCAGGCAGAGGGATGTTGCAAGCTATCTTCCCATGAGAAACACCTTGCCCTCCTACAAAAGCCTGGGGGAAAAGGAGCTGACTGCCAAGGAATCTGAGTCTCTGGGAGGAGGGAGGCTGGCATGTTCTGTGTGGTTATGCTGGCAGAGAGCCTGGCTCGCTTGCTTGAGACAGGAGCTGGAACAGCCCCAGAGAGTGCCCCTGTGGAGCGGGGGCTTTGCTTCCCAGACCCTGCACTGTGGGACCACTTGGAACCAGGTAGCATCCTGGCAGCACATCTGATGCTCGTGAGTAGGGGCAAAGGCAGCTGGCTGGCAGACAGAGGGGAGAGGCCGCTGCTGGTGCGCTGCGTTTGCTGCTCTTTCTCTCTGTGGAACAAGGGCTCTGAGCAATGTCTGGGCATGCCAACGGAAGGGCCAACAAGGACGTGGAGGCCTGACTGCCCTAGGGGATGTGAGACAAGCTTCTCTAGTCCACTGGTGTGTCTTTGCTTGTAGGAGCAAAGCTGGGAGCCTCCGCACAGATGGGCAGTGGCACTGTGGGCCCTGGGAGCTGCATTCGCATTGCCTGCAGTCTGAGTGGGCTTAAGCTTGATGGCCAACACCTACCTTAGCCATCATTGCGATGGTTGTTAAATAGCCCTGTGCTTTCTGGCCCTGTTTTCCCATGCTAGAACAAATGTGCCAAAAAGAGCGCTGAACTGTCTGTGAACCTGCATGTGCAGCAGCACCGGCACATGGTGGAGCAGAGCTGAGCTGCTCCTCCAGAGCAGCAGCATCCTTCCTACTCACTGAGAGAGGAGCCAGCGGCAAGGAAACCCTGCAGAGATTGAGGGCTTGTGAAATTCAGTGTGAACTCAATGGGGTCCTTCCTCACATGAATTCTCCATGTCCACATCAGGCCCCGAGCCATGCAGGATGCTTTTAATTCAAGGACTGCCCCTGGGAAGACCTGCACAGAGCATCTCCCTGGCCAGTGGAGATGGCTGTGCATCCATCAGGAAGGGGTGTGAGGAGGGATATAAGCCCATCTCCTGTCCTCCATCCCCAGTGCAACAGTGGAGGGTGTTTCCCAGCAGCGGTGGCTTGTGTGACACACCTCAGACAGGGCTTGTTTTCAGGAACATGTTGGTTGCAGCTCCTGGGAATGCGGAACCACGTAAGGGGGCCTTGGGCTGGGCTCTCAGATTAACTCATCTCTTTTGAAACCTTAAACCAGATTTGTCTGCCCCGTCCATGTTCCCTTCCCACGGTGCACGAGTGTTGGTCCCCAGGCGTCTTGCTCAGTGGGGCAGCTGCAGGGTTCTGCACAGCCGAGTGCAGGCAGGAGGTGATTCACCAGCCTGTGACACTGCAGTGGGAACCTGATTTTCCACAGGCATGTCGAGGCACAGGAGCCTTCTCCCGGGGCTTCTGCACATTAACTTCCCTTCCCTGCAAGCAGATGCGGAGCCCTGCGATTTGTGTGTGAAGGAGTAGCCCGGCCCTTTTGTTCTTGAGTTTCATACAAACCACAGGAGCTGCCACTGCCAAGTTTGCGTGTGGGACAGGGAAGGGGTAAGGCAGGAGCTGCGCCTGCCAGGACGGGACTCACCCTAAGCAGCAGGCTCTGGCTCACCGCTGGTGGGAAAAGGCCCTGGGCGAGGGGTAAATCAGCAAGGGGGAACTGCTGGCGTTCACGTCATGCCCGGGGAAGGCTGGAGGGGCTCTCTGCAGCCGACTTGCATGTTATTTGCAGGATGCTGCTGTGCTTCCCTAGGTGGGACTCTTGCCACGGGGTGTTTCAGCCCCCTTCCACAGACAGGGGCTGTTGCTTTAGGGAGGATGGAGCCCTGGGTGCCTGGGGAAAGCCCTGTGCAGTTGTCCTTGGTGGCAGGAGGGCTTGCTCAGATGTGCCGGAGAGCTGAGGAGCAGCAGGAGCAGGCAGCACTGACCCCCTCCACACACAGCCTTGCAGCGCCTGCGGCAGCTGAAGCATCAAAGTCCATTTCTTCCAGCGACAGGGCAAAACAAGTCGTGGTGCATTGCATGAGCTTTCCCTCCCAAGGTCAGCCTCCCTGTACTGCTCATCCCATAAATCCCTTTTGGTGCAAGAGAAATACCACAGAAGCCTGCCTGTGCCCACAGGCTATTGCAGAGAGGCAGCTGGCCAGCAAAACCATGAACGCCTGGTTGAGCTCCACGTTTCCCTTGTGGCAACACTGTCATGTCAGCCACGTTCCCTGGGGCCTATGCAGCTGGGACAGCTTTGCAGCGAGGACATGATGAGGAGTTTCTGCTAGACACCTTATTTTGCAGCCTGTAAACTTAGGCAAATGAATCCTGACTGATTGCACCTTTTGAGAGGACCTTTGGTTAAATGACAGGGCTTTGCTCCTGCTTTCTCTGCTTCCTCTGCTGCTGGGCATGGAGGAGAGTGGTGTGAGGTGGGAACTTCGTTTCCTGAGCGCTCCCCAGACCCTGTGTTTGCCATCCCAGCCAGGAGTTGCTCCCAGGGCCATTGCCACCAGCTCTGTGCCCACAGGGTCAGGGTGACAGCCAGGTGCAGTGAACAGGGGCTTAAGGAACAAAGAAGCTATGTGTTGCTTGGTTTCCACTGGCTCAGAGAATGAGAGGGATGAGAAGTGAAGCAATGAACTTATCTGTGAGATGGTTCCAGTGCAAAATCCCGCTCTCCCAGGACTGTTCTTGTTTCATTTCTGTAAGGAAAATTCAGCTTGGGGAGCCCTCGAGAAAAAGGAGGCCTAGGTCCTAATTCAGTGTTGATGAACCGCTGGTCCTTCTGCCAGGTTGCCCATCACACCGAATTGAACTGTCAGCGATGACACGTAAAGGACATCTGGCAGCAGGCAGCAGAGGTCTGGAACAGGCAGTCCTGTTCCTGCCTGTCCCACAGAGCTCACTGGAGAGCTGTGCCTGGCACAGACCAGTGCCTGTGGCAGATGTGGGGATGGGCAAGGGATACCAGGTGATGGCAGAGAAGGCAGTGGTGGATGTGCATGCAAAGGTACTGCTGCGCTTAGGGGCAACAGCACGGGGTATCTTCTAACTCCAGTTTTTCCAGGGACAGGCTGCTTTAGCGTCTGCCTGCTAATAGGAACACGCATGCAGTGCCTGCCAGGGGCAAACCCCGCTCTGATCACCGGGGGCACAGTGACAACTGTGCTGTACAGCACGAGAGCTCACGTTTCACCAGCTGGCATTTAGAGGGCTCAACCCTGTCTTTGTAGGGCTTGGAAGGGTGTGCATTGTGGGGATTCCTGTTTGCAAGGCTGGAAGTCCCAGCCCAGCAACGAAAACCTCATTCAAGACCATGTTTGCAAAATGTTCTGGAGAAATCAGCCGTTAAACTATGGGAAACTGTTGAAAACGGAACGAGGAGGGAAGGAGTGTTTTTTTGAAGCTCGTGTCTCAGGAGGGACCTCTGTTAGAAGAAAGCTTACAGAAATGGCTTGTGCAGTTACAGCGCCTTTCAGAGGCTTCATTCCTGCAGTAAGGCTGGTGGTGGGAGAGCGACACGTGCACGGGGAGGGACGAGGCTGACTCAGTCTGCTGGCGACAGAGTTCTCCAACATGCCTCTGTCCCACGCCTATGAGAGTATTGATGTACGCAAGTCCTCACCCAGATCAGCACCAGTTTGGGTGCCTCTTGTCTCCTGCAGACCTGACCTAGGTGATTTAGGCTCTGAGATTGCCCAGGGATGTGGTGGAATCACCATCCCTGGAAGTGTTTAAAAAACACAAAGATGCAGTTCTTAGGGACAGGGTTTAGCGGTGGGCTGGGCGGTGCTGGGTTAACGGCTGGACTTGATGATCTTAAAGGTCTTTTCCAACTTAAATGCTTCTATGCTTCTACGATTCCTTCTTCCTCCCCCTCCCCACAGGGGACCCCAAGGGGGTTGTCGGCAGGGCTGAGCTGCACCTTCTCCCCGCGCCACATGAAAAGCAGCCAGGCTCCTGCCAGCCTTGCCTCACCCTCACCAGCTAAGCTGGTGAAACTTTGCAGCAGGCTCCTAGAGCCTCTTGGCTTACCTGACGGGCAAGCCCCTGTGGAAGCGGAGCTTCACTGGCCAGGTGCCCACAGAGGCTCCAGCCCTCAAGCAGGCAGCGGTAGCCACGTTGTCGTCCCCCCCCCCTGCTCCACCTGTCTGCTGTACGGCACAAACTGTGAGCTGTGCTCCGCTACGCAGTCCTAAGCCTGCTTCTCTCTCCGACAGGGTGAGCTGCCACTCAACGCCATCCAAGTGCTTTTTGAAGAGAACAAGAAAACCTCCTTTTTAATAGAAGGTGTGTGTCCAGCATGCTGAGGGGTGTGCTGGCAGCAGCCGCGGAGGTCTCTGGGGCTGGGCTGGTTTTGTTCAGCTGCTGTGGCCATCTTCCTGGCTGTGCTCACTCGTGTTGGCAGCCAAACTCTGTGAACTGAAGTGCTTGGAAATCTCATCCTGTCTGTGCGCTGGCTGTGCTGCAGGACCCGGCTTTGCTGGCTGGGAGAGGCTGTGAGCCAGCAGCAGCGCTTGCACTGCAGGAGCGCTTGTCACACAGGGCTGCACAGGTTCCCCGTCGTTTAGGTCTGGGCTGTGATTGCCCCTGTCTGATACTCAGCCGGGTGCACATGGGCAGCACTGAAGACGGAGCATTCCGGTTGTCCCTGCACCGGCGTGGGGGTCTCCACATCCTGGGGGAATGTGGGGAGGGAAGGAGCAAGGGGATTCCCATGGGATTTTGAGGGAAGCAACACGACTGTCAATCAAACCCGGTAACAGCAGTGAGTGATGTTTTTACAGGCCGACTGATCAATTCGATCCGGGTGATCTGCTGCAGCTATGATGATTACCAGGAGTGGCTCTACTGCCTCAAAACAGCCCAGTTTCGAAATGCTGACTCCTCCCTCTCTGGATCAGAGAGTTTCTCAGGATCAAAGCTGCCACACCCCAGCCAGGTAACAGATGTGGGTTAACAGGGTAAAACAGGTTAGCAGGTAAACAGCGTTTGGCTGGTAATCAATAGGTGTCTCCCAGGACTCCCATCTTTCCTATCTCTGGCCATGTGTGAGTACTCTTGTGACACAGCAGACTTTGCTTCAAGTCCCCTGCTTGAGGGCCGTCATGGGGTTGCTGATCCTTGCAAATTATTTTGAAGCCCTATATTACATTATATAGGCATATATTAAATTAATTCAGAAGCAGACCCCTGGCCATAGACTGTGTTTGCAGTGAGGCATTGGCACAAGAACGTTAACAGGGTCTTGCAAGGAAGGGGAGAGCCACCCTGCCAGCACTGCAGCCGGGATGGGGTCAGGGTGCCTGAGCACCCTTCTCCCTGCTGCAAGCCCTCCTCGTTTCACCCCAGCAAGCCAGACTCAGCTGCCTTCTCAGCCCCAGAAAGCAGCACACCCCACTGCACCAGGCACGGCAGCTGCTTACCATGTAGGCACAGCCCAGCCCCGGGTCTGGCCCCAGCGTGTGGGCACAGAGGGCTGGGCTGGCGATGCTCAGGCACGAGATGGGGCTGAGGAGGGATGTGCCTGTGGCCACGCAGAGAGCTCTTCCTACATGCTGTTCTTTTCTTCTGTCTAGTTTGCCAGCAGCGGGAGGGGGTCGCTCACTTCTGATGGCCGTACAAACTCCTGGGCGTCCGGAGGGAGAGTGGCCACCTTAACACACCTCTCCCAGAACAGCGGCTCTCTTCCTGATGGACAGTCCTTCATGCTAATGCCTGAGAGCAGAGTGCTTGAAGACCCCCTCTCCCATGGCTATTCCCAGCCTCTCAATGTAAGTGAACCCTGCTAAAAGCCTGGGACGCATGTGGCAACAGATGCTGCCTTTGACCAGAGCGGTCTATCTAGGTGTCCGGATGGGCTGAGCTTGCGTGGTCAGTGTTTGCTACGTGGCATAGCAAATCCGTGCCTGGAACCTGTATTTGTTCTGGCTCAGCTTTGTCATTGCTGATAAGGGAAAAGTCTGCTGAAGGGTCCGATCCCCATACTCCACTCTGTGTAGGGACTGTTGGTGCAGATTGCAAACGGGCAAATGGGACTATTCAAAGGTTAGAAAATCCCAAAGTAAAGGCCCGTGGGTGGGTGGAGGTGATGGGCTAGGCAGGCCTTTGCTCTGACCCTGTGCAGCATTTGTATATCCCAGGGTGTGTGCGTGCGCAGGACCACGCTGATGCACAAGCGCAGCAGGGTGCCCGCAGGCAGCAGCCCTAGCAGGGCAGTGCCCTGTGTTGGCTGCAAGTGGGTCTGCATACCTGGGGCTGGCCTGAGGAGAGCCAGCTCCGGGGTCTGTCTCCTTGTTTCAGTGCCTGGCACAGGCCAAATGGCCAAGCATGGGGCTGTCCGCGCAGGACCTGCGGCGGGGGAGCAGTGCCAGAAAGTCCAAGGGCAAATGTGGGCCTTGTGGCCAGCAGCTGCCCAGCCAGGACACAGAGAGGACCATCTGCAGCCTCATTCCTGAAAATCCCAATGGCGAGCTCCTGGTGTCAGTGTATAACGAGCCATACTCCGCACACAGCTCACAGCATCACCCCGCAGCTCCCTCGCCACGCCTGGACCTGAGCAGTGTAAGGGGGCTGGGATATGGGGGGCTGCCCTCCTGCCTGCCTGGGAAGGATCAGGCAGCAGAGGAACCGGTGCAGGGCTTGCATTTTCCTTACAGCGCTGCGTGCAGGGATAGCTGTCCTGGTGGGTGCTCTAGGGCAGGCGTGAAACCCATTTCCATTTGAAAATGGCTCATGGGAGGTGAGGCTAAATACGGCAAAGGGAGCTATGTCTCTGGGAGCCCTGAGATGCTGGGTGCTCGTTCCTGAGGCAGCATGAGCCCCAAGCGCTCTGCAAGCAGGAGCGTTATTACCTCATAGGACACAGCCTCTTCTTCTGAGGGCTTTGCAGCGTGTGTCCATCAGTGGTTTAGTGTGTGATGCCATGTTTCCCTCCCCTCAATGAGTGTGCGTCTGCCTTATGCCCAGGGAAGTCCCCTTGTTAGCACAGATGGCCACAGTTAGGAGTCATCCCCCGTCATCCTTCATGGCTGAGCAGCATTTGGGACTTTAATTGCAGGGAGATTCCCCACTCTGATCCCTCCTGGGGATGAATTGCAAGTAGGGAATAGCATGTCATGTTCCTGTTTCAATTCTGCCTTTTAGCTGAACAGATGGAGCTTGGTGGGAAGTCAGCCCTCGACAGCTTCCAGCTCCCTGGAGAAGCCGGCCCTGCCCCACTCCTCCCTGTACGCCGACCCCTATGTGCCCAGCTCCCCCAGCGCTCACAGCACGGCAAGCTCCAGCTTCCTGCAAGAGGTACCCTGCGCCTTTGCTGCTGGTTATGGCCCTGACTCAGCACACAGGCTTTTGGCTCCAGAAATTGTGCCTCGGGCCATTTCTTTTCCTGCTGTCTGCCTGAGTGGGATGTGGGAACTCAGGTCTGCGCTGCGGGGTGCGGCAGGGCACAGTGCAGTTCTGTTTTTTCAAGCCAGGACAGAGTCAGAGGGGAACAGGTTTCCCCTGTCTTATCGCTGGATGTCAGCATCGCAGCAATTCCAGAAACAGCCAGAAACCACAGAAGGCAGAGACTGAGATGTGATCCAGTCTATAGAAACTAGAGATGAGTCAGACACCACTTTATCCACCCCCAAAAATTCCAGCTGTGATAACTGAGTGCCTGTGAGAGGCCACACTTCTAGTTTTGCACATCTCTTGGGAAAAGACTATTTCTGAGTCTGTGGCTGGCACCCCCCATACTGCTGAAGTCCTTCATTCCCTCGGGGGGTTCTTCCTGACTGCTCTGTCCTTTTGCGTCCCCTGAGCCGCCAGTAGGTTTCATCCTGCTGCCTTGACATCTGGCCACCTGCCGCTATCTGTGTGGGTGATAGGAAGGCAAGGTGCACGTGTGTGGCAAGGGGCCTGTAGCCGTTCTTTCTTTCCCAACTAAGGCCTGAAGGATTGGAGTGTACTGAAATTTGCAAGGTAGGCAGAAAACCTTGGTTTGCCTAAGTCTGTTCACAGCCGGGCTGGCTGTGGGTGCCAGATGGGAAGCAGCAGATCAGCGTTCCCCAGCTCTCCATAGCAGGTATCAAATCTGGAGTTTGTTTTGGTTAAGTTCCTGCAGTGTCACGGACAGGTGGGTTTGGCACAGGCAAATGGATGCCCAGCCATCCCGGTACCCCAGCATCTCTCTCTGCAGAAAAGGAACTGCCAGCCCCTGCCCAGCAGTCACTACAGAGAGATGCCCGTGGCTCCCAGTTACAGCACCCCTGGCACCTCAGGCCATCTCCAGCTGCGGCCTCCTGCTGACGCTTCTTACCGAGATGAGGTGAGTTTGTAAATGCAGTCCTAGTGCCCCACACTGTGCAGGCTGCTGGGGAGTACACAGAGGTGCAGGGTCCCAGCTTGTCTTTCTCTGGGGTGGAAGAGTGGCTGGTCTCTGGAGGGCCCTGAGCCCTTCACTTTGTGAGGGGATGAACGCATCAAGGAGAGCTGGGATGGGGGAACCAAGCAGGGCTGGTGCGTGGTATCCCAGGTCTGCAGTGCTAAGTCATCCTCATCAGCGCATCTTTCTTTTCAGATCTCTTCTCTGCGAGAGGAACATCTGGGCCCTTCATTGCAGCCACCAGGTGAGACTCTTGGGAGGCTGCTGGGGTGCTGCAGCCCACCCCACCTTGCCAATGTCTGGAGCATCACTGAAAGCAGGGCTGAGAGGGAGCGTGGGGACTCATGCATGCCCTTCCTTCCTCCTGCTTCCCCATGGTGGGACCAAGTCTGTCACCCTGCCCCCTGCCCTGCATCTGGTCTGTCTGCTGGAGGCAGTTGTCTTGGCTTCCACCCACTGCCCACCGGCTCTGGCCACCCATCACACCAAGGGGCTTGTGGTTTGTTCCATGGCACACTTCCACCGCTTTGCCCAGATCTAGCTGCAGCTGGGCTGCGATTTTGCTGACCCTTGTGTGCACTCTCTGCTGGCAGAGGGCAGCCGCTGGGTTACTTTTGAGCGCTCTGAGCGCTTTGTTCTGGCTTTTTGCAGACGGAAATGTCGGCACATACGACCTGCCAGAGGCCAGCTGCCCGCACCGTGACTCTGCAGCCTACCACGACTATGCCGAGCTCCAGAGCTTCCAGAGTGACTTCAGCTATGACAACCTGTGGGAAGCTGAGGCGAAGGAGCAAGGCAGCTCGCACAGCTCCCCAGCTCCTGGCCACCAATTCTACCAGGCCTGAGGAAAGGCCTCCAGAGCCAGGCACAGAAAAGCCCCTGGGCTCTTTTCTCTCTGGGCTTCCCCCCAGGGTGAGGAGCCTGGGGTATACCAAGCAAAGGGAAGGGCTCTGCTCTGTGGAAGGCTGGTTCCCATGTCCTGGCAGGTCTGGAGTTCAAACTTCTCCCCTAAATCTGGGGATGAGAGCAAAGCACAAAAACGACAGCCTCTGCGGAGCCAAGGAGCAGTGTGTGCTACGCTAAGGAGCATGCTCTGTGGTTGCACTGCCTTGGGGAGCCCTGGCTAGGGAATGGCATTGCCCCCCTGGAAATAAAAGGAAGAACAAAAAGCTTGTCAGGCTCCCTCAGAGAAAAGGGACTGGGTGTTCAGGTGGAGCAATCACTCAAAAGCCAAAGAAAAGGGCTGGCTGGTGGCTGGGTTAGTTTGATCCTTTTCCTTTTTACCAGAGCCCTCAGCCTGGCCACTTTGGGGATTCACTGATCCCCGAGGATAGCTGTTAAACCAAACCTTCCTCCTTTGCCAGACGCATGAGCATGCCCCATCATGGTGTATAAGGTTGGCAGCAATAGGTGTGCTCATAGGAGTTTCTTCCTGCCCGATCAGGTACCTGACAAGAGATGGAGAAAAACAATCTGGATCTGGGAAGAATAGGCCTTTCTTTCCACTTAATGCAAAAAATTCTTCCCTGCCAGTACTGCCTCCAAACCGTGGCAGTGACCTGCAATATTATGAGCCTGTCACCTTGGCAGGTGGAATCAAGAAGTGTGCTGCCAGCAAATATGCCAAGTGGCTTGTGTTTACCAAGGTCTTCCCTAGAAAGGATGCCCTAGATTCCTCTTGGGGGACTGTGTCCTTTCCTTCCACCCCTCTGTCCGTGGCTGGGCTCACGCTAAA
This sequence comes from Falco punctatus, assembly GCF_963210335.1. NCBI lineage: Eukaryota > Metazoa > Chordata > Aves > Falconiformes > Falconidae > Falco > Falco punctatus. The sequence continues at coordinate 104,569,716 of NC_137582.1, forward strand.
TTCTGCCTGTGACTATCTAGGAAGGGAGGGAAGGAAGGAGATTTCACCACAAACCAAACTCCAGTCCAGCCATAATACTCCAGTGATCAGAGCAATGCCAGAGTGGGCTGCAATCTCTCTCTTCCCTCCTCCAGAGCAGCAGCAAGACCAGGATACAAACAACAGGGGACAGAGTCTCAGTGCTATCATTTTCCAGCCTCTTAGGCCAGATCCTTTAGCACATACAAGGTCGGCAGCAAATCCAAATGTTTTAACTTAAGTTCCAAATTCTTGACCTTTGTTCCCTAAAGAGGCTGCAAACCAAACATATTAACAAAACTCTATTTTTGTTCTTTCACTGGTGCAAACAAAACAATCCAGGAGCTCTTTGTACTTGAATATCTGTGTATTACATTGTACTTTTTTTTTTTTTTCAGAAGGTATCCAACAAAGTTTACATGCGAGGTTTGAGTGGATAATATGTATTTAACTTGTAAATGTGGCTGAGTTGAAGTTCTATTTAATTTTCTAGCTGTGGATGATGTTCAGTACTGTAGAATGGGCAGCTGTCTGCGCATTCGTGCGTGTGTTGGTTTGGGTTTTCTAGCTGTTATTGTTTTGTTTCAGGTTTGCTTTCATTTTGGGAAGATTTGTATCTAGTAACTTAACCCCAAAAGTGTCTATTTATTAGGACAGAATTGCACTAGGGAATGTCAAAAGCACGTAGTATGCTGGGAGGCAGGAGGGTCATGAGCCCCTATGAACACGTTGACTTTGAAGATGGTCACCACAATATTTTTAACTGGGTTTCAACAGCGATACCTGCAATGTATCAGAAGGGAAAAGCCCCTCCCTATTACTGTAAGAGTTCCCTGGTGGACTTCTGTGAGACTGGACAATTGCAATACATGTTCTTCTGGAACATTTTTCTTCTCTCTTTCTTTGCCATCATCTGGTTTAATGGAGATGAATTTTTGTCTGTGTTGCTGTGGTCCTTTCCAAAGCCCTTCCTCCCTGGAGGGCTCTGGGGCCCTGGGTCCAGGATGATTTCCAGACAGTCTGTAGTTCAGGTCAGGCACTCGTAAACACCTAATCTTAGAGCAAAGTCTCTCCTGCGTTCGTCAGGCAATGAGGCCTGGCTAGAGGTTTAACGCCGAAGCTAATTGGACTTTGCCTCAGCCCTGTTTTCTGGGGGTCTTGGAAAGATGCTGTATAAAATCGGTTGGTGACTCCAAATGGCTCCGTGCACTCGTGCATGCAATGCCTGTGCCGTGCTGTGATTCAGGAGGGTCCGTGCTGCCTGCTCTCCAGCCTGGGGAAAACCTGGGTGAGCTGAGTGGGGATGCCCTGGCCAGCCCCAGCGCTGGGTGGGGTGCAGACCTGAGCCCCCCAAGGGCTGCCAGGTGGTGCAGGGTTTGGCTCTGCCTCTGCTGCTTTGTCAGTCTGACCTCACTTCTCGGCAGCTGCCTTCTAACAAAGCTGGTTGGGAAGGGGAGCTGGCCACGGCAGGGGCTTGCTTGGCAAGGAAATACTGTCCTGAGGACTGCATCCAGATGCCCGTAGGCAACTTCTGTCTCTGCATCTGCTCTGGGCAGAAAACCAAGTGTCCTGGCTGCCTCTGCAGTTATTCTGCAGAGAAGACCAGTGAGGAACTGGATATGGCCCTCAGTTTGTAAGTGCAGTACTCTCTTAGGGCTGGGAGCAGCAGGGCAGGCAGAGGGCTTGCCTTCTCAAGCACACTGCTCTGTGCAAGACATCAGCTGCTGCAAGGTGCTGACACTTGGGAAGATGGCAGGTGTTGGTGCTGCAGCCAGAAGTGCTCAAGACACCGAATAACCAGACAGGGGGTGGATGTGTTGGCCGCAGAAGCCCGGTGGGTCTGTCCCTCAGCGAGCAGCTCTCCCAGGCTGCAATGTGCAATCACATTGATCGGTGACAGTTACACGTGTGCACAGGACCACCAGTAGCAAGGTGCGAGATCCTGGTTTCAAAGTGCCTGCAGAGACATGACACAGCTTCTAAAGAAATTTTTGTCCTGCTCCTAGAGTGGCAACTTTCCTCCCTGACTACATCTGGGCTAAATTTGTCACTCTTTCAAATGCTGCCCTTTCAACATGCAAGCTGCTCATTTCTCATGCTTCCAGCATGCCTTTCTGTGCAGCTGCTGTGGTCTGTTTGGCTCTTATTTTGGGTCCTGAACTCCATCTCTGTGCTCGTGCATCTGTGCCTGAGTTACTGCCTTATTCCTGCCATACTTGTGGCGCAGACTGTAGCTACCTCCAGCTGCTGCGCAGCACAGAACATGGCATTGCAGGGATGGGGTGTGAGCATGCCCTTAGCAAACAGGCAACCATCAGGGGCTTGTGCCGAGAGTGTGGGGTTATGGCCGTACACAGGACCTGAGTGTCCCCTCCCTGAATGCTGCCGTCCTGTAGACCACTAATGCCTGCTCCCTGCTGTTTTTTCACTGCTACCCAGCAGCAATTAAAGATTGTGCTAACAAACTGCCACTGAAATGGTTACATAGCCTCTGCCATACAAGCAGCTAAAGGAGTTTCACTTATACCCTTTCCCAGCTGGGTTTAGCTCCCCTAGGAGCAGCAGTTCTTCCTGCTTTCCCTCTGTCTGTCCCTACTTTAGAAGGTTGTACAGTTTTGCTAGGCCGGTATAATCAATGCAGAGCCATTTATGTGTGTGTACACAAGCCCTAAAATGTTTTCAAACCAGCCCCATAAGCATCAGACTGGCCAAGACCCACACCCAGGCTCCCCAGCACAACCTGGTTTCCCACTTGAGTCATCACTTTTGCCATCCATTGGTTTTCTGCTGATGGTTTCCAATCCAGATGTTGACCCAGGCGGCTCTGTAGCAGGTGGGAACAGGGCTGTGTTTGTGAGCTGTGTTCGTGGACACCTGCCTTGGGACCGTGAGAACCCCAGCTTTTCCTCCAACACATTTCTCTTAGGCTTTAAAAGTAGAGGGTTTAGTTAAAGTGGCATTAGACGTCTCAGCACAAGTTGCATTAAAATGGCCACTGTAGTACCTGTAAACACACAAAATACCTCTCATTTCCTGGAAAAATAAATTCGTCCTTCACAGACTGGCTGCAGAAAAAATAGGATCTGAACCAGGTCACCACAAACTGCAGGCCCAGTGCTCTGGAGCTGCCAGCAAGCCCATACACATCCCACTGCTCAGCTTGGTCACAGCATAGCTGCATCTTTATTCACAGAGGCAGATGAAAGGCACGAGATGATACTAGCTGCCAACAATCACCCTCTGACAAATGATGTCTCCACCCCCCTGCTCCCTCCAAGTACTAAAAGTCCTGAATCAAGTCCCCCCTTCTGAAACCATAGCTGGAAAAACAGAGCAGTTATTGAAACACCATGCACTGCTGTATTTCTCTCTGCTTTCTGATTTCCAAGCCACATTTTCAAACTTCTTTTGCTCAAAGAATAAACAGCAGAGAGGTGTTTTTAGAAAAAAGAAAAGTGGAGCCTGTGACCTGCTCCTTTGGCTTCAGGAGTTTGGAGAAAAAAAAACCCATAAGTGAAGACACGGTGTAGCTGCCATGGAGCAGCCCACCTGGCCGGCTCCCTCTCCTTTGCTGTGCGTGGATGTGCCAATCTTCTTGTTGTGTTTTACAAAGACATTTGAGGTTTGGGAATTCCTCGGTGGACATTTTCTATGAACGTGTCTTTTCCTGTCAGCTGCCTATGAGTGGCTGCCTGGAACAACAGCTGACGTTGGAGAAGGACCTGCTCGGAAAACCTGCTCAGAAAACCCAGCGCCTCCCTTGCAGAGCTCTTGGTCCCCTGAGGAGCTGAGGATGTGCAGGATTTGCCCTCGTCTGTGATGAGCAACTCCCTCACCGCCCTGTGGGTGGGGGAAGCCACCAGAGAAAGCCACGCTCGGGCTGAAGCAACTGGTGCTTCTGTCAGTCCCAGATCAGAGGGAGGTCACTGCTCCCTCTGCTCTGCCTGCCGCCCGCCGGGGCTGCACTCCGCCTCCGGCACAGCACCACCAGCCATCAGAAATATTTTTGAAGTGCGGGGAGAAGACGGTCATGACTCAGAAATGGCCTAGCAGGAATGTCCGCGGGAAGCTTTGCTCTAGTTTTATTACAGAGAGATGAAGCAAAAATAAGAGTGAAGGAACTGCTCCAGCAAAACTGATGGCTGCAGAAGAGGGAGGAGGGCGAGCCGCAGCCCTCTTCCAGGCTGGGACTCCAGCAGCCGAGTGGCACGTGATGTATCAAGGCCAGATGAAATACGGAGGCAGTTCTTGAGGGTGCACCTGCCTGACTTTTTCATCTGCTTGGCAAGACAAGGTGTCAGATGTGGGAGCTACGTGCAAGGCAGAGAAGTGGGGTTGGATGGCACGGGTCCCACCGCCAGCACTGCCACTCTCTTTGGTGAAGGGAAAACAAATCTCACAGTAGCAAGGATGCGCTGAAAAGGTCGTTTCTATTGTGGTGGCTGCTGCTATTGCAAAAGATGGTGAGCTCGCAGCTCCTCCCTCCAGGGTGAGATACAGGCAAGATGACCTAGCCATGGAGGGAGAGGAGAGAGCTTAAAAGGTCGGAGAATAAACCAAGCATTAAAATTGCCAGCAAGTCCAGGCTGGTTTTCCTGAAGGACACTAGAGACGTTGCTGCTTGACTGAGCACAGTAGACACTCCCAGACCTGATCTCCTGATACCATCAAGATCTTTCATAATTCCTTTAGCTTCTGCAGTGGGCTGAAAATACCTATCTTCTGAAATATTTACCTCGTCCACTTCTTCCAGTAGAGATGAAAAGGAGTGTGAAATGCACCTATAACCTGATGGATCATCTGGCAGCTTTGGTAACTTTTAGCAGGGGGAGGTGCCAAATCCCATTTATGTCTCCAAGCCCAAGCTCTAAAGGATCGGACACCAATTATCACAGACAGGCAAAGGGAGATCACTTGCTGGGAGAGGTGACAGGCACCTTGTTATCTACAGCATAATATGAGTACTGAGCTCTTCTGGGTAGAAACTTTGCATGAGTTTTTGAACAGTAGGATAGAGGCATCGAGAGAGTGGGATACCCTATGTCCCTTGGAGTGGGAAAACTGAGACTCAGTGCTACCATGCCTTTCCCAGCTCAAGCAGGTCAAGGACCACCAGGAGGCAGCTTTTCCCGCCCCAAGTGCAGCTCACCCATGGACCAGAGCACTGGGGGTACAGAGCGTGACCTACCATTCCTGCTTCTTGCAACATCTAGATCTGATTCCTTTCTGAACTGTATCTGGTATTACTACCGGCATGCAAAACAGCTTTCCTGCAGCCTCCCGTCAGTGCCATGCCCGCCCCGTGTAGTTCACAAAACCTGACAGTAGTCTCCGACTGTAGCCTGACCGCCTGCAAGCAGTGGAACGAGCTGGCTTCCTGCAAAAATCTTGCACAGAGCCTTCAAACAATGGTGGCAGGAGAGGATGAGCAAGTCTCTTCCCAGTGGTGATTTAGCACCTACACATCCACTGCGAAGTTCTCCAGCCCAGCCTCAACTGACTGAGCTTCCTCATTCCTCACAGGGCGCCCAAGCAGTGAGCTGAAACAGCAGCACTCCCATTGCAGCAAATGTCTGCAGCTTTGGCTTGTGGGGAGCAGCTGAGACCGAAACCACTTCCCCTGGGAAGATGAGGTCCCCAAAGCAAGGACATTGCTTAGAAAAGAGCCAGCTGACATGGGTACATGCAGACTCGTCACATCCCAGCACAGAGCCCTGCCCCCATTCAGACCTCCCTGGCGGGGCTAATATCATCATAAGTGTTTTCAGCATTATGGTTTCTGGCCAGAAATCTTCCGGTGAGATCTACAGACCAACTTTTTAATCCCTGAGACGCTGAGATAAACCAGAACAGCTTTCCCAACCTTTTTGCCCAGGATTAAATTCAGTGACTTTTAGCACAATCATTCATTGACTGCCAGAATGGCACCGCACCTGGGAGTGCTGTACATGGCTGAGAGGGAACGAAATGTTCCTGCACCTGCAAAACAAAGGGAAAACATTATTTCCTCCAGATTTGTGTGACAAAGCTCGAAAACACAAAATCTGAAAAATTCAAACCAGGCAAGAAGTCAGCACTGACCGTTCAAGGATTTAGCTGTGTCCCTTACCCTGGGGACTTCACTCTGCATGAGGAACTAGGGAGGGAGAGCCAGAGCCCCTTGAGACAGGAGCTGGCAGTTCCAGAGACCCTTTCCTTTCAGCAAACCTGTCTGCTGCCCTCCTCTGACCTTCTTCTGCTTTGCTCAGCCCCGTGTGACAGTCTCCCAGGAAAATGTCGCATAATGAAATTGCCTGATTCCTCCAGCTGTTCCCCCATTACCCACCCACCATCCAAGGCTGCTGTATTTCCACCTGCCACTGAGATCGCGGAGAGCGCTTAATGGATTATGGCTGGATAAACAGTAAAACTGAGCATATGTGAACACTTCAGCCTCCCCTGTGCCTCCCGTGCTCCTGCTCAGTGGATGGAGAGGTCTGCCGGGCACATCTTCCAGGGCCTGAGGCTGCAGTGCCAGGCATTCCTGGATGCAGCTCAGGCTGGAGAGCTTGGCTGCATCGAGGGGGCTGGAGAGGTCAGAGGCGATGAGGATCAATGGATGGAAGCTGGGAGCTGCTGCTGTGCATTGACTTGTGCTCGCTGGTCTGTTCAGGGGGGTCCCAGGAGGAGGTGGCTGGAGGGTTGTCAGGAGTGGGACTCTGCTCGAGTCCTGAGTGCTTTTTAGACAAAAGAGAGGGCAGAGCTCACTGGATCAGGCCATTAGCTACATGTGACAGACAAGATGTGTCTCAGGTAGGCATGGGGACTGAGCCAAAGAAGAGGAGAAGCAGCCCATCTCCCTGCACACGCTGTCCTCAGGGCTCCTCAGCCAGCACATCAACCCCTACATTTTTGTATCAACAGACACACGATGGACTGGTTTCTCATTCTTTAAAACTCAGTACTCATTCAACAGCTTCACACATAAACAATATAGACAGAAGTATGTACACAAAAATATTAAATGAGATAGATCTTTATTAGAAGCTTCCAGCATATTTTATCTGTTCTCCTCCTCCACAAAACTCCTCTTAACTGCATACGCAGCTGGTATAGTCCATACAGAGCCTGTACGTCTCTCTCTTGCTATTTCCTGCTACATATCTCACTGTACAATTGCACAGTGTTCTTTCTTATCAGCAATAATACATGGTCGTCAGTACAACTCTACACACATTAAAATTGCATGGCACTCTGCATTGCAAGGAAAGAGCTAAACCTCTCCTCTCTGGTTTCATAAGGCAAACATTGCCACAATGTTCCTATAAAGCTCATAAGCAGATCCACACAGGTATTCTGGGCAGGTTTCCCCCGGTACCTTTGTGGATCTGGTCCCTAAGGGCTTAAAAAATCTCACATTCATGTTGTTACCAGACTTGGAAGTGCAGAAACCCCCTCATTAATAATGCCCTTTAGTGATCAAGAAGGCACTAGAAACCGGGAAGAACCACTTATTTTTAATTTTTCACCGCACTTTCCATTCTGAGTCCGCTCCAGCCCTCTCCAGCCCCACAGGTTACACACCCAGCCACAGCACCTCCTCACCCAACATCTCCTCCCAGCCCACTTTATGTCTCTGTGATGGGAGGCAGCAGAGGGACCAAGCTGTATATATAGACCCTTCCTCTGGTGATTGTCAGAGCCATACATGTACACATACCTTTTCCTTCTCCTCTCCGACATGCTCCTGTCTTTGTCAGGGCTCTTTCCTGAGGCTCCCCGGTGCTCGGCCCCTTTCCCTGCTGGTCTTGCAGCCTCTTCTGTCCTGCGCAGCCTCCTGCAGGGCCCTTCCCAGCCACCCTTTCCCCTGGCCCTGGCTCCATGATACTTGCCTGTCCTCTGCCTATGGGAGTGGGATGTGACCTTGCAGTGGGTGCTCCTCACCGGCAGGGACAGACACCGCATCTGTGGCTCTGGCTCAGCGGGACTGAAGGCGGCCACATGCAGCAGAAACCCTATCTCAGCCTCCTGAACTGTTAGACCGAGCCATGACTTCTTGGAGTGAAATCCAAGAGGATGAGTCCTCCTGCAGTGAGCCAAACTGGTCATGGGAGACTTGGCCCTTGCCAAGCGAGTGGCCCCTCTGTTGCCTTTAGCTGCTGCCCAGCTAGCCACACACAGCCAGCACATGCTTAGCAAAGCACCATGTTTGGGCAGAGACAGCTCTTCCCCAAAGCTCTCTCCTCTCTTCCTTCACAGATATCCCAGCTCTTTCATAGGAACAAAGCACTTTCCTGGTTTCTTTTGCTCTCTCTTCCCTCCGCCCCCTCAGTGCCTTCCTTTGCCACCAGCTGCCTTCAGCAGGGAGGATGGACAAGCAGGACCCTGCAACTGATGGTGTGACTACTCCTAGGAGATAGGACAAATATGCAAGAAGTGTGCAAAGAAAGAACAGAGCCAGCCCACGCTGGGCTCCTCTTCAGGTACAAACTGCCTACAGTACTGTAAATGACTATCACTGGAAGGGTCCTGCTTCCTGTGACATCCTGTCCCCTTAGGGATGGGTCCAGAGAAGTTTTGGTGCTGGGATCCAGGCTTCTCACGATGCCCAAGAACAAAGTCCCTGGCCTCTGCCTCCACCGTCCTCGCATGTCCTTGGGAAGCACCTCTGGTTTTGTGCTGGGCTAGGTCCGGAGGTGTCCTTCTCTGACCTGCCTTCGGAAGTAGCGGATAGCAGAAAGCGTGCCAAAACTTGCCAGGAACACTGGAAAAGAGCGCAGCACATTTCCAGAATGAGTCTGGGTGCTTCTTCCAAAGCCAGGGAGTTGGTGGAATCACCACCCCTGGAAGCATTCAAAAAATGTGTAGATGTGGTGCTTAGGGACATGTTTAGTGGTGGGCTTGGCAGTCCCAGGTTAACGGTTGGACCTGATGAACTTAAAGGTCTTTTCCAACCTAAATGATTCTGTGATTCCAAACCTGATGGTCTTTCTCCAAACTTGAAGATCACAAGCTACGTGGCTCACTGTAATCCATAGGTCCTGGGGTGTGTGGGTGTGTGTGTCACTCCCCTCCCTTTCCCAGTCCCTTCCTGCCTTTGCTTTTCATCCCCACCCCACCATCCTTGTTCCCAGTGCATTCACTCCTGAGCTGTCCAAAGCCTGGCCAACTGCATCTAGCCCTATAGTCTGGGCACAGGAATCACACCACCATTTCACAAGAAACAGCTGTTTCTGAGGGAAACACAACATAGACTTCATGCGTGTGGTAGAGATGAGTGGTGGTTAGATATACAGCTTCATGTGGAGATCTAGTGGGTCTAATCTCGATGAGAAAGCCACAGTAGGGCTTCAGGACAGTCCCTTCATTTTCTACTTCTGTTTGGACCAGGAATATGCCAAGAAAAATATAATTTTGTGGGTTATCTGCGGATACTCTGATCCCAGCCAAAAGCAGAAAATACCCAAAACGCAGAATCAGAAAATGTAGATACAAAAAATAACTAATGGAGATGATACACAGAATCAAGCTCTTCTCTGTACTTTTAGCTAATATTTTTAGCATGGCTTATAAAAGAGGTTAAACCCCCTGATATGTGCCCAAGCAAAACTGGGAACCCAAGCCATGCCTTTGGATTTCCCAGTTTAAATTCAGACTTGATTTTGGTTTATGTGTTAGAGCCTGGGACATAGACAGGGAAATTTAGCTTGTTAGAACCTAAAATGCCAAAAAAGAATTGCCCAGGACGTTAAGCTGTCTCTCGCCTCCCCTCCTCACCTGGGTGCTTACTGCACGTTGGGTGCTGGGTTATGCAATCCTGAGGGCACAAGGCCGTTACGTTTTTCACACCCTCTCTAAGGCCACATCTACCACCTAATACTAAGAAGGCAAGGAGGAGCAAGCCAAAAGCTCCTTGTGATGATTGCACGGAGCAACTTTAGCTAATGAGCTATTCTCAGCTCGGGGTGTCAGCTTCCTGTGTGACCTTAGCGGGGAACATTCCTCCCCTGGACAAGCAGCGGGAAGCCCTGACCCTGGCATCTCACCCCATGGCAGGGGCTCTTCGGTGCCCATGGGCTGGACCCTGCGCTCAGCTGCTGCCACCAGGGCAGCACTGCTGCACTCACTTGTCCCCTGCCCTGCTCACCCAGAGACCCGCACCCCTTGGGCCACAGCTCGGCTAATTTGTGTTGCCTGAGCTTCCTCTCTCCCCACCGGTTATTCAAGTGCTGTGGTTGGAGAGGAGGGGAACTGGCAGAGCTCTGTTTACTTGCAGGACTCAGTGCACCAGGGTAACACTTCAGCTAAGCTGTATTTAGAAAAAAGATTATACCTTTACAGCACATTAGAAAAATGCATGTGTTTGTCCCAGCTCAGATGATGGGAGGCTAAACCTGCATCCTCAAGGTACCGATTCAGCTTCTAACCAGCATGGATCCTAAAGAAGTCTCTCTTCCTCTGACACACTGGTCCTGGTCCCTGTCAGAGGCTGGATGGAGCAGGGCCAAAGCCAGGAATATGGACTTGTCCTACAGTTCAGTTCAAGTCAGCAGCCGCTTTGTGTGGGGAAAGGGCAACGTAAGTGAGTAGGAGTCAGGGCTGCCATTTCTATAGGAGAGAGAAGGTATTAGAAAGTAACGGGACAGTTTGGAAAAGCAGGAAAATGACTGCATTTTCCCACAGGGAGTGTTAGAGTGTTAGCATCCCTGCCTTTCTCCTCACTATGACTTCCATGGGGTCCTTTCCCACCCCTCTCCTGCCAGGCTGGGCACCATACGTACTGGTCTTCCAGGCATCCGGAGACTGCAGGTCAGAGGTCTTCACTGCCCAGGACGCAAAGGCACAGAAGACAAGGCACATGTCTTTGTGGGTCAGCGCCAGCGGAGCCTCAGGCCTCCCTGTGAGAAGAAGAGCATGAGGCTTGGGGTTTTACACTACCGCCTCTGCCACAGCAGGCTCCAGCTGCGTCAGGGCAGCGAGTCCCTTGCGCTCCCAGAGAAATACATCCTTCTCACACATTCACCCTCCCAGAAGACCTTTTTTCACCATTGGTCAGGTCAAACATGTCTATTTAGGACTTGGGTATGTTTCCTAAGGAGCGGGGCACATTTTTCACCCCTCTCAGTTTTACACTTCGTTAAGAGCCCAAGGCAAGTATTTGTTAATGCTACCCATGGTCCTCAGAGGCACAGCCAGTGTGTCACTGCTTCCAGGACCTCTGCCTGCCTCACCACCTCCTGCCCACCTTCCCAGTGCAGCCCTGTACGGTGCCTGGAAGGGGGTCTGGGGGGTAGATTTAGGAGAGAGCAGTTCCTGGGGTGGCGGCTGATGCACCAGGGCTGCAGGCAGGTCTCTCTGGGAAAGGTCTCTTTCCTGCAAGACAATGTACCAAGGCACATGCATCTCTAGGACAAGCATACGCCCCCCGAGAAGCACCAGTGCTCAGCATCTCTCCTTGGATCCCACCTCACTCCCGCTGCCTGCTAGGTCCAGGGAGGGAGACAGCCCTAAGTGCTCTGCATTTTTTTCTTTGCTGGAGTTCCAAGCCTGGTACAACCTGAAGGCATGTTGCAAAAGTAGGTTATTTTTGCTCCTATGTTTATTTGATCAGGCTTTTAATTAAAACGGGTTTATTAATTATCTACAATGATGGCAAAGGGGGTTTTCTCTGTGCAAACAGATCGGAAGCTCTATTTTGAGGCACCCTTTGGGATGACTCATTCATTGTTTGGGTTTAATATTAACTATGAGGCGCTGTGGCTGTAAGCATCATATAAGCTTTAAGATAAATATGCTGGCTGTCCTAGTGGGTCAGACTTGCTGTCCCTTCGTTCCTGTTTCTCTTACCTTCCTCCAGTAACAGTTAATGTCCAGGTAACCTCTGAGGTCAAGGGTGTTTTTGACATTAGCATGTGTTTTAAAGTCCCCACACACCTCTTTCGGCTGGAAGCCTTGGACTTGTCCCACTCTGTGCACACCCTTTCCCCCACAGATATTAGATGGATTAGCAGCCCAGCAGCCACTGCCTTATCTCAGGGGCAGGAGTTCTTTGGTACAGAAGGATTTTGCTGCTCTGCCTCCCACTCCCTCATCAGAAATACAGGTATGTGGTTCTGCAGGCAGTTGGATGGTGGTGGAGTAGGGGATTCCTGTCTCTACCAGACCCTGCAATAGCACCAGCCATGTTCAATGCAGCTGTCCACTTCAGTAAGTTTTCCTTGGTCAGAGGGCAAAAGAATAGATTAGAGCCACAGTAAATTATATGCATTCAGGGGGGACAACTGAATCAGCTAGGACAGGGACTTTAGGCCAGAGTGAATTTCAGCCTGTTGCATGCATGCTGTCATGACCACCTCTGCTCCAGGACCAGGGTTCGTGGAGAGAAGAGCGAGTTATGCACAGGATATACCCAGATTCCCTGTCCATGCCTCCTGCAGTGCTGGGAGCCAGCCCGTGGGGTCTGGCCAGCAGTACTTGCTTGGCATAGGGACAGTGTGAGCATCGCAAGAGAGAGCCAATGTGACACAGCATGTCGTGGTGGTGGCTTTAGCCGCGCTTCCCCTGCTAAACCCAGGGCTGCTGCGTGGCAAGGTGAACATGCCAGGAGGGTGATTTCAGAGCAGCTACACCTGGCAAAGCCCACCAAAAAGCTCCCATTTGTAAGGCCGCTGCAGCTGGAGTGGCGCTGGCTGCGGCAGGGCCAGAGCTGGCTACCAGGCTTCCCCAGGGGCAGTGGGAGCAGGGGAGGTCACACAAGGCAGAGGCACATCCCTGAGTGCAGCAGCAAGTTGGGGCTGTCGGGCGGGGGGTAGCAGTGCTTTACCTGTCAGTGCAAGGGCCATGTCCAACGTTTCTGGCCGTGCCTGGCCTCTTCCCAGTGGGACGAGGGGGAGCTTCTCTCCAGATCCTCTCTGCACAAAAGACTGGGGGGCAGGGGCCTGGCCTCTGATGAGGTGCATTGGCCTTTGCAGGAAGGACTTAAAAGCCCCTACGGCCTTCCTCACCTCGGAGGTTGGAGTGATTGAGAAAATCTGCCTCCAGCCTGCCCTGTTCCCAGGCCTGTCTGGAAAGAAGTGTTCATACACCTCAGGGACTGAGATAACCAGGGAGTCTTTGACTGGAGCTGAGTTGGAATCCTCCTTTTGCAGCTGAGTGTGGTCCAAGCTGCTGAACTTCTTTCGCCTCCTGTCTTTACTCTTGACTTTTTTCCTGTTTCCTTCTGGTTCATTGAAAAAATATTCATACAGTTCAGGCAGGGACATTTCCCTTTCCAAGGGTGCTTTCTCCCCCTCCACTGAGTTCTCCACTCCTTCTTCTTCCCCTTGGGAGTCACAGAACAAATACTCATACATCTCAGGCCAACTCACGTCCAGGGTGTCTCTCCCTGCAGAGGCCCCGGCTGCAAAGCACGGGGGGGGCAGCTGCCCAGGGATCTCAGCTGCAGGCTCTCCATGAGCTCCCTCAGCAGCATCTCCTCCAGAAGCTGCCACACTCTTGGGAGGGAGAGGCTTCCCTGGTATCTCCTGGCATGCCGCTCCCAAAGGAGCCATGGCTTCACTGGCAGGGATCGCCAGCACATCGTCACACACACCCAAGGCACCAGCCTGCCCTGGCTTTGAATGCTTGGTGGCCTTCGCCTTTCCCAGGGGCTGTGCCCCTGGCTCCTTTGCCTTCTGCTTCGGGGGAGCGCCCACGGCTGGATCACCCTCATCCACACCAGGGCTGGGCACTGGCCGTTTGCTCTCCCCTGCCTCCTCGCTCCCCAGCTTCACAGGAGCTGGCTTGGCCGCCTTCTCCTTCCCTTTGCTCTTTCGCGAGGACAGTGGCGAGCTTAAAGGTGCCTTTATGGGTACCACGGTCCCCTGCGCTGCAGTCCCTGCAGTCTCCCTGTCCCTCTGGGCTGCCTCTGTGGCACTGGCTCCACGTTGCTTGCGGCTCTTTCTCAGCTGTCCTGGCACCTTGGGCCTCACGACCTCCGGGGAGCCAGCCGGGGAGCTCGGCTCGGCAGCCGCTCTCTCCCCGCTCGCCTCCTCCTGCGCTGGGCAGCTGGGCGCTCTGGGCGCAGTCTCCAGGGCTGGGCTTGGGGGATGGTCACGCAGAGGTCCCCGTAGCCCAGACTCCGAGCGGGAAGTGTTGCTAGGACTTTTCCTCACTGAACCCTCTGGGGAGGCAGCCAGTGCCAGCGACCTGCCTTGCGTTGGCGTCCCCGGTTGTGCTACCACTGGGCTGCCATAGGGCTGCTGCCCTCCTGCATCCCTTCCCTGTTCAGGGCCGCTGGTTCCAGCCGGGTGGCTGGGAGGCTCCATGGCCTGACTGTTGCTGGCTGCTCCTTTCTCCGATGCTGATGCCAACTGCAGTGCTGCTGCTTCACATGCTGCGTCCTGTCCTGAGCTGCTCTCGGCTGTGCCGTCAGTGGGGCCAGCAAGGGTGGCTGCAGGGGGACAGGGGAGCTGCCTCCCCTGCGTGCTGGGCATTGGAGCAATCAAAGGGCAGCTGGGCTTGTCGCTCTCACACAGAAACCTGCCGACCGAGCCCAGGTCCGCTTCGTCCTCGCTGCCCGAGAGAAGCTCCGGCAGGGAGAGATGCCCACCAGCAGGCCAGCGCAGGGAGGCGTCTCCAGGCACCCCACGTGGGACAGAGCTCCCCGTGCCAGGCCCTGGCCTGCTGCCCACCCTCACTGTGATCTGCCCATTTGTGCTGGCACGGCAGTCCCTCCCCGGCACGCCGTCCCCTTGTTCAATGTCACTGAGACACTGCTCCTCAGCCGTGGCCAGGGCGGCTGGTGCTAGGTTGCATTCTTCCGACGCCAAGAAGAACTCAGCCCAGTCCCTGTCATTCAGCTGGATGCTGTACTCAAAGTTGTCCATGCCTGCAGCAGCAAAGCAAGAGGAGGGGGCCAGAGAGATCAAGGCATGAAGAGGGGGTATCAGCATCAGCAGACATAGCAGAGGTATATGCCCCAAGCTTTTCCCCCCAGATTCCTGCCCTGCTTCCCTGTCATCGGCATTCACTCATCCTCACTCATTTCCAGCCGAAAATGGTGGGAGGTGAGGGCAGCTCCTGGCAGGCTCAGCCAGACAGGTACGGTTGTGCTGGACCATAACCCAGCCAGCAGTGACAGAGACCATTACCACCCCCCTCAGGTCCCTTCTGCCTCTGCTCCCCGAGCACAGCAGCACAGATGGGGTGGAATTCTCTCCACAGCAGCACAGCAGTATTGCACTTTACATACCCCTTTCCTACTCCTTTTGCCTTTAAAAAAGTGTGGGGGGGATATGCTCGTGAGCATTCCTGCTGCCACAGCATCATGCATGAAGGTAGCACGAAGCACAGTCCAAACAAGGACATTCCAGCCAGACATGGCAGCTCCGTCCATACCCATGGCTCTCGGGAGGGAGATGCAACAGAGCCCAAAACCAGCAGAGGGGATCCGACGGTAGGAGAAGAAGCAGAGAAATCACAAAGCTGCATCCTACCTGTACCACAATCTAAGCCAGTGATGGAGCCATTCAAAGAGCCACGCAGAAAAATCCTTCCAGCACAACATGATGCTGTACCCTTGATGGGGGCAGAGAGCTCGGCTCCAGCACAGATCCATTCAGGGGCTAAAAATAGACACCTCCCCCTCCCTCCCCAGTGTGTCACTTGAGATCCGAGTGTGATGGGTTCAGAGAGGGCAGGCCCATATATAGAAGCTGGTGGGGAAGATGTGAGGGTGCCAGCCAATGTGTTTCTGTCCCACAGCCTCTGGGGTCTCTGAGACCACACCTGATGCCCACTGCTCTGTTCTGCCCTCTGCCTGGGGTTATTCTATGGGATGACCAGCAGGGAAGGGGCCCAGGCCCCAGAGCTCCAGCCTTTAGCACAAGGCGCAGCATGACATCTGGATGGCTTTTTACAACATACCCACCTCTTTGCCTCAGCCTGCAGGTTACCCATTTCTAAAGTGACAGAAACATGCCTTGGGGTGTCATTTGTCTATGTACTCATAGGGCACTTATTGCCAACCCACCGCAGATTCACATCAAAGGACCACAGCCAGCATCACGGTCTTATGACAAGCCTTGCGTGGTGCGTGGCAGCCATCCCATGCACCCCAGGAGCATC
The DNA here is from genome assembly GCF_963210335.1 of Falco punctatus. Lineage (NCBI taxonomy): Eukaryota > Metazoa > Chordata > Aves > Falconiformes > Falconidae > Falco > Falco punctatus. The sequence goes on from NC_137582.1 coordinate 104,585,820, forward strand.
TGGTGCAGGTGGCAGAGGGAGCCATGGCTTGGAGACTCAGGGTGAGCCTGGCATGAGGGAGTTACAGGGAAGCAACTGGCTGAGGGTTGCCTGGCAGGTCAGCAACCATGGCCAGAAATAGCCCTCAGCTCCTGCAAGTGCTGGAGCCTGCCTCCTACTGCATGCCCTCCCTGTCCCAGGGTTCAGAAATAGATGCCCTGAAGTAGCTGCCTGCAGCACTGTGCCTGTGAGTGCAAGCCCAAGCCCAGCCCCAGGCCCTGCTGCCCCCAGAGGGGACAGCACTGCCCCCAGACTCCGGCCACCCCTTCTGTCTCTGGGCTGCCGTAGACCCAAACTGCAGATGGCCACTTGTGTAGATGCTGGGGGAGCCCAGCAGGACCCAGGTGCCCTGCGTCCACCTCGAGGGTGCCAGCAGAGCTGGGGTGCTGGCCATGCCACATGGCATGCTCCAAGGGGCTGGGGAACAGCACCCAGCTCCTGTCCCACAGGCTGGAGGGCAGCAGTGCCTCTTGCCCTGCCCTGCCAGCGCCTGCCATCCTGCAGGAATGAAGGTCCCCGGCGTGGCTGCCTTCCCGCACGGCACTGCCAAGGAGTGAGCCAGAAGCTCGTAGCCCACCAACAGCTGGAGCTGAAGTGTGCTGCCCCACGCCACCGGGTAAATATTGACCAGGACACGCTTCCTTTCTCCGTGCTCCGGGCTGACGCACACAGGGAGCTTGTCAAGCCAAGAAAATATGGAAGGAAAGAGGTCTGCTGCCTTCCCATCCTATCTCATTTCTGATCTGGCTACACCCTTCTCCCTCTCCCTCCTCACACGCGCTTGCAGACGCAGAAGGGAAACCAACTGACTTCCTTTTCTTGGCTGCAGTCGACTTCCTTCCCTTTGAGTCCGGCAGCCGGGGTTAGTCAGAGAAACCTTTAAACTCTGCCTTGCGAACCACAGCAGAGAACATAAAAGAGACAGAGGCAGCGAGATGGAACTGGAAGCAAGCAGAGAGCTGGCAGCCCGCATTATCAATGTCGCATTTAAAGCCAGTGCTGGAGCAGCCACACACCAAACCCAACAGGAACTATACACACCCCACCACATGTTCCACCCTGACCTCAGAGACACAAACAAGTCTCGGCGCAGGAGACATCCAAGTATTTATTTAGCTGTCCAGGGTAAAGCCCACACACCATCCTTGGGGAAATTATGCATCTGCTAGCACTTCCCTGCCTTCCTCTGGGAGGACCATATAAGCACAGCGTGGACTCCAAGGGCAAGGCATGCTGCCCCAAGCCATGCAGGCTGCAGAAGGGACATTATGCTGTCTGTGAAGGACATCCAGCAGTTGCAGCCCAAACAGACCGTCTCTGATTACCTTCTGGCACCTGGTGCGTGACCCTGTGCCTCTCTGGGATACCTGGCTCCAGCCCTCCAGAGCTCTCTCCAGAGGAACTGGTGCCAGATGCTGGGATGCTGCAGGGCTGCTCCAGCACCTCCAGACCAACGTGACCGGTGGATGTGACCAGCTCAGCTACAGACAGGCGGGCACAGGCCTCTCCACCACCTCCCAGCACCTCCAGTATTGACACTTTGCTATTAAGGACATTATATAAATAACTAATGTCAACGTGTAATTAGAGAAGGGCCTGAAATAAAGCAGGAGATGAGGCCCTTCTCTGCCTGATGACATAGGACACAGCGTGGGAGAAAGAGCCAGAATCAAGGGCATGGAAAAGGGAGTGGGGCAAGAAAACCAAGAGTGCCGCAGAGGGGCATTTACATGGGCATAAAGACCCCTTCTGTGGCTTCAGGCTTGACATTTGTTACTCTCGGTGTAAAGGGACCACAACAGACCGGCAGAGGGGAGGGGAGCTATCAGACCTATATAGAATAATACTCTAAGATAAGCAATTTCCTATGCAGGAAACTCCGTACGGGAGAATTCTACCTTCACAGAGCTTTTAAAATCAGCACTAAAACAACATGAGTATGGGGGGTTTTGGCTGAATTCACTGCTGAGACAATGCAGACAGTGCAGAGAAATGTGGGTCTGATTACAAACACATCCACCCTGCCCTGATATAGACTTGTCACATGCTGCCTGTTAGGGGAGGAAGAGAGTGATGAGATTGCAGGAAAAGCAATGGAAAAAAAAAAAAAACCCTAGCCATAATGTGAAGAGAAATACGTCTGCAGCTTCAGGAGCAAGACGTCATTGGCCCTTGCTGCTTCCCACTGCCTGGGACAGACAGCTCTATTTGCAGCCACTTTCTCATGCTTTCTTCCGCTTTGGCTTGATCATCATCCTTCAGCCTCGGTCACTGATACAGCGTGGCCTTGTCTGCCTATCTCTGGCTGATCCCTGGACTCTGGTCTTCCGCTCTCAAGGCACTAGCCTTTCCATCTTACGATCTCCTCCGATTTGATTCATTTTCCCCCCTTCCATAAATTCCTGCAAGGTACAAACTGTCATGTGGATAGCTCAGCTCTTCATGTCCAAGAGCTGCTTGGGTACAGCTTTGACCTTGCACTGCTAACAGCCATGAGACCTCCCTTGTGACAGGGAGAGAGGAAACAGGGAATTTAGATCTGCCCCAAAGAAAGTCTAGAATTTAACAGTTACTCTATGCTGAGGAAGGGGTTAAGTCTACATTGAAACTCAAAGTGCAACCGAGCTGTAACCACCAGTCTGGTTTTGCTGGTTTGGGGGCAGGTGAGTGGCTAGGAATTATCACCCCCAAACCATAAGAGGTCTGCATTGTTATTGTCTAAACCCTTTAACTGTTTTGGTTTGGTGTTTTGGGTTTTTTTTTTTTGCCTGAAACTCAGTCCCCAGGCTCTCTAAAAATTCAGGCCCATGCCTCCCGCGCAGCCAGCAGCGGGCTCACTCAAAGGTCAGCCTGAGCTGACTTGAAACTCAGCCCGCATTTGCCTGAAACTCTGCCAAGCTCTTCCAAAAGGCTTGTATCCTGGCCTGAGTTTCGGGTTGCTAATCCAAGTCTCACTGGGTTTCAGGTTTCCGTGCAAGCTTTGGCTTTGCTCTACACAAGAATAGCCGCAGGCCACATCTATTCTGCTGGCTGGACCTTTCCTGCCAGGGCAGGGATGGCAGCAGGCAGCCACCTCAGTGCCAAGAGCAGGCAGGGCAAGCAGGGCACACAGCTGCCTCAGAGGCGCAGGACACAGGCTCCATGTCCATAACCCTGGGCTCACCGTCCCTTGGGGACAGGTTCTGCAACTCTCCAGCTTTGCCCCTCTCGGGGTGCTGCCAAGGGGCTGCGGGCACCATCCTGCCCCGGAGCACTGCACGGCAGAGGACGCAGCGGCACAAGCTATGGCCCTCGGAGCCCCAGGAGCAGTTGCTATAGCTGTCAGAGGACAGGCAAGACCTAAACTGCCATGAAGCTTAGCAGTGCAGTTACCCCGGTGGATTGTTTTAATCCTAAATCCAGCACAGTAATACCAGACCAGTGCACGGTCTGTTGTGGCTGTAAGTGTTTCTGGCTTGGGACCAGCAGCCGTAAGGGCAGGTGACCACTGTCATGTCACAGCTGCCTCACTTTTCATGTTGCTCACCAATGTGAGACAAACGAAGCATGCCAAGCTCTCTCTCTGCAAGTCATACCCGGACAGATAGAGCTATTCTATGTTTTTTACAAGGCCTGAAAAGAGGCTGCTGGGCTGAAGCTCCAGCTCATAGGAATCAGTTTCACAACTGAATGCAACCGCATCAGTATTTTACCTGTGGAACTAATTTTTCCTGCCATTTCCACTAGATGTCACTTATAGCCAGAAAGTTAGCAGTTTCCCCAGATTTTTAACCTCCTCCTGATGTGCAGAATTATGTCAATCCTAAAAAGGGGTCTTAGATGTCCAGGAATTAGGGCTGTAATGGTATTAGAGCAGTCAGGACTGCAGGCTGTAAGAGAGGGGTGTAGGGGAAGCAAACATCTCCTGAGCCTCCCATCCAGCTGGTGTGGTGCCTCTAGGAGAAAGGAAAAAGCTATGTTTCGTAAGGCTGGAAGAGCAGAGTCTTTGCTAACACTGACTTGAGCATGTTGGGAGTCTCTACAGCAAGCCTGTTGCGCTTTGCACTGTAATGGTAGACGTTCAGTGATCCACGCAGGTAGGTCACAGCTGTCACGTGTGGGTGTCCAAATCTCTGAGCCAGCAGGCAGCTCTATCTCTGCGGTCACCAACCCATCCTGAGTGCTTTGGGGTAAGGGCTGTTCTGCCTTCGCACATCATTTCACACATGAGGTACTTGGCCCGGAGCGGGGGCACAGTAATGCTGCTGCAATGCAAGGCAGCAATACCAGCAGTCTCCTGACCCTGGGGTCACAGCATGGACCGGCGCCAGGGTCACTTCAACCCTCTGGACAGCAACAAAACCACCAGCGGCATCTCCATCCTAGTGCCCAAGCAGCTGCCTCCCTCACCCCACAGCGCTGGAACTGCTTCCGAGTGCTGGCCCAGACCTTTCCTTCAGGGCTTTTCTTCATATGCAAAGCAGAGGGGTGCAGGCAGCCCAGAGCATTGCTGAGCCACCCCTTACACCCCCCTCCACCCCACAGCAGGACCTGCGTGCCCTCCCCATAGCCCTTTGCAGTCCCGTCCCCCACCCCCCGGCAGGCTGAGCCGGGGGGAGCTCCTCTCCCAGCCTTCCCGGGAGGCTGCCAGGGGCTCAAGGGCAGGAGCAAAGGCTCCTCTGTGTGTGCTCCCCCCACTGCTCCCACTGCCCCTACCCCAGCACGCTCCACCGCTGCTTCCTCTGCTGCTGGGGAGGTAGCACTGAAAGGGTGAGAGCTGCCCGAGCTCGACATGGGAGCAAGTGCGACTGCACCTCTCACTTCTGGGATCAGGCTTTCTGCAGGATGGGTGCCACTGTATCAGCTACTTCCAGCTTGCCACTAAGGGTTTAACCAGCTATTTTACCAGTGCTTAGCAAAAAAGTGGGGTTTTGGGCAATCCCAGATGGAGATGAGCTGGGGCTCAGACCCATGTGGTAAAGGTATAAAGGAAAACTCACAGGAGTGTGAGCTGGTGTCTTGGGCCACCTCTTTGCGGTTTTTATCCTGCACCCAACATTGCGATGTGAGGGAGAGAGGCTGCTTTGGGCTGGAGCGGCGTTGGGGAAGGCAGTGCTGGCCAGCATGCTGACCCTGGCCCTTGGGAGCAAGAGCAAGCTCTGGGATAAGACATGGAAAGAGAGAAGGACCTGAGGCTTTCTCACAGAGTGTCAACTTGGCGAAGCTGTTCCCTCCCCATTCTGGCTGTGGGCCTGGAAAGGGCAACGGTAGCTGGACCTGCAGCCACAGCTCCATTTTTCTGTCCAAGTTTCTGATTAATTATGTTTTGGGTTGAAAGGGCCTCCCACCCCAGCCCCAAATGCAAGCTGTTCCACATCTGCAGGACTCTGTCAGTCTTCAAGGTCCCGAGTTCTTCACCCCGCTGCTGCCCACCCCCTTCCAAACAGATCCTATTCCCAGCTGAACAGGGCATCGCGGTTGTGTTATTCTAACTCCCAGCGTATCGGCCACTCCACTGATCTCAGCCCACCCACTGTCAGCAGCTTCAAAGAGCAAAGGAGAGGTCAGGTTGCAAGCACAACAGACACCAGTAGCTCCTTGCACTCGGCTGCTCTGCTCACCCTCCCTCCCCAGGGCGCAAGAGTCCAGGAGCAAAGGCTCCCACTCCAGGGGAGGCTGCCTTGTGCAGCACTCCAGTCTGGCTTGAATTAAATCAGCCTTGGAGAACTGATGACATTAACCCTCTGAAGGCCGAGGCTGTAAGATGGGAATCCCAAAGCGCTCGTTTGTTATGGAGAGCTGCGCTCCCCTCTGCCCGTGGAAAGAGCTTTTGAAGCACCCAGGGACGTGCCAGCACTGCTTGCTGCAGCAAGGGAGAGTGATATTCGTGCCAGCTGTTGAGGAGCAAGCTGTGCCAACGAGCAGCACTGCAGAGCATTGCACTGTGCAGACTGATCCCCAAAGCCTGACAAGTCCAAATGCCACTGTCAAAAAAGCTAAAGCTCTCTGCAAGTTGACGGCTCCCAAGGACCTGACTACATCATTCACCTGCTTTTGAAATACGCTGCCTTCGGTCACCTGTGAATTAAAAGCCCTGATCCTCTGAATAGGTCTTCCCAGGGAGTTAATTTGTTTCCACATTTTGAATACAAAAGCCCACACAGAGAATCACGGCCAGGAGAATAACAGCCAGTGGTCCCTATCTCCTCACATTGATGACTGTTACAGAGGTTTCTGAGACAAAATTAGGATTAGAGCTGGGCCAGGACCACAACAATTCCTGATTATCCATTTGAGTGCCTAAGGCAGTGTGTGAGCTTGCAGGCCTCCCAGCAGCCAGGGTAGAGCAGCAAGTGTAAACCCCGAGTCTGGACAAAGGAAGGAGCCTGATTTACATCCCAGTAACACCTAGAGCTCCTGCCTGCCTGCCAGGGGGTGGGGGTTCTGCTGAGGGAGCCCAGTACGAGGGAGAAAAACTGCGTGGGCATGGAGAGAACAGTCAAACGTGAGGTGATGGGAGACACAGAAGCACAGGGCTGGGACACGATGTTCCAGCGATCACTGGTGTCCCAGTTTTGATGGCAAAATCAGAAAACAGAGCCTGGTTGGCTCCAGGGACCTGTACGCTGCTCTTGTCCACTAGACTGGGATGGCTCAACTGGCCTTCACAAGTCCTGATCTTAGATGTGGGATATCTTTGTAGTCCTACGGTCAGGGAACAGAAACATCTGGACGTGATTCCTCTGCCCTCTCTGCAAAGCCTAAACAGTGTTAAGGGACAGAGAGTTATTTGGAACCATCTAACTGTGCTGTGCACACGCAAGCAAGCGTATCCAAGCCCAGCACCATCTTACGGAGATGACAGGTTTTTCTGTGGCTCTCACCTCCACTTGATCCCTGCTTATGACTATTCAAACACAAGTCAGGTCAATGCCGGCCACTCAACATGTTGTTACTCCCCTTCACTGGGTCTGGGAGCTCCCTGCCACACCTGCAGCTTGAGCTGGATGATCATGCTGCCTTCATGAAGGCAGAGCAGCTCCCTTACAGCAGGCTTCTCCGCCTTTGCTCCTGCACCCATCTCCAGCTGCACAACCCCATGTTCAGAGCTCTGTGTTTTCCAGCACAAAGACCACTGCCTGGAGCGCACACATGCTGTACACAGTTGGATGGCCGTGGATCAATCTGCCTCCAAGCAGAACCAAACCAACCCACCTACCTCTATCAGGCTATTGTATTGTCTTTTGAGGAAATTTTATTGTTCCAGTCTTTGAAATAATGTTTCAGCAAAACCTTTCCACAGCAGCCATTTCTTCACACCTTCCTGTCTTCCCCACATCACATCTGGGAATCCTGTTTTAAGTGCACATTTTTTCCTTCCCTTCTTACTGAAAGTAAGATATTTCCTCTCCCTATTCCTCGTTGAGTGTAGTGGGTGTGCAGCTTGCATTTGTATTTGCATACCACTTATTTGGGTTCTGGCTAGGGACTGAGTGTTTCTGAGCTATTGAGTTCCTTTGCACGCTGCAAAAATTCTTGTGGTTCTTTGAAAAGAACTTAAGGTAGCAAATCCTGGCCTAGCATGATAAGGAAAATTGTATTTTTTAGCTCCAGTCAGGCTTTTTACTGGCAAGGGCACAGAGAAGGCAGTTCTAGGACCCATGCACTGGAAAGTAGATGGAAGGTCTGGGGTTTATTTTAGGTCACCCCAACCGTTTTGCATAACCTTGCTTGGGGGTCACGCTCTCCACTTGGGTTTCAGTGCCCTGGATGTCAAAGAGGGATACAATAGCTCCTTTGCCTGTTCCGCACATCAGCACTGGGACCCTTTCCCCTTCTGCACTGTGCCAAGGACGACAAAATGCCACTCTGCACCGGAGCCTGCAGACACTGCTGTAGTAACAGCACTAATAATACTGACAGCCCAGATGCACAGCACTACTGGAAATCTCTGTGCTACCTGGGGCTGCCAATGACTAATCTCTGGTCATTGATTTAGCAGCTGAGACCAAGCTGAAGAGACAATAACAACTGCAAAGATAGGAGCAGGCACCAGAATTACGGCTGGAGTGAGATGAAAGGCTTGGGAAGAGCATGGTCTAGCCCTTCTCTCTTGCAGCAGTACGCAGGGCTTTGATAGCCAAGATGATCACAGAAATACGACATTTCTACCTTGCACCTACCCCATCCGAAGCTAGTCCTGCCCACAGCCATCACCATTACCCAACCCAAAAGCAGCACCCCACACTGCCTGCAGCTCCATGGCCTCCAGAAACCTCGAGCTTCCTCCAGGCTCTTTCCCCAGAGACCAGCAGAGCTGCCCTTCCTCCTTCCATTGCAAGTGAGGGCACCGGTCACTGTTGGTGCCACACAGCCCTGGCTCCCCCGTGGGCACACCAGGCCAAGGGTAACCGCCAGGCCGGCAGCCTGGCCAAGCTAATCAGCTCTGCGTGGGGCAGCCGGAGGTAATTGCCCAGGCTGGGGAAAACAGAGGCTGAAACAAGTCAGGCAGCAGCTGACTGTTTGTGCACCTTTTTATTTCTCCCCTGGGGGATAGAGGCTTAGAAAATCCCGGCATGGGACCAGAGCTCCCCTGTTCTGGCATCTTAACAAGAAGCAGCTGCTTGAGGCAGAGTGAGGAATCGCACAAGGCAAAGACCCCATTGCATTAATTAAAGGTCACAGGGCCATTCCAGAGGCTTCCCAATTACCTCTGGAAGAGTGTCGCTAATGTGAGATAATGATGTCATACAGCTACTAATGAGGCAGGTTATCCAAACCCCAGGCCCCCCATGGCCCCCTCCCCAAGAGGATGCACTATCGCCAGCAGATGAGCCAGAGGGAAAATGGCCACTTTTCCCCTTCTCGCTCCCCTCCACCACCTCCTCGCCGCCGCGCCTCACGCGGCCTAGCCAGATAATGGAGCCGGGGGAGGCAGGAGGGGAGGCCAAAGCTCCCTTTGAGGTTTTTGTGCTGAGGAGCGTCTCATCAAGGCCCCTTCTCCCCTTGCACAGTGAATCGCTCCTCAGAAGCGATGTCAACAGGATATTGTTTGGCACTGACCCCGCTCCCTTATTGCTCAGGCCAAAGCCAGTCCCATTAGTGCTCCTAATTGAACGTAATTTGGTGCTGAAAATCTGCCTGCTGGTGTGGAGGGCTCCAGCCCCTCGACTCCCTGTGCCCCCAAGCAGGGCGATCTCCAGCAAGCAGGGCAGATCGGCCCTGACGGGGAACAAGGGCCACCAGCCCGCCGCTTGTGTGGCTCCACTCAGCACTGGCTAGCCAGCACCAGCTCCTTGGTGCCAGGAGGCAAAGCCCCCCTGGGGCAGGGGATGCGCCAACCCATCGGGGTGGGATGGCCCCCTCTGGAGAGCAGCCATGTCCTCCCTTCCCCTCATCCCCAAGCTCCAGGGTCCTGCACTCCCGAGAGCTGCTAGGGCTGGTAAAACTGACTAAAGCAACCGCACAGGGGTCTTGGGTCAATATTGGCTTTGGGGACAGACGGGAAAAAAAAATGTTGAAATGTTCAATTCTATCCGCCCTCAGCTGTGCTGCTTGTCTCTGCCCTCAATGCCGGGGCAGCCCAGGAGGGTAAACACCTCTTTGTCTTATGGCTCAGGCACCAGGCGGAAGGTAAAGAGACAAAACACCATAACAGAGATTAAGCCCACAAATGGAGAAAAGCCACAGGGCCCCATGGTGTTTGAATGGGAAGAGGAAAGGGGACAGAGAGCAGAAGCACCCCGAATAAAACAAACAGCGTGTGCATCTGGAGTTGAGAGGGTTGTCCATCCCAAGCTTCAAAACTGATGGAGAAGGGGGACAGCTCAAGAGGGGCCGCAAGCCCCTGAGCTTTCTGCCCTGATTCTCCTGCGGCCCCCGAGGGCAGTGGGAGGCAGCACCCTGCAGCCTCTGCCCCTCCGGGTTCAGCCTCGCTCCTAGCCAGGAGGCACATGGCGGAGAGCAGCCCAGCAGCCCGCAAGGCTCACGCCAGCACTCGCAGCAGCTTCGTGGTCCCGCTTGCCAGCATGGGAACCCACGCCCGCCCCCAGGCCCTGCAGCGGGGTGCAGGCGTGTGCCTAGGTGAAGGGGTGCTGGCCTTGCAGCTGCGTGGATTAAGCCTTGTGGGCCAGGATGTTTCTGAACCAAAGGGGAGACCTTCCTCACCATCCCTGACCCGGCAGGAATGAATGACAGAGGCTCCTTCTCTATGCAGGCGACGTTCATGGTGAGAACATCAAACCTCCGCACTACAGACGAACCGATCTGGCTACACAGGAGGGAATCATGGATGAGAAGCTGCACCGTTGCATGAAAGCCACAGCCTCGGCCTCAGCTGCAGAAGGCGGTGGCATCCACACCGTAGAGGAGTACCGACCCAGCCCCCGAGGGTATTCTCCAGGGTTCTGCCAAGCAGGCAAGTTTCCTGATGACCAGGCTTCTGCAAAATTGATGCTTATGAGGAATCATGCTTGAGACAGAGAGAGCGCAATTCAGCACTCGCCTGGTTGCTCCCCCTTGAACACAAATGGATCCAGCACTGAATTTACCATGCAGCTCTTGGGAGGTGATTAGAGGTTATCAGCAGCTTCTCCTTGGCCTCCCCCTGTGGTTTCCTGCTGTTTGCTCAGGTAGTTTCTGCAGCAGCACTGACTTTTTCCCTGTATGAGGCACTGTCCCAAGCCTCCTCTTTCCTGAGATCCTGCCTTTTGCCTTTCCAGATAATCTGTCTTTCAGCGCAAAGTACTTTTTTCCAACTGACTCAACAGTAGGAAAGCACAGAAGGTAGCACAAAAGAATGGGGGCTAGCAAATAAGAAGGGCCCGCCGTTGCTTTCGCTATAAGCCTGAATGACCTGCAAAGCTGCTGGAAACTGCTGGAAGGGGCAGAACAGGAGAGAGAAAGGCAGGAGAAGCGATTCCTGCTATCCTTGTGGCTAGGGAGATGGGAAGTCCCTACCACCTCAGCGTGGCTTTACCCAAGAGCTTGGCAAAGCCCTCACAGACCCACATCAAGAAACTGCTTCTGCTAATGGGGGGGTTTGCCTGTGGATAAATTGTAGCGACACCCATCTCCGGGTGTGCTGCTAAGCTGTCTCCTGTCCCTAGCTCAAACCGAATCCTCACCCATGAACACAAACATAAAATAAGCAAAGTCTTTTGGAGCAAGAGCTGCCAGCTGCAATTTATCAGGCAATGGGAACAGACAGCACATGACTGGAAGCGAGAGAGCGTTTGCAGGGGGAGGCAGAGGTGGAAGGAGCAGGAATCTCTGAGTTCTCCCAGGAAGACAGAGCTGAGAAGTGCTGGGGTTATTAATTATCTGCAGCTTTCATCCCTCCCACATTCTGCAAGGAAAAAAAAGTTGTCAGGGCGAAATGAAAATGGGCGGGAGAGAGAAAAAAGATGAAAAGACTGAAACAGAAAGAGGAGGAGACGAGGGTATGCTGGAACCAAGCTTTGCTAGAGAGAGGGTGCCAGGACCAGGAGAACATAGCGTTTACTGATAAGGAGCTTTCTTGCCCATAGGGATCCTATTAATTTCCTCACCATGCTGCAGCGGCCAAGGGGTGGGGTATTTTCTGTTTGCCAGTATGATTACATCTGCTCTAGGAATTCTGCTCCCATGGCTCCCCCAGACTGGGTGGGATTTTTCCGTACACTTATGGATGAGGCTAAATCAACAAAATTTTCAAGTGTAGCCCTAACCTGCAGTAAAGGAAGAGACTGGGAAGGGCTGAAGCACTAAACCCTGACCTTTCCTAATCCACAGGCAATAACTCCAGGCGAGAAGTATGCTGCAGGCAATGTCAGACTTTTCTCTCCCTATGGGAAACATTTTTAACCTTCATAGCAGACAGGCTTTCCTGTCAACTTGTAGGCAGAAGCTGTGGGTCAGGGAGTTACTGCGGAGCTGTGAAGCTGTCAGCTGCCCTGTGAGCGATGGGTTGCTCACAGGACAATTCCAGCAGTGTCTGGTGGGAAGGCCACAGGACTGGGACCATCAGTGAAGCTGTGATGTGCTGCTGCCTCTCAGGAGACCTTATTCAAAACACAGCACCTCCCTTTGCTTACTTCTTCATTTCTAAATGAAAATAATGAGGCTGAGACCTTGGAGATGTTACTATAAAAAACAATCACTGTGCAGCAGCTGAAGTCATTACAGCAGACTGGGAAGGTGCTCTTCATCCCAACCAAAATATGGATGTTCCAAGCAAATCCCTTTAATCACCTGTCAGCATCAGGACCCTTACTAGTGAGCCAAAGCCCCATTTTTGGTTGAAGCTTTCTGGTCACCGGTGCCCCTCCTGAGCCATAATGCAAATGGAGGCTGTCACCAAGTGCCAGTTTTATGCAAAAACCCCTGTTGCAGCACACAAAATATCTCCCACCAAAAAAACCCAAAATAGCTGCCAATATGAGTAACACCTGCATGCAAATCCATTCTCAGCCCTCCTCCCTCCTAGTACAATGCCATCGTGGGGTAGCCACTGGCCCATGGTAGAGGCAGAAGCAGAGTTTTCTACCGTCCGTTAGGAATACTGCTGTCCAGATGCAGACGTTGACCTGTCTGCATTGGCACATTCTCTTGCAGCAGGGAAGGGGTGCAGAGAAGTTCACATTATAAACAAGAGGCAGATGGAATGATCTGATAGTGTCCTAGGGCTCACTCTAGCAGGACACATGCAGCTCCCGCCTCTGTGCTGCCTAATGACAGAATCAAAGGCCTTCTCCCAGCTGGGAGCATGGATGCAGGATTCCCACTGGACACACTGCAAGTTACAATCCATGCCCCCAGATACTTAAAAAGGTAGGAAGACATTTGGTGACAGATAAGCAGATGTGCCTTGCTCATGGGGCTCCAGGACACAGTAAAACCTAACCTGGTTTTAGCCGTACCCTGAGAGTGCCACACTATAATTGGCACTGCTGCTCTTTACGTGCAGCTCCAGCTCCACCTGGGCAGACGAAGATGGAGAAAGAAGGTGACTCACATAAGGCCTGGACCAGATCTGCACTGATAGAATTGCTTCCTTGATGCCAGTTTCTGCAGACAAGGACCTGGCCTTCAGCTTTTAAAACTGACTGGCTCCTTTGTCCTACTATCTGCCTTGAAGCCTGCCTATAAATCTGGGGAAGGCTTGTTTTCCTTTGGAACCTGCAACTGACTTCTCTTTAAGCAGAAAATAAACACTGAGTCTGTCACCTCTGAGTTATGGGGGTTTAGAGGCTGCAAGTGTGAAAAAGTTAATTGGCTAACACTCCAGTTAATCACCCTGAGCCTGCAGTGGCAAACTGCTTTGGTTCACTTGCAGGGCTCAGTATGCCACAGAGCACCACTGCGAGCTGTGCCAGGGCCACCCCCCGAGTGGCGAGGGGTGGCCTGCGTTAGACCCATCACCAACACCGTGTCAAGGGCGCAGTGCTGGCTGCGGCATGGCTGCCAAGGGGTGCCACTGAAGGATGCTAACCTGGGCCTGCCTCTGCTCACAGTGGCCCGCCGGACTGTGCAACCGTCCAGATTTTGCCACCCATTGCAGTTCTCAGCCCCAGCCACAGGTGCTTGGAGGCTTTTGTGCTCATGTGGATTTGCACGGATGGGGGTGTGGCAGGGAGAAAAAGCACTGGTGGCTGGCTCTCAGCTCCCCCAGATATTAGCAAAGCCATCAGTGAGCGCTGCCTGCCAGGGACCCTGGGGGCTAGCACGGTGCGGGCTGTCAGTGATGTATGGAGCACAGGTAGTTCCCATCCATAAAGTAAAAAGCAAGCACTTGATGGCAGCAAGTTGCCCCAGGTGGATTCCCTCTTCTCAAGCAACATTTTTCACGTGGCCCCTGCGTGCCCTCCTTGCACGCAGGGCTCTGGAGACAGGCACAGCAGTGCTTTGGCCTGATTTCATAAGGAGATTTTTGCCGTGCAGCATCTCGGCAGGGAGAGCCGGGGTTGGGGGTGGCGCTGGTGGTTGTTTCTGGTTCTGGTTCGTGTTAAGTGAAGGGCTAATGGGATCCATGTGACTCGGCTATTTCTCTGGAGGAAGAGTGCCTTTGCCGATAGGAGCACAGCTGTCAGGGAGCCTGCCTGCAGTTTGTAACTCCCGGGGAGGCCGCGGTGCGAGTGCCAGACACGCAGCGCCAGCAGTAATGCCTCCGGAGTCAGGCAGCTCATTAACGTCCCTCCGTGTGGCTTCTCCAGAGAAGGTGCGTCACCAGAAGCTGTCGTGTTCTCTGCTTGCCCTGGGTGGGATTAGCAGCTCCCCGAAGAGCTGCTGCGGTTCAGAGCCAGGAACGCATCCTTCTTTTGAAGCTCCCCTGTGCAGTCTGCCTGTGCACACGCACGCATGTGCACACGTGAGGAGGAGAGAGCACACATTGCAGCTTTCCTAATCATGGAGGCTGGCAGCACGGATGGGGAGCCAGGGGAGGAGGGTGCCTGGAGGAGGGCAGGCAGGACTTGCTGCTGCCAGGCTCCAGAAAGAGAGCGTCTGCCTTTTAATCATGTCGACAAAGCGCCTTTGTGCGATGCTGTGTAAAGCCAGGCGCTGCCCTGGGCAGCTCAAGGCTGCAGGAAAGTGGGGGCAGACCTTCCACTGGCTTCAGGAGCTTCAGCAGGAAGATTTTCAGCAGAGACATTTACCTGAGCCGGTGTGGGCACAGCACAGCTCAACGCCAGCAGCTACACTGTCTACAGCCTCTCTCCATGCAGCACTGAGATCCTTTGCTCTCCTGAGAAAGACAGCCAAGTCCTGGAGCAGGAGATGAGCTGCTCTCGCAGACGGAGCCAGTCAGCCTCTGCCTCTTGCAGAGAAGGAAGGCAGTCTGATTCAGCCTTCCTCAGTGACTCCCGCTGCTACCAAGGCTGGACCTTGCTTCTGGATAGAGTCAGTCAGACACTCTTCTCTTAAGATCTGGCCACTTCACCACTGGCACTTATAATTTCAGCTTCAGTTTCACTGGACCTTTGGTCCTCAGTGCTGAAATGAGGATAAATATTCATTTTGTTGCCCAATTTGTCTGACTGGATGGCAAAGGCTTGCCCCTGTAGCTGTGCTTGGGCAGCATCTGGCAGAGCAGGGATTTTATCCATCAGTGCCAAGAGGATATGTCAGCAATACCCCAGCAGCAGTGGCAGTGGGGAAGCTGGAGGGAAGAGATATTTATTTCTAGAACTGGTATGGTGACAGCTCCTTAGCGCTGGGGAGTTGCCTTCTAACCCCACTACCTAGGCCTGTGTTGGTCTACACATGGTCCATAGGGTTTCACCAGATAGCCTGCAAAATGCTTAAAAAAGCATTCCCAGACTCCACACTCGCACGCATCCTACCGCAGTTAGCAGCACCACGAGAGAGCCTGCCAGCTGGTGTGACTGAGAACTGGACCTCAGTCCTGTCAGTTCCCAGTAAAAATGCTGGCTGTTACAGTAGCAAAATGCCAGTTCTGTGGAACCCTGACGTCCCGCCTCCCTAAATGCTAAGCACCTATTCTTCTTTTCATCACACAAGTGCCAAGCAGGAGCAAGTCAGCCACGGTCCATGGGCACTGTCAGAAGCAACAGAACTTTGCAAGCAAATTTGCATCAGTTCATCCAGAAGGACGATGGCAAACCGGCTTACTGCCAATGTGCGTTTGCATATATACCCCCTCTCACGCTGGTTTAGCTGTATCTGCTCCACACTCCCCGGATGGAATAGTGAAGTCGTTTTTTGTACCTGATGCAAGGCACCATGCAGATAGGCTCATCTCAGTCCAGCCCTATGTGGTTCCTGCTCAGCGGCAGCCTGGTTAGTGTGGCTGTAAGAGCACTCCCAGTCTTTCGCACTGGTTTAGCTAAGCCCACGCTACATTGGTTTCCCTCTGAGCAGCTTTGCATGGAAGCTGAGCACTAATGCCTGGGGCCTCCCCCATCAATAACTGCAAAGCAACGAGGGGGAGACAAGAAAATGTGTGGGACAGAGCATCTTTCCCACCAAGCTGCAAACTTCTCTTGACAAAGCAATGGCATTAGAAAGCATTGTTCTGCTTCCTCCCCCCCTCCCTGTCTGGCACTCCTTCCCAGGCAGCCCAGCACTGCTTAGTTACTTGTGAATGTTTAACCCCCTCTCAGGCCGAGTGTGAAACACTAATTGCTGTTGACATTTGCTAAGCTGGGCTATTTAGCTCCCCCCACCCCCCCAACACACGCAAGTTGGTTGCTGAAAACTGCCCTGGAAGTGGCAATACTGAGTGCAAAGTCTGACCCTGCCCTCACCCACTCACATCTCTTGGGCAGAAGGACCTGGTCTCCCCTGCCCCTCTCCAGAGCATGTGGCAGATTTAGCTGGGCTTTTTCTCACCTACACACCTAGGCTGAGCTTTCCATGGCGCTCACTGCCGAGTCCCTCGGGCAGAGATACCAGTATCACTAGGGGCTGGCTGCTGCGCCTGGAGCTGCGTGAAAGGCTGGCACATCCTTTGGCCTTCCAGAACCTGGTGTTTGGCCTGTGGATGTGCCCACACTTCTCCTTGGCTCCTATTCAGTGTATATCACAACTTTCTGACACATGCAGAACCTCTGCTTGTGCTTCCCTGATATGGACCACACCTTAGGTTGGACATGACGAGACGCAGCTTTTCCCCTGTCCTGCATATGCTCAGGCACAATGTTCTGCTTTGGATATGAGAGAGTTTTCGAACATCCCCATCCAGCTTGCTCCCACAGGGCTCCCTGTGTCTGGGGTCTGCATGCACAGCTCAGCCCTGATTTGGACTGTTTCTCCTACAGCCAGAAATATCAGCTGGGGATGAGACATCCTGACAGAAGGAACAGTGGTGACAGAGTGGATGGGAGCACACTGCAGTAGGACTGGGATGCAATGGGCTGATGCCGGGGGGAAGGAAAGGCACAGCTGAGGCAAAGGGGCAGAAGAGTTAAGCCCCCTCTCAAAGCATCAAGTGTGGAAGGAGCTAACCCCATCGCTTCACAGTCCTGTGCTCAATCCATGAACAAAAAGTCTTTCAGAGCCCTTTAAAGAGGAGCCAAGGGCAGCAGTTGGTGTCTGGAGGCAACACCCACAGCATGAGGGTGGCCAGGCTGCTGCTTGGGCTGGACTCATTGTCTCCTTCAGAGACATTGTCCCCCACTAATGGAGAAGCTGGTCCCAGGAGGGGAGATCAGTCCTCTGGAGCCGGCCCCGAGGGATGTGCTGCACTGGGAAGGGTCTATTTCCCAGGCACACATCTGCATGACTGGCAGTCCTGTCGGACACAGGAGATGCACGGGAAGCTGTGCAGCAGGGCTCCAGTCCAGCTCTCTGGAGGCCAGCCCAGGGCAAGGAGCTGGAAGTGGGAAAGGCAGCGGGGCCGGGGGAGCAGTGTGCCCTCAGGGACCAGCAGCACTGCCCAGGTCCATCCTGCCTGAAATGTGGCGTGAGGGCTCTGCCCTGTCCCTGAGCTGCTGCCCTCCCTCCTGTCACCGAAACAGTTAAGTGCTTGCAGATGAAAGGCATCCTGGGGATAGGCGAAGTGTTATAAACAAATAAATAAAATCTCTGTGTGAGAGAGAGAGAAAGAGAAAGGGGAGGGGAAGGGGGCTCCCGGGGAACGATGCAGCCTCATAAAATGATGACGCATGCACCGAGCGCGGTGGGAAGGATGCCAGGGGATCTGGAAAACAGGTTCTCCGGAAATACACCCTCTTGCCGATTCCTTCTGACATAGGCAGGAGCAGGAGGTGGAGGGGCCCTGGCTGGTGGGGTCCCCCCCTGCCCCTTCCGCTGCTGTGTCTGTGGTGGGGGGCCTCCCTAGCAAGCCTCAGCCTTTCTTTGCTGCCCCAAGCCTGAAGCCGCCAGTATGCCTCCCACCGCAGGACCCAACGAGCCTGGTTGCAGGAGAGTGCAAAACACTTCAAACAGCCGCTCCACTGCAGTGCACAAAGCCAAGCCCTTTCCCACCCAGCTGTGCCCTCCGTGCTGAGGTGCTAATCCCTGAGTGCCTGATTAAACCTTGAAACAATGACGATAATGACTCCAACTTCCTTCCCACCATTGTCTCCCTGCCCAGGGATGGGGAAATCGTCACTGCAATGCCTCTATAGGAGGTTTTTCTTTATGAGGCTGCTGCTTTGTTTTTCAGGAGTATCTCCCAGCCCATTGAACATCCCCAAGTCTGGAAGGATGTCAGGCCATGGGCCCAGCATCGCTGATCCCGGCTGGGATGCAGCTGCCTATCTCATCTCAGCAATGTAAAGCTGATCTGGATGCAGCGTGCATGTGCAGAACTCCGTGTATAGACAAGGCTGGTGTGTCCATCTTCTACTCCAAAATTAACAGAGGAAATGCCTAGTAGCTAGAAATTGCTCCTGTTGGCTGAGGGGGAAGAAGAGAGGTTAGGGAATTGTCATGGCATGTTCCAAACTTTGTCTCGTCAGGTTTGGTGTGGCTGTATTTTAATTCGGTGGATCAGACCTGTGGTTCAGCTGGAGCAGCAGCCAGCGACCAAGAATTGGCAGGATCAGGCTGCAAAAAAAGCACATGTAAACTGCTGCCAGCAGTTACCTGGGAGGAGAGGTTTCTTCCTGAGCCTTGTGAATCACCTCTTGTCTATTCGTCTATTAAGGCCAGATACAGGGAATCTGTCTGAAGGTCTGAAAAACGGGAGCAAGTCCTGAAGCTTTCTGTGTTACCATGCACCAGCTGAGCCTTGGCAACTGTCTGCCCATCAGCTCTGCCCCTGCGGCAAGCACTGTGTAACACAACCCAGCTTAGGCTGCTAGTGCTGCCAGCTAAGCTAAACTGAATTAACCTGTATTTGCTGCTGAATAAGAGCATGCAGACGTCAGTTACCTCAGCTCAGCCGAGCAGGGGATTTATCTTGTGGCAATTTGAGCACGGATCCGAGCCCTCTCCTGCCTGTGAGACATTAAGCAGCAGAAAAGCAGAATTAAGAGGCTGACAGCATGTGCATGGCTTTCCTCTTCCAGGATCCCAAAGTGCCCAGAGAACTGCTGTATACACAGGGTAAGCGCATAGGCACTGTGCCAGCCCCTGCAGAAATGCAGGCAGCTCGGGCTCAAATGCACCAGTTCCATCTCTCTGGAAACAGAGGGGGAACTAGCTAGCCAGAGACAGAGTTGCTGCAAGTCTGGCAAGTGCCTGTGGTAGCCTCACTGGTGAGAATTCCATGGGAAGGCCTGCAGAGCTGGGATTTACATCCTGGGGGGAGAACTGGTTTTGCAGTTTAGTCCCTGGAGATCTGGGTTTAATCCCCAGCTCTGATGCTGACTCACTGCATGCCCTTGGGCACGTCCCTAAGCACCTCACATGTCAGTAAAATGAGAAAAGTAATCATTTATATGTCTGCATTGTCCAAGCTTTTTGGGCCAGGGACTTTTCCTTGTTCTGTTGTGTGCTATGCCAGGCACAACGGGGGCCTGGTTTTGGATGGATGCCTGTAATCCAAATAAATGCTGGAAAGAATTCCCAATGCTCTTCCCATGTGGCCCTGAGATTCTGAGCCCAAGAGGCTCTCTGAAACCAGAATGACATTGATGGGGGGTGGGGTGGTTATTCATCGTTATTTAATGAGGACATTAAACTGTAGTGTTCAGCCGTGGCCTGTGCATTCGATGAGTCTTTGGGGAGTAATTGTGCTGAGAAATGTTTGCTCCTAGGGACAGACATTTGATATATTAACTTTGGCAATACTTGCAAACCGTGTCATGCCAATAAGGCTACTGAGATTGAAAAAGAGCTGAACTGGAAAGGTGGGTGAGAGCAGAAAGTCCTGGAGACGATTGACAGAGACAGGGCAGGGGGAAGGTACTGGTGATTCCTCAGTCCATCCAGATGACACCACTTTAGGACTTAAGGAAAAGTGACAGCCAAAAAAAATTATGCTTTCCCTGTCTTCCAGCACCAATGCCCTGAGAAGTCCTCAGCAGAACCACAAATGAGCTGTAAAAAGCCTTTGTGTTAGAAGGGGTGGGATCAACATCTCTGAGCTCTGCCTCACTGCTCCACGCTACAGTGCAAAGCCAAGCAGCTCAAGAGCTGGGACCCACCTGCCTGTTAGCAGCCGATGCAGGCTATGGGGAGCGCCCCACATCACTGCTGCCTGAGGCCAGGGGTCTGGGGCAGGACTGAAGGATGGCTGCCAGCCCTCATGGGAATGCTCTGTCTTCCAAAGGCTTTCATCTGCTCACACATGAGGAACAGAAACCAGTTACTGTTCATCCCCTTCAGAAGCACCGCCAATGTTTCCCAAGTAGTCTGGTTCACTGCAAGGAACCGAGCTGCTCTCGTTACCCTTCCTTCGCCCAGCACCCGAGTGAGTCGTCCTGATGGGCATGCACCGATCTGCTGTCCTTCTGTGATTATTTTCGTCACAAATTAGAAGTGGGTTAGCAAAACCCATCTGTATCCCCCTTGGAGAGTAGTAGCCTGTCCTTGCTGTTGATCTTGGCTGCCACAGGAGCTTGCAGTATTTTTTCAGCTGCAGGGTTTGGGGTTTGCTCTTTCTATCTTTCTTCCCTTTTTTTTTTTTTTTTTCAAGCCAGATTCATATCAAGTTGTGTTATTCTGTATGCAAAGTGTAAACATCATCCCGGGTTCCAAAGGCAACACCACACACACACACACACAAGGAAATAAGGCAGAGCAGCATGTGGCAGGGCAGGCAGCATGAGCCAAACGCTGGAATGTGCAGGCACCCTGGCTTCCCTCGTCTCTAGATGTGAACTCTCCGACACGGAAACTGCTGCCACTGTGCAAGGACATAGCCACAGAGGTTGTCTCCTGTGTCTTCTTCCCCTGCCCACTTCCCCATCCCCTGCAGTTCACCGCAGGGGAGTGAGGAGAGGATCTGGTCCCAGCTCAGAGGAGTTCACCAGGGTTGTTGGCTCTGAAGCATAAGGAGGCACAATGCAGGGCACTTGCGATTAACCATTGCATTCCTGGATGTTTTTTCAGACATCAGCCTGTGCGGTCACAGTGGCAATCTGGGCTTCAGCAAGAAACAGTCCGAGGGCCTGACTCCATCCCAACCCCTACACAATTGCTCCATGCTTATGCTTCCTTCTATGAAAAATTGCAGAAAATACCATGATACCTTGCCTTTCCTCTCCTACCTGGCCTGGCTGAGTCCTCCACGCTTGTGAGCAGGAGCTCTGACAGAGCCCTGGCCCATAGCTTGCCACCATAGAAGCATAGCGAAGTGGATCTCTACGCCCACTGAGAACAGGCTCCGTGCAGAACAGGCTCTCAGCATGGTTGCAGTTGCCCGGCCCAAACCACCCCTGTGACTACCCAGGGAGCTGCCAGGCTGGGTGGAGGTCGGCTGGGAGAAATCACACCCGGACCCCCGAGGTGGCGAGTGGCTGTGTCCTGGGGGCTGCGGGGAGCATGGGGCAGCCCGGGCAGGCTGCGGCAGCCGGCAGCGCCTGGCAGGCTGCCCCGTGGCTGCAGACAGGGCTCTGGACCCTACGTCTCTGCTTGCTTTCCTCCAAGGAACCCTTTGAGGACCTGTCTCCTGGCACGGCACGCCGATTACAATAAATTAGCAATGCGCAGTGCTGTGCTCAGGGTGGAGCGCCCAGCCCTTGGGTGGATGTCTTAGAGACAAGCTCACCTCTATTACTCCATCCTTCTATTTTTGCCTTGGGACTCGGGGGCAGGCCCTGATGAGCCACGCACATTTTCAAGCCATCTCCTTGCTCAGCTGGAGATGTCCAGTGCCTGAACTTCACCCAGAGTCTGCTGGGGTCTCGCCACTGGCACCAGCAGCCCTTGGATTTGGCCCACGGGGCACAAGGCAGAAATCTCAGGCTGTCTTCCAGGCTGCTGCTGGCTCACACTTCAGCAGAGGGTGCAGGTCTGCAGGCAGGGTGATCCTGTCCTTTTCTGGCTGACTTTGGATTAGGGCCACAAATGATACTGAGTGGAAAAGCTGCAGCTTAACAATGCAAAGTGCAAGGAAAATTCAGAGATTCTTGTTGCACAGCTTGGATGTCTCTGCAGCTTAGATGCTCCTCACTTTGGTTTGCAAGGACTTCCAAGGAGGAGCAGGAGGGGAAAGGGAAGGTGAAGGGAGAAGTGTGGCTGCAGGATGCTCCTGGCTCTTGGCTCCCCATCGGCCATTTATGGCTTCGGGTAGAACTGTGTGTGTTCTATGGCATTTTGAAGGCTGAACCTTGGAGAAATCAGAGGTCTCAGCTAAGTCTGTTTCAAGTACATTTACATGGTGGTCAGAAGGTTTTAAATCCCTGTGGTTGCAACCAAAACGCTCCTGTTGATACTCATAGCTCTCATTACAATTTCTCTGTTGCCCTTGGGGATCGCAGCGCCCTTGGCCTGGGACAGACAGCTCCCATTAACATCTTCTTCTCTGGCTTGGGCAGCACAAGAGCATCTTTGTCATGAGAAAAATACACCGCCACCCGCCTGCCTCTCATCAGCTGTGACAGTCTTCCTCTCCTGCTGCCACTGCCCCTTCTCCCAGCCTGCCTGTGAGTCTGCCTGCGTGCCCCTGCCCTGCTCTGGGCTGACAGTGGCCAAAACCGCACTGGAGCAGAGGGGTTTCTCTCCCAGTTCACCGGGTTAGGCAGCTTCTGCTGGGGGATGGGGCTGCTGATAAGAGACAGGGCATAAAACTGTATTTAAGAGTCTCACATACTCAACTCCCCGGAGCAGTCCTTGTCTTCCCCCCACCCTCGCTGGTGGGTGCAATTCATTAACCTGGGCATGTGGGCCCAGCCCCAGCACCGATGGATGGTCTGGCAGCGAGCGAGCTGAGGGGTGGAGAGTTCCCACGGTGCAGCCCCACACTGGCCAGCAGGTGAGAGCCAGGGTGGCCGATGGCACGGGCATCTTCATCGGCGTGGCGAGCCCTCGGACCCAGGTGCAGCCCAGCGAGGAACCCGGCCATTTCCTCCCACTGCTGCCGCCCCCACCCTTTGTGCCGGGGAGGACAATTCCCCTTGTGTTAGGTCAGCCAGTCTGCCGGGAAGAAAGGCGCTTTGTTCAACAGATACTGGCAAAAAAAAAAACCACCAACACCAAACAAGAAAGCCCAGCACCGCATTTCCTCTCTGAAGCAGCATGACCAGGGTGCTCTGTGAGCCGCTTAAAGCAGATTAGCCCTGGTGCCAGACCCCTGGTCGGCGGCCCGGGTGCAGAGGAAGGCTTGCCTTGAAGAGTAGGACCCACGGCAGCAGTCTCAGCTCTTCGTGGTGGTTAAGGAGCGGATGCAACGCAGCAGCTGAGGTGCTTCTCCTTCTGGCGTCGCCGCTCGGCATAGTTGTGCTGCTTGCAGCAGCCTGGCTGGTTGGGCTGGGAGAGCGAGCCTGGCTCTCGGATTGTAACCCCATGGGCTGGGGGACCCACAGATCCAGTCACAGAGTGGGGACTGACAGCAGCTCCTAGCCTAGGGCCACACTTCCACTGGGACTGGACGTCACCAGCTGCTTCAGGTTTCCTACCCATTAGTAATATTGCTAATTACTCAGTGACCCGCTCCCGAGAGCTGTAGGCTGCTGCAGCAGCCAGTATGCTGATACCTGGAGCATCAACAGCCTTTGCGGTTTTGGCAGCTAGGTAGACTTTGAGGAGATAGCAGCAGGTGGGCAACTGGGCCCTGTCACCTAATATCAAACAAGCAGGGCCTTGAAGCACCTGGGATGTTTACAGTAATTATCAGCTTTATTCAGAAAGAGTGCACTTACAGCTAGATGCCTTTTATTTGCTGCAATAGCCAGATAAGCATCTCCATACGAATGCATGCAAACAGGCAGGCAGATATATGCACGCACACAATATACACAGATTTCGTATGCTGTCTTGGTGGAACACACTCAGTTGATGTCCACACATGCAGACACATTGCATGTTACACAAATTCTTATCAGAGAGGCAGGAATGTAAGAAAGCCCCGGCTGGAGAAAGCACTTAAACAGGATCTTTGCTTTGTTGAATCTAAAAGCACTTAAGAAAATACTTAAATACAATCTTAAAGAAGGCTGCTTTCCAGAATTGCAAACAAGTGGCAGAGCTGGTAGTGAGGAAACTGTTGTGTTAACGTAGAAACTGAATTATTTATTTTGTCTGACTTCAAATGCTTTCCTCTCCTCTAACATCTGAGATACTAAGAGCAAAGATACTCCGACTTCCTGAGGATGCCAAACCCTTTACTATTTCCATCTGAAAAATCTAAGCTCCCATCCTCACCCCAGTGAGGGTGCCTCTCACTGTAAAGAGCATTTACAGAAAGATTCATTGTTTTGGTGCTGAACCTGAGTAACGGGGGGAAATGAAGACTTCAGCAGTTTCTGGTCATTGCAGAGCTCACTCTGCAAGGTCCCGGCTCCGGGAAGGAGGGGTCTTGCACAGCTGGTTGTTTCCCAGGTGCTACAAAGGTTTGCCCAGTCATTTTGCTGCCTTGGCTTATATTGTCCCTAATTTGGGACAGGCTGGTTTGGCTTGATTTTTTTTTGTCCAGCCCTCAACAAACCAATACCCATTTTTTTCCATCTGTAAAATAAAGCCAATGTTCAAAGAGCTACAGTGAGAAGGGATAGAGAAAGACTGAAAGTAATTACAAAGATTGCCAGAAAGGTCACGCAAAAGTGACAGAATGTAGAACGCTTATTACTTGAAAATCTGAAGCAGCACAGTAGTCTTCCTTTGCCGGATGCTCTGTGGCAAGGAGTGTTTTGCAGGGAGAGAGCTCTAAAACATGGTGGGCAGTTCTTCAAGGGGTATAAACTCAAATGCTGTGGCATCGGTTCCTACCAACAACATTTAGTCCTCAAAAGTACCCTTGCACCACGCTGGTGGAAATGCTGCCTGGAGCTGCATATGGAGGCAGCCAACTGAGGGGGTGAGAGCCCAGAGAAGTGCCCTGTCAGCTGATGCAAAGGGCTATTCTGCCTTTCTAGTTTCAGGTCTGTAGGCGGCATCGATGCTTGTTTACACCATACCAGACCCTGGTGCTGACTAGGTTTTGGTCTACTTCTAAAATTCTTTAGCAAGAGATGTTCTACCACTTCCTCAAAAGAAAGTTGCTCAGAGACAAGGAGATCTTGGTGACAGGAGGTTTTTCTGCCCTTCTGTAGAGATGTTTCCATTCTTAATTTGAAATTCTCAGGAAAAATGTAAGCGTGAGAAATTTGACAAGGACTTTCCACACCTCAAGCCAGCAGCCTGCAGAGAGGTGATGGAAAGCACACTGCGCACTGGGGGAGCCTGGGGTGCTTTGCAAGGAGTTAAATTGCACAGAAATAATCAGCAAACAAGTGGATAATGCTGGGTTTGGTTGGTGTGTCTGCCCTCCTTCCTCTCCACTGCAAAGTATTCCACCTGCTAGCTCTAGCCATAAAGTCATTCCTGGGGCCACAAGGAGCACTTGTAAAATCAACAGGGCTTATCAGACCTAAACTTTGGTAAATACTTGGACAATCACTCCCCTTGTGCTTTCATCCCGGGAGTGTGTAAGAAGCCAAGAGGCTCGATAATGTACCAGCAAAGATGAAGTCTCTCAACAGCATGAACATTATCCCTGAGCTCTGTGCTCCCAGTGCCCCTCCCTGCCCTCAGCCTGGTGCTAATGCTGCTCCGTGGGTCTGACCCACGGCGGAGGTGCCCCTCGTAGCCTGCTGCACCCCTCTGGGCAGCTGAGCCACTGCAGGTCCCCACCCCACAGAGGAAAGGAGCTGGCTGGGGGAGAAGAGAGGTGCTGGCAGGTGCCTCTGAAGAAATGATGGAGTGTCGCAGCCAGCTGTGCATGACATGGGGTTGACTTGGTCATCTGAATTCGGGAGGTGCTCTGCCACTCAGCTGCCTTGGCTACAGAGGATGAGACGACCTGTGCTAACACCCGACGTGCCCGCTCCCAGAGCTAGGCAGGGTGGGGAACTAGGCTTACAGTGCATTTGGCTGCTCCTTTGAGAGGCTGCTGCCTTTCAGCACAGCTCCCAGGTTCCATCCCTGCAAGCAGTCTGTGCATTTGGCTGCACAGCTTTACACACATCCTGTACCAGAGCTTACTCCAGAAACAAAATATCTGCACTCACTCTTCAGTGCTATTGGGAGTATTCATGCAATGATGGGATGTAGAGGATGGAAACAGCTGGAGAGGATGGAGTGAGTCCACAGAGCCTGGAAAATGAGGAAGGTGATGTGGAACAGATGCTCAAAAGGCTGGGGATCCAGCAGAGCCTTTGGAAGGGCTGGGCAAAGGGGTGCGTGCCTGTGCACACATGTGCAATATCTTGGTGGCTTCTCCCGGGGCAGCGTTGAGAGAATCGGATTTGTTCGATACCTGCCACCCAGGGAGGAAGTTGCCCTCCTGAAGATGGCTGGGCCAGACAGCGAGTCGGCAGCTGGGGCTAGTTTGCCAAGAGTACACATTTCCCAGAGCAACTCATCCCACTACTGGAAAAGAAAGACAGCTTTGTGGCTGAGCAGACACTGCACGTGCTGTGCTCAGCCAGACCCTGGAAAGCTCCGAGAAGACAGCTGTGTGCTCTCCTCAGTCTAACTACAGTCACTAAAAGCACTCTATCCAGGCTGCAGTTAGCTCTGCCCGAGGACACACTTAGCAGCTGGACTGAGTGCCCAGCTTCTGGGCAGCAGTCATCTGATCTATGACTTGACTGGACTGGCGTCAGCAGGAGCGCTGCATGTTCCAGAGCAACCAGCTGTTTTGTTTGCAGGGCTCCAGACAGGGTTGCATAATGTGGCGAGGTCTGGCTTGGGCTCCGGGGAGGAAGAGATGAGGACAAAGGAGAGGACTCTGCACCTCCTGCTGCCTCTCCTGCTGGGAGTAGGATGCTTATGGAGGGGGGACATACGCTTTATCGCTTTATTTGTAGATCCCCCTTGCAGGTTCAGTGCCCCTACTAACCTGTCCCTTTCACAGCCCTGTGCCGGTCCCTGTTTTAGCTGTGCTTATTCTGCAGAGTTAAGACTGCATTTCTCATTTTAACCAAAACATTTACCTCCTCCATGCAATCTTTATGCTTCCCCTCAGACTTAAATGTGGGTTTAGAACGCATCCAGTGTAACACTAGAGGACAACTCTGCATCTTCCCAGTCTCTTTACTGCAGCACCTGGGCAGCTTTCTTATCAGTTGGCATCCCTGGCTCCCTGCTCCTCTGCCGGCTGTAATGACTGCAGTTGCAATACGGTGCTGGTTCCTATAGGATTGCCCAGCAGCTCGACTCCTGGCTCCTTTGCCCTTTTCATTGAGTGCTACCCAGTTCAGAGGCAACTCATTGAACTAATGCCAGAACTGAGGCTGACACAGGACACTCCATCAAAGAGAGGGAGGGAGAGGACGAGCGAGTGCAAAGACCTTTGAGATTACAGAGAGGCTGCTCCCTCTGAGCAAACCAGTAATGGAGGGTCCTTACAGGCCAAGCAGGATCAAGTCAGGACAAAATGTGCTTTTTCAATTGCAGGTGAAACCGCAGATGCTGCAAAGGATCAATACCAGGAGTCAGAGAAGGCAGGTTAAGGCTAAGAGCTAAGACTGTTTCTGTCTAAAAGCGAAGAGCCAGCTTTCCTTTCCCATCTGAGAGATCACCTGTAATTGCAAACCTGAAGACACCAAACAGCAAGATCAGGGAAACGCTACTATACCACAGCTCGTATTGTCAGAGGAATGGCTTCCTTTGTGTCCACCAAACCCAAGCCCAAATATTAGAACTAAGTGCAAGCCAGAAAGAGGCAGCAATCCAGACACTTGAATTTGCTCTCTGTTAAAAATTACACACACCCAAACGAAGCAGGGCCTCTGCTCTTTGAAAATCTATCCCCAAGTGTTTATTATAGAAACCAGTTGCCCTCTTTGTTGACAGCCAAATTGCAAAGGGCTGTTGGAACTGTAAGGTCCATGCAGAGCCACGGCCTCAGCCGAAACACCCGCAAAACTCCCTCTCTGCATCTAGCAACATGAAGCTCTCATTAGGTCCTGCTGGGATTTGAACCTGATGCATGAGAAAGCCTAGCTGTTCCAGGCGTGAGGCTAAAACCACCCCCTCCAGCACCACTGCATACTCTCACTATAGAGAAAACACTTTGTATTAATATGGGCAGTGAGCCGCCAAGTTCCCCAGCGTTTGCAATGCCAGAAAGAACACAGACGGTAATAATTAAATGAGAGGCGATGTGAGTCCCCTTTTATCCCAGCAATGCTAGCTAGCCACATTTTTCTATGCCTCTATTGCCTTCAGCTACCTGACTGCCAAGGCTAAGAGATAATGTGTCTCCCTGGCTGCTGAGCGCAAGACTGAAGGTTATCTTGGGAAGGATTTTCCTTGAAGCATTTTTTTGTTAAAACAGCAACAACGGTCCTCTGGAGGTAAGCGCTGTGCCATGCTGCACGAAAGGCCCTGGGCTGTGCCATTGAACGGCTTTGCACCCCAGTAAAACCAGGGCAGAGCCTCCCAGGGCTCACAGAGGGGGAGCCTTAATGCCGTGTTCCTCGCATGCACATATCTGTGCGGCTGCTTGCTGGGCTGAACACGTGTGGGGGCAGACAGAGCCCACAGGTTATCACGGGCAGAGAGTCAGCAAGGCTGGGTCCTGGCCGAGCTGCTGCCTTGCAGTGAGTCACTTCCCTTCTATCTCCCGCATTTCCCACTGGTAAAAAGGACTCGATAACCACAGGTGTGTTTACAGGATTTAACTCCAGAGTGACCACAAAGTACTGTGGGACGGTAGGAAAGGGCAGAGTGCCTCGCTGGAACTGCTGGCCTTTCTCACGGGTGCTTAGCCCCAGGCTCTTCCTTGCTTTTATCAGCCAAGGTTTTGCTAAAGCTAACAGCAAGGGAAACCAGCACTGAGCCTGAGCGGGCCAGTGACTCGGCGGCCGGTGAAATGGTGCTGCTGGTGGCAGAGGGCTCTCACACGGGGCGTTTTCTTTGTCCCTGAGCACCACAAGCTGGGCTGCAACAGCTACAGCAGCAGCAATGCCCTTAAGCAAGCCCTCACAGCCATCACCTTCCTCCTGCCTTTCCACGAAGAGCAGAACTCACAGCACAGGCAGCGCAGCCCAGAAACACCCCAGAGCAGCGCCAGCAGCCAGCCTCTCGCTGCCCTTCTGCGCTTAGCGTTCGCTAGGCTGGGGAATTGTCCAGAGCTAAACACTCACAGGGCGGTGGCCAAGAGGGAGGTGAAGCAACTTGCCCGGCAGCCCAGAGGCCAGCACGGCACGGCACGGCCCCGCGGAGGCGGCCAGCTCAGCCGGTGCCTCACGCAGGACACGGTCTCCCTGGGGGGCAGGCGCCCGTCCCGTCCCACAGCCGCATCCCTGACCTCGCCGGGGCCGGGTGAGGAAGCACGCTGGCTTTGTTCCCCGGCGATTCCCATACCGGGGAGTCCTGCACACCTGCAAGGCACACCCTGTGCTCCGCCTGCAGGGCTGCACGCTCGGGAAGGGCCCGAAAGCCTGGCGCTAGCCCTTGCCGTTCAGCGAGGTGCAGACCCCAGCCCGCACCCGGGGAATGCAGAGCCCGTGCGCCCCATCCAGGCGCTGGGATCCCCCTTCCCTCCTCTCTAACTTGGGAGTCTCTCTCCCCCTCTCCCCCAGCTTTGCTGGTGTCTGCCTGCTGACTGAAGCTGTCATTATCAGCTCAATAAATCTCTGGCGCGGGTTTTATTGAATCACTGCCTGAGGGGGAACAAGCCTGTAAAGGTTGAGGAGAGCAGAGCTTTCCCACGCCTAAGACACACTGCCGGAGCTCTTGCACACATTCCGGGCCTGCCAGCGCTCTGCAAATGTTTGGACAGCCTTGAACAAATAACACACCTTTAAAGAGGCCAGCATGAAATTTTTCCTCACCACCCAGCCACCCTCCCACTGCCGCTTCTCCCTCCGCCTCCCCCGAACAGCGTAGCGCTGTGTGTGTGCATGCGTGTGTGCGCTTGTGTGCGTGCATGTTTATTTTAGGCTTGTCTTCCCCTTTGTGTTTAGGTTGAACAGTTCGTGGCTGCGTTCCAGCTGTATTTTGTGGGAGGAATTCTGGCCTCCACTGGGGTGCTTGCGAGCGTTGACTCCGGGCGGTGGGGGCCGGGATGGGACAGAGCGTGGAAAAGGGAGGAGGTTTGGCTTTTCTCCTGCCCAGATTTCCTTCAGCAGGTAGAAACCAGCCAGCAGGGATTTTCTGCTGACAACGTGCCAGGCTGCAGTGGTAACCTCTGGATGCCAAGATTTTCCCACCAATGCCCGTCTGCCTTGCACGCTGGTGTAAGGTTCCAGTGGCAGTCTGCTAGAGCTGGCACGCTCCTCTTACCCACAGAACTCCTCTAATTAATACAGCGGCTTCCTTCACACAGCCCTGTTGATGTGTCTTGACCCTGACCCGAAAGGAACTCCCCCAGGGGCACGAGGGTCTGCGGGCGGAGGCAGTTTCTCTGCCATGCAGTGATGCTTGGGCTGCCCAAATGGCCTCTGGAGGGGTGCTCCAAAGCTCTCTTGGAGACAGCCCCTGGGATGCATGCAGCTAGCATTTGCATGGGGCAACGAGACAGTCCTGTGAAGTATCCACGTTTGCTCGGGGGGTCTGGAAAGCAGCTTCAGCAGCTGGGCCAAGGAGAAAGAAAAACACGGATATAAGAGCAACATCCAGCTGAGAAAAGCACAGCACAGCTTGCTCTGACTCAGACAGGGAGGCTTTCCTGTGCCTTCCCGAGGAAAAATGGCATCTCTCTCTGAGCCTTTCCCTTCAGCTCCGCACAGGCTGCTGCCACAGGGAATCCAGCTGGGAGCAGGGAACCCTAAACCAGCTCAGGATTAATCCAAGTCTGTGGTAGGCAAGCACAACAGGCACGCAGGTCCTGTTTTGCCTTTCTGTGAAATGGAACACAGCTGCTGGTGTTTCCCCATCGCGGTGTGCAAGGGGAAAACGCCAGGATGGGACCATGCCTTGCTTGTTCTAAGGGCATACTAGGAATGCATTTGTGGGGCAAAAGAGAAACTTGGAAAGGATTAATAGACCAGACAGCTGCCTGCTTGCTGAGTTCTGGGAATGTAAAACACTGCAGCCATCTCAACAGCTCCTAAAATTCCCCCTGACTCGTTTCCTGTTGCTGCTTTCCCAATGCTGAAAGGCTTGGGCTCCCGTGGATAAAAAATTGGAGAGAATCCAGAATTTAGATTTCTGCCTACTCGATCTTTCCTGTCAACGGATCGTTAAATAAGAAGCAGAAATGTTGTATTCACCATACGCTCATCACCAAGAGCTAAGTGAAAATACTGCTTTAGGAAACAAGTGACAATTAGTTTGATGGTTCCATGTTCCTTAAGTTATGTCGGCTGACTTAATGGAGTCATTGCACACGCTAGGTAGCGAGGCACCAAGGTCATGCATGCTTTGAAGGGAATAGTATGAGTAGAGGGTAGAAAGAGCTGCAAAGATAAAGGTTTAGCTGTCTTTGGGGAAATAGACATGAAATTCATCTGCACATGAAACACAGACGCTACAAGTCACAGTGGCAAAAAGCAAGCTGTTGCATGTACCAGCTGAGAACCCCACCATGGACAGGCTGGTGATGGAGCTAAAAAGGTAACAAGATTAACACCCAGGTGCAGAAGTACCTGAGCTGACACGTGGAAAGACCCAGGGCTAGACAGCAGGGGCAAGGCAGATGAGGGAAGAGTCATGCGGGTGGCGGTGGCTGGGGTCTCTGCTCCACAGAGGCACAGGGAGCAGGGGGCTGGCTGCAAGCTGGAGAGCTGGGGCACCGTCAGGCCAGAACAAAGGTTGAGGCACATCCCAACACAGAGCTCAGTACAAAGTTCATTGCTGCTACACTCATAAACTGCGGATAAGGAAGCTCAGGAAATCTCCAAAATGGATTTAGGTTCCACTGCAATGTCCCCAGTTTGCTCCGTGGGGACCTTTATGTCCCCTCCACTTCAGGATGCTGTTACAAACCTGTCAGGTCCTGCCATGGTGGGTGGTATCAACCCACATTGGCTTGGTACGCCATGAATTTGCTTGCTGGCCTTTGCAGTCCCTCTGAATTGTGCCAGCCACATTGGAGACGCACAGCGATGGGAACATATGTGCGTGGCTGCTATTATTAGCATTAAACAAGAAGTGCTAATGCCATCGGGCAGGAGCTGTCATCCAAACAGCACACAGCCAAGCAGAGAAAGCCATGCATCCCTCTGGCCACAGCAGGGCTGGGGGAGCAGCACAAGGGGGATGCGAGGTGCACAGGGCAAGCCCGGCCCAGGCCCGGTCATCTTCAAAGCTGCATCCCTGCTGTGGATGGAGGGACTTGTGGCTCTGGGCTCAGCGCCCGGGCCCGCCCCCGCCAGCAGCATGCAGGCACATGCCCGGCACGGGGCCACCAGCCATGCTGCACACCATGTTCTGGGTTGCATGTGCCCTGGCATGGGCTGCGTGTGCCCCGACACAGGCTGTGTGTGTCCCGGCATGGGCTGCGTGTGCCCCGGCATGGGCTGCGTGTGCCCCGACACGGGCTGTGTGTGTCCCGACATGGGCTGCGTGTGTCCCGACATGGGCTGCGTGTGCCCCGGCATGGGCTGCGTGTGTCCTGACATGGGCTGTGTGTGTCCCGACATGGGCTGTGTGTGTCCTGACATGGGCTGTGTGTGTCCCGACATGGGCTGCGTGTGTCCTGACATGGGCTGTGTGTGCCCCGACATGGGCTGCGTGTGTCCCGACATGGGCTGCGTGTGCCCCGACATGGGCTGCGTGTGTCCCGACATGGGCTGCGTGTGCCCCGGCATGGGCTGCGTGTGCCCCGGCATGGGCTGCGTGTGTCCTGACATGGGCTGTGTGTGCCCCGGCATGGGCTGCGTGTGCCCCGGCATGGGCTGTGTGTGCCCCGACATGGGCTGTGTGTGTCCCGACATGGGCTGTGTGTGCCCCGACATGGGCTGCGTGTGTCCCGACATGGGCTGCGTGTGCCCCGGCATGGGCTGCGTGTGCCCCGGCATGGGCTGCGTGTGTCCTGACATGGGCTGTGTGTGTCCCGACATGGGCTGTGTGTGTCCCGACATGGGCTGCGTGTGCCCTGACATGGGCTGCGTGTGTCCCGACATGGGCTGCGTGTGCCCTGACATGGGCTGTGTGTGTCCCGACATGGGCTGTGTGTGCCCTGACATGGGCTGCCTGCTCTGTGCATTGCCCCCGCAGCATGCCGGAGCTGTGTGTGCCTCGCACAGCTCCATGCTGCCTCACATGTGCGCGTCACTGCAGCCACACACGTGAGGGTGCTGCCATGTGTGTGTCCCCCCGAGTCGCACAGGGGCTTTGCTTACAGCCCCTGGCACTGCACCCCTGAGGAATTGCACCCTCATCCCCTGCCCCATGCAGGAGGGACCCCGGGTAAAACAGGAGGTGCGAGAAAGACCCCAGTAGTGTGCCCTGTGAGCTACAGAGCCTGTGCTGGGGCAGGCGGGCTGCGTGGCCAGAGCCCCAGGGCTGCAGGCTCTTCTCCGCACTCACTTGTAAGAGATTTGCCTGAAGGAATGTGGTGCCAAGAGCTGGGGCCCCAGGAGCATGTGTTCTGGGGATGGCTGTGCCACCTACGATGCCTGATGCCTGCAGTGGACCAGGGCTGCCCTCAGTGCAGCAGCTCCCCGAGGCAAGGGCCAGGAGCAGTGTGTTGCCAGGCAAGGGCTGGCTGCGGGGCTTCCAGAGGTGTTAGCCTCCTCTCTCTCCCCTCCCTCGGCGAGCCACAGTACCTGCCTGACTTCTGCTTTGCTCTGTTTCAAACCTTGCAGGCTGGTCCGAATCCCAGGCTGGTTTTTGCAGAGGAAAGCACAGATTGCCCTCTCCTTTCCGTATCAAGTCGGGAGGATGCTGGCCATCACTCGCAAGTGCTGAGATTCTGCCATAGGTTTAGTTTCACCTTTTAAGCCTCTGTAGAGGACAAGGCACATGTTTTCCTGGGGTCGAGGGGGTTAATCCTTTCTTCCTCTGCCGGCATGCTGAGGGACCAGCACATGCAGCTTTTAAGTTGCTTCTGAACGACGATGCTGAGTGGAGATTGGGCTGCTTGCTTCTGAGCCTGGGGTTTGGAGCATCCCAGAAACCACCCTGGGCTGAAACTTGTAAGGTTCAGACAAGGTCTCAGTCTGGTTAACTGGTGCAGCTGCCCCCCAAAAAAGCACAGGAACCACTAATTTACAACAGGAGGCAGACAAAATCGTCTGTTTACTTTCAAGCCTTAAATTGTCTGTTAGCAAAGTGCAGACCACAAAATGGGTGGCCCCTTTCCTGGAGAAACTGTGAAAACCTGCTTAGTTCCTGTGCTAGTAAAGCAAACAAACAAACATGACCTGGAGCTGGGTTTCAGCGTGTCTTGCTGCTCACCAGTACATGAGAGCATCTGAAAAAAACCTAAGAAAATCCTGCCTTGGTGATAAGAACCAGTCATGACAACAACCGATGGGAGAACCCAGAGATGCAATTAGGAATTTGAAATGTTTTAAACAAAGGGCAAAAGCAATCAGCAAAAGGTAATTAAAATAGATTAAATGAAGCAAAATCATCCGAGCAAAATGCTGGGAACCAGTCCAGCCAGGCAGGATACATAACTATGTGAAATGTGTGCTTGGAGTTTGTGCATTAATATTACTTTGCGCTTCTGCAAATCTTTGAGGACCTCAGAGCAGTCTGCAAGCAATTAAACCTCACAACACCCTAGGGAAGCAGAGGTTATTGTACGCACTTACAAGGTGGTTGTACAGAGACGGTGGGAGTGATTTATGCTGGGCCCACATGGCACGTTAGAGACAGAGGGGGGAATAAACCCAGGAGTCCCCAGCTAGCAGTTTGTTTTACCAGAGAGGCAGGAGGATGGTGCCATCTGAAGAGAGTGTTTTGGCTTCCACGGTAGACCTAGTGTGAGTTCATTCCTCCAAGCTGTCTTGTTTATTTTTAGCACCTAAGTTTATCTCAGGAATGACAAACTTGGCGTTCGTGCTCGGATGTGGCTAGGACAGGAGCAGCTTGCAACAATAAAATCTTAAACACACTGTGACTGCCTCTTCCTTTCCCCTTCAGCTAGCCCTGTGCGTTGCGCCCTTCTGGAACCCGGCAGTGTGGCCATGCGGAGCCAGGCACTGCTTGCCTGTGCTTAAAAGTAGTGGGAAATCCACTGGAGACACTTGCATGGAAGGCTTTGACATTCAACAGTAACAAACAGATAGAAGGGAAGAGAGGGACGTTTTGCTCGTCCTTGGGCAAAAAAAACCCAATCCGTCTTGTAACTGTATTTAAAAAGCAAACTCTTGGCATTGGAAAATGAATTGGGTTTTCTGGGATACTGGCTGATGTATCCACTGCAATGGCTTAACTTCAGAAAATAAAAGAAGGGATACGAAAAAAAAAACCACCCTGAACTCCAAGGCTTCCCTTTTCCCCTGGGACAGCATGGAAGTAAAGCGTAAAGACCTCTGCTTGCCGAGGTTCTCTGACTCTGTATGCTTCAGGTTAGCTTCTTCAGGGGGCAGGCTCTCCAAACGGTGGGCAAGGAGGCACTGCCTCAGAGACTCTCCCGTCCTTCAGGCTGGCTTGCTGGCTTCTTTTTGAAAGTACTGTGTTTAATTGGTTGTCATTTTTATTTCAACACACCTACTGAAATGACGGGCTGGGCAGTGTCCTGTCTGTTGGGAAGGGCATATTAGGCAGCAGTTGAGGGGGATTTCTACTTTGACCTCTTCAGAGTGCTGCCGAAACAGGCACTCGATGGAGCAGTCACCCGGGGCTGAGGCTGCTAGCCCATCACTGACCATGCGTGAGCTGATGCTTGTGCTTTGTCAGGCCAGGACTGATGAGTTTCAGTTTCCCATTCTTTGAGTACCTTGAGGGACACAGAGATCTGAACCTTTCCTCCTTTTGAAGACAGCTGCTGCTACTTGCATTCAGCTCTTTCAAGAATTAGCTTCCCCTGCCTAAGACCTATTACACCTCATGTTCTCAGTGTGAGATTTGTGCACTTGCTCTCCAGGCTGCAGCATATGCAGGTGAGCATGCCCTGGGCTGCACAAGGTATTTAAAATACCACAGCTGGAGGGGCACCATGGCAGCCATCACTGCGTTGCAGGAAAGCAGACTGAACAGTTAGCATCTTCATCCTGCATCCCACGGGTACCTGGATGCCTGTGTAAGTCGTAAGACTTCAGGGTCTCAGTTGCACGGGTCTGTACAGTGCCTCCAGCCAGGTGCCCAAAATGAATGGACCCTTGGGAACACATCACCCAACACCAAGGAGTACCCAGAGCAGGGCTCATACAGGCTGCGTTTTGCTTACGCCTAGGTGATTCTCTGGCTTTGGTTCCCAGGTAAGATGCTTTGTGCAGGATTGTTCAGCACAAGGCAGGCAGTGAGCAGCTGGGATTAGACAGAGCAAGGATTAGACACTTGTATATATACGACCGCCAGGATTAGGCATTTGCTTGAATAACAAGGAAACATCCAGCTACAGTAAGCAGACTGAAGCATGAACTAATCCAGCACTGTCTGTGTGTAGGGAGACTTTTTGCTTGAGGGCAGTAGGTTATCCAGGAGAAGGCTGCTGTTCTGAAAGGGTATTTTAGAGGCACTCCGTCCTCAGTAGTGACTTGTGCAGCTCACTGTCAGAGATAGGAGACTGCACTGAACAGACCATTAGTCTTATCCAGCCTACCAGCTCCCTGTGTTTTGGCTAGAGCATGCAGATAGGAATTAGCGACTGTGCAATGTTTGTTCTCACAAAGCAGGAGGGGAGGCTGACAGAGAAAGCAATACAGAGGGAGAGAAAAAATAGCAAGGGAGAGAAGGAAGGAAGGGGAGGGGATGTGTACAAACATATAAATAAATATACATCACACTTTCAGGATGAGCTGGGCACAGTGGAGGAGTCCCCCTGACTCCATCCCACACTGAAATTTCAGCACAGAGTTTTGGGAAGGGGGGTGTGCCTGGCTGTGCCGACCTTGGCAGGTCCAAGCGCTGAGTAGGCGCTGCACCCCCGGCGTGTGCTGCACGAGTGACAGCGGTGGCAAGGGAGGAGGGCAGGAGGCGCAGAGCAGCGGAGTGAGGAGCAAGCGGAGGAGGAAGTGGGGTAAGCAGGGAGTTTGACGAGGTGCTCCTCTGACACACGACAGCAGCTCCAGTCCCCGGGCTGCGTGGGTGGCAGCGCAGGCTGCGTGCCTGGCTTGCCTTTCCCAGGCACGAAGCAGGCAGCCTACCACACAAAGAAAGTGGTCATTATGTGACTGGTGCTCCCACCTCGCTCTCCCCGCTCAGCTCCTCTCCCTGCCGGAGCAGTCACAGTCCCTCTTTCAGTGCCTTTTCAAAGCACTCGAGCCACCCAATTCATTACTGCGTTCTCACCGGGATGGGACGGGATGGGCTGGGATGGTCTCTGGGCAGCCAGACAAGGAACATGACATCATTAATTCTCAACAAACGAACGGGAGCCAGGCCTGCTCAGGAAAAGGTATCCGGGCAGAGCACACTCTTCATCAGTGATCTGGGCAAAAATTTTGCCGGGGGATACTTCTTCCCAATCAATGTACAAACTGGTCTAACCTTGCCACCTTGGCACTAAGGTGAGGACAAGAAGTCCAAGCCAGGGGTAAACAGTGTGTCTAGCTTACAGGACACTGAATACAAATGTTTTCTGGATGGCAGGGTGAGGTTATAGCCTCTGTGGTTAGTTTAGTGTGTGGGTTTTAAATAAACTTCACCCTCCAGATTACAGCCTATCTGTAACTGCCAAGTGCGGGTTCACTTTGGGTGATGCATTTTTCCTGTTCGTCCTGAAGTCCCCTGTTTGCCAGGTGCACCACATTGAAAGTGGGGTGCAGAACTGTCTGAAAGGTAGCATGGTGGCTTTGAAAGCTTTGGCTGTCTTCATCAGCCTTGGGAGAGAGCTTGTCCAAGCTATCGATTTGATAATATAGGTCAGCTCTAGTCATTATGCAGAGGGATCAATCACACCAGCCAGGCTCAGTGCAACTTCAATCGGTGTGACAAAATCAGAGGCAAGGGGGAGTTTGAGGTTGGTTTTGCCCTAGATTTTTTCCCCCTTTATCTTCAACTCTGTTCCACCAGTTGGTGGAGCAGAATATAAACCGAAGCGGCAAAATGCTTTGGGTTTCTTAATGCTATAGCACTGGATGGGCAGGAAAGGTCCAATGATTCCTCCACAGCCTCTGAAATGAATCCCAGTTACTGTGTGAGGGAGGAGACTTCCATTCTCAAAATAAAGGGTTTGTTTAAATTCTCTTCCTTGTGCTGCTTGAAGATGGTAATGCCACCTCTTTGTCCCCTGAAGGATCGGGTCTGAGGATCTGGGGGTTTGGGAGGGCGCTGTAAAACTGCATCTTGGGTCCCTGCGACCCGCGCTGCGTGTTATATCACACATACTGCTTTGGCAGACACGTAGGGATTTTTTTCAAGCCGCAGTTCCTGGAAGCAGTTTGCGCTGCAGGGTCTTTCCCTCTTTCTCTGCTGCACTGGCCAGCAGCATATATCCTGTAGGGCCTCTGTGAGTGAGCTCTGAGCCAGGCAGACACAAGCTAGCTCCAAACCGCAAGCTTTGTGGCCTCAGTGCAGCGCCAAGCAAAAGACCATGCAGATGTGCTCTCAGAGGGACATGTGCTATTCTCATGTAGTTCACGCTCTGCCCTGAGTGCTCCTGGAGCACTCTTAAAGTTGCACAAGAAGCAATTGAATTCCCCTTCTGTCTCCCCTTCATGCTTTTTCTGTAATCTGCTCCAGCTCTGCCAGGCTGGTGGGTGAAAAGCAGAAAAAAGCCTGCTGCTGCACACCGGGCAGGAGGTGCAGCTCTGGATACACACCATTTCCAGGTTTCTCGAGGAGAAAGGTCCCATTTCCACCCAGCGCAAAAGAGAACTGGTGGGAGACAGCACTTTTTCTTTGCATGGGGCTTATCATTCCCATTGCCTTTCTGCCCCTCCCTGTCTGTCTGGCAGGCTACCTGGACTGCAAGCAGAGATGGTATCACACAAGAGGCTGATAAGGGCAATGGGAATGTGGCAATCAATGGTCAGAACCTCCCCTTTAATCGGGTCTGGTAGGACTGCCCATAGGTAAACAGATTGACGCGTTTTGCAGGCTTCCCCTGCACGATGTCTGCATTGCTTTCTGCACTGAAATACGGTGTTTGAGCTATTAATTTCCTTTGGAAAGCTCCAAGCAGGTGACTCATGCCGTGTACCTTGACTTCTCTTTGCACTGCCAACACCAATGCACTTTTTTTTTTTTTTTTTAATGGCTGGAATTTGTCCCCTTTGCTTTGACCCTGACGCAGACAAACACCACCCCCATGACCCCGGCTTGCCAGTGATTTTATGGGAGACCAACTCTTTTCTGCGTGCTTGGTATGTGGGTAAGGAGCACAGCGGTGGGGGAGTCCACCTGTATGGTTTCAAGGTGGAACTGGCCGTCTCTGAGGAGCAGTCCTGCAATGACTGCTCGCCCTGCTCTCGCCCTCCTGGGCCAGGGATTGCCCAAAGGCCCTTGCTGGTTGGTGCCTGTTTGGCTGCATGTAGGAAATGGGCAGACAGCTGCAGTCCATTCCCCAGTGGACACGTGTCTGTTTGATGGAGAAGGGTGATTTCAGGGGCTGCTAATGGGCTCTGTGATGGACAGCCCCAGCAGAGGAGCCAAAGGCAGAGAGGAACAGAGAGCCTGAGACCCCACTCTCATCCCTGGAGGTGGCCTCTTTCACAGCAGGGCTTCAGCTGGAAAAGCTTCTCCTCTGCCTTTGTTACTTGTTCTGCGTACAAAGGGACAGCTTGGGTATGTAGTGCTGTCAAGCCAACACATCTCCCCCATCCTTAGACAACAATTTACACAGGTCTTTCTTTTTCTTACAGTCTGTACAGTACTTCTGGAAAGAAATGCATCTTCCCGGTTTATATCTGCAGCCTGGCAAATAGTTGGTAGCCTGTAGAAAGTTCTGCTAATGCCACTGCTGTCAGGCTTGTGTCACTGTATTTAATCTGACT
This sequence comes from Falco punctatus, assembly GCF_963210335.1. Taxonomy (NCBI): domain Eukaryota; kingdom Metazoa; phylum Chordata; class Aves; order Falconiformes; family Falconidae; genus Falco; species Falco punctatus. The sequence goes on from NC_137582.1 coordinate 104,625,809, forward strand.
TAACTGAGAAGTACTCGAAGAAAGAGGGGCAAAATGTGTCTGGGATGGGCAAATAACTATTTTGGGGGCATCTTACCTTCAGCAGACACTTGGTGATGGCCGTGGCTGTCATGGGGCACATTTACTAACTCCAAGAAATCAATCTGATATTAATTGAAAGAGCACACGCGGAACTAAAACCGCTGCAATGAAAATCTCTCAGATTTATGGTCCCTCTTACATTAGCTAGTTAAAAAAGTAGTACAAACATTTAAACACCAGTGGCAGTAAAGGTAAAAACGTAAGTTTGATTAGATAAAGAATAAAGATACGTGCTTTATATTTACACCTGGACCATAACCTTTGTTTGCTTCAAGTTAAGGCTACTCAAGTGCACAAGCAGAGATTTCCTGGAGGCCTGAACACCTACGAGTGTAGATGAACTCTTGGGGTTTGGGTACAGAATCACTCTGAGAACAACCGAAGAGTTTGTGACTTCCCCTCTGCAGAAGAAGGGGCAGAAAGGAGGATGTGAGCTTGTTTTGGGACAGAGCCAGAGGCGTTAGTGTAAGCCCCTCTCAGCAGGGAATCGAGCCAAGCCGTGGGGATGGTGCCCTCCAGAAGAGAGGCAGCCTGGGGACAGGCACACTTCCAGCAGGTGCAGGTGGCTCTGCCAGACCGCCTACTGCAAAGCGACAGGGTCATTAATGAAGCTTGTGGACTCTTTTGGCTGCGAGTTGCTCAGGAAGCAGCAAGGTGTGGGCTGCCGTGCTGCTGGCTCTCCGAGGCTGGGTCTGTGTCACTGGGATGGTAGCGATCCAGTGCCACTGCTCCCCGTGGGCTGGGGGTGGTAGGAGGCACAGGGGCTCCCAGGGGGAAGGTGGGGGGTGTCACATGCCTGGATCCGTGGCAGGGTGGGCAATTCCCCAAAACCCACATCACAGCCTGCCGGCTGCGAGGCTGAGGTCTCGTCAGACTCCTCACCCACATAACCATCTCCTGTGTGTGCTGGTGTGCAATTAGCAGTGCCCTCCCGACTGTCATCACCACAGCTACTGGAAGAACCAGCCAAGCCCGACTCAGACCCATCGTCAGACAGATCTGGTGTCCCTCCTGTCTGCCAGGACCAGGTGCTGTAGGAGGGACAGACCCTTGCATCCACTTTCACAATGGATGTGATTGCCACTTGCTCTGCAGAAGTCCCGTTTTTTTGGCTCTGTCCTCTGTTGACATCGAGGTTAAATTAGTGCAGCTCTGTCGACTTGGTGGCACTACCCACCTCTAAGACACGTGTCAAGGGCATGGAGAAGCAGGCCTCGCGGACACGGTGGCACATGCCTCTATTTTTTTTTTTTTTTTTTTTTTTTTGCACACGTCAAGTGAGCAGATTCCATTTTAATGTCACGCCTGTGCGGTGGTGGTGCATTCCTTTGAGCGTTGCCATGTGAGGCCAGGATGGTGTTTGGCTGCGGTTAAAGCGCTTTATCAGTTTCTGAAGTCACTTTGTAAATAGCGGCAGCCAAGAAGCCAGGAGTGGGGGGGGGGGGGGAAGAAGGGAGAAAAATAAAAGCCGGAAGAAAAAGGGCTTTGTTAATTTTAATAGGGTGTGTTATGTTCTTCCTTCATCTCCCAGATATGCCACACTTGGCGATGACAACCCTGCTTTATGGAGACCTCGGTCTTCCCTAGCCCCCACCCAGCCTAGTTAAAAATCCCACACTGCATAGCAGAGAATAACTTGCATTGCACTTCTGGCAGGCGAGGGTAAAACGCGGCTCTGTTTTCATCACGGAAAAGCCTCCAGGCACATATTTTTGTAATTAGGCTTTTCTGCTCAGCAGTTTTTGCAGCTGTGATGACACTTGGGTGTTGCCCCCCGGTTTCTCACGCTCTGCCTGCCAAGGCGCGGAGCCGCTGGGCTGCAGCCAGCGCCGAGGTCGGTCAGCCCGTGGCCCCCGCGCCGCCTGCACGCGCTGGGGAGAAGGTGCTTTGCTAACTCTTGCGGCTGGTGGAAATGGGCCACGGTTCCTCCTCAAGGTCACTGCTAATGCCTGCGCTTGCTCGGCTTGTTCTGGCGGCAGCAGGGTGGCAAGGGGCTTTGGGGCTGGGGGCTTTACCGCTCCTCTGCCTCCGAGCATGCTACTATTTCTCCCTTTCCTTCCAGCAAAGAGGAGGTTTCCTCTCCCCTTCCACTCGCTTCTCCTTTAGCGCCTGGCTTTTAAGCAGGCTTTTCTTAGCCCACAGAACCCCTGGGGAGCCTTCCTGGGGATGAGGAAGGAGGAGGAGATGGGAGGGCCTGGAGCAGTTCCCATGCTCGGGGGCTGCAAGGCTCCTTCCTCCCCACCAGCCCCAGCTCCGGGAAACAGCAGGCGTGAGCTGGACGCTGGCAGGCTCCACACCGCCCGCCCTGCTCCCTCTCCCCCTCAGCTGCCGGCCCGGAAACCTCGCTCCAGCTGTGGCTTATTAAAGCCGGAATGTCTCTGCGGGACCGGGGAGAGCCAGAAGGATCATTAATAACAACTAACTATGCTGCCTTGCGTGCCAGCCAAGACTTGAAACAGCAGCTCCCACACAAGAGGCAAGAAACGTGCCCCCCCAGCAGCATCGTTTCATGGCTGCGCATCTACCTCCCAGCCCGGCTATTTGCCACCGTGTCCCCTTCCCATCTGAGGGCAAGGCAGCTGGATGTGCTCCTTGCTGCCAGAGCCAAGAGCAGGATGGGGATCCTTTCGCTGGGCTCCCATGGTCATTAAATGTGTGAGGCTTTAGCGAGAGATGAAAACTGGTAGGAGCCTGACCCCACTCCACTCGCCCTCCCCCAGGGGTAAGAGCTGACCCAGGCGATGCTCTGCGATGCACCTGGAGCAGCAAAGCCTCTGACTGGTTGCATTTGATGTCCTAAGAAGTGCTTTGGCCCCCAGGCTTGGGCTCTGCACTCAGATGTTGACCTACCAAGTGACTGCAGGCAAGCAACTTGCTTTCTGGCCTCAGTTTCTCCTCTGACTTGTTTATTTAGTAGTGCATTATTTGGAGACGGAATGGCTTTTCTCTGCTTGCAGGGACCCTGATATTGCTAGGACCCTGTGTTCCTAGCCTCTACCAGAATTAACGTTTAGTAGTGGTCATAAAGCATTCTGTGAATTTGCACTTTTTTCCTCTTTGTGAATATGTTGGAATGAGATCTTTAGTTCTGTGATTGTAGACACTGGCCCAGAGCCAGTTCTTGCATAAGTGGGTGGATGTCATCTCATCGAGGCCACTTAGCTCTGCATTTCAGCATCCATCGCAACAATTGACTGTCTGCCTATGCTTTGGTGAGTTGTTGGCCTTTCTCATTTCAAAAAAACTGGATTATAAAGAGCATCGTGGCAGGTCTACCTTGTGTGAATAGCATATGCCGCTAAGCAAATGGAGGCTCTGGCCACCTTTTTCAAGAACTAGGGACATTCGCCTTTTCAATAGCTCTTCAATGCACTCCACAAAGTGGACATGAGGTTCACAGCCCAGTACTTGTCAGGTCGCTTTTCATGTCACTTGTTTTACAGTTGCCATCACATCATCCAATACTGATGGCACCAACAAAGAAACAGATCTCAGAATGGGCTTTGGGGACCGGCCTGATTTTACCTCTTCTAGCAGAGCTTTAATCCCTGAGAATTTTCCTAGGGATCTGCGTGCTATATCTAAGCATCTATTACGTAGGAAAATACAGGTTTTCATTTTACACAGGGCTTTCCTTCTGGTGTTGCTTGCAGGATGGTAGATTAAGCAGCCAGACACACAAAAAAAACCCACCTTAAAAGCACAACATTTAAAAAGGAGATCATCTTTTGACACCAGGCTGTTTGTTATAATGAAGGCACTAGACATGGGGTTTTTTTTTTCGTATTTCAAATGAAAGGTGACTTTTCTGCTGAGATCGCTTGACTCCAGGAGCTGCAGCCCAGAGTAAAACTACTTCATAATGTAAAATGCTCTGCTGAAACAAGGTTTAGCAGCAGCACGCTTTCCCTGAAAACTCAAGTCTTCTGATAATCAGGAAGAGGAAAGAAGCCAGCAGCTTTGAAAGAACTTACTAAAGTGCTCTCGTTTATTCTTACAAGTCTTGCATGCCAGCTTCCTTGTAAAACTCTTCTGTAAAAAATATCTAGTAGGAAATTAGATTTAAAAAATTAAAATGTCAAACCCCCTCTTTCATACCAATGCACAAATAAACTTGTTCAGAACCAAAGCAATAAGATGCATTTCTGGCCTTGGTTTTATAAAGTGACAGGGTGGCTTTATTCAGAGCAGAACAAAACAGCAGTTTCTGTTGAGGAGCCCACATAATCAGCCTCCTGGGTGAAATTTGCACTTAGATGTTGCTGGTGTCTAGAGCATGTGCTGTCCTTTGGCATGAGGGATTTCACCCTCTGAGCTGCATCTCCATGTGTTTTGGCATATTACTCAATTGCGAACTCTCCTTCTCCCATTATACCAGCAGCTCAGGCCAGCTCCATCACTGTCCAATCAGTCCCAGAGACCTCACAGCAGAAGTTAATTTGGCCCCTCTGGCTTCTTCATTACTGTTTTAGTCAACTGGCTTCAGCTGTGGCTGTTTCCCACTCCATCCCTGGGGGTGAGATGCAGTCTGTTGGCTGTGGTGGCCAGCCATTGGAACCAGACCCACGTTCAGCACCATCAAATGGCACTGGCACCACCAGCAACTGCTGTGATCCCTGAAAAATCCATTTGGCATCTGACTCAAGAAATCCACCTTGATGCATTAGAGGTAAGCTTAAACGCAGGGACTAGAGCCCTGGGTTTCGTTTGGGCTGAAAGACATTTGGTTGTCTACTGTGGGTTTCCATGCCGTTCCTACAGCAGTTTGGGACAGGTTGCAGGGCACTTGTTGCAGTGTGGTCAGTGGCTGAGTACCACGAGCAGCTACTCCAGCCAGGGCACCACACCAGTCCATCGCTAGCGCGTGCGCTGCACATGTCGGTACTCTGCTCGCTGCGTTGTAAGTGGAGGAACTGAGGCAGGGAGCAGTGCTGGTGCTTGCTGAACCTGGAGCAGCCTGGGAGGATGGCACGGCACGAAGAGGTCACCTGGGGCACACAGAGCCATGTACTTGCAGGCCTTTCACTGGTGTGCTCGTGTGGACCAGAGTCAAATGCTGCTGTTGGTGTTGCAGCGTGGCTCCCAGACATGTTTTAGTGTCATCCTCCAAAAGAAGTTCTCTCTTCTGCACCGCTGTCCCTCCGGGTCACAGCTGGGTGCCACAGGGACAGGCTATTGCTGTGCAGAGTCCCTCCAGCCCTGCCATGCTCCGCTCCTTGGATCTTGGGCAGTCGTGCGATGTCTGGGTGCCTCAGCTCCTTGTCTGTCCCATAGCACTGCTGCAAAGAGACTACAGCACCTGCCAAACAAACAGCTTGCAAGTGCTGGAATACCAAGATCTGGCAGAATAATCAGTTTTCTTAGAGAGGGGAAGACACGGGGAGGGGGATGGGGACAGCGTCAAGGTAACAGCAGCATACTTGATTTGACCATGGTACTCAAAGTGACTGGTGGTTTTGGCACAGCTCGTGCACATCAAGGCTCTTGCAAGCTGCCTGTATCGCTATTGCTTCCGCAAGTCTTGGTCAGGGAAGGTCCGTTCCAGCTGCTTTCATAGCTACGTCTGGGGATCAGTTTCCAAATCCCTGGTGCGGCAAGGGGGAGTCAGTGACAGAGCTGATGAGGATGGGTGCTGTGGCTTAGTCAGTGTTTTGTAGAAAGGATGTATTTATATATATGTAAATATAAAGGGTATAAAATAGATCTATATTAGGCCGAACACTGCTTACGTTGGTTTGTGCAAATTCATGAAGGTCTTTCAATCCCAGCAAACCCAGAGCTCAATAAATGAATGCACTGCTCAAAACTGGTGGCTCCCAACCTGACGGAATTATGTAAAATTAAGTTCCAAATAAATTACAGAGGGAAAGGATGGGGGATCAAGGAAGAGAAGATTTTGGGAAAGCCTGTATAATTGGCCTAGGCCTTTTGACCCTGTCTATTATAGAGGATCTAAGGCTCCTTCATTACCCGGCTCCACGTGCATTATAAGTGTCAGCTCTCTCCCTGAGCAAGCTTTGGGAGGCATTTAGAATCAGACAAGTGTAGAAAATCCTCCAAGCTCTCCCAGATAAAGTCCCTGGAGGATTCACATCTCCAGGCCACTCTTAGGCCTTGCGTTTGGCCTTTTCATTTTGGCGCACAACCTGCCATTAGTCACTGACCCTTCAATAAAGCTTAGTCAGAGTTCGCTGGAGGTGAAGGGAATCGTGCAGCCTGCTCGCTGCTGCTGCAGCCGTGGCGAGGCTGGGGCAAAGGGTGCCAGCTCCAGGAGACACTGAATTGTCCTCTTACAAAAGGCATATTTAGCTGATGCCATTTCTATGAAATTCCTTCTTCTCTTTTTTTTTTTTTTTTTTTTCTTTTTCCTCTTTCTTTTTTTTTTTTTTTTCTTACACATCCCACATCTAAGAAGCGGGAGGGGTGAGGAGAGCATGGAGCGGGGTCTGGCTCCTTCCCATACAAATTGGCTGTGAAGTTTACAGCACATGGTGGAGTCCAGGCTTTCCCCTGCCAGTGGGGAACCATGTTATTATAGAACTCGGATCCCAGATGGCATCCTTACTGCTAGCCACTCCAAACCATTTCCTCTGAATGGTGCCAGTCCTGCCAGACCCCAGTGCTCTGAGGAAGAGGAGGTGCTGACCCTTCCGAGACCCTCCTCAGCCATTCAAGATATCTTGAAAAGCACTCATGTGGTTTGCTTATGAGCCTGTTGATAGGAAAGAGCCTGGGGAAGGAACCCATCCACCGCATATGCCTTTTCCTACTTTGAACCATGCTGTACTCTTATATTAACAGGAATGATGGATGTTTGGACCATCCTCAGGGATAATGTAATCAGAAAGGAGTAGTGTCACAGGATTCGCTATGGAACAAGGACCAGAAAAAGTGTGATTCTTATTATTTTTATTTCCCCCCTGAGCCCAGATCTTAAAATATTCTCAGGGCACATTAATTTTCTCTGTACAGTGCAGCTAGGTCCTTGGGACAGTCTGTCATAATAAGCAGGTACGACAGGCAATAATATGGGTCAGACGTCCTGCATTTCGCTCGGAGTCATTAGCTGATGGTTTAACAACGGCACGGTTTTTCTGCCTAAATGGCACGCAGGTACATGCTTGCCTTTTCCAGACTGATCCACAGCTGTCAGCAGGTGAGAGCTGCTGTTTGTGAGTGGTGCTAAGTTTCGCTCAGACTTCTTCCTCTCTCTTGTGGTTGCTAAATATTTCCAAGTGATTTTTACAACTGGCTGATGCCATTTTTAAAAATAGGCTTTTCATGCATTTAATATTACCTACTTTGGAGGCAGTATGTGACACAGACCTGTCTGTTCCGAGCTCAGAGTGTTTCTCCAAATTTCTAATAAATCAGCAATCCTGCAGTAGCTGACACGATTTTAGCTCATTGCCAAATGGGGATGAATTATGATATATCCACATTTAGCAAGAACTTTGAGATCTTCCAGTTACAAATAGCTCCCAGAGAAGGAAAAATATTCAGTGAACCTGACAGGCACTATTTATGAAGGTTACAGAAAAGTACTTTAGACAGATCTGGACCATTTTTATGATGACATATGTTTCTAGGGTATCTCTGCTTTGTTCTTGCCAGCAGTGGTTTGGAGGTTCCTTCCTTTGGGTTCTTTTGATTTTCTTACGCGTTTGCACTTTTCTTGTCTTCACTAACTATTGTGTTTTATTACTTATGGCTGGATTCTCTGCTTCAAACTGTGAAAAAGATGACCAGAAGGTAGCAGAAAGTATCTTTGGACATTGTGTATTGGAAAGCACCTTCGCAAACACAATTGTAGGAAATCCCATGCTTGCTTCATTTAAAACTAGTGTGGAAACTGTACAGGAGCAAAGTAGGCTGACCCTCTCTGTTTCACAGTGATCTCGCAGGAATTCTCCTACCGTTCTGTGTGTTGGCCCTTGAGGCATTTAAAGAAAAGTGACACTGGTGTCCCCAGACGTTCAGAAAATCATGAGTCAGCCCTGTATGTACACAAAGATTGGGAAATTAAATTTCAAGTTGTGAGACTTGGAAGAAACAAATGTGGGGTTCGGTTGGCCTTGCAGTTTTTTAGCTTCTGATGTTTCCTCAAATTGCATTTTCAAGCTTTCTTCTGTAGCCACGAGGGCCAAATTTTGATTGCTTTTTAAACAAAAACTGAGCTTCTCATACAGTCCAACTACAGAAAGTGTGCCTTTACACAAAACAGAGCATGAACTGTAGTAAAACGTGAATTTGTCTACCATGAGAGCTCAGGATTTTCAATGGTGAGCAGTAATGACTGATTTAAATGTGTCGGAGATATAGTAGCAAACAAGCTGAATATGCCCTAGGAAATTTCAAACCAATTTCTTTAAAAACTGAGCATGCGCTTGAAGCTGTACCTGCAGCAAAGTCAAGACAGCCTTTGCCAGAACCTGCTAGATGCCATGGGGAGATCTTTCCATGTAGGATTTAAGACCCGACGTCTGTGTGGTTGTCAAAAGGAGCTGGCCCTCCTCTTTGGCGAGCTGGCTGAGCTGTAAAGGTTAGCAGGTTTGCAGAGCCCGGCCATCAGGGTTCGGTGCTTTTGAGTATTCAGAGCTGTAGCTGAGAGAGACAGATCTTGGACAGCGTTCGGATGGAAACTTTTGCTTAGATGTATGGCCATCAAGTAAATGTAGGCACTCGGCAATTCTCATCTTGCTTAAAAAGTCAGTTCTGAACAGAGAGCTTTGGAATGACATGGTGAGAGGCGCCTCTGTGCCTCAGTGTCCCTGTCTTGGCAACAATCCTTCATCACCTGCTGTCATGTGAAGTGCCTGGTGTAAAACACACCGCAGAGAAGTGCCAGATGCAGGATGAGTAAAAGGCCAGATTCTCTGTTTTTTATTGTAGGCTCTTGGTTGCCTTTGGTCAGGAGCTGCCACCCAGCTTATTTACAGTGATGCTTGGAAAGCACGCACGTGAAGGTTTATCGCTGTCAGACTGGCTTGTTCAATAACACTTTTGTTTAGTTTCTTTTCCAAGGTGAAATGTGACACAGTATAAAGGGGTCAAGGCAGCAGGGGACCCTGCTAGAGAGGAGGGTGGGAAAACACAGGCCAAAAGCTACGACCATCCATATATTATGAGAAAAAAAGACAAAATAGCCTGGGCTTTGGTGAGTGCCCCCTCCCTAGCTGCACCATCTCCCCCTAGAAACAGGTGTCCATGCTCTTGTGGAGGACACAGGGAGACCCAGAATTCGGCCCGGCTCTGCCAATGCCCGTGGCCTTGGAGGAGTTCCTTTCCCTCCTGGTGGCTCTCGGTGTGGAGAAGTGCCGCTGAGGGCTGACAGGCAGACAAGCTGCAGCCAGGGCTGTGATGCACAGATATCCTTGATGGAAAGGGCAGCCGAGGACTGTGCTTTGCCGCTGCAGTGCAGGACGGGGACCTGTGCTGCTGATGCTGCACAGAGAGCTCGGCGTCCTCCTCGCACCATCTGCTCACGTGAGAGATGCTCAAGGTCCCCACCTGCGTTACTGCTGCATCCAGGGGAGCGCAGTGGGAGAAAGGAGGGGAAACAGCAAAATGTGTTTCTTCTGCACATTGGTTTCAAGGAAAATTTGCCCTTTCACAGTTGCTTAAGCGAAATGTCAGCGAATGCCAAATGCCCGGAGCCACATATGCTCTACACAAGAGAGGCTCCATAAATCAGGGAGCAGTTAGTGGGAAAAAATCAGGTTCCAAGGAGGAAAGCCGTGGGATACGTTTTTTTTTTTTCCTTAAAGCTAGGGCAGCAGTGTTTCAGTTTATTATGCGGCCCAGCAGTGATGGAATTCATCACATTGTCACTCCCCTTCTTTTTTTTTTTTCTCCAAGAGGAGTGAGTGTATGTGTGTGTATACGTGTGTGAGGTGGGGGAGGAACAAAGCGGCCGTGCAATCAACTTTGTATAAAATTGGCGCCATGTCCCGCTCACAATGCGGGACAAAGGCTGGGGGGCTGGTGGCTCAGCTGGGAGTCAAGGCAGCACAGCTGTGACCAATGCCAACACAGTTCCCGTCAATATGGAGTGACCCTGGCTCTTTTTGCAACCTGCTTCCAGGCTCATCTCCAATAATTCTCACAAAAGACAGGAACAAACAAAACCTTTGTCAGCACTTCCAAGACTTTCCCTTGAAAATCTTAAATATTTCATTAGACTCTTCTTGTTCCTTTCTTTTTCTTTTACCTGATCTGGGCTTTAAAAAAAGCAAATGTGGACACTAAAACTCTGGGTCAACAAATGATTAAAGGAAAGGCTTAAAAGGAGGAGGAGTGGGTTTAGTAGTGGGGGAAGCTACTTGTGCTGCTGTCCAGTGTGGAACACTACAAAGGCAAGAAAGAAAGAAAGAAACTCGCCTGCTGGTTAGTTAACACTCGAGGCAGGTACAGTATTTTCTTAAACCTGTTTGCTTAGAGAGGCCCAGGCTGAAATACTGTAGCCAGTGGGGCTGGGGAAGCGCGGTGGCACAGGGCGAGGGCAGGAGGGGACCCCAGGCTGCCCTGCAGGCTCTGCAGCCCCCCAGCTGTGGGCATCGCGCCGCCCGCCCTGCTGCCCCTGGGGAGAACCCATCACCGAGCTGAGGCACAGGCTGTGCCGAGGGAGTGTGGCTGGGCTCCCTGTCTGGAGTAGGTCTCCTAGCCGGCAGCAGTTCAAACTCCACCTGACTTTGACAGAGCCTAAGACGTACTGAGGAGCTCTGGCAATGCATGTGCGGATCGGCGCCGGGCTCCCTGCTTTCCTTCTGCCGCGCAACAGTTCTGAGGAAAGCCCCGCGCTGTTCCTTTGCAGCCCAAATAATCTCGAGCTCGGTTGGGCTGGGGAAAAAGGAATAATAAAATCATAGTGTTATCTCTCATCTGGGAAGAAAGCTTTGGGAAACCAACGTTTGGCCTCTCACCATCATACGTCCTCTTAGACATTGCTGGGTCGCTCAGTCACACCAGCTGGGAGCAAAACCAGGGAAACTGTGCATCCAAAATGATGCTGCATGCCAATGCTTCTGATGACACGGGCCCTAACTCCTCCTGAGGCAGACTTGGCCAAAGGGTCTAAATGCTTGGGAAAGAGAAGGTGGAGAAGGGAAAGAAAAAGTCAAATCCTGTCTCTCCTAACCTTGACCGAGTCTGTAAAATGACCCTTCTCCTAGGTTATGAGGGCTCTGATTTGCTCCACAGGCTCTTCCAGGCATCCCCGAGCTAACAAAAGGGTCTGGTTACAAATATTAAACACTTCTTAATAACTCTGCCATGCCATGAAACAGAGTCCATTCTGGTTTGCTAAATGACTCTGAAAGGACATTTTTCCTCCTCTGCTTCCCTTCTCTTGCCCGGTTTTAAATAGGCCCTGAGTGGTAGGAGCCAGCACAATGGCATCACTCCGGCTTTGTTTCAGCCTTGATTTAGCCACCCTTTTAAGGACCCTACTGAATAATTCAGTATTATCATTCAGGATGACGCTGGATTATTAAAAGGGTTTCTTCCCTCCTTCCCCCTCCTCCTTTCCCCCCCATAACCTTTAAATTCTTTTCACACGTGAATGGGTTCAAAGGAAGTCGTGTAAGGAAAACACACAACGAGGAGGTTGCTGCTCTCCCCCTCTGCTGTCAGTTTGATAAATATAATGTGTCACCAATTAAAAACTCATTGCCATTCTCCTGCTGCAGCCATTGCCTCGTTAAGGTCCTCCTCCCGGGGTGGCTCCCAGGATCCGCTGCTATCATTGTTGATAACAGAGGGCCTGGTTTTTTCCCATCCTGGGCCATTTCAGTGCTACACATTGGCATGTAAATAAGTTATTCACTCGACATCACTTTCTGATAGAAAAATGACCATGAAACTCTTTGATTTTGGGTTTGCTCTTGTCACAAGCGCACAATGAAATCAAGAGTTTCAGTTTTGTGTCTGTGGCTTGTGGAGGGCTTCTTTTTTTTTCTTCCTTTTTTTTTGGCTTTTCTCTTTTGCAACTGCCTCTTTTCAGCATTTGTATGGAAATTGTCCCATCGCACAATTTAATGCAGCAATAGTTTGACCTGGTAGGTGTCCCAACTTCAATATAGCAGATTGTTGTTTATTTTTGCCCTCCCCAGGAACATTAAAAAACAATCTGGGTCATGAATAAAAAGATGTTTTCTTTTTTCTTTCCTTTTTGCGCTATTAATGCCTTTGAAGGAGAGAGGTGTGGCTGGCACCAGAGACCCCCTGACTCTTTCCCATCAGGGTTACATGGAAGGGACCTGACTGGGACAGTCCCACAGCTCTGCTTTGCCGCAGGGTGCAGCAAGGGGGAGTAAATTCCAGGGAAGGCCAGTGGTTATGGAGGGCAACCTCTCCCCGGAATATTAATGCATGCCTTCACCTCCCTGCCTCCCTCCAGCTGCTTTTCCGTAAGTATTTGCATTTGTTGCATTCTGGTTTGCTTCTCGCTTCTCGGAGCAGTTTACAAACCAAACCCATTTTGCACTGTTTCCCTCTACTTCTGCCTCAATTCCTGGCTGCCGGGCACCTTCCCCAGCAGCCAGAGCCAGGCTTCACTGGAAACCTGAGTCCCTGGCCACCACAGTCTGTGGGTGTCTTCCCACAGGCCAGCGCATGGCAGTGAAACTGGGTCTGCAGCCCCGTCCTTCCTCCTGGATCCCAACACGTGCTCCTAAAGTCCTGCGTGCAGCGCCAGGGGAAGAGGACCAAGGCAGTATCTGAAGAGACATTCAATAGCGCTGCTTCCAATGCCTCAGCCGGGCTGGAAAGTGTCCTTCCAAACGCCTCTACATGGGGAGCTGGTGCTGTTACGGACACCCGTTTCTGTGAGGCTGTTTGTGTTTCTGTTTGGAGGTGACCAAAATCGTTGCTCTTTTCTTGCTGGAAAAGCTCTGTGTGGTTTTCATCACAACGCCACTGGCTGCCTTTCCATTTGCTTGCTTCTTTTTTGGCAAAAAGCTATTGTGTTATCGTTGGAAAACTGTCCAGGACACTGGTACAAGGAGGAAGGTCTGGCTCCTTGGCTGCTGTGTGCCTAGGTTTCAGGCTGAGCATGGGGACCGGTTGTTGGGTATCCAGTTGGACTAAAATGTGGGCATCTACGCAGCTCAGCTGTGCTCAAAGCTCCCCATTTCATCAGCTTGAGAGCTTCGGTGCTTTGCTCTCGAGTAACCTGGCATGGGACACTTCCAGATAGGGAACACCATGACTAAGCTTCGGGGCTTCCTTTTTTGCCTCTTTTTTGGTTTTTTTTTTTGGTGGGTGTTGGTGGTGGTTGTTGTTGTTTTATATTTTTTAAACTTCAGCAGAGTTTTTGGAGAGACATTGGAGAAGCTTTCGTTTTGGGGAGCTGGGACACCAGTTTTAGTAATGAGGATGATTCTGTGTAGCGTTTGAAGTGGAAATGCATGCAGATTTGAAGGATGTATGCTCCCAGCAATGTTCTGGAAAGCCTTGATTGTTAGAACAATTTAATAAAGCGATGAGTTTCTCCCACCCACCCCACCCCCTGCTTGCCCGTCCTCTCTCCAGGGCTCAGCCTGCAATCTCTGCTGTGAAGTTTCCCCTCATCTGCCAAGTACTACCTTCAAGATGGGGGAGTTCCCTGGAGCTGAAAGACAAAAGGATTTGCAATCAAAGTCTTGGAATAGAAAGGGAAAAAAAAAAAAAAAAACAAGAAGAAGAAGAAGAAGAAGAAAAAAAGGCTTCAAAAAGTTTTTCCACATACATCCGTGCTGTCTGGGCAGCTTGGAAGTGGAGCCAGGGAGAACTGAGGATGCTTCTTGCCCCATTTACAGTGAGGATATGTGGACACAGCCATGGGGGGGATGGTTGAATCCCATGACACTGGGTGTCCCAGCCAATGGATCCACAAAGGCACATGGGTGTTGGCTGCCAAAGCGTTTTCTCTCCTTTTGTGGCCCCATGATGAAAAGAGGATGATAGAGTTTAATTGAGGGGCACACACACTTGCCTTTATATGCACCGTTGTGCCTGCTTGACTTTTAAGAGAACATGCTCTCTGCTTTGGTGTGAACAAAATAAGGCTCGAGCTCTGTGGGTGAAGCAGAAGGGAGGGGAACAAGGTGTGTGTTAGAGCTGGAATTCTTACTCTATATGCCCAGTCTCATTCTCATTTTTAAACCAAATTGAGAAGTAAAAAAAATTGAGCAGTAAAAGTCTGCAATTGAAGTCGACTGTACTTTTAAAAAGTCCTAAAAGCAAAGGAGGTAATAACCATAGCCTTGTTAGGGAAATGAGAGAGAAGATGCGGTATAAGAAAAGCAATTCAGAGGTTAGTGGTAAGAGAGCAGGACAATCTTGTTTCGTTCTCACAGATCTGCAGTGCTGTGGTAAATCTATCCCCAGCAGCTTGCTGACCAGCTGCAACATGGAAGATGACAAAGTTTGGGGCATTCACAAAAATGATTGCAGTACAGCCTTCATGGCATCTCTGAAAGGCCTTTATGAGGTCTGTCTCCTTGCATGAAAGGAAGCTCTGGTTGCTGATGCAGCTGGAAAGCCACCCCTGCAACCAGTGTGATGACTTTTGCCTTTCTCCCTTCTGATATTATTTACCTTGCTCTTGGTTTGAAGTCCCCAAAGCCAGGATGAAGCCCCGCGTTCCCCCCCCCCCCCCCCCCTCCTTCTCCCTCGTTATTCTTTAACTTTCTAAGGCGACTGTCCTCTCTGTTCACCCGGCTGCAGCGCCAGAGGCGAGGGTGCGTGGAGACTGTTTATCTGCTGTCAGTCTATAACGCAGCATCCCTCACCCCCGGGGTCACCCGAGGGATTGACACCTTAACCCAGGGGCCTGGATTCCACACTGCCCTCCTTAGAGATGCACCAGGCTGTCAGTAACGAGGCCACAGGTTTATTCAACTGAGATCTCCAGATCTCAAAAGATAATCTGGGAATAATTGGGACTTAAGGAACTTGTGGGAATCTGATTTTTTTGCAATGCTGCCTTTCATGAAACAGATGGACATCTTATTTCTCTCTAATTTGATGGGCTTTCTTGACAAAATGGCAGAGGTTGCACTTTGCTACAATAATAACCTGCCACTCAGACTTTGTAAAGGGTTTGTGTAGATTTCTTCTTAATTAGACCGTGTCTCACTATCAGCGAAGAGATGCGTGCATGTGTGCGGAGCGGGTATATTCTGAGCAGCTTCTCTGCATGACGGAGCCTAGTAAAGTGGAGAAAAATCAGGGGGCTTTCATGTTTGTGTCAGGTTGGGGTTTTTTTAAGTCTCATTTGAAAAATAAAGATTGGGATGTGAGCTCATTGTCTAGATGATAATGTATTCATGGATTTGCTCCTTCTGCCCTGCGACTAAACAACAGTGAGGGGCAGCTTTGCATGGGCTGGGGGGCAAGTCTGAAAGCTTTGCAAACCATTGGGATTACTCTTAGGTTTGCAAAACCCACTTTTCACTTGCAAAAAACTTTCCAATCCTGCCATTTAACCCCTGACCTTCTCTTCTGCTTCCCTTTCCCTCCTCTTTCTTCCTCCACCGAAGTGGATCCTCTTTGCAGAGCATGGGACCCGAGTCTCCTCTCAAGCACACTGGTGTAAGACAGCAGCACACTTTTCTTGCTGCCCACTATGCAAGTGAAAAGCAATAGCGAACTTTTTTAATTACTCAGATGTTCAAGCTCCTTAATCAAGCTCCAAGTGGTGATGACTGGTTAAATAACCAAACAAAACCCAGCAGCTACTAAAAATAGACAGATTTGGTGTTATTTTTGTTTAGCTCATTTCTGCGCTGTTAAGAGACTGTGTTTTCAGCTTTTCTGCATGGCCAGATGAACCAGTGAATGGCTGAAAGCTGAGCTTAACTGTGCAATTGCTTGACTTCAGAGACTAAGACACAAGAAGGCTGCCCAGTACCAGGGGATGGTACCACTGCAAACCGTAACCTGTTCTGCATGCGAGGAAATGAAACAACTCCATGCTCTAAGGTGAGGTGAGCCTAACAGTAGCTCCACAACTTCATTAGCATTTCCCTCCCCTCATGTTCACCGCTCAGAAACAGAATGCAACATTTGCAGGATACCCAGGTCCCCAAGGAAGGAGGAGCCAACAGAGGTGACAAGCAAGTCTAATCATATCCTCTGTCAACAGCACTGTGGCATCTTCATTCAGTTTACCCTTTTTTCAGCCTCCTGCATGTTTTGTCAGCTGTCATAACCAGGCTTCCCACAGCAGGTCCTGCTCCTGGCAGGGCTGACTCTGCTTCCTGCATCCATAGCAAGGATGAAGGGCTTTCTGAAGTAAACCTGAAAAGTGCATGCCCCATGTGTGTTGTGCTGCTTTTTCAGACAAGTTGGCTAAAGCCGACTTCATGAGATGCTGCAGCCCCTGGTCCGAGGGAGCTGCCCCTGTGGAATCTATTGAATCAGGGTGCGCGTGCACAGGCATCAGACTTTCACCAAGGGCTCATCTTTCACCTTATTAATAGACAATTATTCCTATCAAGAATCAAAAACTGGGTGGGTGCAAGCTGTCACCCCCCCACCCCCCCAACAGGAATTTTAACTCGATGGCAGTAACCATTGTTGGGGTAACGTCCCTTTCCCCCACTTGGTGCATCTGCACAGACTGCATGAGGCTAGTCCTGGCCAGTGCTTGTGGCCCGCTTTCATGACTGGATGGCCCATGTGCTTTTTGCCTTGAGTTCCTTTCCTTAGCAGAGGATGACAGAGTAAATCTAGTAACAATTAGTTGAGTCACCATGTCTTCACAGGAGCTTTCTCTTCTACTGTTTGTCTCAAGGTTCCAATTAATTCTTTCCGGAGCTGCTTCTGGCTGGGAGCTTTGTCTGGGATGGTGTTCCTGGGAGGTTTTTCGGAGGATGTTTTAGGAGGTTTGGGCTGTGTTTTGTAGAACAAAAGGCCTGCCACTCCCCCATCCTATCTAGCAACTCTTGGCTATCCTGGGCCATCATTAAGACCCTACAGTCCCTGGTGTTGAGGCAGCCCAGGGCAGTGTGTTAGATGCCTGGAGAGCTTTGTGCCTCCCATGCCTGCCAGCAGCCTGGAGCACCGAGGGGCCGGTGTGCCACGCAGCCGTGCCGTTGGGACTGTGGCTGCTAAAAACAAGTTTTCTCCATGCTTCCCATCACCTTGGGCTCGAGACATTTTCCCTCTGACTCTTAGCCCTTTGCAAGCCTCTGGGGCAGCCATGTTCAAACAGACCACAGCACTCCTCCATGCTGCAGAGGAGCAAAAGTCTAAAGCCAGGTCAGAGCCATCGTACCACCTCCTGCAAACGCAGACCTGGCATGCCGGACCAGGGCTGTGTGATGGAATGGCTGCTGGTGGGCTCTTCCACCATTGCAGCCCTTTCCACAAGCGGGTACCATCATGAAGGGTCTCGGCTTGATTTATTCTTTCCCAGAGATGAGGTGGCATGAAGGATTTAAAGAAGCCTATCTAATAGAGTGCTGGAAATTATAAATCAGTGGGGCTTTGTAAAGGTTATTACTTTAAACAAAGAGGGGGCTGAATGAAGCCAATTAAACGGCACCTGAATTGATAAACAAACTGGTTATTGTAGGGGGCTATTCTGCAGCTCTGGCGGTCCCCCCTTGCTCGGATGCCGATGAATACGGAGCAAGGCCTGGGGAGAAATTTACATGTGATTGGAGTTTAATGGGCCGCAACAGGCCTCCCATCCATCCCATCGCCATGGAAACCGGCCCTTTCTCAAGATTTTAAACAGTCTGAAATGTCCTTTTATTGTCTGCTTCAAATGTGTCATGTGAGCCCAACGGGGTGGGCGCTTGTATGTATCAATTTGTTTCTGTCTCCAGGCATGGCATTGCGAGGCCATGAATATATGTGGGGCGACGTGGGGACAAAGGGCCCAGCTGATGGGGCTCCATGGAGACCCCGCTGCCCCGCGCGCAGGAATGGTGACATATGGTCCGCCCTGACCCCGGGCAGCCCCACAATAGGCAACCACGCTGCCCTGCTCTGCCGCGCCAGCCATCCGTCCCCCCTTCCCCGATGGCTATTCATCCCTTGGCCAAGTCAACTCACCCAGCCTGCTACCCTGCTTGTTTGGGGTTGTGGGTTTGGGTTGGTTTTTTGTTTTGTTTTGTTTTGTTTTGTTTTAATAAAAAAAATCTCGTCCACTGATCACTAGAGTCTGGTGAAGGGAAGAATGAGAGAGAGAAAAGAAATACAGGCAGAAAAGAAGAGGCTCTCCATGTCCCAGAGATGTTAGCTTTCCACTTGATTGGAAGCTGAATGAATGTGAACATTGGAGCAGCACGAACACTGGGTGGGAGCAGGAGAAACATCCTCCAGTACTGGAATGGTTAAGCTGGATCAAGCTGAGGGTCCACCTGGCTCTGGACCGTGTCTGCTACAGCAGTCAGCATCGAACACCTCTGACAAGGACAAGGAACCTGAAGCGATATTCACTCCCACACCCAAATTTGAATTTTTCCAGGTGACTTGCACATCAAGCTGGATCATTTTGCATTGTTTTACCCCCCCCTGACAAAAAACGTGAGCTGTGCAACTCTGAAACCTGTTTTCCTATAAATGCCTCACCTGTGAGCTCCGCTCAGCCTGTGGTTGCAATGGGCAGTGAATCCACCAGCTGACGGGATTTGCATGCGGGCACGGAATCCAGTCGCCTGTCGTGTTCTTCCTCCAGCAACGTTCGTCTGAGAGTGAGACGCGGGTGCAGATAATTTATAAGTGAATCTGAAAGTCAGACACACAGAAGTCACCAGAAACAGGCTGCCACAGTAAGGTCGTGCAGGCACTAGTGGGAAAGCTGGAAGGGCCCCGGGTGAGCAGGCATGCGAGTCGGGCAGCTGTCATCAGGAGTACACAGGACCGGGCTGGGAACGAGCAGGAGCTGGCAAAACCGGGGAAGAAACCCTTCTTTCAGAATAATGAATCTACTGAAGAAAACCTTCCACGAGCAGGGAAAAATGCAAAATCTCTTCAACCATGCACTGCAACTTATTTGCCAAACTTTATGTAATACTCGCAATATAACGTGGTTACTGTCTGTTTCTTAAGGAGAGAATTTTTTCCAAATGTGACTATAAGACAGGATGCTGTCTGCCATATTAAAAGACCAGTCAGTTCTTCATTGCTTTCCACCCCTAGTCATCTTCTGCTTTCAAATCCATCCTGTACTCTGCTGCGGATGTGAAACTGGTGTTAAAGTGGGACTGGAGATAAGCTGCAATCCCCCTTTCATCTCTGGGCTGTGAGTTTGTCTACAGCTGTATGACAAGGGAAGGTTGTTTCCTGGCGGTTTGGTAGTCTGTATGTGTTGAGCCCGTCAGATCTGAGAGAGCAAACAAATCTGGTGTCCCCTGTACCTCTTGTCTCATAAAGGTTACCGCAGTCAGAGCAGAAACTGAGAAGGAATTCCTGAAGGTCAGGGTTGAACCTCTTGGCAGTGCAGTGCAACATACCTGTACCAGAGGCTGCTCTTCAGGAGACCAGGAGATCTAACACCTGCTAGGGCAGGATCTGGGCTGTAGGAGAGCTCCTGCCTTCTAGATCCCAGGACAGGTCTTTCCTGCTGCATTTCAGGCACTTGCAAATCAGTTTATTTTACACATTCTTCATGTTACCTCTCCCACTGTTTTGCTTTCCCTACCAGAGGGTATGAGCAGATAGAGCAAACCGGCTACAAGCTGCTGAACTGAACCATGTTAGCAACTTGCAGCAATGCATATAGCCAAGGAAGAGAGCTTAACTCCTCCGCGGTGACGCAGTAAGCTGCTCTGCCCGGCTCCTTGCAGGTGTCTGTGCACATCTAAGGTGCAGGTAAATGGCTTTGCATCAGGGTAACCATGTGGTTTTAAAACTGATTGAAATTAAACTGGTGCAATCCCCTCAGTTTGGGGGGAGGAAAAAAAAAAAAAAAAAGGGCTTCTTTAGTCTCAGCTTTCATTAATATATTCCACACTTGAGCTTAGCTTGAGATTTAATACCTTAATTTGAAAGCTACCAGATTCTCCTGGGGAAAACAAGTTCTTATCCTTGGAAGACCTTACTGAAAAGTCTTTATTCATGATATCTATTAGCCTAATTTGATTTGGTTTGATTTTTTTAAATCCCTTTTTTAAAGAAGTCTGATCCTGTTCTTAAGCTTGGATCCATGGAGATCAGGCAACCAGCAGTACATCTGCCCATGACAGCAAAGCACCCTCTCTTTTGCATGTAATGGGCTTGCCATTTGCTTAGGAGTGATTTTCCTACCAAGTTTATTGCCATTCCTTGCATTTGAAAGAAAATTGCTCTTACTTGGCTGGTGGCATCTGAGCAAGAGAATAAAAGGGAAGGCTACAATCTTGCAAAAGGCGCTCACCTGCAAGATGAAACTGGAGTGTAATGGATCTGTTTTCACATCATAGCCCATAAGTCCAGTGAGTTTCATTTTTAAATAGATTCTGGGTAATACACCATGTCACCAGCCGTCTGCAGCATGATTTAATTGTCGGCTAAAGAGAAAAGGAAGGTTGTAAGGTGAGACTGAAAGAGAGGAAGTGATGTCAATACAACATCACATCCTGACATTTAGTACGCTCTGCCGCTTCAAAGTTCAGGAATGAATCCTTCTCTCTTGCTAACTAATTACCCGAGGCAATTCCAACATCCCTTCTGCTAATCAGGAATAGTGCACGCTATAAATGTAGAGGGAGGAAATGGCTAGCATGCGACATGTGGGAATCGCACAGTTTAGTCTTTCTGTAGTCTCTGGAATTGCTGCCTAAAAGTGCAGATGCAATGGCACCTAGCTTAGTCTTTAAGGAATGGATAGGAGATTTTCTGATGGAAAAAGGGTGGAAATTTGTACAGTGAGGAAACTGTTTCTCGTCAGAAACTTCTTTCTGAGTGAAATCTGATTTACAAAGCCTGGGCAGAAGGCTAAGACTTAGTTTCTCCTTTGCAGACTGGATAGATGCTCGGTAACATGGAGTTATAATCAAAGCAATAAGAATAAAACAAAAATTCCTGGTTTATGGCATCCATTTGGTCCTTAATGGATTAATGTTCTCTGTGTTTCTCCCAGGCTTTAACATTTGTGCCCGTTGTAAACTGCATTTTTCTCTCTTCTGCTCTTGTTTGTTCTCCAAATGGCTGCCCTCACCCTCCCACACTGGGTCGCAGTCCCTTCAGAAAGTCATTTAACAAAGCCGCTGCCTTGTGGACTCTGTGTCTTGACAATGTCAGTAAAGTTCAAATGCTGCGAACAGGCCTGGGACAGAGCGGGACTGGAGGATGTGTTCACCCAGGCCTGGACAGACAGATGTTGACACTGATGCTGCTGAAGGTTATAGCTGAGGGATCAAGACTTATTTATTTTAAAGTCTGTAAGCAGCACAATACCCCTGGTGGGCCCCAGGCTGCTGAGCACATCTCGCCTTGCAGTGAAGAAAGTCATTCTGCAAAGAGATGACAACGCGGCCACACAGCGGCTTATTCCCTCTGTGAGGTCCACATCAGCTCGGCTCCGTTTAACACTGAAAATGCACATAGGGATGCCCGCTCTTAGAGGCAATATTGGCCATCTTTCTCTTAGCTATGTTACTGTATTCCTCACTGGGGACAGAAATTAATCCAGATTCAGCTCCATGCTTACAACAGTCCGTTGCTGAGGAATTAGCTTTCTTCCCAGGGGGTGAGGATGCAAAGTGCCTTGCCGCTAATGTGTGCCGTGCCCGCCACAGTGAGGATGGCACACCGGTGGGTACTCTGTGGATGCACTTGAGGCTTCTAGCAAAAGCGCTTTGGCCCAGGTCCCACCATCAAAGCTGTGAAAAATGCTCAGAATGTGCATCTATGCAACACTTCTGGGTGGGGAACCCCAGGGCATCGAAGAGAAACCAGCGCAGGAGCCGGAGGGATCTGCATGCTGCCTGTCTGTGCTGCTGCACCTGGAAGGCGATTTGCTTCGACAGTGTTTGGCCCTAACACAGGCTTCTGCTCGGCCTCTGTGCTGAGATAGTCACAATCTCTTAGCACGGCTTTGCATTCCATTGTGCCTTCCTTTCTGAAGTGCCTTGAGAGTGCACTCAGACCAGCTGCAGTCTTCCTGCCACATTGGGTCAAAAAATTCACTTCAAACAAAGCATCGGAGCTGTTAAACCGTAATAACTCAAGGATTGCTTCTCACAGCAAATAGTAACTCCAGGTACCTGTTGGGGGTGGGGAGTCTGTTGTTGGAACATTTGTGGGGCATGTGGCCGGGACGTTGCTGGAGGCTCTCCCATGAGCCCTCAGGCACCTCTTACCTCCTTGGAGCGGAGGGAGGCAGCTCTTGCCAGGACCACTAAAAGAAGTGACAT
Source organism: Falco punctatus (assembly GCF_963210335.1). Lineage (NCBI taxonomy): Eukaryota > Metazoa > Chordata > Aves > Falconiformes > Falconidae > Falco > Falco punctatus. The sequence goes on from NC_137582.1 coordinate 104,648,221, forward strand.
GGGATGTCGATGTCTCTCCTTTTGCACTACTGTGGTGAGCAACTCACCCCTGAGGATCAGGGTACCGCCTATATTGCTGGCTTTTCCAGAAAGGAGGTCCCAGCTGGGCCTGGGGATCTGGCTGAAATGCAGCCCGGGTCTATCCAACCGGCACTGTCAGCCAGACCGCGTCGTGCGGGTCAGTGCGGTGCAGCAGCCCTCTGCATGAGGCAGGGTATTGCATGGCAGCACGGCCCCAGCTGCAGCATAGTATTGCAACCTCTCTCCCCTTCTGCAGCCTCAGCCAGCACACACAGCAGCCTGGTGGAGCACAGATCAGGCCAGCTTGCTGTGGCTGATACCTGGGATCCCAGTCTGGGCAAGAAGCCATATGCAAATATGTGAGACGGAGGCAGATGTGCCGACCCCTGCTAGCTAGAACATATGTCAGATGGTGGAGAGTGTTTCCAGATCTCAGCTGGGGTGACTGGGTTCATTGCTAAGGAGTGGGCTAACAAAAGTTGGATTCAAACTTTTACAGCCAACAGTGATGGTAACTGTGCTGGCAAAGAGCTTAAAATGCAAGCCAGGAAGTGGCCTCAGCCCCAAAGGATGGACATACCAAAAGAGAAGAAAGGGCTATTCAGAGTGTGTTAGGATTCCTCCAAAGCAAAGTGTGCACCTTCCCTCCCCAGCCTTGTTTTATAGTTTGGTACTCCTGGTGGGAAGTACTTGAAGTGAGAAAACATCTGGGCTGGAGACAGGAAAGTGTTCGTTTAGGTTCTGCATGAGAGACAGGTGAAGTTTGAGGCAGAGCTGCCAGGGAGGGCCAGAGGCACAAAGGTGCCGAGTTCACTGAACGCAGTTCTCCTGCTCCCAGGATGTGTAGCTGGAAGAGATGGTGAAGGCTTATCTTTGTTCTGGGCCTAAATTGCAAAGTGGACATGGAAAAAAAAGCGAGGTACCCAGCCCCTGTTCAGGTGCAGCTCTGTGCTGAAGCCTGTGGCAGGTTCGCAGGTGGTCGGCAGACTTTATTTTTGAGGTTTGCTTTGTTGCTGTCCCAGTACCAATGAGTACCCCAAACACAAGTGTCCAGGGGACTTAGATGACACGGTTCTCATCACACACTAGTTTCACATTCGGGGAATTACACCAACCTCAGCAAACCTGCACCTGATTGACACTGTACTGCTAATTTTCACTACTGTGTCATGTGAAGGCATCTCTTGCTGTGAGCCAGTAAAGGGGACCGTCTGCCTCAGTGCCTTTGGAGAGCTGCACTTGCACCAATGACGAGTAGCAGGAAAACGCTCTTTTGCTGAGTCCAAGTCCTGAGCTTTATCCACAGGAGCATCCTCCTCCTCGAAGCCTCAGCACAAAACACTGGTTATATTTAGCAAACATTTGGCAAATTCCTGTTGCTGGCGCACCCCTCTAGTTCGAATGGACATGGACAGACCTTGGGAAATCACACACAGTGCTGCACAGTGAGTTTTTCTAAGTTTAAAGCAACCAGCAAGACACAAACATTCTTTTGTTTCCTCAAAGGATGGAATAGCGCAGGTTAATTTCCCCCCTCTAGGAAAGGACGGTGGCAGCAGCGTATATAGTGGAGGTCCCACCTATTCTCATTTGTCATGAGATGTGAGACGAGATGGGGAAATGGGGAACATATACACCCAATGTTCTGACACGTTGCCTTTAGGAAGAGCTGAGCTGCCCTGGGAATCAAAAGCTAAGCCAGAAATCCCAGGCATTTCCCAGCTCCCCATTGCATGGCTGCTCCCATTCAGAGAAGAATCCCTTCTCTTTAAAGAGAGGGCTTCAAGTGTGTCTAATTTAGTCTCCAAGGTGGGCACAGGAAATTGTGGATGAAGCAAGGCAAACTGTTGTCTGTGAAACTCATTTGCAGTCCTCCATAGAGTCTGCTAGACATGCTGCCATAGTCTTTGTCCAAACCACCAATCCAAGTGTTTAAATACCTATTGATTCTATGGAAAATACTTTAATATTTGTTTTTGGCTCTGCGAGCAGTACAAATGATTTCTTTCCTCCTGAAAATCAGCTCAGTGCTATTAACAATAATGGGTTTTGTCTCCAAATCTGGGCTCACTCTGTGAGATCGTTTAATTTAGGAATATCTGTGTTGCAAGCACTTGAAATGATTCTTCCTCACACTTTCTTTCTCAGACACATACTGCTATCTCCATATCGACATAAAAGCTTTATAGTCCAAATATTTTTTTAAGTATCCTGCAGGACAATTCCTATAGCAAATGCTCTCTCCAATAAAAAAGTTTTCAGGATTAGGCGATGAGACCAATACGTGTGTGTATGCTACAGGAAAAAACAAATCCATACTTGTAAACAGACAGACTTCCTACTCTCTTCTGAGCAAACAGTAGCTGTGACCCAAATTTACCCTCTTTCCTAGAAAAATCCTTGTTAGTTTAATATATTTTAAACATAGTGTAAATGTCAGCTTGCTTTCTCTGGAGCTTGAGTGTTCCAAGAGACTTTCCCAGCAAGATCCCATGGTGTCCTGCTTTTGAATTTCCATTGCTTTGGAGAAGCAGACTAAACTCTTGGATACACCTGAGCTGAATCTCTTGGGCTCCACGTATTTGACATCATGATGAGTTGGCAGAAGAGCTCTGCCTCTTTCTGCAGCCACTAGAATGTCACAAGATGTTACAGTACCATGCAGAAATAAGTGAGATGGAATCGCTGCTTAGAAAAGGTGAAATATCTGTTTCTATAAGAAAATCTTTCTGCAGAATGCCTGCAAATTAATCTCTGTGAGTTCTGTGACTTGTCTTTCTCCAGTGTCTGCCTGAAATACAATAAAATCTACATCAAAGGCAGAGAGAAGGGCTGTGTCTCCTTCTACCATATAATCTTTGTGTTTGGCTGCTGGCTGGGTGCTTGGCAGCCTGTGAACAATATTGTAACCTCTGTCACTCCCATTGCTGGGTCCTTGTGTGCGTCACGCTCAGACATGCACCCGGCCGGGTGTGCACCGAGCGAGCCCGGCACATTTTGTCCCTCCAGTCACTCGCTCTGCCGGGCACGGGCAGGCATTAGCGGTGGGGAGGTTCGCTGCAGCTCTCGGCTTTGAGAATTCTCTGCTGTTATGAAGCAGAAGCAAGTCCCCCCATGGCACATCGTGGTGGTGGGGCTGGAGGAGGTACATGAAAGCCAGTGCCAGTCTTTTGGGATGTGTGTTTCAGGACTGCTGTCACAGCTCCTACACAAGAAGCTCTATCACCCTAAAAGCTGCTTCCCCAGAAATTTCCCGGGATGTAGAGTGCATTTAAACTGCAAGAGCCTGCTGTCTATGGAGTTAAATCAGCACACCAATGCCAAAGCATGCTGTTGAACTTACTGCTGTTGGCTCCAGTGAGTTGGGGGTCAGCTACAAGCTCACCGAATCAGGATATTGCATTTGTACAGCACCAAGCACAAATGCAGTAAGAAACTGGAAAACACAGATGTGCTCTAATGGCTCCCTGTTCTGTTTTGAGGCCTGTGTTTACATGGAATAGATAGATCTGAAAACTGTATTTTTTTCTGACTTAGCTTGTTGCTCTTTCCTGCTCCCATTTCTAATAAAACAGGGGAGATGGAGCCAGTTTTGAGTTAATGCCTCCAGTACTCTACAAGTCCCATCCTTCCTTCTCTGTTTTCTACTTCCCAACACCACCCTGTCAGCTGCACTGTTCAGGAATTGAAGCACAAGGTACAAACCTGAAGCATGCAGGTGTCTGAGCTGCACTCTGAGCAGGGGTTCAAGCCCCCAGGCAGCTCCTTGCTCAGGCACAACACAACCCTAAAGAGCAGCCACACCTTGGAGACATCCCTGAGCCAGTAGGAACCACTGTGGAAGTGGAGGAGCCTGCTCCAACATGAAGGAACTTCCTACCAGGAGAGGGGAGGGCAGGCACATACACAGCAAGGTGGAAGGAGTTGCTTTTAATGATAGTTTTATTTCAGTAATCATTGAGCAAATACTGCAGCCACGCCTGAGTAGGGACTGGATGGGCAAGATGAGCAGGTCCCTTGTGCTGGAGCACTAGCGCAAATGAGTCAGCAGGTCAGAGAGCTCAGTATTTGGGTACTGGCATCTCACCTCTGATCGGTTCAAGGAAGCTGCTCAGACAGTGGTTGTTTGGAGTGACTCAGAAGCATGACAGACCTGGTACCCCACTGCAACACTGCTAAGCTCCCCCTTGCCCCCATATTTCCGTGCAGTGCCGCTGTGTCTTTTGGATACCAGCCGCACTCTGCATCAGTGGTGGCTGCATTTTCCTGGTGGTCCTTCTGCGTGCTTCGTAAAGCGCTCTGAGTTATTCCTTTACACTCTTTGGTATAATGCTGAAACAAGCAGGGTGAATGGGATGGGCCTCGTCTGTTATAAACCAGCACATCTACAGTGGGGTCTGTGAAACTGATGGCTGATGCCAGCCGAGTCTGTGACCCCTGCAGGATGTTGCTGCATGTAGGGACAGTGCTGGAGACACTTTGCTGTAGCTCTTAAGCAGAAAAGCCCTTTCTTCAGCCTTGCTTCTCCTCGTCATGGTTCCTTTCCACTGCTCCTGAGGGGACCTTCATGGAGAGAGCTAAATCATTCCTTTCTTCCCGGGAAACAAACCCTTCAGCTGACCAGCTTCCCTCTTTTCATCTCTGTGGGCCAGGCAGCCGGGAGAGACCTGTGCATCCAAGCTGCTGTGGGGGTAATTTTGGGACATGGCGCTTTTCTGGCCCTTCCTTTGGTTCTTACATGTGAGCAGAGCTCTCTAGAAAATCTGGCCTTGTATGTATTTGGGTGTCATGTGCTTCCTCGTGAATCATTAAATCCATTCCAGCAGCATCCAGGATCACAGCCTGGCCTTGGGAAGTCTCATGAGGCTGTGCAGTGATATCCCAGGGTGGAGGGGATGGAGAGCAGGGAGGAGGCAGCAGTCCAGCGCCTTGCTCTGCTCTCTGCTCGGCTCTGTGGGCACATAGCCATCACTACACTCCCTTGCAGGTCTCTGGCACTGGTGAAGTCCACAGCACTCACTGGACATGTCCTCTTTGATATAAAGAGCATGACTGCTTTAAAGCAGCATCTCTCACCAGTAGAAAAAAAATCCTTGCAGTTCTGTCACCCTTCGAACAATCCCTGTAGCTGCTTTGGACGTTCTGTCTCAATGGCTAACACCAAGCGAGGAGGAAAATAAACAAGCAAACAGAGCGACAAGAAAAAAATAAAGCCCTGGAACGAAAAAAAGCAACATGTCTAGAAGACAACTCAAGGGCAGCCAGTGATGGGCAGGAGAAATCTTGCCACTTCCAGTCATATCAGGGGAGAGGAAAGCCGTGCAGACACTGCGTTCCCATCCTTAAAGTACTCAGGTTAGGGAGAATTATGACAGCTGTGTTCATAAAGCATGTGAACATGGGCAAAGAGCTGATGAGGGCTCTGGCTTCTCCTGCAAGCGCATGGTGCTGGCTCTGGGCAGCAGGCGAGGGGAGGGAAGGGAAGGTGTGCCAGCTGTATGAGCTGCCCCGCTCACTCCCACGCCGCAGGGCCGCAGCCCCAGGGTGGGGGGTTGTCTTGCCAGCCTGAAGGACGTGTGCGAAGCGCATGTGTCAGGCCACTGCCTGGGTTTAGAGAGGTCCGCTCAGCTTTTTTGGGAGTATGGAAGGTGCAGGGGGATGGGGCTGGCAGGCACCCACCAGGCACCTCAGTCACAGCTCAAAAGCTTGCTGTATCCCCGTGTGCTCTGTCAAGTGCTTGAACACCTCTCCTCTAGGTGAGATCCCCATGTGAGGGTGAAGAGCCCTGAAATTGCAACAGTGTGCTTAGGAAAAGCACTAATTTCTGTGCAAATTAAGGGTCAGTTCCTTTCTTTGGGAGAGTCAAGAAGAATAAATCCGTTGTGATTCACTCCTGGGATGGTGAAAGTGAGCTGGGAAAGGCATGAGCAACTACTTAATCCCCTTCCCATAGCTCCCAGGCAGCCAGATACTGGAGCTAATAAGTGCTCCTGCAAAGAGCCTGGCCTCCAGGCTGGGACAATGAGCAGAGGTGCTGGGCTCTGTCACACAGCCTGGCAGCAGCGGGAAGCAGCTGGGACAAGCGCAAGGCATGGAGAGAGACCCCACAGTCTGGGAAAGGCGCGGGAGATGTGGAGGTGGCAGCATACCGCGCCTGCGATTTACCCAGGAACTCAAACCCTGGCTGCTCCTTAATGCACGGCACTGAGGACCTCGCAGGCCAGCAGCACCGGGTCCTGTGCAGACACGGTGGCAGAAGGAGCCCTTCCCCTGAGGGCAGTCAGTAAAGAGGAGCATGGAGGAGGGCACTTCATAGATGGGCCACAGAAGGAAAAACCTGGGACCCAGAGAGGAGCGGAGAGATGGAGAGACTTGTAGAACTCCGAATGGGAAGCTGAAGCATCCAGCCAGTAAGGGCTGTGTGAGCCCCAGCTCTGACTTGAGGGGAGAAAAGTCTCTGCTATCACATGCAAACAATTTAGCCTGAGAAACTTGGTTTTATTGCCTGGTGAGTGCTTTTCCAAATGAGACCTGGAGCTTTCACACACTTCTCTGCCTCTTCTGCATTCTCTTATTCCTCAGAGGCAGATGGATTTTTATCTTCGTCCAGCATTAAAAAAAAAAAATATCTGTAAAACCAGCTGCCTTAAAAAATAAAGCCCCTTTCCTAGTCTATGCTAATAATTTACTATTATTCCAGGTTTTATTACAAGCTCTTTCAAGGGCTGCCCAGAGCCCCATCCGTAAATAGCACATAACTCAGGCCATGAGGATTTCCTCCCCGGTGGGACTTTTAATGTCTAAACCAGAGGTGTCAAACAAGCAGCTCAAAGACCCATTGTGGCCCTGGAGAGTTCTACATCTGGACTATATCTCAGCGCTTAACACATTAGCTTTTGCCCCAAGCAGCTCCGGATTTCCCTCGTCAGTTTGCACTGAACCCGAGTTAGATTTGATTTAAGAGGCTAAGCATTCAAAGGAAAAGAAAAGGTACCTGCTTAAACGTTCAAAGTGCTGCCCTGAAGGCTCGCAGGGTTTTGGAGCAGGGTGCAGGCACATATCTCCCCTGAAGCGATGCACATTGCACCCGGACCTGCTTGGAAGAGAGTGAGAGCAAGGGCTCCCGGTGCCAGGTGCTTGTCCCACGCACCATCCCTTCTCTCTGGTTATCACTGCATCTACGCACAACCTGCAGGCTCGTGGCTGTGCGTGCCTGGGAGCTGTGGCTGCCCTCAAAATCCATTTCATCTCTCTGGTGGAGGGTGACTCTGCAGCCTGGCCTCCGGCATGCCCTGGCTGAGCTCCTGGGCTGCTGGGCAGGCTGGCACCAGCAGCACCACGAGGGCCAGTGGCGTGGGCATGAGGTGGGAGACTGGGGGGAGAAGCTGTAGCCCCTGTGTGCTGGCACGGGAAAGGGAGCACTGGTGGTTCTGTGTCCTCCTCTTCACAGGTGGAGTGTAGCCTCAGAGGGGGAATTTGGGAGACTCAGGCTCTCTCCCTGCCTCTTCCATTACATTTGTGGGTGGCATTAAGTTGCTTCCTTTCCTGCTTTATCTCTTGCTCACTGTCTGCCTGTTCTGACAGCTGGGACTGTCCCCTTCATCTGTTCACATACTGTCCGGCACAGTAAGGCTCTGATCTCAGCTGGGCCATCAGGGTACGACAGTGTAAACAAGTAAAACACTGAAGTGCCACTTGCAGAGAGAGATGGAGACTGTGCTGCATCCCTCTTCCTGCTGCAGAAATGTCTGTAACCAGTTCGGGGACTAATTCCTTTCTGTGGCCTGGACAGATTTACTTTGCTGATTCCAGTCCCAAACTGGGCAGCTGGTCTGGAGTGTTGATGGAAAGGGTACTGGGGGGATGGATGATGAGCACCACAGCTCAGGACCCAGCCCAGCTTGGATGCTCAGCCCTGGGATTTGTCCCATGCTAAATCCTTTGGAATGCAAAGATTGGGCTTAGGGGAGAAAAAAGAAACTACACGTCTGTGTGTTTTTTCCCCATCCTAAGTCTTCTTGATGTTAAATCCTGAGCCTGTCTGAGGCCTGAACCTGCCTGAAGTACAGTATTTCATGAGGTTGCGACAGTGGGCTCACACGATGTCAGTTTACAGGATGGGCAGTTGGTTATAGCAGCCACCTCTGAGCAGCCCAAATTCCCACAGCCCTTGCAGAAAGAGGCTCAGGTGCTCAGCACCGGCCAGGATCTGGTTCACCCCTCGGGAAGAGCTCTCCCTGGTTTCACTGCAGCACGGCCCTGACAGCCAGCAGTGTGGATGGACTGACCTGCCACCAAGGGGCTGGGGGGAGCACCCAGCCGCCCCACATGCCCTGGGGAGCTCCGGTGCCTTTTGCTTTCTTCCATGTGAGGCTTACGTTTCAGCACTCACTGAGGCACAGGTGTGCCAGGGAAGCCAGCCCAGACACCCCAGCCCAGGCTCCTTCCACACAGCACCTGCTGCATTTCTAAAGCGCTTCTACCCCAGATGCCTCCATGTGAGGTCCGGGTGGATCCTGCTAAACCACCCAGCAGAAGGCAGAAAGGGCACGTGGCTGTGGGGCTGCAGGATCCCCAGCCACTCTCCGCCGCCTTTCCTTCATGGATGCCCATCCCTTCCCCCTGCCCCCCTCCCCGCTCTCCTCCTCTCCTCGCCTGCCTGCAGCAGGTTGATAGGCGAAACCTGCTGCTCCTGTGTAAGTGTTGTAATGACATTAACAATCCGCCACCGGCAAGTTTCCAGCGTGAGGCGAGCAGCCCCCGCGATGCTGGCAGGGTGACACTTTCCCATGCCTCCTGCCCTCTGTCAGCCGGGAGGTGGCCACTCCCAGCCTGACAGCTCCGGCAGGATACCTTCACAATGACTGAAATAATAGACCTAGCGATGGGAAAATGAGGCCAAGAGAACCCAAGGGTGAATTACAAGATGAATAACTTCCCTGAAGCCACGTCCCAGAGCATGCCTTGGCCTGCTGTTGATTCACCAGCTGACTTCCCCTCCTTCGCCTTGCTCCACCGCCCTCTGCTCCCCTCCCGGGAGACAGACCTGTCTGAATTCCGTCACTCGCCTGAAATAACTGAGAGGGTTCAGAGGGGAGAGGAAAGGCAGCAGAGAGGACAGGCACAGAAAAGCGTAGAGCAAGCCCTGCAAAGTTTCGACCCTGCACGCTTGAAGAAATGCACTCTGAAGGGGACTTTTAGAAGTGGCAGCCAGGTGAGGCTGAGCAATTGGGCCACCGTCAGCACAAATTGCAGAAGTCGCTGTAGTTGGCTGTCCACGTCCATCCTTTTGGCCCTTAGGTTCTCCACTTTAAACTTAAGCTTCAGAGGGAGTCACTGAGCTGTGTTTGCTTGGGGGGTGCCAGCCCTGGTGCAGAAAGAAGCGGTAGCATCTACTGCTCTAGAGAATTCCGTGCCCTCCAAGCCGGGAACCCCTGGCCACACAGCTGGCCCCAGGCAGTGAAGTCAGACGTGCTGACAGAGGCACAGGTGCAAAGCAGCAGGGCAGAGAGGGCAGCTCGTGGTGTGGGCAAGGGTCAGCGTGGCAGTAGGCAGCAGAAGGGTCCCCTGCCCTCCGCAGTGGAGAGAGGCGGCTGCTTCAGTTTTTGAGGAAGCAGCCAGTCCCGGGGCTAAGCAGTGAGATTAGGAGACAGCTCATTATCGGATGACTGATGCGAGGAACCCTGCACATTGCAGCAGTCTGCAGTGTCAGCACAGGGCTGTCTTACAACGACACGGGGCTGGGGCTAGTGTGCCTACCACCTGCAGCACCTGGAGTTTCCATCTGAATGCTATTAGCAACTACGACGAAATGGCCCTAACAGAAAGCAACGAGTTTAATGCTCCCCAACAGGTAATCAAAGCGAATGTCCATACAGCACTATGGCAAGGTGCTCTGCCCACCATACTTTAAAACTTGGTTGCTTTTTGCCCTGGGTTTTAAAATGCACAAGGGCTATGTCCAGTTGGAGATGAGTCCTGTTTCTATTCACATTCCATATTCTGCAATTCGTATACACGTCAATCAAAACTGTTGTTAGCCATAGCTGTCATGTCAAGTCCACGTCTAACAACACGAGTGATTGACAGCAAAGTTTGTTATCTGTGAATGTGTCATCCCATCCAGCACCCAGTGCTGGAGTGCTGCCTGACAGGTCATCAGTGGGAGACTTCCATCATCCATATATTATGAGATGGTTCGAACAAATCATTTTTCAGCTAGTCTCAGACACACATGTTCTTCTGCATCCCTGTTAAGCTGAGATATAGGATTTGACAGCGGAAGAGGGTGGAGGCTGATGGACCTTGGTCAGAAAAATCCTGGAGGGTCAGCAAATAAAAACCACCTATATCCATTTCTGTCCTAACTCTTCTGACAGAATTTGAGGCAGCAGGTTCACAAAGAAACAGAGCACAGGAAGAAAACCACTGCAAAGGAGCAGACATCTGAAGGTCTTCTGTTGGAAAGCCCCAGGATGAGGCAGCTTAGCAAATTTTTACATAGTGTGAGAGCTCAGAAAACAGCTCTCTCATTTGGCTTCTTGCTTTCTTCTTTTCCATAAGAACGAGCCCAAATCCCCTGTTGCAAAGAGCTGTGTGGAAAAAGGAAATGATAAGTGGAGAGTGACCCATGCTTGTCAGCCAAAAGAAAGTCAGGGTGAGTTCTGAATGAAAGTTTGGGTTACTACCTAATTGATTTCATATACTAGTTCGCTGGCCACAGAAATCAGTGGAGTGGAAAGACTCCAGTTAATCTTGATAAACTTTGAATCAGGCCTTCGGTGCAATATGATCCTGAAGAGGTGCATTTTTCAGGACCCGGTAAATGTTAGTAGGGCAGCTCACCTCTGAGAACAGCTGTTTGCAAAACAGAGCAAGAACTTGGGAATGAATCAGCCACAAGCCAATGTCCACAGCTAAAGTTTCAAGTGATAGGAAAATACAGTGACTTGTTAAATTAATTGTTTAGGATTTTAAGCTGCTGCTTCTCCTTTAAGACTATCAATATTATTTCACAAGAATGCTTTAATGCTGAGATGTATTATTATGACGGATCTTAGACAAAAAAGATTGTTTCCAAAACAATATTTTTCGTAACTTTTTTCTTCCCAAGGACTTTTCTAAGTCTCTCTGTTCAGACTCGGAATTGGTATTGCATCTGAAGTGTGGTAAAAAAGCTACCTGTCCTCTGGGATGGAAATTATGACCTCAAAGAAAGCACAGCCACTAGCTAATTTGTGGCTTGAAGTCAATCAGGCTCAAGCCGAGTTTGCTCTCTGGCCCCCTGCAAACTTTCCTATCATTTTATAGCACTAGCAGCTCTGGGCTGGATCTTGATTCCTGGTAAAGCCAGTGGAGTTTTTGCACTAGTATGTATCAGCCTGTTGCACAGTACCTGGGAGGTGTCTCTGCCTGCGTCCCTGCTTGGATACTACAGAGAAGTAATACCTGTATCTGGACTTTTTTGTGGCCCCAGGAATGGGATTGGCCCATGGAAACACCTTTGGAAGCCAAGGGCACATTAATTTATGAACACAGAGGTCAGCTTATGACACTGTGTATCAAAGAGATATTAAAAGCAAATAATAAAAATAGCTTCCTTCATCCCACACATCCCTCGTGTTTTGGTTTCATGGTGAAGAGACCCAAAGGTTTTTTTGGACTGTAATTAGTGAGGTTTATAGGTGCAACTCAATCATAACAACTTCATTTGGCTCAGGAGAAGTTGAAACCCAGCAAACACAGAATTAAATCCACAACTGGCTCTATAATTCTCCACTTAAAAATAACATTTGTGAATGGTTTGATCTGCGACATGTTGAAAGCTACCAAATTTGGATATATGGATTGCCAGCGAGGTGGGGGTAGGAAAAAGATACTTGACACTTTTCCAAATACTTTAGTCAAACACTGCTGCACACTGAACACGGGTGACTTCTTATAAAAATCCATGTGCGTTTAGAATATCTATTAGCTACCTAAGTACAGACGGACGGGTAGCTAGCTAGGTAAACAGATGAACAGATGGATAAAGAGATGGACAAGGGCTGGGAAAGAAGAACAAATGGGCCAGCCTAAAATTCACCTCAGCCATGCTCTTTCCTTCTTCCTGAGGGCTCTCAGCCCCACAGCAGGACAGGTAGAGGGAGGGTGCCCTGGTCTATACCGCCCTGGGCATCAGCTGTCAGTGGTGGTCCTGCTCCTTTTCTAATTCTGCTTCCCCACACCATGAGCAGCCATTCCTTCAGCAAGCCATTGGTATGGCAGCCTTCTCGCTGGACAGATACCCATTAGCTGGCTGTAAACTACAAATCGGTGCTGGACGTGCTGACAGCAGCAGGCAGAGCTCCACTGTCCCCCGGTGCTGGGGAGCGTCGTGCCTTGTGCATTCCATACCAGCCACGCTTCACAGGCAGCTAAAACCAGGCTGCTAGAACCAGGCCCGGTACAAAATCCCTATGCCATAGGAGTGCTCACTGAGTCTGCAAGGATCTGTGCCTTTTAAATTGCTGCAAGTGCTGCAGGAACACGACAAGGCAGGCGCTTGCTAATCCACAGTAATTTCAACCTGGCAGAGATCCCTTGTCACCTTTCGAGAGAAGCCATTTGCATGTTGCAAAGCGAAGCAGACACCTCTGGCAAAGCGCATGTGGTCCCCATCTCTGAGAGGGGGGCACTTGATTGCTATATCGATTTCAGCCACCACGCTGCAAGCCTTATGCATTCTCTGCAAATTAAAAGAGCAGAGAGACATTCCCCTGGGACACAAAAAATGGATAAGTAACCTTCCTTTGCAGAAGGTGAGGCATCCACCCATTCTCCAGCTTCTTTCGTGCAGGACTCCTTATGGCTCCAGGGACCAGAGACCTGATGCTGACAGGATGTCGTCCCTACTGAAAACAAAGAGCCACTCTGTAATACACCCGCTGGCCGGATGCATTTTTCTTGGCACCTTTTCCACCGTGGTGGAAACACTGTAGACTTTGGGGCCTTATGCTTCTGAGGAGGTAAAGTCGTTGCCCGAGGGTGCAGGGAGCAAACAGAGACTGGGCAGCTTGAGCCCCTGTGCCTTCTGCAAAGGGGAAGTTGTGGAGGACTAACAGCAAGGGACCCATCCGTTTCCTGCGAAGCCCTGTGCTGCAGGGAAAGGTACCTCAAACCCTGGCTCAACCAGCAGCCTGAACTCTTGCCCTGCTCTGCTTCCAAGCAGTAGGACTCTTTACTAGAGAGCTTTGCTCTTAATGACAAATCAGCCGATGTGGGAAATCAATTCTCCAACAGCAGGGCATAACGTCACTCCAACTGGTCCTCTGAGATTTCACAGCAAAAGCTGCTGAAACCTTAGAGCTCAGAGAGAATCCCACAGTCTTGAGAGCATTTAGGATAAAAGTTAAGGTACAAGAGCTCAATTTATCTTGAGCAGAATCTGCCTTCAAAGCCACAATCTATAATTCAGTTAAGACTGGATCTTTTCTACCCTGTAGCCTCCACAGGAACCTTTAGACACAAAAAAGTGAGCTGCTGGTTCCACTGCTGCAAGCAGAGTTGTCCATCCCAGAACAGACAGATCTACATCTTTTCATAAAACTTGCATCTTACCTGGGATGGGACCGCATCACTGATACCTGACCTTAGACCAGAAAAACTCCAAACAGCAATTCACATCTAGAAAGCTGGATTCATGCCCCCACTGCTACTGGGGGTACTGCACTGATGCCTCAGTGCAGCCTTCCTCACATCACCAGAGCATGCACACTAGGAGCAGTGAGGGGAGGAGGCTATGGGGGAAATGGAAGGTGGAATAGCAAGGATGCAATGGGATCCAGCTCCCATTTAGCAGGTTTTCAGTTAAGTAACCAAAAGGACCTCAAGAGTGTGTAGCACCCTGGTTTTTGGGGAATATATCTGCAGGAACATGTCTGTAATTCATGAGCTAGCTTTAGCGTATTAGCTTGGATGTAAACAGCAAAGCCACAACAGCCTGAGTCTCAACCGCTGAGTATGCAGCCAGAATCCCAGACTTGCTGCACCACTGCTCATCAGAGAGAAGCTAACCCATGGGGATCGCCGCAGGACACGCACCCACCTCCTATGAGCTGTGCAGGTCTTTCAGCCGTGCCCCATTACCTGGCTCCAGACAGGGACACCCGCACAAGTAACCAGCACTGGTGTGAACTTACAGTGCGCTGCTTCTCCTCCATACTACACTGCTGTCTGTGCTCTCTCACGCTGCAGAACACAGAGGGCAGGTTTCACCGATGGCACTGGTAGGCTGGAGGCCAAGGGCATGCACCCAGGTAGCACGGACCTGGGGAGCAGCTGCAGTGCCACTGTTCGCTTGCAGGCGACTGCCCACTCTGTGTCTGCGCCACAGCTGCACAATGCACTAAGCAGCTCTTTGTTTTCCCCTCCAGACTGAGCCACTTGAAGTCCTACCCCTCCAAGGCCACATACAGAGACAGAAATTGTGGAAACAAGTCTTCCTGCTTGTGTGTTTTCTGGGCTGCGTATTTTTAATCAAGTACTCTCCTCACTTGCAGGACACAAGCAAGATCCATGGCCGTGCGACTGAGCCATGCTCCCCTGAGAGCAGACCTCCATTTTCAGCAAGGCTACATTACTTTGCCTTATGTGAACACATGTTGTCAGCTGTTTTAACGGTAGTAAGTGAATGGCAATGCAAAAGAAGAAAAAGCTTCTAAGGGATGTCACTGTGTCTCTTGTTAATGAGCGACCTTGTGCTTGCAGAATCACGTGTGTGCAAGGGGCGCAGTCAGCTCCAGTTCTCCTCTAGCCGGGGGCCAGGGCACTTCAAGATTTGTAAGCACGCTGGTACTGAAGGGTAGTCCACTTTGGCAGGAGGGGGAAGGACAGCAATGTCTGTGGCACAGGTCACATTGGTAGGTGAAATGATCACCAGCCAGGATCGTTTCTAACAGCTTGCTCTTTCCAATCAAGTTGAGTTGCTCCAAGGCAGTTGAATTTACCCTCCTCACAGTCAGGTCACTGCACTTCGGTCCCCACTAAAAATAACCAGGCAATAGATGCGTCTTAGTCTATTTGAATCTTAAATAGCAGTTTGTGTCATCTCATAGATTTTGTGTGCCGTTCTGTGCAGTTTTCTTTCCAAAGTTCTTACGCAAAGAAAGCAATGAAGCTTTTGATGGTCAGCAGTGATGGAAAGTTAATTCCCGTTTGGACTTAGAAGTGGGAAAAGCTGCTCACAAAGCAAAATATGCTAAAAAATTACTTGCTGGTTATGGCCATTTTTCACATCCTCTCTAATTTTTTTGAGCGTCAAGTGTATTGCAGAGCAGGATCCCATTCCTTGACCCAAGGTTTAAGTTGATGCTGATAATACCACATGCAGACAACAGCAGCAATAACACATGTTGCTGCCTTCGCTGTTAGTGTCTGGATTTGCTCCACCTTCTCACTTCTTTGTCTCTTGCCCCAGGAACTAGAATGCAGAGGGACTGGGAGACAGAGGAGGGGACCCTACAGAACTCAAGCCCTCAGCCCTCAGAACTCACATCACCCTTCCTCACATCACAGGCGGCATCAGTGCAGTACCGAATAACTGCATGCGGCACGCTAGGAGCGGCGAGAGGACGAGGCTGTAGGGGAAATGGAAGGTGGAACAGCAAGGATGCAAAATGCCCATATTCTGACCAGATCTGGGTGGGTCGCTATGGCTTACAAGGTTGCTCTTGTGAAAAATACTGCAATAGATATAGTGAGTCTCAGTCGGTCAGGACTTTATATAAAGAGAAGGTGGAATTCTGGTACATTTTTTGCCCTCCTTCTATACCAGGGGAGAGGTCCTAAACTCAATTACATCAACCACAAGACCAGAATCTGACCCGCTCTCTCCAAACTAATGCTTCTTTGTCTTTCCAGAGAAAATCTGTGCTCTAGCAATTGCCCCTTTGTGAGCAGAGTACTTCATACTTGTTTTATCTTCTCCAGATTTGGGGGGAGAATAAGTCTCTAGACATGTAAACACCCTTAATGAGAAAACTATAAGCCAAGATCTGCCTGCTTCCAGAAAGAAAGTTAAATATAGCTTCTAAATGCTGCTAATTGATTTTAGATGTCTGGGGAATGCTTTTGCCTTCACACCATCCCACCCACACAGCTCAACAGTTCCTCACCTGCCCCTGTCGCTCCATAAGGCACAGGGGAATTGGTAGCAGAGCCTCTGCACTATTTGTCAGCTGTTTTAGCACCCAAATGCTGTCAAAAAAACATGGGCTGCTCAGAGACCCTGACTTACACCTTTGTTAAACCTATGTAGATTCTCATGCCTTCTTTCCATCTGCTGTAGTCTATTTTTGTGTTTTGGCCTTGAAATCTTTCCCTTCTTTGAAAACAAGTCTGTTTACAAATATTTGCCTCCGAAAAGTTCTGCTGTTCAAACAGAGAGAAAGAAAACCCACTCATCTCTGCATGGACAACATACACACCCAGATGTGTATGATCTTGCAAGTAGCCCAGAAAGGCTTCCTTTGTGAAAGAAAGGATGGCTCACCCCAGAGCCGCCTGCTAAAAAATCAGAAAATAAAAACAAGAGCAGAGACAAATGTGAGTTGCTTGCTGTCTGGTGCCGTAAAGGAATAAACTGGATGCGCGGTTGACTTTTTTGCTATGCAAGAGGTATAAACAGCAGGGTAGTTATTGGTAGAAAATTACTGTAGAATGTATTCCTACATGCTCCATAGACTTTTCTGTGCTATCTCTGAAACGAGACAGGTTACTTAAAAGGATGTGAAGTAACCTCCTCCATCAGAAACGCTTGCGGAGGAGCCAGGCGCTTTGCCATTTCCCGCCCAGTTTGTGGCCAGCCCCATGAGGGGCTCCCACCCGGCAGAGGTGTCCCCAGCCAACGGGGGAGCCCAGTGGGATGCGACTTGCTAAAAACAGAAGCCAAATTCAGACTAGCAAGGCTTTAAGAACTTACACTAAGGACTGGTACCTTACCAAGGACTGACACTTTTTACGTTGCTGCTCAGTTTAAGGTGCCTGAAAGAGGATGATTTTTGAAGTGCAAAACTCAGGGGCTTCTGAAGATCAGACCTCCTTAAAGCCCTGTTAGCCTTTGTGGAGCCTGGTTGTGACTGATAAAGATCCACATCTCATAGGGGTCTGCCACATAGGCTACACATTGTGGCTGTTGTCTTCAACTTTAGAGTAGTGAATGGGAAAGGGTTAGTTTTCGGGGGAACACCCGCACCAGCCAGCACGACCAAGGTCTGGGGGGGTTCCTTAATCACTTATGCAGCTCTGCCTGAAGATGCAACACACATACATTGTGCTTCTAATCCTGCCACTGAAATTATAAACATCTCGCTACACAGTGAAATGGAGACACTGGCTCCACATCATATCCACATAGGATAAAGAAATAGGAACTATTACATTAATTTCAATCAATGCATTCAGATGTAAGAAACGTCCTTCTGCTTACAGGCACTAAAGCAGGAACCGAAGAGGTCCACAGAAGTGTGTGTGCTAATTGGACATGCTAACTTCTGGCCGATCAGTTATACAATGGACAAGCTTTCAGTGCTTTTAATGCGTGTGGGATCTGGCTTGTCTGTTGCAAAAGAGCTGTTCCATAGCCACACAGGAGTGATTTATCTCCGGGTAATATGATGGGCTCTTGAATTGCAATGAAAAAGCCTTTCTTTAACAATAGTTCGGGGTAACCTTATAATAACCTTCCTCCACCTTCCCCAGAGAAATGCTACAGTCAGATAAAGGAATTTGTTATCCGCACAGAGACATCTGCCCCCTTCCTCCGAAAGGACCGACTTAGAGTGACAATTACCCTTTCCGCACCATTCTGCCTCGCTTTTTAAAACAACAGCAATATCAAGCTTGGACGGAGTTGGTTGTTTTTTTTTTTCCTACCAGCTTTGGTTGCAGAAAGATCACCTGAGCTGGATTTGTAGCATTGGGTTTTATTTCATAATGATGGATGTGCCGGTTAAATGTAATGGAAGAGGCAAGATAGCAGAGCAGAAATTTGGCGCCAACTGCCTCGCTTTGAAAGAGCCTGCATTCCAGCCTGCCTAAGAGGGGCTAAATGGAAAGATCTGATTAAGCGTCTCAGTGTTGTGACCCTGACCTCAAAGAACACGCCGATTCTCTGGAGGAACTTCATTTCAATTAATCAGCTTAACAGCCCGAGTAAATCTGGCTGCATCCATTGAGCCAGAGGAACCGCTCCCTCTCCTCGGAGGGTCTCTGGGATGTGCAATCCAAAAGGAAGAGGCCGTGTCTGCTGGCCAGCCCCCCCTGGCCACCCTGGGTCGAGGGGGTCGGGGATGCCCCCACCGCCCTCTCCCTGACCGGCAGCAGGCCGGCTGCAGAATAACGGGGAGCTGACCCCGCAACCCCCCCCCCCAACATCACCGGACCCCTCGCGCAGCTCCCAGCAGGGCTGCCACCAGGATGGGACAGGATGGGGAGCAAGATCCCCCATGGAAAGGGAGGGCCAGGCAGCTCCCAACCCAGCACCCCACCGGCCATGGTCCCCTCTGGCTTCCCCTGCGCTGTGCTCGTGCTGGTGGTGCCCGTGCCGGTGCCAGTGCAGAGCCCACCCAGCGCTGCACGCTGGGAAGGGGAAGAGATGAGCAGCAGCAGCAGGAGAGAAAGGGATGTAGCTGTGGTCAGAGGAGGTGGATGGCAAAGAAACAGCTGGGTGAGGCGGGGCGCGGAGCGGAGCAGAGCGCACACAGGAGGATAACCCCAGAAAATTTCCTTTCTGGGAAACTCCTAAGCAGAAGAACGCAGAGGCACCAGGGCAGGAGATGGGAAGGGAATAAGGCTTCAGCCTCGGGCGCTTTCCCCCCATGGTTCTTTGCTGGCTGGTGAACTGGGACAGCCCAGAAGCTGCAAGGGGCTTTGCTTCTTGCCTGAGGCCTTGGGAGAACCTCTCCTTCCTTGCACTGAACAGAGTTTCTCAGGGGATGCCTGCTGGGGCGGCAGCACTGAGGACACTAAGCTGAACTACTGCTTAACAGTTTGCTGAGATTTTTTTGGGGGTGGAACTAAATTCCTTGCCCTGGTTAGCCTTCTGCCGGCTCTGGAAATGGCTAGTTAACAGCTAACCCTGCATCTTTTATTTCCCTTGGACCAAAGTAGAGCTGTTGCAGTTAAGTTCAGGCAGGCGAAGGAGGCATCACGGGCTAGCTGGGCTTCGCTGCTGTCTTCCTCCCACTGAGCCTTGCTCCACCGTGCCCAGATGGTGCCATTACAGCCACAGACTTCTGGCTGCCTGCAGGCTGCCTAACCATTATCGCCTTGGCACTATGTCCATCCCTTTGGACTTTTACCTCTCAGCAGTGGCACACTTTGCTCTTTTACTGCACCTTTAAAGGGATAAGTCCAAATTTAGCACAATCTGGAAAAGCAGCTGTATAGAAAGCATTGAAGGAGCATGGCAGCCCTCCCAGTTGTAGAAGAAGAGCCTGGAAAGAGCCAGAAGAGCAGAGTACAGGGTGCAACCTAAGGGCAGACACGGTGATTGAACCTCAGTCGTACGTCTTCTGAAGCAGTCTGGAGGTGATGGCAGCAACATCCCTTGGAAGGATTTCAGGCTTCTGGCATGCAAGTTTGTTGGTGCCTTGCACCTCACGTCCAGCTGCTGTACCTGGTACTTGCCTGAGGGCAAAAAGAGAGCAGGTGGCAGCGCTGGGCTCTGCAGTGTTTGTATGGAGGCTGACATGACGGCAGTACCCTCAGGTGTTTGCATTTCAGGGTCTCACTTAAGACGCAGAGCAGTGGATGCTTCTCTCGCGCTGGGAGATGAGCATCCCAGGGGAACGCCGTGGTGTGTGTCATGTTTGCAATGCTGCAATCACTCAAAACCCACTCTGGAAAGAGGGCTGGTTTGTTGATTGGTTTTAGTTTGTTGGTTTTTTTTTTTTCTGTGATTGAACTCAGCGGTGTAGTGCTTGGCAGTCTCGCTTTTGGCCTGTGTACCTTGTCAATAAAAGAAATTTGCTGAATCTAGGGGCAACCTGGAGGGGACTGGGCAGTGAGGGACAAGTCCAGAGACGTGGTGCTGCCCTGGGGGGGTATACAGTTACACCCAGGCGACAGGCAGGCTTTCATCTGCTCTTCCAAGCCTTCTTCAGAGAGAAGAGGAGGGGTAGTAACCAGCTGTGGGGGATGGAAGAGAATCGCTGTAACATGATTTTTATGTCTGTGATTGCATAACAAAACCTCCTGGGAACCTCCTGATTCAAATGGATACCTAGTTCTGGTTGTGTGATGGAGGACTTTCAGCGCTGATCGATTGCCCACACTTTGGTGCAGAGGAATTGCTGGACTGGATCAGTACCAGGCTCCGAGCAGCCTGTGGCCCTATACCTAACCATTGCTGAAATATCAGGGAGGCGTAAAAAGCCTTCAGAAGCAGATAATCTGCTTTATATACCCCCCAGCACACACATACACAGTGCCATGTCGTCACAGATGCTGCAGCCCAGTTGCTAATAGAACTAGACCTTGAAAGATGAAATTGCATTTCCATTCTAAAGAATTCCCTGGGCCCCTTGCGTTAACTGGATGTTCTGCAAACATCGAGTCATTCGCTGAACTGTGAGATGCTGCCGGTCCCGCCGTGGCCGTGACCCAACCCACCAGGAAACACCCTGGGTCCCTGGGACGCATCAGCCTGGAGAATCAGCTTTGCCTACAGGGATGCCACGGGCCGGAGGTGGCTGGACGTGGCTTTGGCACACACGCATCATCTGTTGGCTTTTCTCTCAAAGATTACATGATAGCCCCACCTCATAAATTTGGAGCAAAGCACACAAAGCTTTCCCTTCCATACTGTGCATTCACTCCTAATGGTCTTTCTCCACACCTCGGCCTTATTAATTGGTGACAATTGGAAGTGGTTAATTCGGTGTGTGTGAGGCTGCAATTGCTTCCACTTGGCCAGGATTCAAGTACCGGGGGTGAGTCAGAATGGGTGGCAAAACTGTCTTTTCCTCAGTTCCCTTGCTTACTGGGGGGAAACTTAAAAAAAAAAAAAAAAAAAAAGCCACAACCCTGAGTTATTCTCTTTTATGAGGTAGGCATTGTGAGGCCAGGCAATTGAATTTACAACAGCATTGAGTATCAGAGTCTATCTGGCCCTGTCAATGAGAGTGGCGAGGAAAAAAAAAGACACACATTAACCCTCAGCTCCCAGTTCCCAGGCGTTTCAATAGGGTTCCCAACTTCCCAAAGAGCCCGCTGCATACTCGATGAGACCCTTTATACCTTCTAATTACCCTCCTCACAATAGGGACACTCTCTTGCCTCTTTTGTAGGCGAGATAGTAACTTTTGCGCGCACGCACACACCCGCCACCCCAAACCCGAGCGCGGGGTTATTTCGGGAGCTCCCCGGGCAGGTAGCAAGCAGCACGTGTTTCCTCAGGTTTCAGGAGCAGATTTTTAGGAATGTTTCCTGCTGAATAGCAACATGACACTTGCAGCAAAGCTCTCGGGAGACATTTAACGCTCCCGAAGTGCCCCCTCAACCCCATCACCTCCCCCGCGCAACTATTTTTCACAGGAGTCCCTTCCAACTGCCTTATTTAAGGCCATAAAATTCATTATTTTTTTTTTAAGGGAGGTGCACACGCAGGATGAGCTTGTCCCTGCCCACTCTCAACCCAGCAAAATGAAAGGAGGGGGGGGGGGCAAAATTAAATCTATTTCGAAGAGTTTATTTATTTAAACACCTGCAATTTTTTCCTTTTCTTTTTGGAAGTCTTCAACACAGGCACACACACACACAGACAAACAGGATACAAACAACTTTGGCATTATACTTTTGAATATTTGTTACAAAACTATTTCTCATTTATTTTTTTTAAAAAAGTATCTCAAATAAAGGCATTTTAAAGGAGTAAAAATACAAGTCGAGATCCCAACTTCTGAAAATAATAAATAGCACGTTCATAGCAAGGTCCTTTTTTCCTTTCTGTTTAAATCTGCTTAAAAAAACCCAAACGTAACACAGCTCCATACAACGGAGCCAACGGAACAGTTGGTGGTTGGTGGGGGGGGGGGTTGTGTTTTTTTTTTTTTAGGGGGGTGGGGG
Organism: Falco punctatus; assembly: GCF_963210335.1. NCBI lineage: Eukaryota > Metazoa > Chordata > Aves > Falconiformes > Falconidae > Falco > Falco punctatus. The sequence goes on from NC_137582.1 coordinate 104,670,349, forward strand.
TGGGGGGGGTGGCGGGATGAGGGAAAAAAAAAATCTTCATAGGCAAGTCACCAAGGCCTCCACACCGATTCACTGCGCTCTGCGATGGGACTTCCCGCTTGGGATGCTGGAACAATGCTGCCCCCAAATGATGTCAGCCCCTGCACCGGGGATGCTGCCGGGGTGGCGGCCGCGTTCCCTGCGCCGCTGCCTGCGGACACCGGCACGTTGGCGTTGGCGTACAGGGGTATAACTGGTCCGGAACTGGGAGGAAAGGCCGGGTTGGGGATGAGGAAAGCGAACTGGCCATCGGTAGCAGGGACGAGCTGGAAACCCCCGTAGACCTTGGGGGAGAGGGCTTCGGCAGGGTTCAGCTTGCAGGGCACCGGGACGGCCCCGGCCGCGGCGGGGGGCAGTTGGACGTGCAGCGGCTGCTGGGCCAGGTGGGCGGGCTGCCCGGACGGCGGCGGCGGGTAGTTCATGGCCACGATCTGGCCCAGGCAAGCCGAGAGGTGGCTGAGCAGGCGGGTCCGCACGTCGGTGTTGACCCCTTCGCAGGTGGACAGGAACCGCGTCACCTCGTTCATGCACTCGTTGAATCCAGCCCGGTACTTGCCGAGGACGGTGGGGTCGGCGCTGAGCGCGGCTGGAGGGCAGAGCGGGTGGCAGGTGAGCCTCAGGCCGGTTCCCCGGTCCCCAGCCCCCGGTGCCGAGTGCCCCCCGGGCGGGCGGGGAGCGTGCTTACCGGTCATCTGAGCCCGCTGCAGGTTCCGCAGGTGCTTGACAGTCATCTCCAGGATGTCCGCCTTCTCCAGCTTGGAGTGCCGGGAGCTCTGCGGGGGGGAAAAGCCGAGCCGTCAGGGCTGCCCGCCGCCGGCCGGTGCCCCCCGCCCCGGCACCCCCAGCCCCACTTACATCCTTCTTCAGCGCGTCCAGTATCAGCGTCTTCAGCTGCCCCAGGCTCTCGTTGATCCGCGCCCGGCGCCGCTTCTCCATGATGGGCTTAGAGGACTGCGGGGAGAGCGGAGCCGGTAAGCCCCCCCACGAGGCTGGGTTCCCGCCCCCCCCCCACAACCCCAACCCCCGGTGCACCGACCTCAGCACGGCCGCGGGCTCGCCGCCATCCAGCACCGCCGCTGCTGCGCCCCAACCGGCACCCGCCATTTACCTTCCGGTGCTCGCTGGCACTCCGCGGCTTGTCTGGCGTGTGGCTGGCGCTGGCCGGCGCCCCCGCGATGGGCGAGGCGGTGGGTTTCTCCATGCCCGTGTCGGCGGGCATGGCGCGGCAGCGGCTGCAGCGGCGGCGGGCGCGTGCGGAGGGCGCGGGGCGCGTGCGGCGGCGGCGGGGCCGGCAGTGCCGGCGGCCGGGGCCCCCCCCGCTTTTATACCCGGCGGCGGCTCCTCATTCGTGTGAAACCGCCGCCGCGGCCGTTCCCACACTCCCGGGAGCCAATAAGCGTTGGGGCTTAACCCGGTCGCGGCAACAGCCATGATTCTATTGGTTAGCGGTTCTGCGGGCTGTCAGTCACGCGCGGCGGGACAGCCCAGCGCCGCTGGACACGTGGGGGGTAGCGGGCGGGGCTGCCCCGGGCACCGACTTAACTTCCCCCCCCCCCCTCCTCCGCTCCCCCGGGGGCTCCGCGCCGCTCCCACCGGCTGGGCACCGGGGCACGCCCCCCCTGTCCCCCCGGCGCGCTGCTTGTAGCACCGAGCCCCGCGGCGGTGCGCAGGGGCAGCCCCGGGCGGGGGAGGCGGGGGAGGCGGAGGCGGCAGCGGCGGCCCGGCCCGGCGGCGGCGGCTGGCGCGGCACGCGAGGCCGCGGCCGGCGGGCGGCCAATGGGCGGCGGCGGCGGCGGCAGGCGGGCGGGGGGGGTTGGAGGAGGGGGGGGAAGCGGCCGGCGGCGCTGGCCGCCCATTGGCTGGCGGCCGCCCCCGCTGTCAATCAGGCGGGCGGCGGGCGGCGGCGCTCGTGCCTCCGCCCCCGAGCTGCGGCCCCGCCGCGCGCCCCCCCGCCCGCCCCGCCCGCTGGAGCACGTGCCAGAGCGCGCCCCGCCGCCGCCCGCGCCCGCCCCGCGCGCGGCCATGGGAAAACCCCGCCCCGCCGCGCTCCCCGGCATCGGGCTACCGCCCGCGGCACAGGGATGCCCCCCGGGACCGGGAAGCACGCCCCGGGATTGGGAAGCAACTCCCCCCCCCCCCCCCGGAGCGCGGGACGCCCCCCACGGGGCTCGGGATTACCCACCCCCTCCCCCGGGATCGGGGCTGAGGAAGACTCCCGAGGGACCCGGATGCCCCTCGCCGGTCCCCGGGGCTCGGGAAGCACCCCCTAGGCTAGGGGTGGCCCCCTGGCATCGGGAAGCGCACCGCCCTCGGGACCCGGGACCCCCCATCGCCCCGCGGGGCCGGGAGCGGGGCAGAGGCGTCCGCGCGGCCCTGGGAGCACGCGGGGGGGCGGCGAGGGGGGCCCGGCGAGCCTGAGCCCCCAGCGCCTTCCTCTGCCCCCCACGGCGGCGTGAGACGCTGCGGTACCCCGCGACCCCTCAGTACCCCACGACCCTCCTCGGTTCGTCCCCTCGGGAAAGGCCGGGGCTCTCCCGGCGCCTGGGGACCCCCCAGGGGAGCGTTTCCCTGCCCGACCCCGCGTGGGTGCGCTGCTGGGGCTCCGCGGTGGGCCGGGGGTCTGTGCGGCAAGCGACACCCACCGAGGGCCCTGCAGCGGCTGGGTGAAGGGCTGCTGGTGCTCGCTCCCTCCTCCGCTGTCCGTGCCCCTGGACACTGGGGCAGCCCCTTGCCCCGCGGGGGGGATGCGGGTACAGGGCCTCATGCCAGCACAGATGCAAAATCTCCTTTTCTGGGGTACGCCCCGCAGAGTGGGGGGGGACCCCCCAGCTGCACCCACGGAGGCACCCAGCATGTCCTCAGTGCTGTTGGGCAGCGCTTCTGAGGCTGGGCGAAGTGGCTGGGGGCAACTGGGGCAGCACTCCATGGCCTGGCCGGCACCCTGCAGCTCAGCCGGCACCCTGCAGTGTGTCCAGCACCCCACGGCCAGCCGGCACCCCACGGCCAGCCGGCACCCCACGGCCAGCCAGCACCCCACGGCTCAGCTGGCACCCCGCGGCTCAGCCAGCACCCTGCAGCTGGGCCCCGAGCCCTTGCCGTGGCCACGTGGGTGACGGTGCCCACGCACACCCGTGGGGGCCGGGGGCTGCCCCCGCCTTGCTGCCCCCACGCCTGGTGCAGTGCAGCCCACACCGGGCAGTCCCACTCCCGCTCCCCATCCAAATAACTTTCTTTAATGTGGAACGGTGATCGTTAAGCAGCCCTTTGAGCCTTCGAGCTCTTGGCTAATTTCAAAACCTGCCTATTTAAAGACCTTTTTAGAGAATGCAGCATGTGTATTAAATCTCTGTGCTGCAGGCTTAAATCTTTTAATAATCATAAATTGGGTATTAGCTTCCCATAGACCAATATCTGAAATGCAGGATGGTGTCTGGACTTGAAGCGCATTGTGCCTTTTTCCCTTTCCTTACCCATTCTGAAGCAAGGATGGAAGAGTCAGTCACTAGAATTTTGAGAACCTGCATATGAAAATACATTCAATTCTCCCTCTGACAGCCGAGCATGACATGGCTTAGTTTGTGTAAATTTTTTTGGAGGCGAACGTAACCACACACTACGCTTAATCCCTATCGTTGGCCCACCCCGTGCTTTGCTTTTAATTTGCTCCAATGAATCATTCCATTTGCCTTAACCGTTTCTGCAGCCAGGGCTGTAATTTGTGCATCTCCCAGCGCTGCTGCTGCCCGGCGCTGGGCTGCGGGGACGGTAGTGGTGGCAGCCGGGGGACAGGGCACGGGGACAGCCGGGCAGTGTCACCTTCCAGGCGCTGCCACCCGCCTGCCTTGGCCGAGCCCCTAGAGCCAGGCTGGGGCGGGCTGTGCCCTGCTGCAACACCCAGGGCTCTTGGGAAGAGCCTTTCTCGCTCTGAAAGCACAAGTGCAGCGAGTTTGGCGGCCTCAGCCCAGCAGGCTGTGGAGCTGCAGGATGGCAGGGGATGGCCTGGGAGCTCCCTGTGGGATGGGATGGGGGCCAAGGGATGTCCCACGCTGGTGGAGCCGGGGAGCCCTGCTCTCAGTCCCAGCCGTGCAGAGGAGGAGAGCGGTGGAGGTGTGAGGCAGTGGGAGAGACCAGGTCCCAGGCACCCGCCGATGGAGGGCTTGCCACCCGTGCCTCGCAGAGGGATGCCGGAGGCAGGATGAGCGCCTGGAACGTGTCTCGGAGCTCCCAGGAGCAGGGAAACTAGCCTGCTGTGAGCCTGGCAGGCAGGCAGCGACGCCTCTGCTGGGTGCGCTGGCATGGCTAAGAGGGGTGCCGCAGGGACCCAGAAGGCAGGGGAAAAAAAGAAAGAAAAACTCTCGGAAATGCTTCCATTCTCATCACTCCATCGGATTCTGGGCCTTTCATTTCAGGTGCAATTTTAGGTGGTTTGCCACATACAAGCTGCAAAATGCATGCAAGGCGTACTGTATGAAACAGCATCATCTTCCTGCAGACATCAAAGGATCTAGGGGAATACATTTATTTCAGGATCCTTTTCGTCTATCACACTAACACACACGTGACCACAGAAACAGCAGTTCTTGGCTGAATTGTGATTTTTGGTTTGTGGGAGGCATGTTGTTTTTCTGGGTGAGCGCTACTTACCTAAATGCCCGCAAAGTCTAGCCTGCTTCTCTGCAAAGGGTGCACTGGAGGTGCATGTTGTCTTGCTGAAGAATAATAAATGTTTGCTTTGTAAGTCTCGTTGGAAAGGTTGAGGGATCTGCTTCCTTATGAGACCAATAAAATGCAGAAAACCAGCCCTTTGTGCAATGTCCCTCACCCATGTAAAAATACCGCGAGGAAATAACTAATAACAGAAATAGTGTCCCTCCTTTGACAGTTAATTCTGAAGGCATTAATTACATAATTACAGTGAAAAAAAAAAAAAAGTTCGACGAGCTAGTTTTTCAACAGAATCTGCACCAAACGATGCAATTCCCAGACTGGGAGCAGTGCTTATTGACTGCGCTCCTCTCCAGAGAGAATTCTTCTTGTGACAAGTTGGGAGAATTTTTGCCATTCTAGAACTCTGACATAACACATAGCTTTTCTCTTCACATTTCAAACGTGTTCAGGTTTCAAAGCTCAGTGAAATCTGGGGACAGACTCTCGTTTCTTTGAGTAACTTTCAGATTCGGCCAGGATCCTGCCTCACCCCAGCGCCGGTGTTCTGGAGGCACTGTGTCGCTTTGCACCGTCTCGTTCCTACCGGAGCCCACCTTCCGACAGTGTTGTGGTTCCAGACCTGAGCCAGAGGCTGATGGCAGCCCCCTCCCAGAGCTGGGGGGAGCTCGGCTGAGGTTGGAACCGTGTTTTTGCAACAACTCCTTGGGAGCACTGACGTGCTCAGTAACGCTGGTGCTGGCAGATAGCTGTGCGTGGGCAGGATTGGTGCGTTCATTGGGTTGGGGGTGGCCCGAAAGCCCCTGTCCCACCCGCCTCATGCGTCGTGACTGATTTGGTGGGATGTCGAGGCAAGGGTGTTAAAGGAGACAGGGCTATTTCCCAGCAGCCCCCCTTCTGCAGTATTTTACATCTCTTCGATGCCAGTTTAGGCTGCGCAGTGGTGGCAAGATGGGACCCAACCAACCCGCCTTCCCTTCTGCCACCCCCCACATGGGCTGGCTCCAGCTGCATTCTGCACAGGGAGAGAGATGGGGCTGTGTGGCTGTTCCTACCCCTGGGGCAGGCTCCACTGAGCACACCAGGACTGGAAAATTCCCCCCAGCCCCAGCCATGGACTCAGGAGCAGAGAAGCTGCCCAGAGGGTGAGCAGCAATGGGATGTCCTGCTGGCAGCCAGCTCCACTTTCAGTCTGGGTGCAGCAGGCGTGCAAGGGCTCACGGGGACTGGGCAGAGCACGCCAAGTCCCTGGGGATTTCGGCTGCCTGCGGGGTGTCAAAGGAGCGTGCGGCTGTGGGGACACCAGGACAGAGTGCGGTGCTGAGCAGAGCGTGGGCAGGCTCTCTTCCTCACAGAGGCTTTTCTCCTTATGAGCAGCTTTCCTCCATCACAGGTCGTGCGCATCTTGTTTACGCCCCATTTGATGGCTGATGTCATTGCTAGCAAGGTCCATAGGAGACGCCAAAAAAAGGAAAAAGCACGATTGGCGAATTCCAGTGCAACCAGAATTGCATTTATTCACTTGCATTTAATCCTCCTGCCATGCAGCTACTCACTTGCAGTTAGCACTACTCTGGCTTGGCGTAATTTGGGTTTTACAGTTCTTGTCACCGGCAACCTGTCCATACACACTGGGAAAGTGAAAGCCTTTAAACTATCTCTGGATGGAAAGCTGGGATTTTCCTTCTTAAGGTTTATGTGAAAAGTCCCTGTGATTCCTCTCTGGGCATGGTCTATATATTTAATCTTGATCCCTGAAAAAACCCAGCATGTTCATACATGTTATGTTTTTAAACAAACAGCTTAAAGGATCTTTCTGCCTGAAGACTGGCAATGTGAGACAGGTTATTAACCCTAATACTGGTGTTTGATTAGATGAGAGAGAACAGAAGAGGACAAACTGCTCGTGGCAGTCCCCACTTGCCCCTGCCCAGCCCGGATATGCACTGGATCTCCAGCTCTCTTTGATCACTAAACCCAATTTTATTACAGCCCGGCTTCTAGAATTTTGAAGCACAACTCAAAAGCTTGCAGCTGGGGTGAAAAGGCTCATAAAAGGCCTGGGGTCCCAGGGGGCTGAATGCAGGTTTTGTCTCCTTCCCGCGCCCTGCCTGCCTGTGCCCCTGGCCGTGCCTTGTTCCCCAGGCACTGTTTGTTCTGGGTATTGTGGGGCAGACAGCTGTGGCTGTTCAGCCACTCCAGCGCCTGTTTGCCCAGGGATTGGGCTGTAATCCCTCCTGGATTTCCCTCTGCTTGATCCCATGCAATCATCCCCCACCATACATCACTTTGGATAGTGTGTCAAAGGGAATGCTGAAGGAGAAATTAAGACATTAAGGCCTGGCAGATTGTGAGGAGGTTCTTTAGGAGACTATAATGTGTAACAAATTACAGTACAGCCTTCTGCCCCGAGCATCCTTTTCAAACCTAGCACAGCCTCTTTTGTCCCTCTGGAGCTTAGGGCTCTAATCAGCTGAAATTAATTATCGGGGTCGTATGACTCGCAGAATCCCCCAAACAAGCCCAGGGCCAGAAGAGGGTTGGAGGAAACACCGAGCAGTCGTCTGTGTACACCTGTCTCCCTGCGAGCCCACGGCCCGTTTCTGCCACATTCCACTCCTCCCTGCTGCCTGCCAGAGCCGCTGCCGACACCGCAGGCTCGGGGTCCTGCACAGCCACGTCCCCCTTCCCCAGGGAGCCAGGCTGGGCTCAGGTGCCTTCGCAAAGCCTGGGAGCCGAGGCCGGGTCTCGCGAGGCACAGGCTCTTCCTCGGCTGCATCTCGAGGCGTGCAGGCGGCTTCCCTCGTCCCTCTGTCTGCTCGGTTTCACGCTCTCCGATTTCTGTGCACTTCCAGACCAGCGCACGGCACGTTCCTTGCGTCCGACACGTGCTGACCGCTCGGGCCGTGCCATCATGTTGTGCACGGGAGCACAATTAGAATAAACCGAAGGCATTCTTTTGCTCCGAGGAAATGCCGTGGCTCTTTCAGCTAAACACAAATATATTTCTAAGAAAATTACCGTCTGTACTAATAAACTATTATTCATTGTGCCTGCTGCTATTAAGGACATCCTTTTCAGGGCTGCGAAACTGGCTGTGGGAATGCAACGATGGTAACGCGGTAGGAATTTTGCAACATTAGAAATGGAGATTTTTCTGGGGCTCTTTTACTATGAAGCAAATGGGCTTTAATTTCTTTTCTCACCTCCCTTCCTCCTTCCCCGCCCTTGGAAATTTTAGCAAAAGAAAATTGCAACTGCATACACAAAAAACCTTTCTGAAGACATTGCCCCGGTTTTGTCTTTCAGTGCTGAGAGCCTCCGTTGAGCTGCAGCAATAGAATAGACCAGCTGATTGAGACAGATGTTCTCTTCTTTAGCAAGTGCCAACACTTTGCCCAAAACATATTTGCTGACTTACCCTTAACTGGAAAACATCTTGAAAAGGCGGCGGAGATAAAAAGGAAGGGAATGAAGCCGCGTTGTGTCCAGATTTAACACAGCCCAGTGCTCCATTCTCTAAAACCAGTCCTGGTTGAAGAGGTCCCTTTCACTGGATCCTGTTCATTTGTTGACGGATAATAGGGGCTGAGTTGCAGCAATCCATGTGCAGAAAGCAGAAAATAGAGTCAATTACATCTGTATTAGGTGGCCTTGGGGAGAAAATCTCCTTACATGCCTTCCACTGATACTGTTCTTAATTATATTGGGTAAGGAGCTGCCTATGTTAAATCCAAGCACAGCTCGAGCTGCTCTAAATATAGAGCCTAAAATATCTTCTGAGATGAGAAGGTAATGGCAGTGACGTAACTTTCCAGCAGGACTTTAAATCAGGCTTTTTTAATTTGCCCACAATAAACATCTCAAAATGAGATGGCATGATGATGCCATCACCTCCTCTCTGTGCCCTGGGGAGCCTGACCCCGCACAGCCCCTTTCCTCCTCCTCAGAGGGGATGAAGCTCACACCAGCTCAGGCACTGAACGTGGGATGCGGCACCACGCCGGCACTGAGCCCCCAGCCCACAGCTTGCCAGGTCCTGGGGCTGCACAGGCACCTGCCTGCTCCTGCCAGCCCCTGCTGCTGCCAGCCCTGTGCTGGGCAGAGCAGAACACGGCCTGGGGCACTGCCAGGGGTGACCACCCAGGCAGGAAGGTGCCCCGTGGGGAGCAGAAGCGGGTGGCTCAGAGTGGCTCCACCAAGACCTGCCTCAGGTTCAGAGCAGGGACCTGAAGACCTGCCCTCTCGCCGGTTGTCCCCTGTCCCGGGGGAACCGAGCGGCTGAACGGCGGCAGGACGGGCTCTGCATCGCTCCACTCTGCTCTGGCTGGGGCTGCCTGGCCAGAAGCAGCCCCCTGGCCTGAGGAAGAGGAGGTGTGCTGCAGCCCCCCCCAGCCCAGCCACAGGGCAGGAGCCAGGGCTGGAGGGGTGGCACAGTCTCCCAAAGCCCTCAAGCTCTCCGAGGGTGAGTCGGTTATCCTGTTGGTCTGCTCCTCCACCCCCTGGTTGGGTGCCGCTGTCTCACAGAGTCTGGAAGAGCACGAGCATTAACTGGGGGGGATGATGTGCGTACACTTCTCAAGGGACCCAGGAGCATAAATGATACACAGTAGGGCTTCTTTTTGACAAGGTTTTATGTAGAGTAGGTAAGCTCCATAGGCCTGTGCCATCCAAACAACCAGGACAAGTATCTGTGGTATTTCACAGCCCCTTTCATTTCAGTTTCCCTTAATCTTATTAAGTGTCTGTTCCCATACCTGGGGGGAAAAAAAAAAAAAAAAAAAAGCAAGCCATCAATTATATTTGCTTTGCCTTTGAAAAGATTTGTCATTTTGCCATCTGTAGGCAAGCATGCTCTGCAACAATAGGTTTTGTTTGACTTCTCTAGTAAAAAGGTCCCCAGTTTTTTTCTTGGCCCTGTCCAGAGCTTGCTTTCCCCCCGCCTCATTCTTTTCAGTGGGCCTGTTGATGAGCTTGGCCTAATCAGATTAACTCAACCCAGACACAGCAGTGGCAGTTTATTCTCTTTTAAAAGGACTCCACGGTTTCCTACAAACTTTTTGTAAACTCTTCATCTCTGGCTAAACTCTTTTGTAAGCTGTATCCAATGGACTCTTTGAGAGACCCACACTCCCTGTCAATGAAAACCTGTTAGAATGGGTCACTAATCCGAAAGAGTGGAGAAATGCCTTTAAAGCCGTGCACTGATGCATTGGGAGCCCTGACTAGCACCCGCAGAAAGAGGGAATTGAATTCCCAAATAGCTGGAACATTTAATTTGATTCCTAAAATAAATATTTTGAAAAAGTCCATCTTGTTTACAACCCTAATGAAATAAGCTGGTTTCCTCTGAAGTCCTGTGGGTGCTCAGAGGACAGGCTTTGGTGTCTGTTCTTTACCCAGCACACCCTTCCCCTCAATCCAACAAGGAGCTCGGAAGACAGAAAACAAAACAACAGCTTCTTGACTGGTTTTTACAGTTCGGGGCATTCTTGCCACTTTTCTTTTGGCAGGTGCCAGGAAAAGATCTGTTTGGGACCTTAACGCACCACTGTTCCTGATCTGGGCGGGAGGCTCCTCGATACCTCCGAGAGGTGTTTTGTGATGCTGCTGGTTACTGGGCTTCTCCCTTTGCTTGGAGATTTTGATCCCATACCACAAGCAAAGGTTCCTCCATCACCCGTGGGAGGATGGAGTGGTCTGGATGCACATGTAATGCCCAGCTACGCACGCGGGGACCCAGAGCCTCCCCGCTGGGCATGAGAGCCACTGCTCACTGCTCCTCCAGCGCTCCCGCTCCGGAGCTCAGGAGACAAGACTGATCTGCCCTGCATAATTTAAAGGTTTCTGACGCAGCACAGCTAGGAAAAGGAATTTTGGTGATGGTTCCCTTTCTCTTCAGCTGGTGGTGATTGTGGCTACAAGGCCAGGGCTAACACGGGGAGGCTGGATGCAGTGGCAGGCCTGCCAGTGGCCCCATGCCTCCAGCAGGCACAGCCATCCTTGGCACAGCACCGCAGCCATCCTTGGCACAGCACCGCAGCCAGCCCCAGCACAGTACTGCAGCCAGCCCCAGTGCAGCACCACAGCCAGCCCTGATGCAGCACTGCAGCCAGTCCCGGTTGCCCGAGTGTTTGGCAACACTGCCCGAGTTGCTGGTGTGGTGAGCCCCACAGCTGGTCCTTCAGTGACTGTTGCATCTGCAAGTGACAAGGGGAAGGGGGAGGCTGCTCAGAGCCAGCCCAATGGCGTGGCTGGTGGGTGCGGAGACCCACCTTCCCCGCGTTCCTGCATCCCTGCAAGCACAGGATTGAGGCAGCCTGCAAAGCCTGGAAGGAGAGGGAGCCCAAACTCTCATTCTCCCAGCCTCCTGTTTCACTGCAGGTACACGTTGGCGCTTGTGCTTGTAAAAAACCCATATAGGCACACCTTCCAGCATCTAGAGATCCTCTTACCAGCAGCACGCCAGACCTTCTCCTTCCAAGATTTTCACTTCTGTAGTTGCAAGCTTGTGATTGGCATGTCTGAAAACTTCATTGTGGAGAGGATTTAATGGCATTCAGTGGAAGTTTCCACTTCTTTAGAGTTGCACAGAGAAGATTAACATTGTGACTTCATCCCCCTGCCATTGTCACCCTGACTTAGAGTCACTTCATGTCTTTGATAAAACTTGCCCCAGTTAAAAATAAGCAAAGAAAATCCCACAATGCACACAATGAACAAAACGACTCCCTGAAAAATACCCTATTGTCTTCCAGGAAGAAGACCGGTCATTTTTCATGGTATCAGCTTTATATCAAAAATTGCATTGAATGGCAGAAAGACTTGTCTTAATTGGGCAGGACAGACAGGACACCCAGTCCGGCACACCTCCCACTCCCTGCAAAATAGTAACAGAGACCCTCGCTAGCTCGTGGTCTTAGGACAGATTTGCTCCCTGAGCATGGCAGAGAGGGTGTCATACCTCCAGCCACTTCTCAAGTAGCTTTTTCTTTCCATACTTTGAACCTGAATGCTCCAGACTTTCTCTGAACAGGCTAAACACTAACTTTTGTTCTAGTTTTCACCTGTTAACCTTACTAAAGACATTATGCCTGAATTAAAATGTGTTTGAAAATAAGATGAGAAAAATGAGTCTAGGATTTGTGTTTTGAAGGAATTAAAACTCAAATGAATCATTCCTAAGCCTACACTTAACCGCACCGGTTGCTCTAACGAACAGTGTACGTGAAGCATGAGAGGAAGGAAAATGGACAAATCCAGAGACAAGTAGCCAGGATCCCAGGACAAGTTCATCTGTGAGACCCCGAGAACGTGTCGACAGAGCGGTGACACGCCACGCACAAGCCAGGGCTAACCTGCAGCATCCATGCCCAGAGCAGCAGCACACTGCCTGGGATGGGCTCGTTCCGAGGCAGGTTCCTGAGGCAGCTGGGGGGGCCACAGCCACATGGAAGCCGGCACCAGAGCCCCTGTCAGCACCACTGGCCTCAGCTCAGCTCACAGCAGCCGTAGCACTCTTCCCCCTTCTTGGCTGGGTCAGCAAAGCATCGAAGTTGAGGTTGCCTTCGCACATGGACTTGTTTGTCAGTAGAAACCTGTTCTGCAGACCACCACCCCATTCCCCAGCCGGTCCTGTCCATCTGTCTGGGACTGGCCGTGCAGGTTTCTCTGCCCATTCCTTGCCATGTCCCTGCTGATGTGCCCGGTGGAACAGCTTTGTCGCTGTTCCAGCTGGATCATCGGGAAGGAGGCTCCTGAGGCTGCACCCTCAAGGTTACGCTGCGGTTGCTGTCTGGCTTGTTTGTGGCACTCACCCTTTGTCGCCCGACATTAATGGTTTATGGCAATTGGAAGCAAGCAATGAAAGGGAAACTGCTCTGGCTGTGGAGGGCCTTTGAATGACCCTCTTCGTTTCCCAGAATGGATAACAAAACCAGCCCCTCCGGAGAATGCCAGGGCCATTTGGCCAGCTCAAAGGGACACTGGGTGAGCTCCACTTGCTGGGCTCTTGCCAAGGGTCCTGGCAGCCCCGACAGGGCTGGCTGGCCAGCCCGGAGGCTCCCTGGGCTCCCCACTGGGTGGGCTGTGGCCTTGAGCTTGGGGCACGCAGCAGGTCTGGCCCCTGCTGAAGATGCCGCTAATATAAAGCCACCTTCTTACCCTGAAGTTTTACAGACAGGAAACTTTTTGTTTAAAAAAGGGAAAGAAAGGGAAGGGAGGGCCTGTCTGGCTTGGGAGAGTCAGGTTTTGTGCCTACCTTATTATGTGCTAATTGGGATTTTAACAAAGGTTGTCCCGTCACGTGCAGGTGGCCAGTGACAACGTGCCTGTGACTGAAGAGCAAATCTTGACATACGGAGAGTCCGGGAGCTCGCTGGGAGCCAGCTCTTCCTGTCTGATCTTCTGCATGCCCGTCTGGCGCCCCATGAATAATTAATAAATTAATGATACACCTCGCTGCTGTACGTTAAATACAACGGCAGCTTGCAGCTGAAACCTGCTGCTGTGCAAAAACCTGGCGGAGGGCTGTGGTGCGGGCAGGGCACGTGGGGCGAGCTGGCTCTGGGCAGGGGTGTTTGGTGGGCGAGGGCACGGGGAGCCCTGCTGAGTTTTGCAGCATCCTTCGTCTGCGCGGGAGATCAAACCCTGTTAATGTGATCTGGCTGCGTAGGTGGAACCGGGCTATATTTAAACCACACTTCTTGGCCACGGAGATGTTTGCAGAGCCGGGAAGCTGGGCTGTGTCACCTGGAGGTGGGGTTTGGTCCCATCTGTGTGTGACTCTGCCAGTGGAGTGGTGTCCCAACGGTGGGCTTTCCTGGGTTTTTAATTGCTTTTCAGGGAAATGACCACTCTGTCAGCAACCAAATTTGGGCCATTAGATACCTAACAGGGGGTTGGTCAGGCTTTTTCTTTTGGTTTGCCACAACTGCTCAGTCAGGAGTAACTGCACTCCCTCGCAGCAGTTTTTCAGGTCATATTCAGGAAAATATAGACCAGCCAACGATCTCAAAGAGCTGATACTAGAAAATTGTTGCATGCCGAAAAGGGAGAACATGGTTAAGGCTGCAATGTCAGGTACACACTTCAGAAATGCTGCTTCAGCTTGCACGGGCAGCCCCGTCTCAGCACCTTTGTGCGTGATGGTGTCTTTAACACTGTGGTTGTGAGCCATGTCTCTGTAGGAGCCTCAGCTCGTCCTGTGCATGGGCTTGGTCGATGTTTGCCAAGGGCCTGGCGCTCATACAGCAGGAGCTGGAAGGTAAACGCAGCAGGGACACATGGGGAGAAAAAGGCAGCTCTCCTCCAGGCAGTTTCATCTCCCCTGAGTTTGCTGCAGGCATCTCCTTTCCTGCAAAAGCAGACACCTAGCACGGAAAATTTCAGCTTAGGCACCTGAGGTCTGGCAGAGTTACAAGCAACAAAACCTGAGGTCTCATAACAGGATGCTTCAAGCAATCCCTAGAGCAGGCGGTGCTCCAAGCCACCGCTCTGGCACCAGCTGCGAGCTTGCAGCACCGAAACACCAGTCCCTCCCACACAGCTCACCGGCCGGCTCACCGCCGCTGCCTGCAACAGGCCAACCAAAAAGGCAACTTTCTGCAAGGTAGGCCTGGTCCAGCCAAGCGGCTTTAACTCGGCTGAAGCAGGTGGTGTTTGAAATGCAAGCCAGGCCGGGGCGGTTTGCAGCGGCAGCAGTGCTCTCCCAGCTCGGGGGCTGCAGCGCGTGGCGCCGAGCAGCTCTTGCTGCAGGGCCTTGCTAGCGCGTGTGCTGCGCCAGGGAGCCTTTGCCCGGCGTGCTGTGAAATCCTCCGTCCTCTCCTGACGTGCCAGGCATATAAACACGACGTTGCCCTGGTCCCTGCAGAAGCCTGCTGCATCACAGGGGGAAAAGGTTTAATGAAAAATTTAAAGGCCGGCGTCTTAAAATAAATTCCAATCCTGGCTGAAATTTCACAGCGGCTGCTAAATGTCTCTCACTCTAGGACTTGTGTGCGGGAAACGAAACAATTGCTCCCTTCCAAGAGAAAAAATGGGCCTTGTTCCCTCGCTGGGCTGGTGAGACATGAAGCCAGCTCCACCAGAGGGGTGGGAGGTGATGGATGTAATTAAAAGCCCAGAGGGAGGGAAGGAGGAGGGAGAGAGGGAAGAACAATAAATGGACGCAGCTTATCTTGCAGCTGAAAGCTGATCTTCATGGACATGTAACATATGGTATTTTCAATAATGGATAAACAGTTTAAAGGGGACCTGCAAATGTTGTCTTTTAATGAGCTAGCAGCAGGGTTATGTGCTGAATACCCTCAACTCACCTTTTATCTTGCTCCCAGGTCCCCCCAGTTGTGGCCAGCTGGGCTCCCGCTGGGCTCTGAAGCCCCAGCACACACTATGTCCTGTCCCAGCTGCCATGGACTCAGCCTGGTGGGGTCGAGGGGGTGAATATAATTACCCAAGCTGGACTTTGGCCAGGACAGCAGGGCTAGCTCCCTTACTCTTGCAAAAACTGCTGTGGGATCTGTAATTACCACCACAGGTCAAGACCCTTGGTTTTACCAGCACATTTCATCTCTAAGACAGCGTTGCTGGCAGCCCAAGGGCCAGCTGCAGCAGCCACAGCCCTGACTTTGGAGCCCTGAATTGTGCCTCTTTTACAGGTGCTGCCTCTTGGAAATACATGGAAGCAGCAAACGAGCGTTACCTCACGAGCAGGTTTCAGGCTTGCTGCTTCAGGCCCTTGTTTTGCAGATGCTCAGAGGAGAGAGACTGGAGGTGGGTGTCCCGAGGCAGCCTCTGCGGCCGCTGCGCTGCCCCAGCTGAGCCCCATGGCGCTGCTCTCCACGGCCGGCACCAAGGGTCAGTGGGCACGAAAGAAACTCTTGTCCCAGAAAAAAGTTGCACGTGGATATTGGACTCCAGAACCTGGTGCCTGCCTTTGCTGTGGGACCTCGGGAAATGCTGAGCAGCTGCAGCCTGTACTTCCCGTATAAGCCATGCCCAGATAAAAATGGGAAGGCTTGAAGAGGCAAGTTGAGGCTTGGCTCCAGCTGCACCTTGTGGACTTAGGTAGAGCTCGGGGAACTTGGAGGCACTTGGGAAAGACGCATTCAGCCCTGCAAGTACTTTTGCAGGGATGGGATTTAATTTAAACTCTAGGCTCATTTATTTTCTCTCCGCTGGGAAACAGTGAGCGGAAGCAATGCTTGGCCAGTGTTCGCCTGGAAAGCAGGGCTTGGTCGTGGCCATGCAGAAGGGAGTTAGGAAAGCTTCTCCCTGTGTGGCTTTCCCTCCGTTCCCACAGGCAGCCTGGGAAGGGGAGATCCCAGTCACCTCCTTGCTGTGTTCACCACTAAGCAGGGGGACAATCGAGCTTCTGTTTCCTCAGAATCGCCAAGAGAAGGACAACTTGCACATTTAACCTCGGAGCCCAGATGAGAAGGCAGCTGCCTGGGTCGCGGTGGGGTGGGCACAACACCTGCACTGGGTGCTTCACAGGCACAGAGGAGTAAACTGGGGCAACCAACGTGTGTGGGTTGTGGAACTCCTCCATCCCCACCACTGACAGGCCCTGCCTCCGTAAGACAATATATCTGTTTTAAATCACCATTAGCTCTCAGCTGGGTTAGGTTCAAGGTCCCAGCCACAGCCAGCTGGGAGGATGCAGGGCTTGTTTGCCTCCAGCGCCTCGCACTCTAACAGCGTGCTTCCAGGGGGTTAAACTGAATCCACTTTTGAGGCTAAGCTTTCAGCCTGTATAAATCTGTGCAGATCCTTCAAAGCTCTGGTGCTTTACATCAGCTCAGGCTATAGGCAGCCACGCTCTCTTTTCACGCTGTAATCTCCACACTCACTTAAGCTCGAAATTATCTTATTCATCCTTTGACATCCTCTGGTGCCCACCGACAGCCCTTGCTCATCTGCATCGGCCTAAGTTTCACGTTTGTGTTAGCTTCTGCTGGACAACCGTTGGCCATGCCCTGTGTCTCCTGTCCCTGGGAAAACTAAACTACGCTGGAGCTCATCACACCTTAACAGGGGCATGGAGATAAGGCTGGAGAGCTCTCTCCTCGTCACCTAAGAGGAACATGACATTTGCTTTTGAGAGGCGTCCATCATGCAGGCATTTTGTTTAATACCCTCTACAGCTTTTCTTAGCCCCTGAAAGCAAATGTGGGAAGGAAACTGAGCTCGAGTAACCCTGGTGCTGAGCAGAGCGCAGGGCAGGACACGGTCCCACCGCCCAGGCTCCTCTGAACCCAGAGCTGGGCTCCTCCTGCAGTGCCTGAAAACCTGCTTCCGTCTGCTGGCACGTATCCTTGCCTGGGTTCAGACCCTTCCTATCTTTCAGACAAAGCCCTGGGAGTCTGGGGCATTTTTAGTTAACTGAAAATATACATGTGTTTTGGGAGCCATCTCCTTTTGTACCAGCTCATTAGGGGAAATAAATGGCCCCTGACCATCTGTCATCTTTGTGCAGGTACCTGGCAGAGAGGGGTGGGAAAAGGCACGGAGGATCCTTAATCCGCTCAGGCTTCAGCAAAGTGAACGATGCTTCCCACAATATAATTACAGCAGTCCTGCCGGAAAGTGACAGACCTAGTGAGTGGAAATAGATGAATGTAATTAAAATCCCAGGGAGAGAGTGATGGAGACAGAGACACACAGAAGAGCAGTGGAGGGAGAAAGAGTGGTGGAGGGTGAGGAACCAAATAACAGGAAGCAGCTAGTCTTCAGGATAGGGACCATATGCTGATTTCATTAATGAAGAAAAAGGGTAGAAACTTATTACTGATAAATTCTTGTCTTTTCCTCTCCTCTACTTGCCTTTTTGAAAAAATATCAGGGATTTAAAGCCTGAAGGACAAGTATAACCATCCAGTCCAACCCGACACATAAACCCAGCCCCAGTGGGCTTTGCATCCAGATAAGAGGTTTTGCCCTCCAAAGCTCCATGCCACTGCCTGTGGATTAAAGAAACTTCTGTCCTCTGAGCATCCCTGGTCTAAGAGCCGGCTGGTATTAGGTGATGAGCTGCAAGAAGTCTGTAGGAGATACCTTCCAGACTCTTCCAGTGGCATGTGTATGAGGAGAGGCCGAGGTCAGGCACTGCTTTTCATAGGCATGAGAGCAAAGTGCTTGATAACCTGGGGCAGGAGTTTTTCAGCAGAAAGCAGCTTTGCTGGAGTTGGCCCCACATGAAGCAGAAACCCAGCCACTTTCAGAAGGATCCCAGCAGCAGCAACAGCTTTAGACCTCTTCTCACACTATCCCATGTCTCTCCTCTCCCTTCAGCAGCCACAGGAGCAGCAAGCCCAGCTCTCTATGGCTCTTCCACTTGCTCTCAGTCCAATTGGTACCCCAACAGGTCCCTACCCTGCTCTCTTGCAGCAGGAGCTGGCCATCCTCTCATCCTTAAGAAGCCAAAAGTCCCCTTTGCCTGCCCTGCAGCAGGCTGGCTCCAGCCCTTGCCACCATACCTGTGCAGGGATGCTAAAGCAGGGGAGCTGGTGTGACTGCTGCCTGCAAAAGCCAAGCCAAGATTTAAAAAGCTGCCTCAGCTTGCCAAGTGACCGAGCCAGAGACAGAAACCTCAGGGAACTCATTTACTGGGGTCCTTTTAAAGCTCTTAGGGCTGGCACACAAACTCTTCAGCCCCAGGATCCCCAGTGCCGCTGGCAAGTGGCATGTCCTCAGCAGAGACAGGCAGCTGGGCCACTTGGTGCTGGGCTCTTGCATGCTTGTGCTTTGAGGCACCTCTCTGAAGCACTTGAATTGTATTGACCAGGAATAGTTTTTTTCCCTCTTCTTTCCTCTTTAAAATGCCTTTTTTCTTCCTGCCATCTCTTTGATGTCTTTTAATTACCTTTCCCCTCCTCCACATCCTCCTTTTAGAGAACTCTGAATAGGTGGGCGAGGTTTATTTATAGGCTTTGCCATGGATGATGCTGGGTGTTGAACAGCCTCTTCCTTGAGTAAGTCATCTTCAGGGGAATAATGCGATAGCAGAGGCTGGGGCTGCTTTGCTGGGAGAGGATGAAAAGCCCCGTTATTGCTCCGTCCAGCCCTTGTGTCAGCTCGAGACCCCCCAGCAGCCCCCAGCCTGGAGCTGGGGCTTTCTCAGGATGCTCCAAGGGGGAGGTGGCTCTGGTGGACAAACTACCTGTCACGGACCATCTTGCCCCTGCCATGGCAGCAACTGGGCTGTCTCCCAGCCACCCTCCAGTTTGGTTGGAGAGCTGAGGGAAGACTGGGCTCCAGGGGGGGAGGGAGGGAAAAGGGAGGGGGGTTGGATCCCCATCTCGAGGAGATCTTCACCTCCCCTCGGTGCAGACTGAGGGTGGCTTGGCATGGGTCAGGCCTGGGATTAGCAGCTCCCCGTTCTCAGCACAAGTGTTTTGTCCCTCAGTTAGGATCAGCCTCTCTCCGGAGAGAGGCGCTTGGTCCCCATCCCCCTCTTCCACCCTCCCCTCACTCGGGATGGATGGGAAATTTGAGGAATGTTCAGATTTTACTCATTAGCCCAACCTCCTGCTGGCCCTGGTTTAAAACAACCTGCAGGGGCTTCCCTTGATCGGTGATGTATGAGTGGCAGCGATGGGGCAAGCCAGACATTGAGCCTGGCTGGAGTCGGACTGCCTCACATTTCACTGCTAACTTGTCTTCTGCGACTGGACATAATTTAGTCTAATTGTCTTCATGTGGGTTTCTTTCATCATGGCCACAATCCGGTTTAGCCAGCGGCTAACAAGGACATTTCAATGGGTGTCTGTCCAGCCCATCTCTGCTGCTTCTTTCTCTTTCAGTTTCCCAGTGCAGGGCTGGGAGCAGCTCTCTGAAGGGGAAGGAGAACTTTTTCAGAAGAGCTGGGCTGAGCACCCGGGAAATCAGGGAGGGGAGAGGGACCATGTTTGTCTCTGCAATGAATGCTAGTATAGACCCCACAGTGGACCCTGCTTCATTGCTCACGTCCTGCTCTCAGGGAGCAGGGAGGGGAAAACAGCTCTGCCTTTTGCCTATCTGGGTGTAATTGCAAAAATGCAAATCCTAAGCCCTGGACAGAAGGATGAGAAACTGTTGTTAGTGTCCTTCCCTGCTGCTGCTTGGGACACTGAGCCGCAGAAGTAAGCCTGCCACAGTCAGAGGTCCTTCCTTGGAGCCCTCTGCTCCCAGCCAGCAAGTCCCAGCCAGGACTTGCCAAGTCCTCCAGCTGGCTGGCTGGCCGTGGTAATTGCTGCTGTGCTTGTCCTGGGGACCTCTGGAGGCCAGGTGGAACCTTAAATGTCAGCAATTGTCAGACCTCTCAGAGTTTTGTTTTGCAAGGCCAGGGTTCCCCAGAGGCTGCTGGGTCCATGCCCTGCAAAGCTGAGGTTTAGCCGTGGCACCAGGCAGGCCGGCACCCGCGGAGCACCGAGGCGAGCTGCACGCACGGGCTTCGGCCACCAGCACTTCCCGCAAGGGACCGAGCCACATGCATCCTTCTGTCACCTGTCAAGTGCCTGCAGCAAGCAGAAGGTGCTCCCCACCCCATCCCAGGGACTGAAGCAGCCTGGGAAAAGGAGCCACGTGCTTTCTCCGGGCTGTCTGCAATCTGCCATCCGCTCGGGAGGCGCTCGGCTGCGGGGCTGGGGGGCTCTGTGCTTTGGGAGGGACCACGCAACAACGCAGCCGGAATTACCCTGCCCTTTTGTGCAAGATGTTTGGGTTCGGGGGTTTGTTGTTGTTGTTGTTGGAGAGGTTGTCGCTTTAGCTTTCTTGGAAGCATGTCCCTAGATTTTGACGGGAAGAAGCTGGCGTTTCATGAAAGCCTCTCCCTCATTATTTAATGTTAAAGCACTTCAATTAGTTTCATTTGATTTACTTTGATGCTTTTGTTCCCTGAGGTTTCCAGCACACAGGGCTGCTCCACCTCTCGGTGGCTGCTCCACTTTGATCTCGGCAGCGCTGCTAAGGGCCTCCTGCCATTCCCCAGGCACTCGGGGACAGAGGCATCCACGCACAGCAAAACCCGGTCCTGGCGCTGGCACCGCCGGGGCTGCGGCTCTGGCTGCTCCGCTTCCCCCCGTCCTGTCGTCACCCCCATCTGTTCCAAAACCAATATTGACTCGGGAGTGGGGGAGACCCCTGCCAGGCTGTTTTAATCAAAGCTTTCCCCAGCAAATGAAGTTTTTACAAGAAGGTCTCCAGGTGCTCCAGCTAGGGGAGGAGGACACAATGGCCAGCACAGCGGGGGCTTGCTGCTAAGGCGAAGAGGGGGAGCTGGAGGGGCCAGGAGCCCCGGGTGAACTCCTAGGGTTAGGCTGTATCTACAGGAGCCAGACAGCGGTTTGAACACAGAGCCAAAACATTTAACATTTGCAAACCAATTAAGAAGGAGTGAGAGGCAGGGAGGGGAGGTTGAGGCATTTCAGCACAGAAACTTGTTCTCATGGGAATGCCGCGGCAAAGCCCTCTCAGTGTGACAGATGCCCTCAACCAGAGTCCCCCAGCTTCCCCACAAAGCCTTTCCCTTCCCACTCCCGCTCACCATAGCCTTCAAAAGCTGCTGTTTACCTAGTTTCTCCTTCTTGCCGAGGGTGAGCAGCAAGGTTTGGGTCTCTAGAGACTTGCCGTAACGATTTGCAGAAGCAACATTAATACAACGTTGGGAGTGACCACAAACTCCAAGCAGCCGGCTCCAGGGACCAGAGCAGAGGACAGAGTGGGCAAATACGGGAAGAGCTCTTTCTCCTCTCAGTCGTCACGCTGGTGACTGCTCTCTTCTCTGAGGCCTTGGTAACAGTCGTACCTGTGTCCAGCCAGGGCTGGGATAGGAAGCAATTTGGGTAGGCAACATGAATGCAAGTGAGGCACATGTTGCCGTACCGACTCAGGTTGGGAAGACTATTTGGGTAATGTCCAGCCTGACCCTGCCTGTGCCAGGTACCACATGCAGTGGCAAGTTTGGGACTTGCTCTGAGATTTTGCCTTCAGGTGCCACTTCCATGACATACCCTGGGAGGACACAGGGATGCCTGTCCTCCTCCCAGCAACCAGCTGGCTTGCTTGGGGGTGGCATATATCAGCCCTTCACCTATGGATGATACCACAGCATAACAAATCCATGGTCATCTACATCATCCCTTTGCATGCCCCAAAGCAAGCCGGAGCACAGAACAGAGATGTGAACAGGTCAGATGAGACATACTCCAGAGCGGTAGAGAGATAGCTCAGTGCTTTTTGGGTGCTCCTGTGTGAACGGGCAAAAAATACTAGCAATCGGTTAAAAATGCATCTATTGAAAACAAATAAACAGCTCAGAACAATGGGCGAGGGTAAGGAGAGGGGCTGGCTCAGGGAGAGCAGACAGACCCAGAGAATGAAAGATTACATGCTGAAAACTAGCATTAAAAATAAAGCGTGATCTTTACACCACTTTTCAACTGCTTGGAATATTTCCCCTGCCATGAAGGTCACTGCCTGAAGGCGATTTTAGGTAGGGGCAGGGTAAGCAGGGGTTTGTGGTTGAAAGCTCAGTGCTTTGACGGCAATTGTAAAATGCTACCAGGCTTCCCAGTAAAGAAGCGCCTTTTATTTTCCCACTTTAAAGGGAATGTAATTAGTTTAAAACCAGCAGCAGGGAAGCACTATGGCTCCTTTTCCAGGGACAATGGCAAAATAAGTGTATCAGCGCCCCAGCCAGCATCTTTCGCCGTCCTGATGAGAGTAGCTATTGCCTGGAGCCTCTCTTTTCCCCTGAGAACTACCCCGGGCTGCTCTAAATTGTGCACTTTTATTACTGAGCTGGGGCTCGGGGACATGCCAGGCTGCCCGGCTCCAGCTCCCCAGAGGTCCCCACACAAGTGCCCACGGGCTTCTGCCCTGCAGAAGTCACACCTGGCTCTGTCTCAGGGACTCCACATCTGCAGGAAGGCTCAAAAATTTTGGCCAGGCTTTCCAACCATCCTTCTGTTGCCTGCCTTGGTGTGTGCCTGCTCGACCTGCATGTGGGAACATCTCAAATGGGTTTATTCTCCCAGCACCCCCACGAGGAAAGCAAACAGCTATTATTCCCTTTGGCTTCCGCTTACCGATATTTGCCAGTTTCTGAAAGAAATTCTCTGGAGTAACCAGATCGAACGGTATCTCGGGCCAGAGGAAGACCAAAAGCTTTCCAGCCACAACCTTTGTCACCCTGGTGAGACTGAGGCTTGTATCGGAGGCTGCGCTGCTGCAGGGGAGCAAAAGTCATGCTGAGCTTTCTGCATTTGCCTCCACACTTTGGGGGAAGCGCATTACACCGCTCCCTCCTGTCGCTGGGCAGGGGACCGGAGCCTGCGCTGGAGATGCTGCCGCTCGGCTGGCCTGCCACCGGGTTGGTCTGTGGGTTCCTCTGGGATGGCTCTCCCAACACCCGTGTTTCCCAGGGAGGGGGAAGCTCCCTGCTCTCTGGGAAGGCTGGAGGGTCTGGGGCTGCTCCCTCCTTCCTTGCCTGGAGCAGGAGGCAGTGGTCCCAGTCCCATCCCTCCAGGGATGTGCCTCCATCCCAGCTAGCCTGGGGGACACATTATTATTTCCCTGTTGATAGGGTTCAGTGGGACTGAAAGAGCTACACGCCCTCTGGTAATTTGTAGTTTGTCGATGCTGAGCTGACATTTAACTGAACCCAGGGCAGCAGCAGGCACTGAGGAGCGAGGAATCGCTCTGCTATTGTAATACCCCAGACACTAGGAGCTTGGCTAATAGGGGACATTCTTTCCTCCCAGGACTTCCTCCATGACTTTAATGCATTCAGGATCAGCCTTGGTTATTTGGACTCGTTAATGGCAGCATTTGGGTGACTGTCTTCCCCATTTTCCTAGCATGAATATTATCCTTATTTTGTTCTGCATTGTTCATAACCAGGGGGGACAATTAATCAGAGCAGAAAGGACTTTATTCAGCTGGAATTCCTTCCACGCTGCACCACTGAGAACAAATTAGCAGTTCACACATTGCAATTGGCCTTTTCTGTGGACAGAGAGTTTGGACTACAGTCACCTCTGAGGGGTGGGAAGGTGGCTGCATCTTCCCCCTGCACAGGGGTCTCTGCAGGGCCTGATTGGGCTGTTGGAAGGCATTCCTGCCTTCCCGGAGAGCACTGCAGGGAGGCTGGGGCTTCTGGGACACCAGCGTTTAGCTGGAGAAACCTCAGTTGGCAACCAACCGCCAACCTAAGCACTTAAACCACGTCTGCTCCTAATTTAGGGTTACTGCCTTCACCACCTTTTCCTAACTGCTGGTTTTTTGCGTGTCTGGGCAGTGAAGTGGTAAGTGGACAGGCTCTAACCCTGGTCCTGCCACTCACTCGCTTATCTGCCGCGCCGTTTGTCTCAGCAGGAGAAGAGCACAGCCTTGGAGCAGGTCAGGGCATGAGAGAGAGCAGTGGCCTTTCTGGAGTGAACATCTGGGGACTCTGCAGCCTGGCCTCAGCTCAGCTCTGACATACATCTCTGCTGGAAGCCTGGACCTCCAAGGGCTGAGCACAAGTGGCTTGCAGATTTCTGGTGCTGCTTTGCTCCTTGCTTTAACTGCTGCCATTAGCAGGGCTCAGGTGGCCGCAGCCCTGGCACGGTGCTAGTGGCCGGGTGGAGGGACCTGGAGACTAATGGAGTTCAGGGATTCTCTGACTCAGAGGCTAAATGCAGTTTCATATTTGGGCAGTGAACACTTAATTGCCGATTAAAACCTGGTACCTGAGGTTCACCGCTTCCCAGGGGACACACCAGTAAAACTGCAGCTATTGTGAATGTGCTAAGCACACATTCCTCACCATGAAATACAGTGGTCTAGAGCCATTATCCTCCATCAGCTCCTCCCTGCAAACCCTCTCCCATATGAAGGACTAATCTTATCAGCCTTCCTGTTCTCTGCAACAGGCGATAAATGGTGGCATCTGCCTTGGCGGGCGTTCAAGGCTTCATTTGAGATGCTCAGTATTGATGAGGAGGTGGAGTGCAAATGCCCCTTATCTGCCTGGTTAATGAGCTTTGGGAGCTTCCATAACGGTGAAGTAGACCTCCACCCTTGAAAGGAACACTTCATCCAAGAAAGCATGCTAGGAAGGAAGGGGCAGAGAACTTAGAGAACGTAGAGGTGCAGGGGGTGCTGAGCCACACCAGGAAATGCTGGAGCTGTTTGAAGCACAGGGGCAGCCCTTGGATGGTGCCCAAAGGCACAGCTGGTTCTGCATGCCTGCGGCTGCTGGTCCAGTGGCTGCTGCCTCATCCCCAAAGTCTGACATCCATTCACAGGGCCGTGAAGTTGGAACATAGCTCCTTTCTGCTCACTAGCTGCAGGATTCAGGTGGTGGGAAAGCATGGAGCTTTCCATGCTGCGGTAGCCAGATCAGCCAAGGTCACTAGAAGCCAGATGCTATTGCCATCTGATGTCTGTTTTAAGGGTGCTCAAACCTGAGTCTGCTTTGTTCAGGCAAAATAAATTCAACCTGCAGCCTGTTTTGCTCTCTCAGGGGTCACTGGAAAGTAGCCCAAGGACTGAACCTGTTGTAGAGCCGGGTCCTGAGAGGTGTTTTCTGCAGTGGAGCAGCAGCAGATTGACTGTGACTGAGTCTGTGGCAGTTCCTTTTCCTTTTCCCTTTTTACCTCTTCCTTTTCCTTCTGTTCATGATAAACACTCTGCTGACAGACAATCCCCAGCTGCTGTCCCTGCTATATGAACATCTGTGTTGCACTGTTTGCTAATGACATCTGCCCTGGGATGCCGGATGCAAAAATACCTTCCCCAACTCCCAACCCTCCAGTCTGGTTTGCATTTCCCAAATTTTATCAGACACGGATTCTCTGAGGTTTTTAAAGACTCCTAATGGCAGCAGTGGCTTTTGGGCTGCAATGTTGATTTACCAGAGCCTGGGCGGCCTGTGATGCTCAGTCCACACTATTCAATCAATACGGTTTGCTGCCTCTGTGTCTTTCCCTGCTCAGAGACACAGGAACAAGGAGCTGGCTTTCCCCAGCCCATTAGGACCATTGATCCAAGATGCTGCTCAGCGGCACGGGGAGGACCACCAGTACTTCTGCCTGCAGCAGGGCTCAGCTCCTCGCCCCATGGCCCTCGGCCTAGCACTCTGTCTTTGACTGGGGCTGTTAAGGATGAGGCCTCCAAGGTGTCTCAGCAGAGCAGTGGATGACCTGCTCATCAGGGCGTGAGTTAATGTGGAAGATGAGCTTGGTCCTTCAGGCTCTGTGGTCTCCAGGCCTGTGTTTGAACCCTGCAATCATGTCTTTGCAACACCCCACGCCCCTAGTCTCGGAGGCTACGCATACAGCTGTTCATAAGGTCCCCAGGGACATCATGCACACAGCCAGCACACCCTGCCCATTGCAATGACTTGGCTAATGGGTCAGGGGGTGTGGCAGTCGCAAAAAGGTTAATTTTCTGAGAGGACAATGAATGCAGGATGCTCAGACAAGCTGGGCTGGCCCTGTCCTTGTGCTACAGATTTGCTCCAGCAGGCATGAAACTAGAAAGAAGTGATTCAGCTGCTGACTTGCAAGGCAGCCCCATGGGGCTTGACAGGTTTTGTTGGAGAGGACGTGTTCCTGCATGTGAGCTTCCAGCGCTGATCTTGCCGAGGTGCAGGTTAGCAGTGGCAAAAGCTGGCTGACCCAGCTGGGAAGGGCATGGGCTCTGCAAAGAGCTCTCTCAGGAGCTGTGTCCTTCCTGGGGTGACTGAACAGATCCCCTGGCTAAGCCCAGGGGAGCTTCAAGGGGTTTGGCTCATGGCTTCCACAGAAGCAGTCCACCGAGGCCACTTTGGGAGGCAGAAGGCACTTTCCCAGACAAGCTTCAGTGACAGGTGAGAGCTGCCGACTGCCAGCACTTTCTCAAGCCCCCTTTAGCCATCCCATTGTGGTTCCTTGTAGCTGCAACTCCACAGTCCCTGCACTCACCATCCTGCATGGGGCTGTACAGAAAAGACAAGAGGGGGCACAGTAACTGCATATCAACAAGGACTGTCTTCAGGGCTGGCACTTCAAGGTAGTACTGCCACACACGGCAAGGATGATGAAGATGTGCCAGCGCCCTACCTGGAGCATGCAAGAGTGTGTGGGCACACAGGCTGCATGGCCAGAGAGCGCAGAGTCACAGGGCTGGGGAGGCTCTGGCTGGGTGCCCCCTGCTAGGATGCTCCTCTCCACCAGAAATGCATTAAGAAGAAATTGAGTTTGGCTAGCAGTCATTCCTGATCGATGAGATGAAATTTGATAAGGAAACAACAGGAATGAGCTCAGCACATGCTAAAACCCATCTTCAGATCTTGCCCTGTGGGAAAAAGAGCAGGAGGGATGGGGCTGTGAATGCCAGCCTTCCTGGAAGGCTTTTCTTGCTGATGTCTGCCCAGAGCATCCCAGGGGAGCTTTCAAGCCGGTTGCATCTCGGGAGCCACAGGACCAACACGTAGGCAGGCCAATGGAAGGGCATCAGAGGTAGGGTGAGGTTCAGAGGGAGGTGTTGCCCCCTGCACGTGGGTGTGGAAGAACCAATTTCCCAGCCAACCCTCTCCTGACTGAGTCAGGCAGTTGCTATCCAAACTGGAATACTTTCAGACCGCTTGGCTTATCCTGGTGCAGTGCCATTTTCATGTGAGAGTACCTGAGAGGGGAATCCCGCTGGAGAGGGTCTGTGCTTTCATCGGATCAAAGACTTCTGCACATATCTCTCACTACTGAACATGCAAACCCTACCTGGAGGCAGGCAGAAAGCAGCCAGCCACAGGACAAACATCCAGCCCTTTCACCAGACAGCAGCACGTGTGGGGAAAGGATGTGCAGGAAGAGCTGAGACCCTCTGAGACACTCCAGAGGGTTGAGAACGTGTTGTGGAGCTGCTCTGTTTTCACTCAGTGATAAATGTCACACAGGGACACATGCAACGTCCCTGCCTTTGCTGCACAAATGGAAACAGGGAGGTGGCTGTTTGATCCCCTGGCGCCTGCGCTGCGGCTTGAAATATGGGCTCGTGTCAGCATCAATTTCGAAATGTCTCTGTCAGGCAGGCACGCTCCCCTTGGATGCGTGGTGGTGGCAGGCAGCACACCAAGACTGCGATAAATAAAATTTACTCATTTACTGAAACGGGGGCAATCTACACTGAAACACGCTGCAGGAAGCGTGCCCTCCTCCCGACACGCCTAGTGAGTCACTGCAGCTCCCTGAAGTATCTAGATCTGGAAAGCACCCAAGACAACAATCAACCAAATCGGGTCTCAGTGATAACGCTGCATTATCAGGCTCCATCCAGCTGCTGAGTCAGCCCTCCGCGCCCTCCCCGCCTGGCAGGCGACCAGTGATGGGGCTGCTGCCTGAGCCATGGGGGACCAGGGCCCCTTCCCACCCCGCACAGCTTCCTCAGCAGCCCATAATACCCCCGGCTGCAGTCGGCTGCTCTGCAAACCCACGCAGATGGGTGGTGAGTGCCAGCGCCAAGGGTGACATCGAGGACCTGTGGGGTTCATTTGCTGGCAGCGGCGCAGATGGCCCAAGCCAGCGCCCGGTTGCTCTCCTCCCTGCACAGGCGCACGGTGCAGCTTTCCACCGGCCGGCTGGGGCTGCGGGCACATTGATGATCTCTTTGGCCACGAGCTGACGGCTGCCTTTGGTGGCACTGTGCCCGCTGCCAGCTGAGCGTCTGGCCCTTCGATCCCACCAGTGCTGGGATCTGGTGGGGATGGGAGCTGGGTGCGGTGGGCAGGATGCCCCGCCGTGGCGCAGGCAGTCAGGCTCCGGTTTCCCATGACTCGCCCTTGCCTGTGGGCTTCAGCTTCAGAGCAGAGCTGGACGAGGCAGACATGCAGAGCTGCAAGCGTGCACGGGCTGCGAGGAAGCAAAGCAGCAGAAGAGGAGAGGAGCTGTGTGATTGTCACCCTGCAGAGAGGCACTCTTTGATGGTCACGTCCAATAGCTCTGGCAGGGCAGCTGCAGCCTGCCCACGGCAGCTCTCCAAGCAGACCGGCTGCTCCGAGCATGGCTGGCTTTTGCTGTTAATGCTGAAAATCCTGTCTTGGCCAGCTCTGTGACCAGTCACCCCTACACCAGAGCCCCACTGGGAGACAGGGCCGAGCAGGGCTGTGCCCACACAGCTGGCAGCGGGACACGGGGTGGCTGGCACCAGCTCCTGGGTGTCTGCATCCCAGAGCCTCTGCTGCTGGGAGGAACCCAGCAGGGAATGCCTGGGAGAAGGAAATGGGGGTGCTGGGGGGAGCTCGACTTGGTGATAATGCAGATGGGAGTGCTCTGGAAAAGCTGTGGGGTGTCTTGTTTCTTTGCAATATGCAGTGTCTCCATCTAGCATTGCTGTGTTGTTTGTATTCCAGTATATTATCAGTGATGCTGCATTCCCATGTCCTAGAGTTTCACAATTTCTGTTTGACTATAATTTAGGGACTGCAACCAACACTGGTTTGGAACTAAAACAGATCTGGAAAAGGCAGAGTTTTTTTGTAGAGCACAAGCTTAGCTTTGCAGCTCCATTTACTTCCTACTCAGCTTTCAAACCTCCACAGGTTCTTCCCCACCAAGCTTTCCTTTGAGTCTCACTTTTAAATCTGTCACATTTCACTTGGCTTAACAATGAAATGAGAGACAGACCTGAGCAAGCAAACCCTGGACCAGAACATTCAGTATCTTTGCAGCTGGATCCATTAACGTGGGACCAGAGGGTGGAAATTCCCAGCACATTCAATGCACGAGCCACACACTTTTTTTTTTTTTTTTTTTAAAAAAAAGGTCCCTGCTAAAGAAGCCAGTGGGAAAAGCACACAGGATGGTAGAGTGGAGCTAGGGACTTAGTGCGGCTCATTCCAGGGGAACCCAGCCAGCACCTGCACATCATTCATCTTCTTTTATTGCCCTTTCTCAGCTTCTTGCTGTATTTTAATGCAGAGCCTGATACACCCTTTGGAAAGAGACACTCTCCAGGCCTTCCCATGTGCTTGGGAACGCTGCTGGCCCTGTGTTCTGGCCAGATAAATAAGGCAGAACAAGATTTTGGGACCAGGGATGTGATGAAAGTATTTTCACCATCAGAAGCCTTGCTTCCCCCAGGCTGGCCTGAGCAAAGCCTGGGCCACAAGACCGTGATCTGGACGCAGCTTTTCTGGAAATGCACGTTTGCACCTGTGATTCCATTCAGCCCCGGAGCAGCACTAGGGTGTAGGTCTAAAATTCAGTTTCTTCCCCCTTCCAGGATGTTTTCGTCCTTCCAAGCTTCATCCTGAGCCCAGGGGGAGGCAGCACCTGGCTGCCTGTGCTGTGACAGCCTGCCCCAAGATCTCTTTTCAAATTGCCCGGTGCAGAAGTGCTGGGATCCAGTGTCTGGCACCATAGGTAAGTAGTGCTCCAAAAGCCCTGTGACATTGCCCCGTGTTGTCTGTGCATGTGCAGTGCAAGACCCGCTGGCGTGGCCAGTACTAAGCCTTCCTCCGGCACTGCTCGCAGCTGGCCGTGCAGCAGCAGGTGTGGTGTGACATGTTCACTGTGAGGCTAATCCCTTGTCCCTATTTTCCTCTCAGCATGGGAAAGCAAATCACTACTTTTATCCCATTTTCCAGCTCCCACTCCAGAGGGGGGCCCTGGCCCAGGTGAGAATGCCCTGGTTTCCTGGCTCTGTTTATTTTATCCCCTGTGCTGATGGAGGAGATTTTCCCACATACAGGGCAGTAAGAACTGCTGGGGCCACAGAGAGCTGCCTGGTCACTAGAAAGCCAGGGAGGTTGCATGCGAGTGAGCATGGGGCCCACTAGAGAAGGTGGAAGAGCAGCCCAGGGTCCTCTGTGCATTTCCCTCACACCTGTGACTTGGACTTTTTTTCACTGGCATAGATCTCTGGGTGCTAAACCAGACCCTTTGCATTGACACAGTCTTCCCTGAATAATGCATCCCCCATGCACTGCTCCCCAGCACCACTTCCCAGCAAAGCAGAGACCCCAAGCCCACTACCAGGACAGGGCAGCGGGGAACAGCTGCCAGTCTTGCCCCAGGTGTCCCTCCCCTAGCAGCGCTCCATGCCCTTGCCCCAGTTAACCACTGGCAACCCCTGAGCATCTCCCTTCTCGCCCTGCGGAGGTCCCGGGTAGGCTGCCCTTCTGCTCCCAGCCCTGCCTGCAGCTCTGGCTTTGCAGCTACTTAGCAGGCAGCAGCTTCAGACACATTTTGTGGCCACACGCAGAGACAATAATCACTTGTTGTCTGGCCTCAGCATCGCCAGCGGCCTGGCTGGCTCTGTGGCAGAGGCAGCAAGGATGGAGTCTCGGAGGGTAGATGGCATTCCTCACCACCCGGGCGTTGGGCTGGCCCTCTCCCACTTAGTGGAGCCCCCCCGGCAGCGGAGACTTGGCGCCTGCCTCGGGGCGGCATGGGTTAAAGAACAGCCTGGATTTTCCCACTGTGCACCGGCCTGCAGAGCCCCACATGGTTTTGCTGGAGGCTGAAACGTGACTGGAGCTGGGTTGTGGTAAGTGGGTGGGATGAGAGTTTCACGACCTGGTTCCAGCAGAGGCGTGGGCAGCATCACTAGAATGATTAATGCTGAGGGGAGGCAGAGAGAGACCTAGCAATGTGCTGATAAGGGAGGGCTGACAGAGACGAACGACAATAACAGAAAGGACCTGCTTGTCAGTCACCACAAGAAGTCCCCCCCCAGGAAATGATAAATTGTGCATGCCACCTGCTTCCACCTCTGTTGACTCAAACCATGGGATACCTGGGAGGCCAGTGCTTGCACGATGTGAGATTTCCAGTGTTATTTATTGGAGCTCGTAATTCAGCTGAGAAAATGGAAAATATCATGTGCCTCTCATCCCAGCTGCCTCCCAGGCTGCCCAGCCTGCTTGCTGCTTTCTGCTCCCTGCCTCCCAGCTCCTGACAGCTGAGAGGTGAAGCGCACAAGAATCCAGATGATCACTAAAGCCTTGCTTCCTGGGGCTCTGGAGTGCTGGGTCCTTGCAAATTCACTCTGCAGCTGCCAGTGAGAGGGTGGAGGGCAGGTGTGAGGAAAGGGAAGCATGAGATGGGAAGAGGAACAGATGCACTGCAGAGAGAGCAGCTCTGAGATCCTCAGTACTCACTGCTGGCACCTGTGATTCTGCTGCCTGCACTGGGACCTGCGCTGGTCCACTTTTACAGGAACTGGCATCAGAATTAAGTTGTGTAGTAGCAATAAGTGGTCCTGCCCTTCTTATTACTGTTTATGACCACATAGCATCAGCTACTGCCAGCCATAAACTGGTTCTAGCCTAACCACACAGGGAATCTCAGTGCAACCAGAGGATGATCAGAGGAGCCCAGGTTCTCTCTGGGGCTTTATGGGCAGTGGAGCATCATGCAGAATGTGAGCAGCCCCATTCTAGCTGGGTTCTGAGGTCCCACCCTTACCCACCGCTCGCTGCATTGGGAATGTAATGAGAATATAAACGACTTGGGCAAATCGCACGTGTGAAACAGCTGCACCAGCTGAGCCGAGAGTGCGTCTGCTGGGGCGCTGGCTCTGCAGGCAGGGGCGAGGGCAGCAGCGCTGGCAGCCCCTGCCCCGCCGGCCGCTGTGCCCGCGGGGGGCGGAACCGGCTCCGCTGTGCGCTGCCCTCTCGTGGAACCGCGCTGCGTCCGGGCGGGGCCGGGCGGGGACCCCCCGGGGACCTGGGCATCCCTCCGGCGGCCGGTACAGCACGCCCGCCGGGGGGGTTCAGCCCCCGGGCCGCGGGCTGCTGCCGGCTGTGGGAACGAGCTGCCCCCCCGGCTGTTGGGGATGGAGGGGCGGCGAATAAACCTCGAGGAAGGCAGCGCCCCCCGGCAGCGGGCAGCACGGCTCCGGCACCGGCTTCCAGGCGGCACGGCGGGCCAGAGGCTGCTGCGAGGCCGGGGTCATCGCTCGGGCTCTGGGGGTCTGCGAGTGCCCCCGCCCCGGGCCGCCGGTGTCCCCGCTCCGGGCCGCGAGTGCCCCCGCGCGGTGCCGGCTGCCGGCGCTCGGGATGGGGCCGGGGCGGCGGTGGCAGGAACAGACCCAAGAAGCACTTTCGGGGGTGGTGCCGAGGCAGAAGGGTCCCCCCGGCGGGCTCCGCATCCCCGGGCAAGGAGGGAAGCGCGGCTGCCTGCCAGAGCCAGCGCTGCTGCTGCGGGACCGCAGGGCAGGTAGCTCAGGGCATCCCTGCTCTCAGCTCCCGGATGAGTTTTTAACATCTGGGCTATAATTTTCCAGCTTTGCTCTGCTGGAGTAGAAGGGCTGCTGGAAAAATGACTATCAAAATCATTCAGCTGGCCCTTAAAAGAGGGGGAACCAGGTTTTGCACAAATTAAAAAAAAAAAAAAAAAAAAAAGATTGCTGGCTTTTCTGTTGTGCTGTTCCAGCACTCTCCAACTCAACACCGAGACAGGAGAGAGGAGTGAGGAAGAACCCTGTACCAGACGTACGGCTTTTGCCATCCCTGTGAAAATCCAACCGAATCCGGACAATGCTAAAACTTTATATATATATATAAGTATATATATATATATATGTAATCTCATTCCACAGCTGTAGAGTTGAGGTTTTGCAGAACTTTAATAATGAAAAAGCCTTCAACTTGAAGCGACACCATGTGCATTCCACCCCAAGTTAAATAGGGCTTTCCAGAAAGTGCAGGTGTGGGTGATTGCAGGGCAGAGCTCACAGCAAAGGGCGCGCAGGGGGTGACGTGGGAGCGAAGGGCGGGAGGGTGGGACCAGCCACTGTGATCGGTGGCCAGGGGAAGCCCTGCCTGTCCGCAGGCTCTGCTGTGAGAAAGCTGCAGGGGAGGGAGAGGGTGGAGGAGGCTGAGCTTCGGGCTGGGGAAGCCAACCCTTCCTCAGCCTGTTCCCAGACGCTGGAGTGGCAGCCAAGGCTTCCCAGTGATGTTCAGTGGCGTGTCCCTTCTGCAGGGCATGGGAGAGCCAGCAGGATGCGAAGGGAGGTGAGCAACGGTCCTTGTTCGAGCCTACTGCCCGCCTCCCTGCTAGGCACAGTGCCCCAGCGCTGGGACAGGTAAGCTCAGGATGCTCACCTCCAAATGGCAGGGCGAGTGCGTAGTCTGAAGGTCTGGGCTGCTGCCCCTGGGGCTGGGGAAGGGGCTGCTCTTGTTCCCCTTGCGCTGAGCTGTTAGCGTGCCAGGCCTGCCATGCCGTGTGCTGGTTAAAAGGCTGGTGGCATGGCCAGCGGCCCTGGCTGTGGTGCAGTCCAGGAGGGTAATGGGTATTGGATTGCTCCCTTAGGTCTGTTCTTGAACCTAATCCTCATTAGACTGAAACCCATTCCAATTAAGACCGGCTGGGCTCCTCCTTTGTCTTTCTTTTAATTGGACCGTTCCAGCTGCTAAATGGGCAGCTTAAGCATCCCAAAGACCCTGAGAAAAGCCTGGCACGTCCCCTAATGGGGTTTGAAAGTGGAGAAATAACAGCATAATCAGTCTCTTCCTCTTTGTGTCAGCCCTTGATTCACACCGCCTGCCCCCCTCCCCTTCACACCCTTTCACTGAGTGGCTGCTGACAGATGGGAACAGGACCGCCATGTCAATGGGTTTTGTCGGGGGCTTTCATGGGCCCTGTTGCCATTCTCTGTCCCTCTTCTGCGTCTACTCTTGGCTTTTGTGCCAAGACTGGGAACAAGCTGGGAAATCTGAGCCTGTCCTGTAAATACCTGCCTCTGCTGGATCAGCTTAGGGCTTTAAGGACAAGACGGGGAATACTTGGCACAGCTCTTTATCCCTTCCTCTGCTCTCCTTACTTTCCCTTCTCCATCTTCTCTTGTTCCTTTCTTTTTTGGCTATTTATATACTCTGTTTTTCTCTTTTATGCTCTTCATATTGCTCTATTTTCCCTGCACCTTTTTCCCCCATCAGCCTTCTGTTGTCTCCCTTCACTCTTGTTCTCCTTCCAGTGACTCCTTTGGTGGCTGTCACCGGTCAGCTTTTGGTTTGCCCAGACCTCTCCTCCCAGGTCCCTGTGCATCGCCGGGAGCTTGCAGAGGACGTGTGACCTGCTTCCAGGGGAGCCAAAACTGAGGTAATTGCTGGGCAAGCAGCTCCCGCACCTGCCTGCCCTGACACTTCTCATGCTTTTCTACCCCAGCGCCTGTATGTTTGGAGCAAGCAACTGGAGAAGTGCACACTTCTGTGCATACAGCTGATTTTTCACTGGGCAAACTGGTCCAAATCAAGGCCCTTCCATTTGTGGGGTCTGATGGGTTTGACCAAGCCCAGACTCAGAGCTCCCTCCAGTTTAAAATCCAGGAACTCTGCTTAAGCACCTGGGCAGGCCCACCTAGGTCTGGGCAGGCTGGTCTACCTGCACAGTGTCTGGTACCTGGGCAGGCAGTGGTCCACAGCAGCTGGGGTGCTGTGCTCCCTCTCCCACACAGGCCAGCCCAGAGGGTTATCCTTCATTACCAGTAGCTGGGATGGCTGGGGGCTTTCCCTTGCGCTGGCAGCAGCAGGGAAGTTCAACACTGAATTAATTTGGGGGAAGATATTTAAAGAGTTACTTGCTCTATCCATCAGTGTTAATAGTCAAGAGGGTGTCCTAGCCGGTTGCTGCCACTGGTGACTGCTGGGGAGGTGGGTTAAAGGCCCTGGGCATGACCCAAGACCTCCTGGGACAAAAAAAGGCTTTGATTCCATGTGTCAGTAAGTACAAATGGCTGAAGAGACCCTTCTCTTACCCCGGAGGCTCCTCTTGTGGCTGGAGGACCAGCTTGGCTCTTGGTACTGGGGACATCCTGGAGTACCTCTTGAGCTCCCTGCATGGGAAGGTGCCCTGGCTGGGGAGGCTCTTCACAGGGCTGTGCTTGGCCAGCTGACAGCTCCTGCCCTTACTCCTCTCCACCAGCCCCCTGGCCACACTTCCCCCTCCGGTTATTTGTGCTGGACTCAAAAAACGGGACAAAAGCCGGTGAGAGGCACCAGGTGTATGTCAATCCACTTAATGCAGACAGGTCACCTCCAGATTAATTTGCATTAATCCTGACTTCATGTCCTGGTTTTGGCTGGGCTAGAGTTAATTTTCTTCTTAGTAGCTGGTTCATTGCTGTGTTTTTGATTTAGTATGGAAACAACATTGATAATGCACTGATGTTTTAGTTGTTAAGTAGGGCTTACTCTAAATCAAGGACTTTCCAGGTTTTCCATGCTCTGCCAGTGAGGAGGTGCACTAGAAGCCAGGAGGGAGCATAGCCAGAACAGCTGATCCAAACTAGCTGAAGGGCTATTCCATACCTTAGAAGGTCATACTCAGTATATAAACTGGGGAAGAGTTGGCCGGGAGGGGCCGATTGCTGCTCAGGGACTGGCTGGGCATCAGTCAGCAGGGGGTGAGCGATTGTATTGTGCATCACTTGTTTTTTTTACCCTTTGGGTTTTATTCCTCTCTCTCTCTCTCTCTCCTTTTCATTACAATTGTTGTTGTTATTATTATTATTTTATTTCAATTATTAAATTCTTCATATCTCAACCCACAAATTCTACCCTTTTCCCAATTCTCCCCAGCCTGCCAGGGTGCAGGGGAGCAAGCGAGTGGCTGTGTGGTACTTAGTTGCCAGCTGGGGTTAAACCATGACACTTCATCAAAGCTGCAACCCCCTTTTGCGCAAAGAGCTCTGGCGAGGGGAGATGGGGTAAATGTGTGCTAGTCAGGCTGTCTGTCTGTCTGACCCTGGGGCAGCTCTGCCTCTAGTCAGTCCTGAGGCAGCGAGAACTAGAGAAATCTTTCTTTTTGGAGTGTCCCCAAAGAAGGAATGCAGTTAACATCTGTCTGGGAGCTGCAGCAAAGGTGTTTTGAGGGAAAAGTAAGAAAGCAGAGCAATACAAAAGCTGGACAGAGCTGTTCCGTGGATGCTCAGGTTGCTAAATGACAGATCCTCTTTGCAGCATCACAGCTGAAAGCAAAGGGAGCTCTTGGGGTCTGCGTGTGAGCTCTGCCTGGCTGGGGGTGCAGGGGACTGAGGCTCATTTATCATTTGCTCACCAGAATAGGTTTCCATCATCCCACCCACAACGGAGGAAGAAAAGTGAAATAAGGAGAAAACCGGCATAATTTTCAGCTTGTTTTAGGAAAACCTCTGCCCTTCTTAATTGAACTTTCTCTAGGAGTCGGATTTTTGTGTAGGTCTCCTCCAGCATCTCCCTGAGCCTCCTCGCCCGCCTCCTCCCAAGTTTCCTCCCATCGTGGCTGACACTCCTCAGCCTGTCTGTGCTCTGCTGGGCTGATGCTTCTGCCTGTGATGGGACATTACATTTCAGACCTGACTGGAAGCAACCATGATGGCAGCGTGCAGTTTGTGCCTTCTTCCCACACGTCACCTCCCAGCTGCTGAAACCTGCCCTGTGTGTCCAACATGACGCTCATGCGTGAGCTAATCGTGTGCTCAGGTGTGCGCTAACAGAGCACTCCTGCATGAATAATTGGTCAGTCATGCAGGTAGTAATCAGGTGCTCATGCAAGAGCTGATTGGGTGCTCATGCATGGTGTAATTGGGCACCCAGGCATGATGCTACCAAGCGCTCATGCATAAATTAATTGGGTGCTCAGGTGTGATGCAAATGTTCGCTCATACATGTTCTAATTGGGAGCTCAGGCATGAGCAAACAGCTCATATGTGAATTTATTGGGTGCTCATGTGTGACGTAATTGAGCAATCAAACATAAATTAATTGGGTGTTCTTGCATGAAACTGATCAGGTGCTGTGTGTGTACTAATTGGGACCTCATGCATAAATTAGCGGGGCAGTCATGCATGAACATGTGGGGCTTTCATGCATGTACAAAATGAGTGCTCATGCATGGACTGATTGGTTGCTCATGTGTAAAGGAATCAGTCTGAGAGGCCACCTGGGCACGCTGTGCTCATGTTGGGCATGCCGGGAGTTGTGGTTCTTTCCCGTGGCAGCTGGAGCAGAGGTGCCCAGGGGTGGACGGAGTGGGTGGGGGCCACCTCTACAGATGTTTCCCCCCCCCCTTAGGTTCTCCTCTGTGGGTGTCCACAAGCTCTTAAAGGCAGGGGAGGGTGCACAGCATGCAGGAGATTTCAGCCCCCAAAGCAGCAGCTGGTCAAGCTTCAAGCAACAATTCCCAAGCGGGGCTTGAGCCATGCCCTGGATGCCCGACACCATGGCACACGCCTGAGCCTGTGCGTGTGACGGGGAAGTCCCATCTCAGCTGTAAGTTTGGGTATCGCTTCTTCATTAGTAGACACATAAACAAACTCCTGTGTATGCAGAATGTACCAGTCACCATTAATGACCGCTGTATTCAGGCATCTGTTATTAAAAATGTTCTCTACAGAAACACACAAGTATGGATGAAGGCTAAATCAGGCGTGTCTCTACTGCTCTCTTCTAATCTTACCCCTGTGCGTGCACATACCAATGAATTTGAATTCGCTGTGGCCACAGCCATACCAAGGTGTCCTGCTGCTGTCCTACAAACATGAGCTGCACTAGAGCTGTGCCCACCTCTTGGTGTGGGCTGCTGTATGGTGATAGACTGCACAGGCACTTCAACACACTGGCACTTGGGGGGATGCAAAATAGAAAACAGTAAAAGACACTTAATTAATGTAGAATTAACGTTCTTTCTGGCTTTCCGTGTTTCCAAGCAGGGCCCTGGATTTGCCTGCATGACAGGCACTTGGTTACTGCTGCTGCAGTTACTCAAGCTAGCTGCTTCAGAACTCGTGTAGGGCTGCGCAGGGGTCTGTAGTCTCTGTCCATTTGCGAACCTTTCAATATTTTCCAGAGTAGAGGGACGCCCTTTCACATCTTTCATGTATGATGTGACCTGCTCCTAGTCTTTGGGCTCCCGGAAGCCTGACCTGTCTTTTCCTCTACATGCAGAGATATGGAGGGACTCACTGTCCGTAGCTGTGAGGCCATGAGGGGTAAGAGACCCTGCAGGAGCCCGGACTCCGACTGCCACTCACAGCCAGCATGTGCTGAAACTTTCACTCCCGCTGCTAGCTGTGACACATTTGCCAGAGGATCTTGGGCTCAGCAGTGGCTGTATGCCTCCCACTGGCTAGTCTTCCCGAAAGATCACAGATCATAGCATATGGGCATTTTAATGACTTCCCATCACAGCTGTATCACTCAGCACTGGAAATACCATGCGGCTTACTCTGCACCACTTACAGAAAAAAGGAAGAGCCTAGTTTATCTGTATGTAACACTGCCAGTGTGTGTCAGTCCCTCCCAGCTCCTTATAGGCGCAAACTCGACCTCCCTTTCCTTCCCCCTCCCAACAGGTCATATGTACCAGGGGGCTCTTTTCTCTTCCATATGGTGTCAAGCCCACCTTGGGCCAGAGACCCTGGGAGAGCGCCTGGCAGACAGCTGGGAACAGAGGGAAAACAGCAGCCGCCACTACTGTAACTTGCAAAAGGCCACAGCAGGATGGGAGAGGGATGCAGCACCAGGAGCTGTCTCCCTGGAAACCGCAGTGTAGGAGACTTAATGAGGAGTGTCCCTCCCCTCCAACAGCTCTTTAATTCCTTCTTCATCTTTCTTTACAGCTGGGGGAGTGAAGAGCAGAGCAGTGGGGCAGGGTGTCCTTCTCAGCCCAGCCTATTGTGAGTTTATGACACCTAGCCTTCGAAAAGCACATTTTTAACCCAGCTGCCGCCGTAACTTATTGCAATGCCTTGTTATAGCTTGGGAGTGGAGGGGGAGGGACAAGAAAGGAGGTCATGCAAAGGGTGCTGTGTGTCCCAGAAGGGACCCTCAAAAAAGTCAGAAGGGGAGAAGAGACGCGGGATCCCATCTCTTTCTCATTTGGCTCTTCCCACAACTGCAGTATCTAAATTACGCATTCGAGACTGGGGCATCCAAAGGCATGCCAGGAACAGAGCAATGAGGCACATTCCTATGTGCTGCCTAAAAGCATGTATGTTCTTACACTCCGAAAGCATATTCAAACACAGGTGACTAATGGGGGGGAGGGATAACAGCCCCACGGTCCCCATGTCACCAGTCAAGGTCCCCATGTCACCGCCGCTGCTGTTGCCAGGGTGCTAGGTGAGACCCTGGAGGTTGAGCTCCCTGCCTGGCACAGTGCTCCAAAGGTGTCAACGCTGACAGACCGCAGCTGCACCCTGGGGTGCCCACTGCGTGTGCAGAAGCAGGTAGGCACCCTGCCCCAGGGCAAGAACAGCTGAGGAAAGCAAGCTCCATCCCAGACAGGAGGAGGCTCACAGGGTGCATTTTCCCCAGTGCTCGTGTTGGTAGCAGATCCTTAGCAGCTGTGAAATAAAGCACTGGTGGGGTGTGCCCGCCCGCCCCCCCTGCTAGACATCCTGACCTCAGGGCTGGGCGTCTGAACTCCCTCCTTGCCCTGACATGCCATTCTGCACCGCACATTCTTGCAGCAGGTAGGATGGAGGAAGCTGCACTTTAAATCCTGCTCTGAAGCTCTTAGATGCTGAAGCAAAAGCTCCTGCTGCCTCTCATGTGCATCAAAGCTTTAACCTCCTGCCCTTCCAGGGCAGCGTGCCCAGGCAGCCAGATTGCCTGGCTGCACAGACAGGCTGATGGTGCCCTTCTGTCCCTTGGCTTGGGGGAGAGATGCCGGTCCTGCCCTTTGGCTGTCACTTTGGTCCCTTCCAGATGCTGCACCATAAGAAAGGGGAATGGGCCACTGCTCCTGGCAACGATACCCCCATGCCTTCTGCAAGACATCTCCCCCCCCGCAAAAATGGAGAGGAAAAACTAAAGTGAAGCAGTTGAGCCTCCAGGCAAATGAGCATCCCCCTGCCATCCTCTGGCTGGGGGTACCCACCTGCTGGTACCCACCTTGTACCCACATGTTGGGGACGGGGTACAAGCGGAGAACAACTGCATTGCCGTACGGTGCTGGCCATCGCCGTGTGAGGCCAGGGCAGGATGCTCAGCCTCATGACAGACTCCCAGGCTGCTGGTGTGAATGGAGAAAGCAAGGGAGCTGTCATGACAGCCGGGTCGGGGCTGCTGCTGTTGTGGCCCCAGTTAAAGGCTCGGCAGAGGCTTGGGTCCCTGGGTGAAAGGGCTTTTCTCCCTCCCCTTCCTCTCCGCCTTTGCTGTCTGGCTGCACAGGACAAATGTCAGTGCTGACCTCCGAGGCTGGAGAACAACCTCCCTTAAGCCCAAACGTGCTCCTCTGCTTTGTGGCCCCGGGCAGAGGAACCTCGGAGGTGCCCGGGAGCTGGAGTGGGTGGGTGCTGGCAGACAGCAGCCAGCCCCTCTGAGTGGGGAGAGGGATTGTTCCCCAGGAAAGGGTATCCCAAGGCATTCAGCCTTTTTCCTGGCAATGGAGCCACCTCTGCAGGGCAGCGCTCTCCTGCCCAGCCCTATCCCTTGCTACCTTCCTTTTTGTCCTTCCTCCCTTTTTGTTATTTGAGAAATGAATTTTTAAAAATGGAATCAGTTTTCCCTTTGGGGGGATTAGAGCCCTCAGCATTCAAGCTCCCAGAGCAGGAAACAGTGGCTTTTCTTCTGGTGCAACTTGGAAAGACATGGCTCTCTGTTCTCCCTGAAAGCCCCTCACACTGAATGACCCACAGCCCCTGAATGAAGTGCCTCTCAATTAAAAGTTTCCCATTGATGCTGGCTGAATGAGACCTTGCTGCGGAATTCACCATGGCTGAATGGCCTGGGCCTTCATCAAATATTAAGGGGCCAATAGATTTCCCACAATATTTGTACACCTTCCTTTGTGGGGATTTTTCCCTCCATTGAACCAGAAACCGTTAACACATCCGCTCCCGACGTGCCCCCTTCTGCTGCTCATTAGGGGCCATGGCAGGGCTGGCCGGTGCTGCCCGCCACCCCCGGGATGGGCCCGGGGAGGGCTAGCCGGGGGGGGGGACGGGGACAGAAGCAGCCACCTGCTTGTATTCATCCTCCGGTGAGACCACGCCGAGCTTGAAATCCCAGGGAGAGCGGAGCAGGCAGCGCCCCTCGCCAGCCTGGAGCCCTGGGCAAAATCCGCCCCTGCCAGGGGTCACCTGGCTGGAGAGAGGGCTTTGGTGGCTCTCTCCTGGTGGTCCCAGGGACAGCGCAGGGAAAGGAGAGCCTCCCCTCCCGCTGCCCTTTCCCAGCACAAAGGAAAAGTGGTCTTAAGTCCAGGGCTCCCTTTTGCCCAGGGACAAAAGCTCTGGGACACTTTAACAGCAGCGAGGGCCTCGCTGACAGCTCTGATTGTTAAAGCACTGTGGCAGCAAGGCTGCCCCCCTCCTCCATTAATGATGCTAATTAGAAACCATGCAGGGCAGCTTCGTGGGGGTGGGGGTGAGGAGAGAGGGGTGGGCTCTGCATAATTTATTCTCACTTAATCTCATTAAGGGGGGGAAAGAGACAGAGAGAAGTAAGTGTGGGAATGCAGCACAGGGGAGGAGAGCTACTGCTTGCTTAGTCCTTTTACAGCACCTTTTTCTGCTGCGGGACTCAATGGAGCCAAGCGTCATCACCCCTGCTTCCCGGGTGGGGGGAAGAAGTGCAGAGGAGGGTAGCTGAGGTTGCACAGCAGGTCAGCGAGAGCTGGGATCTGAACGCAGCGTGTCCGTGCCTCCTTACACCTTCTCCCACTGCCATTTTCTCTTCCCACATTGCTCTGGAGAGTGGGATTGCCAGAGGGCTGGAGAGGCAAAGGTGTCACAGCTCCGCTGAGCTGGCCGTCGAGCAGGGCAGAGATGGGCTGTGACCTTGCAGCAGCAGCAGCACTGGTTAAGCTCAGTTCCTTCAGGAAGGACTTGAAGAAACCATTGCCATGCTGTTATCAGCA
The DNA here is from genome assembly GCF_963210335.1 of Falco punctatus. Taxonomy (NCBI): domain Eukaryota; kingdom Metazoa; phylum Chordata; class Aves; order Falconiformes; family Falconidae; genus Falco; species Falco punctatus. The sequence continues at coordinate 104,712,840 of NC_137582.1, forward strand.
GGTTATATAAGACAGAAAATGGGAAGTGTCTGTCCTTGCAGCACCCCTGAGACTCTCCCCACGTGCAGGTAGGACTTGCAGAGAGGCTCTGTGCACTTGCCCTGGTGCCAGGAGAAGGCTGGCCTGGCCTTGCCTTCACAGCCTGCTGGCTCGCAGCCTCAGACCGATAAGGATAGGAATAACCCCTTGATTCCCACCCTTCATGAAGCGTGGCATGGCCGCAGGCAGAAAGCCCCTGCCCCACCTGTGGGGTGACCTGTGGGCTGTGTGCTGACCAAGGGGCGCAAAGCATGAGGCTGTATGTTATACTTGAAGAAAATCTAGGGAAAGGACTTGTGGTGCCTGAGGTCACCTGTCAGCACCTTCAAACTGGCCCAGCTCTCATTAGCTCTCCTTTGAGAGCTCCTCACTGTTTCATTGCTGCTGCTGAGGAGCACTACAAAGCTATTTCGCAGCCAGCAGGATAATAATATTCATGTGTAGCTGCCCAGAGGGAAAGGACCCTCGCGAATCCCAGGAAATATAGGCATTCTGTCACAAAGAAAAATGATGGAATGGAGTAGTTTATTTTTGTCTTTTTCCTTTCCTTTTTCCTTTGTTTTTCACCTTCTCTAAGAAACTTCCTTCAGCTCTGCCTGCCCAGAAGAGCTATTTCCAAAGAAGAAACCAGAAGGAGGGAGACATAATGACCAGGCTCGGCACTGGCCTTGCTGCTGCTTGCCAGCTCAAGCATGAAGGGCCTGTGGAAATGAAAGAGCTTTTTACAAGGGCTCCATGGGAACGTGACCTGAAGAAATCTGTGACTGCTGCAAGCCGAGGGACAGGGGATGCAGGCTGTGACCTGGGAAGCTACAGTGCAGCCAGGTATGGGTCAGAGGGATGTCCGCAGCTATGGCTCCATGGGGATGATGCTAACACCAGCTGCTGTCTGGGTACCACCAAGGTGTCAGCCCCATGATGTCTCTGGGGTGCTGGATCTTGGGTGGATGGGGTGTTCAGGAGCATCTCTTTGCACTGCCCCCACTCTAGACAGCGGGGGTGGCTGGTGCATGGGCAGCATGGGGCCTTTCACACCCTGCGGCCAGTGTGCAGGGCTTGTGCTCACACCTGGGGACGTGGAGGGGTCTGACCCTCCTGGGGGTGAGGATAAAGGAAGGTGAGGATAACATTACTGTTCCTTGAGTCTGACTTCTGGGCTGTGGTGGGGGCTGTGAAAACCATATCCTGTTATCCTCTGGAGCAGAAAAAATTGCCATTCCTTCCCTCCACTGACCTGGAAATTGTTAACATGTTCCTGTGGCCTGTGGGTCAGCAGCAGCATTGCCTGGGTTGCCATGCTGCATTGTGCGGGGGGGAATTAGCCACCTGTTCCCCAGCCCTAATCCTGTGTGCTGGGCAAGGGCGGCCCCGCTCCGCTGGCTCCTCGCACCGTCTGCTCCACAGGCACAAAAAGGCCAGTTATCCTGGGAGCTGCCTTGCTTGAAGATCAAGGGGACAGAGGCTCCCACTGGGAGGGGGATCTGGGTGTGGGGAAGGGCACTGGAGGGGCGAGGGTTGCCTAGGGCAGGAGACCCGAACTACTTCAGCAGCTCTGTTTCCACCCAGGACTCACAAGCCCTTTGGCTGCACACGTCCGTGCTGTGGCTGGGTGACGTGGTGCTGGGTGCTAAAGCCTGCTGCTCAGCTTGCTTTACTCCTACTTCTTACACTGTTCAGGACTGCAGACCAGCAGCGGAGACTAAGCGTCGCCTGAAGCCACCCTCTCGCAGGTGTGGTTTGCCAGCAGGCACTGCTCAGCACCAGGCAGTCTATGTCACGGGAGCAGGAATTCTCAGCACCATCAGTGCTGCATGCAGCATGGGAGCAGCTGTCCTTGGGTCCCGTCCTTCCAGAGCAAATGGTCGGAGGAAAGAAAGAAAGAAAGAGCAAAACAGTAACTTGGAGATAGAACTACAAGCCCAGGCTCGGTGTGGCCCTCACCATTGATAACGAAAAACTGGGGACAAAACTCTAATACCCAGGATGGAGCGTTGGAAAGCAGGCATTCTTTATTTTTGGCACCAGATGCATGGGAGATAAGTTCCGCCCACTGCGCATCCTGACTTTGTTCACTGTTTATCTTTACATGGCCCACCTATACATATTAATCACATTTCTGAGAAAATATTAGCATATTCATTACAGTTCCGTGAACTACTTATCACTACACTCTTACTATGCATGTGTGGCCTAATGGGTCAGGGGTCCCCTGGTGGTCATTTGGGACATCTTCATCCTCCTCTTTGTCATCTTCCTCTTCTCATCCTTTATGACCTTCTCCTGGCCCTGTTTCAGCACTCTGGGCTCGTGTCTTGGTTTTGGAATGGTGCTTAGCTACTTAGTAGTGTTCTACTAGTAGCTGAACTACATAACACAGTGTTGTACAGCTCGGCAATGCCATGGACACGTTAGCTGCAGCATCTACAGTTAAGCATACGAGTAAAATTCCCCAGGTATCACCATCAGCTTTCCAGCCCTGTGCTTAGGGAGACAGCCTTTCCCTAAGGAATGAGCTGGGGAGTGGGTGCTGTCAGGAGCCTTCAAAAGTTTAGTAGGATTGCAGGGGCCCTTTTCCTGGGATACTCCCAACAGGAGCTATGGCCAAGGCACAACTTTTGGATGCAGGACTGTCTCCTGAGTTCTGAGCTTTGAACTGGGTGTTTCGTTTTGGCTTTAGGTGGAAAGGAGGAACTGCATTCATACAGATTTCTGCCTAGAGGATTTCAATGGAGCTGGATGGTGAGATCCCTTTAAATGGGGCCAAATCCTTAGTCTATAACAAAAGGAAAGCTTGCAAACTGGCTACAGGTTCCAGCAAGAATATCTGTTATTTATCTGAGCTGCCTGCCTCCAGCCTGCTGCACGCATTTCTGTTCTCTGCAGGTCTCAGCAGCCAGCCTGCCCACATGGCTACAGGGAAGGAGGCTTTAAGCATCTTCTGAACCAGAGCCTTGGCAGCCCAAAGGACAAAGTGCAAAGGAAAGTGGGTAGCTGAGTAGAAAACAGGCAGTTCCTTCATGTGATAAAATGAGCTGTGAATTCCCCACAGCATTTGACGCTGAGCACAGAGGCATGAAGAACAAGCAGCCATAGCCCTGCTCAGTAAGTCAAACAGTAGCCCCGGCAGCACTCTCTGACTCTTTTCTGGACTGCCCTCTGCTCCCTGGGGAGCTCTGGAGCCATCCATATGGGCAGCATGTGCAATTTTTCATGCAATGTGCTCTGCATATGTCTCAAGCACTTAGAGGGAATGGTTCCGAAGCCAAGGGACAAAAAAAAAAAAAAGCCTGTGTTGAAAAAGCTTTAATCAGGCCTCATACTTCCCCACTTTGATGCGTTAGTCAGGCTAACCTTGGGTTATTTGACGCAGATGGGCTGAAGTTTTGAGAGATTAGACTTACAGTTTCTCAAAAGGCCCAAGGCTTTATAAAATGGATATCCAGACTCCCACTGTGAGTGGAAGTTGTGAAGGAAAATGCCAGAGACATTTCGGTATCTCCATTCCAGTGCTCTGTTGCACCCACAAGTGAGACAGAGACTGGATGTCAGTTGCTGTGAGAAGTCCCTGCATTTTGGAGGCTCTTAGAAGTACCTGCTCATTCCTCCCATGCTATGCACAGGCCAGCGAGAAGGGCCACCAGGGTACAGGGACAGCCACAACAACATCTGTGTGCGAGGGGCTGCCACAGCTGCCGCAGTGCCTGTGAAAGCGCCCTGTGGCTCCATCTGGTTTGGGGACAATCCTGGTTCTTATGGAAACACATGGCTGACATCTGGGGAAACAGGAAACGGCGGCAAGTGTTGCCCCAGCAACGGCGTGTCCCTCCGTCTGGTCCCCCACTGGGAGAGCCATGGGATAGGCAGCTCGCAGCTCGCAGCTCGGGGAATTCAAAGTACAAGACCAAGGCGACTGATTGATGGGTCGGGTTCAATGGGGAGGGATATGATTAATAAGTGTTATGGCCCCATTGTTCCTGCTGTGTGGCTGTCAGTGCCGGTTAGCTCTGACGGACGCTTTGATGACTCTATGCCCATGAGCAAGCCACTGACTTGATGAATCTCAGCCAGCAGAATAATATTTGCTATGAACCCCTTCTGCCTCCCTTGGACAATAGCAGGGCCAGCCGCATTGTGCAGGGTGTGGGATCTGGGTTGGGTACTAAGGCTGGATTTTTCTCCAGCACAGCAGTTTGGCAGCACCCGCCTCTTTCCATCACATCGCCCCCCTTAGGGGATTGTGGTCCCTCATCGTAGTTGGCAGCTGGCTGTGCCAGGGAAGGAGAGAAGGATACGAAATTGTGGCTCATTCTTAGGCTTTCTTAGAAACGTGAACACAGGGGCTTTCAGACTGGAATGTCACCATGGTCTGGAACCGGCAGCAAAGTAGTACTTTGTGCCAAACGTTTGTGTTTTGCAACCCAGTATGTTTTCTTTAGGCACTGTGCACCCTGGCAAGCGGCAGGCACATGCTATGACCATGTCTTGTGAGCTGTGCTTTAGCGAGCTCTGCCGTTGGCTCACTCTGGATGTGCAGGACAGTCATGTACCTGCCCTGTGCCTTGACCACCCTGTAGCACTTGGGCCGCTCAGGGGTCCTGGGCACTCTGTGGGACAGCAGAGTGCTTGGGACTGGATCCTGCCTCCCCACCGACGGCTGCTGCAGCCTGGCTCATCCTTGCCAAAGCTGCCCTGGGACAAGCGGTATCTGTGGCAGCAGGAACCTTCTCCCCAGAGCGCTGTCCCGCTGTTCGGGACAAAACGGTTTGTGAACGCAGAGCTGGGCCGCGTTCTCCTGCTGCTCCGACCCGGACGAAGCCAGCCCTCTCCCGCCACGCAGCAGCGAGCTGGTGTGGGAGCGCAGCAGGAGGGGATGCTCAGCCAGAGCTGCCCCAACACGCTCGGTCCAGTGCGGCTCCTTGTCCCCACCAGCCCGGCCCCTGCCGGCTGGCTGTCCGTTCTGATGTTTTAATAAGGTCTCTGCCGCCGAGGGCGAGCTAACGCTGGGGCTCCGTGCACGCAAAAGGCGACGAAGTTTGTTTTCGAGTCGCTCGTGCTCAGGCTGAGGACCAGACGCGTGAGCCCCCGCCGCGCGCGCTGGCCACGGCCCCGGCCGCTCCGAGGGGCTGCAACGAGCCCCGGCAAGCGCCGGCCCGGGGGCAGCGCGGCACCGGCCCCGCGGCTCGGCTCGGCACGGCACGGCACCGCGGGCCGCTCGTGCCCCCTGCCGGCCCCGGCCCGCGGCTGGGCCCCGGCGTGCGAGCCCCGGGCGGCGGAGGGGCGCGGTCGGGCGGCGGCACCGGGCGCCCCGGCTCGGCAGGAGGAGGCGCCGGGCTCAGCCCTGGCCGTGCTGCGGGTGCCGGGCTGCGCTCGGGACCGGGCCCCCCGCTGCAAGGGGACACTGAGGGGCTGGAGCGTGTCCAGAGCCGGGCAGGGGGCTCGGGCACGGGGCTGACGGGGCGCAGCTGGGGAGAGTCAGTCTGGAGAGGAGGGCGCTCGGGGGGACCTTCTCGCTCTCCACAGCTGCCTGACAGGAGGGTGTAGCGAGGTGGGGTCGGTCCCTTCTCCCAGGTAACAAGCGACAGGAGAAGAGGAAACGGCCTCGAGTTGCACCAGGGCAGGTTTAGATTGGGGATTAGGAGAAAATTCACTGAAAGGGCGTCCAGCACGGAACAGGCTGCCCAGGGAAGCGGTGGCATCAACGTCCCTGGGGTGTTTAAAAATGCAGAGATGCAGTGCTTGGGGGTGGTTTAGCGGTGGTCTGGGCAGTGCTGGCTTGACGGTTGGATTTGATGATCTCAAAGGTCTTTTCCAACCTGAATGATTCTGTGATCCGGGGTGCTCCGCCGGAGCCCGCAGGGAGCCGGCAAGCGCTGAAAAGGTGACGGTACAGAGCGGTGTCTCTGCCGGGGGAGCGGGGCAGCTCGCGCCCATCACCCGCGGGAAGCCCCACGGCCCGAGCCGCCCCTTCCCCGAGCCGGGCTCCCCGAGCCGGGCTCCCCGAGCCGCCCCTTCCCCCCGAGCCGGGCTCCCCGAGCCGCCCCTTCCCCCCGAGCCGTCCCTTCCCCGAGCCGGGCTCCCCGAGCCGCCCCTTCCCCCCGAGCCGCCCCTTCCCCCCGAGCCGTCCCTTCCCCGAGCCGGGCTCCCCGAGCCGCCCCTTTCCCCCCGGCCGCCCCTTCCCCCCGAGCCGTCCCTTTCCCGAGCCGGGCTCCGCGGCCGCCCCTTCCCCGGCCGGCGCGGGCGCTGCAGACCTCGGGCCGAGCACCGCAGCGTGCCCAGCGCCCCCCACCCGCGCTGCCCCTCGGGCCCGCCGCGTCCGCCCCGTCGGGCGGCCGGTGCCGGGCAGGTGCCGCCGGGCCCGGGGCTGCCGCGGGGTGCGGGCCCGCTGCCGGTCTGCGCTGCAGCGCAGCTTTCATCCACGAGAGGCCACTTTCCTCTAGCGTTTGCTGCGGCGGGAGACAGCCGCCCCAGCCGGGGGAGGGCTGGAAGAGGGACTTGCGCTCGCTTGGGCACATGAGCAGAGGGCCGCCCGTCCCAGGCTTGGGGCTGGATGCCTCTTCCAGTACGTGACTGGCTGCGCTTTTCTGCCTAAGCCCAGCTCCTTCCCAGCTTTTCTCCGCTGCAAGACAACAATCGGTAAGAAACCACGGTGGCGTTTCTGTTGGGACTGTACCTCCTGCCTGGCTTGCTTAGGTGACACCTGCCTTGCAGGGCACCTGAGAGCGCCAGGTGGGACCAGAGAAGCAGCAGAACAGACTGGTCTCGGGGTTGCATCCCATCTCCAATGCTGATGATGCCTCTACCCATGTCTTCTCCTGTCCAGGCAGCAGCAGGTCACACTTCCCACCATGCCTTGTAAGGATAAACCTACAGGAGGGCAACTTGGTCACCTCAGCGCTCCAAGCCCGTGAACAATGTGGCTCTGTGCTTGGGGGTGCTAAAGGGCAAAGAAGGGCTTTCAGCGGGGGACCAAAAGTTTGAGTGGGAACACATCAAAGCGTCAGGGCCACCCATGGCCATCGGCTGCCTGGCAGCTGCAGGGTCAGCTCTTGGCAAGGAGACAGGCTGGTTAATTGGAAAGGCAAATGGCCCAGGGCCCTGTGAGCTTCATCTCACTCACAAAGGGATACTCTGCACTGTCTCTGTCTTCCAGCCATGCAGCTGGATGACAGCCCAGAAAGGCTCACCCTAGCACAGGGTGCTAGAGCTGGAAAAGCCACCTCCTGTCTGCAGGAAGGGAGCAGGACTGGGTGCTACGTGAGGGGCTGTGCCATTCTCTCCTGGCAGCCAGAGCCAGAGGAACAAGGCAGTGCAACGCCAGCGTTACTCTAATGTCTGGGTCTTGTCAGCCCAAAGCAAGACCACGGCAAGAATTGCCAAGCCGCCTCGTTGCACCTGGTCTCACCTGCCCCTGAGAAGACCTGCCTACAGTGCTGGAGGAAGATCTGAGCCACTTGTGCTTGCCATGGGCTTTGCTTTCAGGGAAGAGGCTGAGACTCTCTTAAATGCCTTTCACGGCTGCATGCTGCTCTGTGGTGACCTGTGGCAGGTTGTCTATTTGGGAGATCCTGCTCTGGAGCAGAAGGAGGTTGGGCTGGTGCTCATGTTGTGGTAGAGCACAATAGTCCTGTCCTCCTGGCTCCTCCCTTCTCCTCTCCTGAGTTTCCCCCTGTGCCAGCATGTTAATTACTTAGGACCTGATTTCCTTGTTTCTGTCACAGGGGCTGCATAGCAATAGCCAGTCAATAACTCAATCAGTATGAGTAATATTTAAGTACTGCATCTTGGCGCTGTTATTGTTTCCCACTTGGTAAAGGTTTATGGCATTTCATTTCATAGAAGCTTTCCTGCTGCCAAAGCCTCAAGCCAGCCTTTTACTTTAGCTGTATCAATTCTCCTGGGTCAGCCCTGCTTATATTGTGTTTTTAATTGAACATTCTTTTCCTGTCTCACTTTTGCAAATTCAGCCTTGATTTTCTTCCAGTCTTGCAAGGAAGGAAAAGAATGAATATGGTATTGGCTGACCCAGGAATAGCACTTGTGAGAGGGACTCACCATCAGCAGAACCAGCTCCCTGGCCAGGAGAGGAACGAAGTGGAAGGCCTTGATGAAAACAAGTCGGAGAGATGTGAGGGAGACTTTGTCTCCTCTGGCCCAGACAGAGGCAGACTCATGCCAAGGCCTCTGCCCTCAGGTCCCAGGGTGCTGGAGTTACATTTGCTTTTGTTACAGCGACCTGTCCTGTCTGGCCGCAGCAGGCAAGCAGCACACTTTCCTTCTGATCCCCAACCCAGGACCACCACTGGGATCGGTTTCATTTTGGAGCATCTCCTTTGGCTTTGGCAGTGTGTCGCCACACTAGTGGGAGGTGAGGGGAGAGGGATGCTGCTTCCAGACCCCGCAGTCTTCTTGTTCTTTCCTGCTGGTGCAGCTGGAGTGGACCAGACCGCCCAAGCTGGGAGAAAAGCACAGCTCAGGAGGAAAGATTGGCTTGGCTTCAAACTGGTTCTGACTGGAATGGTGCTCTGGCTTGAGGTGAAGCAGGTCTTTTAAAAGCAGGAAACAGTGATGTGAGAGGATTTCTAAGGCCTGAGACTTGTGAGTCTGTTTCCGTGCAGGGGCTAGCACCAGCAAGCCTGATTTGGCCATGCTTGCTACAATAAGTGTAAGTAAATTAAGAATAGTGCCTTGCCAGGGAGAAGCGGATGGGTTATGCCAGCCTTTCTCAGACTGAGGTCAGCCCTGCTATTGCTTCCCTTGTAGCTATCAACATCCATGAGGGAGACATCTCCCACTTGCTGTAGAGATATCCGGGGCACTAATCGTTTCCAAAAGTGGATTTGACCAACTGAATTATAAAGCCAGAATCGAGTAGGTTGCTTGCAACAAATCCTGCTTGACTAGACCATAAGTAAGCCCTGGGCAAACCTCTGGTCCCAGGCCTGAGCTTTGATTTGAATTTCTAAACCAAGAGCAACAAGACTAATTAGCTTCCCTTACCTCCCCCCACCCCCCCACCCCCCCAAAAGCCTCTGGACATAAAACTTCTGGCCCTGGTCCATTTCCGCACTATTTGGGCATGTTTTGCTTTAGTTTTACCTTATTGACAATCCAGTAAATAAGACAGGGTCAGCCCCAATTCCGACAGCTCTGCAACACAGCTTCTTATTTCTAATGCTCTTTACAGCTCTGGCAGGGGACAAGAAGAGCCAGGAGCCCTCCTTTCACGGGGGCACAACTCGGGCAGCTTCAGTCAGCTTCTCCAGCCCCAACCACACCAGGTCTTGAAAATTTTATTCACTGAAAGGGTGGTCAAGCATTGGAACAGGCTGCCCAGGGAGGTGGTGCAATCGCCATCCCTGGAGGTGTTTAAAAAATGTGTAGATGCAGTGCTTGGGGACATGGTTCAGTGGTGGGCTTGGCAGTGCTGGGTTAACGGTTGGACTTGATAACCTCAAAGGTCTTTTTCATCCTAAATGATTCCGTGGTTCTGTGTTTACCAGGGCCTCTTTCCTGCCCACATCTCCATCCTCACCATCTTCCAGCAGGGCCAAGCCATTGCTGGCAGAGGCTGCTGGCTTCCCTGTAGTGCCGGTGCAGTGTCCCCCTGCCTGCTGGGGACCCAGCCACTGCTTGGCCCCCCGGGGTGTCAATGCACGCACTGTCCGGATGGCCTCCAGTTTGGGCAGCCGATAGCATGGGTGCATTGATGCAGCCAGGACATGAGGAGCTGCTCAGTTTTAAGATCCTCACAGAGAGCTGTTCACCCTTGTAAGTGGCCTGGCTTCTCAGTGAGGATTATGTGTCTGAACAAGCCCTCAGCTCGGGAGCAGCTGTTTTCCAGCTATTGCCTAACAAAGAAAACTTATATGACTACAGGGAAAGAACAGGACTTGGTTTTTCTGCACCAGCCATCTGATCTGAGAGCAGTGCAGCTGGAGAACAACACTGCCTCAGCCCACTGAGGGGCTGAGTTGCTCCTTAGGTCGGTCACTCACACCCTGCCACAAGCCTGGGCCAGGACCTGCAGCTCTGCACCACCCCGCGCCGCAGGAGATGACAGTGGCCACGGAGGAGGGACCCATGCGTGTGAACGTGAAGTGCCTTCTGCTTTGGTATCCTGTGCATTTGTCTCCCTGCCTGCCTTACCTGACTGCAAACGTTGCCAGGTTTTTCCCCCGACCTGAACGTTGCACCAGTCTGCCAGGAGCTGCCTCTGCTGTTAAAGAGCTAAAAGCCCAGCCTGCCTGGGGCTGCAAGATTTGGTTTGTTATGGTGGGGTCATTTCTTTCCCCTTGCACAGGCTTCATCCTTTCCTCTTCCTTTCTGCTTTTTTAACGAAACCAATTTCCCAAATGAAGTGCAATGGAGAGCAGACAGTCTGCAAGTGCCTGAGTCAGATGAGCCTAATGGATGAGGCAGCAATTCACTGAAGCACTTTGTTTAATTGAAAGGCTCTGCCTATTGCTGCCAAAGGGAGTCAGAATGTGGTTCCCCTGACAGGCCCTAAGTAGATGACACAATATATGGAGGCTCAGTCCCCAGCCCTGCTGCGTTTGGCTCCTTGACTCGCCTCCTGCTCCCTGCAGCAAGCTAAGTCGCCTTGGCAGCGAGGTGGTACCTTGCTTGGGGTCTTTTACTGCAGTGGTCCCACGGCCATGCATCCACCAGACAGGCTGTTACTCTGCCAGGCAGAGGGAGCTGCCTGCTTCCCCCCGCCCCAGGTGCAGCAGCTCCTGCAGCTGGAAGAGGCTTGCACCCTGCCGTGAAAAGGCTCTCCCCGCTGTGTGCTCTCCTCGCCTCAGACCGGGTTAGCAAAGAAAGTTGGAGGGGAAGGCATCTTTCTGGTTGGTGCTGTGCCTCAGACTTCCTTTATCATTTGGGGCCAGTCACTTAGTGCTGCCAACGCTTCCTAGACCAATAAGAGTACATATGACTGTGCAGTAGCTGCTTCATGGAGCAGTTGTGAAGATAAAGGTGTTAAGGGGAGCTCAGCTCTCAGGTACCGCAGCGTTGTGGGAGCAGCCATTGCTTTGGTCAGGCTGAATGCAGGGGTCTGCTGAAGCCCAGCCGGTGAGGTGTGTGGGGCAGCTGGTCGCTGTGGGTGCTGGGGAGAGGCATGAGCTCTGCTGGGAGTGCTGTGTCCATCACTCCTGCTCCAACCTGGCACATCGCATGATGCTGACTCTCCCTTTTTGCTTGGGTGTGTGCAGCTAGTTTTTTGGTTGTCACTTCTCAACACCAGGCCTTTTATTTGGATTCAGCTCTTAGCAGTGCATCCAGCAGACAGGTTTGGGGAAAGGAGACTTCTGTAGAGTCCATTAGGTGCCAGCTGGGGAGGGTTACTTGGAGGGCAGGCTGCCTTCCTCCATCCCCTTTGACCGCGTTGCTGGGTGCAGCCAGACCTTCAGCTGGCAATGGCTTGGCAATGCACCCCAGACACAGCTGGGCTTTGCTGGAGGACTCAAAGCCTGGGCTGCTACAGTAATGAGGAGGGACTCCTACCATGAGCCTGCTCATCCCCTGGCCAGGAGGCAGACAGCAGCCTCAGCTCCCGGGTCTCCTGCTCCCTCTTCCTGTGCGACCTGAATTAAGACAGGAGATGTTAAACTGGGCATGGGTTCCTACAGCACAGGGCCTGCCCCAGCATGCTCAGCCCATGACCTGCAGAAACAAATAAATATTTGATGGAGAAGGATGTCAAGTGATGTTCAGGATCTTGCCCGATACAAAAGCCTAGTGCACCACAGGCAGAAGCAGGACACCCTTGCTGCCAATTGCCTGCAGCGATGCGAGGAGCTGCTTGGCAGCTCTGCCTTGGGTGCTCCACTGCCTGCCCTGCCTGCCCTGCCCACACCAGCCTGATGAGCCATCAAGGCTCACATAAAACTGTGGCATCTCCTTCACCCTTGCTTGATCAGGAAAAGGTAAGACAAAGAAGGGCAGTGACCTGCACTGCACCCAGGGCTGGGTGGCCTTGCTCTGCCTCAGCAGCATCCCTTCACTTAGCTGTGGCAGAGCAGGCAGCAAGAGGTTAACTCAGCCTGCGTCCCTGCTCCCTGTGTGCACAGAATAATGAATGCAGAGGAGAGCATTTGGGAGATTCAACTGAGGCAGGATCTCTCAGTGCTGGCTTCTTTCAGCTTGGCACCCAGAGGATGAAATATTTCCTGGTCATTCTATGTGTGCGTGCTAAGAAATTGATTTGCAGATAGAAGAAGAAATCTTTTAGAAGCTGATAGTTTCAATGTCTTTTTCTCTTTTTTTTCCCCCTTTTTTTTTTCTTTCTTTCTTCTTTTCTTTTCCCTGTGCTAATGGCAACAGCAGCAGCTGCATTAACTGGTTTGGATAAAATTCAACACAAAAGCCTCTATCTCCCTGAGAGTCTGGCCCAATAAATCCTGCCTTTAACTATGAAATGGGTTTAGGCGAGTGTGAAACCACAAGCTGGGAGGACTGGGTCCCTCCCTGCCAGCCTGTGGGCATTCCAGCCTGGCAGCATCACTGGGCACTACACAGACCTTTTGTGAGAGGAGCCCAGTGGAGGGGAGCCGGGCAGCAGCTCCGGCCGCCAGCAGCTTTGAAGGGGTTGCCAAGGGCCCTCTAACAGAGTGCTAAAACCTTGGCTCCTCACTCCTTGAAAAAGGGGGGAAAGGGAAAAGCCTGATCCCCGCATGCCCTGAATCTTAATGCCTTCCCTTTCAGCTCGAGCCCGGCTTCCCAGCACCCTCAATGTTTCCCATTAGAGGAGGGCTCCTGAAAGCTGGGTGCCTTTGTGGCATCTGCCAGTTCCACCACCAGCGCTGGGGATGCTGGCCCAAGCCTGCAGCAGGGCACACGGGACGGCCGCTGCTGCCGCCCACCTCTCCTGCAGCCCTCGGCGCCCAGGATCGGTGGGAACCAGGGCTGCCCTGTCTGCGGGAGCTTCTGATTTTAAGGAGCTTGTTGCAGAAGGAAAATGGAATATTTCTCTCGGATGAGATTTTGCGGAAGAACAAGGCTGGGTTATTAGCAGTGTGTATCGTGTGTGTTTCTTGCAATAAAGGTTGAGCCAAATTTGACAAGGAGAGAGCTCTGATCTTGAAGAGAGTAACATCCTTCCAGCTGCCTTCACATGGAGTGGCCATCTGGGGGAAACCAGCTAGGAGATCTAAACCTAAATAGCTGCCCTGGCTCCTGGGGACACACTGTGGCAGCCCAGGGACCCCCACAGTGGGAGGTGGGCAAGATGAGAGCAGTGACTGGGTCCACCCAGTTTCAGCTGTGCAAAAACCCCAGTGTCCCTTACACAAGAATATGTGTCTCTGGTGTGAAAAAATGACCTGGTCTTTAAACCAGGAAAGGCTCTTTGTGTTTCACTCAGAATATTCTCCAGCCCCCCGTTGCTGTACCCGTAACTCCCGTGTCAAAGCCTCCCCCACAGCTCCTGCCAGCACTGCCCCAGGCATCATACTGGTGCCGTGGGACAGCCAGTGTCCATGAGCCTGGCACGGGGCCAGGTGCTGTCTCTGCATCGCCACCTGAGCGTTGGAGAGCTGAAATTTTTGCTTTATGGTAATGAAAAAAATGCTTTGGTTGCACTTTCTCTCCAGCTAATCCAATTTGTCTCCTTACTGCTTTCAAATGCCTTTTAAAGATTCCTAGCAATGTATTATAGAAATCCATTTGCTGAGATGCAGCGAAGAGGGGCTTTTTTATTTTACAGTTATTAGCGAGTGACAAGGTAAGTAACTCGGGGAAGATTGATCACCTAACTAAGCATTTTTACTTTCTCAATTAATCCTAGCATGATTGTAATAAATCCAGGAGTGGGAGTAATTAGATGTGAACGGACCTCACTTCCTTTTGCTGCTGCATGTCAGAGGTAATGGATAGAGACATCTTTCTCTTGGAAGTGGCCTAGGGAGACGTCCAGTTAGATGGGATTTCTGGAAAGAAAGATAGATGTCAGGGGCCAGCGTTCACTTTTTCCTCAATGGAGAACAGATTTATGCTATCAATCCACATTAAGAAGACTTCATGGCTACATAGAAATCTAGCAAGAGTAATTCAATTAGCCCCATGCACTTTTTAAGATGGCATTTGATAATGGAGGATCACTTGCCCTGAAGTTCACACTGAATTTTCTTTTTGCATCTTTCCTTTTTCTTCTTTCTTTTTTTTTTTTTTTTTTTTTTTAATTAAAAAAGTCATTGTGGTTCACTGGATGCTTTTGCCTCCAAGCTGAGAGGTTGCTAGGTTAAGTCCTAAAACATGCTGGAGGTTCACGGCCACCGAAACCACAGCAAAATGGCACCTGTATTTGTGTGCGTGCCCTGTGCTGATGCTTGGTCCCCCTTGCAATGCTAAACCAAGCGTATTTTTGTGAGCTTGAAGCCTGCCCCTTGTACGGAGCAAGGGCCCAGGCTTGCTGCTGACTCAGAGGGAAAAGTACCCATCTGCATGAGATCCCGGGGCTGGTTCCAGCATGAGGGAAGAGTACAGCCAGTGCCACAGCCAGCACACCTCCTCCCCAGTCCTGTGTGCAGACACAGCCCATGCCACCGAGCCAGCCCCGACCTGGGTGGAGGGTCCTGGCCCCTCTCTCTGCCTCTGCCAAAGCCTTTTGGGTCTGGGGTCCTGGGAACTGACTGCTGCTCTGATCTGCTGTATGTGGGAACAAACCCGGCTCCCTGCATGGCTGCAGCCCTTCATCTCATTGCCATCGTAAACCAGGGTGCGGGTGTTGGATATGTCCAGGCTGAATTCCTCGTAACCTGTTATTGTACCACAGTGCTCATAATACTCAGTGGTTTGGATTTTTATATTCTGTCACCTTCAGTTGTGTGAATATGTGCAAATCTCAGCATAGTTTCCTGGTTTTAAAGTTGAAGGTTTAGGATCATGCTGTTGAGAAAAGCTTGGATCCTGGTAGCTCCTCAGTCTTGGGGCAGAAGTGACAAACCCAGAAGACTAGCTCTGAATTTTTAACTCAACACTAAGGCTGCCACCCTGATCCTGGGGAAGAAGAGACTGACTTCTTGAATTCATCTCTTGAGTCTTACTTACAGCGTGTGACAGATCCCCATTTGTTCCTCGCTTTCCCCTTGTAACTAAAGGGAAAGGGCTGTGCAGGTTGCTGCCACGCGCCTGTGCTGCAGCCAGTGCTGGCCACTGATCCGGGTGGCTCATGTTCCCTGTGCTGTCTAGGGACAGCAGCTCTCTGTGACTCCCCTTGTGATGCCATGGTGCCCATCGCAGCAAGGCGAACCTGCTGGGGGCTGCTGCAGGATGAAGCCCCTCTTGTGTGGGTCCTCTGACAGGGAGCTGCTCCCCAGCCCTCAGCCCCGCTCCCACCAAGATCTCATTAATAGATTTACTTATTTGAAAATCATTATACAGGCAGACAGCCTCATAGATGTAGGATCCCAGGGGCAACTTGTTAGCAGCTGCTCTGTAGCTACATCAAGAGATTTTCTGACAGTACACAAAAGCCATTTGACAATGTCAGAAACCACCAAGAGGGATTAACTTGAAAGAGAAAAGGCAGGGGGGGAAACCCACATTAAAACATGTCTTGGAGCTTATCAGAGATGGAGAGGCTTGGAGAAGAAAAACCAGCCAGTGGGGGTGTAGAGGCAACCAGTGAAGAAACCAGGGGCCAGCTCAAGCAGGAATGGGGACACTCTTTCTCACCCCTGGGGAACAATTTCTGATTAGTGCTGGGGTTCTATTTTGCTTTGCCAGGGTATTTGCACAGGTCTTTTATTTTCTTTGAAGGCTTGGCCTAAAATCTTGTGCGTCTCCTGCTACGATGTGTGCGCCACACTGGTGCGAATGAGGGGCCACACTCTCGACTCCTGGCTGTTCTCACAGGAGAGCAGATGGAGGGGTTTACCCTGCGGTTACTGACACTGCAGCTGCTGCGACTTTTGGATACCTAACCTGATATACCTTAAAGGATCTGCTCTCAGCAAGCACTGAGCACCTGCCCACTGACACCAGCCCCCCCTCCCACCCCCCAAGGGAAGCAGACAGAGAATGAAGGTATGACACTTGTGATAGCCTTGGCTGAGAGCTGTGATAACAAAGATTCTGAAAGGGAAGTGCTCCGGGGTCAAACGACAGAGAGATGCTGGCATGAAACTGCTGAGTGCAGCAGGAGTGTCCGTACAGTCATTCTAAGGAGGCAATAACTCGCAATAAACGAGAGACCTTTACAGAGTTACTGAGCCCAGCCTAAAAGAAGCTCATTTGCCTGTGCCATGAGTTGTTAAAATTGGGAAAATCTTCAAAGGACATGAAAAAAAATTACAGTTCTGTGGAAAATGTGACAGCTGCTACCGCTGGAGGGAAAAGCCCTGATCAGGCAAAGCCTTACCCAGGCAGTTAACTTCAGATGTGTAAGAAATGCTGCGGACATCACTGAAGCTTGCTGGGGGCTGGGAGTTAAACAGGTGTCTAAAGGTCAGCGTTGCTCAGCCGTCCAGCGCTAGCAGTGGTCTCTCAACACCAGAGCGGTTTATGAAACCGCTGGAACTACCTGATTGGAACTATCACAGTGGTCTCTGCTCCTCTTCTCCCTTTACTCTCCTCCTGTCCTCCTCTTGCCTCTTCTGTCCTCTCCTCCTCTCTCCTTCCCCTTCTCCTTCTCCTTCCCCTTCCCCTTCCCTTTCCCCTTTTCCTTCTCCTTCCCCTTCCCTTTCCCTTTTTCCTTCTCCTTCCCTTTCCCCTTCTCCTTCCCCTTCTCCTTCTCCTTCTCCTTCTCCTTCTCCTTCTCCTTCCCCTTCTCCTTCTCCTTCTCCTTCTCCTTCTCCTTCTCCTTCTCCTTCTCCTCCTTCTCCTTCTCCTTCTCCTTCTCCTTCTCCTTCTCCTTCTCCTTCTCCTTCTCCTCTCCCTCAAAATTTTAGGCCCCTCCTGCAAGCAAATCTTGGAAATGCCATCCAAGCACATGCAGAGGTGACAGAAAGCAAATGCTGCCTAAGTCCTTGCCAGTTTTCCAAGCTCTCTTGATTTTTCAGAGTTACTGACTGAGCTACTTCACTTGTAAGCTTAGTTCATGGAAGCCTTTGCGAGCCCCACGTTTACAATAGCTGTCTTGTAAAGAGCCCACACAAACCCCGGTGATTTATGTATTTTTGTCAGTTACAGAGTTTATTTATTTTGCGCACTGATTTACCAAAGAGTTTGTTTCAGTTTTCCCACAGTTTTCTTGGCCGGTTTCTCCTCTTGTCAGCGTGAGGCTTCAACACAGCGGTGGTGGAGCAGAGCGATGCCGTGCGGGAATGTGCTGCTCCGTGCTGCTTCCCAGCACACATCATCCCGAAAAGGGTGCTCAGAGTGACTTGCTTGCCTTTCGGTGCTGTGCTTTGAAAAAGCCAGCTGCCTCCTCCCTGCGAACTTTACTAAACCTGCCCATGGAAAAGAGAGCTGAGACCCTGGGAGGCTTGTGTGGCACCTCCACCAGAAAGCCTACAAGACTGAGTAAGCCCACTCAAAGAACTGGCTGTATAGGGGCAAAAACATCAGAAAAGCCTGTGAAATCCATTTTTCTCTTCACAGCTTTGAAAGCAGCTGGTGGGGTGGGGCTAGGAGGAGAGAACTAACAAACAGAAAATAGTACAAACACAGCGTAAATAATTCTTCTCCTCTCCTCTTTGCGAAGTGTGGGAGCAGAATGTTACAGCTGGTTTCTTCCACCTCAAACTGAGGTTGTTTCTGTGATTTACAGTTGAGCAGCACTCGAGGAATACAATAAAAATTAATAATTAAAATAGCAAAAATAATCTGCCAGGCACTGAAATATTTTTAGCTGATTGCTTGAGTTTATAATAGCAGCAATGTAATAATGGAGTCCTTTGTGCTAAACCTCCACTGCGTAACAGTGATGACTGCAGAGCCTGGACTCTGCCTTGCTCTTGGCTTGTGATGGAGTCTTCCCGCTGCAGCTGAGTGCTGCTCCCTTGCCCCCATCCAGTAACCACACATTTCGGTGAAGTTTTTCAGTTGACACAGGCAGAAAACCCGACATTGTGTGTCCTGCTTTGGGTCCCTTTGCCCTGCAGCACCTTCCCAGAGAGCACAGGGACCCATGTCTTCCCTGTGGTGTCTAGAGGAGGGTACAGAAGCTTGGCAGGTTTTGAAGAGTTAAGCCCTGCCGGATGAAGCCAGGTTTTCTGCAGACCTCAGTATGCTCTGGGCCACTTTCTCCTGAAAATTGTGTCTCGAAGGTCCTCACTGGGGTGGTTAAATACCACATGCTTTTGAACAGGCAGCCTTCCTTTGGTGTTGGACTGGGAACTCAGTTTTAGGGGACAGAAATCAAAGCTTTGAGCAGAAGAGGACAGGGAAGACGGTGCGGGGTTTACAAGAACAGCCCCAGTGTTGAGACCAAAGTCACTGCGGAAATGCCAAGTGCATGGTTTAAAGCTGAACATGTACAGTATGCTTTACCTGTAAAACCCACAGCAGTTGTGATATCTCCAGACAGATTTATGCGATCTCTGGTATGCATCCTCTTCAGGGTAAAGGTAGGCTTGGACAGCATTTTGAACACTCAGTAAGATTAATTTATTCCTATTTTGTAGTTAATTTCTGTTTATGTTCCAAAGGAGAGAAAAAAGATTGGCACATACACAATTGCAGAGGCAAACAGCGCAAGCAGCACTGCTGAGAACTTTGAGGACGAACAGGATGGATGGTCATCTGCAAACCCTTACAATGCAGGATGCTGCCGTGTATTAAAACTTTCTCATCGGAGAACGACACAGGGGCAGGACAATGTCCTCTACTGGCATCGTGGCACCGGTGTGGTTCCACTTCACCCTGTGATCTGTAACTCACCCGCTTGGCCCTGGGTCACAAACATGACTTGTTTAGGGCCATCAAGTAAAACAGCCTTGTAAAATGCCTCTGGGGGATGGCTAATTTATGGAGAGGAGAAACAATATCCCTCCCCTGGTGCCACTTAACTTTTCATTTTATATTTGCAGTAATTGCACACGACATCTGGAAAAATTGACGTCCAGTCCCTGGAGAAAGCTGGGGCAAGAGGTCAGAGCGCTCCAGGGGAAGGCGCAGGCCATGCCCCGGGAGGGTGGCTTTGCCCTGGTTCGGGCAAGGCATGGGCAGCCCCCGTGCCATCTCCCCCTGGTAGCTGGGGGGACGGTGAGGGACCAGGCGCGGGTGCCTGGGGACAGAGGACTCGTGGGCTGCCCAGCCCTCAGTTTCCCCATCGGGAGAAGGGGGGCAGCGCTGGCAGCAGCCCCCCCGCGATGCCACGGCTGAGCTGGGGGCGGCAGGGGGGGGAAGCGCGGGGGTCCCGACCCCTCCTGCAGCCGCACGACACGGCCGCCCTGCGCACCCCCGCGGGTGCGGGCTGCGGAGTGGGGGACCCTGGGCTCCGGGGGCTCCGGGCCGCGGCCGGGGGCGGGCAGGGCGCCAGGTGCCGCGGGGGCGGGGGCGGCTGGCGGGGCCGGCAGCCGCTCGGCAGCGGCCCTACACCTTTAAAAGTCTCCTCACGTTGGCGCGCTGATTATCCATTAACCTGATGCGAGCTCCCTTTCCTGGGGGTGGCGTCCTCGGCAGCTCTGCAATAAGAGCCGGCAGCAGGGCTGGCTGCCTCCCTCCCTCCTTCCTCTACCCCCTCCCTCCTCTCCCCCCCTGCCCCCGCTCCCTCCTTATCAGCAATTCAGATTGCATGCAAATCTACGGGCTTTCTTACAGGGGCTAAGGCGGAGGACCGAGCGCTTCTCGCCGGCCGCCGCTTCGGGGAGAGCTATCTCCTCCTCCTCCTCCTCCTCCTCCTCCTCCTCTTGGGATTTTCTTCCTTCTCCCCTCCCCTGCTCTCCCCTCCCTCTTTCCCTCCCTCCCTCTCTTTCTTTCCTTCTTTTCACCTCCCCGAACAAAAGTAGTCCTTCTCTCCGCGCCAGCGCTGCCTGCGAGCGGGGGTCGCTTTGTCTGCCCGCGCCGTCGGGGTGCCCCGGGGCCGGGAGCGGCCGGGCGGGCCATGGGGGGGCGAGCGGCGGGCGGCCGGGCGCTGCTGGCGCTGCTGGCGCTGCTGGCGCTGGGCGGCGGCGGGGCGACGTGCCCCGAGCGGGAGCTGGAGCGGCGGGAGGAGGAGGCCAACGTGGTGCTGACGGGCACGGTGGAGGAGATCATGAACGTGGACCCCGTGCACCACACCTACTCCTGCAAGGTAAGGGGCGGGGGGGGGCCGGGGGGAAACTTTCGGCCCCGAGCGGGCGCCTCCCCGGCCGGGCGCATGTGGTTTTTATTGTATGTGCGCTGGAGCTTTGGTGTGTAATTATGTATTTTTAGACTGCGGAGTCTCTCCCCGCTGGAGCTTCCACAGCTGTGTCGAGGGGAATCTCTCAAGGTTGCTTTTTATGGGCATTTCCCTCCTTGCCGTGATGCGGGGCTGGCTCCCAACTTTCTCTCTGGCAGGGCTGAGGCTGACGGGGAAGGTGTTCAGGGCAGCTCCCCGTTTACTTTAGCAGCATCTTGAGTTCCTCTAGCTCTAGCTATTGTTTAACTACGAATCTAGCCTCTGGCTATGGGTTTTGGGTTTTTTTTCTCTCTCTCTTTTTTTTTTTTTTTTTTTTTAACCCCCCTCCCCCCCCCAAGCTGAGAGAATGTAAAGTACTGAGCAACCTGAAACACCATCCCTCTGACTGTCAGAAAACGTGCTGCATGGCTTAACCCTTCCCGGGGCAGGAATCTCGCTTAGGAGGACATGCTGCCACATTGTCTTTTCCTCTTCTTCCCGTCCCCTTTTCTACCCACCCTTAAAAAGTGCTGCGGTTCCTGCCTGTGGTTAGTGCTAAGCAGGGCCCGGGGTGATGCGCAGCAGCGCGTTGGTGGGAGAGGTCTGCCGGTGCAGAGGAAGGTTAACTTCATCCCACGACGCTGCCCTCTGTTTTGGAGCATCTCTCAGCCCAGTAAAGTAGTCGAACGGCTTCTGCCTGTCCAGCTGGTGCCCGCTGCTTCACGCTTGCTCCTACTGCTGTGCCCCTTTCGATACCACACAATCTGTACCCTTCTCTTGTAAATTAGATCACAGCCCCTCCAGGCTAGTGCAGAGACCGTATGTTTGCAAAGTGTCTGGCACATCCTGGGTGCTATGTAGAAAACTAATAAGCTGCTGCGAGCAGCCGGTGTCCTGCGGCAGCTTGGGGCACATATGGCTGTATGGATGTGGGCCACCTGATGCTGGGGCACAGGTGTCTGTGTAAGTAGGCAGGAGGTGGTCCAGTGAGGCTAGCGATGAGGCAGAAATGCTCATCTAGAAAAAAGGGTCTCTTTCCTCCCACTGCAGATGCCTGTTAAGGTGTCTGGCTAGCGTAAAATCCAGGCTTCATCTTGCTGCATTAGAGCAAGACTCTGGGCCAGGAAATCCGTTCTTCCTGTGATGGTAAACCTGCTTGCTCAGCAGCTTTGCCTTTGAAAGTGTGCCATCAAGTCCAAGTAAGAGCAGCTAAGGAGCAACATGTGGGGAGGAATGTGGTCTGCTGGGGGTGGCTTTATTTGAAACACAGTCTGCATCGCTCGGCTTGCGAAGAGTCTCTTGCCTGCCTTTCCCTCAGCCATCCCAAGCAATGCTGTGGAGAACGCTTGTGCGACTTACTCCGGAGTTCAGTGTGGGATTTTGCATCTGCCAATTACATGTGTCATAACAGCACCTGAAGTCCAGAACATGGTGCCAAGATACCTTTCCAGTCCCAGAGTCCTGTAAGAGAAAGTGAAAGGAGAAAAATGCACTCTCCTACCTTGGATGGAAGTGCCCATCCTGTCTCACTGTGGCAGTGCCGCTGGCTCTCCCAGTCGTGCTGTGACATTAAGCAATTTTCTTGGAATGGTGGTTCTTCAGTCCCTTTACCTACACATCAGTCTTTTCTGTGTAGTTTTAAAGGGTATGTTCATGGTGCGTTTGCAGGAAAAAAAAAAGCTTTGAAATGGGACTTGGGGTGTCTTAAGGACCTGAAAGCAGATAAATATCTCCTAAGTGTGATTTAGGAGGGTGTAACGCTAGTGACTTGTAAATGCGTATTTTTGCAGCAGCTGTTAGCCTGTTTCACTCCAAGATCTCAAAGATTTGAAATTGCTGTGGATTCTGCTGATGCTGGGTTGCAGGGTTAGGCGGGCTTGCATATTGGTTTGGCTTGGGTTTTTTTTTTTACCAAGCACCTAGATTCTGAAAGGGCAGCTAGGGCATTAAAGGTGACCGCTGGCTCCTGCTGCCCTGTGGAGCTGGAACAAGCCCAGGTGCAGAAAGGATCTTGCTGGTTACCTGGTGAGAACACTCAGTGTCCACTTCCTCACTGTCATACTCTAAACCATTCCTTAGGCCCTGGGGTAACCTCCAAATACCACAGTTATCTCTTGTCAGGTTCTTCTTTATCTGAAGAGGAAAGGCAAGGGCCAAGTGTGCGGGAGGAGTGCCCTGGAGCCCACACCCAACACGGCGGGTGTTACTGGTGCTGGGTGGTCTGTGAGGGAGCAGGTATGCGAATGCTGCATTAGTGCATTGTTCTTCCTAGTTAAACTCTCAACCCTCCCTGCTGAAGCCTCTGATAGATGAAGCACATTACAACTGAGAAGAAACGTGAGGTTAATGTTGGATAAACACGCGTCAATAGCTACCAGCCATTCGTTTGCTGCTAGAGGAGGTGAACAGCAAGGAAGAACAGGCTGACAGAACTCCTGAAATTCACTCAGACTGGCCGATGTGCCGCTTCGCCGAGGGATTTGACGTGGGAGCTAGGCGCTGTGCTTGCTTCTAGCTGCAGCCCAGGGCTTGCTCTTCTTCCCAAGCTGGCGGTGCTGCTCTTCATCCTATTTACAGCCTGTGTGCTGGCATTGCCCCTTCCTACTTTTGAGTCCTCTGATGTACCTTATTCTGGTCTGACCCGACATTTATGAAGGGAGCTTCTATTTATAGGACAAATGCAGGTTCTATATGTGCTATAGGAAGTGTTGAAAAGGATGTGGATCCTGTTCCAGACAATAGGGCCCATATTTTGGGGGGTAACGGAGGCTGCTGTTTTCCTGCCAGGGTTGGAGGTGGGTTTGGTGCTGTGCTAGCTCCTAGGGAAAGGGCATCTAGCTTCTGCCAGGGAAAGGCACAGAGAGTGGCGAGGGAGAGGGTCAGTGCGTGGTCAGGAGGGAAGCGGTTGGCAGAGCTGCCTGTGAAGCTACAAGCAGAGCCTGAGCTTTGCTACCCAGAACTACTGAATTCTGGTGGTGACTCCTCTTACTTCTGCCCAGAGTGACAGCTGTCTTCTTGAGGAGACCGTGCTCGAACTTCTCATCTTTCTTTGCAAGACCAAGGCTGGTGTTTCTCGGAGCATCTTCCTGGCAGGAACTTGCTAGCACTGTAGAGGTGGTCCCGTTCCCTACTGTGGGATGGAACCCCATGGCGCAGTGGAAAATTCTTTTACTTTCTGGTTTTGTACTGCACTTAAAATATATCCTTGCAAGGATCTGCTTAAAGTTTTCACTGTTCTTACTCTGCCTCCCTGTAGCTGCCAGGAGTCTTGTAACAGTCTTAATCCAGTGTTTTATGTGCTCACTGGCAAGAGGGTGAGTGAATCTGCTGTAGGGAAGGGACCTCTTGGAACTAGATTCTGGCCCAATTTTTTCTCTCTCCCTTTTCTTCCCCAGTCCTTGATGTAGTCGGTGAGTCACCAGTGACAAAGTCCTAATTGTGTGTAATGATGAATGGGATGCCCTACAGGTAATTTCTCGGTCTTTGGTGTCTTCGTGTCCATTCATTATAGAGGATAAGGGTGGGGAGAGCACTGGTGGACTCTGATGTTGTTTGTGAATGCTGTGGCCTGGCTCTGAGGTGTATGACTACAACAGCCATGCTAATTAACTCTAATTACCATCTGCTTCAGAACAGGGGGTAGGCTTTAGCCTTTCTTCCCCCTTAGACCTAGCTGTGAAAGTGCCTGACCGCTACCTCTCAGCCCAAGCCTCGGGCTGTGCGCTCTGCCTGCCTGGAGTATTTTTTTCCTTTTGTCTCCTTTGTGTTCCTGGTGTTTTTTGCCCTGGCTGCTTGTGCACCTCACCTTGCAGCGAGCAGCCTGCCCTGCGGGCTGCAGGCTGCTGCTGAGGGAAGGGGAGGTGGGGCTGGTGGGGCTGCAGGAAGGTGTCTTAACTTGACTGTGGGGAGAAGCGCAACCACAGGGAGCTGTGCTGCTGCGAAACGCTGGAGAAACAGCTGGTCCCAGGTGGGGAGGCGGGCAGGGAGGCTTGCACTAATGCTGTGCTCCTTAGCACCCTGCCGCCTCTGCTCACCTGAGGTGTCGTGTCTGCACGTGGCCCCAGACTGGCTTTTTGAGGGGGGCTGCCTCGCACGGCACCACCTGCGCGCGGTGGAGCAGGTGTCCGAGTCCGTTCTGGGATTCCTGTAAGATCAGAGGGGAGGAGAGCTGCCTCTCACAGCTACCCTTCCTTGCCGTCTGAAGCTCCCTCTGTTTGCCGGTTGACTGCCATCTCTCCCCAGAACAGAACTCCTGCTGACGGGGCTGTGTACAACTGAGCAGTCGGCTTTTCGAGCAGGCTTCTTTGCGCAAACAGCTTTGAAGGCGTTGCGTTCTCAGCCGCTCTTCCTACCCCCGCGCAGCAGCTTGGACTTGGGCTGTGTGGGGAGGGACGGGAGCCTGTGTATAAGTTATTGCTTGTCCTTTGGTTGCTGCGGCATTGCTTAGCACTGGCCCAAGGGGAGCTGACTCCCTTCGTGCTGGAAGACAAATGAGTGTGAGGGCACGCGGGTGCAATGTCTCTGGCTAACCTCTGCGTGTCTGGGAGCAGCTAAGGCATGTGCAGCTTCCAGAGAGGATCTGTCACAGTGGTGTTTAGTCCTGGGATGGTTTTTGATCTTGGGTACGCAGGAGAACAGGGCTCACCTCTCTAACATACGGGACCTGCTGGGCTGTGGGAGGAGCTGAGACCCGTCAGGTCCAGAGGCCTTCTGCAAGGCAGGCAAATATTACGCCTTAAGGAGAAGGTGTGAGAAGTAGGAGGATATGAGAACAAAATACGCTCCTAAACATTATTCTTAACCTTCAGTTGCACCTGTAGAGTACAAGCAACACTGAATTTGTTCCCTTTTTCAGCTCAACAGGTGAATCTCATGCTGAGCAGGGGGTGTCTCACCCCAGCCTGCTTGCTCCTGTGGCAGTGGGAATGGCTCGATGCCCTTGCCCCAGCACCTGTAGCTGCCTGCTCCTGGTCATGGCAGGGACGGTGTGTGGGAGTTCTGCTCAAAATCATTGTGGACCTTGAAGCCTCTTGATCGGGACTGAGATAGCGCTGAGCTCACACCACTGAAATTCTGGAGTGAGGGCTTCAAAAAATTGCAAGATTGGTTAGAAGTCATGACTTGCATTCCCCCTAGCTCCCAATGTTTTTACCCTCTTATTTTGCACTTTGTGGTGTCAGATCTTTCGTGTGTGTGTGTGTGTGTGTCTTCTGTAGTCACTAAGCAATGGGATGGAGGTATTTGGCAAAGAATAAGAGTCTCTCTGTCTGAACAGTCCTGAGGAAGCCCAGAGGGGAACGTGATGCACTTGAAGGGCAGAAGCCAGTGAGCTGTAGTTGCAGATAACTATAAAAATGGATCATTCTCAAGGGGGATAATATGTGCTCTGTGCTTTTCTCAACTGTAACAAGTCCCTCAAGCACAGAAGCTGTAGTGTGAACAACTGCCTGCGTCCCTGCCGCCCCTGGAGTCCCTCAAGGGCAGGAGAGACCCGTCTGCCCACCTTCCTGCGAGCATCCTTTCTCGGCCCCTGGTGTTCCCTTCGGAGTCACAGAGAGGGGATCAAGAGCCCCCTTATCTCTGAGCCACCACCTCCCTGACTGCTCTGGTCTTGGCGCTGTGTGCTGGAGTGCTCCTTGGGTGGTGAAGACGGCTGGAGAATGCAGGTGACTGGGCGCTTGGGCTGCAGTAGGAGGGGAGATGCTGGCAGAGCGTGATAAAGTGTGCCCTGAGCATGCCGGGCCTGGGATGCCTGTGGTCACAGTAATACCCATGCACTACAGCAGCCACCCTTGCTAGAGAAACGCCCTTGCTCCGAGCCAAAACCTCAGGCAGCTCTCTGATGAGCTGTTCCTGTTACATGCAACTCGACAACTCATCTCTGTGTCCTGTTTCCCCCTGCAGTAGAATTGCAGGAGCAGGAGGATTTCTGACCCATTGGAAGGGTCATGATGAGCGTGGATGGGGACATGTCTCTGGTGTCCCGTGTGCACTAGAGCCATTTTAGGGCTGCTTCTTCTCTGCTGTGTGGGGGTTTGTTTGGGGTAGCTTGCTGGAGAGGGGCTGGCTTGCAGCTGTGTGTAGATCTTGCTGGTTTTAGGCAGGGGGATGAGCCAGCAAAGAGGTCCAAGGAGACTGCTATAGCACTGCTGGCAGTGGGATGGGGAGAGTGGGGCTAACTCTTGTAGCCAGAACTTGTTTTTCTTCCTGAAGTTTGGATAAATAAAGGAAAATGGGCTCCTCCTGCCAAATCCTCCACATTTTTTAGCAAATCCAGCCTGCTAAGGCAAAGGTTTTCTTTAGTCTTTGTAGTAACGTAAGTTACCTTTGACACTTCTACATGGAATATTATCTGCTCTACCTTTTGTCTTCCCAAGGTACCAGTGGCTTTTCAGAGCCAGAAAATTCCCTTCTTCCATTCACCCAACCTGCCTGCCTCCTCCTGCCCCTGTTTTAAGGCTCCTGTGCTCCTGTTCAGAGCCTCCCCCACGGATGGACAGTGCTTGTTGTGCAGTCCTCCCCAGTTAGGACCTTCCAGCCACTTAATGTTCCCTTCAAGGTGTTTTTTTATTCAGATGTGTTTTCTTCTCCCTTGGTGCACTTCACTGAGATTTTTGTTGCGAGTCAGGATATCTCTGGGAGAGCTGTACCAGCTGGAGTGTCACCCTGAATGATGCTGCCTGGGAGTGGCAGGGGGGTTCCTCTGGCCAGGCTGACACTTGCATGCTGCCCTTGATAGGGCTTGAATTGTGTCCCTCACCCTGTGTCTGCAGATGATGGGGTCCCAGCTCGTCTATGTAGAAAGGGTCAGTGGTAGGCGAGTTGGATCTCGCTTCTGTCCCAGCATCTAGTCCAGAATCTCCTGCTATGAATTTGAATTCTTTATTAGTAATGGGCAGGACTGAGTCAGTTCTGAATATTTTTTTAATATAAATGACTTTCCTGGCTGAGTCTCTTCCAGCTTCCCCTGGCTAAGTGCGGTGTCCCTTGTTGGAGAGCAGCATTCCCAGCCATAACCAGGTGGCAACTGGAATGGCTGTTGTGGGCGTAAAGATTAGAACAATATTGGAGGGAAGAAGTCGATTTAGCTCATCCTCAGTCTCACTGGTTGCATACAGCAGGGGCAAAACAGCAGCAGAGGCTTCTCCTACTGCCGGGGAACTCTTGAGCAGCCTTCCTGGTCCGAGCTGAGCTGCCTCGCTGAGGCTGCGGGATCTGCTCGTCCCTTCTCCCACCCCTGCTCTGCTCCCACCCGGGAGAGCCCCCACCTTGCTGGCCCTGCCGGGCTCCCCTGCACCATGCGGGGGGCTGGTCGCTGGGTCTCCGAGTAGCAGCCGTGCCTGCTGGTGGCTCTCCAGTGTCCGCTGAGAAGCGGCAGCTTATCTGGAGCTATTGTTCTTGCCCGAACAAAGGAAAGGGGCATTTCTGCCGCCGCCAGCCCCTTTGTGCCGGGGCTTGCTGGGTGTTTGCACTTGGGGTGGGGAAGGCGAGCCCTCCCCAGTCAGTGATGAGATGAAGGAGGTGGGCTGTTCTGGTTCGTGGGCCTCCAGGGAGGCTAGTCAAGGTGGCTGGCTGTAGGGTTTGGTGTGGGGCATCCCCACAGCAGCGACTGGGCCGGTGGCACGCTTGGTAGCAGCTCTGGGCACAGCTGAAGGCAAATCCTGGGTATCGGCACCGAGGGCAGCGTGTCCCAGTGCAAAGGGGAGAGGTGTGCCCTGGGGGACAAGAGGTCTCTGTCCCTCGTTGGAGAACCTGCCTGGCCGAGGGGCCCCTTGTGACACGAGTCTTGTCCCCCTTTGCTCCCCACGAGGCTGTGTGGGGACAGGGCCAGCAGTGCCAAGTGCCTGGGCTGGAGAGCTGGGAGCAGCTTTGGCAGAAAGAGTAGTACGTGCTTTTGTCTTGGTTGCCCACACATTTTGTACTTTTAGAAGGGTGTCTAATGAAATTAGCTCTGCTGGAAGGCTTTGCCAGCCTGTGAACCCCTCCTGTGCATCTTGTGACAACATGATAAAATCTAGCCAGGCCAGAAAGTGCCAACTGTCTGTGGCTGTGAAGTGGTCTCACATGTTCTTTCTTCCTCTCCTTCAAGGTGAGAGTCTGGCGTTATCTGAAAGGCAAAGACATCGTCACTCACGAGATCCTCTTGGATGGTGGGAACAAAGTGGTTATCGGTGGCTTCGGGGACCCATTAATCTGTGACAATCAAGTCTCGACTGGGGACACGCGGATTTTCTTCGTCAACCCTGCCCCGCAGTACATGTGGCCAGCACACCGCAATGAGCTGATGCTGAACTCCAGCCTCATGCGGATAACGCTGCGCAACCTGGAGGAGGTGGAGCACTGCGTGGAAGGTGAGGCTGGAGTGTGGGTGCCTGGCTTTCCCTGGGGTGCTCTGGGCATGCAGATGCAGTAGCAGCCAAGCCCTGGCTCTGTTGGCCACCTTGTGCTCTTAGCTTGTAAACGATTGATTGGCAAATGATCTCGCTGGTGATGAGACTGATCAGTCCTGCTGCTACATCTGTCTAGGGCAGGGTCCTACTGCTCTGTGGACTCACTTGTCATGAGGACAGTGCCTGGCGTTGACCTGGTTGTCAGAGGCAGTGGTTGCAACCAAGGTATAGCCAAGCAAAGTTGTTTTATATTATCTTTGCTCCAGATTTGATGCAGGTTCTCAGTCCTCTGTGCAATGAGTCCAGTGTGGTTGGGAGCATCCCCACTGCAAGTCCTGTCCTGCCACAAATCTGTGGCAAGCACTTACCAGGGAATTTAGACTCCTCACACCTGAGTTAGATTTATTGTATCCCCCCCTCCCATGGATTTAGAGCTAGTAAGTTAATGGGTTAATCCTGTGGTGAAGGCATGTCCCTTGTGGTGGTCACCCCTAGCTTCTTTGCTTGCCAAGTCAGCCTTGCGGAGTCCTGAGAAGCCAGCTGAGTTCTGCATGGGGGTAAAGCTTGCTTCTCCAGGGTATAACTAAGTCAGAACCAAGCTGAGCCCAAGCAGTTGGGTGATTTCTGGGGGTATGAGGCATGCTTCTGAACTGTTGTGGTGAAGCCCTGTATCCCTCGTACATTAACCTCTCTGGAACCTTTGTGTCTGCTCCCGAAAGAGCTCAGATGAGGTGAGTTGACTTGTAGCTGTCTGTGGGACAATGTGAGGAGTGCTGACGTGGCCATGGCAAAGAGGATGGCCGAGTTACTAGTGCTGCTGTGGGTGTAACAACATAGCTGTTGGGAAGAGCTGAGGGGAAGACAGCCCATATGTGCTCTCTTTAATAGTGTCTTAGACCTCCAGGTGTGGAGATGTGCCTCCATGGAGAGCAGAGCTGGAGAGACTTGCTTCTACTTGTTGCCCCACCACCTTGAAAACGTTTCTGTAACAACCCATTCTTTGGCTTCTCTCTTCCCCACTTTATGCTTGTCCTGTGTTTCAGCAAGAGCTCGAAGCTCATGGGGGAATGTGGTGCCCCAAAAGCCCTTTGCTGGGATCTGAGTGTGTCCTGAGAGCAGATGAGTAAACAAGGGAAGGAATGCAGGAATTCTGTGCAGGCAACAAATAAACACGCGGATCAGCTCCCTCCTCCCCTTGGATGTGCAGAGGGGAGGCCATAACCCCTTTTTCCAGCTGTGAATGCTGACAGAGGTAAATGACCGAGCTCTCTGTCTGGGAGGCTGGGAGAGAGCTAGTTCAGCAGAGCAGCTCACAAGAAGTGCCTGTCTCAAGTGGGTTTTGTAAGGCATTTTTTTTAGGAGTTTTTTTTTTACCTGAATACATATGTATCTGTATATATCTCATATTGCACTTGGAATGTATCAGTCCTGCTCCTTCCTTGTACCTAGTGGAGAGGGAGGGGGGGGAAAGAATGTGTGTGTGTGTTTTTTTTTTTTGTTAAACCTGAGCAAACATTAGGAAGAATTTTGACTTGATTTGCTGTGTTCTTTGGCATGCTTATTTTGCACGCAGTGGGTGTGAGCTGGGGTGGCTGAGCTGGGTGGTTCCCATTTGTGGGGAAGGATTTTGTCCCTTAAGGCCCCTGGGAGATGAGGGGAGGTCTAGTTTTCCTTCTAATACTATAGATTCGATGTAGAATTGGGACCCTTTCATTCCTGCTTTTGCCTTTAGTGGGGGAAAACTCAAACCTGTTTGTGTAGTGGTGTGTCGGGGCTGGCTGCGCTGGAGCTGGGCTGGGACCTGTTGCAGCTGGGGACACATTCTAGCCGTGGACAGCTCTTTTTGCAGCAGGCTGGGGTGGTGATGGGACGGTCATTCCCAGCATTGCTATATCCTGCAACAGTACTGGTGTCTTGGTCCCAGGAGGGGAGAGGTGCGAAGTGCCTGCGTGCACTGGGCTGTAGCTGGATGTGTCTGTCTATAAGCATGCCCTGTGATGTGGTATCATGGAAAGATTTGCTTGGTGTGGCTCCCATGCTGTTGTGCAAGGGAGTTGAAGGCACTAAAGCTGTGCATGTCTAAACTCTCCTTTACCAGGCACTTAACTTGCAGGTCCGTATAGCTATAGGTGGGTTTATCTTTCCTCCTTGCTGTGTTAACCTTTCCTGATGCATGCCAGGTAGCAGGTGATTCTTTCTGGGACTCCTCTCTTCTCTGAAGATTGTTTGCTGCACAGCTTGCATCCTTTAGCGAAGTAGACCCCTCTTCCTGAAGGCTCACTGGGATGCTGTCAGCATGTGGAGCAGGGGCTGGGGAGGGCTGGAAAACAGCCCACAGGCAACTCTCCAGGTGCAGTGGACCTGATTTCTCCAAACTGGTGGAGACCCGTCCGGACTGCGTGTTGCTGAGAAATTACAAAACCAAGGCAACCTTGAGTTACCAGTGTCTCGAGGAGGTCAAAAGGTGTTGCTTGGGGGAGATGCAGTGATTCTTATTTTGGCATCCAGCTGGCTTGTCAGCTGTTTCCCTTGCCTTGATAAACCCACCTTTCTTGTCATATCCAGTGCACTTGCTTTTCTTCTTCCCACATCTCGGAAGCCTGGTTGTTATGCGAGTATCCTGTGTGCTGTGTGCTACCAGGTTTGCTGTAGATAGCATGGAACAAATTGACCGCCAAAACCTCCGTTTCCCTCGAGCCCTACCCAAAGCTCAGGCCTCTCCTGAGGTCTGTGAAAGTCCCTTTCAGCTCACCCAGGGCAGCTGCCTGCTGGCTTCTGGGAAGCCATGCAAACCCAGGCATGAGAACCTGCTTCTGCCACCCTGGGAACCATTGCTGAGCTCTGAGCCTGAGAATTTAGTTCCAGGACTTGTTACCCATCAGCTCCCCACAGGAGGGTTCAAAGCAAAGTTGCCCAGAACACTGCTCTTTGCTGCACTTTGAGTTTAAAAACAAACCTTTGAGTGCTTTTGCAGAAAGAATTGGAAGAATGGTGGCACCTGCGTGGAAAAACATTGACGTTTTGAGTATCTTCATCTCCTGTCACTCCAGCTTGGAAAAATCCTAGACATTAAAATCTTGTCTGTTTAAGAGGGAAGTTCAAACCAGGGCATCTCTGTGAAACAGCTCCGATTTAGAGTAAAAAATGTGTGTTTTGATTACACTTAATTGTGGTAAAAATGTTTTGACCAGCTGTAGTCAAAATGAAAGACTTCAGTTAAGCTCTGCAAACTGGCTTCTGCACTGACGGCGCGTTTTGGTGCTGAAAGGCTGAGGAGCAGCTCTGGGGCTTGTGCGGGAGGCTGAGGCACAGGCTTGGACTGGGTCCCTGGGTGAAGAAGGACATTTGCCCTGGTGCCTCCGTGGCAGAATGCACGGAAGGGGAGCTGGCCCTGAGCAGCACGAGGTGCTGCATAGTGCTGGGGGTGGATTTCCTCTTGTTCTTCAAGACATCTGGATGCGGCTTTCTGGGGAAAGAATTAGCCTGATGAGCCACAGCCTTGCTGTATTTGTGCTGTGGATGCTGGTACTGCATGGGGAGGGCTGGAGTCACTGTCCAGGTGTTAGAGCTTCCCAAGGCACAGCGCTGGCCGGCTCCGTGCTAAGGTGCAGTGCTTTCGTCCCCTTGCTCTCCCCTGACAGCACCATCAAGCGCACTCTTCTGGAGTTCAGCATCGACTAATCCCTGAGAGCTTGTTCCCCTGTTTGTGTCTCATGTTTCACTTTGATCGCAACTGTACTTGAAGAAAATAAAGATTTTTTTGTGTGTGTGTATAGTGTGGGAGGGGCTGCGTGACTCCATACTGAGCTGTCTGGGTGGAAGGAAGTTCAGATTAAACCCTTGTTAGGGCCTTGGTTAATGAGAACCCAGAGCTCCTCTTAAATGGTGCCTTGCTTGTGGCACAATTTGCATTAGCACTGGGGCAATTGCCCCAGCCGAGACTGCTTGGCTAGCTTTGGAGATGTGTGTGGACTTTGAACCTTCGGGGGAGAAGCCATGTATGTTGGCTTCACAAGTATGGTGTGTGGTGAAACCTGTTGGCATTGGGTACAGTCAGTACACGCTGTTGCAACAGGTCCTGCTACTGGCTTGAGACCCTCATCCCAGAGCAGCGCATCCAGCACATCTTCAAGAAACTCTTGCTCTGTGCTTTAACTAATGCAGTGTCACCTCAGCTTTTCGTGTGACATGGTAATTAGGGCCTATGAACCACGTTAGGGGGGTGGTTAAGCCTTTTGGTAAGGATGGATGTGCCTGCATCGGGGGCCGAGCGTGGGCAATCTCTGCCTCCCCGATGGGAATCATCCCAGCAGTGAGAGCAAGGCTGAGGACTGACCCACGATGTGCACCTGTAGCAGCTGTCTCGAACCCTTTCTGGACCGGCTGCTGAGAGTGCTTGCGGCGAGTGCTGTGCTCGTGCTTCCACGGGGCTCCTCCGTAGCTCCCCTGCTGCCTGCTCCAGCCCTGCTGTGGGCCTGGGGCTGCTCCCTCTGGGTGGGCAGCGAGGTGGGGACGTGTTGCGCTGGGATGGTCACCTTTGGTGCTGTGTGTCACCCAGCCTAGCAGCTGGGGGGGGGGGCAACATGTTGTCTTGGGGTGCTGCTGTGAGGACAGCACAGAGGCCTTTGAAACTCTTTTCCATATAGATGCCTGTAATTAAGCTAGCTGCTCTGGCTTGTCTTCAACGTGCGGTGTGCTGCAGATGCTCCATATGTTTAAAAATGTCACTTAGCTCTTAGTGAAATTCTGATTCTAGCCAGTCCAGAACTCTCCTCTGACTTTTTCATCTCTGTGGCGACCCTATGAATTACTCCTGTGGAAGAACTGCATCCACCCGGCAGCCTTGGTTCTCCCATGTTTTCTCCCATGTCGTCTTGGGAGTGGGACTGCTTTGAAAGCATTTCCCTTTGAGTTCCACTGTCCATTCTGTTTTGTCTTCTGCCTGTTCACTTTTATTCTGTCCTCTTTCTTTTCAGGTCTCTGCCTCCATGGAACTGAGACGTTTTGTTCTTGTAAACCAGCCCATGCAAAATTTTCTTTTCAGACTCCTTACAGAGACTGTAAGGCATGCATAGTGGGCTCCTCTCAGCAAGGAAATTGCTGGCATGGGTTTGTGTTAGGTGATTTGGGCTGTGGTCACTTCCCATGCTCTGGTCTCTGCAGCCCTTTTCCACCCCTGCAACTATTTCTTTTTAATCCATCCCTGGCATTTCATTGTGCCTCAGAGCAGGCGAGGGAGGGGGCAGGAAGAGGGTTAGTGTGTGGGTTTCTTCTTAAAGAAGGTTTTTCTTTCCTTCCCTCCCCTTCTTGGATCTGTTTTGAATTGAAGATAATGGGAACAGCATCAACACCTCTGTCTCGGGAGGGTGAGAGAGTTAGCCAGCAGCTCTAAGATGTAGTAAACTGAGAGGAGAGAATCCACGGCTGAGCACTCCTGGGGAGCCCTTCCCACCTCCCCATCCAGGCACTGGGGCAGCACAGCTGGCTGCTGGGGCTGGAGCAGTTCTCCTCACAGGGCTGCTATGTCAGGCTGGGCTGGGCACGGCAGGGATGTGCCGATGGAGGAGGTGATGGAGGAGGTGCTGGCGCTTCGGGGCGATGGAGCCGGGTACCGTGGGTGATGCTGCAGAAGCCCGCCTGCCCTGTCCGCAGCCCTGGCCCTGCTGCGCTGGCTGGAGCAGTGTTTGCAGCAGGCGCTCCCGCAGCTAGCGTGGGGGGCCCTGTGCGTGGGCCAAGCCTAAGGGTCTGTTTCCTCCCTGCCTTGCATGGTAGTAATGCAAAACATCCCATGGGTTTATGGCAGTAGCTAAGAGAGTAGATTTGTTTAGCAAATTCCTATGGAATTTTAATCTGGTGTGGGAGGCTACTGGTCTGGGAAGGCTTCTTTGGCCCCACTTCCCACTCTGGCACATCCTGCTGCATTTCTCTATGGGATCGGCTAGGGCTTCTCGGTCAGCAGCACAGACGGTGTATCTCTTGGCGGTGCTGGCTGTGCAGTTATGACAAGTGCTGGGCCCCGGCCATGTGCTCTTGGTTCTGCTTTTCCTTTGTTTGCTCCACTAATAACTTGGAGGGGGACCATGGCTTGCCGTCTGCCATGGTACGGAGGGGGAGCTGCTGCTGGGGGCTCTGGCAATCTTTGCACATCCTTCTGCCATGTGCTTTCCTCTTGAACTGCTGGATACTGATCAGCGCTGGTCTGGGGCTGGTATGTTACCTCTTGACTGGTGGGAATGTGCAAGGAAGCAGCATTCTCCCAGTTTCATCCTTTTTGTACAGACATGGGGTAGAAGGGTGGAAAAGGTAGTATGAGTTCCTGTTGGCCCTGGTCAGAAACATTTCCATGTCCCACGCTCAGTCCTTGGCAGCCTCCTTTGGGTGCTTCCCGCTGCAGGATGCTTGTGCAGCACCAGCCTTGCTCAGAGGACTTGTCAAGAGCTGTGTTGCAGTGCTCCCAGGCAGGGGGTTGCTGCAGGGAGCTCCTCCGCAGGCATGTGAAACCTTTGGTGGTGGTGCTGGGGGTGGCAGAAGAGGAAATCCCGCTGCGGGGGTGACAGGGAGTGGGTGCCAGTGATGCTTCCTACTGGCAGGCATCACTGTTCCTGTTGACAAGGCTGGCTCTGAATCTCTCCCTCTGAGCATCTCCTAAACTGAATGCCTGCAGATCTCTGACTCTAGCATCTCCTTCATCCTCTTTGCATCTCCTGGCTTTGCAGAACTGTTTTTGACCGGTTATCAAGGAGTCCACACGTGGCAGGACTTGAGTGCAGCTTTTCTGTCTCCTTGCCTCTCTCTGACATCCCCCCCCACCCCATCCTGGAGCCACCATGTAAAACGGGGAGCTGCGTCCCTCCCTTCTTCCTCCAGCTGGGTGAGAGGTCAGGGGCCTGTTCTCTACACCTGGGCCCACACCGCTTTAGCTCACGTACGGAGGTCAGCACTGCTGGTGCCGCAGGCTGTGGCACCAGGCTTTGCAGGCAGCCTGTGCAGTGTGAACTGTTACATACTGGTTTTGGTCACAGTGTCACCAGGCCACAAATCTGTAACTTTAACAAGAGGTGTTGCTGTGCTGTAACTGCTTCTGTCCAAACCTTCCCTGTCACTTGCTTCCCCGTCTGCTCTGTATCTCTTTGCACAGCATCAAACATGGGAGGGAGCAGTCAGCCCTGTCACACCGTATGTGCTGGAAGTGTAAATTAAATGTACAGGTGTGGCTGCTTGCAGAGTGCAGCCAGACAGTCACATGTATGAATTTAGATTGTTTTAATGCTGTAACCAATTTGCAGCCACCTAGGACAGAGTGGCTCTGCCTTTCTGGCAGGGGCAGATCTCAACTCTCTGTTTCTCTGTGCTGCAAATCGCTGGCTCCTGTGGCCCGAGGTGGGCAGAGCTCTCCCTTTGGTGCAGCCAGGGTTTGTGCTGTTGGTTGTGGACTCTCTCCAGCCCAGGGCTGGGGCGTATGGGCACGCAGGTCAGCAGCAGGGATAGGAGGGAAATGGCTTAGTACTCATCTGACTTCCAGATAAAGCCCGGGAGCTGGGCTCTGCTGGTGGGCAGGACAGAGCTGACCTGCCCCAGCCTTTGGGCTGTGCTGCGCCGTGGCGAGGCGATGGGCAGCACCGGACGGACCAGCCTTTGCCCGCGAGCCCAGGGGCATCTGCCTGTCAGAGCTGCCAGGCGTCTGCTGGAACTGCCGGCACCCGCCTGGGCTTGCTCTGTGCTAATTCTTACCCGAGAGTGGGGCTTGGGTCTGTTTATCTTATTAAACACTCCGCAAAGATCCTGCATTCCTTTGGGATGACTTCCAGGAGCAGGAGAGCTCTTTGATGTGCTGTGGCCAGGGTGGGGACGGAGCAGAGCAGCCCTGTGCCCCTGGACAGGATGGATAGCCTCCTCTCCCCGATGGGCTGTGGGGGGGAGGTAAACAGTGCTCTGCAGGCTGCTCCCTCCTTACAAAAGCCATTCTAGCCATGCCTTTTTCTTTTTTTTTCCTCTTTAAAAAACTGCTTCTCTTCCCACATTTTCAGCTCCTTGAAATCTTTTTCTTTGATTAGCAAAGGAAATGGGACTCTAGTGCTTTCAATAATTCATACTCAATTTGGCTAATTTCAGTCTGGCTGCAGCACAAGACTACAAAGTAAGAAAGAATGTGTGAGGTTTCAAACCACTCTTTCTTATTTCCTCCTAATTTTTTACTCCCCTGGCTCTTCTGTGTCCAGCAGCCACATCAGTCTCCGTTAATCTTCCTACACTCGGCAGTGGCAAGTGGAACAGGGTGGCCAGTGGTGGAGCGGCACGGGCTGGGCTGTGTCCCTGGTGCTGCCTCAAGCCCCTGGGAATTGCTGGTCTTGCTCAGCTTGCCCTCGCCTACCTGGTATCTCATCCGCTTTCTCGTGTTGCTGGTTGCTTTATGAATGATCTCTATCACCATCACAGCTGAGGCCTTGAGCTGACCAGTATCTCTGTGAGCTCTTGTGCCTTGGCCAGATCCCAGCGCTGTTAATTCCCCTTGTCTCCTTAGGTCCATATTGCGGCTTCACCCGACAGCCGCTTTCTCTGCTCAGTAAAATGTAGTCCCCGTTTGCATCGCCTTGTGCTGACACACAGCTGCTTTGTCCCATCCCAGAGGCAGTGTCAGGCAGCAGAGATCTTGTGGCTCATGCAGGAGCCTGCTGGTAAAATGTGTTTTGCAACAAAACCTGCTGTAACCGGGTCTTTAAGCGGCTGGGGGAGCGGGAGCAGTGGCTGGTGTTTGCTGCAGAGGGGAGCCTGTGTATGTCATTCGTAGAGTAACTAGGCAGTGGATTTTCCTCCTCAAGTTGAGGCCACATGGATTTAGCTGGATTTCTTGGGTTTAGTGGATTTCTGCCCTGAAAGAGGACCAGCACATCTACTCACTGTTCATAAGCTAGAGATGCTCTTTCACAGCTGGGCTTTGCTTGTAGCCTGGTTCTGTAGTTTGCTTATTCCATTATCTTCTCGGGCTGTCTTTTTGGGAGAAGAAAAGCAGGTTAAAATGGCTCTGCAGCCCCTCTCCAGATTCAGGAGACAAACTATAACATCTTCCATGACAGGCTGCCTCTTCCTATCCTTTTTTTTTTTTTTTCCCCTGCATAGCAGTGGATGTTGGAAGAGAACTGCACGCTCCCAGGGATGTTGTGTCATCTTGATGGGCTGTAAGTGCATCTTCTGTCTAATATTAGACCACTGTGCTCTCTGTCTTGCAGGGATACTAATTAGCTTAAGTGAACTGGAGGACTGGCTG
Source organism: Falco punctatus (assembly GCF_963210335.1). Taxonomy (NCBI): domain Eukaryota; kingdom Metazoa; phylum Chordata; class Aves; order Falconiformes; family Falconidae; genus Falco; species Falco punctatus. The sequence continues at coordinate 104,750,776 of NC_137582.1, forward strand.
TGCCTTGGCATCTGTGATTTGTGGGTGATACTTGGTTAAAACACAGGGAACAGGGAAAGGCTGAGGGAGCTTTTGCTGATCTCTCTGCTTCCAAACGCACTGCCTCTCTTTGGGTATTTAGTCCTCACTTCCATGGTTCAGGTGAGCGGGGCCGGTCAGGCATGGAGACCAGCTTGCAACTCTTTTCAGACGTGCAGGGGTTGGAATTGGCCTCATCTAAACCGCTGTCTCCTGGGGAGAGAGGGAAGTGCAGAGGCTCAGAATTTGTTGGAGAATGGTGTAAAGCCGTTATCTTTTCCTTAAAGGCTTTAAAGCAATTTGCCCACGTTAACAAGCCATTTAATTCCCTAGGTGCTGTCTGCATTTCTGCAGACTGAGACAGGTACAGTAAGTAAGCAGCAATACGGTCCAGTCCCAGTTTGCAGAGCAAGTCTGTGACCGAGCAGGGGATGGGACTCAGGAGTCCTAACTCAGTGGGCTGCTCATGGCTGCCAGCAGTAGAAGGGGAAAGCTCAGGATAACTGATTACCCACCTGCTAGGTTGTACCTAGGCTTGTTCTCTTCTCTGCGGTGTAAAATCCTAGCATCCTTGCTGGTCTGGAAGGGTAGGCAAATAGAAGAGGCACTGAAATTGCTCTTTAGCTGAGGAGAGCACAGCTGGAGCTAGCTCGTGTCTTCCTTCTAGCATAAGTGCCACCAGTGAAATTTATCCATTCCTCTGAAATATAGCTGCAGGCTGGAAGGACACCTCCTGCTGCACAACCCAAAGGCCAGGAGGGATGATCAGAGTTGATTTGTAACAGCTTGCCCCTGGTGTGTGTGCTCCATGTGGTGTTGAACTCAACCCCCCATTCTGAGGCTAACTTCATGTTCTGAAAACTAGTCTTTAAACTTCTTCCCAGCCTGTTGTGTTGTGGCAATGTTTGGTGGAGGATTGTAGCCAAAGCCTTTAGCCTGGCTGGGCATGTGTTAGCTCCTACCCAAACAGAAACTGCCAGGTGCTTGGTGTCGGTAACCAAAGGGTTGAGTGAGTTGTGGTCTTCCAGCACTTGCAGTACTTCTGAACCCCAAAACTGCAGAAGAAAAAAGTCACTGGAGGGCGGAGGATGGAATATCAACCAATACATTGCTTGCCAGCTCTGATTTGGCTGCCAAATTTTGATTGCCTTGGCTCTGAAGCTGTTCTCCTTGGCCAAGAAGCACCATGTCTCACTCTGTTTCTGGGAAAAAAACAAAAAACAACCAGTGCTCTGGGGGCCTTGGGTCAGTTCAGGCCTTCAAATGCTTCTGTAAAATCAAGGAATATCTGCGTTATAAAGGAAGCATCAGCCTCAAAGAAGCGGTGGTGAGGGTGTAAAAGTGATCTGGTGGTGAGGGTGTAAAAGTGATCTGGATGAATCATCTGACTGCACCGGGCGGGCTGGATCCTGGCTTCCCACCTCAGACAGGACAGCCCCAAGCAGACAGACCTTCCTGATCCCTGTGGCCTGGGAAGCAGCTGGCAGCGATGGGCACAGACACAAAAAAAAAGCCAGTTGACCAGCTGGAGCTGTAAGGTGTATTTTCAGCTCTGCATGCTCTCACCACACACGTTAACATAACGTGGTGAGGTTCCTGCTTCCTGTGGAACGTAAAAATCATCCGAGATTGGGAAGAAAGGAGAAACGCGAAAAAGAGGTTAGAGCATGTTCTGGGAGCTGTGCCTCCGTACCTGGGGCTCAGTCCATCGGTACTGGGGGGGGGGGGGGGGGGGGGGAGGGCTGCTCTGTTGTCTTTCCAGCAGTGCTGGGACCCTCACCCCAGTGCCCGTAGCGGTACCCACAGGGCTCTGCCCGGGGGTCCGAGGGCCAGGGCGGGCTGGGGCTCACCCAGCCTCATCCCCTGGGCAGTGTTTCCCGTGGGTGCCAGCAGAGGCTGAGCAAGAAACCACCTGGGAGGGAGCAAAGTGACCGTGTGCGGTGTGAGGTGTGCATCTCGCGCCCACGAGAGCCGAGGCAGTAGGTGGGCAGGGGTGGCTTTGGACCCTTTCCTTGGTTTCAGTGCCCTGGAGGCCGTTTCGCTGTCCCTCCGTGCAGCCAGCCCTGGCCAGTGGTGCTTCCCTGGGCTCGGCTGGGCACTGCCTGCCAGCAGTACCAGCCCTCCGCCTTGCACCTTTCTGCCGATAAACCTTAATCCATTCTTGTGCTAACGGGCAGCAGCTGGGCGGGCAGCCAGGGCAGCATTCCAGTCATAGCACAGCCAGGTAGGCTGGCAGGAGAAACCCTGCTCGTTGGGATCTGCTGGAGGTGTAGGAGGAGCAGCCTGCCTGCAGGAAAGGGCTGGTGTGGGGAGCGGGGTGATCCCGGCTGTGCTGGGGCGATGGCGCAGCACCGGTGGTGGCACTGACCACCCAGGGGTGCAGGCGGGGGTGGAATCCTTCCCCAGCACGAGTGGGGTGGTCTCTTGCTGCTGGTCATCTCCTGTCTGGGTCCCTGCGACATCAAGCACTGCAGCCTTCTTTCTCTTGGCTGTCCTGGTAGAAGAGGACATGCATTGATTTTTAGATGCTAGTATGCGATTGCTGGGGGAAACCCAGCGCCCGATGTTGCGCAGCAGACCAGAAAGGTCCTTGCTTTAAATTCAGAACTGATCCTGTAACTCGTGGATGGCTGCATTTGAAACAGACACCCAGCAGGAGAGGAGCTGGGGGTGGGGTGGCTGTGTGCCACGGGGTGCTGCAGTCCAGTTACACACCAGGGCAAGCATCTGAGGAGTCTGCTCTTCCCTGTGTGCCTTCCCATTTATGTAATTGCGATCCTCTTCAGTGTTTTCAGTTGCATTTTTAACGTGGTGCAGGAGCTTTTTTTCTGCCACAGGAGGTGCAGGATCATACTGTGGCTCCACCTTGTCTACAGTGATATTTTGCCAGGGAATTCCATTTGGGCTCATCCTTTTTCTTCTACTTCTCATTCTGTTGGTACCCGAAACCTTTACAAATGAACAGATCTATCGGCGGTATGGGGTTGGAACAGAGTTCTGTTCCTCAGTTATTATCCAAGCAAAATCTTTTGACTGGGCTGTGGGAGCCATTCCTGTTGATTCAGGTTGGTGAGAGCTTGGCATGGGATAGTCTGTGGTTTCATTTGGGACAGTTGTGCTCTTGGGGAGTCAGCCTTTGAGAAAACAAGGGGGCTTTGTCTGTTTTATTTGTCAGTCTCCTGCTTACAGCCAGTTTCTCTCTGTGCTTTCCTTGTTACGCTGGGCTGTCTGTTTATGTAGTGATAAAATCCCTGAGCAAATTGTTTTAACTGATGCTGTTTATCTAAGAGATAAACTAGGATCAGTAGAAGCTCCTGGCAGTTGCATGGGGAAACTGTCATGAGGAGCCACTTGAGCTCCTTTTAGGTGAGCAGTTCTGCTGCTTTCAGCGTGGTTGCCGCCTTAACAAACTCGTCCCAGACTAAGCAGAGACCAAAACTTGCAAAAAGTCTCCTATTTCTTCCTGTGTTTGCCTTCTGGTTGGAATACCAGTGCAGCAGAGGCAGGCTGATTGGATGCAGGGCTTTGGGAGAGAGGTGTTTGCTCCCAGGCTGTGCTGGGGTGGACTCTGCCTGGGCTGGCACCTGGGGGATGCAGTGACCTCGTGCTGTGTCCCTCAGGTGGCCTGCTACCCCATACCCCACCCTGCAGCCTGCTGCTCCCTCTCCCTTACCACAGCCCTGCTTCTCTGCAGGAAACAACCTGTTTCTTCATTTTTAATGGGTCATGAAAGCCTGGGGGCTGTCTTCAGCAGTGCCAAGTAAGCCATATCACAAAGGCCAGGTAGCTCTTACAGGGCATCTCTGCAGCAAGCAGAGCACCAGCTTGGTATTTGGAAGTCTTGGAGGATGTATATCTAAGTGGATTGGGTAAAAGGTAGATTTGGGTACGGGGAAGCTTCAGGCCCAGGATGTGTGCAGCTACAGCTCCTGCATCCTGAGTGTGTGGTGCTTAGGGACGTGGCTTAGTGGTGGGCTGGGCAGCGCAGGGGTAGTGGTTGGACTTCATGATCTTGTAGGTCTTTTCCAACCTGAATGAGTCAGTGATTCTCTGTGACCTGTGCGCACTTTAGGTGACCTGGTGTCCTGGAGCTGGCTGCTGGAGCTGCAGTTGTCTGGCAGCCTTCCTTTCCAGGGCCGACTGGTGTTCCTCAGATAAGTAGCCAGGTCACTTGTGGCTTTGTTTAATAGATGTGCTGAGGAGTGAGCTCTTCTGTGCAGGAAGCATTTCCTAACCTCAGCAGATCTCCCAGCTCCCATGTGCCAGCTGCATTCCTGGGCGGTGAGTCTGCCCGCAAACAATGTTATGGAGATGCGGTGACAGGTGACAGGTCGTCACCCTGGTGAGAGAGAGCCCCCTTCTCCATGGGTTGCTCTTTGTCTCTGGCAGCTCTCTGGGGTGTGGTTCCCTTGCTGTTGGTTAAGTTTCCATCTTGAGTGCCAAACTTCTGGATCCCCACAAGCTTAGGATGGAGGAGGGAAATCATTGGTCACTTGGTACAGCTTCTTGCTGCTGTGCTTGGGGACACCAAGTGCATGGTGCCCCGTGCCTGCTGCTTTGGGCCGGGAGGGGAGGGAGCCACTGGGCTGGAGCTGGGCCACCGCTCTGCTGTGTCACTGGCAGGCTTCAGGTGTGGTGGCTTTGGGCACAAGGGTACATGGCAGGGAGAGGAAGGGTCCTAATAGAGGCTGCCCGCTGCAGAGGGGCTTCCAGCCTTGTCTTTGAAGAGTAACGTACCCGACTCTGAAACACCATGCTTCTTTCTGGCTTTTGCGTGCTGCTGCCGGCGTGTCTCAGCAGGACCAAGCAGCCCACAGCTCTTCCCAGAGGGCTGCTGGGGCCTCTTGGCTTGGGACAGCCTTTCTCTTGGAAAGGAGGGTCCGCGTAAAGGGGCGCGATGCAGATCCGTGTATAGGAGGGGAATTTGCTGCTGTTAAAGGTTGGAGGGGTGGAGGAGCTAGACAGCAGGCTCAAAGGGGAGGACGCCCTTACACAGAGACAAGTTAAATTGAGGAATTTGTTGCCAATGTATGGTGTAAGAGCCAGAAATATTAAGGGGTTGAAAAAGGATTAGGCAAAATCATGATGGGTGGGTCAATCAGTTATTTGGCAATTGTGTAAGTTAAGCCCGTTCTGACTGAGGAAGTCCCTGAAGAGCTGTTTTCCAGATCAGGGGATGGTGCAGCGTATAGGCAAGCTCGCCCAGCTCTTGGCTCTGGCAGTCTTCTGTTAAACATCTGCTGTCAGCAGCAGGATATGAACCAGAGGGATTGTTGGTCCTGCTGCAGTGGCCTCTCTCATTCTGCTTTCTCCTCCAGCATCATCACCATAAGGCTTGGAAGGAGAAGGTGAGCCGCAGTCTGGGAGCGGCGGCTGTCACATCCTGCCTGTTTGCTGTCCCCAGGCACAGGGAGGGGGGTGCAAAGCCAGGCTCTGTACAGGAGCTGCCAGGGCTTCAGTCCCCACACCGCTCCCTCCTGGGGTGGCCTGCTGTGCCCCAGCCTGTGAGGAGCAGGGAGGCCTGCGTGCCTGCCTGTGTGTGCATGCTTGGGCGCTTGCAGTTTGCAGGGCGGGCACGTGGCTTCCTCAGCGCAAGGCTGGGCAGGTGCTTGTGCTGCAAAAACTTGCCTAAGAAGCCTTGTCTCTCTCCAGTCCCCCCCTGACCTGCTTTCCCTTCAGCTGGGCCGCTGTTACCCTGCGTTCCTGGCCCAGCAGGTGATGTCATGTGGGCTACGGGGAGCGCTCCATCCTCAGCCTGCCTCTTCCTGCTCTGCTCCACACAGCAGGTGGGGTGGCAGGCAGGGGGATGCAGCAGCAGCCCGGCGAGTGCTGTTCGAGCATGTTTCCCAGCTTGTGGTCGCAGTGCCCGGATGAGGGTGGCAATGATGGCAGAACAGCCCTGCTGTGTGCCGTTCCCTGGGGGGACTGGGGCAAGATGAGGAGACGGGATTGAATCTCTTATTTCTCCCTCTGCAGCGCACAGAAAGGACAAATGTCTGTCATGCTGACTTGCCAGTGGTGAGCTGGAAGGATCAGAGTGCTCTGCACCCCAGCTGGAAGGATTGAGGACCTTTACACGTGTAGGGAAGATACAGCTCCTTCTCCAGGCTTTTTCCCCTTTCCCTGCCCAAGACTGCTCTCCCTCGCAGCACGCAGCGCGCGTGTGTGTGCGCTCTGTTTGCGTAACCTGTTCTGGCATGTGCCCTGGTCAGGTGGATTATGTGCTGGCAGAGCTCTGCCAGCCTGGAATGCCAGCTATGCCTCCCCTGAGCACCCCTGGATGCAGAGGCATACACCTCTTCTAACAGTGCCAGCGACTTTCCTGCAGTACTGGTGCTTCTTGGAGAGAATTTAGGCAATGCTGGAGTCTGTCAAAGGATGTAAAGGGGATGCCAGGCAGGCAGCACCTCAGATGGGCTGGGGAAGGTGCCCAGCTGAAGAGCAGCACTGGTGCAAAGCTGGGTCTGGTGGTTAGGGTGTGAGGCTGCTGGAAAGCAGCTGGGGTCCCTGCCTTACTGGGGGCTTCTTGTGTGAACTTGCTTAGACACTGCAAGGCTGGGAGCTATTCCTCTCCTTCCACAGGAGGCTGTGGGGTGGGGAGCTGCAGTGAAGCTGGAGTTGGCGTGCCTGTGGAGCTCCGGCAAGGAGCGGTAGTGCTGCCCTGGAATGGCTGGGGAAACCTGGGGCCATCCCTGCTGCGGTGGAGGTGTGCTCTGCCCTGCTAGGCAGCTGCTGCTGGCTTAGCAGCTCATGCCTGATGAGTAGGAGCATGATGTCCAGCGTGCATGTGCTTCCCACAGAGTTCCCCTTCCCTCCCTCTTCAGTTGTTGTTCATGTAAAAAGGTCTTAATCTCTTTATGGAGAGAACTGCTGGTTATTTTCCACTGACACCCGGGCGGGACTGCACCAGGCACAGCGCTGCACTGTTCTCCGCAGGAAGTGGAGGGTGAAACTTCTAATCCTGTAGAAAAAGCAGTTTTCCATTTCAGGCAATAATGAACTAGTCTGCAAATGCATGTTCTTTCAGTCCTGCCCCAGAGCAGCGGGTTTCTGGCTTCTGCATGGTACCAGGGGTGTAGTGGGCAGGAGGGAGCTGATTCCTGTGATGTTCTCATAGGCAGCGCAGTTATTCTTAGAGGGCTGGGCAAATCCTACAATATTATCAGGGTTCCTGCAGCTCTGTTGCCAGGGTTTGTGAGTTATCCCTAGGGACTGAGGCATATATTTAGCTCTCAGAACAAGCCCTGTTTTGCTTGGTGGAATAGTATGGCTGGAGAGTTTCCTTGGAGGATGCTGAAGGATTACCCTGTGCCCCTGGAGGTACTTCTCATGAAAGCAGAATTCTGCTCTGCTTGGTCAGGTCTCCTGCTCACGGCTCTGCCTTGTTGGCTGGGGTTGTGCTCCACTGCTTGGACCAAATCTTTGGGGTTAGGTGGCCCAAGGGCTCACCTGTGGCTCTGGACTGTGCTGTCACTCAAGGCAGAAGAACTGCAAGGTCCAAATCAGCCAGCTAGCTTAAGCTGACCTCAGGTGGTTGCTTGTCCCCAGGCTTCTCTAGGGGCCCCTGTTGGTGTGCAAAAGCTGAATTTGGGAGGTGGTTCATAAGGCGCTCGGCTTGGCCTGCGAGTGGAGAGCCGGGCTGAGAGGGGTGCCAGTGGTAGCGGTCCTGCTGCTTCTGGTAGCGCAGGTTTTTGTCTCTTCATAACACTCGCGAGAGCTGTTACTTTACCCCGGACAGGCGCTGCAAGGCTGAGCCCCCTGGTATGTCTTGCGTGGCCAGACACAATATGAGGGGACACAGGGCTTCTTGGAGCAGGACCGCGTAACGCTGGTGTCTAGGCTGAGTGCAGCCTTCTCTTGACAGGTGAACTAGAGCAGTGAATAGCAGACGTGGGGTGGAGGGATCTGCATGCTTCCTGGGCAAGCCTTGATGTTCATGGTGATGTGCTGCACCAGCTGGTCCCTCTCTTGTGTCTCGGTTGAACAGAGCCCTGGGCTCACCACGGCAGGGCTGGCAGTGGTTTGCACAAAGCTCCTCCATCAAGCCTTGCCACATGACAGCCTTTCTTTCAGCTTTGTAAAAACTTCCATTTCTGGCAGTTTTGCGTGTTTAAATTATTGTGTAGATGTGGTGGCAGAGGGCTCTGGTTGCGGCTTAAATAGTAGAGGTGGCATTGCCAGACTGCAAATGAGGCTTGTGGCTCATTGTTCCTTGATTCCCTCCCTGCTCCCTGAAGCTGGGCTTTGCAGCAGCAAAGCCCCATGTGCTGGGCTCATCGGTGTCACTGTTGAGCTTTGGGGCTCCCCTCAGGGGAGGGGATGGTGAGAGGAAGTGGGGAGGGGGTGGTCGTGGGCCTGCTGGAGCTGGGAAGAAAAGCAGCTTTGTGAGGCTGTCCTGCCCCGTCAACCTGTAAAATGCCTGGCTGCAGCGTGGTGTTCATGCAAGCACCTTCCTCTCTTCACTGTGCTGCCTGTGAGGGTGCCATGGTCTGGGCTGCTGGAAGATGGAGCCAGACTTGTTAAGCTTCTTGATGTTTTGGCTTACAAAGATCATGAAAGGTGGGGAAATGGCTACAGAAATATGATGGAAGCTTGCTTTCTGGGATGGCCTGCCTCAATTGACGGTAGCAACTTGCACAGGGCATCTTACCTGTACACCCTGATACAGAGAACAGCCTGCTCCCTCTTCTGCTTAGAAGCTGCTTATGTACTTGAAAGCAGTGGATCACCTCAGGCCTCCGATGCTGTTCCTCTAGATTGAGCAGCCGTGGCTCTGTTGGTCTGTGCTAGTCATTGGTTCTGGTTTCCAGTAGAGATCCGCATTAGCAGTGGATTGCCATGGGTTTTCAGACTGTTTCCCCGCCTGCTCGCTTGTGTCTGCCTGTCGTGCTGACCATGTGAATGATGAACTGAATAGTGTCCAGCTGCAGGTACCTGGGAAAGGCTCTTGCTCTCTGGGCAGGCTGAGATAAGGCTGTGGGGAAGCTGCCTTGCCCAGAACTGGTACCTGCTGAGCATGTGCGCAGGGAGCAGTTTTGTCAGGATGGCTTTTCCCGGAGCCCTCATGCAGGTTTTGGTCAGTCTGTACCACCCAGCCTGTGCCCTGCTGGTGTGATGTCTGCAAAAGGCGGTGTGTGCTGGGAGTGGAAAACAGCCGCCCTTTGGTTATTCCATGGACCACAGGCAGTCTGCCTTCCATGGAAATGAAATTCTTTCCCACTTTATCTACCGGATATATCCTGTTGTGAAGTTTGTTTGGTGTTTTTATCTCCTGTAGTCCATCTTTGTTTTGGAGCCGCTCAGTGGAACATCAAAGGCTGGGTTTTCCCACCCACTTACTGGGGGAAGTACGCAGCTGGCTGAGCCTAGGGACAGCGCTGCTTTGTGGTAGACCAAGAGCCTCCATCACGTGCTGAGGGATCTTGAGCAATAACCCAGGCCAGCCTTAAAAGGTACTGACAGAAAGTCCTGGGCAAGCCTTCAGACCTGGGGATGCGGGAGAGAAGTTTCTGCCTCCAGCAGTGGCCCTGCTAAATTAGGAAGAAGGATGCCTGAGCTTCGAGCTCATGTCAAAGGGATCTGATGCTTTCACAGGTTTGCAGAAGCCGTGCCCTTGTATTTCCCTGAGAAATTCTTGGCCCCCAGATCAAATCGTACATCCTGGTGGGGCAGAGGGGTGAGAGTTGCAGGTGCCTGGGCATCTCTCAGGGTCTGAGGCTACTTTTACCTGCTTGCCTGAGGAATGATAGGAGCGGATTCCTCACACCTAGGGCTGGGGGGCTGGCACTGCCAAGCCTGGCAAGGGCCACTTGCCAGCATGGGGAGAAGCTGGAGCTGGCCTCGGCAGCCGTGCAACACTGGGCTGGAGAGCCTGTGTGTGGCAGTCCTGCTTCTAAGGTGCCAACTGGAATATGAGGGATGGTTGGTGAGACCTGAGAGTGTCTTACAGATCCAGGTTGGTCTGTCAGCCAGTCTCACCCTAAGCTGCAGGCGGCAGCTTTCCCATCACTGGAGAGGAGACTGGATTCTAGGCTGAGCTGCTTGGAGCCGGGAGGCTCTGGGGTGGTGAATCGTGGCTGGCAGTGCAGGCAGGCTTGGATCCCTGCCTCTCCCACCTCACCTGCAGGGAGACATTCTTCTTGCATCTGCTCATCAAGCCCTGTGCTGGCTATGGTTCACCTGCCACCTTCTTGGTCTTTTTCCCAGGCAGAATTGAGATGTGCTCCCAATGGCAGCCCAGGCTCAGGTGATGCAGCTGCACTCATGATGTCCTGCCTCAGTTTGCTTCCCTGCTGCAAGCTGGCTGCCCATGCCAGGCTGCTGCTGTGGGTAGGGATCAGTGGGGCTGCACCCCACTCCCAGGGGCTGTCAGCTGCAGTCCTCTGTCTGAGCTGGGGAGCAAGCCACAAGGCTTTCTAGCTAGCTAATGCTGATATTGCTATTGTTATAGGCCTGCAACTCTAGTTAAAAACCAAACACCCTGCTACTAATGGCTTTCTCAGAAGCCTAGAAGGATGCTCTGTAGGAGCTGGCTGTCTGATGTGGTGCAGGGTAAACATGTACTTCCAGTCTTGCACAGTGTGGTTTTTCTTTTCAGATGAACTTGATTTTTCTCTCCCCAAGTGTGCTGAATTCTCATCCCCTGGGAAAGGAGCCATCTTGCTTCCTCATCCTTCCCTGCAGGGTCCTACCACAAGTTCTGATCTTGCTGGGGCTTTGACAGCTCCCTGGTTTGCAGGATGTTTCGCTCCCCGGCAGGGCAGTTCCAAGGCCAGCTCGTGTTGCAGACTTTATTTGCTAACAAACCACAGGAGGGATTTCTGAGCTGCCTCCATGGGATGAAGGGCATAAGCGTATATCCTGAGCTAGCCTGTTACTTGCCTTTTGCTAGTCTCATTGTGAAGGGAGCTTGCCCTGGGCATGCTTGAAGAGGCAGTGCACTCCAGACAGGCACTGGTACCTGCTCTGCTTTCCCCAGGGTAACACCTTGTTTGCTCAGCAAAGCGGGGAGAGGAACAGCAGCTTGCTTGGTGCCTGGTTGTGCTGCGGTGCTTGCTGTAGGGAGCTGTGTCCGGGTGCTGGATGTGCAGATCTCAAGTGCTCTTTGGGGTAAAGTACTAGGAGTCTCTTTTCAGTGGGTTTTCGTAGCAGCATGGGCAAATGGGTATGGACAGAACACAACCCTTCCGTTTGCGGGGGAAAGCAAAGCTGATGGTAGATAGAAATAGCTTGGAAGTTTGTTAGTGGGTGAAACTTTGGTTGCCTGGGAGTATCTCTGCTTTGGATTCAAGCTGGGAGGGGGCATCTCTGCCAAATTCCTCCTAAATTCTGCCTTCGTCCCAAGCTTCCTACTGACACCAGCTGATCTACTTCATGCTCTTCTGGCTCATGAGAACCCTTGTCTGCTGATCTCAGAGCTGCTGGCTGGGACCCAGTTCCCAGGCACTGAAGCAGGAGGCAATCTAAAGAAACCCAGCCTGGAATTGTTTTTCTAGACTGGTAATTTCTCCCAGACAGCTCTCAGTTAGACTCTTAGCCAGCTGGACTTGCACTTTCTTTGCCCAAGGGAGTCTTTTTCTAGACTCTGTGAAGGCCTTGTGGAAGTGCAGCCTGGCTCCCTTGAGGCTGCAAGTGATGCTTTCAGCAACATCCCGTCTTGCAGCTCTGCTTGTGACATCTGGATTTAAATGCCACAGAGCCAGAAGGGAGCTGGGCAGGACTGGTGGGAGAAGGTGGCTGGGACTTGAGGGTGCGTGGATGGTGGTGTGTAGCCTTCCAAAAGCTAGAAGCATCCTCTGCTTGGGGTACAGATCTGGGAGCAGCCTTGCTGGTGGGAGTACAGGGTGTGCAGTGTTGCCTTCTGCGTTAAGTGTAGCTGCTCTGAACTCACCTTGACATCATGCTTACCCGTGTGCTACTGTTGTGCAGAGTCTAGTGCAGGAGCTACATACAGGTCATCCAGGTTTAGCCTGTCTTCCCCACATGCTCATTTCCCAGGGAGCTTTGGCTTTTACAACCCCACCCGCAGGAGAGCGACCAGAAGAGTGGAGGAAACAAAAGGCGAGAGATGCCTCTGAAGGCAGGAGGCTGTGTTTACGCCCTTCTCCTACCCAGAGGGTTGGTGGCCGTGCCCAAGTTGGCAGAGGTCACCTTGGTGAGTGTGTGGCTCCTGCAGAGCCTGGCCCTGCTCTCTGGGAGCATCACCCTTGGCGGGGATGGCTGGTGGGCGCGCTGGGCTCTCATGTGCCCAAGGGGAGCTGCCTGTTCTCTGTCTGCCAGCGTCTGTGTCTGCAGTGTTAGGCTGTCTCTGCAGAAAAAGAAGTGTGTGATAAGTGCTTTCTTCTTCCCCAGAGGGAGGATGTTGAATATCACACCCCCTCCACCCAGCCAAAGCGTGGGAACCCTTTGGTGAAGTGCTGCCCCTGGAAATCGGTCCCCGCGCAGGTTGGTGTCTTTCTGCCGGAGGATGAAGGGAAGTGGCAGTGTGGGCTGGAGCCCCTGCCCCGTGAACCTGGCCAGTGAGCCTCCAGCCTCTAGGGACCTTCTGGCCACGGCAGCTGTCACGATAAGAGAAAATACTGCTCTGGGACTTCTGTTTCCCTAGCAGAGTCCAGTGGCGGGCTGGCTCCTTCGCACATATTCTGTGCCTTTTGCTCCACTTTCCAGCAGGGGCTTTTCCTCCTGCACCGCAGAGGTCTGCACTCTGACACTGTGCACGCAGATTTGCAAGGACTAGGCTGCAGAGGACGGGCGCTCTGCGCACTGCTGCGGGTCAGTCTGTTTGGCGGGCCCCTGGCTGTGGGGCGAGGCGGTGGCTCCTGTTGTGGGGAAGGGGAGTGCACCAAGGTGTTACGGTGCTGGGGCTTTTGTGCAGGAGACCCCACTTGCCTCTCACAGCTCCAGGTGCAGGGGGAGGTTTGGGAGCTCCCCGCAGGAAGCACGCACTGCGGGAGGGGGACGAATGCTGCAGCGGCTGTGGAGGGGCACCTGGGATGTGCGCAGTGTTGGTGGGACCCACAGAGTTTCTGCCTGAATGGGAGGGGTGCACGGCTTGCCCTTACTGCAGGGGGGCACCCTGCAGAGGGGCTTCGGACACATTCTGGCATGATCAGAGCTTTGCGCAGGAGCCGCTGTCTTGTCAGAGGGAGTTTCTCTTTCTCCCCCCGGCTGCCTGGCCCTGTGGCTTCTGCACCCCATTACATGGGGCATAATGGGACCTAAGCAAGGTGGGACTACAGGGCTCTGCTCCCTGCTCTGCCAGACAGGCAGGTCTCTACGTGGCACATCGCTCGCAGAGTGGTTGTGGTTCAGACAAATGTATGGCCCAGAGCCCTTGGCAGAAGCAGCTTCACTGCACTCGGCCTGCATGCAGCTCAGGATGGCGCGTGCCGGCCTCTCCGTGTGCCACGGTGCCTATAGCACGGGACGTGGGATGGCGTTACATCTGAGCGTATGGACGTGTACCCTTCTGACTCCAGCCTGTATGATCAGCAGCCCTGCAGCAGTTGGTGAGGATGGGAATCTGCGCTGCCCGTGTCTTGTAAGCGTTACCGTCGCTGCCACGCTCCTCCTGAGCGACAGCCGGTCCTCCACCAGCATGGTGACGCAGATACGAGGATAGAGTTGAAAGGAGCTGGCGCTTGCTTGAAGCCTGCCTCGGATTAAAGGCTTTCCCTTCACAGTAGATCTTGCATGTCTTACATCTTAATGTGTTACCTTCTGTGCCCTGGAGCAGGGCTGGAAACCGGCCAGTGTAACGCTGACCTGTTAGAGGAGTCACGCTGTGTACGATGTGGGAGATCTGGGTGTTATGCGGGGTGCTGCTCCCAGCTGGGGTGGGAACCAGTTGGCCTCGCTATGTGGGGGTCTTGGTCAGTCGCAACTCAGGCTGTGGAAGCTGCATGGTGAGGCTGTGGGGTCTGCGTGGCACTTAATACCCATAGGGTACAGATAATTGGCTCTGCCGGTTCATTTCGACCGCATCTTAACTTGCGTGTGTGTTTTGGGGGTTTGATGGTTGTTTCAAACTAATCCTGGTGGTAGCTCTGCATCTGCAGCTAATGGCAGTTTAACACCAGTTAACAGCCTTGCAGTTCAGACAGATGGTCTGACTACGCTATGGGGGTGTCAAAATACAGGAATAATTGTTTACAGGCAGAAAACTGCCTACGTGGCGATCAACACCCAAAATTCGTTGGAATTTGTTTAGAAGGAGCCCATGGCATCGATCAATAAAGGATGTGTACAGCGAGATGCCTCCCCCAGAGAAGGGGCTGTCAGAGCAGCTTAAGGATGGGAGATTTGTGGGGCTGGAGAGGGGAGAGCTGTCACCTGTGTCACAGGCAGGCAGTGGGACGTAGCCAGGCTGGTGGGCATTGTCCTCTGGCTGCCATGTACCGTTCTCCTGGGAAACAAGTGCTTTGAGGGCAAGGTGCTTTATGGTTGTAGCTTGCTCCTTCTGGCCTGCTGTGGACCGCTGCCTCCAGGCACGGTGGAGTGTGGACCCCCCACTTCTGTGTACCGCAGGGATGGTTGCAGGCTAGGCTGCAGGTGAAGGGCAGAGAGGTGGCTGCAGGAGTGCAGTGTCTCCTGCCTTGCCTTGGCAGAGAGCAGCAGGGCACATTCCGCTGCCCTGACTTCAAAGGTTGTTGCTGCATATACAGAGCCCAGCAGCCTTGGCAACCCTTGCTGGCTGGAGCATTGGCAGCAGCTGTTTGCTGCTGTTCCCCAGCTCTGCTGGGCTCTTGCTGCCCTTTTGGCCTTGCTGCTTTGGGAGAGATGCGTGCTCCCTTGCTACTCTGGGTGCTCTGGGTATGTGACTCCGCTTTCCTCTGGCCCGCTGGTCCCAAACCCCTTCCGGGAGGCTTATGTTGGTGTCGTTTCTACCTGCTCTCTGGGTCTGTACAGTCCACCGTGCTGATCTTAAGGGAATTTTAGAGCACCTCTAACCTGCATTTTGGTCTCGGCACCCTTTTGGAGGGGTATCCACTCGTTCACCAAGGAGGGAAAGTGCAAGAATGGCAGTCTGTGTTAAAACGGAGTGAGATCGATGCAGTCCCAAGGGCATGCCCGTTGCTAGGACAGGACTCTGCTCCTGATCTAGAGCATTTTTACGCCACACCACAGCCTGGAGGAACCAGATGGGTGAATAGGTGGGCTGGCCCCTGGGGCTGAGCACCAGCCAGCTCCCTGGTGCAGCACAATGTTCAGGCTCCACGCTGGGGCGGTTGGAGCTGTAAGGAGAGAACAGCCAGGGCACCCTGGGGGTTGGCCCTTCAGTTAAATGTGGAGGGGCATCTCCTGGTGTCTTGATTCCTGGGCTGCTCACAGTCCCAGGTCTTGCCTTTCTCCAGAGGACAGTTAAGCCAGGTCTGCCCTGCTGCTGTGGCAAGGGCGAGCTGCCCATCTGCAGGCATCTTCTGAGCCAAGCAAAGTAGGGACATGCTGCATCTTTATGGGAAGAGTGGACAAATAAGCGGTCAACTGAAAGAGATAGCAAGGGGACTTACCAGGGTTCGTAACTGCTTTATCAGGGCTGGGGCAGGATCAGCAAGTGCAGGCCCAAGTCCTCTTCCACGGTCACTTCGCACAGTTAACGCAAAAACTGGGTTTGTTCCTGTTGCTTTATGTGCCAGCACTGGGTGCGAGGGAGTGCTGTGTATGGACAGCAAGCCGCCCTCTTGAACCGGCAGCAAACCTTTCCAGTGCCTACCACTTACATCCTCAGGTCACCTCTGGTGAGCCCCTGCTGTCCCATGGCTTCTCCCCTAGTTTCAGCAGAGCAGTATCTCCAGGGGAGCGTGAGCGAGAGGGCTGGGTTGTGTCCTGAGTGCCGGTGGAGGTGTTGGGGCTTTTCTAGCCCTGGCTCTTGACCAGCTTTTTCTGAGCCATTCAGGTGACTTCAGCTGCAGAACCCTGTCCCTGTGCTGGGAGCGTCACTGCAGCCCAATTAGGAGATTAAAACCTGCCATAAGGAAATGAGGCTGGCGCAGCGTGGGCCAGCAGTAGTTTCTTGCTTTTAGCTTCTCCAGCTGACTGGGATTCATTGGCTCCTTCAGGTCTCCTGCACTTTGTCCACCTATCCCAGCCCTCAGAGGGGACTGCAGAATAAGTCTTAAGAGTTGTGTGTTCCCCCCTACGGAGCAGTTCAGCAGCAGAGGAGGAAGGGGGTCTGACTGTGTTGTACAGAACAGACGTTGTGGGGAGGTTGGGGAGGAAGAGGTGGTAGTGGAGCTGCCAGCCAGCAGCCTTTGGAGGTCCTGCTAGCCTTTGCCATATAAGCTGGGAGGCGTTTGGTGCATGTGGTGACACAAGACAGATGGACCTGGGACCTCCAGGGCAGGAGAGTCTGCTTGCTTGCTCACCTCTTGTTTCTTTCTCCCCTGCCCACCCCCTACCCCCCCCCCTCCCCCGGCCTCTCTGCTAATATCCCGTGTAATACCCTGGCTGCTGCACTGCGGAATGCACGCCTTTGGCACAGAGAGGTCTGAGGCTTTGTGGAAATCTAGCGTGAGGGGAGCTGTGAGAAGAGATCAGCTTGGTTGCTGCTTTCTTCCTCCCCATCCTTGCTGTGTGTGCATCCTTTGAACACCCCTCTGTCTTGGCAGGGCTCCTGACAGATGCCGCTTGGCTGTTTTTTTGGCAGCTGGACCCTTTTCCCTTGAGGTGTGTCACCCATTTCACACTGCGCTAGCTGATGTTACCCAGCTGTGCTGGCCCTTACCACCCTGCCTCTTCCCTGCCACCAAGTACACAATTTGTGTGGCTTTTAGTGGGCATCTCCTTTATCTGGTTGGCTCAAGCACTGCCTGGGCATCTCCCCTGCCTGGGGAAAGGCAAGCGCTCTTCTGCTTAACCTGTCTGCTTTCCCCCGTGTTGGGTTAACTTTTGTTGTAGCACACAGAAGAGGTGTGGGTATGCTGCTGCCCCCGGGACTCAGGGTGCCTGATCCTGCGGGGGTCAGGCCTGCTCCCTGAGCTGCTTGTCAGCAGTGTGGCAGGAGCCAGGGGCTTCACTGTCCTCTGCGCCACTGATAGGGCTTATCTGCCTTCTGCCGGAGTCCCTGCAGGGGTTGTGGTTTCTCCCTTGCCTTTATCCAGGCTGTTCTTCGTGGGCCTTTGACCCACACCATTTCTGTGGCTCGGAGTCGGGGCAGGTGAGGGGTGATGCTGAGCAGGTCCACTGAGCAGCTGGTGGCTCCTGGGGGTGAGCAAGAGTGGGGTGGGGAAGCTGCCGTGCAGGGGGTGAGGGGGCAGAGCCGGAGCTGGCTGAGCACAGTGGCTGCTCCCTCGCCCCAGCTCGGGGCTGTCCTGCCCAGGGAGCAGCGGAGCAGAGCAGCTCTGCTTGGCCAGTCTGTGGGCAGGGTTCACTCTGGTCTGACCAACTGTTTTTTGCTCTCATTTTTTTGCATGTGCTGTCCTCTCCCATGTGGATTCTGGATTATTAATTACTAGGTAAGAACAGCATTTATCTCCTTTCTTGGACTGTAAGTGGGGCAGGGGAGGCTGGGACGCATTTGGTCCTGACACACAAGGACGCCTTGTGTGATGGGAACTTACGGCTTCAAGGGAGCAGAGTGTGTGCGTGGGAGGCTGATTACTTGGGTCAGCCAGTTCCTGGGCAGTCGCTAGCCCAGGCAGCAGTGAGCGTGCACGGCTGCCTGAAGAGCTTCTCTGCGGGAAGGGAGCTCTCCTGTGCGGGTGGCAGGGGTGAGCAGAGCACACGGGGAAAGGGGACAGAAAAAGCTTGTCCTACTTGCCCACTGCCACAAAAGAAACCACCTCTGCCCCTTTCACCATGTTGTTAGAGGAGTGGGAATAAAAATTTCACTTTGCAGAAGTGGGATGGGCTGTGCCTCTGTATCAACTGCTTGATTAAGTGTGAGTGGCTGGGCAGGAATCATGAAGATGGAGATAAGGATATCTGGAATGCTTTAAACTGGGGGCTTTTCTTCTGCATCTCTGTACCAGCAGTCAGAGTTGGTGGTGATGCTTTCCAAACCAGGAAGGGTGACAGGGCTGGCTTCTTTTGACGCTCCCACATTCACACTGGGACCCACACCAGATGTCCTTGTAGATGGATTGAACCTTTCTTCTCTGTTCAGTTTAAAATCTTCTTTTAAAAAAACAATAACAAAAAAAATCTTGACCTTCTCTGCTTCCTGCTAGGACCATTAAAGCTCCGTGATCAGAGAAAAGACCCCAGCTTGTCTTCCTGGCCCTCCTGCAGGCAGATATGATGCAGAGCCTTTAGAGTTCTGCAGGAGAACATGTTAGGGGCAGGCAAGAGGAAATGCTGAGAGTTGCAACACTGAAGCAGAAGCGACCTAGTGCGGTCGGATGCTGTCAGGCTTTTGCTTTGGACCACCGACAACATGTTGGCTTAGAGAAGTAGGGGGGAGGCAGTTTTTAATGAGGGTTATTTTGGTTTTTTCCTTGTTTTACCCCTAAGGCTTTGGAATGGGCAGCTACAAGCCCTTCACTGAACCACACTGCCAGCTTTGCTGGCCTCTATTACTGGCTGAAAACTTGTTTGCTTGGAGTGACTGGCTGCTACCTCTAATCCTGCTTCACCTGGCTGTGGGCTTTTGTGCCATGCTGTCTCCCAGCCTGTTTTCTTTTGTGCTAATGATGCCTTATAATAGCCCTGTTTGCTCTTTGCAGCTAGAAACTGTTCTGCATCCTGGCATCTGTCTCTTGATTTTGCTGTACCCTTTAGTACATAACGTACCTTTCCAGGTACTTTAAATCTCTCGTGCTTTGCCACTTGTGGTCCAGAAAAATCTCATGGTAGTGGGAGATATCCTGCTGGTGCTCTCCTCCCAGCTGCTTGTGTGCTGGACCTGGCCTGTCTTGATGGGTCAGGGAGGAAATATCCTGGGAACCAGAGCACTGCATCCTTGCCTTGTGTTCTGTCTTTTCCCTGGTCTCCTGAGCATGAACTCATGCTGTAGTCCTTGGTCTTGGCACTAACTGCTGGGCATGATGGCTGTAGCTTGATCCTTGTTACATCCTTTTGGAAGAGGGTATGCATGAGCCCTGCTGTGAGAAGTGAGCCCTGAGAGTGAAGGCAGCCTCTGCACTGGCTCCCCTTGCAGCTGGAAGGGCAGTGGTTTTCCCTCCAATCATAGCATCATTTAGGTTGAAAAAGACCTTTTGAGATCTTCAGGTCCAGGTTAACCCAGCACTGCCAAGTCCATCACTAAACCACATCTACACATTTGTTAAACGCCTCCAGGGATGGTGATTCCACCACCTCCCTGGGCAGCCTGTTCCGATGCTTGGAAGGTTTACATAGGAATGAGCGGGTGGAGAAGTGAGCACTCGGTGCTAGCATTGCTGCTGGGAGCCTTTTGGAGCATATATCTTCTGAAGTGCCAGCTTCTCCATTTACCAAGAAGAGAAAAGGGTCAGCTTGTGCTTGAAAGTGTGAGGTTAATGGTCAGTGCAAGTACCACATTCTCTCTCCCTGATAATTTCCCTTCTGGAAACAAAACCCGTATGAGTTTGACTTCGGTAAAGATCAGTAGGATTTATAGAGGCTGTTCAAAATCTTCAGGGTCAGTTGGTCAAGTGGGGTAAATTGGGAAAGCTTCGCTGAAGGTTATAACACTTAATTGGTAACAGTGCCGCCAGTCTGGTGCCGTGATTTAATAGGAAACCCGACCCTCTCGGTGCAGCCCCTGGAGCCCGGCTGTGCCGGCGGCTGCCGAGGGTGCCACAGAGCAGCACTCACAGGGAAGCCCGGTGGGGTTTGATAGTCTTGGCACCGTTTTAAGAGCACTAACACCAGCTCGAGCCTTCAATCTTTTATTTTTCTTTCTCCTGGTCTCTGCTGTTTTCCTTGTGTGTGTTAAGTTATATGATGGCCCAACCGAGGGCTGCCATTCCTGCATTGCAGCTGCTCCAGGGAAACACATTTTGGCCTTTTAAAGACAACTTGGAGCCTTGCAATTTAAAGATACATATTTCTAAAAACATTGCCATTTGTCTTGGGTTTCCTGGGCTAGGGCTGCTCTCTTCATGGGAAACCTAATTGGATGTGGCAGTTTGCTGTTAGGAAGGAGCTGGGCAGCTGCCTGCTGGGGCTAGCAGTGGGAGCAGGACAAGCTCTCCACTGCTGCTCCAGGAATGGGGTGCTTGCTGGGTGTGGGACCCCTTTGCAGTGCCCTGCGAATCCCCCTCTCTCCCAGGGCTGTGCCAGGCTATGCTCCCCTGCTGCTCCGGGGACTGCCTTTGCTTGAGTGCTCCCGCAGTGCTGCAGTCACATTTTCCCCCCTCCACCAGAGCCACTGCTTCCCACAGGGCAGCATGCTGAGAAGGACCGTGGCCACCAGCACTGGGCATCCTGGAAGGGACCGTGATGGTAGTGCTGCCCTTGCACAAGTGTCTGCTTACTGCCCTTTGCTAGAGGCTGGCTTACGCTAGAGGGTTTCTTCGGATCCCTGCTGCTGAGAGATGCAAGACTTCATTCATCTGTGAAGGGCCGTGCCCACCAGTGAATATGTGATGCTGGGAAGGGAAGACGGCACCTAGCTAGTGCAAGGAAGGGGTGAAGGGGGCTGCCTCGCTGGCTCAGTGCAGGAGCCTGTTCTCGTGCTGTGCTCCTGCTGTGGCAGGAGGAGTGGTGGGGAAATGGTGCAGCTTAAATGGGTTGAAGGAGGTAGGGTAAATGCAGGATTTGTGCTGGAATCGGGTGGGAGTGGGATTAGTAAGCTGATGATGGGGAGCAGTGAAGTATGTTATTTCAGGGTCTCCATTAAACAATTAAGAGGGAATTTTCTTTAGCCAGAGAGAATGAAGTTAAATGCTGTGAATGGAGGCAGCTGCTTGTGTTGTCTGCCCTACATGGGACTCGGCAATGACAATTCTCCAAAGGGAAGGAGAATAAATTTTAATGAAATCTTGAAAGACTTTAAATTTTCATGTTAACGTCAATTATTCAGGACAGTCAAAAAGCAACTTTAAAGCTTCATAAAAAGAAAGGAGAAGAAGAGGCCAGTCTGATTTTTTTTCTCCATTTTTTTAAAAACATTTTATTTTAGATTAATTGATTTGCATTTTGTTCCACAGCATTGAAACATGGACATTTTAAAGACACTGGTGTTGGTTATTGCATCTGACAGCAGTGCTGGGAGGAAGGATATCAAGAAATGACTTATGTGTTGCCGGGGGCATGGTAGAGGTGGCAAAAGGCTGTGTTGTCAAGGACAGGGGCAGTATCCATACTGGGTAGCTAATGGGGTTGCAGGCTGGCTGCTGCACTTGCTGCTCAGCCCAGAAAATTCCCTGTGTGGGAAGGCCCTGTGTGCTTTTAGCCTCACCAGTTTGGTGTGATGCCTCTGTCGGCAGCAGGCAGGACGGCTGGTCTTGAGGCTGGACCCGTGTCCCTGGCTGGAGGCAGGGGATGCAGCCCTGGCCTGAGGAAGGCATTCCTGCTTTCTGAGCTGGACAGGCAGGCCAGCCGTAGCTTGTACCGAGTGTGGTGCCTGCCCGTGGTGTGGTCTCTGCTGACCCTGGGCTCTTCCACAAAGGGCAGCAGCCAAGGTGGGGGTCCCCTTTTGTGGTGAGCTTCCCACCCTGCTGCACTTGGAGTGGCTGTGATGGCGAAGAGGACAAGCGTGTGATTTCATCGCCTCCTGGCCAGCTACACACAGGGTGCAAAAGCAGTGGAGCAGTGTTCAGGCTTTGGGGTGGGTCTGGTCTGCCGCTGCCCAGGCTTGACTGCCACTAGGACATCCGTGGCCCCTGCAGCATGGGACCCTCTGCCTCGCCAGGGACTTCTAGAGGGAGCAAAGGGCACCTCCTGTCATCCTGCCTGCAGCACAGGCGTCCAGTGCCATGCTGCGGAGGAGGAGACAGATCCCCCGGGACTGCGCGCTCAGGCTTGGCAGCAGCAAGCATGAAGAAACGACTGGCAAAACACAAGGCTGCCTGCCTGTGCCCGCTCCCTGCTGCGGGGTGGGGGGAGCTCCGCTGCAGCCAAGATCACTGTTGTTCATGCTCAGATGGACCCTGCTGACATGCAGCGTGGTCTTGGGGGATGGTGCCCGTGTTCTACCGTGGACCTGCCTCCTGCTTCGAGTGGCCCCAGTATTCGGAGCATCCTCGGTTCCCACTGATTTCAGCAGCCTGATGTGCTGCAGCTTCAGCTCAGCTCGTGTCGGGGGGATGCTGTGCATCTGCTTGTGCCTGGAGCCTTGCTTGCTGCCGGTTGTACAGCTTGCTTGAACAAGGCGCTCTCTTCTATTGCGGTCCTGTGGTCTTTCTCACTCCCCTCTCGCTAAGCCCAGGGCATCTGTCTGCGTTTCTGTTTCGGATCCCCAGCGGGCTGATGGCTTGCCTCCCTTTGAGGGTGCCCCACTGGTGCAGAGGGGCTCCATAGCACAAACACGTCTTTTATTCCCTGCTGCTGAGAGCTGCCAGGCCTGGCTCTCTTCCCAGAAAGCAGCGCTAGTTTAGAACATAAGCAGCTATTGTCTTAGCCCTGGAGACTGCGATCTGAGCTCTGCTGGTGTTGGGGAGGGGGAGTGAAGAGGGGATACAGCATGCTGAAGGGACTTGAGAAAGGAGCCCAAGGAATACAGGAGATTTGCAGGCTCTTAATTATGCTCATCTCACCAAAAATAATGCGGGTGCCTGCTCCTCCTTTGACATTCGAATCGCTCTTCCACCCTGTCCCTGGGGGCTGCTGTTACAGTTCATGTCTAGCAAAGACTGGGTCCTTTGTCTTGCGCAGGCTGGAGAAGGAAATGGGGGGAAGAGTGGTCCTACAGCGAGGGTCTCCTCCTGGGAGCATGCCCCAGCTGGGACTGGGGTCCCTGGCACTACCCCAGTTGTAGGGGCTGGCACTTGGGACAGCGAGGTGGCTTGGGGCATGGACTCACCCAGCTCTAGCAAGGCGACAAAGTGCCGCACTGCTGGTGAGCGTAGTGTGGTGGGTGGCAGGTGACACCCTCTCCTGTTCCGCTTCCTATCCTAGTAGCTCCTGCCCCTCCCTGAGGGATGCCTGTGGGGGGATTCCGGTGCTGCTTCCCAGGGTTTTCTGTCTGGGGATAAGATGCCAGGGTCCCTGCAGCAGGGGCTGGTGCCAGCTCAGCAACCCCAGGAGGGGACGAGAGCGGCTGTGGAGGACAGCCGTGCGGTACGGCCCAGCCGGGTGTGCTGGCTGCTTAACCACCGCGTCCCTCTGCGTTTCTGAGGTGTGATTGAAGCTGGTGTGGTGTGCGGGAAGGCAGGACCGTGAAGACAGTCTGCTATGAATCTTGAGATTCTGCCTGCATTTGTATTTGAAGAAGTTTAAATTCAGCGCAAGAATAAAGGGATGATTTAGGTGGTAAGTTGTCATCTATTGTGGGGAACTTGTGCAGCAGGGAGAAAACAATGGTTCTCGGTGCCACAGGGACTCGGAGGAGCCAAGGGCTGAGCGGAGGGGGTCTCTGGTCTCGTCCAGTCCCCGAGGCGGCTCGTGGCTCTCCTGCCTTGCTTTGGGTCTCCCTTTTCTGGGGAACAGAAACAGCTCTGCACTTCTGTGCACGGGCCTGATAGACCTGTTCTTATTTTGTGTCTTTGGCTTTGATTTGTTCAGGGTTCAGCCCTGTAATCCAAGGAAAACCGCTCTGCAGGTAAAATTACACATGGGGATAGTTGGGTAAGGGAAGCCCTGAGTCCCTGCCAGATCCTCTAATCAGCCTTGAGTTACAGGGAAGGAGACAAGTTCCTGGAGTGTCTTGTGCTTGTTTTCCCCCTTATGAAGGCAGGGAGGGTGCAAGAGAGCTAATCACAAGGCTATTTCATGAATCATTTGGCCGTGATGAGCCACGCTCAAGAAAGAGGGTTTGAGATGCTGAGTTTTTTTAGCTTAATCTGCTGGAGTGGTGATCCTCTGCTGCTCGGCAGGCTGATGCCTGCAGCCAGCCCAGTCTTGAGTAAACTTTTCCCTGGCTTCAATAAAAATGTTAGTGTAGTAGAGACTCTGCCCTGTGGGTTTTTTCCTTCCCACCCCCACCAGTGCATCCTGGTACCCAACCCACGGCAGCTTCTTAAAAGTGTGTTTGGTGGTGGCACAGAGGGGAAACCTCAAATCCTTGCAAAGCAATTACTGCTAATGAGACACTTCCTACACATCTGGTTCCAATTCTGGCTGTGTTTTGAGGACTGTTCTTCGGAGCTTGGTAGTGGAGGAAGGTGGGAAAATCCCTGCCGCCTCTTCTGCCTTCTGCAGCACCCTCCTCCCAAGGTGGCAGTTGGACTGCTCGTTAACTCCCATCTCGCTTGCCAAACCTAAACAATTAACACACAAAAATTGCACCTCTCTGGGGAAGCTGAATTTCAGTAGCAGCAATTATTAGATGCTGATCGCATGCCAATTGATTGATATGTTTTTGAGAGCGAGTGTAATGTGTTTAATTAGTGTGTAATTGACAAGAGCAGGGATGCTTGGATGCCCCAGACTTAAGAAAATTTTAGAATCAAGTGCTGACTGCAAAGGAAATGGAGAAATTTTCTTTTTTAACGTGCGATTGCTTGGGTTTCTTTGCTTTGTGTGCGGATTGAATGTTTAAAGGGATTGAAACTCTCTCTGGCTGTTCTTTCTCCAGCCCCTTGTCTCGGCCACCGGGTGCGGGAGGCATGGCAGAGGTGCCCGCTGCTGCAGGGCTGAGCTGCCGCCCGCCCGGCTGCCCGCTGCGGCTGGAGGCGGGTGCCAGAGTGCCCCCAGCTTTCGGTGGGACCTTGGCATCCAGGTCCCAAGCTCTTCCAGAGATGCCGCTTTGGCTTTAGGTGAATTCAGTAAGCCCAGACCATAGGGCTTCATCTGCAGTTTCTGACATTCAGATCAGGTCTTTGTTTGAATGCAGATTTGCGTGGGTCCTGGGCCCCTCCGGCTGCTGGTTTTGGCAGCAAGTGCCTTGTTATCTCACTACAGAGCGTGGCCTTGGAGCAGGATGCAGAGAAACAGTAGGGAGGGTCATGGAGAGAGGGATTTCAGGAAGTCTGTGTTGCTTTTGTGCACTGAGCAGCGGGAAGGTGGCGTGGGAACCCTTGGCTTGTTTCCTTGGGAATGAGACAGTCCAACCTGGATCTCACTGGCAGGCTTATCAGGGACGTTAGTGTGAGAGCAAAGAAAACACCAGTGTTGGATTCCTGGGATCCATCAGGGATCCCTCCTGGCCTCTCGGAGCCTGCCCTTCTGGCTCTGCAGGCAGTCCAGGGAGGCTGTGGAGTGTCCTCTGGAGACATTCAAAACCTACCTGGATGTGACTCTCTGCAGCCTGGTGCAGGAGAGCCTGCTTTAGCAGAGGGTTGGATGAGATGATCTCCAGAGGCCCCTTCCAACCCTGACCGTGCTGTGATTCGGTGAATATCCAGCACCTGTGCCCATCACAGTGGGCAGGCAGGAAGATTTGCAGAGGAGACCTCCCACCCTCCTGCGAACCCCGGGGCTGAGCCTGTGTTTAGTTAGCAGTGTCCTTCTGCAAGGCCAGCTCCCAGGGCTGCCTCTTCAGGTTGGGACCTCCCGGCAGGGCTTGCCCAAAGGACAGCTTGCCTTGGTGAGTTCTCCTGACCCGAGCGGCAGGGAAACGGTTTTGGGGTGTGCATTGGTCTGGGTGGCTGGAGAGATAGTTCTGGCCTTGTGACAGCTGTGTTGGGTGACTTGTCCGAGTCGTGTGTTCTCAGTATGGCTTTTCACGACAGAGTGGCTTGGCCGCTGGCAGCAGTAAGCCAACAGGCACGTCCTGGGTGCTCCGGAGGGGTAGGTCCCCTTCGCTGCAGCCAGGGCTGCGCTGGCCTGCGCCCCCCAAGCATGGCACGAACACCTACTCTGCAAAGCTCGGCTGTGCTCCCCGCTCCCAGCGCGGTTCTGTCCAGGGAAGCTTTTCTGCAGTCAAGTGCCTGACCTTGGAACAGAGCCTCCCACTCTCCTTTTTTTTTTTTTTTTTATTTAATGTATAGTAAAATAAACTTATTTTCCCCTTCTTGATGTTAACAGCTGCTTGACTGAGCCACAGCATGCTGAAGGGAAAATCAAAGCCCAGTGAAATATGCTGGAGTTGAAAGGCAGGTCAGGCTCTGGGGTTAACTCATCTCAATTGCACTTTTGTTCTAAAAATGAGAGGGAGAGCGTGTGCACGCTGACGGACTGGCGCGATCTCCCAAGCCTGAGGAAGAGGGGCCCGGAGCCGCGGGGTGGAAGCGCTGCAGGTCAGCATGTGTGGGAAGGGGCTGGGGTGGCTGGGACTCGGTCCAGAGGTGCTGGTGCAGGGCTGTGTGGGTGGGAGGCTGCTGCTGAGCGGAGCGGCCCGGGCTGCCTCCGTGAGTCACAGGCGGCTTCTGGCTCCACGGGGTCAAGTGTTCAGTCTTGCTGTGGCCACGCCAGCCTGAGAGAGTGTGTTTCGAGTCCCTTAACCCTTCTGGGATTCTGTTTCCCACCGGTAGACTAGAGCTAGCATCACTCACAGGGAGAACCAACACTTTTTTTCTACCCAGCCCTCATCCCATGTGCTCCTCCCTGTTCTGCAGCCCTGGCAGCCAGGTGGGATTTGGGCCTGGAGCAGCACTGGTGTCGTCTCTTGTAGTGCTACAAAGCTGCAACTGCCATTTCCTGAGGGCTGCGGCACTGCAGTTGGCAGCTCCGTGTGGGGTTTGGCCAGGCATCTTCATCTTCTCTTTGTCACCTTCTGGTTTTCCCTGACTCTGAAAAGCAGCTGCTGTTACAAACCCAGTGAACATCAGGTTTTGGTATCTGCATATGAAAGCTTCAGTTGCTATTGAACAGGCAGGTGGTGACACTCCGTTATCCCGCACAGAGCCCCAGCTGGACCCCCACACCCCAGCTGAACCTACCTGCAGGGGTACCTTAAAGAAAAGGTGCTGCTTTGGGAATGCCGTGCTTTGGCATGCGGAAAGTGAGCTATTCTGACTTCTGTGTGTGCTGCATACCTCTGCCACAGTTTCTCACTCTGTGGCCTTGGGCATGTTACTTGTCCCATGCATGTTAGATGATGCTTGAATTCCTTGCCAGGACGCGGTGGTGTGACATGGTGCCCTGCCAGGGGGTTTCCTGGGATGCCAGGGCTGCAGTGCTTGTGCCAGCAGCGGAGGGACCTGCCTGCTGCAGGGCTGTTGGGTGAGAAGTGCTGTGTGTACGGTAAATGACGTGCGACCAGGCGTTGCGTGGCAGCTGCTGGCAGGTGGCTGCTGGCATTGTGCCACCGTGCCCGAGGTGAACAGGCTGAGCTGGGTGAGCTGCCTTTACACCCACGCCGCAAGGGCAGGGAACCTCAGGCTGCCCTGTCTTAATGGGAGTGTCCCCCCAAATCCACAACACCTAAAACTGCCTGCATGCTGTTCCCCGCAGTGACTGCCTGTCTCCCACTCAGGCATTTGCATCCTTTCCCTTGGCGAGGGGCAGAGGTGCAGTCAAATCCCCTGAAAACCCCGGTGGGCTTTTGTAGGAAAGCTTTGTAGAAAGCCCAGCCAAGCGTGCTTGTCCCCAGGGCTTCTGTATCTGAACGCTTCAACAAAAGCCCCTGACACCTTCCTGTACCCTGGCAAAATCGAGTCTGTTCTGCTGTCCCAAACACATTGCTGCTGTTCTTGTGCTGCCTTTTCACCTTGACAAGAGGGCTCTGCAGAGGGGCTGCCTTGGCCAGAAAGGGCTCTGCCGCTTCCCCTGGGGTAGCGGAGTAAGAGGAGGGGGGGCCCATTCCCTCCAGCAATCCCTGCTGTCCAGGGTCCCAGAAGAGCCACGTCTGCTGTCAGCTCACAGAAGGACGTGACTGTGGGGCGGCACAATCCACATCACTTCAATTTAGAGGCATCGGAGAGAAGAAAAGAAGGGAGCACCGCATTCCTGCAGCCAGGCACTGATAGTTCATCTGCACCAGGGCTGGCCATGGAGTCTTGGCTTTCATTTCTTTCTTCCTCTTTTTACAAATTAAAATCCCCAAGTAGCTGTGCTGTTCTGGGATATATTTAAGCTGGTTTTCTCCTTTTCCTTTCTTCTCTGCATCTCCCAACAGGTTATAGCTGAGAGGGCTCCTGGTTGCCAATGGAGAAGGCTGCACGTCACTTCCTTGGCATGGGGCCGTCTCCAGCCCTCAATGCTCACTTTGTTTTTCCCCTAATAGTCTCAGTGAGCTGTCAGGACTCTTCACAGTGTCACATTACCCATGTCCCACAGTCCATTGTGGGAGCTGCTGCTAACGTGGCATGCAGAGCACGTGGGAGGCCTCAGCCCGGGTGCTGGGGCAGCGGGTGAGGCTCTCTGTTCCAGCTGCTTCCTTGTCTTCCTCCTGCTCAGTTTCCTCTGCTGTGTGGCCCAGCACGCTCAGTCGCCCACTTCCATCCCCTGCATCCCACCCATCTGGCCGTGCTTCCCCTGGGGCTCCACACCTGTCCTCTTTCAGCAGCCTCTGAGCCCCCGGCCTGAGAAGGGCACACAAGCAGCACCACTTGCTCCAAACTCCACCCTGCTCTTAAATATCTGGTAGCTGTTGTGTGGGCCTGGGAGGGGGCAGAGTGGGCTGGGTGGAGTAGAAAAGAGGGGTTAAGGGTTGCATTTCACACTAGGAGATACCCATGTCCTGGTGGGACAAGGACCTGGATGTGAGGACAGCTCCTAATGCTGTAGGTGCCTAGAATGAAAGTTGCAACGGTTACAGGACTTCAGTAGATCACTTGGCGGACAAATAAGCCATGCTCAATAACAACTATTGAAACGCTCAGCTGTTTGACTGTTAACCTTCTCTTTCATCATGTGAGTTGGGAACCTCCTTTCATCTTGTGCTCTGGTTCCCTAGACTTCAAAAGTAATTCTGGCCCAGGTGATGCATTTGGATAGGAGGTATCAAGCTGTGATGGTAAAGGATGTGCCCCTTTGAGTTGGATGGGAAACATCTGGTCCCTGGGAGCCTGCATTGGGAACTTGGCATGGCTGTGGATAGCTCAGCTCCTGGACGTTTCCAAATTGTGCACTTTGTTTCAGAAAATCATGTATTGGCGAGGCAACCCGTGAAGTTTAACAGTTAATGCATGTTGGCTCCCGAGCCTTTGGCTGCACTTGTTAGTTTCTCCGGGACCTCCTTTAGCCATCCTTGTAAGGCAGGAGTGCAGCCTTCTCCGTGGATCAGATCAACCGTGATATCTAATCCAGCGTGCTTGTGCTGTGTGGCTGATGTCAGCGGTTAGTGCTGAGGTGTTCCTGATGGGTTTTTTTATTGTCATTTGCATGTATTTAGTGTTACGGTTCTGGGGCTCTCTGTTTCTCCCTTCTTTTGCTGTGCGTGATTTAGGCTGTTGCAGTGTGCAATATCATCAGTGACATCAGGATCCTGCTGTTTTCTGGCTCTCTGCAGATCTGGGAGCCCATTGTCCCATGAACACGGATTTAAATCAATGGGTTTAGAAGTCGGAGATGGAAATAAACTCAGAGGGGACAAGCAATGCTCCTGAAATGAGGGTTTCTACTGGAAGAATCGGGGTTTTACTGGGGAAACAGCGTGTTCCTGTGTTGCAAACAAAGGTGGCAGTGCTGGTCGTACTGCCCCCTCAGCACCCAGCCCCGGGCTGTGTGTGGGTCTCTGGAGGCACAGTTGGGGTGGCTGGGCCACCTCTCGGGGCCTGCCACGTGTGGCAAAAATGCCCACATCTGCTACCTGTGAGCTGCTGTTTTTCTCCTGCTTCTTCTGTATGCGATGTAGGAACGCTGGGCCAGGGATAGGGAATTCCTCCCCAGGATACAGGTGCCAGCCACCTGGCCACCATGGGGTGATTTGGGAGCTAGTGCCTGTCTGATGCTGCCTCGAAAGGGATGGAGGAGACAGCTGGAAGCTGCCCCAGGTGGTATCAATAGCGGAGCGCTGGAGGAGGGGGGTTGGGGGAGGGTAGGAAAGCTTTGGGTTAGCTGCCTTGTTTTCTTGTTTCTAACTGTTTTGTTCTCTCCTTTTTCTCCCTGCCCCTCCCCTGCTTTCTAAAGAACATAGGAAGCTTCTTGCTGGTAAGTGGTGGTGTGTCATGCAAAAAATTACCATTTTTTCCATCCACCATCAGACTCGCTGACTAGTCCATGTCATTCTTCCATCCACCCAGGATGTGCTAGAGCAATAGAAACCTTCTGGAGGTGGGTACAGGCACACCCGTCCACATGGCCTTCTGGCTGCAGAGTGTGCGCTCACCTCAAAGGAAGCTATTGCTTTTAGATCACAGTTTGAAGAACTGCTTTCCCCTGAGCCTCCACGTTGCTCAGCCTGACATTGTTGCCTGGACTCAATTGGATTGCCACTGTCCTTGCACAAAGCAAGAGACAGCTGCTGCAGCACCAAGCCTCTGGAGTGCTGTGGGTGCGAAACTGTGATCTAAGGACACTTTTCACTTAGTGCTTGCCTCATTTCCAACTCCATCCTCAGCCTCTCACCTTCTGCTTCCTGGGGAGGGTGGGGGGAGAGCGCTGCCCCAGCTCACACTGGAGGTAAAAGGGATGGGCTTGCCTGTTGACCTGGCCTGGGGGTTTTCTGGCACCTGCTGCACGTGATGCAATTAATGAAGGAGGGCAAAGCATTGCTGCCAGCAGGGTGAGAGCAGGGGCTATGTGCGCCCCCCATTCTGGCTCAGCTGTGAAGCTGCAGGTGTGGGCAAACATGCCACAGACAATTCTTCTGGGTGTCTTTCTAGCAAAAGCAAGTGAAGTGTGGGTATGGGTCAAAGCCCATAAGGTGTTCTGTCCCTCCTGTCCCTGCTCCTCTGGTTCCCTCACCTCACCTGCCCTGCACCGTGTCAGCAGCAGCCCCAGCTGTCATCCACAGGGACAGTTGTTTCAAACAGTGAATCCCAGTCATTAAAACAAACCATGTGTGTGCCCTGGCTGATGAGAGCAGCCCTTAGCGGGTGAGGGAAGGGCATGCAGTGTACATGGCTGCAGGCTGGCTGGGTGCCCACTTCCCTGTGATCCCTGGTGCTGGGAATCCTGGCATCCCGGGAGCCTCATGGCCAGCTCTTTTGTTTGGTGGCTGTGGATACAGAGCGTATTTAAGGAAGGTGTTTGGCATGTGGTTGGGACTGGCAGTTCTTCTCATGCCCTATCCCTGTATGCACGAACCTCTGTGGACATCAGTTGGTTGCAGGGGTGGCTCGGGCTGGAGGACAGCCTCCCAGTGCTACTGCTGCCCCTCTCCAGCGTGCCCGAGCAGCTGCCCTGCTGTGGCGCGAGGTCCCAGGTCCTTGTTTGCCGTGGACATGCTTGGGTGTAGAGGCATCAAAACGCTTCTCTGTGCCAGCTTTGACTTCGGGGTGCTCTTCTGCCCACACTGTGCTCATCTTGAGACTTTTAGGTTCACTGCTGACCCATGTAGGTAGCTGTGTAAGCAGCTGGCTTTTTGGGGTGGGATGAGACAGAGCCTTGGCAGCTCAGCTAGCCTTGCTCTGGGCATTGTGGCTGGCTGCCTCAAATCCCTCCGAACCGAGGAAAAGGGAGTTACACCAGGCCTGGACCAGCTGAGGCTGGTGAGCTGTTTAAAACTATTGCTGCTGTATTTCCTCCCTGTTTTGTGCCCCTCATTATGTATAATATATGGGCCACACTGTGCAGATCGGGAGGGGGGTAGGCTGAGGGTTTGCTTGGAACTGTGCCCTTCCTGCAAAGGTGCTGGAGAGGGACGTAAAAGTTTTATTGAAAGCTGCCTGCTCCTGGCCTGGATCCTGGGCCTCTCTGCGTCCAGGAGCAAGGAGGGAAGCTATCCGAGCCGACAGCATCCCCTGCCGGATGATGCTTCCTGTGCCTCTCGGCCCTGGGATGCGTTAACCGCGTTTTTCCCGGTGGGAGAGTGTTCTGCTCTCCCTCTGCGTGCGGGCGCTGCTGCCAGCAGCCCCACCGACTGGATGCTGGATGCTGTTCCCTGCTTGCAACGCTGGCACAAAAATTTTACCTTCAGCTGCGCCTGGTTGACGGCGCAGTGGCTGGATGCCGCCTGCTTCTGGCTCTCCAGACAGCAGGTGAGCAGGAGAAAAAGGGTCTGTGTTCCTGGGGCTGCCCACTCCCCGTTGCTGTGTCTCCATCCAGCACACCTCTGTGTGCTGGATGCATCTCATGCACGCCACGTGCCTGTGAGCAAGCTGCGAGCAGGACCGCAGTTGATCAGGGGAGAGGGTGTCCTTTTCTTTCCGCTCCTTCATAGGCTCTTGCTGCTCCTGCCTTCCCAGTCCACCTGGAGCAGTTGCCCACTTCCCCTGAGGGCCTGTGCAAGCACACATTTTTGCTGGGTGTTTCCTTTCTAGTGATGTGCTTGAGCTCTCGTCACCTTGCTGCGTAGCTCAGGAGGTATCGCTCTCCCCCAGGAACCAGGCTGCGCAGGGTCTGTCCAAGCAGCACCACAGCAGAGCTGGGCGATGGGCCGCCTGTCTCCCTCTGCAGGAGGGGACGATGCGGCCGCCTCTCGCTCTGCGGTGAGTCTGGCTCTGTGCGTTCCCAGGAGGTCTGTCTTGCACTGCTCCGTGGCTCTTGTGGTTTGTCTGCTTTCTGGGAAGTGGTTAACAAAGCTCTGCTGCACCAGACAGCTTGGACCGGGGCCCGGGATTGATGCTTTTTTCTGCAGTGGGTGCCGGACGCAGCCACGACCGGGCGCCTGCCTCGGAGCTGCTCGCAGGGAGCCCCGCACGCTGCCTCCACGGCGGGCGCTGGTGCTGACTGGCACCGAGCTGCATCACCCAGCGGTGCGGGTGCAATATCTAGCCCTTGCAGGCTTTCTTGTGTCCGGGCTGACTTGTGGGAGAGGTGCGGTGAGAACATTTGGCTGGTGTAACTCGGCTCCAGGCCCAGGGTTGGAGCAGGGTGAGGCCTCCGGCTGAACTGGGGGCAAACCCGCTGCTCCTGGCCGGGAGGAGGTGGCAGAGAGGTGCTGGGTGCCCTGTGGCATGGTGTTCAGCTTCTGCTCTCTAGAGCAGCTCTGGGTGAAGACTGACAGGCCCTCTCCTCAATATTGCTGCCAGCACTCCCTCTGCCTGCAGCACATTGTACAGCTGGCACGGTCCAGGCATGCTGCTGCTGTCAGCATGGCTCACCTTTGCTCAGGGTCTGTGCTGGCCATTCCTGCATCACCCCACCACCGCTGCTCGTTGAGCGTTGTTCTGGGTGGGTAGGAATTTGAGGTGTTCTAGTGAGGTGCTTCTGCTTTCGCACTCTCTGCATGCCTGGTTCTCACTAGCATCATGTTGTGCTCTGCTGATGTGGTTGTAGGATTCTGAGGTTACTGGCAGTACCCTAACTCCTGCCCGTGCTGCTCTTTTGAGCAGACCTGGTATGAGACATACCCCACCCCTGGTGCTAAAGAATGTCATTCATAGTCTGGAAGCACTCCGGTGGCAGCTGCTTTCTCGGTGGGAAGGTATCCAGCGTGCCAGGGATACGTGCTAATTTTATCTTGCTGTGTGTTTGCTCCAGAAATGTGCTGTAGGTTTGTTTCATCATTTGTTTTCTACTGTTTTTTCCTATTTGCACCCCCCCACGTTATCGTATCCTTGAGGAACTCTGCTACACCAGCTGATCCTCACGCCCCCTTGCAGATGAACAAGTTTACATCAGCTTGCAAAGCAGCTGGTGTATGTTTGGAAGCGGGTTGGCAGAAGTGACATCTCGCAGCTCAGCCAACTTGATCAGCACGCGGAGAGGCTGAAGGGCTTGGGCGGTTTGCTCTAGCCACTCCAGTAGTTAGGCAAGGCTCTTCCTCTGGCGGAGGGAGTTGATGCTGTCTCGGGGAGGCAGTAGCCACAGGACAACGTAAGTTCAGGGCAGACTGAAGTGGCTGAACGGTCTGTTTGTCCCCCAGCAAGGGAGAGGCTTGCCTTCCTCGTCAGTCTCGCGCTGCTGTAGCATCATCCCCGCCGCGCCGGTGCTGCCGGCAGCCGCTGGGCTCCCCTGGCAGCGCGGCGGGGCTGGCGAGGGCGGCAGGTGGCGGTGTGAGCCCGCCGGAGGAGCCGGGCCGGCTGCACCCAGCCTCTGCGGCCGCGGGCTCGGAGCTGTAGTGCGGCACCCCCCGAGCGTCCGGAGATCGCAGGGGGACAGACTCGAGGGGGCCCTTGTCCCAGCATCGCCCTGGCTCGGCTGTTCTCGGTGTCGCCCCTGAAGGGCAGTCCTGCGGCGGGCAGCAGTGCGGGCAGCGCGGCTGCAGGGAGCCACCGGGGAGGGAGGCGGTGGCTGCTGAAGGCGTGAAATCCCTGGCTGGGTGCCTTGGTCTGGAAAGTCCTCTGGGGCTGGGGGTTCAAGCCCGGCTGCCCCATTTGGAGCCTGCAAGTTGGGCTCTCGGGGGGTGGGGAGTCAGGGCCAGGAGCACGGGGGCCTGCAGCAGCCCAGCAGCTCGAGTGAGCAGTCACCTGGGGTGGCAGTTTGCAAAGGCAGAGGGTGACAGGGCTGGGCAAAGGGGGCTTGGGCTCCTGTGGCTCAGCACTGAGATGTGTCACCTCCCTCCTCTGGGTTGCTTTTGCTTTGCTGTGTGTGTGCTTTTGGGGAGCAGCTGTGTACTTTTAGATCTGGACACCAAGTTCTGCATGCAAACCTTCTGGGGGGGGTATGTTTTTTTTTTAAGGAGGGAAGGCAGAAACATCGTAAACCCCAGTCACCATCACATATGGGTGGCTAGGTGGAAGAGGTGTGGGGGTTGTGCAGTGCGTGTGGGGGGACATCTGTTAATGGGGGGGGGACACACACACACTGTATTTGCAGCATGTGCACAGGCTGTGGTGTGCAGACCACCTGCTTGGAGAAGGGTCAGCAGTTCTGGGAGAGGGTGATCTGTATTCCCTGGGGCACACACATGTGGCCCATTCCATGCTCAGGCATCCCCAAGCACATCTGGAAGACAGCTGCATGGTCCAGTGTTGCACGGTAGGAGGGGTCTGTTTCAGGACAAAGTCATTAAGTGGGGAAGCCCTGCTTTTCAGAAGAGGCAGCCAGGCACCCCTTGTCTGGCAGCGCCTGGCACAGCTGTTTATTAGCGATGGTGTGAATTAACGCCCCTTTCCACTCCCGGCACACGCACCAACCTAGCCATGAGGCTGGCCACCCCAGCCCCATATCCCACGCTCGCTCCCCCGTCTCCCGTTGATAGGGTTTAAAAGCTCCTTATTTCCAAGTGCTGCTCAGCAGGAGTCAAGCTGGGTCCTGCCAAGTGTTAAATGAAATAATTAAAATCCCCACTTTCTCCCCCTCCTGCTCCTTTCTCCCTAATGCTGGTAATTAGCCTGTAAAACTGCAGGAGGGAATGAGGAAGGGAGAATGTGCAAATGCCTTCTGCAGGCTCCCTCCTCCTCCTCCTCCTCCTTCTCCCCCTCCTCTTCCTCCTCCTCACCCTCCCCAGAGGAAGCACAAAATGGCTCTCTAGGCATTGGGTGCTGTCAGATAAATCCCAATTAGCTCCCTGCCAAACAGGATTAGCAAGAAGGGAACCAGGTGGGGAATCAGCCTGGCAACAGCAGGAGCTGGGGGGGGCTTCTGCAAGGTCTCTAGCTCAGTGAGGAGGGAGAGATTGACAGCTGTCAGTCAGTTCCCAACGTAGCACTGATTTTTGATGTTGCAGGCTGGTATCTGGCATCTGGTAGGCAGAAATGGGGAGGTAAAAGAAATGAAACTGGTGGTTCCTGTTGGTGTTATCTCTTCCCAAGTAATGGGTGGCTTGAGGGCGCAGAGTCCCATGAGGTGCCCATGAGCCCCCCGTCGGAGGGCAGCGTAGAGATGCAGGGCAGCGTGCATGGGTCGTGCTGCTCCCAGTGCCAATGTGCCATACGCATCTCCTGCCAGCTCAGAAGCGAGAGGGTGAAACTACCGTCCTGCCACACTAAGCACAGCCAGCTGCACCCAGCCCAGCCCCTTCTGCCCGTTTGCTGCATTTTGGCAGCAGCTACAACATCCTCACTGTGAAAGCCCAGAAATAAACCCATTGATGGCACCAGGGTTTAAACTGGCTGGTGACCACATGGAGGCCTTAATGCACTGAACACTTTCATTTAGAAAACTGGGCAGGGAGGAATATGGATGAGCTCAAAGATAATGTTTTCTTGCCTCTAGTAGAGGAATAGCAGCTGTGTCTGAGGGTGTTAAATTAGCTGGCTGTCCCCTGTCCTGGCAGATGTGGTGACTTTCTGCCTCTTGCTCCCTGCTGGGGCTGGCCCTCCTCTGAACACCTGCAGCCCTAGCCAGGCAGCTCCCAGTCCCCAGGAGGAGGAAGGGGAGAAAGTCAGCACAGGTGTGCAGCATTGCTCGGAGTGGGGATGGTGGCTCGGAGTGGGGCCTCAGCGTGGCTGAGGGATGGGTCCCCTCTGCCCAGGGCTGGCCAGGCTGGGCTGTCCCAGTGCGGACTGAGCCGGACGTAGAGGTACCAGGGGGACCAAGCTGTCCCAATGCCTCAGGTGCCTCTGGCTCATGCACAGCCACCCCTTTCCACTTCACCTGGAGCTGGTGGTGTGCATTTGGTGCTGCTGGGCTCGCTGGCTAGCCCTTCTGAGCTGCTCACTTCTGAGCCAAAGGTGGGTTTTATGTTCTCTTCGCCTTGTCAGGTCTTGCTGTGTTTTCCTGCCTGGTCCTTCATGCACTGGTGTCAGAAGTGTAGAGGGAAGGGCTGTGTGGTGGGCACGGTCAGCAGAGGGAGTGGTGGTGGGGGAGACCGACTCTCCCTTCATGCTGTGGCTGGCACAAAAGGATGCGGGCATTTGTGAAATGCCGCAGCCGTACAGGGGTGTCTACCTGCAGCTAGCTCTGGGAACAGGGTGAGGGGACAATAACAGACAAAAACCAATGACCTGCAAGTCGAACAAGACAAGTGTGATGTCTCCCCAGTGCAACTGGCTCTTCTGATTATAAAGTCTCATCGGAAAGACTTTGCAGGGCTGAAAAGGTGCAAGTGTTTGTCTTTTCCAAGAGAGTGATGCGCTGATCTGCCCACGCTGGAGTTTGAACCTGCCTCTTCCAGGACACAAAGGCTGTTTAGATCTGAGGCAGTGCTGCCCCTAAAAGTGGCCCCCAAATGGCTGGAGGGGACGGAGTCCTTGCAGACCTGGGAAGAAAGGGAGGACTGTGCGGTGGCTGATTTGCATGTGAAAACACGCTTGCATCGCTTGCAGGAGGATGCAAATGTCCTCGCTTCCCTCTGGGGATTTTTTCTTTCTTTATTCGAAGCCAAGCCTCTGGCCTTAGCCTGCATGTGCTGGAATTGCCAGGGGAGCATGGCTCTGAAGTCCTACCTGGGGGTAGTTCTTCTGGTATGTTGTTGTGGTATGTTCAGGAGCAAGCCAGGAGGTGAGAAGGATGCTTCTGGGCCAGTGTCAGTGTGACAGTGCTCTGGTGAAGGCATTGGACAGGAGTTTGGCACCTGTGTCCCAGGGCAGAGTGGAAAGATGCAGGACCAGGCAGAGCAGAAGGACCAGGCCAAGCTGGCCACATGGTGACCAGGCAGAGGAGAGGGCCAGGGCACTCTGCTTTCTTTTTGGGAAGGTCTTGGCTTCTTGTGTGATGCTCTAGAAACTCCCAGGGGGCTGTAGTAGCTGGGGAGGATACTAGGAACAGGGCAGTAGTGGCAGGAACTTGAGCTTACCCTTTGAGAGGAAAATACTGGGTTGGAGGGGTGGGGGCTCTGTGTTCGGTGAGGTTAGAGGTCTGTATCCAGTTGCTGAGGTGCTCCAACCTGCTCAGCCAGCCCTCGTGCTTCATCCCTGGTGAAGGGAGGGGTGTTGTGCCACGTCCCAGGAGGCAGCCCCATGGCTCCTCAGCCAGCACCAGAGGCCCTTTCCCACCTGGTTCAGCAGTGCTCTCCCTGGCAGAGGGCTTTGCTTGTGAGGGGGCTCCTGAGATGTGTTCCTGGCAGGGGTCTGCTGGGGAGAGAGGGTTTGGCAGAGTGTTTCCCACTGAACCCTTGTAGTACTTGGGCTTTTTGCAGCCCCTGCTTGTGTTGGGGCTGCCTTACTGCTTGGACATGAGGCCATCAGGCACCCTGTTCATGTGGGCTCTCCTCCTGTCAGGGTGGTTAGGATGCAGCCCATGCCTCACAGCAAGCTGGGTTCATGTTCTGCAAGTCCCTGGGAGGAGAGGGAGTGATGCAGGTTTAAAGAGGAGCAATGTCTGGGACGTGACTTGGATTTCTTTCCTCCTTTCTCCATTTTTCTTCTTCCCTGTACTGCTCTTGGCAAGTTGCATCTGTGGTGTTGGGACACCCAGGATGCTCCCAGCCCACGTCTCCAGCAGAGGAACAGCGTGGCTTTGTGGTGCAGCTGTAGGGCAGCTTGTGCCAATCCCACAAGGAGACGCGGCAACCTGCTGACTCGTGGTGCCTGAGATGCCCTGCTAAAGGACCACCCAGTCTTCTCTGCATCTCCTCGATGGAGCGGAGAGTGGGTGGATTCAGCTTTGGTGTTTGTGTCCCAGGGGCTCCAGGCGAATTGCCAAGGTGAGGGAGGGAGGGGCAGCACAGCTAGAGCAGGTCGGGACTGGGAGGGGTACATGCTGCCAGCAAGGGTAATTCTCCCATCTCAAGTTGTTGTTGTCTTTGGGAGGAGTGGGTTGTGGGAAGGCTGCTTGTCCATCCAGCTGGGCACCTCCCTGGGCGAGAGAGGAGGAGGAGACCCCCTGCAGCGAGTGTCACTGGCAGGCCAGTTGTACCAGCATCGCATGGAGGCACAGCACCCCGCTGGTGGTGGGAGAGGAGAGGGGGGCCGAGCAGCCAGGTGAGGTGGTGGTGGCTGCTGGCAGTGGCTGGGGGGAAGCTGTGCTTCCCTTCCTGGCTGCAGCAGCTGCCTGGTCGGTGCCGAGCAGGGGGAGACAGGAGGAACTTAAAGCGAGCTTCTCTGCAATGAGCTTCCCAGTTTTGATCACAGCCGGGTTACCCACTGCCACGTCTCCACAGTGCTCGTCTTGCCCTACAAGCACAGAACGAGTGCACAGTGCTCATCTTGCCCTACAAGCACAGAACGAGTGCACAGTGCTCATCTTGCCCTGCAAGCATGGGATGGGTGTTTGAGGACTCCTTCCTTGCTTTGCACGATGCAACAGGGTACAAACAGTCCCTCCGCCGTGCCTGGGGGACAGGGAGGGCCTCCTGTCCCATGGCTTGGATGATAAACCAGACTCTGAAACTGCAGAACTGTGTATAATCAGCCCAGACTTTGTGTTCAGGTGGCTCTGTAACTGGAGGGCCTTCCTCTTGCAGGGTTTTGTTTGTAGTCTCCAGAGTTGCTTTATTCCTCTGTGGTGAGGAAGAGCTCAGCTAGTTTGCTAAGGACAACGGTGCCTTAGAAATGAGGTGGCAAGTCATGGCGCTCTGGATGCGTGGTACTGCGGGCAGGGGAACGGCTTGCTGGGAGCCGTGTGTTTTGCCAGGGGTGCCGTCTCACTAGAGACAGGTCTTCAGCCTGGAGAGGGGCTGAGGGGAGCAGGTGTGGAGTGGGGTCCCAGGGAGCCTTGGGTGCCAGGTATCGCTGCCTTTGGGAGTGCTTGGGCTGTAGCTGCTGCCCTGCCATTCGCTCTTGCCCCGTTGCTGGACCTTCACTCAAGAAATCTGGCTTTTGGCCCTGACCTCCCTCTGGCTTTCAGCCCAGATCTCCTCTTGGCAGCTTTCCTGTCCTTGCTGGCAGCATCCCACCTCAGGGAAGCAGCGACTCAAGGCTTCTGGCTTCCTGGGGGAAGGGTACGCAGGTAGGCAAGGAAGGGAGCAGCACAGCTTGATGGTGCACGCGTGTCCCAGCACTTCACCCCTCCGTGCTCCCTGCCCCCCATCCAGCTGGTGTGCCAGCACCGGCCCGCAGCGGGTCCCGACTCAGCGGGGTCCCTGCGGTTGCAGCCCCCGTCCGGCTCCCCCGGTGTTTTGGGGTGGGGCTGCCCCCGGTCCGTGGGGTGTGCTGGGCCGTGCCTCCCACCCTCTGGATCAAATATCCTAGAAAACGGCAAGAAGGGGCTGCTCCTGCCCCTCTGCGTGGCTCTGCTGGCCCAGGGGGTCTCGGCCCCCGCGGGAAGCCCCTGGAAGGAGGGGCGGGGGGGTTAATGCTGGGGAGCGCGTGCGGACTTTCCCCGCCTTTCAGCATCTCGAGTGGGCGAATGGGGCAGGCGGGGCGGGGATGCGGCGGGGCGATGAGCTTTCCCCCCCCCGGGGGTGGGGTGGGGGGTGCCCGGAGCCGCCGCCCCCCCCCCCCCCCCCGCCCTGCCTGCGCAGAGGTCCCGGGGGAGCCGGGGCAGCGCGACCCCGCCGCCTCCTGCTCTTTGTCTGCGCCGCGCCCGTTCGCCTTCGCCTCCCCTTTGTTGGCCGGCGGGGCAGGGGCTCGCCCCCCCCAGCCCCACCCCGCTTCCCGGAGCCGAGGGGGCGGGCGGGAGCCCCGCTGCCGGCGCAGGGCGGGGGGCTGCCGGGCCCCGCGGGGCAGAGGAGCGGGCGGGGAAACTTCAGGGCGTGGGGTGGGCGCTCGGCGGCCGCGCCGGCTCCTCTCCCCTCCGTGCTCTGTTGTCTCGGCGTGGGGCCGCGGGTGCTGGCACGGGGGTTCCGAGCTGCCTCGCTGGCTGCGCCCACCCACTCGCCCACCCACCCACCCACCCAGGCAAGGGTGGCCGCCGCTCCCGTCGCTATCCGAGCGTCTGTGCCGCCTCTCCATGCCGGGCTCCGCCGGGAGCTGGAACCTCTCCGGGAAGGACTGGCATGTCCCAGCGGCGTGAGGGGAGCTGCCCTGCTGCGGCGGCCGCCGTGGCGGTGACGGGGCCGGTGCCCGTGCTGGGTAGCGTTGCTCTTTGCCGGCGAGACAGCGGCTCGCCGAGCGGGGGAAGCCGGGCTGCGGCTCCTTGCTCATGGGAGGGCTGGGAGGGTGCTGGGGAGCTGGCGCCTGGCTGGGCTGAGCGGCGGCAGCGGCGGGGGAGCGCTGGGCACCGGCTGCCCCGGAGGAGAGCGCAGCGGAGCAGGGATGGATGCGCAGCGGCGGTGAAAGGAGCCTTGGCGTGGAAGAGGGAACGGCAGCCCTCAGCCGGGGCGGGGGCCGACTGAGCAGCGCTGGGCTGCTCCCGGTGCCGAGGACCTGTCCCGGAGGGGTCAGCAGCCGGTGGGCGTGGGAGTGCCTGCCCCGGAGCAGCCGCCGGAGGAGACGCCAGGACCGCCGGGGAAGCTCAGTGTTGCTGGAGCGCGGTGGTACGGAGCCTGAGCGGGGAGCTGAGCGGCTGCCGGGGTGCTGAGACCTCCCCTCCCATCCCCGCCGAGAGGGCACGGGGGTTGCCGAGGCTGCGAGCCTGGGAGGGGTCCCATGCCCGCACCCCTGACACCGTCTCTGTCCCAGCCCTGCACTCGGGAGCCAGCCGGTGTTGGTGCTGCGGCAGCGCCCACCGTGCCCACGCCGGTAGCAGCTTGTCCCAGTGCCGCTGGGCTTGGCCACGGAACTTGAGCGCGTAGCACTTTTGCCTGGGGTTGTTCAGGTTGCTTTCTGCGGGCGGCTGTGGATTGACACCTCCTGTGCTGGAATAGGGATTATTGCGCACCAGACTGTGCGTGTGTCCCCCTGGGGTGGGCTTGGACCAGACCCCTAGGCTGTGCCTCTGAGATGGCAGATGTGGGGACAAACTCTTGCTCCTGAAGGTGCCCCCGGCCTGCCCTGCCCTCCTGCAAGCAGAGGATGGGAACTTCTGGAAAAACTTAAGTCTTGCAGCTGCCAAAGACGACCAGGGAGGGAAGGAAGAGGGACCCATGTGAGCCTTGTGGCTACTCTGCCTTGGATGGGTCGGTGGCGGGTTGAGCTTTGGCCCGCAGCGTGACAGCTGAGCATGACGGCTTGCCAGTACCCCATGGCTCCGGGGGCCTTGGAGCGGGACCGTATGTACCAGCACAAGGTCTCCTTGGTGGTGCGGTATTTCATGATCCCATGCAACATCTGCCTCATCCTCCTGGCCACCTCGACGCTGGGATTTGCTGTGCTGCTCTTCCTCAACAACTGTAGGTGTCCCTGGGCACGTGGGAGGAGCAGGGGAGGGAGAGGCAAGGGTTAGGTCAGCTGGCATAACGGGGCTCTGGCTGGGGACAGCCCTCCCGATGCTGCCAGCCGCCGGCTGGGCTTCGCCCTGCGCCCGGGCCCTCATTGCTTGACCGCTGCCGCCTGGGGAGAAGCTGGGGAGGCAACAGCCTGTTCTGCAGCTCTGCCCCCACTTTTCCCTGAGGTGATGTTGGTCCAGAGCTGCAGAGTGAAGCTGTGAAGGCGGGCGTGCATGGGCCAGCCCCAGCTCCCCACCATGCATGATGCACTTGTGCTCTCAGCCACACCAGCACCCTCTGTGTCCCACGTTGCGTTCCCCACCTCCCGAAATACTGTGTGTCCTGATCTGCTGCTTGAGGTCTGAGGGTGAGTGATGCTTCTGAGGGGATGCAGTGCATCTGTTTGCAAGGTGGGGATCTCAGCAGGGCTGTGTGGGAGGTGAGGGGCAAACGATGGGCTCCTGTGAGTCCTGCCCTGGCCAGGGGCTGCTTCTGCTGCCTTGTTACAAGCAAACTGCTGAACTGTGGGACCCTGTCACTGTATGGGATGGGTGGGAGGTGTGTCTCCTAGGCTGCTGCAGGATCCTTGCTCTATATGCTCTCTTGCTCTGAAGAATCAGCAGAGGGTTGGAGCAAGACAGAGGAGTTTTCCCTGTGGTTAGGCTGTTGGTTTGATCCCTGGTGTGGCTGAGTAGATTGCACACTTGGGTGTGGGTACATCCATGTATTGCCAGCTCCTGTAGAGGAAGACTCCATTGTGCAGCAGTGTCTTTGACCTCCTTGATGCTGGGAAGTGCTGAACACCTGCTGTGAGAAAAACCTTTAGAGGGCAGGCAAATCCTCCAGCCTAGCTTTAGGATGCACTGTTTCCCTTGGAGTGTGCATGGTTAGACAAAAAGCTGTGTAAAACTGTAAAACACACAAATGCATTTGAAAATCACTGGTGGGAGCATGGCCCAGGCGATGGTAGGGGGAGAGCCTGGCCTGTAGGAAGTGATGTGCTCTTTGCTACAACCTGGCTTTGTGACCCTGGGCACATTGCTTAATAGAGAGCAGAGCCCAGTTTGACACTGGCTTTGGGATGTTTCCCACTCAGAATGGCAGGGTCTGTGGAGCCTGTGTAGAGCTCATCCCCCTGCTTTATCAGAAGTTACCCAAATGTAGAGGGCTGGATGGTGGTGAGGCTGTGCCACCTTGCTCTGGGACCTGTGGTCATGTCCCTGGGAGCTTTCACCTTCTGCTGCCCCAGGTTCCCCCTTTCTCCCACCTTTGCCTTCTTGCCTTGGAGACTGCAGCGTTCCCGGCTGCTGTCCTGCTCAACCCAAATGACTTGGTGGGTCCGTGCCTGGGTGGGCGCGTGTGTGAGAGGTGATAGGCAGCACGATTTG
This sequence comes from Falco punctatus, assembly GCF_963210335.1. Classification (NCBI taxonomy): domain Eukaryota; kingdom Metazoa; phylum Chordata; class Aves; order Falconiformes; family Falconidae; genus Falco; species Falco punctatus. Next base: position 104,794,147 of record NC_137582.1, read on the forward strand.
CATCGCAGCCCTGGTGAAATGGCACACGACGGGCCGAGGCAGGCCCCAGCCCTGCCAGGCAGAAGAGGGCTGCTGCCAGATCGTAAGCCAGAGATGCTCCATTGATACAAGTAGGAGAGCTGGGGCTCGTGGCTCCTGTTCCTGCTGCTTCCTTCTTGCTGCAGGACCTCCCTGGAATTCCCTGGGAGTTGGTGCCTGCTTGTGCAGGGCATGTGTGCCAAAGGGATGAAGTGCTGGCCGAAATGCTGCTGGGGAGCTGTGGATAGAGGTGTAGAGGGAGGAGGGGTGGGGGGGCAGAGGCACGAGAGTGTGCAAAAGGGAACTGCTATAGCCCTGTGTTTTCTGTTTCTTTGCAGACAAGCCCAATAGTTATTTTACTCAGACGCCACCGACGCCACGAGATGGTAAGTACACCGTGACTTGCTGGAGCTCGGTTTCTGTGCTCAGGATGCACTTAAGAGCAAATCACTTGAGCCTCTCGTGCTTCCGCAGCTGGTGGTGGAGCGGTGCCTCCTGACCCAGTGATCTATTTTGCAGCTGACTGGCGGCTCTCTGTGCCCGGAGCAGCACTGCATCGTGCCCTTGCCCCTGCCCGGGGGATGCAGGAGCGTGGCCCTCTGGGGTGAGGAGCCAGGGCAGAGCAACTGTCCCTCTTTGCTCCCTGGGAGGCACAGCAGCCCCTTCTCTGCAGAGGGTTGCCTTGACGGCTGCAGTGAAGGGCTGGAAAAGGAGATGGGATCTTCCATGTGCTCCAGCAGTTTGCTGGTTCATCTGTTGAGGCTGTGGAAGGGAGGGACTGGAGAAAGGGATCTTAAAAGCAGAAGTGTTGAATCTGGTGGCTATTCTGTGTTTGTCCCTGAAGGGTCTTCTTGGATGTTGGCAAAAGGAGGAGGGAAGCAGAAGGAGGTGCAGAGGGGCGTGCTGCTCTGCAAGCACAGAGGAAAAAAAGAAAAGAACAATAGCATGTGGCTTATGGTATGTGGCAGAGTTGCCGGTGAGGGAAAGACGGTGAGAAACAGTGTTCTGCCTCCCTTGGTCCCTCCAAGGGTGGGTTTCTTTGTGTAGTGTCGGAGCAAGGCAGGGGAAGAGAGTTTAGGAGCTGACTAGTTTCAGCTTGTGGGGCCTGGAGCTTGAGGCTGTGTCATGCTGTGGTCTGGGCAGCCCACCACCACCCACACTGCCCTGAGAGCAGGCATAGCCAGGCAGGGAGGGATGTGGACACGGTGTCTCCCTGGGACTCTCTGCTGCCTTAGCAAGTCTTACTCTTGCTGGGAAAGGAGTAGAGTGGGTTGTACTGGCTCACAGCAGCAGGAGGTTAAATGGGCACAAAGCAGGAAGGAATCTATCCAGCACAGGTACATGGAACATGGGCTGAGCAGCTTAGGGAGAGGTGATTTTTGAGGCGAGCAGAGGTTGCTGAGATGATATTGGCTGTTTATTAAATTACTGCTTCTGCTGTGGAGCCAAAGTTGAATCATCACAGCCCATCCAGCCTTGAATCAGTCAGCCACTAACACTGTATAAACGCTACTGAAAAATCTGTTGGGCTTGTGCTCCAGCTGGCAAAAGATTTCAGCTTTATCAGCATCAAGAGCAAACTGGAAGCTGGTGTTCAGTTGGACATCAGGTGTGTTCAGTTGGACATCAGGTATGTCCACTGCCCTGGCCAGAAAGGTTATGGGCATGTAAGTTGGGGGGGGGGGGCTGTAATGCAGCCCTCCTTCCCTTCCCATTCTTGCTTGGGTTCCACAGGTTTCTGCTTCTGAGCTCTCCTAACAATTCCCTCCCTACCTCCAAATGTTCACCTTGCCAGTCATGAGGTGGTATGGTGCTTTCCTTGTCCTCTTCCAGAATCCTTCGTCCTTCCCTGGCAGAGCAGGTAGGACAGCACCTGAGTTTCCTATGGACTTGCATTTTCCCTGGACTTGTGGCATGCACCTATGGATTGACTCACCTATGGATTCCCTGGTGTCTGATGAGCAGTGTACTCACCAGCACCTCACACTTTTCTCTAGGCTTACTAAAACCTTCTGGTTTCACAGACCCGTAGAAACTTTGGGTTTTGAGGCCATGCTGTGATCAGGCAACAACTTCAAAAGCTGTTAGGTGCAGGCAGGCATGCATTTGCTCAGATAATGTCATAGAATCATAGAATGGTTTAAGTTGGAAGTGGTCTTAAAGATCATCTAGTTCCAACCCCCTGCCATGGGCAGGGACACCTTCCCCCAGCCCTGGTGGCTCCCGGCCCCGTCCAGCCTGGCCTTGAGCCCTGCCAGGGATGGGGCACCCACAGCTGCTCTGGGCAGCCTCTGCCAGTGCTTCACCACACCACCCTCATAGTGAAGAATTTCGTCCTAATATCCAATCCAAATCTGTCATCATAGGAGCTTTATTTTCTCTGAAAATCAGGCTTAAAATGCCCTGTTTTCTGCTGGCAGGGTGTGCAGTCACCTTCCCCAGCCTCCCTAGTTTCATGTGCACAGATAGGAACCCAGCAGAAAACAGCAGCCAATTAATAATATGTTTGTTTCTTTCTTTCATTCCTTCTCTGATGGGGGTGGGGAAGGAGGCGGGGGAGAAACGGATGCTAGATAAAATGTGATTAATCTATAATTGGACCAGAGAAAGCATCTAAAGCAAAAATAAAAACGAACGTAGGTGTAACTCCTAGCTTACGGCTCCAAAATATTAGCAGCCCAGCCCATCCAGATGACATACTCCAAAAGATCTCTGGTCCCCACAGGAGATGGAAAACTACCACCCTTGGTGGAATGCCAAATGAGGCGCCTCCTTTTGCAAGTCTAATACAGTGCAAATGCCTCAGGTCATCTCTGGGAAGTGTTCCTGGGCAGAGGGGAGCAGGGGGCATGGGGAAGAGGTCCCCTCTGGCGTAAGGGTGTTGGTCCCTGCTGCTGTGCTGGAGAGACTGACAGTGTTCATTGCCTGGGCTGGCTTGGAGATGTGGCTCTGGTCCTGTGTATAAATCCACGGACTTAGACGGGGCTATGCTGTGCTTGTGCTTGTAAACTGCTGGGATTTGGCTGGGGTTTGCTGAGCGAGGGCCATGGCTCCCCTGTCCTAGGCTTGCTGTCAGGGTGGCTTTGGTGGGACGAGGTGTTGGACGAGTCAGAATGTGCCCGACTGTCCTGGCTGGGGAGCCGCTGAACCCTTCTCCCTTCCCCTAACCAGCTGCATCCGAGAGGGATGGGCAGAGGAGGGTCTGTGCCTTGCCATGTTCCCCTCCGCAGGCAGTACCTGGTGGCATGACAGAAGTGGCAGGCGAGCACTCGGTGGGTCTCGGCAGGCAGTGAGTGCTCTGGGGTGTGTCCCAGTATGAGCCTATGACAGTGCCAGCACCGAGCACAGCAGGGCCCCTTGATTGCTTCTTCTCCATCTGGGCTCCTTAAGGATTGTCGCCTCTTTATCTTCTGGGCTAGATCCTCATCTTCAGCAAGTCCACGTAGATTTGCGGTGAGCAGTGGGTTGCCACCAGCTGGCAGCCTGTGCCGTGAGCCAACAGATCTCTGCCCACTGTTACCAGCTGGGGATCTGCATCATGGTGTTTCTAGCTGGAAATGCTGCTGCTGGAAGGTTTGCTGTGGTCCTGTCCCCTTCCAAACAACAGGGCCAAAGCTGGACAGAAATAATCGTCTGCCCTGGCAACGTCAGACCCCGGTTTTCGTATAAAGGAATTGGCTTCCCGCACCTTGGGCATCTCTTCTGCAAAGACCCTGCATATGCAAAAGGTGCTGGAGCCATGATCACTCCTCTGGTGCTCCGGCGATGCTGGAGGTGAGGGATTTGCCAGGCAGCAGGGAGACGGCTCTAATTAGCACTGTGTGTGCTGTTTATCTCTTCCTTTCCTCCCAATACCAATTTCCACCCTAGAAAACTCTTCAGCCACACATTGATTTATAGAGTGGTCTCTGCTTCGTTTTGAAGCAAGGCCGTTAATGCTGTTAACTCAGTGCTTTCTCTCAAATCTCCCATGCTGCTGGCATTCCCGCAGCTGGGCAGCAGGTTGTTAAGCTCTATAGGGTCTTAAGGCCTGGCTGACTTAAATGCAGTGCTCCACGAAGGCTGTTGCCTTTTCCCCAGCTGAGGACTGGCCCGGGGCATCCAAGCTGGCTAATTCTTCTTTCTTGGTAGGCAGGAGCTGGGGAGTGTCTGTGTGGGGAGCTGGAAAGGGGGTGGATGTTGGCTCAGCTGCGGCCCCCCAGGGCAGGAGTGCTCTGGAGGAGGGGATGGCAGGTGTGATGCAGGGGGCAGGCAGGGTGGGCTGTGCTTTCCTGCATCCCCTGAGGGCAAATAAATGGTGGGGGAGGATTTGGAGGGTACCTCCTCCCCTCTCCTTGTTCTTGCCGCATCTGTGATGAGAGGTTTGATTTCTGTTTGTTTCTAGCATCCCTTGGTGGAGTCGTGTGTGCGGGAGGCAAGATTGCTTTTGTTGTTTGCTCTGCAGAGGGCAGGGAGAACAATAAGCCCTCAGAGAGCCCTGAAGCCAGGCTGGCCGAGAGCTGGGCTGCCTGCTCAGGTGGATCAATAGGATGAGGCACCCAGCTCCCTGTTGTCCCTCTCTTCCTGCCGCCCTCCTCCCCTGGGTGCTCCGAAGTGGTGTGGAAAGCCCCTTTGGCTGGGGTGCCTGGGAGCAAGGTCCAGGTGGATCACGGTGGCACAGCAGACAGCCCTGGAGCTGAGAGCAGCAAGAGGGACACAAAGCTGTGTGGAGCTTGTGTGGGAGGAGAGCAGGGCTCTGCCTTCCTGGTGGCGGTGCTGGCTCTGGCCATGCCTGCGCGCACGCTCTGCTCCCGTTCCTGGTGCGGGCAAGCCCCCCCAGTGTGATCAGCAGCAAGGGGCAGATAGCGTAGCAGTGCAGGGTAAGCGGCAGCTGTGTCCTCTGCTGGTGCTGCTCTCCCTGCCGTGCTAGGGAGAAAGAAGCCTTCTTGGAGCCACACAGGCTCGGGCAGCCTCTTTGGCTTCTCTTGCTATCACCAGCTCTTTGGTCTGGCCCATTGGGGTTCCTTCCTGGATCAAGCACAGGAGTGCACCCTAATCTCAGAGCTACATCTTGCTTCAGCATGGCTTGAGCATTGAGCGAGCATCCCTCATGGACAGGGAGAGTTGTGGTAGCTCGCCAGGGTGGTGGGAGCCAGCCCTTTTGCTGTTACCCATGTGTTAATGGCACCAACCAGCTGTGGGTCCTGTCTGCAGAGTTTGGAAGCATCCGAGAAGGCTGAGAGGGCTGGACACCCGTTTCATTTTGGCAAGCGTGGATAGAGTGATGCTGGCCCAACCTGTCACACCAGGCCAAGGGAGCAGCTCTAAACGCTTATTTGTGGATGCATAAAATCAGCAGTGACACATGAGATGAGGACATCTGAGAAAATGAATACTGGAAAAATGCTTTCTTGTGCCTGGCAGCCCCATAAATACAGGGTTTGCAGAACAGGTCCAGGCATGGGGTTAAGCAAAGAAAATGCTGGTGCAGGTGGCTTTTCAAGTCTGCATAGGAAATCGGTTACTGGATTATTCCTACAGTGCTCTCGGTCCTGGGCATTGTCTTTCACCTGGCTGCTGGATGCCCTCTCTTTGGCACCCTGTTACAGCTTTGCCTCGTCAGGTCTAGCTCCCTTTCCCCTCCAGCGGCTCCCTCTTCAACTAGTGTCCCCTCTGCCATGGAGAGACAGCCACCAGCAGCACTGTGAGGACCAGTTCCCAGCATCCCTGCTGGGTGGCTGTATCTGCCTTCATAGGCTGTGAACAGTGCCATGTGTTATGGAGCATCTGATCCATGCCGGGGGCATGTTAGGAAATGCTCCTCGCCTGTAGGTAGAATCACAGAATCATTTAGGTTGGAAGAGACCTTTAGGATCATCAAGTCCAACCATGAACCCAGGACTGCTAAAGATGACTTGATGAGTTTGGGCAGAGCATTACCATGGCTGTGCTGAGGCAGCAGGAGAAACCTGGAGGGTGCGTGTGTCTTGCCACCCTGCAAAAGTGACCATTCTGCTAGGGACAGCCAACTGGTGTTGGGAACTGGAGTTTCACGACGTCCCTGCTCTTTTCCAGCGCTGTGTCTGCATGGCTGGCAGCTGAGGAGGTGATGCCTGGGCATGGGGAGGGCAGTGCGTGGGGAGAGGCTTTAGCTGGCTGCGCAGGGCAGTGGTGCTTGTGGGCACAGAGCGCTGCAGCCACGTATCGGAGGTCCTGGTCTTGCTCCTCCTGTTTGATACTTCATCAGGAAAAGATGCTCCTTCCTTTTATTCGATTTTTAATTAGCATCCCATAATTCTGGTGAGCAGCTTCCTCTGGCCAGTAACCTATTGGCACAGATGTAGGGAGGGGAAATAATTGTGGTGCTTACCTCGGGTCGCCTGCTTTGCTTAGTTCTGCATGCTGCCCGCAGCCTACCTGCAGCCCTGAAGGTAAATCCTGCGGTGCGGCGGTGAGAAGGCTGGGGCTGGTTCGTGCCTCAGGAGATGTCCATGCTGTCCGTAACCTCCTCCCACTGCCAAATTCATGCTGAGCCCTTCCTTCTCCAGTCTCTGTTGCAGAAAATACTGGGAGGCAGCCCTGGGCTTTTCGTTTCTCAAAGGAGCCAGGTTGCTTTCTGGGCAGCTCTGCGCCTGCTCAGGGGGACGGGGAGGGGACACCTAGCCACCCTGGGAAGAAAGCCATACAAATATAACTTAAAATAAAACACAAGCTCTTGGATTTTGTTCCTTTTGTGCGTGGCAGTACTGGAACACCCTGCTGGCTTTGGCTGCTAATCCCAGCCTATTTCTCTTTTGACACAGGCCAATATAAGACTTGGATGCTGCAAAATGAATTCATAGCACAGGCTTCATGGCTGGGCTGAATCTCACTAGAACAGGAAGGTGCTGCAGATCTGTCTTTTTTTGTCTGCCCACAGATGCATTTCGCAGCCCCCAGTCTTTTCTGACCACCCCACGCTCTCTTCTTTTCACACCCGTGCTTTTCCCGTCCCCAGCCCTCTCCTACGCATGCGGTTTGAAATGCTGGGAGCTGAGTTGCAGCAGCCAGAGCAGGGAAAATGATCCGCTCCAGCAGTATTCCATCTCGCTACAGCCTTGGGCTGTGGTGTCCCCCCATGTCCGCTCCCCACCTGGCAAACGCTGTCAGACAGTGGGGCTGATGTTAAGCCTTGCTGGTGCTCCTCTGGGTCAAGAAGTGGAACAAGTGTGTGTGGGGAAGGGGTGCCCCTCTGTTTGGGGCACGGGCTGCCCCAGGGCCGCGGCAGCTCAGTGCAGATGCTCCGGTAGCAGGAGCGGTGGGCAGTTGTTTCTGCACCTCTGGCTGTGTCAGCTGAGGCTGGTGTGGCTGAGTGAGAAGGGACTTGGAGTGTTGGAGCGTGGCGGGGAGTCTTGTCACACATCACGGAACGGAAAAAAATCACTCTCTCTGTGCAAGGTGAAATTTTTGTACCAGGCTTCTCAGCAGCTGCTCACTTTTAATTACACAGTGCCTATTCCTCCTCTAAGACTTCGTTGCAGCGCAGACTGAAGTGCTGACCTCCTGCACTGCCGCTATGGCACTTGCACCCACTGCCTTGGGCGTGGGGGTGTCCCAGGGTGCTCTCCTGTTTGCTCCAGGATCTTGAGCAATTTATGCTCTCCATCCCCTGCCTGGCCCAGGGGTCCCACAGTGAAGCCACCGTGGTTACATCTTTGGCTTCCCCTTCCTTTTTTCTTGCTCGTGGTCACACCCTATGGCAGTGAGGCAGCGGCTGGCGAGCCAGGACTGGGCTCTGCTTGTGCAGCTTCACGCCCATGCCATCGCCCCAGGGCCCAGCCCGGCTTTCTTGCCTGCTGCTGCAGTGGGAGTGACTGTTATCCTGCCTGGGTTTTGCACCCTGAGCATCACAGCAAAGTGTGCTTCAGCCGAACCAGCTCAGGCTGCTTCGGGGTTGCTCTGGAGAGAGGAGAGATGCTAAACATAGCTCTTCAAAAGCTGAGTGGTAGATAAGGTAGCAGCAATTATTAGACACCACTTTTGATCTCTTGAGAGCATTTTCTTCTCCATTTACAGTGAGGTTTGAGCGTTCTCTTGGGGATCAATTTATGCACTTTCATGATATGTGGCTTAAGTGTTAGAGGAAGAGTAGATGGGAGATCTGCTAGGGTGTTCCTGTTTTGACCTGTGTTGGGTCCTTGCTAAGGTTGCAGACCCCCAAGCTTGCCTTGCTCTCCCCACTTCCCTGCCTCACATCTCCCAGGACTATCCTTCCAGCGTATAGTCTCAGAGCATTGTGACAAAGAAACAGAGTTTTGTCTTGCTTTGTCTTCTCTTCCCCTTGGTCGTGTCACGCTGAAGTCAGTGTGTGATACCTTTCAGAGAGAGCTAGTGCATCACTACCAGCTCCTGAGTTAACCCACTGCAAATACTGCCTGGTGCTGTGCTGTGGCAGAGGATTTCTGGCCAAGTGAACGTGTTTTTTGTAAGAACGTGCCCTGAGGTCACAGTGACACAAGCAGTCTTGCTGTTTCGGTGGCAGGTGTTTGCTGAGGACTGGAGTGGCTGTAGCTGTGCAGCCACACATGCTGCAGGTATGCTGGGTGGTGCTCGGCCAAGGCAGGCGTCCCAAGCATCTTCTGCTAGAAGTGGGGATCCAGCTCCTCCGGGATGAGGCTGTGGGGCCGGGGCAGTACGGGAGTCTGTCTGTGCTGCATAAACAGGTGCTCTGCCTGCCAGGGTGACCAAGGCCGAGTGCCTCCTCTCCTGGATGTGGCACTTGGTGCAGAGCTGCTGCCAAAGGTGGCGGGGCGGGCAGCCCTCTGCCCTGCAGCAAAGGGGCAGCCTGGGGTGGGCTCGTGTGTGGTGGGATACAGCGTGCAGCTGAGGGGAGGCCAGGTCAGTCCAGACCCTGTGGCTTAGGGATGCAGTCGCTGCGCTGAGCGCTTCCTATGAAGCGCAGAGGGAGAGCGATGGACAGCAGGAGGTGTGGAGCTGGCTGAGACCCCCATGGCAGGAGCAAGCTCCTGGCAAAGCGCACAAGCTGAGCTTGCAGAGTGCCGGGCAGCCTGGGGCCTGGGAAAGGCTGGTGAAGGGCGCTGTGCGGGCGCTGCCAGCCCTGCAGCTGAGGGTGGCCTTTGGACCTGCTGCGGCTGGGGAGGAGCCGTCTTTCCTTCCAGGCATCCAGAGGCTGCTGCAGCCCTCCTTGCCTTGCTGAGCTAATCTCCCTGATTTGTAAACATTCTGTTTTGCACAGCCTGGCCTCTGCAGGCAGGTGGGAGCAGGTTAAAACAATCCAATTTTTGCCTTTCCGTTGCCGCCCTCCTTCTTGTGGGCTACATAGGGGCTGCCATCCCACCTGCGTGCGCTCTGTGTGTGTGTTGAGCTTTGGGTGTTCTGCTGCGGCATGGCTCCTCGGGGCGGATTCCTGCTCTTGGCAGCTTGCTCTGTGGTGAGGCTGGGGGGGTCTGTGTGCACTGGGGTGTGCAGGCAGGGCAGCGGGAGCCTGCTGCTTAGGCTGGCTCCTTCCTCGCATCCCTTGTGGAGCAGGTTTCCAAACCGCTCCTCTCTCTGATGGAGGCTGATGAATTCTTCCAGTGATTAGGAGCCGTGACAGTCTGCTCAGAGCTGCTCTCACAGGGGGTTTGTGACAGATTAATGAGTCTTTTAAGATGATGTTTGATTTGCAAGAGTGACTTTGATGTTTTAGACCCAAGAACAAGATGCTTTCAACACCTCCCTGCTCCACCCTGCCCAGCGCACCCCGGGTACTGCCTTCGCCTTGCTCACTGCCATCTCTCTGCCTCCAGCACGTGATTTTGCTTTTAGATCTTCCAAATGATCAACTTTTTTTCCTTGCTGCCCACCCCTCCTGAACCCCAGTTATAAATGGTGTACTCAGCTCTCCTCCTGCTCCTCCTTTGTCCACTGTGACCAGTGCTGCCCAAATTGCTGGTGTCAGCCCTGCGAGGTGCCAGGCTGCCTTTCCTGGGGGCACAGGGGCTACAGTGCTGACTGCTCTGCCGCTGCTGCTCACGTGTTAGATTTCATTTGTGGTGGCTTTTAAAAAGTGAAGAGTTTTTTCAGGCAGCTGGGCTGTATAAAAGGTTGTGGCTGGTGATGGCCATGTTTCTGGGCTTCCCCTCGCTGTCTCCCCAAGGGACACAGGGGCATGGATTGTGTTCGGCGGTGCTGAACTACCACACTGTGGTCTCATGAGACGATGCCTGGTTTCCCAGAGATCTCTGTCACACATAGAGCTGTGCAAGCAAGATCCTTGGAGAGCTGAGAGCACCACAGAGGCTTCCAAACTGGGTAGTGGATGCCTACTATTCTCTCAGCTTCTTAACGACCTTCCATCCTTAGAACGTGTTGGCTTGAAAACTTTTAAAGTGGTGTGGGGGCTTTTTCTGGAGAAGTTCTTGTGGCTTTGTGGACCACAGATTTGCAGCTGCAGTGTAGCTGACCTCCACAGCTAAACTGTGGAAATACAGATGTGCCCAATCCTGATGAGCGAGGAGGGGTGCTGCCTTCGCCATCCCCTTTGGTCCTGGAGGGCTGTACGCGGAGGTGCTGGCAGTGCCTTTAGCCCCTGGCCTGCTGCTGCTTGGTGAGGCTGACTGCAGCTTTCCAGACCCACGTCGGTGCCATTGCGTGAAGTCCCACGTTGTTGGCAAGGACGGGGTATGAAGTTGGGTGATGATGGGCAGAACTGGGGCTCGAGGACTTGGTGCTGGTGTGTCCCTGCAGCTGCCCTGGCTGCGCTGGGGGGTAGGGGCTCTAAGCAAAAGTGCCCGGGTTAAGCGGTGTGGTGTTACTGACACACGGTTTGTGCTCCTTTCCCAGGAGAGCCAGTGCCCATCTCAGCGTGGCCTGGGGGTGCCGGGTGGCCTTTAGCCAGAGCTGTGGGGTGGGCACCCTGGCTCAGCTGCCGGTGCCTGCCTGCGGCTCTCCTGGCCCTGCAGCCGAGGCCTCCGAGCAGGGCAGGCGGCTCCTGCTCCCTCACGGAGCCAGCCCTGGCTGATGCAATTAATATTGATGGCAGGGAGGGTGGGCCTGGGAAGAGGAGTAAATGTGCACAGGCGAGAGTCTGGGCTGGAGCGCCAGCCTCACCGATCTCCATGGCAACGGGCATCTCGCGCTCATGCAGAATTAATGCTGGCCTTCGCCATCCTGACACACACACCGCGCCGTCCCCGGGGCCTCGCGTTTCCCTCTGCTCTTTTGGCACAGGGAAGCCCCCAAAGCGGCTCTGCCCTGCTCATGGTGCACCAGCGCTGTCCTGGCGTAGAGCAGGCCTGCTCAGGCTGTCCTGGTGGATCCCTGCCCCTTCTCCGGCAGGGGGGCTCCGCCTCGGCACCCGGGATTTACTGTGCAGGCACCCTCGCCCCGTGCTGTCAGGCGTGCCGGCTTGTGCTGCTTGTCTCATGGCGGAGGAGCTGTGGATGGCAGCTCCCCCAGTAGCCCACTGGGCTCCAAGGGTGCTGTCTGGTGCTTCAAGTGGCTTCTTGCTGGCGCCACGAGGGTGGCTTTGCCTCTCTAGTGTAGGTATTTAACAAGAATCGGGACAGGACAAGTCACTAGTGACACACACCCACACACACCCAGGGGCTGAGTGGGGAGCGGTGGTAGGTGGGACACAGAGGTGCACATCAGCTCAGTGCCCATCAGTGTGTGCGTTAGGGGTTAAATGATGTATTGGAGCATCACAGGTTGTTCCCTCAGCTGCCCAGCCTAGCCAGGTCAGGGCTGCTCTCCACTCTGTATTCCCCAGTCCAGTCTGCTTTAAACAGCTTTTGCAGGGGAGCACCCACCACTTCCCAGAGAGTGTTTTTAATCCAGTAGCATTAGATTAAAAGGCAGCCACCTTGCACGTTTGGCACGGACATCCTCATTCTTCAGTTTCAGGCTCTTCCTGCGAACAAGAACGCCCAGTGCCAGCGGTTCAGCTCCCAGCAGGTCCCCAGAGGCACCGGTTGCCCTGACCTTCCTGGGTGTTCTGCAGGGAAGTGTCTCGTCCCCTGTCTGCAGCCCTTGCTGCAGGGACTTATGGCTGTGTCTGTCCAGAGCACACTGCGTGGCTTCGTGCGTTGTTAGCCTTTCCTCTCTCCTACCCCTTCCCTGTCACTGGAGACACTTTAAGCCATGAAACCAGGTACACCCATCCCCCCTCTCATCTCCCACCCACGAGCTGTTAATCGAGTTTCTGGCTGTGCTTTTCTGATTGTTTTTCTCGGCCCGTTTGGAGAAGGGATGGACTCCCCTGGGATCTGGAGCGGGTCCAGGCTGGCAGATGCACGTTCTGCCTCCAGCAGGCAGGCTTGGCTGGGGAGGGGGGAGCTGCCAGGAATCGCCTGCGCGTTTTCCCGGCGTCCCCCTCTTCTGTGGGTGCTCAGGCCCCCCAACCCCTCCTCCTCCTCCTCCTCCTTCTTCTCCCTTGGCAATATTCTTGCTGAGGAGGAAGCTTCGGTCCTGGCGGGGAGGAGCCGTGAGCCCACCCAAGCCCCTCTGGGTGCTGCTCTCAGTGGCCAGGGCGCGTGGGCAGGCAGGCGACGCTGCAGAGGGCCTGGCAGGGTGCAATAAGCAGTCGACAAGCTGCTCCGGTAGCATTTTTTTCTTTTCTGTACAGTGGAAAAGAGCAATTTTGACATTACATTTATGATTATTGTTATTAAGCTGGAGAAACATTTTCACGTGAATGTTTGGGGCTTATTAGGTAGAGCTCTTCACCTCAAGATCTCAAAGCACTTGACGAAGCCAGCTTGTTATTAATCCCTACTACTTACATTGAGCTACTTAGCTACTGACACCGGGGGTTTGGTGATTATTGTTATCTGTATTTTTTGTAAACGGGAGAACCAAGGTGCAGAACTAGGTGGGGGGGCTGAAGCTGGAAGCTCTGAAGCTGGAAGCAGAAGCTGGTCCCCATCCTCCCTGCCTGCAGCTGGCTGCTCTTTCCCTGCTGCTTGTCCTCACTGCTCTGGTCCAGGAGGCTCGGAAGAAGGCCGGTATGGATTGAGAAGCTGGCCTAAGAGCGTTACGTGGAGCACTTGGTGCAAATGGTGGCATGGCCGCAACTGGCAGCTGAGAGAGAAGAGGAGGGTGCTGGCTCCAGGCTGGGGTGTGCAACTTGAAGCCTTGGCTGCTGCTGTTTTTAGGGTGCAGGGGACTGAAGGAGGGTACAGGGCAAGGCTCTGGGGGTGTGTGTGGGTATGGAGACAAGGGGTTGCTGAGGCACAGGGCAAGCCTTCTGCATACATGTATTGTCACGGGTGCTCACTTGATGGAATAGTCTCGCCAGCTCCTGCCTGGGAGCGCTCTGGGACAGGCCAGTACATGTGTGTGTGCGCTGTGCAGCATCTTCATTTTTCCCATTCTCTTGGGCCCAGCTGAAGTGGAGCCTTAACTTCAACAGCAGTCTTCTCCCAAGCTGCCTGCAGCCTTGCACCAACTCCTGCAGCTCTCCGCAGAGCAGAGCCACATGCAGCTCATAGCCATTCTCGTGGTGGCTCTGGCCCTCCCTGCTGGGCACAGTGGAGCTGCCCTATTCTCAGCTGTCCTTACAGCCGTTTTGGGCATCTGTAGGCGCTGTTGGATGTGAGGAGGTGGAGCTGGTGCCATCTGCCCTGGCAGCTACTCGTGGAGTACCAGCCACCTGTGCCTGCACAGCCTGCCCAAGAAGATGCTGAGCTGAACCTTGGCAGGGGCTTCCCTGGTAATGAAGCATCCCACTCCCTCCCTGGTGCTAATTAGGGGGCTGCCTGAGAAAGTGTCATGGATGGGAGGGGGGGTTTGGATCTGAACCGGTGTCGTTACACCTGGTGCAATGGGTAGTCGCTCTTCCTGCAGGAGCAGCTTGGTTCTGATGAATGCCAGCAGCTCTTGGCCCGGACCACAGTAAGAAGGACTCTGCAACCCTGACTCTTGCTCTTCCCACCCCAGTTTCAGCTGCCAGCATGGATAGGCTTCCAGAAGCTCCTCTCAGCTTGTTATCTCTCTCCTTTCCCTTTTTCTTCACTCGTGGTTTATTGGTACCTGCCTTTCCATGTGTTGGTCTGGAGAAGCACCAGCAGGCTGGGGAAGGTGTTTCCATAGGTGACTTTGTCACTTGGTGGCTGTGCGTGGCTGGTGCCCCTGCCCTGCTGCCTTTTGGGAAGAGCCATCCCCCCTTGCCCCCCAGTATTTTCTGCAAACACCCCACACTGTGAGCCCCCCCACCCCACCCCAGGCCAGCCACATCTGCCCTGTAGGCAGTTGTGTAGTTAAGGGGCACCACAGTGGCACCCAGGTTCACTCCACCATCTGCCCATCTCTGGAGGGGCAGGAGGCAGCTGGCAGGCAGGCAGAGGCCACCCCTGCTCCAGCTGTTGTGGGATGGGAGCTGCCCAGCACGGTCCTGTTGCCTGTTGGAGAATGCAACTGCATGTTCTCCAGGCTGAGGCATTGCCCTGACCTTCTTCCCCTCTGGGCTGTTCAGAGGAGAGGCCAGAGCACTTTGCTGTGCCCCTCACCTTCCCCAATTAGCCAGAGGCCAGGAAACCCTCATTAGCATCCCTTTGTGCTCTTTACCTTGAACCAGGCAGTCACTGCAGGAGTGATTCGGTCAGAGCATGGCGTACCTGAGCTGGAGCCGAGGCTCTGAACCCAGTCAGGTCTTTCCCCTATCCCTGATCTCTTCTAAAAGCCTTTCTTGCTTTTGCAGGCTCGGCCTGGGGCTGCTGAGGGAATGGAGACGGCTGTGTCCGCCCATGGAGTCGTGCTGACTCAGTTGTGGCGGGAAGCACAGTGCCATGAATTATTTGTAGCAACACCTTTTGCTTTTCTCCTCCTCTACAGGAGGTGCACATTTTTATTATTATTGTTGTTGTTATTGTTATTTATTATCCTGGTTTTGCTCCAGTGCTGCTAAGAGACACGGAGAGGCTTGGCTGGCATTCAGCATGGTTACAATAAGCCCAAGCCCTCCCTTTTGTTCTGTACAGCTTGCTCGAGTGTTGTATGGATACCTCACTTTAGCTGTTTCTCTCCCTCATCTTCGGTGGCTCAGGAGGTTTGGGAAAGGTCAGCTCCTAGCTATAGCTTTTTTCTGCTCCAGATAAGTGCTGCTCTCATTGTTTGCCAAATGCCTCGCTGTGCCTCATCTCTGCAGCACTAGGATGATTTAACCAGAACCATGCTTTGCTTTAGATATAGCCTGCTCTCTGACCTTGCTGCACAGCCTTGCCATGTACTTTGTAGGCAGTTTTGGAGCACAGTCTTGAACAGGCTCTGAGAGATCCCACCTCCCCTCTGCAAGCGGGGAACAGCACAAAAGGCTGCAGCCCCCACCATCTCGAGCAGGGGCTCCATCTGTTGCAAGCTCATGCTGACTCTGGTTTGCCGCTGCCTTCCAGCGTCCACCCTGCAGAGATGCCTGTCCTAGCTGGCTCAGAAGCCTCCCGCTGCAGCATTGCTGAGGATAAGGCAGGTTTCGGGCTTGATTTTGACAGAGCGCTGCCCTGGTATGTCTGTTGAGTGATGCAGAAGGCACACTGGTAGGAAGATGTGTGGTCGCTGTGCTGGTGATGTTGTGCAGGTGTCACTGGAGGGGCAGCAGGCAGGCAGAGCCCTGGTCCCTTCGTGCGCTCCTGGTCTCTGGGGCTTGTTCCAGGCAGGTGGGCAGCCAGATCATTGCCTGGCTGTGCTGGCGAGCACCAGCTCTGCGCTCCTGGCTGCCCCATCTCATCTCAAGCTTCATGCTTGTCTCATCTCTTTGTTGTATCATGGCCTGACGCCCAGCAGAGCAGGGCCCGGCCCCTGGGCACCTGAAATAGCAGCAGTGCTGGGAACAGTGGTCTGCAGCCCCTCACTTGTGGGGTGCTTTGGATAGCACAGTCGTCACCAGCGCTGTCAGGAATCAAATTTAAGAGGTCTTTGTACTTTGTACTTCTGTATGCTTTATGTGCTGCATGGAATTTGTTCAGGCTGTCACACAGAAGTGTTAGGACAAGAGTGCCTCACTTATTGCTGCCTTCTGTCCACACCCAGCAAAGCAGCTCTGCACGGGGATTGGGATGTGGAGGGCTAGTCAGTGCCAAGTACCCTGGAACTGGGCTTCTTCTTGCTTCTAAATTCCCAGATTTTATTCCGTCTGCGTCAGTGATGGTTACCCTTCTTCAGTCCTCCCAGGTAAAATTAGAGAAAGACAGAGATGTTGGGGAAGAAGGAAGCTCCCTTTGAATTTCATCTTTTGCAGAGCTTGCTAGGTTGCATCATCTTAGCAGGCATAATAAACATGTTTCATCTCCTGGGTCTGGCAGGGGAATTAAGGCATTTTATTTTATTCTTGTTGGTGTTCTGAGCTTCGAACTGCATCCCAGCATTGGATGGGTGAGTTTTCAAAATCATCTGCTGTGAACAAATAGGCTTCTTCCCCAGCAGCAGCAGCGATGATTAGAAGTGAAAAAAACTTAACCAATCTGCTTGTCACAATTTGTTTCTGGTTTGAAGCATTTTTCATTCTTGCTTTGTCTGCTTCTCGGCCCGATCAACAAAACTCAACGAAGCTGGGTCCTCATCTGCAGGAAGGACCAAAACATGGTGTTTGGGGGTTGCACCCTGCCATACTATTGCTCTCCATCCTGCCCGTGCGTCCGCGGGGCAGCCGGGCCATCCCTTTGAGTCGGAACGAGCTCTGAGGCACTGTGGTGTGCAGGCTTCTCTCCCAGGGATAGAGCTTGTTGGAAGGGAGTGGGAAGGTGTCTGTCAAACAGCGATGCTGTAAAAGCTCACTTTTACAACATTCAGTTGATGTGGAACAGGAGGGAAATAAATACCCTTTATGTCATCTCTTTTGCTCGCATATTGGGCTATTGTGTCCCTAATGTGTTTATGAAATACAGTTCTGGGGGTAAGGATAGACGGAAACTTCAGTTCTGATAAAATATCAGTTTTCTTTATGTGGTTCAACCCAAGTAACTTCATAATACTTTGTGGCCTTTTTGTCATGGCTTTTATCACTTCAGATTAAGAGATTCTTAAGTATATGTGGGCAAAAAAATTACAGGGAGAATCACTTCAGAGGTGCCAAGACAAAGTTTGGCTCCAAATCTGAATGAACAATTTAAAAAGTTTCTTTGAAGAAATGTCAAAACCATGAACAACGTGATAATTCCTCCAGAAGAGCCGTCCAGTGCTGAGAGTGTTTTCCTGTCGGGTCTGCAGGCTGGGTGCTGGGTGCCCGGGAGGAGGAGCGGGCGGCAGGGCACCAAAGGCAAAAGTGCCGCTGCTGCCTGAGCTGGGTGGGAGGGAAAATGCACCCAAAAATAGCACCAAGGGTCTTAGGACAGGCTTTTTGATGTGCATGGTGCTGCCCTGAGTTGGGTCCCACTGGAAGCTTTCTCAGTTTGGGTGGAACCAGACTTGGGCTGACCGTTCACTTCAGAAGCTTCTGCCTGGGATGTGTGAGGCTCCATTGCCTTGGATGGGTGAGGCTCCTTTCCCATACTCGGGGCAAAGGACAAGAACAGAAGACCTCAAAAAAGGAGAGCGCTGTCCCTGTCACCTGCTTGCGAACCCGGGACACGCTTCCTACCTTGGTTTCCCTATCTACGGGTGTGCTGCTGGACCTGGGCTGGCGTGTCCTGAAGACAAGTGCCTTCAGATGGGCGCCTCTCCCCCCTCGCCTTCAAGCAGGCACCTGATGGAACTCTGCTCCACGCTGCCTCTGCATCCTGCAACTGCTGCATGCACCAGCTGCCTGCCCTCAGCTCCCCTGCCCTCGCCTTCCCTTCTGTAGGTCTGATCTCTAAGGCAGCTCCACTTCTGCCTCCCCTGCAACTGGCAGCTGATTATGCACTACACAGTTACACTTCGGCTCCACAGACCTGTGCCTCAGAGTGGGGGATGAATCCCCACTTGTCCTGCATTTCACATTCCTCACTCGCACACCTCCCCTGCACCCTCTAATCTCAGAGCTCAACACACTTATCTGCATTTTTAGGGGGAGGAGGAGAGAGAGAGGAATGGAAGAGCAGCAATGGAAAGAGCAGGAGAAACTATCCTGAACGCTTCATAAAAATGACGAATTGCTTTTAGATATTGGGCGGGAGAGAAACAGAGTTCTTCTTTATTTGATGATATTAGTCTCTTAGTGCGCGTCCTTGCTGTGCATATGAGCTCAAAATCTCAAGGCAGTCAAAGGCAAACGCCTGGGAATTGAAGTGTAAATGAGCCACTGTCGAGCATTTTATTTTGCTTTTATGATTTCTCTTTCATTATGTAGGTCAGTCTCCACTTCCAACGTATGCTGTGTGCGTAGGAGAGCGCGGGGCAGTCAGGTGTGCCGGAGGGTGGCAGGGGTGCCGCTGCACGTGGACGCAGTGGCAGTGCGGTGGGTGCCGGTGCAGGGACCGCACTTGGCGCAGCAGCTGTGCATGCAGGGCAGTGCAGCGTGCGTGCGGTATGTGCCTGACCACCTGCGCATAAGTACCTGCCCAGTGGCACCAGTTGGGAGTGGAGGGCTGTGCCCATGCCTTTAACCACTGGGCAGAAAGCTCTGGCATCTCTTGCTGTCGCTGTCTCACCTGCAGACACTGAGTCCAGAGACACCTGTCTTCTCCCTTCCTCCCTCCAACTGAAGAATTACACTTCCTACCGCATTAGCAATTCAGATGCTGAACTGGTCTGTGCTGGCTGTTCTGATTAGTGGATGTGATAAAGAGATTTGTGCATCTCCTTCAGAGAGACACAGCCACGTGATTTGGCTGCTTTGCATAAACGGCAATGAATAAAGCAGCGTCTTGTGTGGGACAATCTGTCCCACACTGGGACAGGTGATGACGTTTTCTTCCCTATTCCTTGACTTTCCTTTCTCTTGCTGGTTAGCAGAAAACATGTGTTGCGAAGGACTCACAAGGGCTTGAGCAGAAGAGCCTTGGACAGAGCAAGTGCTTTCTGGAGCCCTGGGGATGCTCCTCCATGTCTGTAGTGGAGGGTGGAGGGGTTGGAGGCACCTCCCTGGCCATGAGCTGCACTTGGTCCTCCCTGCTGTGGTGCAGAGCTGGTGACAGACCTTTCTTTCTCCAGTTCATGCTGGCAATAAGCGGAACGGGCAGCCTGGAGTGAGAAGAGGCACAAAGGAGGCAAGAGGGCTGACCATGGGTTTGTTAGCTCCTTTTGGACCATGCTGTAGCCCAGCCTCTTTCCTCCCTGTCCTCGCGTGGGATGAGGGTGCCTAGCACTTATCCTGCCTCACCTGGCTGCTCTCAAAGGGCAGCATTGCTCAGTCACTCATCCGCGTGGGATGGGAGCGTGGTGCCTGAGGGCAGAGGGTGCTGCTTTCCAGGACAGCCTCCCTTCAGAGGAAGCTTTCTCTGGGTCACAGGCTTTACCAACCCCACTGTTCATGCTGTCCTTCCCCATGGCCTCCGTGCTGTCTGCTCCGCTCAGCAGAGGCACAATGGAGCAGGCGCTGAGGTTACTGGTGCCTTTGCTTCATACCCATGCTCTGGGCACAGGTGGGAGATGGGGGCTCAGGGCGCAGCAGCCCTGACAGGGCAGACCCTTCTTGTCGGGCACAGCTCAAATGCTGTAGGGGGACCCAACTTAACTGCCTGGTTCCTGGCAGGCAGCGAGAGGCAGCGTGCTGATACGATGACATCCTTGCCGTAAGCCAGGAAAGGACCTTGCTGTGCCTAGAGCATCCTCCTCTCGCTGGCACTATCCTTGCAGTCCTGGGCACCCAGAGGGCTGCAGCCCCTCTCTGAGCCTGAGTGGTGTGAGCAGCTCTGCTGGGGAGAGGGGGGAGACCTGGGTGGGTGCCTGCACCCTGGTGCTGGTCTGCACCCCTCCTGTTTGCAGAGGAGCAGCCATGGCTCACCTATCTCTCCATGTGTGTGCCCACAGCGTGTCGAGGGATGCTGTGTGGGTTCGGGGCGGTGTGCGAGAGGAGCCCCACCGACCCCTCCCAGGCCTCCTGTGTCTGCAAAAAGACAGCTTGCCCCGTTGTGGTGGCCCCTGTCTGCGGCTCTGACTATTCCACCTACAGCAACGAGTGTGAGCTGGAGAAGGCTCAGTGCAACCAACAGAGGCGGATCAAAGTCATCAGCAAGGGACCGTGTGGTGAGTGCAAGGGCAGGCTTCCCTGCTTCCAGGAGGCAACTGTGTGAGACCAGGGAGACTTGTCCTGAGCTCGTGTCATCACTGTGGTGCTGGTGTTGTCCTGTGGGATGGGGACAGGTCTGATGGGAAGGGACACTGAGAGCATCACCAGCTCTGCCTGTGGGATGGGGACAGGTCTGATGGGAAGGGACACTGAGAGCATCACCAGCTCTGCCTTGCTCATCAGCGGAGTTTAATAAGCAGGGAAACCAGTGATCAAAGGCCATTCAAGAGGTGTGTGGCAGCCCAGTGGGGAACAGCCCTCTGCCTCAGGCAGCTCTGCCTACTGCCCCATGCTGCTTTCCCGGGGTGGGTCACGTCTGCCACAGCTAGAACTTGGAGTTGGAGGGACCAGGCATATGCACAGGCCGGGTGGGCTGATGAAAGCCCTTCCCCAGCCTGACATTCACCAGCTGTGAGCACGGAGCTGTGTAAATGAGACCCCAGTCTCCTCATCTCAGAGTAAATTAATGTGACCTTTCTCTCATGTGGTGCTCTGGCTTGCGATAAATCTGCACCCAGCACTCCTGCTGGGGCTCTTGTCAGAGAGGAGAGAGTGCTGAGTGATTTATTTAAAATAATAATCATTAAAAAGTGACGAATAAAGCGGGGGGGAAGGCAAAAAAAGCCGGCAAATAAGTTTTGGCCCTTCCCTGTCAGTGAGGAAATTGCTCCTTGAGCTCTTCCTCTAATTATGGTTTGCAGGAGATGCCTTAAGGACCCTTGTTTTGCTTGTTTGCTGAAGCAAGAGGCTCTCGGAGAGCATGTGCAGGGAAGGGAGCTCACAGCAGTGAGGCTGAGAGGTTTGGAAAGGAGGGGCTCTGCTTGAAGTGCCAGGTGGGGCGTGAGCTCCCTTCCTCCCGTGCTGTGGGTTTGGGGCTGATCCTACAGCCTCATGATCCTGCCTGCCTCCACGGACATTGGGGTGGATGAGCTCGCTGCTCAGGACCAGGTACGTGGCACTGGCTCCAGCATCTGCTAAAGCTGATGGAAGGTCATCCATCACCATTGTGTACGTTCCTGGGCACCTGGAGGGACTGGGGCTGTCTAGGTAGATATTGTGGTGTGTCAGGCTTACTTGTCCTGTGAGAGAAGCGAGCAGGAGTGGGCAGCCCAGGGGCATGGGTTGCTGTGCTCACACCTGTGCTGTGCCCCCTTCTCTCTCCTGCAGGCTCCAAGGACCCCTGCACAGAAGTGACCTGCAGCTTTGGCAGCACATGCGTCCGCTCCACTGATGGCCAGTCGGCCAAGTGCGTCTGCCCGTCGTCCTGCAGCGGCATGCCCGAGAGCACAGTGTGTGGCAGCGACGGCAAAGACTACCGCAGCGAGTGCGACCTCAACAAGCATGCCTGCGACAAGCAGGAGAATGTTTTCAAGAAGTTCGATGGCGCTTGCGGTGAGTCCCCTGTCTCACTAAGGGTATTGCTTTTTAAAAACGTTTCCCTCTGCATCAGGAGCATTGAGGGCAAACGAGTGGGAAATGGCAAGGACTGGGGAGAAAAGCTTGCCCGCACGCCTGCTATCATCAGCTCAAAAATGTGGGCTGGGCAGAAGAAGGTCAGCCTGTGGGTGGTGGCTTCTGAAACTCGGACTAAACCAGTGCTTTCCCTGTAGCATTTGGCTGTGGGTGTTTCTGCTTGGGACCTACTGACCTAGAGAGGAGTTGCAACATCTGTGCCACCTCCTTTCCCTCCTGCTGCTTCCCCTGGCTGGAGTCCCCCGGCTGCTGCTTTTGGCAAGAAGCCTGCTGCTAGCTGGCGTCCCAGGGCTTGCGGGCAGGCAGCTCCTTCTAATTAAAGGAGCCCGCCAGGCACAGATCCCAGGGTGCAAACACAGTCCTGCCACTCTGAGGATGGCTTCCTCTTTGGCTAATGGTGGCTGTGGATACTGGTAATTAAAAGCAACTGTATTCATTAGGAAAACTGTGAGATCAGCCAGGACACGTGCCAGACCAGTGTTTGTCCCCAGGGGAAGGAGTGTGGGAGTGTGTTTGGGCAGGCTGCAAACCTGGAAGAGCTTTTAATTGTGCTTTTAGTGCTCAAGTCCAAGTAGGGCGAGATGGGTGCAAGTGGGAGGTGCAAAAGAGGTGATGGACCCTGATGCTGAGTGCCTCGGGTTTCTAGGGCAGAGAATAGGCTTTAAGCCTCACTGCTTCTTTGAGGTTCTCCTGATTTTAGCTGGGCATCAGCAGAAACTCAGGCAGTCTGGGTTGCGTGGCTGGGCTACAGAACCCCAAAATACTTGAAGGTATTTGGGCTCTAGGGCGTATGCCCTAAGGCTTGAGGATGTACTGCAAGGTAGGAGAGAGGGTGGGAAATGATCGTTACAGGCAGAGCACATCTCAAATATCCTCATCATGCAGTCCCTGAGGTATGTCTGTGCATCTGCCTCATCCCCAAGCCTTGTGCTGCAGTCCCCGTTTCCTCAACTGTGCCACATCCCTGCCCCGCTACAACAGCCTTATTTACGCACAGCTCCCTGAGCCCACGCGAGACGTTCTTGTGATTTTGTTGGCATTTGTAGAGGCCTCCAAGGAGGTAACACATCCCTGCCTGTCTGCTGATGTGACTGCAGGGCAGCAGTGGGCATGGGCAGCTCTTGCCCGAGGGGGAATGAGAGATGGATTGGGTAGGTCCTGCAGGAGCTCCTTCATCTGCTTCGTTTCCATGAGTACTGTGTTTGCTGAAGTGGACAAAGCAAAAGACTTCAGCTGTGATCCTGTCCTAGGCCAGCCTTCTCCAAGGGATGTGAGGGTGGTGGAAAGGGATTTTCCTCACCTGCTTGCAAGAGACTGTGGAAATGGGATACCTGTTTCCTCCCCTCACCAGCCTGGGACTGTGGTCAATGCAGGGATTTCATACTAGTAGGATTAAAGGGTGTAAACACTGGGTCTTGTTTATGCAATTGTAGACAATGAATCAGCACTCTCCAGGTACGGGCTTGGCAAGGAGGAGAAAAAAACTAGGGGAGAGTAGGGATTAGAGAACAGTCAGCACCTGTTTTGCCCATGCCTTTGATATGCTAATGTACGCTCAGCTCATCAGAGAGGATGATCTGGATAAACCCAGATTAGAGCAGTGGGAAAAGGCAGCATGCGGCCCTGGCTGCCTTCAGGGCTCTTCCAGCACTTCGGGAAGACTGGAAGGGAGAGTGGGAGGAGTGGGGTGGGGGTACCAGGCATCCTGCAGTGCCCAGTGAGCTTGGACTCGGTAGGTTCACCCGGGTTGGGGGAGAAAGCCCTGTCCCCTTGGCAGAGGCGATGTTGGCAGCTCAGGATGGGGAAAAAAGGCAGAGCTCTTCCCATCCAGCAATCACTTTGGAAAGGGCACGTGTGCAGCTCAGTAAAGAATGAGTCCCTACGTATGCAGAGCCCTACAGATGTCCAGTCTCGAGGAAGAGGTAGGCACACGCTGAGTGCCAGTGTCTGGAGGCTCCCAGGGCCAGCAGATGGGAGGAGGGCAGGCTGGGAACCACTGCACTGGGCAAGATGTGAGTGTACCTAACCATCTGCTCTACCTCTGTGCACAGACCCTTGTAAAGGCATCCTTAACGACATGAATCGTGTTTGCCGGGTGAACCCCCGCACCCGAAGGGCGGACCTGCTCTCCCGCCCTGAGAACTGTCCCCCAAAGAGGGAGCTCGTCTGTGGTGACGATGGGGTGACTTATGACAACGAGTGCATGATGGGGCGCTCAGGGGCCATCCGGGGACTGGAGATCCAGAAGGTGCGTTCAGGGCAGTGCCAGCATCAGGGTAAGTACCTCTCTGCTTCCTGGGGAGCAGGAACATTCGGGTTGCTGACCTTCCCTGCTGCTCCATGCCATGTTCTTGGCAACGCGAGTATACCCCCTTCCCCTGTCCCCGGGGTGGGTGCAAGCGGTGCTGTCCTCTCTCCTCCCAGACAAGTGCAAGGGCGAGTGCAAGTTCAATGCTGTCTGCCTGAACCGCCGCGGCACCACGCGCTGCTCCTGTGACCGCATCACCTGCGATGGTGCCTACCGGCCTGTCTGCGCCCAGGACAGCCGGACCTACAGTAACGACTGTGAGCGCCGCAAAGCTGAGTGCCACCAGAAGGCTGCCATCCCAGTAAAGCACAGTGGACCCTGTGGTAAGCACTGGTGCCACCGGGCTGGTTGCCCGCAGGAACACTGGTACCCCCACACCTCTCACTTCCCAGCCCCAGCAGCCACTTTAAGCCCAGCCTGCATCAGTCCCTTCTGTGCAGGCTGTGGTGCTCGCGTTGATGCTGGAAAGCTGCAGGTAAGTTGTGAGCAGGGGCTCACCGTCTGAGCAAGCCACAGGCTCTCTTCAGTCTTGTGGCTGACAAGCCCTGGAGATCGGTTCCTCCCTGTTCTTTTTCCTTCCAGCAGTCAGCAGCCCTCGTGTGTGTGTGTGTGTGTGTGTGCACGCGCGCGCGTGTGTTCCTCCTTGGTCTTGTCTCTGTCTGATGTGCTCAGTAACACGGGGAAGAATCATTTGTGTTTGAACAGTACCAAACTGTCTGTGATGTCCAGCCGGTTTCTCTCATTCACCGCCATGACCAGGTGCACATTCGCCACCACGCAGTTCCTGCACAGCCCACGCCATTCATGCCTCCTCCCAGGGTAGTGCCAGCCCCCAGCTCCTTCCATGCTCCCCCTCCATGCCTGCCCGCTTCTCTCAGCTCCAGGTACTCTCCGTAAGGAACTCCTCCCAGCGCGCCCGCTCTCTGGAGGTCTCGCCATGTCTTTGTCTCATCTCTGGGAAAAGCTTTTGACCGGGGTGTATGTGATAGGATGGGGCTTTGGGTCCCTAGGATGTTGGGAACGTCCAGTTTAAAAATTACTGCACAGAAACTGAAGGAGGTGAAACACGCTCACTGGATTGATTTGTATAGTTGGAAGGACTGTTCATTTCAGCTCGAATTGGTTTTTACTAGATCTAGAACTGTGTCCTGTTATTTTAAGCTGATGTTTTATAAGGTATCACCGTATCAAACCTTCTGAAGTACTTGAAAATTAGGCCCCACGTTGCAGGTCTGTTTTGTTGGCTTTGTGCTCCTGCAGTAGGTTTTTAATGCTGCCAGGCCCAGCTGCTTGAAAACTCCTTGTCAGGCTCCCAAAATCACCCTCATTATAATCACAACTGTTGTTTTTAATCATCCGTTTCATTGTGTTTCTGCTGGTTGAACGATGAGGAGTCAGTTCCCCAAGTTCTTCCTACAGGGAGGGCAAGAGGCACCTTCGAGTCCCCCGTCCGCCCGGGCTGCAGGGCGCTGGTGCCGGATGGCAACGTGGAGCCTTGCCGGGAGGGCCTGCACGCCGCCAGGCCTGGCTCTGGTGCTGCCCCGCGCGCCACTGTGGAGCTGTGCTGGTGTCTGACCGGCCTCGGGGGCTGCTGCTGGCCCGGCGGGCTGCCCTGGGGCAGGGGCCCGCGGCAAAGCGAGGGGCCTGTGGCCGGGCCCTGAGGCAGCTCTGGGACCGAGGGGCCAGGAGGTGGTTGTTTGCAGCTGGGTGGCCGGGCCCTGGGCTCTCTGCAAACCTTCCCCTCTGCCTCCTCTAGTCAGGTGCTTGCTAAGGCTTCCCGAATTTCTGGGGTGAGCAGCGAACTCGTGCCGCTAGTTACCCTGCTGTCAGACATGCACCAGCTCCACCATGGTCAGTGGAGTGAGGCCAGTGGACAGCAGGATATGGTCCCTGTGCATCTGCCATTCCTCTCTCCATCTTCCTCTCTTTTATTTTAGCTTCCCTCCAACTTCTCTTCCCCCAGGCGAGGACTGCAGATGCACATGTCTGCTTTCAGGGCCTGCCTCCTTCTGGGGTAGGAGCAAACTAAGCTCGCAGTCTGGGGGAAGTAAATCAAAGCTGGGGCTCGGTCTGCCAAAGCCTCAGATTTCAAAGTCCACATGACAGCACCAGGCAGCCCTGCAGCAAACCACCACGAGGCGTGGACAAGCCTTGGGCCACCCATCAGCTTAGGAAGGCATCTCCTCCCTGAGCTCCGTGCTGCCCTTTGGAAATGAAGCACGTCCTCCTCTGTGTCACCGATTCAGACTCGGTGCGAGGTGGGAAACAGATTTAGAAACGGGGATGGGGTGGTGATGTTGCTTGCCAGACGGTGTGTCAAGACAGGTCTTCTCAGCGTGAGCACTGCTGGTGGTGCTGCCTTCTCTCCTGGCTGGCTGCCTGGCCGAGGCTTCCTCGGGTTGCAGGGTGCAGGTCACCGGCACCGGCTGGGGCAGGACCGTGGTGGCAGTGGGTGAGGGCAGGGGCCGAGGGAGCTACCGGCTCTGCTGCATCCAGCACCTGGGGCCGGGAGCTGTTCATCCATGCCTCCATGCTGTGGGGATGCAGGAGATGCACGCAGCTGGGGAAAGGGAGGGAACGAAAGACAGGCTGTTAGTGTGGTCGCAGTGTTTTAATGTTTCACAGGTACCTGTCTAATGAACTCTGAGCTCTGCTGCTGTCTTTTCCAGTAGCAAGGCAAAGGAGACAAAGCCAAACAAAACAGTCCAGGCCGTGTTTTTGGTCCTTCTCTACTTTGACACCATGATGGTGTGGCTGAGAAAGAAGGGATGGGATGAGACCAATGTGGACAGGAGGTGGAGGGAAGGTGTCTAGTTGCATCTGTCTTTTCCTCCCTGCCTCTCTCTGCTCTCTCCCCTCCCACTCTCTTTCTCCCTCCGCTCTCTCTCTCTCTCTCTTTCCTTTTTCGTCTGTGTCTTGTGTTTTACAGTGTTGCCTGTTTGGAGGAAGGAATTGTGTCCTCGCAGCACCCTTCTGCTCCCTACCCGGACATCTCTGCTAGGAGGTCGGCTTTCTCCCCTTCTCTGTAGCCAGTGACAGTCCTGGCCTCTTCTCACTGCTCCCCACCTCTCTAGTTTTGCTTGAGAGCCCCTGGGATGGAGAGATTGCCCTGGGTTTGCTCCCATCCCTCGCCCCAAACACTTCCTGCTGGAATGGAAATGCCTTGCAGTGCAGTGGGGGTCTTGTCTGATGCTTGCTGTGGCTTGACCCTTCGAGGCAAATGAGAGTGGGAGCAGAGGTGGGTGCTGTGAGCCCCCTACTCCTTAGCAAGCCCCTCTTCATCTGATACGTCAGTCTGGACTGCTCCTGATTGATCTTACCTCTCCTTTTGCCCCCAACTAACCCCCCTTTCTTCCCCACCTCCTCCTTCCCAGAGACTTTTGCCTGCCTGGGACTGTGATGCTTGTCCCTTTGCTCTCTGTAGTGTGTGTCACGCTTGTCTGTGCCGGTCCGGTGGGCAGGGGCTCTGCAGGGATTGCAGCTCCCCTCCCCAGTGCCCAGCAAAGTGCCCCGTGTCTTTTGCAAGCACTGAGGAGCTGTCTGTGCTCAGATGTGGTTTTTCCCTAGGAATACTCCCGTGTCCCTGCGGACCTGGTTCCGGAGCCCACTGGGTGTCATGGGCACAGGTCTGTGGGGCGTGATGAGTTATAAAGCAGCTTCAGGCCTCTTCTCCATAGCCATCCACAGGCGGGGCTTGCAGGAGAGCTCAGTGTCCCCCGGTCCCAGGGCTTGGTCAGGTTTCTGCAAAGCGCGGCAGCAGGTGAGGGATTGTGCCCTTGAATCAGAGCAAAGAACGAGCATTTTGCTTGCTCTGTGCCTTGGTTTCCCTGCCTACAAGATGGAGAAGGGCCAGGAATCAAAGCAGGTCTTGATTATAGCACAGCCTAAGGTCCTCGCTCGGTAGGTCCTCATTATATCCACCCACATGAAAACTGGTGCCAAAATCCCCATTGACGTCTGCAGGTGCCCAAGGCTGCATGCAAAATTTCACAGGCTGAGATCCAGGCTGTGAAGGAACTTCATGTGCTGCATCTCTGCAGGTTTGCCTGCTTGAGAAAGGCAAGGAATGTCAGGGTAGTGTTCTCCATCACGCCTGGCACCTCCCTGCACTCTCACTTACTACTCCCTTGCTCCCCAAGACAGGAATGTGAATTTAGATTTTACATGAGCGAATGTAATTGCCTCAAGCCTAGCTCAGTGCATCCTTACTGCCTAATTGTGGCCAGCAGAGGTGTTTCTCCATGCAAGCGTAGGTCTCTGTGTGTTTAGGGGACACGGTTATGGTACAGGTGTTCTTTTAAAAAGGTGAAACAGAAGCGGGAGATGTGAGCAGCATCACAGGGCTGAGCACAGCAGGGAATGGTTCCTGGTCCTTGGGAGCTGCTCTCAAACTTCAGCTGCAGGGAAGTTGGGAATACAGTTGAAGAGGCTGGGTTGAAGTAGTGGCCGTGTCCCTGAACTTGTCCCCCTCTTCCCTTGTTCCTTTGCAGACCCTGTGCTCTTAAGTTTTGACTTGGTAGGTGTTTAGAGCCAAATCCGAAATCCAGGCTTGCCTGTGTCCGTGCTATGGGCCATTTCCTTGCTGGTTGGCAGCATGCAGCCAGATTCCTGAGGGCTCAAGCCTTGCTCTTGCTCTGCAGATATGCCACCTTAGTCTGAGCAGGGGAGGAAAACCAGACCTGTTGCCCCGTGCCCTGTGCCATGCCAGCAGGCTCTGGAGGGCTTTATCTTTCCCACCGCACCCCGGCTTCGTGCCTGCCTCGCTGTTTGGTGTTGGTGGGGGGCTGCGCTGTTTGCCTGTTGCTTCCATCTCGTCTTGCTCACATTGTCTGTTCCCCCCATCCGTTTTGTCATGTGTCCTTGTCAGTGTTCAGTGCGGATTAAATCTGTGTCCTTTCCTTGCCCCAGGTCCTCAGGGCTTTTGTCTTGAGGCACAAGAAGGGGTTGCTGGGCAGTGCTGGGTCTCTCCCCAGCAGCTCAGCCGGTCCTGTCTTTTAGCTGCCTGGCTTGGCTTCTGGGTGGTGGGGGGTGTTCCTGGAGAGGCATGCCTGCCTTCAGCGAGCAGGCTGGGAGCCGGCTGGAATTGCAGGACTTTCCCTGCGAGCAGTTGCAGAGCTGTACTAGGGAGCCGAACGCAGCCTCTTCTCTTGGCTGTCACCGCCAGGCTTGGCTGCTCACCTCGTCACTGCCAGGCATCTTGCAGGGAAGGTGCCGCCTGCTCGGCTGACTTTGATTAAGCAGCTCCAGATTGTGAGCAGAGCGGACTGCTGCCTCTCAGCCTGCAGCCCATGCTGTGGGGCATTGCCCGTCCCCAAGCAAGGGCACCAGGTCTCTTCATCCTGCCGCACAGCAAGCTCCCTGGCCTTTCCAACACCAGCTTGCAAGAGGAGGGGAAGGGAGCCGAGCTGCTGAGGAGAGGGACAGGCTGTGTGGTGAAGCCAACCGCAGGTGTCCTCTCCAGCCAGGTCTTCCTGGGCATGGCCTCAGCGGGTATCAGGATGAGCTGTTCAGGGGACAGAATGATTCTGAGGATGTGGGCCTCAGTGATAGGAGCTATCCCTGTGTGAGCTGTTTGGCTGCTGAGGGTTCAGCAGCCGGTGCCAGGTCCTTGTGATGATGTCGCGAGTGTCCTGGAGGCATCAAGGCCTGTGTGGAGGAGGGCTGACTTTCTGCTCCCTCCTGCCCTGTCCTCTGCCACAGAGCTGGTCATTCCGATCTGGCTTCACAGGCAGGCTCACGTCACCACTGCTGCCTGGGAAAAGAAGTGCTGGCTTCCCTCCTGGCAACAAGGGACCTCAGTCTGTGTTGCCCTCCCTCAGCACGTGATGCTTGTTCTTGTTGCTGGCTGTGAGCTGCTGGGGAGACCCAGACATTGGGGTTTGGTGCAGAAACCCACAGGGCTGATCTTAGCTCAGGCCAGCCCCTCGGGGCAGAATGTAGCTGGGATGAAGATGGGGCAGGGGAGATGAGGCAGGGTTCCTCTTCGAGGTGTGCAGGGAGAAGATCTTGTGCCTGCTTCCCATCCCTAACCTCTGCCAAGCATGGGGAAGATGCTGAGCCAGGCATGTCGGGACGGCATGGAGGGTGCAGGGGCTGGGCAGTTGCCGAGGCCAGGAGCTCTGTGCATTTGCCACAGCTTGGGGGAGGCAGGTGTGGACCTGAGGCTGGGGATGCTGGCATGCCTTGCTGTGCACAGTGCCCTGTGGGAGCTGAGGAAGCAGCAGATTCAGACCGGTGCCTTTCCCTCCTGTCCCCTCTGCAGATCTGGGCACTCCCAGCCCGTGCCTGAGTGTGGAGTGCACCTTTGGGGCCACGTGCGTGGTGAAGAACCAGGAGGCTGTGTGCGAGTGTCAGCAGGTGTGCCAGGGCCGCTACGACCCCGTGTGCGGCACCGACAACCGCACCTATGGCAACCCGTGCGAGCTTGACTCCATGTCCTGTGTCCTCAAGAGAGACATCAAAGTGAAACACAAGGGGCCTTGTGGTAAGAGCCGATCTCGGGGGGTTCCTCCTTCTCCTGCTGTTGGCCTCAGCCTGTGTTTGCTTGGTGGGAGCAGACGATACCTGAAACATGAGTGTGGCCCTGGCCGTGGGGAGAGACGCCTTTGGGTTGTATTTGTGCTTTGACTGCTGCCATGGATCGGGGGGGCAGGAGGGAGCCTGCTGGGCTCATGCGATGCCTGTTTGGTGTGTCAGGAAAGCCAGTGGCTCCTCATGCGGGGTGTGCAGCGGCTGCTGCCTGGGGGGCTCCTTTTCCCACTGTCTGGTGGGTCAGAACCAAAGCAGGCTCAGCGGGAGGATGTGAGGAGGGAATCGGGTAAGGAGCCTGACCACTGCCTTCCCACCGAGGGATGCAAGGCAGCGGAGAAAGCCTTACGTTAAGGCAGGTGTGAGTTGCCTCTCTGTGCAAGCCAGCCCTGGCACTGCTGCCTGCACTGTCCCCTGACCCAGCAGACCTTACCCTGTAAGCTGCCCTGGTGAGGAGGTGGCTAGGTCGGAGGCGCAGGATGAAGTAAGCTCCCCCATGGAGCAGGCTTCATCCTCTTCCCTAGCGAGAGCCCGACTCGGACCCACACGCAGCAGTTCCATTTGCAAGCGTTCTCTTTGTGCCAGCACAACTTTGCCAGTCAGAAAGTGTTTGCACACAGGCACAGCCTGGGCTAGCTGGGTTCTCCCAGGACAAAATCTGCCGGGATGTTCAGGTAGGGAAACTCATGGCGGTTTTGTCAAAATACAGTCTTTCTGCCCCTAACCTTCAGGCTGGGTGTCAGGAGCTGTTGCCTGTCTCTCCAGCTAAGGCTGGTGTGTGTGGCATAGCAGTGCCCCTGCCAAAGCTAGGCTTGATACCTTACAATCACCATCCCTGGAAGTGTTTAAAAAATGTGTAGATGTGGTACTTGGGGATGTGGTTTAGTGGCGGGCTGGGCAGTGCTGGGTTAACGACTAGGCTTGGTGGTCTTAAAGGTCTTTTCCAACCTAAATGCTTCTATGATTTCCCCACTGAGCTGCCACTGTGCAGTCCTGCTTGCAGTCCTACATGCTCATGAGCTGTAAGGGCTTTGAGACAGCAGAGAAAAGGATGACCCTTCCTTCAGAGGAGGAAGATGCCATCCAACCTGAGCTCTCTGCTGCAGCATAGCAGAGGGTCTAGTGGGATTCAGGTCAGAAGAAAATGCTTGTACCAACTCCACGCAGTTACAGGAGAAAGGATGCAAATACCTCAGCTATTGGGCACATGCACTTGAGTGCCCTGTAGGAAAGAAGTGTCCTTGTCTGCACGCAGGCTGCCTCGAGCAGCCCCTCCCGACCTGCAGAGGCCAGGCATGGCTGCAAGCTTTGTGCTGTAGATAGAAACCTCCTGGCCAACAGTCTGCACAAGCCAAGCAGGGGGTTGTTGCTTCTTCCCTCCCCCATGTGAAGGCAGCAGCTGCTGTGTGAAAGGAAAATAAGAAAAACTGTCTTTGAGCCAATTCCTCATGAACTGGATGGCAGGGAGGGAAGAGGGGTGTTTGAAGGAGAAAATGAAGCCGTGAATCACTAAATACCCAGGAGTCAGGAGATGTGCTGGCTGGAGTCTGGTCTCTCCTGCAGTGAGTGATAGCTCCTTTGCAAGTGAGTTATTACAAAGATAAATGTCTTCTCTGACCCGATCCTGCACGCGTGTGCTCTGTGTGTGTTTGCAGCAGGCAGGCTGAGGGTCCCGTTGGGGGAGGCAGCAGGACGCTGTGAATTGGTGCTATGTTATACGTGTGTCCGGCACTGCTGGCACGCCGATCAACCAAGAGAAGACAGTATCCCCCTTCCTGGCCAGCTGCCTCCTCCCGCCCTGCTGACTGGCCAAGTGTGCATCCTGCCGCCTCTCTGCCCTAGGGACTGGCCACTTGCTGCCGGGGATGCTGCGCTCCTCCTCCCAAGGCTGGGGCTCATTTATCACTCCTCGTAATTGCACTCAGCCCCATGCGCTCTCCCGCCTCCTATTTAGCTATGACGGCTCACAGCCCCGGTGACATTTCACCACAGTTACTCCTGGCCCTGTCGGCTTTTATGAGTAGTTACTGCCTTTCTGCCTCCCAGCCTGACTCTAACCTCCTCCTGCAGCCCTCTCTCGGCTCCTTCCTTTGCTCTGTGCCCTGGGGCTCCAGCTCTGAGGCTGGAGGAGGAGGTTGCAGTGGGGTTTTATTTCTGCTCTAGCACTTCATTAGCCAGTGACACCTGCCTGACCTGACCTGTTGTTTTAACCTAACAGTTTTGTTCTTCGTCTGCACAGACCGTTGCGGCAAGTGCCAGTTTGGGGCCATCTGCGAGGCAGAGACGGGACGGTGCGTGTGCCCCACAGAGTGCGTTCCCTCCTCGCAGCCCGTGTGCGGGACAGATGGCAACACGTACGGTAGCGAGTGTGAGCTCCACGTCCGGGCGTGCACGCAGCAGACGAACATTTTGGTGGCTGCCCAAGGAGACTGCAGTGAGTCTGGCAAGGTCCCCTTCTTCCCTCGTCTCACTCCTGCTAGTGGCATTTCAGAGAGCAGATGCTCGGCCCCACTGGCTGCCCAGGCCCCGCCGAGGTGCCCTGGCCACGGCTGTCCAAGGCTTACTGGTCATTTGTAGCACTTGCAGCCCATGGGTTTGCCAGCCTTAGGAGGCACGAGAGAAGCCCCAGGGTCAGGAGGTGTGGAGGCTTTCTCTAGCACTCCTCCTGGTGCCTTTATTCGTTGTGGACAGGACTTGTCAGGAGGATATTGGCTCCAGATATCCAAATGCAGCCTGGGCCTGCCTGGTCACTCAGACACCCTGCCTGAGGCTTTTCACCTTGTCTGGCATGGTCTTCCCTTTCAGCTTCATGTGAATTGGGCACCTTGAGTATCTCAAGCAGCTTCCTTTTAGCCCCAGCTGTTTTGGTTTCCTCAGCTATGCCTTGTAGGTAGTATCTACCCTCTTTGTTACTTGTCTGAGCCAAGCAAAGAAATTGGGCTACAGGCATGTTAATAGCTACCACCAGAACTAGAAGCATCAAAGGTCTATTTGATCGTGCATTTCATCTCCATAGCTTTTCCTTCCCTCCGTCCCTTGGGGTCAATTCCTCTTTGCTCCTGTGTTTTCTTCCCACTCATCAGCCCAGGGAGCTGTCTGTGCTAATTTCTTAATGTATTAAAAGCCCTACCTAGGTTCTTCATTAGGACAAATGGTACTTCAGTAAAAGCAATGCTTTGAGCCTCATAAAACCTGTCCAGCTGGGTCTGGTGTTCCAGGGCTGAACATGGATATCCACGCTAAATTTAGGAGAGAAGAATGACTGAGTGTGACAAATGACTCTCAGTGCTCTGGGGGCGCTGTGAGCAGGAGGAGGCTGAAATCAGGATATACCATGAGAGTAAATGGGATTGGACACACCATCTGTGGGTGCTGATGGGGATCAGAAGTGCTCAGGACTGGCACCTGTCTGTTGCAGACTCTTTGCACGGTTTAAATAAGCAATACCAAAGCACTCTGGGGAAGGAGGACTTCTGTCCTTGCCTCTGATGGCATGGCACTACCGGTCCACAGCTCTGTGACGCTGGGCAGCTGGCCACAAAGGTCCCTACAATGTCTCACTGTGGTTCCTCCCTCTTGCCCACAGAGTCCTGCGGCAGCACAGTGTGCTCCTTTGGCAGCAAGTGCGTGGGTGGGCAGTGCGTGTGCCCGCGCTGCGAGAGGCAGCCCTTCGCCCCGGTGTGTGGGAGCGATGGTCTCACCTACGACAACCAGTGTGAACTGCAGGTGGCCTCCTGCCAGCAGAAGAAGACCATCGAGGTTGCTAGGATGGGGCCATGTGAGGATGGTAGGTTGCCACTGTTTCTCCAGCTGTGCAGGTGCGAAAGGTGGGGGATAGAGTGACGGAAAGGCTGCACACAGTGGGCTCTCCCCTCGCTGCTCCGCTGTGCCTGACTGCCACGTGAGCCTTGCTCCAGCACAGTGCCCTGTGACACCCCAAACATCCCCAGCACAGCAGGTCTCGTGCCTCTCCTTCCCTCCTGGCTGGCTGGCCACTGCCACCCAGCACCCAGGCTGCCACCTCCCTTTCCCTTTCGTCTTACTGTATTCGGCAGTAATGAGAGATGACTTCAACTCATCGGCTGGGTGAGGAGTTTATCACTGCTTTAATTTCACACTTCGGTGGGCCTTGGCCGGGGGAAACAGGGCTGTTCCCGGGGCAGGGAGCCTGGCTGCTGCTTTGCTCCCCTCTGCCCCAGGGGCTGCTCGGGGGCCTGGCCTGTGGCCACTATTGACTCGGTACCAAGCGCCAGGGAAGGTCGTGGGGTTGGCTGTACCTTGCTCAGTCAAGCTAAGAACTAAGAAGCTGCTGAGTTTTTCCCACTGTAGGGGAAAAGCTGTGGGTTAACGCTGGCTGAATCCGAGTACAGGAGGCACACAAACCTTGGTGCTCGGATGTGCTGACCCGGTGAGCTGAGATCCTCTGGCTCATTGCACACATAGTCTGGCTGGAAAGGACTTCAGTGCTGTGGCAGAGCTTAGGGAGAAGAGAAGACATAACATGGTGTTTGATCACAGCCCTCCTTGGGGCATTTCAGGTTGATGTCCCTCTGGGAAAAGATCTTAAATAATTCTCTGTGTAATGCCAAATCCCAGCCTTTGATCACTCAAGAAAAAGGGCCAGGTTTTCCTTCCCCCCCCCCCCCCTTTCCCCTTTAAAAAGCCTTTGAAATCAGCAACATCTCTTGCTGCTGGAGTGCTGAGCATCTTGTGGAGAGGCAGCCAGGCTAGGGATAGAGTTTATATATTGTTAAGAATATCTGCCTAACTGAACTTCAGGCTAAACCCAAACTCCACCCCTTCCTCTGCTCTGGTTTCCATATTTCTGTTAGCAGCATCAATCTCCCTGCTGCGCTATGTGTTTGGGAGGGCAGAAGAAGAAAGAATTGGATCAAAGGATGGAATTAAACTGTCGCTAAGTCAAGCGGCAGCCCTTCCTCCTGCTCATGGCTGATCTCCAGGTAGCCTACAGGGTACTGGTAGCCGCAGGATCCTTGCTTTTGCACCTGCTGCAGAGAAGATCACCTCAGGGCACCTGCTAGAGCATCCCTTTGCAGCTGTCATTATGCAGGCTTTGCACAAGCTTGTGACAGTGATGGGAGAATCTGCTTTCTCCAAGGGAGAGGGATCTTCTCTGAGGTCTGGGCATAAGCATCCTAATATGTGTGGGCCCAGGATGGAGGGGGCTTTGGCCCCATCCCCTCTGCTTTCTGCTAACTCTGCCCTGCTGTGTGAGCCCTTTCTCACCACAGTCCTCCTTTGCTACAGAGTGTGGCTCAGGGGGCTCGGGCTCTGGTGACGGCACTGAGTGTGAACAGGACCGGTGCCGACAGTACGGGGGCTGGTGGGACGAGGATGCAGAGGATGACCGCTGTGTGTGTGACTTCACCTGCCTGGCAGTGCCGCGCAACCCGGTAAGCATGCTGAGCGGTTCTGGGCTGCCTGCCTGCGGTCCTCGCTCCTCTCCTCTCTTCTCCCTCGTGGCCTTCCCGCATGCTTCCTGGGCAGGAGAGGGCATCCCATGGATAGGGAACCTGCCTTCCTGTGCCAGGGACTGCCCTGAGCGGCTTCCCTCCCTGTTCTGGCAGGTGTGTGGCTCTGATGGTGTGACCTACACCAACGAGTGTGAACTGAAGAAGACACGGTGTGAAAAACGCCAGGATCTCTATGTCACTAGCCAAGGAGCCTGCCGTGGTGAGTCCCCCAAAGGCAGCCAGCCCCCCAGGCTGACAGAAGCTGTGTGCGCTGGTCCCCAGCCTGGTGCCCGGCAATACCACATGCCCTTTCCCTGGGGCCACGCAAGGAAGTGCTTACCAAGGACACAGCAGTGTCTGTGTTGATTTGCTGATCCCTGCTGCATCATTCCTGTATTGTGCCCTGTGCTTCCCCTGGCCAAGGGTAGGACCTCACCTCATCACCTGTTTCCGGCATGTCTGCAAGGACCACCTGGTTTTGCAGGAATGCTGCTAGCTGCTCAATCAGACATTGGCAGGACTTCCCTGTGGCAGCCTGTGTGCCAGGGATAACCTGTACCTCTCTGCCTTCCTCTGCAGCCCTTGCCACAACCCCGCCACCTCTCCTGGTTGTGCACTGCAGCCAGACCATCTACGGGTGCTGCCCAGACAACATGACCTTGGCACTTGGAGTGGGTGCAGCTGGATGCCCAAGTAAGTGAATCTTGTGTTCCCACCTGGGGGGGGTGGGGCATGAAGGACCTTCAAGGGTGCTTGGAAGGCAGGAGAGATCAGGTGGAGGGGGTACTTGGCATCCCATCCCAGGGGAAACAAAGGAAAGTGGACCCTCCCCATTTTGTAGCTAACTAGTGACCTCCCAGGCTCAAAAAGCCTCCGTTTATCGCAGCTCCAGGCTCACAGCATGCACATATGGAGATGTGCATGCATGCTTCACCTTCTATGTCTACTAGTGATGCTCTTGTCCTTTCAAAAGCCCTGAGTCAACTTTCAGGTGTAAGTCCTTCTGAAATGCATTAGGGCAGGATGGGGCTCAGAATTTGGTGCTGAGTCTATGCTGGATGCCCCAGAAGGTGCCCTAGGGCTGTACCATGCCCTCTGTGCCTTCAGATCATTGCTAGAGGTTTTTCACTGGCCTGAATGGTAAAAAATACTGCTTGGATCCTTGCACTACAAGGTGGAACAGAGCTTTCAGGTTCACCTAGGGACCTTCTGCAGGCCACCCCAGGGCCAGTAACTAGTGGGTGACTGCACTGTGCAGGAAGCTAAGCTGGCAAATGTTTCATTAATATTTATTAAATAATCATCGGAGCCAGCACTTTAGCAGAAGGTGCATTTTGAAAGGCATTAGCAAACTCTTAACAGCTGAGGCTGTGACCGCCTGTTAGGGAAACACATTACCCCGTGGAGACACGACTCATGCCGTGCTTGGGCCTGGCTAATGCCTGCTTGATGAGGATGTAGTGCTGTTTAATGTGCTGTATAATTTAAAAAGCAGCATAATTCAGAGAATGTCCAGACATCTCCTGGCAGGGAGTGCATGGGGCTAGCTGGAGGCTGAGGTGGGTGCGGGAAGAGCAGAGGTGGGGTGGGGTGAGGTGCGGTGTGCTGGGTGAGAGGGGCTAGCAGAGCTGGGAGGAGCTGGTCAGGGGAGGCTAGGGAGGGTATGAGCACTTGGCTATCAGCATCACCCTGCCAGTGGTGGTTGGTAGCGATGTTCCTCCGTGTCTCTGATGGGAGTCTTCTCCTCTGCCCTCCAATCCATGGACACAGCTTTGCAATTGACTGGGATACAGTATCCCACCAGTTTCTGTCCCACCTGTGGCCCTGTGTTGGCAGCAAGTGTACATCAGGAGGTAATTACCACTTAACCAGCAGCCTGAAGCCCCTAGGGCAGATTTATCCATTGCTGCCTGTTCTGGACATGCCATTTCCCTGCCGCTGGCAGTCTGGGGATGTGCTCATGCACCCTCTTGCTGCTCCCAAGGTCTCCCTTTCTATCCAGCTGTGCCCCGTGTCCCTTTTCTGCTGCTCCCTCTGGATAAAGGGAGCGTCTCTCTGTCTATCTTTGGATCATTTCCCTCCATCAGGTTCCTAATTAATGAATTAATAATAAACTTCTAATAGCTTCCTTCCTCTTTGATGTTAATGAGAGAGGAGTTCTTGATAACAGCAAAGCAAGTGGTCTAATCTCTGAAGGTTTAGTTCCCCCTTGCAGCTGGGGCAGAGGAGAAGAATTGAGAGCAGCTGGTGAAACCTCCTGTCTGGCGCAAGACCACGTTCCTGCCCTGGCTGAGCAGCTTGGTTGGCTCAGCAGTCGGTGCCTCCAGCGTGATGCAGCCCCTCAGCATCCCCCCTGCTCCCTGGCCAGGACTCAGCCTCATGCACTCTCCCTCTGCCCGCAGGCACCTGCCAGTGCAACACCTATGGCTCCTACGGCGGAGCCTGTGACCCCGCGACTGGGCAGTGCTCCTGCAAGCCAGGCGTGGGGGGCCTGAAGTGCGACCGCTGCGAGCCCGGCTTCTGGAATTTCCGCGGCATCGTCACCGACAGCAAGAGCGGCTGCACGCGTGAGTGCAGGCAGGGCTGGCCCATCACTCCCCATCCCATGCAGCTCTGCTGGCATGGCTCCCTGCCCTGCTCGGTGGGGCTCAAGGCACGGCGAGTACTGTGCTGTTTAAAATGATGGGCCGAATGCTGGTCCTGTTGCAAGTCACCTGCCGCGGCTGCTTTTGCAGAGCTTGATGACTCGCTCCGTGC
Source organism: Falco punctatus (assembly GCF_963210335.1). Taxonomy (NCBI): domain Eukaryota; kingdom Metazoa; phylum Chordata; class Aves; order Falconiformes; family Falconidae; genus Falco; species Falco punctatus. The sequence goes on from NC_137582.1 coordinate 104,832,806, forward strand.
AGGAGAGACAGCGCGGCCCAAAGCACTGCAGGGGTGCTGTGCTCCCCCTTGGTGCAGCTTGCCTGGGGGATGAAGTCTCCTTCCATGGGCCCGCTCCCTGGTCAGATGTTCCGTAGGGCTGCTGGAGCCCAGCGTGGATGGGCCCCGCTGTCCCTGCGTGAGGCTGGACAGTTGTGAGGGGATGGGTCTGAAGTGGAAGGAACGAGGCAGTGGTTTTGCATGTTGCTGCTGACCCCGCCAGGGATAGCCATGTGAAAACAGCTGTAAACTAAGAGAAAAAAAGCCCTCTTGATTTCAAATTGCATTGGACACCCACCCAAGAAATCCGGTGCAAACTAGGCAGAGGCCAGAACAGTCAGGGGGAAGAGGAGTTATTGGGAGGGGGTTGCAAACAATAGGGAATATGATTGTACCCATCTCTCGCCAAAGTCACAGACAGCTATTTGCTGAGTGGTAGGTATGTCTCAGGCTCCCACCTGGCCTAAGCCCCTGGCCAAAGGACTGAGGCCGAGTGCCCTGCTCGGAGGGAGCAAGCTGGAGACACCACTGTGCCGCTGAAGGGGAGGAAGGATGCTTTGTGCTTTGAAGAGGGGACAGGCGGGCAGCCTCCTGGGTTCCTTGCACAGCTCCAGGAATGAGTGCTTGTCCAAATGCTGGCATGTCAGGTTTTCAGTAGGTCAGAGCCAGAAAGCTTAAACTGGAAATAGGATGTCAGCTTTGTAACAGCAAAGGCATCGCACTGCTGAAATGTCTTCCCAATTTTGTACTTAATTTACTCTCACCTGTAGTCTTTAAATAAGAGCGGGGTCTCGCTGTCAAACCAGAATCACAAACGTCAGTAGGCAACATCCTCTGACCTCAAACTAGACAGACACCAGTGGCCGCTACCCTCCTACTCCTCTATACTCCCTCTCCTTTATCCTTCCCCAGAGAGAGGAAAAGGACCCCTGGGATGGGTGAACGTTCCTACTGGAGCCACGTAGATCTTTAGTGCTGATGGGAATGCGACTCTGGGGGGTGGATGCGGGATCACAAGCTGCAGGACCATGATCAGGGGGTAGCGGGTGCAGGAGGCAGGTTCCTGCAGACAGTCTGGGGTCAGGAGGTAGCGAGCAGCAGTGAGCATTATGGTCGTCCCCTGAACCCTTCTCCTTGCTCTTGTCTTGGATTGCTGTGGGACCTGAGTGACTCTGCTGCTGGCTCCACAAATCCACCCGCAAAACAATGTCTTTTTCCTCGTCTTGCCCAGCCTGTAACTGCGACCCGGTGGGTTCAGTGCGTGATGACTGTGAGCAGATGACTGGACTGTGCTCCTGCAAGACGGGTATCACTGGCATGAAGTGCAACCAGTGCCCCAATGGCAGCAAGCTGGGCATGACTGGCTGTGAGAAAGGTGAGGGAGCCATGTACCAGAGGGATTGTGTGGGGCAGCGGGAAGCGGGTGCTTGGGTGCTGTGGCAGGGCAACACATAGGCTTGTGAAAGAAAAGCATCTCTCCCACCCTGCGTGCTTGTGCTTTGGGGGAAAGGGGCCCTGGCCTCTGTTCCTGGCTGGGTTCCTATTAGCTGAACGCGCTCGGGGCATGGGGGACTGTTTCTCTGTCTGATGAAAGTCTGTCTTGTCCACTGGTCTGGATGGCTCTGGCGAATGCCAGGGAGAGCCAGGACCCACTGGGAGGAGAGAGGGATTTTGATTCAGCATAGCCCGTTTCTGCGTGATTGGTATGTGCGTTGTAGGTCATCTCTTTCCGCTTCTCTCCCTACCCCAGACCCATCAGCCCCAAAATCCTGCGAGGAAATGAGCTGTGAGTTTGGGGCCTCGTGCGTGGAAGTCAACGGCTTTGCCCACTGTGAGTGCCCATCCCCGCTCTGCTCGGAGGCCAACATGACCAAGGTTTGTGGGAGAGGCAGCCGTGGGGGCTGAGTGGCATGTGTGGGGACGTGTGGCTAGCTCAGTTGTGTTGGGCTGGCAGAGGCAGCGTGGGAGTCTGATGTCTCTTCCCCCACCCCCAAGAAGCAGGTGTGCAAGTTCGATCACAGTCTTCAGCACGTGGGGAGGGGTGACATGTGAGTCGTAGATGTCTCCCAGCAGAGCTGGATGCTCTGTGCCCCATCTGGCACCTCTGAGCTGCTCTGCTTCTTGGTCTTGGGTCTCTCTGTGCAGACCATCGCCTCTGCCTCAGGGGGACCCCTGCAAAGCCTCTGCTTCCACCATTTAGAGACTGCTTTATTTTGCCCAGCACCTGGAGGAGGACAGAGGCGCAGCTCACATTTCCCTTCTGCTTCCCAGGTGTGTGGCTCAGATGGTGTCACTTATGGGGACCAGTGCCAGCTGAAGACCATCGCTTGCCGGCAGGGACAGGTCATCACAGTGAAGCATGTGGGGCAGTGCCACGGTGAGTGTTTGCTGCTGTCGGTGCTGGGGCAGTGCCAGCTCTCTGGCCTGATGCTGGACCTGACGCTGGCTGCTTCCCTCTGCAGTTCCTCACTGTGCCGTGACTTCATGGCACAGCAGATGTGCTGCCCAGGGCAGGTGCCTGAGGGTTTGCAGCATGCTTCCAAGTGTCACGGCCAGCTTTTCCCAGACCTGCCCCCTCCTTACCTGCCCTGTCCTGCTGCTCCTTTCAGAGTCCATCACTCACACAAGCCACACGTCACCACCCACACCGCTGCCCACACTGCCCTTGGACAAGTTAATCCTTCCTCCGCCACTGCGGCTCACCACCCGGGCTCCAGAGCCCACCGAGGTGGCTGCCAGCTCCCTGCTGTTGGAAGCCAGGCCTACTGAAAGAGGTCACCCTACAACAAGACGCATCACGACTGCCAGACCAGCCACTACACCATGGGTGACCCACGGGGTGTATAAGACCACTGTCCGCCCTCTCTCCACCGCACCAGTGGTCCTGGCCACCACCCAGCCTGCCTACGTTGAGTCAGGCAGTGCAGAAGGCAGTGGAGACCAAGAGATGGGCATCAGCGGAGACCAGGAGTCTAGTGGGGCAGGCTCTGCTGGTGAGTGTGAGCTTCATCGGCTCAGCAGGTCGGTTGCGGGCTAAACCGTAGCCTGTCTCTCACGATGAAATGAAGCTGTCTCTCAGCCTTGTTCTCTGACACAGAGGTGAGGTCTTACCTCCTGCTGGCAAACGCTCCTCTTAATGCCCTGCAGGGGAAGAGGAGGTGGAGGAAAGCCAGGTAACTTCCACCCCAGCCATTGAGAGGGCGACATGTTACAACACCCCACTGGGATGCTGCTCTGATGGCAAGACTGCAGCTGCTGATGCGGAAGGCAGCAACTGTCCGGGTGAGTTTGTCCTCGGGGCTGAGCTGTGGGCTCCCTTTCGGCGGTCAGGGGTCAGGCTGAGCTCTTGCAGGGTGCAGGAGGGGGAGGGATGCCACTGAGAGATGCCCACCAGGAGAGCAGCATGGTGCTGTGCTTGCCCAGCTGGCAGCGAGCACGGTTCCTGTGTGCAGGCAGGGGGCTGCTGTGTCCCTGAGGGGACGTTCGAGGGGATGTGCTGAGCCGTGGGAGCTGGCAGACGTGCCCACCTGCCGCAGCCCCCAGCAGCCAGCCCTAGTGCTTGGGTGGGTGGGTGCTGCTGTTCATGTGGGGAGCCAGGGCACTCTGCAGTTTTCTTCGTTTAGGTGACCATTTTCTTCATTGACTGCTACAGCCTTAAAAATTTGACCAGTGTTTTGCCCAGGCCTCTGCAGAGCTCACAACTGGCACTAGGGGGAATGAGGGAATTTCTTGGATTCCCATTTTATCTGTGCTGATGGCTGTGAAGGAAACTGGGCTGACCAGGACCGGTTTGGTGCCAGGGTAGGCGAGGAGAGCAGCAGTAGCCCCTGTGTCCCTGCTGGGCTTCCTGTGAAGTCTGAGCTTCTGGGCTCGCGCTGCGGTTGCTAGGGGTGCACAGTGCTCTCATGACCTAGGCAGGATCTGTCTTGCCTACTCGCAGTCCCTTCCACACCATGTTGAGTCCATATTGAGGAAACACTGAGCCACCTGTGCTCGGTCATGTATGTTGTACATGCATCCTTGTTACCCTAAGAATTGTTGCTCTGGAGCCGTCTCCCAGCTGTTTCCTCACTGCTCACTGAGGTCCTTTTTAACTGCTCCTGTTCCTTGGGGTTTCCAGCAGACTTCCCCTTTTCCTCTGGACACCTCCTTCCCCTTTTAACCCGCGGAAGGACAGCTGCTGGGAACCTCCAGCATGGTTACCCACAGCGGGGATCTTTCTATAGCTGCCTCTGCACCCCACAGCTCCCCTAGAAGGAGCCACACTGTGGGTTCCTGTTGCAGTTTCGGTTTGGTTTTGCAAGGCTGGCCACAGCCTGTTAGCTGGCAGGGTCTCTGCTTCCCTTTCCCAGCACAGGTCTTCTCCTTGTCCAGAGTTCACATGTCACCCTCCTCTGCCCTCTTCTGCATGCCCGTGTCTGATCCTGCCGTATTGACTATGTGCTGCTCTGGCTAACGTCTTTCTCTTGTTACTCAGCCGGTGCAGGGGGGCTGCTATCCGGGCCGGAGCTCAGAGGAAACCGTATGGTAAAAGCTGCCATCTCCAGCCTGGTCTTTGCCATCTGCTCCAGCACCCTCTGATACTAATCCTCCATGGCGCTCTCCCAGACCCATCCAGACTAACCCCAACACTGGCACTACCCGCACACTGCCATCACCCTTTCCCCCCAGGGACTCGAACGCTCCTTGCGGCTGTCAGCCACACGCCTGTCCCCTGCCCACAAGCCGACTAAAGGCGTTTTGTCTTGTTTACCCTCCCTCCCATAGCTACCAAAGTCTTCCAAGGAGTCCTCATCTTGGAGGAGGTGGAAGGCCAGGAGCTGTTCTACACACCGGAGATGGCTGACCCCAAGTCAGAGCTCTTTGGGGAGACGGCCAGGAGCATTGAGAGCGCGGTGAGTTCTTTGCATTGACCTAGGGTCTGGCTAGGGCTTTTCTGGCCTCAGCAAAAGAAGAGAGGACCCTGCCCACCCCTGTCTGTGCTGTGGTGGGCAGACAGCTAAACCCCAAATATTCACTTCCAGAAGCAACTGGCTGAAGCGAGCAGGCTTTCTCTGAGCTGCTGCTCATCAGCAGGCTTGTCTGTTCCAGTGGCCGGGTTCCTACAGGGAGCCAGCCCGTGGCCAGGTTCCTATGGGAAGCCAGCCCGTGGCGTGCTCACTGTGGCTCTTCAGGTGTTAACATGCATGCGTGCACACAGCTCAGCCTCCTGAGCCTCTGCCTGACCCCAGCTTGTAGAAAATGAGGTGAAATGGGGATGTAACAAGGCAGGTATCACTCAGACTCCCCCACACAGCGGGCAATACAGCTGCACGAACCAGTGCTTCTCTTCCACTCCTGCTGCTCAGCAGGAGAGACAGGCAGCAAATCAACAGCTGTCAAGCCCGCTCTGGGGAAGGAGCCCTTCTCCCCATCCGCCCGCCCAGGCCCCTCTTCTGCCCCGCAGCTGCACTGCACATTGCAAGGCATTGCCCAGGCCGCATTCCCCGGACTGGGGAACACTTCTAGCACCCAGCCTGGCCTCCTCACTACAGCAGCAATGCCATATTCTGCTGGAAAAATCAGGGCAGGATTAGCACCCCTTACTTCCATCGCCAATGCCTTTGCCGCTGATGGAAGAGGCAAATCACAGGAATTTTCTTCCTCTGTGCTCACCCACTTCAACTAAGGGTAAGTTGCAGCGTGCTGCCAGGACATCTGCCTGCAGCAGAGCCAGGCAGCGGAGCTCCTGCTGCATCTTGGCTGTGTTTGGGCCCTGGTACTGCCACAAGAGCGGTGGTCAGTACCTGTGTCCTCGTCACCCTGAAACGGGAATCCCTGCCCATGGCAGCCCCCTGGGAGAGTGCCTGTATTCCTCCTCCCACACCTGCCCTGCGCTCCCGGCTCCCCTGCGGGTGGGCACTCAGGGGGGCAAGGGGAGATGAGGTGGAGGGCAGATGGCTGCAGGGAGGACTGTACTTACGCGGGGATCTCATTGGTCAGGTGGCTTGAAAACAAAGAAACAAGGACATTGAGAAGAGACAGACAGACAGAGACCGACAAACAACAGCTCAACAGAGGTGCCCTCCCAGGCAGGGTGCCAGGGCAGCAGGGGGTCGGAGGGTGCAAGATGCAGATTGATGGAGCCTGATCCAACACCCTGTCTCAGTGCCACGGAGCTGGGAATTAGCCCCGGGGGCTGCAGGAGCACATTGCTGAGGAAGGGTACCAAGCCAGACCGCAGTGGACCGAGAGTCTCCTGTTGGAGAAATACCCGGTCCAGGGGCTGAGGACCTCAGTCCACAGCTGTGTAGCAAGCCCTGCTCACCTGCCTGCTGCGCTTCATTCCAGCCACCCTGCCAAAGCGGGGACTGAGCGCTGCCTGCTTGCTGGGCGCTGCTCCCTGGGTGCGTGGTCTGTAGTGCCCTGTGCCAACGCCACCCTCCGCAGCTGCAGATGCTCTGTCGTCCCAACCAGGGGAACCACCGTGGGTTTCCTCCTGCTTTGCCTTCTCACTCGCAATAGCTTCTGGGGAGGCAGTGGCCTGTCATAGCTGTCTGTCAAGTAGGAGCACAGAGACCTATCTGCAAAACGTGTTGAGTACCTTGGAGGAGCATTGCATCATGTTGGGTCTGGTGGGTTTTTTTGAGATGGGCTTAACCTACAAAAGCTGGAAGTGAACACGGGTTATTGTCAGGGCTAATGCCTTTGTGGGGTGGGCACTTAAAAGAGTGTAAGGAAATGATGCACCAGTTCTAAAAGGTGCCCTCCGTGAATTTGTCCGATCGCTTTTTAATCTACATGTGTTATTAGCCTCTACCACATGCTGTGTCTCAGTGGGTTCCATCCTTTGTTATGTTTTGGACCAAAAGTTATCCTTTCTCAGCTTGATCTTGGTGATGGAGCTGTTTAGATGAGAAGTTCTGCCTTAACACCCTGGATTTCCCAAAGTGTCCATATCTCCATGAAGAGCCCTTAGACAAAAATGTATCCAAAACCCCTTTGCCCCCCCCAGTTCAGCTACACAACTTGGGAAGCTGCTTGTGTAAACTCAAGTCTCCCACCTTTAGGAAGAACTCCCCTGCATTGCCAGCTCCTGGAGTAGGCGGGCTTTGCGTGGCGATGTGTGTACATATGGGTATGCCAAGGAAGCGCTGGATGGGGTAGCAACATTTTACTGTAGCCTGCAGTGTGGCACAGCAAATACAAAGCATCTTTGCAAGGAGATTAACATATTCAGAGCTGGTTCCAAGCTGCACTTAGAAGTTGGCAAGCCCTTGGTACAGTCATATAAGCAGATGTGTGCCTGGCATATGGACCATATGGTTCATGCAGTTCTGTATCACAATAGCAATATTTCCCAATACAACAGTGACTTCTATCCGAGGATACAAACACGCACACAAAAGCTTCATTCACATGTTCGTGCATTCTCCCCTCCCCAGCAAGGCAAGAGACGCTGCTGGCTTCTGTGTTCCCAGGCTGGGGGAAATGAAGGCATGGCACAGGCACATGGCTGGGCTGAGGGTTCCTGCCCCAGCCCCGTGCTGCAGAGACCTGTTGTCCCCGTGCAACGTGCCTGCAAATGCCCATGGATGCGATATGCTCCTTTACCCCTCTGAGATCACTGTGCCCGAATTTATAGGAGGAGGCTATACCATGAGACCATTAGTCAGTTAATTACTTTCTTTTCTGCCTTTGCCGTGAAGCCGAGGGAGGGAAGCGGTGGCCTCCAGCTGTGACAGCTGCTGGTCCGATGCGAGTCTGGGCAGGTAGCTAGCAGGGGTGTTACAGCCCCGACTTTCTGTAAGCCTTGGGCTGCCACTGTCTCCTTCGTGTGACTTCAGACAAATCCTGCAATGTCTGAGAGCCAAGTTTTAAAAGGCAGTCAGGTACTTAAAGATGCAGAATGGTGCTTTATGGGATTTTCCAAAGTGCCTAAGCAGGTTTACAGAGCTTTAGAAGAGATCACTAAGACTTAGATGCCACACAGTAAAAAATCCCTATATGAACTGCAAGGTGTCTCTGGTCTGGCTCTGTTCCATTCTTTTTCACAGCTATGGTGGGGATAGCTCGCCTTCCCCACACTATTTCGGGATCCTGTTCTTACCTTTTGACTGCGGGCCATAAAGAATAGGGACCGCCTGAAATGATTGCCCTGCACAACGGTGCCCTGTTCTCTGTGTGGTCAGTGGGATGTCTTGCAAAGGTTTGGATGCAAACCCCTGTGGGTTGAAACCAAGGAGACTCGGTGAGACTCAAGATCTTTTACTGAAAGGACGGATGTTCTAGGATCTCCCCATTAACTGGTTTGTTTATCTTTTCTCCTTCACCTCCGACCAACTAGCTGGATGAGCTTTTCCGCAATTCTGACGTTAAGAAGGATTTCAAGAGTATCCGTGTGCGAGACCTGGGGCAGAGCAGCGCTGTCCGTGTCATTGTGGAGTCCCACTTTGACCCAGGTAGGAGCCTTCCCGGTGCTGATGCACTGTGGCATGTGCCTGAGGAGAGGGCACGTGCTCCCAGTGGGGCTGCCGGCCTGAGAAACACATGTGCTGCGAGGAGCATGAAAGAACCTTATTAAAATTTGCTGGGGCTATGTCTTCTGTCCAGCAAAATCAACAGATGCTGTGAGAAGAGCTGGGGGGAGGTGCACCCTGAGCTGGTGCCTGGAGGGCTGGGAGCATTTTCCTAGGGAAAGGGATGACTCAGATATAACGTAGGGAAGTCGTGAGAGGGAAACTTCTAGGTGAGCCTGCATCTTCACCCTTGCCTTTCTCCTTTCTCCTCCTGGCTACCATCAGCCACTTCCTACACAGCAGCTGACGTCCAAGGGGCGCTGCTGAAGCAGATCAAAGCTTCCAAGAAGAAGACCATCCTGGTGAAGAAGCCCCAGCAGGAGCACGTCAAATTCATGGACTTCGGTGAGCCCCCTCTGTCTGCGGTCAGTCCCCCTCTCTTGGTTTAGGCTTTCAAACGGGCAGGCTGGCTCTTCTGGTCTTGCCAGGGCCTTTCATCTGTAGCAGTAACCCATCAAATGCTTCCCCAGACGGTGCTGCCCGGAGCCAGGGCCCGGAGGTTAGTCCATGTACCTGGACTTGTTCTCAGCTCAGCCCAGGGGAGCGATCCGTCTGAGCCTCTGGCTGCCATCTCGCCCCAAAAGCCCAAGCGGCTTTCCCAGCCCGCAGGGAGGGTTGCACAGCGCGAGCCTCCACCTGCCCTTTGCTGTGTTCCAGACTGGATCCCCAGGCTCTTCACCACCACTGTGACCACAACCACGGCCACCACCATGGCACCTGCCACCACCCGGCGATACACCACGGCCGCTGCTGCCACCACGGTCCACGTCCTGCGCCCAGATGCCGCGGGCCGACCCAGCAGCAAGACGGCAGGAGCTGCAAGCACCAAGAGACCCACCTCCACCCTCCCGGCCACCACCCGGTGGAAGCCCACGCGGCAGCCCCCTGCCACGAAGAAACCCATACGGCCCTGCGACTCTCACCCCTGCCTGCACGGTGGCACCTGCGAGGATGATGGGAAGGAATTCACCTGCAGCTGCCCAGCCGGCAAAGGGGGAGCCGTCTGCGAGAAACGTACGTGCCTCTGACCCCTGTCTGTCCGTAGTCCAGCAAACTGCATTGGCTGCATGGTGATGGAGAGACACGGGGGCAGGTGTGAACCCAGCTCCATCACCAGCACTGGCACTGCACGTGCACCGGGCAGGAGGCACCACAGGGGCCAATTTAACCGGCTCCCTTAGCTCTGCCATGAACAGGTTGTACACGCACTATGCGTTGTAAGAGGTGAGCACGGCAAGGCTGCAGGGTAAGAAGGTGCCGGGAGCAGTTTCTTCTTGGCTCCACTTCTGCTGTACTAGTGCCCTGAAGCATGGAAATTGTGAGCTGCTGCTTTTTTATCTTGGCTCATGGCATTGTCACTCGCAGCTTCTACAGCTAGTAACTGCTGGCTAGCGTAACTGAGAGACAGGTACTAACTGTCCTCTTGAACACCAGGAGATGTGCGCCGATAATTCAGGCTCTATTTCCCGGTGCTCAGAGCTTCTTAGCAAACAGCTGCAGGCTGGCAGCACGCTTAACCAGAGCTGCTGTTATTTACTGTGAGCTCCCACTGGTAGTCTGGTGTCACGCCAGGGGCTCTGGGCATTGTGAGCCCTTATTCCTGAAAAGCTTTTCCCTAAAGCTTGAGCTGGAGTGCTCAAAACTACTGTATGTAGGTGTCCAGCCTTATTAATTTTAATAGGGCTTGGTCTTCCAGATCCCTTGGAAAATCTCAGCTACAATAAATAAAAGCCTGGAGTGATGAATGTCAGTCTGTCATGTGGGATTCTGGAAGGGACAGGTAAAAATTATCCAGGGAGCTGGGAAGTTGAGTTACAGGGAACTGTGTGCGCAGCGGAGCTCAGCTGACGGCACAGAGGATGTGCTAGCTGGGCATGGAAAGGACCGACAGCGCTGGTCCTTACCTGGGAGGAGCTGGCGGGGACAGCACCCTGAAGCCAAGTGCTCGGGGAGCGGTACCACAGATCTCTAAAGCCTGGGAGCAATCTCTGGGGGGCCTGCCACCATGAGAGGAGTTGGTTGCTACCATTATGAGTGTCTAGGAGGTGGTGACAGGGGATGGTTGCACAGGAGCATTGACCCAGAGAGGAGAGCAAGCTTCTTTCTGTCATTTCACAAAAGCTCTCTTTGTACGAGTAGGAAAATGTTCATGGGCTCATGTCTGGCCTTTATCTGCTCTCTGTCCTTCTATTTCCTCCTCTACTTCATCCCTTCTTCCTTTCTCTACCCTCCCTGGCTCTTGCAGCTATCAGGTACTTCATCCCCAGCTTTGGTGGCAAGTCCTACCTGGCCTTCAAGATGATGAAGGCGTACCACACCGTGCGCATCGCCATGGAGTTCAGGACTGTGGAGCTTGGCGGGCTGCTGCTCTACAACGGGCAGAACCGCGGCAAAGACTTCATTTCCCTGGCGCTGGTTGGCAGCTATGTGGAGCTCAGGTGGGTGCGCTTCCCCTCAGCCCTGCAGGATGTGAAAGAAGCAGAGGAGCCGTTCTTGCCAGAACGGTCCTTGCAGAACACCAGGAGGGTGCTGGGCTCAAACTTGGAGGATAAGAAACAGTAGCATCAAGTGAGCAAGAACAGGAGGAGCATTTTTTCCAATGCAATAGGAATACTAAGGGCACTCATTCTCCTTGACACTTTTCAAGGAAGTTAATTCACTTATTTCAGTCTGAAAGCTAAAAGGTGTGGGAGGCTGATTTTTTTGAGGAAGTGAGAAGTCTTTTTTTGGCGCTGTTTTTGTACTGGAAAAAGAAATGCAGAGGAAAAAAGAAAGGGAAAACGGCCCCAGAAATGTGAGCTGAAATGAATTTTCCAGTTCCACAAGCCAAAGGTGCAGATTTGGAGTAAGGCGAGGTGGAGGGCAGATCTCTGGAGGCTGCAAAGCCCAGAGGAGCTCTCAGGCGGTCAGTTGTGATGCTCAGTGGGGGATGGCGCATGCAGCCTGATCCAGAGCTGGGGAGGGAGGGGGGCTCCTGAGTGCTCCCAGCTCCTCCCTGGGATGCAGCAGCCCCTGTGCCATGGCACAGATGCCACCTTTGTGCACGGTGGCAGAAGACACAGGCCTCCCCTCTTCTGCTCCAGGTTTAACACTGGCTCCGGCACGGGCGTCATCACCAGCAAAGTCCGTGTTGAGCCTGGCAAGTGGCACCAGTTAGTGGTGAACCGCAACCGCCGCAGCGGCATGCTGTCTGTCGATGGGGAGCCCCATGTCAGCGGGGAGAGCCCGACGGGCACTGACGGGCTCAACCTTGACACGGACCTGTTCATCGGGGGAGCGCCGGAGGACCAAATGGCTGTGTGAGTGAGGGCACTGGATGCTGCCCTGGGTGTCACAGCATCCACTGCTGCTGCGGGCAGAGCATCCGTGGTGGCTGCAGCTCCCTGCCTGCCAGCAGGCTTCAGGCAGTGGCTGGAGGGTTGTTGTAGAGTGGGGCTTCTCTGGGCCGGGGGGGGCTCTGAATGCCCTGCTGGGAAGCGCAGCCTGACCCAGATGCTTGGAGGGCCTCTGCATTTTTGTCCTCGGGGGACAAAACCCCCACCCACTTTGTCCTCTGTCCTTGCAGGGTGGCAGATCGTACCACAGCTACAGCTGGCCTGAAGGGCTGCATCCGTCTCCTGGACGTGAACAACCAGATGTACGACCTGCGGGAGAAAGGCAGTGATGTGCTGTATGGCAGCGGGGTGGGCGAGTGTGGCAACGACCCCTGTCACCCCAACCCCTGTCACCATGGTGGCATCTGCCATGTCAAGGAGGCAGAGATGTTCCACTGCGAGTGTCTCTACACCTACACTGGTACGGGGAAGGGGCTGCAGAGCGAGCATTGCTGGGGCTCCTGATCCCGCTGCCTGGCCCTGAAGGTTCTCACAGCCCCTGGGGCTCGTGTTATGAGCTACAGCAGGGAGGGATGTGGTGTGGAGTGTCAGCAGTGCATTAGAGGAGGAAGAATAGGATGAAGCTGCATCCAGTCAAGTCAATACATTGAGAACGTAGACCTGTTCGTATGCACATAAGGCAAGGGCCAGGATCTGTTCTCATGCGCAAAAAAGTTTCCTCTTGCATTTTAGGGGCATAGTCTGGCAAGGGTATCATCTGCCGTTTCTGGGGTCCGCTGAGGGGGGCTTCTTGAGTCATGGGAACCCAACTGATTCTGGCAGGGCATTGGGAGACATCAGAGACATTTGTCTCTGGCCAAATCGTGCCTGATGGCTGTTGGTTTGGGATGCTGAGCTGACAGACTGCCTTTTCTGCTGCAGGCCCGACGTGTGCCGATGAGAGGAATCCCTGTGACCCTACGCCCTGCCACGTCTCTGCCACCTGTCTGGTGCTGCCAGAGGGAGGTGCCTTGTGCACCTGTCCCATGGGCCGGGAAGGAGACTTCTGCGAGCTAGGTGGGACGGGAGCTGGCAGAGGAGCGGGTCTGGGGAAGGGGGTGGAACTGAAGGTGCTGATTTCCCCAGCCTGGGTGGCCAGGAGGCCTTGCCCGCTGTGCCTCTGGGGCACTGGCTGAAGCTGCTCTGCCTCCTCTTCCTCACCATTCCCTCATTTGTGCCCAGTGACAGAGCAGGACCACACCATGCCCTTCCTCCCGGAGTTCAATGGCTTCTCCTACCTGGAGCTGAATGGGCTGCAGACCTTCGTTCCTGACCTGCAGTAAGTGCCAGGGAATGGGAGAGGGGCAGGCGAGTGCATCGTCTGCGTGGCTGGTTCGGGGGAGAGAGCTCAGGCTCTGAGCCTCGCCTGTCACACGCTGGCTATCCCCAGGGGTCTTCCCTTTTGCCTGCTGGAGCTCTTTTCCAGAGGAGCTGGCATCGCCAGAATGCCTGCAGCCAGCCTGAGCCAGCACTGCACCCCATGTGCTTGGCATTACAACAGGCGGGGTAAATGGGCACCACAAAGCACCATCTCGAATGTGGCAGACGTGCCTCTTGCCTGGCAAGGATGCCTTACAGGGGCGGCATCTCTCTGCCGTACCTGTAGTCCCAGGCAGGCAGAAGTATTCCAAGGGCTTGGCACATGGGGCCGAGGGAAGAGAGCGCATGGGCAGCCGGATTGGAGAGTATCCATAATCCTTCTCTCCTCAGGGACAAAATGTCCATGGAAGTTGTTTTCCTGGCCAAGAACCCCAGTGGCATGATCTTCTACAATGGCCAGAAGACAGACGGCAAAGGGGACTTTGTCTCTCTGGGCTTACACGATGGCTACCTGGAGTACAGATACGACCTGGGCAAAGGGGCAGCTGTGCTCAGGTAGGATGGGCTGCAGGCTGTAGAGCTGCTCATCATGGGGACGTGGCAGCGGAGGCCTGAGGGACAGCCTTAGGTGTCCAGCACTGGCTTTGAGCTCCCCTCCCAGAAAATCATAGAGTCAGGTTGGATTGGTTGAGTAGGTTGGAAAAGACCTTTAAAAGCTTCAAGTCCAACCATTAACCCAGCACTGCCAAGCCCACCGCTGAACCATGTCCCCAAGCACTGCATCTCTGCATTTTTTAAACACCTCCAGGGATGTTGATGCCACCACCTCCCTGGGCAGCCTGTTCCAATGCTTGGCCACCCTTTCAGTGAAGAAATTTTTCCTAATGTCCAATCTAAATCTCCCCTGGCATAGCTTGAGGCCATTTCATCTTGTCCTGTCAGTTGTTACCTGGTAGAAGAGACTGACCCCACCTTGCTACAACCGCCTTTCAGGTAGCTGTAGGGAGCAATGAGGGGTCCCTGAGTCTCCTCCAGGCTAAACACCCCCAGTTCGTAAGGAACCCTGGGGGGCAGGGGGGGAGCAGACTTCATACTGGCCTTGGCTGTTTGCAGTAATGGTTTTTGGTCAGCTGTCCCTCTGTGGGACAGAGCAAAGCTGGGCCTGTCCCTGGCGTGTGCCTCTTTCCCAGGCTAATGCCGGGCTGGCTGTGAGCAGGGGCAGCCCAAGCTGGCCAGGTTGCGGTGGCCTGGGCAGCCCAAGGTGGTCAGGGGAGGTTTACAGTGCTGTGTTTGCAGGTGGTGGTGGCAGAGCTCTCACCCATGTGTCTTCTCCTCCTTTCTTATCACCAGGAGCAAAGAGCAAGTTCCCCTCAACACCTGGATAAGTGTCCTGTTGGAGAGGAACGGGCGCAAAGGAGTAATGAGGATCAACAATGGCGAGAGGGTGATGGGAGAGTCACCGGTAAGCTGATGGGCCAGGAGGGAGAGCCCTCTGGGCTTCCAGCCTTGCTCCTGTCATGTGTGACATGAGCTGAGAAGTTCCCAGGCTCAAGGGCACCCTGTGGTGCATGTCTTCAAGGGCAGAGGAGGAGAGGGCAAGACCTGAGGAGAAAAGGATGCTGCGGGGCAGAGCTCGCCCGCCTCTCTTAGCCGCTCTGCAGCCTGGTACCGGTGCTGTAGGACCTCAGCTGCGCGCTTCTCCCAGCTCTTCCCCCTCCTTGCCCCTTGCCACACAGAGCTGCAGCGCCTTCGCCAGTGACACGCATCCCTGACTCCTGGGGGCCTTGGTTTCAGGAATGTGTTCGATGGAGCCCCCCCTCACACACGTGCACACGCCCCTTGGCCTTTGTTTGCAGGTCCTCGACTGTCCTTGTCGGGGTCGGTACCCAAGGCCCCCTGGCAGCCCAGGCTGCCGCCGTGTTGGACCGTGGGGGTATCAGCCCGTGCCCTTGATGCTGGGCGCAGAGCTCGGCGGGAGGAGGTCACGGGGCAGTAGAAGCCCCGTTGCACTGTTGCTGCGGAACCCATCAGTGCCTTCTCTCCTCTGTTTCCCAGCTGGCAGCCTACCTCTCTGACTTCTCCCTGTGCCCTGTCCCCTCTGCACTTCTGTCTCTGCACGAACAGCAGTTCCCTGGGTGTCACGGCAGGGCCGCTGGCCTTCCTTTCATCCACCTTTCCAGCAGGGAAACTGGTAATGCAGAAAAAGCCCCATCTGCTGCTGAACTCTTCCCTGAGATCCACATCATTCCTGCCAAAGAAGGGATTTCTTCCTCCCTTCACTCTCAGTGTCTCAAGCTTCTCTCCAGGCGAAGGCTACCCCGGCTGGCAGCGGCCCCTCCTGTTGCCTTCTCCAGCTCCCCTTCCCCTTCCCTGGCTACCCCAGGCACTGGCTGCTGCAGTGGTCTTGCAGCCCCGCATGTTATGATGTTACCCACTGATCTTCCTTTTTTCTCTCTCTCTTTCTCTCTCTCCCTTTGATTTTCATTCGTATTTTTCCCTCCCCTGCTGTCTGGATCCCAGAAATCCCGTAAGGTAAAGATAAGTATGACCCACTGCACCTCCATCTCATTTGCCATTGGCACGTTGTTCTTCTTCGTTTTCCATTCAGATCTCAGTGTCTCACCCACTCCCTTTCCCATCTGACCAAGCAGCTGTAGGATCTCTGTAGATTAGAGACACTTGTATCCTCTCCCATCATTAATTTCCAGCCAGTTACATTTTGTTTTGGAAGCATTTCAATTAATCTGGTCATGTTTCTTGTGTTAACTCCACAAAGCATTAGCTAGTGATTCATATAACTGCATCTTTGCCTCGCTGCTGTGCCTCGGGCTCCATCCCAGGTGCTCGGGAAGGGACATTGCTTCTGTTGTGTGCCAAGTGAACCATGTGGCTGAAGACTCACCTGGACTTTCTGTGCTGTGCAGTTGGGGCTGCAGGGTGACAGCAAGGAGGGAGCCTTTCTCCTCCAAACACACAGCCACGTGAGATGCAGGAGAACCTCCTCTAGCCATGTGCTGTAGGGGACCTGTAGCAGCCGGATGAATCCAAGCTAAATCCCTCCGGTATGCGTTTGGGTTTAAGCATTAGCCCTGGTGAGAGGGAAGCAATATTTGTTTACTTGGTTTTGGGAGCCACGCAGAACTGGAGGCCTCCACGCCTGAGAGCATCTCCCCAAAATTAAATTCTCAGAAAATCTTTTCCTTGCATGCCTGTTGGCAGGCAAGACCTTGCAGCTTGGCATGAGGAGGTTCACTGGAGGCCCGTTTCGCCCAGCACCCTTTAGACAGCCTGTTTGGTGCCAGATCCATGGAACTCATCGCCTCCCTGTGCTCGGCACCGGCTCATGCCGGCAGTGCCGTGGCTGGTGACCAGCCGTAGGTCCCGGTGGCAGGGCAGGGAGGGCTGCAGGGTGTGCGGGACAGCTGGACTGGGGCAGTCCAGGGAATGGAGGAGGTGCAGGTGTGGTCCCAAGTGGGATGCAGAGCCTAGCCTGCCTCTCCCTGCCTGGCCCACCTCCTGCCTGCCTGCCCTCGGGCAGGGCTGTCCTGCCCAGCCCCTGCAGAGGTGCCCGCAGCAGCCTTGCTGCAGGACACAGTCCGTGCCTTGAGGGAAGAAGGCGGTGAGCGGGGGAGTGCGGGGGGCAGGCGGGTGTTGCTTTCTTTCCCACCAGCCCGGCTTCTGGCTGTGCACGGGTGCCTGCTCCGCCTGCAGTGCTGCCCTGCTTGCAGCATCCTTTAGTCCCCGCGGAGCTGGGCCAAGTGCCCTTCTTGCAGCTTAGGGATAGCCTGGTATCTTCTCCATGTCACCTTCTCCCCTGTCCTCCCCAGGTGCCTCACACCTTCCTGAACCTGAAGGAGCCGTTTTATGTCGGGGGAGCCCCTGATTTCAGCAAGCTAGCTCGAGCAGCCGCCATCTCCACCAGCTTCGATGGAGCTGTGCAGAGGGTAAGGCCTGACTGGGTGGCCCAGGGCAGGTGTCTGGCTGGGAGACGTGCCACCTGCATTGGCACCGCTAAAGGAGAGCAAGGACGAGCCTGGGTGGGCTGCCTCAGCCTGTGGGCCCATGTGCATGGGGGTACACCCAGTTGAAAAGTGGCAGAAGGGGAGATGGGCATGCATTACAGGAACACATGGGGCTGGCTTCCCATCTCCTCCTCCCCCCGAGGATATTGGCCTCTGTCCCCCTGCCAGCCCCGTGGAGAGGTGGGGCGGTGAACCCTGACCCTTGGGCTTCTTCTTCCTTATATCTGCCAGATCTCCATCAAGGGAGTGCCTGTGCTGAAGGAGCAGAACATCCGCAGCGCCATTGAGATCTCCCCCTTCCGAGGCCACCCCTGTACCCAGAAACCCAATCCTTGCCAGAACGGAGGCACTTGCAGCCCCCGGCTAGAGAGCTATGAGTGTGCCTGCCAGAGGGGCTTCTCTGGAGCTCACTGTGAGAAAGGTGAGGCTGCCAGGGTGGGGCTGGACGTGGACCCTCATCCACTAGCCAGACATGGCACTGAAACCGCTGGATGATTAGCTGGTGGCAGCAGGACAGCACACGGCTTGGGCCGAGCCTGGGGTCTTGTCCTTGTTGTGGCTGCTGGGAGGAACCCAGGGGAGACAAGCGGTGGCATTTGCAGGTTGGTGCTGTGGTGCAGCTGTGAAGTCGGGGCTATGCCGTTTCTCAGAAATGCAGGCGTTACACTGGATGCAGCAGGGCAAATGCTGCTGCCCACAGGTAGATCACCCAGCCCTGTCACCTCCTCCCGTCACTGCACTGTGATCCTGTCTCGTGTTGCTGTGCTCGGGGGGAGCAGCCTGGGGCAGGGAAATGTGGTTTGGTGCTGTAGCAGATTCACCTGGAGGGCCAGCGCAGCGCCTAGCTGTCTCCAGATCAGGGTTTCTTTCCTACGACCTCCCTGAGTTTAGCACCTGGGCCAGCACCAAGCCCCCGGGTTCCTCCCCAGCTTCACCCAGGAAGCCAACAAGGCTGCAGATTCCATGGCAGTTGGCTGCAAAACAGGGAGATTGTCTGGACTCATGGGCTCTAAAGCCACAGTAAAACTTTTCAGGGGCTTGCTCAGAGTGCCACAGTGCTGATGCGCTCCAAGGGATGGCAGGTTTGTGCATGCCTTCGTCCTGTTAGGAATGCGCAGTGTAAAGGGGGATTTTCCTAGTCTCTGAGGATGGACAGGCCATGCTACGTTGCCTGACAGCTCTTCTTTTTCCCACCTCCAGTGATCATTGAGAAGGCTGCTGGAGATGCAGAGGCCATTGCTTTTGATGGTAGGACATACATGGAGTACCACAATGCCGTGACGAAGAGGTAACTTGGCTGCTGAGCTGAACCAAGGACAAGAGAAGGAGTTAGGGCTGTTGGCAGGAGGAGGAGCTAGGGCTGAAGTCCGAGTGCAGCACTCAGAGGGGAGCAAGGCAAACTGGGGCCGTGAGCCATCACTTCCAGCCCTCACCCCTGAAGGAGCCTTGCTGGCAGAGGGCTTTCCCCACAATGGCAGTGCCTGGCCAGCTTCAGGGCTGGCTGCTCTCGTTCTGCAGCGTGTGGGCCACGTTCTGGGTTAGCAGAGTCTGGTTTGGAAGTGGGATGAAGCTGGCTGAGTGCAGCCCATGAAGGTGGTTAATGTGGCCCATGCCCTGCTCCTGGTCGTTGCCATTCTTTGCCCGCGTGCTCAGGAGCAGGTTGTGGGCTGGGTGAGCTGTGCTGAAGGGAGAGGTGGTTCTGCCTGCCAGGTCCTTTGTCTCCCTGGCTGCACAGCAAGGGACGGGCTGTCGCTGCTGCAGGGTCTGCCGAGCCTTCTCCAGCATCTGCTCGACCCTGACCCCAGGGGCTAGGAGTACGTGTTTAGGTGCTGTGGTTTCTGTGGCTGTACTGGTCCCTGGGGCTTCTCTCTCCAGGTGAGCAGGGCTTGCTACACAGCTGTGGACTGAGGTCCTCAGCCCCTGGACCAGGTATTTCTCCAACAGGAGACTCTCGGTCCACTGCGGTCTGGCTTGGTACCCTTCCTCAGCAATGTGCTCCTGGAGCCCCCGGGGCTAATTCCCAGCTCCGTGGCACTGAGACAGGGTGTTGGATCAGGCTCCATCAATCTGCATCTTGCACCCTCCGACCCCCTGCTGCCCTGGCACCCTGCCTGGGAGGGCACCTCTGTTGAGCTGTTGTTTGTCAGTCTTTGTCTGTCTGTCTCTTCTCAATGTCCTTGTTTCTTTGTTTTCAAGCCACCTGACCAATGAGATCCCCGCGTAAGTACAGTCCTCCCTGCAGCCATCTGCCCTCCACCTCATCTCCCCTTGCCCCCCTGAGTGCCCACCCGTAGGGCAGGTGTGGGAGGAGGAATACAGGCACTCTCCCAGGGGGCTGCCATGGGCAGGGATTCCCGTTTCAGGGTGACGAGGACACAGGTACTGACCACAGGGCCCAAACACAGCCAAGATGCAGCAGGAGCTCCGCTGCCTGGCTCTGCTGCAGGCAGATGTCCTGGCAGCACGCTGCAACTTACCCTTAGTTGAAGTGGGTGAGCACAGAGGAAGAAAATTCCTGTGATTTGCCTCTTCCATCAGCGGCAAAGGCATTGGCGATGGAAGTCAGGGGTGCTAATCCTGCCCTGATTTTTCCAGCAGAATATGGCATTGCTGCTGTAGTGAGGAGGCCAGGCTGGGTGCTAGAAGTGTTCCCCAGTCCGGGGAATGCGGCCTGGGCAATGCCTTGCAATGTGCAGTGCAGCTGCGGGGCAGAAGAGGGGCCTGGGCGGGCGGATGGGGAGAAGGGCTCCTTCCCCAGAGCGGGCTTGACAGCTGTTGATTTGCTGCCTGTCTCTCCTGCTGAGCAGCAGGAGTGGAAGAGAAGCACTGGTTCGTGCAGCTGTATTGCCCGCTGTGTGGGGGAGTCTGAGTGATACCTGCCTTGTTACATCCCCATTTCACCTCATTTTCTACAAGCTGGGGTCAGGCAGAGGCTCAGGAGGCTGAGCTGTGTGCATGCATGCATGTTAACACCTGAGGAGCCACAGAGCCCATCTCCTGCATGTTCATGGCGGTTTGGGAGGTGCTGTGGTGTTTTGGAAAGGGATTTTTAGGAGCCAAGTATCCTCCTGAGCTAGACAGTGCCCTATAGCCACGAGGGGCATGTAGCGGCCTGCACGACTACTCTGCCACGTGGCAGAGTGCCCAGCTGTCCCTCTGCGCAGACATGAGCCACATCCCTGCAGATGAGCAGAAACCTGCTACCTTTGTGTCCTGCCTCTCCCAGTGCTCTGCAAAGGGAAGGTCACCGTTCCCAGCCTTGTTCCGGCCCGAGCCAGCCTATTTTGGCTGTGCATGCCCCATCCTGCAAGAGAGCTTAGCACTTCTCCCCAGATCCCTCTGCTGGGACTTGGCCGCAGCACTCAGTGGCCCTGCCAGGACCAAAGGACCCATTGGGCTGCCCATAAAAAGTAGTTTCTTCTGCCTCCAGGCAGACACCAGGGTGTGCCTTGGGCAGGACTAACGCCCCAATTGCTTCTCTGGGCTCTGCTGGCCATGACATGCCCATACTTTTTTTTTTTTTTTTTTCCTGTGAACATACATTTTTATATATACGTCTTGTTGGAGCTGATTGTAATGCCAGCCTGTAGCCCCTAACACCCCCAGGCAGTGCCAGCAGGACAGCTGGAGTCCTGGGTTTCCCCTTCTCCATGCACGGTCCCACTGCCCAAGTGCCCCAGGGCTGACTCAGAAGCCTTGTGTGACCTTATCTAGCTCGGTGGGGGCCTGTTCTGTGGCGTCCCCAAGAACCAGCCTGAGACCTGCCTGAAGATCTGCCCAGGAAGGGGTCCTGGTGCAGGGCCATGGACCAAAAGCTCCCTTCCCCCAGCAGCGCTTCCCTCTGCCCTGCCAGTAGGGCAGCAGGGGTGACTAGCAGGAGCACTGATCGCCCTGACCCGGGGGAGCATTGCAGAGACCCTGCCTGGTGGGACAGGGCTGCATTCTCGTTGGCATTATTATGCTCAGCCTGGCTAAGCAACAACTTGGAAACTTGTCTCACTGGCTTGAGGAAATGCAGCCCCGGGGACAGTGGCTGAGGCTTCCTGCTCGTGCTGGGTGGTTTTCTCAGCTTGAGCGTCGTGTAGGGTGAAGAGCTGTTGCAGTTGAGCGGGGCTGTTCCCTGTCTGTGAGCGGGGTGGGGGGGAAGGGTCTCCTCCGCTGTCCTGCGCTTATCGCATGCTCCCCTTTCTTCCTGCATCTAAGTCCCGAAGCGCTGGACTATCCTGTGGAGCCCAGGTGAGTCAGTGCCAGGCTTTCAGCTCGTGTGTCTCGTGCTCTGCTGTTGCTGCATCAGCATGTCTCTGTCCCCGTGCGTGTTCTGTGTGTCCATACCCTTGGCTTTTTATTTATAAGGGATACAGCTCTGCAGGTGATGGGAGTAAACACGAAGGAAGCCCTGTCTCTCCAAGCATAGGAACAGCAGGTCCTGTGTGGCTGCAGCTCTGCCCCTTGCTCCTGGGGACTAGACAGCAAATAGCTGCAAGGGAGGGGAGAGGTCAAGCTGCCTTGCCAATACAGCAGGCTGCATGCAGAGCCCTTGTCCAGCCCTTTGGGCACAGTGTCCCTTGGGAATAAAAAGCTGTCTGTGTTGCCCGTGTTGTCTGGTCTATGTGTGCACATGTGTCAGCAGTGTGTCTCAGAGCATCCCAGGAGAGTGGATGGTGACTCCATATGGCAACTTCACCTGTCACCAGGAGCCTTTTGCCTGTTCCAAAAGGGACTGAGCAAAGATGGGGATGCCAATGTGGGAGAAACCCTGTCCTCCCTTCATTCCTCCCTTGGGAAAAGACACTGCATCTAGGAGTAAGAAGGCTTTGCTGCCTCTGTGGACAGTCTCCAACCCCTTCAAACCACAGGGTGCTCATCGTCTCACAGTCCCCAGCCTTGGGTTCCCGTGTGGCTTTTGTCAAGCAGAGGCAGCGGTAGAGCACGTACCTCTGAGGCTGGTGGCTGTGCGATGATGGCGTGGGGAGCGGTGGTCCCCAGGCGCCCCAGCTCTGCTTGCACCTTGGATGCCTGCCAGCAGGATAGTGAAATGGTGCTTGACCCCAGCACAGCTGGTGGCCGCAGCCCTCCCCAGGTGGCCAACAGAGCCCCCTTTGTTCTGATCTCTCTCAAATCAGAGGCAGCTCTGTGGGGAAAAACCTTCTGCTGGCCAGACTGGGGCCAGCCTGGTGCTGTTGACCAACCCACATAACCCTGCTCTTCCTTCAGCATCTGCATATGAGGAGGCAAAACCAAGACTTGCGTATCGCAGCTTGCAGGGGTTGATGTACATGAACTTTATGCTTAGGGAGGGCAAAAGCAAGGGGCAATAGCCCCAGACTGTGTCTTTAAAGGTTCAAGCTGGATGTAGGGGGAAACACTTCATGCCCGGGAGAACGGTGCAGCCCCCTCTCAGGTCAGCAGGAGGATGAAGGAGCTCCGGTCCCAGTGTTCCCAAGCTCAGCTGGGCAGAGCCACAGCTGCCCTTGTCTAGCAGTGGTGCTGCTCTGAGCAGGAGCTGGGTTAGAGACCTCCAGAGGGCCATTGCTTTGATCCTGTGGCGTGGTTTAGAGCGTTCCATCTGCTCCCCCTGCCATGCACCAGGCCGCCTGAGCAGGCTTGGGATGTTGCAAAGGCCACGACCCCTCAAGTGCAGCAGGTAGGGACTGAGACCCCGTGCATAGCCCGATGCCAAAGGTTGATTGAAGGTTATCCTCAGCAGGTGAGCTAGTTGACTGGGAACAGCAGAGAGGGCTGCTCTGAGGAGCTGCCTGCCTGCCTGTTGCTTTTGTAGCCACGTCTTTAACTCCGCTCTCTCTTCTTCCCTGCTCCCATCTGCCCTGCAGCGAGAAGGCCCTGCAATCCAACCACTTTGAACTAAGCATCAAAACAGAAGCCACTCAGGGGCTGATCCTGTGGAGCGGGAAGGGGCTGGAGCGATCAGACTACATCGCCCTCGCCATAGTGGATGGCTTCGTACAGATGACCTACGACCTCGGCTCCAAGCCTGTCATCCTACGATCCACGGTCCCAGTCAACACCAACCAGTGGATTCACATCAAAGCGTACAGGTGTGGAGGCTGGCAGGAGGGGGGAGCAGGGCCGTGGCAGGCTGCTGTGGGATGGGCAAGCTGGGAACTAGGGAGCCTGAGTCATGGCCGTGGCTCCGTGCCCTGTGATCCCCGAGGGTCACTCCTCTTCTTGGATAATAATAGAGGAGAGGCATGTGGGCAGTGCTGCGCTGGAGGGGTGCGTGTTGTGGCACGCCTGGAAATGTCAAAGGGGCAGGCTCAAGGAGGTACGAAAGGTTCATGCCTTTTATTTTAGCTGGCTGAGGGTTTGACATTCTGTTCATGTTGAGCCTGAGCCGTCTCTTTTATTTTTATTGGTGGTGGGAGTGGTGAGCGGGTCATGCGGCTGGCATGCCGGGGATTTCTGCTGGTGGCTCTGGAGGGTGCGAGGGGAAGCTGTGGCTGCTGGCAGGGCCGGCAGCGGGGCGGTGGGATGCGCGGGGGATGCCGGAGGGGAGTGCTCGCCACTGCTGCGCGGTGCTCCCCGGGAGGCATTGCACCAAGGACCGAGGACCGTGCTGTGCTACGTGGTCCGAGGGAGAGCTCTGCTCCCTGCTCTGCTCCAGGCGGAGTAGGGCTGACGGTGCCCAGCGTTTGGCTTTAGTGTAAAGCAGAGGGCAGCTCTGGGCTTTCCCTCTAAGGTCGCTAATCATCTGCTGTTTCTTCCTCCCTCCCTCCGGGAGCAGGGTACAGAGAGAAGGTTCCCTTCAAGTCGGCAATGAAGCCCCCATTGCTGGCTCCTCTCCGCTTGGTGCAACACAGCTAGATACAGATGGGGCCCTGTGGCTGGGTGAGTCGGTGTGGAAAGGGTGAACCTCCCCTGCGCCCCTTGCTGAGGGGCTCAGAGCTGGAGCTGGGATGCTGATGCTCCCTCACTTGTGTCAATGCGACACCTTTGCCTCCCAAGTGGCTCTGACAGGTTTGACGTTAAAAGTCCCTTGCTTGTTCTCTGCCTGCTAGGGCAGGATGCTAGCGGCAGATGAGGGACAAAGGGTTGGCTTTACCAAATGCCAGCCCGTTCCATGTCACCGTGTCCCCTGAGGGGAGCACCCTCTCCCTCTTCAGCCTGGGAGTGCTCCCGCCTGCCCAGTTCCCATGTGGAAGCCTCTGTCAGCTCACGAGCCTCCCAAATGCTACTTGCTTGGGTAACTTGGGTTCCCAAGGGTGAAATGGCTGAATGGGGAGAAGGGTACTTCTGTCTGGAAATACGGAAATACCCAGGCTTTGAATGTTGCTTATTTGCGTAACAGAATAAGCAGGCATGCCAGAGCGTGCCCCTGTCTGCAGCAGTCAGTTCCATTTGTGTTGACATAAGTATTTTGATCCTGCAAACAGAGTTTGGCCCATTGCATCGATCTCGTACTGCCTGTGGCGGATCTGCCAGCACAGACAGAGGCTAGATTTGTCCCGTAACAGCTTAAATAGGCAAGAAATCCACCCACAAGCACAGGATAATTGTGCTTTAACTACAACCAGTACGAATCCGAGCTAAGTGGATGGTAAAGTCCTTTTTGGAGCCCAAAGGGATGAAGGAAGGATGCGCAGTGATCGGGGATGCTGCAGGTCCTGGGCTTTGCTCATCCCTTGAGGAACTTGCATGGCTCAGCTCTCCATCTGTAAGTTTAGGACTGGGCTTCTCCTCAGGCAGGTGCCATGGCAGTCCTAGCGTTCCTGATTGCAAGGGGCCACAAGGACCACAGAAATCCATGGCAGAAATGTTCATTTGGGGATTTCGATCACCTGTAATGAAGAAACAGTAAATTAGATTGTATTCACACGTTTCGGAAGCATCTGTTCTTATCTTCCCAGTCGAAGCCTGTAGTTTCAGGTCTAACCTGACTTCAAAGGAGTTCATATTCAAAAACGTAGCCTTACCTCTGAGAAGGCAGTGTCCCAGATGCCTAGAAATCAACCTAGAAGTTACATGGAAAGCAAAATTTTTCCATGAGAAAATTGCTTGGCTTTCCCACTGGCTTTTCCAAAGGTTGTGTTTGCAATCAGCCCTTTGTAATTTCAGGACCTGGAATGAGCCATAGCTGACATTTCAGTAACTGAAACAAAATGCAGTTTGAATTTGGGACCAACCTCCAAGGAAATAAAGTGTTTTAAGTTCAGCTGGTATTTTAGAATTCAAGTTACTGTTTTAATGGGAAACCTGTATGTATTGGTTGGAAGTGGCATTTCCCTGACTCGAGTGGAAATAAGTACTAGCCAGTAAAGAGGTTTTTCCCCTGCTGTGGTAAAGGTATTCCCGGCAGCGCCTGCATGCACGACGCTGCCTGGGGCAGGCTGCTGGCACAGCCATGTCCCCTGTCCTCCCCCCTGACCTTCTGTGCTGTCTCTTGCAGGGGGAATGGAGAAGCTGAGCGTGGCTCACAAGCTGCCCAAGGCCTACAGCACTGGCTTTATTGGCTGCATAAGGGACGTGATTGTCGACCGCCAAGAACTGCATCTGGTGGAGGACGCTTTA
Source organism: Falco punctatus (assembly GCF_963210335.1). NCBI lineage: Eukaryota > Metazoa > Chordata > Aves > Falconiformes > Falconidae > Falco > Falco punctatus. The sequence continues at coordinate 104,858,624 of NC_137582.1, forward strand.
AACAACCCCACAATATTACACTGCTCAGCCAAATAGACCCCCAGAGACCCTTCCTTCTCCTTCCCTCCCTCCTGCCTATTGCTGTAATTATTTTCTATTTTTGTAAACTTATTGCTTTTTATATTTTGGGGGGAGGGGGGAAAGGGAGGGGAGGAAACACCTTTTCTTTTGGGTTATTTGTTCGGTTGCAGTCTATCCAGGTCAGTCAGACTCTAATCAAACAGCAGCAACAAAGAACAAACCTTGAACCAAGTCTCCAAGAAGTGACAGAAGAACATCCCCGTTGCACCTGCATTGTAAATCTTATTCATACTTGAAGCTTCTTTTCGGGTTATTTTTCCCCCTCCTTACTTGTGTTTTTGGGTTGTTGTTCACACCCGCGGGGCAAAGGATGCTGGTGCTGGCGAGACATGTGGCCTTCGTGGATTTGCTGCCTTCCCGTCTCAGGCCTGGCCTCGGAAGTCCCCTCTGCCATGCTGGCCGAGTGGGGAAGCGGCCATCAGAGAAGTGGGAATTGCCACCCTGCTTCGGGGCCTGGCTCTGCCAAGCCTTCTCCTGGCCCCGTGTTCACCCCATCTCCCTCCTCTCGCCCCTTCCTCTCACTATAATTTATGTGTGTAAGGATCTCAAGTGCTTTTCTCCTTTATGCTCTGTTAAAATCAGGGATGCCATGCACTGGAAGAGAGACCAAGGTCTGCTCTGAGCAGGCAGAAAAGCATTGCTCTTTGGTTGTCTTATGACTGTTTGCTGGACTGAGAGGTGCTGTGGGGGAAATGTTGATTTCTCTGTTGGCTCTCCTCCTCCTCCTCCTCTTGGACATGTGCAGAAGCAGCTGTGAAACCTCATTTCCACGCTTTGTGTTTATCCAGACATGTCCTAACCACCTGCTTGCCCTGGCTGCTCTTCCCAAGAGCTTCTGTGTACCGAGCATTGCCTTCCCGTGCACCAGCGAGAACTTGCAGCACGTCTTCAGGAGCTGGAAGTGCTCTCCCTCTTCCAGCACTGTCAAATGGGCTGCGAGGGCAGGGGGACTGGGTCCCTTTTCACTTTAAAAAAGATCTGTTGGGTGTGTCCTTCCGTGACCCGTGTCCATTTCCCAGCCTCCGGGCATGATGTGCCCTTTGTCTGCCATGAGGATGCTTGCAGCTGGCCAGCACGTGAATCTCTGTAGAGCTGGTAGAGCATCTCTGGTGAAGAACAATGGGAGTTTTACCTTTGACTTCAAGTTTTTTGCAATGCAGGGTCTTCCACACCATGATCAAAGCTCCTCTGGATACTGCCAGCCCAGCAGCAATAGCTTCAATGGAAATGGGAACGGGGCATGAGTCAGCTGTTGAGGCAGTAGTGACTGGCAGGAGGATTTTAAAGTGTTTTCTTCCTCCTGAAAGCAAATACTGTGGTGCCAGTTACAAAGCCAGTATGTGTGTCTCTGAATGAATGTATGTGTGTTTGCGAGTGTCTGTTAACCAGCACACATTTGCATGCAAACACTGAATCTCCTGTGAACAGGAGAAGAGCAAACGGATTGCAGCTGTGAAAGAAATTACCCACTCCATTCAGGTTCCTTCTCCGTGGGAAGAATTTACTGATGCTGCGTAGCATCTATGTCCCTTTCCACCACTGGGACACAGCCGTGTCCCTTTCCCACCCTGAGATGGCAGCTGGCAGTGCTCTCTGTAAAACCAGCTTTATGGAGCGTACAGAATTCATCTGAAGGATCCTGCCAGGTATCAAGTGTTAATTAACATCTAGGGTGCCATCATTTTGCAGTTTTACCTTAAATTTCTAGCACGCCTCATAGTGTACCTTTACAAAGCAGTGCACCCTTTAGAAATGTTGTTTCTTGGCACTAATTTGAGCCGTGAAGAGTCAAATTACTTTTCTCAGGGTGAGCTCTGAACACAGATGGTTTAACGAAGGGGAAGAACACAGTGTAAAACCACTTGGGTTTCTTTTTTCTTTCTTTTTTTTTTTTTAATTAAAAATAATAATATGCCTAATCTATTGACATTCCTCTAAAAATCCAGTGGTTAAATATTTCACAGGGGCCTGTGCCTCTGTGGGATGGAGACTCCGGGGGGGGGGGTGGGGGGGTGGGTGGGTGGGTGTGGGTGTGGGGGGGTGTGTGTGTGTGGTGTGTGTCTGTGTGTGTGTGTGTGGGGGGGGGGTGGGGTGGGGGTGTGTGTGTGTGGGGGGGTGTGTGTGTGTGTGTGTGGCAATACCACTGTATATAAATCGTGGTTGCTGGTGGGGGGTAATGTGACTGTGTTGTGAAAGGGATGGACTGCTGTATTTTGATCATGAGTTGTAGATGGACAGGGGCTAACTAGGACCGCAGGATGGGGTGGGATGGGAGGGAAGTGTGAGACCCTTGATCTGTGTTTTGAGAACACAAGTTCTAGCTGGGCAATGCAACCGCGTTGGCTGAGACTGAGGGCTGGATGTGCCAACTCCAGAGGGGGAGGGGCATGCGCAGAGGAAGCTGCTAATTTTCTAGAATGCCACTGAAATGAAGCCTGGGTCACTGCAAAAAGGAAAAAGAAAAAACTAAACAAAAACAAAAACTCTGTCTGCTTTTGCTGGGGCTTGGAAATGCCTTAAAACGGGACCTTGCGTCCTCGTCAAGCATCTTGAACCAAGGTCAGTTTCAGCGGTGCTCCCTAGGGGCTGTGCACTTTGGCTTTATTTTTAATAGCATTTATAACATGTATGTACAAGAAAAAAAAAAAAAAAACCAAAACATTGAGGTTTCTGTTTTTTTCTCTGGTGTTTTTTGTTTGGTTTTTTTTTTTTTTTGCTTTTTTTTTAAAAAAAAGATGTCCATGTGGCTTCATTTATAGGGTAAATTAATGACCATTGTGAACTGCTGTATGAATTCTGAAGGGCAATGCACAGTAGAGGAGCAGCATGATATAACCATTACTAACTTGTGTCTTTCGTCAATCACCATGAAATAAAGTTTGAAAACTATTAAATATGTTTTTAAGGGGCCTGTTGCTTTTTTATTCTTTTTGTACTGTGTGCCTCATGTTTGCTTACTGATGTATATCCGTCTCCTGGGCGGATACTGCGTGAAGTCAAATCTGCATCTCCCTTTCTGTTTCCCTTGGAACCACCGTGGCTCATGCAGGTACCTGCTGTACCTCCTAAATGCAGCCTCTTCGTGAACGCCAACCTGAGCTCTAGCCACCCGGTGTTTGGAGGAGAAAGACTCCTGTGTGTCTTCACTTCCCCTCCTTTGTGGCCGTCTGATTGCACCCTGGTTTCACTTTTTCCAGCATCCACCAGCTTGTCCTTTGCTGTGCGTGCTTTTATCGCCTCTCCTTAGGGAGTGTTTTCAGAAGAGGCTTTGTATCCTGTTGGCATCACACCATGTCTGTAGAGGAATGAAGGCAGTGGGTTCGTTAGCATTGATAACATGCAGCTGTGGCCTTGCCTCAGTGGCAGTGAGTTGATTAACATGGATGATGTGCAGCTATAGCTCATTCCCGCTAAGTGGTTAAATAGCCCTGAGGAGTGGGGGGGTGTCAGATGGAGTGGGAGTGGTCTGGCCTGGCCTCTGGAGGAAGGAGAAACAGCAGGGACAGTAGAACCTGACCAAGGTAAAGCCTTGTTGCAGTCTAATAGTTTGATTATGCTGCAACATGTGTCAACAAGACTGAAGTGATGCTTCTGTGGCCCGCTTCTCACTGATGGCAACGGTTTCCATGGGTTTTACCCTCAAAGCCAGGAGCTATGGAAAGTCAGTTGCAAGCATGCAAGCAGGATGTGGTTTCAGGTGTACCAGCATCTAAGTTCCTGAACAGGTCTTCTTAGTGGTGCCTTTCCACCTGGCCAGAACCCGAGATCTCTGCAGCTTCATCTTTCTGCAAGAAAAGGAGGTAGGAGATGGAGAATTCTGTTTACTCAGGAGCTCATGTTCATCCAAGTGGCATGAAGTAAAAAAAAGTCTGTGGGTTTCCTGCTGCCTGGGAGATGGCTAATTTAGCAAATGGAGGCATCTTCATATCCAGCAACGATGCACACTTACTGGTGTCTGCATCAGCTCAGTAGGAACTGGCGTTTCAGTGGACAATGAGATGCTGAAGACTCACAATGGGAAACAATGAGGCCAGTGTTTGAACAGCCACGGGGGTTGCAGAGCTCACAACTGGGGCCATGCTTTGCTCAAGATCAGCCTCCTGGTGCAGCATCTTCTTGACAATGACCTTATTATGCCACAACAGGCACAGACTTGTGAAGTCAGTACCTCTTTCACAGGCATTTTGCCAGCTCGCTGCAAAGCAGTAGGAGAAAAAGCTATCGTCTTGGGCAGAAGGAAATGCTGAGCTCTGGCAGCTGGATGGGGTGGTTTTACTACAGGCTAGAAAAACCCATTGTGAGAGGAAAGAGGAAGAAGGACAGGAGCCACGCCGGGGGCACACTTGGGCATGCAGCAGACAGGACTCAGGGGAATGGCCTGGCCACGCTTCCTGGCAGCCCGTGCTCGGAGAGCAGCCTGCGCAGTACTCTCAGGAACGCACCGTGCATGCATCAAGCCCAACTGCACTTGCTGGGAGCAAAGGCAAGCAGGCAATATCCTCCAGGAGGAGAGAGCAGTTGGGGTTGGACAGTCTTGCCCATCCTCAGCTCGCTTTGGCACCCCCAGCCTCTGAGAGCAGCTCACCCTGACTGCCAGTTGTGAGCCTCTCTGTGCCAAGGAGCTTCAGTCTGGGGCTGAGAGCAGCTTTCTCCATTCTTGAACCACTGAGCTGAGGCTTCAGCAGGGTGGTGGGGCAGCTGATGGGGGGACTGGACGGAAGCAAAACCAGTGGTGCTAGGCTGCCTGAGCTGCAGCCTCCCAGGTGGATGTAACATGAGGGTCCGGCCCCACGGGGACCTGGGGGAATGGGACTAACTCTAGTTTGCAACATCTGGTCAAAGTACACCCGAGGAACCCCCTTCTGTCAGGCTGGAATCCAAGTCGCTTCTGCATTTGCAGCACCAGGTGTTGGAAAGCTATGTGATGTGGCTGCATCCTGGTACCCAGCTATCCCTTTCCAGCCTGCAGATGAAAGAGCAAGCGTGTGAATTGGTGCCTACGTCAATGAACGGTTCAGGAGAAAATAAGTGATTTTGAGTAGTACTGGGCGCTCCTCTGGATGACTGATGACTGAAATGGGATCTTTATAGCTGCCCCCACTGCAGACATTAAAGGCACCTGGGAGCGCTGTTCCCAGAACCTGACATCAGAGACACTCCCCGCAGTCTGGTGTCTTAACCCAGAGAGGAGCCTGGACACAGGCTCCTCATGAGCTTTCTCTTCGATCTCCTGTCCCGTGTGACTGCTTCCCCTCTCCAGCAGTCCCCACATTTTGGTGGCACATCAGCCCTGTTGTCACAGAGGGCCTTCTGCCCTGTCCCCTGGGAATTCTCCAGCCCAGGCACACGCTCTATAATTGCAAGACAAACATTATGTCTCCCCAGGAGTGTTCTCACTTTTTTTCGCTCTTAGCCATGCTGCTAGTATTGTCCTGGCTATTAGCACGTGACATTGCCAGCCGCTCTCCCACCCCTGTAGATATTCCCAGAACATATAGATTAGAGCTAAAAATATGCTCTCCTCTGCCTGCACCAGGAAATGCCTCAGGGCTGGGGCAGGAATATCAGACTCCAGAGCTCCTGAGCAGGGTGCTGAAACCCACCTTCTCCTGCTCTCCGGCCCAGCTATAGTGGGCACACAGGAGCCTGGCTGCTGCCCCAGCCCTGGCACACCACGGAGCAGGTGCCTCCAGCAACCACCTGGCAGCCAGAAAGATCTGTCCTTGTTGGGGGAAGTGCAGCAGGGTAACCCCCAGCCAGCACTAAAGGCTCTCCCGCCCAGCCACCAGCTGAGACTGAGCAGGTTAGGGAGCAAATGGGGTCACACAGACATCTAGCACCTCCGCCATGGTCATGGTGTGTTTCTGTTGCAACGGGTCCCCTGAGGGACTGGCACCAGCCCAACACCAACAAAATGCGATGTTCCAGCTGCAGAGAGCTCCTAGGCCAGAGCCTGGATTTCTCTGCTGGGTATTTCCATGAGATCAAAGCATTCCAAGGCACTGAAGACAGGAGGGCCATGATCTTGCAGGATAGGGCCATTTTCACCAGTTATCTGCGTCCCGGTTGCATAGTCTAGGAACCAGAAGCGGGGAGATCTGTTCCAGGGGTTTCCTTTTGATCTGTTTTTAACCAAGAAGCTGAACAGCAGTCCCTTCTGACCATGTGCATTGGTTGCCCTGAGAAAGGGTCTTGTTCCCCCGGCTGTATGAGATGGGACACACAGAAGTCACAGTTTGGTGTCTCACAATGAAGTCTCAGTGCTATGACAGAAGGTCCCAGTAACTGGGAGCCTCGACGGCAGGGGAAATGAGGAAGGAGAGGACAGGGGTCGTTGTTATCAGGGTTGCTATTTGGCCTCTGTGGTCCTTGTTGCCCCGTGAGCAATCCGATGGCATGCAGGAAAGCTATGCAACCCGCCAGTCCTCCTTGCTGAGAAATGAGCTGGCTCCGTCTGCCAGCTCTCTGGGTATTCCCCGAATAGACATGGAATTCGCTGAGTCTTATTATAGTTATAAACCTGCTATTTTTGCCACTATGGGTAGACTGCGGGGGGGCTCACTAGCTGTATCGCGGCTTTTTCTCTCTCTTGGACAGCTGGCTTTGTTTTCTCACCCAGCATTCATGAAAGGTGCCAGATTCAGGGCATTTTTGGGGGGTTAATTTCTGTCTTTTATGCAAAGCAACATGTATTTGACAGGAGTTTGTTAAAGGCCTCTGAATTTACACTTCAGATGGCAAAATGTGCTCTATTTGTATCGAGCATATAGTGTGCCTATAGCGCTCCTGACCCCATCCCACCCCAGTGGAGGATTTGGGTGCCGCCATCCCTGTCTCGCCATGGGTGTTGGGATGAGAGCAGGGAACCCGCTCCGGGAACGTTGTGCCCTCCTGACTCCAGACGGCCCCTGAGCCGGGGGTGTTCAGGGGTAACAGCAAACGTGGCCGAGCCTCGCCAGAGCCATGCCTTGTCCGGCCGCTGGCTTCCTTCCCTGGGCGGCACGGCTCCCAGCTCTTCGGGAGCTCGCCACCAAATTCTAGCCCTTCCACAGCGTTTGGGTACCGAGCGCCGCCCGAAGTTGCTGCCGGCGTGACATCGCACGCGCTGTCGGGACTGGGGGCCCGTGGGAGCGGGGATGCGCCAGGCACGGAGAGCATCCTCGCCAGCCGGGGGGCGGCGGGGCGCTGGCCCAGCGCGGGGGCTGCTCCGGGGGGAGCGCAGGCGGCGCGGTGCCTGGCCGGGGCCCGGCGCAGTGCCCGCCCGCCTTGTGTCACCGACCCGGCGGCCCGGGGCTCCCTCTTCCCCGGTGCCGCCGCGGCCGGGCGGGGGGCGCTGGCCCCGGAGCGGGGACGAGGCCGGGGCAGGGGGCGGGGCCCGGGGCCCGGGGGCGGGGCGGAGGGCGGGGATTCCCTCGCGTCACAGGGAGGGGTTTCCCCGCCGGCCCGTGGCCCAGGCGCCCCGCCGGGCGCGGCGGCGCGGGCAGTCGGTGCGGGGCCGGGGCCGGGGCCGGGGCCGGGGCCGGGGCCGGGGCCGCTGCGCGGAGCTCGGCGGAGCCATGACCTCCCGCAGGTAAGGGCTGAGCGCCGGGCCCCGCCGCCGGCTCGGACCTGCCCCCGCTGCGGCGGGACCGGGCTGCGGGCGGGCGGCCGCCGGGCTGCGGGCGGGCGGGCGGGCGCGGGCCGCGGCGCGGTAACTGTGAGATCCCTGCCCCGGAGCCTCTGCCCCGGAGCCCTGCCCCAGGCCCGCCGGCTCTTCGGGCCGCCCCTGCCGCCTGTGCAGAATTGCGCTGCGTGCCTGCGGGAGAAGCCTGCTACCTTAAAGCATCATGTGTTGGCTGGCTCTGAAATCCGTGCTAGAGATGCTGAAGAGGGAATGTCAAAACGGGGCCAAGCCTTACAACTTGTTTGAAATCTCCTTGTGGGCTGTGAGCTGAGAAAAAGATACTCTGGTGCATCTGGTGCGGTGTGGGTGCCTCCCCCAGCTTCTCCCAAAGAAGCTGTTTCAGAGCTTCAGTCTCTATTTCTCGGTGGTGGCAGGAGCCTGTCTGACTTACGGGTGTCACCCTGTTCCTTCTCTGCCACAGCTTCAAAAGTGGGCACCAGCTGTCCCGGTGGATGGTCCGTTTCAGTGCCTGTTTGCCAGCCAGCTCAGGGCACCGGCTGTGCCCAGCTCCCCATGCTGCAGTGCTGGGGGGTTCTTAATACTTGGTTTGGAGGTTCTTGATTCTTGTCTGGCCTTTCACGGAGGCAGCCTTCAGGTGACCTGAAAAAAGCGGTTGTTGCTCTTAGAAGGCAAGCGTGTTTTGAAAAACCCGGAGGAGGGTGGTGGCAGGGGAGCAGCCGTACAGCTGACCAGTCACTTCAAGCTGAGAAATGGGATCGGTTACAGGACAGGCAGTGCTTGTTTGGTTTTGGTACAGGACCGAACACGGGCAGGTCATGAGTGGGGTTTCCGCAACCATCTCTTGGACATCTAATAACTCCCTGTTCTCCTCACACACATTCCTGCAACACCAGGATTCAGGGGCTTGGTTGTTTTATGGTTTATTGGGTCACTTTTTGCAGTCCAGCAGCGGCTGTCTGTCCCGTACAAGTGCTGAGACGTCTTTTGTGAATGTCTGGTTCAAAGCGTACAGGAGCATTTAGGAAGAGGCAGTGCTCATCTGGGCGGTGCCACATTAAGTTACGAAACATGCTTGCTGATGGGTGATGGAGTAAAAGCAGAGGGCTGGGACTGTGGGCCCCTGGATTTCATTCTCAGCTCTGGTAGTGCTCTCTGTGCTCACAGGGAAGTCAATATTTGTCTACGCTGCCTATACCTTGCTGGCTCCACCCTGTTGGGCAGTTACCTAGGGCAGCAGACTGCTAGAGACAGCAAAAATGGTTGTAATGCTGCTGCCAGTTCAGCCCTTGCAGGAGTCCTGAGAAACCTGGCTCGCTAGCAGTCCTGCTGCTGTGAAGGGGTCAGAGCCGTGTGGGCTGGCTTTCGTGCTGGGGGTTGATGGCTACCTGCATCTCTTGCCCCGTGCCTGTGCACTGGAGTGCTGGTTTTGCTGCTCCTGGTTCTGTAACGCTGTTCAGATCCTTTTCCCCCACGCTTGGCTCAGTCCCAGCCTTGTTCTCTTGGCTAGCAATGTGTAGGGCGCCTGCCAGTTTTGTATGGCATCTTTCTTGTTGGCTTGAACCCTGGCTGATGCTGTTCTCCCGCTGGCTCAAAGCACGGCCTGGTTCTGACCAGGTGGATCTGTTGAGATCAGGACCTGTGCTGGCGGAGTGTTGAGAGGCTCAAGCGGTCCCTCACAAGGGACGGTCACTGCAAGGCCCAACTGAAGTGCTAAAATAGTAGATCCTTTGCATGCTGTTGGCATTGTACCTGCAGCCTTTCTTGCAGGTCGTTCAGGCTCGCATGGGAGCCCTTGGAATTAAAGGCGCTTTGGCATTAATGGGGTTACGGGCAGACTTACAAAGGCTGGTGGTGTGGAGCTGCTGAAAGCCAGTGTACAGTTGGCCTGTTGTGCTGAAAGAGGGTGCTGCGAAGCAGGGGGATCTGTGAGGAAGCAATTTCTCAGTAGCTCTATCCCAGCTGAGGTGCTGGTTCCTCTCTTCAAGGGCCACCTCTGTGGCTGCATGTTCGCCTTGCGTCAGCGGGCTGCTGTGGGGCTGAGACCAGCCGCAAGTCCTGGGAGCTGGTTTGGATCCAAGTGTGATTGTGGACTGGGACTCAGGTTTGGAGCCTACCTGACCTGCTACCTGCGTGCGTATTCTTTTCAAGGCAGGCATGCAAAAGGCAAAATAAACCTCTGTCTGGGTGTCTGACTTGCTTGGTAAGCTTTCCTAGTGACCGTGCCAAGGGGAGAGGTGTCAAGGACTGGCGGATGCTGGTCACACTGCTTATGGTCTTCCGAGGGGACAGCCTGGAAAGCAGCGGCCATGTGTCAGTGTGGGGTCTGTGCAGATGTGTGACATGAGGGAGAATCAAGCCCTGATGCAGAAATAAGTTTGTTGCCATCAGGCTAAACCACAAAGCTGTTGCAAATACTGAGCTCCAGGCTGCTGCCACGGCCTTACTGCCTCATTTCCTAAAAACACTTGTTGAAAGAATTGACTGTTTCTTTCCCTCTCCCCGCTTTGCTGGCATGTGACCTCTCAGCTGCAGGAAGGGTTTGGAGGTTAGGGGCGGACCACCCCCAGCTCAAACAGAGAAATCCTGGCTCTTCTGCAACAGCGAGAGCCTGGGAGTCTGGGTTACTGCTGCCCCTCCCCTGCTTTGGTGCTTACGTCCACTCGGTGTGCAATGAGCGGCCTTTCGCTGTCACGTAGAGATCTTGGTGGATAAACCTCACATCCCCATTGCTGATCTGCGGCTTGCAGATCCCAAATGCCTCGTTTCTTTTTCTAGAAAGGAGTTGCACTGTGTCTGGAGCACTTGGTAGGTGGCAGCTGGCTCGTGCATTGCCCTGGTCTGCAGGGCAGGCTTCTTCTTTACAGCCATGTTTCCTGGGATGCGATGGCTGGGAGGAAGGGAAAGTCTGGAGGAAATGAGTAAATGCCAGCTTCCAGAGCCTGATTGTCTCTCCAAAGGTTGCCCTGGTTCTGCAGGACTGAGTGCTGCTGCCACAGAATTGGTGCCTGTGTGTGATAGGTTATGGAGGCTCTTCTCCTCATCGCTCTTTGTACTGTGGTTCTGGTGCTTCAAGTGCTGCTACTGCTGGTGAAGCAGGTCCTGGTGTGGAGCCTTTTATTGGTTCAGAAAGCAGGTAGCCCAACTTTTGTGATGTCCTTCACATGGCTACCAGGGCAAATTGAGAACCACCGAGAGAAGTCCTTCCCGGCACCTTCTCTGGTGGAGTTGTGGCTGGATGGTTCCATGGAGCATTTGAGTCTGTACGAGTGCAAAAGTGAGCATTTAATTTTCTCACCCCAGAAAGCTGGTATCAGAACTTTTGTCATGTCCCTCACATGGTTACCAGGGCAGGGTGAGAACCACAAAGATAATTCCTTCCTGGCTGCTGCTCCATGGGAGCCATGGCTGGACATTCGGAATGTGGCTTTGGGCTCCATATGAGTAAAAAAGTGATGAGTCAATTTTCTCATCTCGGGAAGCAGGTACCCTAAGTTTAGTGATGTCCTTGACGTGGCTACTAGGGTGGGGGTGAGAAACACAAAGAAAATTCGTTCCTGGCTCCTTCTCCGGGGGAGCAGTGCCTGGATGTTTCCAACATGCGTTTTGGCTCTGTAGCAGTGTGAAAATGTGAGAACCATGAGAAAACATAGTTACTCTTTTATTGGTTCGGAAAGTGGGTAGCCCAACTTTTGTGATGCCCTTCCGATAGCAGTTACTCTCCTTGCCTGTGCATGTATGAGAGGAGCCTTCCGTCTCGGCTCCGAGGCCATGGTAGCGGTGACAGTGCTGTCTCCTCCAGGGCCACAGCGTGCCTGTGTGCATTAGCCAGCTGCCGTGGGTGTGTAAAACCCCTTCGGCCCGGGTCTCCCTGCCCGTGCTCACAGCCGGCTGGAGAGATGCTGCCGCGCAGCGCCCGGAGCCCGGCTGGTTTGCACAGCTCCTGTCCTGGAGACTCGGAGGAGGGGTGGCGGGCAGCTGGCAGCACCGGCAGGGTGAGGCTGCCCGGGAGGGGAACGCTGACACTGAAGGGACCAAGTCTCCAGTTCTCAGGGCAGTGGACAAGCTGGATCGCAGTGCTGGGGGGAGCGGCGTGCTGGTGAAACGCTTCCATTGCTGTAGTAGGCTTGACAAAGAGTTGCTGAGTGGTATCTCATATCCAGAGCTGCATACGCTTGTTTGACAACTTTTTTCCTGCATTCTGATGAACCTTTTAAAAACCTAGTTTACTGCTAAGCTGAATTACTTTATCTGTGCTGATTTTATGGTGTGTTGTGGGTGGTTCCCTTGGAAGTCTCAGATCACTTGGAATGACGAGTGGAAGCAGGGCTGCTGCAGCGTGGCTGGTCAGTTGGGACTGGCCAAAGTCCTGCATGTGCTTTCTCCAGGATGGTTTACCGTCCTTGTGCAGGCCACACTGCTGTGCATCTGAGGCACCAAATGCATCCAGCTGTATCCTGAAACCTTGCTTGCTGTCCAACCTTGAGCATTTGCTGCAGGGACAGGAAATACAATGCCAGTCCCCTGACCAGCGGACTTTTTCGTGTGGCCCCAGCTTTCTTGCTCCCTTTACCAGTGAGAAAACACATGCTTCCTGCACTGAATCCAAATGTAAATATTAACCTTGAGTATTTGCAATAGCTGCTTACTTTGGCAACCTGGGTAGTGGTGGGGAGGTGGTAATTTCTGGTTCAGGAAGCAAAACCAGGTCGGTGTTTTGGCATCGTGGATATTCATCAACAAACATATCATGGGCAGAGCTCAGGGTAACGGTGGCTAGAACCAGGATGATTGCGGATCTCACTGGCAGCAGCATGCTCAAGCCCAGGGCTGCTGCGTCTCTGAAGTGCCGGCCCAGAGTTGTAAGCTCAGAAATGTCCTCTGGCAGATTTTTGTGAGCTGTTCATTTCCACCTCTTCAGGCAGTACCTCATCACCTGGCTCTGGAGCCGGCTTGTGTTCAGCTCCAGCACAAAAAGGGTCAGTCAGCCTGGGTGGCTGGAGACAGGTCACAGCAGCAGCTTGAATTCATGCCCTGGCTTCCTTTGCGGTGGCTCGCTCGGATAAGCAGGCTTCACAAGACCTTCCCAGCAAGGCAGCTGATGCCTTTTGCTTCCCTTCTTTGCTGTGGCTGCACGCGAATCTCGGCTCAGATTTTCCCTGGTTTTCTCTCTCTGGCCAGACTGTATGAAGATGTCTTTGGACACAGGCCCTATTAGTACAGGAAAATCAAAGCTTAAAGGCTTTTGTGCAGGGTTCTTGCAAATGTGTGCTGAGACTGCCCGTACGTACTCTGCCTGGACAGGTGGGGAGGTGAGAGATGAGAAATGCAGTGCAAGGAGCAGACGTGCTTTTGCACGAGGCTTTGCTGTGGTAAATGAGGATGAGAACATTGGCAGCAACTTAAATTACACTTCAATTCCAAGCACCCAGCCTCCTGTTTATTTCCAGATAGGGTGAGTTCCTTACTGGAGGTCATGAAATGCATAAATACACTGTTCTCTCCCCTTTTCCAGTGAGGGAATAAGAACGGTGAATGCCCTAGCTCAAAGAGAAAACTAGCCTTGCCTGGGAGAGGGTTTTGGATCTGAGTGATTTTCCAGTATCCTCTGGTTTTCCCCAAGGCAGAGTGAGCTGCTGTTGTTATGGTCCCAAGACAAATGAAGCGCTCTGGGCCCTGGAACGCATTTCTCGGATGCATCTGTATGTATTTCTTTTGCGGGCTGCCAAGGAGAATTCCTCACTGTCTGCAGCGGCAGGGAAAGGCAGAGCGCACCGAAGAGGAAGCCAGTCTTCCAGCTGGTACTGCCAAAGCTGGATCAAGGGCGAGTTTCCTTTGTGGCTGGGTGGTACTGGAGCTGCTCGCTGCTGCTTCCAGCAGGCTTTAAATTAATTGGGTTTCTAGGAGACGATTCTTCTCGGGAGCCTCAGAGGCACCTGAATGAATGAATCGGAGCTTTGTGGTCCAGCGGAGCAGCCGTAGCCAGCTGGACTCGCCCAGGTGTCCAGGTGCAGGTCTTGCTCGGCATGGAGCTGCGTGACCACTGCAAGCCAGCCCACAGGCATGGGGGAAGCTGCTCCCAGTGCCCACAGTGCCTGAGCTGCCCCTGCAACGAGAGCCTTCTCCCCCAAGGATGGCTCAGCTGGCCAAGGCACACGGTGGGGGGACCCAGCAGAAGCGTGCCTGTGGCTCTGTGGCCAGAGCTGCTGCTCCTCAGAAAGCGGGACAGAGCTCAGTGCCATGAGCATGGCCACAGAAAACCTGGCTCGTGTCACTCCCAGAGCCTGACTGGAGACACTTCTTGGTGTGCAAAAGGGCAAGCATTGGTGTTTCCCTCTGCTCAGCAAGGCAAACCCTGCTCTCATGCAGCTTTTCCCAGCAACTGGCCTTTCACACGTGCTGGATCTCTCCCTGATGCCATCTAAGGCAGCTGGAGGGAACGTTTGTATCCTGTAATGGGGGCTTTGTCTTGTTGCTCAATTTGAAAAGGACTGGCCTAGCCAACGGGCTCCTTTATCCCTGGTGCTGATCACCCTCGTCACTCCATGAGCAAACCAGCACCCTGGTCCCACTTAGGGAGGGTTCTGCAAGTGAGGAACCTGGAGCTGAGAGTTCTTCTGTTCCCAGCTGGCTGACCGATTTAGTACCTGCCATCTCGTCATCACCTGTCTCCATAGTGTCTCTGTGGTGTTCACCCTCCCTCCCTTGCAGTGTAGATGCCCTTTGATTCCCAAATGGCTCATTAAAAACTTACTTCCCCAATGCTGGTATTTGGGTTTCTATCCCTGCCCTGAGGGATGAACAAAGCTAACACCTATTTCCAAGCTAAAAATGGGCCCACACCCTCTGGGCTGAGTGGAGGGGAGGAGAACTCCTAAGGCTGCAGTTCTTTAAGCAGTGATTAATCCTTTTTCTGCAGTAGGAATGGGTTTATTCTGTGGCTTTTTCACTGCCTTGACCCAAAGCAGTGGTTTGGGCAGGGCTGCACTTGCTACCTTCTGATGTGAGTGGTGGGGAGGGATGGAAAGTGGCTTCTGCAGTCCAATTGCATGTTCCAGGAAATGTGCGTAGGATGGAGCCTAATCAGATTACGGGGCTGGTCTGTTTGCAGGCTTCCTGCGTGAGTCTGAAGGGAAGAAGGAAATTCTTTGCATTAAACCAAGCTGGAAATCAGGAACTGTGTGCTTCCTGTATACGCGTTTTTTTCTGCAAATAGCTCATCATGCTGCTGGTATCAATAATGCTCTCCAAAGACCCCTGCCTGCTTGCAGTGGATGAGGGACATACCTGGAAGAGACAAACACTGCAGCATCTCCTCCTGAACTTTGGTTGTCACAGGTTTCCCAGGCAGGTCACATGTGGAAAGGATGTTGCTGTGATCCAGCAGCATAAAAGCATCTGTCAAGTGGCCTGGGAGCGTGTGACTGAGTATCAGGCTCTGGGGCCTTGGGAGGAGCAGGGGGCTGTACCTTGCAGCCCCCTTTGGCTCTGCGTTGGAGGAGATTTTCTGTGTCAAGTCCCAGACCTTTTCATGTGGACAAGAGAAACAGATCGTCCTCTGCTGCATTTTCATTGAAATGCCCTTGTGATTGTTAATGATGGGATGGTCTCAGTCTGTCCATACTGCAGCCCCAGCCCTTCTGCTCTGCTCTGTCTGTCTGGCCCCTCGTTCTGCCCAGAAGAGGCTGTGAGACCTCCATGGACCCCTGTCTGGGAGACAGATGAGCTCTGTTCTGTCCCCATCACCAGGAGCAGTGAGCAGGCTCCTGAAGTGCCTTGAGGAGGAGGTCACCCAGTCCAGCCGTGGCTGCTGGCTCCCGTGCTGTGGCTGCTGGCAGGAGCATGTGCATGCCCAGGGTGAATCACAGCAGCATTCCCTACAGCCCACTTTGCGAGGGTTAAGGGCTGGGGAAGCCTCTCACAGCAGGGGTGATCAAGTTTATCTTCCTTGTTGCAGCTTCTTGGTGTGGAAAGAAGCACTGGGGGAGGAGAGGGTGAGCTGAGTTTTCTAGCTGGGCTGGTGTTCACTGCAGCGGTCCTGATTACATTATCAGGTGAAGAGCCTGTCTCTGAGCAAGTATCTACTCGAGGTTTCCTGTGCACAAAGCTGGTGGGGGAGGTTCCCAGCCTGTGCTTGCTGTGGCTGGTATCTCTTGATCTCCCCAAGGAAAATGCCAGCACAGGCGTGGGACTGCTTGCTGACCTGGGAGAAAAGGCACCAAAGGCAGGGAAAGGCACATGCCAAATGCAGGCAGTCTCCATGTGCACCTCCACGTGGTCCCTCTCATGCACAGACATGGGGTTGCTGTGCAGGTTTCCAGTGTCTTGGGCAGTAGTCTCCACTGCCATGCTGAGGCAGGATGAGTTCTCAGTTTCATCCTACAGTCCAGGCGATCCTCATGCCTCTGCGTCACCTTTCATGTTAGCTGGAAGATGTCTGTGCTGTTGATGCACAAGGGCTTTTCGTGCAATCCCATCCTTTCCTTTTCCTATCCAGCTGAGAAAGGACCTGCCTGAGACCTTAGGATAATAAGGTCTGGAAATTCCTCCTATTCCCAACGTACGGTCATTTATCTGGACAGTTTACTGTGACTCTATTTAGCTGCCTGCTAATCTCCTGTGGGTGCAACAAAGGGTTTTTTTCCACTTTAAATTGCATTGCAATAGCCTGCACCAGAACAGCTAGATAAGAAGGCTTCTCCTTGTGAGCAGATGCAGAACAAGAAGTCTACTGCTCTATGCTGGGGTGGAGGAGCTGTGTGAGAGTGGAGATCCAGCTGCCTGGAGTCGGCAGGAGGAGAGAGGCTGTCTTTCATCTGGTCAGGCCAGGGAGCCCTTCTCCATACCTGGCCATGCTCTCCCCTGTTCCACTGGGCTGCTGCTTCCAGCGCTGGGCTGCTTCCTAGCTCTGTCCCTGGGGTGCTGAAACTGAGAATAAGGCTGCAAACTGCAGTTCACGTCTGTGGTGCCTAAGTGAATGTGGCTTCCCCTAATGCGCCCCCCACCCCCCCAAATGCTACGTTTTGCAAGTTCCGTGTTTGGTCAGACTGAACGTACCAGTTAGCTTTCAAGGGAACTGTCTCTCCCCAGCCCTGGACCCAGCCGAGGGGAGCTGACTGAGGGCAGCCTGCACAGCACCCCAAGGAGACAGTTCCCTTTCCCTGCCATGGCCCTGTGCTCCATCCAGGGTGGCACAGCCGTGCCAACCAGGGTCTTTGGTCCCCCTTCCCACCCTGCACGGAAAACCCTGTTTCCTTCTTCCTCGCTTTCTGGGGTGCTGCTCACCTCTGTCAGAGCGTGAGCTGGTAAGAGCAGCAGAGTTGAGCAGTTTGGGCTCTCTGGCTTGACATGGTGATGCATTTGAGGAGAGGGGCACTGAGGGTGCCAAGAGGGTGTAAAAGTTGACAAAAAAATGGTAAAAGACCTGCCTTAAAAATACGAATCGGACACAGGCAGGAGGTTGCAACGTGCAGCTTCCCCACTGCTCCAACGAGCTTTTGAAGTATTTGTAAAAGCTGCAGGATTCCAGTCTGGGAAACTGAGGGCAGACTGCTCTCAGTGACAGGGCGGTAAGCAGTCAGCAGTACCACCAGCCGTTGTGCCGGGGCTCTCTGCTAGATGCTACCTCCAGGGTAAGGGTGGGATTGCTCGCAGGCTAGGGCTTTGCCGCAGCTTGCCATTGCCCTCCACCGCCTGCCACGCTGGGCACATGTGGCAGGGGGAAGCTGACGGCTTCAGCAGCCTTGGGAGTTGGGGTACCTGCGGGTACTTGACACAGGCAGAGGAGAGCCCATCCCTCAGGACATGTTATTTGGCCTTGGGGATTTCAAGAGGGTGGGAAGGTGACAAAGATTTAATATCAAAACAACAAAAAGTCCCCTTTCACACCCTTGAGCAGCATCCCTACCATGTAAGGTAGTTGCCAGGGCTATATTTGCCTTTGGCTTGGTTTTTTTTTGGGGTAGGTTTTTTGTTTGTTTGTTTGTTCCCCCCCTTCCTCCCACCCTCCTGGAATATTTCCATCAATCTCCTCTCTAAGAAGTCCTGCCACTGATTAAATTCTAAATATATCTGTGGTATTTTTTTTACTCTCCAATTCTTCAAGATGTATCTAGGTAAAAAATAGCCTTGGCGACTCTTCAAAGGGGACGTGGGCCTGCTATGGGTTATATTTTTGTCTTGTCACCCTGCCCGGGTCTGAAATAAACCTCCTCATTTTTAATTAGCTCGTCAGGTTATATAATCCTGAAAGCTGAGGATTTCTGCACTCAGCAGGAATGCACGTGATGCCGTGGGCTCAGGCAGATCATGGCAGGCAAAGGTGGTGTGTCAGGGTAGGGGCAACGCAGCAGGAATCTCCTCTCCTCCTGCTGGTCCTGGAGCCAAGTGGGAGGGAGCCTGGGGAAGCCAAGATGCTGTAGCATAAGGCTCTGCTCTTCCTTGCTTCCTTATTGCCTTGTTTATTTTGTTGTGGTACTTGGAGAGACATCTGCTGAGTGAGGAAGGGCCTGGTTCATGGTGAAAGCTCCTGGGCTGTCTGTGCTGCCTTGGGGGCTGCTCTTGGTTTTCCTCTGCGCCTGGGAGGATGGATCAGGGGTTTTCTGCCCTTGGCATCATCCTAACGATAAGTCGGTTTACTTCTGGCTGGGTGGAGCCCACTTGTTTTCCCATAGCCCGGGTCTGAATGCTTAAGCGTTATCCAACTCCCGTCATCCCACGTGAAAGGTGGGAGCCAAATGGTTCCCTCTCTGCTGCTGTCAGGTGCAGCGCCTCTGGCCCGACTGCTGCTGCTTTGCTTGCTCTCAAAACATTCCTGTGGAGTGCCAGCCTGAGGACTGCTGCTGTAGAAAGTGGCCATCCTTGGGGTTTGCATGGGCGAGCCTAACTGATTCTCCAGGTTCTTATACTCAAAACGACCCTGGTCATCCGATGTGGGGGCGACCTCCTTGCATGAGCGTGCAGCGGCCGTCCGCTCTTTCCAGGTGCTTCCCTGCACTCACCAAGGTGGCTCATCCCAAGCTTCTCTTCAACCTCTCCCAACGGATACCCCAGAAGATGAGCAGGCCATGCCAAGGGAGCAGCGCCTGTTTGCTCTGCACAGCTTTAAAAACTGTCTAACCACCAGATGGAGCAAAGGAACTTAGAAGAGCCGGGCTGGCACTTCGGCAGGGGGCTGCCCTTGGGCACTGAGGTGTAACCACTGCCCTGGGGGCAGCTGCTGTGCCTCTGCCTTGCCAGGCTTTGTGTTGACTTCCTTCTCTCTAGCCTTTCCCTAGGAGACAGGGCTCAGGATCATCCTGGAGGCTGTCTTGGCAAGCCGGGTGTGTTGACTTCCTTCTCTCCCTAGAAGGCAGGGCTCAGGGTTGTCCTGGGGGCTGTCTTGGCAAGAGGGCAGGTAGGTGCAGCTGCGTGCGCATCGCAAGCCTGTTACTTGCCCTTTGGTCATGACCCGCTATACAGACTGCAGATCCCACTCCCTGGCACGTCTTTAATCAGGGCTTGTTCCAATCTGTGCAAGGGAAGGATGTGCTGCAATAGCAATGCCCCTTTGCTCTCCGAGTTGCACCGACCCACCACCTGCTGTCATCTGTGTCTCAGAACAGAGTTTCAGTCCTGCTCTGGGGAGGGCTGGAACGCGGGGGTGTAAGTATTTGTTGCTGCTGTAACTTTAAAGCAGTGGAAACTTTCAGTATTGTCATCATGATGGTCAAAGCTAAGAGGAACTGGTGTACTTCAAGTGCAATTTAGCGAGGAGGGCATGGTTTTGAAGCGTTTGACTGGGTTGAAACTGGCCAGTTTTGGTGTCCCTCCTGACCTCTGGGAGAAGAGGGATACAATGCATCTCTGGGATTTGAACAGACTTCTCCAAACCTTAACCCCCTAGCTTGGTGTTGAGCAGAGCTGGGCATAAGCCACAGAAATAAGGGTCATCAGACTGATGTAAATGAAAATGGGCTGGTATTTCCCACGGCTGTGTTTAGATGAGTGCCTCAGAGCAGCCAGCTGCTGGTCGTGGGACAGGTAGTAGTGCAGGCTGTCTGCATATGGTCCCTCCTGTGTGATAAGCCATCCTACGAACCATCAGCTCCTGCAGCTGGGGTGGTGGCATCAGCCGGGGCAGCCTTCCCACCTTTTGTCACCTTGCACTTCATGCACAGATGTTGGGGCAGCGACTCTGTCTAATGTAAAGGCAGACAGCCATTTCTTGTCTCCTCTTTGGCTTATACAAATATTTATCCCAGAAGGCGGCTCTTGCCTCAGCTGCTGCAGTTTACTTGGGTCAGGGCACAGGGTTCTGGCCAGCGTGTTGGGGGAGGAGGGAACACTGAACAGGCTTCTGCACGAAGGGATGGCTAAAGAGCAGCGGAGAGCGTGATGCTGTCAGGTAGCGACTACATGAGAAAGCTGAGATGTAGTCTGAACTCTGTGAAGAACCCTCACTGTGACAATGAAGCACCTTAACAAAGCATACAGGGGAGGGCTTGAGGAAGAGAGCGCAGGACCTCCTGCAAACTGCTGCCCTAGCTCTAGCAGTCTGGTTTCAAACGAGAAATGTCCTGTGGGTTATATTTAAACACAGCATCTTGAAGGCTCAATTAGAGATTTTTGACCAGTGCTGAGTAGGTGGGAGACTTGAAATCAGTGAGTCTGGGTGATGCTGAAGAAAGCGGAGGTGTCTCCTTGCTCAGCGTTCTCCCCCAGCCCTGCGATGGGTGCCCTCCGTGGCTGCTTCCCGCGTGCTGCTGGCGGGTCGGCTCCTTCATCCCGGGAGCAGCGAAGAGTGCGATGTGGGAGCTGCCGGGAGCAGGGGCTGCGCAGCCCTTCGCAGCGCTAGCTCGCAGCAGGAGTGGGTGATGCACGTCTTCCACACGCAGGCTTTGCTGCCGTCTGCACCCTTCACAAAGGAAGGGAATGGAAGTCTGGCCTCTGTATACGGGACTGACGGGGTTTGGGCACTGCTACGGTTTCACGAGACACAAGTTTTAGTCCCATGTTAGTTTGCTTCTAGCACTGAGCTCCGAGGCCTCAGCAACAGAAGAGCTCTGTGGGCAGTCTGTCTAAACACGGTAGGACACGTGTATTGTGGAGAGGGAAGACTCGGCTCCACAGGAGGCCAGCACAATGTAACCTGCTTTTTTTTTTTTCTTTTTTTTTTTTTTTCCCCCTCTCCTTTTTGCTGTATCATTGCAGCTGTTATCTCTGGCATCTCTTGTGTCTGACCATTGGTGGGTAGTGCTGTCTGCCTACACGAGCAGAGGAAAATCACGAGTGTTAAGTAGGAAACTGGTGTATATTTTAAAGCACAGGTCTGCTCGGAAGTTCTGGCAGTAAACAAAGAAAAGTCCTCTTCTAGTTGTGAAACTGTTGATGCCTTTGATAGTTAGATGCAGATCCTTGGCAGAACGTGGCTTGTTTTCCAGTGTTGCTTTCAGCCTTGGAATGACAACAGAGAGCTAGGATGCATTTTTATTCCTTGGATATTTTGTTGTGTGTCATCAGAAGAGTTTGCCGGTTGGCTGTTCGGGTAATCGCAGCAGAAAATCTGTCTTCTGCTGGTAATCTAGGGATAAGAAGAGACCTCAAGTGCCAGTTCCAAGCAATGCCCTTCCCAGAGACAGCAAAGTGTTTTGAGGCTGTACTACTGTGTAGAATCCTCCTTTTCCTACTAGCGCAGCATTGGTTTCTATGAGAAGAGATGCAGAAATATCCCTGAAAAAGGGGCCTCCTGGGTCTGTAAGTACTGTGCAGGGCTGGCCATGAGCCATGGCTTAGAGTTGCTTTTCCAGGACTTGCGTATTATGGAACACAACATTGCTGGGCTTAGGGAGTGACCCAGAGAAATGGAGAAAGGATGAAAAAGCAGATCCAGGAGCCAGTGCAGCCTCGTGCAGAATGGCCATGCTAAGCCTCCCTGGTACTTTAAAGGCTGTCTAGGGTCCATGGGAGCTTAAAAGCCTTCACCAGCATAGGAACCAAGGGCAGGCAGCTTGCACGGGAGCAGTGGTTGGTGTTTTTTACTCTTTGACACCTCTGCAGTGTGTGCTGCCTGTGTTCACTCCAAGATGCAGTAAAGGTTGTTTCCAAATGCTGAAACCTCACCAAATCCAGGGAAAACTATGGCAGGAACATTGCTCATTTGGGGTGCTGTTTGGTGGCTGCTGTACAGGGTGGCATCTGCTCAGGATGGTGGCATTGTCAGGGAAGCTACAATGCTCGCATGAGAAAGTAGGGATGACAGGTTCTGGCTGAGCAGATGTCTTATGGCAGTTAACCTAGGAAACATCGAAACTCTGCCTCTAGTCTGGACGCCTCCCTTTTGCCCATCATAGCTGGCGCAGCAGGAGCTGCAGAGGGGGTACTGACCTGCGCTGAGTAAAGGGAAGGTGCAGTGCTAGTGCTGCCCTGCCACTGATGCTTTGCATGTCCTGCAGCAAAGCATTTCAGCCTCAGCACCTCACTGCCCCACCTGCAGCGTTCCAAGGTCCCCATGTGAAGCGTTGTTCTGAGGGCTGTCCCCACCACCTGCATCTGGCACCTGGGGAAGCTTGGCACTACCAGAGGGCTGCCTGGATTTTCTGTGCTAGCAGGAGTTACACCCCTGAGTTGCTCTCAGTCTCCCTCTGGGGTTGTTAGTTTTTCCTCCTGATTTGGAAGTAAGCATCCTTCTTGAGGTTAAGAGCTGCTCTTCCTACTCCAGCAGGATGGGAAGTCCAGCTCTTGTTCTAGGAGCCACTTGGGTGGGGGCAAACCCTAAAACCAGACTGAGCTCGGTTCTGTTCACCTCCTGCTCCCCCTCCTCGAGACCAGCCGGGCTCTGCGGGGCAGTCCCCAGTCCCACCCAGCATTTCCGAGCTCACTGCAGCGAGACAGGGCTTCCAGCGTGCTCAGCTTTGCTCTGCGGTTGAGACTGTTGGTGATCTCTAATCCCCTCTGTGCCTCAGCTGCTCCGCTGGCACATTAAAGGCTAGCCGCAGAGCAACCATAATTGTGCTAAGTGTCTGTGGGATAATGGACTAAATACTCAGGATGGCAGAGGCAGCCGCATTCCCAGCTATTTAATACCTTGACTGATGTATATTTAGTTGTTTGCCAGCCCACAGGAGGACAGCTTTCTGAGCCCTTGTTTCTCCTGCTCTGTGAAGCTGGTGACAGAAGGGTGTTAAAGAATGAGGTAGGAGTGAGCTATTTGGCCAGTCATGCGGTTGCAGGGCCGTAATGATCCCAGGATTGCTAGGACTGGGTGTTGTGGTCTTCCTCCCTAGCTTGCCGAGGCAAGAGCGGGAGATTGGTGGGTTTGGGGCTCCATTTGGAAGAGTGGGGTTGTCCTCTGTCACTGCCGCCTTTAGTTTCTGGCAGGACTGAGAACACAAGTTTTTTCTGCCCAGGCGTGGCCTGAGGAAAGGTCTGTGTGCCTGAAAGCTTGTCTATGTTTTCCAATTATATCATCTGATCTAATAAAAGATGTTATCTCTCCCTCTAAGCCTTGCTATCTCCACGTTAAGCCCTGGACCTGGACCTGTTGAGATGCTTGGGCTGTCTAACTTGAGGCACCTGTGCTAAGTGGTAATGGGTGCCCTGTCTGGGCAGAGGGAACTGGGTTCTGCTCTGCATCACCCTCAGGAAGTGACTGTTTCTCTCCGTGCCTGAACGAAGGGACTGGACTCTTAACTCGGGTGCCTTACAGCTATGTGGTCTACACGCTCCTGTCAACCGTCCAGAAAAAGCGACCTCAGAAGGGCTGTGTAGAAACATTTCTGAGCTTGAGGTACAGCTGTCTTACGTGCTGCTTAACGTGGCGAGCAGGGCAGCGTGTTTCCCCCAGGAGCGGAGAGATAAGGTGCCCAAGGGTTATGTATGAACCCTGCTTCGGGGGCAGAGGAGGTGAGTCAGAGCCAAATGAAGGGATTGCTTTTGAAGCCAAAATTAGGAGACCCCAAAAAGCAAGCAGGGATGCAAAGATGTTTTGGGGCATCTGAGTAGCTTGAAGATTTTTCCCAAAAGGAGTGTGGCAGTCCTGTTCCCGGCAGGAACAGAGCCTGGACCCGGGAGCTGGTGCTTTCCCCTCCCAGCTGTGCTGAAGGTGATGACGGCTGTTTCAGCAAAGTCACTCAGCACCGAAGGTCTGGAGCAGAACTCTGCCTTGCTGCCTTGCATGGAGGGGGATGATTCCATAGGAAGTCCTGTTTAGATACAGGAGCTCCATGGAACAGAGCTTTGCCCATTAGCCATTCCTTGTTCTTTCTCTTTCTTCAGCTTTGGCTGCCCATAAACTGACAGATGTCGTCACGTACCATGTGTGTGTGGTGGTTACCCTCCCCAGTCCCCTTCTCAGCACTCAATTCACAGTTGCTGGCTTTGTACTGATAAGAGAATGAGATGACTTCCTTTTCTTCTCTCCACCCCTACTCCCTTCCAGAATAAGCTGGGCTGTTTTTTGGTAAATAACTAGCTGTTGCTTCTTCACTTGAAACTTTCCAGGCTCCACCACCTTGGCCAACCCTCCTGAAGGATGCTGGAGGCTGGAACGTTCCTGTCGGGCAGCAAACTGCCTTCTGCATCCTAGAGCAAGCTCTTCCCACCTCCCATATCCTACGAATCTTACTGCCTTTTGAGCTGTCGCGTGGTTTCTGTGGACTAACGACTCTCTCTGCCTACTCTGCCGGGTCAGGAGCCTTGACCAGTTATGGTGAGGTAGGATATCTGTTCGGTGTACGTCCAGCTTCTATTTTTAACAAAGCTGATATTTCTGAGTGGGAATGAAGCACAGGGGAGAAGGCACGGAGATCATCTGTGTCATTTAAATTGCACAGAAAGGTTCCACTGGTGCTATAGGAGGTTGTGAGCTAGTAACAGTCAGAGGGCACCTACAAAGGTGTGGGTGCTTTTAGGGTGGGAATGGTGATTAACAGTGCTTGCTAGCCACAGACTAGCAAATTCTTTGCAGAAGTACAAAATTTGCCAGTGGAAACTACCCTTCAGGTGCCTCTGCAGCACATGGGCGATGGCAACTTTCTCCTTGTGCTGGCATCAGCACTGGGAAATGGTGTGTTAGCAGTTTCGTTTATATGATTACTGTAGAGGCTTTTGGTGCTGACTGCGGTCTGGGAGAGTTACCCCTGCTGCGAGCAGTTTGTCGTTTTGTGATGTTATTAGATTTTTATCTTGTATTACCTTTTCAGCAATGCTATGTTAATAGTTACTCGCTTATCTCTTCATTTGCCTTGCCGTGTCTCTAGCTGAGCACACTTTCATGCACCGACAGCTAGCTTGCCTGTGTGGGAGCATTGTAATTTCAAGGTGCTAGTCACCTCTAGCTGAATTTTGCAAATACCTACGAACTGCGTGAAATGGCATTTAGTCAGAAGAGCAGTTTGTAAGGTAGTGAAGATTCTACGGGGCACGTACTGGAAAAGCAGCCAGATGTGAAGGGGTCTGCTTGGAGTAGGGAAGGGAGTGTGAAATGATCCCTTTGCCAGGCCGGGGGGGCACAGCCAGTGAGCATGTGTGCAAGGAAAGCAATCCTGTCTGCTGGAAGTGCAGGGAATGGGTCCAGGGCAGGAACTGGCTGTGGCTGAAGCAGTGTTTGAGGTTGTTAAATGCAATGGGATCATTGTGCAAGTGGCTATGGCTTTTTGCCACGGAGTGTAATGCGGAGCATGCCTTGGGTTTTCCTTCCTTCCCTCCTTCCGTCCTTCCATGGGCGTGCAGAGGGTGTGGGCTGGTCTGCAGCACTCTGCAGGGATTCAGATGATTAAAGCTGCTACAGCTTGTTGGTCGTTTACATTCCTTTGTATCTCAAGAGCATCCCAAGGCTTTTGCACTAACCTTACTGCAAGGCTGTTCTCTCACGTGTTGCACAAGTGAGGGGTTTCTCCCTTTCTGGTCTCTTCTTTGGGTGTGTTCTGCTTCACTGGACCATAGCAAAGCAGCTAAACAAATACTTTTCTGCTCCACGAGGAAGCTTGTCAGTTAAACGACAGCTGGCTACTTTCGGTGCTGGCCAGTGATACATATTTTTTTTTAATGATCCAACTGTCTGGCAGGTGGGCCAGACAGTTAAAAAAAAGTTTGCTTTATGAGAACAAAGCCCTTTGTAATATACAGGCCAGTAAACTTCCATGAACGGAGGGAGTTCAAAAGAGATTTGTGCTACTATTAGACCTCTGAGGCCTCAGGCTGAGGTTAAGGTGTAGCTCGGTGTTGATGGTGGGCCTGTCAGTGGAATACCCTTGGAGTAGAAAAGGCTGATGCAAATATAAGTTCATTTTGGAGAATTAAATGAGAAAATTTGAAAGCTGCAGCTGAAAATAATAATCTCACACACCTTTGGGGCTGATGCGTTCAAAACAGCTTGAAGGACTTAGCTACACCTTGTTTTAATTAAGAGAACATGGGTGTAAATCCTCTGGGCAACTTGGAAGAGCCCCAGCTGCCAGTTTCCTGCTGGTGCAGGTGAGTATAGCTGGGTGTGGAAATGCATGTTGGCCCGATAAAACCAGGTCTGCCTCTCCCATTCTGTGGAAACCCAGAACTGTCAGGCAAAATTTTGGTCTTTTTTTTTTTTTTCCCTCTTTTTTTTTTTTTTTTTTTTTTTTTTTTTTCCCAGCAGTTTCAGGCTCGTGCTGCGCTTTCTGCCCTCTGCCTCCACATGCTACACCGTGTGCTGAGCTGGCAGCTGCCCCCCTGCCCCTCGCCACGCCGAGGGCTGGCGGTGCAGGGTGGAGGGGTCCCAAAGCCCGGGGCAGATGGCAGGGCAGGGTGAGGACCCGTGGACCACAGGTGGGGGCAAGCCTCAAAGCTGAGTGCACTGTTGAGGACCCAGCATGCTGAATGTTGATGTTATTTCCAGAATAAGCAAATATTTGGAATTTGAATGGGGAAATTAGTGCAGTAAGGGATTTTTATGCTTGCTTTGAAAAAAACCCGCAACTGTCTGAGTGAGAGCCTCTGCTCTTGGGGTATTAGGCTGTAAACTCACAGCAAGGTTGGTGGCATTTACTTGTACCAGCTGGGTACTGGAAGAAGTTTTGCTCCTGAAGGCACCTGTTGGATGTGCAGTTGCTCCTAAATGGGTGCAGGCAGCATGGAGGCTGGGGTAGCAGTGGGAAAGTCATTTGGGGAGCGTTAACAAGCCAAACGGTTCCTGGCGTGCTGCTTACGCCCTGCTGACCTCCCAGAGCAGCCTTGTGCTGAGCTGCCGAGCGGCCATAGCTCCTGGCTGGAGCATCTGTAAAGGCATCTGGTGTCTGAAGTCCTCTGCTGCCCATGGGAATACGCACCATTTCCCAGGGTAGCACTGATGCCCTTTCCAGCCTCTTGTGGTCTTTCCTCAAAGTCCCGTTGGTTCTTCTCTGCGGATGACAAAGAGAGGTGCTAATCCGTCATCTTCCCTCCCCAGCGACTTCACACCTGGATTTCTACCAGCTAGAAATTTTAGTGATAGGCTGAAAGCCAAATCCTTTGCTGGTGTGAATGGTTCGAGGGGAGAGATGGCAGGTTTAGGATTTGTCCTTTATCAAAGACAACCCTCTGAGGAAAGGCAGATGGATGGCTTACCCTGCAGTCTCTGCCCCACGCTTTTAGTGCACTCGTCATAGAATTTGAGTTAAAGTTTACACAATGCCCCTCTGCTCGAATCATGTGGGTATCCTATAACTGACAGGCATTCTTGGCAGCACAGAGGGGCTGTGTTTGTGTGCACAGTTTTTTTCCTGAGCAGCCAAACCGACCTTTGAGGCGGCCATGGGTTAAAATCAAGTGTACGACGAGTGGAAATACTACGTCCCATTCCAGTGCTCGAGAATGGGAAACTTCACTGACAGATTTACACACAAAGGCAGGTGTTAACATGCCAGGTTTGCTGTATGCCAGCATGCTGGGATTCTTTGCTGTGTTATGAATTTTGTGTAGCCCTTTTGGGGAAGCACAGGGTGTATGGTTTAATGCCATATTGCAATGTGGTGGTAGGGCAGTCCGTTCTGACCTAGTACCCTGAGGTAGAATAGGGGCTTGGTTTCTCCTACTCTGAGTCAAATGTCCGCGGGAGACCCCCTGTGCTGCTTTCTGATATCTGCCTTCAGGTGCAACTGGAGAGACTGTGCTACGCGGGCCAAAAGGAAAAGTTTGCAAGATGCTGCATTGTCCACTTCCAAACATGAACAAGGGAAACTACTGAGGTGCAGAAAGTAGTCTTTCTGCAAAAAGAAAAAAGCTACCTTGCAGTGTTGGTGGCCCATGCCAGGAGGGCTCTGCTATGCCCAGAGAAACTGAGCGTAGGGGAGACCTTTTCACAGGGCGTGCTCTTCTCTTGGCTATTGCCTAGAACTAGCTGCATCTACAGTAGCAGCTTTGGGACTTGGCTGGAGCTGCTCTATAAATGGCCCATTTTCTTTGTCTGTTATGGCTCATATGCCACTATTTCTACAGCCTTCCTTCTGATTTGACTCTGTCCTCAGAGTGTTCTGGCATGGGTCTGTTGATAACACATGTAAACTGATGGGGATAAGCCCTTGTGGGCTAGATAACTTTGTGATGCTCTAAAGAAGGAACTCTTGCATCCGAGCAAGAGCGTGTAACATCTTATTTTGGAAGTGAAAATGTAAATTTGCACTTGTGGTGGGAGGCCAAGCTCTCTAACAACTCCTCCTTCCTTCCTGACTTCAGTTCTTAGTTTGAAGCATCTCATCCTGTGGCTAGAGAGGACCAGCTGAAGCCTCATCTTTCACAGTGTCGTTCCACAGCTATGGTTAGGCATGCTGCATATGGTAGCCACAGGCTTTGCACTGATCCACAGCAGAGCAGATCAGTTAGACTTTTCTCTGATGCATGGTAAACGTCCCCTGTACCACCCCTGTGGCCTAATGCTGGCTTTACACCCTTTGGACAGACTCTCCTGGCTGCACAAGTTGGCCGAAGAGAAACCGGGAGCTGCTGGTTCTGCAGCTGCAGCCAGCCTGGCAGAAAGCAAGCACGCAGGGTGCTGGGATGTTGTTGTAGGAAGCATTTTGAGCAAGGGGAGAGCTTGAGCAACAGATGTGCTGAGTGTTCACAAGCTGTTGCTCTAAGGACCAGAGCTGCTAGACTAAGTGTTTGCAAAACAGTGGACCATGAGTGATGGGAGACCTTCAGGATGACACAGGCATAATCCCTCCTGTTTCTTGTACGTGCACCTCATCTGCTGCAGGCTCCCAGAGGGTACCAGAGCTGGGCTTGGTGGGAGTGAAATGGGCAGCAGCTGCTCACTGAGATGGGTGAGGAGGAGACAGCAATATGGCAGGCAGGTGACCGTCTCTTTCACACACTTTATGTGCGCCTGTGCGAGCATGTAATGCAACTCCGCTTCACGCTGCTGTTGAAGGCCAGATCACGCACTCATGCTCTAGTGCCTTACTGTTTGTTTGAGTCCTCCAGAGCATGCTGTCCTTTTTGTCTGCAAATGGTGTATTATTGTGTCCTGGATCTTAATTTTGTCCCCAGCTTCCTTTCCTTGTCACTGCAGAGCCTTTATCTGGGGAGCGCAAGACATGATGCTGGAGGAGGTTTTCCGTATCGGCAGCGCGGGATGGGCTGTGAGGAAGCCCCTGCGATAGGCAGAGCCGTGGAATGCTCTGGCTTAACATGTGCGCGGGGTGAGATCAGACTCTCTGCAGCCACTTCGGCTTGGATATAGCCTAGACTCACCTTGGCTGCTGGAAGGATCGCTGAGACTAGTAGCTGTGAAATCGGCATCTCCCGTGAGCTGTCCGCCCCTTTAGACCTGCAGATCTTCCTCCATCTCTCCTGAAGCCAGGGTGAGCCGTGCCTCTCAAACTAGAGCTGAAAGGTCCAGATAGAAGTGTCGCTGGAACAGGTGTGTGACTAAATCAGTGTCAGAAATGGGGCAGCTTGTGTGCCAGAGGCCCTGGCTGAGCTGTCAGCAGGCAGTCATCATGGCTTTCCTGCGAGTAGCTGAGGCGGATGCAGAAGAGATGTGCTGATGGGCTGTTCTGCCTGCAGCGGCCAAGCTGCCGCATCCGTGCCCACGGCCGTTGTGCTGGCTGGGGCAGAGAGCCTCTGCAGACCCCGAGAGTCTGTAGGAGGGTACTGGGCTGAAGTGCTTTGTGTCACAGCCTCCTGCCCGACAAGTGCTTGCTTGGGTCAAAAGGAAAACAGGACTGTGGCAGGCTTTATCCCTCTTCCCCCCCCCTCCCCTCCCCCTCCTTTTAGCAAGGCTGTCACACTGGGTATCTAGTGAGAAGGGTATGAATATGACCTTTTGTCTGTAAAGTTCACCCAGGCTTCTTGACACAGACAGTGAAACCCATGTGCCGGTGCACTGTGAAGTACTCGCCACAAAGGGAAGGTCTGCATTTGCAGTTCTGGCTTTTCTTGTGGAAATTGCTATTTTTGAGCCGATGACCTGATTAATAGTCATGGGTTTCCCCAGAGAGGTAACAGGTGACCGTGTGATTGCATTTTTGACTCTTCACATCTTAGATCTTAGCCTTTTTAGAGAAGTGAGCTTGTACTCACAGACTCTTCTTTTCCCCCGTGCTCGTGCTCTGGGCTGCGCGGGGCAGAGGCGCTTTCAGCGAGCGGGCAGTCAGCGGTGGAGCCCAGGCTGAGGGAGCCGTGGGGAGCACAGGGGTCACTGCCAGATGCCACTGGCAGTCACTAGTCAGCCTGCAAGCTTCGGGTCCTTCTCAGGCTTTTGTCCTTCCAGGCGGATCAACCTTAATGGAAATCAGGCCCAGCTTGGAGGCTGCATTTAATAGAGTGTGAAGCGCCAGTCCTAGTCCTGATCTCGCTGGGTAAACTTCAGCAAGCCACACTACTTCTGGCCTCTCCCACGCTGTTCTTCCCAGACTTAGCATCATGAGATGCTGTTGTAGGGATGGCCCTCTGAGAGCTTTCTGTAGTACCTGTCACAGTGGGGCTTTGCTCCCCATCCTGAGTGTGTAAAAAGCATGTTAAAGCTTTTTGTGCTGTAAAGCGAGTTAAGATGTGGAAGTGCCTTAATGTGCTTGAATGAAGGGCTTCTGTGGCTGCACTTGTCACTGCGGGCTTTAAACCTGAAGGCAGCTCAGAGGACTTGGTTACACCTTTATTGGTCCAGGCTGTGTCTAAGGGAGCATTGTTCCTGGACACAGCTGGAGCAGTGCTGGCACGGACGGTGTAGCTGCTACATCTCTGCGGGTAAATGGCCGGTCACTGGCTCCAGAGGTGGAGGGGGGCATACTGTGCTGTGTGCTTTGGTTTGTGTTGGTGAGTTATGAGAAAAGAGTGGGGTCTGTTTCTGAAGTGGAAAGAGCATCAGTCAAAATGCTAATTTTAACAGTTTCACACTAAACCAGTGAAGCAGTGTGAACCCTTGCAGCCTTTGCAAAGCAGAGAATCTGGGACCACAGAGAGATGCCAGGTCCCCCGGATGATGTTTGCCTGTGCATCCATCCCAGGCAGAGGGACTGATGCGTAGCCTTAACTGGCTGCTATTTATGTGACAGGAGTTTTTTGTGGTATTTGTTCTTGGAGTGATTTCTCTGTTCTGATGTCAGCCGTATTTAACAAGCTATCTAGTTTCTTAGGCAAAATCATTGCTTTAGATACTGAATCAACTTGAAACCATTTGCTAAGAGACTGTGACAGATCATGAATGTACCGCGGCTTTCAGGAGGTGGGGGGGATGGTGGGGGTGGCTCAGAAGGTAAATGAATGGGACAGCACGTGAAAAGAGGAAGATGTGCCAATGGCAAGCATGGACTAGAATAATTTAAATGCAGGGACTGAATCATAGGGAGTAGATGAGTGCAGTCTTGCATGTGTCAGGGAGATAGGACAGATGTGAATTTATATTAATTAACAATTAATGCCAGCTGAGGTTCCAGAGCCAGTAAATGGAAATTGTCTGCACCAGCTCCCTGCCAGGAGGGTGTTGCCTGCTCCTGTTTTCGTAAGGCCTGCAGCAAAGAGCTCCTGGAGTGCTTTTACTGCTGTTTCTGAGTTTTGTATGTGTGCTCTCCTCTTCCTGTTTCAGCAAAAGCCACCCCCTCCCCCAGGGTGGCAGCTGCGGGTCTGTCCAGCCACCTTCCTCCAGGGACAGGACTGAAGCTGCAGTGAAATAACAAAGTCATAAAACCGATCTCACCCGTGTAGTCAGAGGCCACTGCTAATCCCTTGCTAAAACCAGTTGCTTTGACTGAAACCAGTCTGCCCAGTGCACTGCCTTGAAAGTGACATTTATGGAAAAGTGAAGAGCTGTACATGAAACCATTTCTGGCTGTACTATTTGAGTTTCAAACTGAAACGTGGGTGGTGAATTAAAACCCCTCTTTGAATGTGATGTAAAGAGGCGTTAGTTAGGTGGGCTGCGGCTCTGCCTTGCCTTTCAGGGAGGCCAGCACCTGATGGGCAGAGATGTCGGTTTGAGGTTTCCGTTGCTGCAGCCCAGGCTGTTTGATGCCCACTCTGTGCCAGCACGAGCGGCACATTCCACACAAGAGCGGCGGGCTGGGGGTGGTCTCAGGAGGGACTGGCCCAGAGACCACTGAATGGAACGGGAAAGTTGCCTTTGCTTTGAGCTCTGATGCGCTAGCAGGCTTCAAAAGCTGCTGAGAAGGCAGCGGCTTGCTGGGAAGGGAGCGTGGCTCTCCGGAGAGCTGGCGGGAGGGCTTCCCCCAGGGGTTCGGGTGGGCAGTGAACGGCCAGGGGCTCTGAGCAGCCCCTGCAGCAGCTCCAGCGGTGGAGTGAGGCATGGTGCCTGGGCGGTGCTGGTCACCCTTCACGGCTGCGTTGCTAGCTGTTAGAAACAGCACCAGGGGCTTCACTGGGGCTTGCCAGTGGGCTAGCAGCCTGGGCTCTGGTATGCAGGACCAGGGCGCCTGGTTTCATGTCTGTGGCTCTCGTGCTGCTTTGGTGAGACCCTCTTTGACCTGAGCCTGGCAGAAGAGTTCTGCAGCGCCCTGGCCACGTGTAATGCGCAGTTAGGCTGATCGGCACCCCAAAGCTGCCCGTGCCCACCATCACATCGCTGAGCATGTACCTGCTGGGGTACTTTGTCTCAGCTCTTCTCCCCCATATGGTGCTCTGCTTGTGTTTTCTCTGGGGAAGTCCCTCTGTGCACACATGTTCACTAACCATACGCCTTGAAAATTGAACAGGGGAAAAAAAGAAAAAAAACCCTAAGCAAAACCCTGGCTGTTTTCACAGATGTTAATGGAAACCTGGCCTTGCTGAAGGAGGTGGGGCTGGTGGGAAACGTGTGTGCATCCTCAGCCTAGGCTGGCCACTGCACACAAAAGGAGTTCTAGCGTCTGCTCTTCCTTGTGGTATCAAATCCAGTGGGGCACATCAGCAGCTTAAAAGAGGAGTCTACAAAACCCTGCGAATAGCCAGAGTTTGCCTGCAGAAACTACTGATCTGCCCCTCCTGAAGTGAGAGCCTGACTTCTGCTGTGCAGCAAAGAAAGGTCTCCAGTCTCTTCCAACCCTGCACACCTTTTCATCCTTGCTACTTAATGCTGCTCTCTTCTCGACAGGTCAGTTGGGAAGTTGGTTACTCATGTCAGAAGCATGGCAGCGTTTTACCCTGCTTACTTGCTCTTGTACTGTGAGAGCCTGTGTTCCTTTTATTGAAGGGTTTGTCAAGAACCAGGTGACTTCAGTGATGCCACGTGAAGTACAGGTTGACCCAAGCTTCTGTGCCTGTCTGTCCCAGATTTATCACTGGAGTTTTTGGGTGTCCAGCCCTGTCGGCAGAGGGGTATGGAGTGGCTTGGAGGCCTCTGCCCGGCCTGTGGGGTGATCGGGGAGGCTGGGGAAGGCTGGAGCATCATCTTCTTTCTAAGGCAATTTGAGAACTGGCTGGAAACTCCAAATCTGCTTGTTGGGAGCAATCTCGCCAACCTCTGTGCAGGTTCAGGGCCTCAGTAACCAGTCCATCTGCTACTTGCTGTTGCTTGTGCTGTTCCTTAAGCGTTGGAGTAAATGGCAGTGGAGAGAGGCCAGACCTTCTGCATGAGCACCTTGTTTGCTTTGAGTTGGCTGTTTGTGCTGGTGGTGAGAATTTGGTTTGTGCAAAAGTTGGGCGCTTTAAATGAGCCAGAGGACGTTAGACATCTAGATTCTACTGGAATTTGGTGAAAGTAAGACATGTACCTTCTCAGAGAAAGTCGTTAACTATTCTCACCGTAGTGTGAGATCCATTAGGAAAATGCTGTGTAAAATATTTGGGGAAGCAAGCCAGTTTCCATAGAAGTGACTGTTGCACCCCAGAGAATGCAATGCAGACTCCTGTACCTGCTGTGGAAACGGGTATGCTGACTTAGAAATGTAGTAAGGATTTTTTGTTAGTTTGTTTTGAAGTTATTTACGAAAGTCTTGGGGGATATTAGATGACGTGCACTGGCATGGTTAGCTGTTGTGATGCTAATTGCTTCTGGAAAATGAAAATATTTACCTGTAGGTAGAACTGCATAGATGTGCAGGGTATATTTATTTAATACACTCCCTTGAGGCTGTGCTTGGTATAATGAGTCTTCTGATGGGATTTGAATTGAACCAGACTAGAACCAACAAAGGAGGCGGCTGCAGCTCCATCAGGTTTGAGAAGTGCTTTATACGCAGCCATGTCTGTGTAGAGCAGCTTTCAGTGAAGGTGTGAATGCTAATAATCCAGCATGGAAACATCTTCAAACCAACAGCAGCCTTGCTGAACAGTAAATGCACAGTATGCTAAATAAAGCCTTAATGTCGCAGGACAAGTATGACCTCTCCCTCAGCTAACATGGAATTGCTTATTTCCATCTTTTTAGGAAAATCTGTCATTGCCCCCCCACCCCCGATGGCCTGGGAAGTGCCATGCCATGCTATGCAAGCACTTTGCTGTGGATTTTTGCTGACAGTCAAAGTTTTAGCATCTTTGCTTAGTGACGTCCCACAGGCAGGTCTGTGTCGGCATCACCATGTGGTGCACTGTTGCTGGTCCTGCTGCAAATGAAGCACCTTTCTCGGAGTCGCCACTTGTATGCAGCAAGTATCAGAACAGTACTGAGCAGAGCAAACCTTAAGCCCTGGTGAATCCAGAGAAAAGCTTGGATAGAGTGACCCCGAGTGTCTTCTAATGAGGAGAATACAGCCGTGCTTTTACTGTTTTCTATGTCAAACCCTACACTCCAAATCTAACCACATTGTTCGATGCTTGAAGTTAGCACTACTGACACTCTGGATGCTTTCTGTTTTACATGGGGTCCTGAGTGGTTTCTAGGAGGTTTACTCTTCCTTTTGCAGCCTGAGGGGTTTATAAAGCTGAAGAGCTGCTGGCAGCATGTGGTCTGCTGCTGGTGTCTCACAGTACAGGCTTCCTTGTCAGCTTCACCCCAGGCGGTCTGTGGGGAGCACCCCGCTCACACAAGCAAGTTCCCGCTGCCCTTTGGATCGCTGCGATGCTGTAGCTGCTGCCGATCCCAAACCGTATCTGCAGAAAACTCCAAACATTCAAGTGAGGGATGCCTTTTTCATTCCTCTTGGAAACCACTGAGCGTGACGCATAGCAGTCCCTTCAGCAGATAGCACTCTTGACAAGTGGGTCTAAATATTAGTTGGCTCTGGGTCTCCTCCCATAACCGGGGTGGCCAAGTGGCCAGGCAGCTGGGAGGCCAGAGCAACCTGGCTGAGAGCGTGGCCATGGTATTCCCCGGCCACAGGCCGGCTGCAGAGAGCAAACTGTGCTGTGGCGCCTTGCTGTTCCCAGAGGCAGCAGGGTCGCAGTCCCAGTATAAGCCTGCCTCCCTTTTGAGGCTCCTCTGTTCTCCAAGCCAGGAGCCTGATGCATGGGTGCTCCTCCTCCTCCGTAGCAGAGGTCTCTCGCAGGGACAGGACAGCAGTGTTCGCGCCACCCAGAAGCTTGTGGCACATAGGGACCTGGTTTAGTGGTGGACTTGGCAGTGTTGGGTTTATGGTTGGCTTCAATGATCTCAGAGGTCTTTTCCAACCTAAATGATTTGATGATTCTATTCTATGATTCTGTCGGTTCCATTCTATGGATTTGATAGCCTTACAGAGAGGGAATTGCTTCTGTGGCTGTCTCGGCCTCGCTTCTGCTTCAGCTATGCTGTGGGAGCTCAGCTGGTGTGTGTCCTTTGCTGTTCAGCGCTGAAAGGAGTGTTTCTGCTGTGTGCAAGCACAAGAACAAACTGATGGATCTTTATATTCTCTTTAAATGGGTAAGCGTCTGGGTCCTTTAAGCAGCTCCGAAGACTTCTTCCCATTTGGTGAATAGGAAACTGAAGTCTTGCAAACGCTGCATTGCCCCAATTTACGCCTGCTGTCACAGGTCAGCCTCCTCATTTCTCTGCTGGAAGAAGCTTCAGTTGTTTATTTGCCTGGTGGCTTCCAAGGGCAGGGTTCACATCCTGCCCTTCCTTCACTGCGGTGGGAGGCAAGGGGGCTCTGGCTGGGGAACCTGGGGGTCCCTGTGCCCTGTATCGACAGCCTCTGCTGTGAGTGCTGACCCTTGCTCCTGGCTAGTGCTGGGAGGCTGCAGTGTAGCAGAAGGGAAGTCTGGTGGTCGTTGGTCCCCTCCTCTGTGTTTTCCAGTTTCTTGAACCACCTCAGCTTGCTGGGTTGGAGTTTGTGTTGAACCAAACAGTGCTAACCACACACAAAGTGCGTAGGCGTTGTCTCTTGAGCCACATTTGCTTTGATCCTCTCTAAGCTTAAAAAAAATAATAATTTACCCTTACAAATGCTCCAAATTCTCTTGCTGGCGTTGGACTAAATCAGCTTTCAGATGCGGGCAGTACGGGAGCTGCAGTAGCTGTGTGCCTGGGGGTGGCTTCTCCGGGGTGCCCAGGAATAAGTGCGGTGAAGCCCTGGGCACACGCGGTTTCCAAGTCCTGTGGCAGCTGCTTTCAGGTCTTTGGGGGTGGCTCTGGCTTTCATTTGGGCAGTGTCCTGGGGTAACCATCCTGGGTCTGCTGGTCTGTGAGTCTCAGCAGCCAGCGTGTTCCTTGGCAGCTTTCTCTTCTGCATGAGATGCGCTTTGTGCCTTCCATGAGCTGTATGAGAGAAGGGAAAAAGGAAAAGTGCTCATCTGGAGTAACGTGCTTCCATCTCCTTTGGGGCCTCACTTAGGATCTTCATTGTTTACCCATAGGTTAGCCCTGTAAGCATTAGCTGGGACCTGTATCCCTCTGTTATACCTCAGACAGTCATTTTCAAGAGTTCATCTGCTGGTGGGTCTGGGTGCTGGCACCCTGCTTCCCCAATGCCGCATTCAGTGGCCTCTGAATCATTTCAGAAGTATCGTTTCAGGTATGATGCTTTTTATCTATGGGACGTTTGCTGGAGCTGCTTAGAACACTGGCATTCCCAGCTAGGCTTTTAAAAGTGCCTTGTTTTATAGATTTCTGAGGGTGTAACGGTGTTGCTCAACTATTTGTTCTGTTTTATCCCAAGACAGGGGCACAAGGATGCATTCCAGCAGAAGAAAGCATTCCTGCTCATGTTACAGAGGAAATGAGTAATACTGTATGGAAACGATGACTCTTTAGTAATTAAAGAGAAATTGTTTGATAACTTTTAACACGGAGAAAGGTTTGCTTTTCCAGA
This sequence comes from Falco punctatus, assembly GCF_963210335.1. Classification (NCBI taxonomy): domain Eukaryota; kingdom Metazoa; phylum Chordata; class Aves; order Falconiformes; family Falconidae; genus Falco; species Falco punctatus. Next base: position 104,895,911 of record NC_137582.1, read on the forward strand.
GCTTCTGTTGGAACGTTGCTCCCACCCAGGGGCCTGCTTGAAGCCAGAGGTCCCTGTATCTGATTTCCCTGGGCCTGGGGGGCTGTGTCACCACCGTCGCTATCTTCGTACCCACAGGGTCTCAGGAAGGGCCTGTAGCCATTGCATCGGTCAGAGTTTTTTGCAGAGCACAGGCGAGGGACAGCTGGCATCTACCTAAGGTTTGCCCTTTTGTGTAAGTGGGTAAATCTCAGCCGGCGAAGCTGATCTGCCTCTGTCAGCCCCGCACCCAGATCTGCCCATGCTGGCTGGGGCGCTCGAGCGGTCCATCCATCAGCACGCACGAGGCTTTCGGGCGGTGGGAGCTGCTGGACGCGGGCCAGCTGCAGGCTGCCGGAGCTGGCGAAGAGCTGGTGCTGCTGGAGGAGTTCAGAGCTGGGGCTGGTGTTCTGAGGGGCTCCCCGCAAGGAAGGTGGTGTTGAGGGCATGCCACGTCAGCGACTGCCACCCCGCGGCACCCTCAGCCGTGCTGGGTTTCTCACGGCAGGCTTTCTGGTGGCCTCATGGCTGCTGGACCTTTCTGCTTCTGAACATGCAGAAGCATGAACGTTCTCTGGTGCACTGGCCAGCCTGGCCCCAGCCCGACACAGAGCCCCCTCCCGCTCTGCAGGGTCCCTCCCGGCAGCCCAAACACTGTCTTTCTGTTAGCATGTGCTGGGGATAACACTACATGCAAGTCCCTCCCTTTTCTCTCTTTATTTTAATAAATTTCTTTCTGTAGCTTTGGTTCCTGAAAGGCACTTATGGGTGGCTTTTTTAATTTAAGTTTGATTTTAGCTGGATTGAACGATGGAAGGGAAATGCATTTCTCTTCAGGGAAGGAGTATTGCCCAAAGTAGACTGTATGTTTGGTTGTAGCGGTAGAGTTGAAGAGTTGCTAGATCCCCACTCTTACTTGAAGCAGTTCTTTAGGATTGACTCAGTTCTGCAATAACACTAAAAATCGAGCGGTGACTTGAATGACCTACTGCACAATAATGCAGTTTGCTGACATCAAAACAGTGACGGTATAGTAACAATGCACGTTTTCTCCCCCGCTGTGCTGGAGATCTAGTTTGGGTCTGCTGGGGATCTAGTTTGGGTTCTCTTCCTTTGCTTTCTTTCACAAAACATTGCAGATCTTCCTGTAAACAATCTGTGAGTCCAGAAGATGTGACCCAAAGCCCAGGGCTCCCCTGTGAGTGAGTGGTGCTTGCTCCTCTGATGCATGGCTGCAGCTTGCAGGCGGTGGGGCTGTCGAAGGCTCTTTGCACATTTTAGTGTTACCATTTAGTGAGAGATGTGTGGGCTGGTGCTTTCTTCTCGTCTGCTCTGTTGTGGGTTGGTTTTGCTTACCAACAAATGTACTCCAGTAAAAAACATTGTGAAAAACAGCTCTAAAGATGCCTTCTGCACGTACGGCTTGCTGCAGGCCAGGGGAAAAACAAGCTGTATTGACAAAAGCACCTTGGGCTCTGCGGTGGCCGTGGCACTTGTGCCTTCACCCACAGGATGAAAAAGCAGAGAGCTTTAGAGAAGGCTTTTGGTGTACACGAGTAGGATGGGGCAACCCCCATGAACCAAAGATCCTTAAGTTCAGTTTTGGCTGGTTTTGCTATTGGTTTTTATTCTACTGTTACAGGAACAGGGAGCGAGCTGGGATGTGGAAGTAGGTGTGCCAGAATCGCCTGCGAGTGGGAGGGGTGGGGGCTGAGTTATTTGGACCTCTCTGAGTTGCCCAAGGGGTTGAGGATGTGCGCTGCAACAAACCTCCTGGATTTTGCAAATTCTTATGTAGTCCAGGCAGAAAAGCCTCTGGGGAGCAAGTGCTCAGTTTCGGGACCAGAATTCCCAAATGGAGACTACCTTGAATTTGAGAATACCCTGCGACAGGCCTGTAGCGTCTTCCCTGGCTCAAGAAGGCGGACTGTGTGCAGTAGTGCCAAGCAATACGCTCCCGTCCACATGCGGCCCTCCAAAGATGAGCTGTGCGAGGAGGTTTGCTTTGTTCTGGAAATCCATGGGAGAGGTGCCTATGCTTGAAGAGGGCTTTTCCCCTTTTTTTTCATTCTTATCTTTTTTTCAATGCTGAATTGGGAAATAGCCTTTCCTCACTCTTCTGTTCATGGGGGCTGCAAAGGTTTTCTCCTCAGCTCATTGTTTGTGCTTCTTCCAAGCTAAATAACAATCTGTCCGTGTATGCATGTATGAATTGGTTCCTGTCCAAGCAGCGGGAGTCATTAAGGGAGAGGGCGTTTAGCATTTAGTTTTCTCTTTAGTGACACAGAGACAACATCAAAGTTGACAGAGCCCCAGATTCGCCCCCAGTGTACTCCTTCCCTGTCTTGTTTTACAGTGCTCTCCTACTGCTGAGTGTTTGCAGAGTAAGTGGCCTCTGCTATTCCCTCTCAGTATTTCACCGAGAAAAAGGATGCTGAAAAGGGGCTGATGCAAACTGATTTTGTAGCTGTGGTCAACAGCTGTTGCAGTGGAAAAGGAAGAGGGGTTGTGGTCCTCCCTTCCAAAGCACTCATCCTTCCACTTGGAGGGATGTTGGACATAAGGTCCTTTTGTTTCTGTTGCCACCTTCCTTGTGGGAGCAAAGTGTCTCAGATGCTGGAAGATTTACAGCCCCAGCACCTCTGCCCTCTCCCTGACGCTGACAGCCTACACAAAGTTCTCAGCATCACACAGGTCTGGCTCTGGCTGAGGTACCACATCCCAGGACAGCAAGTATTTATGGGGGAGCCTTGAGTGACAGGGGGATGAGGGGAGGTGTCAGGGCAGCCTTTGAGGGGTGCACACCCCTGGGCAGGTGCTGCTGTTACACTGACTGAGATACTCAGAACTGCTGTGTGCTCACAGCCAGGGGTACGTGCCTGCAGGAGCTCTCATCCCACTTCTACCAGAGATGTTTCCTTAGGTATTTCCTACTGCATTCTGGCTAGCAATATTGTGCTGGTTTTATTGCCATTAGGCATTCAGTGGAAACGTTATGTGTGGCCTTTGGCAGCTTTGCGTTGTCCCTGAGCTCCATTAAGCTCCATTAGAGGCATTCATTGCTGTGCCAGTAGCAGTTTTGCGGCACGGTTAAGTGCTGGCCCAGCGGACAGTGGATTTATGAAAGCGTGTCACTCTTGGGATGTCAGGAATATAAGGCTTGGAAATGCTGGGATTCCTGTTTACCATCTGTTTCCATGGCCCTTCCCTAACAGACCTCTCCTCCTCCAGAATTCAAGGATCTTTAATCAAAACTGTTTAGCTTGCGGTGGGAGGGAGGAAATCCCAAATTGTGGAGGAGATGGTGACATTTCTTGACTTTTTCTATGTGTATTTCGGGGACAAACACATTCTAATGAGTGTGCCTGTGCTTATGGTTGTAGGTTTAGTCTTTGGGTGTATTTCCTAACACAGGCACTCAGCGAGATGCTGGGTTACACATTTCTCTGCAGAAATCGAGATAAACTCGCAAACCCTTTGTGGGGGACAGTGTGTTGGCTAATCTGATCCACAGTCAGCTGTATACAAGAAATTAGCTTACTAAATGTTTCCAGATATGCTCCTCTTGAGAACCCACATTTCACTTTGCTGGTAAAACTAAGCTTTGCAGTTCTGGGCCGTTTGGTTCAGAGCGGTGCAGCGGTTGTGTCTGCCTATGCAGGAACCCTTACAGCGTCGCCCTTTTACTCTGAAGGGAGTTTTGAGTGTGCAGCTTCTTCTCTTGCAGTTGGTGCTGGCCAGAAACCCTCAGTAAGCTGGCTTTGTTGTCATACAGTGTTAGTTGTGGCTCGTGTCCTCCTCTTTGCTCACGAAAAATATTACAGCAGTCCCATGCAGAAATGTCTCCTGGCACGCTCTAAAACTGAGCAATACTTTCAGAATGGAGTGACTCTGTTTGGGGTGCTCTTTGTGTGACTTGTGAGATTTCTCAAAATAGCCTGGCATTTAGAAAGTGGATTTTCAGCAGCTTCTGAAAGATCGAACCGTAAAGCTGGTACCACATGGGGAATCATTGGTCTAGTATGCATATTTAGTAGGCATTAAAGCCTGGGGAAACACCGAGTCTTGCAGTTCCATCAAGAAAACTTGATCAAGACTGATAGCATCAGAAATGAGGTCAGTAGGGTGACACTTAAAATACAAGGATTGTGATAAAGTGGCTCATGATATGATGAAACGTTTTTCCCCTTAGGGTGAGCTGTCTGCCTGTCCCTTTTCGATGATGCCCTGCTGCCCGTGCGCACCGACCGCGCTGTTGCTTTCCAGCAGCGTTCCCTTTGCTGCTGCTCCCCTGGCTGCGCGCCGGTCCCCTGCAGAGAACTTTGCTTTTGACCCAGCAGTTGTGCAGCTGGGGTCGTTTTCCTCTCTGCTCTTGGGAAAGGTGGCTGCAGCACCACAGCTTGGGCTATGACTAATTACGAGTTTAAAAGCGGCTGCTTCACCTGAAGTGGAAGAGTCAAAGCTGCTTTAGCTGAGGCTGGAGCAGACTTGTTATCTTCGGTGGGCAGGGCAGAGAGGGAGACCTGGGAACATGCTCTTGCCCTTGCGTTTGCACCAGTGCTTGAGAAATCCTTTGGCAGCACTCGGGCTTGTTGCTGCTGCAGCGTGTTGCAGACCAGAGCGCGCCTTTCCTTCCTGCGCAAAGCATCAAAGCAAAGCCACCTGCTCTCCAGCTCTGAGCATCCCCTCTTCCTAACAAACTTGAAATGGGAGAGACCAAAGTCCTGAGGCTTGTGTTCTCCCTGAGGAGAACAAGAGCTTTAGGGTCCTTGATATTAGAGCTTTTTCTGTTTTTTTCTTTTTTCCTGTTGTGACACATGCCAGGAAACCCTTCAGGCATTTTTTTAAGCACCCTCAGGGATGCAGGTCTTTTCTTGGGCCCAGTTCATCTGCCAGCAACATGGCATGAGCCTGGCAGGGTGGGAAGCAGCTGGCCAGGATCAGACCCGGACCCAGAAAAGTCAAAACTGTTTTCTCAGCCAGTGGTTTCCTCCTGAGAGGGAATCTCCTGCCCATGCCACAGAAAGCGTGTGGGGCTCTTGCTTTTGCCTGATCTGAGGGACAGGAGGACAAAGTCCTTTGGGAAGAGACCTCTCTTGAGAAATGTCTGAGAAGACTTTCTCCACGGTGACATCTGAAGGGAGGGGTTTTCTGAGTGGAAGCTGAGCCCCATGAGGTGGTGGGGAGGAGGGTGGGCAGGACTGGGGCTCTGTACCTGCCTTGCAGGTAGGAAGGTGGGATCTGCCCCCGCGCAGCAGGGAAGGCAGCCAGGGCAAGCCCAGGCTAACTGCCATTTCAAATGTCATGTTTGCACTTTGCAGGTGGTTTCATCCCAACATCAGCGGAATTGAGGCAGAGAAGCTGCTCCTGACCAGAGGTGTCCATGGCAGCTTTCTGGCTCGACCCAGTAAGAGCAACCCAGGAGATTTCACTCTCTCTGTCAGGTAAGCCGACAGCAGCCCGCTGGTTGTGGAGGAGGAAGGCGCTGTCTCAAGCTGTCCAGCACACCCTGCTCTGACTGATGGATGGGCAAGGGGAGAGATGACCCCTCTGTGGTACCACCCAAAGTAAACTGCCCCCCATCGCTGCAGGAGCTGTGCCAAAAGGCACACACCGCTTCCCACCCCCCTACTCTGGGTTTGTTCATCCCTGTGGGTTGCACGTGCCCCTGCGCAGCCAGGGCTGGCTCTGTGCTTGTGGCGTGTTTTTCCAGAGCCACTGTTGCCAGAGGAGGGAAGGTAACAACAAGCCTGCTTATTTTCTGGGGGAGTATGTTCAAGCCCAGCAGGAATTTATGTGGAGTGGCTGAGGGAACTGGGGGTGTTCAGTGCAGAGAGGAGGGGGCTCGGGGGGACCTTCTCGCTCTCCGCAACTGCCTGACAGGAGGGTGTAGTGAGGTGAGGCTGGTCTCTCCTCCCAGATAGCAAGTGGTAGGACAAGAGGAAACGGCCTCAAATTGCACCGGGGCAGGTTTAGATTGGGGATTAGGAAAAAATTCTTCACTGAAAGGGTGGCCAAGCATTGGAACAGGCTGCCCGGGGAGGCGGTGGCATCAACGTCCCTGGAGGTGTTTAAAAACATGTGGATGCAGTGCTTGAGGACATGGTTCAGTGGTGGGCTTGGCAGTGCTGGGTTAATGGTTGGACTTGATGATCTTGAAGGTCTTTTCCAGTCCAAATGGTTCTGTGATTCTATTATCTCAGTCGAGTTTTAAAGGAACTTAATATAGTTGCCTTTGGGAGAGACTTGTGTTCTGTGTCTGTCAGGGATCCCAGGCACGCCTCCGTAAGAGGCTGAGCTCACTGACCAGCCTCACAGTGCCCATGTCACCAGACACAGTCATGTGCATCACCTGTAAAGTGCTCTTGTGTTCTTTGGGGCCAAGGCAACTGCAGAAAGGAAGGCTGCGGTTTTGCCAGTGGTCTTTGTGACTGTAGCCCCGTACAATGCAGTGGAGCAGAGGCACTGGGTAGAACTTTTTGAAGATGAATGAAAGGGAGGAGGCAAAGAGTAACATTGACCCAGTGAGCCCCTGAAATAAAAGAAGCAAGTTGTGGGCTCAAGGTGCCATCCAGCTGGTGCCTTGCAGGGAAGTAGCTCAGCAAAGGTTTCTCCAGGCGCTTGCAACGCAGACTTCTTTTCTTGTGGTGGCTTCTGTTTAACTTAAACAGCCCTCATCTTGTTTAGGAAACTCCAGTGAGTTTATAAATCCTTTGACCAACACTATGTTTAGAGAAACTTTGTGCAAACAACAGATTTGACAGAACATTTCCACCTGTCAGGGCAGTGACATCCAGCAGGACGTGAGGAGTACCAGCAGAGTCTGAGCCTCGGTCCCTCCATGTGCACCTCTGCCCCGCAGCTGGCAGCGTGGCAGTGCCTGCCTGGCTCCGCTGAGACATCACCCTCTCCTTGTTGCCTTAACTGCTCAGATGAAAGGCTTCTTGGTCTTATTTCTTCCCCCCTTGCAATTGTCCGCAGACTTGAACAGCACTCCTCTCTGCCCTCTCTGCCAGGTGCAGTCATTTCTTTGCTTGGCAAGAGGGAGGGTTTGCAGCTGCCTTATTTTTTCAAATGCTTCCTTTTGTGTTGGGGAATGCATCCCAGCAGTCTGGCCCTTTGCCTCTAGGGTGGCTTTGACCGACCACAGCTTCTCCTGCTACGGCGCAACACAGCAGAAGGGAAGAAGTCCAGCTTTTCTCGTGCATAGGCTGGGTAGGGAGCGTTTGGATCTGGCTTCGCTAGCTCCCCAGTAATCTCACAATCAGGAGTGGCTATGAGGTAATGAGAGAGGCAGGAAGTGCTTCTAATTAAAATGGAAAATAAACCCAGCCACAGAAAGCTGCCTTGAGCAAGCCATGACAGCAAGGGAATACGTGTAAAACGGGGGGTTATCTTCATGTGAGCTTCGCGTCTCTTTTTGTGTCATTTTGTGAGTCAGAGAGGTGTCTGATTGTAAAGTGAAGTACTGACAGCACCTGCTTAGCCAGGCGGTGTGCAAGCAGATGCAGGTTATGGCTGTGCAACAGTGTCCTGATGTGGAAAGATACCCAGCAAGCAGCATAATTACCCCGAAATAGCAAGGTAAACGGCTTTGCCAAGAGGGTGAGTTCCCACACCTGCATTACTGCACTCGTGCCTTGTGCTGTGGAGTCAGTCCACAAGTCTGCATAGTTTTCTTCCCTGAGCTCTGTCCCTGTGCCTCAGCCAAAGGCCATGTGTGTTTCTGCTGTTGTGGTTTGTCGTCTTCCACCTCTGCTGATCCACTGCCTCCCCTTTTCCAGCTGTGGCACGTGTTGAGACGGATAAAATCTTGGTCTCCCGTGGGACAGCTATGGGGCTGCCCATGGAGTATCAGAGCAGTTCTATTATTGCTACTATTTCTTCACCCCTTTCTGCTTTCTCTGTGACAGAAAGCAGAGAGGAGGGAGGAAAGGGGAGCATCAGCTTATTGGAGGGGGGTTGGACCAATTCCTACTGCAGGGAGACCTTTGTGTTGCTGTAAATATTTAATAACAGTATTAGTTTGGCCATAAGATAGAGCCAATTAATGCCCTAATGCATGAACAGTGCCTTGCCGTAATGAGAGGCAAGTTAAGAGCAGAGCAATACAGCATGCCTTAATATTGAATATTGAACAGCATCACCACAACCCACTGACAGATTGTACCTCAGTGGAAAGTCTGACCAGCTCTCACAGTTCTGAGTAAACCAATACTGTGACACATACCATGTTTCCAGGAAAGCACATTAAATAAGACACACAAGCTTAGAGGCAATGTGGTGAGCTTTGGGGCATCACAAATCAAAGATAAGGAAAGAATTCTTTCACTGACTACTTCTACCTGCAAGTCCTTGCTCTTTCCTGGCTCATCCCATCTCTATTCCATGTTTTGAGGCAGGGGTTGCCCTGTAGTCTCAGGTACAGAAAACTTGCTTGGACATAGTCCCTGGTTAGGTAGACCAGTTTTGCTCATACTTCATCTGAGCGATACGCTTTTTGCCCACTGCTGATGGCTCCAAAACACGTGCTTAAATGTTCTTGGGAATTAAGAGCTGCAACACCCAACAAAGTATAGAATGAGTAGCTTTATGCGCTGTGAGAGCTGAAAACTTGGGTGGCCGTCTTCCCGCTATGGTTTTCCCCTTTCCCTGTTACATTACACACACGCAAATAACAAATGTGTTATTCTCACCTAGAATTGTATCCTGACAGAGTTTTTTGTTTGGTTTTTTTGTTGTTGTTTGTGTGGGTTTTTTTATCTCGGAACTGGACATATCGATACATGGTTTTGCTTCCTGAGAAATAAAAGGTTTTCAAAGGAAACAATACTGGTATCTTTTAAAAAACTACCTAAAATAGAGGTGTCAGTAGGAGAAAGTACCTTTAGGAAAGCAATTCCTCCTTCTTTCAACCCCTCTTTAGCTTCTTCAAGGGTTTTTGAAAGCCAGTGAGGGGAAATGCAGCTCGTTTTAATTACAGAGAGGATGTGGGCTGAAAGGAAAGCAGGCGATGGTGTTTTGGCTGACCAGACCACACACCAAGTGACCATGTGCTGGTGTGTATCCAGATATGTGTCCCTGAAGAGAGGCTAGGAAATAATTCTGCAGAATTATGAGAAGATTTCCATGAAACTCTGTGGCTGCTTTCCCTCTCTTTCTTTCTTTACCTCTGTGTTACTCTTTTAGCCTTTGCCATTGCCAACTAGTCTTCGCAGGGCTTTGTTTTCAGCTCTTAAGAGAAAGAGGCAAGCCACATGGAGGGGATGTGATACAGTTAATTAACGGGTGATGTTTGTCCTGGTCTGATAATTATAGAAGAAAATTCTTCAAAAAATCCTCAGCTCCGAGTCCAAACTACTGGCAGCTTGTAATCGGCCAGAAGTGGCTCCCTTCGTCAGCCCTTCCTCTTAAACATGCTCCTTCCTGGGATGTCTCCGAAGAGAAGCTCAAGCAGTTGTTCCACCCCAGGGATCGGACCCACTGGCCGCGGTCCGGTGCCCAGAGGGCTGTGTTCCTGAGAGGTCTCTGGTGTGCTGGTGCTACGTCAGTACTGGGTACTGAGTTGGAATTTATTGGCTCATCTTCTTCTTTGGGCGCTTTGGCAAATACATGGAGCACATCAACAGGGAGGAAAGTGGTCTGGCAACTTCAGCAGAACTGTAATGATGATGGAGAGTCATTTTGAGTAAGGCTGTAGTAATATCCGCTGCGTCTGTACGTGAGCTGTCCTGTTTCGTTCCATGCAGTTGCTGCAGCGCTGCTCTCCGGAGGTATTTCACTGTTGCCTCAACCCAGACAGTAAGAGATCTGTATCAGTGGGTCACTTAATGTGGGTGATACTCCTTGTTGCAGGGATTGCTCCTGCAGGCTGGGAGTGCCAGTGTTTGCCCAAGGCAATGGCAGCACTCTGGCACTTCATGCTTTCTTCAGAGTGGCGTGCAAAACCTGCGCTGAATGGGGCTGTTTGGAGGGATGTCACAGCTTCTGAGCCTGGCGGGGGCTGGAGCTGGGCTTGCCGGGCAGCTGTGGAAGCCGTTCTGTGTGGTGGGAGCAGAGCTAGTCGGGGGGTTTTTGGAGGATGCAAGTAGAGTTTATTTGCATGTCGCAGTTCTGGTGAAGGGCTGTTAGAAAAGCTTCCTTGCCTTTATTGTGTGCTATGTCACAGCTCGCTTCCTAGAAGGACCTGGTACTGGGTTTGCTTTTGATACTGAGTCTCCCAATTTTTAATTGTGATTCTAAACAAAATAGACCTCCCTTTGAAAGTGAGAGCTGTTGGGGAAGAAATACGGGCGGCCACACAGACAGTGCCCCGTGTTTCCAGCCTTCAGTGCTTGCTGGGATCTGCCAGAGCATGCTTTCAGAAGACCAAGTGTTTAGAATTGCTTCTGAAGAAAGTGAACAGCTTCTTACAGATTTGGCCAGGTCTGGGTAAATAGCTTGAACAAAGGGAAGAAGCATGTTGAAAGTTTGCCGAAGTGGTGCTTGGCCTGTGGCCACCACAGTAATGCAGATGCCAAGACAGTTAAGAACCATCTGTCAGAGACCCTGTTAATTTGGAAATTGGGTCACGTTTTATGGGAACAGATCTTATCCTCATTCATGGGATACAGTACAAAGTGTTTCTGGGTAACAAACTCTTGTTAGAGCCATAGTCTTCCAGACCAGTTTCCCTGTTAATGCTTCCACTGAGTGTTCCTATATGTAACTGGACTTTTTTTTTTTTTTTTTTTTTTTTTCCCCAAAGGCATGTACAAATACACTCTGGGTACAGGTTAAGACATGCAATCAAGGAGGATTTTGTCCTATAGAATATGTACTCCACAAAGACAAAATCAATACTGGGGGGGTCTTAGGTGGGTTGAGTCGCTGCCTGTGGACGGGAAGAAAGTTGGATGTGGAGAAGAAAAGGCTTAAAGAAGCTCGTCTCTGAAGTAGTTGTCCTTGTGTCTCATCATCATAGCACCTACCAGCCCTATTAAAGCCCTGTTAATCCTGGCCTACCTCTCAGAAACATTCAGTGAGAGATAAGCCTGGTTCTGCTTCTTCCAAGGTAATCCAGCCAGCTAAGGGAAGCATTGTCCACGGTACAGCTAGGAAACAAATGGTGGGCTGGAGTCACTGTGCAAGCCTTTGAGGAGGTGCTGAACATCACATTGTCAAATTGTGGCTTAGTGCTTTTACCACAAGATCCTTCTTCCCTTAAGAAAGCATGTTTTCCTCTGATAATGGACTTTTGTCCTGGAGTGGCTCAAATTTATTTGGAAGCAAATCATTCAGTTGGAGGTGTAATACAAGCAGGTGGATGCCTTTGGCTGACTTGTGCACGTGTGCTGCTATTTGCAAGTTTCGCGGGGCAGAGGAGTATGTTGAGGGCCTCCTTTTGATGGCAGATGGTTGGCAAATGGTCTTTGCTTCACATCCCTTCCTAGGGCAAAAGGCTGGGTCTCTTTGGAGCAGGAAGCACCTTCAGGAATGCAAAAAGCATAAATGCCCTATAGGGAAATGGTTCGCTGGGCAGTTGGATGTCCTTGGTCCCTGTGCAGCTTCTGGAGCTTCTCACACCTTAAATGAGCAGGCAGTCAGCTGAATTGCATCTTCCTAGGAATCAGCTGTGAAGAACTCAAAACGCATACCTCCTGTCTAGAGTTCACTTGGCTGTGTCTGAGCCGCATTGCATGCGAATGTCAGTCGGGTTGTATTAGCGGATAGTGAGTTTTCTCTGAGAGCCCAAGCTCTCATTTAATTGAAAGCAAACATTCAGCAAAGTTTCTAAACCCTGTGGGAGAGTCATCTTGGTTTTTCTGTAGAGAGTCTTCGGGGGTTTTTTAGGTTGCTTTTTGCAGCTTGTCAGAGGGTTCATATGTGCGCACTGTGAAGCCCTAGGCTTTCTCTGACACAGGCAGGAAAAGCACATGACAAAATACTTTTGGGGATGCAACAGGCAAAGGTATTTCTGACATTTAAAGTGTTTCTTTTGCTTTCAATGACAAAAAAGGGTCTGTTTGGTTTTTTCCTCTTCTTATTGACTGTGCTCTGTTGTGAAGAAGAGCAGGCTGAATCTGCACTGGTTGTCACTGCAGTATGGACACAGATTCACAACTGGGAATATTCTGGATCAAGAAACCCTCCTAGATAACTAGCTAAGGAGTTGTGCTGATAGTGTAAAGAAGCTTAGCTTGGAATGGAGGCAACTCTGACTGGACTCTGAAGCTGCCAAAAAAGCTGACATCTGCTATTAAACAGCGCTGCATCCTGTATGAGAGCTGTGTGTTATTCAGAAGTAGCCATGCCCTCCAGCACAGGGCAGCTGAGTACTCTGGGCATCTCCTTTGTACTTTATTTCACCAGCCAGCGTGTCGAGGACATGGTTTCAATGGATGCTGCTACTCTGCTGTCCAGTTCTGCTGCCCGGTTTGGAGCTGCAGAGATGACGCAAGCATTAAGAGAAGAAAATGGGAAGGAAATGGGGATCGATCAATGCCCTTTGTGTTTAGCATGACCTTGAGGGCTCATGGGATAAATGACGCTGATTATCTCTCTGCTTTTCATCCCTGAAGTGCTCAAAGGCCTGGGGGGTGGAGAGTGGGTCTGTGAACTGAGCCTTTGTAGGTCTGTAATGGGGTGGGGATGTGGGGATGGAGCTGTGGAAAGAAGGGCGCTTTTGAGCCTCAGGCCAAATGGCAAAACCACAGTTTTGTCTGCTGCCTTCTGTGAGGCACAAAGGCTCTTCTCGTCCAGCTGCTGGCGTGAATGGCAGAAGCGCTTCACGTGCCAGCTCCTCTGGGAGAAGAGGCATTGTCATCAGAGTGCTGGCCGGGATCTGAATTTCACAGCCAGGTTTCATTTCCATCTCGTGAGTTCTGCTCATACCCTGGATGCAAATATTGCCAAACTTTTGAAGTCTTTGCCCGTAGGACAGCTGGAGTTGGCGTGGCGGGCCGGCTCAGAGCTATACGTGCCAGAGTAACCACATGTCTCTAAACACCCAGGAGTGCTGCTCCTGGGCATCGCTTTCCTATGTTACAGACGGTTGGGTTCTGCCTCCAAGACCTTGTTGTCAAGGTCTAGTGTGACTCTTCAGGATCCAGATGCAGATTTTCACATCTCAGACCTGTTTGTCAGTCTCTTGCTGATTTTCTTCTGCTGTTAATGTGGGATGATGGTAATACTGCGGATCCTGCCTCTGGCTGTTCACACTCAGTTGGTTGTTGTCGCTGAATTGACACCAACTGGAAACCACCTCAGTGCCAGACAAAGCATCCAAGAAGGGCTGTGTGAGCACAAACTGGAACTGTTGGTTCTACGTTGACAGTCCTCTTTAGCAACTGGGATGGAGTAAGTGGGAATACGGCCGTCTGTCAGGGCAGCGTTCTAGGGAGAACCACATGACGTAGTGACTGTAGCTTGAATGTGGCTAAGAGGGTTGCTATCTCATCATAAATCATGCCTCTAATAAAGGCTGATCTGGAGGAAGGGCTCAGTGGCTGTGCTAACACACTGCTGTTAATGTTTCTGTGGGCTCTGCAAGTTTTAGCACGCAGATTTCATCGCCAGGTTCCAGCTTGGCCTTGTCTCGTTGCTGAGCTGCTGCTGCTGTGTACTCTAGCATGGCTCTTGGACAGTCAGCGTTCAATCTGCTTGTGCACGTGTCAAGCCCCTCACATGACTGTTAAAGATGTGGAAATAGCAAAATCCGTGGCAGTAGTTACATAAAGGTAGCCGCACCTCAGGGCAACACAAGTGGTAGTTGATGGTAGTGGTGGTAGTGGTAGTGACCATCCCGTCACGGTGGTCACCGTGTGTGACAGTGTGTCACCGTGTGTGAGTGCCCTTCGCCAGTCACCCCACAGTCCTGCAGATACACAGCCCCAGGCTCGTGAAATTTGATGTTGTCTGCTGTTAGGCCTTTTTGGGAGAGTGAGTTATTGCAAAGTCAGCAGGGTCCTCCCAGGTGGACTTCCATGAGACCTTGCAGTTGCCAGTGTAGTACTCGAGGACGTACCAGGGAGGTCATTTCTCACCTTGCCTGAGGAGCCAAGTCTCGCGTGTGTGAGGCTGGCTGGAAAAGCAGCTGGATCCCCTCTGCTGGAGATCTTGGTCACCTTGGTGCTGCTCCAAGCACTTGTCTAGACTAGAGGAATTTGCACAAAGATATCCAAATAAAATGACACTGCTGTAAACCTGTGCAGACTTAGAATGATACCGGGAATCTTAGGGAGCGACAAGCACGGTGAAATGAGGCTAGCACACACCCTGGTGTGCACATCTCTCTGACATAGCTGGGCTGTGCCAGAATCCCCTAAGGCAGGTGGAGCCTTTTGCCATTGCTTGTATTTGAGAGCCAGATCTTAACCTGTCCCTGAAATCAAGAGGTGGAGTCCAGACTCAGGCAGACAGTACCTACGGCCCAGGAAAGCTAAACAGGAGATGGTGGTGTGGAGCTGGGGCCAGATATCCAGTACCATCCAGATACCTGGACTGTCATTACATTGCTGTGGGGCCGTACCCTGCTGCAGAAAGGTAGCAGAGGTACAGGCGAGACCACTGCTGAGAGCCCCAGAGCTCCTGCCATGGTCCAGCTCTTCCTTCCATTTAACCTTGTGCAGCGACCACTGCAGTTTTTCAAATTCCCCACTCCACAAAATGGCTTTTCTGTCTGACCTGGTGCACCACCTTGAGTCTCCTGCATCTTGCTGTCACGGTTGCTTTGGCAACAAATTGAGAGAGGCTGGGAGCCACTCAGCAGGGTAAAGAATGAGAAATTTGCCCAGATTTACGAATCTCTCTCTGACCCAGCTCGTCCATCAAGCATCGGGCTTCCAGCCATGTCTCCCCGGCTCAGGGGCGCTGCTGCTAAGTGCATTTAAAATGCAATTAACCTGCCTCTCAGAGGTTAGTGTGGCCCTCTGAGGAAGGAGACAGGGCTTTGCCAGTTGAGGAGGCTCTTGGAACAAGCTGATAAAGGCACCCAGCCATATTCCCTTGAGCCTGGAGGGCACCACTGGAGAGGAGAAAGTATTAACCCTTTCAGTAAAGTTTATAGGGTTTGCAAATATTAGGCAATATATTGGTTTGAGTGATTTTTTTGTTTTGTTTTGTTTTTGCCCCTGCTTTTTTAAAACTAATTAGATGATAGCGAGTACCCTTGTGCATAGGAAATTGTTTACTGTAAACCAGAGTGAGGTCAGGGACTCATCCAGCTGAGAGGGTAAGTAGTGTAGGATAAACGAAGGGATGGCAGAGGAGGAATTATTCATCTCCTGTGCAGTGCGTGAGGTTTCCTGGAAGCAGAGTGGGAGCTCAAGTCAGTTCTTGGCTCCGTAACCTTGGCCAAGGAGCATCCATCCCTTCCCCTGCTGTAGAAGGGTGGCCAGCATGAGCGGCATCTGAGCGAGCGGGGAGCGTGTGGTGCAGCGTGAAGAGGTGGGTGGTGGTCAGGAGGCAGCTGGACTCTGAAGGCCGGTGCTGGGTTTCCATTCCCTCGTGCTCACAGTCTTGTTTGCCTTCCTTCCTCAGAAGAAACGATGAGGTGACGCACATTAAGATCCAGAACACAGGGGATTACTATGACCTGTACGGAGGTGAGAAGTTTGCCACTCTTGCAGAGCTGGTACAGTACTACACCGAGCAGCAGGGGCTGCTGCGGGAGAAGAACAGCAATGTCATCGAGCTGAAGTACCCTCTCAACTGCCAGGACCCCACCTCAGAGAGGTAAGCCAGGCTCTCCAACAGCCTCTCCCAGTGGCGGTGCTGCTGTCTTCCCAGATGGCTCAGGCTGGACAGCTGCGCCTGGCCTGTGTTTGGAAAGGAGCCCGAAACAGAGTGTGCCTGGGTGTGATTTAGCTGTCGCGACCCAAAAGCTGCCCACCTCTGGGATGGTGGTTCCTTAGTGGCTCTGCGTGCAGACATGACCAGAAAAGATGGCTAGGCCCAGAAGCTGATACTTGCTCAGTGTCAGCATGTAGCAATAAGCTTTTTCTAGCTTTTAGGCAACAGGGAACATAAAAAGGTAGAATCATAGAGTGGTTTGGGTTGGAAGGGACCTTTAAAGGTCATCTAGTCCAGCCCCCCTGTAATGAGCTGGGACATCTTCAACTAGATCAGATTGCTCAGAGCATCCAACATGAGCAGCATGAGTCCATCTCCAAAGGGTCCTGCAGGTATGTCCTAGGAGACACATAGCTTTGGTTTTAAAAGAAACAACACACTTGCAAGTGACTTGTCTGCCTTCAGGACGGTGAGTGGAAATGCGCTGTGAGAAGCCTTCCCCCAGCCCGCCTCGGTCTGTAACCGCTGCTCGTCCTCGCAGCAGCGCACTGCTGCCTTGCAGGGGTGGGAATGGCTGGCTCGCTGCGAGAAGCCGCTTGCCTTGGGCTACTTCAGGATGTTTCCACCAGCCCATTAGTGACCTTCTTTTCTCCTCTTTGTCTGTGACGCTCCAGTGACCCCTTTTTTCCTTTTCCTCCCCCTCAGTTTCCCCAGTGTCATATGCAGCAGCTGACGCGGGGGGGTTGGAAAGGGGAATGCCTAGTCAGGCGGCCGGTGATGCCAGAGCAGGCTCCTAACCACTCTAACTTTAGCAGCCAGGGTAAGGTGAAGCTGTGACTGGTCTCGGTTCCTGAAACAGGGCAGAGGTGCTCCCCT
This sequence comes from Falco punctatus, assembly GCF_963210335.1. Lineage (NCBI taxonomy): Eukaryota > Metazoa > Chordata > Aves > Falconiformes > Falconidae > Falco > Falco punctatus. Next base: position 104,912,576 of record NC_137582.1, read on the forward strand.
CGCACTGTCATGTGAGCCGGCGGGCCGTGGCGCTGGGAAGTCCCTCCAGCTCATGTGCTCCCTTTGTTGCCAGGGTGGTTTCTTTACTTGTCCCAGATCGCAGGGTGAAAAGCAGCCGGGCAGCTGCTCATGTTAGCAGAAGCTCGGGAAAAGTGGAAACCCCCTTCAGCTGGGTTTCCCCCTCTTTTCCTGCCAAGGAAAGTCTGGCTTGGCAAGGAAGCTCGGTAAAGATTTCGGCTCCAGACCACACATCTGGTGGCATCAGGCAGAAGGAAGGGTCCAAGTCCTCTAAATACACGAACTGACGATGGTGTCAGAATATAGTGGGATGTGTCAGGGTAGCAGTTTCCAAGACCTGGGGCTGAATAGCAGCAGTGTTGTAAGCAGGCACCGAGGTACTTGGCCCGAGGTTCTGCCCTCTGCAGCAGCAGGACTGCTGCGGCCCCATGATCCTAATGCCTTCTCCAGCCAGGGGGAAGGAGTCTGGCCCTTTAGGGGTCTTCCCAGCCAGGCCTGACATGGCTGCCGTTACAGCGTGCTCAGTCAGGACTCGAAAGGCCTGGCATTGCAGACTGCCATTCTATAAACTCCGTCCCCTGGGACAAAGTTGCTGAGACGTGACGTGATGCCATTGCATCGCCCCTGGAAGGTTATTTTTGAGCCTCTCTGAACTCCTGGCAGCGTGGCTGCAGGCCCGGAGCCAGCGCCTTCCCAGTGAAACCCGTGGCATCTGCCCAGAGCCCTTGATGGCGCGTGGGGATTGAAGGCTCCGAGGCAAAAAGCAGCCCTGCTTCACTCCAGACGGCCACCTGTGCCTACGGAAGGCTGCGGCCAAGCGCTGGCCCGTGAGGCGTGCCGGCCCGGGGAGCCGCCATGCGCGCCGCGGGGGAGCTGCCTCGCCAGAGCACGGAGCTCGCACGGCGCTGCCGTGGTTGCTGCCGAGGGCATGGCCGGGGACGGGCAGATTATCCTGTGCTTGACCCCGAGGCGTCGTGGCACGGCTGCTACAGGCTTCTGGCCGAGCCAGTTCAAAGGTAGCCTGCGTTTCACTGGGCTGCGGTGTAAGCGTGTCAGCAGACCAAGAGAAAGGATTATGAGAGATTAGGTAGAGAAACAGGGGCACATGCATGCGAGATGTACACGGATGGAGAGGTGGAGTAACTCGTGCCCACGCAGTGAGGCTTGGGAAGGGCTGAGCACAAACCTCCGCACCTTGTAATTGCCACTGGTTGCAGACGCGGCCGCAGGGAAGGCTGGAGGGAGAGAAGCCTCGTAGGCACAGTGGGGAACCCGGTTTTGCCACTCCAGGCGGGCGTGCAGGGCACTTCTGTTCTCCCTCAGCCAGACCTGAGCTGAGTTAGCGACTTGGCCAGGAGGATCCTTCCGAAAGTCATTCCCAAACTGTGTCAAAGCATCTTGTTCCTGGTCAGTTTGCCCATGTTGCTGTCTGATACCGCAGCCTGCTGACTCCAAGCATTCTTTTTCTTCCATATTAAAAAAAAAAGAAGAATGTAGCCACCTTTAAGTAAGAACTGCCAGATTCGTGTTTCTTACAGCTTCGTCAGAGCCCTATCCCTAGGTGACAGTGCTTGTCATATGTCACACGGCAGTTTAATATACCAATGCCATGTCACATTTGGCTGGAGGATTGAGTAAAGTCCTGATGCTTCCAGCCTCAGGCTATGGTACTGGTGTGACATTGTGTAGCGTTGGAGGAAAGTCGCTGGGGCCTGTTGCCAAAGTAAGCCAGTGCCATGCCAGTGGGTTGAGCAGATTGGGAGCCTAGAAGTGGGTTTCCCATGAGCGCCGTCCCCAGCAGCAAGTGTAGCCCATGTCTAAAAGCAATGCTGTGTATGTTTCTGAGCTGACCTTGCTCTCTGTTGCTGCTCCCTAGGTGGTACCACGGGCATCTCACTGGCAAGGAGGCAGAGAAGCTTCTGACAGAGAAGGGGAAGCCAGGTAGCTTTCTGGTGCGGGAGAGCCAGAGCAAACCAGGAGACTTTGTATTGTCGGTGCTGACAAATGAGGATAAGATGGAGACAGGAGATCGGAAACCACACGTGACCCATGTGATGATCCACTACCAGGTGGGAAACGTGCTGTCCCTGCTCACCTGCGATAGGCGCTGGGTGGGTGACCCAGCTGGGAGCTGTGCGTTCGAGTCTCCCTGTGGTATTGCCATTCTGTCCCGCAGCCGGACGGGAAGTACGACGTGGGGGGAGGAGAGAGGTTTGACACGCTCACTGACCTGGTGGAGCACTATAAGAAAAACCCCATGGTGGAGAAATCTGGAGCTGTGGTTCATCTGAAGCAGGTAATAGCTGCTCTAGCACATATTTGTTGGTTCTGGGCTTGCCCAGACAGCTGGGGGAGTGCAAAGGTCTGCCCCTGCTCTTTGGGAACTCCCTGCTCCCAGAACATCCCGCTGGCTATTTGTCACACTCATCCAGGCTCATGCTTGCCAGGGAGGTCCCTGGCCCTGCACTCAGGGTCTCAGGAAAGGACCCAGCTCCTACCAAGACCCTCAGGGATTTGGGAACTGTTTGGTTGTGTTTTTTTCAAGGGGACAGTTACCTGTCTTTCTGTTATTGAAAGTGATTTCTGTTCTGTCTTCATCTGTCTTTCAGCCATTCAATGCCACGCGCATCAATGCAGCTAACATTGAAAACAGAGTGAAGGAGCTGAACAAAATGGCAGATCACAGTGAGAAGGCCAAGCAAGGGTTCTGGGAAGAGTTTGAGGTACAGGATGCTTCTGTGCTTTGTCCCACTTGTGCCTGCAGGTGCAGAATATCTTATTTGCGTGGGAGTATCATGGTTTTCCAGCACTGAGGACCTCTTCTCGACACTGTTTCTCCTTTCCCTGTTTTCCATGTTGGAGTTACTTCCTGGTCCGTTTTTTTCATTGTTTTTTCTCATGTCCGAGGCAGTTTCTCCTTCCTCATCCTAGAACTGCCTGCATTTTGTTCCCTGCAGGGATTTGTGCCTTCTCCACTTCTTAACTCTCTCATCAAGCTGCTTCTTGGCTCCCCTTCCCTTCCTGTCAGCATTCCCTTTGCTCTTCTCCGCATTAGGAAGCCAAGCAGCTAGTGGAAATAGCCCTTCCCTTGCCTCTGACTCCCCTTGTCTGCCCAGAATAGTTTGTTCTTTTGTATTCTGCTCCACAGATGCTGCAGCAGCAAGAGTGCAAGCTCCTTTACCCCAGGAAGGAGGGACAGCGACCAGAGAACAAGGCTAAGAATCGCTACAAGAACATCCTTCCCTGTAAGGACGAACTGAATAGCGGTTTCGTGGTTTTTTTTCACGATGGTTTCTGCATCCTTCTCTGGGGCTGGGTAACCCTGCAGAGCTTTCTGATCCTAGCTGAATCAGAAAGAGCTGTATCCTCTCCTAGTGGAGTGGTCCAGTTAGCTCACGGTGTTCTTCATCCCCTTTCTAACCTGGTCCTTCCCTTTTGCGTGGAAAACTGCTAAATTGCTCTCCTCTCTTTGTGCTGTGAGTCTAAATATGCTTCAGAGCCCAAGTGTAGTTCAAAAATCCTATAGAGCAAGCTAGAGCCTCCAAAGGAAATACAGGAAAACTTGAGCTCAGGTTAGCCTGCAACACTGCGTATTGCTGATGTCCACCAAGTTACTGCGGGCCAGGTGGTGTGGAGTACTGCCAAGTGTCACCAGGAGAGCATTTTATGCCCTCTTCTGCAGTAGTTGCCCATGTGACTTCATAGTAAGAGCCTTACGGGAGGCCTCGCTGGAAGCCACTGTGACCACTCTGCAGCAAAGCCCACCCGTGCTCCTGTGTGTGTGATGTGTTCCTGTGTTCATTCCGGACTCTCTTCTCCTTCAGTTGATACCACACGGGTGGCACTCCGAGATGTGGATGAGAGCGTGCCTGGGTCAGACTACATCAATGCCAACTACATCAAGGTACTTGGGAGAGGGAAGACACCATGTGGGGGCTGTCTTCAGCCCCGTGCTGTGTTTCTGGTGGGTAAGTGCCGTAATGGTGTCAGTCTTAAGGGAGTGGACTGTCAGGACCAGTATTTTTCACTGGGTCCAGGCCAAACACTGGATTTTTCTTACTGTATCCCAAGGGATCTCATCATTCTACAATGTCCTGTTTGTCCCTGTCTGAGAGTTTATCTTAATCCACTCCTTTCCTTACCTGTTCAGGAGGTCCTAGAGGATTGACCAAGACTCTTATGTCATTGAACATTGTCTCTAAGGTCAAATTATAATTGTCATCTGTAAGCTAATTGCTGCTTGAAGCTGTATTTCCAGCAGTGCTGCTCTGGCACTTAAGCAGCAGCCTTTGGGCAACCTTCAGGTGGCTTCACTGCAGCCACATCCACCTGCACCTTGTGCAGCTGCCTGCTGGCAAGAGGCTGTGGCACAGGAATGTGCGGTACAGCAGCGTAAAGGTCCCTGGAGGCAGGCAGAGCACTTTTCTGGCGACTCTGTTGAAGCTGGTGATGAGAGGGGTTCATGTCTGCAGGTCTGCTGAGGAAAATCAGCTAGCTCAGAAATCCTGCGTGGCAAGGTGTGCAGATTTTGCTGCTGAGGGTGCGCTAAAGCAATTCTCAATTCCTCACTCCAGCATTGCTGGCTTTTTGCCCTTCTTCTTTGGTCCTCAGAGCATCCCTGAAGATGGAAGGAACTCGGAGCACTGCAAGATCTATATAGCCACCCAGGGCTGCCTGCAGACAACTGTGAATGACTTCTGGGCCATGGTGTATCAAGAGAACAGTCACGTCATTGTCATGACAACTAAGGAGGTGGAGCGGGGCAGGGTGAGCGCTTGTAGGGTGCTGTCCCCAAGCCTGAAAGTTACCTGCTGCTAGTACTATAGTGTTCGGTTAAGTTGTCTCTGGCTGGCTTTCGTTTCATTTCTCCTCTGTCTTGTAATGTTGCTTTAGCTCTTCATGAAAGAAACATACCACTCTGCTCTGTGCAGCCTCCCCAGCCCTGTAAATATTAATGGGGTGCCCCTTGCATGACTTGCTTCAAGGCTCTAGGGAACTGCAGGTGATAGAGAGAGAGAAAGCATCGTGCCTGTTATAGCAAGCTGGAAAGTGTGTGTGGGGGGGGTGTTGCAAGCTGTGTGAGGAACAAAAGTAATTCTACAGCCTATCTGTGTACCACCTGTGTGCATTTCACTAGGAGTGGGTTGGTGGGGGCCAAAGAATACAGTGAAATTCCATACAGAGCCATTTATCAGAACAGCCGTCCCTAGAAAAGAGAGGAGCTAACTGTGATTGGCACTAGCTGCTCTGCTTAGGAATGAGGTGGGGGCTGTGCTTGCAACAGCCTTGTGCAGCGATGAGATAAAGGTAGCGCTACTCGCACACCTTCTTTTGCATTGGCAAAGTCACTATAGCAAAGGGGGGGGTGGACTGGAGGACAGGAGGGGTGTAGGAAGACCGTGTAGCCCCTTAGGATGGAAACTGGGCTCAGGAATTAGGCGATGACCAGACCAACAGCTCCGTTGGTGCAGCGTGTCGGGACTATGCCTTTGGCACAGCAATGCCTGCCTGAGGCAGGGGCTAGGCGAGGAGGAAGATCCCCCTGGGGAGGGAGATCCCCCTAGGCATCGCGTCCTTCCTATAGGAACGGCCCTTTGGGGTACAGCCCCGGTTCAAAGGAAACGCTCTGTGTGTGTGGCCGCTTTAAATGTCTGCACTGGGGTCACACACCCTTTGAGTGCAGCAGCACCCCTGCGCCAGGTGCTGAGGGTTCATCCTCCAGCTCCCCGGTCTCCGCTAACCAGCAGCTCTCTGGTGTTGCTGCAGAACAAATGCTTCCGCTACTGGCCAGACAAGGGTTGCACCAAGGAGTACGGGTGCATCTGTGTGCGGAACGTGAGCGAGCGGGAAGCCCAGGGCTACTACCTTCGGGAGCTGGAGATCGTGCGGACCGACAAGGTGAGTCCTCTGCAGCTGTCTGACCGTGTGCTGGGAACATGCCGGTGCTGGAACCCCCGGGGAGGGAGCTGTGGCGTTTCAGTTTGGCCGTTTTATCATTATTTTTTCACTTAATGGTCCCACTGCTGAATTTCTGGGCCATTTTTTGCCCCAGGTTTGAGAAATAAGAAATGAAGGAGAAGCCTCCTGGTGGGAGGAAGGGGTTTCTGACTAGGTGGTGGGTCTCTGCTCCCTGCAGGATGAGTGCCCGAGACTGGTGAAGCACTATCAGTATTTTAGCTGGCCAGACCATGGGGTGCCCAATGAACCAGGAGGGGTTTTGAGCTTTCTGGACCAAGTGAATCGGGCACAGCGAAGCATTCCAGACACGGGGCCGATCATAGTGCACTGCAGGTACGAACCAGTGGGCTGTCAGCACAGGGGCACTGCAGTGGGGATGGGTAATCAAAATGTGTCGCTTTTTTTTGTTTGTTTGTTTTTTTTGTTACACCTGCAGCTGGGTCATCACGTTAGCTGATGGTAGGCAATTGGGATAGAAGTATACACGTGGGAAAATACAGCCCTCCTCCAGAGCCTTGCTGGTGATAGAGCAGGCCTGATCTGGAGTTGGTAGCTCTGGTGCAGCCTGCTCAACTCTGATCTCCTAAGGGTTGGCATTTGGCTGGGCTCATCTCATAGCAGCCATGCCAAACCTGCCCAGGATGGACCAGGCGTGTGTGGGAGCTGAGATGACTAACTCTGGGGAACGTTTCTTCCTGCAGTGACTCTTTTTTTTTTTTCTTTTCTCTTTCCAGTGCTGGAATAGGACGCACAGGCACCATCATCGTGATAGATATTCTGGTGGATATTATTCACCGGCAAGGTATGTCTCCTGGTCTGTCTCATGGGTTTCACCATTTGCCTTGCTCTGACCAGTTACGGGATAACCCTGCTCTTGTGCAAGCAGTGGGTACGTGATCTCCGATCAGTGGGTTTGACTTGTCTGGGCAACAGTGGGCTTAGCCTGAATGCAGGGTGAGAAGGGCTTTTGCACTGTGCCCAGTTCCCTGTTTCTCTGCAGGCTAAGAAACGGAGCTGTAACGTAATGAAATGTGAACCCTCTCCAAATGGGCATGCACATGGGCAGCCCTCTAGCAAGGGAGGTGCTTTCAGCAACACAGCACCGGAGAGTCTTCTCCTTGGTATCAGTGGGGCCAGGATTTCAAGGTCTCCTGGACAGCCCTCTTTTATTGAGAGCAGGGTGGGGGCACACAGCTTCCATAAGGGTGTGACTCCATTAGCCCTTTCAGAAAAAAGTCCCCCAGGCTCTTCTGTGTAGAAGGGCTGTCACCCTTCCCTGAAATTGTAGAGCTGTTGTGGAACTCTCTGTAATATCTCTGGGTCTGGCCTGGGAGCCTTGAGGCAGGTGGACCCTCTTCAGCAGCAGTTGTATCTATTTCATAAACCGTGCAAGGGGGTATGTCTGGATCTGCAGGAAGTTGCTGCAGCAAAGACCTAATTCACCTTCACTCCCCTTGCTCCAAGCAAGTCAGTCCTGCCTCAGCCATGCATACTTCAAGGTGCTCTGGCAGGGATAAAAGTGAAAAGTAGGGGGGGGAGCGGAAAAGTGTCCTAGGCATAGAGATGCACCAAATCCTTTCACAGTATTCTGGGACTTCGCTGACACTGTGTGCAGCGAGATACTGAAAGCTTTCAAAGTTCAATCTAATTCCCATTCCCTAAGCCTCACCTTGTTGCTCTTGGGCAGGTTTGGACTGCGATATCGACATCCCCAAAACTATCCAGATGGTACGCAGGCAGCGTTCGGGCATGGTGCAGACGGAGGCACAGTACAAGTTTGTTTACATGGCTGTTCAGCAGTACATTGAGGCTGAGCAGAAGAGGTTGGAAGAAGAACAGGTGAGTCCTCTTGGGCTTGGTTGGAAAAGCAAGGGCAGAAGTTGGCCCACACCAACTCCCACCATCTGCCTGGGGCTGCAATGCTGCCCTGAACACGTGGAAATAAATCCACACCCACCGCTCCCCTGCTGGCATACAGCACCTTTCTTCTATATCTGCGTTGAGTGGCATTTTATTGTCTTTGCTTTCTCTTCCAGAGGAATAAAAGGAAAGAGCGCGATTACTTGAATATCGGCTACTCTCCTATGGAAAAAGGCAGAGCCAAAGGGCAGCCCCCGTCACCACGGACCCAGGCTGTGTAAGCTGAGCGTCTCTGCCAGGGCTAAGAACTCTCGCAGCAGTAGACAGAACAGCTTGAGCAAAGGCCCCGGTATTTATCCGTTGCCAGCCTGCCTCTCCCATACCTGAAACCTGGCCAGTTGCTGGGTATCGTACGGGAAAAGCTAAGCATGGAGGGGTGACCCCACCGCCCCGTCATCTGGGCTGGTGGCAGCACACCTTGCCTGTGTGCCACGCTTCTGGAAAGGAGAGGAGGAAATCGAGCCCGATATCCTTGCCTTGGGAGAATCAGGTAGCGAGTGAAACTGTGCTACTTCCACTGAGGGACTTTCATAGCAAAATCTGAAGTAAGACGGGAAGAGAGCAGAGCAGAGGGAGGTGGATTCGCACCCATGTGGAGAGGGAGCATGTGCTAAGTAAGGAGCATGAGTGCCTTACAGAAGCAGAGATAAAAAAACACCTCACACTGTTCTTCCCTCTTGCCCCAAGTAATGGGATACCAGTGAGTGATAAAAGAGGTTATAAGTTGAAGGTGAGTGGGTAGGGGCGCGTGTCACATATAATAACAAGAGATTTTGGGCACCTTGAAATTGCATATTTGGTTTTGAACTAGGCAGGAGCCGGGGAGCGGGTGTTAGAGTGGAGGCAGAAATGCTGTTGCTAGACTCACGCAGAATGAAAAATGCGACTGAAACGAGGAGGGCAAAAGGAGATGTCACACGTCCTCTGGGCATTTGGTCACCGCTGGAGTGCTGGTGGCTCCTGCATACTGCACCCAGCGTGTTAGTAACTGCAAAGACCTTGTTCTCATGCAGCGCTAAAGGCAAATCTGGATCCTTCGCTGGTGTTGTGAACCTTCCTGTGGGGTCTGGCCAGCTGAGATCTTCCCCGCTGGGCTCTAGGAAAGTTTGTGCCGTGTTTAAAATGCCCAACTTTGAAACTGCAACTCTGAATAAATGATGGGGGCAAGGACTGAGCTGAGCATGGAGAGCTTTGCTGGGCTGGTACGGTCGGCTCCAGAGAGCCCCCGGGAGTTCACCCTTGGGTGCCAAACCTGCTTTAGGGGTACTTGGCTCTGGCCTTTGGCGCCGTTCTCTCCTCCCATTACACTTTAGAAAATCCAGAGAAATTGGATATGTAGAGAAGGTAGGAGTGGGGAACACCGGGAACTGTATCCGCTATCCTGCAAGAACTTTGCATCCTTGAAAGGCTGACGTGGGGGAAGGTCCAAGGCTCCATCCCCAAGCCGTATTTGAACCTAGGAGGGGTGGCCTGGCCAGGGGGAGAGAAAACAGGGCTTGAGAACAGTGGGTGCCCCGATGTCATCCTATCTACACGGCGGGGAGGGAAAAAGGGAGCTTGGCTGGGCCATTACCCGCTTCCCACTGGCCACCTGCTTCTGGGAAAAGATCCAGAGCCGTGAGGCTGTTAATAACAAGGCTTTGTTTATTGACAGGGTTGACGATGAGTCAGCTTCCGTCTACGAGAACCTTAACATCAAAAGCCCAAAGGTTTCAGGGATGAGTAATACAGGGCGATAAAGGAGCTGGAGGTGAGCTGTATGGAGGCTGTACAGGTAGGAATGCTTCCCTTGATTAACTGAGAGTGTCACCGCAGTCTGTTTACATTGCATTTGACCTACCTCCTCTTCAGCTCGGCTTATGCAGACCTCTGTGGCTCTGCCTGCATCAGGGAAGGCAGCTATGCTTTGACGAAAGCTGATGGAGCCTGAAGACGTTGTACTTAGGGACATGTTTAGTGGTGGACTTGGCAGTCCCAGGTTAACGGTTGGACTTGATGGTCTTAAAGGTCTTTTCCGACCTAAATGTTTGTGTGATTCTACAATGTGGCTGTGGCAGAGAACAGGGGGGAATGGCAAAACGGGAAACACATTTATAATGTTACCAGGGTGGGGGGAGATCTGTTTTTTTGGACTGTTACGTTAGGAGGCTGTCAGACTCGGAGAACAAGACTGTATGCAAACAAATAGGAAAGACTTCACACGCTGGGAGTGTCTCAGCTCTGTAGCCTTATCAATGCACTTTTCTCCCAGTTATAAACCCTGCCACCCTTCTTCCTTCTTGTTTTTGGAATGCAGGATTTACAGTGTTTACGTCCACCCTTCCCAAGTTCTGCAGTTGCAGACAATTTTTTTTGCCCATCTTGCCTTCCCCAAGCACCTTGGATTCAGCGAGGAAGAAGCTGACTGTAAGAAGCAAGCAGAGTCTGCGCCTAAGAACGTGCCTTGACCTAACTTATTCGTGAGAAGGATCTTCTCCCATTCTCCCCTGTATCAGTAGGTTGATATTTATGTGGAAGTGCCTCTGGACATTCATTAGGGCATCAAAGCTCAGTTTAATTTTTTTTTTTTTTAATTTAAGATTCTTATTTTTTACATACAAATTGTTAAAAGGAATGGAAAGAACTATTTGCTTAGGAGCTTTTCCAGGGTTGCCCACTTAGGGTGTTAGTAAAATGTTAGTACACTTCAATGTTTTCATTAGGTCAATCATTTCTAAGTGTTTTTAGACTAAATCCTGGAGTAACTTTGCTGCCTGTGAGTGTGAGAAATAGAGAGCACTGCCTGGACCCAGGTATTTGCACCTCTGTTCGTTCTCTTCTCACACTTCCTTTTGGCTGTACTGGTTCTAGATTTCTATGCAACCCTGCCAAAGCACACCGAGCAAGCCCTGCTGCTGTAGTACAGCAGACGCGTGTGTGTGCCTGGGAGTGCTAGCCGCTCTGCACGCGGGTTTCATAGCAGAACTGAGAGACAGAGGTGAGCATCTCCATCCTGGCTGTGTGGGTCTCAGCGCTGGGCTAAGTGAAATCTCACCTAACTGATGGGTGCTGAAGGGCAGGAAAGCAGCTGTGGCTGTGCGCTGTGCTTTTAGCCACCCCTAGCGAGTAACAGCCTCGAATACTAACTGAGCTGAACTTTTTGAGCTGGGCCCCTCTAAGCTTGATGCAGCTCTTGCATTACCTTGCTGCATGACCTCTTTTCTTTCTCCCTTGCAACTGTATGGCAAGTGTTGTGTCTGCTGAGTAAGGGTGTTGTAGGAGTGTTTGTGACTTGACCAGTGCTATGAAGATGAGCGTGTCACTGAGTGGAGTATTCCAGTTCTGGTCATAAGTCTTGACTTGTGACTGCCAGTGCTTCCTGCTGTTCCAGCCCTAAGGCCTGCAAATAGTCCTGCCAAAGAACCCCTTCCTGCAGGATCCACGTGTCTGGAAGTGTGCTCTGAGGGGAGCCTTGGGTCTGAGGGCCAGTGCCTGAACCTCCAGAGCATACGTGGGGCTGATGCTGGAGTCCTCCTCGGTCCCTGGCACAGGGTGGGCTCACTGCATGGTGGGGGTGTTAGTGCCTGGAGCGCCGGCTCCGAGTGTTGAGCAGAAGGGGTTGAACAAGAGCACAATGATGTACCTTGGCTGTATTTCCTGGCTGGTCTTCCTGGTCCCATGTCCCAGGGACAGGAGAACTGTTTATTTTTATTGCACTTTTAATAAATATTGAATATTCTCAAGGCAGGTGGTTTTGTTTTGGTGGGTTTTTTTTTTTTCCTGAAGTAGTTTACTTTTTGGGAAAGTGACTGGACAGTTGGTGCGGACAATGGGGCAGCCCCAGTGTGTCCCATCGCCAAACGCTGCTGCTCAGGGCCCCATTTTCACTTGCTTTGGCTCTTCCTTTTGGTTATGCACGAGTGAGAGGTTCAGCTGCCTTCCAGCTAAACCTTCAGCCTGTGTTCCCAAGCCCACAGTGAGAAGGGGAGGTGCAAAGGGACAGCCCCCCCAAGGATGCTGTGACAGACAATTGGGAGCAGTTGGAACTGTGGGAACATCTCTGTGGCCCAGTTGCCACCGTAACAATACATTTTATAGGCTGAAGATGTTATTTCCCGCTCCCCTGCCCTTAGGTCCCATCAGTGGGAGCTGAGTGGTAACGAAGGTGTGATGACAAAGCACTTCGTCTGCACTAGTGTCTGTTTGCTGGGCTTAGCCCCAAACGCACCTCGGGTAAAATGGAAGTCCCTTCTCTGCCTTAAGTCTTGGTGAGTCGCTTTTTCCAAGAGCACGTTTAAATTGGTCCTGTGAAGGTATCCCTTCAGTGGCAAGCACAGTGGAATGGACAGGGTGGTACAAGTGAGAATCCCTGTCAAGCCCGGTGACTTTGGCAGAAGTTGTTAAGAGTGCCTGGAGTAGTTTCTGCAGACACATGGCTGGTGCAGATAGTACCAGCCTGCAGCTGAACAACAAAGGTGTTGCAGATAAAGCGCACAGCGGCTTTCCACGGGAGTTTTGCATAGCAACAGACTGGAGTTACTTCTGCCATTGCTTCAGCCTTTTCTATTTCAAATTAGATTTCCTGAAAACGGAGACTGGAAGCAACTTTCATCCAGCTGGGAAGAAGCAAAAGATGAGCAGTCTTTGCAGCTTCTCATTTTTCAGGTCAGGTCAAATCAGGTAGACACAGAGGGAAGTTGCATCTGGGGCAGCACCGCCTAGATGGTAGTAAGTGTGGAGTTACAGGATAAAGCTGCCCATGTGTGCAGCATTGTACAACGCTGGGACAGCTGATGTACGACCCAGGGTACAGACATGCCACCTGCTGTGTAGCTACCATGATTTGGGAATGCAGCTGGACTCGGGGCTGCTAAGCGAACACCTCCAGCTGCAGGTAGGAAGGGAAATGTGGAGTAATTGCTACAAACTGACACCTTGCATTGTATAAAACCATAATTTAATACATACACATATGGTACTTACATAGAATGCCATCTTACATCCATGTGTTTGAATAGAAAACATTTAATTGTAAGCCACCGTCATCATGAAGACTTTTGTTAATCACTGTCAGAAGATCACTGGATCAAATAAAAATATAAGTGTAAGAACTGGCCTGTGTCTTAATACTGACACGTTAAGATTAGGAGGGTAAAGCTCTCAAAAGATGGAACATCTATCGTTGTGGTAACAGTTTGTCTGTGAGTATGAATTAAGTTCAGTGATGGTGTCACTCGAGGGGGTGGGGTGGTACCACTGTGTCAGTGTCCTAACAGTGCTCACCCCCTGCCTTCAAAATCGCTTTCCAGGTAGGGATGAGTGATTTTTAAGCGTCATCTTAGGGGAAAAATGGGTAGTCAGGCTGCTTTGTTCCGTTCAAAAGCTCACCAGAATAGCAGCACAGCCGGGAAGGGGGTAGCGGTGACAGACCCGGGCGTGTCAGCAGGAGGCAGCATTTGCACCGCCAGCACTGAATAATGCCCTGGAAAATGTTCCAGGCATGCGGAATGAGGATAATTTTCACCTGCTTATACGACTCTGACATGTCTTTACCCTCCAGTTCCCAGCTCCTCTTAGGAATAATCAGGTAGATCCTTCAGTTTGCAAAAATAGCCCTTTAATTCCCTGAGGGAGTTAGAGGAACGGCACCCAGTGTCACCTGGGGTCCATCCAAGGCAGCACACGGTGGGTGCCGGTGCCACTCGTGGCAAACCTCCGAGGAACCTGCCTGTTGCTTGGAAGGCTCCGTTTCTATGGAGAGCTTGGCAGCAGGATGCTGAGGCAGCTCCTTGGAGCATTCCTGGGCTGGAGACGGCTTGGCAGGCAAGTGTTTCGGCAGAACTCCTGGAGGAGGATGCGTGTGTTCAAGCGCAGGCACAGGGGGAGTGTGGGGAGTGGGCCACAGGGTCTGCCAGCAAACAAGGAACGTCCCTGGGGCATTGGTCCTGCCGGCCGCGCGTGCTGCAGGGAGGGAGCTGGCAGCCTCGCTGCTACTGGAAGGGGGGTTGTGTCACTGGTGGTGCCACTGTGGTGTGTTTAGGGGGAAGATACTCTGGCCTGCTCATTGCAACAGTCCTTGTGAAGCAGCGGAGGTTCCCTGTCTTCAGGGCACACTGGACTGGCCACAGAATGATGCAGAACAGGATGATGATCAACGCGGAGAGGAGGACGATGCGTTTCCAGTCATCGCACATGTCACAGCGGGACAGCCTCCCAGCTAACCCTGCCGGGGGGGCCTCCGGGCTTTCTGGCTTGCTCATGGCAACATCAATGGAGATACACGAGTCTGGATTCTCAGGGTCGTCAGAAGACTGACGGCAGCAGAGCTTGGTCCCTTCCATCCAGAGCACCTTCTCCTGCTGGAGCGCGGGAGGCAGCGTGGCGAGGAGCTCCCTGCTGGTCTCCAGTGCTGGGGCACCTTCCTGAGGGATGCTGGTCAGCTGCCTGCAGAAGGGGCAGGGGAGCTGGTCCTCTGGCTGGTTTGGGGGCAGCCCTGTGCTCAGGCGGGCCACGCACTCCAGGCAGAACACGTGGGAGCACTGGAGCAGCTTGGGCGTCTTGAAGGTATTGTCGTAGGTGTTGAAGCAAATGGAGCACTCAACAGGGGAGGTTGGCTTCGGAGATGTTGGGTTTGGAGACCCCGGCTTGTCAGTTGGGGACCTTGCCTTCCTCTTGCCATCTCCTGGGGAGGTGACAACGATGGGGCTGATGGGGATGGGGATTTCACTTGGAGATGCAGGGACTGGGCTGGTGGGGGAGTCTGGTGTGCTGGAGTGCCACAGCTGCGTGAAGCACGACATGACGGAGCCCGAGGAAATGAACAGAGCCCTGGGAGACTCTAGAAGAGAAGAAAACCACAGCCTTCATTTCAAACAATGTGAACACACCCATCACCAGGCCTGTGTGTAACCCCTTAAAAGGAACAAAGAGCAAGTTCGTGACTTCCACGGCATCCTGAGCCTGGAAGAGATCCCTGCTAGAGACGAGAATGACACAGGTAGCCTGTTTGAAGCTGCGTACCGAAGGTGAAGTTAAACATCCTGCAAAGAAGCAAGCAACCAGCAGAGATCCACCATCCAGCCAAAGCCTTTTCACCAGAACCCCCATGGGCTTATAGATGGGTGCAGTCTTTCCCCGTACATGCCTCCCTCTGGGCAGAAAAAACACAACAAAAACCTACCCCGGCTGGTGCTCGCCGAAACCTGAGCAGGGAGGAGAGCAGAAGACTCCATGAGGTCAAGCAGGGACCTCGCTATGGCAGTCTCCCAGTGTCTGGGAGGCACTCAGATATTATGGTGGCAGCATGAGCAAGGCCTAAGAGACAGATAACGCTGTTCAGTTGTGGAGGTGATGAGGGCGAGGTTAATCTTTCTTGATGTGCTCTGACAGAGCTTTGTGCCTTGAATCATGGTTCATGCCTGGCAGGCAGGCGAGGCACCACCCGGTGATGCTGCCTGGTTTAGTCTGTCCACAGCAGGGTCTCAACTCCCCCCCCATATCACAGGAGAACCCAAGGGAGGTGAGGAAACACCTTATCTTGCAAAGTTTATTTCATCCTCGACTCCAAGCAGCACAAGAAGCATTTCTGTCTTGTCACTGTGACACAGCAAGAAAAGCAACACTGGGGGAAATGGCCTTGGCGCCAGAGCAAGGGGAATTCTTTGCTGTTTCCTTGTTGCTCTGGTTTCCCTAGGGAAACACAGTTCCTCCCTGTCCTCGGCCCTGGAGCAGTGCCAGCACGGCCCAAGCCTTGCTGTGTGCTGCCATGTGCTCTCTGCTTTGTTGTGGTGTGCAGGCAGGAGCCTCGAGCTGAGCGGCTGATACGCCACTTCTAGCAAACCGGTTTACAATGTCTTTTCAGCAACCGAAGCGTTGCCCTGAACTCGAGTTATCCCTCGGCTAGACATGCAGCTTCGCATACATGCAGATATTCAGATATATACAACTTTTCAGCTATCAAGCACTTTTACCTGAAAGCAACTGTTCAGCTGGAGGAAATTCCCAGCGATGGCCCTGATGCTGTGTGCCTGGGGAACATTTTTGTAGCCTGTGTCACTGAACTAGCTAGGCTTGATTCTTTGTGTTGGGAGATTTACCGATGACAAGCCAGAAAGGTTCAGATTGCTGCTGTAATTATAGGTCTCCCATCACTCCAGCAGTGGCTCACCAGCATGACTAGAGACTCCACGTCTCAGCACAGAAAGCTAATTTGAGGTATCAGAAAGACTGCGTATTCCTCACATTGCACCAAAAAAGTCTCCATTATTTAAGAGTGAAGTATTCCCCCCACTGCCATCACAGCTAGCATTGCCGGAGCTGGAACCAACTTTAAGAACCTTCCTTCTTTTTCTTCCCTTATTCTAAACGAAGAAAATTTTGTGAAGCCTCTCCTCAAGTTAAATTTTCAGTCACAGGCTATCTGCACATTTCAGCAAGTTGTGATGGGTTTTTAAATTTTTTTAAATTTTTTTCTGGCTACAGATCACCGTGCATGTTTTAGCACAATCTGGCAGATGCTGATGAATTACAAATCCAGAGCCCAAGCTGGCACAGAGGTGAGGGAAAACCCCAGTTGTTTTGAGTTAGGTTGTTGTTTTTTTTTTTTACTAAATCTGTTTTGCAGAACTGCATTCCCTACGCCCAGTTCTTTGCAGTCCCTCAAGCTTCAAGTGTTTGTCAGAGACGATGAGCAGCAAAACCAGTGGCAACCTGGTAACCTCAGAAAGAGAGAGCCTTTGCTTGCGCAAACTGTAATTTCGTAACCTATATGAAAAAGCTGTCCTGTTGGGGTTTTTGCTAGTTTGTAACGTGACAGCTACAGCAACAGCAGTGCCGTGATAGTAAACTGGAGGAAGTTTACTCACAAAGGTTGCTTTTAAATAAAGATAAAAGATAGAAGCTTTTGCCCATGTTTTGCCTTTGCTACAGATGATCGTGACACTATAGATGCTTCTTAGTTTTAATAACTTTTGAGTCTACTTACTTTTATCAATATTTTGGTGTTACGAAGCACCTTGGTCAGACATGACACAGGTAGTTGACTTAAACTGGGAAGATACAAGGATCAGGGCACAGAGTCATGGGAAAGACAGTTTAAACTCACGCTGCACCGCACTGGACAGGTCAGCCTCTGCCCGCTGCTTGGGTCTTTTGGTGTGTTGCCGTAATGCTGATGCTCAGAAAGAAAAAATGGGTTTGGGCAGCAGCTAACGCAGGGACCAAGGTTTCTCTTGCACTCCTGCTGTACTACGAAATAAGAGCCGGCCACTAAAGCTGGAAAGCCCCAATGAAGACACGCAGTCTGGAATCTCAATAGAATTAGTTAGGGTCTGGGGGGTTTATTTGTTTGTTTTTCTATTGGCCCTTTTTTTTTTTTTTCTGCGCTACATGATCACATGATTTATTTATTTTTTTTAATATAAGACAATATCTTCAATTGTTCAGACCTGCACGGTCACACTGCATCCCCTCAGACCCTGCAGCTGTTTACCTCACTTTCCCAGCTCTTTACCTGGGCTTTCCAGAAACTTTGGGAACATCAGTAAATAACAAAACCATTCAGGAGAGACTTGTAAACTCAGATTTAAAACTAAGTACTTAAGTACTTTTCGCTTCTCAACAAGTCCTAGAAAACCTACTTCCACACCATAAAACCAGACAAACGAGAGTACGCAGTTAAGATAGTGGCCAAAACTGTTCTGTAGCATGATTCCCTAATGGTATCTTTAACTCAGAGAAACTGAATACCCAGCAAGTTAAGAGGTGTACAGCAGATTAAAGTCTATAAATACCTGTTCAAGTGCTGTTTAGGAGGAGAAAAGCATGTTCTGGGCTCTTGATTTCTACCCCTGAAGAGTCTTCTCTCCAGAGGATTGTCTTAGGCTCAGGGTCTTTTGTATTTATAAGCTGCCTCCTGGTATTCGAGCTCCCCGGTAGCTTCCCGACTCGCTTCCAAGCACACAGAAGGTCTGGCAATACAAGTAACCTCTAACAGCTCCCGGTGTGCAAGTGGCCCTGCCGCTGTAATTCAAGTGTCTTTTATACCCTCCTGTCTGGAGGTGACTTACCTGCTCCACCTGCCCTTCCCCATCACCACTGAATCACTGCCTGGGCTGCGCGCTCCCGCTCCGGCCGGTTTGTGACAAACAGGGCAGGCAGGAATGCTCCTGATAAGGGGCAGCGCTGCGGGACACCCGGAGCCTGCCCGAGGGAAGCGATGTAAGAAATGCTTGTTCCTTCATCTTCGCTGGACTGGGGAAGGCCACCTGCTTTCTGACCAATTCTCACAGTTCTTCGATGACCTTTGAGAGTTTTTTTAATCGCCCTTCATAATCTGGTCCGGCTGGGTCAGATGTACTGGCCATGTTTTCATGGGGCAGCAAACCTTCTGGAAGAAAATTTCAGGGCACCTAAAAAGGCAGATTCTCTTGTTTCTTCATGAAGGGCAAATAATTTGAAAGTGCCTTAGATTAACAGCAGAAACAAGATTCTGACAGTCAAATTTCTTGCGACTGGTTGAGAAAAAAAACCTGTTGCAACAGAAAAATCTGGTATAAGTTTGAAAGCCTGAAAGCAGTGCAAAAAAAGCAAAACAGACTTTTCAAACCAAAGTTAACCAAACCACTCTCTATGATCATATGTCTGCTTCAAGCTCCTATACAATTGTTCAAAATAATACTGTATGGCTTGTCACAGAGAAGGAATTTCATTCTTTGCAGCTTTCTGTAATAATTGCCATAGAGAAATATTATTTGATCTGCAAACCTTTTGTGGTTCAAAGGACATCGGTCCATGATCTGGAAAAAAGAAGCAACAAATTTACACTCACACGCAGATAAGGAAATAAGTGTGTGTACGTGGTGGTGCGGGAAGTAACAGGCAAACATTCAAGGTTTAGTCTCGTTCTTTTTTTATTGCAAGTACTGCTTTTCTTTGTTCGGTTCCTCAAAGAAACAACAACATGGTCTGTGGATTTTTTTCTGGGTGGTATCAGGAAGGCCTTTCCTAAAAAGTGGTTGAGAAACTTCACTCTAAAAACATATGGAACTGTATCCATCTTTTGGGACAGAGAAGTGTCTAAATCCCATAGACTTCAGTGGCAGTCAGATGCTTTGGCTTCCATGTTCTTCTACTTCAGCTCACACTGCTCAGTTCTAGTGAGCTGAAATCCCAAAGGAGGCTGTTAAGAATAAAAGAAGCATGTGGAAATCGCCAACATTTTAAATCAGTTTTAGGATTAAAAGTAGGGTTACCTGATCCTTCCACAGTTAGAAGGATCTGGGCTAGAGCATTGCTCCTCCAGTGGACTCATGATGAGCTCCATGGGTGACTAGAAGACAAAAACCTCAGTGGAGAAAGCAGGTCAAGACTAAAACTTTCCCAGCTCTGCATCTCGATGGTAGAGCTCCTTCAGCGGAGCATGCGTGTACCACAGGGACAGCAACCCACGCACTGGGCTGAGCGGGGTACCAGCCCACTGTGCTCCCCCAACTATTTATGTCGCTGTTTGGGGTGAGTGAGGCCAGGAGCAAACCCTGTCTACAGCTGACAAAGCAGGATGTTTGATGAATGGATGTAAATCAGATTTTTAAAAGTCTTGCTCGCTTAGTCACTTGCATAAGCACTTTGGTGAACTGGGCTCAAAATTAACAGCCTTTCAGTAACTTGCTGGGGTACGTTACATTCGGTAACACGCTGAGGAACAAAAGTCCTTGGCTTGGGTCTTGCTGGGACCCTTTCCCTGGTAGCCAGCGGAGCAATGCTGACTCACTTTGTGGTCATGCTCTGAAGGACAGAGGCGCATCTGAAGCCCTTTACCCACCGCTAAGGCCAGGATTGCTGCCTGCAGCGAGCAGGCTGCGGCGCTGCGGGGTGTCAGCCTCTGCGAGGTGCCACCAGCCTCAACGTGACTGCTGCAGGGAACGGGATGAGCCCAGCACAGAAGCTGAGCACCTGGGGCAAACTGGGCTGCCCCACACACGCCAGCACCCCACACACGCCAGCACCCCACACACGCCAGCACCCCACACACGCCAGCACCCCACACATGCCAGCATCCCACACACGCCACACGCTCCTCCCCCTGCGGGGATACACTGCGTACCCAAGGACCCAGCCTGCGGAGACCCAGCACCCTGCTGGGATGACGAGCAGGGCTTGGCTTCCAAAAGTGAGTGGGAGGCTTGCAGTTATTTTTATCTTCTGCTCAGAGGAATAGACTGAGCATGTCGGAGGCTGCAGCTGGTCGTGGGTGGATCCCAGAGGACTGGGAGCAATCACTTGTGGGAGCACACGCTTCATGTTTGTGCTTAAAGGAACAGTGGTGCTAAATAGAAGCAGTTACTTTATTAATACTGTTACTTCCTTGAACTTGTGTTACGCATGCACTCCTCGGGTGCTTCTCAGAGGTATTCTCTGTGTGCAGAAACTACTTGTTCTAAACTGATTTTTGCTAAACCACGCAGGAATGAAGATGATGTGACTGGAACACCGGGATGCGATGTAGGAGATATATTTCTCTGGTATAAGCACTGTGACCTTGAGTAAAATAATTTCCATTAATGACTTCTGTGGCTCCTTTCCTATATAAATAAATAATTAGGTGAATGAAATAGAAGTTCAGAAAAGGAATGTTAAGTCTTTGGTTTTTTGGTCATAGTCTTTGTCTGGATTGTGTGTTTAGATGGGAACCTGGGAGGGGTGGGTGTTGCCTGGTACATAGGGCTGGTCACAGTGGCTCCAGCCAGCGACCTGATGTAGGATCCCACCTGTATCGAAGCTTTCAGTTGTCAGACCCTCCCACCATCACCTCACCATATTTTACCAGCATCAGTAACCGTTGCCATCTCATCCGGGACTGTGGGTGAAGTGATGAGGTCTTCTAAAGGGTATGTATTCTTTTCAGGAGGATTATTTCTAACAGCAACTACCAACTGGTTGAGGACATGACCATTTAAAAACTTGCAAGCCAGGCTCCTTATTGTGAAGAGAAGCAAAGTATACCGCGAAGTAATAAAAACAGACTGCTGGTGATAGCTTTGGGCTCTTTCGTCGGCTTGTCTTTACCTCTACTGCCCAAGTATATAAGTCTTTTCATTCTCACTGTAATTAATCTCAGTAGATAAGCTAAAGCCACCAAATAAAGATGGGTGGAAAGAAAAAATCAAAATCGGAAATGACCAAGCAAGAGCAACAAGCTTCCTCTGATTTCTTTTTCCCTTCACCCAAGCCTGGTGAGTTTCTCGTTATTAGGTACCACTTAGAACATCTAGTGGTGATACCTTTTTGTTCATGTTTTGGATATTGTTTACTGCTCTGCTTTGTTGAGCTATATCCTAAAGCTATTTATAAAGCCTGGAGGGGATTCAGAAGGCCTTTTGTGCTGGAGAAACCCAAGGGAGACGTTGCTACAGAAGAACAAAAGTGTCAAGAGCCAAACTGCTTTGGACTCAGCCCTTGCAGGACAAAACTCCAGTGCAGGTAGTGTTACTCCTGCCTACAAAAGATGTGTCTAGTAGGTTCATGGAGCTGCGCCTTACTTTCAAGGGAAAAATACAGCTATGGGTTAGGACAGATGTGCTGGTTTTAACTGGGTGAGAACAAGCCTGTCTAAGCCAAACACCTTGTGCAACAGGGAACAGAAGTCTCTGCAGGGTTAAACGCTTACAGCAGGAGGATACGACTTAGACTATGTTTTCTGTTAGCTGACACATTCATGTGCCTGCTCCCAAACTACTGAAAACCAGTGAAAATATACAGGCACACCCCCACACACCCCCAGCGCCTGTGACTGCTGGCACAGGTCCTGCTCAAGTAGCTGAGCTCTCCACCTTGCACTGTTGCCTGCTCATCGGGTGCAGAAGAAGTGGTGAGACCCACTGCTGCCTGAGCTTTCCTGGCAAACAATTCTTTGGCCTCCAGCTAGCAGCACTTATTGGTTCTACAGCGTTCCTCAGAGTCAGGAGGCCTGATGCTCTATACAATTAATGCTCCAGGGTGGTAAACAGCACCATTAAGTGATGTTTCCCTAACTCATGGAGCTCTCTTATTTGTCTGGCTTCACGTGCAGCTGGCTGCCTAACCAGGGAAGGCTTATCATTGGGGCAGTGTTGCAGTTTGCACCTACAGCTAGACTGGGCTATTTAAATTCCAAAGTACGTATTATGTACTGTCAGGAAAGAGCCTTGGTGAGTCATCAGATAAGCTAGACGGGAACTCACCGTGGGATACTTTTAATGTAATTATATTTTATCCTTCTCTAACTGTTTCTATCAGACAATCTCAAGACACTTCACAGACATAGTGAACTGAGCCTTCCAGTAACTATCGAGGATATTATCTCATTTTACAGCTGGGGAGGTTTTGTGGCACACGGGAAGCCCAGTCAACACTGAGAAATGCTGTTGTGACCTCTGTGCAAGTGGCAATGCCTGGACAAGCCGTGCCCCTTACAGCGGCCGAGTCACTTGCCAGAGCAGAGGGATAAGACTTTAAACAGGTGGTGGAGTGGGAAACACCGTCAGAGTTGTGCATTACCAATAAATGTCCACTAAGGTAGCTTAATATAGATTTCGAGAAAAACTGCTTCTATTATATAAAGCCACTGGCTGTGCCCCTCCGGTGACTCCTGTCCTCTTAAGTGATGCCCACCTTTACTGACTAGTAAACCGTGTTTCTGGAATCGTGTGCCTCTGTAGTTTAATCTCATTCAAACACTGGGTCTACCTGGCACCTAACTGCACTGTTCTTCGCTTCCTGTAGTCACCAGGGAGCACCACGATTAGATAATCATTACAAGGTACAGGTGCAACATAGCAATTTTGCTGATACTATATAACTCATGTGACTATTACTGTTCAGTGGCTCGAGGCTGTGTGAGTCAGCCACTCACGGGTAGAGTCTCAAATAGCAAGAATAGCATCCATTCCCCAGACATAAGGTCAGGTCGTTTTTTCTAGTCCATTGTTTCTGAAGGAGTAAGTGAGTTGGAGCAATGGCCAAACCATGGTCTACAAATCATTGGTGATCCATGATATCATGCCCAGGAGACTGTTGGCTTTCCAAATGTCCATGCTGCTTCTACAGTGGCTGTAGAGGAGTTATAGAGGACTGTATGAAAAATTTATTTGTAAAAAAGTTGTAATGATTGTTAAAAACATAAAAAAAAGAAAAAAAAAAGGGGGAAGTGTAGTGGAATGAAGCTGGGTTAATTAGCATTGATAACATACAACTGTGGGTTGGCTTGGGGGGGTGGGTTGGCCGATGTAGATAAGGTGCAGGTGTGGCTGGTTAAGTTAAGTGGTTGAGAGCCAATGAAGGGGGAGCAGCCGAGGAAGAAGCAGAGAGAAGAGAGTGGGTCCTGGATGAGGTGAGACAAGGAGAAGGCAGCAGAGGGACTTTATCAAGAGTGTGCTGGATGAGATGGTAAAAGACCTTGTTGCCGCTTGATAGTTTGGAGAGTGCTGTGACAAGTGGCTTGCAAGGAAAGTTTGACATCAACAATCATGAACAGTGGCTCAAAGGAAGAGTAAATCAAACCAGAATTAAGGTCCTTGGAAGTATTCCGTGAGTGTGGCAGTTCTTTCAGTCAAGGTAACACCCACAATGTGACCTGTAAAAGGAATGGTCCTTGTTAAAGGGTCGATAGATGTTCCCAAGAACCGCAGTGCCAGCTCCTTCGCTGCTGTATGTGGCCCACGTGCAGCTGGAGCTGAGATGTACTGCATGCGTGGTGCTGCGTGGGAACCAAAGTAATTACTCTCCCAAAACACAAGGGGGATGCTCTTCCCATGGGCCAGTAAGGCAGCTGTTGTTGTTGCCAGCCCTAGAATAAGTTATCCAGGGGCAGCTGCAGTCATAGCCTGTTGCTGATGAGGGAGACTATCAGCAGGACTAGAGGAGATGGCAATAGAAGCAAGGTGAAGGGCAACGTTAACATGCTCTCACCAACACATTGATAATTGCTCTGATGATTGTCCCGCAGAGGTCATGTTCCGGCAGTGTTACTCATTTCCCGGCCCGGTGTGGTGACATGATGAACTTGGGAAATGGCCTGTGATGTCAGAGCTGAGGAGTGAATGTCTGCAGGCACATCTTGCTTCTCCTCTCCAGTGACTTCTCCTTCTGTCACAAGGCACCTGGCCTCTGCTGGCAACAGTCTCCCCTTCCACGAGTGAACAGGGTTCAGCTCAACTTGTGTCCGTACAGCATCCTAGCAGCAGAATAGATGCCTCAGCCCACAGTGTGGGTTGTTTGCACTCATCAGAGCACATCCAGGCAGGAAGGGGGTGTTGGGATGCTAATGCACCTGACCAGGGACGTTTTCTGACACCAGACCTGAATTCCAGCCCATGGCTCCCCATCAGATCACTACAAAAAGGATCTGGTGGTGGTGGTGGTGATGAGGGAGAGAGTTCTCTGTGACATCTGTGGTAAATGCTCATACCCTGAGAGCTCTCTACTAATCCTAATCTTTTCAGGTTATAAATAGTACGTTCTGAGTTGATCCCTTTTGCTTTCTTCACCCAGCAGGAGTCCACCAACTTGAGAAGGATCAGATGATTGACACACCTTCTTAGCACTCTCGCAGGACAAGTGTGACCCTAAGTTCTCTTTTTCATATTCTCCCTACCCTCAAGGATGACTCAGCAGTCTTCCTTCTCTTATCCCCACAGATATAACCCCCACAGTCCCTATGTATGACTGAGAAATCAATAAAGACACTTTTCCATGAAGCTCAGCAAAGCAAACAGACTGGTGGAGGTGGTACCTCTGTAACTTCCAGCTGCGGGAAGGTCACCACCACACCTTGGTCCCAGCAGCACTGTAGTGCTCCCGCACTGAGCAAGCACAGGACTCCACCTACTGTCTCCTTCCCTTTCCCATCCCAGAAGCCTAATTATCCTTGAGCCGTATCATAGTCCTAAAACTCTGCAGTGGGCAAATGCTTCTTACCTTCCTGCCCCACCCCGCACCTCCTGCCCCTTCCTCTAAAGCCCTTAGGGAGAAATCGGTCCTTCTTTGCCCTCTACCTACCCAACATAGAAATGATGGATGTGATGATTAAACTTAGGGCATGGCATTGTAGCTGTGCTTTTTAAACTCTGATCATTTTATATCCCTGCTTCATATATGATGTCTATATTTGCTTTGCATTCCTTGAGTTTCAGAAGTATTGATAGAGAAGTATTGAACTCCTCCAGACAGTGGTCGAATGTTTTTGCAAGTGTGATACTTCAGTTATGGCCAGTGCATAATAAGTCTAGTTCTTGTAATTATATCTGCAGTTGGATATTCATTTGTGTTACTAACATACACAGTTAATCATTCAACTGCTTAAGGGAGTACAGGATAATATCCCTGATGTGAGACTGGCTAGAAATACAGTAAGAAAAATTTCTTTGTGAGTTGTTCATGCTGAAGAGACCAATTTATACTTCAGTCTTAAAGAATGTGGCAGGACAAGAATGCAAAACATACCCTCATATGGATTTGTAAATACATTAGTAGATGCAGACATGTAAACTGAGTTCCAGCAAGATAAAGCAAAGTGAAAAGCAGTCAGTATTGGTGCAAGGGTAAAATGTCCTTCTAGTGCATCAGATAATTTATCACCATTACCCTTATATGGAGATATAAAAAGAACAAAAGGATGTTCTTTGTGTCTTCATAAAATTTTAATTTATAACTTCATCCCTGGGTCTGGTTCTGTCCCCAAACACTTTCAGACATGCAGATCTGAGCTGGAGAGACACTCTCATACTCGGCGTTCCAGCAAGAGACATCATTTCAGTTAATGATTCAAAGGGAAAGAGCAATCTTGAGTGATGTCCTTTTAATATATTTCTACTGTTTTCCATATACATATTTATTATGCTATTTTAGCAAAGTAGGACACTGAAGGCCTTCGCAGCTCTCGCCTCGAGCTCCAAGTCACTTGGTGTTCACTCTAGGGACCCGCAGAGTCACAAAAGCTGCCATATCGTAAGTGTGCAACTAGAGAGAACAAAACTAGGGGATAACTCACCAGATCCTCAGCGGATACAAGCGGGTTTTACACTGGGCCACTCTGGAGTTCCCCAGTGTGCTCACAGTCACTGAGGATCCAAGGTCCAGAGGAATAAGCAGCCTGGCACTCAAGCAGCCTTGGCGTCTCCCGGGGCAGCTCTCCTGCCTTCAGTGCACGTAGGCACGCATGTGTACAGTTGCACAGGTAAATGCTGCTCTCATTCTGTTTACGTCATCCTGCCATGGTCTTTACACACTGCATGCTCTAAATGATATGCCCTGTATCCTTTGTGCAGCACTTTGCACAGCACAGAGCACTGGCGCCTTTCAGTTCCAGTGTAACAACAATATTCCAGCGCAATTACTGGGCAGGAACTCTGTCCAGCCATGGGCTGTCTGTCCCAGCATGGCAGAAGGAAGAACTTGGAAGAGGGCTGTGGGATTTGGCCCTCTGCAAATAATGAAAGGCAGAATCCTTTACGCATGTGATAAAACACAGAGGAACATTACAATATTTGTATTCACAGTGCAATCCATTTTCCATCTGTTAATACAGATACTAAATCTAGTTTACATATAAAATACAAATGTTTGTGGGTTGTTTTATGCTCACTTCCTTCAAGCTTAACCTTATGCTAAACAACAACTACTTACAGTGAGTTCAGTGGGAAATGAGGATGCTCAGCAGCTCCCAGGAACAGACCTTTGGCTCTCAAAAATTCAGCATTGCGCCTTGCCACTCATCCTGAGTAAAAAACTCCAACAGAAGAAGGAAATCTTTTGAAGCTGAAATATAATTGCTGCATATTCTCCATAGAAATCCTCCATCTAGTTAGCAGGATGAAAGACTAAGTTCTAGATTGTGGATCTGAGGTAGCAACCCCCCCGAGACCTGATTCTGAATTCCGTTTTCAAGGATGTCATATGGATTTACATGCCTCAAGATGCTACATGAACTGCATGCCTTAGAGATTCCTCCTATCACTACTCCATCTCTGCGAAATACATTAGTGAAGATATTTAAGCCCTCTGGCTTAGCTGTGGACCTTTTGTGAAAGAAAAATATCTGAACAGATATAGTGATTGAACTTATGGCAGGAAAGGACTGGCATCCAGCCTTCCCATAATTGCAAATTTGTGTTGCAGGCTGCCCATCCCTTTGTCTGGACCTTCGCCCAGGTACAGTATCACCCAAGCAACATCCCCCTGAAAGGTCAACAGCTGGATTTAGTTAGTCCTCAAGTAAATAGTCCTCACTGATCAGAACATCAAGTGAGAGAAGAGCTTCTCTGCAGGGACTTTGATGTAATTTTAACGTACCTAATGCAGACAGTCAGTATTTTAGCAAGGGATATGATATGTACAGCTAAACTGTGTACCAATTTGCTTTTCCAAAGTGCAATCTTAAATGTTTGTACGATCAACATGGAATAAATAATTAAGTTTCTCTAATCCTTCTTGCCATTCTTGCTAATGATCAATATGATATGATTTTTTTGAAGAGTATTAAGCTTCTCTGGGTCCCCTGAGTGCCTTTCTTTTCCACATCTTGTGCCTCCTGACCTGTGAACAGCCTAAGTTAGGCTTAAAAAAAATATTGGTTGCGATGCAGGTGTCAGGAGGGGACAGGTCTCTGTGTTATAAAAGGGCCTTTGATCAAAACTGACATCAGGGAAACAGAGATGAGGAAAAAACCTAGGAAGAACTCAGTGAACCATGACAGTGGTGACAAAAATGGAGAAGAAAACAAATAAAGCACATGCCTACTGCTTTGCAGATTTGTGAGATGCACTACAATTCATTGGTTCTGTGTGTCTTCAGATCTGTGGTATAACAAATGTCTCAGTCCTCCATGTCATGTGTAACACTTGAAAGTGTGGCTCCAGTGCTAAAGGGGTTGGTTCATGCCTCCAGGACTCGTCCTGTGATGGACACACTGGCCAGGCTGAATGACTGCTTTATGAGCACTGTTCAGTCCATTGGGTACCTCTTCACATAGGTAAGGAGACACAAAATTTTAAAAAGCTCTAGAACCTGTTGCTGTTCTTTCTCTTCCTTGTCCTGAAAATGATTGGGATAACATTAGATGGCAACTTTTTGAGTTGCAACTTCGATTAAACCTCATATTTCAAATGATCACCCAAATGCAAACTGCTATATCAATGACTATTCCTATTAACTTCATGGCACTCTCTTTACAGAAGGAAAGTTAAATACTCACAGGTCTGGCATCTCTGAAGGGCTTGGGAATCTTGGGGCTTCAGTTTCTCGAACATAAGGAAGATTTGTCTTTCCATTTCTTGCTTTTTTGCTATTTTCTAAAAGCAAGACTTCTACAACAAAATACATTGTAACAAGTTTTAGCTGTATACTTTTCATTTTGTGCATCATTCATACTTACTTTAAATGTTCTTGAAATAGCTCGAATGACAAACAGCTGCCTCTCTTACCCACCAATACCTACTCCTTTCATGTTTCAAGTGCAGTGCAATCACAGTGCCGAGTTGATGGGAGAATTATAGTCCTGGAAACAGTCTGCAATATCACGAAAATAGTATCTTGTTGCCTGATCAGTGGGATAGATGGTGCTGCACCACTTACAAATGGTGTCACTTCAGAAAAAGATAGATGAAGCATTTATAGAAGACAGGCCATCTCCATGGTCTTTCTTTAAAATAGGGAACATCCTACTTAGTCTTATTATTAGCAACAAGAAGAGCGCGCAGCAGTTTGTATTTTTGTAACTGTGGTGAGCTATAAGACCCACAGAAAGCCTTGGCTTGTCCCTGCAGTATTTACAGTGAAAGAGAAAAGAGAAGCTGTGCAATGCATAAGCTGTGAGCTCAAACATGACGGGATCCAAGCATCTTGTGTGTAGGACATTCCTTTTTGTATGGAGAACTTTATCAGAGATTTTGATCCCATGCTCACCACCCCAAAGCACCCACCCCCAGGAAACAAAAATACAACTCTCTTCATTCTGCTTTTTTGTTTATGACAAGACGTGGCTGGCTGTAAGAGAGCTTTTTAAACCTACGCTGTTGACTGTGTGCTGAGGCAGTTTTAAACTACTACAGCCCTAAAGATGTCATTCTGAGCACGGTAGCCTCCAGCAAGCGGCAGATCACAAGTGTGATATTCTAGCATAGTACGGTATGGATTTTACAGCTGTAAGTGGGTGTCTGGAAAACTGCTCATTCCTCTGCTCATGTCCCGTGTCCGCAAGGATGTCCATTACGTGCTGGCTTTCCAGCTCTGGATAGACACACACTGCCTCATCTCTCCCGTGCCCCCAGGTGATGGGGAAGGAGAAGCAGGCTGGTTTAGGGGTCTGGGTTCCCAGCACTCCTGATGGCTGTATTGGTGCACCGTGTAGGACAGGAACAGGCAGCTGGCAGAACCTCTACCTGGTACCAGTGCCCGCCAGACCCCGTGGAGCCCCTGTGGAGCTATGGCCTTGGGCACCAAAGAGCTTGTCAGAGCCATGATTAGAACATATCTTCCCCATCACTCATCCCATCCTCAGATCTTCAGACAAAATGCTAAAAGTTACACTAGGGTGAGCATTCAGTTTTATTCTCTGAAGGGTTAAACATGCATTTCCATGAACCGGCAGACGAATGCCTTAATTTTTTATTGCATTATACTGATTGACATATTTGTGTTTATGCTTTTCCCCGGGTCTAGTTATTTACTTTTCCTTGTAGAATCTTTATCAACATTCAGTTACTCATACAACATTTTGTTTATTTTACTTATTCGTATTTACTGTGGACAAAGTAGTAATTAAATACTGCTGCATGTGGAGATGACATGCTTCTGGACCCAGAAAACTGGAGGTATGGAATGAGAGATTTAATAGCTGTTAAACAAAAACGAAGGGGGGAAAAGAGAGAAATCATTTTATCTTTTGCTTAATATAAGGCAAGCATAAAGTTAAAAATATTCCAGGTGAGAGATCTGATTTGCAAGCTCCCGCAGGTGTGCCCATTGAGTAGGTGTTAATTCGGGAGGACTGGAGGAGTATAGATAGGCAAGCCCAATGCTAGGGAGGATTTTTTTCTTCTTGGGGTGGGGGGTGTGTGTGTCTCTTTCATGAACTGAAGAGAGGATAGCGCTAATCAAGTGTTGGAAGATTAATTTGAAGAAAGTGAGTTGTAATTACAATTCTGATGTCCATTAATGTCTTCTCTGACAGGCTGTGAGCTATAGGATGGAAGCTGGTGGTGAATTCTATTTTATGGAAGCTATGTCACTCAGCAGTCTTATGGAAGATAGCATAAGTTTGTCACCAGTGACTCTTCAAAGAGCATTTCCTTTCTAGTATGTGTATTGGGTAGCTAAACTTAGTGAACAGGTTATTTTCTATAAGCCTCTCTTGCCATAAGCTGAACTGATTTAAATCAAAATATAAGTTTTAAAGCTAGCAATGGATTTTTCCTGTTATTCAAGAGGACAGCTGAAAGCTGAATTTGTGCCAGTCTGGGAATGCAAAAGTGAGGTTTTGTCGGAGGAGGTAATAGCTTTTTCTAGACAAATTCTGTTAAGCTTTCAGCTGTGAGAATAGCTGAGAGAAAATTGCCCTGAGCTTTAATGGAGAGATCCAGAGATATGAATCTGAGGCTGGGTGTCATGTGCTGCTATTCTCAGAAACTATGGGAATTACTTACTTTCATAAAAGCAATAAAAAAAGTTGCCAGACTCCTTCTTTCTGCAGCTACACGCATGCCTTTTGAAGTATGTTGTGAATTTCCTGGGTATGAGAAAGGTATTTACAAAGCATCAACTGCTTGCTCAGGAATGGAAAACATAAGCCCCCAGGGGCAGCTTAATAAATGGCAGAAACCTCATACCCTGTAAGTGGGAGAGCCATCAAATTACCCAGTGGCTGAGACAGAAGCCTCCTGGCAGGAAATCCTGTTGCGCAAATCTGTTTCCTTGTTGCTTCCTGTCCTGTAATTTTTTTTCAGAAACAGTCCATCTCTGAATGCTCTGCAGGACTGAGGGAACTGAGGTTTTACTGTTTCTTGATTTATTCTTTGCTTGACTATTCTCTCACGTCCTTTTAAGAAATCCTAAAGCTAACCTTGTTCTCTCCAGGATGCTCTAGTCCTCTTTCTGCTCACCCTGGAAAATGTGTAAGTATTGAATTGTGAACTGATTTTTCTGTGACTCAGCAACCAAGTCTTCCATGAACAGAGCACAGATGTGAAAGAGGTGCTGATAAAGGAGGAATGCCTTGAATTGTGACCATGAAAAAGGCAGCGAAAAAATGCAGGAGTTTGCATCAGTACAGATAAAGAAGTTCTTCAGGAGAGTAGAGCAGATTTTCTTCACAGCTTTTGAAGTTGTGCCTCTCTGATAGCTGCTCAGATGTGCCTGGGATGCTCAAGACTCCTTTCTGTGGTGCAAAAGGAAAATTAGTTGCTTCTGTATATGTGACCATATACCTTACATATTGAAAGGACTGTGATCTTTTCTGTTTTTACATCTGCACCCACACATATAGACACATATGCAAGGATATATATATATAAAAAAAACAATATATATTTTACATGTATAAAAAATAAGTTGCTATCTACTGTATCATTGCTCTAAGTAAATGCTGGGGAGATAAAAATACCCATGGCAGAGGTATATCTGTCTTATTTAATAGTTATATTCTCCAATAGCCCAAATGTCCTTATAGCCCAAACTTCCTGTGGAGCAGTGACTTTGGTAGTGCACTCTGTGCAATGATTGTATTTAACAACACTTTTGCATGCTTTAGATTCAAATGCAAGTTGTGAATGCCATGTTGTGACTGCATTGTAGAATGCCATGGAGCTACAGAGTTTGTCTTAAAAAACAAAACAACAACAACAAAAAAAAAAGCAGATGCCCAGTTTATCCTGTTACATGGCAAGTGGAAGTTGGCTGGACCACATGGAGGGAGACAAATAGATGCAGTATTCCTCTACCAGACTCAGACTACTGAAAAAGAGGCCCTTAGGGCTGTAGAGCTACTTTTCTTGTGGAAACTTTCTTGCGTGGCTAGGCTTCTAAACCCAGCTAGGCATTTTGGAAAGGTCATGAGACAAGAGTAATCTCCCTAGCTTTCTATAGCCTCTGTTCCAAAGGCTCATCCGTAGTCTTGATAATAGCTAGTGAAATTTTAAATGCAGGTCTTCCCTTTTAAGACCATAGTTTATTTTTTAAAACAGTGCTACTCCATATAGCAGTTCTCCAGTAAATTAATCAGCCACCAAAAAAAGAAAACAAACAAACAAACAAAAAAACCCCAAAACCAACAAACCAACCACCACCAGAAACTCAAAAAATCCAGGGGATGCAGAATTCATGACACTATTTTTAAAACCAGTAGCAGTTCTTCTGATTGCTCCTGCCCTTGACTTGGTAAGATCCACTGCTGCTCAACTTGCCCAGGTACTTCTCATTCATTCATATATTCCAGTTAATTTTATAGCACGTGATGCATGCCAGGTAATATTACATTCTGCGACACCTGTGCAATACACTGATCTCTTCAGACTGCTAAAATATATACTTTCACTGACATTGATTTTTGTGCTTATCAAGCCACATGAAAAATTCTAGCAAAGCAGAATACAATTTACTTTTTAATAAAACTTAAATGGAAGTCAATATATCACTGAAAATCTCTTTTCAATGTGATAGTAATTAAAGCTGTATATTACTGGCAGTATTACAACTTTAATACACTTTCACGTATATTTATATAGCTTGTATTTAATCTTTGTACTGGCAACAAAAGCCTCAAGACTGGCTTTTCTCCCTCCCTCCCCTTCCCCCTGTGAGAAAGGTATTGATAATTTTTGCAAAGCCATGGAAATCTAACCAGATTTAAACCTTACTAGCTGTAATTCATATAATTATTGTATTTGATAAATTTACCTTCAATTAAACATGCAGAAATAAATGTTTCATTAAGAATGATGAATATTTATGTTTTTCCACCTCCTACCTTTGCCTGCTTTACAAATATTTGCATATGAGGACACTGGGTTTTTTTATAACAAAGAATGAACACCAACAGAGAGGAAAAAAACCCAAATCTATAATATTGCTTGTACAATTTGCAAAGTACAACTTCTTGTACTAGAAAAGCTTAACTAACAGACATCATAAATAGCCATGAATTGCTTCCATGTCCACACAGAAATAGTTTAAGTGGAAAACTAGATTCTTCTCATGTCCCAAATCAGCAGATAGTTTGAGTTGTAGGGGGAATTTGTTTAAATACAGTGGAATCTACTGATTTTTCAATCAGTATTATATTAATTTATACAAATTGCTTAGTTCTGTAGACTATTTTTGTACCTGGATAATTATTTTCAATACTTTTTTTCCAGGTAAACACGGTCTTTAATATTTAGAATGGGACAATTTGCTTTGGAAGCTATGTCCTCTGGTTACATATAGGTGTTTAGACTGATTAAACTACATAATATTTATGGTCTTAGATTTCTAAGCAGAAATTATAGTTCCTTACCAAAGAAAATACAAAAGTGCTTACCAACTTTTAGGAGGTTTTATGCATTTACAAGCTGCAGTTGTCATTTATACAGTGTCAAATTTGTATATCAGCATTTATATGGTCAAGGAGCACATAGGGTCATTGTATCGCAATGTGGGAGAAGGCTTTTTATAAAATTACTAGAAATGCATGCTAACATCTCAGGTTCTATCATAAACGTAGACAAAGTTAAGAAATAATGGTCCAGGTCATGGTGTAATGACATTCAGGTTCCTCCCAGCCTGGTTCTTGTTGGCAGGGTCATATGCTGGGCAGTACTTCACAGCGTGATAGCTGCGCTCAGCCAGAAAGGGGCTCACGGTGTGGAACAGCATCACCGGCGTGAGACAGCAGCTCTTGGGTCCTACTAGCACGCTGCAGGTATAGGGCAAAGGCAAGATAAAGGTGATGAGCAATTTCCAGCATGTCTAACTTCCAGATGAAGCCTAAAAGGTTTTTAATTTGCATGCTACAACTCTGTTGTCAACCTGCAACTGTTGCCTAATGGCAAAACACCTGATGCAAATGAGTAGTTCACTTAGAAATGCCAAATTTAAATATACATGGGCTCCAAAGCAGTAGGATAGATCTAGAATTGAGGAGGTTGCTAGTGCTCATATATGTGCAAAATAGCAACAGATTAAAGGGCGGGAAAAAATAAACCACACAAAACAGCAAGCCATAATAATGACAGCCCCTTGCAGAATAAATTTGCTGTGCCTGTGGTTCCTAATCTGAGGTTTGCAGACATCTGAGAATATGTAGGTTACTTTTAAGGGATTTATATATCGGTATTTAGCTAAGAAAACAAAGGCATTTCCTCCTGTACAGGAATTTTTCATAAAGGACTCTACACCTCTGTTAAAAATTAAAAAAAAAAAAATTAAAAAATAGAAAATCAGAAAAGGTTGAAGAACACTGTACAAAAAAGTTTTCAAGCTTCTGTTCTTTAATTGTATACTACAATTAGTAGTATAATGTTACAGGCAAAGCCATTTGGCTATCTGATAAGCGTTACACTTACAATAACTCCTAGCTTTCCACTGGTGTCGGTAAAACCACAAGCACAGCAGTAGATTACCAGTGAGAGTGTAGCAATACATTTTTTACAGTAAACACAGTTATAGAGCATCGGTTTCCATACTTTGATCAGAAAGAAGGTTTACCATCAGTGGGGACAATATTGTATGCTCCTGACCTTCATGGTTTGAACTTTTGTTTTGGTTTTGGGTTTGTTGTTTGTTGAACACGAACAACTTCAGTTTCGATGCAATATTCTTATTAATACTTCAGATTTTCTTGAACTGCTTTTTGTTCTTACTTGCTTTTATCTTCAGTTCTTTCTAGCTGTATTTCTCAGGATAAAACTTGAAATTCAGCTGGTATATCTTAAACACAGACTCACAAAATATTTTAAATGGAAAGGTACTTCTATGTTTGCACTGTGAAATTAACAGGCAGGAAGGTAATACAGGGTGGTTCTAGCTTGGGGGAAAAAAAAGAACTTGAATTCTTCTGTCATAAATTATAGGAACCTTGGACATAAGAATAATTTCTTGTTGGTTTTGAATGCCTTTTGCTCATTATCAGACTACATGTAGCCCGTAACTTGCTTATCTTATACCCTGCGTAACCTGGACAGCTATTATGCCCATCTGTTGTTTTGTTTTCAACTCTGGGAACATCTCCTGTATGCACCATGCCTGTGACTGCTTTTCATTTGTCTTCTACTTTTAAACTTTCAGGATTTACCATAAAAAGCAGTTGTGATTTCATTTTTGTTTCTAGGGCACTGCTTTAAGGGAAAAAGCTGTTTAAAGGAAACTTCTAAATAAAATATAGCTGGTAAGTCGAGTGATGTGCGTGTTCATCGCGGTAGTATTAAAAATTGCAGCTTAATAGTAATAATAGTAGAGCAAGTTACCTTGACGGTGCTATGTTAGTCTCAAATTGTCTGTGAAAACTGGTCTGGAATTGCCCCCTTCCCCAAAAAAGTTAGCAAATGAAAGAAGTAAAGGGTGTATTGGGAGCAGGAAATCTTAAGTAAAGGGCTTCTGCTTGACAGGAGCATCATACATGGCAGTAGATAGACAAGTATGCTTTAGCTCAAACAGCTAACATTTGAAATATCTTTTGGCTTGGCTGAAAGGTGTTTATCAAAGTAGTCTTTAATTCCCATAAATCAAACAATGAGAAATCAGGGAATCCTCTTCATATTTCTCAGTTGGCAGTTACATAAGCTCAAAATTACGATTGTTAAACTGCCCCAGTCTATGTGATCACACTGTAAGGTAGTTCTGCTGAATGGTTGCTCTGTGTGTCAGGAATATTTCAAGGTATTTCCCCAGTTAACAGAAATATTGCCAGTGGATTAGCAGACCATAAAATTATGCCAATGCTAGCAGTCATTCTCTTGACAAGGCAACTAATGTTTTGACTAATCTGTTATGTAGGATGTAGGTCATATCTGCTCAAGAGCAATAACTTTCTGCTTGGCTGCCTCGCTGTGTGTCAGCCAGGTACTCTTCCAGGAAAAGTACAGGATGAGCAAGTGTATTTGTGAAAGGGAGTATCATATACCATCTGGTATGTGGTGTTTGAGCCCTATTACACATTTTACAAATAACTTTATATGCTTCTTAAAAAAAAAAAAAGTTTTCGAGCTTTTCCTTAATATTAATGCAAATCTACCAACAGACTTTTATCATTTAAAGCTGATTTGAAAGAGAAAAGTCTTAAGCTTTCCTAATCCTGCTTTGATCAAAAGCAGACCTTTGAAACTGTCAATATGAAATCAGCAGCGCTTGCTCAGTGACAAGAAATCCTGGATATTTGAGGTGATGCAATTTGGAGACACTGTCAGGGCAAGCAGCCTAACAGGTAGAGTTTCAGAGTAGAAGATTAAAGATCGCAACTAATTTGGGGCAGGTTGAATGCGAGCAAGTACATGTAAGAACTGATGCTTTAATTTACTAGAAGTATAGTAGGTCAGATCTGGGAAAACTTGTCAGCATTTGGTACAGATGGTGTTATGCTCCACATGAGTCAATATTCTAAGCTTTTTCCTTAAGGATGTGGTATTCACTGGAAAATGTCATTGGTCAAAGAGATAAGGAATAAAGCAGGCTCAGAGGCATCCAGCTTTCTACCCCATTCCCCAAATCTATCAAAGCGTCCTTTCAGACAGCGATATCAGAAAGCAGTTGGTCATTGTCTGTGCTGTGGATGAAAGGAATCAGGCTACCTGCTAGCGTGCCTTTAGCAACTTTACAGAACATCTTTCCTAACAGCAGCTGTTGCATAGAAGAGAAATCTCTCTGAAGAAAATCACCGCCTGAATAACTGTGTACTGTATTTTTTTTTGTTTTGTTTCAGAGCTGCTATGTAACATGCAAAGTGAGAGTGGTTTTGCTTTGTCTCTTAGGGGAAATCTTGGTAACTGCCTCAACCAATTGTTAAAAGCCACAAATCAGGAAGTCAAAATGATAGAACACTTCAGTGACAGTTGCACGCAGAAAGAGACAACTCAGGAAGCTGAGTACAGAAATCTAACTAATATAATTGCTGCAAAAGCAAGGCTAGACTTAAACATGCAGGATGCTGAGGTACCTCCTAAACACAGCAGAAACAGTGTGGTTTCCTCCCAGCTATATCAGTTTCTGGAGATGCCTACATATTACACAGATATACTGGAAATACCCTACAGAGAAAATGGATAATATGATCTAAAAGAGTGGGGTTTTTTGTTTCTCACAGCCTGACAACAGAGTTGATAATTAGATCTCTCCCTTAAGTAACATGCAATCATAGTTGTTTTGTTTATTTTGAAGCAATTTGTAATTTTCTGTCTACTAAAATAATGTTAAGTTTGACACCTCTTCTGCCAGGCACTCAAAACAATATGCAGCAGTTAAAACCACTGCAAAGTTATGTCTGCCAACATCACTTCGAAGAGATGTCTGGACATGTTGTGTGAGCGAACCTTAATAAACAGAGCTGAATGGAAAAACTCAACACGGAATTATTTTAAAAGCACTATTGAGGTATAGTAGACACATTTTGAAAAGATTTTATTAATCATGTATCTGATTGTAGTGAATTGTCATAGTAGCTTGTATTTTTCCACACAATGGAACTTTCCATAATCTCCCACTTTCCCCCCACCCTCAGGACTGGAAAGGTCATTGCAAAAAGCTATTTGAACCGTACGGCCCATTGATTTACTCACTCTTTTGTTCTGGTAAAATATGTGGTTCATGAGCAGTAACCTAGTTTTGAAGGGCTGTACTTTAGTTTTAGTACTGCAGTGGCAATAACTATGGGACCAGCCAGAAAGACAGATATTTAGTGTATTCATTTGTTTTGCCAGCATCTACAATTCTTTTCCAGCAATTTTATTTTACAGCAGTGCCCTGTATTATGAGGGGGAAAAAAAACCAAAACCACCTCAAAAAACCAAAACCTCCAAAAAACCTGGTTATATCCGCCCATGTGGCAGAACTTTTTTCTGCCTTATAAATTAAGATGGATGTTGACCCTAAATTCAAAACTCACCATTTCTACCTTTCCTTCCTCCACCCATAAACTTGAAAGTAGCATATCTTTTCCTGCACAGACATGTTTAGAGAAAGAAATATACTGAGTTTTATATTGTAACTGGTTATGGAAAAATGTAATAAGTTTAGGTGTCAACTACTAAACTATTTATAGGATTTAAATCACAGCCTCTTACATGCACTGTATCTGTTAGGCAAGAAAAATTCCAATCACACTGTCACACTACGTATTCAGCCAAGTGTCCTATTTTGTGAAATGCCAATAGAAGGCTGGGGTGGGAATGGATCACAAAAAACTTAAAAAGCTGCAGAACAAATTTCAAGTGACACATTTACAAAGTAATGCCAACTACAATACACAGCTAAGAAAAGAAGGCAAGAAATGTTTTTCCTGGCTATGAAGTCATTGAAAAGTTGTATAGCTAGTGAACAGAATAAAAGGCAGAAGGCTTAATCTTTGAAGAGGTAAGGATGAATTTGATACTGAGATGAAGTAGTGCTTTTAAGTCAAAATACTTTGTCATAGCATAATTTTGTGTGTATGTTTGCATTCAGTAACTTACTGAATCCAAAGGTATTTGAGAATTGTTTAAAATGTTCTGCTAATGGATGAATTGTGCATCTCAAGGTTCTCTAGCCGTAATTGAAACATGCAGTTTCAGCACTTTCGCTACTCTGTATATTTATCAGAAGCTGCATTTGCTGTATGATTGCCTGCTAGACACAGAGGAAAAAGCAAACAAGTCTGTCCACCCACTTTCATCTCTAGCAAAGTCTGCTGAATTCTAGCATACCCACACTTTGTGGGAGAAACTCTAGGACTGCTGTATCAAAAGTTCAGTGAAGGCTTTTTCCTGCTGACTTCTTCAGTCTTGAGAATAAGTAGTGCACTTAAGTCTTTCTTTGAGATTCTAGGGTCTGCTCTGAAACATTGCACCTACTTTGGGGTAAAAAAAAATCACAGTACATTGCAGTTCTAAGGTATCCAGATTAGGGAATTTGTAGAGAGCTGTGTTTAGTTTTCTTTTGCACAGTTATATAAATATTCAGTTATTACACTCAACTAGTTATTTTCTTCGTTACTGGAAAAATATTTTTGTATGTGGTCCAAGAGAGAGCAACTTTCAAAGAATTTAAATATGTCAAAATATTTTCTTTTTTTAAAAAAGCATTCTATAGAGTTTATACCTTTCCCCAAATGATGTTTGACATTGTCGTAATTGTCGTATTTTAAACTTGTGGCAAAATGTACTGACATCTCAAACTTGGCGGAGATTTTAATTCTCCTCTTCAAGAGCTATGTAACTCCTGTCGCACTGAAGGTGTAGGTTTCAGATCAGAAGTGCAGCTTTTATCGTGGCTCCCATTTCAAGTCCTAGTTTTGCCAAGAGATCCTGCCCTTTCTGCCACATTTCAGCAGTGGCTGTTAACCTGCTGCTACCGGGGTGCGGGGTGTGCAGCCCCGTGGCGGTGTCACCAGTTGGACACGAGCATTGCACTGCGTTTCTCAAGGCTTCATTTCTGTCTCTGGAAGCCTGCTGCTTGTCAGGAGGCCCCTGTCAGGTGGTACCAAATGGATTGTGTAAGAAGTAAAGGCCTGGGTGGATTTCAGACGCGCCGTAGCCTCCTTGTGTCCCCTATCCTGATGCTTCTTTAATGAAATATTTAATCCTTTTGTTACCGAAATCTCGGAATGAAGAACTTATCGACACCAATGTGATGTAGATAAGCAGACGCTTCTTTATTGATGGCCGGGTGCGTGAGTGAGTCCTCTCACGATCAACGCACACCAAGTTTCAAAATCATACACCATATATAGACCTTATTCATGCATATTCATTAAGTATTCATGCATAATCAAAGTATTTCCCGACAATCATTAACATACTCTCCTCCCATATCTGATTCTGCGCAGTAAAGGTTAGAAAGGTCCAGAAATGGGTCTGGGGTACGATTTGGGTAGGTGGTATATGAGTCGGTGGTCGCGATCTCCACCTGCCGAATTACCTTTTACTGAAGTTCACGGTTGCTTGGCAGGTAACTACAAGTTGTTCCAGTCAACTCTCCCCAGTTCCCACTAATTCTATATTCTGACGTTTCAATACACTTACTACATACGGAAGACTAGTCAACTACAAAGAAATCCTCTCCCCAGTTTACCTGTAAATACTATATCTAATTATCTTCAATCATCTTGAATCTTAAGCCTATTATCAAAGTTCTAATCATTCCTACTAGGTGGTTCTGACCTATTCTTTTGGCCTTGCTACAGGGCTGTACAGAGGATTTCATAGCACCTTTTGCTGTGCAACTACAAGTTGCATTAAAATATATTTCTTATTCCAAATGATTTTATAAAATCAAATAAAGTCAATTAATTCTAACTTATCAGCAGATCTGTAACACTTTGATCGTGATACCACCCACTTGGCGGAAGACTCGAGGGACGGGTGAAAAGGCCTTAGCCCCCCGCCTGCCTGCCTGCGCTTCGCCGTCCCTCCTGGGGCGTCTCCGTCGCCCAGCAACGCCTAAAATGGCGGCGGCCGCGCTAGGCACGCTGGGAGTGGCAG
Source organism: Falco punctatus (assembly GCF_963210335.1). Classification (NCBI taxonomy): domain Eukaryota; kingdom Metazoa; phylum Chordata; class Aves; order Falconiformes; family Falconidae; genus Falco; species Falco punctatus. The sequence continues at coordinate 104,953,123 of NC_137582.1, forward strand.
TGCCGGCCCCCGCCCGCCCTCGGCCTGGCTGCGGGCGCGGGACTCCCTTTCCCAGGCGGCACCGCGCGGGGGAGGGGCGCCGAGGGCGGGCGGGGGGAGGGGGGTTACCTGCGGGGAGGCGGGCACAGGTAGGGCGCTGCGCGAGGCCTGCTGGGAATTGTAGTTCCGAGCGAACGGCCCCGCTCGGAGAACCTGCGCGTCGGCCAGCAGCGGGAACTACAGCTCCCAGGGCGCCGTGGGAAGGAGCGGGCAGGGCGCCGCCTGAGGGCGGGGGGTACGAAAGGGAACCTGCCGCCGGTGGTGCCGGAGGTTGCTTCCTCAGGTAAGGAGGCGGTGGAGGCTGGTGGTCAGGCAGGCCCGGCCGGCGGGCGGCGGCGGCGGCGTGCAGGGAGGCGGGAGGGAAGGAGGGCAGCGAGTCCCCGGGCGGGTGGCGAGCCCCCGGGCGTTGCCCCATTGTTCGGGGCGTGGGAGGCGCCGCCGGGCAGGTGAGGCGAGGCGGGGAGGGCGGTGCGGCCGCAGGCGGTAGCGGGCCCCGCCAGTGCCGCCGGGAGGGCAGCGCTGTGCCGGCCGCGGCCCAGGGCCTCCCTCCGCTCCGGTGTCCTGGCGGGCTGCGGCCGGCCCCCGGCGGCGTCCTGGGGGTGGGCAGCGCCGGTTGGAAGGACTTTAGCGAGCGGTGCGGCGGGGTGGGCGCATCCCCGGGGTGAAAGCCTCCCCCCCGGGCTCGCGGTGGGCCGGGCGGCGGGCGAGGGGGCGGCGGCGGCCGTGGCCGTGTAGGGAGAAGCGGGGGAGAGTCGCCCCGCGCTCTTCTGCGCCCGGGTTTGCTGAAGGCTCCTGCCTTCCTGAGACGGTTTGCGTTGGAGCGTGGTATTTTGGAGAGGCGTTTGGAAACCAATCGTCTCATTCCCGTGGCCCAGTAAAACTTTGGATACTTTTTTCCTAGTTAACTCGGTTTGCTACCCTTTTTTTGGCAATGCGAGACTTTTTAGGGTTGTGGGTGTTCCATGGCTTTTTGTTGTTCGTTGGGTTTTTCTTTTCCTGGGGAAACTTTGAGCAAATACGTACCCCTGTACGCACATTTTTGTTGCACTGTTTGGTGAAACCCCCAGACCCTAATCAGGCCATGCATATGTTCAGGTTCTGAAGCATCTTTCCCTGTAGTGTAGGGTATGCTACTGGCAACCAAATCACACTAGTATTCATTTCTGCTCACAGTTTTTCAAGGCTGCAACGGCTGTTGCAACAGCAGAACGTGTTACTACCAAGTTTTTGTTGACTGAGCGACACTAAATTCAGTTAGTGTGAATTAGTGTGTGCTCTAGGCACATTCCAGGTATCTAACTGCTTTTAAAGCAAAGCCTAGCTTAAAGTAGATACCTTAATTGTCTTGAGCAGAAGGTGTGTTTTTTTAATTGTTGGTTGCTGGCCTATTACATAATCATTTTGATGTAAGGGTGGGGATCGCAGTTCTCTTCATGGGTGTATGTTAAGAAAGCTGGAAAAACAAGTCCTCCTTCAGCCTTGTTTATAAAAGATTGTCCTAAGCACAACCCATATCTGCTCTTCTACCATGCAGGTTTATTGTGAAACAGTTGCAGTGTTAATGAGAAATCAGCAGTAAACCGCATACCACAAGCGTTCTGTGTGAGCTGGGGAAGATGCAGTGTTCTAGTGCATACCTCTGAAGGAGCTACCTCTGAAGGAGCTGGTAAGTGAGAGTTCAGGCCTTTACAAATCTGTCGTTTGTGAGACTACGTTTTGACTTTTCTGGTATCACTGTTTTATCATGACTGATTTGAGGTCACATAAAAATTAAAAAGCCTTTGGTAGCAGAATGAGTGTGGTATAGTTTCAGACTCTGATCTGCCAAGTGGATTACAAAACTACCTGAAATTTAGGCAATGTTTCTTTTTACTGTCATCTTTTTCCATGTACCTGAAAAAATTACCTTGCTCAAACAATGCTCCAGAATACTTCAGGCAAGAAAGATACTGAAAATGTGGACATAATGATGAATTAAAGAATGCTTTCTTCCAGGAGTGGGAGGCAAGTCTTCTAGTGCTTAGTGTTCATGAATTGTTTGCATTCTTTTTTAAAAGCAACAAGAGGAAGAATTCCCTTAGTGAATCTTGATGTGTTTATCTTACATGTATTGTGGCACTTGAGATCCAAGTTGACAGTGATTTGAGATTTGTTTCAAATGTAGAACTCTGGTGTGAAATACTTGTTTTAATTAAAATGTCTGTGTTCTCAGAACTCTTCTGGCATCTCGGGCATAGTACTTTTTACTCTAGGCTCCAGTTTGTGCATGACATTATCTTTTTTCCATAATCCAAAGAGAAAATGCTGCCAAACATGAGACACATTCTGTAGGCTTGTAAATTGTTTTGCTGTGGGTGTCCAGTCCTGATCAAATTCACGTACTTAATTTAAAAAAACCCTCAGCTACCTCATTCAGAGGCATGGTTAGTATTTGTGTATACTGAATGTCCTAGAGGCTGTAGGACTTTTTCCTTTCTAAAGTTAAAATTATGGTGTAAAATATTGTTTGTGTTGGCAATAGAATGGTTGATTGACTTGTGGCTGCAAAGCAGTACAATGAGTTGTGTTACTTCTGTGGTTTTGTATGGGGAGGCCAATTAACAGTACAAATCCCTACTTGATGTTGCTGTCTTGGATGTTATGCACTTGAGTTATTTTCTGATTTACTAGTCACAAGCTCTTTCCAACCTTGTTGAGGTGTGGCACAACCAGACTTTAGGAAACACTATCTATCATATATCTATAGCTCTATAATAAAATATATCTATTTTTCATATTACTGCATAGAAAGATTATAGATGCTTAAGTCTGATGTCTTTTGTGGGCATTACCCTAAAAAAGATACCTAGTGTTACATTCATGACTTGAATTTCTGCATTATTCAGACAGATGTTATTTATATATTATGTTAATAAGCATCAAATTTTTACTGGCTGATAAGAGAATCCAGTAGGATGTGAAGAAGTGGTTTTGGGACCTGGAGTAAAATGTAAATTGAGTAAACATAAAATAAATCCCGTTTGTTTGGAAGCTTTAAAGCAGCTTGTTCATCTCTTGCTTTCCTTTTACTGTAGTTAAAACCGGTTCAAACAAAAACCAACCAAATGACAGCAAATACATATACATATATATATATAAAAGGCTTAGGTATTGTCTCTCTCTCACAGAAATAAAAAATATTGGCTGATGATTTGAGAGCAAGTAGATCTGGTGTCCTGTTTCTATTGGAACAGCTGCAGGGCAGATGTTCTAGTTTGTTACAATCACTAGTGGCTGTGAACAAGTATCTGCCCATAAATGCAACAGTATTGTTGATTAGTATCCTGATTTATTTCAGGAATGGAAATGCAACTGTTGTGACATTGCTTGGAGGGGGGAATTACAGATCTAATATTATAACAACCCTTTAGGGAAAAACAGAAGGCAGTACGTTGAAGGCAGGGGGTGGGTGAGTGTATTTCCTGCTAAATTATTCCATTCTCCTTTAATGCAACAGCAACCAATACTGAATTTATGCTGTATAGCACAAAGAGGAAGATCTGGCACTTAAAGTGGCTAGTTTCACAAATGTTTTCTTGTTTAATATGACTTGTTCCTGAAAATAAGTATTTTTCTAGCTAACGAGAATATACTTGTTTAAGCAAATTCTTTCTTCATCTGCCTTTTTTTCGTATTTACAGCTATTATAATAGTCGGGTATTGACAAAAATCTGTACGTAGCATCCAAATCAATGAAGAATTTATCAGCAACTGTCTTTACCAACTCTGGTTTCCCCAGAGGAAATCTTTCTCAGCCAAGAAGCAATATCTCATTTCTGAAGACAGATCGTAGAAAGCTTATAGATATTAAGGACAACTCTGCATATGTATTTGTTTAAAATGCATCCATCCATCTGCACATTGTGAGGATTGGTTTAACATTAAACTCTGCTGGACTGCCTTGAAAAATCCTAGATTTGTGATACTCAATTTTTACTGCAATAGAAAGGTATAAAAAGAAAAAAATATTGTTTTTACAAGGTTAAACATGCATATTAAAGTTACACCAAATGTGATCTAAACCAAAATTATTCATAGCATTTATATAAGTTCTTTTATACTGTCATACACAAGTGGAAAGCTCTCTGTCGAGCTACACAGGTGCAACACCTACATCAGCAAGGGTTTCTTGAGTCCTAAGTAGATTCTATCCTGCTCAGATGTGCTCAAGAAGAAACTTACTATCAAAGCCCTAAGCTAGGTGCTCTTGCCTTCTGGGGGTATGTACTGCACTCTAGAAAGTTTGTCTCCTTTTATCTTCTGAGATGACTTCACCTTTTTGTTAAAAAAGGTGTTTGCATTTGAGGAACCTTGTCACCTCAGGTGTTGTTGACAAATAACATTAAAGCTTTATGGTCAGCAATTTATAAGCTCAGCTGTAGATCAGAAATTTATCTTTCCATCTTTGTGTAGAATTCCCAAAGCTAAATTTTCCCTGCTGCTTTTGGCAGTGCCATCACTTTCCAGCTGTTCTGTGAACTGCCATAATACATCTTAATTTTTACTCCAGGGTGTGGTGTCGGTACGATTTCTGAAGCTAACTAGCACTGAGTATCTCATTCTGGAGGACCTCTGTGTGTACAAAGGCTCATCGCTGCTGACATTCCTTGGTTCCTATAATCTACATTGCCAGCAGCAAGGCTGATCAGGCAGTGGCTCATCCTTTGTCAGCTGGCATTGCACACGTTGTGCACTTATTGACTGTCTGCTTTTCATTTTAGTATAGGTGTCTTTTTATTTATATGTATGTAAATGTGAACTGATGAAATGATGGGTGCTGCAGCTTGACGATGACAGACTTGACATCCATTGTTATGCTTAAATTGGAATGTATTACCACAGTGCAAGCTTTTCCTGCTCTGCCCCAGTCCTCACTAACTGCGGAAATTAGTTGTAGCAGTAAGATGAGTTTGGTTTTCAGGATTTTCAGTCCTTGATCTGGGACTTCAGCTGATAGCAGGGGATAATAGCAAGTTTTCCCACCAAGCTGAACTAATCTTATTTTGAAGTTGAGGCAACAGACTATGTGTAAATGATTTAAAAACCTGAACGGAAATTAATCACAGGAACTGCTCAATGATTTTGTTCTTCAGAAAAACAACTTGCCAAGGGTCATGATACATATTTTGCAGTAATTGAAAACTCATCCACGGGATTTTTATTTAACAAAAATAGTAATGAATTTCAGTTTGTGAAATGAGTCACTAAGGAGTTTTCTCCTACAGTTGAACGCTTTCTGTCAGACGCTTTCCTCTTACTATGCTCTGGTTAGAGGGCCTTGCCTGTCCCAATGTTTTATTTATAGTATGAAAGACTCTGTTTTCCTAAAGCTACCAGGCTGCACATACAATAGTTTTGAGAACTGGATGTGGCTTCCAACATTATATTGACTAGAAAATAGGCAGATATTATAATATTGACATAGGGAATATCTGAAAAATGCAGATCAAGCATGACATAGTGCCTTTTAGTTTATCCAAACAATTTAATGTAAGAAATGTGGGCTTGCTTTAGGTTACGTGTGGAGCTGCATGGCAAAGGTGGAGGGGAAGAGAAAAAGGCTTGTAGCAGACTGTCCACAGTATTCTGTTCCACGTTGACAAGGTCTGTTCTTGGGCAATTGAGAAATACTACTTATTAACAGACAGACTTCATTAATGTTTCATGACTGTGCTGTCATGGGAGAAATTAATTGCAGTATTGCCTTTTCAAAGTGGCATGTGTTCTCTGTCCCGATACAAATCCATTGGAGTTCAATGCTGCAGCCAGAGGAGCCTGTAGCTGTGGGGAGGCTTATCAGTGGTGGTGCCAGGCTGTAACCGTTCTATTGCAATCACATTGATTTTTAGATCCTGGGTGTGGAATAGTCTCTGCATGGCCCAGTTCAGAGCAAACTGATAAGGCTCCTTGTTTCTTAGCAACCGCAGTCTGCCATAGCCAGAAACCTGCCCCTCTGCAGCTGGAGGGAAAATTCTGATTGTCTCAAATTTGTATCTTGAAGCAAGGTAAGTCATTCCTCCCTAGCATATTTGATTTAAAGGCCTTTGCATTCAAATAAAAGGAATGTGTTGGCAAAAGTTCCTTGACAAAGGGGAAGTATAACTTCTCTGTCATTAATAAGACATTCTAATTTCTTTCCCTGTTCTTATTTAGATCTGCATCTTTCCTGGGCATGGAGGTGCCATATGTCCTTCTCTTAACTAGACTCATAGCAGAAGTTGCGAGCAAATCTACTGAAAGTTCGGTACGTACTTCATCATGTTTTTTGTCATGCTAGGTGCTACAAAAACAGGAGAATCAGATTATTTTCCTCTCACACTGCAGTTTATGGAAGGCTTTCTAATTCAACAGAAATGACCTATACTGCTAGCAGTCATTAACTGAAACTTTTAGTGAGTCAGTTTGCTATGATGGCTGATTGCCTATTAAAGCATTGAATTCTTCCTAGTCGTGTGCTTGTAGGCTAGCAGGGATGCAACTGATAATGCCTCACACCATGTAGAAAAAGCACCTTGATGATAAAAAAAACACTTTTCAAGCTGCTTGGCAGTTTAACTACAAGCAATCTGAAACATGGATACCCAAATGTTAACTTGTCAAATGACTGAGAAGCTCTGAGGCAAACACTGCTTGCAGTCGTAGAAGAATGTCAGACTAAAATTCTGCTTGCAGGAGAGTTAGGCCAACAAAACTTTCTAAGAAACTGGTCTTAAGCATGCTATCTATAGATCTAGTTCTTTACTGTAGTCTGCCTCCTCATGATGCACTAACAGTGTGAAGTCACCCTACTAATTTCAGTTTTGACAGTCCCAACCATTTCTTCTGATAGCTTTGAGCTTTCCCACCCCTGGATTTGATGGGTTTTGCTGATAAGCAGAATACTGGCTGTTATGTGTTAGGTATATTTAAGTTCCTTCGATGGCTGAATATAGGTCAGGTCTTGTTACTTTTGACCAAGAATCCTTCATCCCTTTTTAAGACTGTTTTCACTTGCTGTGTTTTTTAGGGTAATGTACCTGCAAAACTGTAAAAGGTGTGGGAAATCTGTGGCTTATTTTTCTTGTACAGATCCAGAGAGTGGATATATGCCCAGGTCTATATGGGATTTTACTAATATATATCGAAAGAACCACAGGGTTTTCAACAACCATTTCTCTCTAAGCTTATGTCACAGCTTGTTGTAATTTGTAAATAATTTTGAAACTGGCTTTATATAAACAAAAAATAAAAATAAACTATGTGCCTTCTGGGTATGTGAGGTTTTTCTTCTATATTAAATGTTGAAGGAAGAAGCTTTTGTAGTTCTGCTGGATTGCTCTGCCCAATATAGATGTTATCACTTGCAATATGGGCATTTAGTGAAAACTGTTTTTTTCCAGTTATTTTGCCAATAGTATTTCTAAGCAAACCTGTCAGGGCATCTGTGTCATGCTGTGGGAAGGATAACTCCCCCTCTGAATTACACTTCCTAAATTCTTCAGTGAAGGACATTTCTAAAGCAGTTTTTTGAGGCTTTGTCTCATGCCAACAGCCAAGTGTGCGTTTGTTCTCAAAGTGTTCATTTGGGTGGCTGCTGCCAGGTCAAAATCGGCTTGATAGTGCATTGAGCTTGTTCTTTCCTTGTAAGGTTGCTTAATGCAAAAAGAAAAAGTTGCAGCACGTTTTAAGTGCAGTTACTGCTTATTCCTCTATGTTCTCTATAGATTTTTGTTGTTGAAGCATTTTAGTAAACTTACCTGTGTGAAATGTAATGTAATTACTTTTCTTAGGTTTCAGAAACAGAATGCTGTGTAGATATGTTGGATTCAAACAGTTCCTGTCCAGTAACCAACCAGTGCAGTCCAGGTATAGTGTGTCATTGCTTAATAAAATTCCAGATTGTTTTTGACAGTTAATGCCAAAATACAGCACCTGATTAACTGACGAGTGAAAAAAAATAATTAGTGCATCTACCTATAGAAGTCTTTCTTCCTCTGTATAAAGAAGGTAATGTTTCTTATGACGTGAAATGTTGTTTTTGCATGTTAAGGAGAATAGACAGCTAGTAGTAAGGTTATTCTTTATCTTTTATTTAGTGTGAAGTTGGATTATGTAAGAGCTATTGTAAATGCTTAAAAGCCCATACAATGAGCATTAAAAAAAAAAAGCAAAAATGCTGTAATGCATATCTAAGGGAACTTTAAGAATAATTTCAATATTGTCTTGTTAGCACAGAATGCCTCATTCTTCCTTGTGCCATATATGTAGAGTTGTTTTCTTCTAAATTGAGTTAAAAACTTGTGTCACTCTCCCAGCAGTAGCAAAAGGGTACTTTTTTTTTAATGCCGTTTTATTTAAAATCTGAGAGTAAAGGCGGGAAAATGGCTTCAGAGCCCATAGTAACAGGAGAGTTCATGACTTTTTAAAAATTGGGGTCCACTTCTGGGTTCAGTCACTTCTTTGTGCTGGTTGTTAAAGCATTTTAAGCATATCTATTTTTACTGGTTTGTTAGCTTCTCTAACTGTTGCTTCATTTATTGCATTCATTTCTGCTTCTAAATGATCTTAGATACTGTATAAACAATTGTCTCTAAGTTATGGGATTGTGTTCTTTTAAATCTTATTGTAAATTGATAATCTACCTATCTTTGGTGTCCGATGAGTGCTTTGATGCTTCCTTCCTATTACTGTAGAAAGTCTTTGCCCTTACATCAGGTCTGTTTGGTTTTAGATTAGATGTCAGAAGTAATTTATTACTGTGGGCATCAAACATACTGCTTCTCTCTTAAGGAAAACATAGCAGCAGAGCTGTTTTAAAATCAGCACCTTACTAATGGTTTGCTTTATGGGATAATTGATACCAGTTCAGTGCAGGGCTCTATAGAACTGGATTTTAGCCAGCCCAGTATTTTTTCTGTTAAGTGTAGACTGTAATATGATCTAATAGGAATCTTCATGTCTCAAGTCAAACCACCACAGCTTTATTGTATAAAATGAAGTTGTTACTGAAGATGTGCCCTAAAATATTTTTTTCTTAACAAAGACATAGCAGCATGTGCATTTAAACATAAATTGAGATTTGAACATCAAAGACATAGGCCAAGATTAAAGTTTAATCAGTTTCCAGCTTGCATGGTAGGGTGACTGATATAAAACACTCGCCATCTGTCACAGAATAGTTTAAACAGGCTTGGGTTCTTCTTAAAGTGAAACAAATAGTACAATACTTGACAGGACTGAGGCACAGGAAAAAGACTGTATTATGGCAGTATTCATATTTTTAGCTTGCTGCACTTCAAGTGATTGAATATAGAGATGCCAGCATCTTTTTTCATCCAAGTATACTCTTTCTGGTTCTTAGCATCTTTGTCCCTGCCTACTTCTGTTTTCAGTGCTGTATATTAAAATGGCATTACATTTTGTTTCAATGGTGTATGACCTCTGAAAATAAACATAAAATTCTCCTGCTTTTCTAGTATTGTTTGGAGTAGTTACAGGTTGTTACGCTTCCTGTTTTTCTCAAAGCTAAAACATGTGAAGCAGTGAATGGAGCTGTGCTGAAATTGCCCTCTGGGAGTCCTTTGCTTGTAACTCCTTTTTGGCCCTCAAAAAGGTTATATCTTTTCTGGAGTAAACACTTTGAAATGAAACCTTTTAACTTGTGTAATATAATAGGAAGCAGGAGATGCTTGTAACCAGTAGACCAAAGGGAGGGAATTTCTGTTACCCCTGCCTCTTTTTGAAGACTAGGAAATATCTCCAGTGTCGCTTTTGTTGTTTTCAAACTTCAGTACATCTTATGCAGGTTGTTACAGGCGATGGAATGAAGATGGTAGTAGCAGCTGCATTAAATGCAAAAATGAAACCCTTCCTGTTTCGTCTGCTTCCAATCTAACTGAATGCAGAAATAGTGAGTCATTTACCATTCCTTTATTTTGATGGGTGTTTTTTGGCACTGAGATCTCTTCATGCATGCATGGTGCAGTAAAGACTGTTCAAGAAGGCATCAAATATTGTAGATTCCCCCCCACCTCCGGTAAAACTTCAACTTTTTCCAAAGTCCTGATGTAACTTTGAGCTTTTGAACATGCAACAAAACTCAAGGAAAATTTGCAGAAACTTTGCAGAGTGCTGTGGAACTATTCCAAGTGGGAATGCGGGGATCAAAATAGTGTTATATATTAGAGTACCTAATCTGCAAAGACAAATGCAACATTAACACCCCCACCCCCCCACCCCACCCCCCCCACCCCCCGAAAAAAAATCATTCTGCCCAGTGTAAGTTTTTAAAATAAAGTCCTAAACATCAAAATGATTAAACTTACAAGGTGGGACCTGTATCAAATATACATTGAATACTGAATTTTGTGGCTGCTTTAATTTCTGCTGTGAGAAAAAGGTATTTGCTGTGGGCATTTGCTAGGGACTTCTCCAGAGCACAAAATAGCTCAGACTGTACTTGAGTTCTTTGAAAAATCTATATTAAGAAGGCTAGATTAATTTTGTATGTGTTCTTTGTTTGGAAGGTGAGAACCGTTCAGTTCCTTTCTAAATATTTTTAATGAAAGAGATAAGAAACTTTATCTAAGTTTCTGGGAAATGCACTAGTGAATGATTTTCTTTTTTGGACAAATTGTGATGATGCTTGTCTGCTTCCTTTTTTTTTGAAATTCTCAGAAGTGATGTAAAGAATGGATTTTTCATGGGAGATATCGGGATTCTTATACAACTTCAAACAATTACTGAGAAGTGTAATAGCTTTTTACCAAGATTTTCAATAAATCTGTAGGTTTTGTCAGATTTTACTTTAAAAAATTCTTTTTGATTACAGCTGGTATCAGAGGAATGAATTTCCAAATGAATATAAGCACCGTAACTCCTTTCATACAGAACATAGGTGAGTAAATGGAAATAGTTACTGAGTGCAGGCTTTGTGATTGTTCACTGCATACCAGCCACTTCATGTCATGGCATTTGAAACAAGTTGTAAAATAATGTTTTTCTGTACCATATGTTTAATTCTAAATGCAGTAGCCATTTCTACTTTTTCTTGCTTCTTGTCAAAAAGAGTCTTTTATAAGTCTCAGAGCTGAATTTTGAGGTAACACTATTTTACTAAATGGTTCTTTCATCTTGTCTTGGTGATCTTCAAGTGATCTTCTGGTACGGGTTGAGCTGGTGATTTATGAAACCCCATAACTTGAGTCTTGAACCTCATGCTGCAAGAGCTTTCATTTCAGTAGTGAGGCAATACGTTACACATCGGTTACATCTTGGTTAGCCTTTCTGTAGGTTGATTTTATCACTGCTGGCCAGTCATTTCTGCTTAGTCTCCTAACAATATTTGTTCGACGCTGGTAAGAATAATACAAATTGAGAATATTTAGATGGCAGCATTGCACACTTTAGCAAGAGATAGGATACCGCATGAAGTGATTTAGTGTTACAGGGTGAGTGCTTACCATCAGCACTCTTAAAAAAGGAATGCTAAACAGCCATGTCAAACTTGGGTGCTGCTGAGCCCTTTCTAACATTTGCCATGTGTGTATACTTGAAGTATCTGGTGCTCTTCAGAGTGTGGACTTCTCAAACAGAGCTTATCAGATAGATCTGTTGTCTTAGTTTGTCTGCAAGATCATGAATGACTTTTGTTTCTTAAAATACTTCCTCTTTGGGATCATAATTCCAAATAAATAAAATAGCAGAATAAATTTACAGGGCATTTTCTGAGGGAGAGCAGAATCGAGGGGAGGGAGGGCACAGTTTGCTAATGTCTGCCTCCCTGAGATGGTTTCCATATCAGTCACTTGTGGAAAACATAATACTGGGTGTACTGTACCACTGGTATGTCGTCTGTTGGCTAGTCCTGTCTTTAGGAGACTTTAAGGAATAAAAGAACATTAACGCTGAGTGCCTCCCAGCACTGGTTTTGAAAGTTATGTAAAAGAAACAGAATGATGGATGAAAAAATTGTGACTGTCTTCAGGAAAGTAGAGACTAAGGCTTTCCTGACATTTGTCAGGTGGGGTTGGGGAAGTTGCTCATTTAATGAAATGAGTATTGAAAGATCTTTGCAAATGTTTCAGTGAGGTCTACATGTATATTTAAAAAAAATCACTGAGGTTTTTTTCCTTTGTTTTACCCTTCTGTTAGAAGAAATTTCTAGTCAATAATAGTCTTTTCCCTCCCCTCTTTTTTTCCCCTTTCTTTTTTTTTTTTATTTCCTGTACAGGGGGCCCAGAAGTGGCAGCCTCTCTCATCTTAGGGACTTTTTTCATCAGTTTATTCCTGATTCTGTCTGTTGCTTCTTTCTTCTACCTCAAACGTGCCAATAAACTTCCTAATGTTTTCTACAGAAGAAACAAAGGTAAAATACCTCTAATTGTCTGTTTAATCTCTGAAGTTTTGGCCCTTGCTCTGTTTCTTAATTTAAAACCTTTTAAATTTCTTCATGTCTGTTCTAACTTAATGTAGCTCCTGCTATGTCTTTTGATCATCCAAAGCAATGCAAAGTAATGACAAATTTTCTCCTGCTAGGAGTATCATGTTTTCATGGCAATGCAGAGTATGTGTGTGGTCAGTCTAAGTGTGCTTAGGTGGGTGCATATCACACGGTATCTCTCACTAACCCAGCTATTGCTTTTTGTAGCTTTCAAAGATTTACCAGACTACAGTGCTTGATATTAGTTGTCACTGAATATTAGATAGCTGATTTCAAAAAGGAGGAAGAAAAAAAAAGTCAGGCGGTGCTTTTGCACAGAGGGCATTTTTATAGAACTTAATAACACTTGTTTATTTCAGTACACAAAATGCCAGACATTTCTAAAGCTTTACAAATAGCAGTTGTTTATTCTTTGTTTCAAGAGAAGGGAACTATAATACTAAAGGGCAGTCTACTTACCTCAGTTATATCAGCAGCAGGAGAAAGGGAATGGAATTTGAGGTTCCTCATTATTGCACTACTCATTCATGTGTTTGCCCTTTAAATGCAGGATTTATGTGGGCTTGGAAGAGTTAACTGCCTTTTTTTTAAAAAAAAAAAGAAAAGCTGAGGTGTTCACTTATAATGAAATCTTTTCTTTATTTCTGCCATTCATGTTACTGAGAAATGAAGCCATGTAACTGAAATGCAGTGATCTGACTTTATGCCAAAGTGATTCCAGAAAAGCTAGGGAGAGAATACCTGGGATGTGCTTAGCCTTAGGGCACCAAGACTTTACGTAGACTTCTGGCTTTTTCAGATGCTTCAGTTTCTGTGAAGTTGTTCTGTGTGTCTAGGTGAAGTCTCCATTTCGCCCAGTGTTTTGCATGAAGCTGAGGCTCATCTGTGGCTCTGTCTCACCCCTTCTGTGCAGTCCCTTTGAATGATTCCCATGACAACCTCCATAACAACATTTGCTGTGTTAGAGCTCCTTCTGTTGAAAGCAAGCTGGTTACTGGTTGGGTCTGCTGAACAAATAGACCTTTTATTTTCATTCATGTCTTACAGGACCAAGCTCAAGTTAGACTACCACAATAGAAATAAGCTTAAAAAGAAAAAGAAGGGAGTGGGTGGAGCACTACAAATCCATTGTTTGGCTAAGAATGTTGTGTCTAGTCAGTAGTAACTTGATGGAACATCACATTTCCAGTCTCTGGGGTATAATTTCATGTGAAAGTATACAACAGTAGCTGCCTGAAGTCTAAAATGATCAGTGCCACAGGAACTGTTTGTTTCCTAATCACAACTGCCATATTGAAACCTCTAGGTTGCTTTTGCACGTGTCTTTAAGTAGATTTAGTTAGTACAAGATTCTCCTTCAGTTTCTAAGTGGGTCAAGAGCTGTTGTCCTATGACATTTCTAAGGTGGCAGGGCACCAGGCCTCTGTTGAGGCTTCAGTGATACTGGCCTGACTTCCCCATTTTGTACTGGTAGCTCACTCTGGTCCAGCAGGCTGAAGTGTTGATGTCCTCCTTTGAAGGAGAAGCATTAGAAAAAATGATCTGGCTTATTATCATGTTAGCTTTCATTCTGTCTGGATGATGATTATCATGTGGCCAATAAAGGCAGCAACCTCTTGTATAAAACGCTTGCATCTTTCACTGCTCAAGTGTTATATATTTGTACTGCCTTTTTCTGGTAGTTGGCTCAAAGTGCCATTTTTCCTATTGAAACCTCTTCATATTAGAGAGATACTGCTGTGGCTACCTTCTTTGAAAGCAAAATAAGTCGTTCTTGGAGACCTTTGCAACCATTTATCTCTAATCTTGAAAAGAGTCCTACAGACAATGTATTCTACTAATGGGATTTCTGAATGTTCTGATCTATTTTGGTAGTCTTTGTGACAAAGATCTATTTTTTAACAATAGAACTATTCTGTTGCATGCATGTGTTTTAGAAAACTAGCAGTTCTACCCTTCTAGATAAATGATGGTTAGTCTCTCTCTTTCTCTCTCTTTTAGCATCTGTTCTCCAGCCTAGTGAAACAGTAAGTAAATTCTGTCCTTCCAATAGGAACAAGCAACCATAAAACATAAAGTAAGCAATAACTCAAAAGTTTTACCAGTTCATTAGGGAGCTACTTAGTCTGATGTATGAGAGGCTGAAATAATAAAAAAAAAAAATGTTTTGGGTTTTTCTGTCCAAACTGGAAAAAAAGGTGAAAGATGAATATCTGACCGTATGGATTCTAGTTACTTTCTCCAGGAAAGACTATGTACACAGTAAATATCATCGGATCCCTAGAATAATGTTCCTGTGTTTTTTAATGAAAGACTGTGAGGACAAAAGGTGCTTTTTTTGACATGATCATTCTTCTGTTATGCAGGCATCCATGATACCTCCCCCAGCTTCTTCAGGTGAGGAACTGTTCTCTGGGGCATGCTGCTATAAATATTTTACCTGTTGGCTTCCCTTTTATGCAGCTCATTATTGAAAAAGCAGGCAATGACTATCTCAAAGTGGATATGCAAAGAACACACAGAAAGTCAAAACAATCACCTGTAAAGCCTGGTATAAACTGTGGAATCTGTTGAGGGGACAGAAATTCAATGAAATCTGTCTAGTAGACCTTTTTGATAGGATTTATTGCTTTAATTAATGTAGGCATACAGTATTGATGGAGTACTTTATGTTAAAATAGATCTTTGACAGCTCCTAAAATGGATCTTTGACTTCCCTGCCCTAACAGACAGAGCCTTACAACTAGATGCAATATTTTTTCATAAGTGCTCAAAAATAAATTATTCAGCCTGGGATCTGTTTTCAGGACTGGAATCTTCTTGATGATGCCACATTGACTCATTTTCAAGCTTGCTGATTTGAAGCTTATTAGCTTCTTCAAACAAATAACATAGACTGTTTGCAATATACAGTTGTGTGTATATGTGAGGTGTGGAGTTTTTGTAGGTTGTCTCTTTAATTCATGTGAAACTCCGGCAGAAATTTATTTCTTGGGGAAGATTTCAACTAATTGGCATGTCTCAGTTTTCCTCCCCAGTTTTTTTGTAATTTCTACGTATAAATATTACTGAGAAGTTTGTGCTCTAGTCCACTGTTTCAGACCAGATCTGGGTAATCTAAGAGCAAAAACTTTCTTTTTGGTGGGCCTCTAAATTTGTGCTACTTCTAGGAAATAGTACGTGCTGCTCTTATTAATGAGCCGGTGGGAGCCTGATAAAGCATGAAATATCTAAATGTGGCTCTTCCAAAATACATATTTAAAAGGGCATTGTATTGCACCTAATCAAATCAAGGCATTCTTTTAAGTGTCTCTGACCATGTAACAAAGTTCAAAAAGAAGTAGGTAGGGAAGGTTATGTTTTGCAAACGACAGAAAACTTTACATACATGAAATTTAATTTAGAGTGGGCTAGGAAACTGGATTTATTTGGCCAGGGTAATACAGTAAAATATCTTGTCTCTATGCTTGATCTGTGTACTTTCAAGACAATGACAGAACCTGGTGACTCAAAAGTGAGACAGACCAAATCTTGTAAAAAAACTTGAGAAATAATGGCCACCTAAGCTCAGCAAATTTTCTGATCTCACTTCTTATGCATGCATAGGCCTTTTTAATCAAGATGCTATAATTAAAATTTGATTTTTATTAATGCAGTCTTTAACTTTTAAACATTTTGTAGTTGTGTTCCAAAATTGGTCTGGGTCTGGCTGTTAAACTGACAGCCAGTGCTGCTTGTGAAAAGTCATAGTTTCCTTACCTTAATTCACACTTCTGTTTAAAAAGAAAGTACAGTTGAGGGGGCTTTTGTTAGGGCTTAAAAAGTGCTATAAATGCTCACAAATAACGGAAATGCCAGTTTGTAATGAGCACCTTTACTTAGTAGGCCATTAGAAGCTTGTTTAAAAAAGTTTATTTGTGGATTTTTGCTATATCAGCTCATTGTAGGGGGGTTTGTGGTTTGTTTGGGGTTTTTGGTTGGTTGGTTTTGTGGGGTTTTTTTAAGGTCCAGAATGACTTTGGTCAGTCAGGAATTACTGGATGGCATGTGGTATTATGAATTAATGATAAAGGCATGTTTATACAGCAGGTGCTAATGATGTTTCTGTGCCCACCATTTCAGTTCGGAAGCCACGATATGTCAGACGAGAACGGTCACTAGTGACGTCTGCATCTGCTGCTATGATCTCTTCTTCCGAAACCAGGGTCAGCAATGTTTAGCCTTCATTCTTGACTGAGGAATTTATAAGTGTACACAGTGTCGAAGAAACTTTTTCTGAATCCACTGAAGTGCCAGGAAAACATCGCAAGCAGCTGACCTAAATGGAAGCCAAATTACCGTATCAAAGGGTTTGTGCCAAGTGTTAACAGAGAAGTGAACTAATGCAAAGATACTGATGGCAGGCTACATCCAGTTTGGTGAACTGCTTTGGTGATCTTGAAATGCACTATTCCAGCTCTGTGGTTTCATTTGTCTCCTACAGATGCTGTGTTTTAAGTCTTTAAAGAATCTGCCTTTCTTTGGTACACTTTTAGTTTTGGCAAGTTCTTCTTCCTGTGTTGTGATGTGTTCTGTGTCCCCAGAGCTGAATGTCTCAGTGCTGCAGGCCAACACAAAATACTGCGATTACTCAAGGATGTGGACTTGTTTGAAGGACCCACTTGTAAATGCTAACACTAAGTGCCACTGCTTTAATGTTGTAGGACAGTATAACGATACTTAACACGCAGTATCCTTTTGAAGCAAAAAAACGATGGCTCCTGAAGCATCCTCTTCAGCCTATGACATAGCTGACCCTGGGTTTTAACTGTGAATGTAGACCCACTATCCAGATACTGTTGTTCTTGGTGCTTTTGAAGGCCATGGTCGGTATGGGTCCAATCCCAAGGGTGGGAATTTGTTGGGAAGCTTTTCCAATTGGCTTCAACTCTGTCCTTGGATAAAGAGCCATTTGCTATGGCTTTGTAACTGATAGGCTGCTATGTCTGTCCTGCAAAGGCTGTCTCTGATAGCTTCCTTCCTTTAACACAGTAGTTGAAGGGAAACCAAAATTCCTGCAGGGTAGCTGTGCATCCATTAAACATCTCAGTGAGTACTGAGACAAACTGGAGAGGTCAAGTGAATTTCTGCTAATGCAATAAGGGGTTTCTTTGGTCAAGCCCTTTGTTAACGTGCCTGACATCTGCAGGCCAGCACCTTATGACAGAGTTCAACAAGTATTTCCTTGTTGAAAGTGCCAGCCTAAATACCCCTGTTCTCAGATGCTTGTTCTGGCCCATGTTATGCCAGCTGTGTGGCTGAGTAGTCACTTGATCAGGAAATTAAAGTAGCTGTAAAATACCTTCTTGGCTAGGTTATCCTTCCCTAATTTATTTCCTGGTATGGTTGACTCTGTTGCCATGTGAACACATATATTGGCATCATGGACACAGTGGTATGGGCATAAGAGTGGGTGACTGGGAAATAAGTGAAAAACCTGAGGTTGCTAAATTGGTTGAAGTGTCACTGTCACCATATGTGAAATTATAACTATGCAGCTTGTGCATTCCCACCTACCTGTGTTGCTGTTGCCTGTTTTGGTTTAGCTGGCACTCCATTATGGGTCTGTGCTCCTAAAATAAATTACTTGGAAGCTCTTCATCAGCATCCATTGGCATGAACATAAACTGGAGCAGTTGGTTCTCTTTTTCAGGAAAATGTGAACATAACTGTCTTGAGTTGACATGACATCCATATGGAGAGTCCAAACCTTGTGACCCAGATTCCCTTTCTCTGTGGTTAAAAGTTTATTCAAAGCAAAAAGATGAGATCTGGAATGGGAGGAGATATATTTATCTGTTGAATAGACCTGTTTCTATGTAAGTTTCAGTGCAGTTGTATTTTATAGCTCCCCTTTACAACGTAATGCGATCTCTTGTAGCATCCAAACAAGTTAGGGCAAAGATTGGGGGTAAAGAACAAACCATGAAGAGACTCCTGTGCAAAAAAAAAAAAAAAAAAAAGGCAAGCCTGAATTGCAGTATGGAGAAATTTAAGATTGTCTATCACAATGATAAATTGTTTTTGTCCAATAGAAGAGAAGGTTAAGACAGCAGACAAAGCCATTTTGAGACCCTTCAGTTTTCAACATAAATTGTGCTTTATAATTCAGATGTTCCAAGTTCAGTAGGTGGCAGTTTTGTTTCTGTCATTTTTGATGTCTTGTTATCTTTGTGCTGCTGCGATTTTCCACAGGTAGAAATTATGTCTGGAGATCATAGGTTTTTCCTGAACTTAGTTGCTGAATATTTTCCTAACTGCGAAGGAAAAGGAGTAACTATGCAAATAATGCCAAGAAACTGCAACTTTGAAAGCAGGGAGTTCCTGCTTGCAAACCTGTTGATGATAGTGCATTCTTGTATATTGCTTAGTTGCTAATATATTCTTTCTATACATAAATTATTGAAGGATCATTCACGTCATTGTACTGTCTGAGCCCTATCTCATCCTATCTTGTAACTTAGTTTAATGTCAAGCATCTAATGCTTTAACTTCTCTGCAGTCAAGTTTTTCTCGGTGATAACATCTCTTCCCTTTCCCATACTCTTTCCCCCAGCCCAGCAAACTCTTTTAAACGCAGCAAATATTTTTACTTTGTGTGTGTGTGTGTTTCAGGAACTGTTCAGCTTTTGTTGTTGCTGTCTGACACAGTGGACTCCTGGTCTAAACAGTTTCTCATTTGTTTGCACTGTCAAATTAAATATATAATGTGGTGTTTTGGTTTCCATCCCCCTTCAAAATAATAATACATACCTATATATATTTTAAAAAAATTGCTTTAATGAACCCTGATATTTAATGTATTTGTATATTTTTAAATTGTGCCAAAATAAACATTTGAGCTTTTTTTAATGACTGTGGAGGTCATTCATGTGTTTCCTCTTCAAGTACAGAAAGAAGGGAGGAAAATTAACACCCGAAGTAGATAATTTTTCCAGCTCATATGGCATATTGCCTCCACAAGAACTGAAGGTGTTTTTTTTTCTAAAAAAAAAAAAAGGCTGCTGAATGATCTACAGTAGGATAGCCAGGCTCTTCTTCTGTAGACTGTATCTTCACATCTTGTTACCTTAACCATATGGCAAAACCCACCCATAATGGTTTTGCCTGTAGTGGCATGGAAGTAACTCTTTGGCAGAGAATGTAGCTTTATAAGCAAATGACACCGTTTTTATATTGGCATATGTTGACTTAAATTCGAAGGAGATAACAGGAGTTGCAAGAAAACTAAAAAAAAGGATGTTGTTAAGCAGTGCCAAATGTACCAGAAGCTGAGATAATCAGGATGATTTCTTACCAGCTGAAGTGAAGGATTTTGGTCTTGGGTTTGAGGGAGAGTTTGGATATCTGATCTCTGATTAAGTTTAAAAAGTGTGTTCTTTCCCTTCTCTTCCTGGGAATTTGGTACTTTTGTTACAAATGTATCTTGTGTTTGTAACTCCATTTGCCAAAACAATCCATAATACCCAGAGGTGAGCCAAGGGAAACTGGGATGCTGAGCCGTATGGTCTGAAATACTAGTAGTTGAATTCAGCAGTGCCCTTTTCCCTCGCAAAACTAGCTGAAGTAGCCTGATGTAGGAGAAATATGCTGCTTTTAGTGAAGTATGCTGATGGGGAAGAATAAGCCAAATGCTTTAATGCCCACTGTGCATGCACTGTGGAAAGTCTAATAAACTTTGTTGTCAAAGCCAAGGTGACAGTGTCGCATACAAAGAGAAATTGACCTGGAAAATTATTCCACTGGGACAGGAAGACTTAAAAGTGGATTTGTCAGTTAAATGGACTCTGACCACCATGCACACCAAAATATTACAGCCTTCGGGAAGAGGGAGTACTAAGCGTCCTTCCCATTAGTCACCCGACTGAATTCAGTAGGTGAAATTGGCAGTAAGTGAACTGGGGCGAGCTGTAAGGGGATGTACAACAACAGGGAGCAATTTGAGACTGTATTTTGCACACCTGAGAGGAGCTCTCTCCCTTATCCATATGACACCATCTGAAGGTGAGTGCATTGTAGATGAAAGACTGTGACAATCATTTCTTAAATTTGTAAGTCTAAACCATTGTGTTTCACTAAAATCTGTTAACTACTTATAGGTCCTCCAGAAGGCTGGTGTCATATGCATAAAGAATGAAACAGAAATGATACAGCATACAGACACTAAAGTATTTTACCCCTGAAACTGCATGAAGTTTGCTAGATGAAGTCATAAAGCTTTGTGCAAACATAATGACTTATGTTCAACCTGCCTTCCCCTAGGAGTTAATCAAAGTTCACAGAAACTGTGTTCTGAAGTTGTCTCTTGTTGTGGTTTTTATTTCTTTTTTTTTCTTTTTTTTTTTTTTACACGCTTCTCTCCCCTGCCTCCATCAAAAGATTCTTGGGATATATTCCTTGGAAATACACCTGGGATTACAGGCACAAATCTGTAACTCCCTGACAGTAAGCTCTGCTGGCTGAAAACTGTTAAAACTATAGCAGAAATTGAAGGGAAGTAGAAAAAAGCCAGGGGGCAACTTAGGTGCTAATTAGGAAAAAGGAACAATTTTGCTCTTGTCCCTCTGCAGTTACACAGGACGCGATCGAAGCTGTGTGGGCAAAGAGAACGGAAGAGTACCTAAGTTAATACAAAAGCTTGAGGCTCTCTCACCTACTTGAGATTTGTAGGTAACTGGGTGGAGAGATTCAGCAGTGTGTGACTGCATGGAAATGTCTGCTACAAATGGCTGAGCTTGGCAGAGAAGTGTAGCTCTGCTGTGCCAAGCTAGTGCCTGCGATGGTGTAAGAGTAACTTTTGATTAAGAAAACAAAAGTTGTACCTGCTTGCACTTGGAATTAATTCGGTTGCCATTTTAAGTTGTTGGAAAGAATGCAATTAAGATACTGTCGATATCTGAAGTGTGCTTGTGTTGCTCTTGCTACCAACACTGAGATTTGTTGAAATGGCTAAAGGCTGCTTTGCATTTTTGTCATTTATTTTTAAAGCTCCCTGCTGAAGAAAAAAACCTGAAATGATACAGTGTTTATCATTTTAATAGCCTTGACATGGTTTTATTGCTAACTGATTAGAAGCAACAGTATTCAGATAATTGCACTTCCTGTTTCAGAGCCTGGTGATATACGTCCCTTAGTAAGTGCTAAAAGTGTTTTTAAATGATAGTTTCAATAAGATGTGATGCAGCTCTGAGGTGTTCGCTCCAAATGATTCAGTCTTTACCATTGAGGTTGCTGTATTCTGTAACAGGACTAATACAGAAGGGGTTAGGTTTTAGATGTGTCATACTGATTTTGTAATGAGTGTTGTTTATAAATAAGTCATCTGTTTTGTTGCGATTCTACATCTATCAAATTGTAATGTTCTCTTCTGCTTCGCAATCCCAGTCCCCACAGGGATGCTCAGCTTCCTAAAATGCTCAGGCTGTTCCACAGTGCTGTGGTATAGTCCATCAGCTCATCAAATTACTATAACTTGATGCCAGTGCCTCTAAAACTCCAGTTATTTTCTGATGGAGATTACTCCACTTTAAACACCAATGCGTAACTGTTCTTTCCTACAGCATGATCTTTTCTTGCAAACGTAAACCTCATTTTGCTGCTTTCTGTTATTTCCATTGTGTTCACGCTGCAGGTCCCCAAGATACAACCTACAGAGGACAGGAGGTGGCACCAACATTTGTAGGTGCTCCTTATTACGTGAAGAATTCTTAGATGTTTAGTGAAATCTGAAACTTTCAATGGGGGTAAGGAAAAGGGAGACCTGCAGAAAGAGTTCATTTTAAATATATATATTACACACACACACAAGGAAGCTAATTTTAAATGCTGCTCAAATTATTTTTGGCAGAACTTAAAACAGCTACAGAAATGGTTTTAGCAGTAATTGTGCTGAAGATAACAATTTAGGAATAAGTCAACTGTGGGGAGGCATCTTTTTTTGTATGCGACTTTATACATTACATAATTAGCTGCTAGTTTATAGTGTACTGAGAAATGAGCCATTAAGCAGTAAGGTTTAGGACCTTACTTGACTGAGGACACTTGTGATTAGATGTTACAATGAGGAAAAAAATGTTTTTCATCAGCATCTGCTGCCATTTCACACTGAGCCCAACTCAGTGACTGCAAGTTTCTGCAGCCTGGCTGCTGTGGAATGAGTTTGGCAGTCCACTTCCCAGCACACAAAATTCTAGAGAAGACAAAAATGGCAGTCAGTCATATTTCAATGGCGTTGGCTGGACCACGACCTTTAAAATCAAAAGCAAACCACAAATCAGTCTTGGCAGTGCAGAAATTATGGATGAGACACAAGATTCTTTAGGTCTTGGGACCCTTATCACTACAGAATTATTTTTATCATGACCTTAGCTGTTAAGGGCAAGTTTACATAGGTGCAAACAGTCCTTCAGTAGCTTTGTTGCTGCCCCGGTTATAAGCAGGATTTGAACAAATTCTCCTCCAAACCCCCCGCAGCCCTGATAGTGTGGGAGTGCACCCATGCTAACGCATCCGTCCGAGAGGCGTGGGCTCTAAGGAGCTCTGTGGGTAAACAGTTCCTGAATCAGTGCTGGCTTCTGTCCTGCTGCCTCAGAGAGCTGGCAGGCACCAATACACAGTTTTACATATCTGTCCTCGAGCGTGCAGTCCTGAGCCTCCATATCATACTTCACATGCCTATGAGATAAAACCCTCGGGAACCTTCTTCCTCACTCAGTAGAAGTCAAAAAGGCAGTAGGTGTGATTGGTTTCATGTTGTGCTTTGAATCCAAGCAGCTGAGAAAAAGCATGCTCTACAGCACGCTGCTCCCTCGCCGAGCCTTCAGCATCCGCGCTGACTTAGCTTTCTCTATTGCCTGCGCTGACAGACTACATAGACGAAACTGTGGTAACAGCTTTCTGTTATGGAACAGTTGATGCAAGTTGTGATAATCCATTTGTATATATGTACCAACAACTGGATGAAGTAAACCATACCTTCTTTCTTAAAGGAATAGGTTGCACCTGCAATTCCAGGGTCAAATACCTGACAAAATGCAAAGAGCCCCAGTGAAGGTGAAGGATTACTTGAACTGGACGCTTATTTGATGAGAGTTTACAGTCTGTACCTTAACTAAAGAGCCAGTTAAAGCAGGAGAGGATGAGATTTTACTTAGGCCAGATAGTTATGTTTCTATTGCTGGAGTGATATAGACAATTATCTAGATGGAATATGGTGTTGCACACTGCAATTTGGTATGAAATTAAACCTCATATCTTGGCTTTGATCATGCCCTGATTTCTTGGTGCGGTTTGTATTCCTTAAGCACGGTGGCTGGTGTCACAGATGAAGTACTGATTTTTCTGAGGTTTTAAAGTATTACTTATGTGATACTAATTTCATCAGACTCTTCTGAGTTTTGTAGTCAGGGCATCATGGGCATAGTGTTTTGCATTTTGTTTTTATGGGTTTGGTATTTTGGGGCTTGGGAGGTTTTTTTGTTTTGTTACATTCTGGATCATAGTCTTTTGGATCCCCAAGCAAGATGAACCAGAAATACAGCTCTTGCTCTTCTGTTGAGTTTGCACAGGCTAATCTGAGACTTGAAGAGTCTGGAGTGTCCTGTCTGCAGATTTCCACAACGTGGGTACAGAAGTAGAGCTTCCCAAACTGTGGACAACCCCACCTATCAGTAGAAAGCTGAGCGGAGGAGGCTCTGGGATGCTGCGTGTCTGTCCTGTACTCGCCTGTACCGGCCCTCCCAGTGCTCGGTGTTGCGCTGCCTGTTTGGCACGTGTGGCTTCTTCAGGCAGCGCAGCGGAGCTCGAGCAGGCTCCCAAGTGGTGTTTGGTGCTGGATGTGAAGGCTGCTCCTTGCCTCTGAGGTGGTAAAGATGGCCCCAGTACAGCCCCTGCAGCCCGCCGCCGAGCAAAGCGGCTCTTGAACGCTGGGACTGGCGCTGGAACTGGCCTTCCAACACCCGCGCAGACGCTGCGGTCCTGAGGATGGGAGGGCTGGGGCTGAAGGGGCTCGTGGCCCCGTTTCTGCAGCGCACGGAGGGGAGCTGGGGGCTGGTGCCTCCTGCAGCGGATCCCTCTGGTCACTGCCAGGGTCCAGGCAGGCGCAGCCCCCTGGCGCACGGGCTGGGGGTGCAGAGTGGGTCAGGCAGAACTGCTGTTGGTGCTTGGCTTGTGCCTTCACGCTGCTCCAGGTGCTGGGGCGGGCCGGGGGGCTGTGCTGCAGCCTGGCCGCAGCCATGCAGGGGTGGCTGGGGAGCGGTGGGGGGTATCTTGGGAGGCTGCGAATAGCACGCGGAGATTGCGGTAAACCGCAGCCCCAGGCGTGCGGGCAGCTCTGGTTTGTGGGTGCTTCAGTCCCCTGTAGCTTTGCTCTGTGTCTGTCTGGGTGTTTCTAATGGCTTGTCCCCCCGCAGTCAAAGCTGCCTGCTGGTTTCCGCAGCTGTACGGCAGGTCCGAGATCCATCCGGACAGGAATGTTAGGTTGTGTATTTGCACTGTCCTCTCCCCCACCCAATAAAAGAAACAGCAGCAGAATTCAAACCCCCATTTTTCTTCCTTTTAGTTGTGCTTTCCGTACTCTCTTGTGTCGGTACTCACGCTTTGTGGGGTGGGGGGGTGTGAAGAGAGAGCAGGGGAAGCACAGTCGGTGAACACTCCTTTCTAACGTGTTGCTTGTGGGTGGCGTCAGGAAAATTACTGCTGGGTGATGTCACTCTTCATCCAAAGGCTTCGTTTGGACTTTCTTTTGGGTTTGGATCAGTCTCCAGCTGACTGGTGCCTCTCTGTGGGCCTGGCTTTTACTCCTGGGCAAAACTGCTCGGGGCTTTTTTCCAACCCCAGGAAAGCACATCTTGCTGACTTTAAACCCTTTTCAAATTTATTTATTTTGGCAATCCTGAATCTGAAAGGTTTGCTATTTTGCAGTTAGACTTCCTTAATGCTTTACATAATAAGAAAGACAGGTTTTATCAAAATAAAATGTTTTCTTAAGAAACCCCCTGGGAAGTTCAGTCAGCCCAGTGATGATGATGGTTTTTATGTTCCTGATAGAAAGCTGACTCATGGAAAGTAATGGTGTAATTCTTTGTCTAGGTTTAACATTGTCAGTCTTGAAGATGGGAAGTGAAATGTGAAAAAAGACTAAGAAGACATAATGGAGAAATACTTCCTGTTGTAACCATGATCAGGAGAGCTTAATTGTGATTTTCATTGCCTAATCTCACTTTGATAAGGCAGAAAATAGCTGAACCCCCTAGCATCAGGTGTTGAATCCGTCAGTCCTTCAGGTGTCAATATTCTAGCTCTTCAAACTAGGTGAATGGGAGGTGGTTAGTTAAAGGCGGTTCATTTAATGCTAGTTACAAAATAAGGAAGAAAAGAAATCCCTGCCACCTGATTTGGGTGCCCTGGATTTAGCCTGCAGCCGGGCAGCGCTGTTCTCGCGCAGCTGAAGAGCTCTGTTATATTCTCTTCTGACTTGGGTGCTTAGTCGGCACTGTTGGAATCTTTACCTCCTTGCCTTTCTCCTTCTCTGGAGTTTGTGATGAGGGTGCTGTGGGTGGTTCTGCCTGCCCTGCCATGAGTTGTAAATACGATATAGGAAGGAGCAGGGAGCGTCTTCTTGTTCCTACAGGTCACTGACAGTGCTGCATGGGGTGCGTTACTAGCCCACGTCTGGGCTGGGCCAGTGCAGCGTTCCTGTTTGATACCCCCACGGTACGAACGCGGAGAATCTCAGACAGGGGCCAGATTCACACACCGTGAAAACGGGGACTCTGAATAACTTGCTGGCTCCTGTCTTAGTGGTCGCAGCCATGGTCAAAGATCAGGTAGGCTACCAAGTGGGAATGCATTTTATCACCTGTAAGGCACAAATTTTTGTGCTAGCAAAGCAGTTGGCTCTGTTCATATTGTTGCTGCTCTGCACTTCCATTCTTTATGGGCTGTCAATCATTCTGGCAGCTTTTAGGAGCTGTAAGTGAGCATCCATTGTTAATTATTTTTTCATCAATTTCCAAGGAGGATGGCAAAGATACTAAGTTAATTGTGTGGTAGATTAGGGTGTGCTCTGAACCACACAGAGTGTTTCACTGCTGAAAACCTTTGGAACATTAGCTTTTATCCTCCTTTTTATAAAAAAAAAAATAAAAAAAGGAAGAAATTCAACTTCAATACAATTTAAAGGAAGCATTGTTTAAAAAAAAATAGCTACCAAGAGGAAACCAAGAAATTCCAAATGGTATTGCTCCAGTCTACTACGTGTACTATTGTAGTTCTGCTTTCATAATTTGGAAAACGTTTTAATTATTATCTCTTGAGAGGCATCATCTTAAATCTGCCCTCAACAATACTCACAGCCTCAAGTTGCACCAGGGGAGATTTAGGTTGAACATCAGGAAAACCTTCTTTACCAAAAGGGTGGTTAAGCACTGGAACAGGCTGCCCAGGGAGGTGGTGGGATCACTGTCCCTGGGGGTGTTTAAGATATGCATAATTTGGTGCTTGGGGACATGGTTTAGTGGTGGGCTTGGCAGTGCTGGTTGGACCTGGTGATCCTAAAGGTCTTTTTTAACTTAAATGATACCATGATTTATTTTGTGTGTGTGTGTGTGTATCAGTTAAGTTTTATCATTTTAACAGCCCATTGAAGCATGGGGCAGAGGTTCAGGCTGAGCAAGAAACACGGGAATAGAGAACTACATCAGGCTTTCTCTATTTGTAATAGATATCATTGGTGCAAGTTTGCAGCAGCTTTCATGAGCTGATGAATTTGAGGAGTGTTTACATGCCTGTTGATACGAATATTGTCTTGAAACTATTGTTTGTGTTGCAGTTTGTGCCTTCAGGTGAGGATTGGGAAATGAGCCTGCAGGCTTCACCCCTGTTCTCTCTTTATCTCTTCCATTGTGCTTCAGTATTAGAGTTACTGTTATGCTCAGAACAACATCCCGAATGAATGAGAGTGTATTGCCTTTCTGTACGGATTCAGGGTGAGCAGAGGGATAATTCTGCGACTGCAATGCAAGAGTCCTTCCTTTAGGCTTTCCTCATTGACCTTCAACAAGTTACGTGAGAACAAAAAGGCAGCATTATTTTCAGACTTAGTGGAGAGCATATTGAGGACTGGCAAGTGCTCAGGCTCTATGTAAGTGTGTGATGTGATATCTAGACTTTCTAGCTATATGGTGTTAGGAGTGCAATGCAAATAGAGAACTTAAGCACCACTTGAAAACTCGGGGAGTGAGTAGTAAATGGGAACAGCTTCAGACATTCTCACCTAAGAGTGTCATCTCGCAGTAGCTCTGCCTGTGAGCCCGTGTCCCTGCCCTCCTCGACATATCCAAGTCCTGCTATAACCGCAAAGGAATGCTGAAGTACTGGGGAAGAAAGGGTGAACAAGAAGATCTGTTAACAAAACCAGCTTATCCTGAAGCTTGCTAAATCCAGTGCCAGGCCAACAATAGAAGTCAGGGAAGTGGGGGAGGAAAACAGTAGTTTTGCTCCACAGGGAGCCAAGCCACAAAGTAAACGCTTGAGGGAGGCAGGTTTTTCTTGGGGAGTTGTAGTTGCTCCATGGAGAACTGCTATACTCTGTGACAGAGGTTCCTATTGGGAGAATGGACTCTGGTGGTGATCTGAAAAATGGGCAGGAGATTTGGAGAGTGGTAGGTAACACGCCTATCAGACATCAGGCTCTGAAGACCCATGAGTTGCAGGTTTAAACCAGGACTTAACATGTAACTATTTTGAGAGGCAAAGCAGATTTTTACTCTCCCATATACTCAGCCTGATTGCTTTGTCTTTCTCTGTCTGAAGGGCAAAAGCCATACCACTCACGTAACTGATGCTCCAGCCCAAATTCTAGAGTAGATCTCATGTGAGTAGGTCCATGATGAGGGGACTGGGTGACCTAGCTGAAAGGTTTTGACATGCTAGTTATATTATTGTATGCATTCAACTCTCTATGGACTTTCGAAATGAGGAGGATTGTTGAAACTTCTTTATAATATTGCTCTTTGTGTAGATTACTTTGTGCATTTGAAGTATTTCCTGCGTTCCTCT
Source organism: Falco punctatus (assembly GCF_963210335.1). Classification (NCBI taxonomy): domain Eukaryota; kingdom Metazoa; phylum Chordata; class Aves; order Falconiformes; family Falconidae; genus Falco; species Falco punctatus. The sequence continues at coordinate 104,981,720 of NC_137582.1, forward strand.
GGCTCATTCAAAGTTAGAACAAAGCTGTTTGTTGTTCTTGCTGTTTAAAACGACCGTTATTATAAATTGAGTACAACTATATCAGCAACATTTAGAAGCTTCTCTCTTACATCACAGCAAACAAGTGCTAATTAGTTTTTAAGGCTTACTATAACACAGCCAGGCTGCTAACAGCATCTCCAGATTCATCAGATGGGATCCAACTTCAGACACAAGGGTAGGGGATTAGGTGCAGGCTCAGTCTTAGGACGGGTGTGGTTTGATGTTTTTGGAGTATAGCCATGTATAAAGAGGATTTCTCTAGCTCTCCCTTGGATTTATGTAACCGAACAAAGATTTGGCCTTTAACAGCAGAAATGCCCTTGTGAGTGTATTGATTTTACTGAGGCCAGACAGGCTCAAGGAGAGAAGAGGACTTGTCCTTTATATCTGTTTTTCTGGGCAAAGATTCTAGCTATTGGTATGTGGTTGATAATCTGCTACCTCTGCTAATCTTCCAAGTATTGGCAAGGAAGACTGAAGAGTCTGAGAAGCTCTGAGGCTGGTACCATATCTGCACGTAATAAATCTGGAATACCCAATCTCACCATGGAAAATAATGAAATTGGATGATGCTTATTGTCCAGCGGCAACCTGGGCTTCTCGCATGCATCTTCCTGAAATAAATGCATGCGAGGAAAGACCATTGCAGTGATGAATTTGTGGTCTTGCAGCCCTAATGATACTGACAGCAGGATCTTTTCTGAAAATGTGTGGGTTTAGGTGGACTTTTTATGTGGGGAGTCTTAAACCCTGTTCTTCTACACCAGAACCTGGTCTGTTGTCTTTGGTTTACTGAATTGCATGTAGGCAAATTGTGCTGTTTACCAGCTTTCTGTGTTACACGGACCCTCTAGCCTGCCACTAGGTTTATGACCAGCTGGTGCATGCACATCCCAAAGGCCAGGTATACAGAGACTGATGCTGCTTTTCCTCTTTGCTACTAGCAAGGAACTCTTAAATCTGCTGTGCATTGCCACCCTACCCTACCCCTTTCTTGTACAATGCGGTTCCCGCTGCCCCAGGCGCTATCTCGAAGGCCTGTCTGATTGTTCTTGCTTTTACCAGCATTCCAGTAAATATTGTTTGAAGACAAGGTGTATATTACTGATGTGTCATTTTACAGCACACCGCACAGCTCTTTATTGCTGGGTGACACAAAGTCCAGGACCACGACCTTTGGAAAGCTCTCACTCTCCCCTAAGGAATTTCACAAGTAAATCACTGACTTGTCTTGCTTTAAACAGTGGGGAACAAGTGCCCTGTCTAGTGTTTGTTTTTTTTTTATATATATATATATATCATTCTATCCAGTGAAGTATCAGGTATCCTGATGGTGACTGTCACTTGGTCTGTGTGTCCCAAAAGTTAGATTCTGTTTAGAGTCTTGATACTGGAGGCTTCCATTTCCTTCAGGACTGACTTTGTGTGTTTGTCAAACTGTTTTAAGTTTGATTTGTGAAAATCATGATTCCTGCCAGCTACAAGATCCCCTTTCTGCCTTATGTACATTCTCTGCGATATCTGTGCTTTGCTGAAAATGCACCTTCTAAAGACAAGGTAAATAAGAATTTTGCGTCTCCAAAACAGAACTTATTTTCAAGAGCCATCATGCAGGAGCAAATTGAAAAAAATTAACTGGATGCTTGCTGGAAGGGAAGCTTCTGCCCCTTCTGGAGGCAAGACTGTTCTCTGGAGTCAGAATATCTAACTAGGTATAGCTCAAAGCAAATGCTAGTCCTACTCATGAGTGCTCTCTCTTGACTTGTTTCTAAGAATTCTCCTCTTGTTGAAAGAGCTAAATCAGTCTGAAAACAAGTTTTACAGCTAAATCCCAGGGAAGAGATGGCTGGAGATACCTGTTCTTGTTTACATTTGAACACTTTGTAACTGCGTCAGTTCTTGAATGAATTGTCTTTAACAATGATGGCTCAAAGAGATAAGTGCTTTCTTTATAACCCCTGACTTACAGGAGTAAACAAAAAGCTGGTTATGACCAGTATGGGAACAGGACCTGTCCTGTTGCAGCAAAATCGCATTCCAGCCAGACCTGCAGTTCTTGGGGCTAAGAACGATTTGCCTAAAAGGGCAGTTGGGTAGGCGCAGGGGGGTATGTGTTCGTTTGTTCATGCCCATCTGAGGAGCAAGGGTTCTGGTAAGCTGCTAGTGCTAATGGTGTTTACTTTAACTAAAAGGAAAGGATCTTTCATTGTATTCACGTTACATGAATACTACAGGAGGGCTGTGATGCTGAGTGCGTAAAAGCTGTGATGTGTGCAAGAAACCGATTCTAGTGATTGTGGTTTACACCACTTAGTATTTTTATTCGCGTATGGATCTTTGGTATCTCTAAAGCAAAAGCTGTAGGCTGATACCGATAACCAGTTCTGCCTCTAAATGTGTCTTGTAGTACGAACCTGTGTTTCTGTGGAAGGCAGGTGGTGGCCCGTGCCAGCAGGGTGTTGGGTACTGAGGACTTCATGCAGCATGTTTTTTCCTTAGGGTTCCGGTGCCCTTCATCAGGCTGTGGAAGAAAGCTAACTTCCATTTCCAGAGCAAGAGACTTTTTGTCCATGCAAGCCCTCTGGCTTAGACCCCAGCCATTTTGATTTCCAGTGTCTGTTTGGCAGAAGATGGATTGTGTGCTAACGCACTTTGCTGAGCACTCGGTCCTGTCCTCCTCCAGAGTCAGTAGGGTTAGGAGGGCTCCGGAGGGATACTGCCACTAGCTAGGTGGTGTTTCCTCCTAGAGCTCGTGCATCCTGCATCCCTGCAGCGGGAGATGGGGTGTATTATAGAGAAGCGGTTGCTCTTTATTTGATGTTTGCATGGCTGATGCTCCACCCCTTCACCATTGTTCTACCAGCACTTACCAGGGCTTCATTCAGCGCTGGTTCTGTGCTCCAGCCCGGTGTTGGAGGACTCTGCTTTTCCTGAGAGGTTCAGTGTCCTGTGATTGTATCTGTATTCAGGAAGAAAGGCAAGCCTGTTCAGTCGGACAAAGCTGGCATTGTGCTACATGCTCAAATAGAGGCTTGTCAAAGGCTTCATGCTCTAAACATCTCCTGGGCAGCGCTTGCTCCAAAACCCCAGGCAGCTGAGCGGAGTGAGTGCCACTTAGGTGAGGATTCTTTGTCTCCAGGGAAAGGAGGCGGCAGCCTCTAATCAGAGTTTAATGCACTCTGCTACCTGATGGAGTTGGTATCTAGTGTTTCTAAGGGCAGAGAGGAGGGGGTGGCAGGAAGCCGTGGCACAGCAGCAACAAAGGCAATGCAGGAATGCTGCCCCTGCTCCCAGCTGATAGAGGCTCCCCACAGAAACAGGCAGGAGCCTATTCATGCACGAAGTTGTAAAAGGTTTTCTCTATTCCTCTGAGCTTCCTGCCTGCGTGATTGCGCAAACTATCTTGATTTAAACTATCTCTTTGGTAAACTTCTGGGGATGTAGAGCTGCCTTGTAATTGGCATAGACCAGCTGTCAGAGGTTTTTCCTTTCAGAGAACAGCAAGCCAGCTTCACCAATAGTGCAAACTGTACGGCCTTAGTATGTCTTGCTACCACACTTTGGAGGATCAAATCAAATTGTCACTTTCCTTCTATGCTTATTTGTGCATGTTTGCACCGTGATGGTTGTTGGATGTGCAAAACTTTTTAGAAGCTTCTTCTGAAAGCTCAGGTTTCCATGTTTCTAAAAGGTTGTTTTTCTTTTCAACCAGTAGTAACTCTGTTCTGGTCAGCTGCACCGAAAACTTCTAATATTATTTTGAGGGGGATTTGAAAGAGTTTAGCATAATTCTGATGGCTGGGAAAGTTTTCATGCCAGGGTTAGTTCAGAAAGCTTTGGGGTGTCTGTCACCACCACTGAGTAAAACGGAGGTGCTACGCGTCATGTTCTGGACCACCCTTCCTTAAAAAGCTCCTTGTCAAAACTTTGACCAGCTCGGAAGGGAGGACCCGTTCTGAGCAGCGGATTCGCGGGATGGTCAGTGGTATGTGAGTGACACCTTGCGGTACACGCACGATCTCAAAACCTACGCTTCATCTTCCACACCAGGAGAGATGCTGAAGCAGCCCGCAGCTCTGCGATGAAGTGTGTGCGCACCAGCCTGATGTGTCTGTCACCAAATTTCATTGCCTGTCTGCTCCCTTGAGGCCAAAATAGAAGCAGCTGGTGGAGTTTTGCCAGTGCAGCGGTTGTTAAAACAAGAGATTCGTGTCTGTGGCTTTGGAATATGCTGGACGCCACTCCAGAGCGGATTCTTTGCACGTTGTAGCACCTCGCAGCAGTGGAATGGCAAGACAGAAAGTATGAAACGTGAAAAAGAATCCAGTCTTTCTGAGTAGTGGTCTCCAGATTACATTTTTATAGTAGATCAGGAATCCCTTCAGCACAACTATTTGACATTTGAATTGGCTTTTGAATAATTTTTAATATGCACACCATGGAGATAAAATAATGGTGGTTGCTTTACTTTTCATTACAGATTATTTTGTCATTCTACAATACAATTTCAGTAAGAAAATTTATTTCTGATTAAGTGAGAGTGGTAAATAGAATCTTACTATCTGTCATGATGGTAGGTAAAGGGCTCTGTGTTGAATGAGGAGAGAAAAAGCCCTAATGTTGCATTTAATTTTAGTTTGCAACCTGTCGAAAATATTCTACTTCATGAGGAATTCTCAATTGGAAAATATAACAAAGGGAACAAGTGGAGAGATAATATTTGAAAATCTAATTCAAAGCATATGCTGCCCTCAGATAACAGAGCAAGAGCTAATCTGGTTCTACAGGTAAATATCCTTGCAGGAGATTCAGAGCTGAACAGTGATTAAGATGAACGGAGCGTGTAATTTCATGAATTATCCAGATTCCCACTTCACATTCAGCAGGGAGAGTACTTAATCTAATTCCAAAAGGGAGACAAATGTCTGAACTGCTCTCTGATGGAACCTTCATTATCTCCAGTGTAGATTTTTAGAACAAATTTTAATTCTCAGAAACACTGTTGGCTTGAAGGCTTCTACATTTCAGGCAGAGCCCCGAAAGTGTGGTTGATAGCAGTGTAAGCATAGCCCAGGTGAATGTGGGGTTTGGTTTAGTTTTCAGTCTGTGTTCTCCTGTGATGTGAATATCTACTGCACCGTGACTAAAGGTCAGTTAACACAGTAAATATAAGTTACTGAAGAGTTGCTAGAACTGAATTTTTATTCAGCAGAGAACGGAAATGTAAGCAAATCAGTGTATGTGATGCAAAAAGCATCAAATTTAAACTGCAAGAAAATAAGCACATTTGGAAGAAAAAAAATCTTTCCTGAGTGAGCTTTTCTGTGGAAAACAGGATTATTTTTTTTTTCTAACCAAAAGGTGAGTAGATTTGGATCTAAGCAGCATGAATTCTGTATTGTCCTGACACTGCACCGCTGCAGAGGGATGTGTGCAATGGGGTGATGATGGCAACGGGAACTTGTTAATTGAGATGTGGCTAATCAGTGGTTACTGTACTTCTTCTGCCTGGTTATTGGGACAGCCTAGGCAACCTAGAGCATGGATGTTCCATCCGAAGGGATCCAGTGCTCTCAAGTACAGGACAGCTGTCAGCGTTGCAGATCCCAGGTGCTGACAAGCACGCAGAGTTGCCTGCTGCTCGCTGCCCAGATTAGATGGCTGCTGCCTGCTCAGCACCAAAACGAAGCAGAAACCTTCCAGTAAAGGTTTAGGATCCGGTCCGTGTGTGTGTGATATGAACCGAGCACTCCGGTCCCACATGCTGCGGTCCCTGGACACCCAAAACTGGTGTAACTGGAAGGGGTGCCCTTTTCCTCAGTGGGGGTGGTTTCAGGATGGGGGAGGCTTTGCGACATTCTGACCTGGGAGACTTGGCCACGATACTCTTGACACGCTGGTAGCGGGCTGTAGGGAATGGCCCGTGTTACTGCTCGGCTGCCCCAGCAGCACTCTGCTATTGCCTTCTTATTATGACCCTTTTTTTTCGAGAACACAACCCCCCTGTAAAAGCATCATCTGTGGTGAGAGGCAGCCTGCTGAACTACTGGTGCTCTAAACTTAGAAGAAATTGCACGAGCCTTTGGTAAAAGGTTAGCCAAGCACTTGCTATTCACGAGCTGACTACCGTGAAGGAAAAAACCATAAAATCAGTCATCTACATATTGTAGCTCTTCCCTCATGCTGCTGTCTTTAGAATTAGTTCTCTGTTACAGGGGCTGTGATAATTGCACTTTTATAAGGGAGTAAATGTTTAATATCACTGTTTAATAGTGCATGTTAGGCTGATAAAACCCACTTTAAGAGCCTGAGTGCCCCTGCTGCTGCTTCACTTCTGTTTACCACTGATGAACACGGAGGGGATTGTGCAGCAGCTTGGCCAGTGGATTTTGCCATGGTGTCTCCACGGATTTACTGGATGTGCCACAGGGCACACTGAGGATGGGAGAACCTGGCTGGGAAAGCCGCTTCAAGCTTTATCTGTGGACCCTTACCCTGACGGTGAATCCATGCTGATGCTTTCCTGTTTGTGTAGTACCTTATTGGTGGGAATTTTGCAGAATATGAAATAGCTACTATATGTGGACTCTCACAATGAATAATTAAATGATTAAGTGCAGGTGGAAGTATAAGGACACCCCTCTACTGCATGTGCATTTATGCACAGCAGGGCCAATACTTGTTGGTCTGCCTTAAAACAAGAAATCTGTTTGGGAGCTGGTCTTGTCCCGAATTTGGCAGCTAATTAATCTTTCTTAGAAAGTGAGTGCAGCTGCACCTTGAAAGCCGAAACACAGAGCAGATAGGAAAGTCTTACAGAGCTGCTCCACAGTTGACAGGACCGTGTCTTGGGGACAGTTTGGCAGAGCGTGGTGGTTTGATACTTGGAGGATTCAGTAACACAGAAAACACTTCAGGTAGCAGCCTGAGGGTAAAAGCTTGGGGAAGGCATCTCGCTGAATCTGTGCCCAAGCAGAATCTATTGCAGCTGGGGCTTTTTTTTTTTTTTTCCCCTGACGGAGCTGGGGAACCCCTCTGGAGCACAAGGGCACCTCAGGGGCTGCTCAGCCCGGGAGCGGGGACCTTGGCAGGCTGCGGCAGCGAGGGTGCAGCTGCTGGCTGCTGCACTGCACCGGGGTGGGCACTGCCAACCTCTTCAGACTTAAGGGTAGTGAGTACAAGTGCCTTTTCACAATCAACTTGATATTGTTTTATTCTTCTCCCACCCCCCAGCCCTGTCTTTGGGAAGACAGTCTCTTGGGCAGCAGACCCCATCTATCTTAAGACTGGAGGAAGAGGATTGTGAACTTTTCAAAAGTGTTTTCCAGTCGTTGTACCAAAATACACTTTATAGGTGTGCTGCCCTGTTGCGGTTGCAATGCTGGGACTGGTATGCTATTATTTACAATAGAGTGTCAGCACTTATTGGGCAGGGAAGCCTTTGGTAACTTGTTGTTATAAAGCAATGTTGCTCCTTTGAATTCTGTTTCCACTTGCAGGAAGTATCAAAACTGATTTAGGGAAGAAATGGAGTTACAACCTTAACTAGCTGGGGGACTTTCTCATAAAGTATTTTTCATTTTAGTCCTATGTAATGTATAAAGTTGCTCAGAAAAAAAAAAAAAAGGAAAATACAGTACCATTCATTTCAGAGCTATAAAACATGCTTCCACAAATCTCATTTCACATCTGTTTCCTTAACCCCATGGACGCCATTCTTTAACTCTTTAAGTAATTCTCGTGCTGAAGAGGATAGCAGTTAGAGTTGAATGATAATGAAAAAGCTGATGTGGAAGCAGGGGTTCCCTAGAAGTCAGACTAATGAACAGGTGAGGTGATTAACATCTCTCCCCACGTAAACTCCAGTGATCTGTCAGGAGGCTGTAATAATGTAGGGCTTGTAGTTCAGAGAGTGGTTCAATTAGGCAGTATACAGTACAATTAACTGCCTGCAATTAGAATGAGCGCCTTAATTACTATGTTTACATTTTGTAACCTCTCAGCTCTGATCAGACAAAGCCTTCTCTGCATATAAAGCTGGGCATAAACATTTTGCTTTTCACTCCTGTTTCCCTACCATATGCTAATTTAAAGATCTAAGATTGAGTTTTGGCAAATGATTATCTAGCTCAAATAACATAATGTAAAGCAACAAAAGCAGCAAAGTTCTGACAGTTGTTTTGGTCTGCCTTTTGCCTTTATACTTAATAGATATGGATGTTTGCTAATCACTTCACATTCATAACTATTTCTCCCAATTGCAAGCATACATAAAATGGATTTTAAAGCCTCTTAAAAGATATTTTGCCTGCAGTTGCTTTTCCCTAAGCACTTTGGTTGAACAGGGATCTTTGTCTACTGTTGCAGGCAGCAGAATATTTCCCCCCCCCCTATCACAAGTGGCTGCCATCTAAGGCTTGTTTCTAAGGTGTTTCAGAAGTTAACAACACAATATTCTCAACTCCTTTGTGGTGTCAGATTTGACTTTTGAAAATCCAGAACTTCCATGCTATGTAAGTTTGGCTAATTGGCTTGATCTACAACTTCAAGACCAGTTTCCAGGTATGGCCATCCAAACATGTATCATCTAATGCGAGATGCTGAGATATTTATACATCCACTGAATGGACCAGAGAGCCCTATGTTGCTATATTGTAAAATGAATTGCTAACTTGCGTCAGCAAGTATTAATAACATCAAAGCTGCAGAGGCTGTCCCTGGGCAGGTGTTTAGCAACCGTGCCATCTTCTACCAGAACAACCAGGAAGCAAAACATCCTGCAAAATTTGTGGAAGAGCAGGGAGTGAAAAATGGGCCTCCGGGCAGGTATTCCCTCTTCTCATTTATGGAGCACCACCATTCTCCTCTTGGTCCAAGAACTGCACCATCATGGATGGTTTTGGCCACAGAAGTGCCTTTCACTTAAACAAGTTCACCTATGCTTTTTTTCTTTCAAAAAGTAACATCTTTAAAAGTGACCGTGATAAGAGAAGGCATTCTTCCTGCCCTTTGTAAGCCTATGAAGTTAAGGGGTTTGTTGGGCACGTACTGGGAAGAAAGGGAAAGTTAGCCTTTGGCCACCAGTCCATGTGAATATGCTGAAACACTAAGCTAACGTACCAGGTTCATTTATGTTCATTTATCTTCATAAGAAGAACAAAGCTTAATCTTTTAGCTTTTGTATCTACTCAGCCCATCTCACTTTCAAGGAAAGGGGATTCTTTGCTACTTCTAGTTATTTGTTTGCTATCTTCAGCTCTTTCACATGAGCTAACTGCTTTTGGAAAGCAACAGTTGTTTAAACTTGCATGATTTAGTTCCACTTTGCGTTGACAAGGACCCCTGTGCAAGTCTTTCCTGGTTCGCTCTACCACTCTGTGTTACATGGTAGAATATGCTCAAAAAATGTTGTAGTGCCGTGACTGTTGCCACTGCGAGAAGCGGGAAGTCAATAACTACAAATCACTAAGAGTTATTGTCTGTGCTTTGCCCTGGACAACAGATGTGCAAACAAGTGGTTCAGACCCGGTGGGGGAAAGGCAGGCGCTGAGCCCAGCTCTCCTCCTGTCCGCCTGGTGTCAATGGCACTGCCAGCTGGCATGCACCGGCACATCGCCTAGAGATGGTCTTTTGTTTGTTCAGAGCTTCTGCTCCAATATCAAAGCACTAAAAGCTCAAGGATATTTATGTCTAGGCTTATTTGAAGGCCTGTTTCTGCTGTGGTTCTTTTAAAATGTATTTTTAAATATTGTTTCTCTGTGTTCTTTATTGTAAAAACTCCGCTGGCAGCAGTGGTCTCTGTTGCAGTTGTTTTATCCTCAGCTGATAAACAGGAGTATGTGAGAGGCTGATAGGCAGCATGTACAGCAGAAGTTCTGTGATATCTCAAGATTTTGGGAAAGTGAGGAAGAGCAGCGTGTGTAAAATGTGTCTCATGGTCAGTGTATTAGGAAACAAAAGCTGGTACTGTTCCCATTGAAGCGGAACTGGTGATGTCGTGTGTCACCTGCCATACTGCACCTAGCTTCGTACTTCTTGCATGTATCTTGTCATATTACCAAGCTTCCACCAAAAGCAAGACAAAAAACAGTTTCACTAAGACCCATTATCTTACTCAGTTGCTTGAACCTCGTCCTCCTGCCAGCTCTGCTCACTGCTGGGGTCTGTACTGAGGCCCAGAAATTCTAAATCTGAGGGGAACGTAATGGTCAGCTGCTCTGGTCTCTTTTGATAACAGCCCCTAACCCTGGGATAAGTCTTCTTAGAAGACACCTAGCCTTTATTCTAAAGATTTCACGTGGGGAAATCACCTATGTTCTTAGGTAAATGGCTCCCATCCTTTAATTTTCCTTGTGATGCAGTGCTTTTTACATTTGCAGACCACTTCCAAATTAAAGCAAGATGAAGAATGATCTGTTTATTGATGTCTTTTGTGTCCCACCCTAGTGCCCTTGGCAATAGGACCTACTGCCAGGCAAATATTTACTTTACAAATTGGGTTAAACAGGATGGAGAGACTCAAGTATTTTGTGCTCTAATTGGAGTAAATTATCAGATTATGTGAGTAAATCTATGTGGGAGCGATGATTTATCTGTTTGCCTTATCTTAATGCATGCTCAGAAATAGGAAGGCAATAAGGGTGGTTTGTGAAGGGAGAGAAAAGGCTGAAGAGGCAGAAGTCAGAGGACAGAGGGATGAAAGTGAAGCAGCTTATAAGTGAATATCCCAAACCTCGAGGATTTAACTCAGTATTCTGCTGGTGTTAGAGGCTGCTCAGAGGCTGCAGGCTTGCATACTTCAGGGTAGGTAGAGTCGAATGCTTTAGGTCAGTGTTGCCCCCGCAGTGTACAAGACTCTGTATTCTGAAATAGCTGATATTCTCTCTTTGTGTCACGCCCTTTTTAAGGGTATTTCAGGTTTGGCAAGTTGAATGACATAGTCAAAGAATTCTGAAAATACAGAAAATACAGCTCCTCTACTGTAATAGCATCACGGACAGCAGAAAATGCTTTATCTTACTTATGCTGTTCTTTTCTTTGGTGACGTTATCTATTTTAAAGGTATTCTTATTTCACTGACTATTAATGAGCCTTGAGAGGGAATGCAGAAATAGAAACTTGGTAGAGACATGTTTGCATATGCAAGTTGATTCCATGAGCTGTGTTTTATTATTCGACTCGCTAGTAGTGGACTAGTGAGCTCTGCGGTAGCACATATTCTTGCTGCTTTGCTAGTAATAGGCATTTTTTTTAAATGTTGGGCAAACACATTGTGAGTGTGAGACTATGCAATAGAATTAGAAGAACAAGTGTATTCTTATTACTTTCCTTATTGGATAAATATCTCTTACTGCAGCAGATGTCTGTTTTTATCCTTACAGTTGCACGGTAGCAGTCTTTTGGGCTTCAAATGTGACAGGCTTCATGCTGGATGTATGCCTAACTGTGACTCAAACTGCTGATGGAGAGAAGGAATGGAGTTAGACAAGGTGGAACAACAAGTGCTATAACTAATCAGTGACACGACTACGTGCAGGACTGATTAGTGTCTGTATTTGCTCTTTTCCTAGTGAAAGCTGGCAGATGAAGGAAGTCCTTGTGAGCATTTCTGAAGTACCTTTATTCAAGAAAAGTAAACCACTACAGCACTTTTACATTTTATGTGGGCTGTGCAACTTCAGTGTCAGCTTGCCTTGGTTTCCCTAAACACCCTAAGTAGTATATGAGCCATTTATCCTTGGGCAGATACAGAGGTTCCCTCTTCAGGTACTTTTCTTGCTGGACAGGTATTTACATGCATAGCTGTCAATAACTCTGGGGGTTAAATAGACATATACAACAATGCCCATTTATTCTGTAAGAAATATAGCACGCTGACTGAAAAGGAATGGTCTCTGCAGCATGCAGAGCATGGGTTTGGTTCGCTTTATTTTAATTGGGTCTCCCAGGGAAATGCATGAGAGTCGTGAGCTGTTTTTTCTCTTCCTTGCTCCTCCCTCCCCCCATCAATCTTGGGGAACTTTTTTGCAGTTAATTGCTAATATTTTTGTTATGTATGTGGAATATCACAAGGCTGCTGGCATAAGCTGACATAGGGCCACTGACTGCTGTATTTAATTTCACTGAATGCTTACAATGATTCCTTATGTAGTTCTAGGCAGAACTAGGGTAAGTGTAGTGGTGTCACTTTGCAATGCAGCGGTGCCTTGCTTGGAAAGCTACAAGCTTTTCATAGTTTGCAACATGGCAAAGTATCTTTGGCATACCTTGGTGGCTGCAGGCTCTGTGGATTTCAGGTCTGTCTTTGGTGAGACTCAGGAATCGGAAGTTGTAATGCACCCAGAATTGTCAGTACCTCTGCTAGCGAACCTAACATGCAGCTGAAAAGGGAAAAAGCCACAGCAGGCTAGCAATTAAAATGGACATGGCTATAAAAGGAGGTCACCAATTTGCTGAAGCGGACAGAAGCGCGTTGGATGTATCTTTCCGAGGAGCTGGCTGTTCTCCCCTTAGTTCGGTACGAGGACAGAGCTCGGGATTCGCTGATCAGGACCTTCCCTACCAGAGACCGCTGCTCACGGTTCTGCCGCTACCTTAAACACCCGGGCTTTCTGCTGTGCAAAGGCTTGTGTGTCCTCCTCCTCCTGCTGCACCTCGGCTCAGTGTCCCCCCGCAGCCCGGCGCTCCCTCCCCGCACCCCCGCGCCGGGGCAGCCGCAGTTCCGAGCGGGGCGAGCCCGCGGGGCGGCGGCCGCTGGGGGGCGCCAGAGCGCCAGGCGGGGCCGGGCGGGGGGGCAGCCCGTGTCCCGGGGGTGCCCCGGTCCCTGTGCCCGACTGTGTCTTCAGCGTCAGGAAACTTGGTGGTGGGTGGCGAACACAAACAGGTAGCAATTTAGAAAAAACAAACAAACAAAAAATCGTCTTAGCAATTCAAACGAAGCCATTCTCCTTCTGCAAGGGTGGGGTTTCTCCAAAGAGGTTAATTTTTTGGCTTGCAGCGTGCGCTGTTGTCGGAGTAAGAAACAACGGACCCACCTGGGCTGCAGCCAAGAGTCCCTTCTCTTGGTGGTGTCACACCCGCCCCTCGGTGTTGTTCGGCCCCGTCTGCGTCCCCGACGGCGGTGACCCCAGCACTAGCCCCAGCACTGACCCCAGCACTAGCCCGCTCGCCGTCTGCTGCTGGCCTTTGGCTGGGGCCTCGCTCCTGCTGCCACCTCCTCCAAAGGCGACAGGACACTAAACGCAGGCAGCAATGGTGCCGTTTCTGTACTGTGTTCGTGCGCTCCTGAAAAAATACAAGTGCTACTTAAGGGCACTCCTGTAGGAGAAAAAATAAAACTTAGGCTCTGATTAAACTTTGAACTTGAAATAGATATGGATGGGAGGAGCATGGTGAGCTTTTCATCCTCATGGGAGCTTTTGAATATTTCAGGATCATAAAACAAGTGGACTTTTTGAACGCAGAAGTTTTGTTGTAACCAAACTTTTCATATAATCATCACCAGCAGGTTAATCCTCCCCTCTCAACACACACCTCCTCCTGCAAGCTGTTCATTTGCACCGGTTGCCTCTTTGCTAATAAGCTTTGAAAAGCAAGTTCGTTAATGTGCTGACTGCCAGACTGTGCTTTAATGAGCCTTTCTCAATGCCTCCTATCTTATCTTGAGCTTGATAAGTACAAAACGTTCCTGTGACATTGCTATAAATCACATTTTATTGATGCATCTCAATATGAAATGCCTACTGCAGTTTGATGGTGTCTGTTTGCCTTGGAAGGGATAGTGTTGTACAAATACAGGTCTGAGGTTTTCTTGTGACATGGGGATTGCTGGGGAAAGATTTTTTTTTTTTCTTTTGAGGTACATGGGAGGCTTTTGCCTGCATTTGAAAAACGAGGATGTTGCCAGTTGCCTTCCACATCAATCAGTTCTTGAATTGTGCAAGGTTATTATTGTTAATTCTGAGCACTAATTTTACCTGAAATTAGGGTTGGGGTTTCTTCCCCTTCCCCTTCCCCTTCCCCTTCCCCTTCCCCTTCCCCTTCCCCTTCCCCTTCCCCTTCCCCTTCCCCTTCCCCTTCCCCTTCCCCTTCCCCTTCCCCTTCCCCTTCCCCTTCCCCTTCCCCTTCCCCTTCCCCTTCCCCTTCCCCTTCCCCTTCCCCTTCCCCTTCCCCTTCCCCTTCCCCTTCCCCTTCCCCCAGAACTAGGTGCAAATACTGGGTTGTCTTTGCTGCATACAACAGGTAGGCTGCCTGTGATTCGGTCTGCCGAAGACCTGAGCTGATGGTTAAATTAGGTACTTCTGTTCTGCTTTGTTGGCACATGAATGCACATAAGATGGAGTAATTGAGAAGGCACGTGTAATAAATAAACTATCTGGTGCAAGCTGTACAAACATAGTGGTGATATGAATTATGCTCAACATGAGGAACCTACAGACAAAGGTAATCCATGCTGGACCTGTTCGTTTCCCACAGCGATCTTGGGCAGCTTTGACTGCTCTAGTGGCTTACTGCATCAGTGTGCAGGAGAACATGGTGGCTGAGTATCATTGGGAGCCAAACCAGTCTGGCTGCACCTTCTACTCTGCTCCGGATAGAAAGGTGGAAAATTACTTTTACAAATGTTACTTAGCTGCTTTTTCCAGAGTGAAGATTCCCTATCTGCTGGTGCTGCACAAAGTAGCCCTGCTCTGGGACATACGTATCAGGAAAGTTAAGCTCCTGTAATTAATCCTGTAAGCATGATTTTAAATACCTCCATGCCTTCTGTATCCAGAAAAGAAACACAAGTTGTTTGTCCTTCATCACCTGTGTGGGTGGGGAAGTGAGCTGTGGCTTTGAACTCACTGTGATGGATGTTGCTTAGTGATAGTTTCCAATTGCTATGGGCAGCATCTGTTTAAGAAACACCTGTGTGCGTGTTACTGAGTTGTCCAGAGATGGGCGTGATTAGGTTTACATTCAGCAGCGTCAGTCACGGATGTTTTGCAGGTTTTTTGTTTCAGTGCTTTCAGCTAATGTACATTGTTATTCATGCTGCTGTTTGTCTACCTGAAAAACAGGCCAGCCGGTCCTTCAGCCCTTCCCCATCAGCCCTTTTTTTTCAGTTGATGCAAATTTTAATGGCTATCAGGAAGTTGAATTTGGGGAAGTTTATTGTCTTCAGATTTCAACGGTAAATCTCTGCAGTTTTCATTGAGCCTAACTGTGCACATTTGTCTGTACTTGCATATGAGAGTGTCTTTTTGAAGTCACACTTCAATAATAATACAAAATAACTTTTAAAGTGTATGAAAACTGTCTATAGGCTCAAATGTTGATGCTTCTGCTAGTGCTGTAGTTGAGATGGAAATTGCTTATTTCTCTAAACTCTTTATTTGTGCTTTCATCAAATCCTACTTCTATGTGTTATTTATCTGTAACTGCAGTGCTGAGCGCTTTGAAAATAATGGTTCCAATCTTTTCCTGGGCTGGATGGAGTCTTCGGAAGCATTTGAGACTCACATTATGCCACCTCTTGCCTTTACTGTAAGCCATTTTGTTGCTCATTAGACAGACTAAGTCCGTACCCGAGTTTAGAAGCAAGCTCGTTCCCCCGCTTCGGCAAACACAAGAGCTGTAAGTCACATTGTTATCTGCCACGTATCTGATGATCCATGTGTTCTGAACAATTCCCTTTCCATCATCCACCTGGAAGGTTCCACATTTTTTTTTTATCCAGGTTCTTGCTTTTATGCTTTTGACACAGTTAAACAACGCAGCCCATCAGTTCTGTATTATAACTACATGCATACCTGTTTATACATCCTAGACAAGTGTTTGCTCAACTGTGTTGTGCAATAAATGTGTGTGACAGTAGGTATACAGAAACATTCTTTTGAGTTAAGAGCACTGACAATTTGTTTTAAGAGGATGCTTCCCTCTTCTCTGAAATATATCTGGCTGTGCTATATTTCCAGCTCACTAATGAGGACGGACACTTCAACTTCCCGAATTACACATTCTCTATGTTAACTACAGAAAGCAAGATGGGAACAAACCAGGATATTTTGTTTGCTTCTTCCTGACCAACTCCAAGGCTTTATTCAACTGATTTTTCTGGTCTAACAACATGTAATCAACAGAGAATAGCAGTTTTAAATGTCTCTTTTAATGAAGCTTTAATTGCGCAGGTGCTCAGCAACTATATTACTAACTCCAGAGCTTTCAGTGTGGAAAAGGGCAGCTGCTGTACGGAAGAAAAGCGATCAAACCTGGGTATAACAATGACGTACGCAATAATAACATGGTGCCTTGTGAAAGCGCGGAGATATTTGCAATGGGGCTCAGTTGGCATTGCCAGGTTTGTGGTTTAGTATGTCTGCATGTGCTTCTGCCTGCAGGAAAGGAGGCGGTTTCTGCATGGGGCTTTGTTGTGAGAATAGATGTTTCTTACCAGACGGACGGCAGAATGTACTTGAGGCCAAAAATCGGGGTGGTGGGACAGATTGGTAAAGCCTTGACCGAAGTGTGCTGTTCTGTCCTGCTCTCTGTGGGCCTTGGGCTGGGTTGTGACTGTTTGCTGAGGACTTCACCACCCTGGAAAGAGAAAGACATCATTTGGAAACATAACCTACGAGTGGAATGAGCATGGGCCTGGGATTCAGGGGCTTCTTGGTTTTGTCTTACTGAATGGTGCAGTTCGCGATAACTCTCAATTTCCTGGCCCATGTTGCCGGATGGAAGAGCTCTTGAATAATTCACATTACACAAAGGTATTTGAACATCAGTCCGTTTGAAAATCTGATCTTTTAAATGTCTGGGTACAGTTCAAGAGATGAGGTTTATTCCCAGCTCACCCACTTGTTTGATATGTAACTTCTTTGCAGGGCTGAGGTGACTTGTTCCTTTGTTTCTTGGCCTAGATTTTTGCATATTTGTTTTGTGCCTTAAGGTAGACTGCCCTAGTTGGTGTTGGTAGTGTGCCTAGCACAGCGGGGCCTGAATTTCAGCTGGCCCTCTACAGAGATGACATAATACAAATAACAATACAGTTGATTAGAATTGCTAACTGCTGTTGTTTTAGCAGTTCTGATCGGATTAGGTTTTACTAGCCACAAATATCTCAAAAAAAGAAAAGAAAAAAAAAAGGAAAAAAAAATGAACCAAGAAATGACCTAATGTACAGTTCCTGAAAGATGCAGTCTCTCAGCTTTGCGTTACCTCTTCAGTTTTCCCAGAAAAGTTCATCATCTTTGTGCTAACCTCTTCCCCTTGCTCCCTTCACCCCAGGGCAGCAGCTGGAAGGGATGTTGCCTGTGTTTTCCCCCCCTTCACAATTAGAGTTCTCTTCCCATTAAATAAATAAATAAAACCTAATCAAGCAGACAGAGTGTACGAGACCCTGTTTTTCCTCCCAGAGCTGAAGTTAAAAATTATTCAATGTAAAATTCCTGGCCTGTGAAACAGAGGCTCTGTACTGTACCAGGCAAAGATTTTCACCAGCATTCTCTTGCTTAGCCAAGGCTGAGATAACAGACACTGTAAAGCACTTGGTGGAATAAATCTACGGTTCCGAGATTCCATCGGGGTGTTCATCTTCCACCTTGTTTTTCCTTTGCTTAATAAGGTATTGCGTGAACTTAGAGTTGATATTTGACTTGACTTTTTTGCTTAATATGAACAACGCCAAATGAGGCTACATGTTGTTGTTTTGGTGTTGTTTTTTTCTTCACATTTAAATGACAGGAACGACTGGAGAGAGCAAGTAAGTGGTTAGACTTTACCTTCTTTTAATTAAGAATTTTCTTGAGGGACAGTTTTAATTGTGCTCTGCAATATTTTGATGCGGTTTTGAAAGTGGTTTAGGAACAAAAGGGTAAAAATTACTGAATTTTGAGACACTCAAGTCAAATGAAATAAGGCTGAATGGTAACAGTTCTCTGGTGTAAGGCGACTTCTTGAGACAGTGATTAGTAGCAAGCTGCTGACCTGTGTATTAAAAAGAGCTACCTGCAAATTGTTTCCTGGCTTTCCGATAATTTCTGAAAACACTCAGCCACTGATACCGTTGCTTGAGAGGCAGGAGGGAAATCACCATTGAAAGAAAAAGACAAAACATTTACTTTCTAACTTCTTTTTTCAACAACAGAGCTCTGTAGTGATTTATATTGTTTGTAACCATATCTTGGGTATCTACGTGGGGATGTGAACTTCCATTGTTGGCTTATTACTGTAATCATCAGTCACCTGTGAGAGCCATTTCCGATTCGGAGGGATCCTGGATTTCTTGTACAAGTGTTAGCAGCAGCGTCAGGAGATTTACATTGCTGTCTAGGTTTTTTTGGAAGTAGGATGCAGTGAATCTTTCAGCAAAGGAGTCCGAATACAAAATCTGTGCTCTTTCTGATAAGTGGATAGCTAAAAAAAAAACCCCTGTGGCTGGGTAGAGGGGGACAGTTCTTAACCAGATGTAACATGCATGCAAAGGTTAAGCTGTAGGAGTATTTCCAGCTTACTGTCTGAAAATGAGTGAGGTACTAGCAACTAGGTGCTATTTTATGGGGAACTTTACATGTCTGTGAATGCCCAACATCGATAGGGAAGGGAAATTATTTTTACTAAAAAAAAAAAAAAGGTACTGAAACCCTAGCAAAACTAGCTACTGTAAATTGCAAATTCAGGTTAATACTGTAGCAGAATGCAGGACACAGATGTGAGTTTGGGCTTGAAATACAATCATCGAGAAGAACATAGCAACAATAATTTGCAGCCCCTGCTGACATGGTGACAAGAGTTCAGGGCAACTTGAAAACACAAATTAAGCCCTAAGGTCACTTCAGCTTGCCCTTGAGAACACTATAGGAATATTTATTTCAGTGGGAAATTTTCAGAAGACTGAGTGTCTGTCCTTTCCTTTTGGGAACCTGTGCATACCTGTAAAAATTTTCTGGGCTTTATAAGTTCCAGTGATAAGCACCCTTCTTATTAGTGCCTTTTCTCTACAGTCTGGCAGGGAAAGTTGTGCACAACAGCTTCGTGCTGTTCCACATCCGGGTACAGATACCATGGAGGCAAATCCCAATGTCAAAGGAGCCAGGATTTTTTAAGGAAGTGTTTGCTTCTTGCTGATGCTTGCATGCGATTATTTTGAAAATGACAACATATAAAAATGATGTGCTGGACTTGCAGGACCTCCTTTATTTCCATTCTTTCTTTCCTATGTGCTCTTCTGCTTGTGGGTCTCTTTGTGTTATTTCTAGGCAGGCGGTGCCACAACCTGCCCTGAGGTGTCCTGACCTTTCTTTTTAGTGCTGTGGCCTTCAGTTGAACTGAGGTGGTAATGGAGTAACATCAGCGATTCTGTCATTGGGGAGCTTTGCTTGAATATACCGGGCCAGATCCAGTTGCAGGGGATAAATTAACTTCACTTTGGACTACTGAAGTTTTCAACTCTTTAGATAAAATCACCCCCCTGGACTCAAGACTATATGTAATATAGATATATGCTATATGTAATAAAAATTATAAAAAAGCCCTATAGATCCAAAGACCACAAAGGGCAACAGAAAAGCCTGACCCACTTCCCTGGAATTTGGATCAGGAGTTTGACGAGGATCTGCTATCTCTTTTCCAACAGAAAAATGTTTTGTTTTGGTTTTGGTTTGGCTCAAATGAAAAGGAAAATTATTGCTAATGGTTTATATGACAGTGAGAGGTAAAATGAGTCAGGTTTCTTGGAAAAATAGTGGTGGCTTCCTCCCTTGGTTAACAATCCAGGAGAGTTAACGATAACAACAAAAGGAGCTCTTTCTAAGTTTAAAGGCAACAGAAATGGTTCTTGGGCCCGTGAAGACCAGCATCTGGGATCACAGCACAGGCAGCAAACCTGGAGTCAAGGGCAGGACCTTCTGATCCTCAGCTACTAGCTGGAGTAAAATCTGTAGGTCAGAAGTGACTCCTGGTGCAACCACCACCAGCTATTGCTGTTGGCACGCCGAGGAGCCACGGGGGAGACCTGATATCCTATAAAACATCTTAAACTATGTCTTGCGCTGCGGTGGCAGGGTATAGAAACAGGTTGCTGCTGCTTGTCCTTCAGGGGTTAAAGAAACTGCGTGAGGAAGCTGCCTTAAAAACCCAGTCTTGTGCGTCAGACATCCCTCCAGGTGTCCTCTGGGGTGTAGCTGGTGTCTGTGCAGGAGGCACACCGAGATCCTTCCTCCCCAGCAAAACTGACACCTTTCTGCTTGGAAAGTTTGCAACCTATAAAGTTTTTCACCTTTTGGTATTTATTATTAAACTTTGGCTGCAGGGCTGCTTCTTAGTGCAGAGGTTTGCCTCTTTGTACCTAAAGCAGGTTGAATATTTGTAACAACTTCTTGGCCAATGCAAATTGGTGTAGTTATGTGATGTGCACTCAGCTGAGCAGTTCACGGGCCTGAGCTGGAGAGATTTAGAAACCTGAGAACGCTCTTGTCCTTCTGTGCACAAATGTCAATTTGTGTATTGCATAGACCCTCTGCTTTTAATTACCTCTTGGAGCTACCCATTAAAACCTCAACCAGAAGTTTCTGCCTTCCCATGGAAAAACATTACTATGCATTCCCTCTTATGCCTAGGTCATATTTTAATCCCTTCTTTCAGGAAACATCCCCCAGCAGGAAGAACCAAGGCTTTGGAACACATGAATCACAGTTGCAAAGAGCATTTGGGGTATTTTAAGCTGATGATGGTCTCTTCCAAGGAACAGGAGTGGCACATGCCCTATGAAAAGAAAAAAAGATTAGAATATATGTAGTGAGAGATAACAGTGTGAAACTTGCCATAAAGTTAATCTAATTATAAAACAAAGTAACTAGAAATCAAATTAGAAGTGGGTGCCCAGACAGAGAAGCTTTAGAAGTTCCACTATGAAACAGTTTTACCAACTCAGAAATGCCTATTTTGTGAAGTATTGCAACAGCACAGAAAATAACTCCAACCTGCACCAAAGTAATTAAAACCAAAATAGTCTTTGGTTTTACAAGCTCAAGTAATATAATGAAGAAAAAACGTGTAAGGACATTTTTGCTTCTCAGATGTAGTTAGATATTATAGGATGGAGTTCTCCATTACTCATAAAATGCACATCCTTCCCTGTCCATGAGCACCTGTCTGTCAACGTGTTACTTTTGGGTCTGTCATCGTGTCAGATCTACTCAGGTGAGTATGTTACATACATGTTACCTGTTTCTTCAGAATCTCATCAGCCTGTCAGAGTAATTTCCAACTCAGAAGGCTAGCAAACAAGGGTTCGTCTTTTTATAAAGATGCTCCGTTCTTGAGAGTTAAGAAGCATTGCAAACGACAAGAATGGTAGAAGTTGTAGTACTAAGGGGCAACTTGGAGCTTATGTAGAGGCTTCCCATTGATGTAAGACCTGGAATACAGCAATATTTAAATAACAGGTACAGTGTACATTTTCTCTGTTTCACAAACCGGGCGGTATGAAACTAAGTGTGCACGTAGGAATGTGTCTGGAAGGAACAGATTGCATGGGCTGCCAGTTGGGCATAACCTCCTTTTTTCCAGGAAGTGTAGGTGGCATCAGGGGGTTGAAGTTCTCCATTTTGTATCTGTTGATCTGGACTTCAAGCAGCCGGAGTGTGGTGCTGTATTAATGGAACTGTTCATTACAGTAAGGCACTCCTGGTTTTCAAGTTATGTAGGTGGAGGGATGCTTTGATTTCATGCTGGTCATGTAAATCTGGGCCTGCTGGAGGAGAAGCAGAATTAGGGAGAAGGGATTGACAATGGTAACCACCGATCTGAACCTCTGGTGATTCATGCCAGGGATGTGCAATTCAGAGCATTAGCTCACATGATTTCTTCTTCCTGACTGTATAGATCTGCACTCTCAGTCTGAGGTTACTGGATTCAGGTCGCTCTTGCGTTATCCTGGTGGGACTAGCCCTTTTGATAGATTGCGGTGACTCACGCGAACCTTACAGTGTTTGCATGTAGGTAACTGGGCAAATAAATGTTCTAAAGGCATCTTTCCCCTACCTTAGTGCCTGTTTCCAGATTTGGACCTAGTAGCAGGACCGAGTTAGTCAAAGATTGCATCATATAATTAATCCTTCTCTATCTTCTACCTTTGGGACTGCTTTTTAATGCAGCCTTTGCTGAAAGGACAGAAACCTCGTTAATGAAAATACACCATAGGTTTGTTTCAAGGTCTAATGGTGTTGAATAGCCCCCAAACAATTGCTTTGCCTCCTGTCAGGGTGCTTTGAACCAGATATGCTTGTTCTGCATGTTAGTAAGGAACATAAATTCAGGAAAACAAGATAGTTGATGCACTTTACTGATTCCCTGCAGCCCATGGTGGAGGTAGGGGTTCTCTCTGAAATGTCTGTTCTGATCAGCATACAGAGAATCAGGCTTGGCTTAAGTCTCTGGGTAGAGTGTGTAAATTTTTATTTTTATAGCTGAAACAGGGGGGAAAAAAGCATTTTCCATTTCTTCTTGTTTCTGCTTAGTCCCCCTATGGGGAGAGGTGCTATAGGCTTTGGGGAAAGAACTGTGGGTGTGGGAGGCTGTATCCTTCACTTTGATCAGCTTCTGCAGCTCTCTGCCCAGCTGCCAGGCGGTTAAACACTGATGGTGAGAACTGGCCCAGCGGTCCTGGGCATTTTCAAGCTTTCAAACTTTTTGTTCTCTTGCTCCAGTGTCTTTTTTTTCCAACTTCAATTTTCAACAGATTTCAACACCAAATCGATTTGTCTGAAACAAAAGGGTTTGGGCTTTTAAGAAAATAGGCCTTTAACCTTCTGAAGGTGCTGAACATTTGCTGAACTTAGTAGCAGAATAAAGCATGTGCTGCAGAACTCCCAGGAAGGCAACAAAGCTGAACAAACTCCCAGAGGTTTCCCCTCTGGAGTTCTCCATTGAGCTGTTCCCTGGAGAAGAAGAGGAGGGAGGAGGGAGTGTCTGACAGGATGGTGGGTTTTTTGGTCTGATTTCATGGTGTGTGTTTGCAGTGCTAATAGGAATTTCTACCCTGATTCTCACTTAAAACAACAGTTATATCGGGGGGCTGAGAACCCTAGACTATGTTAACTGTTAGGTGGAGTGCTCGTGTTCAGAATAGAGATCAAGAGCCCGTGTGCAACCTATCTGTCATGAAGATGTGGGCAGGATATATAAAGAAGTACATGAGGGAAATTTATTCAGGCTTTCAAGAATCCTTAGCTAAAAGACTTCCTGGAATGAGAACAGAAGTATCTACTCAGTCCCTCCCAATTAAATGATATTTCAGTGGACCTGAAGTTTACTGCCAATTGTACGTAGAAGTAAAGCGAATGAAGGTTTCATGGTGTTCCTTATCTTTTTCTCCAATCTCTACTACCAGGATACACACTTGAAATCTTTCCCCTTGTGGAGTTTCAGGCAATTCTTAGTTTTCTTTAAAGATTAGCAATGAAGACAGCATAGTGTTTAACCTTCTTGCCCTGATTAGGATGGAATGTTAATTAATACTTATTCACTACTTAATGTCAAGTGCTGTTGAATGTGCAAAAGAGCAATGCAGCTCAAAAATTATTATAATGAGGTTCATCAGATGGAACCTTTGATTTTACTACCGTTATAATTCCCTAGATTTCTGTTAATATTCTAACTCATTAGATACATATTTGATTTTTCCAAGCAATTGCTTTGCTTTGAATATATGTGCTAATGATCTTTCTTAGTAGTTTAAGCTTTCGGATGAGTTAATGGGGTCACACTTACTCACTCACTGGCCACCTACTTCAGCTCTTGTAGCGCTGTTCACACAAAGGATGCTGTAGTCAGTATCAAGTTGAACGTTTGGATCAATTAGCTAAGAAATGTAACTGCCAGTTTTCCACTTAGCTACAGGTCTGCCAGTGTATCACCATCATGGTTAGCATTACTTCTGCGGTCCTTAACTCTCACCTGCAGATACAGCTGTCTGCCTCGGTTCTTGCATTAAACATATCTGCTCAGCTTTTTCCCCCATGTCTTAATTGGGCTCTGTGGAAGGACTGTGTTCCTAGACTAAAGCGGTTCTGCTTTCTTCTGCTGAACTTCAAGCACCTCTCTGAACCTGCGGTATATACCTTACTCACGTTTATCGTGTGCTAGTCCTTGGTCTCTCCTTGGCTGACACAGTCATCTTGGCAAAAGGCTGACTGCCTCTGCATGGGAAAGTAGGTTTAGAATTGCAGTATAGAAATGAGACAACAAATCCCACATATCCCATGTAAAGGGCCAAACCTTTGGTGATAGTGGTTTGGGAAAGGTAGCGAGACGTTTGAACGTGAACCTCCAATAAAGCAACACTGGCCCTTGGTCCCTTGTTATTTATCCAGTACAGCAAACCCTATACCATTAGGACAGTAAATCCAGTCAGTGGAGAGATGACCAGTGGATATCATCGGTAATTGTAGGATAAACACATCAATAAGGATGAAATAGCAAAGCGAGGGGTTAATGTGCTGTAGGTCAATTATTTTTTTTTCCAGTTCAACCCAAACTGCCAGTGGATCCAGTTCCAAAGCTTGGTTAAGTTCCTGCACAACCCCTGATTAAACAGGAAAAACCTGTGAACTGTTGGCTTTGAATCCTGGTCTGAGGACAGGGTGCACTTGAGTAACATGCATGCTTCAGTGTTTCATTTAAATTTCTAAAGCTTCAGAGGAAAGGGGAAAAATCTAGGTCTTTAAATAAGAGGGGGGAAAGATCTAATCTGTTTACACCCTGCATTCCTTACATTCCTTTGATAGTTTGCTACTGTAAAAGCCTTCAGTCCCACCTACA
Organism: Falco punctatus; assembly: GCF_963210335.1. Taxonomy (NCBI): domain Eukaryota; kingdom Metazoa; phylum Chordata; class Aves; order Falconiformes; family Falconidae; genus Falco; species Falco punctatus. Next base: position 105,006,566 of record NC_137582.1, read on the forward strand.
GCATGAGTTTAATGGAGCTACAGAAAAGCTAAATCCTTTTGTAGAGGCAGATACGACATGCTGTATCTAGATGTCCTGTCTTATTTAGACACCAGTGCATCTAAATTGTGTTTGTGATTATTTAGTGCTCTGAGCAATCTTGATTTTCCTTCAGAGGAGGAGATGGGCACGTACCCACCTTAATTCAAAAAGGCTCCTTTCCCTGGTGAGAACTTAAAAGTGTCCTGGTGTGGGAATGCCCTTTTTGGAATATGAAGCTCAGGTTTTTGGGGTTTGATTATTTTTTTTTCCTCCTGTTTGAACGTGATGACTCAAACTTGGTGCAAATCCAAGGCAAAAAAAAAAAAAAAAAAAAAAAGGTGCAGGCACCTACAGCTGGTTAACTCCTGAGTTGCTGAGATCATGAAGTAGTCTGAAACTGCTTCCCACAGTGTGGGCTGCACCACTCTCGCTTCCCAGCTTCCCAGCCCTTCTCAGGTACTGTAGTCTGGGCACTCTCCTGCCTAAGACACTGAAGGACCAGATGGGAGCCGAAGCTTTCTTCTCTTCTGCTGCTTTGGTTATTAAATGGTCCCCTTCACTGCAGTTTATCATAGTGGTGGGGTTAACAGCACCTGGCTTACTGAAGTTTACTTTCCCATGTGCACTTTTGTAGAACGGAGCTAGATGTTTGGTTATTTTTGTTCATGTAACACTGTTGTGTCAGGCCACTGGAATCAGCCGGCAGTGGTATGCCAGTAGGACTTGGATCAGAACCCATGAAATGTGAGCCTGGAGTGATTATTTTTGCCATGTTTAAACCGTGATAAACTTGTAAAGATTGAAGCAGAATATTTGGAAATTGTTTTGGTGCGGGGGGAAGGGGCAGCTGAGCCTACGTCTGGTCTGTAGCCGGGACTTACAGCCTGAGCACAGCTCCAAAGGCTTGGATCAAGAAGCCACTAGAGCCTTTGGGGAGGGGGAGAACGGGATTTAAAGACTGGGCTCTAGCTGTTGCTAATGAACTTTTAAAATACATGATCTCCACTTGCAGTGAATTTCACTTCTGCTCCACTTGAAGCATAGCCAAAAGATAGGTGTACAAAAAAACCCACCAAGCCACTAAAGTCCCTACCACCCTACCTAACAGCACCTCTTTCATAAGACTAGCCTGGATACTAAACACTTGGCTGTTGTGTGTATGTAATCGCTTTGGAAGGAATTGCTGCTAGAACTGAGTAAACAGCACCTGGAATGCTCAGAAACAGTACAGTACATCTGAGTAAGGCAAACCTCACCGAAGGGCTTGAGTGAAGGGAACGCTCTATGCTTTGGTCCAGTTTGGGTAGCAATGTTGTATTCAACCTGGCGGTGTGGATGTTGATGCACTGAGCTTCAGTTCTGCAGAAGGTGGAATTAGCTTCTTCACCTGTCGGAACAGAGGCTCTTCTTCAGGTGGTTGGAGGGGAAGGGAACCCAAAAACCTTAGCAGCAGTGCCATAAATGCAAAGGTAAACATCTCCAGGGGGTGTAATATAGCCACAGCTTTTAAGTTCTACAATATTAAATTCCTTGCTTTAAAGATCGATAGTACATTTTGTCTATCTTTATACTCACAGGTGCAAAGAGATTAACTTTTACTTTCAATGAAAGGACATAAATCTCACACATTCTACTTGTCTTCCTGTGAATATCTTTCTCTAGCTTTGCTTTGAGAAGTCACTGAAGAAATCAGTGGCTCTAATAATTAACATTGGAAATAAGGGTACACTTTGCATAACTAAACATTAATATCCTGTCAGGTGTCTCTGAAACAAAGGCAGTATGTGGAAGAAATGGGAGCAGAGTATCAACAGCTCCCATCAGAACTAATCTAAGTTCAGTGATCAGCATTTCATAACCAAAAAGTGATTTGAATAGCGTAGCCTTGAATCACAGCTTCCTTCTATGATTTACGGTAGGTCTGATTTTATTTGCAAATGAAGGCAATAGCACAGCAATATTTGTTTTAATATTAAAATATTTTCTGGAAAATACTCTGAATATAATGGAACAAATCCTCAAGGTGTTTAAAAAAAATCCATTGAAATCAAACAAAAAGAAAAACCCTCCTGAATTCTGCACAGCTCAATCTTCTTTTATCATTTGTGGGTCATGCTCATTTCTTCCTGTTACCTGCCTTTGCCTTTCCCTGTTCCTCCCACTATCCCCCTTAAAAAACAAAAAGTACACAGTCTTTCGTGGTTTGAGATAGAGACACTTGTTCCTTTTGCACAAATCCTCGCGGGAATTTCAGCCAGGCCCCAGAGTTTTTTTCAGTCCTACCAGAACAGGGGAAGGACCGCTGAGCTGTGACCTGTTGCAACAGCTTCTTATTTTCTGCTTCAGAATGAAACTGTGTGTATTGCTTTGAACTATTAATATAAGCTGAAGAATCTGCCTCTGCCTCTATAAAAATACGTTTTCCCTCTCAACAGTCAGAATTAGGAAAAGACCTCATTACTTTGAAGGGCTGCAGAGTTCTGCACAATTAAGGATGCGGAACTGATGTGCTAAGTCCTGCTTGCTGGGGTGTGTTGAGATGCAGCAGATGGAAGACCAGCAGCCCTTCCCTGGGGGTCAGCGTTCCCACCCGGGCTGGAAAGTGGGATGGTAGGGGTGGTCACAGCAACAGAGCTGCTTTTGGAAGCTCTTGAGCAACCTGTATCGCGGTTGGGTCAGGACTTACCAGGCTAGCTAGGAAAAGAAGTATTTAAAACAAACCAACCAACCAACCTTTGCAGCACCACTAGTTCAAGAAGTGCTTAGGAAGAGTCTTATCCCCTGCTGATGGAGAGCCGTGCTGCTTTATACCAGACAGGAGCCTTTGGCTGCAGGCAGAGCAGGGAACTCATGTGCTTGCAGCTGGCAGGTGAGGGGGCTCTGGCAGTGATGCAGATTTGTTTTTCCTGTTCCGCATTTATACCCTAAGCTTTGGTTTTACTTGGTTTGCGTGTTTGTGCTGCAGCATTGGACCCACTCAAGTGCCTTCGGCTTTGGCAGGGCTTTGGTACAGGGCCCCCCATTAGGGGAGCCGCCATGAAGTGCTGGTGAGAGGTCTGGGGCTCGGGGGGCTGGTGGGTGCTGCACAGCCCAGGGCTGCTGCGTTTCTCTAGCTCAGCCGTGCCTGGCACATCACGCTCAGCCCCGCCAATATGAGGGGAGAGCACCATGCCTGGCGTTAGGGGCACAGCAAGGGCTGCGGAGATAAGCTGCAAGTTAATGAGTTACAGAGGCACTAAGAGGTGACGTAACCAGCTACAGGAGGCTTATGCTAGCTAAATGAATTACTTCAGAAATTTATTTATTAGTCAACCTGAGTAAAAAGATGCTTCCCAGAACGCTTCATACTCTCAAACATCTCCAATTCCCTGTAGGGTGTTTTTTTTGTATTTTGTATTTTTTCTTTTTTTTTTTTTTTTTGAGGCTGTGATCTACAATTTTTCACAGGTGATTCACAACATTGTCACCTGATACCTCCTCCTCTGACTGAGGGTTGGCTGTTAACCGCCCATCCCACCTATCTGCCAGTCTAAGATTAGGCTTGTGCCTTTTCCACCCTCTGTATAATGCTGTTATAGAGGATGCAAGAATAAATAGATGTGGCAGACAATTTACCAGCACAGTATTAGATGCGTCACCAGTTGCAGGCCTGGACTGGGCAAGGGCAATTTTCATTAGCCTGCTTCGATGTGGAAATGGTGTAGAAAAAAGCATCCTCCATCACTAGCACAGCCAGGCTTCCTGGTACCATGGCTGAACACAGGGCATGTTCCTCCTGTGTCTCCTATATATCCCGTGCACATTTGCATGGCCAGTAGATGCAAGTTTTTTATACTCCCTACTTCTCACTGACTGCAAAAATGTATAAGCAGGACTAGAGCAGCAAACTGCCATGGCATCAAGGCCTGCTGGGCATTCCCCTTTCTGTAATGTACTGCTTCCACTGTGTGACAACATCTGATCTGATACAGTGATGTAAAAAAAGGATTATTTCCAGTATGAGCACTTGGACTTGTCTAAAGGCTTGTTCCGCACAGCAAATTGGATAATGTACAAAAAAATCCAGTCCTCAAATACTAACTTTTTTACAGCATTCTTCTTGTTTCATCATTTGCATCCCTTGGCTTCCATTTGTAATTTGTTTTCCTGCTTCTGTTTCCCCAAAGGAACCTCATCTCAAAGGAATGAAATGTTTTGAGCCAGTGCCTGGAGGCCCTGTGTTAATTTGTTTTATGGCCCTTTTCTCCAAGCTCATCCCTCCTATTTTTTGCAAGCAGAAATTCCTTTTTCATCTAGAGTAACTGTTTGAATCAGCAACTTGAAAACATCACCATCAATCAAATTCATGTTCAGTCTAATTTTCAAGCGTCCAAGTGATTTAGTGAGTTCTATTTGTAGAAGTGATCAAAGCCCATATGCCAGATTTGAAGGCATTTCAGAGTTTACATCCATTGATTTGCAGGGGAGTTCAGTTCCTAAACACATGCCGTAATGATTTCATGCTTAAGGGCTGACATGCTCTAAGGTATGTAGCTTTCCAGCACCTACTGAAATCATGGATGCTATGAAAAGATGATCTCAGTGTTCCAAGATGCATTTTTCAATATTATGGACTAAATTCAGTAACTGAGACTTTTTTAAGGTCCCGAGATCTACAGTTAAAATACATAAATGTTAGTGCAGGCAGGAATTTCACATCTCTTTCTCTGCCTTCCATCTCTTCTACCTGGTCACTGCCCCCACAGCTTTCCTTGCTTAGGAAGGATTCAGATCTTGGGGTACATGGAGGAATACTATCCTGTAAGCTCTTATTTCAGACACTGACTTGGATGGCTTTGTCTTTTCTGCTTGACTGACGCATGTGGACTCCAGCAATCCAAGTCAACCTCTGGCCTCAAATACTTCCAAAAAACATGCTGCATAAAATGATTACATTTGTCTAGGATCTCCTTACAAAACAGCATTATGTGACTTATTGATAATAATTTTTTGTGCTGTGTGAGCATCCTGCAATAGTTGTTGTACTTCTCCTTGGTCGCTGCCTGGCTTGGGCTCAGCATGCAGCTCCGCTCAGGTGCTGTTCAGCTGCTTCTCAGTATTACCCAAGGCTTGGGAAAGGTAGTCTTGGACATGTGGGCTTTTTGTAAGTGGCTCTGGTGGCTGGGTACCCAACCTCAATTCAAACCACCTTCTTAATGCTAGGCCAAAGCCCCTCGTACAGGCAAAGTAGGCAAGTGCCTGCCATGGGCTGCAAGGGGTAGCAGTGGAGCGGTGGGTCCTACTCGCCTACGCCAGCTCTGCCACAGCCCTGGAGAGTTAGACTGGCAGCAGCTGCTCCAGAGCCATCAAGGCGTCAAATGCTCCAGGAGGAAGAAGGGAGGGAGTGGGTGTAGGAGGAGGCTGACTTCCTAGGAGTGGAGACTTCCCATCAACTCCCCTTGCCTGGGAGTGGGAGAGCAGCAGCCGCTTCTCCAGTTCCAGCTGCTTCCCCTTCGCTCCGTGCCCTCCCTCGGAAGGGGAGCTCCTCTCCTTCCCTTTCGCCTACTTTTCTGGGAAGGCTTGAGTTAGCTCAGCCACAGGACAGCGGACAGTCCCAGCCTAGCCTTGCTTTTAACAAACATCCATCTACTCTGCTACTTCTCCAGAGCAAAACAAACAGCATCACCTATATATATAGGCAGGCATTGGCCAAATAGCCTTGGGGCCCCAGCAGGAAAAACAACCAGCCTTTACCAAAACTGCTGACCCGGGTGTTTTGGCTACTGTCATATCAAGTTTGAGTATTTGATCCATTAAAAAACAAGGAGAGTGAATTCAACCACAGCAAGGCATAATCAGTCCTGCTCTGAATGTTTAATAGAATGTAGCACTCTCCTGCAGCTCTGACCTGTAGCTTAGCTCGTCTGTCACTTCCAGGTTTTATTTTGTTCTCATCAATAAACTACAGGTTAGAAGGAGGGTAGTTTTGAACCTATCATAACTTTTCTGTCTGATATAGGTAAGTTTTTAGCCCTTTCAGCAGCAGAAAAATGGAGCATAAATTGGTAAAAAAGTTAATTTTAACTTTTTCTTAAGGAATTAAAGTAGTATAAGATACCATGTCATTGGGACAACAGATTAAAAACTGGATTTCTTTCAAGGCAACATACACAAGCTTTTTCACTGGATATGCAATTTTAAGTGTCAGATGGATTAGAAAAGTGAGAATACTTTTTTTCGCCAAAAAATATACTGATAAACTGACTTATTGGACCAATTTCTCTATTTCGTGAAAATTATCAGCAATTGGTTAAAAAGAAAAAGAGCAGAATGAATTATGTGTTATTGACCCTACTTCCTCCCTGTCCTGGTTTTGTTTCTTTTAAGAAGACAGGGAATCAGGCAAAGCAGGGAAAGAGAAATCTACGTGTTTCATGATGTTTTAATAATCTTGCAGCACGACGCTTAAGGAGAGGATTGCTTTACAAATAAAACATACTAATCCCCGTGCATTGCAAAGGGAACAGCCCGAAAAAGATACAGTCCCCTTGGTGACCACATTTACAGCTTCTATTGCAATGGGGATTCTGCATGCTACGCAACGTCAAACCGTGTGGGGTACTTCACAGCAACATGCTGTAGGCAGCAAAAGGAGCGTGGGATGGTAAGTGGCGAGATGGCTTGGTGTTAGCTCTTGGCAAATTAATTCATCAGCAGCATTATTACTCGTTTATATGTTGCCATCAGCTAACAGTAAAATACAGCAAACAAAATGTGCCTACCAAGTGCTAGATTCTTTGCTTGAAAGGGTCAAGTCCACTGGTGCAATGAGTTATTACAAAACAACAGAATGATGCAGGAAAATGATGAGAAAGCCATGGAATGTATGATGAAAAGGAGGACCTTGGGAGGTCACCTAGTCCATTCCTCTGCCTCGGGTAGGGTGAACTCTGAAAACCATCCCTAGCAGACCGTTGTTGATGCCACTGGTGTCTTTCACTGACAAGTATTTTGCATTTTCAGAACAAGCGAGCTTCCCTGTTTTCTGAGGAATGCACAAAGGAATACTTGTACATCATCTACGAGGCCATTTCAGGTGTCTTGGAGGTGAGCTGAAAACACAGTGCTGCTGGAGTTCACCTGACTGGAGAACTGACGAGTCTGTTGAGGTGATCAAGCGGGGCAGGCTTCAGCTGTCTTGAGCAATATCATTGCCCTCTGTCCCAGCCTGAAGTTAGATTGGTGGGAGCTAGAGGAAGAAACACTGGAGTGATGCTGGAGGAAAAAGTTTTGGCTTGCGTATGAGGAGGGAGAAGAATAGGAACAGGGGACATATACATAAATGTTTTGTAGATGTTTTGGGATTTTGATGGTAATGCATGCCTCCAAGATTTTTTTTCTCTAGCAACTATTAAGGGAGTAGCTTTTGTAAAGGGAGTTGTTTCGTCATCCAGACTGAAATCTTTTGCCTTTGGTACAGTGGAGGAATGTTTGTAAACACCGAAAATGCTTACAGTGCTGAAAATCATGAAATGATTTGAGCAAAATTGCCAGAATCTGATTTTGTCCAGCTGGGTGGCAAATATTTGCTTTTTCTCATACTCTCCTTTTTTTTTTTTTTGCAGTTAGTTTCATTATAGTGATCCTCCTCTTTTTTAAATGCAACTAGGTGCCTCTTAACTTTCAATTTTAAAATATCTGCATTCAATTAGCTCAATAGTTCCTGTCATTAGGAGACAGATTTCTAAAAGAACTAAGATGGGAGGAGTAGCAGCACAGAGCTTGTCTTGTCTAATGAACCAAGCTAAGCAAGGCCATGCCAAGGTTATCTAGGTATGGTTGTATTTGATAATGACTCATTCAGAGAGCTTCCTGGCTGGCCAATACCCTTTCCCATTAACTGCTCTGGTGGGAAGCATGATTCAGTGTGCTCAGTGACATGCTTGCTGCTCTGCTGGGAACAGTGTTCTGGTGCCCTTTCTGTAGAAAGGGGCTACCTTGGAGGGTGCCAAGAGAGAAAAAGACATGCTCTAACTAGCTGTCTTTTCATGAGTGAGGTACCTTTTTAAACAGAGATTGTTTTGTTCAAACTTGGAAAGCAAACCAGGAAATTCAGAGTTAAGGACAGTACCTTCTGATCTGAACCTGATGAATATCCGAATATCCGTTGGATCACACCAAAACGTTAGCATTCCCGGCAGGTTCCGTGAAAACATACTCTCCTTATGCTGCTAGCACAGTGTGGACCTGTGTCTCACGTGGTCAGCTACACAATCCTGACTGGTCAAGAGCAAGGAAGGGGATGTTTTTTCTCATCACACTTCCCTTGATTCACGTTGTACCTGAGCAGTCTGTCTGGATTTGCATGGGGCACATCTCAACTCAGAAGCTCAAATCTTGTCTCTGTGTGCTTGACAGCGTGTAATTTAAGGGCAAAACCTGGCCTTTTGTCCAAAGGAGTCACTTCAGGGAAGCTGCAATTCATCTCCACCTCCCCATCCCTAAAACAGGAAGAATGTTAATTTCCTTCATTAAACGGTTTAAGTTCTACCAATGACAGTGAGAGAGGTAGATGTTTCAGTAGCTGATAACAGTTATCCCATCACAGTACACAAGCAACTCTTTGAAAGCATAAAGTTGTAATCATATCTTGCTGCAGGAAAAATAGCAGTTTTAAGGCAACCCTTTTCCATCTCAATAACACTTCAGTGATGTTTTAAAGACATAAGGCTTGGGCTCCTCAGACATCATCAAATTAATATTTTTTCCAGAAAATGTTCTAGAAATATGTAGCATCAGATGAGATTTTTTTCAGAAACTGGACTGAAATGTCCCTGAGTCTATTGGCCCCAACTGTTGGCTTCAGCAAATCAAATGAAACCTTTTCAGAAGTTACAGACGCTAAATACTGGCTTTAACTGTGTTGTTTTAATCAGCAAAACCTAGACACAAACCTTTTCCCTTCAGAGTTATTTGTTTATGGCTTTTCTCCCTTATATTTTTTCTGTTTGGTTTTGTCCCAGATTTTTCTGGGTTTGATCCCCCCACCCAAGACCAGATGCTTAAAAGTTTGCTATAAGCATAGTTCTGTGGAATTTTCTCATGCCATCTGCTTTATTAACTTGGCAAGTTAATGAAAAATCAGATAAAACCAGGCTTTGTGTATAAGTGTTAGCTTGGTGTATAAACTGATTGGTGCTACCCGACATACTTATTTTTTTTCCTGGCTAGAGAATTTCTAGGGTTTCAGAACTGCTGCAGTATTAATAGTGATTAGTTTTGGAGCTAATTGTTATCCTTGTTTATGTGCCTGCTCAAATCTAATTAAGGCAGAAGAGAAAATGCACTCAAAAGATACACTTGTATTCTGGGAAATATGATAATGCTTATAAGAAATGACCAAAACTGTTACCTTAAATACTCTGTATTTGTGAACAGATCTTTCGTTATGTGTAGAAACAAAAAGTTACCTTGAATAGTGAAAGTAATGGAATAGTTTGTTTAATTGATACTTGCACAGGCTGAACTCTAAGCAAAGAGTAAAAGCCTACAGGCCATGCCATACTAGCTTCAACCAAAGACTGATGTTTGCACATGCTCGCTCTCTGACAGTGGTTTGGGTGTAATGTGCGAAAGAAATGGCTGTAAACAAAAAAGGTCTTGACTTAAGTCCATTGCAAGCAAGGGCAGGACTGACCGTAAATATCTGGGAGCAGTTTTGGTGAGTGGTTCACAAGAAAGAGAACATTCATTAAATCAATCCCTTCCCCTTTTCTCCTTTAGGAAATTGTAGTCTAAACGTTTGTGTTTAGAGGGTTTTGCATCTCTGTGTTCCGGCTTAGTCCCTGTGAAATCTCTCCGAAACTTGATGGAGAGGTTTCAAGCAGTGCTCAGTATCTTAATGTTTGCTATCAGTTGACTTTGATTGCTCTTAGTCTAAAAGCTTTTCAGGATGGAAATGCCCAGTGCACTACTTTAATACTGCTATAAGGATACTAAGAACGAGTTAAGACAACAGGTCTAGCTTCTTCTCAAATCTTAGATGCTGATGGGGTACTGTAGCTTCCACCCCTCCACCAAATAGCAAAGCTGATCCCATGCAGTTGGATGCCTGCTGCAGCACACTGTCAAGAAAATAAGATGCTACGTTGAAGACCCTGTCTTCTCAAGTAGCTCTCCTAAGAAAAGCACACCTGTGCAGGCATATCCTAGTCTGGAATAAGTAGCAGCATATGGAATGTTGTTTACACCTCAATTGGTGAGACACAAAACAAAATGATGTTGGAAGTAGTAATTATTTGATATGTGAAAAAAGAATCCATTATAACTGCCTAGTTCAGTTCTGCCATGTTATTGAACTGTGTGGCTAATGTGTAGAATGTCCTGTTTCAACGTGCTGGCATCATCTGGGCTTATTCTGCTGCCTTCTTTTTCCCTACAGAGTTTTTTAAAATGTATTTATTTTTATACAAGTGTTGATGATTTAAGTAACACAATATTTAACTCTTCTATCGGCAAAACCTGCTATGATGTATGTGTGGTGGAGGCTGTGAATTTAATGGTCTCCCCATCTGTTTGTTTTAAAAGGGAAAAAAAAAAAAAAAGATCAAACCCCATCTCACAGCTGATGTAAGGCTCAGCCTTTCTCCCCTCCTCCTCTCCCTCCCCAGTAATCACATTATTCACTGGGATGGAAAAAAGTTGGTGTTAATTTCCTCCATTCCCACACCTTGCAACCCAGCACAAGTTACTGCCATTTCTTGTCCTTCAGAGACCAATTATTGTGGGTGAAGTCAGACACAGAAGCAGCGTTGCTAGGAGTGGGAAATGGGGACTGGGGCTTTATGCAACTTCTTGAGACTGGCAAGATGCAAAACCCTGGGTTGACCCTTTGTAAGCCTTGTAGAATTGTTGGTGTGAACCTTTTCAGGAGTTTCACCGACTCCTCTTCCACATGAGCATAGAAGACTCTGCTCTGTTGCTTCTCCAAGACCCAGGTTTGTTTTCCCGTGAACTCTTGTGTATGTGCAGTAGGAGCGTGCAGCCCAGACCGTCAGGGAGGGCACCCATCTCATGCTGGGCCACGAGCCAGGATGCTTGGACCCAAACAGACAGGCACCCACCATAGAAGTCATGGAGCTGAGAGCCTGTTATGGATGCGAAAGAATACCACAGGACCTAGCAAATCCACAAGAATAAAGTATGGAAGACCTTACTGTTACACAAATCCTCCATAGCATCCCTCTTCAAGCTGTATCAGAACCTGCAGGGCAAGCGCCGTCTCAGGGTCCCATCCAGACGTCACCCCTCACACTCCTCAGTGCATCTATACGGCATCATATACGTGAGACTTGAGTCAGGCAGTTTCCTAGCAGCTATCATACATGCCATTTCCAAACTGCCCCTTTCATGCCTCTGCCCCTCCTGTTTTCCTCTGACTTAGAAGGAAAAAATGAGCTATGCATGGCTTTAAAAAATGTCTAAAAAAGCAACAGTGGCTACCACGGAGAAAGGGGCACAGGGCGTCATGGTCCCTTGCGGCTGCTGCTGCTTTTGTCGGGTTTTGTCTCCCTCAGCTCAGACAGGGTGGGCACCCCTTCCGCTACCTGAACGCATTTTGGATTTTGCTCGTGTGTGTCTGTATCAGGACCTCTTTCTTGAGAAAAGGCCCCTTTTCATCTTTGTTCATATAATTACAGCGCAGAACAGGATAGACTGGGAGAGAAGGACCATAATTAGGATTTTTTTAGAAAAACAATTCCTGTGCTGTCTGCTGATCTACTAGTCCTGCCACTGATGTCTCCTGAGTAATACCTGCCTCCTTTCTGTACTTAATGCCACTGATGAGGCCAGCTGTCAGAAAGGCACAGTATGCCTCCTTTTTTGCTTTGCGAAAAGCTTTCTTTTTTTCTTCTTTTTTCCCTGCTTCTTTCCCTGATGGTGTTGTCATATGAAGCTCACTGTAAAATGACAGTGCTCTGTGCTGCTGTAGCATTTCTTCATCTCAAGCCTTAAAAAGTGCAAAGTTCAGTATGAACTAGCTATGCTTTTATTTTTATTCATTTTCTGGATGGGTGACTCATGTTTCTTAGGGTAAAATTAGGGCTACTGATAGCTTTTTTTTCAGCTACATCTTTGGAAACCTCAGATACAGTTCTCGTTCTGAACGGAGGTGAGCAGTGTTGGAAATGTGGTATTTAGACCCCTTGGAGAGTCCCATTGCTAAAAAGTTGTGGCAACAGTATCTACCTGAAGATGCTCCTTCCAGAAGAGATTTTCCATGTTGGCAGACAAATGATCATTCTAGTTTTTGGAGCGATTTCCAAGACAGTATAGTAGGCTCGAGTGGAGCCTAGAATCAAGCCCAGTAAGCAGGTCTAAACAATTGCTTTTTCCAAATAGCTTTGTTCCAGGTTTCTACACTGACAAATCCATATAACAAGAAAAATAGAGAGGTTTTCCTCAAGTGTAATGTCTTTGGGACAAGTTGACATTTGGTATTTATAAAACTGCTGTACCATTTCCTATATAATGAGAAATTGTTTTGATGGGAAGGAAAAATTAGCATTGGTTTTCTGTTGGTGAGCTGAAAAGTGTAATTTTCTGTTTTGCTAACTACATCTCTAATACTGAATGTGTGATTTGTAAAATGATGTGTTTGTGTTAAGTAAAAATATTTTAAAATGCATTTTGATACAATTTTTTTTTTCTCCGCTGCTTAGTTTAAGTAGACCCCTAGCTTGCTGGGGCTTCATTTGAGACTCTCACTGCTCTGATTAATTTAAAAAAAGCAATCCTTTCTTTTTATGTCTACTTTAATGCACACTGTGGCTCTAGCAGTACATAGACTAAAAGGTCAAACAGCCACTATTTGTCTGTGATTCCTTGTACAAAGTGTTTGGTTTACCCAGTCCAGATTTCCCCCCCCACCCCCCCCCAGGGAAGATATTAACCAGGATACTGGAGTTGCCCATTGCTTTCCAGGAAGAGGAAAAAGGTTCTCGCACTCCATCAGGCTGGGTAGCGTGAGCTAAGGAGAGAGGAGCTGCCTGGGGAGTGGCTGGGAACGCGGCGTGCTCCCCGCTCCCTTTGCCTCCTGTCAGTGGGGCTGCCTCGACTTGCCTGTCCAGGCTCGTTCCGAAGCACACGGTGCTGCCTGATGGCGTATGAAGCTGCCAGGTGTGCTCAGACCCAGGCTGTCCTGGTGTCCCGGGTGCTTCTTTGGGTCTGCCTGGTACTGGCCTGTCTGGACAGTAAATACGGTCTTTGATGTAGCTTCCTGCATTTCTCAAAAGTCTGCAAGGATGTGGCTGCAGCTTCATCTTTGCTGATGCTTTCCCTGGGTCTGATCAAATGAAGTTCTAAGTGATTCAGATAACCAGAGAAATGATGGGATGCCAGATCTCAATGGGAAGAGAGCCCAGCCTGCAGTTAGGTAGAAGTGCATATTCCCCACCTTGGAGCAGGAAGGAAAAACATCTCTTCTGAAGTGTAAGATTTGATTAAACAAAAAGCCTTTTTTTTCTAACCAATTTTACCATTAAACACTCAAGGAAGACCCTGTAGAAGGGTCACTGTGCATCAGTGTCCTATGGCTGAGGTCTTGGTGATGATTTGTGGTATTTTTCCTTTACAGTGTCCTAGGATCTGCTCAGCTGAGTCAGTTTGTGTTTTTATTGTTCTATTATTTGGCATTCAAATATGTGCAGTCAGTGAAGCACTAGTCAGCTCCCCCATTTGAATTATCCATGCAAAGCTGATCTGGTTTGAGATGTCAGTTTACTCCCTGGCTTGTTGCCTGTTTGGGGTCCAGACAATCTAATGAAACTGCAGCGCTGCTGCTGGAGTTGTACCATGAGCTCTTGTTTCATGGGCATCATCCACACTTTATTTGGGGAAGAAGCAGGAGGAATTGGTCACCAAGTATAAATGTCCGTAGGACAAGGACTGCTATTAATGTGCCAGCTTTTGAAATCTTGTTGTAATAGAGTATGGTCTTGTAAGGACCTAGGAAACTGGCTGTATTCCTGACATCCTCAGTTTTCACTGTGTAGCACGTTTATAGCTGTGATATTGGTCTTCTTTCTAGTCCTAGGGTGGGGTTTTTTTCTTTACCACCTGTCTGAGGATGAGACTTGATACTGCTTGGCCTGGTGATGCACTTACCCTCTTAAAACTCTGTGAAGCAGATAGAAAAGGCACCGTGTCAGGTAGTGGTTTTGTCCCATCGTATATGAGACTGCCTTGCTAATACTGCTTGCGGTCTGCAGTCAGGTCTCTGTCAAAGATAAGTTATCAAGATAATTGACCACCTATTCAAAATTTTGGGGAGTTTTTCAGCATCTGGGGGGGGGGGGGGGGGGGCATTTGATCAGGTTTGCTATTGAATTATTACTTTGGATTACTTATTTTAGTCTTTCTAATACTGCTTTACATGGGTCTGAGTCTGATTAGCTTACTGGGCACTAATGTAAATTGCTTGAGATGGATGGATTTACTTCAGATCTGCATGACACACCAGAATGCAAGTGGCACTCCCACTAATTCTAAAATTTAGCTGGGATAGGCAAAGATAACTGGTAGCCCTTCCATCTCTCCCCTTAAAATTTCTCTTTGCTGCCATCTCATCCCTCCAAGACCTAATGAAATACCACGTCTGCATCATCTTTCTGCCCCTCCTCCTCACCAGTATGTGATTCTAGTCTTTTTGCCTTCTTGTGTTTGTGAATTACTTTGAGCTTGTCTGGGGAAACCAATATATTTGTATCATAAATGGGTGGGATGGCAGGAAGGAAACTCCATCACACCCACCTTCCTTTTGTATTTGCTCACATAATCTGATAGTTAGTCAGACCCTGGCACCAGCCTTTGAAACAGCTTACATCTGCTGCTGAAAACAAGCTAAATGCTTGCAGGCACTGAAATGTGCTTGGCTACTTGATATCTGTCGTGTCCCTACCTGCCTAGGGGGATGCATCTAGTGAGCAGTGACTGTCTCGCAATATTCCAAAATTGGTTGGACTTACCCAGGCTTACTACATCTATTGAAAACAGATGCAGTTGCCAACAATATGGGTAGTAGCAGGTGAACAGGTGTGAGTATCAGAGATTAGGAAAGCTGGTTTAAATTTAATAGCTGGACAGTTGGTTGGAGTTGAAACAATCCCAGTGGAAATAATCTCCTACATGCAAACCAAGTCTCCAAAGCAAAATGTTAGTTACCGTTATAACCGTGGCCCCGATAAAGCACAGCTATGCTCAGAATTTCTGCCAGAGAAGTGATTTTCTGGGGCGGTGGTGTGTCTGTGCTGCAGTGGTGGCCGGGGACAGCATTCCCAAGTGGTGCTGCTGGGAAGTATCTGCCTAGGAAAGTAGCAAAGCTGAGGCACCGCAAAATTTTTATTCCCTGAAGCTACTGAGAACCCCCCACACTTTACATTTCACAAGGTCAAGGCTGTTAATCCCTGGATAACTGCACATAATCATGTCAAGGGTCAGCATGTACTGTGGGCCTTCTCACCTACAGGGATCGATATGTGGCTTTGCTATCACTCCCCCACCCCCTCCCCCAAATAAAAGTAGAGCTCAAAGGTTTGCTAGCTGTAGTTGGGGTATGCCATTTGCTGGCATGAGGTAACACTGGTATCTTCTTGTCCTTTGCATATATTTCATACTATACGAAATGGTAATGGCTTTCTTTGTACAAGCCTGGTATCTCCTTTGCAGATGCACACTTACCATCACCCCCATCCGCGCCACCTGTGATTTGAATGACTAATTCCTGACGTTTTGTTTTCAAGCAGGTGGCTGTGACACACCCTGTCTCCTACATTCAAATACGGGAGGACTATACATACGGGAAGGAACATGGACATCACCTCATTCCATGGAGCTGAACAGGAACATCGCTCCCTCAGGTAAATGTACAAATGACACTGCATGAACATGTCTTGTGCTATAGGAAACTGAAGGGATACGTGCAATTGCAAAGGTGGATTGCTATGGGAAGAGTAGGTCTTCCCCAATCTCTGTTTTTACGTTAGAGACAGGTTCAGCTCAAAACTCCCATCAGACTCCTGACAAACCTTAGGAAGTTTTGTCACCTGCCACAAAATGACATCTGGGCTTGATGTTCCTGAACACTCATAACTTAAACCTTCTGCCTATGTCACATGAATAGTAAAGGTGTCTAGCAACTTTGGGCTGAAGTTGTGCGGGCTCATTGGAACAATTCTGACTGGAACACTGCTGAGTCTTCTGCTCACACAACTAGGCGACCATACATTGTGAAGGAAAGCTGAGCTATTCCATACCACCAAACAGTCTCATGGCTGTGAGATGCTCTCAGGTCTAACAGACATGCATTTCTTAGAGCAAAATGCTACCCTGATGATCTGTGACTGACCCTTACAGAAACTGTCTGTGCGCTGCGTACTCATAGAGTAATATTGTTTAGAGATTGGAAAAACTCATTAAATAATCTGTTTTTTACAGATGCTGTTTGGTTTTTATGTGTGTTACTAGCAAACTGATTTTTATACACCCTTCTGTTGGATGCTGTTCCATTTCTGTGATGAAGACTATTTCAAAGGCCAGGTTCTGTGCACTGCTCTGGGTGTTCCCTTTCTGCCTGGAAGAGATGGCTGTTCCATGGCTTTTTGTCTACACACTTGACTACTCTTTTGCTGTAGATGATGGATGTGGATCTGGTACTTCTATATACACTGACGACTTCTTGGGGAATGCTGTATCTCAGCCATAAAGCAGGTGAGTACTGTGATTTCTGGCCCAGCCCTAAGATGAGGAGAAAACACATGGTCTACTTGTTCCATTTTTGGTGCTAGGACAGTTCCAGCTTGGCTCAACCAAAATCAGGAGGCTTAAATTAGGTCACTCATTACTCTGGCAGACTAAAGGCCTTCTTCAAAGCTAACTAGGTGGAGAGTCTTTCTGTGTCCAGCAGATGAAGACATCAGCACATTAAGTACAAACAGTGAAACTCCACCTCAGCATGAAGGCACCTTTCTTCACCCGACACTGGGTAATCAAACACTTTATGTGTGTACTCAGCCGAGCCCAGAGAAATAATTTGTACAAAGTAAAACTTCAGCATTGCCTGTCCAATTAGGCAAAGCAGATTTGTTTTTTCAGTTACAAAGGGCTTCTTAGCAGTCAGTGCTAAATGCAGCAGATCCTGGCTGTTCAAAGCGTGAGGTTAATCAAGGTGTTAGCTCTGTTTTTGCTACACAGGACTCTGTTGCTTTAAACAACAGTCTGTTGTATCAGACACGGGTAAAAATATACTAGGAAGCAGGATTTTTAAAGCTGCTCAGGAAGACAGTCATATGTTTGTTCAGCACTGCATGGATTTGTATGTCAGAGTTGATGGTCTCGTGCATTAAGCCAGAAATGAGACGAGTTTTTTGTTCTTTTGCCTCATCATTTTATCATTGGTAGAAATGGTAGGGATGAGCTTTGAATGTATCAGTGGAATTGTTTAGTTTCTTTATTTTTGCAAGGACAGAAACAAGATGTATTTCTGTCATGTAATGCAGCTGGTTTTTGCCTCTTCTGGAACACACAACACTGTCTGGTGCTGTAGGAGTCGTGAGCAAGTCTGTTGGCTGTGTTAGCTGGGGCGCTGAAAGACAAGTGGCAAGGCTTGTAGGCAGCTCTGAAGTGTGTGTGTCCTGTAGTGGCAGGGCCACTGCGTGTAAGATGGAGTGCGATCAGAACCTCTGTCATCCTGGCAACACAGACCAAAAGCTTTGATTAAATTCTTAAGGATCTGATCTGGAAGAAAGGTGTCATCTCTTCCTCCCAGGTTGTTTCTAAATATTTACAGGGAGGAAATATTCCATGAACTGCTTATCACTTACAATTTCAGTTGTCTGTGTTGTGGGTGCGAACCAAGGTTTAGCTGCACACAGGATGTTTGCTTATCCACAAGTATTTGAACTTGAGAAAAGAGCAGGCAACTTCCCAAAATCAAGCGTGATAGATTTTTAAGCATCTGTCTCAGTTGTTTCAACACTGTGTTCATCATTCAGTAGAATTTTTGATGGTGAGGTATGGCCCACCAGAACATTCGTCCTACCCCACTTTCCAAAACAGTAGGCTATCAGCATCAACAAAAAAACAGATGGAAGCTCTAGAAAAACTCAAGATAGTCATATATATACAAATAGATATGTATAAATAAAATTTGTGTGTGTAGGTATACATGTACACACACACTCACATAGCAATATCAGAATGGGCAAATGACCTTGTCTGTATGCTCTGCTTCTTTTGTCATGATAAAGCTGAACCTGCACAAGGATGGCTGTGAGGTGGGCAATTTCATATGGATACCTTGGGAAAAAAAACATTTGCCACATATGAAGAAAATGTGAGTAACTGTAGAAAAACAGTGGGTTATTTAAATGGACAGGTTGAACAAAGATAGGTTGAAATGTCAGTGATCCACAGTGGGCTAGAATATATACTCAGTGGAAATGCGAATGAGGGGAAACAAGAAAGGATAAAGCCAAGTCTCCTTCTCCAAATGGTATCTCTTCCTATAAGAAGGCTTTAAAAGTTCCATGGTGCAGTATCTAAGAAAACAATGAAAAACAAGTGTCAGAAGTCATACCTGGCAGGGTACCACATGCACTTTTAGAACTACCTTGCTCCAGACTGAGCAGAGCGTGCTTCTGTTTCTGGCCGGGTCCTAGGCATGCTAGGGGAGGAAGGCTCAGCAAGGTTTTTGACTTCACAGAAAGGATAAAAGTGAGCTGTAAAGAATTGGGCAATGCTATGGCTCAGAGCCTTGCATTAAATTTATGGGGAAGGAAGTGGCTAGCCTAAGTTGTACCAAAGCTGGCCTAAATCTGCTTTCCTGAAGTCAATGATAAAATGCCAGCTATCCTCAGTGTGAACAGGTCTGAGTGTAGTGGCGTAGACTGAAGTGAGTAAGCTTTCAGATGGGTGGAATTTTTTTGTCTCTAATGTAAACACTGGGTAAAACACTGGATAAACACTTTTATGGTATATTCTGTCTGTCAGGGTCTTTTATGATCTATTCTGGGTCCTGCACCTGACTCTGCCTAACAAGATTCTGCTCCCCCTGGTTGGTGTATCCCTACTCTTGCTGTAATCTGGAGTTTGCACGCTTTTAGGAGTGAAAATTGTGCCCATTGTTCTAGTTTTTGTGGGTGTTTATGCTGTAATTCACTGACTTGATCTGCAGCAAACCTGTTTTTAACTGCAGATCTAATGTGGGAGATTGTTCAAAAGGTAAGGTGTGTCTCGCTGATTAGCTGAGTTGAAGTCACCTGACCTTGAACAAATAGTTCCTGACCTGAATTTTATGTTAGCTTTATTTACTTAATATAGAAACATTAAAATTGTGCTGCAGTGAGCTGTGTCTTTAACCATTTCCTTTCTTGTATCATTTGTATTTTTATAGAGGATTTAACTTAAAGAGACAGTGTTAAGCATTGAATCATGCGGTGGATTTGGCGATTTTGCTGTTAGGTCGCTTCTCCCCATGGATTCATCAGCCTCCTAGGTGCAGGATTGGGAGTAGCAGGTACATACGTTACAACATGTAATGGAAGTGTGATGGGAGGGGTGGGGGAAAGAAGAAACTTACTCACCGGGGTGTACCATGGGCTGGTGATTCAGAGGCTGGCGTGCCATCAGCTCTGCCTGGTGAGCTGCAGTTTGGAGCCAGCACCCTTGCAGAACTAGAGTGCTGACTCTCCTGCTCAGGCTCACTCCTGGCACGGGATGGTGGTGAAGTCAGGGCTCTATTTGCACTGTCACGCGATGCCGTTAGGGAAGATTGGCTCCATTGGTGACTGCTGTCTGAGCTAGCGACTGTGTGTTAGAATTGAAACTGTCTCTGTGTGGGCAGAGATGTTGTCAGGGCTCCTTGGTTGCCCAATAGGTTCCTGATTACATATTAAGCAGGTCTGAGAGGAAAGGGAATACTGTTTGTCCTAATAAAATGATATAGTTTGTGGGTGGGGAGAAGAAAACTAGTGGTCAGAGGTTCTTTGCTGGACTGTGACAGCTGGAAAAGCACTTTTGCTGCTAATTCTTGAAAGGCACGACAGGCAAATAGCATGCAAGCCATTCTTTCTCTCATAATCTTAGGTAACTGGCTTTTCTTTACCTGTAGTATGTGCTGCAGCATTTGGAAGTCAGTCATTCCAGTGAACTACTGTGGCATTCTCAGCTATTGCCTTTATTTAGACTTGTGGTGCTGTGGGTATGTCCACATAGCCCTTTGCGGGTTTGCAAGAGTCTTGACCCTGCTGCCCTGACAGCCTTGCTGTGCTGCAGCACTGGGTCAGCATGTGACCCGACTGGGTGAGCTGGCCAGCCCGCGCTCTGGTACCAGCCTGACCACACTTACCTACCGGCTGCTCTCAGCGCCTGGTCCAGCAGCTCTGAGCACAAGGAACTGCTTCATGTCAGCCAATAAAACATCTTAAAATCTAAAACCCAGCATGAATCAGGGCTGCACACAAACTATGGCTGTACAACTTCGAAAGACGGTGCTTCTGTTCAACTGTAAGTGCTTGCAGTTGTGATTAGGTTAGATCTTGGTGTGGGGGCTGTAAGAGTTAAAGTCTGGGGGCTGTTGGCATTTGCAAATTTGTGCTGCTAAAATAAGCACAATCCCATTTTTTGAAATAGTGTGCTACATGAGCGCTGCTGGACTGATCATCTCTAGGGCTATGAAATAATGCAAGAATATGCAATTATTGCTGTGGCCTTCACTGGTATTGCATTCAGGACCCTACCATGTTCCGTGAATGGATTAAGTATCAGAACTTCCCAAAGCAGCTCAAAATCTCACTTCATTTTAGGAATCGTCATTTTAAGAACAGATGTCTGTGTAAGGATGAACTGTGAAGAGGGAAACAACACAAACTGAAGCTGCATGCAAAGGGAAAAGCATTTAACAGGGCTGCTGTATGGGGCCGTTAACGTGGTTACCTGCCACGGCGGCGAAGTGCCTGGCTCCATTTACCTGCCTGGGACACAGGAGCAGTTGCTGGGCCTGTCTGAATGTACTAGAGATTAGCAGGGTAGGAAAACACCTGCTTCCACTTAACTGATGTGAGAGGAAACAAAGGGCAAGAAAAGCGATGGCCTGAGCAACACAGGACTGGATGGAAACTAATATGTAGCTTCAGATTGGCAGTTGGCAGCCCTAACCCTCAATTTAAAGCAGCTGAGTGTCCTGGCTCTTCAGATCTAAAATCTTGCTGCTATGAAGATGAAAGACTTTGTTCCATACACCCCCTCCCTTTTTCTTTTCACTCAACTGTGTCCAAATGGGGAGTAGGCAGATGGGAGCTCAGGCCAACCCAGATGCCAAGCTGTGCGCTGCAGCAGGCAGGGAGGAGTGGCAGGCAGCTCTGCCAGAGGGAAAAGACAGAAACTTTATGATCATTGTTTAGGAGCTCAGGAACCCCCTTCAGCTGTAGCTCAGAGGAAGAGGTTGGCTGGGACTCACCGGTGATCATGGTATAGGCTTCAGTTCAGGTGTGGGATTGAAATCCTGGTGGCAGAAGGGGAGGGAATGTGGTGCTTTCATTGGCTTCAGTGAGGGCTGTCGCTCAGCATCTCTGCAAGCAAGGTCTCAGGGAAGGTTTTTTAAGTTGGGTTCTCAGAAGTTACGTGCTGAGTCCAAGAACATTTAAAAGGTGAGCAAAAAGGCTGGACAGGCATCATCTGAGGCTCGGTTTTGTTGCCTGGCTGGGCTGTGTTTCATTCAGAAATCAGATTTAGCATCGTTTTAAGTACACTGTCATCAGCCTCTTTTTTCCTCCCCTCTGTTTGCTTTGATTGGAACAGGAACAGTTCTTGTAGCTGTTAACAGAGATACACAACACTGCAAACCAAGCCCCTTTGAGGGTATTGTGCCTTGATTACTGGGACAGCTGATGGCCCCTCCTGCGGCTCCCTTCAGTGCCATGTTGCTGTGTGGGGTGTGTGTGTGTAATATCTTACCGTTTCCTTGCTCACTGGCTTGTGCCCTATGGAAACATGTCTGGCAGATTGGGCGGCTGCCCTTAAGTTTGTATGTTTGCAAAGAGAAGGTAAGGCTTGTAAGAATATAAAACTTTCTGTGTTCCAATAAACACAGGTGAGTCCGACTTGCCTGCCCACCGCTTGTGTCGTCTTCGAAGCAGTAAAACAGTGAAATGTACCTGTGACCTTACACACTAGCACTGGCAAAACATGTTTTAGCTGTGGAGTGTTTGATTGCATGCAAGCTATCCCTCCAGGTTATTGTACCTCTGCAAATGCTGCAAAGAGCAATATACTTCTCCCCTCCTCCTTTGCTTGCTTAACTTGTTAAGACATGGAAGGTTACTCCTGCTATGACTCCTATTCCTGACCTAACAGGTGGTGCCTTGAACTGAACTTTGCTCTCACAAACACAGTTGGGTTTCACGTATCAGCCTCCCATTTAGTGGACTCGCCCATCTGCACAGGATTTAGTAATTCTGGTGATGTGCACTGCCGCGACCGTCTAGATGCACCCTGCTGGGTGCAGGGCCTTGCTGCACAAAGAGATGAGGGCCAAGGATTCCACACGTTTAATCTCATGCCTTTAACTACAGATTGTGCAATGAGTTGCTGGGTACAGGTAGGAAGATGAAAGAGACTGAGGTCGTGCAGGAAGTGATACTCATGGCTATAGCCCCCAGATGAAAGAAACAAACACCTTTATGGATCTGCACCGCTGTGACCCCTTATGCAGAGCTGCACCAGGAACAAAGAACTGTAATGTTGGATAAGAAACCCAATGTGTTTTGTAGCCTGAAGAACTGCTCAATAGGAGCTTATTGAAGAAAGATGAACTGCTATGAAGAATGGCTGTGAAATGATTTGTGATAGGAGATGTTTATTTTTGAGATAAGAAATGCTACATTTGTACTGTGTGGCAAAGACTGTTTGCATCCTTCCTTTCTCTACCCAGTCTCAAGCCATAGGCATTCTCCTGTAGCCATATTCAGTGTTTTCTTTTGATCATTTGTTTCCTATCAAACTTTTGGTGTCAGTGACATTCTGTGGTCTAGTTACACGTTAACTGTGTCTGGTTTTGGTCTTTTTTTTTCTTTTATCTTTCCTTCTTCACAGTTTATCATCCTGTCTTTTAATACTTAGCCATATCGTGTTAGCCTCTCCCTTGATTCTTATTGTGAAAGCAGAATTAGCTATGCTGTTGGTACCAGTCACTACGTACCCCAGGACACAGCACTTAACAATACTAGTTTTTCTAACCCCAATTTGTTTTGTATTTGTTTTTCTTTTATTAAATACCATAGGTTTTGCCCAGATGCTATTTGGGAAAGATTCCTGTTCGCTTTAGCTTATCTGCATTTACCCGAAGAGGGACTATTAATGTGGGGATTTGGTTTGCTGTTGAGTATAGATGGCCCAGATACAGCTGAATTGTTTTGATAACCACAAAAATGAAAATTTCAGTGGTAAGTTTAATAAGTTACACATTAATCTTTTCAAAGATGAACAATACATAGTAAGGTCTTCTCTGCTGTGCTTCATGGAGCCTTATAAACTGTAGATCCAACAACTTCAGCATAAATACATCATTGCAGTGTTCCGTGAACAAAATCTCAAGCTTAATGTTCAAAGATGATAAAGCCCTCAAGAAGTCTCACCTCTGCAAATGCCAAAAAATATTTGTTTGCTTTTGCTGTATTTTAAGAGAAAATCAGCTGACCAGATCATGATAAGGCACCAGTAGGTATTGTATGGCTTAGCCCTCTGCTGTGTTATATGTATTCCATGTAATGCTGCTGCTAGTTAATGTTCTTGCTCTGTAAATCATTTATTGAAAACTTGGGTACTTCTGAGTCCAGCTAGTCTGTTACTACTTCTAATCAAAATACGTGGTTCAGAGTGTAACAATTTCGGAAGAACAGACATGACATTTGTTTTTAATTATGTTAATCATGTCCAGTATGGCAGTATAATCCAGTGGCTACCAATAGGAGTACTGTCTGAAATAGAGTAGGAAGGCATGAGAATATCAAAGTACTGGGATGGAACACAATAGCTTGGATTTTTCTATATGATCTTGAGCAAGTCACTTCAGTTCTCTTAATCTCTCCCATTTGATTCCTCAAATATGAAACAATGCACTTAATCTTTATAGATGTTTTCAGGCTAACATCGTGACTTTTGTAAGGTACCTAGGCACTGTGCTGTTGCACTGAAAAAAAAAAACCAGACACTAAGCCGAGGCCTTTCACAAAAACGGGTCAGTGGTCAGCGGCATTACCATACATGAGGTTTTCAAGTGGGAGCTGTAGAGACATCAAAGAACTTTGTAGACAAAATTATCATAACTCTCTCGATACAGACGTCAGATAAGACTTTCTGACCTGCACCTTATAGTGTGCAAAAGATGGGCTACTGTTCTTGGCTTGAATCAAAGTACAATAGCCACAGAGAGATGGGATTGATACGGTAGAAAGGTGTTGAGGATTATCATCAAACAAGTATGTCCTGTGTAAATATTCAGTCTTTGCAATCAAATGGCTCCTGTGTGTTAACCCAGGACAGGGTGCAGTTTATTGCTGATAATTAATTGGGTTTTTGTTACTGATAACAGAGAGGCTCATTTGCAGTCATTTCATGACTCTTTCTAAGGAAAGAGATGATTGCCTGTTCCTGTCACGATAATTCAGTTGTTTGTGTGTTGTCTTTCAAGGCCAAC
The DNA here is from genome assembly GCF_963210335.1 of Falco punctatus. Taxonomy (NCBI): domain Eukaryota; kingdom Metazoa; phylum Chordata; class Aves; order Falconiformes; family Falconidae; genus Falco; species Falco punctatus. Next base: position 105,031,317 of record NC_137582.1, read on the forward strand.
TAGAACATTGTAAATGAATGGAGGGTAGAAAGGTGCAGTTGTGGGGGGATGGGGTTTGGTTGGGTTCCTTAGACTGCTACTGTGTGGATTAGAATTACTGTTGCTCAAACTTAGGGGTGGCTTGAATAGGACACAGGAAAAAGAAGTCAGAAAGAGGGTGGCTCCAGCAGGTGCCTGTACAACAGGCAGGATGGAGATGGTGACCCATGGTGGGTTATGAAAATGGGTGGTGACTTATGCACTAGAGAAGGGGGAAAACGTGAATTTTTTTTTTGCCAGCATGAGGTAGATCAGAGATCCAGGTTCTGTTCAGACAGGGAGAGAGAGGTCAGGAGCAGATGTAGGCCTTGGAGAGTGGTTGAATCAGAACACGGTTCATGTAGCTAAGCCATGTCCTGGCCATTTACTGATGCAAGAGAAAATAGATCTGCTTGTGCGTCAAGTGCATATTGTCGATTGGTTGGATTGCTTTGACTATTCATGAACTGTCTCAAAATTTTCAGTGATGGGTACCTCAGAGAGAGAACAGGAGAGTGATTTCTAGGAGATCAATCCTGCTGATCTCCAAACAGGTTAAAATCTCAAATAAATGTCCTAAGTGTCCAGATGGCCTCGCCTAATATGGATGCGGACCGTATCTATTTTGCAATACAGGATGGTGTTGCAGCATATGCTGACAGACTTCTGCTGGTTTTATTCATTTGGGTGTTGAATCACTTTCAAGACATAGCTGAAAAGATCAATGAGAAATAATACTTTAAGAAATGTAGGACACTGGGACCAGGATATTACCACCTATGTCGGGGTCAATGTCACTCTAGCATCACACCTACATACAACAGTTGAGACATGCCTCCAGAGACCTCTGTCACATCTCTCAGTTGCACTACGTGTATCCCAGTGGGATTTAATTTTAGGGGATTCATGGTTTTCTATAGTTTATAGATGCTATTCATGCTAACTATGCTTTCTAAGGCATTTGACACAGAAATCCTGTATTTGGAAAGCTATTTATTAACTTTAACTTTTAAATTCTTTTGAGGGTTCACAAATACAGCTTCAGTTATTTCAGGCATAAATTTCTTCCCAAAAATACTGTGGGCTAGATTTGTCTGAGGTTAAAAATTTGTGTCTTGAAGCCACAGCTCTAGCAAGTTGGAGATGAAAAGGAACGAGCCAGCTTGCTCAGAAGCACAGCTGACAGTATAATTGAACTACAAACTGTGTGATACCCTTGCAGGAGAAATCAGTCTTTCACAACTAAAGGCTTCCAAGGTTTCTCTTGAGTTACTCATGAGGATAAGTTGTGTCTTAGGGGAATTCTTCTGCCAGTTGGACTAATTAACATGATAATTTGTTGTTTCATTAGCTACATCTTTCATGGGAAATATATTTTCTTCATAACAAGGAGAAAACATTGTACTTGTTTTTCTTTTTTCATGACACTGATAAGAATATTCTGAAAACTTCCTTGAAAGGGAATGAAAACAGCATTTAGAAAGCCACAGTTTTAATTTTGAATTTTGCTTTCTTTTATTTTAGGTGCTCTGTTACTAAGCATGCTTATAACTGAACATCAGTTCTGTCTGAACCCCTTTACCATGTCCTTCAACACTTTCAAAACTAGATTATGTCATTGAGGAGATTCCAGTTGTCAACATCCAAGAAGCATTTTGTGCAGGGAAAGGGAAGTATGGCTCATGATAGGGCATGATATAGCTAAAATAGGGACTTTTTTTTTTTTTTCCTTAGTCTTTCCATGTTTCCACATCAAAAATGACATTTCTACCTGACTCATCTAGGAGTAAATACCACAAAGATAATCACATCTGTCCCGTAGTCATTGTAACCTCAATCATGGTGCCCATGAATGGATACGGGAGTCCAGTTGTAGGCCTCTGCTCTTACTAGTTTGTATATTGGGAGACCTAAGTTCTGGCTGGACTTTGTATTAGTTTCTGAAGCTCTGTTGCATGGCAAGACTAGGTGGTGATGGGATTTGAGCTTCTGCAAAATTTTTGAAAAAAAAAAAAAAAAAAAATCAGTCCTTTTGAATTTACCAGCAAAAATACAATGGATGACCTTCAGCCAGTCCTTGCCTCTGCCTGAGCCTTAGATTGTCCCTGCACATGTTGCATCTGTTTGGCAAAGCCATCCTCAAACCATCGATGTCCCTGCTTCTCTGTTGCAGGGCGGATGGCCTAGGAGAGTTCCAGCTAAATATTCTGATCTCCGATTCAACGGGAGCCACATGCTGGTCGACTGAACAATTAGCTGGCTTTTAAAATATCAGCCTAGCAGTGTGGTGGTTGTGGCAGTCGGCGGATGGGAAGCGGTTTGCGACAGTGTCTGGAGGCTGGTTTTGGAAGCGGAGGAAGAACGCCCCTTTGCCCTGAACTTGGGGGTGCTGGCAGACCTCTGTGCTTCAGCGCGCCCTAAGCTGCACAGCCGGCCGGGGCAGGAGCCACGCCAGCGCACGGCGGTGTGGGAGCCGGATCGGCGCTCGGTCAGTGATGGGGATGGGGAGCGTGGCGGGCCAGGCCTGGAGCCCCTCGAGAGGCTGGGCCGCAGCGTGGCTGGGCAGGGGCTGGGCCCGGCCGCTCCCGCAGGACACACCTGTCGGGGGCTGAGCCGGGGGAGGCTGGGCAGGAATGCACCTGCGCGGGGAGGGCGCGGGGCTGCATGTAAGACGAGCCTTAGACACTCGCCGTCTCTTCTCAATTCCAGCTTAAACAAGCAACATCGCTCTGAGCTGCGAAGGAAACTCTGCGCCTCTCAGGGCTTTGCTTTCCTTTTTTTAAAATTTTGGTTTTGTTTCGGTAGTCTAATACAATTTCCAAGTGTGTTGTTTTTTCAGGTACAGTTATATTTTTGTCTTCATTTGTTTCGTGTGACTTTCACTGCGAAAGCCTTTCGCTCCAAGTTCGTCTTTTCCAGGACACGGAAAGATCAGAAGACGAAAACTCTTGTACGCGCTCTCCTGATGATCATTTCGTCCTTTTTGTTACCCACTCGAAGGCTGATGATCTTGGTTGGGGAGAAGGTGGTTGTGCTTCCAGCACTGAAGTGGCTTGCGTGTGTGTGTGTTCATGGTCCTGGTAAGCCATAGTGTCCAGGTACTGTGGTAAAAAGCGATCTGACTAGCGTGGAGAATGGCTTCTTTAATGCCTTTCGTAACCTGTTCATCCATACTCTCCTCTCAACGTAACTTTCTATAGGACTCTGTCCTCTTTTCTCTTCCTCCTTCTTTCCCCAGGTAGATTAAAGAGGGTTTTGTTATACATATCAGGTTTTGTCTGCTCGGAGTTTGGGGGGGAGGGGAGAACAGCACTTGAATTCAAACGTTCATTTTACAACTAGCCAAACCAGTCAGGGCAGGTAAAAGCAGAACCGAGAAATTGAATAGGAGGGAGCCAGTGGGGGAAAGCTGGTTTCGCCGAGATGTCAGGGTGAGCTTGGAAAAAAAGGTGTCTTTGGAAAAGGTTTACTGTGACTAAAAGAACAGGAGTATAAAATTTAAGAGGGCTCTCTCAAAAGGGAATCCTTGCTTTTCAAAGAGCCTCCAGCTTCGGTACTAACACCACTGATGTTTCTAAATACAAGTGTGCTAGTGGCTCCCTTTCAGTTTCTGTGTAGCGATTGCCATTTCTCAATTAGTTTTTAAATTAGCTGGCATTTTAATGCATCTTATTGCAAAATGCCTAATCCTCTAGTTTTAGCTTTTCTACTGATTTTTGGAGGCAGAAGTGACTCCTCAGCTAGGGTGCTGGAAGTGAGGGAAACAGATTTGGAATTTTTCAAACACCACCTTTGTTTAAAGTGGAAATCAAGGAAAGATCTTCTGCTTTAGTCATCGGTTTCCGCTCATGGCATGGAGGAGCCATTTTGGGTTCGTTTTGTTTATTCTTTTCTTACCCGAGGCTTTTTTTTGTGCATGACAAAATGAGCATAATTAAGTCTTCTCTTCACTCTCGTGCTAGTTGACTCTCGTTACAGAGCTCCCGTGCCAGCCGTGACTAGCCTTTACTTGCGCTGGCTAGTTGGACACCAAAGAGACAGAAGACAAAACAAAGTGGTTTGCTTCATTTGTGAAGTGTGAAGTCTAGTTGTGGGTTGGATGCAATAGCTGTGCTGCTTTCTCAGGCTGGAAGATCGAGGCACCTAAAAAGCCCCTTTTCGTCTTTTATAATTTGCTTAGCAGCTGGTAGGTGATACTGTTGTGATAATTTTGGATGAGGAGTAAGAGGTGTTTTGTAAGCAAGCAGGCTTCTTGTATAATTCATCTGCCTAGATTCAGGAAGAGGCACTAGGCTTTGTAGACACTGAGGGAGTCAGCAGAAAATGTTTGCTCACTCGTTCCCTCCACCCCTTTAGTAAAACAGCCTTCTAGAAAGTTCTGCGAGGCACAAAGCTTGAAATAATTTCAGCTGTCGGCCAAAATAATTTCAGTGTGTCCAACTTTTCAGAAATAAGGAGGCAAAGCTTGTCCTGATCTGAAGGCTGTTTGATTTATTTAGTTTCAAGAAGGTCTTTAATAGCTCTTTTCTGAAAAATTTTGTCAGGAATGCATGAAGTATTGCTAGTTTATTTACCCCTCATTTTCAGTGAGGTTAATTATTGATTTCCCCCCCCCCCCCCCCGATATTTTCATCTTGTAGTTGCAAGTATTTAAATTCAACTGACTTCAATTTATTTGAAAAAACTATGATTTAAATATTTTTTCTTTATTCTAGACTCCTCTGTAACAGAAGATTAGTTTATGCTTGCTTCCATCTCAGAGAACAGTATTAATATAGAAAAATGGTGTGCTGTTCTATCTGTATGCAAATACCAAAATAATTAGGCCAGTTAAAAGGTTTTATTATATATTTCTAACATTTAATTTTGACTTTGCCAATTCAGAATGAGCTCAGTCTTTTTAATTGGTTTTGATAGCTTTTTTTTAATTTGAACTTCTGTTGCAGCTTGTGAATGTGGGTGTCTTAAGTGCCTACATGGAGCTGGAGGTGTTACATGACAAGACTTTCGAAAGCACCTTTGCTTTGTGGGGGTCTAGATCGTTCTCAAAATTCATTAATTTAACTGTTGATTTATTATTATAAATTGTTACCGAATGCGAGTTTTGGCTGTTAAGACACTCTTTGGTATATATGCAACTAAATTCAGGCAACCAAAATGTTACAGAATTGTAGAAAATTATATGAACTCTGGGATTTTGGAAACTGTTAGCTGAGCACCGAGTTCTGTCCCCTCTTCCCATTCTGCCCAGTGAGCGATAATCCCAGTGAAGGCAAAGGTACCTCTCACATGAAGTAACTTACTCGCCGAAGTAATCATGAACACAGCCTTGGCTATTTCAATACATTTGGGGAAATCTAACAATCAGAACTTAAAAATCTGGCATCTTACAAAAGTCACTGAGATCTGGGGGTGACCAGCACAGAACTCGAAATGCCAGATAGAGCGATGCTCCTCAGTTTTTCAAATGGAGCAGGGGCTGAATTCTTCTGATGGTTATACTGGGCAGTCCTGGTCTGGAGCCTGCCCCTGTTTAACACGAACTGAAATGTTGGTCTGTGCAGCGAGCGAGTTCAAAGGAGTGTGAGTCCTGACACTGACTGGTGACACAGTTTTACTGGTATATATTCCTGTATAAAAATTGAGTAGTAGTTCTTTATTTCAGAAAGATAAGGAAAGTCCTTCCTGAAGAAGTGCTTTTAATTTAATTGGACTCAAAATCAATGAAAGAACACATTAAGATACATACCAGTTAATGATAGTGTTTGAAAATTGTTCCCATATGCTATTCACAATACTTTTTAAAGTCTCCTGGGCTTCCCTTTCTTTGTGATGGTTTACTTATGCAAGAAATAGAGTTTTCTTAGTGTCCTTAGTCTAAAAAACTTCAAGGAAGGCTGAAGCGATAATTTTCTGCATTTCTACTAAAAAGGCACATTATGAGATTTAGAATTACAAAAATGCAAACTGGATATAAAATATGTGCAATCAGATGTTCATTTGTTAGACATTTTGTTTGCAAAACAAGTTAATTAGAGTGTTCTTACCATATTTTGGGCAGGGGAAAGTGGCCCAAGGAAATTATATTTTACAATTGAGATGCACATTTCACTTTAATCAGTAGGTTTTTAAATAGCTCTGTCGTTAGAGTCAGATAAGTCAGTTTTAGGGTCTTACTTTTATTTAATCTCAGCGTGTGGCAGAAATAATCATGAATCAACAAGCAGTCTGAACTCTAAAAGAGAACTTAGTTTGCATTGATGCTTTTAAGCTTTCAAATAAGCCTGTCTGTCCTTTCAAACTCCAGGTATAGCTTTTATCTGATGGAGCTCAAAGATATAAAGGCTTAAGTTTCACATGCTTTGTTCTTTTCATCGTCGTTGACTATTGATTAAGGCTCAGCCCTACAGGTTAACTAACAAGTTATTTTTTCCCCTTACTGGAGCTGCATTCTTTTTCAGACCTGCAGCTACCTGGGTAAAAATGAGCATCTCTGTATTCCTACTTGCAGGATAATTGATACCCAATTGTTTTAAGGCTGCTGGAACTTTGTCCTTGCACTTGTGAAGTGAGTGGGGGAGGCAAGTAAGGAAGCAGAAGATGGGAGGAGGAAGGAAGGTAATATAGGTACAAAGCTAATTACTAGTGCAGTTAAAAAAAAAACCAACAAAAAAAACCCCAACAAAAAACCAGAAAAAAATGGGGGTGGGGTTCATTTAAGTCCCTTGTTTTCCACTCCTCTTCAGTCATTCTTTCCTTTTTTTCTCAAGGCCTGAACATTGGTAATAATGGTGATGATTAACTAAATGAAGTCGGTAACCTGGGCGACCATTAGGGTGGTTTTATATTTCATGGGTACCGAATAGCTAGAGAAAGCACACTATTGAGGACTCAGAAAAATGAGATGGGGCGTTTGGGGTTTTCTGGTGGTGGAGTTTTTTTGCATTGTGGTTTTTTACTTTGCATTTTGTTGCCTTGATGTTTCACAACGGTAAGGTTATAACCACCTTTTTCCGTGTTTCCCTCCTTCTCCTCTCTTCTTCATTCCTTCTCTTCTTGACTTGCCACTTCTGAAAAGTTCTGCATGTGACTGAAGGATCGTTTCCCCTGTTTGCTGGCCTACCTGTAAAATACTATCTTGGGGAGAGGAAAGGAGGTGAAAGGGAGGATCTATTTCTCAATATATTAGGTATACACTAGATTAATTGGCTTGGAGGTTTTATTTTATTTTTTTATGATGTATCTTAGACTTGTCCTGCTTCTGCCATAATAACTTAGTGTTATTCTCTCAAGACAAAGCATTTAATTGATTTAATTCTGCGCTGTTGTCACGCTTGCAATGAGTGTACTAAAACAAAGTGCCATCTTCTATGGAACCAGAAATTCTCCTAATCCTCAGGCCTCTGGTGGGCATGAATTGCATATTTCACTGGCAGTGGTAATGTAAGCAGCAAGCTGATTGGATAGTTTGCAATTTTTTTTTTCTTTTTTTGGTAAATACTCATAATTCATGTGTTTGCTAGGTATTAAATAAGTCTCACTCAAAACAGACTTAATAAATGAGCTGAGACTGTTTATTGGTCCAATGGGAAATAAACATTTCTAACAAACTACTTTGAGGTTTTTTGCTGAACTAGATAGAAACAAACATGTGGGGTTTAGTGTTAAAAAAGCCAAAGATTGAGAACTACTGTTGGGTGTGAAATGAAGCTTCATCTGAGAAATGTGTGCATTGAAAGTGAATGCTTCCATTTGACTTGTCTTCATGCAGGTTGAGCTGGTTATTAGAATCCATAATTCATTTGTGTAGTATACCATGCGTTTTTGGGGGTTCTGTGCCTTATGGTTTGAAATGGCAAGCACAGCCTTGGCTAGCAGGTGGCTATGGTATGTTGATTATACAGCATTGGCTGTGTCTCTGAGTAACCTTCTTGGGGAACACAAAGCAAAGTATTCCTTAGTTCATGAAATTCTTGGCAGCTCCTGCAGTAAAGAAAAAGAATTGTGAAAGTTCTTTCCATCCAGTGTACAGAGTTGCATGTTATAGATCAAAACGCAGTTCTCAAAATATCACACAAAATTACACAACCATTTAATCTAATTTTTATAAAATTATTTTCCTAACTCATACTAGTCGCTGTTAAACTTTTAAAGTAGCAGCTACTCCATTTACTAAACCCACGATAAAAAAAAAAGTTAATTTTTGTTCTCAATCTTATGATGATAAGGGCGGTTTAACTTTATATTTGGTATTGGAGATGTATAACATCTTAGTAGGGATCAAGGTTTGGTGTTGGCCTTTTGCCTGCTAATATAAGCATGAAATTGCCACATTTTTGTATGCAGGGTAAGTTTTCCTTGAATTCATTATCTATAATTCACCTCTGAAATGTCTTGTTTTCTATATAAAGTGTCTCCCATGGTACTAATGGGAAAATAAACAAATGCAGGACTGTGCAGAAGATGACAGACTCTTTCTCTTGTGCTGGATCTGTTATTGACAGCAGTTAGGCACGCCAAAATTATTATTATTTTAATAGATAAACTTGAAGAGTTTCAGAAAGAGCCCTGTGAAGGACTTGGGTCTTCTTGGAAACTGTTTCACAGTTTTTTGTCTGTTACAATGTTAGATATTTTTTTCCCCCTGCAAAAGACATCATTTTCATTACGCTGTGATGATAGATAGGCCATAAGTGATAGGAAGTTTTGAAAAGAAAATTCACCAGCCGTTGTCAGGTTCAATAATGATTAACACAACAGCAAGGTATAAGGATGGCTTATTAGAACTGCATTACGCAGCTAAGAAATACGTGCCTTTGTAATTAATCGTGGCGCGCTACTGTTCCCCAGCTTAGGTACAAAACCTGTTCGGGGGGGTGGGGGGGTGGTTTTTTGGGGGGAGGGGCTTTTTGTTTGTTTGTGGGTTTTTTTGTGGTTTGGGGTTTTTTTTGTTTGTTTGTTTAAACTCCAGATGCAGGTTCTCCTGGTTAACTTAACCTTCAGGTATTTAGCTCCTGTCAGTCAGTACGGGAGATGGCCTTAAGGAGGGACTGGTGAAGCTCGGACTGGGAGTCAGCGCAGCACTGGGATGAGGTTCTGATAGACTTGTGAAGGTGGTGGAAGCAGCAGCCTGACCTATGGTGTGCTGACCGTACTCTCTTGGTACACTGTACACCAGTAAAGAGTCGTTATTGTCACTGGAAACGGGTTTAGGAGAGATTGTGAAGAAGGTGGTTAATGCAGGGGCCTGCGGGAGCCGGGCTGGGCAGCCGAACCCCCGGGGGGGCAGCTCTGCCGGGTGCTGGGCATGGAGCGAGGGCCGGATGGCTTGGCACGTCTCCTGGCTGCACCACAGCGCCGTGTTGTCTTCTCACAGTCACACGCCATGAGCCAGACCCCGCTCCTGGCCCATCAGCCTGACACGGCAGCCACGGGGGTCCGTGCTGGGGCTGGCTGGGGGGAGTGGGGGCAGAACCGAACTGGCCCAGACCCCTCTGCCCCCTCGTGCCACCTTCACCGTCCTGTTTCTGCTGCACCGGGGCTGTGCATGGCTGTCGGTGTGCAGCCTGCGGAGTCAGGACAGACGCAATGAATGAATTTCAAAAATCGTCAGTGGAGGGGATAGTATATTAAGAAAAGGATTTTAATTAAAGACACCTTTTTTCCGTTCCTATAAGGAGATGTAAGAAATTGAGTAATGCACTGAGGTCTTCCACCTGTCCACAGTGAATTTAATCCAGGCTGGCATTTTTGTTTTTTTCAATCTTTCTTTCGGCATGTGTGAAGGGAATTGATTGATCCAATTTAATTTCTTTTGGAACAGGTGTATATGTTGCCTCTCGCTCCCTCATAGATTACTTAGCCTTTTGTTTGCAATTACAAAAGGCAAGGTAAGAAATGAAGGAGCTTTAAATGAAGATGGACAACAATGTTTCTCTCCAGGTCGTTGGAGAGCTGCCCGAACACCTGGGCTGAGGCTTTCTGACAGACTGTGCCTGGCTGTTGTGTGGCACGGATGAAAAATGCCCATTGCCCCTTCACGCACCTTGTGTTTTTTTTGCAGTGAACCCATCTAATGTACTCTCCTTGCTTTAGGGAGGAAACTTTGACCTTTCAAGCAGCATTAGTAGAAGGCAGGGCATTTCTAGTGAGAGCTAGAGTAAGCTTAGAGCTGATTTGACCTCAAGGGGTTTTCTCTATCACAAAATGTGTCAAAGTCAGGAGGGTGAAAGACTTCTTAAAGGAAAAGGCACTAATAAACTTCTTATTTCCTATCCCTTTTGACTTCTCCTTCTCCCTACACCTGTTGCAGAAAGAACCAGCACTTTCCTATTCAAGTATCTCTTTATTTTAGGTGTTCTCCACCTCTGGTGAGCAGGAGGGATATGAGAGATTGTATAATACTGCTCGCTAGGTACCAGTGCACTCGCACCATTTTGTACATTCTGGACACAGAAAGAAGTGTCCTGTTGAAACTCTTGGCAAGATTTGGATTTTGTACCTTTTAAGTGTTAGTTTGAGGCATTTACATACATGGGTTATGGCTTGAACATGTGTCTGGGTCAGTGCAACAGCTCTGAAATTGTTGAAAGGTTCCAATAGTAAGAAACTGGCTTAGGGAAAGGTCCGCTGAGACCCAGGAGGGGCAGGATTGGTGCTGAATGCCATAGGGCAGTGACTTACTGGTTTAGCATATATACCTAGGACTTTTTCTCATGCTTATAAAAGCAGGAGATGTCACCTTCTAGCTGAGCCATTGATAAAAATACTTTGCATCAGGCTGAAATACTCCCACGACACTGGAAAACAGCAGGATCGTGCCAACAGCTCTTCCTGTTGGGTTGATTCCCACTACATCAGAAATTAAATGGTGATTGCCTTGAATTGCCCTTATGGCATCTTTGAGATGTCATCAGAAATACTAAATCACAGAAAATTTAGTTTGGGTTGGGCTGATAAAACCCAGCCTTCTATGTTCTCTATAAACACTGACATCTCAAGTATTTTCTAGTCTGAGTTTGAGGGAGAAACGCTCCCTTGCCCACCTCAGCTGTAGGAAGCACTGGCAACCTGCATCCCTGCAGCAGCTTCCACTTGCAGCAAAGGGAAATCACACGTCATGTTTGAGGGCAGAACTAGATCGATACGGTGAAACATATGATCCCACGCTCACTCTAAAGTGATGGGTTAGATCATGTCATAGTGCATATTAAAGGGACTAAGTTTCATGGCTTTAGACAAATCTACGAATGGATTTTTGAAGATATGGCTTCTGTGGAACAGCATCCTTCGCTGTAAGTCTGTAGCGTAACAACTCTCGGTTTGAGCTCTTGGATCAATGTCCAAATCAAGGAGCTTAAAAAAAGCCTTTTTGTTACTTGACAGTAAAAGGGATGGCAAAGGTTCGAGTGTGGCAACAGCAAAATTGTTATCTGTTCTGACACCCCCCCCCCCAAAATGTCTACCTCACAGACACATAAAACTCCCCCAACAGAGGAGACCGAACCCCCAGTCAGAATCTCTCAATGTGTTTCTGGGCTTTGGTTCTGTGCTGCTGAACAGACCCTTCCACCCATGGTCTGGTTTCGTTAGGGGTTTTAGGTCTGACAATCCAGGCCACTTTACCTGGCTTCATCACCTTCATTCTCTAAGGATTTAATGAAAATTCAGCTGTTCAGCCACCAGTGTGGATGCCAAATAGGAAGGATTCACTTCTCAAGCAATGAAAGACGTATTGTCTGTGCTGTTAAAATATGACACGTCAGTACCAATGGGACACTGGCAGACAACATCTTGTTATATCAGTTACTTAATTCTGGCCATTAAGTGGGACTCTGTATGATATGGTTCTAGTACAATTGTGCAAACATCTACTTTCAATGCACCTACCTTACTTGAAAAACATCTGTAAGATTTGAAAAAGAAAATTGCCAGAGTGCAAAGAGAAGGGAAAGGGAGAAAAAGGAAAAAGAAAAGAAAAAAGCCACAAAACCTTCTAAAATAGAAGTTGAAGCAACAGAATGAGAACTTCAAACTTTTGGCTACTTCCACTTCACTGTTCTATCAATATGGCAGCAAAGAAAAAGGCTTACTAATCTCACCCTGGTGAGATGCTAGACCTCAGGCAACAAGGGTAAAATCAGCCAGAATCTTAGCTTATTCTCTACAGTGTTGTTGTCAGTTAGCTAACATTTCCAGAGTCAGTCATGTGCAATTGTATGTTTTTGCTCTAATTATAAATAAGCATCACAGGATTTTTGTAGACTGTGGTCATTCTAGCAAATTGTGTTTATCCATATTAAATGGATAACAGATCTGGTTGCTATATATCAAAAGAGAGTTTAATAGAGCCTGGGGTTTTGTTGTTCAGAAAGCCTCTCTTCTACCTACTTTTATTTCAGTTACAGCTATCACATCTAACATGTAGGGTCCTTTAGACAAAGAGCTATTGTCTCCATCTTGTTGACTGACTTTATTCCGTGTTATTGATGTAGGAAAGACACCTTCTGTTGTAATGGAGAAGTGGAGCGTGTCAGCTTGTTACCTGCTTTAGTGGGACTGATGAGGTGCAGTGTCATCTTGTTAAAAAAAACCAAAATGCAAAAAGCAAAAGCAACCCTCCTTTTCTTTTTTTTTTTTTTTTTTTTTTTTTTTTGGTGGTGGTTTACTTAACTCCTTACAGAATGTCAACCTGTATGTTGTGGAGTGCGGGATTCAAGCATGTATTTGTATTCCAATGCCATGGTAAGGGCACGGTGTACATTACAGGGCTTTGAAGTATGGGGTAGCCTCATGGAAGAACTTTTGTAATGTAAGTTCCTTACATCAGAATTTGACTATAATTTCTCTGAAGTGAATCTTGAGGAGGTGTTAAACGCTGTGTAGTGACCCATCTAAACTATCAGGTAATGTACATAATTACCTGACAGATGTTATCTTAAACTGGGATGAGATTCTAGTTGCAACAATGACGTTACTTGTCATTTCACCACATTTTGTTGTAGCTATTTTTCACTTTCTTTTCACCATCTATCCTCATATTGAATGCAGTCCTGCTGTTCAAATGGTTACTGTGCTGCCAAGAGTTCCGGAATGGCCTTCACCTTACGGCAGCGTTGAAGTCCTCAGTGCAAGCAGTACAGGTATTTTTGTTCTGGCTGCTTTTGCAAATTAAAATGCTAGCTCCCTTTATTCAGGAATTTAGTCTTTCTGACCTGGAGTTGAGTTGAACCAAACAAAAATTTATCTTTCCTTACTTTTAGCTGCACCTTTTGCATTCCTCAACGTTTGCTGAGTCATTTTATTGTCGTACCTTATCACTGATCAAAATGGCCTGGGTTTGGTTAATGCACTTAGTGACTGCACAGGTGAAGGAGGAAATGGGTGGAGGAGGAGGATGGCAAACACCACACGGTGGCCACTAGGCTGTGGAAGGTTTCTCTATCAGCAGTGTCTGGCAAACAGAGATTTCCAATGGGTTTCAGAATGCACTGGAAGGTATGTTTGTCAGGTTACAAGCCTTTTCTTTTCAAGGGTATTAAATGTCAATGCTGAGTTTCTTGGTGGTGAGCAAGTTGTAGTAATTTCTTAAGCAGGTCCAGAGCTGTTTAGAGGACTAGGCATTTTTTTTTTTAATGTATATGAGTCAATTATCGTAAAAAACCCGACACATGGAAAAATCTTGTGAGCATTAAGAGTTAATGGGAAGAGTAAAAGGCTCCAAATATTCTTAGCATTTAAATATTCACAGTCTCTTTGTAATAACCGCAGTCTGAAAGATCTTTGGACTCCCCAAATATAAATCTGATTAAAAGGTGACTGAAGGAATCGGCAAATATGAATTGCCTAATAAAAACATAAAGCTTAAATGGTTGGAGGTACTGGAAGAAAGGTAAGATTTATATACCTAAGTCTGCAAACATACGTTGCTTCTTGGATTTTGCATTTCCCCTCATCTTTAATTTGCAGTAGCAGACAGGGCAATTAGAGCTCATGCCTCAAGTACCATTTTTCAGTTCATAAGGGTATTTTGTTAGGTGTAACTATAAACAAGACCACTTATTGGTAAGTGACAATTCTGAAGGTGCGTGTGGGGAGGCTGAGGCTGGTGGGAAGAGGCAGGACTATACAACCTGTACCAAATTTCTGGGATAACTTTTCAGAACATTGTGGCTTCTGGCTCTCCCAAATGAATAGCATTTGATAACTCCTGAAATCACAAAGGAGGGACAGCTCTATGGGTGGTATTCTCCCCCTCCCCCCCCCCCCCCCCTTTTTTTTTCCTCTACTCCAAATAGCCAGGCTTTCTAGCTTGTGGTATATCTGCTGTTTGTAGACCATGATCCTGAGATGCCATTACCATCTTACTGGGCAGCATTGGATGTTTTCTGTTTTTCTAATACTGCCTGGTAATGATGATTATGGTGTTTCGTGTACAACGTGGAAAAGTTCAACAGCGAATTTGGAAACAGAGGTTAGTGGCCAATAGAGAAATCCATGCTTGACTGTCAAATCTCCCCAAGCATAAGTAAATTTAAAATTAAATGCTTTGGGTTCTAGAGTAAAGGGTAAAAGCAACCATAAGAAAATCTCATCCTTATTATAGAATGGTAAAGTAATGTTCAAGTAAGCCTGTAAATAGAAAACGGTGCAGAACGTGGAGCAGAGCACTGCAATAATAGAATACGTTCAAATGAAAATGTTCCATTTTGTAGCAGTAAGATGAATGTAGGTAGTCTGCTCCAAACGTTCTTTTTATTTACTTTTAAACAACAGTAGCTTTCCAGAGAATGAATGTACACATTTTCTTTAAATGTAACATTGGAGTTTTCTTCTTCATAATTTTCTCTCAGAAGCAAAATGTTCTTTTCATCTAAATATAATTTAATAACTAGGCTGCCAAAATCAGAAGTGGAACTTACTTTTTCAGCTTTGCTATTGTAATTCACAGCAATTCCTCTAGACTTCTCCGGTACAATGTTCTAATAGCAAAGCCATTTATTTTAAAACTTTGAACTTCTATGTAATGTATACATTTTAAATTTTGCTTTTATGCAGATGTACTTTTACATCCACTTGTCACTTCCTGGAGTGGAGAGAGAAAGAGAATGAGACTTAACTCCCATTCCCTTTGGTTGTTTTCATTACTTTAGTGGACTAATTTTAGAAATAATTTTAAAATATGATGGGCTTGATTCGTATTCTGTGAGGTTTCTTTCCCTAAATTAATTATACTAGTTAAAGTCACCTTGCAAGAACTAGCTCAGTCTAAAGGGACTTAGTGGAAATGGGAATGTTGTCTTAAATGGTTCATGGAGGCTTTTTGTTCTTTAACTTCCTGTATTGTTTTAATTCTCCATATAATTCCCAGTTATCAGATACTAAAGGTACAGTAAATAATGATTTATAAAGGCTATTGCTGACAAAGGGTATTATTGCTGCTAGATGTTTTTATCTGACACATGACTTTATGGGCAGGTGTCTCAGTGTACGTGGCAGGTGTTAAGCACCAAAATGCAACAATAGCAGCATCCTGCCCTCCCCCATCCCACCCTCCCTCCCAGGATCTCTTACCGATCTGTGGGGTGCTGTGGTTTTTAATTACTTGCCTTGAGAAGATTGGTTGTTTCCTTGAACCCGGTTCTGAGGTGTCAACTGAATGACTCACTGACGTGTAGCTCGGATGCAGTGTATTCCTTTACAGTTTAGTTTGATAGAAAGGTTGTATATATACACCATGTGAAATGCTGTGCTGGATCCACAGACACTTATAGTATCTTATGGCTACAATAAATATTACATGCAGTATAACGTTACCTACACAGTATAGCTCAGATCAGAGCTCTAAGCTACCGCAGAGCGAGAGGCCATTAGTACCCCGAGAGATAAGACTAACAATAAGTGGTGAAGAGAGGACGACAAAACAAATCGTGCTGCCTTCTCGCGCGTGATGCAGCGGGTCAGTGCCCGAGCCAGAACCCTGGCGTCCACAAGCAACAGCCCTGCTTAGACCGACACAGAGCTCCCGCACAGGGAAATGCTCAAGGCTGAGAAACGTGCTAGGTTTTTACCTTCTCTGTTACATGTTGCGCTACAGCAAACTTCCCTTTCTGAAAAAAAAAGAAAACAAAGCAGACACCTTATTATCTTTAGCATTAGTGTTGACTATGCTTAATTACATTGCTGTCTAACAACTGTACACCTAATTCTGTTCACTGTCAGTTCTACGTAAGACTCAAATTTGTCTGCATCCCTTAAACTAAAGCTAATACAATAAAGTATTTGTTGTAAAAGCAACTAACTGTGTTAAACGCTAGGCCAGCTTTGTCACTTTTCTGTGCCCTTAGTGCTGTTTTCATTACATACCAGTTTTCAGTATGTCTTTTTAATTGATTGGAAAGACTTGAATTGGTATTTTTGCGAGTCAAAAGGGAGGAGGGCATAAGGAAACCAAGAAAGAAAAACACAAGAACTCTCACTGCTTTTATACCTCATGTTAAAATAGAACCTAACCTTATGTTTCTATTTTAGATCTTTATTAAATCAGCTTTTTACATTACCTTTGTCTCCTGAAATCCACCATGATTTTCAAACTATTCTTTAATTCCAAAAGTCTTCCTTCTGCCCATCACATATTCAGGAAATTATTTACACAACCAGCGATGTAAGGCAATCTTTCTCAAGCCATTTCTGTTAGTTTTTATGGAACACTGACATCCTGAAGAATGTGGAATCATTAATAGATGCTTCATTTCTCCAACTGCTGGACAGATTATGGTCCTCTGTGGGCATCTTACTAGACAGTGCTGGATTTTTTGGATCTACTCTAACACTGTCTGGTAACGATGTTTAAAGGGTGAACCAAACAACAACATGCATCAGGAGGAGCTCTCACAGAAAGACATTGTACCACAAATTAGGCCAAAGTGGAACATTTGGACCAGAGGGTAAGGATGATGGCTATCATATTAACAAGTATTTTTAGATATCGTAAACAGCTATAATGCTTCCAACAAAGAAGTTGCTGGAAACCACTCTGTTAGGTGCTACTGAACCTTGATGTGGCTGTGAAGGAGGTGGGGCAGGACACGCCAGCTCTAACAAACAACACGCGTGTCTTCCCAGAGACGTGGTGATGCCGCCTTCTCTCCCAGCGGTGGTGAGAGCAGTGATGTATTTGCACAGCACAGCCCTTGTCCAGGGGGCTGAAGGATTTGCTTGTAACGTTGCCGCGCTTGGCGGTGGAAGGTGGTTAGGGCAGGATACTGGTTGTAAAGGTCATTTTTCCCAATTACAGTTCAATTTTGCCTCCATGGTTGAACGGCCTATGAACTTTCAACCTTATCACCTGCCCTGTTACGGGCAGCGCTTCCAGCTTATGGAACAGGTGGGTTAATCACTCCAGTCATTCCATTAACGAACAAAGGAATTTAACCCGGGTGAGGAGCAGCTACTGAATGCTTACCCTGCTCTACCTAACCAAGGAGAGGAACATGAAGAGCTGCTGCCTCACAAGAACTCATTCTGTGTAGCAGCTCACGTAGACCGCTGCACTGAGTGTGAGACTGGATGAGGTTTTGGTTACAAGCTGGGATTCCTCACACAAAGAAGTACTGCTCTCAAGTGACACGGAGGTCAGATTTAAACAAGTTTCCTGGGGTGACAGAGGAGCAAGTGCTTGAGGAGACCTCTTCTTACTGTAAGAGCATTATCTTGGTGACTTATTGCATCATATTTGAGCCAGGCAGTCCAGTTCCACCTGCTTTAGTAAAAAGGCACAGGTTTCAGCAGTGCTAGTGGCAATACTGCTTGCTGCATTAAAGATCTGATTCTGCAGGCAGATTCTGGGATCGCTCACATACCCAAAGCAAAGCATGTGTTTGCAGGCCAAATTCAGGGACTAAATTAGGCACAAATCTTGCCCTCCTCTAGTGATTTTTAATGCCTCCTGCCTGAACTGCATGTACATATCCAGGGCCAGCCTCTGCTTACCCTGCAGGTCCTTCCTAGTCCTTGACTGATTAATCCAAGTCAGTGTTTTGCAGACACCTTGGGCCACCTGTAGAGGATAAGAATTCATGTCAGAACTCACGAGCAGTCCATTATACAAGCCAAGATTCATCTTTACACAAAAAAGTGTTCATACTGCCCACGCTTCTGAAAGGCCATAGAATTTTAGCCCTCTTGGGGGTCTAACGAGGTGGGATGGTGCACAGACCTTGTGCCGATTCCTCAGCATTCAGCTCCTTCCTGTGAGAAACACAAGGCAACGTTACACACGCACTCTGACCCCACGCTCCTCACCCCAGATCTTTAAATGGATTCCAAATATTGATTTGTGTTTGAATCACAGTACCAAAGCATTTTCCTCATCCTCAATTTAGTATTAACCCCCTCCCTCCCTCCCAAATAGAACTGATGTAGCAACACAGCGGTGCACAAGCAAATTCTGCATTCTCTGCCTGTGTCGCTGGGAAAACTCTAAATGTTTTTTCAATACCTTGCAGTAAGCTGGGCGTATGATTTCTTGCCAAAACTACAAGGTAATATAGGAACAGTAGGAAAAATGAACCAATTGGTGTAACTTAAACTTGTTTCCATTACAATGCAACCAGCTTGAAAGGAGCTGACTGTGCCTGCTTTAACTCCACTGGCTGACACATTGGAACAAGCTCAGGTTTGTGTTTGCCCTTGCAGGTTGTAATTCTCAGGAAAACAAGAGAGAGAAGGAAGAAGCAGAGAAGCATTTTTTGGTGATTAGCCTCTGTGTTAATGAGTAACTAGTTCACAAGGGATTAAGGAAATGGTGTGAAATTTGAGTGACTCTGCAAATTGGCTTTTAACAAGCATTTAAATAAGATTAATTGGAGGGCACACCTACCTCCCATCCATCCACCTCTTCTTAAAACAAACTGTGGGTCCTAACCTTGGATGGAGTTGAGTAAATAAATAAAAAGATAACTCTAACTGGGCATCCATAGCAGGCACAGGAATGGCAACTTAAAAATGAAAATGAAATGGAGATGAGGGAAATCCCCCCTACCCTCCCCCATGATGATGTATGCTTAGGAAAGTGTCCATTCAATCTTGTCTTAGAGGGAGACAGTTAGTCATGAGAGCCAGGGGCAACCCAGAAAAAAACCCATCTGCCTCAGTATCTTTCTCTCCCTCCCCTTCTCCTCCAGATTTTTATCTCGCCTAAATCAGTTCCACAGGAGGGCAATTCCACAGGCAGTGCTGATTCTTAGGATGGTTTAGGAGCTGTCGGAGGTCTGGTCTGCATCAGACTTCATTCTAAAAAAGTTGTCTCACTGAAGAGAGTTTTAATATTGATGAGTGCACAGTTTTTAGAGTGCAGCTGAAACACGTGCATCCGCAGTCTTGCTGTGCTACTGTTGACGGAGCTGCACCAGATGCTGGCATAGTGAGCCATTTCACAGCAGGATGGATGCAGTGGACAGAGCTGTTGGTAAGTGAAGTTCTTTACCATTTTTTTGAACTCATATACCAGTGAGCTGGAAACAGTTGTGTTTTCATAATTGTACTGCCTCATAATCAGCAAGTATTTAAAGTTAAATATTTACTCGTTATTGCTTTCTCTAAGGGAGAGGCCCTCAGCCTTTCCCTGCCCTATCCTTTTAGTCCTGGATCTGGAGAAACTCCTTTAATGTTGGTGGTTTCCTTTAGCCTGAGTGCCTGCTGATTGCTGTCTTACCAGGCAAAGTTAGATCTAGCTATTTTTGTCTAATACTGTCTGGTAATGCCGTCAATCGCATTGGCAAAAATCTTCGTCTTGACAGAAATACAGAGGAAAAAAAAGCTTGCCTTTGTCAGAAGAATCAATGAAGTCCGATGTCTGGGTCTCCTCACTGGAGTTTGGGCTCATGTTGAAAGCTTATTCAAGTGCACTGGTCCTCTGCCTGTCTTGTTAACACTCAAACATGTACTGTAATGCCTGCAGAATTACAAAGAGAGAGGAGAAAAGTCAAGAGAGCATAACCCTGCACGCCCACAATTTGTAGGTAGGTCAAGATATGTTTTCTGAACTTGCTTCCTGAAGAAACTAGGCTCCTGTACCCACTAGTTATTGTATGTTAGTAACTTTTGGACCTGTTGTCAGCCTTTCCTGAAATTTGATGGGTACAACACAGTAGCTTTGAGAAAGACATCATAAAACTGAATCAGCTAAGCAGAGACCATAGGTGCTTGCGGTGGCAGCCAGAGTGCAGAGGAAGCATGGCTGAAAGCTCCCAGTGCCGTGGCACAGGAGGTCGATAGTTTCTGAATCTTATAATCTTCATTGTAAAGAGTTACTCATACTCAATACTGAAAACACTGAGGCTTTTTTGCTGTTGCTTAAGATGAAGAGGATTTTGCTGGGTAACCTTGTGCCATTTAGCCATCTGAGACTGCTGTCATTTGAAGTAGCTGCTTCTGTTTGGAAATTTGTTAAATGAGCAAAATTCCGCAACAGATCAGTGCGCCCTGTTACTACGTTGCAACTTCAAATAAGGTCTGCTTTATCTTTACATTGACAGAAAAGTACTTTTAAGGGTATCTTATAAAATAAAAGGGTTTGCAAAGCCCCGAGTTCAGCAAATCTTCTATTTTAGATGTGGTTAGCCAAATTATGCAATAAGAAAGGTCGCCTCCCTGAGAAGTGTTCCGAATCCCCGCACATGGCTACCAACCTTTATCTTCCCCATGGTGAGAGCAGCAAAAGCCTGTGCCAGTTGTTGGATGTCTTAATACAGCACCCCTAGTTGTGCAATACAACAGCGGTGAGAGGCAGCAGCGCGATTCCTGACCTCAGCTGATGAGCGCCCTGTGCCCCGAGGCATGAGAATGAAGATAGCATAGTTCTCTACATCAAGTCTCACCAAATTGTCAGGAATTTCCCAGTTAGGAAATCGCCTTGCTCAGATGGTGAAGATGGTATCTATGTCCTGGTTAAAATGACTCATGCTGGCAAGTCTCATTTTGCAGGGTACAAATGTTATTCCTTTTCATAGTACAATTAATTTATGGAAACTTGCTACTTCTTTCAGTATATTGCACTGTCTCATCAAGATACTAGTCCACTACATTTTATGCTTTTACCTGTGCTGTCCCTGAACTTCAGCTGTTGGATTCCTTGTTTTCCTTTCCTCTATATGCCTCTCTTTGTCCAACACTTACCCTTTGGATTTCACAGAAGCTACAGCTTCTTATTGGAAGCTTTGCTGTTTCTACTTCTGTCTTCATGAGATGCTCAATGTGATGTTCAAGGGGTTTTTTTGGAGTTAATGGTGTTTTCCAAAATGAAACAAATTTGACCTTTCAGCCACATTACCCTTTGCTAATTACCTTTAACAGAAGTGAAAACAAGAACTACATGCCTTTTATTAAAATGTGTTCTTGGGTAAACTGGTAATAAAAAAGAATCCTGGAGATGTCCTATGCAGTCAGTTTTTTAAAGGATAGGTATGCAGAATACATTCTCAGAGCAGGGAAAGAGGTGAAGATATGACTCTAGTCCCTCGTGCTGCACTCAGATATTGTTACCAGTAGCCTACTGTAATTATTCTGATGAATACTCTACCATCACTGTTTTTATCACTAGAATCCATATGTGTGGATAAACACATACATGAAGATTTCTTTGTAGAAGTAGGAACAACTGTTTCAGTAGCTGCTGTTGTATAGATACATTTTTATATCTTACATGCTACGTAATGTGCTGTTTCACTGCCTTAGAGCTCATGTTACTAATTTTAGGCATTTTAGTTGTCTATTTAATAAAAGACTTTAATCTTAACCCAGCTCCAAGTTGAATTTATTATTAATCTGTGTGTTTAAACCAAGTAAACAACATTCCCTGATGCTTTAATTCAGTCTAATAGTTCCTGTCCCAGAGCAATAACTGCTTCCCAGTATGGATACAGCTCCGCAGAGGATTCTCCTGGTTGGGGTATGATGTGGCACTGACACAGCTGTATGCCTGGTGCACTCCGGAGCTCTGCTACTCATGCATTTGTGTCAGATGGGCTGTGTAGGGCTGACAAAATTTATGACCAACTATTCAAAGGGGTTGCACTTCTGTGAAGCTGAACTGGGGTTCTAGACAGCACCGATGAAATATTGCCTTATCCTCACCCCACTCTTAAAGTTCTAGCCAGCCACGTGAGACTGAAACCAACTCAGCAGCATTTCAGCAAGCTGTACTTTGAAATACCCTTGATTTCTAAAAAAAGGACCTGCCATTGAGTGTGTTGGGGCAGGGACGAAGAATTTCTCAATAAGCTCCCACATAAAAAAACCCTTTATCCAGAAAAAATAGTCCTTACACAAGCCAGGAGCTAGAGTCTCTCACAGAATACAAGCATTAAACTCTCCCTTAGTACTCCTTAACATATACATACTTAATGTAGTCTGGAACAAGCCAAGGAGGCTTTTGACTTGAATACCCTCTTATGATTGTTGAACTAGCAAGGCAGATACCACCTTCACAACGGGGGACAAACCCCAAAACAATTCCCCTCTGAAGAAAGCAGCGAGAAGGGCACAAGCAAGATCTGTTCCAGCAAAACCACTATTTCTCTTTCTTTGGCTGACAAGTGAACACCCTGGGTGGGCTACCTGAAGTGAGAAGCAGAGAGCAGAAAGATGTATCGCTATCGGATAGCATGGGCTTGGACAAGGTGAAAACCAAAGCGATATATTTCTGCCTAATCTAATTACATCTCACTTTGTTGATTGAGGACTTATCCTAAGAGCAAGGCAAGTAGGAACCTTCCAGCCATTTAGAATATCTTCAGCAATACTCAAAAGGCTACAGGAGACTCCAGACTACCTAGTACCATCTTTGGTTTGTAGGTACAAGCACAACTCCTTAATCCCTGCTTTCACTATTAGTACCTAGTAGAATTTTTTTATTATTATTTTTTGGTAACAAAATTTGTAAGCAAATTATTATATTGGGGGCAAAAGACACAGAGCAAACTTTCATTTTGGTCTGCCTCTATTTTATTAATCTTAGACTTATGTTTTGGTACTAAGAGTTTTGAAAAGCAGTGACAAATACTGGGTTTAAAGTTGTGAAAAAAAAATTTGTTCAGCCTTATTGGTCCCTCTGAAACCTTAAAGCCCTTAACTTGATGTGCTTAACATTCTGACATGATCACAGGTTCTCCTAAAGTTAAATATCTTTTTACCCGCCTGCAGCTTGTGCTGTGGCATAGAGTTCTGAATACTCTGTTGCGTTACACTTTACATACCAGTAGGTAAAATACGCAAGTACATTCTCATCATCAGGCAGCAGGCCATTACACTTCTGCATGATTAAGCACAGCATCACAGCAGAGAGAGTTGTACCAAACACTGCCCTCAAACACCTCCTGTTTGCTTGGCTCCCCTAAGTACGCAAGTGTTATTGACGGCTCCTACTGCTGCTTGTGAGCACTAAGAAGGGTTTCAGAATTGGCTTTGTTTGCTGTCATAATACTATGTAGCCGCATCACCGGTCTCTTAATGCTGTAGCCTTCATCTTACAAGAGCACCGTCCCCTTCTCCCCCAAACCCTTTGCAACTGTTAGCTGATGACAGCATTGCGATCAAACCACTGTGTGTTACCTGCATGTTTGTTGTGGTTTAACCTTGGCCGGCAGCTCAGCCCTGCGCAGCCACTCGTTCGCTACCCCCAGTGGGATGGGGGAATAGGGGAGAGATTTGTGAGTAAAAATGAGAAAACTCATGGGTTGAGACAAAGGGAGTCTAACAGATATAGCAAAAACCACACAAGCAAAGCGAACAAGAATTAATTCACCGCCTCCCACCGCAGGAGGTGCTCGGCCATCCCCAGGCTGGGCGGGCTCCAGCACGCCTGACGGGGACTGGGGAGGGCAAGCGCCATCGCTCCCAACGTCCCCCCTTCTTCTTCCCCAGCCTGACATGCTGGGTGTGATGTCCTGTGCTGTGGGGTGTCCCTGGGGTCAGTTGGGGGCAGCTGCCCCGGCTGTGCCTCCCCCATCTCCCTGTGCCCCCGTGCTCACTGCGGGGTGCGGCGAGAGGCAGAAACCCCTTGGTGCTGTGCGAGCGCCGCTCAGCAACAGCGAGAACATCCCTGCGTCGTCGGTGCTGCTTCCAGCACAACTCCAAACCGTAGCTCCGTACCAGCTACTATGAAGAAAATTGCCTCTACCCAGCCAAACCCAGCACAACGATAAAATTGGAGAAAGACTCTGGCCCACACAGGAAATAACTTGTCTGGACAGTTGCAGAAGAAAATAACCAAGAGACTTTGTTGTAGACTCCAAGTATTCAGGCTTCTTATTTGGCTTTAACTTACTATCATTAAAGTTTAATATACTGGTGTAGCAACATATGGGTTAAAAAAAAAAAAAAACAACGAAAAATCAAGTTCAGCACCTCCTTTCCTACAAATAACAATTTTAAAACCAAATGAAAATAAACCAGGGATTTCTGCTGACCTCTAACAGGGAGCTCAGCGAAGACAAAGAAAAAGCATTTAGTTTTCCTAGAATTTTGTATGAACCAAAACATTTAAGGGGAAAAACAGCTTGAACCCTTATAAATAGCTTATTAGTCATCATGAAGCAATAAAAATTCCAGTGCATTAAAACCACTTCATATTACCGTTAAGCATGATGAAAGCACAATTAATACAAAGGATTGTTCTCAGTGTGGTATGAATGTTCTTTACATCTTCAGAATATCAGCCCTAGATGTAGTGTAGAAGGCTAATTAGACACTTGGACGATGGGTAAGAAAAATATACCTAGCCCCCTTAAGAAACTTCTCCCGGGAGAAGCCCTTTTCATATTCCCTTGTCAGTTTATTTTAGGCAAGGAGAGGTGGAGTCAGCTCCCAAGGCAGTCAATTTACCAAGCGCCTCCTGGCACAACTGTTAAATCTAAACCGATTCAAGAACAAAGTTCAGGACATTTAGACTACAGAAACTATGAACACGTAATTGATCATTTAACTCAACGAAAGTGGATTTAAGTATTAAAGAAACTGCTTAAGGAGTAATTCACACTTCTATCAAACTCTCTACCTTTTTCAAAGAAACAGATATTTAATTTTTTTCCCCCCAGATAGCGTGAACTTGCTTTAAAAGTACATGGGGTCAGCAGCACTTCCAAGTTCAGGTTGGGGTATTCACGGGGGCTGGGGTCACCCGGGAAGCACCTCTGTGGCACCTCCCCAGCCCAGCCCACATCTTCCTTCACCTTTAAACAGTGCTATAGCCACAGATCTTAAGGGAGGGGGGGTTGGAAGAAGCAAGAGGATCTGATATTTAATACAGATTCAGCTTTGGTGTCCAAACACAAATCACAAGGGACTACATCAAGCCCATTCCTCAGTCCCTCCAGCCGGGAGCCGCAGCCAGGGAGAAGCTAAGCAAACACACGGGAGCAACAGCCTCATCTGGGTTGCTAATTTTGTTTGCATACCAAACACCACTTTAAACAAACCCATTTGGATGTCTGTGCTCGAGCCTAACCCATTATGCACTGCCTGCTGTCGAGGGCTGGGAGGCTGTCCTCTCGAGTACCGCTGAATAAAGGGAACCAAAGAGCAAACTGGGATGAGTTAACAACACCCAACTCTTTCAGACTGGTCTTTGGCCTTTATCTCAGAACACATCCCAACATCAGGACCATTTTAGAACTGTTTGAGAACAAAGGAACTGCCTGTAAATATACCTTTAAAAGCAACAAGCAGGACTAACTGTGGTGAATAAAGTGAATTAGGCACAGCCTGCATTTAACTTTTTTTTTTCTTCTTCTTTCTTTTTTTAAATTGGATTTCTCCCATAGCTGCAACTTCGAAGTTTCAGGCATGACTACGGTGGGACTTAGAGGCCTCCTATTCCCTGTCACACCCCATTTTCCTCCCCTTTGTCTGGATAAGGGAATGGGGGGAGTGGGATGTGTTTTGGTTTATTTTCAATATTACTAACCTGGTAGCTAAATAGTTGGGAAGAGGTTTAGTCCCCCCTCCTCCTCCCAGCCTCACGCTCTCTCAGTCACTGCACTTGCTGCCTCTGTGCCCACACCAATGCCAGTGCTTGCGGGTCCATGCTCTCTCTAGAGCACAGCAGGAAAATGAAGCAGACTGGGGAAAACACCTGCTTCTCCCCAACACGCACCTTTCCTCTGGGCGGGAGAAGGAACGATTGCACCACGTTGGAGCAAGCCAGCAGCCAGCACCGGGGCTGAGGGGTCCGGCACCGATGCCTCAGCTCCAAGGCACTACAGCAACAGGTCAGAGCAGTTAAAGACAGACACATTTCTTACCTGGAAGCACCTCAGCACTGTGCTGGAGTCACTGCTGGTCAGGTTCTGAGGGCCAGGTGATTCCCAGTATAAATGACTGCGTGAGCCAAGTCCCTTCAGCTGTGCTTTGCAGGGACCCTGGCACCCAGAGCCACAGCCTGGGCTCCTCACACATGCCTCTCTGCTGGCCTCCAGCTTGTACCCAACTTTTTTCACATTTCCCCAGCCCCGGTAAATTTGCCCATGGCCTGGACTCCTAACGCTTGCTCTGTTTGCTGTCCTGGAGCCGGCCCTAACTGCTGGTAGGGTCTGTAACGCAGAGGTTTTCCATTTGCTTGTGGTTACAAAAAATAAAGCAGTTTTGCTTAAGCTCTCAAATTTCCAGCAACCAGGAATCTGGTTTTTGAACACTTTGCAACCTTTTTATGGTCTCAGTCAGAACTATATCCTGGATGAAAGCTCCCCATCAGCAAAGGCTCAGTACGTAGTGGGTATATTTAAGGGGTTTCAGGGAAATGTGGGTGTAAGCCTGCCATGTCCCTCATTCCTGTTGTGCCTGAGTATATCCTGATCTTTTTCCTGTTTGTACCTCCAGTGGATCTCTCTGATACGCTGTTTCTAAATTCAGCTAGTTCTATTAACAAGTACTATGGTCAAACCACTGCTGATACTGGAAAATTTTACTTTTTTTGCCAGTTAATGCTATAGGTTCAGCTTGAGAGGTCGGCTGTGATTCTAACTGTACGTTTTACTCATTTCTGTTTCTACTGCGAGGTGCACTTCCCTGCAGAAACACTGCATAAGCAGCCGGGAGACGCTGGTTTTGTGGCAATGAAATGGAGAGTTAATCATTCTTTCAGCACTGTAAGCATCAATCTTGGGGAGGCCATTCAAGGCCAGAGCTGTAGCTGTCAGACGTACTGATACCTAACCAGCCCTTCAGGGCATTTTCAAAAACTTGATAAATCAAAGACAAGTTAATCTGTCATCGAGCTACACGGTTATTCATAGCAGACTGTACTTTTCCAGTAAGGGACAAGTAGTTGGTGCAGGTAGCTGATGCAGACAGAAGCTAGCTCTGTCTGTAAAAAGCCACCAGAATACTGAATGTTTTTTTAAAAATAGAATGTGCAGGCTGCATCTGCATGTAGCTCGATTCTTAAGGGAGCAGTCCACATCTATTCCAGGTTGATGTTGCCAAAATCACAATGACCTTCTACTGATATTTAGTGACCGGGCTGAAGCAAGGGTCTCTCCAGCCTAGCTTACAGTGACCATTTATGTCACAAGGACTTGAACCGGTAGATGCTAATTGAGCATCTTAACGGAGAAGCCAAGTTCTGGAGCACTACGAGGGAGTCTTTCCTGATCTGAAGCTATAGCAGGGCAGAGTAAACAGTTTGCAGATGACTGGCTGTGCCAAATAAATGGTTAAGTTCACTGGGTTGTTCTCCATGGGGGAAAAATAAAAATAGCTAGCAGCATGGCTCCGTGGGATGGTCTTTGTGGTTTATGCAATACACGATTGACAACATGCATGAAAATTTGGCCCCATCTGACACTGTGAAGCAACTGCTTCTTTGAACTGCAACACACTGCCAGTAACTCGCAGCAACAGATGGGGCCCTGTCAGGGTTTGAAGCGCTCACAAGGTGCTGAAAGAAATAACCAAAGTGAGACATAACCCATAACGATCTGATTGCCTTGAAACTCTACTGGAACAATTGCCATAGTTTGCCCCTAGACTACTGGAATATTAGCTTCCATGGGAAGAAATATTCCAATATTAATTTCTGAGAGCATCTGGGCATCCCTCTCACCTCGCCAAGGAGGGTAGGCTGCTGGACGGTGGGTGGAGCCTCCGACTCCAGCTCACTGGCATCACTGCCGAGTCCTGGAGGCATCCAAGAGACAGGTCCGGACTTGAGCTGCTGTGGATTCCGAAATGAACCAAAGGGCTTGTTGAAAGGGGATGCATGCCGAGTTAGCCCGACTGGTACAGCAATGAGAAACTTGTCTAGTCTCGGGAAAAGTCCTGCCAAGCAATGGTTTGTACTTAGAAAGCTTTTGAGAGCCTCCCAAAACGGTATATGAAACAAAATGCCTGGAGAAAATACCACAGTAAATAAAAGAACGCTGAAACTCATCTAGGCAGGCAAAGGTACATAGCTCGGTACAAACGGGGTTGGCTTTGGGTCTGTAACAGCTCTCATCCCTGACAGGCTGGCTCTCCGCTGGCAGTGCTGACAGCGTTGGTGTGCTGGGGAAGTTCAATAAGGTCACTGCGGTTATTCCAGCTTCACAGGGATGCAGCAGGGTGCAGGCACGACTGGAGAACTCACAGCTGGTGGTTTGGAAGGAGCCAAAGCAGCAAAGTGCCCAAATCAATGGGAATTCAGAGGGATTTGGGTGCTCAGTACCCCACGACC
This sequence comes from Falco punctatus, assembly GCF_963210335.1. NCBI lineage: Eukaryota > Metazoa > Chordata > Aves > Falconiformes > Falconidae > Falco > Falco punctatus. The sequence goes on from NC_137582.1 coordinate 105,060,043, forward strand.
TTTGAAAATGCCACAAATTATTTGAGAACCTGCATCTCTCTGCTACTGAATCAGCCCAGATGCCTAATTTTATAATGGCTTCATTCCATAATGAAATGGAATTTCACCCTTGCCCATCCCCTGGAGTTTGACTATATATATCAAGGGACAAGAGCAAGCAAAGGCAAATGGAGGGGGGGCACTTTGAATAGTGTAGTGACCCTCTGCTGCAGCAACAGGGAAGAGAAACACCCTGGCAGAAGTTTATCTGTAAAAAACAAACAAAACAGTTTTGGTTTTCATTCACAACTAGTACTCCTGCTCATGTCCATCCTGCATTTCCTATGAATTCTGGAAGTCGGCTCTCCTGGTGGGGAACTGAACCCAATGAAACCACATGTGATCTGTTCTGTGAGTAAAATCAGAACGTGGTCCTTGCGCGTTACACTGCTTTCTGTTTTGTATTAAACTTTTTGTTCAGTGTCCAGTCCAGCTTTAAAAGGCATGACATGATATATATATATATAGATATCTTTTGTTCATTGTCCAATCCAGCTTTAAAAGGCATGATATATATATGTGGCAGTGAGTTGCTGAAGTTATTAATTTAGACATTTCACTGCTGCAAAGATGAGCCACACAATCCTGGGATCTTCCAGATGCCCCAGAATATGCAATATATACTTGGCTGAGGGGGGTGCACCCGTGCGTCTCTGCCGCCAAGACAGACAGCTTTGCAGGAGAGCACAGCCTTAGCGTCAGTCTCCATGTGCACCTGTGATGGCAAGCAGTTTTGGTTTCCATTGTTGAGCTTATTTAAGAAGATTTGTAGTTCATGAGCATTGGCCCAAACCTCTGTCAGTGCCAAACTTGTGGCAGCAGTTCGCTGTTGCTGCCCTACGAGTCCGGGTACCTGTAGCAATGAATTTAATGCTCTACAATTCCGCTGCAGCTACTTAGTGCTTCTGTAAGTGCTTCCTCCAGCTCTTTGTCACTTCCGTGAGTTACTGCCTTGTGTTGCTTTCTGGTTTTCCTTCTGGCACAACACAACGTGAGCAAAGCAAACAGGTGGCAGGTAAAAGCTGATCTTTATTTCTCAGGCTTCATTATGTGGTGTACATTGTGCTTACAAAAGCTCATAATCCTGTTTCATAGCCAATGTCAGTAAGACCCTGGTTTTCAAAGGCTGGGTTTTTTTACCTGGGAGACAGGTAAAAGAGGGTGTAACCGGACCTGAATGATGGGAAAGCTGCAAGCTAGGGCAGTGGATGGAAGTTGGCACAGGTTGGAATTGCTTTGTGTTGTGAGAGGCTGTGTGAGTTTGTTGGAACAGCAGCCTCAGCCCCGGTGCGGAGCAGCAAGCAGATGTGTTAGTGGAGTTCTGCGGGCAGGAAAGCAAAGTGCTCCTCCTGCCTGCAGCGTTCCTGCCTTTGTTAGCGTGGAACAAACACCGACAGGTCTTACACACAGCCCAGAGTCACTTCTTCCCCAAAGCCACCAAACTCGGAGGTTCTGCTTCATTAACAGCTGCAGAGCAAACGTTCTGCCCTCCCCAAAGCATGCTCCTCTTTTATTGTAAACCATCCTCTGCTTTGTTCTTCACAAAGCCATCACCTGCTGCATGGAGACAACTCTGACAGCAGTGGATTTCATTGCTCTTGATAAAGCTCAGCATTTCATGTGCCACTTGCAGCGATGCACCTGCAGCCGCAAAGAGCCACCTGTGGCGTGGCCAACTGCGGATTGAATCACCTGAAAAAAATGTAAAGGGCTCCTCAGGGTCCACCCAGAAACAAAGAACTTGGCAAGTCTTCTGTCGAGCCTGGCGACTGGGGTTGGCCACAGGCTCTACCTTCAATGCTCTGCCAAGAACAGGACACTTCCTTACCTAAAGGGGAAAAGCCAGGGGAGCAGGAGGGGAGGGAAGCGGTTCAAACAAGGAGAGAGCATTTTTAGAAACAGCACAGAAAAACAAAGGCAATAACAGGCAGGGAGTATGACACTTTCCCAACAACTTCTCCCACATATTCTCTTATTTTGTCAAGACCCGAGAGGTCCTGGCTGCAGGGTGGTCCAGCTCCACCAGAAAATGATACAGCACGCCGTCCAGCTCTGCCCAGCTTCACCAGCCCTTTGGGTTCGCCCCTCCCCCCCAGTGGTAACCTTTCCATGCTGCCTCCAGTGCCGTGACCCCATGCCTCATCCAACCTAGTGTCCTGCAGCCCTCAGTACCCTGAAGCTCTTTCTCATTGTCAGGGATGGGGATGAGGCCAGGCTGGCCTCAGGTCTGATCTTCATGCGGAGGTCCTGTGTTCTTGCTGGTGGAAGGTGGATGGCTAATGAGGTGTCAGGAGGTAAAGGGCTGAAACCTGTTCAGGTGGAGCCCTTGGTCTCTGCTTGGAAGATGAGGGCAGTTTGGTCAGTTGTTGGTGGGAGTGAGGGAGGACTGGTCACAGAGTCAATTCTTATGGCAAGGAGGGGGGGTGGAAGCTTGCTGGTAGCCACGCTCTGGACAGAGGACTACCTTACGACCTCTGTTCAGCTGTGACTCCTGAACTGAAGGACCCGGTGACACACAGCAGCGGCTTGGAGGATATACACACAGCAACACGAGCATCTGTGCATCCACCGGGAGAGAGGCAGGTGGGGCAGCTGGCTCCCACACAGGGCGCTGCTGGGTTTGGAACTGAGCAGTGGGAAACCTGAGCAGCAGGAAGGACCTTGGTCAACGGCTGTTTGCTTGAGTTCTTTCTCACCTTTCTTTTTCCCACTGCCACACCTCAGATGATGGGTTGAATTTTGCTTAAGCTGGGGTGGCTGGCGGCATGTAATGTTACTCCAGTGGTTCGCTGCTTCTTAAGTTGCAGCTCTAAATCAGAGCAAGGCAGAAGAACAAAACATCACGAATGGTTCAGCACAAAAACAAAGCAGCAAAAACAAAGCAAAAGAGGTAGGTGATGAGGGAGAGAAAGGGAGAGCATTTTCTAGGGAATGTTCCCAGTTTCTTCAAAATACTGATACAAAGCCAGATGAAGCCCTTGGAAGTTTCCCACAGACTTCAGTGGACTTCAGGCCAAATTCCTTTTTCCATCATTGACAGTCTTTCCTCTCACAACTCTTGCTCTCATGAAGTTAGGCGCTCCTGTCTGCTGATTTCAAGCAGGATGCTAGGTGCTCAGCAACACTGAGAATTGGTCCTGTTATGAGAAACTGGTTTGGTGAAATCACTGTGCAGAGAATTCACCTGTTGATGCAGGTATGTAGGTGCAAATCGGGATTTAGCAGATCATCTCTGTTGCTGTTTTCCCACTGTGCTGCCAGAAACACTTGTGGGCAGGGGATGGGTCAGTCTCCCTGCAAATGTGGGGTTTCTGTGACAGGTGACATGGAACAGGCACCTGTGCTGAACCTTCCACAGTTGTAGGGTGGCGTTGAGTGGCCTCAGTACAAAACTATGACAGCAGCCAGCCAAAACCCTTGGATTTCATGTTTGAATCTGGAGGTTTTGTCTTCTCCTAACTTCACAGCTTTGTTTCAGAACTTGGGCTTAATCATTAATTTCCATGTGTCTGCAGCCTGCATGCCTGCTGTGCAGTGAGAGGCAGGGCCAGGCCAATGCGCTTCCCTGGGAAAGCTGGTACATGTGCACTGCTTCCTACTCCTGCCCCTCTGGTACTGAAATAAAACCTACGCACACCATGACTGCGGCTTGATCCGGGGGGGGGACCACACAACCCACTCCCGGGAGGCCCAAGTATGCATTGTTTAATAAACATATCAAAGCAATTTATTGATTCCACAACATGTAGATATCAGGGGGTTTCCATTGTCCAGGTGAGAAAACTAAAGTCTAGGAGAGCGGCCAAGTTTCCCTGTCTCTCACAGTGGCTTTCTTGCAGACCCCAGGGGAGATTGTGCTTTCTGACCCCTGCAGCCCTGCTGCACGCCCAAGGAGATGCGGGTACGTGACCGTGCACAGCCCTTCCCAGCCACCTGCACCAGGCAGCCTTCCCCCTCCCAGATGGTGCTGTAACCCCTGTGTGTGTAAAAGCGTTCTCTGTAAAACACACTGCTACTGTTGGAAAACAGCAATGCCAAGGTAGGGGAAAAAAAACCAAACCCAAAAAACCGCATTGGAACTGACCTCGTCTCGGCTCCAGAGATATTTTAGGACTTGCTCTATCTGTGCGTGCAGGGAGGGGGGTGCCAGTGGGGGAAGCAGCCTCCAACCATGATTAAAATCTTGTTTTCTGAGAGATGTGCCGTTCTGACCCTGCAGTGAGCGATGAAAAAAGGCACTCAGAGCACACACAGCAGCACATGAGTCACTCCTAAAAAATCTTCGAATGAAAGAGATTGTCTGGGTAGCGCTGCGCTCCCACCGCCAGCACCCAGGGAAACCTCTGTGCTGTCGCCTCACTGGCACCCAGCCCTGGCTGTGCTGGTCCCAGTCCCCAGTGCTGGGTTTGGCTCAGTGGCTTTTGGATGGAATAGTGCCACTCATCTGAACACGGGTGATCAGGATCAGGGGCTGCTAAGGCACCTCTCCCAGGCCATGGAAACAGTAGTTTTCCATCCTCAAATTGCATCTATTTACAGAGAGAAGCACCAGAAAGCATAATACTCCTGCAGTAAAGCAAAAATTGTTTTCTTCAGCAAGAAGATATTACCATGTGTTTATGTAGCTTTCTTCCTTCCACAGCACACTTTGTGAAATCAGTCTGTTTGGTGGTTATAAAAACTGAGACAAATTCAGACCCTCGGAGACCTGCTGACTTTCTGCCTGCAGCGTGTGTCACCGTTTGATGGGAGCTCTCTGTTCCATTGTTTTCCTGGCTGCTGAATACCAAGGCTCAGTTGCTTGCTTCAAGGTTCTGCATAAGCAATGATGTAGAAATTTCTTATTTTTTTTAAAGGAATTTTCTGTGGTTTAATATTTGAATTTTTACTAGGTTTTTTACTTTAGACAGTGCTCCTTGCTTTTGTAGCTTGGATTTCATAAGAACCTTGAAAAAGAATTATAACCTTATTATTGTTTCTTCTATAGCGGAAATATATTTCTTACATAAATCTTGATATATTTTATAGTTGAGGGACTAGTTTGTTATACTTGTATTTTGTATAGACCCCATCAGACTTGCAGAAATAACGGAATACGAATGGGCCTTGAGCATCAAAACGTTCCAACTCTATATACTTAGACAGCAGACCAAACGCAGCAGCAAGCTGTCCCACTGATTCCCAAAACGGATGACCTAAATGTAACTTGTAGAGCTAATCAAGTCACAGAAACCCTCTGACGGAAGAACCACCTTGGACTGAACACACGCTGTCTCTAACTGCACCTGTGTTGGCAGCACACATTGTTTCTATTGCATGTTATTTTTTTGACCCTGGTTTTCAAGGATAGTAAGGATCACACATTTTGTCTTTGTCACTTTGTACTGTAAGGAATTTTAAACCTATTGGTCAAGTTCTACAAAAGTTGGGTTTTAGCAGCCTCCTACGTTCCTGCAGGTTTCCTGTATACAGGTGGCTGTGTAGAAGAGGAGGAGGTGACGAAAGCCCGCTCCCCCTCCCCACCTCCTCCCACCCCAAGGAAAACCTCCAGCATTCTTTGAATGCTCAGCGCCAGAGATTCAAACAGAAAAAGGCGGCAAAATCCGTGTCAAGGTGCATTCAAACCAGCCCGTGTCAGGACGCAAAAACAGGGCAAATGCAGAGTTTAGCCTTCTCTGGGAATTCTCTGGGGAACATCTCATTTTGCTGGACACAAAGGGAAATGGAGGCAGCCCATGGGGATGCCTTAGGTGAATGAAATGCCTCCTTTAACTCTGTCGCTGTCGGCCTCTCCCCTTCTCCAACAATTAGGCAATATTTCCTAGAGGGTGTAACATTTGCTGAACTTATTTGCAGTGTGGAGGGTTGCAACACCGCCGCTGCTCTCGGTGTGGCCAGGTAGATCAGGCTGGGCAGGTCGGCTGGGAGAGGTAATCCAGGAAGGTGCAAGGTAAGGCAAGGACAGGATCCTGACCGGCTCTGCCCGAGTGCTGGGGCTAATTAGAGGCATTGTGCATGAACAGGAAAATACAGAGAATGTTCTTGAAGGTCACTGTGACCGCTGGGGAGGAGTGCCAGAGCATTCACACTGCCCTGGCGTGTCCACATGGGAGGACGCAGGGCCAGCCCGGAGGGAGACTGACTCTAAGCCAGGTTCCACCCTCCATCAACTTTTCTCATCCCTTTTGGTCTGAGTGGGTGAGGGAGTTTCCACAGAAGAAAACAGGGCTGTACGGCTGGATTCTCATTCTTCCTCCATTGTGGTTCGGATTGCAAGGAGCTGCCTGTGGTCCCTGGATGGGGATCTCATCCTCATGGAGCAGATTTCGGCATCTCAGGTGCTGCTGGCCGGTGTGGCAGCAGGTTTCTGGGCAGGCCAATAACTGAACTGTCGTGTTGGCAACAGGAAGCCTGAAAGCCTGGCAGTAAATGCAAACCTTGCCGAGATCCATCTTCTGAAGTTAACCCTGAGCAATGACCTACTCTTTCTGCATATACAGCTGAATTCACAAAAAAACCCGAAGCACACGTTATTTTTTTGCTTTTGCATGTGAAGGACAGAAAAATCTATATATAGAGAGGAATTTAATGCTACATAAATAGGCCTTTCTATCTTTATATTTTGGACCGAGGCTCCGTAAGTGTCAAAATCCTTTATTATAGCTAGTTTGGCAGCACTCAGCAGCTGCCTGAAAAAATCAAGGTCCCATTGTTTTAGCCACTTCTCACTGCACACGGGTAATTAATGGTCTAATAAAAACAACAATGTGAGGGGGGAGAGGCTCCTATAGAAATCGTGATTTGTCATAGCTGTAAAATGGTTCATTTCATCATAAAACTGGCAACGGGTGCACTCCATTTGTTTTGAAGAAGCACCCACAAAAAATATGGAGTGGGTTTTTTTTCACATTTATCTCAGCATTCTCAGACTCCTGGAAATACACGTAAAACCTTATGAGGTTTGGGGTGAAGAGGGGAATGCAGGACTCTCTCCTATCTTCTTCCCTTGCCTTCCTTTCCCTTTCCTTTACGCCCAGTTAATCCCTGGGTTATTGTAGGCTCAGCTCACCAGTAGCTGCAGCTTTGTGACACAGTAAAACTGCTCAAGGGATTCAGCAAGCAGTTGCAGGGAGTGTTCTAAGAGAAATCTCTGCATTTGGCAGTGATCTCACACTATCATTAGCTTACTCCTCTTTTTAAAATTATGTCTGAATTTATGTCTTCTATATAAATCGGTGTCATTTTGTATCAGCATGAGCTGTGCTTTGACATTGTCACCACTGCCTTTTTTAATGGCTATCAGTGAGTTTGCAGGTGTGCTTTTGATCACATCTGGCATGCAGTTTTCATCAAAATATGATCATTCCTCCTCACCACACTTTGGCTCAGCTCTGAGCTCACAGCCCCGATTCTGTTTGGATGGAGCTGAACCAGGGAAGGCATTCGCCCTGTCCCACCAGGAACGGATGGCGCTGAAGGGCTGGTGCCCACAGTGCCCACGCTCTGGGATGGTGGGCTGCCTCTCCCTACAGAGCCGCTTCTATTGCACGGGTCTCTCTGCTGACAGACCTCACCTTTGCGCAGAGCAGTTTCCCTGGCTCACGCGGCTGCCGCAGCAGCTGCCTTTGGACTCTGAGTTGCTTTTCAGAACTTTGCGGAAGGTATTGCCTCTGTTCACTGAAGAAACAGAAGGACTTAGGAGGATTTAGGATGCTAATTTTTCCCTGTTACTGGTTTTCATGATCTGATTTTGCAAAGGCAAATTTAACAGTGCACACTGCACTGAACCAGCTCCAGTGCTCAGCATTGACGAAGTCCAGCAGAGCACCGAGCTGTTCAAACTCTTCCTCAGAAAGGAAAACTACATTATAGACAAAGCATATATTTTCATGTCTTTAATCCGTTGTCCTATTGGTGATTGCACACTGGTGCAAATGCAGTTGGACTTTCTAGTTTGCTATTTGGAGCAGTGTAAGCAGCAAGGGCGTCTCAAGCAGAGGTGGAGCCTGACCTTTAGAACTTAAGGAAAGCCACAGGAGAGTGAGCAGAAAGGGTGCCAGCCAGCAGCCGCCCAGGGAGCTGAACTGGTTTCCCTGATTTTCTGTTACGCAATTCTACTCTGATACACACATGCCAGTTTGCTCAGCAGCCCTCTGGTAACGCTGCCATTGGACAGCTTTATCTAAAAGCACATACATTTGTGGAAATCCCTTCACATTTGTAGCATTAGAGCCTCTTGCGTGATTACTGGCAGTAGCCAGGCAGCTGTTGGTAGGGGATCAGCTTGTGCCCACAGTGCTGAAGGATTCAAGAACAGAACCTTGTTATTACAAAGCAGAAGCAGGCTGGATTCTGAGCTTCCAGTTGCTGTTGTGAATCCACCGTTCTTCAGGCAATTAAATAAGGTTATCTTTGCTCTTCCAGAGTGCAAACCTGCTCTACCACAGGATGGTTTGTTTCTTTAGAAGCTATCTGGGGTCTGACTGGAAGTCAAGTGCAAGTTGTCCAAACTGAAGGCAGGGCAGGGAGTGATTAAAGCTCTGCTAAAGTATTTAGAAACTGCTGAGCAAAGGGTAGAATTTCCATTACTTTTGGTTAACTTAAGATATGGTCTTAGCCCTGAAAAAAGGGACTAAAAGGCAAGAAATTGTGGTTGTACGGAAAGCCTTTCTAACCTCCATGAAAATACAGTACAGGGTGATTTATCAGTAAGATGCTGAAGCCACTTTGTGTCATCTGATGACAGGAGTGCTGACCTGGTAAGCTAAACAGCTATTTGCATCTATATTATGATATTTGGAGTGAATGTTCCAGGCCCTCCCTCCAAACACAACTTGGAAAATCCCCAAAGCCTCCTCTCTGAGATCTCGCCAGATCACTAAAACTGGGCAACCTGCTGCCATCAGATACACTTTGGTAAAAACACTGTTTTGTTGAGTTGTTGCAGGACACCTACCTCTCCAGACAAACAAGACAATGCCTAAAATGTTGTTCTTTAATATAAAAGGCTTTACATAAATTCTGGATACAGCAGCGCCATTTTTTTATATCACCAGCAATCACTGTATTAGTACCTGTTACTAAGAAGGTGCTACGGAGACACACGTCATTGAACAGACAGACATAAGGAGGAGGCATTTCACTTACTGCAGACTTTTCTTTCTACTGTTTTAAAATCCTTTTCCCTTGCCAGGAGAATGCATAAAATAAGTTCCATACAACTTGGTATTGGCACACACAAGCTGTGAGGCCAGCAGGTGCATTAGTTCCTCACAAGCAGTTATTTGCCCATTTCGAGTCCTTCAGCCTCACAGGGAAGTGATGTGTATGTGCTCGACAACACAAGGAGAGAAACTTCTGAGAAGCATTTATCTTAAAACGAAGCTACAGGAAGAAGCTGGGATAAGAAACAAGCAACTATTAGGATGCCAGCAGAACAGAAGAGCTGCTTTTGCCTGAGAGGAAGATTGCTGCTTTTGATGTTTGACACCACAGCAGGGACAACCGGAAGAGGAGCACAGAACTAAGCATCTTCTTCACATGTGTTTTCCAATTGCGTGCTTGAGCTTTGCTCTTTTCCTCATACGTGCACCTTGAGAAAGCACTGCAAGATTACTTCCTGCAACTGGCCTACGAAATGCAAACCCACCCGAACACCAAACACCACTTGCAATTCCTGTTCCCACTCCACGTGTTCCCTCTTCCCCTACAGCTCCACCCAGAGCAGCGCTGTGCTGGACTCATCACCTTCACTTCAGTCTGACAAATCCCCACTTTAAAAACTCTTGTCAGTTCTTTCCCTGTCAGGATGCCTCCCAGTCTGAGGGCGAGGGCGTTGGTAGATGCATAGCTTCTTACTCCATCGCTCGTCAGGGGATCTTAAGAGCTTCATCTTAGGGTCTGGCAGAAGCCCTGGGCCAGGCTCTTTTGGGTGGCAGCTGCTGTGTGTGATGCCAGCGCCCACTCCTTACCTTCCACCGGCATCTGAAAGAAGCCTTTTCCTCTAATCTCCCTTGTGGCTTTGCCAAGCTGAGGTTTGGAGAAAGGCAAGTGCCCTGAGGTTCCACACCACCTGCCTTTCTCCAGACCTCAGATTTTTTTTGAGACAGCTTCTTTTTCTTTAACATGTACAGTCATGGGAAACTGCAGGGGTCTTTGGCCTCCGACTGGAAATAAAACTCCATTAGAACAAATAGAGCTGAACAGTCGGTCTTTGTACCACAAAATGAGAATTCCAGTCCCACCCAGGTGCAATTATGCAATTATCACTCAAACTTGCAGACAGGGGAACTGGCACTGCAATGCTTTGCAACACAGCCAGAGCCACAGGGAATCAGTGACACTGGCACGCTTGTCTACCTCCCCTGCCTACCCACTCCAACAAAACACTTTGGGGAGGACAGTTTTTAACAGGAAATGTGCTTTAAATATATCTAACTGTAGATTCAGCAGCTCAATATTGTAACTCAGCTTATTGCATTGTATCTTCCTACATAAGAGTACTTACAGTAACTGGCACTTTTGCATTTGTCCTTCTTACGGACTTTAAACTACACAGTACCTATGCTCCATTTATTTGGCGTTCTTAGACTATATGTTACTTTTGCTTGTAAGTAAAAATAGCAAATATCTATTTTCCTCTCTAATTTCAGCTGGCGTTTCAGTTGCCCTGTGCTTTCTAAGGTAAGCATCCTTCCTACAAAAATAGTTACAGCCTTGAATCAGAACAAGTCCTTTTTTACAACTGGCTATTCCAAGCATGAAACTTGCTAAAAACATTCTGCCTACCCTATGTCCAACAATTATCTGGGATTACAGTTTCTGTCTCCAGACACAATATCTCAACTGTTTTTTTCGTACCTATTGCAAAGATGAAAAATGAGTCTGGGCTTTCAAGCTTCCTGAAAAGAAGCCTGTCTTATCCCAAGGCTGAACAACTGGAGCCCAAAGTTGCCAAAGACAATGAATACCAGATATATTTGAAAAAAACTCCTCTTCGATGCTGCTCCACCATGAGCAGCAGACTTGGGGAAAAGCGCCCAGTTACTTACAGCAAATGACAAGGCAACCCAAGGCGTACACCGAGTGCTCTCAATGGGAAGGAAGCTGAAAGAGCACAAAGACTAGATACAAAAGCACCCAGATCCCCAGCACAGCCACCAGTAAGCTTATCACTAGACACCACCTATAAGAAGCTGTAGATGGAAAGTAGAGCCTATGTATTCCCAGCAAAACAACAAAGTCAAAATAAAGATTCTGAAGAAATGAAAAAACCACAGAAGGTGGTGAAAAACGGCACCTACAATCAATAGAGCAAATGATAACAGAGAGACAAATAGATCATACGGACTTGCACAGGTCGCTCATGACTGGCAAAGTGGCTGACAATGATCTTTCCTTTTGCAGGCTGGGCTGAGATGGCGTTTGTGCCAGCCAACAGGACAAAGAACACCAAATCCATGAAGCACGGAAGAAACCAACAACAGGCTGGATCCTTATCGGCCAGCAGAGGTGGATCTTGTATCCTTGGTTTTAGTTATTAATCATGCCGAGTCCTACGACCAGGTTCTAAATTGATGCCAGTATCAAGGGAGTTGTATCTTCTTACACTAGCCAAAGTGCTGGCCACTAACTTACGGCATAAATTATAGACATGTTGCATGTAACTTACACCATTTTCCTTTAAACCCTGTGAAAATACAAGCCCATGCCTTTGCTTCTAAAATAATGCAAGACAGAAATTGTCCATATTGGCTGACAAATATCTAGTGAAATTAGAATATGCTATACTAACATTTTAAGTGTTTTGCTAAAAACATGAAGAAAAATACAAGCTATCCATTAGCAAGCAGTTCTTTTGAAAAGAAACCATTACTTTTTTATGCAGAGCTAATGTGGCCAAAATGCCACAGATCTTTCAATGACTAAACCAACAGTATTATTTATCTGATGTATTCATTGTTGAACCCAGCTCTGTGCATTGGCAGTAAAAAAATAGATTCATTTATTTCAAATGAAAGTGTGTTTAATACAGAGGCAATATTTAGGGCAATGTTTGTCTTTAGAAAGATATCTACATCACTTAGCTTTCTTCAATGAAAATTTCAGCTAGACTTAAACTGGATTCTAGAGAAATCAGTCAGCTACAGTTCTGTTAAGCCTTGCTTTACATGGAAACATGGAAAAAGAAGATCCATCTTCTAAGGTCTGCTTTGTTTTTTTCTTTTGGTAGTAAGTGATACAAAGCAGACTGCATCTCCCTGCCGGTGTCTTTATCCCCGTGTGCACTGAAAGAAGAGCTGAGGTGAGACAGGGGCTGCTTATACAGACCCTACCAACACACAGGTACTGAAGAAATTAATGAACCGAATTCAAAATTGTCTCAAGCAATTTAATTTACTGGCAGTACCCAGCGTGAAGATGATCTCTGTGGGCTCTCTGGAAAGAAAGCATACTGTTTAATCTCATGCTGCTAGTTCATGTGCCAAGTTAGAAGACTGTTTCCCCAAGGGCTCTCCCCCCTCCCCACCACAAACACCTTTTGGGCAGAGAGAGGCTCTTGCACGGGACAATGTAGAACCCAGTTCAGATGCACAAACGCAGCCCCTGAAATATCCACTCCTCTCTGCTGATTAGGTGTGCAAGCCAAGCCGCTCTGCCTGCTCTTTCCTAAGAGCTCAAGTCCCAACAAGCATCTAATCCCACCTCTGATAAACAAGTGAAAAGGCCCTTGCCTGAAATTTATGCAATCAGGCAATGAGAATAACCCCCTGCATTCCTGTTTTTCCTTACCTTTTTAATAATTAGCCATCCAAGGGTGCAAAACACACAAATAGATGAAGACTAAGGGGACTCATGCTTAAATAATACGTGTCAAAAGAGTCAATGAAATGAAGGTTCAGCTTGAATACTGGGAGATTTCATAATTAGACAGAAAAGATGGTAAAAGGCTCCCACCCCATGTGTCTCTGCATAAGGATTAGAGAGGGAGAGACAAGTGCGTGTTCAGACCGATGGAAGAATACCTTACCAGCACTTCAATCACTGCAGGAGATTTCATGTATCCGTGTCTCAGGATAAATGGGGCTGTTTAACATAGGTTATTTTCTTAGCAATCCAGGCAAGGAGAGAGATGATAAAAGAGCCAAAACTCTCGCAGGAGGTATGAATGAGCAATTAAATGTTAAAAATAGATAAATAAATATTTACATTCCCATATCAAAGAGTAACAAGAACAGCACTATAATACACCGTGCTAAGGCAGATGAGAGAGATCAGCCTCCCTCGTGGAAGGTACCAGTAGCCGGAGGGGTGGTACAGCTTTGTGGTACAACCTTTTCGTAAAATGCATTGAGTCTGGGAAGCAGGCTTTTTTTCCACATGTCTTTTAATTTGCCTGACACTTATGCATAATGCATTGACCCCAGCTTTGAGCTACTTTCAAACAGTTTGTTCAAAAAATTTGACTGACACGCTAAGGACAGTCTCTTCTGGAGGAAATCAGGGTACGTTGTGAATTTGCCTGGTCTGGTGCTGCGATGGCAAAATGAAATAGTGCCCGAAGAGCCAGGCACTGCTGGCCACTGGAGAGTCCTCCTGTGCAGCTGCCCCACTGCCCCGCAACCAGCAACCACAGCCTTGGCTCTGCAGCACCAGTAACAGGCAACTGGGAATTCACTGTGGAAAAAACTCATTTTGGCTGGTTACAAGACATCACCGAGGCAGTGTTCTCCATTGTGGACGTTGTGCCCTGGCTTGTTTGAACTGGTTTTTTAGTATGTTCTTTTGGTTTGTTTTGGTTTTAATTTAAGGAGGAAATTCAAGGCATGAGTCCAGGGATTAGCACTGATAATGCTGCAGTTTGTAACAATGCTACAGCTTTTGCTGTTAGAACCCTTTGGTGCCAAGTACTACATGAAGCAGAAATTTAAAGCAAGTCCCACCTCAAAGAATTTGCAACCTGCTCCTTTATTCCAAAGCAAACTGAGCCAGGTGTGGGCGCCTGCTGGGGAAGCCAGTAACTGTGGGCACACAGTTCACTGCGGACTGCACCTGTGCTCATAGGTGGGGTGCAATGAGGACATGAAACAAGTGCTTGTAAATTATGAGAGATAACAATGCTCAATACCTTTGCTCCACTTAAGTCAAAGCGGTTTTGTCATTGAGAGAGAAGGTTTTTCTCATGTGATCACAGGATGTACTACAACAAATAATGATAAAAGAACAGCCCAAGTAGATAACTCCAGTCTTGTCATGGCTTTACTGTTCCCAAAAGCTTTGTGCATAGCCAAGCTGAAGACATACCAGAGGCATCGTTTCTCAGCCCCAGAAGTATTAAGCCTTTGTATGTTTTCCATAGGTTTGGACTCAGTGATTTGGGTATCAATATCCCAAATGCTAGTGTGCAAACGCCAGACTCACAAATCCTATGAGTTACCAGCCAAGAAATCAGACCGCAAACAGAACTTTCTTGCTAAGACCAAGACAATGGGTGACAAATCCAGCAATGGTTTTGAGGGTGATGACATTACATCAGATATCACTTCTGAAACCACAGGGTTCATCCTTCTGAATTCCTTTACCAGCAACTATATTCAAAATAAAATTTTCCATTACTGGCCATTCTTTCATTCATACCCAAATGTGATTCAAGTTCCAAACTGATAATGTGCTTCACATCAGTTATGTGCTATAATGTCACTGGTCTGTTTTGAGAACATTTGAACAATGTGAAGATTGATCAGATAGAAATTGCTTATATATTGTATTTTTTTCCAACAGTACAGAACGTATAACAGTCTAGTTGCAGTCTGAACAACTTTTGCTACTTTAGTTAAAACAAATACATTATAAAGCATGGTGTTGGATCTCTGTCAGGGTGAGATGGTACCCAAGTTGCTTCATCTGCTTTGAAGCATCGTTATGCTCTAGAACATGATTGTAGACTGCACCAGAGAATTGTTTGTGCTGCCTGAGAAACATCAGAGACATGAAATACAGACAGAGCATGGAGGTGTTGGTGAAAAGTCATGGACTCTCATTTTGCCTTACAAAAGAAAAGCTTTTGCTATGTGTTATACAGGGAAACCTCTTGGCAGAGGAAGGTCTAGAAGTGATGTTTTCAGTTTAGATTATCATTCCTAGAAGGCCAAGAGTTAAAGTTCTTCACAACTGCTAAAGCTAGTTACAAGCCCTGACATTCTCCTCCACAAATAACCCAGCACTTACTGGTTAGGCAGATCTCATTAACTTTGTACTGAAAAACGTTATTATCCCTTACAGATTCACCACCTTTTGAGCCCTGGGGTCTGAGAATAAGTAACAGAACCCTTGCAAGCCTGCCGTGATTAGTTACCAATTTGAAGTAGAGTGTTTCCTATTGACACCATCACCACAGTTTACGTGTGCCGTTCCACTTTGCGGCTGCCTGCCAGGGGGACCTCACAGCTGTCACATCCTGGGCTTGTCAAAATTCCTGTAGGCTTTACCAGTTGAAAGGAAATCTATTTCAATGTATGGTGTGTGGCTAACACTTTTTAGAAGGCTCTTCTTGCCCTTCCCCTTTTGCATTTCCATAGCTCTCCAGACCTTGCAGTCTTTCAGACTCTCCCACAGCTGCCCCCAGCTTTCAGCTGACCGGCGCAACGCTTTGTGCTCAGCCTAGGGCAGAGCTGAGACCCACCTAGGCAAGTGACCTGAGAGCCCTGTGGAGCAGAGCCCCGCCAAGTAAAAGAATGCCATTTAGCACTGACAGGCTAGGGCGCATTGAAATGTTCCCTTCTGATACATATTTTATTTTCTCTGGTTTTCCACTTAATATATCACGGTACCTGCCAGCAGGTTACATCAGCAATAATTTCTGAAATGTTTTGAGACAATGCCTTAGTGATGGCTATAAAACCCATTGAGGTGGTCCTTTACCTTGTAGCATTTTCTTCTCTAACAGCTGTCTTTCTAGATGAGGATTTTGTGCAGAAGATCCCAGATCATCTGAAGTTTCTCAATTTCCAATTTTGCATCTGCTTCTACCAACACTGAAGTGAAGCTTGACAAAGCCAAGTCTAGTGAGACTAGAACACAGGGTAAGGCATGCCCTCAAGAAAAACAGCCAGAAGAGATACCAAAAGCACCAGTGAAACCAGGACCATATTTTCATATGAGCGGATCTAACGGAGCCGAGCTGTAACTAGATCCTCTCAGCAGACTCCTATGAACAGTAGTACCACCATATATGAAGTCATGCGATGTTACCTGTTATCCATTGGCCTCAAATCATTTTCTTTTGATTTGCTGTCTTTTTGGAGTGGTACACCTGGGGAACCATTTAAAGATAAATGAAATAGAAGGTATCCACTGGAAGGCCACTAGTGGTAAAGTAGCTAACTACTATCTCTTCGCAAAGAAACAGAATGCTTCTATTTGTTTAACGACAGGTTTTTTTGCTGGGGCTGTCCAGAAATTGCTTAGCTACACCATGTTGCAAATCTGCTAGCATCATCACTACAGCTAGGAACCACTGTTATTGATCAACATTCTGTTGTGGTAAATGTAAACCAAGAAAATAATAAGAAGAGATTTCTGCCCAAGAAAACTGTCGGATCAGAAGTTCCATTCATTCCTTCCTGAGTTCTTCCCGGCATATTGGCATTCTGCTCTAGATGTTGTCACCAGCAAGCACCACAGAAACTCTGCTGCAAACAGCACTTTCCTTGCTATGTTTCCATAGTTTTTTCTACAAACAGTTTTTCTATCGCTACTTGTCATCTCTCCCTAAACTCCTCAGCAGAGAGGCTCCTTATTAGGACTGGATGCTGAACATTTCTGTTCCATGGGTACCAGTTGCATCCTAATTGGAAAAACCCTGCTGAAATGGTACCAGTTCTCATTAGAGCTGCTGAATCACAATGTTCCTAGCATCCCCAGTTACTCCTCCATCCTCTCAAGTTCAGACCAGCAGGTACACTAACAGCCATTATAACTACTGCTTCCCACCTTACCCCCCCACCCAGCGGCTTCTGGGCATGTTAGGTCACGCTCCCAGAGAAAATTGCGAGGATTTAGAGGGATATGAGCTAACTATGCATTTGTTAATAGAAGGGAGGCTACTTTTCTGTGTTGTTTTCCTTGTGCAGTGTGAGCACCTATTGCCAGAGCAGAGGATGGCAGCGTATCTATGACAACAGAAGAGAGGATTATGCACTGAAATGATGTGGAATCAAGTGCCGAGAGACCTATTACCGTTTCAAAGAAGGTAGAGGTGCCTGAGGGCCGTGAGTGGGAGAGGTCACTGGGAAAAACCTGAGAATGCTGGACTTGTGACTCCCAGGGCAGAGGAGGTCACCTGGGGGTAGGACAAACAGGTAACAGCTCCTTGGCAGACTTCAGAGGGGACACCAAAGCTGGACTGCCATGGTGATTAAAGGAAGGGATTTAGACAAGAAAACACTTTTGGGAGAAAAGATACCACTGAAATGAAATAAGTATAGTGAAATGAGCAGTACGGAGATTTTTAAACACAAATGGTCAGAATCATTTCTGAAAGGCACTCGTCCCTCTTTGGGTTTGAGCCCAGGCTGCAGTCAGACTGACACAGCACAGTGTCACAAGAACAGCACACAGCCTACACTGGCACCTCTCAAGCATCAGTCCAGTCCTTGCGTACCTTCGCAGTGTCCCATGTGTAGAGATGCTCCCCACAGTGGAGGTGGGAGAGGAGAAAAAGGAGGAAGGTACACTAAGAAGTAAAGTAAGCTCAGATGGGTCACCCCACACATCCCAGCCCCAGCTCTATCTAGGGGGAACACAGGCACTAAAAGCCAAACTACTGCATTGGCAAGCAACCTTCTGAATCGCACTCCACCCTTCGTCTCATCAGTACATCCTGACCTCACCAGGTCCAGCCAGCTTTCCCACCAGAAAAGCATAAAATCAAGGACTCCCACAGGAAGCCTCTGGCTGGCACCCTCAGAGCCTAAGCACAGCCCCTGGGGCAATTATGTTCCTTCTGGGAGCTGGTCAAGACCTGTGCCCTGGCAAGCCTGAGCATCATGGCGCAGAGCTGTGGGCCTTCCTGCGGCAGGGGGAGAGTGTTGTCACCCCACCACCACTCCACGTGCAGCAGCCACCTTTCCCCTCCTGCCAGCTCTGGTGGCGATGCGGTGGCTGTTTGCCAGGCTGCACCATTACAGCAGTTTGCCTGGCACACGGCGATGCAGACAGGCTGTGTTCCAATGTAATTCCGCAGCTGGAATGGTGTGACAGCAGTGGCACCTTTGGAGCAAGCAGGGGATGCCTGTTTCATGAAGCACCACCAGGTCGGTTTGTCCCGCTGTGAGGTTGGACAGGAACACGTTTACACAAGTGTTCTCACTGCTCCGTGAAACTGTCACTACGGCCTTAAAGCAAATTGGTGAAAGTCAACAAAGTCAGCTTGACCCTCCAGATTCCACTGCACAGGACAGAGAGAGCAAAGCTCTTTTTTCCCCTCATACAGGTGAACAGCTTCTCTACCAGATTCCGAACAACAGAGTCCTCACCAGTCAGATAGGGCTTTAGTGCTGCCTGAAAGAGCAAGAGTGGATGATGAAAAAGATCAGTAGGAACCCTGATTCCAAGTAAGAACCTCTCACCTCTTTGAACCTTGACCAGAAACATGCCAACAGAAAGCGAGAGCACGTAAACAAAGGACCATTTCCTTCTGGAAGCATAACAGTACAGGACTCGAAGTGTATGGGGTTTCATTTCTTTCTTATCTTCTAGAAAAATCACTTCCCCCCCCTCCAAAAAAAAATAAAAGTACATGCATTATTAGAGACAGAATTTCTTCTTTGTCTATGTCTGGAGCTGTAGGAGTGTCAGGTCGCCCAAAGACAACAGCCATAGTAATTCCCATGTTTTCGGTATATTGTCCTACTAGAAAGGCCACAACTTCTCATGCCATAGACACTGCAAATATAAGAGAAGCTTATTGTCATTTCTGCTCCTTTATTTTTGACCTACTAAAAAAACCAAACAATAATCCTGTACCATGGTTACCTGCAGCCATCTCAACTAGTTTTCAAAAACCTGAGTATATGAAAAATGTCTGAAGGGTAACGTATATTCTTGAAAGCTTATGGAATGAGGTAGCTCAGAAAAAACATACAACAAACACACAACTGTCCACAAGCAGGGGAAAAAGCCATTTCTTGCATTTCTACTTGCACCATCCACTCTGAAAGTAACCAAGGAATGAATGTGTTGGAATAGGGTTTTCAACTTGTATTTGATTCTCCCAAAGGTTACTGAAGATGAAATAATTCTTCCCAGAAACTTTTTGCCTGGACTTAAAGGATGAGAAACATGCTTTTTTTGAGCTTCACAAAGGTGAATTGTCTTAATCATGGTGGCAATCAATTTAAATAGCTATGTGATCCTCTGAAGCATTCATAAAAGTATACACAGTAATAATTGGTATCTATATGCACGTGTATCTACATACATGCACACACATTTAAGTGAGCAGTTTTCAGAGCCCACTGATGAGTGCATCAGTGTTTCATACGGCTTTGTTATAATAGACTCATTCTTTCTGCAGAAGAACAGATTTGGATCTGCCAACCGTGTTGCTCTAACTGAGGTCGAGGAATCTTCCTGCTGAGAACTGCAGCTGCTGTCAGCAGAGCATCCTTCAAGGATTCTTGCTTCAATCCTCCGCAGTGCTGAGGACTACCTACTCGATAGAAGGGTGCCATACAGGGTTCCCAGGGCAAGAATGATGCAAAGGTAGAGACCAAAGCCTGGGAATTCATGTGTGAGTGTTTAAGCAGACTGGCCTCAGAGAGCAGAATTGTTCCATAGGTGTTTAATGTGGTTACACATCATCTCATCAACCCATTAAATTTCATTTTGTGGGAGACAGTCTATTTCTCTGGTTGGTCTCTCTTACATCCACATTGTCATCAGAAAGATCCGAGTTTACCTTTGTCTGGCAACTTAAGAATGACTTCAAAAGGCCAGATGTTACAATTCTGTACGAGTTCTATATATAAAGCCTTGTGCAAAGTAATTTAAATTAGATATTATTCCAGTTTCTTATACAAAGCTAGCATTTTACCAATTGTACAGCTGCAACATCTGTTTCATGCCATCTAATAAAGCCTCCCAAATATCTTTTTAACTCTGCCTCAATGCTGCAGAAGTCTGGACCTCAATCAATAGGCAGTGGCTAGCAGTCACTAAAATTTGGGTTGGGGTGGTTTTATTTTTCATTCCTTGCATGAATAAAGGAACCGTATGTTCTTTGTAGAACATGCAGCCTCACAGCCATTGCTAGAATATTTTCCAGAGAAGCAGAACAGCAGAAAAAGGAAGGGGAAAGTAAGGCAGCAGTCACAAGAACAGTGTCAGCTACTGAACGTTACTTGCTTACTGCTGCACATCACTTCCCTTTGCCTCAGCATCCCTCCCTCAGCTGAGGCATGCATTATAATTAAATCACTTCAGTGCTTTGAGATGAGGGAATAAAACTTTCAGAGAGAAACACAAAAGAGATGTTTTCATCATTTACCCTGGGAGCTGCAGTTCCCAGATGCCTGTGGTGTGCACGGCTAGGCATACAGGGCACTCCAAACGTCATGGTGCCCATACGTGCATGATATTGCCTGGCACAGTCATGACATGCCAGCAACAACCATGTGATACACTTATGACAGCGCTGTGGTGTCGGCATGGCAAAGGCATGTGATGGCTGCATGTCCTGGTAACATGGTGATAGCAGTTCCTCACACTGACCCTGTGCCACTTCCCTGGTGTTCTGCTGTCTTGACCTGGCACCTTCATCTTGCAAGAGAACACAGCGAATAGCAAGAGCCTTTCCAAGAGCTTCCCTCGCCAAAGCAAGCAACAGTCGCTCTTTACGTTCATCCAAACATGTCTTTTCATAACAAAGGAACGGTTGGCCTCACTGAAAAGAGCAAGAGAGATTTGTAAAATGGTAAATGGGAATGATGATTTTACAGGCTTTCTGAAACAGGCTGGACTGCGTTTACGCAGCAGTAAATGTAAAGTCAGCACAGGGGGCAAAAAGGTGACTGCCTGACAAAAGCAGACCAAGGGCCCTAGTCAGGCCAGTGTGGGGTCTTGGACATAGACAAGCAGCAGTACCAGGAGAAGAAGTGGTTGGACCCTATCTTATCAAGATCTCATCTTGATTTCTATTAGTGAAGAATGGCTTACATGCCGAAGAATGAGGCTCCATATTCCTTTGAAAACTGTTGTAAGCACTGATTGCTTTAACAGCATATCCTTGTTATTTATATGGACATCCAGCAACCTTTGATGATAAAGAGAAACAGTTCCCAGACTACATCACTCTGGCAATAAAAGCAATGGTGCTGTATGAAGGGCTCTTTGTGTTCAGATGTAAACTTTGCATGTTTTCCAGTAAATATTAGTAAATCTTTAATTACCTCTTGCTCCTGAGACTCAGCACAGCTTCTATTCTTTTTGAAAGGAGCTGTTGGCATTTCTATCCTCTCCTATGAGCACCCTCTGCTGCCACTCGCTGAAGAGATTAGTTCTGTGGCATGAAATGGACCGGCTGTGGGGGTTTGTGTGAGCTTTGAATTGCCACATATTATGACTGCTTGTTGGTGATGCAGGTTAAAATACCACTCTCACAAGTATATTCACAAGCCTCTGCTCCTAGAAGGGAAGAAGTTTGATATCCAGTCTTACCTCCTCATTGCCTGCACAGCACCATACGTGTTACTTTTCACCCAGGGTTACGTCAAGTTGACCTTCATCAAGTATGATGCTGCTTCTGATGGTCTGACTGTTCATCTGACCAACCAGGCAAACTACGGTCACTTCGCTCAGAAGAAGAGGAGGGTGTGTTGGCAGAGATGGGAAGCAAAAAGGATTTTTGAAAGGCTAGAAATAAATGCCTCATACATGCAAAATCCCTGCACCCAGGAAATGGATGTGGGCTTATGGTCAGGCACGGCAACCAGGCTCAACAGAAGCAATACCAGATCAGGTTCTGTTCTCTGTCATGGACCAGTTCTCTGCTTAACCTGAGAATTTTTCTCCCTGGACCTCTTCTTCCTGCCATTTTTCTGTCATGTATCTGTAGACAATAAGCTTCTTAGGGCAAGAAACCTTTGATGGCAACTACCTAGCACAAAGGAGCCTTAATCTTGGCTAAGGATTTTGCCAATCCTGTTGTGCTTAAATATAGTAATCATAATGGTGTAAGATATGGATGTATTCTTCAAGAGCCATCATTCTTAAACCTCCATCTTCACTTGTCTTGCTTCTCAAATGAGAGCTGTAATAGAATGAGACTGTTCTGGCTTGTACCAGGATACATACGTATCTTGTCAGACACAACAGAAGCTCAGATCTACCCGAGTTTTTACTTCAGATGAGGTGTTTCAGTGCTTAGAACTGGCCCTGATGAAAGAAAACAAACAGAATCAGAAGGAAGAAAACAGTTTCCTTTTAAAGCCCTTCTCCCAGTGTCATGCTGCATTCTGACAATGAGCAAAATACACATTACAAGCGGTACCAGCCAAGCCCACTTCAGTTGGAGTTTACGGTTCGTGGAGAAGTGCAGTTCAGGACAGCAGATTATAGCTGCTTCCTGCAATATCTGCTATTATCAGTATGTGACTTGTTTTCCTGGAATAGTTTGTTTGCTCAGCTAGAGAGCTATCCACATGGGAATTCAGGTGCTCCGGTAGGATCCCATGGCACAGGTGATATTAAACAAAGGACAGGTGTTTATGAGCAAAACACAAATTACCTGGGTTCCTGCTGGGAGGAGGGAAACAAAATTTGCAGGAACAACTGGTAAACGGCCAGGCCTTCAAATTACAGTTGATTCTGCTCTCATTCCCTCCCTACCCTTTCACCCCACCTGGAAATAGCCATTTTCCTACTATATTTCCAAAAGACAAGAGGCGGCAGAGACAGTGTCACTAACCAGCAGCTTTGCACCCTCACAGCAGGTGTCCCACAGAGGGAGGTGCAGCCGAGCCATTTCACAGGGAGTGGGGACTTGCCTTTGAGTGAACAACGTAAACACCCCATTAAACGCCAGCTGACACAGATGAGACAGTGGAAGAGAGAAGCCCTCTCCTTGGTTTCCTCTGGGGATACATCCATACATCTCTCCCAGGTAGACTCTCCTCTAAGAGGGTACTAGGCAGATGGACACTGGAATTGGATGCGCTCCGAAAAATACCATGACTCGGACTCGAAAGCCCCTCTCCCTCTCTGCCAGCCACTGGTCCAGACATAGCACACATATACGCACACGCACCCACACTGTTTGACAGAGCCCTTGGGTAACTGGCTTCGCTGCGTCCACGTGGCTCGGGCACATCTCTGCCCCGGCAGTATTGTACAGCAGGAGTCTGACATTTGCTCAGGTTTAGCTCACTGCTGAGGGACTCTATTCCCTCCACATCTGTAACTTAATCCTGGGGTTCTTCCCAACTCCAGATGCATGGAACAACTCAGGGCAGCGGGATGTCTGCCATGCAAGTCACTTCCAGAAATGCAATCCTCCCTTTGCTCTGCTTTCCCATCTCTCAGTACAAGCAGAAGAAGAAACTGCTGCACAGCCAGGTGAGACAGTTTGGCACACGGAGCACTTCAACAGCTACATTAATGAGAAGTTCAGAAAAACCAACGGCCTCCCCAAAGACTGGGTTTTCACTGTCTTTACTGTAAGTGCAAGCAAGTGTATGGTGTCCTAGTCTGCCTAATTAGGGTGACAGGAGTTGGGACAAAACCCGTCAGTTCACTGGAGCCCTCAAGGAAACACATGCACTGCGCGAGAAGGTATTGATGGTCCCATGGTAACCATTTATCCGCAAAATGCAACACTCTTCTGAGTCTAGAGAGGAACTCTGCTGGAGGCTTGGGAAGGAAAAATGTCCCTAAACCAAGAGGACACCTATGACTTACAGTGACTTCTACACTTTGGCATTCACAAAGATCAGTTACCCCCATCCCCTGTCTTCCAGTTCTGAAAAGGATGCAGCAGATCATGTTGCGGTGCTTCTTGGCAGCCAAGCACAAACTCAAGTGCAAACTGGGCTACTTCGATCTCACCAGCTGTGACATTTTAATTGATGAAAACTTTAAGGTATGAATACAATATTGTCAAATACTGAATGTGATACGGGCCAGATGTCTAATGGCAGCAGTACAGCACGGTTGACACGGGCTCTGGTGCTAGGAATTAAACAGAGCATTCAGTCAGCCAGCTAGGAATTCATTTTTTTTCTCCAGTTCCATTGTCCAGCACCAAGACACGGTACCTATGCTGCCTGCACATTTACTGCACAGAGAAACCCTGCATTAACAGCTCAGGATGGGAAGAAAAGTACTTACTGCAGGTGAAACTGTTCTGTGCAGAATTTGCACAGGGAAGCAGAGTTCATAGTGGAACATATGGGAATTTTAATGCCCATTCAGTTTTTTCTCTCTCCAGAAACCAAACACACCAGATGATCAGCCCACATAAATCAGTGTGTAATGCTTCTAACATCACATGAAGTATACTGATTTACACCAGCTGAGTATCCATCGAAGGCTACAAAGAGCTCGCCCTCACCATACTGAAGAATCAGTCATTATCGGCTGAGATGTCAGTACCAACAACTCCATGTTCACTGTAGGTTCACCATATAGCAATAGGTCAACCCACTGAGTCTATAAAATCTGCTAGAATTACAACTCAAACTTGTAAAGAGTGAATGAAACACAGACAAGAAAAGCCAGAAGAAAGGGAAATGTTAAATACAGTGATTGAGGTGCTTTCAGTACAGCACAGTCCTTCAAAACCACCTGGCCTAAACATAACAGAAAGCCATCTGGCAGATTCTGCTGTTGCTAAAGCAGAAAGGAACTCAAACATACTCCAGCAAAGGGCAGCGGGAACAGCAGACCCTATGAAAGAAGGGAATAAATGTATGCAGCAGTGGGTAAGGCACGCGAACAATAGGCTCCTTTGTACAGGGAGTCAATGGCAAGGGAGAGTAAATGGCAAAGACTCAGAAACTGGTGCCTCTCAGATTTCAGTGGGGATTGTCTTCTGCAACGCTGGCATGCAAAGCCCCGGCTGTGTAAACTTTAAGTAGAATAGAAGATCTAGTATCACTCTATTGTGGCAATTCGTACTTGGCTAGTTAAAAACTTCAGCGTTTTTAAAGACCATTACCTCCCCAGGTATTTTACATATGGAGAGATAAACAAAATCTGTTTCTTGAAAAGTATTATCTGTAAGAATGATGATGATTTCTGGACACTTAGTGGTGACAGAGTCAGCTGGAACCTGGAACTTCGCTTTGAGAGAGAGTAATGTAGATCTCTAGGCATTTATTTGACATAGGTTTGTCTATCTTTTCTTGCCCCTGCTGGGGAGCAGAAAGCCTACGGTTTTATTGGTGCGGTGCTGTCTCACGAGGCAGCTGTGCGCTCCCTGCAGATCAACAGCTGGGCACAGGACCAGCAGCTTCAGCCCACAGTTAACACCGCTTGCTGCCGCAAACTCCCAGCTCGCTGTGGGCTGACCTTGACTTGGTGGCCTGACACCCTGTGCTTTCCACCTGTAACACAAAACAGCCTGATTTCTCCCCGTCATCCTGTTTCACGGCACATGTAGAATCTGCTTTATGCTGATTTAACATGGCCTTATACGTTCAGTCCTAGAGCTCATCATGCCTTTCCCTCTTCCTTATTTGTCTGAGATGTAAATGCCCCCAGCATCATTCCTAATAATCCCTGAAAGGATGCTCCCTGCAGAATCCTGATTCAGTCTTTGGAAGGTGTTTTGCCTGCCTCGGAGTTCTTAGAAGAAGCACGGAGTATGAAAGCAGGGCCTGCTGAGAAGCTTTCTGTAGAGCTTTGCATATTCATGCGTAAGCTGAGAAAAGAGTGAAGTGCTTTAAGAGGAAAGGGAGCAAAAGTGATGGATGTGGTTTTGCTGTTGTTGGCTTTTTTCCTACTGTTTTCTCAAGCTTCCTTGTGCTGCCCTGTAAATGCCTAAGTCACTACACAGCTTTGGACAGTGTCATTTAAATCCTCAAGGAACCTGTTTTCCAAAAGCATTGCATCAGCCATGCAAAAGGGCTTCTCTCCAGAGGTATGCTGGGAAGACAGATGTGTAAATTTTTTATCAGCCATAAAAGGTTCAGCTATCTATCAGTAGAGAACAGACTGAACATAGATAAGCCATTTGCCAGTTTGCGATAGATGTACACAAATGAAGATAACGCTCAAATCCCTAGTTAAAGCGGGAATGGTTCCTTTGATTTGAGTGACATAGCTTTTCATTCACCCCAGGAGTATGAGGTACATCTACATGGATGCTGTAGACTTGGTTGTGCCCACCCCAGGTCACGACGATAAAAAAAGACTGAAAAAATTTGTTAAGACTGTGGAAAACAGAACACCACTGCCTTAGCCTGAGGTCTCCACTATCGCTAAGCAGGTCCCTTTCTGGGTTGGCAACATCTGAGTAGCCCTTCCAGCGCTTGGTTTGTGACTGCGCATGTGGCTACTGCTGTGTTCACACAGGATACAGAACAAGTTATTTTATTCCTATTTCTGACTGGTATTTCAGTGCTGCTTAAAGCTTCAGCCAGAGGTCAGGCTCCCTGGACACCTGCCGCTACACAAATGCAGAACAGACAGCCCTGCTGCGGGTGGCTTTGGGCTGTGAAGCATGTTACAGTCATCCTCCCTAAGAACAAGTTCTGATGTAGAGAGATGCAGACATTCCCATGCAGTCTCAGCTATCAAGTCACTTGGAGCCTCTGGGAGCACGGACTGATGCCCTCGCCCTCCCTGAGACCACAGCAGGACGTTCAGCTTCTACCTGGTGAGCTCTAGCAAAGACCCACACAATTAAATTAACGAAGTGTTTTTCTGGCTCAGTCATGCGTTTCCTGCATGCCAAGTAGCCTTACCTCTGCCATATGGGCAGGGAGAGGACCGACCTCTGAGATGGGTCTTATGTTGTCTGCTTGTCCCCATGTCACCACGTGACAGAGCCTAGTCTCATTGCCCAGTGCTCCTTTGAAAGGCCAGACTCCTGCTGTAAGGATGGTTCTACAGCAATAAGACTACAACAGTAATCAAACCACATGAAAATCAGAAGTATTCAGCAGATGCTAACACTGCATCTAGCACTATACAAAGCTCAAGACATGAGACCTCAGATCCTGGTGTGATGCAGGATCTGACTGCAGTTGGCATGTTGTTCAAGAACCCATGGACAAATCCTACTATTTGAAGTTTTTAAGCCTACCTGTGATGTCTTGACAGAGCAAGTTTAGGATGTGACAGAACATGGAGTTGTACTGCCAGGCTGCAGGGAGCCTCTTCATCCCTGAGAAACATCCAGAACAGCCCTTCTGACCAAAGCCACAGGGTACTTGTTTTCTCATTGCTTCAAAAGCCTAAAGAAAAAGGACAGTCCATGGTTAGGAGGTCAAGGACAGACATTCTGGGGTTTTGTTTCCTTTCTTTATCATATGTTTGCTAGGAAAGTTTGAGCGAGGCACCTGTATGCCAAATGCAAGGAGAAGCACAGGGATTCCATTCTACATGAAATTCCCATGAAATGGGATATTCACAGAGATATGGTGAATCCTGGCCTTATCCTCTCTGCCCTTCCTTAAATAGAACAAAGGGCATGTACTAACTCACCCTGGTTTTGAGAGGTTAAGTGCATTTAAAAACTGAGACATCCAGACAGTACAATAATGGGGAATGTGGAAGGTGAACAGCATGACAGGTATCACAGGGAACTTTCTTCCTCCTGTTTGTCAGCTTTATATGTTTTGAAGGAGAAAACCCCAAAACCTAATCAAGGCAATTAAGAAAGTTCATTGATTTTGTCTGCCAGCACAAAATCTTCTGAACTTTTAAGAGGGAAAAAGAACACTTACTGAGAAGGAACGAGTTTGCCAAGAAAAATGCACGTAACTTAGGTGCCCTCTGTTGGCATCTGCAAAGCAGGGTTTTTTGAGCAGCTGTTCCAGTTCTCCGGAGGAAAAAAAAAATTAAAAAAAAAAAGAGAGAAGACATTTTACTGCCCTCACTATTTGTTCAAGAAAGTTTTTCAAAGAAGTGAAAAATACTTTTGTGTTTTATTCTCGGCAAAATAAAGGGCCAAAGTGAAGGCTATCATGTTGCCAAAATCTAGCAAACACTTAAGACTTCATTTTGCAGGTACTTGCAAGCAAACTCATTGCTGTTTCATGAAAAAAAAAATAATTCTTTTTAAAAATCAATTAAAAGAGAGTAGAATTCTCCTGGGGCTCTTATATTATTAAATATTCTCCCTTACAAAACACTGAATAGTTCCTACATGTCTTATATACAGGATGCAGCACATATGGTGGAGGCAGGAAGCAAACAGAAGAGTTTCTCTCACTATAGGGAAAAGAAATAGTAAACAGAATTGTACACAAGCCAGTTGTTTGGTTTCACACAGATGTTTTTAACTGGACCATCACATTCTGTGGATTGTAGCTTCAAATGTTGGCGTTTCAGAGGGAAATGGAGATGAGTCCAGTATGGGTATATAAAATCAGTATCTTACATGGCTCCTACCTGAAACTAAAGCTTACCCAGGAAACCAAGGCCAAGGGTGCACTGAAAACTCAGTACCAAGTTTACTTAGTTTTGATCCCATGTCTACCTCAAATCAAAATGATTCCTAGATTCCCTATAACTTTATTTCATGGTATCAAAAAAACTCAACTAGAAGCTTTAATGGAAACTGGTATGTTAAGAAACACAGTGCCTTCACGCACCTATAGAGGAAGAGTTAATCTAAAAAGCATCGGCTAGAGACCCAAAATAATGCGTAGTGTTGTTTTCAAGTAAGTAAATGTATCCAAAAAGGGATTTTGTTTTAAACCATCCAGTCCTTATGAAAATTTTATCCTGCCTGCATTCTGTGTTATGGAATTCTGCTGGGATTTATTAGTACTTCCACCTCTCAAGGTGTTCACTAAGTCAGTAAAAGGGCATTGCTCTGACTCTGAGGCGATCCAGCCTAGTTTTCTAATGGGCATTCACTTTTCCTAGGTCTGGCTTCTGCAGATCAATGCAAATCCAGCATTGCCTATCAATGCAAAGCCTTGAGAGATGTCAGCCCAGCTGTAGTCTTCGAGAGCCTTGGTAAGTGGACAAGTCACAGGGTGGCCAGCAGCAGCTGATCATGTCACTCCACTGGCTGCCAGATGGAACACTCCTGTTTATATCAGCTGTAGGTCCAAAAGGATCTTTGAATAAAGATCTCTCACTGCTGAGTTTATAGGCAACTTAGAAGGCACTGACAATTCTAATCCATGTAGACCTAAAAAAGCTACAGTCTTTTTAGCCGTGCACCCATTAGAAAGAAATAAGTGGTTAAATTTTTTTCATTTATAATTACTTTTAAGAATATATTTATGTACAAAAGGCTAAATGTTAAGACACGTCCCTATAAAGTGCACCTGCACGTTTTTCTCCTGCCTGTTGTTCCTCCTGCCAGGTTAAGTTGGTTTGTACAATGTGCCTTACACAGCCTTGTAATTCAGGTGGTGCTTGAATGCCAGCGTACTCCACTGCACTTCACCAACAGAGCTGGCAACTGTTAGGTGGACTATATAAAGACTGAAAAAATCCTTACACCGTCTGATAAACATCAGCTAGAGCTGCTCTTGCCTGAAGGACCGCCATCTGTTTCATCCCCGATTTTCTGTGAGATCACTGTATGTGTAAGGAGTAGCAAAGGGAGAGCCTATGGCTACATGAAGGGTGTGAACGATTACCTGCTCATGGTTACTGTCATAGAGCCAGTTTCCTCTCTGTGTGTATGTGTATTTATTTGGGGGTGTATTCCTATCCTGTATTGCACTGTAAGCAGTTTTGCAGTATTTTCCCT
The DNA here is from genome assembly GCF_963210335.1 of Falco punctatus. NCBI lineage: Eukaryota > Metazoa > Chordata > Aves > Falconiformes > Falconidae > Falco > Falco punctatus. Next base: position 105,090,017 of record NC_137582.1, read on the forward strand.
ACCAATTTCCTAAAATGTTTCCAGTGGAGCTGAAGCTGCTGAAGTGAATGCAAGTGTGGTGTTTCGTTTTTGGTGTTTTTGGTTTGTTTGGTTTTGTTTTTTTTTTAAATTGTCTTATAGTAAATAGTCCACCGAGGCACCAGATCACAGGTTGGAAACCACCTCCCCTCATCCTTCCCTCGCACACAGCTGCTTTGCGCACACACGTTGCAGCTTGGGTGTATTTTAGTGCTAGAGTATTCCCACCACCTCCTAACTGCATCTTCTTTCCCAGATTTGGTTCTTGTGGTTTTCGACAAGCGCCCCGTAGGTCAGAGTATTTTACCTTCAGAGGCATTTGGCCATTTTGTGCTCCTCTGTCATGAGGATACTGCAGGGCTTGGCCAGAAACAACCCCCGAAGCTCAGAACTGGCCCATGTACAGGCTAAAATACGCAGCCACAAACCAGAGGTGCTGGCCACTCGGGCCAGAGCCCTGCCAAAGTGCTGGAGAGCTCTTCCAAGAAGCCTAGTGGCTCTAGAAAAAAGGTTGCTGTTGCCCAGAAAGAATTGTCAACAAACTGTCCCAACTATGCCACATGTGCAGCTCTTCAACCAGCATGAAAAACAGCCCTGAACCATTACAGAGCAAGAGGGTTTTCACAAGTTCATAAAACATGAAAAGAAAATAAAAGCTAAACTTGCCTGCGTTACGCATACCCAGCTTGCTTTCACCTGACTTGAACAAGCAGGTATCAACCTCAACTGGAAAACCAGTGACTATTTCTGGAAGTCCTCAGCTCTTTTGCAGACAGCAGTGCCTGCACCAGCCACCCAGATATTATAGGAAAGTTACACAAAATGAGACAACTGCTAACCACGTTAAAACTCATCCCTTTTACAATGTTGATCTGACCGGCACAAGCCAGCCACACCTTTTACATACAAAGCCCTTCTACAAAAACGCAGGGAGAGAAGCTGCAAACACTAAATTTCAGGCTCAGCAGCAGAAATCCCCCAGGCTGGGCACCATCCTTGGCAGCTGTGTGACCAGCGCCCTCACTCACCAGATCCCCTGTGCCTTGCACCTTGAACCGCGCTCTGTTGACACTCCCTTTTGTTTTTCCTTCGATCGAGGTGACAGCCAAGCAGCAGCACGTACTTCTTGTATCAGGCCAACATCTCAGCAGGAAATGATGATGCCTGGGGGACCAAGGAGAAGGGGAGGAAGGGAGAGAGGTTTAAAAGCGACATCAAATGTCAGACACTGCTCTTCTAACCCAAGAGGAATGTGAATGAGCGGTAAGCTGAAGGGTACGTGCGTGATTCCTTCCTCTCCTGTGCTTACTCTAACAGGGGAGTGCAGGCATGTTCACGTGATCCTGTGACAGCAGCATCGGTTTGAAGCAAGCATCATCCGGGGATGGCGGAGACAGCGACCGTACAGGCTGGCTGGGTCTGCAGAAACAGGGCCGGGGGAGGTGAGCTACTGAAGATGGGCAGGATCACGTAGGTAGCAATTTGGGGGGCATGTGAAAAAGCCTATCAACTCTGCTCAAACAGAAAGACATTTGGTGCTCGAGCTTGAACCTCAGTGGCTGCATTCATTTTCCAGATATGACCCCCTTAAAGGAAAAGTTTGCTCTTCCCCTTTTCTAGCCAGAATTTACAGGAACACTAAAGCATCAGATTCATTTAAGTAGAGCCTCCCGGCTTCTCAACATGTTCCCCCAGGTGTCACAGTCTTTGAAGACAAAGGGTCAGCATCTGAGAAACTCAAGGTGGGAGCAGTCCTTCCCACCAGGGGTATAACCCTGCCTGGTTTGGGTGGGCAATCACAGCTAACTCCTGGGGCTCTGGCAAGCACTGCTCGTGTTTTGTCAGGACACGGCCAGGACAGATGTTTTCCATCTGACTGCCACATGTCAGAGACAAATCGGAGGCCTGAAAAGAAGCTCAGGAGACTTCTAGTCCTGTTCCCACCTCTGGAGCAGCCTCAGTTCTTCCTATATCTTGCTTGACAGATGCTTGTCTGACCCGTCCTTGAAAACCTCCAGTGACGAAGGCTCTGCAATGTCCCATGCGAGCCATCGTTTCTTCCTAATAGTTAACCTTTAATGCAGGTAAGGCTGCTGTCTCTATCTTATGCAGCAGACAAAAAGTAAAAATTGTTCTCCTCCTCTTTCCAGTGGCCTTTCACATATGTGAAGGCTGTTACCATACCACCTCAGTATTCTTCACTTCAGGCCAAGTGTTGTGCTACATGATACATTTCCTTCTATAATTTCACCATATTCTGTAAGAACAGGAGTCAACAGCAGAGAGAGTTAGGAAAAGTGTATTGGGGGACAGACAAGGTGTACTAAGGAGAGACATATCCACAAGAGCTGCCCTCAGCACAGCGATGTCACCCAATGGCTGTCTTTGCTGTAAAGCTGCACAGACTTAAACCAAGCATGCCTTAGGGTTAACTAGAATTCCTCACATGCAAGGCAATATACATTAATGTTTTTCCTTTACCCCCGCTTTCTGCTTAAACAGGTGGCAAATGCTGGTGCCTGGATGTAGAACAAGGGAAGCTACCTAATTGTCCCAGTGCCAGCCCAGTATCTGGCACCAGGAACAATGAGAGACAGATGCCAGCTTGTTTCACCATGAGATACCAAAGCACGGGTGGAAAGTGGCTATGGAGGGGATGTGAATGAGGGGGCAGCACACAGAATTCACCCACGAGGCTCAAAGGCAGATCGTGACCGTCCTTCCTCAGAGCCAGGGGTTGCAGGTTTCTTTGCACAGGGTCCCTAATGGAATCCAGGCTCACTCGCTGCCAGAATTCATCTGGCTTCGAGGTGGGTTCAGCACCTCCAGCACCAATCCAGATGGCAAATGCTCACTGCCCAGTCAGTCCCAACAATCACATCTTGTCATGGTTTAACCCCGGCTGGTAATTAAGCACCTGCAGCTGCTCGCTCCCTGCCCCCTCACCCAGAGGGATGGGGAGGAGAATAGGGAAGGAGTGTAAAACTGGAGGGTGTCCTGGTTCCAGCTGGGATCGAGTTAATTTTCTTCTTAGTAGTTAGTACAGTGCTGTGTTTTGGCCATGATGTGAGAACAACGTTGATAAAGTGCTGATGTTTTTAGTTGTTGCTGGGTGATGTTTATACTAAATCAAGGACGTTTCGGTTCCTTGGACCCTGCCAACAGAAGGGCTGGAGGGATATGGGAAATTGGGAGGGGACACGGCGAGGACAGGTGACCCAAGCTAGCCCGAGAGGTATTCCATGCCATATACCATCATGCTGAGTGTATAAACTGGGGGAAGCAGAAGGAAGGGGGGACATTTGGCATTGTGGCATTTGTCTTCCCAAGTAACTGTACATGTGGTGGAGCCCTGCTGCCCTGGGGATGGCCGAACACCTGCCCGCCCATAGGAAGTGGTGAATTAATTCCTTGCTTTGCTTGCGTGCACGGCTTTTGCTTTGCCTATTAAATTGTTCTTATCTCAACCCTTGAGTTTTACACTCCTTTCCATCCCTCTGAGTGAGGGGGAGCGAGCAAGCGGCTGTGTGGTGCTTGGTTGCCGGCCAGGGTTAAACCACAACAGAAGGTTAAGAACAATTCAGTTGAAATAGAATAAAAATGAAAGAACAATAGTAACAATAATGACAATAACAGTTATAATGAGAAGGAGGGAAGGGGGAATAAAATCCAAAGGGAAAGGAAGAAAGAAACACGCAATACACAGTGCAGCAGCAATGCCCAGCCAGTCCCTGAACAATGGTCTGCCCAACCTGCCAACCCCCCCCCCCCCCCCCCCCGGTGTATATACCAAGCGTGACGCCCCGTGGTATGGAACATCCCTCTGGCCAGTTGAGGCCAGCTGTCCCAGCTGTGCCCCCTCCCGGTTTCTTGTGCCCCTCCAGCCCTCCCACCAGTGGGGCCTGAGAGACTGAAAAGTCCTTGACTTGTTATAAACATCACCCAGCAGCAACTAAAATCATCAGCACGTTACCAACATCGCCCTCACGTCAGAGCCAAACACAGCACCGCACTAGTTCCTAAGAAGATGATGAACTCCATCCCAGCCGAAACCCAGACACAGCTCTTTTCCGGTGAGCTCGTGCAGAAGAGATGCAAAGAGAATGGGATGAAAAGACGAAAGAGGAGCAGCTTTGAAAGTGGAGGAGGGCGTTTGGGGACTTTGAGAATGCAGGCTGGAAATGAACAGTTACTCGAAGCTGTTTGAGGCCACAGCAACTATGCTACACATAAATTCGCAACTGCTGCCCTATGCTCGCAAAAGAGTTTAGAAAAATTGCTGCTCGGTTTTGTTCCTGGGATGTACACAGGTTAAAAAAAATAATATTACATTCCCTTACAGTCACAAAATAAAGACTTATTCTTCGATACGTGCTGTCACACAAGTGACACACTGCAACATGCACAAGAGTCACCAGGTGGCAGGGTCACACTGCCACCGAGCCACCCCCGGCTGCGCCCTGGGGAGCGGGCACACACCAGTGCTCCCAAAGCGTTTCCCAGTGTGTGGCGGCACGCTCAGATTCCTGAGGGGCAAGAGGCAACTGAACAGCCAGCTTGTCTTCGCCCCCTCCCTGGTGTTATTTACTAACAGTTCTAAGGTTTCCCCCTTTTTACACAACCACTTGAGGTTCAGCATGACATAGGCTCTACGCACCGTGGTACCTTAGTTGCACGCTTGCCTTCGGTCGGGGGGGGGGGCAGAAGGTGCAGCCGGGACCACCCATCCTTAAGAGCTGCTGATTTCTGATGTTCGTAGCTGCTCGTAACCAGTGGATAGAAGCTAAACTTACAGTAGTTGTTAGCCCAAGAGGTCCTGCTCTGAGGATTCAACACAGGTTGCAGAAACCCACCCAGGACCCAGCACAGCCACATACTGGGAGCCCACATCGAACCCCATTCCCGTTAGCTGGGCAGCAGTACTGGAAAAGAAAAGGAAAATATCCCCCCAACAAAGGGACTTGAATGCCAAGCCCAAAGGGCTTCAAACTAAGGTGAAATAAGCATACAAATCAAACCAGCATCTCAAACAACCTCTTCTGAGAAGAAGGGGGAAGATGAACCTTTTCCTTTTAATAGCTAAAGCTGTTTGGCTGTCTCAGCTGCTGCTCATGAAGCCACAGCACACATGATTTTCTTCAGGTGGGTAGGAAACCTGCTGCAAATTAAGAACTTCATCATGGGTTTCCCAATTTCCAAGCATATATCCTAAATATCTTTCTTTTACCACCCCATAACCCTGAAAAATATCATACTTGTACGTTTACCTTATTTTCCTCTGTCTCAAAAAAAAAAAAAAGATGCCATCTGATGAACAGTGGAAGAAAAGGGAGCTGGTGAGACATCTGTTGTGTAAGACTATTCTGAAGTGAGAAGGAAAACTTTTTCGGCATCTGGGAAGGATGTGAGTGGCTAGTGGCTGCACGGAGGTCATGTACAATGTGTACTGCTCTGACACCTGGGTGGTCTTAGGAAGACTGGAAGCAGCAGAAGTTTAGGCTCGCATGGAACTGATGCTTAAAGAAAAGGAAAAAAAAAAAAAAGAAAGAAAACCCCCAGGCTAATTATGTCAAAGTCCCACAGTATTAAAGAGTTAAAAGGAAGTGCTGTTGTACTTCTGAAAGCTGCTTCTGACAATGTGTCCAAACAGTCACACAGCTTCCAGGGGAGTGGAGCTGGGAGGGACAGTCCATCCCTTTCCCACCACACAGCAAGATCAACATTTTCTAAACATATCCCTGCAGATGCGTGCCTGCCCTGTTCTAAAAAGACCCTCACCACTTGCTGAGATCCTACCAGCTTTCTAAGCAATGAATATCCAGCCTGAAGAAGAATAGTAACCATGGCTGGCAGAGGAGCAACTGGGCGCTGCAGACAGTCCTGAGTTCTGGTGTGTTGTCATAGTCGTTAGACTTCATATTCTGCCTTTGACTGAGAGCCACTGAGTGGAACTTACTGCACATTTTTGCTGTCTCTGGGATGCCTCGTTTCCACAGGACTCCGAGGAAAGACTGCTGATCCTCTTTCCAGAAGATCTGCTTTTCTCTCCATGGATAAAGACAGGGAAGGTAACAGAGGAAACATTGGGAATGGTCAAATAAGTGAAGAACTAAAAGGAGTTGGAACTAGCGAGCAGCACTGGGTGACGAAAATGTCTGAACAGCAAGGAGAAAAGGGAGAAGCTGGCGGAAAAGCATCCTTTTTCTTTTCTTCTTTGAAGGGAAAACTCCACCTAACTGGAATGCAGGCAAAGCAGAAGTCTGCTGTGTGGGGAGGTTACAGTTTGAACTTACACATATGTAACTGACAAAAACAAGAGCTATGAAACACGGGGGTGTCTGTCTGAACACAGGGAAACAGTTTTTTAATGGTGAGGGTGACTGAGCATGGGGACAGGTTGCTCAAAGAGGTGGGGCAGTCTCCAGCCTTGGAGATACTCAGAAGCTGCTTGGGCATGGTCGTGGGCAACTGGCCCCGGTGGCCCTGCCTGAGCTGGGGGTTGGACCAGGTGACCTCCAGAGGTCCCTTCCAACCTCAGCCAGCCTGTGATTCTAACGAGAAACTGAGCCACACCGGTGCTCAGGCTTGCCTTGGGGATGGGTTTTCTTGTGAAGGTCTCCCCCAGGGGATGGTCCCCGAGGCTTTCCTGGCTGGAGGCTTACAACTGTGTGCCACCGCAGGCTCTGCACACTTCCATACCTGAACTGTTCCCTGCTATGTCTTGCAGGAAGCTTGACAGAACCAACCTTTATCACCTGTTCCACAGCAGAAGATTATGAAAAATGTTTTTTCTACCTACAAAAGTTATTTATCAGAGAACTTCACTGCAGCAAAATCTCTTTTCAAGCCTGGGATATTCAGGATTTTCCCAGCCATAGATTCATCTAAGACATACCATCCTCCCAACTTTTCTCCTCCTTTTCCACAAAAGACTCACCCGAGCAGGGAGTTGTCTTCAGGCCCATCTTTCTCCTGATGAGATTCATCCATTTGGCCAGTGAAGTATCAGTGGGTATTCAAAAAAAGAAAAATGCTCTGTCAGAAGGGGTTGAATTTGGGTCCTCTTTGGCAAAACACCTACCTACTCTAGGAGTGAAAGACCGATACCTAAGCGCTCAGCCCGCACTGATTTCGGTGTAAATGACATACTGAAATAAGTAGAACTGCTGAGGGGAGGAAGCAGGGCATGGGACTCTGCTTGATGAAGCTAGACAGGCACATCATGTCACACTGCATCCCAAAACAGTTGGATCTCACTACTACCTTATGACCTGGTTCCCTGGAAGTTACAGCCATGTAAACAGGAGTTACTACCAAGCAGGTCCTTCAAAATGCCACCTTATCTAGGTTCTAGTTTGCAGTCTCACAGTGGATAACCCTGCCTGGGCTCAGGGGAGAGAAAGGTGAATCAGCAGTGGCTGTGCTGAAAGCAGGGGAGATGTTGGGCTCAGCGCACTCATGGATGATATGGCTATTCTATAGTCCAGCATGGCTATGTTTGTTTATCCAGTGTGGAAATTCTTGGCAGAGCTAGGATATTCATGTGCTGAAAATATGTTCCAGCCAGAGAAAATCCTTGATCCTCTGGCTCTCCAGCTACCACCAACCATCCCGGAGAGACCCCGGCAGCATCACTAGGTGACAGTAGCATCCAGTGACAAGAAGAAGATATTTTGAATCCATTCCCAATAAAAAGTAACAAAGATGCAAGAACGAGTAAGACTGGACTGGAAATTGGAAGCCAAGCTTCTTTCAGACCGAGAGGTGAACAAGGATCTGCGCACAAGCTGTGCTCCACGGGCTGTGGTTTTGAACGGGCCATTGCAACCAACGCAGGATCTCGTGATTCTGACCTCAACTGTGCACATATGCTTCAAGCAGAAATCTTTCTCGATTTTCTTAACCATATTTATTACTTCATTCTTATCAGAAAAAGAAACATTTTAAAATACTGTGTGAATGCTACAAATAAAACTCTTGCCTGAACCTAAACTATGTGTACAAAACAGCATTCAGGTAAGTATCAGTTCGAAGAGCCATTGTCTTCCTTTGAAATGGCAGACACGCTGCAGTTCTTGATGGTGAATAGTCCCTTTTCTATAGCTTTTCTTCCTTGTGCAAATCAAAAAGAAATATTAATCCTGGAAGTTTTCATAAACCAAAAATAATTTCCCAAATACTCAAATTTCTGTCTTCTACCCTCCAGGAAGAACAACCCAAAAACCTCCAGGCTGAATCAAATCTATTCATTTTGATGATTTCAAAATACTTATTTGGATTGTGAACACCTTAGGAATTTTTTCCACCGCCCTACATATGTAGCACTGAAAAGGAAGCATTGCCACAAACCAAACCAACCAAGCACTGAATTTCAAACAGAAGTTCTTAGTTACCTGTAGCTTAATCACCCAGGTAGCATCCATGGTGCAACTGCAAAGTCACCTGAGCGAGCTTTGTGTGGCCCTATGTTCTGTACCAAGTTTTCCTTTATGCAGCTTGCACTGGCCACATGTCAATCAAGAGAACAGGCAACTGATTATACTGGGAAAAAAAATAATTCAACAATATTAGAAGAAAAAAAAGAAAACTAACAAAGATATGCCTACAAGCACCACAAATTATGAGCCACCTTTCTGATGCTTTTAAGAACTGAACAGCTCTGCCAGGTTGGGCTGAAACTAGGCAGTAAGTTGAAAAGTTATTTGGAAAAAGTTGTGTAATCACACAGTTGCTTAACTTCCCATTCCTTGGGAAAGGAGGCAAAAAAAAAATAAAATTAAGGACAGGAAGTCCCATGAAAATATTGGTTTACCTTCTTCAGTTTTAGAACACAAGTAATTTTCGGGGAACATGAGCAGACATGGTAGCAGAACAAAACACTGCCCACTCATATCCTTAGTTGCCTTCTGTTTGAGCAAGACCTCTAGCAGGGGAAAAGCCGTTTCTATACCTCTGGCATTTCTCTTACCCTGTTACTCTTTTGCAGCTAAAAAATGAAGAAATCCCCAGAGCTCATGGGGCCCCCACATACCGGTGATCACTGTTCACGTGTGTGGGTGAATGGCTGTAGGAAAGGGTATCGCCTTGCTCTCCTGACCACTGCCCTGCATTCCCTAAAACTGTGTGGGAAGGTCTTTATCTGATTATGAACAGCAAGCCACTTCTAAATAACAAATATTATTTTAAACAAAGCTTAAAACTTTGTTTTAAGAGCATGACATTTCTTAAACATTTACAACCAGAGAAAATCCAGAACAAGTGTAGATCCCGAAGAATTTTTTCTATTAAACTCTCGGAGAAGGTGCATGAAAACAAGGACAGAAACATAACTCCTTTCCTCTGCTAGGTGCCTTTTCCCTGCCCTAAAATTTTGCCACCTTACCTTTTCATTTTAAAAGTAAAAATTTAGGAATACTGCTCCAGATTAGAAGCACAACATGCTAAATGGTATCAGGGAAATAATAGACGTTGCTCAGAGAAAAGCTGCTAAATTTGGTTTTGACTTCAGAGCTCGGTCCCTGGAGTGGCAGGGCTCACTGGAGGGTGGCAGGACCCACGGTGAGCCGAGGTTCTCCCCTGAAGGCCAGGTTCAACCCTCACTAGCCAGTCACTCTCCCTTTCGGGTGCAGGGAAGGGAGCCTCGGGCACAGCTCAGCCACCTCAGCTTTTTAAAACACGTTGTGTTAGTAGCCTCCTAAAACTTACCCCTCACCGGTACGCAGGTCAAGAACTTTTTTTACAATGAGGTTCCCCAGTTCATAGAACCCACAGACAAGTTTAAGATATGTGCTGGACAACTCCTAATAAAACAAGGACTAAGTGTTACCAACTGTCCCACAAAAAATGGCATTTTTTTCCATAATTGTGAAATATACCTTTTAAGCTTCAAGTACATATCATGTAAGACTTACTATGTCCTCAGTCAAGCCGTAATTTGATGTTGTAATTTCGGAACCTGCATAGATGCCTTTTTGTTAGGACAGTCAAGGAATCTTTTCTTTGTTTTTTAGATATCACCATGTATCGTTTAACTACTACTACATTTAACTACTCATGGCAATAACATTAATGAAGCATTGTATTTCTAAATGTGTTTGATCACTCAGCCTCTAGAAACCTTGGGATATTTTTTAGGGATGTTTTATTTTCTCTTTTGAAATAAGACTCATGCAAAAAATAAAATTGTTACAGACATCGAATGGGATGTAAATGATCTGCGGGAGAAGCCTTTTTTAACCTACAGTCCATATACAGAGATCAAACCGAAATTCAAATCAGACCTTGAAAAACGCCATAAAGTCTGGGATTTGAGCTGAAAATTCAGCCATGACCCGATTCAAATACTGCAGTAATTGCACACTGATTAAATAAATCTGTTGTTCTTTCTGAATGGAAACTTAAATCCAGTGTTTACTTACAAGCTCACTGTTCTCAGCCCATAGCTTTCATTTCCTTTGATGCAAAGAACAGCTTTTTTATAGAAATTCTCCAGGGCTTAAATGATTCACAGTTTGGGTTTTTCCCTCTGAATTGGAGCTTTAAGAAGTCAGGAAATTGGTGGCTTTTCCCATCAACAAGCAGCCGTCAAGTCAGGTGGTTAGGTAAGCAGGAGGTGGAACTGGTCTTGAAGGTTGGCACATAGAAACCCAAAAGGCTGCTGTGCAAATTTCCAGTGAATAACACGGCTCCGTTCATCGTGTTTCAGTATTAACTGGCAGTGGCGGCGGCCATTCGACACCCACAGCCCAGAAAGTCTTCTACACCTCACCAAGATCTGATGCATGTTGCCGGAGGCACAGACTTCCACTAGACGCTCAAACCTTTCATTCCCCAAATAGTAAGCTCTGCTGAATTTTTTTTGCCCAAAATGTTGCTGCTTCTCTGTCAGGAATGGAAAAAACGGTCAGTCCCAGCATCCAGCTGCGTTGGGAGCGGGTGGCTGAGCAGCTGGTTTAGCCAGTAGCCAGGAATCGTTTTGCCCCTTGCTTAGAAACGGAAAAAAGCACAAGTGCACCAACCTAAAATTTGGTGACAGAAGAATTTGGTTGGGGGTGTGTTGCTGAAATAGCCAGAGTCCCATAAGAGAGGGGGAGTGAACTGGGAAAGGAAAACAAAGTGCACTCCAGGACACTGGGCTAGGATGACTTAAAGAATAAAACCTTACGTTTCCAGTTGGCTTAATTACATCACATAGGCACTTTGTTCAATTTTCAAGTTTATTTTAAAAGGTCACAATCAGAAATCTTGTTGAATACATTAAAAAAAATCAAGAAGGGTCAATACAGAGCCCAGAATAAACACGGCCAACATAGAAGGAGCAGTAAGAAGTGGCTTTATTAGCCAGCGTTTAGACTTATGACTATATTAAACCCTGCAGAGAAACTGCTTACAAGGCAGAGGCAGTCTTAGACTTTTTAAAAGTTTTCACATTTAATCCAATCCAATGCTTTTATCTTTCTTTGGCTGAATCTCCAGTTCATCTCAATTAAGAATTTGCACATTTCCCAAAGCAATGGAGGAAAACACTCTCTTTTAAAGTGAATTTCACACAGCGATATCTGTGGGGAAAATTATCAGTAACGCAAGAATTAACAGTAAGAGGATCAAAGAAGGCAAAAATACATTGGAAGTACTAATTATGTCTCACATCTTTTTAGGGTTGAGAAGTATCACTGCTCCCCTTCTGCATGAAGGGAAAGCTAAAGAAAAGGGCTATCAGTTGCAGTAAACACAGCAACAGAGAAGGTAGAAGATTAAAAGTAGCACTATGGAGGAATACACTACAGTGAACAAGGATAACCCTTTGCATTTCATTTCCCCTTACAATTATTTCACGCAGTTACAAGATTCTATAATGTGCACGCGTGCGCACACACACACACAAAGAAAGGCAGAAGAGACAGGATAACTCCTCTTGACATAATCACTGAAGAAATGTTCAGCAAGAAAACCATGTCCATGAATCATAACATTAATCCTTCAGCTCTGTTCAAGCTTGCCAAGACCTCCTCCCAAGAAGGCTTCAAGAAAGACCAACTGGAAAGAGCTTAGAGAGAGAGAAAGAGGTCTAGAAACCACAACCTGTGAAGCTGGGTAAGAGCCTAGAGAGACCAAGGAGATATGATAGCTTATGAATGCTTTAAAAGATGCTGAAAAATCCAAGTTTTTTTCTCATAATCATAATGGATAATATAAATGTTAACTAACAAAATCTCTCTCCTTCTCTGACCTGAAGTCAGTCACTGGACTGGATTGCCCAGAGAGGTCATGAAGCCACCTCCGGGCCAGCTGAGCAGGCAGATCGTTGTCCAGTCTTGCCAAGCTCTGGCACACAGAGGCTATGTGAGTAGCTTACCCAGGCAATAACCTGTTCCACGGCCCAGGGTTCTCCGTTCACATATCTGTGGAGGCAATAACTTCTGCTCCACAGCTACTGTAATTTCACAGAGCCCTACTGAAAACAGCATGTCATTCAGACTTGGAATAATCAATCCCCTTTGAGTATTTAGTAAGGTGATTAACAGAAATGTCATTATTCTGTTAGGGTTTAATTTGGAAGTCCTGTACTGTTTACATTATCTGTAAGAAATCATGAGGAAGTTGCTGTACTGTGAGATATTTATAACCTTTCATGTGAAGACTGAGTCAAAACTCATTTTTGCCTGGAGCTGATTCAGTCATAAAAAAGCCTACTCCAAGCAGCCTTCATCAGAAGGCATCCAGAGCCTTGAATCTATTATTGCAGTCACATAACACAAAAATAATTACATTAAAAAGACATTCAGGTTTTAACTAGTTGAAGCCACAAGCTAGGTTCATGTTTGAAATCACTGTCAATTCACAGCAAGCAACCAGCTCCAGCTAAACCCCTGTCCCTTTAAACTCAGTCAAAATAATTAATTCTAGCCATGTTAGAGCTCTATGAAACTGGAGGAGCACTAATCTAACATTTAAAAAAAATCCTCCATGGTACAATTTCCAGTAAAGGCAACATCTTTTAGCTGATGATCAAGTCACTGGAGCTATGCTGGTATATACCAGCAGATGCTCTCCTTCTTCTGAGGTGGAGAAAAAAGCATCAAGAACAAATGCAGGGCTTTTCTCTGCTTTCTACTATCTTTTTCTGCCATATAAACCAGGTGAGAAGAAAGCACAAAACCCAAGGATTTTCTCTTGGCAGCATGATCCACATCTGAGCCTTTCAGAAGTCTCCCTTTTGTATTCTAGTACTCCAGGTACCAAGGATTGCTGAGTTACAGAAGAGAAGGAGAGAGATGTTACTCCCTTCTTCCCCTGGTTTCCCTGGAGGGGATGAGAGGGTCACAGAACGTGCACAGAAACATGTCTGCAAGCACAAATGATGGGCCGGTGGCACCCACACCGGCACCTCTGTGCACTGAGACCGGCCTAACCAACACCTTCTGTTGGGACTGGAGAGGAGGGTATGAATGATGGAGAGCCCTGGCCCTTTGCTGCGCAACAAAGAGGGCAATTTGGCAGGACTGAGAAGTCCTGTCTGCTCAGCAGCAGGTAGGGTGGCTAGGCACAATGCCTCATCCCCTTAATGAGCGTGAGGACACATCCTGGGAACACGATAGCTTGTGGAAGCTGTGAGAGCCCTACCGGTACCTCCGCCTTTCCCATGCACCAAAAGGATGACAGTGGGATGCCATCCTTCACCACAGAGACGTGCAGCAGATGCAGAGGGGAATAATGACAGGAAGGGTCCCTGGTCCCAAACACAGTTGAAAAGAGCATCAATGAGGGAAACAAAAAAAAAAAGAGAGAGAGGAAAAAAAGGTCAGGAAACTTGCAATAGTGCCAGACAGCTGAACCAAATGTCAGCCGGACTTGGTACATTTTCTTTTTCTAAATGTTAAGTTTGTTGAGAAGAAACAAAGCGAAACTCCCCCCAAACCCATCCCTTGTTGCTACGTCTATAACGATGCTTTATGCATCCAGCCCCTCCCTTCTGGTTTTTTTTGAAAAGCTGAGCTCAGCTCCCCAGCTCTGACGGCACATTGCAATTTATCTGTTTTCATTGTTGGCTCTGAGGGTGGGAGTAGCAAGGCTTTTCTTCTGGTGTTTTGTCTCCGTGTTCTTCTTCTGGAAACTGGCAGCTGTAAGTCTCTTCTCCAAGGTGTGACAGTTCTGGAGCCCCCGGCAGCCTAGGGAAGTTATGTTCCAGATCTGCAGTGAGAATAAGCAAAAGCACTGCACATACAAAAGGTCTTCACACATGTCAGCTGCCCGTTACCTTTACCAACACAGCCTCTCTCTGAGGAAAGGACAAAGAAACTAACTCACGTGCCCAAAATCACAGAGTAAATCCATACTGACTCAATTTATTCAACTTAATTTATTCCATTCTGACTCTGAATCAATGGACACACTGCTCACCACTGAAAAGCTGCACAGAAGTCCACAAAGGTGCACTTACCGTCAGCCATGTGGTATTTTTCTTTCTTCAGTGACCATATGCAGAAATGCAAGAAGAAGGTCAGCAAGATGAGAACAAATACAGCCACTGCAGTAAGGATAGCCAGGATGGTGGTATAGAGAGAGTCAGTTGTAACAGGAGCTGCAATTAAATATATTTAATAAAGATTAAGAAATCATGTGCCTAGCCTATTGTTAAAGGGAAGGCAGTTCTTCCAAGGAAATTTAGAAATTCATTTCCTCTTTCTGTGGAAAACAATTTTACAAGGAAAAAAACAAACACTGCAGGTATTAACAATAAAACGGAGAAGCTCCAAGTCAAGGGTGCAGTAGGTCACTGTCTGCGGTAAGAAACATTCATGCTAAAAACCCACATGCCTGATCCCTTCGTTGTTCAGCGCCTGTCTCTCTTGCAGCTGTCACTTGTTCTATCTGCTCTGTTTTGGCTTTTGCTTTTTTTCAGGGCATTTGGCTTCGATGTTTCCCTGATTAGCACTACAGCATGCCAAGTTTTCACACTTGTGTCTGCCTCATGAAAGTTGAAAGTAGCACCTTTCAGCAATTTGTCTCAGCAGAACTAGTAATTTCTCTGAATGAAGGGCCCAGACCTGAAAGGCACCAACTCATCGCAGGGACAAGGGTGGGGGGGAAAGCAGGAGCAGTGCAGCTTGCTGTTTTCAAGCTACTCAGTACCTGCAAAGCCTGTACCTATGTATTCCTATATAATTTGATCTATGATAGGATGTGAGATTTCAGTTATGGGTGTTGACTCAACCAATACTTGCAAGGGAACTGGATGACTAACTAAGTTATTGCCTTCCTAAGAAAATCTAGCAAAACAGCAAGAGCAGTTCAATGGAAAACTCGTAATTTGCCAAATAAGCATGCTCTATTCATTTTCTTCATTACTGACAGTGCTTTAATGGTGGAATCTTTGCCCCAGTCAACAATTCTACATATATTAATATTGCAAGAAACACAACAGTAATTTTCAAAGCAAATTTTCATGATAGCAAGCTCTGGGTGATAACTATGCAGCAAGTCACCAAGTGAAGAAGCGTAGAGAAAAGAAACAAATCATTGTGAGAAGGTACCTTGCTCCAGATCTTTAGCAGGGAAACCACATATTGCATTATGTGTACTGTTGCCTTGCTTGATTGTTAGAAATCCAGAACTTTCACAACTAAAAGAAGAATAAAAGTCACATTTAGAATGTCCCTGCCTTTCCCCTCATTCGTCTCCAGCCTCTCTTGGCTCCCTTTCTTCCTTTCCTCCACTCCTCCCACAACTTGATTCCTTTTCTTTCCCTTTTTATAGCAGTGCAGGTAAAGTTATGGCTGTTCCCGAACAAGATAACACACATCACAATTGTTTATGTGCACAATTTTTTTAGTTTGTTTCAAGTGATGTTCATATTTGGAATTATTTTGCATCAGTTTGAGCAGAACTTGGAAGGAAGTTGAACACACAGCAGTTCGTCTTAAGTGCCGCTTTTACTATTTTATAAAGCCAGAGGAGGAAGAAATATCATCTAGTGCTGAATTTAAAAAACCTCATCATTTAATCTCATTGGTGATCTTGTCTTTGAATCAATTTTATTTTCTAATTTAAGTACTAATCATTTGAGAATTTTATCACACATATTTCCAAAGAAGAAAAGTATCAATAAATACATACTCAGTCCAGTTACGGCACCAGCCATTCTTAACATTGGAATAGGTTCCTATCTCACATGGTTTACATTTGAATGTGAAGTCTAAAATGCCTACAAGAAAAGAGAACATGATATTATCAGTCAGTGCCTTTACCGAAAGATGTGGATACAACAGATTAGAGCACGATGCATTCCCTCTACACTCTTTCTGCATTATGAATCACCCCCCTGGAGAAATACATGAGCAGTTCTTGCCACCTTCGCGTTTTGGGAAATGTATGGGGGAAACCCCTTACAGAAGAGGTACGGAACAGTCTGATCTGACAGCAGAGGGTTTGAAGTTAAGAGGCAACACAGAATAAAAGTCTTCCACTGACAGTTCTAGCAGCTTGGAAGGAAAGTAATACCGAAAGTCTAAGCATAAAAGTGAAAGTCTCGGAATTTAGGAAGGGAAGAGTTTTAGTCACAGAGGTGACAGTATAAAAGCCATTTCTCTCTGCATCATGAGCCTTCCCAAAAGTAGGTTGTAGCAAGTGATGGAAATTGCTGCTCAGCCAGCCACTTATACTGAGCCCTGTTTAGCGCCACTGGCATTTCTTTAGTTACCGAGCTTAACCAGCTCCTCGCCCTCTGCACATTCAGGAAGCTTTTTGCAGTAGAGACATGTGTTATCGATACAGCTGTATCCCTGACGACATCTGCAGTCATGGTCCTCAATATTTTGGCATATGCTGTTGTCTCCTGCCAAAAAGGAAGAAGTTAGACTTGCCTTTGTCATGGAGGACAGAAAACAACTTAACCATTAGTCTTACTGGCTGATACAGGTGAAATTACAGGTTCCTTACTGTACTGTGGTGGAAAAAATGGACACCAGCAAGATATCACTCCCATGCACACTGGATAAAGTTTAGAGTACTCAAATTCAGCACCATTCAGATTTTTACACCATGGTTATCTGAGCACTGCATGACTTACCACTGTAACCCCTCTCTCTTATCTGGAATACCAGCGCAGGTCCTGCCAGACAGAAGCAAGGCAGCAGGTTTGCTTGACTACATTGTGCAGATGTAGACACTGTGGGGTGAGGAGGGCACTGCCAGTGTCCCAGGGAACCACTACACATTAACAGGCCGCCCAGTCAGCCCTCAAGACACTGCCAGCACCCTTCTCAGTTAGGCTCAGCCAAGTTAGACGAGGGATGCCCAAAAGACCCTTGGCCAGTGAAGCCAGAGCTCCTTTTCCATGCCTTTCCTAACAACAGCAGCTGCTTCCTACACTGCTGGCAGAAGTGGGTCTAAATCCAAGCCATAAAACCAGCAACGCTTCCTGCCCTCTGTCCTTCTATTTCTAGAGGAAATCTGCTGTGAACTTTGCTTGCACTCAAAAAATATCACCTCTAATTCTGACAGGCTCCTGGGTTCATGAAAGCAAAGGATTGATCATATATACTGATCCCATCAGTAAACAGTATCAAGCAGTCCTTCGGGCAGTTGGAGACCAGTTAGAGGAAAAGTGCTGTTCAACCAGGAAGCCGTATAACCTTAAAGGAAAAAAAAATACAGAGGGAAATGCTGGCTAGTTTGATAGCATGCTTAAAAACCCACAGTGAGCAGCAAAGATCAAGCAAAGATTATCTCCTGAGGTTGGTCATGGAACATACAGGGCCACCAGGGCACTGCCCACATCTTCCTCTGCCCACTGGCCTCCTCTTACTGGCCTTCAAAGCTTAATGAAGACTGGCAGCCTGGGGATGCTTCCTTCGGTGTATGACCAGCGGGTGATTCTGGAGTTGATCCCACTAAGCAATGACTCACCTACCTCACGCCGAATGACTTTATCTCAGTGGGAAGGGAAATACCTTGGGATCTCCACACTACTGAAGACTCTACAGCTCTTCACCCATTGCTCATTCCCACAAATCCCGTGTGCCTGCTCACTCCTTCCACAGGAAGCTCAGTGTCCTTGCTGTCAGTTGAGGCAGATATATTCAAGCTACGATTAGATGGGAGGCTGACTCCGATCTAGGCACCCATGAAAGATGTAACTTCCCAGCTAAAGCTGTTGCTAGCCTGTGGGACACCACCACAACCACACCAGCCAGACAAGTCTTCCAGCAACTCTGTTTTGGGACAAGCACGGAAGGAAGGTGTGTTCCTTGCTGTAGGTCACACAAACAGTTGCATATTCCTTGCTGTTCAGCTCTGGCTACTGTCACAGACAATACTAAATTAGGAAGAATAGTATGATTGCTCCTGGGACCATGGAAGAGGCCCTCAGAATCACCTGTTCTGTCCTTCAGCCCAAGAAGCACAGAAATGTTACCCAGTAAGTCCTGCAGCTAGCCTGTTCTACCTCTCGTGCCTTAATTTGACTTAAAATTACAGGCAAGTGAGAATCCATTACCATCTCCCCACCATCCCAAGACCAGGCAAGGTCACAGGTTAGACCAGGCTGTTGAAACTAATGATCACCTGAGACCTTGCCTGTGCATCTACTTGTGGGCCAAGCACAGGTCAGCAGAATGGAGGGATTGAAGTGAGATTGCTTCCCACGCTTCAGGACCACAAATTGCGGAGGACAGCCTTACAGAGAGCATCAAGCCCCGTATTTCCTCTGAGGCCTGAATGGCACAGACCAAGTTTGAAACCATGTTTGAATGGAGCAAGGGCTCAGAATCAGTGTTAAGCGAACACTTTCTTTCCTTGCAAGCAAGACCACAGAAACTTAGCTTTTGCTTTCCCTTTCCCACTACAGGATAACAAGTGTAAGCACATAACAATTCTGAAACACCAGTCTACTCTGAAGTTTATAGCTAAGGCACATCATGAATTTAGGGGGCAGGAAGGAAGCCCTTGCTGCTTTGTTTTGCATATAGAGTTACTCAAGATACATTTACATACACGCACACACACACACTGCCTGTTCCCCATGCTCAGTTACCCTGGTTGACATAGAACAATGTTGACAATCAGAAAGACAACAGGCACATCATTCCCTTACCTTTACTTGAGCTACATTTGGGGCAGCATTTCTTTTCATATTTATTGATTATTCTCAGTTCACCATCCTGGCATGGTGTTGCCAGAGTTTGCTGTGTCCATTGCCATAGGCACACCACCAGCAGCAAGCAAGCTCGGATCTTGATGGGACTGACTTCACTTGTCTGTTCAGTCATGTCTTGAGCTATACAACCCCCAAAGCACACTAGGGGGCTTGTATCAGGACTTCCCTGCAAAAGTACTCTTTCCCCTGATGCTGTGGAAGGCGCTGTGCTTTTTGTGGCTGCACTCTTCCTGTTCCTTTAGGGGGCGGGGAAAAGATTTTATTTTACGTCATTAGTTTCTTAAAAAAGCAGGGCTAAGCAACCGCACAACTGTGACTCCATTAAGAGAGCAGCAGGTTAAAAGCAAGGTGTAGCATCACATAAGTTTATTTTCAAGGGGGTTTGCAAGTTGATATACAATTAAAAATTAATGCAATGCAAATTAGTGTGTGAAATTCAGTGCTCTCAGACTACTTCATTCTGACTTAGATACCCTAACGAATGTAGAAACTTTCAAGGATTTAACTACCAGATTGCAATGTATAGTCAGTCCACCCATCAGATATTTTGATTCTGTTAATTGTTTTCAACTTCCTTCACTCTGGATCAGAGGACTCTTGAATTATTTTCCAGAGCCAATGTAACTCCTGGATACCACAAAACCAAAGAACAAATACTGGCTTCCCCAAAGGCTGCAAGATCAGCCCTGGGACCAAAACTGAAAATAGCTGCAATGGGCTCTTCAGAGACACATACAGCTGCTCTGACCACTCCACCCTTGGGATTTAGACAACAAGACAGCTGCTCAGCAAAACTGTACATAGGCACAGACATGTTGCCTGTAATCATCACCTGCTGCTGGGTTTCAATTCCAAAATGTGTTGCCTTATACAAACACGTATGGAAACACCCATCTCCGCTTTATGTGTAGACAGCTTGCTTTCCCCCTCCTCCCCTTCTACTTCCACTATACCCTAGGGTTTACTTCTACCCCTGTAGCTTGCGGTTGCTTTTATGTGTGCACAGTGATGACAGTATTTAAAATCTGACCTCATTCCCAACTGAACGGATGAATTCCGATGCAGAAGGAATTTTAAAGGGGTTCTTTTCCACGCTGCCTGTGATGACGAACAGGTCAAGGCAAGGGCGAGTCAGACCTGTGAGAAGACCTGTCTCTAGAAAACGCCATGCCTACAGCATTTGACACTTGCCCTGTTACTTCCTTAGTTTAATACACAGCCAACGAAGCCTGAATAAACTTCTCAGACATCATCACTCTTCCTTCAGTGTGTTCTATGCTTTCTTCCTGAAGATAAATCTATGGATCTCAAAGAGTAGGTTAGTCAACACACTCTTCACTTACTCTTTGGTCTGTTCAGGGATCTGCTTGTGTTCCTGTCATGGACTGGAAGCAATCAGATTAGTTTGGTACACAACAGACCCTTCTGATTTTAAAAATATACTCCACAAAGCTGCTCGTAGTCTTAAATGTGCTAGGTGAACCCATTCTATCAAAAGATGACATCCAAACTAGCTGCAAGTGGGCAAAAGACACCTCTCTGCTGTCAGTTTTTCCCACATAATTAATGCCCCTAGAAGGCCAGCTGTTATGGTTCGGAAAATAAAAGCCTCTTACTTTGTACTTCTGCTGTACAGGAGATCCCCTCCTCTTCCCACACAGCACGGCTCCTCACACTTCTCAGAGCCTGCACCACTCACGCTACAGTGGAAACAGAGACTCATGGCCAGCTCAGCTGCTGCCCAGCTTACCAGGACTTTTTACGAGGATGTGTAGTGATAGAACAAGGGGTAATGGTTTTAAGATGAAATAGAACCGATTTAGATTAGATATTAGGAATAAATTCTTCACTCTGAGGGTGGTGAGGCACTGGCCCAGGCTGCCCAGAGCAGCTGTGGGTGCCCCATCCCTGGCAGGGCTCAAGGCCAGGCTGGACGGGGCTGGGAGCAGCCCGGGCTGGGGGAAGGTGTCCCTGCCCACAGCAGGGGGTTGGAACCGGATGATCTTTGAGGTCCCTTCCAAACCAAACTATTCTATGATCTGGCCATAGAGAGTCCTGGACACCACGGTTCTTGGGTTCAGTCACCCAAGTCAGGATTCCTTTCACCAGCAATTCCAATCAGCATAACCACGATGCTGTGGGCAGCGCAGGGACGGTTTACAGCTGCTGGTCAGGGTGCTGCCCTTGGACAGAAAACACGGTGCACTCAGCAGCATACAAAACTTTCTCACCCTCTTCAGAACTCTGCAGTCTTACACTGAAAGACAAGTTATTAGGCAAAGCACTTCAATGCTGCAGCAACATGCTCTGCAGACCTTACCTCCTCCATATTCTTCAGAAGTACAGCAGTAGCAATAGACTAGACCATGGCTCTCAGAAAAGACAAGGACAGTGCAAATGTTCCAGATGGAGGAAATGGCCTTTCCCCGTCAAGCTCAAAGACAGGTATTAATAACTAGCACTGCCTAAATACCAAATACAAACATTAATCAGACTTTTGCTCAGCATCATGAACACAGCAATAGAGAAGGGACCTCCAAAGGTCATATTGAGACAACTGGCAGGAGGTACACAAGGGATCACCAAGCCTGGCAAAGGTGGCAGGCAGGCAGGCAGTTAGCATATGTGTTATCTGATACCTGGTGTTTATCAGAACAGGAACTAATAGGTTCTTTCCTTTTATCTTTTTTTGAATGTTGTTTTTTTCTGAATTGGTCTCTACATGTTTTCATTCTTGTTCAAGCATTACAGTCGTGCACAGATACTACCCAGATGATGGAACATTTACAGTCAGATCACAGACAATAGCTGTACATGCCAAGTCTAAAGCTCTAGAGTCAGCAGTGACCTTTCAGAGACAACCTGACTATCTGGCTTTAAAATCTTTGGGGGTTTTCTAAAGCTAAGCTTGCCTGTCTCTGATGTACGGTAGTGACATTTCATCTGTCAATCCCTTCCTCACTCAGTTCTGTATGTGATGTATGTCAGCACTGCTAGGCTTCATGCTGCTGCCTGATCCAGTAGGGTTCCCAGCTCTCTCTGCACCTATTGATAGAACAAATGCCTGTTTCACTCATCTATAAGCAGCAGTTCTCACCTCACCACCACCTGACTGCATGGTGGTTTTATTCAGCAGCAGCTACAGAATTAACTAGACAATATTTAATTAAGACATTTCAGAAATCAGGAATCCTTACCATCTTTTATTTTCACACACAAGCAGAGGTTCCATGGCCTGCAGAGCTCCTTTTGATTCATGTGACCTGTGGTCAAAATGATAAGCCCAAGAGTTAAAAGGCCATTGGAAGCAATGTGGTCTTTGGGGTTGTCTGAGGACACATACCATGAAGTGCCTTCTTTGCATGAAACACGAAGGCAGAGCAGGGTCTTGAACAAGCAAAGAGAAGCAGATGGTGGCCGAGATGTTCAGCAACACCTCAGGGTTCAGAGTTTAGTTGCCACTAAAAAGGAGCATCCAAATGCTGCTGCTACTGTCCCTTTGAAGAGAGACTCTGCAAAGGCTTGTGCTGGTGTTTGAACCAAAGGGTCTCTTGTGTGCCAGGCTCTAGTTCCCATTCTTGAATGAAGAGGTCTTAATGTTTTATGACTGTGTCCAAGAAGCAAACCTCAGTTCAGAGTGCGGGGCCTCAATGTATCAGGAGACCTGAGGAAGACAAGTTTCATCTCCTTCCTTCAGCGAAGGAAGGGAGGCACAAAAACACACGGCAAAAGACCCCAAAGGCAATGGCTGGCTTCCTCCCCTGACCTCCACAGAAGGACTCTCTTCCAGCCATGCCTGCCCACACCCGTACATCTCTCAGGGCAAATTAAGGCTGAGACGTAAGTGCACACTGTGATGGAACATAAGATGTTACAGATCTCCTAATCCTTTCTTCCTCCCCTGTGCTACCATGACCTGGACATATAACATGAGGAGGAGTGCTCAGGGATGAGATCTGAAGGAAGAATCAGTAGATTCCTCCACCCAACTGAAACGCACCAATGTGGCAGCTCTTACCTCTCTCCTCAGGGCACACGTTCTTAAGAGTATTTACAGAACTGGCTGCAAATCCTACTTTTGCCCACCATAAGGATATCCAGCCATGAGCTGAACGTCCCACACATCGCCAGGTGCCTCATTTTACAGTTTCCTTTTTGCCTGGGGCCACTGGAGCCGCCAGTTTTCTGAACTGTCCGAATGACTAACCTTTTGGAAAGAACAAAGAAAAAGAAAACAAAAGATTGCAACCACTTCTCAACCACATAGTTAGTTCTTGCAAGTCCAGTGCCTTTATTGACACTCCTTGGACTTCACGTCATCAAGAGTATCGTTACTACAGAGAGTGTCTGGTTTCCTGACATGGAGATTTTTCTGATTACCCATAATGGGTGACCGCAGAAGCCGTGAAGTTCTTCTACAAGTGAAGAGGTTCTTCACATGAAATCTACGTAATTTCTGAATGACTAATTCTATTGTTAGACCAATGTATAAATTGCCTTGTAAGCTCCATCTTTTAAGTTGCTTTCATCCCACTGTAGAAAACTCCACTACTAGCTACAGGATTCTCATTCTGTCATATGACAGAACTTGTCTATGCTCTCGGGAAACAACTATCAGTCGGTCTTTAAGATCCCTTTACTATGCCGTGATAGCTGTAAGAAATGTTACCTGCACGAGGCGAAGTGACTTGCCACACCAGGGAACCCGTGGTAGAACAGCAGTTTTAATGGGCTGCGAAAAGTGCAGAGAAACAGTCAGCGCAGGGGGTCAGGTCAGCACTGCAGCAAGGACGTGGTGGGGCTGGCACCAGAGGGGGCACAGGGACATCGGCTCCCCGGGAGGATACCACACGAGCAGTGACAGCTCACACAGTACTGTCCAAAGACTGGGGTAACCAAAAAGCTTAAGGACAAATAACCTGAAACTGTAAGTCAAAACTGTTGCATTCCTTTTCGTTCTGCTGCCCTCCAGGTCAGCCTGGAGATTTTGCAGTGACTAGGACTGGCTGCCCGAGGTGTTTCCAGACGTTGGGGTATTTGTGTGCCTGCCCTCTTTTGGCACACAGGGAGAACCGCTGCCCTGCACACCTGCCCCGGGTGAGGCTGGGGGCACAGGGGGCAACGGGGCAGAAGCACAGGTGATCCACAGAGTGCCACACGTGGGCTCCTGCGGCAAGTTTAATTCTCACCCTGAAACAATTAGGGCTTTGCGGAGACCCCTGGGTCCTTCCTTCCAGCAGTGCCCAGGCCCCTGCGGCACGCACCCACCAGAGCCACTGCCTCAGCCAACGGAACGAGGCTCCTGGTCACCTCTCGGGGCTGTCCACACAGCCTGGTCGCCAGCAGCAGTGACTCCTTGCACGCTATCCCAGCGGTGCAGAGGCCAGGTAGCAACGTAACTGACATTTATAGAGGGAAACCAAATCAGGCAGAGGCAAAAACCCCCAAGTTCCCGACGCTACCACACTGAGTACTTCCTTTCCAGCTCAGCAGCTGGCACAGCGCGCATCAGCGGATGTGACCTTTCTCAAGTGTCTCATGGCAAACCTGAATCACTTTGATGCACTTCTCAGTCACAGGAGAAGTTGAAGAGAAAATGCAGGAGATAAAGGATCTGGCGTAACCACAGCAGAAGAAACTTGTCATATATTCACAGGGAGGGAAAAAAAAAAAAGAAGGAGGAAGTGAACATAAAAAGCATAAACTTAACGGATCTGTGGTTTTGGTGTTGGGTCTTTTTTAATTGTAACTACTGAAACATGAAATACATGTTAAGTGCCAAACCTGCAGTCTGAAAGGAGCATTCAAGAACTGCAAAACTCTGCTCATTTACCCAATTTTTCCCCAACAACTCTCTCAGACACCATCTATTCTTGTCTTAATCCTTCTCCAAAACTGAATGCAGCAAAGCAGTAAGCAAAACAAACTTCCATGTTAAACACACAGACCTGTTAAAACTCCAGGCAGCCCTATGTGGTAGATGTTCTCACATGCAAGAGAGAAAAAATTTTAATAGAAAGCCCAAAGACAAGAGGGATTAGTGTTTTGGTTGGTTTTCTTGCTGTTTTTTGTAGACCTAACCTCTGCCTGCAGCTAATTACAACCAATGCAAGGGGCTGGCCGTGTGGCCTGTAACTCACGGCTGAAGTGAAATTATTCTTGAAAAAATGGCATTATTCTCACCCATAAACACAAACTTATAGGAATTATTAGTCAGTTTTATAGACGGTTCTTAAAACAATCAAGAGGCCAAATTTTAGTGACAACAGTTACACAGAAAGTTTGGTGTCTGCTTAAGTAACTTCCCGAATCAGGGCCCTATGGCAGCCAAGATGCATTCAATTTACAAATCATATAGGTTTAACTAAGTACTCTGACTGCCAATGCAGTTCACGCTAAACCCAGTTAGCACTGGTTTGCAAGAAGAACCAACACCTCAGTTTACTGCATTACGCCGGAAAAAGTTTCCAGTACAGCCCTTTATTTATCTTCATTTGCTTAGATGAAGCCGCACAGCGCAGCCTGAGCGTCTCCAGCGCCTGGACAAGGGGAAACCGGAACGGCTGAACAGCAGGGACTTTGCTCTTGACACAGGCCCCTGCCTCTGAGGAGGGAAAGTTTCATTTCTGACACGTAGGAAGACAACCGTGGGCAGAAGGCAGCGCCAATTTGTTAAAGATTCTCTGCCTATTTTTAAACTACTTTCTGCCATTGTAGGGAAGACTGGAACAAAAAAATCTAAGCAAGTTTTTCACAGAAAAGTGACAAGACTGAAGACGGCAATTAAAAATATTTGTTATTTCTCTATTCAGAGTGAAATATCTACATTAGTTTGTTTAAACCGGCAATCTACCAACACCCCAAAAAATACCAGACCATAAATGCCTCCACTCCTATCAAATGTTATTATGATTTAACTCTTCTGATAGCATGGGACGTCTTGGCACAGTGCTTGGACACAGCTCTGCACAGCCCTGCCAGCACAGACAGGCTCTTGGGCGGGCGCAAGCACCGAAGCCAGCAGCCACAGCGTCTCCAATTTTCCAAATGCTGACGAGCAACCGCAACTGGCCCTCAGCACCCTCAGCACCCTACCTCTGCCATGCACTTCCCGGGCCAGCACCAGCTCTTTCCTCAGCCAGGGAGAAGCTGCGCCCTCACCTGCAGGAAGCCTGATGGGGGGCTGAAGGAAAGCACTAGAACACGCTGCACCCCGGCACCTTCCTGTGCAGCTGCTCTAGAGGGCGGAAAACAAGTCAGATTCGTGGAAACAGCTGATGAGCCCACACCAGAGGAGCTCTGCTGCCACAGCAGCACTTCTGTCCAGCCAGCAGCTCCTCGGTTCCCGCGGGCTGTGCTCTCACCGTACCGCCCGCAGCCCCGCACAGCTCCCCAGTTATCTGCGCCTTGCTCCGTTACATGGAAATGCGGCACTTGCTGCGCTGCCGCTGGAGCACGGCCTATGAACTCGGTAAGCGTCGTTTCTGAGAACGCCTTGGGTGTTCCCTGGAACGCGCTCCTCCGCTCCGTCCGTCGCGATTCGCCATCCAACCCACTGCAAGATGACAGCACCTAGGCCACAGCACACTTGCGAAGGCCTCTACACCCACGACAGGGGCTCCATGTTTTTGAAGGGGCTGAGCCTTATCACCTCAAATGCCCTGGCAACTCTCAGGTCAGAACTGCTGCCAGGCCAGATTTACAGAGAACACCACGACACAGCTTCCGCCAGTTGCACAGAAAGCCAGGGCAAGGCAGAACGCAAACTCAGCGCCTGCTGAGCTGACCATCTGGAGATGCTGCTTTTGAATAACTTTTTGCTCATTTGTACTCTCCAGTCACACACATCACGCACGTGCATCTAGCTGCTACCACAATTTATTTCAGAAAGACACTATCACACTTTGTGTATAATACAAATGTTTATATACATTGTATACACTCTTCAAAATAGGAAATAATTTCCAAGTACACCATATGTATAACATATAAGAAAACATATGTTTAAAAACATGTTTCTAAACACCAGTTGTATTCTTGAATACATTTCCTATTGCATATTTTGGCATATGCTTTGGTACTGTGTAAATAAAATACTTATTTCTAATGAGTTATCTACTAAGGAGTTAACAGTTCAAGGAAAAAACACTTCCGTATTATATAACTTTCAAGTTTACTTCTTCTTGAACTTTTAAGCTGAGGTATGTAAATCACACCAAAATTTGCTCACAATAACACTTCAGGTTACTCTCAGAGACTTTAGATTTTGAACTTGCTACCTAAAATTTGAATGCTTTCCAAAACTGCAGCCCGATTAACTTGTGGAAAAACATTACAGAAGTAAAATTCATTTCATACAGCGTACAGGCAAAGAACCAGGTACTTTAACTGCACAGAGACCGAATCAACAACGCTTGCTCAGTTCTGAATGCAGGTTGCACTGACAGCACGCAGGCACAAGGTGATCATCCAGATGAATGGCCAGAGCACTGCTACGTGATCTTTGCACGTCTTTGCTCAAATGCAACCCTTGAAGGCCTGGCCAGTCGGCACTGTGTTAGGAGTTCAGCTCTTGCTTCTTATCAACAGAGAACAGCTAAGGAGTTACTCTTCCCTGAACCATCACAAAAGTATCGTTCATCAGCAGAAAAACTCCAAGTGTCCACGTATGTGCTCTTAAGCCTAAGACATAAACAGACTTTCCCCAGATCCAGAGCACTGCCTGGAACCAAACTTGCCTGTGGGTTTCTCTCTACAGCCACTGCAAGCAATCAAGCCCCACAGAAATGATTTAAGCTAAACAATTTTACTGTGGAGATGTGCAAGTCTGACTGAAGCATCAGCCTTGCTGATGACAGACAAGCCCGGCTACTCAGCACAATGGGGTGTCCACCGCGAGGAAGCACACAGCGTGTCAGTTGCCCAGGGCTTACAGATAAAACATCAGTTATACATGGCAACTTCTGAAGTTTCCAGCGCAGACAAGTGGGACCCTACCTTTCCTCCTATTTTCAACTACAGTTTCTACTAATAATATTCTAATCAGAAATTACCGTTGCGTTTGCCTTCTGGCAGTCCACATATTCTACCTTCCACACACAGAGTAAGATCTTCAGGGATATAACCAAACACTCAGAGATCTGGAGCTACCTGGTGATCGTGAGTAATTCCACTTGTTGGCCTGACGATGGGGATGCTGCTCAGTGTGTTAACATGACATTTTCTCGATAGGTATGTTTGAAGAAATGCAGAAAAGAGAGGTGGCATTGAATAGCCATCTCCCAGCAATCACTTAACAGCTAGGACCAGAATCCCGGCACTGTTCTGGTGCATGGCTAGCATGAGAGTTACCAGCAATGACAACTATGTCTGAAGGCATAGCTGACATATGCCACTCAACACGATCAAGAAGAAATAACTTTAAAAAATGGAAGCACAAAGGAAGGTGGCTAGGTTCATCAGGGGAGATTCTCCACCTTAAGTGAAGAGAGTTCATTTGGGAACTACAATGAAACACTGAAGGTACCTGAGAGCATGTGTCTACATGCTCTGCTTAGCAACTGAGAATCCTAAGACAAAATATAAATGCAGTCATAAAGCAGTTCTTTTGATTTCCCTGTTTTTCCCTCTGCTCAATGATCAGCTCTTACACCTTTCTAAACACTTTCTTCAGTCCAGCGACAATTGCCTATCACTACATACAGAATTGCTAGCAATGCACAGAGGACTAAACTAACGCAGCCCTGGCAACAGGGATGCTGTGCACAGGATCTGCCTAAGAGAAAGAATCACATGATTCCACCAAGAACAGCTACTCCCATGGGTCCTAATGCCAAAGGGGCCGCAAAACGAGACTCAAAGGAACCGAAGTGCAATTAAACAGTTACACACACACACACTTAAAGTCACAGCATGCTCTGTCACATCACTTGTTACGATCGATTGGCTCAGAAATGCAGGAAACAGTAACGTAACATGGAGTCAGTTTTTGATGAGACTAGAATTGGAGTCAATATGTTCTTCCTGGATAGGAATTCGAAAGCTCTTTGCATCTGAAAAACAGATAATAAAATAAATAAAAAATACTGTATAGAGCAGAAGAAGCAGGAAAAGGGAAGCCAGGGACTTTTCCAGTTTCATGGATGACTAGGCACCTATGAATGACATATGGCTCAGTGCTTGTCTTTCCAGCCAGTGCTAGAAAACACCAAGGATAGGGAAGTCTATTTTCATTCGTTGCTCTATGAATGGAACATGAGGCAGCTGTGGGCTGACTCAAGAGCCAGGCTGCCACTTAGTTCTGAATACAGAGTTCAGCTCTTCTCAGTCAAACCTTTCCTGTGTTTACAGGAGACAGTTCAAGACAGTTCACCTCTGTGTAGGCAAAGACTTCAAAATATGCTTTTTTAAAGACTTTAAAATATTTTGATTCTGGGTCCTCTCTGTACTGAATTCCCTGCACAAAATCATTACATCATTTTTCAGGGACTAGGTGGGGGGCGAGGGGAAGTTATAAGGCATTAAAATCAAAGGAAGAGAGAGAAAATGCTTCTGTGTGGCAACAGGCAGGGGAACCTGTGCTCTGTAAGAATGCAGACTTGAGACACTATGACCTCCAGTGCATCAGGACTAAATAGAGGATCAACCACTAGTAGTAACTGCAGATGACACTGTGCTACTTAGCCAGGTAAACTTCATGATTGAAATTATCAAAGTTCAAAGAGGGGGCTGTGATCATTCTTTCCTATATATTTTTCCCCATAAAAAGAAACTCACCCTGATGGTTGTTTCTGAAAGGCCTCTTCTTGGTCTTTTTTTTGGCTGCTTGGATAATCAACAGGAGGATGGACATTCCACTCACTATGAGCAGTATCAGACAAATGAGGATAAGGAATAGAGACCCTGGAAGAAAACCAGAAGAAGAATACACTAAAAAAGATTCATGTTTCTAGCTGGAGTTCCCACAGCTTTCCAGCTTCAAAAGAAGGAACCAAGAACCCCACAAGTACCCCTGAACCACAAAGCCTAGAAGTCCCAGCTGCCAAGCAGACTAGCAAGAAATCTGGAATGCTGTGTGTGTCTCCCTGAAAAGACTGTGCACAATACAGATAAGGTTTCTAAGAAAGAGTGTGATTTCATTTCCAATGAGATCAGTTTCAAGTGAAAATTCCTGTCCAGCTGTAGTAAACAGAGACACTAGACTTGGCCATTCCTGCTCCTTACCCCAGTTAGGCTCTGTGGGGCTCTCTGTATCCAAGCAAGTGAAGGGAATCACACTGGGTCTGGATGGCGAGAACACTGCGGTCGACATATTATTCCTGTGGTCAGCGGTGGAGAGACTCAAAGCAGGTGTTGCATTCTGAGAGGCAGCTGCCTGTGTGACATGGTTGCTGCAAACAGCATCATCTGTTTTTGTCCCTGGTCGAAGAGTACTTTTCCCAAGAATGCTGCAGCTAGAGGTGTAAAATAAATCGGTGCAGTTTTTCAGACAGTTGCACTAACGACTTTGTAAGTGATCTCCATGGAACAAATGAGTGAACATTACAATCCTTGTGTTACAATACAAACTCAGGCTTCACCTTTCCTAGATTCTACAGATATGTGAAGAATAACTAAGCTAACTGAAGTTATTATGGAAAAAAACTGACAATCTGTGTTTCTTAGCATCTGTACATGTACAAACGCCTTGAAGCACTGCTGCATTTGGCAAGGGAACCTTTTGCTATAGAAACAAAACATCCAGATGTTAAAAAAAAAAAAACAAACCACAGGCTGTTTTTGTTGCCGTAGGTGGAGAGAGAAAGGGCAGAAGGCAAAGAGATGCTTCAAATCAGTATGCAGACTGCTCAAGGCTCCTGGGAGGCATGAGGAACATAGTCGCAGTGCACCCACTGCAGTTTTACTCTACACACCACAATTTGGGCATCAACTGCTTACAGAAGCAAACCTGAAACGTTGCTCTGAACATGTTTGGAGCAGGGATACATACTTGGTCCAAGGCTGACAGTTTTCATTTCCTCCTACAGAGTAAGACCCTTCAGGACATGGTGAGCATACTGCAAAAAAAGGAGACGGCAGTTGAGTTCAGTTAGCAACGTAACTGCATGATAGCTACTCAGTAATTTTACTAGTAGTCTAGCCTACAGAACAGACACAACAAAACCCACACACCCTCTGAACACCGTAGTCATTGCAGCAGAAGTAACACAACATGCTCAGTGTTCATTTCAGCCTGCAGCTGGCAAGGTTTCCTTTTTCGCTACTGGCTAATTATGGCTATTAACAAGGAGAGCATTAAGATTTCTGACAGCTCAGGAATCACAGGGCAACAGTTTGCTACAGCTACCCTGCTACAACACTTGCGCAGAAATATCAATGAGACAAATGACAACAGCTTTCACACCAGAAATAACGACCTCATCTGAAGCGAAGGCAAGAGCTGGAGCATCTGACACGTCACTAACTTACCACTTCCCAGCGTGTATTTGGCATGTGGCATGTAGCCCGCAACACACATGCAAATTCTGTCAGATGTCTTCTCACACTTCTTCACTTCCACGCTCCCCTTCCCTAGCAACAACAGAATAAAGGGCAAGTGAGAGGCAAGAAAAAAGTTAAGAAATAAAAAAATATATACATTAACTAGTCAGTGCCTATCTGTCATGTGTAGAAACAACTGCAGAGAACCATTTATTAACAATTCTGAAAACACCTTTTTTCAGGCAGTACAAGCCTGCTTCCTTCGAAGGCTCTACCATCAAAACCAACCAGGAGATATCAGCTATTGAAATGATAACCCAGTCTTTGGGCTTGGTCATCCCAAGTGACAGGCTGTATGCCATCAGCCTTTGAGGAGCACGCAAAGAAAGCATATGAAGACTGGCTGCCTCCCAAACTCGTATCAAGAAACGTCCACCATGCAGCTGACTTACTAGTGTTGCAGATTGTACAGCTCTTGCAGAAGCTGTGGTTGTGCTCACTACTGAAGTACTCATCTTGACAGGGGGCACAGACTGTGTCTGCTGTTGCAGTGCAGCGCTTTCTCATTCTTTCACCTAAAACAAAGACCATGTAGAAAGGAGGAACTGATTGTTATCAGAAGGAAACCTTCTTTGTTTTCATGCACTAGAATGAAAGAGTGCCCAGAAAAAAACGGTTCCACCTACAACTCTGGCTGAAAACATTCAGCAGATTTAGACATGCCAGAATCCCTGAAAGTTTTGACCCATAGTATCACTGTAGATTAAGCAGCTAAACTGGGCTAGCAGGGGCCTGGTGACTTGCCCAGAGTTGAGGCAATGCTCCAGATGATTCTGCCAGTGGATTCCAAACATCACTTCTTCAAACCACCCTTTCATATGGTTTAGACATCACAGCTTGCAGCCAGTGTCAGTTAGGAAAAAAAGCAGGGGTTTAGCATAGCAATAGGTCTGATCTCCAGCATAATACAATGGTTTTACAAAAGATCTTGCCTTTCCTTATGAAATAAATCATGCAATTCAACCCAAAGTAATCCCAAACAGGTACAAAAGATGGTAATGGACTGCTCAGGTTCACAGAAAATTCATTAGTCAAGCAGTCAAATAATAAATGTTTCTAGTACCTTTGTGCTGGCATTCCGAAAGCCCATCAGGCATGAAAGAATGTGGTTATATTTTGATATGCATCTGTATTGGCACCCAACATCAAAGTTGTTACTAGCTCCATTTCATGAACGGTGAGACACAGCGCAAGACGCAAGGCACGCGTTTATTACTATTCCAAACAGTGTATTTGTATCGCACAGGACGTTTAAAAACAAGCTCTGAATGCTTGGTACCCCCAAATTTCAACCTGTACGATACACAGTACTTACACAGAATTCCAGATTGATGCGCTAGAATGACAAGTTTTGTGAGCAAAGCCATTTGCCCAAACTGAAACAGCAAGTTAACAGTGAATTTTGGAAAAGGAGTTAGACATGTTCCTTCTATCTCACTAGCTTGTCTCCATACCACACAGCAGGAACTACGGACAGCTTTCATGACCAGCGTTTTTACAGTTGAGCTTAAATACATCCTCATTCTCACAGACTGTTTCATTTTGGTTCCCCATTTTCCCATTCTGCACATGAACAATGAGCACCAAGTCTCTTGCTCGCTCCAATTTTCTCTTCATTTATTGAGTGCTATCAGTGGCAAAATACCAGATCTCTTTAACTATCACAATATAAGCAAAACATTTCTGCACTTCTACCATCTACACAATCAGGAAGAAACTATGAAGCAACAGCAGCAGATTTGCTAACAATGCAAAAAAGCTGATGAAAGTTCTTTCAGTGTAAAGAGGAACAAAAAAAGTTTAGAGATAAAGTATTATCTGTATCTGCACACAAATACACCTTTCTTTAAATCGAGTTCAGAAACACTCAGATTCAAACATTTTGAGAATGCAATAAATTGAATTTATTCCAATTAGCATCTTGAAGACAATACTACAGCATCAGTTCACACCATATTGTGTAGTAGACTTAATTATGAAAAGAGAAGTAACTATTCTGAAAGATGCACATAAAACCATACGCAAGACTTCAAGTTGCAACTGCATTTAAGACATGACTTACACCCTCTCTAGGTGTGTACATGCATGTACCTGTCTTTTAGTACAGTCAATATTGACTGTACTAAAAATAACCCCCTTTGTTAAGGGGATTGCTCCTTGAACAGCTGTATTACCTGTTAATTCTTGTTACACTTCATCACTAAGTCATTTCTATAATGAAATCCCAACTATTAAAATATTTGAGGTTTGACATTTTGCATTTGTTCTTCTCAATACTGCATTGCCTTCAGAGACAGTCAGATTGTGGAAAAAACCACACACATGCAGAACTCAGAATTCAGGCTCATTATGTTTCTACAATAAGAAAGGAAGAAACAAATACATTACATGTCAAGTTACGCTTTGCTAACCTCTGCCTATGAATCAAGCATATCTTTTTCCTCCATAAAAACACTCCAAGTAGTATAAACCTCGTTACAAAAAGAAGCTTAAAATACATCTATACCACCAGAATTAATTACCTGACATTTTCCATTCTTCTGCAAGATTTCTGAGCTTCTTTCTGTGGCAGTAAAGGACAGTGACATAAATGCTACCATCTTTTCTCAGCTAATGCTCCCACAATGAAAATGCCCAGACTGACACGTTAAGCCAGATGAGCCACACAAAAGAAGTCAAAGAACATGTAGCTCTTTCAAAGAGGATTCCTAAATTAATTTATAGAAATAATCTCGGTCAGTCTATACTGAAAGTCTCCTCATCAAATGCTTTCTCTCCATATTATGCTTCCTACATTTGCATGGTATTTCCATCCATCAAGCTGTTTTCTACCAGTCATGAGTTATTAACTGATAAATATTACATCAAGCAAGTATAACCAACATCCAGTGAAAATTACTTACCAGGGGCACAGTCCTTGCAGCATTTTTCACCAAAAAGATATTCACGTTCTTTGCATTTCAGTCCCAAGCAATGGCTAACAGTGACTGCCAGCAGCAAGAACAGAACAGTAGAAAACTGTGAATAAAAACCCAGAGCTACCATAATGCAGCCCTACTGTCCCTGAAAAATTCTGATAGCAGCAAACTCTTGGAGAAGAGATTCTAAATCGCTGGTGACCAGCACAAATTCATGTCAGTTGCTGGGAAATTCCCAGCATGTGCTCCACGCCCCCATCCTTCTTCCCACACCCCACAAACCCACTTTTTTTCTTCTGTTCACAACTGAAATATTCATAGGTAGAAAGACAGCATGATGACTAGTGTTATGAAAAGATTTCCAGTCACAGCCTTAAACCAGAGTGCCTCCAGCCAGGTATGTACCTTTCTGCACAGTGCTAAACACAGGTCTTGAACGCCAGGAGAGCTGGAAGAGATGATCCTTGTTGTTGTGAAGAGGAATGTTAAAGCCATACAGAGGTAACACCTGAAAACCTTCATGAATGAGAGCCACAGGCAGAATGAAGCGTAGCCCACAGGCTTGCTGCTTAAAAGACGAAGTACAGATTCTCTCCCCTTGGTCTCACCCTAACCACAGACCCACAACTTATTGCTGCGTAACAAATAAGGTTGTTAATACATTTCTCTTCCCAGGGAGAGTGCAGAATCACAGATCATCAGTCATCTTGGTATTGCCCTTGGTATTTGGAGACAGCAAAAGCTACAAATGAGAAGCGTTCGCAGTGTCCATTTCCCAGTCCCTTACTCCCAGGCTCCCCGCACGGCCGCTGAAGAGCAGTAAGCCTCTGACTCCGGACTTGAGGACTTCTCTGTTACCCCCACCATTTGCTCCCATGGAAATAAAAGCTTCCAGCAGAGGTGTGCCCCATGAAAGCACAGGATGCAACATTCATGTGCCAGCTACTTCTGATGCCTGTTTTGTTCCACAGAAGCATGTTAACTCTGGAATCCACACCCCCAGAGGGCTTCTCCATCCAGCTGTGCAAGCCAGCAGTGACAGAGCAGGCTGAACAGCCCACTGGCACTGCGGTCCTGCCCGCGCCCAACACAAGCGTGTGGAGTAGAGAAGAAAAGTGATCACACTAAGAATTAGTGGGTTTAACTTTCCAGGCTCACTACCGGAATTTTTGCTAGCTTGATCTTATTGATCTAGGATCCAAATTTTAGGTCTTCCAGTTCTAAAAGACTTGAGCAACTCTTGTGCAAAGGCCCAAGTAAACAAGATATCCTACAGCGAAAGATGTTTTATTTACGTTGGTTAAAAAAAATAGCCAGACCTCCCAGACAAAGCAGATCTACAGTCAGTTCACACCTAAAGGCAAAGGAGATGTGACTGGAACAGGAGTACACGTGGAATCCCAATTAGCCTGCACTCTTCGGGAGGACTGAACAGCAACATCCAGAACTGATGCTTTTCATTTTTCTTAAGGTTCTGTAAGACTGCTTAAGAGTGGAAAGGACACAAAAGCGAGGCAAAACAGTAACTGTTTTCCTACTTCTCCTATTTTCCAAGCATTTTGGAAAACAACCACTATGGAATAGAAGCTATACCTTAAAAACATTCTTTCCACAAGGGAGCAAGGCTCTGCCAGAGCAAGTAAACCACACCAGCCGGACTTCAGCTACCTTCACACTCGGTACTTGCATGCAGGAAATACCCAAGTCTCTTCCCACTGCGGTATCATGCTCCATGCCATTTAAGTGGCTTTACGCCTCATGATTCAGTCACTCCTTCGAGCAATATTTAAGCAGATTTATTTTTCTCCCCAATTCTTTTTCACAAACAGCAGCAGGCTTTACCTATTCAATAAATCAATTATTATTTGACAAGAACTGAAAAAGCAAACTCCTATGGTGTTCACAAACCGGGTAAGGTTAAAATTCTGCTATATACATTTGAACTGAGAACTCCCAAACCACAAGAGCGGTGATGATGAAGCATTGATATTCTTGCTAAAGATACTTTAATACAAGTTAAATGCTCATTTAATAAAAGCAGTTAGCCACATACCATCTTCAGAATTCAACTTTTCTTCAAGGCACCCCTAAGCGTTACCTGGCTTGATACTGCCAGATTCCTTTACGTGGCCATATGATGCAAGTAAACAAAACAAGGAGAGAACACAACAATTAGCCAAAACATTTCACATCTAGCACACTCTTTGGCTGGATTTTCACCAATGCAAATTAACCTCTCCAAAACGCTGCTTGGCATTGCCATGAGGATCACATGTGCCGCAGGCTGCTCCCAGAAAACAGCCCGCATGCAGCTACTCTGGGTATAGTAAGAGAGGAGAGCTTCAGAGTGGTGAATTGAACCATGTTATGGGTCAGAAATAAGAACCTGTCCTGATTTTATTTAATACACAGGTATCATTTTTGACTATAGGTGCTTATCCTAGATGATACTCTATACAAGCTTTTGAATTCTACAAAGATGAAACAGATGATACAAAGATGATGTCCAGGAGACAGCAGCACTCGTAAACCGAGACCTATTAACAGCCGGCAGATTGCCTGCATACTTGAAGAAAAACCAAACAGCAAAACCTCATATGGAACTTGTAACTTGTGCTTGATGAAAGGCTTTAAAGAAAAAGTCTCTAGATTCCTTAGACATCACAGGCAAGTAAGGGTTCACCTATGGGAAAGAACCTAAAAGAATCTGAGAAAGATTGAGTACCTATAAAATACTTAAAGGATTATTAAAAATAAACAAGTCTACGGACAAACATGGATAGTTTGTACTTCTAAAATTCCAAACCAGGAATATTCTCATGTACCTCCAAATCTCACCATGCAGTCCACTTTATCCTTACAGCTGTTAGTTAACATGTGATCCTGATTTCTGGCAGAGAAAAATAAAACATGTTAAGATGTTTAACTCCATGCATACTTTAAAAATTAATTTTTCACAGTTGTTCCTCAAGTTTCAGATTTGTCAGGTGTGTGGCAAAGACAGCAACAGTACATACTTTAACATTTTTGCAGTTACTAGCTAGATACTGCTAACCTTTTATTTTTCAAGAGATTCCATGCTCATATTATCAAAAGATTAAACTAAGATCGCGTATGCATAATCATTGCCTTTACTGACAGATAAACTTCTAAATTTCATCATCATATTTCAGCTGCTCAAGAACCCCTCTGCAAACTAGCACTTGCTTTCTGAGCATCAGGTGTGGCAAGTTAGAACTTGTCCACTCAAATTATATCTAAATAATTGAATTGTGCAAACAACTGGAGTGTAATACCAGAATGCAGTCAGGACATTTATAAGATTATGAACTAATATTGCTAAAAATTTTGTCTTAACTAGACTGGGAACAACCACACTGCAAAACCGTATGTTTGCATGTACGATTTTGTGCTAGTTAGAAGTGCAGGCCATTATGTGCTTATGAAGTCTTAGTTAAAACAACAGCAAAGCAAAACCTAGACCTTTTGCCAATCAATCTAAACCAATCATACCTAGGACTTCTCACAAGCACCATGGTTTTATACACTGGATTTTGGTTTTAACATCTCCAGACTCTAGCCATATTAAAATTTCACTACCCTGCAATCAAGTACCTGTGGAGCGCTGGAATGGGGGTGGGAGTGGGGGCTGACTAATACGGCAGACATTCTAAGCTCATTTAAACACAAGATTATCAACTAAATTTATCCCTCTCTTAAAGTTCTTTCAAAATCGTGTGTTAATTTGTCTGTCCTCTGAAGAGTTCCAATTTTTCCCACTCACTGACAAACCTAAAATCAGCCACATTTCCAAAGCATGGAGAAAAATACTTACTGGAAAAGATATGTATATAAAAAGACTGATACAGCCATTTAACACCCAAAAAAAAAAAAAAAAAGAAAAAAAGAAAAAGAGGGAATACTGAAACAGAAACAGGTAGCAATACTTATTTTTACATTATATTAAGAGAACAAATTTAATCAAATATAACATCTCACTTGGATTTTCAAGCGACTGTTCAGAAAGAGAGGTTTTTACAGTAAAGATGGAAGCAGAGTAAAAATACATTTTCTATTTTAAACAGTAGCGGATATGACCCTTGTGTTGCAAGATGCTTTCAAAGATTACCCAAAAGCAAACCGATTATAAGGCTTCCCAAGTGCTGACTGTGCATTGCTCTGGCAAAAGCAGCTCAAAAGCAAAGCCTGTATATCCCCCAGCTTCAGCATGCATGAGTTCATCAGCATCGTTAACTTGCCCAGAGGCAAGTAATTATACTAGTTTTAACAATGAATTTTAGTTAAGTGGTAATCATACACCTAGGTGAATCCCATTGCTCTGTCCAACATCTTTAAGTCCACAAAGAAACCTTCCCCATTGTTTCATTTTAGAAGGAAATTTGATTTTTTGAGACATAAGCAATCGCAAGTCTCTCATGTCCCCAGTGCAACTGCAAACAAAAAACCTGTCACACTATAACCAGTTTGCTTTTTAAAGGAGATGCAGAAGCTTCTCTGTAACATTTGAAGTAAGTTCTTCCTACAACTCCTAAAGATATTCAGTGGTGAAGGGAGAACTCGTATTAAATTCTCAACAATATGTAGGCAGGTTGAGATGCATTGAGAAAAATACTGGAAGATTAGCCAGCCGGTCTGTGTGTGGATATTCTCATGAGGTCAGAACACACATATTTGACCTACAATCCCCTTTACAAAAGCCAACACCTTTCAGTGTTATTTGTGATTTCCATGGATCAGCAGCTACGAGGGCTACAAGAAGAGTTAAATATTTATGAAGCATCCACCAAATATGATTAGCCAAAAGCAGCTGAATCTTCAGCTGGATTATCTATACAAACCAGGGTGAGCTGACGTAGTCCAGTACCTGCCCCATGTAATATGGGCCTTTTTTCTCCACTCACACTGAAGGCAACAGAGCTGTAGATCTTATGTATGGACAGAAGGTTTTTTTAAGTCTAGGACAACATGCTGTAGGCACGTAACACAGATAGCAGCAAAGTAACTTCCTGTTTGGGGGTTGGATTTTTTTTTTCTTTTGTTTTTCTTTTGTTTTAATTGAAACCAAGAAAGTGCTTCAGAGCTCTGGAAAAGTGAGCAGGATCAGAACTCCTCATGACCATTACATACATAGTCCATAAGCTTGCTGTTTGCAAAGTATTCACTACATTTCAGGATCTCCTCCAGCTCTAAGTGATAGTTTTGATTTTCATCTGCTACTGCTGTCATTTGCTTTGCTTCATTCAGGGCATTGTATTCATTCATAGGATCCATATATTCCTAAAACAAGTAAGAAAAAAATTTTCAATCACTAAGCACACATTTCCACACATCAGAATTATGAACCTTGGCTCTATGTAAGCTTCAGCAATTAGAAGACCAACGTAAGCCATCCCAAAGTGAACGTAAGTCAGGTGCTAACACCTTTTTCTGCCTTTTTAACAGGTTTACATCTATCTCCTAATTATTTTTTTATTATTATTCACTGCTTCCTTGGCTGTTCTAACAGAAATCCAGATTCTCGGCTTATGCCAAGTGTCTACATTTTGGTTGCAAACTAAACTCATTATCAAATCTGGTGTCTTTTGTGAAGAAATCTCAATTCAAAATTCAGGAGCAGCCCACTGCCGATCTGTATGACATGAGTTTTCTGGTTTCTGGAGATAATCTTTGAGAACGTGTTCCATTCAGAACTTTCTTGTTCCATTTTAAATGACCAAGAAGACGTTACAGAGGTCAGAAGTCTCAGAAACAAAGAGTTTTGCTCCTTCACTTCACTCAAAATAGTTTAAAAGTTTTCAAGCAGTGCACTTTAGTTCATGCCGTAGAAGACTCAAGATTATCTTCAACTTCTTCCTAGAAGTGACCTATACGTGCATGCATCTATGTGTGCATACATATGCAAAGACTTCACAGATAAAGCACCTATTTTTAAAGGAAAGTTCTCAGTAAAAAGGCTATTAACATTGTCTCTGTCACAATACAACCGTTTATCCCTACTAACACCATCATTCATACCCATGTATTTGCATACTGAGGTTAGGAAATTTAACATTCATCCTACGTCAGGGAAAAAGCCAACGTTTTACAGGTTCCCTTTTCACATTGCCTATGCTGCAGTTTGAATTCTGCTAATTCAATAATAACTGTCAAAGTACATTCTTACATCCAGAAAGAAAAAAAAAAAAAAAAGCCCAAAGTGAGCCACGAGCCTCCTCACTGGCCATGACACTGCCACAACTATAGGGTGCGAAATATTTCATGGTGTTTGGTAGACTCTTCTGCAGACAGAATTATTAGAAGAAAGCCTTTCTGCTGCAAACCAAAGTCTAAAAGGCCACAAACTAGAATCCACACTTGAAAATAATAATTTGGTTTTGTAAAAAGAAAAACACACTAAAAGACAAGAGATCTCTGCTATTTTCTAGGCTACTGGGGCCCAGGTTTTGTTGATTGTTGGCTTTTTTGTTGTGGTTTGGTTTTTGGTTTTTTTCGAGTGAGTTTGATTTGTGCTGGTTTTTCTTTTTTAAAATGAATATAGGTTGCCAGTTACTCCATTTGCAACTGAAAGTATGACTCATTCTCCCAATAACCAGTGCACCTAATGAAGTCTGTGACTTGCTTTCTTGCACTCCATATCCATACAAGTGTCTGTGTGACAGAAAACCCTAAAAGCATACCTGTGAATAACAGTTATGCTAGGAAACCCCCTTTAACAAAAAGCACGATGACACTATCTGCAAGCACTATTAAGCAATACTGTAACCCAAAGTTCTGTGAAGTAGACACACACTGTACTGTTAATTCAAATATTTTTGGACTTCATAGTCTCTAAAGCAGTTTCAATCCTGTATTGAAAAATTAGCTATCGGTTTTAAAATCACTAGAACTGAGGAAGACTTACCTCCAACTCTGCCATTGTGACAACACCATCATGGTTAGCACCAATGACCTCGTCAAATTCCATCCTTCTGTCTTTTACTCAGTCATCATCAATATCTTGAGCTTGCTGGTTCTCTGCAGTACCAACAGGTAATGAAATTAACTCTGAAAGGGTAAGTTTCTTATCTCCATCTTGATCTACAACAGAAGTACACAGTAACTGAAAAGTATTTGCTTAATGTCCATTAAAAATGAGAAATTCCTTCAAGTCAGAGATGCCATTGGTACAGTCTGCCTGGTTTCAGCAGTCCACAATCCTGACTCCAGCAGAGAAAAGTAGTTATCATTTGTATCTTTTGTTAGCAAAAAACTCTGTATTATGGTATACACACAATGTTTTAGAAGGCTAAAAAATATACACTCATCAATATACTAAAAAAGTATTTTTCTGGACCTGAAGGACACACCAGGTGGCAAGCTGGGCTTTTTTTTTTTATTTTATTGTTGTTTGGTTTTTTTCAACAATCTACTGCAACAGCAATTTTCTTATATCTGTATCCAGTCTCCCCTTGCATTAGCGCTCAGGTAAATTAACTCTCATAACAGACTGCATACTGGAGTCGTCTGTCTGTGCGTCACATACTCAAGTATCACTGGAAACTCTTCATATTTATTAAGCTAATAACTAGCAAAGTCGTAGCTTGTTGGGGTTTTTTTGGTTTGTTTGGGTTTTTTTTAAGACAGGTGTTCTAGCAGTTTTAAATATGCATCACTATTGACTCAATAGAAGAAGAAAGATGTGTGCCAATACTCATGAATTCAAAAAAAAATATTTTCTTAGAAACCTCAACCATTTATTTCCATTTTCATGACTATATATCATGATTCTTACATGGCTGCTGTACTGGGGAAGTACAAAGCAATTAATGCCCTCCTCATGGAACATTCACATCAATATATTTTATAGTATTTTATTGTTCATCAAACCTTTTCTACTTTTGCTACAGTAACCCTACAATGCAGTAGCACTTCAGTGTGCTACTTTACTGTCAGCTGATCTTCTTCATATGAAGTACTGAGAATGTCTTTCTAATAGGTAATGTTGTGCTGTTCTTTAACAACCAGAGACTAAATTCTGTTTTGAGATGCACAGACAATTCCATAGAGATGCCAGCATTTGTTCTAACAGTTTCTTTTTCTTACTCGTCACATTAAAAGATGCGTAGAACAGAGCAAATAAGATATGCCAAAATTTCACATTGACCCATGACAGCGTAATGACGTAAGGTTTACCCAATAAAATGGTTTACAAGTAAACAGCTCCCAAGAAATGCATTTTAAAATGGCATACCCAATTCTCAGATGATTTCTTTCACCATGAACTTCAGCATTCCCCTACTACGTTCTGGATGAAAAAAGGGCAAGAATTCTTCTTTCAAGAACAGATCAGGAGGTGGGTTGTCAGCTTGGTACCACTAGTCCCTCAGGTTATCTGAAACTTCCTGTGCTAGAAATTTCAGGAAAAGATTTAAGCTATCATGTTCAATCTGTTTAGAGTTCTTAAAAATATGTACTTTCCCCTGTTACTCAATTGTTTAAACAAGGATGACCTATGAAACAGTTATTTTACAGTTCAACTCTCAAGGAAAGTGGGTGTTGAGAGAAAACAAAGTGCAATTAGTTTCATCTAGTGTGCGCTGAAACACTAGGAAAGATCCTTTAACCAAACAACTGAACTGAAATTAGGAGATGAAAATAAAGATTCAGCTACACCTGTATCAAAACTTCAACACATCAAGTGAACACTGCTGTCCTACCAGCATTGTTAGCTGGTTCTGATGGAAGGCAGGAATAATCCAGCTTTGTTCAGTACTTGTTGTTCACCTTTCTTATTTTCGTGTTTTGAAGCCCACCGCCAACAGA
Source organism: Falco punctatus (assembly GCF_963210335.1). NCBI lineage: Eukaryota > Metazoa > Chordata > Aves > Falconiformes > Falconidae > Falco > Falco punctatus. The sequence continues at coordinate 105,133,472 of NC_137582.1, forward strand.
CATCTTTCACCTGCCTGAATACCAGTAGTACCTTTCCTCTGAAAAAATCATCTTTGTTTTCTACTTCACACCATCCCTGCGCATTGAAAGAGCCAAAACATTCTTCACATTTAAAATATACTTCAGATTCACTATCTCTTTGTATTGCAATTGTGACATCACACACCTGGTTAAGATCTACAAGAACGGAAGATGTCAACCCATTCTTCTCCTACCCAGATAATAACTGTAGAGCTACAAACCCTTTAACATTTAGCCTGTTTTCTTCTAAGACCAAGTAACAGAACTAGCATTACACCTAGAAAGATGCTGCTGATCCGTGAAGCACTCTGCACTAGTGCTTTGGCTAACATCATCACATAGGTTTATTCTACTCCACAGCACTCATTAAATCTACTACAGGTAAGAAAATATTCTTTGCCAATACAGCGGTTCCAAGCATGATCAAAAGGGGCATATTTTATTACTCCAATGTTACAACATTCAGCTTTCCTTATGTCAACTTGCCATTTCTTAATACAACATTATCTGAACCATAACTAGCTGTACTATTGTTTTGAACTCTTTTTAGGTATGTTCAAGCTCACAGGATCTGAATTAACAAAATGGTACAGAGATCCACAAAATGTTGTGTTATGCATACCACACACCATTTCGAATGTAGGTTTTCTTCTCCAGCCACACCACAATTCCAGACAGCACCCTCACCCTTCACAAAACTACATATGGATTAAGCTTAAGAATTGTATTAAACAGATTATAAAAAAGAAAAATCAAAGCCTAATTTTTACAGTGATCAGCAATACATTTCAAAGCATCTAACTGAAAAGACAGTATAAGCAAAGCCATAAAGTAGAGGACTAGGAAAGCTATGAAAAGACTCCTGCCCTGCCTCTGCTCCTCCCTTCTTCCTTCACCCTGTCAGAGGCTCAGAATTCAAAAGAATCACCAACTCAGAGAGAACTTATACCCTTAGACTCAAGATGCATCATCCAGTATTTCAGCCTAAAAACGTCATTCATTGGAACTGTGAGAGATTTAAGAGTGTAGCTCTTCAAAAGAAGTTTGGAAACATCAAGAACAGATGCTAAGTCAAGCACCAAGAAACACATTTAGTTTTCAGTTACTTAAGGATGCAAGTACTCATTACTCCTATTAGCTACCTTGTCTATTCTAAATCAGAAAACATTCTGACTTCAGACCAAAACCCTGCACATGTTTTAGTTAACACTATAATTCAATAAAGGGAAATATTTTTGCTGCAAGGAGAAAACGCAAGTTGAAGTACAGGTGTACAGATACATCAGCACCAAAATCACTTTACATTTCCACTTCTTCATCTTACACCATGCAGACAAGCACTTTCAAAGTGCTGAATTTTTCCTAAACTCAATGGAGAATCATAATTTGCGCATGAGTTTCCGCTAAAACCATGCATCTGATCTGAAGAAAAAACCACCCTGCAACACACAACGTGACTGCTGTGCACCTAGCGGTCCTGAACATAACCAAACAGGAAAAAAATACCTGTACAGAGTATTCTTTTTCTGGTGTAGGCATTTTCTAAATGACACACTGGAAAAAATACTGTGTGTAGCACACTGCTATCTGCAAAATACACTAACACAAATCTGAACCATTGGCTTTTCACAAGTTTTAAAAACATTCTGAAAGACTAAAGTCTTCAGATAAACTTTTTTTTTTTTAATTTAATAAACTGCCTTGAATTGTTCTTGCATGCTTTTGCTTTCTGAGTTACAGGTGGGGGAAAAAACCCAACAGTTACATCTACTTTTTTTAACTGCTAGCTGCACTTAAGATTTAAGTCTTCAATAAATGTTTTTTTATGAAGAATAAAGAAATCCTTCAGAGTCTTAATATGAATCTTAGGGCAGTTTTTAAATAGCAAGTTTTACTTGTGTCCTTGATATAACTAAGCCCAGAATAATCAAACCACTTGCTTACAGTTTTCCAGTGTAGCCAACCCCAAATGTTCGAAGTCACAAGTCAGTCTCCCTTTGCCTACTTTTCTTAAATGAAACTCAGCTGTCAGTCACCAGTTGAAACTGTTGTTATCTGCATAAGTTAAGTTGTGCCCCTAGTTGGGGCCCAGCATCCAAACTACAGCACACTTCTGTGCGAAACTGGGAACATGCCTTAAGATCCACACATTCCGTCATTTTTTATTATATAAACCAAAAAAAGGTACTTTTACACTGCACTAGAGTACGAAAATTTTTAAGTTTTGCTTATCATCCTCAGGAAGCTGTAGATAACTAATCTGACTTTCCCAAACAAGGCTTGTTACCCAGGTACGCATTTCCCTTATTCAGCACATCTTTTATCTGATGAGCATTCCTGTAAACTGCAGTTAACCACACTGCCATAGAACACGCTACACAGGTGTTTTCCCTGCCATAAAATTCAAAGGCCCATTTGCATTTTAGTTGCTTTTTGATAAATGGAAAATATAACATAACCCACTTTTAAATGACTAATTCCTGCAAGGAAAGGCTAAGGCTTCGTGTTTTACTAACAGTGAATTTAAATACTTTTAGATGGGGGGAGCGGGGAGATTACTCTGTTAAGAGTTCCCATGTTTATACCAAGCCAGACTCAAATGAAAGTTTCAACAGTAATAAGGAAGAAATGATCAATCTCTCTCTAGAGAACTTAAATGAAACATAAAACAATTCTTAGGCAACCTTCTGCTATCAGCTGCTAGCGCAGTGCCCAAGCGCGTGCCCACCCAAACACAGCCCCTCCGCAGTGCCAGGACCAGGCTCGGGGTGCAGCAGCTCCTTTCGTTCGGAGCAACAGGGGACCTGGGTCCCGTAGTAACAATACAACGGTCCACGCACAACACAGGTCTGACAAATTTTAGCAGACTGTTTAACTGAAAAATATTCAAAGAGTAACAAATAAGTTACCAAGATTTTCAGTGTTTAATATTTACATCAAGAGTGTTGGGAAGGCAGATCTGAGTCGGAAGGAACTCTAGTATTTCTGTCTTATACCTTACACATTCTACATTTTTGTAGAAGCAGAAGAATAAGTAAAACATTCATCTTAAGTACAGTTTTGACATTCAAGTTTTAGGAAAGTAAAAGAAAACCCAACACACACCAACGGTCTGCACTTACTTTCTTCATCTGTCTTCAGCTCTTCATTGTTTGTGATCTTCTCTGCAATCACTTTTTCATTAAAGCCCTTACTTGCCAAAAATTTACTTTTGTATTTGGTCCGTGGCACCTGGCCTGTAAGAAAGAACCATTTCTCAGACATGACATAGTATGCTTAAATGACAAACTTTTGGTTTCATTACTTAAAACAGTCTGTGATAAAACATTTTGGTTCAGCTGCATGGCCATCACACTCAGCTTTATGAATGGCAACATGAAAACTATCACCTGATTCACTTTTGTGTTTCTTCAGACCAGACAGGCCTTGTGAAAACAACCTGTTTATGTCACCATCCTCACCCCATCCCCAGCAGAGCCACTTAACTTGTTATAATTTCCTATGACTGCAAGTGAAATAACACAGCGGTCGACATAGGACTCGGGTGCTGACTGGAGCACCTCACTTCTTCACTCTGTTGTCTTCTGTACGGATCAAATCAGTTGCAATCACACGCAGTCCAAAGGAACTTGGATTTTGTCACAGCACATCTGAAGAGCAGCCAGTAGGTCTGGCCACTAGCAACTGGCTTCAGATGTCATCAGGAGATGGAGGAATCATTCGTCTTGCCATCACTATCAGGGCCCACAGCTCGGAAGTGCATTTCATTCTCTTCCACAGCTTTCCTCTGATCCAGCACCGCATCTCTTTTGCACCTATCTTTTTATCATTATTTACACCCACCCTATGGATGAAGAGCAAACAAGATTTAGATTTGAGGACTGGGGGGTAGGTGGTATATTTTTTCATTCTAAATGAATTACTTTATTCTACAAACATAGGTTGCTACAGGAAAGAGTATATTTATAACCCTTTCTGAGACGTTGTACATTCTTTGAACTACAGAGTAAACAAGTAGCAATTCAGCTACTTATTTCATAGTTAAATTTAAGTAACTACAACATGTAGGTTACTACTCAGTGAAAATCCAGCCACGTTTCATTTTGCTGTAAGTTAACCCATTTCGGTATTATGTTTTTGAGTAATTGTTTTAAGCAGAGGAAACCACAGCCAGCTCGCTGATGGCGTCCTGGCTCATTGCCGATTGGGTCAGAGTCGTCAACTGCCAGCTGCTGCAGACTTTCACTACTTTGAAAAATTTCTTCTCTAACATCCTCTCAAACCATTAACTCCCTCTCAATTTATCTTTTCAAGTCCTTTTTACCTTGATCTTCCCAAGATCTCTGAAGTTTACTGGTGAGCTGCCTCCCTGTGTCTGCCTAGATCACATCCCAACAGTTATGACGATTAAAAACAATGAAAACATGATGTGAATAACTTTGGTGCAAGGACTTTCAAACTACTTAATACTTTGGCTGTAGTACTTGTAACTGGAAAAAAACAAACAAACCAAGTTTCCTTTATTAAACCTTGATCTCTGGTAACACATTGCAGCTGACAGTTTTTAATGCTGAACACGTTTAGAAGTTCTGCACATACGTTTCCTCACCATTAGGTTTCTGAGTTAACAGGTTCACTTCACTTTGTCAAAGGATCTGCTCGTACTCAGTGCTACTGAGCTAGGGAACTAAACTTTTTTCTAACTGACTAAAATTATCAGTAAACAACCAATCTGATAATTCACTGTTCTCCTTAATGTACTACCAATACTGCTTTATTGTATCAAGATACACTGCCATACCATCAATTTCATTAACATTTATTTCATTAAAAAGAAGTTAATGTAAAAGTTACAGTTGAAGAACAAATACAAAAACAGTAACATGCCACTTTAAGAGGTTTTTTATTGAGCATATCATTAAGTATTTATTTTAGAAAGATATAACAATATTTAAAACTGAAAAGACATAACTTTCAGGAGGCAAGATGTTATTCAGAGCACACCAAAACCACTCTTGTTCAATTAAAAAAAAAAAAAAAGAACCTAAGAAAAAAGAAACAACACAACAAAAAAAACCACCCAGCTTAACTCTGGCTTTTTTATCAGTTTGTATCACCGTCTCAACAGTACTGAGGTGTTATCATTGAAACTCAAGTTATTAGATATGTGATTTGCCCTTAAATGTCAACTAAATGTTAAAAGCTTAAGCCAAATAGCAACTCTAGCACCTAATCTTCTACAACACTTAGCTCTATTAATAAATGCAGTATTATTGTATCATGTCTCTCCAAATCTATATGCGCCAGCTCAGTATTAGCAACTTTTCAGCACCAAAGGCAAGACCAGTAAAATGGTCACGTTCTGCTTGCACCACCTTACACTTACTAGGTGAACAAATGTGGGTTTCAATCCAGAATAGGTACCGCCAAAAACGAGACAGGAAAACAAAGCGCCTTCTCAACATTTAACATTCTAGTTTCCTTAGATCAAAGCTATCATTGAACTTACTTCTTCCAAGCTGTACTTTCCATTTAAATCACATTGTAACTAGGGAGAAAGGTAACAAATCCCATTTACTGGTGTTCTAACTCATGAAAGCAGCCCTTTGTTCTGCTGCCACAGTGCACAAGAAGCCTCCAATGACTCAGATCCTCATGAACTAGCAGGCATCCACTGTACAAGGTGAGCTGAAATCCTTCGGTGTCCATAAACAGCACTCTTAGTTTTGAGAGGAATATTTACAACTGCATGAAATATCAGATGTGATCCTGCTGTGAGGTTACCATCCAAGGCAATAAAAACAAAGGACTATCTGTGCTTCCTGAGGTAACTATCTCGTTCAGAATGGACTGCTTGAAAACATTCCCACTAACACTAACAAGCTTAGATAATTACCTGTTTGTTGCTGAACAACTTAATACTGGTAAATCATGGAAAACTGATTTTCATGGAAAATGGTGATGGGCAATCAGTTTTCTGAGGCACACAGGTCAGAACACTCAAAAGATCTTAGGAAAGAGTGGTACATTCTAATGCACTCCTTAAAAAAACTAGCAAAGAAAAGTACTGCCTAAAAAGAATTTAAGTTCAAGAAAACAAGATGAATCCAAGGAAGAATATCATCCATGATTACAACTTTGCTCAAACCTTCCTTGGCAAACTGTGTATAGAAATCTCGTGATGATTTCTCAAACTTCATGATATACCAGATCCAAATCAAAAGCCAAACAAACAAAAAAAAAAAACCAAAAAGCTTGATTGCACTTTTTCTACAAGAAGCATAGTTTGCTGCTAGAGTGACATCGCAAATTTGTAAAACTTTAGGTATGTGACATACTGCTACCCAAGCTGACAGCAAAGAAAGTTTTTGTAAAAGCAGGGACTACTGTTAGCATAAATTTGAATTAAGAAATAGACTACAGAGTCCTTTTTGATTGATCCATATTGATTACTTGTCTGATTCCACAAAAATTATAGATAAACCACAGCCCAGACAGTAGTTGAGGCAATGTGATAAATACCATTAGCATTAATACATTTCAGTAACGGGCAGCATCAGACATAACAGCTCCTCTAAAATGTCTAAGTTCAAGGTTAACACTTCACTAACTATTTAAACTATATTTCATTATCTATTCACAGCCAAAATGTTAATACTACTGTTGAGTAAGAAACAAGCCAGCATGCTACTCTGTAGGATAATTCTAAATTTTTCCTTAACAAAAGCCTGTAGTAAGGGCTGCACTGAATACAGATGTCAAGCCTGGTAGAACAGATTTTAAACACTTCAGCCCAGTTTCTCAGCCACAAGCCATTACAAATCAGATTTTTGTGGCCAGCTTTCAAAAGAGCCACCTCTGAAAGTATTGTCAATAAACATTGGCCATTCAGGTTTTCAGATTCATGTTTGCAAGGTTCCTAAATGACAGCACCGCAATACTGCCCAAGGGCCTGGGGGGAGCAGGAAGGCAGTGTTCTTACCTAAAAGGACTAAAGATAATAATTTTCTCGAGCACCTAATGGGTATCACTTTAGAGTTGGTTTCTGCTTCACCCAAATAATGAAAAGCAGATCCAGAAAATATTTTTTAATAACAGAAACCGAAGCAAAGCTCTACATAGCAGGAGGTATGCAAAATTTGTTAGATGTATATTTAAACGTACAGGTTAGGAAAAAAACACAAATCAGGGTCCACACACTACTTAAAACCTTCCAATGGCATACAGCATGAACAGTTCTTTCACTGAAAAATACAAGTCTGGATTCTAAAGCAAAGATATCAAAATGGGGAAGCTTAAAATGTCGCCTCTCCACGTTCTTTATTCTACCTGCTACTGTCCAACACGGTTTGTCCGTACCGGCAGCTTCCCAGCACAGATACGATGCACAGCAGTAGAAGTGAATACTGCGTTAGGCCATGAGATGAACCCCACGTTAAGAAAGCCAGCACGGATCTGGCCAAAGCCACCCCGTCTGTGTGACACAGTCACAGCTGTGGAGCCCCGCGCTACCCTTACAGCACTGTGGCACTCCGAACGGGTTCTGCTTTGGGAAAGGGGAGGTTCATGACAAGGAGGAAAAAACAAACCAAAAAAGCTCTGTGCATGGCAATAGTTACCAGAAGCTGTATTTAAACCCGTGACCTGATGAACAACTATCAAGGTAAGGCACTTAGCTAACACAAAAATTTTAATTTTTAAATGGCTACTGGGGCTGCAGCTGAGTAGCTGAAAACATCAGGAAAATGCAGATGCTAGAAGGATTTCAAACTCGCAGGGGTAACTCCAGCACAAAAACACCCTGACAGAAACCCACACATATTACATTCTTCTGTACTTTAATTTATCCGGTTTGTTCGTACATGTAATTTAATTTAGAATACAACTGACCCTTAGAAGCCAGGCTCACCAAACTGAATTCCAGTACCCAGTGCCACTGATTTAACGAAATCAGTGGCACCACAAGCACACTTGATGGCTTTCAATATCCTTCCTCCTGCCCTCCCATGAACACCCACCCACACAAGCTAAACTACACCACCCAGCAAAAGAATAGAAAATCTATAGATTCCAGGCTAATTTAAACTATTTAAATGGAGACTATAGCAAAATGGGTTTTCTGGCAATTATGAGAAGAAGGAAGGATGTCAAGCAAGCCCCTCTCACAGATTTTCCTGACCTGAAGGTACCTGAACACTTACTCTTGGCAAGGAATGAAGACTAAAAAGATAAACCTAGGATTTCTTGCACCATGCCCCAGTTCCACAGGGCAAATTTGGTTGAAGTACTGGTTAACTTATAAAAAACCCACTTCTGTAGACAAGTAAGGCTTGTCCTCCCAGTAAAGAGTGACTTCAGAAACTAAAATACAAAATTGTGAAATGCCACTTGTTCTTTCAGTCACATGTAGGTTGCTTGCTTAGAAAAACATAGTTTGGGGAGCTTTGCTTCCACGGTTCAACTTTATTTTCAGTAATCCTATTAGACAATAATTTATACTTTGAATTGATTACTTTATACCATACTGGCATGCTGTAGAATCTCAGCTTTCATTAATCAAAACCATACTGTGTGTTTTCTTTATGTCTTCAAAGAAAATATTTCCAAAGGATCTGGAAGCCTGTGGCTTACTAGCTTTTCACAGAAGTTCATAGTATTTCTCTTTTCCCTCAGCCTTTAAGAGTATGTCTAGAAAGCAAACAAAACCCTCAGAATGCTGTCCTACATTTCTGATCATCAGGTGGAATGTAATTTTGAGTGAAGCTGATCTTTAATCCAATTGCTTTAAGTTTCCTAAGACAACCACTTTCATAACAAACAGGCAGAACTGCACAGAGCCTGCAGCTTGCGAATGACAGTTCACTAACCAACAGCTGAATGTTTCCAATAAGCACAGAGCAATGAACATGAAACCTTCTAAGCACCATCTTAATACTTGTATGTATCCTACCAATGACACGAGTGGTCTGAACAGCAGACAGTTAATAACGGATTCCACGCTAAATGAAAAAGGCACACTTGCCTATTTGCTTTAGCAACCTTTACTCAGGAGAACACCAGAAAGAAAAAAAAAAAAAAAATCCAACGTTACTATTGATACTCCTTCCCTGCTAAATGAAAAGGTTGCAGAAAAAAAGCTGTTAAGCCTTCTCATTTTATCTCAAGTATATGAGCATTCCCACACCATCACGAGCATTAAAAGCACCAATGTAAGTTTCTGTTCTAATTAATCTTCTATTGCAAAAATGCAAATAAAGCAAGTTCTACCACCTAGCGTCTGAAAGTAGGAACTCAAAATCAGTGCCGTTTCCATTACGTTCGCTGAACTCCAAACATCTGACAGTCCATTAGCTGACACAAACCTTAACTAGCACAAGAAGTGCTTTAATGCCTAAAAGTAAAATTAGTATTTTTACACCAAGAGTAGAGCTAGATTAAGTTTTCAAAAAGGCTACAAAATATAAGTTTAATGTTTCTTCTCTCATGTTTCACTCTCATTCTCTTTTCTTTTTCTACATTCTGGGGAACTAAATGTTTTGTTAACTGCTAAGTGCTAACGTAATGAAGCAAGCTGTCAAGTTCTGAACTCTTGGTATGTGCAGTGAGGCGTAATTATTTGTAACCTGGATGTATTTCATGTGAAACACTCAAGTTTTAGACACTTCACATCTAGAAAGTTTTATGAACAGAAAACAACTGTTAGTCCGTTTACCACAATCTTATCCCATTGTTTGTCCCTTTTCATCCCTTTTCTTCCCTTCTGCCTTTACTACTGTCTTTTCAGTGTCTTTCCTCTGCGGTTATTTGCAGAAGTCACAACAGAAACAAAAAACAAGATCCATATGGAATATGAGACCAAACAATAAATAAGCAGCTTAGATCATCAATTGAAACCAAACTTACAGCACAGCCATAGAGCGTATGACTGCTAGAACAGAACTGGAACAAACTCCCACCCTCCCAATTCATTGATTGCGTGGGCATCCCACCACTAAGGCAGCCCTTCCTTACCAATTCCTTGCTCTAAAAGGCAAGTGTAATTGATTATTCACTGAGCCAGGAAACCAGGAAAAAGTAATACTTCCATATCTGAAGAGGTTACATAGGCTTTTTTCACACAGAAACAGTACATTTTGTCATAAATTTTACTAGACCACAGCATTAGTCCTGTATTACTGGTTGTGACTATCGGCACATGACTTCTGACTCCTGAGGATGGCTTACGTGAGTATGATCAAACCTCCTTAACATGAACACGGCACTTGTAGTATGATACCTTCCCCTCATCATCGCGATTTTTAAATATTACAGAAAAAATTGCAAATTTTACTCTGATGATCAGAGAAAGAGGCTGCAGTGTTCTTGGCAATGTATGTAGCTTACTTTGAAAAGATGACCATGAGCTTCTTCCTTTTTTCTCTGGATTCTGAATCTTCCTCAAACTCTTCCATCTCTTTTCCTAGAAAAACTTCTTGATGCCTCCAGCAGAGCTGAGAGCACACCAGGGCTGTTCCCTCGGCTGAGGAAGCAGGTAGCCCAAGCTCTCTTGTGCCAGGTCCGTGGCTGCCAAGGGCCAGCAGCGCAGCTCCTGCCTGGTGCCTGCCCTGTGGGAGCAGAGCCGGATGGTCTTAACGTGGGCATCAGGCTCCATTAAGAGTGCAAAAGCGAGGGGGCTCTTTTCTTGGCTCAGAAAGCCCCTAGCCCTGGTTTTGTTGCAGCAGTCCTATGGCTGCAAAGGGAAGGGGCAGGCCAGCGTCAGAATTCCTTCCTGGCACCTTCTGTGTGGGAGCAGTGGCTGTGTTACTGAAAATCATAACCAGGAAAACCCTCCATGCCAAACGATAGTCAGAAAGCAGACGTTGGTTAATTGCAGTGCCGGGTGCACGGGGTATCTTCCCTCCTAACGCGCACACCAAGCTACTCAAGAGTACACATTATACACACTAAAGTAATTGCATAGTCATAGTCCATGACATTTCTTCACTGACCTTGGTGTCTGCAGGGCTGTTTCACACTCACATTTTCTCTGTCACAGCTCCTACGCAGTGTTTTTTTTACCCCTCCCTAAACCTGTCATCACAGAGGTGCCAGCAGCATTGCTGATGGGCTCAGCTTTAACCAGCAGCAGATCTGTCTGGGAGCTGGAACCAGCTGTGTCCAACATGGGAGCATCTCCTGGTGTCTCCTCACAGAAGCCACCCCTGTGGCCCCTGTCCCTCCCCACCCCAGCTAACAAACCCCTGCCATGTAAACCCAATGCAGCCGCCAGCTACAGGGCAGAGAGGGGGCACTGAAAAATAGGGAAAGGGAGCTACAGAGAGAGAGGCAGAGGTGGGGGAAAAAAACAGTGATGGGCTACAGGCCAGAGAGGAGGAAGGGAGGGGGAACCAGGCTGAGAGATGTAGAAACCCAAAAAGTAGTGATGGGCCACAGGGCAGAGTGGGAGGAATTTGAAAAGGGGAGAGTGGGCTGGACAGAGAGAGGCTGAGTAACACCCAAAAACCTCTGAGCTAAAGGGGAGAGACACAGGAATTAAAGAATAGGGAGCAGACAGAGTGATGAAGAGAAAAATGGACTAGAAGGACTGGGGGATGTAGAAAACCAGTGAGGGACAGGGAGCCAGAATGTGGGATACAGCAAAAGAGAGGGACAGGGAGCAGGACGCTAAGGGCAACAGAGAGAATGACAGGGAGGCGAGCCAAGAGAAAAAATAGGGACAGAGGGTGGGACAGAGGTGAAGCAATAAATAGGTACAGGGAGCAGCAGAAAGAGTCAGAAAGGATAAAAGATGAACACGAAAGAGGCCAGGGCAGTGAGATACGGAATGAAAGAAATGACAGTGAGCAAGACAAAGGGTTGGAGGGAGCAAGAAAAGGAAGGAGAGAGAAAAGAAGGCTGGGACAGAAAGCAGCACGTACAGGAAGAGAACACCAGGGAAGGGCAGAAGTGCAGAAAGAAGCGCAGACGTGCAGAGGGAAGCGCAGAGGTGCAGAGGGAAGGGCAGAGGTGCAGAGGGATGTGCAGAGGTGCAGAGAGAAGGGCAGAGGTGCAGAGGGATGTGCAGAGGTGCAGAGAGAAGGGCAGAGGTGCAGAGGGAAGGGCAGAGGTGCAGAGGGAAGGGCAGAGGTGCAGAGAGAAGGGCAGAGGTGCAGAGGGATGTGCAGAGGTGCAGAGAGAAGGGCAGAGGTGCAGAGGGAAGGGCAGAGGTGCAGAGGGATGCGCAGAGGTGCAGAGAGAAGGGCAGAGGTGCAGAGAGAAGGGCAGAGGTGCAGAGGGATGCGCAGAGGTGCAGAGAGAAGGGCAGAGGTGCAGAGAGAAGGGCAGAGGTGCAGAGGGAAGGGCAGAGGTGCAGAGGGATGCGCAGAGGTGCAGAGAGAAGGGCAGAGGTGCAGAGGGAAGGGCAGAGGTGCAGAGAGAAGGGCAGAGGTGCAGAGGGATGCGCAGAGGTGCAGAGGGATGCGCAGAGGTGCACAGGGAAGGGCAGCAATCGCTGCAGCACTGGCCGGCCCAGCACAGCCCCTGCCCACACCGGGCAGCGCCAGTCCCACGTCGCGGGGGGAGCGAGGCCGGGCAGGGGCCGCCCGGGCGAGCCCAGGGCAGGGACCGGCAGCGGCGGCCTTGGCACGGCCCCGGGGCGGGAGAGCAGCAGCGGCCGCTGCCAGCGCAGCTCGGCCCGCGGGGGCTCCGCAGGCGCCGCTCCCTGCCCGCACCGGGGCTACCGGCACCCGCGCCAAGGCAGCGCCCGGCGCACCGGGCCCGGCTGAGCCGTCACGGCAGGGCTGGGGGTGCTGCGGGCCCGGCTGCAGGGGAGGGGCTGGGGCGGGGGGCAGCTGCGCGGGGCGAGCAGGGCCGGGGCAGGTTCAGGGGGGCTCTGCGGAGGCGCCCGCCGCCGCCCCCCTCCCTCGGCTCTCGGACCCCCCGGGCCGCCCGCACTCCGCTCGCCGCCCGCACACCGGGCTCTGCCGCAGCGGCGGCTGCAGCCCCCCGTGCCGCCCCCCCGTGCGGACAGCGAAGAGGAGCCCCCCCGCCCCCGCCGGGACCGGCCCCCGCCGTTACGCGCCGACCCGCGGCAGCGCCGGTTAATCGCCGGGCGGCAGCAGCGAGCAGGGTGGGAGCAGGCGCGGCACCTGCAGTACCGCACCGGGGCCGCCGGTCGGCAGCAGCGAGCGCGGCGGTTTGTCGCTGCGCCGCGTAGGCGCGGCACTCACAGCGCTGCAGCGGGCGGCGCGGCGGGTCCCGGGGCGCGGCCGCTCCGCTCCCAGGGCCCGGCCACCGGCGCGACGCCCGCGGATCAACGCCCGAAACCGGCACCCAAGCTGCCCCTCGGGCCGCGCCGCGCAGCAGCCGAGCCCGCAAGCGCGGCAGCCGCGGGAGGTGGCCTTCCCCGCCGCCCCGAACCCTGATGCACAAACGGGCACAGCCGCGCCTGCCTCCCTGCGCTCGGGCAGCTCTCGGTGCGGGACACGCATATGGTCAACACATTTCCCGGAAGGAAAAGACATACACCTTCACGAGATTACCCCAAACTAATGATAATATTCTCTTTTCCCCTGGTGCATGCCCCGTTGTCCAGAGCAGGGGTCTTTGGTGGTCTTGAGGGTCTGCAAATCCACCCGGTGCTCCACGCAGCTGGCCAGAGGTCCCCTTTGCAGTCCCCACTACAGCCTTAAACCAGGTCAGCTCGGCCTCTTACTCTTTCCTGGCCTGGAATCGCTGGCCTCCGGCTGGTTTCCTTCATCCTCCAGGGCCACCCCTTTGTTAGAACCTGAATTTATTGCATACAAGTATACAAAGATTAGTTTCAAACAATCAAGGTACCTTCATGCTTAACTGTTCAAATCTAGGATGCATGACTACTTCTAAATTACTAAGATTAAACTCCAACCCTTCTGTAACAGCCCCCTCCTGTTGTTACCACACAGTTCCGTCTGTTTTAGCTTTGTAACTATAGTTCTTAGATATATATATTCTGGTTTAGCTTTGCATCTATAGTGTTTGTTTCAGTGTGGTTGTTATGTTGACGTTGCCATCTGACCCTGCTTATCTAAGAGCCATTTAAAACTTACGGTCACTGAGGGGACCCGTGTAGAGGTGGCTTTGAAACAAACTTGGGCTCCCCATGTAAGGGAACTAAATGAAGGTTCGGTGATGGGTCAGCTGTAACTATAGGGTCGACTATTGTTTGAGACCCCCGAGAAGACTCAGAAATACCTGTAAGGCGCATGCATGATGCTTAATTAACACAGTACTACCTGTTGAATGAATATGATTGATTTTTCTAAGAAATGTAATGCATAATCGTAAATGTGGACTATGTAATTTTGTTTGAATGAAACATATGGCACACACATTAGGTGGAGTGACCCACCGTGCATCCAGGGCTGCAATAAAGGATGCCTGCTTAATGCTACATTGGTGTTAAGGAGTCTTCTTATTTCTGATTTTGGTGACACCTTGGCTCACAGCAGCCCACCACCACTGGGGACACAGCAGCCCCGTTACAGGGAGGGGCTGCTGCCACCAGCCTCCCTGCCTGCACCAGGGGTCCCCCCACCCCAGCTGGAGCCCAGCAGGGACAGGGGGCCATTTCCTGACAGCCCCCCATGCCTGACCTCCTCCCCTGGGCTCCCTCACAGCCCCTCACCTGGTGCAAAGGCAGTGCAAACACAGCCAGGAAGGCAACGGAGACGGTGAGCGGTTATTTAGTCACACACATAAGTTCCAGGAGTGAGTGTGCTCCGGGGCTCCGGGCCCCCGATGCTCCCCCTACCCCAGGATGCTTCAGCAGTTGTTCCCAGAGCTGCACTCCTTGGTCTGGTGGGAACAGGCAAGCAGGCAGTCCATCCCTGGAGTGACAGGCTGCTGGGCAGGGGTGGAGGCTGCCAAAAGTGAGAGGCAGGGGAAGAAAAGTGGCACTGGCTGAGCAAGGCGTGTGTAAAAGGAAGCATGAGGCAGGGAACAATGAGGCAGGGAACATGAGAATGAAGCAGCACCAAGAAAGACAGGGGGCAGCAGAAAGAGGGAGAGGGACAGACACTGACATGGATGTCCCACAGGATATAGAAGCAGAACAGAAGGGACAGGGAGCACGACAAAAAGGGAGGGGAAAAAACAGAGGCAGGGAGAGAAAGACCAAAAAAGAAAGAGAGAGAGATTACAGGACAGAGAGGGAGGAATTAATAAATAGCAACAGTGAACCAGACAGAACTAAAGAACAGCAATGGGCTGCAAGACAGATAGGGGGAATGAAAAACAGTGGCACGGAGCCAGACAGAGCAAGATAGTGAACGAAAACAATGGCGAGGGGCTACAGGGCAGAGAGGGAGGCCCTAAAAAATTGGGACTGGGTGCCAGTCAGAGACTAAGAATGAAAAAACCACACTGTAGTCGACTGGCTTGCAGATACGTAATTAATAGAAGGCTAGTCTGTTACTTAACTTGAAACTTAGAAAAAATATGTAAATATCTAAGTGAAAAACAAAGAATTTGAAAAACAGAGGATGTTAGTTAATCCTTACAAACAGTTAACAAAACATGGCCTTGGAAGAAAGAATAGACATGGTAAATACCACAAGCTAAGAAGTAACAAGGTAAGCTCAAGAAGAAGCAAATGGTTGATAAGACTAAACAGAAAATTACTTGAATTACGTGTGAACTATCCCAATTAGCATGCTAAAAGATCCACCCTCGAACAAAGACCCCTACTCACAAAGCCCTCTCCTCATGTGCCCAGTGGGGGGAGGGAGGGGGGGGGAATGCTGTACTTTTAAATGGAGATGAGGCTTGTAAGAGCCAATGAAATTAAGTGTGACTAAACATAATAGTGGACAACTGTTCAAACTGTGTAAAAAGTTTTACTGTGTGTGAAGAGGTGTGCCTGCTTTGTAGTTTTATGAGCCAGCACCCATCTCTGCACAGACACGTGAAAATACCTCAACTTGGTGTGTGAACTGGCGCTGCCCACCAGGTAACAGACCCGTTTATGGGACAGCGATGGGCTACAAGTCCTTACAAAAGGAGTAATTTTAAAAAGTAGGGACTGAGAGCCACACAGAGAGAGATGGAGAAAGGAAAATAGTGACAGGCTGCAGGAAAAATAGGGACAGGGAACCAGACAGATAGCAAGAGAGAAAGAAAAAAATTTGCAAAGGACTACAGGGCAGAATGGGAGGAATTAAAGAATCGGGACAAAGAGAGATGAAGAAAGACAACCCAAATATCCCGCTTCCACAGGGAAGCCACAAATCCAGCAGACTTTCTCTCGCAAAGTTTAGAAACAGCCAAACGAGGGGAGGAAGCTGCACATCCCTCCGCATCACCCCGCTGCTCCAAATAGCTGCCACCTATGCCCCAGCCTGGGCTTCCCGTAGCGTCTTCTGATACCAGTGACACCGGAAGCTTAACGTGTAACCTTAGTATATGTAAAGCCTTAGTGTATTTATGAGACTGTAACCGAGAAGTCCTTTTATTGTATGGATGAGATCTGTGATTCAACTGGAAAGGCACACCTGGGATGAAAGAGAACAGCTCATTGAATCTCATTGAAACCGAGCACGTTTTGCCAAGAAAACTTCGTAAGAGAACTAAGATGACCGGCTGACGTGTCTAGAAATGGATTTGGGTCGGTGGTCGCAACAGCAGCCCTTCGGCTCACTTCAGGGGACAATTACGCATGCGCAAAAGGACGGATTCATGTAAAGGGATTCCAGGAGATAATCGAGTATGTACGGGACTTGGGGAAGCAACGCACAGGCATGCTTGCCCAGAACGCGAGGGACATGTACCGGAGGGCAAGGTGTCCGTGTTAGGGGGAGAACCCGCCGTACTCCCGGCGCCGCAGTGAGGAATGCCGGCCGTCTGAACTTCAAACAACCCTTAGGACGCGTCTTCGACCGACCTCTGGGTAGCGCCTCGAGCCCTCCCCGCTCCCGGCAGGCACACCCCGCGGCCCCGGGAGGCCAAAGACCCGCAGGGCAGCCCCCGCCGCCCGCTCCCCCGGGCACACCGCAGCGGGCAGGGGGCCTCCCGCCCTCCGCGGCGCCTCGGGGGCGGCCCTCACCCGCTGCCGGCGCGGAGAAACTGGGCTTCGCCCCGCGCCCGCCTCTGCTCCCGGGGCGGCGGGGGGGGAGAGGCTGGTCCCCCGGGCCGGAGGAGGCCGGTACCCCAGGGCCGAGCCGCCCGCCCGCGGCCGCCTTGGCCGCCGCACTTCCGGGCCCTGACACGTCATCGCGGCGCGACGCAGCGACAGCGCTACAGCCGCACTTCCGGGCCCTGTGACGTCATCGCGGCGCGACGCAGAGAAGGCCTGGCCGCCGTCATGGTGCAGCTCGGTGAGTGCCCGGTGAGTGTCCGCGGGGCCCGGCCCGGCCCGGCCCGGCCCCGACCGCCTCGCGTTCTCTCCACAGGTGGCCGCCTCCTGAAGGGCTACCGCGGCGGGCACGTCGTGATCCGCTTCGCCCTCGGCGGCTGCACCAACCGGCCCTTCTTCCGCATCGTGGCGGCGCACAGCCGGCGCGCCCGCGACGGGAAGTACCTGGAGCAGCTGGGCTGCCTCGACCCGCTGCCTAACGCCTACGGCGAGAAGGTGGCGGGGCTCAACCTGGAGCGGCTGCGGCACTGGCTGGGCTGCGGCGCGCAGCTCTCCCGGCCCGCTGAGAAGCTCCTGGGTAGGCCCCGGGCGGGGGCTGGGGCGGGGGCCCGGTGCGGCTCGCCCCGGCTCACCGCGGCTCCTTGCAGGTCTGGCGGGGTTTCTGCCGCTTCATCCTATGACGGTGACCGGCGCCGAGAGGCTGCGGCGGCGGCGGCGAGCGCAGGAGGCCACCGCGCCCCCAGCAGACGGCTCGCCAGGACCCAGCGAGGCGCCCTGAGAGAGACCGCGGCCGCCGGGCGAGCAGAGCAGCCCCAGCCCCAAGCAGCGTCTGACCTCGTTCAGTGCCAGCTGCACGCTCTACGCTGCGTGCGTGCTGCTCACTCCAGACTCTGCTCTGACAAGTTTACTGTTGCTGTCGAATGTGGTGCAGCAGATATTAAAAGGGGTTTTCTTACTGTGATGTAGGTGTGGAACCATTCCAGCAGGTGTATACGGCTTTTCCCAAAGGCACGTTACTAGCTCTAGAGTGCTGCTTTTTGCACGGCTCATTTGTCAGGTGTTCTGACTCGTTGCTCCAGTTTACTGGAACAGACAGTCCAGTGGTTCACAAGAGGCCTGGCACAAATGCAAATGGATGGCAGCTGCATTTCTGTTTAATTTCCCCAGGGAAGTTCTGCACCTATTTGTTCATTTACAAGCAGAAGGGAAAGATTTCCGTTTTGGATAAAGAGGGAGTGGGGTTTGCGAGACATGAGATACAAGTCTTACTACTTCATCACATATTTGATGCCATCCCAAGAAGCAGGAAACCCACTGAAATCTTTCTCCTGTCTTAGATACACATCTTGTTTTTGGGGGTTTCATTTGGCGCAACTTCTGCACAACTCTACAAAGGTGAGGCAAAGACAAGTTTTCCATTTTGCATCTTGCTCAGGCTTACAATGTAACTGTGCCAATACAGGAAGAATAAACAAAACACAAGGGGGCTTGCTTGCTTTTAACAGAATCACAATACTGAGAATGGGTGGGTTTATTTCTGCTTATGGGTGAAAGATCAAAGTAGATGATTAAAAAAATATTCAAAGAATATTTTTTTAATCATCTGTGAAAGGTGATGGTACTGCTTTTCTAGTACCTTCCCGTTCTTCCATGCATTTGATACGTTCAGAATCACATTCTATGTCAAATGCTGACTGTACTCTGGTACAGGGCTTCTAGGAAGTTCCTTTCTAGCTTACTCTAGATTTCCTTGCTTCGAAACTAACTGCATCTGCACAGTTCTTCCCATTGTAACCTAAAGGCACCAAGCAGCTTTCCCTTTCTGGAGCTTACCGCTTCAAACACAAGAAGGTAGATCTGTAAGGTTTCTTCTGATACAGTTTTGTGGAGGCCTGGCTTTTTTTCCTATTAAAGAAAAAATACTACTTTGTTATTAAATAAAGCATCCCACAACCACACACGAGGCAGTAAAGCGGTAGTTTTACGGGGGTGGTCTGTAATGCAGTAGGGTGAGTATCAGCATCAGACACTGCTGTTGCAAGGCACAGTTACAACATCAGGTATGTGGAGGAAGGACCAAGAGGAGAGTCTGGCAGTGCTCAGGTTGTGCGTTCTATAGTGGCTTCTCTCAGCTGTTCTCTTGCTCTGCCTATTGCCCTGAGTCCCCTGCTAAGGCACCCGCTACACTGAGAAACAACATGCAGCTGATCGGAGTGGACTTAGAGAAAACGATGTGTTTCTCCTCACGTAACTCCCTCTTCACAGTCCATGCAAGTGGTGGGTCTGTTTCTTCTCATGGACCAAACGAGTAGCTGTCAGGGTTCCTGAATTGTGCCTGTGGATCAGAAGGGTAGTGCATGCAGCAACACGCAGCCTCTGGGCCACAGTACACCCAGCCTGCCACAGGAGGAGTGCATTTTTCTGTGTAGATGTAGAGTGCTGTGCACTAGTGCAGGACAGCTCAAGCTTTTAAAAGAAAAATTAAAAATTGGCATACTGAGTTTGTAACATGTAATTCTCAGACAGCTGATGCTGTCAGCAGGTGAAGGCTGCGAACAAACTACAATGAGCAATTCTAATATCTCACAAATGGCAAGAGGTGCAGTGCTGGAAAAGGTATGGCTGAGGCCTCCCAGAGTTTGCTACAGAGAACCAGTAGCAGTTAGCTATGAACACTGAATGCCATTTATGCTTTGGGCTGAACCTGTCTTTTCAAGAGGTTAGTTGATGCATTTTCTTGGAGCCATGATGACCTGTTGCTTAAGGGGCTGTACATAGCAGCATAACATACAGGGATCTAGGTTCAAGGGTGTACATGTTGCTGTAGACACTGCATTAAATACTCCAGAGCTAGGGAAAAAGGAGCAAGAATTTTTCTTTCTTGGTAGGAAGAAGCTACCACACTGACTCAGCTCATGTCACCTTCCCCTCCTCCACCAAAAGCTGTGTGGGCTAAAAAAAAGTAACTGTGTAAAAGGAGTGAGCGTAAGCCAGAAGCAGACTGGAGTATCATCAGGCTGACACACAGCAAAAGCTAGGGTTGAAGAAAGCTGCAGATGAAGCTCAAATCTCTAGCATAGTATTTCTTCAGAGCATTTGACAGCAATACTATTAAACTGCTCATTGTTTAAGTAGCTCTTGTAAGCTTGGTTAGCAGTGTACTCACACAAACCAAAATCTTCATTTCTGCTCTGACGCTGTGATTTCCTCTGTTGGCTGTTCCATTGGCTATTGCAACAAAATTTGTTATCCTTTGTTCAAGAAAGCTATTCCTGGATCCTAGAAAAAGCAAAGACAAAACAAACAAAAAAAGCTTACATACAGCTTATATGCAGGGCAAATACCACATCATCCCCACTGCAGACTGCTCCTCCATCTGCAGACCAGTTCTCCGCACATCCTTCACATTTGAATTCATCTAATTAACATTACTCATAACCCTGCTTTCTTCCCACTCCTGGAGTGCTTCCGTGTTCCAGACGCTGGGCAGGCTGACGAAGCAGTCTCCCTTTGGTTACCGTTAGCCATTAGCGCTGTTTGGGTGTTGGACTGTGCTGTTGCCTTTCAGATTTGAAGTAAAACCCCTTGGCTAGCACTGTGGGTGGAGGTGTTAGGCAGCGAGCTGCATACACCGAAAAGTCCATGCATTTACCATTTCTGCACAGGATATATGAGAGAGAGCGTGTTGGCAAGGCTTTTGATGTGAACTCCTTGTACAGTGTCGAACACTGTCTTCCCAGAACCTTCAAACCTGTTAGGAGACAGCATGGATGATGATACCAAGAAAGCTAAGGATTCTAGTAAAAGGCTTCCAGTCTGTCCCAGCACTGCTGCCCTACAGCTTCTGCTGTTGTCTTGGGTGTTGCAGCCTGAGATCTGCCACCCTAAACGCTGCCCCACGTTCACTAGGACCTTCCCTTCCACTGACCCTGCTACAGAAGCAGCAGCCTGGGGCAGAGGAACAGCAACGGAAAGTTGCTGCAGCCATTTCCTCAGTGAACACCAACAAAAACCTTCCCAACAGAAAAGCTCAGCTAAATGACTCATTATGTCTTAACAACCAGAGGTATGAAAAATGTCAATTTAGATAAATTAAACAGAAGCTGGGGATTTCCCTTGGCATTTCAGCACCAGCAGAATTCTCAAGATATTTATTGTACTTGATGCAATCCATTGGGTGTTGTTACAGTAATGGTATCTAAAAGGCTGGCTTCCAGTCTGAGGGAGGGAGAACATACATTAAGAAAACCACCTTTTACCTGAAGACAAATTATTTTTTTAATAAAGTAAGGTGCATCTCCTATAGAATACAAGATGACTAACTGCTTGTTAGTAGAAAATAAATTGTCTAGATAACTATTTTCAAATAGTTTGCTTTTTTTATATATACAGTCATGCAATTTTATTTTCTTTGATTCTTGAAAATACTTATTTTCTTCATTCAAAGATACAGCAGAAGTTCCAAAATCGTTAGGTTGTCTTTCTTGAGAGACACGGCAGAGGCTGAGTGAACGCAGACACATGCTGAAATGGTTACAGCTAGCTTAATTGCAAACTTGAGACCATTGACTGGCGCTTTCTCCATCCTTCTCCCCATTTTCCCTACTTTTGTACATGTGTTATAAATACATTTATGAACATCCACAAGTAATTGCCATCCAGCAAATTTAATGATAAGGACTCAATCAAAATTAACCTTTAGGTACTGCTAAAGAGATTAAACTACAGCACAGTGTAAAATCACTTTACTGTCTAAACTCATGCATCTTACTTCTAAACAGCAGCGTGCAGATTTAGACAGAATATTTGAAGCATTTGGATTCCAAAAGGTAAATGTCACTTTGCAGCTCACAGTTCAACAGTGACCACATACAGTAACGTCTGTAAAACACAAAACGTATGACAAAGGAAAAGAATAAGCAAGTAAGCAATGCCTCTTTTTAAAGTTATGTCTATGGATTTGGTGCAACTTCCAGCTCTGCATGATGGTGACAGGATCTGGGTTTTTTTCCAGACACCCCCAGTATTGCTCAAAGCCCCAAATTAACATACGTTGATGCTGACTTAAAACTCCTATGTATGTATAAATACTACATAAATACATACGCAAAATAATGTACTTATCCAATAAAATAGAAAAAGTAATGTATATTCTATTGGGCAATGCATATGAGCGTAGCAATAGTTTTGTAACTATATAAACTTATTTTGTAATATTATTTACAGATGGAAGCAGAGACAAACGTTACCATCAAATACATTGATTTCATCAATTCTGTGAATCTTTTGAAAATCCTCGCTTGCAACAAAATCACCTGCAACTCTAGCGACCTAGAAAAGGGAAGTGCTCATGATCCATTTAGTGCAATAATGCTGGGTACAAAACTTAAGAGGAGAAAACAATTAAAGAACCAGTACTGCATTAGCTAGCAGGAGACACACAAAAAAAACCCCAAACTCAAACACATTTTGGAGTTCAAAAGTTTGGTAAGATAAGGAAAAGAAATTAAGGTTACACAGCAGACCAACAAGAAAACAAAATTTCTCCAAAGTCATGTCTTTAGATTGTCAGAAATCAAAAGTAACAAATGTACAGTTTCTCATGCTACTTTGTTCCAGCTTCATCCTGAACATTCCTGGAGACAGCTGTCGCATAATCAAGGAAGTGGCGCATCACAGATATTCCTGCAGATATGATACTACATAGGCCCAAACAAAGAAAAGAAAGATTAACAGACTCATCAGTCTGACAGTCCTTTACCTCCAAGTGCTTCACTTCATAACTTCAGTAGTGTTCCTCCATTTAAGTAGCATGAAACTTGCTTCTCAAATTAAAAAAAAAGTAATACGCGGGGGCAGATGATAAAAACAAGAGGTTCTTACAAGTTGTGCATTATGCTTTCAGCACTGGAGTGTAGCAAGCCACAACAGCTACAGATCACACGAGTTATTTCATCTTGGCATCATGGATCAAGCATCATAATAAACTTAAGTGAACAGTCAAGTACAACTCATCTAAAAGGAGTGACCCTCCAGAGAAAACCTTTCTTCTGGACCTGAAGATCAGGTGAGCAAAAACCAACCTCTGCAGGGGTGCCATGCACAGCACATGTAAACACCAAAATGCCCATCAGCCTTGGTAAACGTTGGTTTTGGTAAAATTTGGTACCCAAATACGGAGGCAGGCTGACAGGGCTTCTAGAAACAGTTTTATTTCTGTTCTCATCTTTGCTCTCCAAAGTCTCCTGGGCTTAACTGGAACTTGTACAAAATTCTCACACACTTACCAACTTCCAAAATCAGAATAATTAAGAAATCTCTGAGAAAATGAAACCCAAAGCCCTTTTACTAGTTTCAATGAGATATGGAAGATGCAGCACTAGCTGACATGTACTTAATCACTGATGCCCATGCAGATTTTAAAATGTCACAATGTACAGCTGTATGAAAAATGACTGATGATGTGCTACAGGCTTTCACACAAATGATTTTTCTTCAGATCCCAACGTAACTTTGAGAGTAAGTTTCTACTCAAGGGGAGCTGACTTTGTGTCAGACCCTTCTCCCCAAAGCTGGGTTATGGACAACTGCCCATCCTCCTGCAAAGTCATCACAAGCCCTTGTAGCCTTCAGTAAAAGTCCAATGTGGAAAGAAATACACACATATTGGCATCCATCACCACGGACCACAGCCAGAACCTACAGAGCAGGGTTTGGGAGCCAGGCTGCTGTGTTTTCACCCCACAGCAGCCTCCTGGAGCAGTTCTGCTGGTGGCAGTTCTACGCGCCCAGAAGCACGGCTGCAGTGCTAGGTGGAGTGCTTACACCACCAGAGCAAGACCAGTCGTTCTCAGCCTTTCCAAAGTTTTGTAAAGCAACCTCCAGAGTCAGGCCTACCACGGGCAGAGGCCGGGACCCGCAGGTTGGCCCCACCACTCCCCAAGGCCTCACAGGAGTCACCGCTGCCCTGGTGACTGGGGGCTGGGCCTGGCCATGAGATGGCACCTTCTGCCCACGAAGCTGGCAGAGCACCACGGCCCCAGGTGCCCACAGCATCGTGCGCAGCCCTGCAGCTCGCTGTTGCCTGAGAGATCATGGTCACCCAGGCACCGGCCTGCCAGGTCCCCTGCCTTAGGCCAGACATCAGCCGTCCCCCTGGGACACCCTGGGGAAGCTGGAGGGAATGGCCCCACGCTGACACCACCACCTCCTGTTGCCGTGGCCCCAGGGGCACAGACGTGCCTTTGCCACCTCTGGGGAGGGATGAGTGGTGCCAGGCGCCGCTGACTTGCCCCTCACCCTCCCACAGGCAGGGGAAAGGTCGGCGAAGCCAGCGCAGAGCTTCTCGGTTTGCCATGCCCACTGCTGCCATCCCGGGGGCGCATGAGCCCACCATGCTGTGACGGGGAGGCCGAGGGCGACGCAATGAGGCAGCAGAGGCTGTGGCGGCTTCTCCCATTTATTCATTCCGCGCACGGGACAAGAGCGGGCGCTGCTCCTCAGTGTGTGGCAGCTCCTCGGTGGGCGGCAGCTCGTAGGTGATGCAGAGGGAGGAGAAGAGACAGCCCAGGAAGGAGACCAGGCTAGCGAAGTACATGGCGCCGCTGGCACTGCCCACAGCCGCCGTCAGCGGCCCCATGGCCAGGGCCACGAGGATCTGCGCCAGGAAGTACTGGCAGCTCAGCAGGGAGATGTCAACGCCCATCCCGCGCCGCGTGCCCTCCGCCTGCGAGCCTACGAACTGCGGGGGGGACACAGCACAGCGTCAGGGGGTGGCATGGGAGCCCCTCTCCCCTCCCTGGCCCGGGGCTCACCTCATGGCTCTGGTAGTAGTCGCAAAGCAGGGAGTAGGGCAGCGTGCAGAGCGTGGCAAAGAGGATGCCGTAGGTAGCACACAGTGACAGCACCACATAGATGTTTCTGGAGAGCGTGGCCAGCCCTGTGCCCAGCCCGAAGGCCAAATACGCCACAAAGTACAGCGTCCGCGTGCTGAACCGCTCCTCCAGCTTCTCCAGTGCAGCTGCAAGACAATGGCACAGCATTCGGGGTGAACTGTGGCCCTTCCTGCCGCTAGCCAGTCAGTGGACCCCAGGGGTGCGCCTTTGGGACCCACAGCCCAGCCGTTAGGCAGCCACATTTCGGCAGCAACCCTCATGCCTTTGATTAACTGGTGGCTCACACGTGAGCGCCAAGGACCCCTTCCAAATCCCACTGCCATGATGCAACCTTGCTGCCCTACCTACATGGAGGGCACGGCAGAGTTGAAGCATGGCTATGCCCCTGTCCTGGAAGGGTAAATGGGAACTGTTGGGGCCAGGGGGACAGACACACGACACACACAACAAGGTGCTGAGGTGGTGCATGACACCGGGGTGCTCTGTCAGGGGTACATGGGCAGAGTGCTGTTGGACCAGAACTGTGCCTATGGTGGCTGAGTGTATTTCTGGATTCAATGGACATTGAAAATGCCACTTGTGAAAGGAACTGTATATTAACAGAGATGTGTTTTCACTGGACTGCTGTCCTCGCCTGCTGTCAGCACAGGCCAAGCTAACTAGCAGAAATAACACAGTGAAAAAGAACACTCTGCTTCGGCACTTGTGCCATGCGGTAGCTATGTGCAATATAAAAGCCGGACTAGTTGTTGCAGAAACACTGCTTAAGAAGCAGGTGCACAGCAGTGGCTAAGGTGGCTGTACCAAGTACCTGAATAGAAAGCAGCACTGAACGCATAGATGCACATTCCCCAGCAGCCCATGGTGACCCCAGCGTTGTACTTCTGATACTCATCTGAGTTGTGAGGCGCTTTCGGATTCCCTTGAAACACTACTTCTCCCATGAAGTCGGTGTAGAAGAGTAACATCCCCTCAAACGAAAGCCATCCTGAAAGCCAGAAGTTAACCTATTAGGATGCGGGGTATCCATTTCCCCTTGTAAGCCTACATGGATGCTGTTAGCTCTGTAACAAACCATAACTGACGACAGGTTGTGCAAGTTATTACATAATGTTCCGCCACATTTATCTGAGATTGCTGTTCCCTGTGCATTATGCTACAATGTTTGTCAAAGACATTCAGGATTTTAAAGACCAAGATTTATCCTTTGAATTCCAAAGTGGTATCCTAGAGGCTAACTGGGACCCACAGAATACTGGTTTAGCAAGACAGAAAGATAGATTACAGCAGTCTGAGCTGCTTTCAGGTTTTGACAGGACACAACGCTCAGCTTCACAGAGCAGCTCATCACAGAGTTGTTTCAGGTTGCTGTTTTCCTCCCACACAGAACTGGAAGCAGTGCTTCCTGTGTCGCGGCTTGCAGCCTCTAGAGCACCTCTGACACAGTTAAAAACTCCTATCACAAACCGGTGTCAGGGCGACCAATGCAGGCAATCTCTTAATGCCTTTCAGAGCCAATGAGTATTAACTACCTGTTATCTTCTGTCCAATTTTGTGTAAACTGGATTGCTTGCAAGGGTAAAGGTAACAGTGCACTGGTTCTGGGCTCTCCTGCAGCGTCATGTTCTGCACTTGCTCACGGCCTGTTCTGGGACCCCTACATATGCGCTGTCCCAAGGGAGGAAAGTGAATGCCAGTCTCAGGTGTAAGGAAGGAAATAAAACTAATTCCTTTCTGCTCAGTAATGCCAGCTTCAGAGCGTTAAAAAAAAAAAAAAGTCAACAGTTTCAAGTTCTCAGTTCAGTGGCGTTGTCTCATCCTGGCATAAACTTTCCATTTAACAGATGTGCTGATTTAGGCTCTTATTCCCTTTCTAGGACTGTAGGCTTTACTGTTTTGTTCATTTGGGTTTTTTCCTTTCTCAGTGTTCTAAGAAACTAAATACCAGAAAGTACCTTACTGGTGAGTGTATATGGAACAAACCATGCCCTCTCTAGTTAGCAGCCATTGCAGCAACAGATAAAAAATTTTAAAACATTCACCCAAGACAGGCTACTTCATGGTGAAAGCAAGACAGGACTTTGCGAATACCTAGGAAGTGGTTGATGCAGAGGTTACGAAGAGCCTTGGGCATCTGGCAGATGGTCGAACAAAGAAGTTTCACAGAGAGTGGTTGCTCCAAGGTCTCGCTTGATCCATTCAGCTCGCTCTCATACTTAACACCGTTCAGCAAGATGTTAGCAACCTGCACCGTAAAAACTCCCAGGTCAACACACACAGTCAGAAAAACCCAAACCTATGCAGTATTACACACCTATCTGATCACCTGGAAGTTAAACTCTGCTGCTGCAGTATGTTGACTTGAAGACTAAGAACAGTGTATTTGGCTAAGTAGTAAGCTCAGCCTTGGAACAAGTGTTAAATGGCAGCACTGTGCCACAGCTTTCAGCATACTTGAAACAGTACTCTTCACTTCTCTAGGGTATTTGGCAACCATATCCAGTAGCATAGGGAAGGCATAAATTCCATTGTATTTAATAAAAGCTGTACCCACATCCAGGTGAATTTGGTTCCTGAAGTTCTAGAGACATCACGGAAGAAGAGGCTGGTTTTAACTGAAACACATTCTCATTGCTTGCTAACGTTGATGCTCGATCTCTGTGTGCACAGAATATAAAACCCTGGCCCTAAGAAAGCCTGCTCTCACAAACTGGGTCAAAGTACAGCAACAGTAACAAACTAAACAAAACAAACAACCCCCACCCCCCAAAATAAAAACAAAAACCAAACCACCAACCAAACAAAACAAAAAACAACAGAGGACAGTTTACCTCATCCCGGATCATAAAAAAATGGGCCAGCATACAGAGGTCTCAGACATTCCAAGTTATCACCAACAGTGGGAGGTGAGGCCAGAGTCTTATCCCTGGGTAAGGGAAACCTCACCTCCCTGATGGAACCAGATGTAATGACTGCCATAAGGAGAAGCTCATGGGAGAGTCCTATCCCTGGCCCTATCTTGCGGATATTTCTGTGGAAAGGGAAGATACAGGCTCAATAAAAATGTGTCTTTTTCTGCTCTCATGTGGTAGCTCCCTGGGTGGTGAAGCAGGGCTAAAAATACCAACCTAACTTTCACACATGGCCTGGTGAGAGCGGATCACTCCCATTTCTGCCATGTGAACAATGGCAGTTGACAGACTGCCAGTCATAATTCACATCCTACCCACTACTTTACCGATAAAGTCATATCAGGTATGCTGTTCCCATACTGACTTTCATAAGCAAACTGTCACGAGCAGTCTTTAATGATGAATTTGTATGTCACACATTTAAAACTATATGAAGAGATCAAATGAATGCTCAGGTTTACAGGGTCATATCATTGATTTTCTGCCCTTACCTGTTGGCTGAAGGTTACATTTCTTCTTCTATTATTTTCTGGACAGTGTCCTGTTACGATATCTGGAATGGCCAAGGTCTGAGGTCTTTTCAGGATCCCCGATGACCGTGGCTTTATCGCATCCAGTGAGCCCACCCTTAGCGGCTCGCCGTCAGGCCCCGGTATTATGCTGCTCTCCCCTTGCTCCAGAACTCCGTTTTCTCCTTGGTAACAGCCATCAGGTACCCGAGGAAAGCTGACACTGACAGGCTGCCTGGGCAAGCTAGCTGGAAGTGCTAAATAACTACTATGCCCGCCTGTAAAACAGTCTATAAGCACACTGTCAATATTTGAAGTCCCAAATGATGATGCAAACTCATTAATTCCCGTCAAGGAATTGTCTCTGCTGATAAAACTGCCATATTTGGGTGTGAGTGGGCTGAGGGGGGAAACGGGACTTGTAAAACTTTCATATAAGTGAGCTGAGTTATGAGAAGCAAAGTTTTCATTTACACCCTCCTCAAAGAAGAAAGGTGGAGAAGGAGGGAGAGGAAGACTTGGACTCTTCATCACCTTTTTCTTCCTGCTAAAGGACCTTAAGGGTCTTTCTGGAATGCTGATTAGAGTCAGCACAGTAGTAATAGTCAGTATAACTGAGGTGAAGACATAGATGACTCGAAGTTGCCCTCCCACAGCTTTTCCAAAACTGGTTTTATCCCAGTGTATTCCTCCAACAACATAACCAAAGCCACCTCCAAGACCTGGTGGAAAAACAGAGCCGAGATTATCTTCCCTAGCCAATACAGAAGTCAGTAACAGCGCACACCATTTGTCTAACGATTATTCATAAGTAGAATCTGACATGTTACTTCTGTTTTACTACTCAACCCCTTTTCAATCCAAATGCAGTAATAAACAGTTATCCGCGCCACAAGGACAGTCTGGAGGTACAAACATGGGACAGAAAGAGGGAGAAGGTCAGTGCTGTAAAAGTGATGATACAAATAATCAAAAATGGTAGTTCTTTCTTTGCTAAGAACAAACCACTTTACCTTCAGCTATTTCAGTCCGTAAAACAGAAGTGTCCACCAGCCTCGTGGCAAGGCTCTGCAATCAGTCAGCTAAGACTGTTTTCCTGAAAGTAAGTGAAAATCCATTTTCCTCACTCAGTTAGACGAACGCAGATCTAACTGCGTCCAAGACAGACTGAATCACTTCAGAAGCGTAGCAAGCTCATTACTCGGCAACATGTTGGCAGTATATAAAACTGCCACTGCATTACTACCAATGAACACGGAAGTTCTGAGGGCACCGGATACTGTCTCACTCCATTCACATGGTGAAAGCCTTATGACACTATTCTTTCTTTCTTTCTTTCTTACAAGTACATTCAAGAGTGTGAAACAATCTCATGATGAAGCAAACTAGACTATGGCAGCACAGTGACTGAAGACGACAACAATGAGGGATCATAGTGCCCAGTATGCGCTCTCCCCTGCAACAGAGCGACTGAAAAAGGCATTTCCCAGACTTGCAGAAAGCCGAACCTCCTCCCTGGAGGCATTACTTTGTTTCTGTAGGTATTATAAATAACATGAGGGACCTTCAGGTGATTAACCCAGGAATGTCTTGTTTGAGTTTTGGTAGTTACAAAAGCCTTCTGCAATAAGCAGAGTTTGTTTTCAAAGTTAATTAGCACTACATCTCCAGGTATTGGGTTATTATGCTCATACAAGAAAAGACCAGTGATTTACACTCTGCTTTCTCACAGTAGGTCTTGTTTACTTAAGGTTCACATCACCCAGGAAGCATCAAGCAAGCATACCTGCTAATAAAGCATGGATGTTGAGGCCCCTGTCTTGATCCACTGGGCTGCACACATCCATCATGTAGGCATGACTGGGATTGTCTGCCGAATCTGCGCTGAAGTCCATGAGCACAACACCACAGACCGTAAGGATGATCCCCCATTTGTGGTTATTTGCAGTGTCAGACAGGGCACTCCCTATATCTTTGCCATTCAGCATAAGCGAGAGCCCAAGCAACGCTCCTGGGAACAAAACCAAATCAAAATCAACCAACTGCTTGTAAGCACAAAAACCTCCATGCTCTAAAAGCATTATACTACCTGCACAGCCTTGCAGCCAGCACTACTGTCCTTGTTGAGATCACCACAGTCTGGGGAATGAGCATGGCTTATAGGATATACATAATCCTTTTCCACTGTTCAAGCTTAACAAATGTCTGGACCTGCTTTTGGCCAAAGACAATCATTCTTCACCCTCAAAACATCATCTCTTCAGACTCTGACAAAAGAAGCTTTTATGTGTGGATCTCCAGCTGCCAAGGCATCACCTCACCATCACTCACCACCTTCTTCAGACCCACAAAACCCAACACTTCGGGGGCATTTTGTTCAGGGGCATCCTCCCTAGTGCCAGAGGGGATGTTGCAGAAGAGAGATGAACCATGTTTGTACTTTACAAGTGTTATGCCTGTTGTTTCTAAAAGACGCACCTACTGCTAAGACCAGAATGAAAGGTCTTCTCCTCCCAAATCTTGATGTGCATCTGTCACTCCAGGCCCCCAGCAAAGGCTGTAGCAAGAACCCTAGAAAAAACAAATCCTCAGTAAGCAGCATTTTTCTACAAGCCTGTTTCACAGGGGAGTTAAAACAGGTAGCTTAAAAGGCAGTAAACCATGGCACAATACTGTCCCCAGTTGGTACTAGTCACCCAGGTGCACACAGGCACACACAATGTACTGCCCAGCATTTCCCACATCGGGGACTGAATAACGTAATGTGCCGCTGCTCGTTGTCATGGCTGTTGACTCTGCATCATCAATACAGCAGAGACTGACATCAGGTGAAGAGTACAACAGTTATATGTTCTAAAGTACTGTTACTTACAAGCTATTTCATTTACCTCATCTTAGATGGGAGGTCTCCTGCAGAATTAGCTTGGAAGACAGCATGAAGCAAACATACAAGTTAGAAAGGTGCATGTGTTACTCTGGGACAGCCTGTGAGTAGGGGTCTGTCTACTCTTGTCCTGGTTTCAGCTGGGATAAAGTTAATTTTCTTCTTAATAGTTAGTACAGTGCTGTGTTTTGGCTATGATGTGAAAACAATGTTGATAGGACACTGATGTTTTTAGTTGTTGCTGGATGATATTTACAGTAAACAAGGAATTTTTGGTTCCTTGGACCCTGCCAGTGGAAGGGTTGGAGGGGCACAGGAAATTGGGAGGGGACACGGCCAGGACAGGTGACCCAAGCTAGCCCAAGAGGTATTCCATGCCATATACCATCATGCTGAGTATATAAACAGGGGGAAGAAGGAAGGGGGTGACATTTGGCATTATGGCGTTTGTCTTCACGAGTAACCATTATGTGTGATGGAGCCCTGCTGCCCTGGGGATGGCCTGCCAATCAAAAGTAGCGAATAAATTCCCTGCTTTGCTTTGCTTGCATGCATGGCTTTTGCTTTACCTATTAAATTGTTCTTATCTCAACCCTTGAGCTTTACATTCCTTTCCGATTCTCCTCCCCATCCCTCTGGGTGAGGGGGAGTGAACAAGCAGCTGTGTGGTGCTTGGTTGCCAGCCAGGGTTAAACCACGCTTCTTCTGAAGCACATTCAACAAGTACAAGAACAGGCAGAACAAAGTTTCCAAGTGGTAATAGCCCATGCTATGGTTCTTCCCATAGTAATGGATATGCTCCCAGCCCAGCCTCTGTGTTAAGGCAGGTAATTCAATGCCTGTAATGGCAGCATCAATGGTCCTTCTTCACTGGAACACCTTGTTTGTTTCAGAAAGTTAAACAGGGGAAGCCAACCCTACTCTGCTTTTTTCACACAACCTCGGGAACTGTCTCTGTATGCTTTTTCTCACAGGGACCTAAATGGAGACACTGATACTCTTTTGCTAGTGTTTAAATATAGGAACATAGTAACCAAAGCTTACCCTCCTGCAAGATATAAGAGGTCGAGAAGCCATTGAAACGAGGCCTTTTGATCACACGGGCCCATGTCAGTTAAGACACAGCAAGAATTACTCTCCATTCAGTTGTCTAAAATTATGGCTAGTGCTTCTTAACCTCAACAGCACACAGAATGTACTCGTTAACAGCTGAGGTAGAGAAAACAAAACCATATGACCCCCATGTAGTGCAAAAAAACAAAAGGGAAGAAATAGCATAAAGAAAAGTTACCTAATATAGGGCTGATGAACCACACCATTCCATACAGTTGGTCTGGAAGCCCCATCTGAAGCAGAACAGGGGTAACATAGGCTGTTTCCATGGCATAGCTGAACTCCAGCCCAAAGAGAATGCACCCATTAAAGAGGAGTTCTAGGAAAGACCTCTGAGGTTGGAGATCCCCAAAGTCAATCAAATCAATAGGACATGGAGTGTTCGGTGGCGGTGGCGGTGAAGGGCGAATGTGTTTTCTCCTTTTTGGATGTCTCTTGAAGTTATTGGCCCGATGACTTATGTGCCCTGTGACCGATCCAGAATAGCCTGGAACTTGTGACCTCCAGATTTCCTGAGAAGCCCCGCTTGGCAAGAGCGCAGCATCACTGACGGGGGGTGTTGCAGATTGTGGAATCATCACGGGTAGATGTCTGTAAGAAAAACAGTTCAGAATAAAATGGTTGAGTAAGAAAAACTTTGCTTAATTTCATTTACTGAAGTTCAAGCCTTTTCTCAACACTCCACATACTGAGCGCAGCCTCATATTAGTCACAACCTTTTCTCTCAATCTCTTGACATAAGGCATATATGTTTTATAGGTATGTCTCCACCTTTGCACAATTGAGACAGCAGAGATCCTATCTTGGTTACCTAGGCATTGCCTACCATCACTGGGGATATTATGACTGAAATATTTAAAACAATTAGCAGTTAGACATGTCATACTTCCCAGGAGTTCACGTAACAGCAATACGTTTACATTTATCTGCAGTTCACTTAGACTGAGGTCATCTTAACTTAGTTCAAGTTTATAATCAAGGAAAGCTGTGGCTTGGCTGCAGATCCAGACCCCTAATGCAACGCAAAATCACCTTTCGGTATTGATCCTACCATTCCTGCTGCCTGTGCTGAAGCCAAGGCTCAATGCAAAACTTTTTTCATAATGACTGAGTTTGGTTTTCTTCCTATTTACATTCCTGAATTCAGCAGACACTACTGCAAGGACAGGGCCTGATCCTCTGCTTCTTTCTGGTTCTATGTCTGTTAAGACTTTACCAAAGCACTCAACAAATGTATTTTTGAAGTTCAGACTACACAAGCTGAACACCTGGATGAGGTCAGCTGACAACAAATATGCTTGGAACCAGAAGCTGGTATCATTTTTCAGTGCAGGAATCAAAGTTTCAAACTAATACCCGAGAAGAAGATACATGCCCCGCCACAAGCCACCCTCAGCACTGCTACTCCTCTCTCAGAGATGGATGGCATTCAAGTGCTGAACAGCCTCCTTGAGTCTCATCAGAATCACTCCTGTAGCCAAAGCTTGCATACTGTGGCAAGTGAAACAGCCAAATGGGTTCCCAAATAGCATCTCAGGATAGATGCCAATAGATCTGCTGAATTAACAAAGCACATGTGATTTCTTGCCTCTTGTTGCCAGAAATGGAAACAGCTTGTAAGTGAAGTCTGACCCTTTCTTTATGCTTTCTTGCCCATGGGACCAAAGGCTGCTGCTGCATGAGAATGGCTCCATACCACCCCACACCTCTTCAGGAAAACCCTCACAGCTGCACACTAGTAAGCAAAACAAATATCTTACTTTTTTGTTTACAGTTCCCCTAGGGAAAAGAATCCCAGCTGTTCTGCTACTTTGGCTGCACAGAACTCCCACAAATCTGCTTTTTGCTACTTCCTCTGGCACATTTCACATGCCAGTCTTTCTTCCTGTAGCCCTTAGCCTACACAGCGCCATTCTTCACTGCATATCCCCAACTATTATTGAAAGCAGAACTCTGTAAACCCACATTTACCATCACGCTGATGCAATGGCTGTTAAGCATGGCAGGATGATGGTCTACACAGAACGATCCCCAGCTCCATGCAAGCCTCCAAAGAGAGTCATTGCGCAATGCAAAATTAAATACCAAGCACATCACAGAAGACTGCAGTTGGGGTAACCTGACTGTATTTGGTGCCTGAGGGGGAGGAGGAAGGGTGGGAGAGATAAGACATCTACTAAAGTGTAACGTTGTACCACAGATTTCCTCAAGACTGCTCCTCTTCAGACCAAGATGCATACCACATGAGAGAGAAGAACAAGCAATTCATAATTGTAACTCCATGCCTTGACAACCCCCATCTCACAAGGCACTGACTGCAAGCTGCATTTTGGTGGGTAAGCTCATTAGATACAAAGGCCCCTCAAGAGACCAACAAAAGGAGAAGCATACGGAGACTCTGTGAAGATGCCCACGTTGCTGTTCCCCTTCATGCTGTTTTCACAAATTACTGAAAACTTCTTATGATTCATGTATTCCACAGACAGAGTCCGTACTTTGTAGCAGTACCTTTATTAACCTTTGGGTCAAAGTAATTTCCTCACGATGAGAATTTGTTAAAAATTAGGAAAAAGATACCAGAAAAACAGACATAACGAAAACCCAATGAGTTTCATGACAGCTGCTTTAATGACCCTTTCACAGAAACATCACAATGCAGTTGTGCTAGCACTCCACCACTGATACACCTTGCCATTTGCACCCAGGGTGTTGACCTCCCTACACTTGATCTATCAGTTCCATTTCATACCAGATCCTCCTTTATCTTCCTGCTCCATACTGTGCGTTGCAAAGAGGTTGTATCACAACTCATAAGTGGCAACGTTGTAGTGACAGAAGGAAAGAACCCCTCCACGTGACTCGAAAATACACATGGTGGTGATCTGCAATTACTTGAAACGAAAGGCTGTCATTGACAGCGTGCCACTGGTCCCACAGAAAGTCAGCATAGAACTGTGAGCTCAGCCCCTCTTCCTCATCTCCTTTTCCCCAGCGGACACCTTCACAGGGCTTAAGCCTGTCCTCAGGTGAATCTACCTGGTGATCACAACAGCTGCAAAGCAAGAAAACTCTCCTTCAACAGTGTCATGGCTGTCAGCTTTCACTGTCAACAGCTATTTGCCATTTCTGGCACTCGACGTTGGCCACACCAGCAACGGCGCATCTCAACCCGCAGGGCCTCGCGAGGCCGGCCCTGCCACCCGCCACCCGCCCGGCCCGACCCGCACCTCCACGCCGAGAATGAGTTCCTCCTGCTTCCGCAGGGTCTGCTCCCGGTTCTCCTGCAGTGGGTCCCGCGGGCTCCAAACGCCCCACGGCCACCAGCGCTGCGGGGACCGGCCCTGGCGCCGGCGCTGGCTCGGCGCGAAGGCCGCCGCCCCGCAAACGCTCCTGTCAATGGCGAACGCGCCGCTCCCCCGCCCCGCGACCCCCAGGCCCGGCCCCGCCGCCCGCCCCGCGGCCTCACCTCCGGCGGCGCCCGGCCCGGCCCCGCACTGCGCCGCCGCGCCGTGACGCCGGCCCGGCCCCGCTGACGTCGCTCCGCAGCCGGCCCCCCCCCCGCAGCCGGCGGAAGCGGCCGCCCCCCGCACCGCCCCGGAGGGCGGTTACGGCCGCGGCCGCCCCCCGCACCGCCTCTGCCCCGCAGCCCCGTGTCTTGGGTCCCCAGCAGCCGCCGAGGCCAAGCCCTGTCCCCTAGGCCCTCCGGCGGCCCCCCGGGCCCCCTCCCCTCAGGCCTCCCGCGGCCCCCCCCGGCCCCATCCCCCAGGCCCTCCCGCGGCCCCCCGGGCCCCGGCCCCTCAGGCCTCCCGCGGCCCCGCCCTGCCCCGCGCTGGCCCTGGCACGGCGGGGCAGCTGACCGTGACAGTAACGCTGCCACCTGGAGCAGTGAGATTTTTTGATAGGCCCGCAGAGTAGATGCCGTAGATGATGCTACACTCCGGTAATGAACAGTAGCGCTCAGTCTTCCCCTGCTTTGGGTAAGGCAGTGTGGCAGCTTTGTTTTACAATGCCACGTTTTTTTGCTCGTGTTCAAAATTTCCTCATGGTTTGCAAAGAAAGATGTCACTATGTAGTGCTGTCAGCTGGGTGTATTTAAAAAAAAAACAACACTTCAAACTCGGGGCATTAAGGATGCTTGCCTTTATCTCCAGAGGTTACCATAACACTGCATGGATCCTTATCATACATTAGTATTTAGCTCTTATAGAATTTATTGTAGCAGGACAATGGCTTCCCTGCACATACATCACTAGTCACAGTAGGAATAAATGGCGCCATTTGCAGAAAACTAGCTCTCCTTTATGTGGTAGGTGGTGCAACCGCAAAGGCTGAAAAAGATGCCAGAGCACTGTTGGAGGCAGGTGAGGTTCAGCTGGTGCACAAGTACATAGAAAACCCAGCAAGAAATTGTGAGAAACGGAGTAAAGTTGCAGCACACACAAGGACAGGCACAAGAGACCACTGAATGTTCCCATCGCCATGGATTCCCTGTCACATGATCTGCACTGTTCAATTTTTTTATGTTAATTTGGCTGTTATATTGGCCAAGTATAATTTATCAGTGTTTCTGTGACCCAACGGCAGTGTAAAGGACTGTTTACAACACTACAGGTTATTCACTCACAGCACTGACATTCACAGGGCAGAAGGGCGTTTGTACTGTCTAAATGAAAAGTGAGACTGGGTTCCTCACCTATCCTCACAAATCATCATTCTCAAAACCTCATCCCAGCCAGCACATCAACAGCCACAGCAAAATTTTTCCCTTTACTGCTTTCTAGGACAGGGCCCTGTGTAAGCACGTTGTTCCCAAACATGTTCCTTAAGATACATGCCTAATTCTGCCAGACCAGGTAAAAGCGAGCATGAAACTTGTCAAGCACCAGCGCTGCTGCTCTCAGCTATTTGATCCAGTCCACCTTTTCACCTCCTTCCTCGCCCGTGTCAAAATGCTCATGCAGATGAACCAAACACAGATGGGAGAGTCAGTCTGATGTCACAGACATCTCTGAGTAACGGACTCATCCCGAAATACTACTCTTTGCCCCAAACACCACACATTCTTTTGCTGCCATGCCAGACACTGCTGCAGGCTTCAGTCGAAGATGCTGCAGGTTCCTCATTTGACAGACATTCTATCCCCAGTCCTTCTCACAGATTTGAGGCAGTTCTGGTACTGAGATGTCCCTCACCTGTCTGTGCCGAGTCTTCCTTTCAGCTGCCCAGATATGGGACTTCTGGAGCCTCCATCAACCCAGCCTTGCCACACACCACTTCGCAGTGCTGGTGGCTGTTGCCACAACAGGATGCTGTGTCTTCTCCTGTCAGAGGGACTCATCCACAATAGAGCAGTCACTGTTCCATTTGCTGCCTATTGAGAGAACAAACTGGTTTTAGAAGCCACATTCTTAACGAATTGATTAAAACCATCGGTGTGGCTCTGCAAGAAAGCAGTCATGTTCTCATTCAAAACCATGGGCTGATGACATCCCTTTCATTTACAAGCCTCCAATGCCACCACCACTGGCAAGATCCTTCCTGCTTCTGAGCACCAAAGGCAAAAAAATGAAGATTTGCAACCCTAAGGATGAAAGGCAGGAATAGGGGATGGTCCAGGCAGGTGCTACAGCTGCTAAGATAAGACAAGCAGGCAGGTCTGCTGCCTGCCAAAGGGATCAGGCAGGTGGGGCAAGAGACAGCTGTTGCTGGGAGAAGCCAAGCCACTACCATCAGCAGTAGTTGTAGTAGGACCAGCTGTTGCTGACCCAGCTTCTAGCCCTCAGGGCAGTTAAATGGGCTGAGATTATGGCTGTCAGACCACCCACAACTGCTTGCAACCTTCTTTGCTCAAGCCCCAGCATCAGCCATCTCTTCAGTGACCACAACTGAGAACACGGTGCCAGCCTCTGTCCCACCCCCCTCCATGCGCTGGAGAGCTCCATGGACACTGAGCACATGAACCCAGTATTTAATAGCCCCGTTCCTTCTGATTGAGGACAACTTTCTGTTCCACCTGGGCATGGAGACAGGGTTATGTTATTAATGCTGGCAGGCAGTCATAGCCATCATATCCAATGATTTTTCCCTGTGGACATTTGAGACATTAAACTCTTACTTATTGCATGTTCAATTAAATAAAGTTGTCTGCTCAGAACTTACAAGAATTAACTCTCACACCATTTAGCACAGTTTGTTCACTTGTGATGGTGGGACAGGCACTCTACTCCTTCCCAGGGTAACAACAATGGAGAGAACGAAAGCAATTCCTGCCATGCATTCATCTATCAGCATCCTTTGGGGTTTAGACAAAACAGAAAACACAAATCTCCTCTCCTCTGTGAGCTTACACA
This sequence comes from Falco punctatus, assembly GCF_963210335.1. Taxonomy (NCBI): domain Eukaryota; kingdom Metazoa; phylum Chordata; class Aves; order Falconiformes; family Falconidae; genus Falco; species Falco punctatus. Next base: position 105,172,245 of record NC_137582.1, read on the forward strand.
TAAATTGCTGTTGAAATGTAAAGATATTCATTTACTTTGTACTAATTTAACCCAACAGCATTCAAAAGAGCGAGTTTTGGTGATGAATACCTACTGCTACGAATCTGCGCTGTTCCCTCCCACCTTCTCTGGGTGCAAGATCTTTTGCATTCATTAAACTCCTTGGTTAAGTCTTTCCATGAAGCAGCTTCTGACAGAATATTCATCTCTGCTCCTTTACAGCTTCATGTTAGGCTCACTGTTTCATTTGCCAGCAGACCTCATTATTTGCCTCACTCAGATCAGGACCATTCCTTTGTTTCCTGGAAACCTCTCTTACTATCTTCATAATCCTTTTCCCCGAGGTAAACATTAGGTCCAGTCAAGTGAAATTCTGTGCAAGCCACCAAGAGAGAGTATGTTGTTCTCTCGTTTGAAGAATTGGGTTTTAGTTGTGTGATGTTGGGTGTTCCTTTTACTTGTTTTGTCTTAAAATGCATTTTAAAACATCTTTCAGTTAGGCTCAATGGCTCTGCAATGTCATTCAGTGATCCGCCTGGAACCGTCAGCTTCTTTTCCAAGCCGATTTCTTCTGGGGGAGACACAAAGTCTGTACCAAACAGAATACACGCTGTGGAAGTTGTTCTGTGTTCGGGGGCTGCACTTCAGAACACTGAGGGCCATGTGAATCCTGGAGCAAAGATCAATCTGTGCTGGGTGACCCAAAGAGGGAAAGGCCAGATGGGTCACCAGGTTTTTATGTCTGCAGAGGGTCCTGTGCACACCCTGTGCAAGCTGTCTTCTACTTCCTACAGAAGAGCAGACAGCCTGCTGGTATACAAGCCAAGAAGTAAAGAAAAAACTATGCCAGTAGAGATCACACATGATCCCTCTTCCTTCAGAAGGGCCATGAACATGCACATTCTGCACTGCTGTGTTTCTGTGGGAGACCATGGGCACAGCCACAGAGAGCTCCTCAACAAAATGAACAGGCTTGTGATCACGGCATGGCTTGGCTGCCCTTGGCACAAAGGCATTGCCTTGCCAATACTGTAAGAAAACCTCAGAAACTGTATTGTCTGAAAACACAAGGTGGGGGGGAAGGCCCTCAAAGTTAACTTTTTTTTCTTTTCTAACTTAGCATAATTCACTTCTTTTAAAGGGCTGGGGAGAAGCTGCTTAGTTTGGAGGACTCCAGTTTGTCCCCTCCTGAGCTCCACAACAAAGGAGGTGGAGTAACAGGGCAGTAGATGAGGAGAACCCAGAGCAGCGTAGGTTACAGAAAGACAATTGTCAAGCCTATCTCAAGTCAGTTTGCACAATTTCATCACAAACTAGACAACTTTCCTTTCCATAGCATGGGAAAGACTAAAGCTTTCCTATACCCAGTATGAAACATTGTGTATTTCTTGCTCCATAGGAGGAATAAGAGGTCTAGCTCAATCTGTCATTTTTGACCACCCCAACCTGGCAATAACACAGAAAGAACTAAATATCCTTCTTTTCCTACTCCACATTGAAGTGACAAGTTAATTATTGTCCATGTGCTGAAGTCTTTCAAAAGGAAAAACAAAAAAGCCTTTGTCTTGTTTGGGAGAATGAGATTCAAGGTTGCAAGGGCCAGGGCGGGGGGTGGTGATGGGGTTGGGGCACCACTCCTTATTTGTTAATTATTAAGTGGAAAGTGTAAAGAATGCACTCAGAATTTATGAAAAAGTTGAGATCTCTTACCCATTTGTGGCCAGTGTTGCCAGCTGAAGGAGTATTTGACTGAGTCAGCTTGGCTGTGCTAGCCTTTGGTATCATAGCTGGTTTGGCACATGCGTTGCCAGTGATCTTACACAGCACGTAATGCTTTTCAGCACTTGGTGCTTTTGTAGTGTTTGGGAGAGAGAGAGATGTATACAGACACAGCAACTGTCTAAGGTTCTTTCAATTTGTGTAGGCTTTAGTGCCATGGATTCAAGCCATTTGTCTGATATAAATTAAATTGTCCAATAAATTTTGTGTGAGTTTTCAGAATGGATTAGGGAAGAAACAACCACTCGGCTTATACAGCTTTGTACAACAGCTTTTTTGTTTGGTTACTGCCCCTGAAACCATTGCATCCCAGTCTGTTGCATCTTCCTATTCTACTTAGGCAGGCTTTGTCTTTCAGCAAAAACACACTTTCAGAAAGCTACAGTCAGGAACTCTTACAGCAGAGAAGTGAGATACAAAGGTCTCAGCTCACATCCAGAGAACAAGGTGTCACCATCTGCACTGCCTCCTCTGGTATACAGGCATGACTCTAGGTATTGCCACATGCACAAAACCAGCCCACTGATTTTTCATAGTACCTTTGTAGGGGGGAAAAAAATGCCTCATGCCTGTCATTGTTTAAGAGGCAGTTGGACTCTAGTGTGCTTGAACTTATGGGAAGCCTTGAAATAGTCATGCAGTTGGACTGGATAATAGTTGTAGGTCCCTTCAAGCTGAACGAATCTATTCTACTCCCTGAGACTTTCTTGTTGAGAACTAGAAAGCAGCATGATTACTTCAAAAGATATGAGTAAAGCCCTGTACACTTGCTACTAGGCAACAGGCTCATCTCTTTTAAACACGGTCTTTTTCCAAGCAAATTCAAAGCTCCAAATATTCCTGTAATCCCTCAGAAAGCTTGATGCGACTCTTCCTTTTATGTAGTATATTCCCCATTCTGTCCAGTGCAGTTAACAAAAAGTCACATTATTGATTAACTTTCTTAGGGCAATGTTGCAGTTTTCTTGATACTATCATTCTTTGGCACTAGAATAGTTTAAACAGGTTCTAGCTCGACCCTAGACTATTTGCAAACCAGGTACCAAGGTGTTTCTTCCATGGCAAGTTCTTGACAATCTTATGCCAATGACAAAACTCGCAGGAATTAGAATCAGAGAATATCTGAAGTTGGAAGGGACCCATAAGGATTGTCCAGTCCAGCTCCCTACTCCTAGTGTAAGGACTACCTTACACTAAATCATATGACTAAGAGCATCCTACAGGTGCTCCTTGAACTCTGACAGGCTTGGTGCTATGACCACTTTCCTGGGGAGCCTGTTCTGGTGACCGACCACCCTCGCAGTGAAGAACCTTTTCCTAATGTCCAATCTGAACTTCCCCTGAGTCAGCTTCCATTTCCTCATTTCCTATCACTGATTACTGCTGGAGTTACCTAGATGAATACAGGCATTTATCATAGGGGCTGAAGCGTTGTGTCTATGGCACCTGTCCTTGCTTCTTCTGCAGTCCCCTTTCCCAGATAATTTCTAGAGCCAATGCCATTTTGCCTTCTTCCCTTGCATTCTTCCTGTGCCTGTATTCCAGGCACACACGAGCTTTTACTCCATTGACAAATCAAAAAAACCCCTCTGCTTTTCGCATTTATGGTATCAGTTGAAGAAGCAATTTGTATTTCTGTAAATGCCCAGTCATGCCAATAAGGTCTGTGGCCTATGGTATTGAACACAGAACAAATACAGAGTAAGACAGAAAAAAAAGAAGCAAGTTCAAACAAGGTGAGGTGCATTTCAATTATATATTCTTAATGCTTATATGGTAAGAGGAGCTTACCACGTAAATTATACCGCCCTAGCATCCCTTACATGCCAACTGAGTAGGCGTAAGGAAGTTGGTGGGAGGCTAATACAATGTAAGAACATAAAGAAGTCTCATATATGCCAGTTTGCACACCATCTCCATATCTGGCCCTTAGCATACTGTCGTATGACTTTAATAGCCCAGATAAATCAGTTCCTGAACCTGAATTCACCAAACTCCTACGCTGGCTATATTAATGGATGCAATTAAACATTTTAAAGGGCACTTGAATCTTTACTTATAAGAAGGAAAAACACAGTCAACCCCCCACCCTCCCCAAAAAAACCCCACACACCCAAAACACCACCAGAAACAACCCCCAGTATTTTGCTGCAGAATGAACAGCAATGGTACCAGCACTCATCCATTTGCATTAAAATGGCATTGTCAGTTCATTGAGAAAATAAATTCAACACGGTGAACTACTGTACAAGAGAAGAACGTGAATTGTGAAAGAAACAAGTATGCATGTTCTGACAACTGCTGTCTGCAGTTCCTAAGTCTGCACTTGTGTGTATATATATACCAAGGTTAGTGTCTGCTCCCATCCCTTCCAAGAACAGAGCAAATCTACCATGTTCTTTCCAGGTGAGGCCACGCTCCTGAAACAATCCATTAAGCAGTGTCTTCAAAGTGCCCCCAACAAGCGTGCTGGACAACTACAACGCACAACATTGCACGTAGAGCTCTAATAATAGGAAGAGACAGAAATGCTGCCGCTATTGACGAATACACAAAGCAGGACATAGTCTCAGACCATAGCTCAAATTATTTTGTAAAATAGATGAAACCTTTTCTCTAAACAAGCAAAGTCTTTAGTAACAAACCAATTGGGTTTTAGAAACACTAGAATGCTGTCACAGTACAGGTGCCAGTAATCTATCAGCCTAGCCTACAGCTGCTGTATCACTTGAAAACCAGAATGCTGTGGCCCCTTCTCAGACCTTAGAGGATAATTATTCAGAAAAATGTCACTAATGCCACACTTCACTGAAACCATTCAAGTGTTGTGCAGTGACAGCCCAATAGGGTTTTTTCCACCGGTTTGCACTTGATTTGACTCGTGTTTCGGCTCAGACGCGCTATTCCCACAATAGCAGCAGCCATGCATTCAGTCGTTTGCTTTCCTGAGCTTTGTGCAGTGACCCCTCAACGAGCATTACTCTGCTTCTGCAGCACAAACTGGTACTGCCGTCGGAACTGGGTAAGGGCGTTACCCAGCCCCTGCCCCCACAGCCGAGCCCCCCCAGCGGCGGGTCCCTCCGACGGGGAGAACCCAGCGCGGTGAGGGAACCGTCACTAGAGGGCACTTACAGAACCCAGGAGGCTGAGGATGCTCTCAGTACCAGAAGGCTGCGGTCCTGCGAGCAGCTTGAAGAGGCCACACAACCACTTTTGCATTTGCTTCCTAACCAGCTCCTGCGACCAACACTTTAAGATACAGAACCAGGGAAATAATTATATTTCAGAAGCTCTTTATCATCTTCTGGTTTTCCAGCAGCTGAATGAAAGCAAGATGAGGAAAAACTCTCTGAGACAACCTGTGTGCCAGGCTACATTAACCATGCGCTCCCGGACAAATGCTGAACACATGTGTGAAGCACAGGTATGTAAGGTATTTCCCACACAACATACTGGTGCTGAGTGGTGCTGTTGGGTGCAGCTTTGCAGAAAGAGGTGCAGGAACACACAAAGCAGCGTGGCAAACTCACTGAAGTACAGTATTTCATTTCACAGTGGTGCCTCAGGCAGACCATGCATTTCATGTGAGACAAGAGACAAGGATGTGATTATGCCCCAAAGAACCTGCAGGGTTTTTTCTGGACGTGACAAACCACAGAAAGGTGACAGGCAGTACATCAGGAAAGCAGGAGCAAGAATCCTGGATGCAGGAACTTGTGGTCACCCAGAGCAGGCATAGGCTACATGTATTTTGGAACTAAAGTCAATTTTCACTTAAAGATAGAGCACAAACAGAATCTACTGTCATCCCTGCTATGTTACCTGAACAGCTCAGTTCCTTGCTTCTCGTATTAATTGTGAGCTGCAGCTTCCAGCCAGTAGGTCCTGTCATTAGTAAGATCAAAGTTTTCTTGGCTACCAGGTGTCTTATTTCTGTGATTCAGTACACTTCTGATCTTCTGTTGAAGGAAAGCAGAACTCACATGATCAGCGAGTTCTGGAAAACCTCAAATCACTGCTCTTGTGAAGGCCAAGTGCAGGGCAGCACAAGGAAGGGTCAGGCCACTGCTGTACCAAGGGCTGATGGGAAGAGGTGGCCAGCTGAGGCACTGGGCTGCAGGCAGGCACAGCAGGCGGTGCCCGTCACCAGCAGGTCCGTCAGGCAGCATCGCCCTTGACAGAGAGGTGGGGAAGGGTACCACAGCGATGCTGTGCCGAGCTGCATTCTCTAGCAGCTGCACTGGCAGGGGCTTGGGCTGGCTCAGCAGTGCCCAGACAGAGACAGGGTACTCAGAGCTCAGGAAAGAGAGGCAGGATGGCACCGAGTGGTACATGGTGGGCACTGCACGAAGACTGGAGTTGCCTCTTCCTAAGCATTCATTAAAACTTTGGTTTATAAATTGGCTCTGTACCTTGTCTAAATTGACTTTGGAAGCCTATGGGAAGTACTGTCCCACTTCCCTGTGTTTACCACAGGGGAAATGAGAAACCACCAGGTCCCTGGGGCTAATTACTTTCTTCAAAACCCAGCATTGCTCTATGTTTCTGACTCAGTGCAGCATTCAATTTTCTGCTGAGATTGTATCTATATCGCATTACAGGATGAGTTGCAATAGCACTTGATGTTAATTGCAGTGCACAGACTGCTCCCTTCTCTCCTTTATACCAGTTATCAAGAAAAACCAGAAAGTCTACTTCTGCTGTTTTTAATTTAGCCTCTTCCATCCATACAGAGTGCCTGTCAGACAGGAGAGGCAGGGGCTGTCATCCCCTTTCTGCCTCAAAGTGTCTAGCAACAAGGCAGAGACTATAGGGGTGTCTATGTGCCACCCCAAACAATCAGCTACCCTATGGAGACAGACAGAGGCTGGGGTGCGGTATGGCCACCTGGTGTAAACAGATAAAGACAGGCACTTTAATATTCCTGGGTGGCCCCAGAGCCACTCGGACAGCCCTCCTTGCCTCTCGCATCCGCTGAGGCAGAGAAAAGGGCAGAGATGAAGTAACAGAAGCAGGACATCCCTGTGTGACTCTCAGAGCCTGGCAGTCTCTTTCAGGGGCTCTGTCTGCCTGAAACTCCCAAGCAACCCTCAAAGCACCCGAGTACGGCCATGAGCTGGCTTCTGCAGCGCACAGAAACAAGCAGGGGCTGTGCATCCCGACAAGTGCATGTGGCTCAGCAAATTCTACGGGGTCTAAATTTGAGAACATTTGTTGGGTGATGAGTATAATTGCCCTTTCCATAAAGCATGGTCAAAGGGATAAGCGTTTTTAGCACCTTGTCCTTATTTTGTTTCCCTCCTAAATGTCTATCTCTGACAGCAGTATTCCAGCACCTCACCGTTGGAAACAACCATTTATATGACACAAGTCATTTGCTAGCTTATCATCTCCTACTCCCTGTCTGTCACTAGCAGCCAGGATTTCCACCACTTTCAAGTGTTAAACAGCATTGATAACTACCACTTGCCCTGCACCACACGTACACCGGGGAACGGTACGAGCTTGTATGGTGCTCCACACTCAATGCAGTGTATGAATAACATTTGAAGAAAATTGATTAATCAGTGTACTGGAAAGCAATGCCTGCAGGACCAGCACGGAGGTCTTTGGAGATCTTTTATGCAGATCTTTTAAACACAGCCTCCTACTAAAACAACAGGAGGGCAGCCATACTAGATCAGATAGCAGTCCTGTTTCCAACAGGGACTATTAGTGGACGCTTGGTTGCTGCTATTCTGAAGCCTGCTTTTCCCTTCTACTGATAAATAATAGAGTATTTCCTTTGGTATTCAAGTTGTTGAGTGTTTCCAGGTACATCAAAGTGCTGCAAGTTATCTCCTTTCTTCCAATTTCTTACCCTTTTGTTAAAGGCCCTTTCCCTGTTTGGCAGATCATTCTCAAGACATTTTCTACTCTCCTCCATCAGCAGTAAAGAAACTCCTCTGGCCAGAGTCCAGCCTGCAACGTGATGTTTTCAGCCTGGAGTTGCTCTGGGGTTAGCCTGCATTTTCTTAGGGGGGTGGGGGGGGAAGAGAAGAAAAAGAAAAAAAAAAGGAGAGAGGAACAGAACATTCTGTCAAGTAAACATTTGATAACGCTCTTGAGCAAGAGAAATGGAACAGGTAACAAACAGTAATGCAGATTAACTATCTGCTAGGGCAAATACACAGTACGTAAAGGTTCCCTGTACACTGTTTGGATGGCATTTCTGTGTTGAGCCTGATACACTGGTATACTAACTGATCTCTTCAACAAAAGCCATGACCTTTGGATACAAAATTGGAGGTCAGCCCTCAAAGTAATCTAACTAATCTCCTGCCTGGTAGAATAAAAACAGGCTTGCTGTTGGTTTGACTTCTCTACTTTTTTTTTTTTTTTTCTCCCCTCCCCTCTCCCACGAAGAAGTGATTTCTGCATGTGCACAGTTACTCAGTTTCTTAGTAATATTACCAGCTCTTTGGTGTAGGACTGGCAGAGGTTGCCGAGAATCCAGGGGTTTGATTCTACATGAAAGTTTAATGCAACTCCTAGGTCAGCTTTATGTCTGAAGATCGAACACATAAGAATCAGTAAATGAGGCACTGGTTTCTCTCTCCTGAGGCTGAGCCACATGGAGGCATTGCCCAGCAAGGGCTCTGATCACAGACCTGGAACACCTTAACCAGCAGCGAGGTTGTATCTGTACTAGAGCTGATACAGATGAAAATGCTTCTGGAGCCTGAGTCTAGCCCGGGGGTCCAAAAGTGAAAGCTAGCATTGAAAAATGGCAGAAATTATTTATAAGTGGGAAAATATTTTGCAATAATCTAATTAAATAATTTTATCTGTTGAAGTCCTGAATAAGACACAGAGCAACAGCTTCTAAAGCAGCTGGTCCAACCAAGGGCTGAAATTTAAAGCTAAGCAAATTCAAATTACAAGTAAAATACATGGTTTTCGGAGTTAGAAGAGATCAATCATTGCAGTAAGCTACCGAGGGAAGCAGTAGACACATGCTTCTGTGGAACACATGCATTAAACAGAGATCGCTGAAGGAAAAGAGAACATGGATGGAAGATGTTTTTGCTATATGAGAGCTCAGTTCCCGAGACTGATGGTCCTTTGCAGCTGTAAGGAAGAGAGTTTTGCACCTATCTAACCAATTTCTCAAAGACAGTAGGGACAGCGCTGGAGCACATCCACTTCACATTAAGCCAGTTTACCATCTTTTGCAAAGTAAAACAATAACTCCTCTTGAGGTCTTATGGTCAGGCAGAAGAACATGATAACCTGAAAACAATTTCTTCAAACAGACTATATTCTCCTGGCTGTCCTTTTCACATTGTCCAAGATGCTGGACAACCTTCCCATGGCCTACCAAGTGACAAATGCTTCCAACCAACCCCCCTGCCTTTTTTTTTTTTTTAAATAAAAATCCAAGTGCACTAGAAGAGTTGCTCATGTGACTGGGCTACATGGAGATGGTAAAACAGGAGAACTTTTTTATTAAAAATAAAGTGGACATCCTAAGAGGCTGGAATATGGGCTCATTTAAATTTCAAGTATCAAATAAATGTGATACAGAGATCAGATTTCACAGCTGAAGAACAGCCACAGAGGACAGAGGTGAAAATTAGTATTTGAAATTTATACAACATAAAGTAGATTTTTGTCACTATCTTTTGTTCCTGGACAAGTTGGATAGGAGAAAAACAGGTTTGATACAAGTGTCTTCCTGCAGATTAATTTCCTGCCTACCTTTGCACAGCTCCTCAAGCCACCCACTTGCCTAAGGAGAAATGTTGCCACCAAATCTAGTCCATGAACCTCAGACAGGCCCTACCCTTTATTTTCCATGGATGATAACAACAATAAAGCCTGGATACACAACTCACAGATACAGGAGCATGTAGTCATCTTCCGATACTGGTCCTGGGAACTGTGTGCATAACATACATTCTCCCAAACAGAAGAGATGACCAGGGCTAGTCTCTCCCTCAGCTTTAAGGCATACTGGGCCACACTGATCTGGGCATCCCCTCAGAATTACCTTCTCTTGAGAACTTCAGTAGGGCAGAAACATGTAGGCTCTTTTAAGACCTTCCATACTGTCAATAAAAGGGAAGGAAACAACCTCCTTTAACTTGCAGAGTCAATGTTTGCAACCCTTTGCAAGCCCCCTTTAATTTAAAATCAAACCTTTCTACCAAGCCAAGAGACTCCCTCTCTCTCCTCTGTTCTAACGCAGCCCGAGATCAGGCGGCCAGAGCAAAACACGAAGCTCCTGCCATGGGGGCAAAGCTGACCTACCCAGCAGCATTTCTCCCTTACGCCCTAATCCAGCCCCTCACTGCAGGAGTTTGTCCTAGTGAGCACGTTGGATCATTTTTCACTCTCCATTCGAGGGTTTCCCCCATGTTTTCTGTCGCAACAGCATTTCTAATGCCCTGTCCTCTATCTGTTTAATAACAGCATCGCTGTGGACAGGTGTGTTTTTTACCATTACCGACCTTGCAGCTAAAACAAGGATCTGTGTAGTAGTAGTTCTGTACAGGAAGAGGGAGCTAGAATTCTGACATGCTTTTACTACATATATCATACCCAGAAACAACGAGTTGGACAGCTGGTGTAGACAAACATCACATTCTCCACGACGTTCTCAGAAAATACATGCATCTTAGATTGCCTCTACTTGTCATCCCAAATGGATCTTCAGCCAGATCATCATCATCTTTATTATTCTTCAAAACGGGATTTGCTTTCCTTTGCAATTCTGTATAAGCCCACCAACACCTGGACACAGCCTAGCTTTGCACACTCCTTGTGGATACTGAGAGGTGAAATGCACACAACTGGGAAAAAAGTTTTTTTCATGTGTTTTAGCTCAGCCACAGCTACAACCCCTGAAAGGAGACTTCCAGGAAAGAAGGAGTTGGGAAGGAAAGTTCTATTAAACAGACCTGCATCTGGCTCATCCCCAGAAACCCCAGCTGTCACCTTCTTCTATGTCCATTGACAGAAGTCGTGAACCCCGTGCCAGCTAAAGCGTACGTCAGAATAGCTGCTCATCTCTTTGTTTTGCACAGTGTGCACCTATGTAGCAACATACACATTACATAATAGTAAGTCATACACTAAAAGGAGTCGGATTGCTAAATCCATCCACTGTGTGGATGAGATTTTTACTTCCGTCACCTGATAATTTAATTGCTCAATTAGCTCTGCCTGAATGCCTTGGCTGTGGTAGAGGAATGTTCCCTTGCAGGTCATAGTAAATCAGAAGACAGGAGGTAAGCAAGTGATGCAAAGGTAAATGATTCCTCCACAGCAAACCAAGTGCATCACCCAATTGTATTTTCTCTCCTCATCTGCTCCTTGCACTAGAGTTTTGGTGAGAGAGCAGGCACCTGACAAATGAAAGACCATAAAACTCTAGTCAAAAGCCAGTGTCATAGGAGGCCTCCCCTACGTGGTTTAATCTCCAAACTTTCTTTGCTGATTCAAACCTAGCTCTGACATTTCTTTCTGTGTTTTTGATATTCCATAATATGCCTAATTTAGGTAACAGAGTAATCTCCTTGTTGATGAGGACTTTGAAACATCTGCTGCATCACTGAACATTACAGTATTGCTTTCCTTTAGCCAAGAGGCAAGTGGAGAAGATGTCACCAAAGTGGCACCTGTTGATCCCCCTGGAGCAGTGGGTCTGGTGGTGGGTGGGCTTGTGGATGTGATCCTTGCGCACCGACAGACTCCAGCACAGAGGGGTTCGGCTGCCGTGAGCAGGGCCTGTAGGTAGGAACAACTTGACGGACTTTGTAACTAAGTATTTTAGATGTAATGAGAAAGCAATTACTTCTGCTGCAGACACAACTCTTGAGCCTACTGCAGGCACCCAGATCACAAGAAACTGATTGCATCATAGCATTCAAAGAAATCAAAGAACAGGCAGTTACCAGAGAAATCTGTGCTTGTAATAGATGGGGTGCTGGGTCAGAAGAGCCTGGCTCTGAAGATGTGCGTGTGACACACAATTCCATTCTGAATGGTCTTGCCTGGCACTCTACAGCGGAGTGCCTGCTTCTGTCCCCCCGCAATCCCACCACCACCAATCCAACCCACGACCAGAAAACCTGATGCCCTCAACCCTTCCACTGGCACTTGCCCTCTTTCCCTTGCAGCCTGAAATCGGCTTCAAGCATTTTCTGGGCAGTGGCTTTCCCAGACTTCTGTTTCTGGATCACATTGATCCCAGGCTGCGCTGCAAGAAAAAGTACCAAATGGACAGATAACTCAGAGTTTGGACAAAATAATCAGCATCCACTGTGCTGCCTTCGGGGCCTGATTTTAAACATTAGTAAATACACTTTCTCTGTGTGCTTTTTAAGGCATTATTCCTTCCAAGGTAAATCATTAGTGTGTGCCCTGATGTGAAATATGACCCTAATCTGCACATCACTTATCCGTGTTTGTCTGGCTCTAATTTAGTCCCTTTCCTGTTATAGACACACAGGTGGGAGAGAGACACCAGTTTTACAACAATCCTCACTGGAGACAGGAAGCACATTTTCATTCATGAAACCAGCACGAGCAAAGATAAGGAAAACATGTCAGAATAAATGAAAATTCTTCAGGCAACAGAACCTTAAAGAAAATCAAGGGGCCTAGAGGTGAGGGGGGGGTTCATTACTGCAGCAAACTACACATACCTTAATGGTGCCCTTTCGTGTGGTGAGTGGCACTGGAACATAGAATGAAGCTACAGCAGTTGACTTCATAGCACTCTCCCTCTGCTGCCCATGTCAAAACCTGAGTGCTCCTGTACGATTAATGAAATCATGTCGGTTTCTCTATTTTATTTATCCTAAGTTAGACAGGGGGGAAATATTTCTATTAAAAATAATTTCAAATTGCTTAGGGAGGTAGGAGAGTCTCTATCACTGGAGACTTTTAAGATCATCTGCCAGAATGCTTGAGAGCAGATTAGGGTTATTAGATCCTGCCTTGGGCCAAGGAGATGAAATAGAGGAACTCTGTGACCTTGCAAGGTCTTTTCTAGCTTTTCCTGGAACCATTCAGTGAAAGCGGCCTGGAAAAGCAGCAAACCAAACACTGGTAAAAGACATGCTTCTGGTCTGTATTCAGCTGTGGAAGCAAAAAAAGCCAAAAGAGGCTTGGAAAGTCTACATCTAGCAAAGTGACAAAAGAGAAAAGAGTTTACAATTTAAGTCAAAGAGAGCGCACAAGGGAAAAACACACTCTGCCGCATGATCCCTATTTAAGGTCTTCTCATGAACACCATTCATTAAATCCCTACCCACATTATCATTTTAAACAGTTCCTTCAAACCTCCATTTGTGAACCTCCCCCTGGTAGTGCTCCTTGTCACCATCATGAGAGCTCACATTAAGTTATTCTGCAATGTGCCTTTCCTAAATCCCTCCCTGAAGCCACCTATCAAACAGGTAGAGGTGAAACAGAACTTACTTGGCAATTACTGACCCCATTTTGCTTTTATTTAGGATGCAGTGTCTCCTGAATTCTTGATCGTTAGAAATCATCAGCCTGTTGATTCTGCAAGTACTCACCGTGCTAGAAAATCCTGTTTCTGCCTCATGCCATGCAAAGTCTGACTGGATGTTACTTTGACCTGAAAAACAAGAAACAAAGTAGGTTTGTAGCCAAACCTTGGGCTGCCAACTATACCTGTGGTAGGAAAAAGGTGCATCTCTAGCAACCAGAAATTACATTTAAAATACATCTTTTCTTGGTTGGCTCCTATAAATCGGTGTAGTTCAAAAGAGGCGAATTTAATTAGAAAACTCTTGTCCCAAATGTGGTATTGACAATCTTGGAAATTCAGGATTAATTCAAGCCAGAAAGGAGCTAAAAATAGCAGCAACTATACATTACCAGCTTAGTAAACAGGTAACGGAATAAAAGGCAGTGAGGATGGGGGGGGGGAACCAAAACCAAAACCAACAAATAAAACCCCACAACCACCTTCCAGCAATCAGAAGTGTTTAAATACATTGGGATAAAAACAAATATCACCATCTATAAATACATCTGTAATAATCAGATTGTCTGTTGCTATATTCACAGGGTAAAAATCTGTCAACAGTAATACAGAAAAGGTTGATATTTCTTAGTGACTTCCGCTCCGCACTGCAAGATGATACGCATCATAGCTTAAAACCAACAGCTCAGACCGATATTTAAATAGTACCGCAGGTGAGCTATTAGTGATTCAGCACCCGAGAGCCCTACAAGAGGTCTGAAGATATGATTGCTGACACAAGTTTCTGCAAGTCATTGAAAAATAAGTAAGCTCCATAGGTCAGAGGGAAAGCCAGTCTCTGGGAGTACAAACAGGACAATCTAGGAGCTCAACACCAGTCCGAAAGTGGGAGAAGGAACTCCCTTTTTGTGGAAGGAGGGAGGGCATTCCACAAGCAAGCAGCTGCCACCTAGGTACTCTCTGCAGACCACCCATCACACCCTCGCCAAACTGCTTCCCAGGAAGCCACAGGCACCAACTTTTTCACCAAAAGCCTTAATAAGCGATGCTCGGGGTCCTGTGTTTGGTCAGAGACGCTCCAGAGCCACTGACTGATGAGAGCAGCAACGGCAAAGGGGGCAGAATTCTGTTCACGGATGGACACTGAACTGGGAGGATGCTGGGCTGTAGACCAAGGTTCAGCACCAGTGCAGTAGGGTGCAGGGACCAAATAATCTCTTGAGTATTTAGTGACAATGGCCAGGAAATAACTAAAATACCTCTAAGTCTGCACCATGAAGAATCATGAAGAACTTGGGAAATCTTGCAAGGAGAGATGATGAAGAGACAAAAACCTGTGACTTCCGGCCTCCAACTAGAACTTCTCTGCTAGTAAATAACAGTGACATCAATAGTGACAGAACACCAAGTAAAAGCAATTTTAAATTCTAAACGTTTGGATTAAGGAAACACAATTGTAGCTTAATGTATTCAGGATGCAATCAGAAAATCACAGTGAAGATGGTAAATTTGCCTTTTTATTCCACCTAACTTACAGAAAATTCTGCAGAACATTTCAGTGTAAAGATAGAACATTCTGGAAGAACTCATGATTGTTACTTTACATATGAAAAGCGTTTCTATTCCATTCTTTGAGATTTTATCATGCAAATCATGCAGAAGTGGGTGACTGAACATTCCAAAAGGCTTAGCACAACTTTTACTGTGTTTGCTTAGGCAAATATTCTGATACCTGTCACCAGTTCAAATTTAATCTTGTTCAAGGGTTAGAAAACAGGTCAGGGTACGTTATGTTTGCCATTTTGTTGCAAAACTTTGGTGCATTTTTATACCAAGGACACATGAAACAATTTCTGGGCCAGCTGACTTCACTGGTACCCCAGCTTCCTCTGGACTGCTGCAGGATTCCCACATATTTGGCTTCTGTGAAGAGCATGGGAACAATGTGGTCCTTGAGTTGTTTACAGAACCTAGGAACGATTTCTCTGACTGAGCCCCAGCGAAGTGCCGAGTTTTAATTTCACCACTAAGTGCCAACCTGAACCGGAGCCTGGCAGAAAGCCCCAGAGTTCTGGCGCTTGAGAACTGGTAGCACCGTGGGTTTCCTTTCGCGTTGCAAGCTCATCAGACCTGAAGCACATTTCCATGTTTATAAAGCAGCTGAGCTGACCCAACACAAACGAATAGGTGGAAAGCCACAGGAAACTGAAGCAGCACCAGCTGCCTGCAGCTGAATACCACTGCTCAGAGAGGCAGCGCAAGCCGCTGATGACATGCAGGTTCACCCCGGCACGCGGTGCTGTCGCTGCGGGCTGCAGCCCCCGCCAGCTGACCCGCTGCTGGCTCAGGGTGACTCAGGGCTGGGCGCTGCCGCCCCTGTGCTCCCGGTTCCGCTCCCGGTTCCGCAGCTCTGACTCAGGCCGGCAGCCTCCGCTCCCGGGCAGGACCCCAGGGCCTCCCCCGGGAGCCCCGGTACGTGCCGCTCCACAGGCCCTCTCTGGCACGCCCGGCAGCCCCATGCCCGCAGCCTCTCGGGGAATCTCCCGTTTCAGCAATAACAGAGCAGAGTTCGTTAACAAAGTTAGCGCAAATATCTTCTCCTTCGGATCCGGAGGAGCGGAGCGCATCTGCTGACTAACAGCGGGACGGCGGGGAGGGAAGGCAGCTGGCATCTCTCTGAGGGAGGAGACACGTTCCCGAGTGATGCTGTGGGCAGTGCAGGAAAAGCTGTCATCTCCAGCAGCAGCGCATTGCCTGGCAGGGATCCAACACCCACTGCTTCCACAACGCTCCTTTCCCTCCTGGCAAAAATGCATGTTAAATGTGATGAGCCTGCAACACTAAAGGGGAGTTAAACTACAGCTGGAGCTCTCTGGCTGAAAGCGTTAAATACAAATGGAAAAACCGATGCAGTATTTGTGAAGCCCTGAAAAGAAAAACCCAGGGTACGTAAGTGTGCTTGTAGTGAAGTAACCACCCGTGAAAAACAAATGTGAAGGGGCCTGATGCTCCCCTTCCCGCGACCCCCAGGCACTGCCCAGCCAGCAGATGCGGCTCTGGCCAGCCACTGCCGGCACCCACGCGCCCTCGCCGCTCCCTGCACCTCAGCCCTCTGCCAGCCGGGGAGGAGAGCCCGGGCACAGCCTCCCAGACAAAGGCAGGCACATGGGCAGGGTGGCACACAGCACTTCCAGCACTTTTTGATTGAATTTCCTGAGGAAACTTTTACATGGCGAAGATTTCTGGATCCCTTCAAGCTTTCTGGGGTCAAAGGCACACAGATTCCCAGAATCAGAATCTCCCAATGCTATCAACCACTGCAAAAAAGGTTCAGTTTTTTTCGATTCTCTTCCTTGCACTTGACCAGCCAAGACCACTCCATCTTATCTACCTGCTCATGATCAAAACCTGCTAGTCAAGTGCTCCACAAGTCTCCAAACACCGTATACCCTTCACCTCGTGCCTCTACTCCATGCATCCTCACCACAAAGCAGTGACTCACAGTCTGCCTGTCCAGATCATGGCCTAGACAGCTGCCGATCAGGATGTGGAGGCATCAGCCACATCCTGCAAATGGAAGGGGCCACAAGGCAGGACAGACAGAACGGCACTGACAGGCCTGTGAGTCAGAAGGCAAGGGAGAAATGAAAGATGTTGTCGGTATCATGCGGAGCCCAGAGGTAACAGGGAGCCTAATTGCTAGACACGTACAGAATGGCGAAGCAAGATAAAACCCCTCCGCAGCGGATGCTGTAACTTCTCTCGCCACACGTTCCTGGGCACAGGGTCTCACTGCTGTGCCTTCGTACCGCTGCCAGGACGGCATGAGCGGCTCTTGAAGACCCCCATAGAGGAAGGCGGCTTTGGGGAGACTTCTGGGAATTATTAGTTATGTGGGAACAGACCGGACCTTTGTCTCTCTGTTAACTTTTTGAGTCAACTCAGTGGGTCACCAGCCAGAAAACCCAACATGAAATGCAGTCTGGTGTTTTGTTAATAATATACTCCGTGTTTGTTCATGCTCTTTAATCACATGGTTTTTTGCTCTGTGGAACATCCTGTCTCTCTGGCCTAAACCAGTTCGGAGGTAAAGGTGCTTTGGACTGAATCCAGACTACACACATATATATTTTTGTCTTGCCCTGGAAACCCCATGTCAATTTAAAGCCAATCGCCAGATTTTGTATTACTGTATTTTCCTGAAGAATAAAAGCAACCTGAGTATAAGACAGACGAACAGATAGCCCTGTGCCCCCGCTCCAAGGGGAAACCCTTCACCTCTCCAAAGACAAGAAAAAACCCAAGGGGACAGGCCAGCACACCAATACATTTGTGAAGACTAACTGCTCGCCAGAAGCCATTCATCTGTTGCTACTGCTACGTTTCTTACACATCAGCAAAAGTGGCAACTGTTTAGTTTTCTGTATTTTCATCCGAAGGTCATAGCATTACTGTGTCAAACTAAAGTGTGGGGGGGTTGAGGTTTCGTGCACTTTGGGGTTTTGGGGCATGTTAAACTAATCTTAAAAACCCGTACTGTGTTTCTACTTCCAAGTACTAAGAAACCACCGAATACGGCTCCAAATCACTGACACTGTTATGAGCAGAACATATTATAAGTAAACTTACCACTAAACTGCTAACACCACAGATTGATGGATAACTTTCACAAAAATTCTGGGTTCTACCACTGCTGCTTCCTGAACCATGCATAACCCGGAGAGTATGCATGACGGCCACTGGAGAAGGGAATGTTCCAACAGCAGCAAAGCTTTCTTGAAGCCCCATCTAGCTGATTCATGCTTTCACAAGTTGGATAACAGGTTTTTATTCAGTCACTTCGACTTCTACCACGTTGCTCAAAGTTCACAGAGCGCCTCAGTGTTTCTCGCTCTGCCCCGTTTGTGTAATACCTAACAGATAAATTACTGAAACTGTGTCGGCATACTTGGGGGTAGGGGGTAGGGGAATGTGATGGGATGGGACATGGGCAACACAAAACCCCAAAAAAACAACAACAACAAAAAAAACCCCTCCAGACTTCCAGAGCTCTAAAGTAAGAAAAAACCTGTAATTCAAAAGCTATACTAACATGGAGTTATTTTTATAATAAGACCCAGTAAATAAATGTACTGGACAAATGCAATTTCAAACCAAATTCATGTATTATTTGTAATGAACAATGCAGTAGCATAAAGGAACAGAATGACCATCAGGAATTTACAATAAAACAATTTACAGGGACATTTTACTTAGTCTGAAGAGACCTATTCTGAAACTGAGCAGGTGAATTAATCAATAATAAGCAAACTACTGCAAAGTGATTTATCCATTCCAAGAGTAAGTACTGTCATTTGGAACATTTAGCTATGTTCCCCACATACCAGCAAGCATTTGATTCCTGTCTTACAGGCAATACTCAAGTTAGTCTTCACTGTGGAACAGGTACAAAAGTGTCCTTCCTATTAACTCTCCTGTCAGACATTAGCCATAAAATGACACAGCTACTTAGTGCTGGTGATCCACTACAAAACTGGATTTGTGGTTTTAATCTTTCATCACAAAATAGATTAAATCTGCAACTTTAAAGAAGCATGAGCACATAATCCTAATAAGAGCCTATTTATCCTACACAAAAATAATTAAATATTTGATTACTGATTTTCTGAGCAACAACTTCTGTTTCTCTGGTCAGGGACATTATTTCTCATACATAATTTAAAAGGCTAATGCTAATTAACATACGCTATATCCAGTAAGAATGCTGGGGCAACAGTGAGAAGGGATCTGTTGACTGTAGTGCAGCTCTCCCAAGGACTTAATCTTAATAGGAAAGTTAATATGGAAATAACATGAGTATTTTATATATCCCAAAATTTTGCATTTAGGATGAATATGAACAAAACAATTGTTTGGAGCCATTGGGATCACTGTGAACGAATGCCATTCTAATTGACAGGACCACGGCCCCCCTGCCGTGTGTATTTGCAGATGGAGCCCCTGAAGCACACCCACCACAGGGCATTTCTATGGGTGCAGTTTGCTGCGGAGAGGTATGTCCCAGAACTGGCTATCGACACTGGGCATCTCTCCTGACCACCTAAGTTTGTTCTGCTGATCCTGCACTTGTGTCAATTTGATTTTGTAAACTGACTCCTACCAGGTCCGCCGGCACAGAAGGATGCTCTTCTGACCAAGAAGGAAATATGGAATACACACTGTGCAGCTTGTTTCGCTGCCATTTTAGCAGAAAACAATTTACTGACCTATCAAAGAAAGCAGCTCTGTGAGCAGCAGCAGTCGTGGAACCCAGGTTTAAATGGATTTTGCGGCTCCTGCCCGATTTACAGTTCTTTGCTGTCCTCAGCTCATGCCAGTGAAATTCCCCTCTGCTTCCCATCACAACAGGCTCTGCGAAGCAGCACGAGGGCTGCCACCCTGCCCGGAGAAACCAGCTGCCGGGAAGCGTGGAGAAACAATAAACTTGACAAGCTTTGACTTGGAGCTGTCTTGCACAACAGCTCCCTCTTTTCCAAAATGAAAATAATTCTACCTAAGACTATTTTTCTTCTCAATTTGCTAGAAATTGTCATAGATGGGATTGTACTCACTCTCACCAAATGCTCAGACACCCATCTAAAAAGCAATTTTGAGGAACAAGAAACACAGAATTCTGACATTCAAAATCCCTTGCTTTGTCCTTAAACCTATTTCCCAAGTAACCTGCAAAACACAGAAATTAAATAGAATTAAGTGTTACACTTTAATCACTAATATTTCAATTTATTTGAAAGCAAATACTAGGACATGTGAAATTATTCAATAGGTGGTCTGAGAACTCTGGACCTTTTATTCAAAGGAACGCTATTTATTAGAAAAAAAGATATTTACCTCACACAACCTGAGTTTTTACCTCTAGTAAAAATTGCCTCCCTGTTAGCAAGACAGAAGGGAAACTAACACTCCCCCCCATCCCCTTTTGGTGTCCTTTCATTTCTTTAAAATTCAGGCGTCACTGACCTCTCCGGACACCTTTGGAGGTAAAAGCCTAGTATAAAAGCATGCTCCCAAAAACTCAACGTCTCCCTTAAAGCCTAAGTTAAAGCTACAGACCCAGCAGTCTGTGTCTCACTTCTAAGTCTTTTTACAGCCTATCTGACAGATCCCATCCATCCTAAGCCTGTATGCCTGCAGCTGCTGTGAAAATTTTGGGACGGTAAAGCCATCGGAAGAAATAACAGCACAGTACTCTTGTCCATAAGGCATATTTTAGACTTGCGTAAACCCTCCTGTAGCATGTTTACATTGCAGTTCTTTTTCAGAACTGCAGGAGAGAGAACAAGGGAAGGGTTTTGTTACCTCTTCCACAAAAAGCTAAGTGGAGATCCTTGGGGCAGCACAGAGCAGCTGTGTTGGTGAGGAGCAGGATGCACACCTGGATGGCTGAATTGCCAAAGACTGGGAAAAAGGCAGGAGTAAAAATAAACGTGAAACTTCCCAGGCTGCAAAACACCTGGTCTGGGACATACCTGCTCTCCTCTCCAGAAGAAGAGGTGCAGGAGAGGACATTTCTCCCTCTCCTCTCACAGTTCTGCCATCCATCCCTCCATCCCCCTTCCCCATCCTGCCACCCACCCTGTCCCGCCCCCCCCCCCCAGCTCTGTCCTTCTGCCAGGTCCTCCTGCAGCCCAAAACCTCCGTCTGCCTCCTGTCCTGCCTTAGTGGGTTTTGATTCCAAAAGGTTTCTGCGATTTCACTTTAAAAGCAACACACACTTCAGACTTCTACAGAGGTAACTTTTGTAAGTAACAAAACTTGTCAGACAGGTGGGTCTTGAAAAAGAAAATTCTTAGAATTTGAATCTGGAGAAGACCTATGTGGCGCTCTGCTGCGCTCTGACACCACAGAGACCTGAAGTTTTACACAGTCATTTCTGAAGGCAAAGAGTGAGTGTGAGCTGGATAAAGCCCTCAGGAAGGAGCCCAGACAGTGTTTACAAATTTCAAATGACAAAATAATCACCTCAGAGTAAGAAGCCCTAGCAACAATTCATCTTCATTTTTCAAATGCTGTGCCTTTAATAATTTTTTAGAACTAGCGAATTAAATATTTTTCTTCAAGGAAAGGCTTGTGGGGTTTTTTTGTTGGTTGTTTTTTTGTTTTCATGTGTATATATATCTATGTCTATGTATACGCCTTTTCAATCTTTGATCCTGACAGTTTACACGTAGTTTTCCTGGAAAAGTTGGAGACCATCCAAAAGTTCAGTGGCAATGCTATGGTGTTATCAAAAAAATAGCTGGAGTCAATCCTATGAAGCTGTTTATTTAGAGAAGCAGAAAATTCTTTTTAAAATACCAGCTTTAAAACTCTCCTACTTGAGATAAGTCTAAACAAACCAATGCCAGTGCTTTGTTTCAAGTCTGAAAACTTAGGGTTGGATGAACTCCAGAAGGACTGAGTGAGTTTCAACAGGCAGGAAGAATCATAAATTTTGCTTCTGGAAAAAAAGGGCTGTGTTTTGCTTGCCAGCAGGACACCAATTAACCTTCCAAAGAGGGAAGGAGCTGAACAATAATTTTTTAAGCCATCCGTCTGCACAGTCTTCTATTAAATTTTGAGAAGTTAAAATAATCTTCCAGAGATGAAAGTCTAAAGCAGAGAGATTATGTCTCCGGAACAAAAGTAGGGAAAGACCACGGAGCAAACACACCGATTGGGACCTGTAACCACGCAGAGATGGCAACCCCACCCCCCACCCCCAGCATGCAGGTGACACCCAGCGTGAGCAGCAGAGAGCCCATTTCCCCTAGGCACAAAAGGACAAAACCTTTTCAGTCTCTCTGTGAGAGATGACTCCTCCCTTACATTCCAGCCCCTAAAGTCAATTCACTCCTTTTCCCTTTTTCTTCACCCCCCACCCCCCCACCCCCCGACTTTGGAAGACTTTTTCTGTTTAGACATAGTTACCCAAAACCAGAGCACTACAGGCAGGAAAGCCTATAAGGTGTAGCATTAGGAACAAGCCTTGGAAAGCTCTGTAAAAAAATCAGTGCAACTACAGTGACAAAATAAAACTGAGGCAGAAGTGAGGCAAATACACATGGTTAAATTTCTCACATGACAGTATATAAAGAGCAAGATACTGTTCAGTCTGATTTCATTGCTTCTGCTAGGCATTTGGCTTCTCCGTTATTTCAAGTTTGGTAGAAACAAGAGGGCATAGCAGCTTATTTGCATAAAGTTTAAAAAAGTTTTCAGTGACTAGGATGGAAGAAGCATCGGTCAGCATCTGGCATTCAGGCAGTATCAGCTTCCCCCACAATCCTTCATCCACCCAAGCAAAAGCAAGATAGAATTTCCATGTCCACCCCTGATCAAAATTTGACTTCAGGAATTAATCAGCTTGCTACAAAGGATTAAAACACACAGGAGTGCCTTCGTCCTGTCTGTGCTTCCAGCAAAGCCAGCCTTGGGCTGTAACATTCACTGCCAAGAGTCGGACCGCTCAAACGGTGCAGCTGTTTAAACTCCTTTTCTCTTTCAACAACATTTTAAACCACAGAGCAGAAGTAACAGGTATTACGATTTGTATACGGTATAATATTTTTGCACAGCCCACTTTCAATGCACCTATCAAAAACTCCATCAAGTTACAATCCAACAAGTCCAGCTAAGAGAGTCACTAGCAGGCAGCAGTAAAACGTTAGGAGAGCTTGGCATAGCAGTGAGCATGGTGGCAAGTGTGAGAAAGCAACGAACCTTGAAGAAAATGAATTTCAATGAGAGTTTAGTAATTTCAGACTGCTGTCTGAACTACAGCTCTTGAAGTTCATCCTCATTCAAATGGAGCCTGGCAAAGCAGACGACATGAGAACTCCGTCCGGCCTAAGTCACAAGAATTTGCAGAGATCTGCACGCCATCTCCTAGGCAGCTCAAGGTGCTCATCTGACAAAGAACTGATGCACAGTGGTATTATGAAGGTACAACAATTTAATGAACACCCAACTGAGAAGACATCATTGCATACTGGGTTATAAAAAAATTCTTCTGTGACTAACGGGAACTCATTTACATTGGGTGGTGCTGGAAGAATAAACAGAGGAGCAATATGTTTGGAAAACTGGGGAAGTGTCAGTTTTAAAGCCCTTAATTTTTCTCACAGAGAAGTGGCAAGCTTGCCTTGCCAGGCTAGGGACTTGGCAGATCAAAGTACATGACATTTAAAAGTCCCCCTAGAAAACAGCTTGGGAAATACAGGCTTGTGAAATCCATCTAGGACCCAGTCTCAGAGAAAAAGAAAGTGGATCCAGGGAGTTCAAAACAACTAAGGCTTCCCCATTCACAAAATGGCAGGGCTCGGTAGTCAGCTGTGTATATACCACCTATGTTGTTGATTTTTTGACATTTCCCCCAACATATTCTAATTCTGCATACATGGCAGAAGTAATGAATTTCAAGGATCGCCCAGGGCAAGGGCTGTCCGTAACCAGAGCTCAGAGGGAAAGATGGCACAACATGTGGACATCGTTGGTCCCCAACTCCCTTCACTTTTTAAGAAAAGGACTGTCTGTCCAGACCCGTTTCACTAAGAAATGTTATTGCAAAGATACATTGGCAGAATCATCTGTGGGGAGACTACCAGAATACTAATTAGGTATGTGCACTAAATGAATTGAGAACTAAAGCAAGCAGAAAACCTACGGATAATACCAAAGTGCCCCTCACCTATATGAACACCACCTTGAATATCTTTTTTTCACTTGATAAGAAAACAACAACAAAAGAAAACTAAAATTATGCACAAGACAACTCCCTGACTGAGCAGACTGAGAATATACAGGTGCTGTAGAGAGGAAAAGGCTCTCTGGGGACCAAGGGATGGATACAAGGCAGATATCGTCACGCAGCTGGTACACCGCATTTTTTACCCAAGGCTGATATTCTTTGAAAGCAGCAATGGTCCAAATGTAGATTTGATTCAGTCTATCAAATTAATTACAGGAAGTCAGAAGGGACTGGCATCTGCCTTCTAGCGCAGTTGAGAAGAGAAAGTAAAGCTCCTTATAAATGTAAGTGCATTAAAAGTCCACGAAACATGGACCATCCTTACTAACAAGTAATCTGTTTAAAAGCAACTTACTCATCAATCTCCTCTGAAATAAAAAAGCCTACAGATAATGAAGTAGGACAGCAGACTTATCAGATTGGCAGGACTACGCTTGAAATGAATGCATTCCCAGACTCTCTCTTTCTGCTTGTAACGTTTCCTTACTGTACCTGCATGGACAGTAGACAGTATTTTAAAGGCAGGACAAAATGTTCTCATGGACTGTATGCAGAAACACACAAGGTTGGTGGCAGTGCCTCAGCCTTGGCCAGATCTTCTCCAGAGGCAGTTATGCAAGCTCCAGCATTACAACAGATCACCACAAGCACAGTGGAGGACTGGTATGAACTGGTAAGCCTGGAACAAGGGAATAGACTACTTACATCTAAGCTGGATGAACAATAGTTGAGGCAAATTTATAGCATTTTTGGAAGCTGGGGTTTTTATTCCCACTGAGAAGCCTACCTCAGCTAGGAATGCCGAGTCATGGCAGTGCTGAGATGAAGGAAATGAGTCTGAAGAATGACTCCTCTTTCTGCAAGGAACACATCTCAGCAGTTCCACTCTGGAATGGTTATATCATTAAAAAATCCAACCACTCCCACCAACCCCCACGGCACAGCTTTGAAGACTTCAGTATTGCAAACCAATTTCCTATGCTACAAACGAAATACTTTTGGAAGGGCCCTGGCCGTGGGCAATCCTCAGCAGCCCTGCTGTGTCCAGGACACTGCCAGGGACCAAGCCACACACCACTCGTATTTCTGCTTAAACTTGGGTCTTGCCCAACGAAAGGCCTGGCTTTCTTCCACTGCAGTGCTATTAGCGTTGCCAGCGAAGAGAATTTATGCGGCAAGAGAAGGGACTGGCCTTCCTGCCACAATAGGGCCAATTGTCCCAGGCTGCCACATCCAGTTAAATGTTTACTTTGTTGTTTCACAACTCAACAGGAAGCGAAAGGTCGGAGAGGCCCCACTGCAGGACAAAGATGCTGTCATTCATCTATTCACCTCAAGCCAGGATTCCAGTGGGACACTACTGCTTTCCAGTTTTTTCCCCTCCTATTCCAAGAGACAGGCACCAGGTAGTAAATTAACACTCCAGCAATTCTTCCAGTCTGGTTTCACATCCTAGAAGAAACGTTACAAGTCTGAGGGTATTCTATCAAGGTCCTGAAAGAGGAATGTTGCCAGGATTTGTTCACCATTACTGGTTAATGGAGAAAGATTAATCTCTTGAGACTACCCTTGAAGACCAGCTCTTTTGGCACACTTGAAAACGAGAGCTATAGCACACGTAGAGCCGTAAGCATGCAGAGCTTCCTGAGACACAGAAGTTCTCTCAGCTTAAAATGGTGAGGGCCCTACTCAGAGTCCTTCATAAGCTGTATTTGCCAGCATGAAGGTAAAATAAGAACAACCATTTAATAGGAATGAGACTGCTATTCTGGGCTCATTACGAATGGACAACCCGCAGTGCTTCTCTCAGTCAATAAAGCATGAATCCACTTGGAGGGCCACTTGCCCACCTAATCCATTGAAAATAGCCAAAAACTTTCATCACCTGCATGTATATTCTTCCTCAGTTCATTTAACATGAGGATAAAAGCCACTGAGTTTAGCCAATGCAAACCTATCGCAACAGTAATCAAGCTATTAATTTCAGAAGGAATATGCATGGGTCAATTAAACATAAGGTAATTTCCAGGTAATTGCGAACATGCTCAGAGCTCGTGAAGAAAACATGGCATATTTAGCCCTGGCATGAACAAGTCCTCCTCTGATGGAACTTTGACCACACTGTTTCGGATGGTCTGAGCGGCCAGACAGTCGCTGGGACACAGCCCGGGATGGGATGAGTCATTCCCCAGTAACACCTGTTTCCCTCCGCTGACTGGTGAGGAAACCGAGACACCCGCTCCAAAGCAGAGGTAGGTCTGTGTTTGGAGAGGCAAATCCTTCCTGATTGCACCCGTCCAGCGCACAGCACGCGCCTGACAGGTTAACCAACAGTTAGCTAGTTAGTTAACCTAACTAACGCTAGGACCTGAAGAAACCGGTGTGCCTGTGGAGTCGGGGCAATGTCACCTTCCCCACAGAATGTACCCTCAAAAACACAAGGCGAGAGCTGTTCTGGCTTGCACAGGGGAATCCCAAATCTGGCGGGGGGGGGGGGGGGGGGGGGGGGAGGGAAATCCAAAGCCCCCCCTCCCATGGCTGACTGAGCAGATGTGTATGAACCGAACCTTCCACCTCCTGAGCCGCTCAGGCATAAAGCTAGCAGTGCTTGCTCTGTAGCTGGTGAAAAGCACGGGAGCCCCATGCAAACTGGCCAGCAACCTGTGCACTCTTCCAAGGTGGCAAGCATGTATCCAACGCCTGCCCTCAGCACAGAGGCTGAAAAATCTACCATTGACCTAAGGCAGCAGCAGGATTATGCATCGGACTGGAAAAGCACAGATTCCTTTAGGACTGTCCGGTCTATAAACAGCCAGCCACATAACTCAGTGACACACTGAAAATCCCTGGACACGACTCAAAAATCTTCCTCTCAAAGCTGACGGGAACATTCCTGGGCCAGCTATTCTGGCCACAAGTACTCTCTCCTCATCACTGGATATGAGCGTTGGCATTCACGGCAACCTTATGCCAGTAGAATCCTGAATCCCCTAGGTTATGAGGCAAAGCTCAGGTTTTTACAGATCAGACCCCATCAGCGAGACCAGGCTCTTTACTTCAACATGGTCAAAAGTCTTCAAATAACCTTCAAGTTCCCGTATGACAGTGTGCGTATTTTGCCAAGTCAGCAGGATTCTCATTCCCATGTCAACACTATTACAAGAGAAAAAAAAAAAAATTCCTATACAAATATGATATTGCATACTATCCTATTCAAACAACATTTTAAGCTGTGTTTGGAGACCAAAACACCACCACTGGTAACCCAGCAAAAGGGTAATATGATATAGAGCACTTTAACAATATTACTGTATTCCATTCTAATTCCACCAAAGCACTCCATTTACAAAATGGGAAACAGAGATGCAAAAGGGCTGTTACTGTACTGCACTTGTGATTTCAGATTAGGTAAAAAGGTACTGACCTGTCACAGAAACAATGCCAGCAGATTCAGAATTTACATTTTGCTCATAGTGTCACCTAAGATCACCATGAAAGATACTGCATTTTTCTTCAAAGTGACTCAAAAAGGACCACAACACAATAATAAAAAAAAAAATCTGTCAGCAAGATTTCTTGGAACATTGGATGTCTGCCACGTTACTCAAGAATTACATGTTTCTCAGCCTCCTGACTCACACAGAATTTAAATAGGAACATCCACAGTGGTTTTTAGAACATGCCACCATATCTTATTCTAAAAATCAGAAGGACAAGCCCTCTGCTTTACTATGTGTACTTGTGTGTTTCATCTGGTTGACTGTAAATACAGCTTCCCAGAGCTTAATCATTACAGCTTGATGACACCAAGTAAACGGTAATGACTCGTGCTCTTGTGCAAACAAGTAGGCAAGAAGAGCCTCAGTAGGATGCTGCCCCTCATCTTTTGAACCTTCTCGGATGGGGAATTTGAGTGCATGCAGCAGCAGCACAAACATCAAATACATTTTGTGAAGAGCCTGAAGAAGCCCCAACCTCTGTAGCGCAGAGATCTTGTGCCCTTCCCATGGTGCAGAACACATTAAAGCGAAAAGCATAGTGGGGACACTTCTAGCCCTCTGTAACACTCAGCACAGCAGTTCAGGCTGTGATCCAGAGCCTAATTTGATACAGCATAGGTGTGTAACCTCGGCTCTGCTGTGCTGAGAAGACTGCTCTTAAGGTGTGAGAAAGTGTACAAAGCCATGCAAGATAAGAAAAAGTAAAATTACGGACGGAAGTGTAACCATCAAGACATGAATAACAGGACTCAAGGAAAGAAATACTGACATGAAAAGGTAACACAAAGCCAAAACATTCTAACAAAAAAAAAGAAAACAAAAAAATGCCATGTTTTGTGCCACTTCTACTCTCTGTGAGGTCCCAGTGCTCCTGCAGATGTTCATGCAAGTGCTCCTCACCCTTGGTTACGATTCACTAATATCCTTTCACAGTTGGAGAAGAGGGTTGGCATGAAAGCGAGTGCCACACATCTTCCTTTATAGCCCTCCAGATGATTCATAAGCAATTATTTACAAGTCATAAAATTCTTCGTCTGTGGGGGTGAGTCAGAGAGCTAGGAAGTGACTTGTATTCCAGACGGCCTCGGTGGGCCTTACAGTCTTTCGGCACGATTCCTACAAGACCAAAACTATTTCTAAGCCCAATTGCTTTGTGACACAATCCCTGCTGCCAGCTGATTACAGAGACCCTGTAAGAAGGAGAGAGGTGAGGCTCAGGGTGCTGAGGACAAACACGTTTCACTGGCCATATTTACTTTTACACATACAGATTACGAACATGTTTCCAACAGCCTATTACCACGCAATGGAATGCAAATAACAGTTTGCTGATGTTATGAGAGTAAATAAAAACCCTTCACTGTTATGTTTATGAGCACAACCACTTAAAATTATTGATTACAAAGATAAACATTATCTACCATTTGGTAACACCTAGGAATGCATATGGCAAAATATTTTTAAAGAACTAGCCCTATCTGTGAAGGTCTTCCAGGCACCTTATGAGCTTAGTTGTTGGGGGTTTTTTCCTCCCTTGAGAACTTAGCTGAGTAATAATAAAGGCATATCAATGTTAAACTCCTTTCTGGATGCTAAGTACTGCTATAGATTGACCATCATCCAAACGGTATATAATTCACAGACATATGCTACAGTCATTTTCTGCAATGCACATTCTAAGCAAACCAAAAGTAAACTTCATCTTTCCTAGAGCTTTACTCATGTTCAGTTTTAGTGCCTGTTCTTTATAGTAAGTGGTTCATGATAGTATGTAGGTGGAAACTCGAAGCAAAAGGCTGTTCCTCAGTCATGCCATGTGCCAAGAAGTTAATTTCATTATTCATGTGTTCCCAGAAAAGGCCAGATGGACACAGGCATGACTCTAAAACAGACTCTCCAGTAGTTTTCATATGGGGATTATTTCTTATCAGCAGGAAGGGGAAGCTTTATCCATCTGTCGGAAACCATTAAGGGCCATTGGCCCGTTACTATGAAATCAGAGTAAAACTACTCATGAATGAATTCAGATTGTAAAAAGATGATTATGAACCACAGAGGAAGAATGAAGCCCTCCAATTTCTGGTGTTTGTGGGATTTAGGTTCATATTACAACACTAATACACACCGGGCACACTTTTACTCACCTTTAGTCAGCCTGATGGCAGTAAACTGTGGGGCCCTTGATAAAACCCTGGTGTTTAACAGTATCAGTTAGCCAAGCTCGGTTACCCTTTTTGGCATGAATCACCAGAGAATGCCTGTTTTAAAAAGTAACTGCTACAGTTGCAGCTACATATGAGAGATCAGCAATGCCTTTGAAATGTAACTTCATACCCTGGCGGGCAGGCTTGCCGCTGAAGGCAAACTGAACTGAAAACAAGCAATATGAGTTGCAGTACAAATTGTGACATAGCAAATGCCAACCATCTTGTCAATCAGCTCCTGGGACACGAAGCAGATTCTAGAAAGGCCGTCTCTCAGCATTTGTGGTTTGCAGCAACCAATAGCCCAGAGCGTGAGGCTGACGATGAACGAGCGGGGAAGGGCGCGCTGCGGCAGCTCCAACACGCCGAGTCCTGCGCGCCGCTGCGCGGTGCTAGAGACCGAGGCTGCTCAGCCTTCGCTCCCAGGCGGCTCCGCAGCACCCACAGCCAAGACCAGAATGAGCCTACTCACCCACGCTGCCCTCGCCTGTCCCTGGGGAACGCATATGGCGCTTCACACCGTGCTGCGCATCACGTGGACCCCGCACCGCTGAACTCACCGAAGTGGGAGAAACAGCCTCGGACCATCTGCAGCAGTTCAAAGGGAAGAACTGCAAAGATACACACGCAGAGCATGACGACACAAATTCTACCACCTCACTGCCTGCCTTCCATGCGCACGGGTCCAACCGCTCGGCCGAGGAGCCATGCGCACAGGAGCCAAGCCGCCAGCTCACAGCCGTGCCACAGCAACCCTGGCACGACGGCGGCAGGAGTAGGGGCATTGCCTGTTCAATCTAGTTCACAGAGTTCAGCACAACCTTGGACTAAAGCTTTCAGGGTCTGCTGCTTATACAGGTTACCAGTTCGCTCTTTGCAATGAAATCCACCATTTCCAAAAAGAAGCCGGGAGTTTCACTGAGGCAGCAGTAACATGGAAATGTAGAAGCTGATTCTCAACTATCTATGCAAAGTTCAAAGTAATTTCTTGCTAACCTTGCCTTTTTAAAAACTTTCTAAGCATCGTTTAGCACTGTATTTTAAATTGACCACAGGAAGCGCAAACAGGAAAGTCCAGGAGAAGCCTTGTCTACCCTCAGGCACTTCCTGCACTAGTGACAAAACTGCTAAGAAAATGCTTCATGTTTAGGTTATATTTTTTCTTCTTTTTAGGCAAGAAATATTTGTTCATCAAAAATCAGAGTCTGGAAGCAACAATGCCCCCTTCTGCATCTCAGTGTCTAGCTAGACCCAGAGCTGCTGGGAGCACATCTCTGATAAACCAAGTTTGGGAGTAAACTCAAGAGAATGATCCAAACCAAAGTAAAGCTCCTAAGTTATCCTCCCACTCCTGAAGTGGAATAGGTGTTAACAGTCACTCGATCTACTAGGCCACTCATTGCTGAAAAGGAATTACCTGTACTCCTCCTCTCCAATCCTTGTAATCCCTTGGCTGATGGAAGAAAAAGCTCAATGGTCCCTTTAAGGAGAAAGCAGATGATTCATACATTCCCATGTTAAAAACAGACACTACAAACAATTGAAAAGACCACAAATTGTTTCCCTATTGTCACAGCTATGCAATATCCCAAATCCTAATGCCAGTCAGCAGTGAATTCTCTCCTCCTGCTCAGGCATCTAGGCAATAAAAGCAAGGATACAAAAGACAAACATTCACAATAACTTTATCACAAGTATTAATCTTTTTCCTTCCTGTATTCTCTACATGGTTGCTTAAAGGGCCTTAGTGTTACGGATTTTGCTCCGTGGGTGTACAGTTAGGCTAAGCCTCAATGCGTGTTTGTTCCAGCCACAATTTGACCCTACACTGAAGTAAGAGTTGGGCATGTGCTAGCGATTCATTTCCCATCCCTGCTTCATTTCCACAGACAGAAAAGGAATATGCGCACCAGCAGGTAGACAGAGCACACTCTGTTTTAGGTACCTGACTTGGATGACTGGAGAAGCAGGATCCTGAAGTGTGTGCTGCTTAATCTGGACACAGCATCTGATCTCTGCTGAGTATCAAACAGGGATGCTGCTCTGCACTCTTCCCTTTCTCATGATGATTTGTGCTTGCCAACTCTCACTGAAATCTCCACATCCTAAGTAATCAGCACACTTCTTCCCCCACAGTTCCTGACAGTCTTGGACAAGACAAAACTAGAGAGCAAAGATTTAGTGGTTATTGTGAGTTGTGTGAATACACATGCAAAGGAAAAGGGGAGGGAAAAAAAGCCCAAACCAACCCCACTCCCCCCACCCCCCCACCGGACTCAGCTTCCATTTGGTTGGGAGAGGTTTTAGTGAAGGCTCCAAGACGTTGTCACAGCTCACTGAAAGAACAGCACAAAGGTTTTCTCTTTAGGTAAACACTCCTGGGGGCTTAACAGTCTTTCAACTCATGGTGGTCGTTACCACACAGATGGATTTGTGTGTGAGTTTCTGCCAGCCTTCTGGTACTCCTTCGATATGCCTCGAAACATGCTAGTCATCTTGCCACAAGTCAGAGGGGGCTTTCCTGTACTGTAAGGAAACACTGCCTATGTTCAAATCCTTCAGCAATCAGCTGTCAACTATGGAAATCAGAAGGCAAAGACTTTTTTTACAAGAGGATATTTTCTAGAAGGCCTAGATAGGGTGGGGCAGACTGCAGCAGGAGAATCTTGCTTGTGCCGAGTGATTTCAGAGTGCAAGACAGATAATGCACATGAATCAGCAGCGCCTTGGGCTCCATTGTAACAGCATTTCTCTCCACATCAGGAGAAAGATCCTGCGCCTGACAAGAGCTAAAATCAGGCCAGGAATGCAGCTTTCTAAATCACCTTGTAAACTGAGGGACTGCAAATCGAGGACTTCAGTGAATTTGACTTCAGCTGATGCACACACAAACAAAAGGCATGGCGGGGCCTGGGGCAAGAGGAGGAGATCAGCCCTCTAAAATGCCCATGGTCGTTCACCTCCTTAACTGCATCTTGGTAGCACCAATTCAAACCAAATCAGTTCCTCTAATCCAGGCTAAAATGGTTCTAACGCCACATTCCCCCTCAAAGAAGCTTATCTTCCCTGATTTTTCACTAGCATAGACAACCCATAGACCCAGCCCAGATTGTCCATCCTCCCTCCACCCTCTCTCTTCACAAAGCCCTACCTCCATGGAGTCCTCCAGGTGATGGATGCACAGTAACCTATTGGCAAATCATTCCAGATTGCGACCGTCTGCTGCAAGATGCTGAGAGCATCTATAACCTCGTGACAAGCTGACACCAGAAGTGACGTGAGAACACGTGGCCATAGCAGCATATGGACAATACCCGAATTGGCACAGTTCTGCACGCAGCAGCACAGTTCCTGAGCAGGGGCAGTTGGCAGGACCATCATGAAGATGGCAGCACAGTTCTGTGGGCAAGTCTTGAACACAGACACGTTCATAACCGACGTCTGAAAAATTGAGAACAGCTTCAGGGGGTTTTACAAACAGTGAAGCCCACCACTCCAGACTGAAAAGACCACACCAGATAAATGCATTCCAGCTGATTAACATAAACCCCTTCAGAAATAATATTATATTACATTATATTCCCCCACTACAGAAGGTTCCAAACTATATAGTTGCTTCTCTGAGAAATGATGTCTTCATTGCAACCTAAAGAAACATACAAAGTAATCTACATCAGAACGCAGCAAAAATGTCTTCCATTTGGAATATTTTTATGTCCTGAGATCAAACTCAATTATGCCCTGGTGAAACCAGAAATAAGGCAGTTTCTATTTGCTTCAGAATAGGGGATATTCCTCCTGATTTAACACATTATGGTGTATGGAAGACATCTATCTGTCTGTCTGTCCCCAGTCTTGAACCCTTTGAGATCTGCCACCCTGCATCAGCAAATTCAAGCGCTGGTAGTATCATCACAGGGAAGCTTTAAAATAAGTAAATAAATAAAAATCCTTTTAGCAAGGTTTTAACTATGTCTAGAATCTGCTGTCACCTGTGGGAATGCAGGACACACACAACCTGGCACCTATATCCTGTATAAAGAGTTCTGCCCAAGGTGAAAAAAGCATTCTGCATTATATACTTCCAAAGTCTTACCGAAAATCTGCAAAACATTCAGTTTCATCATCATAATGAGAACTTGTATGGTAGCTAACTAGAATGTACAAGAAAGTGAATATTCTTATAAATGAGAAGCTTTGGAGGAATACAACATGGTATCATTCCCCTACTTCCCCAGGCATGCCTTCCCATGCAAGAATCCTCTCTCCTAGCAAACAGATATTCAGGTAATTGTTTTCCTGATGATGCAAGTGTTCCTTACTACTACAGACAACTCTCTGTTCCTGATGCTAGTGACTGACAGACTCGTGAGGCACGTAAGTAGCTAGGGGAAAATAAGGCATTAGGACAGCCTGTAACTCTTTGTATTTGTTGGGCAATGTGACGCATTATTTTGCACTCAGAAAAACTGAGATCTTTAGGGACAGATGTGCCTCAGAGTGTGTGTGTTAAACCTAAAGACTGATTATTCTTGCAGGTTGGCCTTTTCGCTTTCCATGCAGCCTGCAGCATGCTGCTTTACAGATAACAGAGACTGCCTCCTGTACACAAAGCCACGTCAATGAGATTTCAGGAAATCATGGATTTTATTTTTTTTTTAATCCACAATATAAATACCAGACACACACCTACCAACTGCTTTTCTGTACAAGACTCACAGACTGCCTGCAGGTACTGCTGTGCTGTCTCTGGCTCCAGGAAAGGAGATAAATCTTACCAAGAAATAATTAGACGAGGGAGCGAACTGTACTGTCAGCTGAGCCAACGCTGGTACACCCTGTTACAGCTCCCTTGCTTTACCACTGCTTACTTGCTAAATAAACTGACCCAATGAGTCAGGCACTGCAACAAAATGATGTCATGCATAAAAATTCTGAACTAGTAGCCTCCAATACTCTTTGAACACTCGGGAATAACCCCTGCATTAGTCAGGGAGCAGCAAGTACAAGCTGCCACTGCCTTGGTGAGTCATGAACAAAAGAGACTTGGCATCTCCTACAGCTTTGTGTAACCCTCCTCCTTATGTTCTTCCACTACGAGCCAATGTTCCCAAACTGGGCACACAGCACGAGCACATCTCTGATGCTGGCTACATCCCTACTACATCCTACTGATGGCTCATCCATGTGTGCCCCAATCAACTCGTACTCTGTGATCTGTGCTCCTCTGTGTTTACACACATCTAGTCATTAGAACAGACACATGTTCTGTGCTGGATCTTTATCCAGCTAACCTTCACCTGAAGATACTTCGAGTGTCTAACTTAAACAGTCTAGTCCTATGCTTCCTGTAGGCGTTTTGCACCAACAGAATTAATTTCCAATCCCTCATGAAATCTACCAATTTACAAACAGCACTTTTCCAGTTATGCAGCTGGTCTTCACTGGGTTTGTCAGTCCTTCTGTCAAAAGGCAAACTTCAAAACCTACCATCTTGGGAGATGTTTCTGAAAGCTTCTCCTTCAAGCAGCAGGCACTGCAGATTAACACCAGGTCTACTCAAAATGCCTGGATATTTGTCAAGGCCAAACAGCCACCAAATTGTCTCCTACAGCTCTTTCCCTGCAGGAATTGGAAACTGAACCTTTTGAAAGCTTCTAATTTGCTTAAAATAAGGACTAAACACAGTCTAAAGACATCTGCCAGTGTCTAGGAAGGCTGGGGCTCTAGAAATGCAGGATGTATGTTACAGTTACCCAACATTAATAGTTTTAAGAAACATAAGGCAGGATTGCCCGTTGTATTTAATTGCAGACTAAAATGGATTCAGTCAACATTTAGATGAATGTATCACTGCTAAGGCCTGAAAAGGTGGGGTCGGTTTGTTTGGTTTGGGCTTTGTTCTTTTCTTTTTTTAAAATAAAGTCAGAACTAGTTCAGGAGTTGAGCATGAGAGACTTAACGTCTCCAAAACAGACAAAGAATGCCCGACAGAACAGATGTTTACTTACTGCCAGCGCAGTGTTTTAAGTTGGTATTTGTCTCAGTCACTACAGGTGATCTCAAAGGACACGCAGAAGAATTTAGAGCTATTAAAATGACAATTCAATAAAACTTCCTCTCTCCACACAGAACACAAAAGCAAAGGTTTACTCTACCATCCCTCCTAATTTTCTGGTGCTGCATTACTTTGCATGGATTGCTAAGACAACAAAAAGACTCCAAATGTAGCAATCCCACAACACTCTCAGCAGGTGAGTTTATGCAAGGTAACTTGTGCAAGAAGCTCTTATGAAAAAAGCAGAACAGAGAACATGACGTACATCATCAAGGAAAGCAGAACCCTTGGCTATGATCTGCAATTCAAACAGATGATTCTTTGCAAAATGAACTCCCTTGTTTCCTCCCAAATCCATGGTAGCTGCTGGCATTCCATAAGAATTTCCCATTGTACTTTGTGATACTGTAATGTACCTGGATGCATTGCAGAGGGAATGTCCATCTCTGTGTCCAGGAACCACAGCCACTCTCTCAAACCAACATACACCGATGATAATAATCATACTTCAACTTATGATAATTGGATTCACATACCTTGCTTTTTAATCATTCACCGAAGGTGCACAGGACAATGAAAGTAGAAATGGGAAATGCATGATTCCATGCAGGAATCTAGTAAAGAACTGAAATGCCATTTCCTAAAGGATATATAGAGAACCTTTACTGTGAAAGTAGAAGCTGAAGCTGCTTCTACCACTGCTTCAAACCCACAAATGTTAGAAAAGCACTGTTAATTCTACCCCTACCTTCCTTCTTTCCAATTATTCCCCCCATCCAGTCCCAGCTCTAAACTGAATGCAAGAATTCAAGGTATGTTGCAGAGGACCAGTGACTTCCCCCTTGCACTTTGAAATGGAGAATCACCCTTTTCCTGCTCCAGGTCATGATCAGTCTCACCAAACCAGAAAAACCTTCTCTGGCCCCAAGAAAGGTCCACTTTTCTTCTCCATACAAAGACACCAAGAGATTTAAACTTCTAAGTACTAAAAATTTAACTTAAAATTGCAAACAGTTTTTTTAAAAAATGCCTAGCAGAAAACACCTTCGTATTTGCCAAATTCTAACATAAACACGTATTCACTTATTCTAAGGCTAAATACCTGAAAGCTGGCAAGGCCAGGATGCAAGGCAAGCTTGCTCTGTTCTACCCGCCAGCTCCAGTAAGCCTGGTGAGTTGCCTTCTCAGCCACACAGGCCTGGATCTCTTAAATCTGAAGTGGAAAGAAAAGAAATTGGCATGTTCAATTAAGAAAAAGAGCCTGCTGTTATCCATGCAGCTGGAAATTTGTGTGTATTTGGACAGCAGACCTGAGTTAAAGCTTCTCTAGCCTCTACGGTTGACGCAGTCAAATCAGAGTAGTAAAGAAGCTTAAAATGAAAAAAGACAAATAGGAACGGGTAAAATTCTCACACACCCCGCAAGCAGTTTCTTACACAGCTGACAAAGTGCCCTCACAAGCTGCCTGTGCTCTCTGCAGTGATGCCTGCCTGATAGGTCCATGGTGTCCAGTAACCTTGGAGT
Organism: Falco punctatus; assembly: GCF_963210335.1. Classification (NCBI taxonomy): domain Eukaryota; kingdom Metazoa; phylum Chordata; class Aves; order Falconiformes; family Falconidae; genus Falco; species Falco punctatus. Next base: position 105,209,602 of record NC_137582.1, read on the forward strand.
CCCACAGGTGAAGCTGCAGTTTCTGCACAGCCCTGATGCCAGCGTTTGCGACAAGGCTGTGGGAGCAGGTGAACAAGGGAGAAGGACAAACAGCTGAGCAAGATATTCTCCTCTGACCAGCACACACTGGTATAAGCATCACCTCCCACCTGAGGGACAGGAGCCTCTGAGAACTCCAGGCTCTCCATCACTGATCACCTCCAGTTTTTGCTTTGTCTTTCTGTAAATCTACTTCTCTTCCACACCAGAAGCTTTGTGGACTTCTACTTTCTTACCCTTAAAGATGCAGATAGTTAGCCTGACAGTATCTCAGCTTCAGAAAAATCAGCTCAGGACCTTTGCGCTGCTGGTCCTTGATGGGCACAAGTGCACTTCAAAAAGGTTGGAGGAGGCAGATATTAAAAGCATACCTTGCCTTGCCAACTTTCAACAAAGCAACAGATGACACGTTAACCTCACACTGACTATTTCTTACAGAATTCTGTGCTCCTTTATTCCCTTTGGTTAGTAAGAAGCGGAAATGTTTTGTCCCAAGAACCACTGGCGGCTCAGTAAGCATTCCAGCTTTCCCTCTCAGCATTCCAAGCAGAAGAATCAGCCACAAAGGGTTTTTTCCTTTTCCTCTGATTAACACACACACACACACACATAAGCTTACACATGGCAAGCACTGCACATATTTTGGTATTGCTTAAAAAACATCTGGGTTAGGCAAGCAGAGGCTGGAGCAATGGAAATCACCTTACTGGTTCTATGAAAGACTAACTGCAGAAGAGGCCAGGAGGTGAGGACAACATTGCTGAAGTTAGCACATTCAGCACACAGGGGGAAGCTGCAGAGCAGACCCGAGCTGCCTGCTGTGACAGCTCCAGAGGTGCTGTTCCCAGCCCAATGCAAATAACTGCTCTGACTCCCGAACGGCACCACCAGGAGTGATGGCAGTCATTGCACAAGCACAGAAAGAGGCAGGCTCTCCACTGCTAGTAGCGATAAAGGAGTAGACGTTCTGGACCAAAAAAAAAAGATCCATCTAATTCTGTGCCTTGCCTAAGGGAGTTGCCAATACCAACATCCTTAAAGCAGGATGTTAAAAAAAAGCCCTACAGGTAAGAGCTTTCCTCACAGAGGATGAGCTAACCTGGTTATCGAGTTTCCTTTGTGCAATGCCCCATCACTTTGAGCCAAGGAGGCCAACAACACCCACTGCACTCTAAGTGATCCTCCTGGCGTGCCTCCGGTGTGGAAAGATCACAGAAAGACAGACAGACTCAGGCCAGAGCTTCTCCAAGGCCCAGCTCCTGCTTCACAGCCTCGACAAACAGCTGTAGTAGTTTTATGTCTGGGGAAAATGAATCCTCCAGCAGGTGACCACGGGGGGGGACCGCCGGTGAGGCAGGATAGATCACAGGTGCAAAGGCCAGTACCCCAGCCATTCTCTGACGTGGGTTTTAGGTAAGAGCCTCTCTCAGCTGCAGGTAAGGGATGCACGGGGCTGTGTGCGGCTCCTCCATCCACCACGGCTCACCCCTTCTGGAGGGGACTTCTCGAGGAACCCTGGCTGGCTCACTGTAATGGTGCTTTAAATACACAGTATGGCGAGAGCCTAGCCAAACCAAGCGCTGCCAGCCCCAGGCGGCCTTTCCAGGGCTGGAGTCACCCCTCGCCAGGGCTGCAGGCCGGCGGCCCAGCGTGGCAACCGGCTGGTGGGCTGCCCGCTCCAAGACACCCACAGCCCCCGAGCCAGTGGGCTCCTCCGGGGCCGGCAGCGCCCACCCAAGCAGCAGCCCAAGGAGCGTGTGGCGTGCCCCTTGCTGGGTGACACGCAGCCGTGCCCCTCGCTGGGTGACACGCAGCCGTGCCCCCTCGCTGGGTGACACGCAGCTGGAGCACCGCTGCATTTTCCCCTTTCCACAGAGAAGCTGCGCTGAAGGTGACGCTTAGGCCCAGCTTTTCCCTGGCTTCCCTTCCCCAGGCTGGTTTCTCCAGAGGCGGCAGGGCGCTCACACTCCAAGGAGGGCTAGAGGCCTCCTCTGAATCCGACCCGACCTGAAATACTGGCTCTGTGGGCCAGAGGCCCAGGTGAGGCTGTAACTATGACACTCCGCAGTACCTTTGCTTAACTTTTTCCCTCCCACACCGCCGGAATGCATTTCAGATATTTTGATATCTTAGCAACAAAGACTATTTCGTACACAGCTTTTTATTTCCCTTTCCAGCTGAGCGTGCCCAACACGCTGCTCTGCGGCAGGTGCCGTCAGCGCGGTCCCCTCCAGCCTCCCAGCCAGGTGCCAGGCTGTGTCCCCCGGCGTCGCCAGCACCAGAACTGCGTTGCCAAGTGCCTCCAGCCCGGCTCGGGGACGGGCTCAGCAGCACCCTCACCTTTGGCCAACTGCTCACTCTGTTCCACCCCTCCTGACTCAGCCTCACGGAGCAGGTGAGCAATGCCCTTTTCTCTCTTACCATTTGGTCCAAGTAGGGGTCCGTAGGCTTCCAGACACATGGCACCCAGGTTCTCTGCACAGACGCACTTTCAGATGGAGAATCCCGCAGCTTCACGGAAACTCAAGATGTTTATAAACATTTCTTTAGCCATGCCACAGCTAGCTGACTGGGCAAAAAAAGAGTTAAAGTAAGTGTTCCAACAAATTCCTGGGACATATTAGAAGGAGCTGGGTCTGGCAGTTGTGAAACTCACTGTCTTGAACAGGAGGTTCTGTCCTTAGCTCCTTATCAGGGAAGAGGATTTCTTCTGAAATTGTAAGAGGGCTTTACTCACCATAAGAACAAAATGAAACAAAAAACCTCATGAAAACAAAAACCAAATCAAAAAACCCACCCCAAAACACCAAAAAACCTTATGCTACTATATGTGATTCCTCAGTCTACTGTTTTTAGAAGGGAACTTCTCAAAAGTTGATCGCTGTGTTGGTTTTAAGCATTGTGAAAGCAAACAACGCACATATATCCTGGGCAGGGTCACCTGGAAAAACAAAATTCAAGGAAGCAGGACAAAGGCACTCCTAAAGCTTTCTGTTTTCCTGTGCTCAGTACAAATTGGATCATATGACAATTTACAGCGGGAGAGACCTCAGGAGAGACCAGGCAGGATCACCAGCCCAGCTGTTAGGTCAGACCAGGTTGCTCAAGGGCTTGATTCACTCTGGTCTTGAAACCCTCCAGGGACAGAGACTGCACAACTCCTGAGAGCAACCCACTCCAGTGATGGATGCTTCACTGCAAGGCAGTTCACCCTTACATGCACCCGCAGATGACAGAATGGTCTTTCCAATGACAGTTTTTCTTCTGACAGTTTCTCCCTTTAGTCTCCTAACTTACACAGCGGCATACTCATCTTCTCAAATCCCTGCTCTCATCTGGCTCCTACTTGCCTCCTCACTCATTTGCTCGCCATTGACTTCTCACCTCCACCACATCATCCCCTACCCTTACAACAGCTTGCTGCTTTTTGCTTACAACTGCTCCTGGGATTTCCCACCCTTGTTCTCCCCTCAGCTTACTCCTTAAATCTCCTCATCTCTAAGGATGCCTGCAGGTCCCTGCCAAGACAGATCCTGTGTCACCCTTTCTGCTTGAACTCCTCAGTGCAAGATGAAGGATGCCCAGGACTTTTGCACTCTGAAGGTAACTGCATCCCCAAGCAGCACTGGAGTCCCTCCTTCCTCCACTCCGCAGCATTTCTCAGGGTGTCACCAAAATATCTCTCAAAAGCAAACACCGTGAACAGCAGCGACCTCCTTTCCAGCTCCTGCCCTGGAGATACCGGACAGAGCGGTGTACGTGAAGCCACAACTTCTCCCATGAGGCAACACTGTCACGACTCCCGTGGCACGTGCTAGTTTCTACAGAACCTTGGGCAGATGAGACACGTAGTCCAGCTGTGCAAGCTACCCCTGAAGGAATTCCAGGTGAATTCACAGTAACATATGGAAAATGCTGACAGACTGCTTCCCCACCCCCACCCAAGGGGAAAAGGATTTCAACTTTACAACAACAACAAAAAAGATTACAGACTGGGATATCCCAGCTACCTTAAACCTGACTTCAGCCGTCAAGTCTTACTTTGGGTGACTCAGGGTTACTCAGCTATCAGGACAAATTATCAAGCCAACCCTTTCACTTTGACACCAAGAAATAATGACTCTCGTGACATTTCTTCCTGTTCACTTGCTTGCCAAATAACATTGTTGATGCCTTCTTTACAAAATAAACACCAGCTAACAGAACCTGATGTACAAGCAAGCTGCTCCAGCTTCTCTCAGACATGGATAGCAATGGTACAGTTCCCAGAAACTGTAAATTCAAGTGATTAAATACACTTAACATGACTTTTATGGCATAGAATATTCTCAGGCATCTCTGTTTTAAAATGAGCAAAGCGGCCTCTGAAAATACCACATAGCAAAAGTACCCTGGAGAACCACAGGCACCCCTGGAGCTTTGGGGTGAGGTACAAAGCCCTGCTACCTCATCTGGCCCAGCCACCAGGCGCTGCCGCCAACTCCAGACCAGTCAGCCTTACAGATGCAGATGAAGACTTTGGCTATTGATGGAACCTCGAAGAGGAAAAGGGAAAGCCTAAAAGAATCTTTCTTACCTAGGCAGAATCTAATTTATGCTATTATCCATGCAATCTCCAAGCAGGTATGGAAGGGCACTCAGGTATCACACGGCAATTCCTCAGCGAGCAAACAGGCAGGGATGGCACCATCCCTGGGACATCTGTCAACCCCCTCCTCCTCCAGCACCCTGTGGTGGGGTTGCCTACGCAAGAACCATTTTATCCCCACCTGGCAAGGTGTTCTCATGCTCTACCGTAAGTTTTGGGTTACACCAAATGTGATTTGTTTTACACAACACCATCCTCAACTCCATCCCTGTGTGCTGCCTCTGACAGAATGCCACTAGCAAACAGGGGAGTAAAATGCTGCAAATGAGGCAGAGGAACCTTCACCTTCTGTATACCCCGTTAGGGCTTCAGCAGTCAGCTCTAGTGACAGGTCACAGAAGACGGGCTGATGGTTGGCCACCTGCTCCAGGCCCTCCTCCTCTTCCCTTGTACGTGGAGACACGGGGCACGCAGAACCAGCCCTTCAGAGCCACCATGAGCCCACCCTGCCCTGAAGGGGCACCTTTGCTGGTGGCTGTGCTGGAACACAGGCTGCTGAGGGACACCCCTTCCTCATGCTGCATGTTTGTTTTAAAATAACCCATAACCAGCTCATGCGATAGAGTGATTTAAGAAACTCCAAGCCTTAAAATGTAAAGCATACCCTCCAACAACTCCCGGAAGAATGCCCAGAAAGCGAACTCAAAAGCCTGCAAAGAGCCGCCGTGCTGACCGCTGAGATTGGCTGGCAGCGATGCCCCCACCCCAGCAGATGGAACAGCCCCCTCATCTACTGTACTTCATACTATTTAGCTGGCTGCTCCCACTAACACAAGCATACACTTTTATTCCTCAGCAATCTCTCTCTACACTGAAAATGCTTGACAGAGCTAAATAAAAAAGTAGATAAATCAATCTTCCTTCCCTCCAACCAGTAACAGGGTAATCACAAGTGAGCAATGGCCGTTGCTATCTCAGAGAAATTTCTGTAAAAGCAAAACTGTGTAAGTACATTGAAGCTATCTAAGTACATCAGCTCAACAGGAACTGTGGTGACCTTTCAAGGTCATTACCCATACATTGCAGAGAAAGTAACTCCTATGGCCTCTGCTTGCCTTAGGAAGCAGAGGAGCTTCAGTGCAAGTAACACAAGCTAATGCATCTGGGGAAAATCAATGTGAGCCAGGTCTGTGCGATGTTGAACCCAGAACCGGCAGATACAGCTCCAAAAAGACCACCAAGCCATGCAGGAGAGCCCCCGGCACTCAGCGGCTCAAACCGGGGCAGCTGCCAAAAATAGACAACAAAAAATAGAAGGATACAGCCAGACAGACGGAGCGCCTGTCCCACGCCTGGCTGTGGTCTCTGAACCAAGGGTGATGGAGAAAGAAAGGTAAATACGATGATGGAAGGAGCAAGGGCTCATGAGGAGGGTCCACCGGGGCTGGGGTTTCCATCTGGAGGGGAGAGAGCGCGGGAGACTGGCAGGATTATGATCCAGGTTAACAAAGCCCATAAAGGCAGTAAACAAGCTGAGTGTGCAGCTCTCGCCGTGCGTAGTTATTTGCCAGAGCCTGTAATTTTAGAAGCGGGTGCTCCTGCGGAAACTAGCAGCAAATTGGGTTAGAGCAGATAAAAGAAAACATTTTTTTACGCTGTGAGCAGGGAACTCCCAGAGCCTGCTACCAGCAGCGGCTGTGGAGGCCGCCGTGCTCAGCAGGTTCAGAATGGGACCAAGTAAACGCACGTGGAAAACCAACCTGTGACCAGAAGACACAGGTCCAGGCAGGGATGGCACCCAGCTGCAGCAGCCGTGGCTCTGGGGGCGTGCGGGAGGAGGGGCACACAGCAGTGCCTAGGCTTGCCAGCTTTCCCCAAAGCAGCCTTTCCTACTGCTCCCACGGGAGCCCGGCCGCTGGCCCAGACGCGCTGCTGGTCTGGCCCGTTAGGGCATTTCTCATGTTATCTTTATTGCCCTTCTCCCCTCCCCAAATCTTTTGGCTTTGGTTGAACCCGTAGCCAAACAGAAGATTCAAATTCAGCCCTTCAGTGTGTGCATGGTCTCGATATTCACGCACATGCCCAAGATCCGGAACGGATGTTACTCTCATTACACATACTTCTGGATGATCCTTCTTTTCCATTGAAATACGGGCTGTCTTCTGGGAGCCAGCCAGCTGACTTCAGGAGACAATGCTGCCGAACTGCTGTCAGCTGCTGCCCTGGAATACAATACCATCTGACTGACAAGGAAAACGATTCTTAGCGTGTTTACCAAGAATGTGCCAGAGGTTAATACCACTGTTCCTTGTGTGTGGAAGACAAGCGAATAAGCAAATGCTCACATATACAGTGAGCAGCTTGGGAAAGGGCGAAATAACACGCCTGCAGATTACTGTGCAGCCACCCCTCTGCATGTGTGCAGTTCTGTATGCAAAGCTTATTTTCCAAGTCGTAAAAAGAGGATTTAAGAGAAACCATTAACCCATCACCAGAGAACCTGTCCTCTGCGTAAGCCCAAAGTTCTCCATCAACATGCAGACAGCATCTTTCCCAGCACTAGAGTGACAGGATACTAAAGCAACTTGGAGATAAGGCCTGTTATTACTAGAAATCATTTCACAGCAGAAACTTCATGAAGGCTTTACTTTGAAACTACTGTGTCCAGCAAGACCAGAAAACTTTGGCGATCACACCAGAATTAGAAAGTGCCCGGGTGCCAAGCCTGAGATTGAGCCACATACCTTTCTGTCCCCAAAAGACTATTTTGATAGCAGACTCGGTTCAGCTTATTTACAGGTTTGCAGGTCATTTTTTAACTTGTCAAAACACATGCCAGGCATGTGTGCAGCAGCCAGATAACTTATCATTTAAGTAATTTCTGAAAACAACATGCAGAAACAAACATTTAATACAGATGATTATCACTTATACTTTGATTTTGGCTTCATACTACTATCTTTGCATCACTGTATTTAATTACACTCCACATTTCCTTCATGATTCATCGTTGCATAACAAACTAGATAGCCACTTTATGGGTGTGTTGCAGGTTTGCACAATTAACTGAGTCTATTGGACTGGAAATGACGATTTGTATTAACTGAAAAGATCATGTGGCTGCATAGTTTGTGGGTGTTGGTTTATTAGAATGGAAAGTGCCAATTAGAGAAGGAGAAAACAAAGACAAACTCATTATGTTTTAAAGAGAAGTATCTATGACTTCCTGGAAATGTTAAAGTTTATCTGGGATAGGATTCCCAGTTGCTAAATTACAAAGAAAATCACTCTTCCTGTGTTCAGGAGCACGTAGGAATGGCAAAGGAGCAAAGGAGGAAGCATAGGTGATGGAGGGAGAGCAAAACACGCAGCGATCCAGGGGCAGGATGAGAAAAGAGCCTCCATGCCAAGGCCACCTCCATCGCCGCTGCCACCTCCCAGACCTGCCCAGCAAAGCCTGTGCCTGCTGCAGGCCAGGCACATCGGTCACACTGATACCAAAAAATCAGAGACAAAACTCCCTAATACCTGGTTTGGAGCATGGAAAGCAGGGATGCTCTGTTTTCAGCACCAGATGCACGGGGAATACGTTCCACCCAATGCACATCCCGACTTTGTTCACTGTTTATATGTCCCATCTATACATATTAATGACATTTCTGAGAAAATATTAGCATATTCATTACAGTTCTGTGAATAACTTATCATAATCACACTCTTACTATGCATGTGTGGCCAAATGGGTCAGGGGTCCTCTGGTGGTCGTTTGGGACATCTTCATCCTCTTCTTTGTCATCTTCCCTTTCTTCTCATCCTTTTCATGACCTTCTCCTGGCCCTGTTTCAGCACTCTGGGCTCATGTCTTGGTTTCGGACTGGTGCTTAGCTACTTAGTAGCTAAGCTATACAATGCAGCGTTCTACTAGTAGCTGAACTACATAACACAGTGTTGTACAGCTCGGCAATGCCATGGACACGTTAGCCGCAGCATCTACAGTTAAGCACACTGGTAAAATTCCCTGGGTACCAGCACAACCCACAGCATGGACCCACTGCTTGGCCCCAAGCACAGAAAGATGCTCAGCAGATCCTGGGAGGAAGAGATGGTACTTCCACAAGGAAACCCACAGTGACCCTGCAGAGGAAGGAAAGGGAGCACAGTTCCCAGGTGACAGCGACTTCTGGAGCGGTGGGTGCTGGACTGTGGCTGCGCCACAGGCAGGGGCAGCCCCAGTGCCCAGAGCTCGCCTCCTGCTCCCCCCACCAAGCTGCCTCCAGCCACCCAACACCAACGCTCTTTTCCTCCCTGTGTTTTAAGCTCAATAGCAAATTCAGTTCGAACATACTTTACTCTTTACATCTACTTCTAACAGCTTCATCTCATTACTACACATCTACATTAAAAATGTAAAACTCAAATGCCTACACATATATTTATAATTACCTCTCTATATATATCTATATACATAGATATATAGGGAGATAAAACTAAAGCTTACATATTTGACTATGGTACTCACACCATTCTGATTAGCAATTAGAAGGCGATGCTTATGACAGAACAAACGCCATATAACTTAACTAGTTAAAATCATAGATGACCTAAAAACTCAAGCTACTTAGTTGCTCAAAAAACCTCCGCGATCATCTGGATCACTCTCACATCAAGTGTGGTATTTCCCATTAATTTTCTGCAACGTACTTAAAAGCAAAAGATTGTGGACATGAATTATCCCTTGTAAGTATCTTTACCTTGAACACAGAAGGGAATTCAATTCAGCATTTGAACAAGTTCTTGATATATTTCAATGTGGTACATTAAAGAAGGATGAAGTATTTTTTTAGTTTTCTTTTTTTGGATGGGGAGGGGGAAGCAGGGAAACACACCGAATCAGGTTGTTCCCTTAATTTGTATTTTTATAACTCTGTCCATGTTTATGTGAGGTGTGAAGATACTGAACAGCAGAGCAAGACCCTCAGAATGTCATGTTTCTCACTCCTAAAAGCAGATTATTATTCCCACAGCACTAATAAATCCTGGTTCACCTTGGAAACCTCCCCCCCCCACCACCACCCTGGATTTCACTGTGCAGACAATATACATAAAATATCAAGTGCACATCATGTAGAAATGCTCTCACAAGAACATAAGTAATCAAGTAGCTTATTTTAATGCAATTATGTGCAAAGGTATCTCTCTGTCGGGATTTCCACTAACTGCCAGTCAACACATCCCCAGCTTTGCTTTTCCTGCCAACGTGTATTGGCGACAGCTGGAAATCCCAGCAACTGCCCCAAGGCTCAGAGACACGACCGAGCTTGGGGGTTCACTCCGCAATGCTTCTCCTGCTTAAACCAAGAGGTGTGTGGGCGCTGGCAGCAAGCACGGAAGGAATTGGATTTACTGTCCAAATACATCAGGCTGCTGAATGAAGCTAGAAAATCAAAGACTAAGAAAAGAAAGGGGGAGACAAGTTGGGAGGTAAGAAGATTGTGAAATGATGTACGAAATCTTTGTGGAGAGTTACTGTGAACGCACCAGCTTCTTCCCCTGCTTATGTGCTTGCCACCAACGCTGCTATGCAGGAGCACAGCGAAGACCCGTCTTGTACGCACTCACGCATATATGTGTACACACTCATATGACATATACGTTTAAGAGTGAAAAGCTATTCTCACGCCTCAATTTTTGAGATGCCCAGTTTGAAATGTTTTGAGGCAACCTGATCTTAAAGACATGACCCTAGTTTTTTCACTAAAACCTCACAAAGGTTATTTTGATCACATATAAATAACCTTAACTAGAGACAGGGGAGTAGAGACACCCACATTTAAAAATACTTCTGAATAAATATTTTTAATATCAGCTATTGAATTCCACGTGTAGACAAGTAAGAGCTGAAATTCAGAGATGTTGATTATTTTTTTTCCCAGCAGCATCATTAGGTCTCGCAGTGCTCAGCTTCTCAGAAAAATAGTGTTTTATTAGTAGGCACATAGATGCACTCAGGTACCTAAGCGTTAGGCTCTGGAATGAAATTTGTCATTCATAAATAGACATAAAAAAGACATGTCAGATTTTGACATGACAAAAAAAAACAGAAGCAAGTTCCGCAGCACAGTCTCACTTTGTTGGGGATGTCGGCAGCAAGGAATCAGTAGGGCAAATACAAGCACACATCTCAAAATACAAATCCGTGGCAGACTGTTGTGTCCCCTTCCACATGCCCTATACAGGCAGAATCTCAAATATGAATAAAATTAACTTTATACTATTTGGGAATCAAGTTACCGAACTATTAATTTCTACAAGGATACACTTAGAACTGTTTCCAAGTACCATTTCTATAAATATATAGCTTTTCAACTGAAATTACTGGTTCAGCATGAGACTCAGCTAAGCCTTACCCGCACTGCCCTTCCCACTCAGCCTGCTCTTACCTCCTTGGCTCACCGAAGCCACACACTATTCCACCTTCAGATCTTGCAAAATCTCCTTCCCCTGCTCTTGGAGGTCTCACAGATACCCACCTGATACGTAAGGCATCCCAGACTTTCCTGGGCTGTGTTTTTAATGGCATGCTATACTTCTAGGCTGTCAGTTTTGCTTACTATTTATTTTGTAGAGGTCATAAGCCACAGCTATTGATGATACCCTATAAATAAACAATTTTCTCAAAAGAACCGAGTATGCCATTGCCTTTAATAGGTCAAAAGGATAGAACAAGCCGCAGGGAAAGGCAGAAAGCAAGCAGAGAGCTGACCGTTACTATTCTTTCCGTCTCAGTAAAAGCCTACCGCCCAGCTATGACTGTAAAAGACTGACAACATCTAGGCTTGCCAATACAAAATACTGGAAAGCTATAGATGCTGACAATATTTTGTTATTTTTCAAGACTTTCTGTTTGGGCTCTTGACACATGAGGGTCTGGCCACAGCAGCGCACGCATCTCATGCTGGGCGAGGCAACAAGGTGTGCCTGGAGATCGACTCAGTGGACATGGGGCCTCAGCAGAGTGTGCTGCAGTGTGCCAGATCACTCGGGACACTCCACAGACATCCACCTGACCTAACTGACGTCCCAGACCTTGGTGCCCTTCATCAAGTACTTTACTTGAGCAAGGACCAATTCAGAGGCCCCTGCATCAGATACGCTTCTTGCAGTGGGCAAGCCAGTTGAGATCTCTTGGAGCAGAGAGACATCAATCCCTCCCTGGCAGGTGTAAGAAATGCTACACACACACAGAGTTTTGCAGTTTTCAGACGCAAGTTCGCTTTGGCTGCTTATCAAAGCCAGCTTATGAGGCAGGGGATAACAGCTCAAGCTGAGCACTATGCTGCTGTTCACATCGCTTCTAGTTGTTTTGAAGAACAGCCACCACAAACACCTCTAGCTTCAAAATACCGTGTGACTGCATCCTACTATTCTTGGGCTGTTTAGCATTGGCACAAAGACGACATCTGCCTGTGTAAAGAGATGACCACGGCAGAAAAAGCCCACCAAAAAAGAAACGGCGTAATAGACGAAGGTAACAGAATACAACACGTTCTTGGGAAGGATGAAAAGGAACGTCACCGGTGCTGCAGACCCTAACTCTGCGTGTGGGTAGGCTCCAGGACATTCCCCAGACTGTCACTGTGCATAGCCCTACACACATGTGAACCACTGTGCCCAAAGGGCACAAAAACACAGCAAAGCCAGCTGACAGCAGCCTCCGGCTCCACGAGGAAGGAGATGGGATGCAACAGGGCAGTTAGACGGGGATTTGAGTCAGCTCCTCTGCTTCTGCTGATTTGCCCAGCATCCTGCAGTGCAACGCCTCTCAATGCTGCCCCAAAAGCCTCTAATCTAACAGACTAAGCGAGCTCCAGGTATTCCACCAGACTGGAGCCCAGCTCCCAGGTGACCAGTTTGCACACCTGAGAGCAAGAACGAGCCCAGCCTGGCAGGGCTGTATAACAACGGCCCTACAGCAGCGGGACGGACGCAACATTTCTGTGAGGCATTCAAATATTACAGAACGGATGGTAAAAAACAGATGTGGCTGTGGCCATTTCTGGGAAACACAAGTGTGAACAACCAGCTATTTTTAATCTATCAAGTTCCATTCCAGTCTAAGCTGCTACAGAATCCGTGTCAATCTTTGTGTCCTTTTTTGATCTCTTCCCTCACTGAGCTTATGCTTATGTACTGAAAAAGTCTGAGCACATGATTACCCCGTCCAGGCAACATGCCTTTGAAATGGCTTTTTAATCTAGACTCTCCACTCCCTGACAGACTGACTTTTGCAGTATGTCTGTATTTGCTGTCTAGACACTTGAATATGCTAACCTCTAATTTAGCCCTCCTTTACTGACCCATGAGTTTCCTCCCTTCTGTGGGTCTTCTGGCTAAACTGGAAATGCAACACACTCATTCTGCCCTATACCTGCCTGGTGTAACTGCATTCATACAAATCTGACCAGTGAAGTAAGCACATGTTCCTCATTCACAGCAACGATGAATCCTTACACAGAAACAGTTTTCTAGCACTCTCCTAATGCTGTTCCCTTCTTTGCCGTCTCCAAACCGAAATGACAGTGCAGTCCTTCCCTAGGAGGATTCAGAACACATCTGCAGAGACAAAGACCTGAGCTGAATCTTATGAGCAGAATTAAATCACTGTGTACCCAGTTATGTCAGCAGAAAACGATGGAAGAGTCCAACTGACATACGAAAGGGAGAGCAAAATACAGCTGTATCCTAACAGCGGGGTAGCGCCTCAAATCCCAAGGTCCAGCTGACCCAGTACTGCCCTGTACTGGGGAAAAAGGAGGCAAGAGACATTTGGGGCAACAGTCTCCTCCTAATTCCCAGCAGCCTGACACAAGGCACTTTCTCTACAGCCTTAATGGATTTTTCTTTCATCAGGCTCCCTGTGCCTAGTTTTTGAAGCCATGTAAAACCTCTGGCCTTTGCAGCATTCAGACAGAGATGTAATCAAGGTGCACAGGCAGAGCTCACAAAGGCCATGCTGTACTTCCACTTTAGATAGCATGTTTGCATCACAAACCACTTCCACATGCCTGAAGCATGAAAGATTTGCTATCTGTGTCAGTTTCTACAGATGATTTAAGAGGCAATTTAGCGTTATCCAATTGCTTGAAAGTCTTGTAGAGGGCGAATTCGCACAAAGCCTGAGTAATGGCCCCTGTGGGAGGCTGAATTTCAGCATCAGGTCTGCACAGCAGTGTGCTGTTACCCTTGCAAGGCAGGAGTCTGCGCTGCTCTCTCTGGGTACACCTTATGCTCAAATTCATTGTCTCTGCCCCTTCCTTGCAGCCTGTCCACCTCCCTCTGTCCCACAGCAAGCACAGCGTGCCACACAACACCCCCATAGGGGAAGAACAGGAGTACTATAAAGTTTAACTCCTTGTGACTTGAGCAATGCGATTTCTCCACTCACGTACCAGCGCCAGAGCTCACCAGGACTGCACCAGTCTCTGGCCTGCTACCAGTTCGGTGAGACTACAGCAATAACGGTGTGTCCCCTATGTATTGTTTTTACCTGGAATTAACAGATGCTCAGCTGATTTCCCTCACTTCAGGGCGACAGACGTTCAAAACTTAGGTAACTAAGAATGTTACTACCCGTGTACTTTGTTTACATTGCCATAACACAGACATCACCAGAGCCAGTGCCATGCAGGCTCCTTCAGCTCAGTATTCATGTAGGTCCATTCTGTCTGACTACCACAAAATAGAACAGAAGGACCTGAACAAGACCTGTGAAAGAAAAGTACGTAAGGATCACACACAGTTTAACTTCTACAGTGCACATCTTGATCCTTCCTGAGGTAAAGGCCGTGATTTTTAAGAAAGAGCTGAGAGGGACACGACAATTCACTTGTTTTGGAAATCAGCATCCAAGCCAAGGCCAGCGTGTTGGATTTTAATCTATTGAACAATGATAGAATATGGGACTTCTCATGATGGAAAGATTTATTCACAGATCATCTTCTGCACTGCTTTTTGCTAGGCTTGCTTTTCCCAAGCAATCCCTTTCTAAAGGGTTCATAAAGGCTACAACTGAAATGACAAAAGCGACAGACGGTCTCACATCTGCAGAAGCACCTCTGGAGGTGCTGTAGGAGCATATCTACATCATCCTCTTTCCCATAACCAGCCAAGCAAAAACTAGCACCGCAGCACCCAACTTACACTTTGTTTACTTCAGAAAAGCTTTTCCTCTCTGATGACTTACCACAATTACCTTTTCTAGTCATTAATAAGGCAGAAAAGAAGAGTGTCTAAGCTACCCATTCCCTTTCAGGTAACCAGACCGGAGGCACGCTTCCCAGAAAACCTGGGAAAAAAAGCCCAAGCTTCCTGCTCAAGAGCAGCTGTCACAGATAAGGAGAATTAAGCAATAATACAGCAGCAGCTACTGTAAAACAAAGTTATTCTTTACAGAAGTTGGCTCACCAAAAAAATCATGACTATCTACAGAATGACGGTACAAGAGCTGTATCTATCATTCTGTACTAAAAATATCTATTACTTCCCATGTTAGCCTTTCACTGTGAAATTTTACTTCCATCGTTTCCTAGCTTCCTAAAGAGATTTTGCCTTCCGCTTCTCTGGCTGCTGCCTTTCTCTTCTGAAAACAAACAGAAATAGCAACCAAAGATCTTAAGTGTTGAATATGGGAAATATCAAAGGAGCTGAGACCCCTGGAAGGCATACGCTGCAAAGCAAGCTAGAAATAGGACAACTCTGATCAAAGAACATCCAGTATCACAGGGGTTCCCTCTGCAAAGGGAATCCTTGCATGAAAGGCAGTATCACAAATGAAAGTCTGTGATACTCTCTTTTTTCAGAGAATTCAGACATTTCATTTATTACATACAGACAAGTCTACTATCCATCTCCAAAAGAGGGTACGAGAGGTTTAAAGCACCTTGTAATACTACCTGAGCTGTTTGGGGTTTTTTTTGGGTTTGTTTTTTTTTTTTTTAAGCAGACTTGTTATTAACTCGTATTAACCAACCAGGATGTCCAAGATTACTTAGGAGTTAGTCTTAAGGGCAATTAGCAAATTGCACAGAGTGGTTTACACATGCCTACAGAACCGTGAGGTTGTTTAAGAGTCCTGAAATAACTTCATATTGTAAAGAAGGGAGAGAGAGAGGGGAATGTAACTGTCGGTGTACGGAAGTCAATTTCCTCTGTGCACAAGCCAGCCCAGGAACTCTGACAGGCGACACTATTACTAAACATTTTTATTCAGTAAAACAATCAGAAATTGAAGGCAGTGGGGGTTTAGTGATAAAAGGCCACAGGTAAAGTCATTTCACAGTACGAGACAGAAATTCCACACCATTAGACGCACGTGCACTAACTCCTAAGTTACCCAACAGAGCAAACCCAGGCCAGCTGGTGGGCGCCAGGGCCCGTAGGGTCCCATCCGCAGGGAAAGCCAGAACGCCTTCTCCAGGGCCAAGGGTTCTCAGGGACAAGCCAGTTAAAAAGCCAAACATCTGTTATTCCTCATGTTCCACCACTGAGGCACTGCAGGAGCTTGTCCCACTGAAGTCCTGTCAATGCTCTGAAATGCATTTTTCACAAAAGGTTGTCCTTTGTATCCATTTATAATAGCATTTAGGGCCATTTGCACCACCACTGACTATGTACCTCAACACACCAACATTTAAATTAAAATAGTAATTAAAAAAAGATGATGACTTTCTCCTCAATACATATATGCCACCAGGACAATTTAAACTTAAAATAACTCATGCTGCACATGCAGTTCATCCACAGAAAAAATAGTCACAGCCTTCAAGCCCCAAGCAAGTGAGGCAGGGCACGGTGTGGAAGCAGCCTCTGAGCAGGGACAGCTCAGTGCGAGGACCCCCATGAGCTGCTGCCCCCTCTAAGCAGGCGCCCAGGACACGACAGTGCAGTCCCACCACGCGCCCCAATTCGTCACAAACACAAACCCTCCCTTGTCGGCCCTTTCTTCTTTCTTTGGACAGCTTCCACCCCCCACCCCCCAGTTATCTTCTTTTCGGTTTTCTCTCATCTACATAATGCATCCAGCCAGCTTTTGAGGACCTCTTCATCATTTCTCACATCCAAGGGAAAAAAAAACACCCCCAAAATCCCTTCTGGTTTACGTTCCTGCCCTTGCCTCTCACACTGCCTTCACCTGTACAGCCACACTGCAGCTCCCACCACACAACTGCGCAGCACGAGCTCGCTGACCCCGAGAACAGTTTCTCAGGGGTGCAAGGGGGTGGTGGGGGCCCTTCAGCAGGGGTCGATGGAGACCCCGAGAGAGGCAGCAGAAGTCACCTGCAGACACACACCCACAGCACCACGAGCCCTCTGCCCTCCTGGTGTGATCGGTAACAGCTCCAGCCTGGAGCACAGAGTCAATCCCACCCTGAACACATCCCAGTGCTGGGGGGTTTCCAAGCCCCACACTGACATTTTTTTTGTCCAACAGAAATGACAGCACTGTTGATACCGGGGGAATGTCACCAGTGCCCACCATTGCAACTAACACATCCACCGCATTGCCGAGCTGCACAACGCTGTGTCATGTAGTTTATCACGGAACCGCGATGAATATGCTAATAGTTTCTCAGAAATGTCATTAATATGTATAGATGGGCCATGTAAAGATAAGCAGTGAACGAAGTCGGGATGTGCATTGGGCAGAACTTATCTCCCCCCTCCCCCCCCCCAGTGCACCCAGCACCAAAAACAGCATCCCTGCTTCCCAGCCCTCCAAACAGGGCACGGGGGAGTTTTGGCTTCAGTTTTTCGGTATCAGTGTCCAGCAAAACCCACCGCAAGCAGGAATCTATCACCCGGTCCCCACTCAGCGGGATCCCCCCGGAGCCCCACTGCGCGTCACCACCGCGGACCCCAGTGCCAGACCCGCACCAAAGCGCCACCGGGCAGCCCACCCGCGCAGCGTGCTGGGCGCCCCGGCAGGCGCATTCCCGCACCGAGCCGCGGGCAGCGCTGGCCCGGTTCCTCCCGGCGACACCGGGGGACACGGCCCGGCAAAGCACGGGGGAGGCGCGGGGGCGCCCCCTGCTGGCACCGGGACAACCCCGCCGGCATCGCGAGCGGAGGCCGAGCTGGGGGGGTGTCCCCAGCCCGGGGCGGGGGGGGAGGGGGGGGGGTGAACGACGGGGGGAGACAAGACCAGGAAAGGGGCCCCCCCAGCCCGGGGGTGGGGACGAGGGGGAAGGCAGGAGGGGACGGGGACTCCCCAGCCCGAGGAGGAGGGCGATGGGGCTCCCCAGCTCTCCCCGCAGAGCGGGGGAAGGGGGCGGGTGGGCGCCAAGCGGAGTGACGGCCACGGGCAGCCCGGGCAAGGGGCTCGCCCCGGGACAGGGCAGCACCGTTCCGCACCGGCCAGGGAAGGACCCGAGCGCCGACGAACCGGGCTCCCGCCCACTGCGGCGCCGTCCCTCCCCCGAGCCGGGCCCAGTCACGGGCGGCGGCCGCGGCCCCGCTCGCCCCCACCCCACAGGCCCGCCCCGCGGGGACGGGGGGCGCGCCGAGGCGGCGGCGCTGCCCGGGGGCCGTTCCCGCGGGCGGGCCCGTAGGATCGGGCAGTGCCACCGGCGCCCACGCTCCCACCGGGGCCGCGCTCCAGCCCCACCCCCGGAAGCGGGACGGCACCCTCACCGGCGGCGCGCGGCCATCGCCCCTTTAAGGTTTTTCCCGACGGCGCCCGACGTGCGGCGGGAGCGGCCCCGGCCCCGCCCCCCGGTATAAGAGCGGCGGCCCGCGCGCGGCGCGGCAGTGACCGGGTGCTGTCGCGACTCGGCGCATGCGTGTCGCGCCGACGGCCGAGCGGGGACATGCGGAGCTGCGCGACGCTGTCGGGGTAAGTGCGGACCCCGCCGCCCCCATCGCTACTGTGGTGCCGGTCTCACGCCCCCCCGCTGGGCCGGGGCCACACCGGAGCCACTCGGTGGGTCTCGGCCGGGGCCACCCCCTGCTGGGGAGCGGAGCGCGGGGGCCGGAGCGGGCAGTCCCGGCGGGCCGGGGGCCTGGCACGGAGGCGCCGTCCCGGCGCGGCCCACGCCGGGGGTGGTGTGGGGGGCAGCGGGAGCGCGCTCGGTGCGCGGAGCCGAGGCGCCCACCGGCGGGGGGGCGGGAGCTGCGGCGCGGGGAGCCGGGCCCGCAGCCCCGGGGACGCGCCGCTCGCCCCCCGGCTCCCGCTGGGCACCGCGGCTGTCCCGGCCGCTACCGCACAGCCCCGGCCCCGGGCGCGCTCGGCCGCCGCTTCCCCGCGCTGCCGGGGGCGGCTCCGCGCCGGGAGGTACCGGGGCGCATCCCGGGGCCGCCCCGCTCCCCCCGCCCGGCGAGGACCCCGCGCAGCCCGGCTGGAGCAGTAACCGACGAAACTTTGTGCGCTTGCTGTAGAGCTAACCGTGCTTAATTGTATATTGATGAGCCGGGGGGGAAGGCGGCGGGGGCAGGGTCCCGCTGGCCAGTTGGGGGCTGCTGGAACCAGTGCCGCACTGGTGGGCGCTGCCCCGGCACGGCCGAGCCGCCCCTGTGACCGGGCAAAACTTGTGACGAGGGAAGGCAGCCTGCTGGGACCCCCCTGCTTCCTTAGGCGTTCCTTCCCAGGGATTTACCTCCACGGGGCGGTTTTTTAATTTATTTCACAATGGAAACCTCTCCCGAGGGGACGGATCCCCGCAGCGGAGCCCTGCGTCCGCCATCCTCCGCCACCCAGGGACCCGTTCGGGGAGCGCTCCCCCTGCTCCGGGGTGCAAAGCAGAAGTAGAACTTATCGCAGCGTGTCTAAGGCTCGGGGCATGACTCTGAGTCAGCTACAGAGGCGGGTTTGCTTCCTGCGTGTAAGCTGGCCGTATTCACGTTAAAATTTGCAGGAGGGTGAAGTACCATACCTTAAGTATGTATCTGAAATCTGACAAGCAGAGGCAGGGCAATTGTCTTGCTGTTTAATTATTAGTTTTCTACTGGCAGTTTACTGGTTCCTCCCAGTTGCTGTGTAGAGCCCTGAAACGGTAGCCCAGATGTGAGCTGAACTGAAACTCCTCGATGAACTTGCAGTTCTTCGAATATACTCCGAAATAGCTGACTGTTACAATCTGAAATAGTTCGTCTGCTGTTCAGTTGATGTGTCTCTTTTAAGTTTATGTCCATCGGCCATCTGGGGTACACCCATAAAATTAATTTTATTTGCATCCTCTTATGATTTGAGCAGCATTTTTATCCGGCTTTACTAAGTGATTGTAGCCTTAAACTTTCTACCACAGAGTGGTCTGCTTCTGGTTGGCAGAACGTGTAGAAGAAAAGTCTTTCGGAGCTCAGAGTATGCCTTATTTATAAAACAACTGTAAAGAATGTAATTCCTATAAATGGGGGGGAAAAAGTACCTTCTGAGGCCTGTATCTGAGTGTGACTTGGTGGGTGATTCCGAGGAATACTGAACAGCACTTAGGAGGTTTGGTGCACAGTTAGTAAGATCTAATTGTTAAATGAATAGATTTAAACTAACCTCCTTGTGAGGCTGTTTCTGCTAGGTGTGGGTCACTGAGCGCTCAGCTAGCTGCGAAGGCAAAAAGCACTCAAGGGGTGATACGACCACCAGAGATCCAGGATTTTGTTGTTGTTGTTAAGTATATGGAGTTCTGAAAAGTGTACGAACAGCTCTTGGGCTTTGTAACGCCCGTTTAGAAGTCTGAAACACTGAAATGTTAAAAGGGGTGGCTCTATCTCAGGTACTTATTTTAAATAGAAAGTCAAAGGAAAAAAAGGAAATTACATCACGTTGTCAAATAAGGAACAGCTAGCTGGAGCAGATGACTTGTAGTGCAAAAATGTGCCCCTCCTCCTGTGAATTGCTTCTGAGATTTGTTAAAGATACGTGGTGGTAAGGTGAGCAAAAATAGGTTGTGGATTTAAGGTAGCCACATTTCTTCCCCTCCTGAAAGCGTTAAGTAGGTCTTAATCCCCGCCGCCTTCTTACAAGAGGTATATAAGCTGCTTGTCAAGAGTATTGCTTTTATAAAAATCTGTCCAAGATGTGTGCAGGCGTTCAGAAATCTGTATTCCATGCCCGTGAAGTGAAACATTCTAGAGCATGCTTTGGGCTGCTGTGCATACTCCAGAAAGGTTTTCTTTTATTATGAACCTGACTTGCCTCAAATATTTGGTTGCATCGGGGCTGGGAGAGCAGGGAACCAGAGTAACAAGGTTCTCTGTGTGATCAGGCGTTAAGTGTTGAGCTAAAATACACACAGATGCTTCTCAGTTTCTGAATGGAGGATTACTGCTGCTGTAACATGAGTATTTATTTAGCAATATGTATCTGTATGAAAACCGTATGTTGGATGTTTTCTGTAACTCAGCTTCGTGTCACAAATTTTCTGAACTATTTATACATTCCTCCCTCTGTAGATACCCTGCTGTTTATGGATATATTTGACTATTTTCAGCTTACACATATCCAGCCTATTATTCATCACTCATCGGCAAGTCTGAAGGTATATTTGGCCTTGTAAAAAAACAAAAACAAACAAAAAAACAACACACCAAAAACAAAACCCAAAACAAAAAACCCAACCAACAATCATTTCCAATATTTAGAATAATTCTTATTTGTGAAGGTGAGCAGGCGTGAATGATTAAAAAGGTGTCGCCTTTGCACACTTGCCTGGCCTTACAGCGGACGGTGTTGATGGCTTCCTAATATACCGACAGACCTTTGAATTGCCTTGGCTTGTATCTGCCCTGTAGTAATTACTGCTATAGTTTTAGTTAAACTAACTCAGTTCCTTATGAATAACACTGAAACATCTTCAGAAGTGCTCAAAGCACGTCGATCTCTGAGTGCTGTAATTTGTGCGTAACTAGGGCAGAGAAGCTGAGGCACCACAAACCCATTCTGTGCAAATGAGCAGCAGATAAGTGTGAGATCCCGAATGCTGTGTTTCTGCGCAGTGTCCATTTTCTTTAGCAAACATGGTTTGATTTTATTTATGGTTAAGTTTAGATCCTTAAGTCTTTAAGGAGGCAGGATCAGCTAGCAGTTACAGTGGAAACTGTTGGTGTTTATTCATGACAGACTTCTGTAAATCTTTTTTTTTTTTTTTTTTTTTTTAAAGCCCATTACTAGAAAATAGCAGCTTCGTGAAATACGTACAGCTTGGCTTTAGTAAGGGCACACTGAAACGCAGCGTTTCTACTCCTGTACTCCCAAATTGCATGTCCTCATAGCTCCCTCTGAAGATACTGTTTCTTCAAACAAGCTTATGCATGTTTTAAAATATAAGCACCGACTCTCCAGGCTCCGCTGAAAAAGTAACTAGGCTATTTAGTGAGAGAGCACATGCCTCACCGCTCTCGATACTCCTGGCTTGAGGAATGGAGGACAGTTTCATAACTCCATCCATTCACGACTCCCTGCTGAAACATCGAGGAGGCAAGTCACCTTCTGTGAATTCACAAAGCAGTTATTGTTGCAAGCCAGCGAGTTTTATAGCTGCAGAATTTGTCTGTGCTTTATTTTTGAAAAATAAAGAGTTGATTGAAACAAGTGAAAATTACCTTTTCCTAGAGTATGTAAATATTTGTCTGTTTCAGAAGTTGAGCTTAGCATTCCAGAGGGATTTCAGAGAGGCAATTGTGCAACTGTCGGTCTTGAGAGCCGAGATTTAGACAGCATTCAGAGAGCTGACACAGTAATTATTAGCAGTGGTTTTGGCGTGGGCTCTGATGGAGGTTGGGCTTCGTAACAAGCCCTGCGAGGGCTGTGTGTTATCATAGTGAGTGCATTACATGTGCTCTCAAACTACAGTGCTGCCACCCCCCCCCCGGCTTATTTTTTATATCATAATCAATGTCTCGCTGATGGTCTTGTCGGATCTTGTATGCGCGCTGAGGTGGAATACTATCGTGTGCTGACTAATCAGTGTTCTGTATCAGTGATTTGTTCAACTTGAGACTTGCATTTGACTTCAGAAAATACCGAAAGCGCAAACTCCTTTGCAGGCATTAACCTTAAGTACGTGCATTTGTTCTCCTTCATTCCTTTTGCAGTTTCATTGCTAGTAGGGCAGGGTCTGTGAGGCACGAGAAAATCACTGCTGGGTGCAGCGTGAGCCGATGGGACAGATGTTTTATTTGCGAATTGCGTTAACATGATAGGAAGGTAATTTTAGAATTGGTGCTATACTCGTCCTGCGCTGCTTGCATCCTTCTGACAGATGGGTTTCTCGTCTCCTGCTCCCTCACAGGCAGTGGCTCCGCTTGCGCTTACAGGGCTGGAAGGAGGAGCTGCTGGTACAGGGCTGCTAGAGATTTGGAACTCGTTTGCTAATCAGAACTATGTTATTGCTTCCTGGGGCTCTATGTTTATATTTAATTTTACTGTGAAAATCTGCAGTTCCCATTACTGGGAAGGATCCATCTTGACTGTGTAATGCAACAGTGTCCAGAGTTAAGCTAGCTTTTAAGGAGATTGAGAAGGAAGAACATAGTCTTTACTAAAATGAGGTGGGCTGAAGTAAGTAGGACTAAGGGTGATGCTCTGCTGCAGCAGAGAACATGGTTTGGCCCTTGTTCACATCTGTTAAGCTAATAGCCTCCTGTCTTAGTGTTCTTAAATGCCTGGCTCAAATACACTGCGTATCTGGTAGTGAAGAAAAAAAAATAATAATCCCACTCCTGTTAACACAAGGGTGATGGCTGGTGGTCATGATCAAGAAAACCATAAAGCAAATGTGGTGAGGTCTTGCACATCATAAACACACAAACAGACGAAGCTACGTCGCATACACCATGTGCTCAGATGGTCAGTACTGGGCCCAGGTCAAACTTGGAAAATCACAGCAGATGGTCCTTCTGAGAGAATTGTTTATAAAATGCAAAGAGTGGTGTTAGATTGCAAATGAATCCTGGGGCACCGCTGCAGAGTCCTGCCTAGGAGAGTGCCCATCCCTCCTGCTGCAAATAGGTAGAACGGATCTCTCCTTTTAAAGGCGAAGTAGGATTACACATCCGCGCAGAGTGCCTGGTTCTGGACAGGTTTTCCGTAAGCATGAGCTGGTCCTTGCTCCTGTACCTGTTTCCCTGCAGTACCCTGCTGTGAAGGGCTTTTCTTGGCACATATTCTGCACCGATGTAGACAGCCCTCACTTGTCGCTTGCGTTTTCTTTCAGGTGCAGGTTTTTTCTTTCAGGGGAAGGAAGCTCATGTTAAGAAACTGGATGTACTCTTTGATTCTCGGGAGAAACAAATCAAAATGTTGGGGGGATGTGTGTTAGATTATTATTATTTTTTTTTAAAACAGCTACCATAATGTACTTGGTGAATTTAGGGTGTTTGTGTAGATGAAGCACGGACCCAGAGAACACCTTTGCTTACAGTCTTGAGCTTAATTTCTCCTGCTTTCGGGACATTGACTACTTTTACGCTGTGTTGTGTGTCCCCCGGTCCATTCTGAATTTCCTAAAAAAAGCCCCGTGAGTCACCTTGTTCCTTTGACTATGATGATTTATTCAATATAAAGCAGTTGCCAAGACATTTTTTCTGTTGTAAATGGGCCAGATAAAGCATTCTTCACACTCAAAATAAATCTTGAGTACAGCAAGACAGTTTAAGCTGAGATTATTTCAAATCACTAGATTTTCAGTTTGTTGGAAATAGCTGGGAGACTTGATGCTGATTTAAAGTATCTTAATGCTCAAGTTTGATAATAATAGCGACTGCTTTATATAAAGGAAATGTTGGAATTCTGATTTAAGTAGTCAGTAATTCTGTTTATTGGAGCAAGGGCCATTTGTTAGGCTATTGATGGTAATACTTAAAAACAGCCTAGGCTGTTACTTGTTGGCTACACTGGGAGCCACAGACTGGTTAGCAAGAAGATACAGCTAAAGATAGATGTCTACTAGAAAATTGAAGAGATTGTTCTGGAAAGCTTATTTTGCCTGAATAACTAGCAGTTTATGGACGAGCACGGAAGTTGGCGATGCACAGTTGCCATATATTGATGGCTTTCCTGAACATATTTTTTCTTTTTTCCGTACAGTGTAATTCAGTGGAAGAACTCGCCCATTTTGCACGGCAGTTTTGCACTCGGACACAAAAACCTGGTAAAGTTTCCTTGTGGGCAAGTAATAGGACAGAGAGAGGGCCATTCTGCAGAGCCATTGAATTCCTTGAAATACCAACGTTTCAGCTGTGAGATGGACTCGTCAGGTTTGCGTTGCTGATATTTATGTGCTTCTTTCTTTTGAAGGGAATGAAAACCGCAGGAAGGCTGTCGGGGACTGACTCTCTGGGGCTGTGAGGTGCCGCCGGCGGCAGCGCACGATGTCAACGGCAGGAGTGGCTGCTCAGGAGATGGGAGTCCCGTTAAAAGCCGGATTTCTTCACACTGGTCAAGGCATGGGGAGTCTGAAAACCTGCTGGGGCAGCCACAGCGGCTTTGAGAAGTGAGTGAGGCTAAAATTTGATCTCTCCTTGAAGACGCGATAGAGATGAGCATGAATACCTGTACCTGTACCCGCCCGATGGTCTATTTACAGCAAAGGCTTTTTTCCCCCCCCCAGTACTTTCTTTACCGTGGACCCTATAGCGATGGCGTATGAGCTGAGCCCACCGGCGGCGGAGCGGTTCCCACCCGTTGGTGAGTCGGGGGCGGCCCGGGGGGGGCGGGGCGGGGGCGGGGCCGCGCCGTGGTGCTGCCGCAGGGGCGCCCCCTGGCGGCGGAGGGCGCACAGTGCGCCAAGCGCGGCACCCTCGCGCTTTTCAATGATGCGGTCGAGTTCAAACAAACCCCCGCATCCCCATCCCCCCCCCCCCCCCCCCCCCCCCCTTTTTCCTTGCGCTTAGAGGCCTCTGAGCTGCCATGACACAGCTGAGAGAAAAACCATTTGGTAAAATAGCGCTTGTTCTGCTGCGGGAGCTGCGCAGCTGCAGCTCTGGGCTTTGCATGGGGCTGGGGTCTCTCGGAACTACCTCGTTTCACTGCAGCACTGGCCTAAAAGAATTAATTACCCTATTGTAATTTAGCCTATTGTAACAGCCGCTCTGATAACTAAATTCATAAATCCGCAACCAGGAAAGATCTAGAATAGCTACTTTTGGTTTCAGAGTCATTAAGCAGACGTTACTCGTTGCGTTAGAAGGAATTAAATAGCTAAATATGCAGCGGCAGAGTCTCATGCTAGAGTGTTACTTAGAAAAGTGTTCCTACGGCTTTCTTGCCTTTTTAGGGCACTCTGCCAGTGACGCTTGCGTGACCGACCACAGCTTTGCTGAAAGCTGCACCCAAGTCCCATCTCAGAAATCCAGCCCGCCTCCTGTAAGCCCCAAAAATGAACAGCTGATTTCAAGATATGAAGACCATCTCATCCCTGGCTTTAGTAAACTGTCGTTAACTATGGGCTGTGTTTCTGAAGAAACACCTCCTCACATGCCAATAAAACATGGGCCAATTCAGTTTCTGTCTCCATCTTCCAATGACCGTAGCTCCAGACCGCTTCCCCCTCTGCCTATTTCTGAAGACCTTATTCCCGATGAGATGGACAAAGAGGTGGAATTCCTGACTAGCTCAGATACCGACTTCTTATTAGAAGATTATGAACTTCCCTCTTTTAAATCCAGTGCTCCGAGCCGGCGGAGCTTTAGGGGCTGTGGACAGATCAACTACGCATACTTTGATACTCCAACAGGACCAAACCCAGAAGATGCCAACCCTACACAACGCCTAAATGGATACGTATCCAGTATTTATCCTCCTCCGCAGCAGCTGCATCGACGTTTGCGAAGGTCCCATTCTGGGCCAGCTGGATCTCTTAATAAACCAGTAGTAAGACTATCTGGACACTTAAACAGATCTTCGCCGAATTCCGATGAAGATAAACCAGAGGTTCCACCAAGGGTTCCCATACCTCCAAGGGCTCTCAAACCGGATTACAGAAGGTGGTCAGCAGAAGTTGCTTCTAGCGCATACAGCGATGAAGACAGGCCTCCAAAAGTGCCCCCAAGAGAACCTTTGTCACGCAGCAATTCCCGTACGCCAAGTCCCAAAAGCCTGCCGTCATACCTCAATGGGGTTATGCCCCCCACCCAGAGTTTTGCACCTGATCCCAAGTACGTCAGCAGCAAAGCTCTGCAAAGACAAAACAGTGAAGGATCTTCCAACAGGGTCCCTTGCATTCTTCCGATCATTGAGAATGGTAAGAAGGCCAGTTCAACACACTACTATCTGCTGCCTGAAAGGCCTCCATATTTGGACAAGTATGAGAAATTCTTCAGAGAAGCAGAAGAAAGTAGTTCTAGCACCGGGGTTCAGTCCTGGTCTGGCGACTGCACAGCCACTTCAGCCCCAGCAAAACTGGACTCAAAGCCTAGAGTGGACATAGCTGGTCATCTGAAACGAAAACACCTGTCTTACGTGGTTTCCCCGTAGCCTCTGGGAGCACGGTCTCAGCTCGGTTGTTCAGGATGGAGCTGAACTTGATCACGTTACAAAGTTCTTCGGGTTCTCAGATAATGAAGTAGGACCAGTTTGTCCTCCGAGAACTGGAAAGTGGCTGGTAAAGTCCTCTTATGCTGCATATCTCTGATATGTTTCTTAAGACTGGTTTTTGTCTTGGTATAAATAGCTGAAAACCTGCAAAGATTCCATAGAAACGTATAGAGGGATAGTCGTCACAGTTGGCCAGTTATATGCTACCTAGATGAACGTGTTTGGTAGCCACGTTATAACGAAAAACATAAATAAATCTAGCTTTGCTGAAGAGTCCCTTATAAAGCTGACAACAGAGCAGACCACGCAGTCCAGTTTTTGTATCAGGCTTTTCCAAAATTTCTTTCATACAGTTAACTCTGCTGAGGACAGAGCCTGTCCCCTTTGACCAGGATCCGCCAGCCTGGTGAGAAGGTAACTGCAAGATCCGATGTCTGCTGCAAGACTTGGCAAGCACACTGGAAGTGCATTTTGAAAGATGAATTTGTTTTACAACTGAATTTGACACTAATAGACGTTTGAAGTGAGTTAGGTTTTGTCGCTTCTCTCGGTTGCTAGACACACTTGACTCAGTTTTGCAGTTTTCCCTAGGAGAGACTCAGACCAGCTACTGCGAAGCCTCTGCTGCTGCTCTTTTCCTGCTGGATCTAGAAACGTGTGGAAGTGTCCCAAAAGCGGCAGAGGGTACACGCAGCTGTACGGTTGCTGTTAGGTAGGCAGGAACAGCTACATGTTCACTTAGAGCCTGAAATTCTGACTGTGTTACATACAGAACTACGGCACAAGCTGGTCTTGTGTTTTGGTTTCTGTTCAGTATTTTAGGGGAGGATGAGGAGGGTCTGAGCAAAACCCACGATTCCATTTATGAACAGTGTCAGTCCCATCTCTCGCTGCTTCAGATGCTGCTGCTTGCTGTTTAATTTTTCCTCATCGTGCCTCGGCGATCCGTTAAAGTTCATTGAGGTGCCACATTCGTGCATTAGCAGTTTCTCATGCTCATTTTGATTACATTTATCCTTTTACAGATAAGCACAAGAGAAAGGGTGCTCATTAACGGAGGTACAGAAGATGAATGTGTTCCTCCTAACAGAAATAAAGAAGCTGTTTACAGTTTAAACTGCTGAATGAGATGTTTGAGCTGTTTTAAAGCTTACTTTTTATTTTAGTACAAACTAAATGAAGGTGAAATACATGCTATAGAAATGCACTGATATTTCTGCATCCTGTACAGTATTGAATAAAAAGAGAATTCACTTTGTATTTTGAATATTGTCATGTCTCGAGTTTAATAAAGTTATAAAATACTTATTTATGATACATTTTGGTTTTTGCTTTATTGAATAGTGCATGCAATTGTATGTGTGACTTCTGCATTTCCTGGAAAGTTCACAGTAAATACTGTTAAATGTGCAACAACTGTTGACGGCAGCTTGCATTTAAAGTTAAGAATTCTGCAAAAGGGTTCAGTACCTCACATTGCACACCATTAATTTTAATTCCTCCTTACTATCTGGTAGCACAGTGTCTCCACTTTTGTTCTGGCAATAAAGCATCCTGTAAGATTAAGTTACTCAGCCTATCATTATTAATAACTTCTGTTATTTTTAGAGTCATCCATAGCACATTAGGCACTGTCACAGAGAAAAGAGAGGGCAGCAGTGTTCCCACCTTCAGTTTCTCACCTGTTAAAAAAGAACTAAATTGTGCATGGAGGGTGACTGAAGAGGAGCTACTTATATTCGGGGGGGGGCAGGGGGAAGCTTGAGTATAATGTGGTAATTTTTTTTTTCTTCTTGAGAAAGAAATTGCCAATGCTAATCTCAGAGTATGTAAGCCATGGATAAGGTTGTAAAGTATGTAAAACTGTAGTATGTAAGCCATGGATAAGGTTGTAAAGTATGTAAAACTGTAGTATGTGAGCCATGGATAAGGTTGTAAAGTATGTAAAACTGTAGTATGTGAGCCATGGATAAGGTTACTGAAGATATGAAGCATCACATTGCCTTGCTGTGTCTGCAGGTAAATACTTGCCTCGATCGGGCAGCCTGAAGCCCTCGCGTGTGCTGTCATTGAGCTTATTTCCAGGTAAAGCAGGTTGCCATCCTTGGAATTGTAATGGAAAAAATGTCAGATGTAGTTTTTCAGTAATGCCTAATTACTTGGCTTTTATAGCTGGAGGATTGCTAAGCTTCACTTATGTAAGTCCTCAAACCCCGCTGCTGTGTGGGGCTGCTGGGGACCCCTGCGCACCGGCCGCCAAAGCACAGACAAGTTCTCATCCTGTGCAAGGCTGCTGGCTGTAGCACTCGCCCTACCGACAGCTCCGCTTCCTCGCCACCCCCTAGGTTTTTCTACAGCAGAAAAAGTCAAATTTGTATCTGCCAGCTTCCCCTTAAACCTGAGCAGCTTTAACGCCAGGGCCCCACAGTAACGCCCCTCTCCCTTACACCGATGCTGCCACTGCGGAGCTGCGGCTGGTTCCCTGTGGGCCGTGGCACCGACCCGGGAGCTGTGATTTCAGTAGAACCCCATCTAAAACCAAGCAACTGCCCTGCAGATCTCTAGCTTTTTGCCTCTGGGTCCCGCTGCGTTTCCGAGGCTCGGCGCCCCGCTTTCAGCACATGGGCAAACTGCTCTTTGCCCCTTACACGGCAGCACTGCCCCCCCCCCCCAAAGGCTCACACTCCCTTCTGCCTTGAGTGGCGTTTACTCTCAAATTAGTAGCGAAGCCACTCTTGCATGGGAAAAAGCAGCAAGCTTCCCCATCCAGATACCCCACAGTGAGGGTCTTCCCTGCTTTCTGTGGGGTTGGTTTGGCTTAAAGCATCAGGGGAGAAGCCGTGTGGCTAGTGTACCCACTGAGAGACGAGCCCCTCCGCCCGGGAGGGCAGCCCCGGCATTCTGATTGCTGCACGTGCGAGGCATTGCGTTGGGATGGAGTAAACCTTCGAGTCGGAGCCATTGTACCTGCTGCCAGGTGTCACCCTCGGGTTTCCTTGTGGCTACAGTGATGGGATAAGCTTTCTGTCCTGGCTCACTGCGCTTCATGCCGGCCTAACGCTATTGCTTACTGTTTGGGCGAGGTGAGCCAGAGACCCCTCAAGTGACTCACAGCTGAACACATCTCGGACAAAACAGGGGATTTGCTTACAATTTCCCCAGCCCCACAGCCCAGCACTTGCTTTCACTTCTGTCAGCAGTGGAAGTTCCCCAGTCACCGGGCTAAAGGCTTTTCTGCTAACGTAGCAGCAAGACACTTTATACTTCCTCAGAATAAGATCTACTTCTGAATACAAGCTTTTCACATTTATAGTGCTGAAAAGCTTAAAAACCTTACAGAATTTGTGCTTCTGAATGGTCCTACATAGCCTTTTCTGAAATTCAAAAAAAGTGTAAGAGGCTTAACCTGACTTCCATTATAGTTTTTCTCCTAGGGCGGGGGGGGGGGGGGGGGGGGGAAGAAAGAAAAAGAACAGAGAGAATTAAAAAAAAAGAAAGAAAAAGAAAAGAGAGAATTAAAAAGAAAGAAAAAGAAAAGAGAGAATTAAAAAAAAGAAAGAAAAAGAAAAGAGAGAATTGCATACTCCTTTCCTGAAAGTATTGGTATTGTCTACTCAGTCCTGAATATTAAATCATTCCTGAATATTAAAAAAACCCCCAATAATAATTACTCTTCAGTGATGCTACCTTTCCAGCTGTGTGTCGGCTGCGTAACAGCACAGCGTTAAGTCTCACCCCCGAAGCTGAATGAGGAACGTAAGTTTAGTGCAGCTGTCGGTGGAGTAAAACAGACCAAACCTGAACTGAACGCAGTGATGGGAACGGCTCGGCTCCGGGCGAGACATTCAGGCAGGTTACAGAGCTCACGTGCCCCTTCGCTGCGAGGAAAGTCGTTCACAGGCAGGTCTTCCAGTATTTCAGTGACTTGGCCATTTTCCCTTGAAAAACCCAGAGCAGCAAGGTCTCGCTGCGGCCGTGGGCCCGCAGCGGGTGGTTCTCTCCGGGTGACGGTGGGGGGTCACCGGGTGGAAACCTCCCTTGCAAATTCTTAAGACACCAGATTCCTGTGCTTTGGGGGACAAAGTTTGCATGATCCAAACACTGTATTCCGTTTTCCAGGTGAGTAATTAAGGCCTGTAGAGCTGTGGGGGAAGCTTGGCAAGTTCTGGCCAGAAGACATTTCCCTGCTCATGCCCTGGCACATGATAAGACTTGTCAGGACACAACGTGCTTTTGCAACAGCCTGATCACAGGTTTGAGTATTTAGAGCTTGGGCTCACCTGGGCAAGGCCCGACAGCTTGCCTCTGAGGAGGAAGCCCCTTGCCAGATAGATTTGACTGGAATAATCGTGCTTCAAAGGGCTGATATGCTGAAGTCTGAAGAATCAAAGAATTGGTGTGAAAGCAGGGAAGACAGATGTGCATCTACGGAAAGGCAATGCCTCCCACAGCCTCCCGATTCCAGAAGCGGGCTACACGTACCGCTCGCTCCCCCACCCCCAGCAGACTCTTTTTTTTGCCTCGGTGACACTGCTGTGACCACCCACAGGTCCCGGAGGCAGCTCTGCCGGGGCAAAGGGGGTCGTAACGCAACAAACTGCAGGGGGGCTGGGTAGGAGCAGCCCCACAGTGAGCCCCTGGCCTCTCAATGAGACGTGGCCGGCAGCAAAGTTGGCAACAAGGGGAGGGGTGACCTCTCCCACAGGCTCAAAACTGTCTCAGTACCACAGGCCAAGCATGCCCTGAGCAAGCAGTGGCAGCAAGCAGCGTCTGTCATGTCTACCCTGTGTAAGGGTGGGTGTTGCCTGGTGCTGCCTGGGCCACCCTGATGTTGGCGAGATGCGTCCCCGTCTTGCTGAGTTCCAGACTAACAAACCTACCCAGAGGAGCTGAGCCTAGCTGGCAACTGAAAGATGGGCTGTTTGCCTCAATATACCTTTTCCAAAAAGGAAGAGGCTGTGTTAGTACCTGGTGACTTGAAAAACCTTAACTTCTCCACCACGTCCACTTGCTTCTAACCAGTGTCAGGAAAGAACATGCAGCTGTAGTAGGACATCACTAAAAAAAAGCCTCTCGATCGTCAGTTTCTCTTGCATCATAGGAGACAAATCAACACAGAAAATAAACCTGATTTGGAAGCATGCTGATTGACAACGTAATTAAATTGTGCAGTCATTTAAAATTACCGATCACTGTTGTTGCTGTCACTGTTAGTTTTCCATTCACTCCCAAACTGCAACAGGCACAATTGCTGCTCTACTGGAATGGCAGAGGAGCTCTCACTCAGGCTGCATTTCCTCCTGCGGCAGCCTTGGGTTTGTTTTTAAACAGTCTGAGTGAAGTGGTAGGTTGGACGTACCAAAGGAAAGCATCCGTCTAGTCCAGGACAAAGAAACCAATTTTGCAAAGGCAGTTATTACAGCAGGGAGTAGTTGCTGATGGTGTTCAAACCGAGTCTTGTCAGGAATTCAGGGTTAAAATGATGACCAGATCAGTCACGGTGGAATTCCCACCCTTCAGACTCATGATTACAGACTGTGGCCCTTATAAACACTTTTAATAGTACTACAACCTGTACGTTAAATATATACTGTCTAGATTACCGTCAAGAAGGAAATCGGAGACAGAGGTAACAAGGTGCATCATTTTATCTGCTTGCAGGGCCTCTGCAGTTGGGTAACCCAGCGGTTTCTCTGTGTTGTATGTTCCTGGGGTAAACTTCTTCGTTTTTTTAAAGCAGGCTAATCTTCTTTTCTTGAAAGCTTGCTTTCAGTTCCAAAACTGAGAACATGTAGCAAATTTTCTGTTTCTCATAGGTCCTTGGCACTGAAAATCTAGCACATGAAGTTTAATTATACTTATTAATATTTGTTAAATAGCACTGCAGAGATTTCTGGCTGCTGAGCTGTGATTAGCATTTGTAAGCTGAAAGAGGTGTTACCCCCACCCATCCTGCGTTGTAATTCAGGCCTTGCATAATCCCCAACCAAATGCCTATTTTCATCCACACAGCTCATTATTTTTTCTGAATCATATATGGAAGCCACACCCATGATTGCTCATAGACTGTTGCTATATTATTTATATATTGGTGTGCACCTTGATCCCAGTTGCGGTTAATTTTGGAAAAGGTGTTAGGCATTCCAAATTTTAAGTGGCATGCCACTGAAACATGGGAACCATTACTGCTATTCATTTCCTTACAAAGTGATTCAGAGGAAGGGATGCTTCTGTGTTTAAAACCTGCAGCTTCTTGCTGAAGATTAAAACTGTCGCCCACAAATTGTTAGCATGTGAAAGCCGCAAAGGAAGAAGAGTGCAAATATATGTCCATGAAACAGCAGAGAAAAAACCAGGCCAGATCACCCCACCATCACCACCCTGAACATGCTCAAGGATGCTCACCACTGCACCCTGAGCCGTCGCGATAAAATACTGAGATCCTCCACGCACAGTCTCTGGACCAAGCGCTGGATCATCAGGCCTGACCCAGACAAATCATCTCCTG
Source organism: Falco punctatus (assembly GCF_963210335.1). NCBI lineage: Eukaryota > Metazoa > Chordata > Aves > Falconiformes > Falconidae > Falco > Falco punctatus. Next base: position 105,243,262 of record NC_137582.1, read on the forward strand.
CCCACCGCCTACCGTCAGGTGCCAGAGGGGCATGTTACTGTACCCAAAATATTTATTTTACCTTTGTTAATGATTTTATTATGCTCATAACAGCTTCAAGGGCAGGGGCAGCATTACAAATGCCCTTCTGGAAGGCAACCGGAACCGGCCCTATACACTTGGCAGTCTTTAGGCTTAAAGCTCTCAGGGAACTTACTGGTTTCAGGGAAGTTCACACTAAGGACCACACCAGCTCGTGCCACGTCGAGTCCAGCTGCTGCACAGCAAGGTGTGAGGAAGACACAAGCGAGCAGCAAGGGACCTTTGCAAGGTTACTCATTGCCTTGCAATCCCTGTGTTGTCATTTACTGACTGTTAAGCAAGGTCCAGAGGAACCCAAGACTCCAACCATATTAGGTTGCACTTGGTGACTTCACTGGCCATCTGTCACGTTGACAAGTTATTCAAGAAAAGTTTTCCTGCATCCTGGTTGCACGCCCCTGCACTTAGAGCTTAAGCAATTTGAACTGGGATGGTGCTCTGAGGATGCAGCATCTACATCACGCCAGCGCAGTAGCAGGCATGTGGCAGTGCAGAACCCTCTAACAACTCAGGGCTGAGATGAAATTATGGCACACACCCCAACACGTTCTGTTCCTCATGGGATTAAAATAGCCTGAGCTGCTTTTGCTGGTGGGAGGGAGGGCTGTGTTTCCACAGAGCATCTTCTCATCATGCTGAAAAAAACTAATTAACTGAAACCATCACTTCATTAAAAGCCGCAGGGACAGTCAGTCCTGTCCCAAGGACACTCTTAAAAATGGGTGGCAGTGAGGCAAGGGCCAGTGAGCTCTTGGCTTATGCAGAGGCTGATGGAGAGCCAGCACGGGGCTGGCAGAGGAAGGGCTAGCCTGAAGGAAGAACTGTCTAGCGCCCAGCTCGGGTTAGGTGGTTTAACGCCAGCATTTTGTTAAGGACCAGCAGCCTAAACAGACGTGTCTTCAGGGGTGAGAAGACCATTTTCTTTATAGGTGTTGTCAGTCACACGATGCCTTGTGCCGGATGCACCACACAACAGTATCGTTCCGTGGGAATGGGCAAGGGCCCCGTCACTCCCCGGGCAACTGTTCCGCTTGGAGCGCGGGCTCCGGCTGCACCGGGCCAGGCAGAGCGGGCACAGGCAGCAGCCCAGCCCCAGCTCTGGGTGACACAACACGGCACACGGGAGCGGGTCGCTCGGCCTCGTCGGCTGCCCTCGACCACAGCGGCCCTTGAGGGTGCTCCGGGGTCTGGCACTGCCCCCCCCCGCCCCCTGCCCCGGGCCGGGCCTCGACCGAGCGCAGCCTCCACAACGTGACGAGGTGTCACGGGGGGTGTCACGGCGGCGTGTCACGGGGGGATGTCACGGCGGGGTGTCACAGTGGGGTGTCACGGGGGGATGTCACGCGGGGGTGTCACGGTGGGATGTCATGGTGGGGTGTCACGGCGGGGTGTCACGGGGAGTGTCACGGGGGTGTGTCAAGGGGGGTGTCACGGGGGGATGTCAAGGGGGGGTGTCACGGGGGGATGTCACGGGGGGATGTCAAGGGGGGGTGTCACGGTGGGCCCTGCAGCACACGGGGCACGGCGGCTGTTGTACACGCAGGCCCGCCCGCGGGGTCACACCGCGCTCTGCTGAGGGGCACCCTCCGGCAGCACGGCGGGGGGGGGCAGCTTCACCGGGGGCAGGGGGCGAGCACCCCCGGGCGGGGCCAGCAGCGGCGCGCAGGGCGGCAGGAGCGGGGCTCGCCGTGACCACACGGGGGCGCGCTGGCGCTGCTCCCGCTGCCACCGTTGCTCCCGCTGCTCCCGCAACCCCGGCCCCGCGGGCTGGGCTCCCCGCTCCCTGCGGCCGGGGGCTTGGGAGGGGTTGTTTTTCTTTTTTTTCTTATTTTTGATTTTTTTTTTGTTTTTCTGTTGGGTTTTGTTGGGGTTTTTTTGTTGGTTTTTGGGGTGGGTTTTTTTTGTTTTGTTGGGTGGCTTTGGTGAATTTTTTTCTTTTGGGTTTGGGGATTTTTTGGGGGTTTCTGTCTATTTTTGGGGGGTTTTAAAGTTACATGTTAATGCTTTGTAGTCCTCCGAGGAGGAAGGAGAAACCCCACACTTTATTTTTGCTCCAAGGGGGTTATTTGAAGGCTGATGGCAGAGCCTCTGGCTTTGTAAGCCCATACAGGATCCTAGAGCCACGCTGTTCCTAGAGTTTCCCAGCACGAGCATTCCCTTCCCTCCTGCACAACCAAAAGCAAGGGAAAGCACTTTGCGAAACCCCGTGAAAGAGCGACAGATGAACATGTCAGATATGACTACAAGAGAAGCAAGCACAGGTGACAAACTTCTGTTGCCATTTCTCTTAAGGGACAGCAATTCCTCACCCAGCAGCAGATTTCCTGTTAAAAATGCAGGTGAGAGCACTGTGCCCATCAGCGGTCCAATGCACCATGGCTCGGGGCAGCTTGCTTCCTATCCACCAGGCGCTGTCCTGCCTGGCTGGTGACTCCAGTGTGAGAGGGCTTTTTCCAATTTACATACAAAATAATACAGGAGAAAGTGTGAGCCTGAGACTCGAGCTGCGTATACATGGAAGAGAGCAATGCTTCCTTAGGATAACTCGTTATACCTTGGAAACATTTCCACATGCGCAAGTAGGCAGCTTCCAGAGCTGACAGTATTTACAGTGCAACGTGCAGTTTAAAAAGTGGTTTTGAAACTACATAGACCAGACTCCCACTACAACTCATTGAAACTTCACAGAGAAGCCGAACACCTAGCTTAAAGAAGAGCTGTAACTGAAAAACCTCAACCGAAACAGACCTCCTAGGAGTACAGCAATTCAGAAATTCTAGAAGCAAAATCCACACAGAGCCTTTAAGAAGTAAACTGCAGAGCAGAACGCAGCCTTGTTGGGAGGCTCAGAGGCGGCGAACGCCGCGCTGCCCAGCACCAAACCTGCATTCCCGAAGAGCAAACACTGCAGCACTGACTGGCAGGGAGCAACAGCAGCAGCTCCTCCACGGCGGCAAAGGGAGCCGAAACGCCAGTGATGCCAGGCAAAGCAGCACCCCGCGCCAGCGAGGGGCACAGCCCCACTGTACCTGGGCAAGGAGAGCTGAGCAGGTCCTGGGGACACGGGGCAGCAGCTCCAGAGCCCAGAGGCAGGCCCAAAGGCAAACCAGGAACCCCCACAGCAAGTCAGACTCATCTGAGACCAGAGCTGGGCACCAGCCCCAGCTCACATGGAGCTCCCGGGCCTCGGGGCTGGGGGGGCCCTGGTGAGGCTGCTCAGGGCCGTGATGGGCGCTCAGGATCCGCGGCTGCTGCTCAGCCCTGGAAAAAACTGTTTCCAAGCTGTTTGAAGAAATGATGGTCACTGCTCCAGAAAATTTTTATTTTTAGGAACCAGCAGCAAATTAGGCCAGAGATTTGGGTGTCCTGAAGTAGAAAGCGGTCTGTCTCAAGCACGTGGTGCTGTAATGTGCATGAATTCAAAAGCTCTTCTCAAAAACCTGAAAAATTACTCTGGGCATTCCTGGTCAGAATGCAGATTGATTTGGACAGCTATCAGTGGGGAACCTCGCTGATGCTTTAGAAAGGAATTACTTCTCTTTTCACTAAGTCTTGAACAGCAAATAAAAATGCAGAATTAAGGAAAATTCAATTTGCTACTAGACTGGAAGGATTAAGTCACAAAATTACACCTTAAATTTATACTCTGCTGAAAAATAAAGATTTTAAGTATCTGGGTCTGTAGTTGGAGTTGAACTATGCAGTTAATAGCAGAAGAAATCCTCTATTCGATACAGAGCAGACAAAATTGTCATTGGAGAAGCAACTGCAGAAACGCTCCTGTTCACATTCAGGGGATCCTTTTGATCCAGAACAGCCACTCTGCGAGATGGCAAGGAACACCGAGAATCCCAAAGAAGATTCTACCGTAAGCGCCCATGAGGATGGTCGCAGGTTTTACAGCTGTTACTGAACCGAGTACACACCTGGGCTGCAGGCAGGTTCTGCCTGTGCCTCAGAGCTCTTGCCAGTGTAAACTATAAAAATAGTTACACCATTCCTATTTAGAAGCCAGAAAAAAATCTTCTCAGGAAACCATTATGTGCCTAGTCCTGCTTCAGCCGCTGAGGAAAATGTCAGTGTCAGTTGTTACACAAGTCTCTTCCCAGACGTGTCTGCTCTTTCTTTAGAACACAGGTGCTTGCATGGGATCCTCCGACAACTTTACTTCTTCCTCCCTCTATCATTAGTGAAATGGCCTTGAATTAAATTGTTAAAGGTACGTATCTACAAGACTCAAGGGCCGTAAACCCTGTGTAGGGAGGAATTATTTAAGGTTGCACAAAGGTTATAATTAGAAGCTGTTGAAGGAAGTTAAGCAAAAGAACAAGCCTGAGTATAAAAGCTTACCTCAATCGCTGACGCCTTCAAGCACAAGCAGTTTTGTAGGAAGCACAAAGGCTCTAGAGCTGCTAAGGAGATGGAGCACAAGACAGAGCACTGCAACACTTAACTGCTGTGCCACCCAGACGGGTCCTTAACGCACCTCAATGATATGGAGGAATTGAGTTACCTGAAGAGATGATACTGGGCTTTACAAGTCTGAACCTGCTTCTGGAGCCTATCACATACATTAGCCCCGTTTCTCAAATAGTGGTGAGAAAAAACCAAACAAGTAATGCTGCCCTACTCCCAGTAATGTTCTGGTTAGAGTAGTCAGGAAGGAGCAGACCTGGATTCAGTTCCCTCACCTGTGGGCTGTGTGGCTGGGACTGCTCTGCCTGCAGAGCTCTGCTGAGCGCCCAGGTACGCAGAGAGGTGGATGCTCCTGGACGTGGAAGGGTCACGTACAGCAGGTCTGGCGGTTCAGTTTTGTGCAGAGTCATTCCCATACTGTACCAGGCACTAACAGTAAATTTCTCCTCCATTTCTCTTTGACATTTTGTTTTTTCATATTCTTTCTCCAATGAATGAAACATTCTGCCCTGCTCCTGCAACTGATTTTTCAGAGCCTGAATCTCAGGAGAACTGAGATCTGCCTGGGGACGGCCACCCCACTGAACACACGCCAACTGAAGGAGCGGGGCCAGCATCTGAGGCGGCACCAGCTACAGTGACCCAGCCAACCTGCCCTTGGCCCCTTCCCTTCCTTGGACGCTTCTCAGGAGATGGCAGGGAAGAGGCTGAAGGCCAGAAAACTTGTTCCAGCGCAGGCAGCCTGTCTCTTTCTGCTGTTCTTCTCAGAAACCTCTTAACTTCCTGCCATGTGATGCTGCTGCAAGAACTGCAGAATCTCCATGAAAGGTCAGAGCGAGGAAACATCAGCAGAATCAGCCACTCGGCTGACACATCAGGGCAGCAGGCACATCTGTGCTGGGGCCTGCCCGGCTCTCATTTCACTTACTTTGCTTTCTTGCCGTAGTGCATTTTGCACAGACATACCACAACGCATCTTTTTGTTAAAAGAATATACAGAATAATCTGATTAAGTGGCCATTCTTTGCTCTGACAGTCACTGTGGGTTTCACACATTGTAGTTAGATTATAACAAACAGCATGCACGATCAAAATGGCTAGCAAGCCATCCAAGGCTTGTAATTACTGGATGAAGCACATTGCCTTCTGTACTTTTACAGCTGTAAATACTAGCGTGCAGGCTGTTTTGCATCCGTTATGGTCGTGTTTGTCTCCACCTATTTTAAAAGTAATGCCTTTCTCTTTCTCTAGGAGAGCATTCTTTCTCTGTTGCTTGAAGGGACATATTCCTGGGTTAGGATTTACACTTGCTTACAGCACAGCACTGTGTACTTTGCTTTCCCTTTTCAGAAAGAAACTTGCCAAAGAATTGCAGCAAAACCAGATTGTTTACCCTCCGCATGTTCTTTGTTTCTTCTGGCTCAGAGCTGCTTCTTCGTTTACAAGCTTCTTCATTCTGAAGGAAAATATTTTTCAGTATTGCAAGTATTCAGTGCTGGTGCTAGCATCCATGCCACCTTGTGCACATTCTCGTTCCTAAGTCATGCAATACCTCTCAATCCAGTGAAAGCACTCACCCTCAGTTATGCATTCAAGCCTACACAACAATCAGAATAAAGAGAAAAAACCCCACACTCTTCTTGAGAGGTGATACGAGGCATACAGCAGATGCTAACAACTGACTACCTTCTCAGCAGGAAAACAAGCAGTCCTCTAGATCCTCTACCTGTCAGGGAACAAAATGGTAAATGCTAGCCAAAGAGTGGATGCACTCTCTGTACTTTAAGCCAAGTTCTGTGGCAGCAAATATCCACTTACCGTGGGCTCTAAAACTAAAGCTTGTCAATAATAAAAAGGCACAAAGTTTCTAGTGTTCACAAAACACTCAGCAGAAAAGTACCTCATCTCATCTTTCAGCAGCAGATGAAGGGGATTTCAGGGAAACAGGCTTGTAACAGTTAGGGAACCTCTGTATGAAACAGGTAAGAAAAGGAAAAAAGCATTTCACAAATTGGAAGGCATTTTTTTTTCCTCTCTCCAATCAGTGAACTCCTTCTTAACACTTCCCCTAAGAAGAAAACTAGCCTCATCTTAGTTCATACACTTCCCTAACTTACAGGCTGAGTTAACGACAGCTTGGTAGAAACAGAGAAGCCATGTAAATTCAGGCTTGCTAGACATCTGCAATGTAAAAGGCTGAGAACAGGGTCAGCTTTATAAAGGGAACTGTGGTGCACGCCGCATAGCCACATTTCATTAACCAAGTCTTTTTTGCTGAACACAGTGAAAGAATCTGCGACTTAACCAGATAAAATGAGCTTGGCGTCCATTAATGTATCGAGTGCTTTTCCTATTACTGCTTTAATAGGAGCAGGAAAACCCAAACGTACACACTGAAAACTTCATTTCTGTAAGTGAACTCTCTCAGCCTTAGAATAAAAACCAAAAATGTAGAATCAGATTTCTGGCTGCTTTGTTAATACCTTATATTAAAAGACTCTGGAAGCTGAAATATAATACAAGCATGGAAATATTCTCCTTCTAATGCTATAAAGCAGTACTACAGCCTAGGAATGCACAGCTTTTCCTGTATTCTGAATCATGCCCATCTACAAGCCAAGTGTTTATTCCAGATTCTAGGACAAAGGATCTTTCCATCATTTGGTTTACATTTGCATGGCAATACCAGTTAGACGTGCAGATTTAACGAACAAACATGTCCAGTCTTACACAGATTACGACTTTTTGCATATCTTGAGCATATTTCAAAGCTAGAGAAACATATGAAAGATTTCCTAAACAAATTAAAGGCAGAGCATACAGCTAAAGCAGTTCTTCCAGTAGATACTAACAATGTAGAGACATTTCTTAATTCTGTATTCAAAAGCACCCTATGTATTTCATTACCAAAATGCAGTAATTGAGAATGAACTTGTTTCCCATTAAAATGAGCAATCATAAAGGCACCTATGCAGTCATTTTCTAAAGTTCAGACTGTACCCTTGAGACGTATGCAGAAGCAGGTCTCCAGATGCTATGGTAACTCCAGAGCCCAGTGAGGTGCCATCTTGTAAGCATGACTGCTGACAGAGCCAGGTAACAGCACAGTTATGTGGTAAAGAGAAAGGCAGCAAAGACAAAAATCGATCCCGAATTCTTAATTCCCATGGGGCTATAACTCTACTACATCCTCCAGTGACCTGTCCAGCAACTCGTTTAGACTGACATATGCTCACTTAAGCCAGGCTTGTGGCGAGTTCCGATTTATAGCAAGCAGAAACAAGCGCTGCTACTGGCAGCAAACTACTAAGTCCAAACTTCCCGCTTTATGCTGATTATTAGCTGCCTACATAGCTCGATGGATCTCTAACTACTTAACGTAGAAAAATTCCAAAGCTATCACAGACAACCTGCTAGCTGTAGGAACTCTACGGTGCTTGACAAGGTAAGAATATTCCCACTTTTTAATTTAGTTCCATGCTGCCTTAGAATTAATACTAGTTATTGGCCTTATTTGTATACAGGAAACAAAATATTCTAAATTACAACTTAACAATCTATGTCACAGAAACACAGAACATCCTGAGTTGGAAGAGACCCATGAGGGTCATAAAGTCCAACTCCTGACTCACCACAGGGCAAGCTAAAAGTCAAACCATGTATCTTAAGAGCTTTGTTCAAATGCTTCTTGAACACTGACAGCCTTGCGGCCATGACCACTTCCCCAGGGAGCTTCTTCCAGTGCCTGACCACCTTCTCATTTCAGCTCATACTTTAGAAGAACCGTGCGAGATTCTAGACAGAAGTTGTTTTGAATAGTTCATTGCTAGCCATTAGGGGTAAAAAGGTTTCATAGGGCCGGGCTGGGAAAAAACACACAAAGAAAGAACACACAAGCAGGGTTGCTTCATTTTTATTTACTCAGCAAACATTTTCCCATGTGATTTTTAAATGCCATCCAAGCGTTAAGTAAGATTATTAGATGCTGGCTACTTTTTTTGTGATGAAGCCATTTGCTAACAGGATCTTTTTCCAGAAGCAAAGAGCATTGGTTTGCTAAGGTATCCCAGTTTACACAAGTACAATTGCTAATCTCACCCACAATTAAATTCTATTTACAACAGTGCATCTTACAGTCATTCTACAAAGGACAAGACTCTCTACCTGAAATTGTCCTACTCCCTGTCCCACACCAGGATTTCAGTCTTTCAGTATTAGGGGTGCCTTCACCTGTTCAGCCACTTCCTTCCCCATCAGCGTTTCAACAATGGCCAACCCAAATTCAAAGCTGGTACCGGGGCCGCGGCTGGTGATGATGTTCCCATCCTTCTCCACGCGGCTCTCAGAGTAGGAGTAGTGTGCTTGGGGGGACACACAACAGAAAGAGGGTCAGTCTCCACCACAGTGCCCGCAGCTGCTGCAGAGCGCAGACCTGCCTGCCGCAGGGCACTGCCTCCCGCTGCCCGCAGGCTACAGCGGCTGAGGAGCGCGGCTGAACGGCTTGTGCTCTGCTGAAGGCACCTCCACCACCTGCGTGGGCCCGGCCTGCCTCGGGCTCTGCACCACTGCCCCTCTGGAACCAAGCAGCTCAACACTGCCCGCAGTCCTCAGGGAGGAAAAGGGCCCGCAGGGAGCTCTGGCAGCTTATTCACGTGGTGTGGGAATGCACCTCTGATTCTACAGGCTCATCAAGAAGCACCCGCTGTGCCTGTCAGTTTCCGCGAGGTTACTTTCGGAAGTCAGACTGCTTTTGTATAGCTGTTCACAACTTTCTTTTTTCCAAATGCATGCAGAGGAAACTGGAGGAACCCTGCCATCTCCTGCTTGCCTTCAGACTCGTTAATGTTCACAGAATGACTTCCTACTAGTGCTTCACAACCACTTCCTTTAGGTACAAGCAAGAGGACTGGACACATCAGCTGCTCATAGCACCAAAGCACTGCTCATGGGAGGGCAGGAAAGGTGCTGCTGGGGTTTGCTGTTGGCACCACTGAGGCAAAGAACCAAAGGGGCAAGAGATGGCTCAGCCTCAAGAAGAGAAGGGCAAAAATGCTCCTAGTATGACACCAGCGGCATATTTTCCCCAAGGATGAAAATGTTAGTACAGCCCTGTATTTTCAGGTTAAACAGACTTAGAAATACAGCCTTAGCATACTCAGCTGAATTTTGGTCACATTCAGGAAAGCATTAAGGAAATTCAGAGATACAAAATAAGATACAAAAGCTATTTTCCTTTCTTTAAATCAGGGGTTCAGCTAAAAAACCCTAAAATTCTGAGAAGGGGTTCAAGAGAAACTTACAAAAGTCATTACATACCTCCATTCATCATTTTATCTTTGGCCAAAGGATGTGTTGTGACTTTGCTTCCAAACGCTATCCCATGTGCAAGCAGGGCCGTAGGACCTGTAGGGACACAAGGTTACACCAGTGAGGAACTGTTTTCTGCTACAAACACTTTTAAGAATGCACGTTCAGGCGCTAGGCCTCAAGGGGCCAAAGCTCACTGTGACAGACTACTTTTTGTAAAACCAATGCCAGCCCTATCTCTGAAGCAAAAAAGCCTCAAAAAGAACACAGCTGTATCATCTCTCTCATTCTGTTACAGATCTGTGCAGAGACACAGATGAAGAAAAGAGAAGGTTTAGGTAACGCCCAGTTCACACCGCTGTCCCACCAACGACTGTGCTGCCTTTGAAGGAGTCGAGACCAATGGTCATTTCATTTCCAGGTAACGTTATTTAAAACTGCTTGAAACTAAAGTAACAAAAAGTCCGAGTTTCAATCTGAACATCACCTAGGTGCAACTACTTTACGACCTCATTAGGCCTTGAACTTAGAGACTTAACAGACAAAATTTCATTTAAGGAAGTCTTTGCATGTACGTTGCAACTATGTGCCAAGCAGTATTTTAGACACATCACAGGCTAACTGCCAAGTTTTTGCCTTTCACAGTCTTTCCCTTTTCTTTTCATACTTCCTCCTTGGTCTGACTTAAGGAAGGAGTTTGTATCAAGAAGTCTTAGGTCATCTGACAGAAAATCCTTACGGAAATTCCAAAAGAAACCGAAGGCAGGATTTGCCTAATATGAGTTTCATTTCTGTACATTTAATTCATTTCAGATATAGTCCAGGAAATAACCTTCTCTGTGTTCAGTTGGAATCAGCTCTAAGAATCATTATACCTAAAGAAATGAACTGTCCTGATTACAAGTAAAGGCCTTTATTGGGCAACTGTGGATTTGCCATCGTTCTGCAAGAGATACAGATAGAGAAGTGGAAGATCACCACTGCCAAGTTCAAGAAAGTTCACAACTCTGTATGCATGGCATCTAACTGAAGAACAAAAGTAAAAAAAAAAAACCACACAGCAATGTACCAGAAAACAAAAGTGAAAACACTACACAAACACGCTTTTCCACACTCATCACCTCTCCTCCTTCTCCGCTACGGGTACCAAGGCCAGCCTCTCAGTTCAGCTGGGAGTATTGCCAATTGTTCATCTTGCTTTTTTACATACAGATCTTACACGGGAATGAACTGGGTGCCTAGCTGTGCAGAATATGTACACAGACAACGCTCAGAGCAATTCCATCTTCTGCAACCACTCAGATGACGAAGGGTGAGCCTGTAATTCTATATTTACAGCCTCCCTTCTGAAGCTAAAGGGCAGGAGAGGTGACGTGAGATAAATTTACACCAATGATGTTCTGCCAGCACTGTGTCCTTGCAGAAGGATCACCAGAATAAGCAAGTATTTTGTAAAAAATCCTAGCACGTTACCTTTCACTTTTTATTTTAAAGACAGTAACACAACTGATTGGAAAGAACTGGGTACCATGCAGAACTGGCAGGATGAAGCATTCACATTTGAGATTCTTCTGCTATTAAATTTACAAAAAAAATCAGACGCTGATGGGTGCATATATAGTACAAATCCCTGCTACTAAATTACAGGAACACAGATTTCTAAGGTTGGAAACTGTGTGCACACCCTTTCAAAATATCCAAATGCTTTACAAAGCAAGACGCCTTGTTAACCCACCTGCACATATAGCAGCAATCAGGCCTTTTCTGCTTTCCTGGTCCTTCAAAATGTCTTTCACAGCAGGAGACTGTATGAAGAAACCATATCACCAGTCATTGTTTGGGGTTGATTATATGAAGCACAGTTGAAATATTTTCCACTGCAAATTCATGAACAAGTTTTACAAAGAAAACCAGCTGACAACTCTCCATCCTGCCTTAGGACAGAGGGCAATCAAAACACTAAGGAGAAAACCTGAAACCAATAAATACTTGCTCCACAAGGAAAGAGCAAGGAAATCAGAAAGAACTGCAAGGAAATACTTGGCCCGCATAGAAGCTTGGTTAATCCACGGCCATAGAAAGTTGTTGTTCAAAAACTTCACAAGACAAATAGGAAAGAGTATTCATGAGTTACCTCCAGACAGTCTCCGTCATTGTTAAGAAGATTATATGGGATATTTGTCTCGTATTCCAGGGCTTACACACTGTGCGATACCATCTAAATCCTATCTGATAAATCAACTTGTTTGTCCACCTGCCTTCCACAAGGTATTCATGCCACCACTACAACAGCCTTGCACCACAGACAGAATACTTCAGCAAAGGAAAAAGAGTCCTGTGGGTTCGGCCTGTTTTATATTTCATGGAATTAAATCTTCATTTGCAACTGTTTCATCTCCATGCGATTATGAACAGAGATTTTCCCACAATACAGAGCACCCTTGCATTTTTATGTTGCTTAACTAGGTACTCAAGTCCAAGAATTTACCCAGTTGCCCCACCTGTGTATTCACAAGAAGGCTTAAGACAATTAAATTTACCGATTCATTCAGAAGAGTTTTCAGATGCTGAACTGAGTTTGCAGGATTTCTAAGGCACTGTGGACCACCCCACTACTCATGAGGATGCCCATGAAGCGTTAAAATACCAGAACTTTACCTCTGACAAGTTTTGAGCTCCAAGGTTACCCCCAGGCAGGACCACAACATCGTAAGGCCCCTAAACAAACAAAAGATGAAATTGTTCTGTTGAACAGAGGCTGGTACATACATCACAGTCTTTTAAGGCCACTACAGCTGAGTGTCCTGGTTTCAGCTTGATAATTTTCTTCTTGGTGGCTAGTGTAGTGCTGTGTTTTGGCTCTGGTGTGGGAACAGTGTTGATAACACGCTGAAGTTTTTGGTTGTTGCTGGGTAGCGTTTGTACTGGGTCGGGGACTTTTCCAGTTTCTCAGGCCCTGCCAGCAGGAGGGCTGGAGGGGCACAGGAAACTGGGAGGGGACATGGCCAGGACAGCTGACCCCAACTGGTCAAAGGGATATTCCATACCATGGGATGTCACACTCGGTATATAAACTGGAGGGGTTGGTGGGGGCTGCTAATCGCTGCTTGGGGACCAGCTGGGCATCGCTCAGCAGCGAGGGCGAGCAATTGTATTATGCGTCACTTGTTTTCCTTCCTCCCTGCTCTTTGGGTTTCATTCCTCTTCCTTTCTCCCTCCTTTTCATTCTATTATTGTTATTATTGTACTTCTGTTTTTATTTTATCTCAATTGTTAAACTGTTCTTACCCCAACCCTCGAGTTTTACATTCCTTTCTGATTCTCCTCTCCACCTCCCCCGGGTAAGGGGGGAGTGAGATTAAAAAAAAGGGGCTGCGTGGTGCTTAATTACTGGCTGGGGTTAAACCATGACACTGAGTCGAGTGAGAAGCAAAGGGATCTACCTTTTCTTCCACTAAACAACACTTTACCATCACACAACCAGTGCCAGTTAAGGAAAAAAATACTGTTTCCTATTCCAGAGAGAGCCTATTGCTGATAAAGTCTGTCACGGAACTTTTAAGCCTAGTGCATTTAAGAGTTACAGTGCAAGAGCTGCCAATTGTTTGCTGAAAGGACAAGTGGTTTTGCTCCAACCTCACTGTACAGGTCTAACCATAGCATTGTTTAGCTTCCCACCGCAGCTTTTCAGTTGTTCCAGCTCATGGTGTTTTGCTGGGCCAACTAATGCACAAACTAAAGCTCTACATTTCATGTTTTGCAAAAACAAATACCTGTACAGAATTAAGAAATCTGTCTGATCCTAGCACGCTATGAAGCGGGACAAGACTGAAGAGGAGCACTGCAGGCGGTGCAGTTCTGTGATTCACTACTGCACAGAGCCAACATAACATGCAACCTGTTTCTAAATGTAACGCATAAGCTTCCCAAATTCACCTCTGAAACGGTGAGAAAAGCTATGTCGGCCATTAGATCAGATCAGGGTGACGACCAACCTCTTTTCTGGCATCTTCAAGACTGGCATCAGGACAAATGAAAACATCTCGACTGCACTGCACTGGTTCTTTTCCTGTTAGGCCTGCAACAGTCACCTTGATCTAACGGAAGAATACACGTATCATTACAAGTCAAGAATTTAGGGCATTTTTCTTCTATGTTTGTTCTTAAGTAGTACACAGAATGAGCGAAGCAATGCTGAAAGCTGTTCAGAACGGAGCACTTCAGCTTCCCCAAACCATGATTAAGTCCAAACACACAAGGTAAGCAGTGATATCTGGAAATCAACAAATTTACCTCTAACAGTTCAACTTTTCGAACAGGACATTTAGAGAATATCTGATCCCACAGGTTTTAAACAAAAGAAAACAATACAACCCAGGAGAGCCAGACTAAGGAGATCTGATAATGAATTAAAAGTCCCTCTGCAGGCTCAAGCCATTATCAAACCCACTTATGGTTTCTGTTTTCTCCCTTGACTTTTAGATGCCCGGTCACAATACCATAGATGTGCATGGCACAGCTCGCATTCACTAAATAAGCAAACAAGCTTCTGTTTCTTATGGCAGGCAAAATGGGGAGTACATTAATGGAATGACAAAGGTGGTGGGAGAAGGTCATTTTTGTTTTAGCCATTTCTATACACATGAAGTTGATGCATTTATTTAAAATCTTATTTTCACACCTAATCAGATGATAACAATGTGTACCACTACAGCTGCAAAAGTAACAAACAGCATGAGGAATACCACCAGAAAGAATTCTAGTTAATAACAGAATCTTAAAAGGTGCTGAAGAAAAGCTAAATAATGTCACAAGCTGCAACGTACTGAGCTGTTCAGATCCCTACAAAAACATCACTTCTTGTTACTATGCATGGGAGTAGCCATGTTTTCTGACATGCTAAGATTTGCTTGAAACCTCTGCTCTAGTCTACATCAGGCTCCTATTTTTAAAAGTTATCTATTGCCCCCATGTCAGTTGTCACGCATGCTTATTTGGGGCCTGGCACAAACATTTGCTAACCGGTACGAAGGCAAAAGTAAGTTTTCACCTCACATGACACACTGCACCTTGAACTCCTAGCAACGAACACCAACTGGAGGCAAAGACTTTCCCTTGACCAAACACCCACAAAAGGATTTTTCATTGTCTGTATACTCACCCCAGCTCTTCTCATAACATCAGTGGGGATTACGGTTTCCATTTCCTCTGCCCCTTTTGCTAGAATGACCAATGCTCTTTTCGAGGCCATACTTTTGAGGGGTTGCTATTAGGTGAGATGGTCGTGAAGGGATGGGCTGAGGTGGGCAGAAAGAGACAATGTGGTTAGAAGGCAACCCCCCCCAATACAAATCCTTCCTAATGCTGAAGTTTAACAGTGAGTCATTTGCATTATCTTTCATTTAAGCCTTCTCAAAATGGTTCCACGAGCTTTAATAAATATTCACAGCAGTCCCACTTAACTAAAAAGCTTTTTACAAAGAATGCACTATGATATTAAGGGATTAAGATATTTGTGCAGTGGGAGGCACAAGCACATCAGCACCAGCAAGGGAAGCAAGCAGCCTGGCCTAACCAAGACTTTACATGATGCAAGTCTGCCACAGAGAAGGGTTCAAGGTGGGTAGCATGTTGCTTTCAATTTGCACACCCTCGCTCATACCCAGACTACTGACACCTCTCCTACCCAGGTCAGCATTTGTAAAAAGGGCTTGCATGAGCTTTGACCTCACACCTGGTATTTAGTTTCCACACGGCAGGCTTCATGAAGAGTTTCCCGTGACTTAGAGTGACTTGCCCAGTGCCCCTGCAAAACCTCAGCAATAGATTTGCTGGGTATGTCATCATGTTGTGGGGGAGAAACGTCTGTGCACATGTGTGATGGGGGAGCAGACCACAGAATTTAGCAATGGAACAAACTAGGCTCAAGGCTTTTTTTTTTTTTTTTTTTTTTTTTGGTGTGTGTGTGTGTGTGTTCTAAATTCAAGTTAAGATGAATGGCCAAATTTCCACTTGAAGGTTAAAATAATTTTAACTACATCACGTAAAATACACGCTAACTTATAGTGGTCTGACAGGTGCCTGTGAGAGCATCTGTGTTGTGAGAAGGCATTTCACAGGTCATCCACTCTATGAAGATAGGGATTTTTTTCCCTGTGTAGGGCCTTTCCATCCAGAAATGCACATAGCACCTGGGAACTCCTCATAAAATGAGATCCATGTTTAGTTGCCTACACAAATGAAAACCATCCCCTCATCCTGCTTCAACTTCACCTGTTTTCAGGTTCACTCCTGAGGCCTGTTAGCCTCATTTAGAAAGATGCTCTTTCTAGAATGCAGTAACACACAGTAGAAGGTCCTGTGGCATGCAGAATCAGCCCAAGCGGACTAATTCAGCATGGGCAGCTTGATGTACTGTCAACACAGGGCCAAGTGAAGAAGTACACTTAAATCATAGGTATTAGCTGTAACTTCAGGACAACCTGAAACTTCTTAATAATTCATCTTGAAGGTATCTGTTGATTCTGCAAAATTAATTTTTGTATGAATTTGACAAACTAGCAACACACTACCTGAATAGCCACAATGCAGAAATACTGTATTTGCTTTTCATTGTAGAAAAATACTTTAGCTCATAGTTTGTATCCCTCTCTCTCATTAGTTCTTTAGATGCAAACAGGCACCTGGTCCTGGAAGCTTTTCTCTTTCCAAAATGCAGTCTCACTACTGTCCTTAAGACATTTACTGTAACACTGACAAATTCTTCAGCGTTAGAATGGTTCTTTATGTGGGTGCCCATGTAAATAGCTGTCACGCTGTAAATGCTGACAGGGTCAGGCTGTTTTCCGAGAAGGCTGAACCAAGTTACACAGACGTAACAGCCACTTTTTGACACGCTATCTATGCACAGTAAATACGGCTTCCACTTGCCTCTTGGTGCCAGCATATGCACAGGCTGTCTCAAACCTCTGAGCTAAACGTATCCTCTTACGTGGGTACATGCACATTTCTGAATCAGAAGTTCTAAGAAAACTGGCTTTAAAAAAATCACAGCGCCCTGACGAAGCAGCCAGCTACGAGCGGCCAGGGTCATGTTAAGGGCCATCAGCTCAGCCAGCCTGGATGGCGGCCGGGGCCCTGCACACTGCTGGGTTTAGTGGAGGCCACGGCGCCATTTGGCGCAGCGTGGAACCCAGCGGCCCCAGCGGCACGGGGTGGGCAGAGCCCCTGGCCGCGGCGGCACAGGGCAGAGGGGGCAGCGGGGGCAACGGGCCGCGGCCAGGGCCCCAGCCCCGGGGGCGCAGGGCAGAGGCGCAGGGCAGAGGCGCCGGGCCGCGGGCAGAGCCCAGGCCGCGGGCAGAGCCCAGGCCGCGGGCAGAGCCCAGGCCGCGGGGGGTCAGGGCAGGGGGGGGTACAGGGCCCCGGGGGCGCAGGGCAGAGGCGCAGGCCCGCGGGCAGGGCCCCGGCCGCAGCAGCACAGGCCGCCGGAGACGCGCGGCCTTCCCGCCCCGCCCCGCCCCGCCCGCCGCTGTGAGGGGGCGCCCCCCCGGCCGGCCCGCGGCCCCGCCGCCCCCGCGCCCGTCCGCCGTCCCCGGGGACCCTTCGGCCGGAGCCGGGCTGCGGGGCGGCCCGCGCGGGCGGCCGGAGCGGCGGCGGCGACTCACCTCGGCCGAGGCGCAGGCGGCTCTGTACGGCCCCGGGCGGCTCCGCCTTCCCGCCGCCGTGACGCCGCCGCGCGCCCGGCCCCCGCAGCGCGCCGGTGCCTCGGGCTGGCTCGGAGCGCGGCCCCGGGCAGCAGTGCGGCCGCGGGGCCGGGGCCCGGCCCGGTTTCGGCTGGGAGGGGGCTGATGGTCTTCGTAGCTGGTGTGGGGCCGCGCGTTGGCTCTGGGGGGAGCGGCGCTGGCAGCGCGCCGGCGGGTCCGGTGGTCGTACCGGCCCGGGGCGCTCCGGTCCGCCGGGCCGCGCCGGGGGACACGGGGAGGGGGAGGCACGGGCGGGACCGCTGAGCCCGGCTGGCCACGGGGCGTCACGCTCGGTATATAAACGGGGGGCGGGGGTGGGTTGGCCGGGGCGCCGGGCTGGGGCTCAGCGGGGCAGGGGCACTGCACCGTGCATCGCTTGTTTTCTTCCCCCCCTTCTCCGTGGATTTTACCCTCCCCTCCCTCTTTTCATTATAACTGTTATTGTCATCAACATTACTACTGTTCTTCCATTCTTGTTCTATTTCAGTTATTAAATTGTTCTTAACCCTCCAGTTTCACATTCCTTTCCGAGTGCCCTCCCCATCCCTCTGGGTGAAGGGGAGAGTGAGCGAGCAGCTGCGTGGTGCTTAATTACCAGCCAGGTAATTAAGCACCTTCAGGTACCTTGAAACCACGCTGACCCTCGGGCAGCTCCCGCACCTACAGAACTGAACCGAGTGCTGCTCGTCCCCCGTCCTGCCCGCAGCCCCCCAGCCCAGAGCATCCCCCAGCTCCGGGATAGGGCTTCCCCTGGTTTTAGGGAGAAGTGCCCGTGGTTTGGGGGACAGACAAAGAAGCCCGAGGGGCCCAGGGCTGCAGGTAGCCCCTGGCCCAGGCACTGGGCCATCAGAACTCCGGCAGAGCAGCTCCAGCCCAGGTCGTGGTGAAAATTCTATTGCTTACTGTTTATCAAAAAGTCTTTGTCTTAGGAATCACGTAACTTGGACAGGGAGCTCAAGGACAACTTGAATGAGCAGGTGGGGTTTGTCCTGAACCCCTCAAACAAGGAAGATGTAAGCGGGACCATCCGGACAATAAATATCATGTGTGACTCTGTTGTGACAGTAACTCTGTGGCTCTCCGTCATCTGGCCGCCGTCCCTGGCCTGTGTGAGCCTTACAGTGCGTGCCTGCGCTTAGCCTAGACTTAAAACTTGACATACACTAGGTGCATAAACTATTTTTGCTTTTCACCAAGTATAAAAGTGGGCAAGCTCAGGGGACTGCGCCAGGAGCCTCACCTGTGGACGGATGCACCGTGAAGGAATTTTCCCAGTTCCCAAGAGACTCCTGGCACCAGCTGCAACGGAGCTTCCAGCCGCAGGGTGGGCCTGGGTGCCATCAAGGTGGCAATCGGTGACGTCTCCTTTTCTTACTCTCTGTGATGCTTCGCAGTAATGAAGTGATGCTTTGCTCCTATCGCTCTTTTATCATACTGTGCACAGGAACTAGTACTGTTTCCTTTTATCACATCAAACGGTATTTTCCTTTATGATACTGTACCATAATAAACTGCATTTCTTCTTATATTTGATTTGGAGTTCATTTGTGCTGGGCATGCAGCCAGTCAGCAAAACACGGGGCACCGGAGGAGCGCGGGAGCTTTCCCGGGCTGGTCCAGGCACTGCCCTGCCAAGGCTGCCCCCGCGTCCCCAACTGCCACGCATTCGGGATGCGCCTCCCGTGCTCCTGTTATCCCGGCGGTGCGGGAGCCGCAGGGGCCGGGTGGCGGGAGCCCCCGTCGGTCTGCGAGGCGGCCCCGGGGTCGGGCCGTTTGCAGGCAAGCCGGTACGGGCTGCCCCCCCGGCTCCAGCCGGTGCCCCCCGCCCCCCCCGCCCCTCCGCGGGGATTCCGCGCGGGACTCACCGGGCAGCCCCGGTGGGGAGCGGCGGGCGCTGCCCGGCAGCGATGAGCGGGCGGCGGGCGCTGCCCGGCAGCGCCGGGGGTCGCGGCGGGGCGGTGCAAAGGACCGGAAAGCCCCGCCGGGCCGCGGGGTTTCCCCGCCGCCCCCGGGCTGACGCAGCGGGGCCCCGGGGGCGGCCCCTAAGGGCCGGTGCCCGCAGCCCCACGCGCACTCGGCCGGGCCGCGCCGCCACGCACCGACCCATGGGCCCGGCGCTGCTGCCCGCCGCGCTGCTGGCGCTGGCGCTGAGCCCGGGGACCGCCGCCGCGCTGCCCTGCGCCGCCGCCTGCCCCGCGGGTGAGGGCCTGGCCGGGCCGGGCCCGGGGGGGGTGGTGCCGGTAGCGGCCCCGTCGCAGCCACCCCGTGTCTCGGCCCGCAGGTACCTACGCGGTGGGCGCGGCGGGCTGCGGGCGGGCCGCGGGCTGCCGGCAGTGCCCGGCCGGCACCTTCTCCAGCGTGGCGGGACAGCGCGGCTGCACGCTCTGTCGGAAGTGCGAAGGTACCGGGCGGCGGCGGCGGCGGGGCCGGTGCGCGGCCCCCCGGCTGCCTCCCGGCGGTGGCGGGGCGTGCGCCGCTGTGGCGGGACGGGACGGGGCGGGTGCGGAGCCGCCGTCGCGCCTGCGGGGTTGTGGCCGCGGCGGGGCCGGTGCGGGAGCCCCGGGGCGCGCCCCGGTGACCTGCGGCTCGTTCCCACCCTCCAGGACGGTTCCAGTATTTAAAGGAATGTTCCTCCACCAGCGACGCGGAGTGCACCTGCCAGGAGGGCTACCGCTGCGGCGGCGCCGGCTGCGCCCGCTGCGACCCGGGCTGCGGCGCGGGCAGGGAGAGCGGCGGGAGCGGTAAGGGCGGCCCCCCCGCCGGCGCCGCGCAAGCGACCGGGCTCCGGGCCTGGCGGGGGAGAGGCTGGTGCTGAGCGGCGTGTGCGGGCCGGGAGCGGACCCGGGGGCAGCCCCGCCGGCCCCCGTCCCCAGCCCCGCCGCGCTTTGCTCGACGGCTCGTTTGCCGCCAGCGTGCACAGAACCGAGCCGGGAACTAACGTTAACCGGGGTTGGTGGCGCCTGTGCCAAAGCCCGCGGAGCTGTACCCCAGCACTGCGCGGGTGACGGGGGGACACTGGCCTTGCCCGCTCAGAGCCGCTTAAGGAACAGCAGTTCTGTGAGCGGGGGGCACAGGCCTTGTACAAGCAGGCAAAAATTATGTTTCACGCGCTGTTTTAAACGCTCATCTCCTACACGTTTACCCATCCTTGTCTATCGAAGGTTGCCAGGCTTGCCCCTACGGAACTTTTAACGATCAGCCCAGTGGCTCCTGTAAAAACTGGACAAAGTAAGTAATCTCAAAATAAATGCTATAGGTATTGCACTTAACTGGATTTTTTTCCTCAGTGTTTTTGTTTTTTTTTTTCTGGATTTCCCCCTCCTTGCTCCTTGTTTTGCTTTAAAAATGTCTTTCAGGTGCTCTGCAAATGAGGTCCTGGTGCCTGGAACTGCAGAAAAAGATGTCATTTGCAAACACTCTTCAGATAATCCCACTTCAGTCACTACCCTGCCTACCACACCTCCTGCAATTCCATTTTCTATCCCTGTGCCAGGTGAGTCATTGCATAACGTTGTTTACAGGGCAAAAGAATTGACGACCTACTGTGGAACATACTGTAGCTCATTCAGTTACCAGCTAAAGCAAGGTCCTTTCTTCTGTCCCTCTCTGGTGTCGCAGACTTCCCCAGAAGCAGAGTTGGAGGCAAAGCTGTCAGCTAATCCAAGGGCAGTAGGATTTTGCTCTGTAACACTTCTTAGAGAATGTTGTTTGCTTCCTAGGGAAGGACATCCAGATGGACATGCTCAGAATTTCTCTTGCTGTAGCTGGGCTGCTGTGTGTAGTGTTCCTGCTACCGTTGTGTGTATGCTTCAGTATCTGGCAGAAAAAGAAACTACACGCCATCTTCAAGAAAAGTAAGATAGATACACTCTTCAATTTTTCTTTTTGAAACTAGACAGAAATCCTGAAACCAGGTTTTTAAGTGTCTGTCAAAGATAGATAGTTGCAGATAGCTTCACGTTTTGGCCTTGTAAATTGGAAACAGCAACTGAAAGGAAAACAGTTTTGGAATTTTTATTGCAGAAAGCACTTAATTACCTGTGGGCGTTCTGCCAGCATTGGAGGTTAACTGCATGCATATCCATAGAAGTGAAGTATGCATGGGAGGTGAAAAAACTCAGCTGAGCCTGGCTGAACTGGTTAAGGGTCAGTTCAGTTTATTATGTCCAAGTACCATCCTTGGCACAGGTGGCAATAGCACTGTGCCGTTCTGTCTGCTCAGCAGCAGTGTGCGTGGCCTGCGGTGCGCGCCTGTGGGCTTCGGCCGCAGTGGCAGCCAATAAGCCCTGGGGAGGCTCAAGAGTTCAGCACAAAGATGAGGTGGAATTACATCCAACATTGTTTATAGTTGGGATTTTTGTTTGTTTGGGTTTCTCTCTCTCTCTTGCTCTGCCCTTTCCTAGAGATAAGGGCTTCATCTTCTCACAAAATTCTGAATACAGGAGACAACAGCATTACTGCAAAAATCTAACGATTCCATGTTGCTCTTCCTTTCATCCCTATGGCAAACAGCACTAGCTGCCCCTGTTGCATTAGGGAAAGTAAAGTATGACAAGTTAGTTTTATCAGATATACATGCTGTAGAGGAATAGTTTCAGATTATTGAATCATTTGGAAGGATTTTTCTCTCTGACTTCTGCGCTTGTGGCTGAGGGAGGATGAAATAAGATGGCTAAATACGTACAACAGATAGTGAGCGTTTGATCTTTTTCTTTAGTGCATACCACACCTGAACAGTCAATGCAGGAAGATGATGCCTGCAGCTGCCGCTTTCCTGAGGAAGAACAAGGTGAATATCAGGACCATGGCAAATCCACAGAATGCAGAGATCTTTTGGTGAACTAGGAATTGGACTGTCCAGGTCAACCATGTATGAATTTCCTTCTGGAGTACAGAACAAGAACGTCTTTACAGAAATAGAGAAGGTATCAGAATCTATGAATTTTGGAGCACTAAATAGCTCAGCCACTTTTCCATCTCTTAAAAAAAAATAAAAAGAAATAAATACAAAGATCTAGTTTGCTGACTTCCTCTAGGATTAGGAACCATATTTCTAAGAAGCGGTGTTTGATACTACATATAGAAAGTAGTACTGCACTTGAAAGCAGTAATGGAAGGGCTTTCTGGTCCCTCTTACAAATGGTGTCTGAGTCACAATTACATGCGGTCTGAAAGCATTTAATGCTAGAAAGGAGATCTGTAGTGCATAGTAGAGCCGCGTGTGACGCTCACAGTCGCTACTGCTGCTACCTGCCATCCTCTTACGTCTAGAGCTGTGGCTTCTGAAGTTTGGCTCAAACCCAACAGCCTTGGGTTTCTGGTGCAAATACAGCCAGACCTGATTTCAGGTCCCATCAGCCCTAGAAGCAGGTACCTGGCCTGGCCGCTGCACGCCTCCTTGCACGTGGGAGAGGGGAAGGCATAAAAATCTAGAGCTGCAAAGTGTTCCGTAACAGCTTGCATCTGCTGTTGTATTACACTGACTGGCGTAAGAGGCAGTGGAAACACTGAGAGCAGCTGTGGTTGACTTGATCTCAGAAACAGGTTACTGTGCAGCTGGACCGCACCACCTTCAGTCCTGCATCATTCCACTTTGATCTTTTAGGTGCTGTAAACATACTATGCACGTTGCAGATGTGGTATACGAAGATGTGATACATTTCTGGTGCTATTTTTGTAACTGAGGTTGGAAAGATTTTAACATCAGACACTGTATCTGTCTCTTTGATCAATTAATGCACCTTTGGTCTTAAAGATACATGTTTGAGTCATGGCATGCACAACACCATTTTTAACCTTTTACAAAAGCAAGTATTATATTTTATTGCTTTGGTAAATATTATTAAAAAAATAGAATGAAAACCCACCCATATGTCACGTAAAGCGTCATGTTCCCCTCTGTGATTTCAACTTAGAGAATGCTATTCTCGTATTTGGAGAATGACATCCCCTCTCTCCATCCAGCAAGAGATGACGGTTAACAGATTATTTTCACCAAACCACACTTACACATGTTGATAAACTTGTATACAAGTAAATGTAAAACAGCATGTGAGAAAATAAATGTAATACTGAAGCCTGAACTGTGAAGTTATGTATAAATAAATCTCTTTTTACCCCTAGCCTAAGTCTCCTCTCCTCTCTGTTGGTACTTCCAACTGTGAGAATTAAGCGAAAGTTCACAGACTTAGAGACATGAACGGGACACATGAAAAGCCACCAATCTATTTATAAATCAGAGAGCAACCTTTGCACCAGTGGGCGATGTCTTAGACAGGATAAAACAGTCTTGCTTGCGATTAGTTTCTAATCCACATGTAAAGGGTGAGAATTACTGTACACATCCTGTAAAAACTGACAACATCTGGAATTTTCTCCTTGAAACAAAGAGGGAGCAGTTGGAATTTTATATTTTCTTAGTGCATTCTGCGTGTATTTGGAAATGCTCTGAAGACAGTGCAAACCCCTTATTTTCCTTTTCTGCACCTGAAGCAGAAGTAAATCTATTTACTGAACAGTGAGGTGCTCATTACAGTGCTTGTCCCAGTTTGATTTTGCTGGTTTATGCTGAAGCTTCAGGAGCAGCATAACATTCCCATGGATCAAAACAAAGCCTGTGGAGGGGGGGAAACATCTGAAAATCCTAAATAAGTGCAAATTGGTTTGTGAGAATAAGGGGCACACATAGACCAAAACTGGCTTTCTGGTCTGTTTCAAGGAGTCATTCACAGACAGAAAATACACCTGAATAAAATGTCAGGAGCAATCTTCCTTTCAATCAAAGGACTATGTGGGTAATTCTACTTGTGACTTCTGTCATTTGAGAGCGCAGAAACCTCAATTAGTGACAAAACAGATTTTGTTGGCACAAGAATCTGTTGTCAAACAAATGCAGATATGCCTGCATCTCACCCCAACGCACATCGCCTGGCCTCAGACACAGGGAAAGGGAAACACTTCTGTGAAATACGGCAGTTACATCTACAAAGCAGATGTGTTTATAAATAAGCAACGAGAAGCTCCGAAAGCAAAGACCAAAAGACATGTTACTTTCAAAAGTGAAATAAATCACAGCACCAATGCAAAGGGAAGACCAGGGCGCTTTACAGGCGGCAGCGCGGGCTTGCTCCCGCCTGCCTTGGCATCTGTGACCATCACCGAACTGAAGAGAGATACCAGTGAATTAATCTGGTTTGCTGCCGAGCACCAGAACAAGAGGTTACAGTTCATAGCAGCACCATTGTAAATACTCAGATAGTTAGAGTGCTTTGCAGTTTTCAGATTTATACCAGATTCAAGTTCTGCAAATTGTGGCTTTCTATGAAGAACTCAAATTACAGCCATAGAATCGCGCACTTCCTTACACATAATTCAGTGTTGTCTGTTGTGTAATTTACCTTCACTGTGATCACATAGAACAGATGTATTAGAAGCTTGTTCCCATTCTAGACCCCACATAGAGAGGTTTGTTATTTTGTTTGGTTTTTTTTTTTTTAATACTGAAGAACTTGTTTACATCCTCCTTTTCATTATGCACGTAGCAGACAGCTGTAAAACCGCTTCTGGCAGTATGCTATGGAAATACAATGGGCAGACTCATCGATTAATTGCATGTGGATGCTTGCATCTGCAAAAAAAAGCCACCCATTTGTAACTTCCTTTATTCCTTTTAAAATTATTCTTTTGTCTTCTTAAAAAAATCCACATCAGCTAATAAAACTGCAGTCAAAGCTAGATAACGTGCAGCTCGGTACTTGATGAGCAGCTACTATCCAAGGCACAGCAGCAGGAATAGCGCTGGCATCTGACCTCGGTCATCCCGGGTGCCACAGGCAGGTTTTTTGGATGTTTTGTTCTCTCAAGTTTTTGTAAAAAATGTGATTAAATGTGTGACCTTACTGTGATTAAAGATTAAAAGAAGCACTGTCATCAGAATTAAGCATCTTCTACCTTTTCTGAGCAGGATTTGTACCTGAACTCACCTCTTTCTTCACACAGAGGACAACAGCCTACCTGCGGGCACACCGAGCGCTGCAAATCCTTCATCCAGCGAGGGCGAAGGGGAAGAAACTGCGCCCCTTGTCTTTGGTTGCTGGTGACCGGGCGGGGGGTGGGGAGCAAAGCCTGGTGCCCATAACAGAACCAGGCTGGGGAGGAGCAGTGCGTTTCGGTGATGACAAAGCCTCCACAGATCACATGCATCTCGGCTGCACGGGGAGCTTTTATTGAACATACAGATTCTTGAATACCTGGATAAACTTACCAGTTCATGTCGAAATAATGCAGATCCATCCTTCTAACTCTCTGAGTTCTAGGTCTTGTCTGCTTTCTGTGAACGTCTCTTTTTCTCAACAGTCTTTTTAATTTATTATGTAGCAAGCAAAAAGAACCTGGGAATGCCATGACGACTCTCGGGCAGCCCAGGTGGCTGAGGATGAGGTAACAGGCCAGATGCAAGCTTTTTGCATTTCCATTTGTTTTTCTTGGAAGTCAGAAAGCATCCTCTTAGCCAGACTGTGTGCAGAGGCCCGGATGATGTCAGGCAGAGTTCTGAAGGCATGGAAAAAGGAGACAAATCCTTCTTAAAGATAAGTTTAAGGAGGGGAACCCACTGCTTTCTTATTGCTTCCAGAACCAGCACCATTTCCTGGCACAGTTATTGTCATTGCTAATTAAAACTGTGTTTGTCACATGTCTTGGCTTCATCATTTCTTGCAAGGGTTGTGTACTAAGGAAAGCAAAAGGTTCACAGCAAAAGGCTTTCTGTTTTCCTGTTCTGCTCTCCCTCTCCTCCGCAGACATGCTTTGTGTTTCGGTGCCCGATACTTTTGGATGACAGAGACTCTGAAACTGTAACAGCTCCTCGCAAACACCTAAACACCCTATGATTTTTTAAAAGCAGAATACAATTTCTTATTTTCAGTCTTTCTATCAGATCCTTCATAGCCTTCTCCAACAGTCGTTCTGTTACTAACACTGATGATGCAAAAACCTTCACAGGACATGGTCTGCTTGGAACGGACTTAACACATAGGAAAGAGTATTGAACAGGCAGCTTGTACCACTCTGCTTGCATTTTAAACAGGTGATCAAAAGTCAAGGTAAGTTTCACTATTAAAATTACACAAAGTTGTATTCTGTCACCGAGTATTACCTTGGTTCCTCTCAGCTATGAGCAAACCTTCCCCAATACGGTGCTTTCTCCAGAGTCTCTCCAAGGAGGTTCTCCATCCCTCAGGTTTTGTGTTAGCCCTGCATCAGGAATAGAGGGCTGAGCATCCTTCTGTCCCTGCAACTGGCATGAAAAATGCTGCTGGATACTGTCATTGCCCTCACTGTAAATAAGAACTTTTAATACCATCTACAAAGAAAATGGAAATTCCCTCTAACCTCAATTTGGCAACAGCTTGTTATGATATCACCTACTATGTTTCCTTTCACCTTCCAGATCCTGGGCACCTGCCAGTTAAAGCAGCAGGCTACTCCTGCGATACCCTGAAGCAAACTGAATTGTATTTTAATGAAAAAACCCCCAACCCTTGCCAGCTGAACACCCACTGAAATCAGGGAAAAATCTCTCCTGTTTGTGTAACCCATTTGCATTAAGAAAATAAATCAGGTTTTCTTTCATTTACCAAGTGTAAAACCCCATACAAAGACACCTACTTCAATTGAAGGATGACTTATAGCGTACCTTAAACCTGTTAAATCTGCTCTCAGTTTACATAATCCCAACTTAAACAAGGCATTTCAAAACTGAAATAAAATGTCCAACTCCCCCATTTAAGTCAGTTTTAAAGCAACTCTCAGTTTACATTAGCTCACTTTTCTCCTGTACACAAGCATTTCGGCAGGTTTAGACACAATCCTGGAAAAAAAGAGGAAGGTGGATGGAGAGATGAAAGAGACAATTTACCTTTAGCTACAACACTATAGACTTGAGAAATGTTTACATTAGGGAAAAAAAATCTTTCTAATATTCGCAGTATTTCTATTTTGATACTTTAAATTTAGAAAAAGTATAAACCATTTAACCGGAAAAGAACACTATACAGGCCTGTAAGTAGGCAAAAAAAGCAAAAGAAATAAACCCCCAGATTTTACTCGGTGCACCTTTATACACATTTTAGAGCAACTTTGAAAGAGCAGAACACAATTCTAAAGAAGTACATATATGCCTAAACCAACATTTTCTGAAGTAAAGCATATTTTTCTTAAACTAGAACAGAAAAATACACTGCACAGGTATGTGAAAGGAGCAGTGGACAGAAACATTACTGACCCCAGAGGAGCTGCGCCATTGCAGTGCAGCACCACAGGTGCCTTACCAAGCTACAGTCCCATCAGAAAGCCAAAGAGATTCCGCGCCCCCCCCCCTCCCCCCCCCCTTTACAGGTGTTACAGCCACCCTTAATAATGCATCTCTTTGACTTGCTGTGGTACTCCTCAGGAAGTGTATTACCTTGTAGAGGTGTAACAACAGAAGATGGTTGATGGTGCTCTCAAACTTAAGACTTCTCATTAGAGAAAAGGAGGCTGCTGCTCTTTAACTTGAGAGTTAAAGGGTTTGGAAAACTGAACAGGCACTCTTAGGAAGCCAGCAGATACGACAGTAACATATTTTCTTGTCACTGCTTCTCACTCTGTCTGCACTTACTGATAGGGTAGGCTGTGATCAGAACACTTCTCATGTGAAACAGCGAGGCTGTAACACATAACCTTTACGTGCTTTTCAAGAGGGATTAAATAAGCCTCAGGGAATAACAGAAACGGAAAAGGATTTACTGTGCTGTAGCAGTACTAATTATCCTACCTTGCATAACTGTTTCTGCAACTTTTTCCAGTCATTCCTAATGACACAGCAAGAGATCATCATGCAAATAACATTGTAAGGTGGCAAGAACGAGTAGTAAATTAGGGTGGCTTTGGAGGCTTCTTGCACTGTCCTGTTTCCACAGATGGTGGCTGGCAATGGATTATTTCCTTCTAAGAATAAATCCTGCTTGTCTTGTCGAGGATTTTTAGAAAAGCTACATGGGTCCTGGGCTGGGATACTATATGCATGCTCAAGACTTTGTAAAGCAATCCACTTCCTCAGCTGAAAAGGCCAAGAATACAGCTGAGCAGTTACAAAGCCAGAAACAGCCTCCCCCACACACACACTCTCCAGCTTAAAGAAAGGAGGATTGTCATGAGGACTAGTGGAGAAATGGATGAAATGAGAGCAGGAATCACAGAATCATTTCAATTGGAGAAGAACTGTCACAAATGGCACCTAAAAGCTAGTTTGAGGGTTGTTCTTTGTAAAGATCTGCAGCATTTCCTCTCCTGGTCCTGTGTGTCCTTCACCTCCTGCTATATGAGGGTTCTTCTTAACCAGGTGGTTCCTCTGCACCTTAGAAGAAAGGAACTACACAGGTGGCAGCAAGACCATAAAGAGAAAAGACAGGACTGTGCTGGAACAAGCACATCGAATATAGATCCCTCCTTGTGATACAGGTCCTAATCCCACTCTTCCAAGCATAGAAACTATACATGTCCAAGCACAGGTGGATTTGTTTTGTTTCCATCTCTCTGCTGCAGAATTTGCTCAGAAGTAACCAATTGGTCCTGTCTGTTACAAGCCTTACTCATAAGAAATGCATACGTAGCAAAGGAGTGGGAGTAACAGGCTAGTTAGTGACTGTTCAGAACTCTTATATCGTAAATCTGCCCTTGCAATTCTCGCAGGAAAGAGGATTTTGCTCTCGTTACTTGGTCCCAGTATAGCTAGAAACAGTAAACTTCCAAATCAGAAGACAAAGATCTGACATCTGCTTCCTTCACCTTTGTTAATTCCTACTCCTGTTGATCACTCCCATCCCCAGGGACAGCTTTTCAGTCCAGTCAAGTTCAGTCAGAAAATCAGTCAGTCATCACAGAGAAAATCAATTAATGCTTGTAGCAGGAATTATTTGATAAACTGGAATCTGTCTCTTAAAGAGTGAAGGGAAGATTCTACGTGGCTGACTGCCAAGAAACACGCATTCATTTACAAAATAACCTTGAAAGAACCACTTTAAACCTCAGGTTGCCCAGTGAGACCTATGCCAACTTTCCCCCGTTAAGTACACGTATTTGTCCTGAAATGTGAATCACTGAGTCTGCAGAGATTCCATTTAATTAACAAAAACCTCCAAGTAGTGAAGGATTAAAGGGATTATGCATTTGGAAAGCAAAGTAAAAAATTAAAGTCTGCTTTTGTGAGCCATTCATTTACTGCCTACGCTAAGCAGGACAGTTAAATACCAATGATTAGTAGAATACCTCTTTAATTAGTCAGTAGCTCCAGCCCACGCACCAAACTTCTACAGAACTACCTGAAATTTGTCCTCTAACATCAGTTATGGATATTGGAGCGATAAGTGTTCCTATACCTCTGTGGTACAAATGGGAAGAACACGTGTACATCAAATGTGAAGATCTGGACAGAAGAATGAAGACAAGCACAAGGACACCTCTGACAAAGCTGCCTTTGGTCCATCCCCACTGTAGGTGCAAGATCTTGGCCTCTTGCTCTTATAGTCAACGAGACAGGGCACCGTCTTTGAAGAGAGCAAAATCTTTATAGATTACCAATAAAATGGTTTGTAATGAGAAACTAATGAGGCAGAGCACCGTGCAATTAACAGAGTATGAGGTAATTTCAAGCAGGGGAATCCAGAAGACAACTCTTATGCCTCATCTCGCTTTTGCAATTTGCTGCTTTAGTATTTCTGCACTTCTTCATTTTGAGCCAGAAAAAGTGCAAGACAACAGCCTGGCCTGCTCACCCCATCATCCAAACAACTAAGAAAAGAACCAGCAGGGTATTGCTGCGTCCCTTTTTGACATTAGTAGTACCATCTTTTTAAAAGTTGCATTTGAAGCCTTCGGAGACAGAAATATTAAAGCTGAAATTCATTCCTTTAAATCCTCAGCTGTATAGAGGTCTGCATGGGCAGGCTCCAGAGACATAGTTTGTATGGAAAACCCCTCAATAGTCTATTTAAAAAGTAACAAATGGTCTAAGTTTAAGAACAGAACAAGAGTGGAAACGTCCTATAATATATACAGATAGAAGGGCACTGCACTGTGCTTGGCCATCCACAGTGAACATGAACTTGTGCATTTGTGAGCTTTGTTTTCGAGCAAATCCGTTGCCTCTGACAGAAGATTCAAGCACAACGGCCATTCCCATCATTTGCGGCTAAAACTGCTATAGACGCGTAGCAGGCACAAAATTTGATTCCTTTTCTCCAAAACAATGCCCCAAACTATCCCAGCAAGTGTTGCTCCCTAATAGATTCCCTAGACTATGTAGGCATCATCATGCCCTGCTCAAAGCCTCCAGCCTGTGCTTTTGCTGTGGCAGACAGACAGAAATTGATTTAATTAAACCATACTAAAAGAAAAATTATATGATCTGTGCTGAGATAGTATGGTGATGGACAGTAGTAGAAAAAATGATCCGGCAGTTTCATATGGCCCTCGCAATGTCATGATATACATCAACCTATAGTGTTTTGTTTTTTTTTTTTGTCCTCAGGGCACAGGGCTATTCCTTCATGCTTTTTAGCTCTACAATGCACAAGGATTCTGTTTCAACGCCTATACAAATTAAAACCAGTTTCCAAATAATGTTACTACAAAATATATGAAAAGTACTATTTGTTTTATTACAGGTTGTTTAAACATGTTCAGAAAAAAGCTATTGACATGCTACATGATGTTTTCAGTTACAAAGGACTGTAGCTGATGGGAATCATCCAAGCTGAGCATCCTGAGAACCAACAGAGGAACTACATCCCACTGCTAAGCTCGTCCCTAGAGATGCTGTCGGACACCCTGGGAAGATGGACCAGTAGGGACCAGGGCTGACGGGGAGCTGCAGGGAGGCAGCGATGTGAACAAGCTGGGTGCTCAGGGATGGAGGCGAACAGAGAGCAGTGCCAAACGCAGCAGCTCTGTCTGCAGAGGACGTCCGTTTTCTCACCAAACTAGAAGACAATTAGTTTTGTGGGTTTGTTTGGGGTTTTTTTTTGTTTGTTTGTTTGTTTGTTTTTGTTTTTGTTTTTTTTTTTTAACACCAAAAACCCCGCTTTATTGGATGTGTTCCGTTAACAAATACAACCGGCAGCCACGCCGCGCCCCAGTGCCACCGTGCGGTCCCTGTCCATGGTCCTGGCCCGAGGCACGGACCGACCCCGGCGGCACCTCCCCGCGCCCCCCGCCCCGCTCCCCGCAGCAGCCGGGGCAGGCGGAGCACCGCAGGCAGCGCAGCCGTGCCCCGGCGGGGAGGCGAGAGGTCAGCGAGTGCCCGAACGGAACAGGGGGTGAGAAAGGGCTGTCAAAGGGGCTGCTACGTAGGAGCCCCGTGAAGGTCAAGATTCTGCACAGAATGCTTTAGTTGTGGTATAGCGAAGGCAGGTCTTCCAGGCTTCTTAACGTGAGAACAAGCCTTGACAGCTTCTAGAAATGCCAAGACAGTAAAGGCATTAGGAGAAGGAAAAAAATGGTCATAGTAAATGACAAAGCAGAGCAGATCATGCTACTCTTCATGCAAGAGCCATTCAAGAGTGAAGACTCTGTGCTGACCTGACTGCCTGCTCTGCTTTGTTCTACACAACTGATGTGGTGCTCTTCAGTAGACCGGCTTCCCATGCAGTTCCAATACCAGCAGCGATGCCGACTCCTATCAGTGAAGTCACTCAAGAAAAACTAATGTCTCGGGAATACATTGTATGGATCCTTCCTCCCAAGTGACAGACACTTGACCTTATTTAATCATTCATCAAAGAAAAGGTAAGAGTTCTTTAGCTGAGGAGTGTGCATCTATGCAAGAAGGGAAGAGAAATAAAATCTCTTTCAGAAGAGAAAAATGGAAAAAAACCCCAACCCAACCCAAACCCAACAGCACAGGGTCGCTTTCCCCTGGTGCAGTTACCTTTTGCAGGGTGCCAGCCCACGCCTGCTGCCCACTGGAGGGGATGCACTGGCCCATGGGCACCCCAGCCCCTTGCAGGAGGGTTCTCAATGCCACCTCCGGGGCAGGAGCCCCCAGGCGGCTCCCTGGCCCCCTGGGAACACAGCCAGCCAGTGCAGAGACAGGTCCCTCCTTTGTAACCAAGTCTGGAAAAGGAGGGACCCGTTACTGGCCGAAGCACACTGGAGAGCAATGAAATAGTACAGCCACCCAAAAGTTACCCTAACCCAAATCAGAAAGCCAAATAGGACAATGCATTCACCTGCCCCAGTTCTTCCTCAACCGTTTTTCTCCCTTCACACCCCCACCACAGGAAGGAAAGGATGCCTGTGCTGTCTCTAGGATCAGAGCTGATTTGGACTGCTTTGGATTATTGGAAGGTCTCTCCAAACCCAGCACTTTGCCTTGAAAATGCCCCACAGCAGACTGCACTGCAAGAAAGAAGCCTGGATTGGAAACTCTTGTTATTGTTTCCAAGAGGCAGACACTCACCTCCGAAGGAAATGAGCCCAAGGCTCCAGGTTGCCCTGTGGCTGGGACTGGGTAGGCGAGGGTGCAGGTACGGACAGCCACCGGCCCGCAGCCTGTGGCTGCCTTCTGTGCAGTGCGCTGCCCAGGCAAATGAGATAAAGAAGTTTTTATTCTGCTTTTGTCCAAACCATAATTTCTTATTAGGGCTGAACAGATTATTTGGATATACCTTCAGAGAGCAGGAGAAAGGTAAAAAGAAAGTTCCATTCTTGCTGCAGAAGCAGTCCTCTCTTTCCCTACACTGTCTGCTCTCCTATTTTCAGTTTTAAAAATAAACTGTAATTGCATAGTTAGTTCCATTACACTTTTGGTGGAAGAACTCTTATTTCAAGATCTGGTTTCTACTCCTCTGTTTGTGCCTCCATTATCCAGAATCCGACTCCCATAAGATATCGGCGCTGTATTTCCAAGCTCCAGTCATGCCAGACTTAACTTTCCTTCATGTCAAACAGTGTGAAGTCACACCAGCACAGAGAGGACAGGGGAGTTAAGGACCAGTTTGTCAAGCTTCACTTGGAGAATATACCCAGACTACAGTGTGCCAGCCCAGCAGGGCCAAAAATCAAGACGATTTTTTCCCCAAAACGGGTGGAAACTATGCTACAGAAGAGAAATGTTTTGGCAGCTGTGATCCTGTACTAGAGACTTTTTAAGACCACTTGCCAATTCTGTAGCAAATTAAAATATCTTCAGAAAGGCCTATGGACCCACCACCCTCGTTTGTTCAGTTCAGCACAGGCACTCCCTATGCACCTTCAGCCCACCACAGAATGAGAAAACCTAGGTCAGAACCTCTTGGAGATCTTACAAAACTGTGCGATCAATTCAGAAGATCGAAGTATTACCGTGCGTACCCAAAGATGTCACAGAGTGCAGCTTCGCTAGGCAGAACGCACGCCACTCGTGCTCCGTTACAGCTCGCACACAGTGGGCAGAGAGTATGGAGGTTTACAGCAGGTGCCCGGCTCCAGTTGTTTTTTTTCCCTTTGATTCACCAAGTGTTCAAACAGGCTGTTTTCAGTATGCTCTGAAATGCAGAGTATGCACAAGGCAATGCAAGCTCGCGGCAGGGAAATGCACGTATGACCTCACAAGGCAGCTAATTCAGTATGCAAAATAGATGTAATAAACACGTTATGGAGCTGAATAATTAGCTAAAATGAGAAATTTTATGTTAACTTCTTAGGTGTTAATGAGGACAGATACCTGCTAAACCAGCAGAGACAGCAAAGCAAAAACCGCCAAACCCCTAAACTATATGCTAGAGCCTAGCAGAGTAGTAAATAACACACAAATATTCTTTCTCTCACACCAGCCAACATGTATAACTCATTGAAACAAGACGTTCAGTCAAAAAGTCTAGTAAAATTCAAGGAAGAGCTGGACATGTGTGTGAGAAGCAGCTCATCTGCAATTACAGGATAAATACAAAAATGCTCCACCACATGCCTCTCATCAGGCAAACAAAATTCAAGCCAAAAAGTTACACCAAAAGTCATGTCCTAGGAAGAAATAAGTCCCTTATACAAATACCACTGCTAAAACACGTCTTCTCTGAAATTCCTGCTTTTGCCAACTGTCACAATACTTGACTAAAATAACAACTCATGCTTACTTATCACAAAGCACTTCAAATCAGGGGAAAGAAGTGTTGCATGACATTAGATTTCATCCCCATTATTTTACTTAGATGGGGGATAATTTTGGGGGTGGATTTGGTTGGGTTTATTGTGTTGCTTTTTTTGTTTGTTTTTTTTTTTTTTAAGTTTTCTTGACTTCATTAACAACTTATTCTTCATAAGCCATCACTTTAAACCAAGAATAGCTGTTTCTTCTGATAATGAAGGATAATCTTTTATGATAGGGTAACGTATACTTATTATTTAGAGTTTGCTCAGTAATTTATCTGAACTACTGCTGCCCTGTTATTTTAAACTGAAGCACTTGAAAGAAAGTCTATTAGCATAAATAACAACTTTAAAAAGTTTCCCCACAAAACAGTAGTTTTGCCAAAAAATAAGTTTCTTGCAAATCGATTTCCAAGTTTTCAAAGTGCAATTCCCTTTTACCTCCCTCACCCATGCATTCAGGGTTGTGTACCTTTGTTTAGGATGAGCTGTTGCTTTGCTTTGCACGATGACGTGCGCACTGTCCCCTGAGGAAAATGCCTTTGACATTTTGGTAGAGGGAAGAGTGTCTAAAGTGACAACTGCAAATCTGAGTAAGGGCAATAAGCTGCGGGCACGCTGCCCAACCTCCACATGACGCACTTCACGATGGCTCTAAGAGGCTGAGTCTTCCTTGAGAGAAGACAAAGGACATAAGCTGCTTGTGAAGAGTGCTTCATTAGCTTTCCTTGGAGGATGCTCAGAGTGAATATTGCTAATGCCATTGTCATTGATAGCTCACTGAAGGAGAAGCATTTGTACAGAGCATCCAGCACCAACAGTGAGATCATGCATCAAATCAGACCTAATTACTGTCTGCAGTTTTGGAACGGAGAGTTGCATGACTCAGATGAGGAGAGAGAATTCCTCTCTTGTTTCTTACTGCTTTCGTAGGGAAGCACAGGGAAAGGGGTGTCCAAAATGTATTAGGCTAATTCTGTAGAGAAATTCTTTTGTCATATCCACTCACTTCAGCAAAGAGAAGTCCAGTTTTTGATACCTGCAGCACGTCTTCTATAAGTCAATACCAGACCTCTCTGTGCACGCAGGACGATGGAAAAGCTTAGGCTGGCCGGCCTTTGAAGGTCGCCTCTCCCGCTCCCCACCCCCGCACTCAAAGCATTAGAACCCACACGGGGATGCTCAGGGCCTTGTCAAGCTTTGCTTTGCAATTCTGCCCCATTCTTTCCTTGAAGCTGTTCAAACCTGACTGGACACACTCCTGGACAAACTGCTCCGGCAGACCCTGCTCTGAGCAGTGGGGGTTAGAGCATGATTTCCAGAGGTGCCTTCCGACCTCAGCCATTTCCCGATTCACCGAGTCCACAGCTTTTCTGGACAACCTGTTAACCATGCACATGTGGGGCACGTTCTCCGAATCAGACCTGGAGCAGAAATACAGCTCTTACTATATGATCGATGTAGCTAATTTGAAATGTCTAGGAGCCACAGAATTTGTAATAGAAAAATTAATCTTCAACAGGACATATTAATAAAGGAAAAAGGAAGCAGGTAAGTTCAATCCTTTTGCAACTGACAATTATCATGCAATTCAGCACAGGGAAAGAGCTTCAGTAACATCAGCTGAGGGACCAGGGCAGCCAGTCCTTGCTCTTTGACACTAAAAATGAAATTGTGAATAGAAAAGGCAAAATACACTAGATGGAGGGAAATAAAGACTACAGTTAAGAGATTACGTATGGCAACTACGGCGTTAGCATTAAATAAAAGCAAAAGGCAAACAGGGAAAAAACTTAGCTAGCACACACGGAATTAAGTAGTTAGTTCCAACTGATGGAAAGAGAAGATAAGTGAAATGGAAAAGGGTCTCCCAGTCTAGCGCGGGACCTGTGTTTAGTATCAGCCAAAGTAGTTTATATGTACCAAGCAAGTCTCCAGATGGAAGCTGAACTTTCTCTGCCAAGACAATTCTCTAGGGCAACATTGGATGAAGTCTTCTCAAATAAATAGATGTGAAATGCTACAGGGGGAGAAAAAAAAATTAAAAATAATTTAAATACTCCCCTTACATTCTCTTTGTAAATTAACTAGATGTTTTAACTCCCCTTCTCTTTTACTTTTTCTGGCACAAGAACCCCAAATACAAGACAACACATCCATCCATCTCAGAAAAGGGGAAAAAAAAAAAGTGCATTTCATATCAGATGCTTTGCGTCAAGCCTGCTAAGGCTCATAAATCAGCTGTCTTATTGCCCTGGTCATTTCAACCAATGTCTGACCCTTTTGTTAACTCATGATTTATAACTGGAAGTTACTTTTTTTTTTAATGCCAGATTTATAAACTTTACTGTGCTTGGTTTGATATAATACCCATTTTGTACACCAAGCTATAAGACAGTAAATTTATTGTCTATGAACTGTTACCTTGAAAAATTACATCAATGCAAAGTGGTTTCCATTTAGAATCAATGGGCAATAAATTCATTGGTTTTTTTTTTTTTTTGAAGGGGGTAGAGAACATGATGATATTTATGAGGTCATGAGCGGCTATATAACGGGTGAAACTGGAAGCAGAGGCAACAGACAGGGGTTCTGAGTTACAGGGGTAGACAAAGACGAAATATATCCAACACAGCAACGATGCATAAGCTGGTATTCTGCTGTCTCATTATTATCAGCTTCTCCTGGCCTCTCTCGTCTCTCCCCGTCATCGACGCCAGTGAGATGTCTTATCAGCTCTCAGGTAAGAGTCCTTTGATTTTAATGGTCATAGCAGGGGCTGGAGCAGACAAACCAGAAGAGCAGCAGGTATGCTTTCTGAAGGGCCTTTATCTGTGCTGAGCAGCTGTAGAAAAAGCAGGAATGTCTTCAGGATACCGGCAGCACCAGTGACATCATCAGTGGGTGCTAGCCTTGTAAAATGGGGAGGTTGGGTGCCCTAAACAGTTCTTCCTGCCGCTTGGAGATGCAGGAGACAAAGGTATCTGTGCCTTCTAGCACTGCAAGCGAGCTGGCATGTACAGCGTCTGGCTTTGAAGCAGCATTAGCAGGCACTGGGTAATTTAGAGAAACTTGGCTATACGGTCCCTTGTCTTGCTACACTTTAAAATGAGCTACTTTTAACTGAAGTTCAAGTGAAGGGGGAAACCTACTGCAAAGATGCACACAGTCCTGCTTAGATCAAGAACAGGCGCGTCTGTCTCCCACTACAAAAATAGCACCGTACTGAGCGTACTGTTTGTTTGTACTAATGCAGATTCCATCCAGTCCAGTGAGAGAATAAATCTTTGCTTGAGAAAGCTGTCCTTAAAGTTTGAAATTATACTGTCAGTCAAGACTGAAACGGCTCAGTAACAACGCACGGCAGAGCCTGGAAGGTTACCGTCATCAGACCTGACCTGTGCTGGAAGAGTTTCTGAAATGAGCTCTGAAAGAACAGGCAAATCAAACCCAAAGTTATTGCATCAGGCTATTAAAAAGGGGCTGTTCTTACATGCTTTGCAGGTGCAACGGCTGTTGCTCTGGCTCATAGGTATCGGTAGTCCCTCGTTTGCTTTGAAAATCTTGGACTCAGCCAGCAGCATCTTCTCAAGCCTTCCACCGTGTAACTCGCATTTACAGGCAACCATGACTCAGTACGGATAACATCTATCACAGCACAGGTTGAACAAGCTGGCTCTAACAATTACTGCATTTGTTTGAAGACATCCATTAAGCTTATTAAATCTTCCTTGCTAATATAAAGAATCTTGAGGCTGGGTAAGATAGAACTCTGTATTAAAGAGGGTTTTCTTTGGGGTTTGTTTTTTGTTTGTTTTTTTTTTTTTTAAAGTTGTTTTTTTAAAACCTTAAAGCAAATTTACCTGTTAACGATGCTTTGAATCAAAAAATAATACAAGGCTAGAGGTACAAACCATCTCCACAAAGCATAGGGAAGTTATAGTGCTGTTATTCAGAGTCTCACACCAAAATCCCAACTGTCCTTTGGTACAGTGAACAAGCTAACAACATGGATGTCCAAGGTCTTCAAGTTCTTGAACGTGGTCCAAGTTTTTGAAACGTTGGGGGATTATTTTCAGCCATTTATGTTTTCTTATCTATTCCCTATTGAGGCACTATACAGTTTCACCCATCCCTGCAGGTAAGAACAACTACAACTCCACAGTATCATCTAAAAGTGCAACTACAAAGTGATATTCATCTACATAGCTGGAGTTTGATAATAGCACCACCCTCTTGTTGCCCACAATTTTGAATGTCTGCTATATATTAACAAGGAAGAAATTTACTGCTCAGATTACAAAAGCCTTATTTACCTCAAGTATAACATCGCTAAGGGCTCCTGTTGGTAATCTGCCTTGGGGCACAGGCTAATTACAGAATTCTAAATTCTCTATGTACATACAAATTCATTCCATCAGGTATCAGTAGTCTGTTGTTTCAGAAAAAGTAATATCATCTGTACTGGTATGCACAGTAAATGAGAGAGATGATTGAAATGCACTGAGAAGCCTAGCTGCCAAAACGTGGGTTAAGATTTCCTACACTTATTCCTGCCCTTCACCCCATTTTATTGCATTTAATACTTGGGAAAATGAGCAGGTTAATAGGCCTTGAGCAAGAAGTTCTGTCTTTATTCATAGAAAAGCTCCAGCATAGGAAGTAGTTGATAAAGAAATGGACTAAAAAAAAAAGAAAAACCTGCACGCAAGTCTGGGTTGCCTACAGCTGGGTACCAGAAGGATTAGGTTGTGAGTTTCCCAAGCAATGGGAGGGGCTGCTGTTCGTCAAAAAAATTTCTTAAAGATGGATCTGCCAGAGAAACGAGTCAGAGATTAACATCAGGAAGGTATCTCTCCCCAAAGCTTTGGGAGGAAAAAAACCCAACCACCAACCAACCAGCCATCCCCTACTATATTCGTTAAATGAGGAGGGATGACCAGTGATGTCATGATAATCTTCAACAGGTGGGGCCAAAAGACCTGATCAGAAATCCTCTGAGATGGATTGAAACCAGGATACAAAGCAAAAGAGTCTTACCGTGTGCCTGTCTCTTGTCATCTTCCATTTGCAGCCGATGAAGATTCGAGATTAAATCTGGAGCGGTCAGGCAGCCTAGGGAGCCCTTCCCTGCTGCAGTTTCTGCCAGAGCTCCTGGGTGCGCTGCCTGAAGACAGCAAGGCAGGTGAGGATTTGTCACAGCAGTTTACGGGAGGGTGCCCATGGTTTGTATGTCCAGCTTCCACAGGTGCCATGCCCCAGCTCCTGGGCATTTACTGAAACGCAGCAGCATGATGTGTAGGCAACAGACAGCTGTCATTTTGTCACCTGGGACCTTGGGGGAACCCGCTGAGCAGCCAAGCCTGCAGCTCAGTACTCGCTGGAGAAGTCTCCAAATTAGTTTAGCAAAACGGGGGCAAGGCAAAGACTGGCCTAGAAGGAGCTAGCAGGCAAAACAGAATAGCACAGTCTCTTAAAAAACATCAGGACTTGCAGAAAGTACAGAATCAATAGCAATATATGGTTTGGGGGGCTACATGACAGATGCCTGCTGAAGAGGACAGCACACCTTGCGTCTGCAGCCCCATGTCCTGCTGGAACTGCGT
Source organism: Falco punctatus (assembly GCF_963210335.1). Classification (NCBI taxonomy): domain Eukaryota; kingdom Metazoa; phylum Chordata; class Aves; order Falconiformes; family Falconidae; genus Falco; species Falco punctatus. Next base: position 105,283,577 of record NC_137582.1, read on the forward strand.
GCTGCAAGAACCGCAGCACTGTAGCAAAAGCGTTTTCTGTCTGGTCCTCTGAACATTCCAGTCCAAGGCTTCTGCCCACTCTAGCACCATGGCACACAAGAACAGCTTGTGTAGGTTCACAATTTCTAAACGGTAAAACATTTCATCCTGTCTCCCCTCTACCAGGTCTTAGCCCCAGCAGCTACAACCCAAGGCAAAACATTAAAGAGGTAAGTGAATGATCATCTGTCACTGAAACAAGAAAAATAAGACTTCCCCATTTTAAAATACATGCAATTGTTACCAAGACATCACTTAAGATTCACAGATTTCATAAGCAGTATAGACTCGAGTATGCTGCAGTGTTCTAGAGGCTGGAATCACTTAGCAGTTAGATAAGCAGGGAAGGGAAAAGAAAAAAAAATACAGAAAGAAGAAAATAAAAAGAGAGCAAGTAATCCAGAGCATTTCACTATAGACCCCCTGCTTTTTAGCCCAGAAAAGCAGCTTTCTAAATAAAGGCCAATTTCCAGCTTCCCCAGGCCACGCCAGTACATTAACCAGTATGAGCTGCGTGCCATTCCCCCCCACCCCTCCCCACGGGCTACAGAGTTATTACCAGATTTGTTATGAATGATTAGATAAATGGAGAGCATCATTCCTGTTCATGTCTGCTGAATTAAATACAAAGGCAGAAGACAGGGACTGGTTTTAGTGCATCACCTAAACCAGAGGGCACACCTGGCAGCCACCTCTCCTTCCCCCAGTCAGGCTGGGTGCTGGGTTGGGGCAGCAAAGCATGCGCTTTCCTACTGGGAACGTTCCCCATACACCAGTAACCTCTCTGATCTGTTTGACTTCAGACTTCCTATGAAAATCATCCTCGAATTGCTTTGCTGGGACGCTTCTTGACCAAGGACAGGAAGCAGTACAAGAAACGTGGGAATCTTTCCGAGTGCTTCTGGAAATATTGTGTGTAAACAGGAGGAGAAAATCTCCCTGACTTTGGTTGCATAATTTATACAGATGTCTGAAAACATGTATATAGATTTGCTTGATTTAAAATTAAGACAGCTCCTAACTTTAGACTCTATGCTACTTGGAAATTAATAAATTCTTGATGTTTTGCAATTATGCTGTGAGCAGTGTGGTATTTTCTCAGAGTTCACCACTATGGGACGAAAGTAATGGGACAAAGGGATAAATATGCAACGCGAAGAGAACGCAGGCCAGGGAAGCAGGATTCCCACGGGGTGCTGTAAAACCTCCCAGAAGAGCGATGCCTCAGCTGCGTCTAAGCCCAGAGGCAAGAGGTCTTCCTCCTGTGCCAGGCAGATCAAGATGCCAGGAAGAAAGGGTCATTGCTGCACCCCCTGATGGTGCTGAGCCGGTGAGGGATGGCAGCTCAACAGTGCCCAGTCCCCGCTGCTGCCATCCCCAAGGCACCACAAAACCAGTAAGCCCCTATCGAGTTCGCACAGCTGCTCCCACTGCCCCTGGGGGGAGAACTGGTTCTCTTGGTCACTTCAAAGACAGACCCACAAACCTATTTCCTTGCAGCACCGCGCCAGGTCCCCAGCTGCCCGGGACACCAGGGTTATCTGTGCATGGCACAGGCCTTCAGAATCGTGCCCTATTATCGCAGGTGCAGCGTGGCAGGCAAACGTTACAGCTGTCCGTGCAAGGTTTCGCACCCAGACTGCAGATGCTCAGTGGAGGCAGACGGGGAGGGCAGGACTTGGAAGATGCTATGACTGTGACCTGCACTCACGTGGCTCCGCGCACAGGCGGTGACCCAGGGACACAGACCACCAGTGTTACTAGGGCAAGCCACTCGCTCGGGTGCTCCAGGACAGTGAGATTTGTTCCCCTGAGCCACCACGGGGCTTTTGCACTCTTGTTGCGTCTTGGCACCTAAAGCAAAGGAGGGAGAAGACAAAAGAGCAGCTGGCAAAAGGGTTTGTTTGACACTTTTGTATGTGGAGTATAACCAGCACCTTTCTCAGTCCCAAGTAGTTCCTGATAGTATCTGCAACGAATAGAGCTGAAGAGTCAGGAATTGTCTCTGGGGGATGCAATCCTGGTAACACGCACAAATGCCCCGAGATGTGAAGCCCTGCCTTGTTCAACACACGCTTCACATAAATCTTGCACTAATCACGGCTCACAGAAAGCTTGAAGTAAATTTCACCTAACAGCAATACACATGCTACGTTGGTCTCAATAATATACATCATAAATCTCTGACTGCTGTTTAAACAAGGCCTACAGGCTCGATACAATTTACGTGAAGTGAACAAACTGTAAGACAGATGAAGCCAGCTATAACAAAGAAAAATGTCCTTACAAATGCAGAGCAGCTGGATGCACTGTGCAGCTACTTGAAATCTTCTAAATATTCATCCTTCTCTTAAACAATGGAGCAAATCCGTGCCTGTCTGGAAATTAGTCCTTTCCTGCCACCTCAGTCAATAAAAACTTGTAAGAAAAGATTGCAAATTTAGTTAAATGAATAACCATCTAAGACAGATGTATTGCACAGAGAGGGAAAGGTGTAGAGCCTACAAAGACTAGGGTGGCGGCAGGTAATCTGTTCAATCCCAATTCAAAAATTGCAAACATAAAGCAAAATAAGTAAAACCACAGTGAATAGTAATTAAAAAAAATATTACAAGTATTGAGAAGTTCACTAGTCATCTATGTAGGAGAGTGAAGGAATGAAGAGAGCTATCAGGTGGTGGGGATGGAGTCAAGACAAGGTGATCGAGCTACAAACTTTCAAACATTTCAGCTGTCAATACTGTAAAAATACTTGCTAGCAGTTAGGGCATTTAAAGCGGTGACACTCGCACAACTCAGGGTGTCCAGGCTAGGCCAGGGCACCGCGGCAGGGGCTGCGGGGAATCCAGGTAATTCTAATTAGTGCAATTTCAGCAGAGCACGAAACCTCCAGCCATTCACAGTCCCCACCTCTGGTCGAAAGGAGTTCAGACCACATCTGGGCATGAGTGGTGGCTCTCCAACAGACAAGTGAGACGCTGCCGCACACCCAGCTGCATCCTTCCTTCCCGAAGGGAACTGTTTCAAAGAACGTCTTCAGAATTTCTTAGTGATTAAGTATTCTTTATTGTCGGCGCCGGGCGTACGGGGGATCCTTCCACCAATCGTACACACCCAGAGGGGCAGATTATCTTATATTTATATAATGAAACAATGAATATTCCATTAATGCCTATACATATTCATTACTTGAACCCGCCTACCCTCGCTTCGTATGCTAATTAGCTCATCAGTCTTTTACGCTTGTGCAGATTCTTCCAAAAATTGTGGGCCGGGGTCTTTTGAATGTGGGCAGTGGTCTATGGGAGGAAGGCCGTAGGTCTTCCTCATGGTGTACTTTTCGCCTTTTGCTCATTATGTGATGGTCTTGCACATTTGCAGTGTTCTTATCAGTCTGAGGTAATTTATGCTTTTGCTGGCCATCTGCTTTTCTTGCTTAATTATTTCTTTTACTCTTATCTGTCCTCTCCTGCTGAAGTGTTCCGCTAAAGTTTTAACACAGAAGGTCAGCAGATAGGCGGATGTCTAACAAAGGATAACAGAACAGACACCAAAGGTAGATGGCGGTACATGATATCTACAATTGTTACAGTGGCTAACAAACATAATGTTTATTCTTTAATTCTATTCTAAAGTTCGTTCACACTACATCACTTTGAAGCATATGCTTTAATTATTCTAGAAGCAGTAGGTTTCCCTCCAGGTCTTGGCCCTTCTCTTTGCTTTCACTGCTGTGTTTCAAAAGTGATGAGTTGGCAGACTTGTAGAAATCTTTCCCAGCGTTTTTACAATACCGCTTGTAGTTTTACTCAGGGACATCCAGCTGTCCCGTTATCTCCTTGGTAGGGCAGCTTGCTTTGCAGATAAGGAGGACAGCTCCCCTTGCAGAGATTTGCAACTTTCTTGTCAGAACAGTCTATATGATCTTTCAGACATTTTAACCCCTTTGTCGCTATACAATTACAAGCTTATTTATGCATTAAAATGAATATTGGTTTATGAATACAAACTTGACCATATTATTTACAGCTTATTCACATCAGAACGCTCATGGCAGATGCCAGATAAACGCAGTTCCAGGGTCCATGAGAGGGGAGGCCTGCCAGTCCGCGAGACAGAACGGCAAACTGCTTCTCCCTGGTCCTGCTGCAGCCTCCAGCTCCGGCCAGCTCTCAGCTCCAAGCTTTTTCTCTCTTCCGCAGGCCAGAGACAAGGAGCTGCCACAGAAAAATGCAGAGGCCATAGGAGCTGCTCCAGCGGCCAGGCTGCCCACCTGCCCACCTGCCGGGGCTGAGCTCGGGAGCCGCAGGGAGGAGCTGGGGAAGCCACAGGAGTCCCGGTGCGAGTCGCAGCAAACGGAGCATCCTGTGGCGCCCGGCAGGCAGACACCCGGCCCAGCCGCACAGGAGCAGCAGGTAACATGTTCACTGGAACTTAATGCAACTGTGGAGCAAACCTACTACAGAAAACCCACAGCCCCGTTACTTTTAGCATTGGGGTAAGTATCTCGGGTCCCGCAGTTATCTCTCGTCATCCACCAGCCGTACAGCACACCTCACTCAGCTCACCTCTGACATCCACACAGAGGTGAAAGCTACAGGGTTTAACTGCGAGCAAGAACTTCAGTGGGCAGGAGCGTGACTGCCACTGACAAAGCAGGGACACAGCTGGACCAACACTGCCTAGGTCTGAATAAAGACACAGCACCACCTTGAACTTTTTATTTCACAAGCCTGTCCGCTTGTCATCATTTTTGGACCAAAAATACCTACTAGACAATTTGGCTTACATTTGTAAGTATGTTTAGAGTTGCCAAAACACCCTTTTTAAAATTAGTAAGCCATCAGCAAAACTATAGCCGTTGCTTTGAGACACCTGTATTTCCAGGAACTGCACCACTTACCTTGCCAGAAGCACCTTCAGTTACATATACTTATCTAGGATTACTTCTTTCTTTCCCAATTTTAGTAAGATGCTACCATCTTTTGTTCTGTACCTTGTACTCCCTGCAGTGACTTTGCCTTTCTCCTACAGGCTTTTTAAGCACGGTTGACCACGCTTCCCTCTAAAGTCCCTTAAAACAGAAAAAGGTGAGAGCAAATTGTTTCTCTGCAGTTAGTTAAGAACTTCATCGCTCTGAGACATGCCTGCAAATTAAACCAATTTTCTTGTTTCTTTGTACCTCCTCTAGAACACCAGTTATAGCACGGTGGGGCTAAAGCACTCCCAGAGCGTTTATTATTTACCTTTTCTAACAAAATCAGCACAGACAGAAGATTTCAATCCTGCATGCCAACCCCCAACCGCTTACACACCCAAACATAATCCTATACATTCAGAAGGTACTTGCCCTTCCTCGTGAGATGCAATTAGAAAGGAAATAACATGTCTTGAAGTGGGCAAGGTAGAGCGAGATAAAAAAACCACCACGAAACTCCACACAGAAGAGGATGAATGGCCACTACCCGACCATTTTCACTGTACCCACAACCTCAACACTTACGTACAATCAGGAAAGCATAACAAATATTTTCTTACAAGTCTATTGGGTAGAAATTACCAACAACAAAAGTAAGCACACACTTGAAACAGTTCTTTGCCTCATATTTTTCAGTTTTATTTATAAAAGAGAAGCTCCTGTAAAGTGTACAGTTAAAATCACAACTGTAAATTCAACCACAGCCGAATATTATTTCAACAAAATATTCCTATCAACTGACGTAAAAATTAACTCCATTGTGATTTAAAACTTGATTCAGCTGGAAGATAAACTTAGCAATACACTACTCATTCAGCAAATACTTATTGTGCTGTAAAAACACACTAGGGTCCCTCCTGTTCATAGCAAAACATAATTCTGTATTTATGTATACAGCAACAAAAATTGCCAGCGAAATCCACCAAGGGTTTCCAAACTGCTGACACCCCCACAGGGGGTAGTAACTGCATCATTACTGTACTTGTGTGTATTCCCTTTGATCACCAAGAAAGCGACCTTCCAAGCAGCTCTAAACTGTCTGCCACATTTTAATTATGCCAGGCAAAATAAAGTCACCAAAACAAAATCACAGGTGCAAATCTGGCTGCAGGATTTTACTCCACTGGCCTTTCGGATCAGAACTGGATCTCACTTCAACTACTTTAGCAAACTACAGAGACTGAAAAAAATAATATAAGCTGAAGTAAAAACCACTAGTTCCTGAAAACTTAAGGAAACTAGGTCCTTCCCAAAAGGAAGGCTTGATAAGGCATTTGATTGCAAGACGTTGTGGCTCTAGTGGGGTAAAGAGTAGCTTGGGGAACTTTTTTTTTCTTTTTTTGTAAACCTGGTTTTGCAGCAAAGACTGTTTGCGTTTTTGGGCAAATAATTTAGTTACACAGGGCACTAATTCACCTCCTACATTTTTCTCCCATACCATAATTTTTTCTGTAACCCAGGACTAGGGTAGCCCCAGACAAGGAACCTTGCACCTAAGATTTAGCCAGGATTACAAAGTTTGAATTTCAACTCCTAGGCACAGGCACCATCATTATTTATGGTCAGAGGGTATGGTGCTCACAGCACTACAAACTGTCTAGGGTTTCTGTTCTGTATGATCCTACTGGGCACAAATTCATATGGACAAGTTTCTACGTACAGGTCAGAATCTCAACTGCTTGTGGCAAAGGCAGCACAGGACACAGTGAGTGAAGGTGCCCAAATGACACTCCCAGGTCTGGTACGAAGTGGGGTATGCATCTGTGCAAGTCCTTCGTGTCTCTGCCTCTTTTTACACAACTGGGACATGACAGTCATCTTTTTGATGTGTCTCCAGAGCTACAGATGACATACATGACTGCTAAGACATCGCAAACCATTTTCCTATTCAGGAAATAAACAGTAGAAACAATGTACAGCAAAAGAGCTGATTATCTAACCTTTCCTTCTGGCTTACACTTTTAAACTATGTTGAAGGAGACAGCTGTCCTTACCTGGAGTATTCAAATTAATCTATTTCACAAAGTCTCAAAATACATTACAGCAGTCATTTTAATTTAAGCATAGCTAACTAGAATGGATTCTAGTGCATGAGTCTAATTTGACAGCTAATTAGTTAAGAAGCTTCCCAGTTAAGAAAAGAACCTATACACAAAGCATCTTATTACACGTTTTAGAGCAAATATTTTAGGTAGTGTGGTTATAAAGCAGAATACTGTATTTGGAAAGCGCTGGAGAAAGACTAGGAAAGGTGTACGGTACTGCCCACGTTTTCCTACTTGAGTACATAATTTGCTATACGTAAATACCTATGGAACTCTCGTATTTCATGAGGTGTTTAAAGTTCAAACACAAAAAGTACTGAGGATGTGTGGACCTCTTACAAACGCAAGAAAAAACAAGTTCAAGCTAAAACACCTGAAGGACAAAGAAATGCAGCTTAAGAATAAATAGAAAGCAATTGGTACAAACAGAGCAGGTAAGCATACTGTAAAAAAAAAAAAAAATTTCTTTTAAAAAACCCGCCTGAATAAAAACAGCCTTGAAAACTTAAAAATTCTGTAAAAATAAACTTTCCTTGAAATAAGCTTTAATGACAAAGATTATTACTGAATTGGTTTTAAAAAGTGACAAAACCCTTTAGATAAATACAGTTTTCCTTCCAATGATCTGCAGATGACAGTATTTTACACTTGCTCAACAACTCGAGGCTTACTAGTAACTGGAAAAGTGAAAATTCTCTACACAGCAGAAAAGGAAGAGTTACATGGAACAAAAGGGTGAACAACTTGTTACATTCCAAACCCCTTTGTTGAGAAGGCTAAGGTGATTAACACCACCACCAGGAAAATTTGATTACATTCAGCTTCTGATAAACAAAGGGGAAATCAGACCGAATTTGCCAGTTTTTAGTGAAGCACGTCCTGTTTGAAGAGCACTTTGAGACATTCAGCTTTAAGGTAGAAGTATTAATGTGAAAAAAAGTCCTTTTACAAACTGACAGAGAAAGTGGTTACCACTTCCTGAGCAACAAACTTGCACTAAGCACAAACTCATTTTTCATCCATGGATTTCAACAGCCAGAGACTCCATGACAAAGAAAGAGGTTCAGACTTGTACAGGAAGTCAATAGTGGTAAGAAATAATGAATACGTGGTTTGATGTTCAAGTTCAGCTCCACAACATGTGACTTTTCAAGAAAGCAGGAGAAATGAAGCTCAATCTCTTTTTTTCTTTTTGTTTTTGGCATCACCGCAACAAAAACAAAATAGGGAAATGGCTTAAAATTTCCTATTTGCTATGTCTGGATTCAACTCGTATAACTACTCTAACACAACGACAACAAATTTCAGATACATATCTGCCTTCCAAAGTGCTAGCAACAGAAAAGATTGCAGGTGTAGCTCCTTGAACTGAGAACTAGGCTTTAGTGCCTTGATAGAGCAGGTTTTCCACGGGTCTTTCATTAAAAAGCTGATCCTGTATAAGGAAACAACACCCAGATTGTTACTTCTGGTTTGGTTGTTTTTTTTTTTTCTTGATTGCTATTTATAATTTGATCTCTAGTAGGTTTGCAAACCAGTTACCCTGAACTAATTTTAAACACCTCTCTTGAGAGACACAGCTTTAAAAGCAAAAGCTATAAAACAACTTGGTTCCAAAACACTCATCATGAAAAGCATAGGGAATAGCTTTGGTTCTTTTCACTGCAGTTTATTTTGTTGATGGGCACAAGCTGGCGAAAGGCATTTTGATGCAGAATAACTTGCCCAGTTTTCAACTGCTCATTAAAAAGCCTATTGGATTCTCGAACCAGCTACAGTGATTTTAGAGCCTCTGAGTATTAGGATCTTCAGTTTAGACCTTTAAACACCAAACAAACAAAAGTGAACAGCACCCTGCTGGCAGCTTGGTTTCAATGCTGGTTTCAACACATCTGCCTTACTTGGAGAGTAACCGCTCTGATCTGGTAGGTTCATCGCTGTAGGTTCTTAACCACTGCATCTTTTCAGACTCTCACTTGCAGAGTTCAAACAAACAAAACCTAACCCCAAAACACCTCTGTATTTTGCTCGTCACTGAGCAATCAAAAGTCAGAAACATAACCCATTCTGCGCCAAGTCTGTGAGGTCAGGCAGGGAAACAGCCCCCGAGTGAAGGACTGTCTTCAAAGTCATGCCAGGAGCAGAGGGGTAATGGAGGAAGATTCAGTTTCACATGGGAAGAGATAGCCAGATAGATTCACCGCCAGCATGTAGCGAAGCCAGAGGAAAAGAGAACGGGAATTACACCAAGCAGTTTTACTGACACAAGTGCCAATGTCTTCAGTGTTGCAGGAGTGAAGGTCATTTTCCCTTGTTTTCCATACTGTCATCAGCCATTGCAGCCTCACAACTTGCTTCCCTGACGTCACATGTAACACAGCCCTTTAAAAAGGAACAAGAATGTAGTAATTTAAACTCTCCTTTTTATGAGTGTATTTCAAGAAATCAGATCCTGATAGCATGATATGTTCTGGTATTGTTCTAGGGCCAAGGACATGGATTTCTCAGTTTTTCTGCTCCAAGAACAAACAACACAGCTCAGACACCCCACTCCGCCTAGCACACAGAGCATGCAGTCCTGTAACAGACATTAGATTTTTCTGCTGTGTGAGTACATGAATGCAGCCCGCTCTGCCTTGACATTTTCTACACAACTCATCACTGGAGCTTTAGAGCTTTAACTGCAGGACTAGTTCTGCCTTGGTCTTTTCTTCTCCATAGCACCTGTGAGCAGTTTAAACTGATTAGCATGTTCTCTAATGGGTAGTGATATAAATCAGGAGTTTATCAGAGTGCCCAAGAGTTATACCAGATAATCAGGTATAAGATATCAAAATCCTTAAAGAATGAATCTGCCTACAAAAAGGCAGCTATTTTTGTGTTTCTTACTATATGGCTGAAGCTCCTCTGTGATTATGAGCATTTTTCAGCTTACTGAACACATCTGCTCTAATCTTCACTAACGTCCCAGTGCTACACGCTATTCAATCATAGCAACAACCAAGTCTGTAAGAAAAAGAGCAAAAGACCTAAGCAGAATAGAAAAAACATCACGAGATACAGTCTCCGATGTGAGAGCACGATACTATTCCCACTCAGCCAAAAGTGTGACTGACAAAACTTTGCTACAGGTGGTTCCTACATGTAGTTTGCATATCTTGCAAAAAATCCAATGGAAGGACCCGCTTTCTGGCATTCCTCATCTAGCTAACGTACTCGAGCTCATTTCCTTCTTATATTTACAAGTAATAACGATCAGCAGCCCCAGCACTACGAGACCTGGCATCAGCCAGACCTGGCACTGCCTCTGACTAGCCAAGGCATGAATAAAGGGTCGATCCCTTTCACAGCTCCTTACTTGGGTGCTGATTTGCAGAGGGACAGTCTGGGTCCGGATCCACGTATGCACCTCGGCGAGCTCCTTCTTTTGCCCGTCTGTAAACCACGGCTGCTGCTTTTGCATGACTGTCAGCTTCTCCAGATCCTCCTTTAAAACTTCCTCTTTGATTCTGCAGGTAACAGACACCTGTGAATACAGCTGGACTAAATGAAGCAAGGCAGGCACTGATTATGATTGTGTTGTAAGAGCCTCTTTGCCAGACTCTACGGCTGAGTCTACAGACAGCATCAGCCATTGGAAAGGAACTACATTTTGTTATCCCTTTTTTGCTTTGTAAGGCTTCTTTTGACACTGGTCTGTCAGGGGTTTTTTCTTGGTTTTGTTGGGGTTTTTTTGGGTGTTTGGTGTGGGGTTTTTTGTTTTGTGAGCTTTGGGGCTTTTTTAGGGTTTTTTTCTTAATGTGGAATCTCATTATGAATTATGCATAAGCTAATTGCAAGCAACTCGCAAATAACACAAGTATTTTTACCCCTTTATGCATTCACATTACAGGACAATAATCAATCCCCTTAACACTTCAGCAAAAAGTTTACATGTTACTGTATTTTAACTGATGAGGGAAATAGGGAAAAACCAAGACAAAAGGAAATAACCAGGGCTTCAAATGCACAAACAGTAAATTAATACACCTTCTTGGAGTTCCATTGGTATGTACACTGTTCCCGCTCTCATTTTAGTTCTACAGTTCTATGCACAATTCCAAACTACATGTCAGAAATGGTTGATGTTTTCCAACCTGTTTGGCATTTGGTAAGTCATTAGAACTTGTTCAGATGTGTGATCCATCATCACGCAGGCTGACTCATGTTTGGATTTATGAGCTGTCGCTTTTTCTTCTGCTTCCCAATTCTTCTGTCTGGAAGCTTCAGAAGAATCGTTACTGGCAAAATACTTGCTGCTTTTCCCACTACCTGCTGAGAATTACCACGAAAAAAAATGAATGCAGATGCCTGAAAAATCCTAGTAATTCAGTACAAAAAGTAAAAGACCATCAGCGTAGTCTTGTGAGCTAGTTCTGTGATACGAACACAGGTACTCCCAGGTGATTGCTCTAGCAAGCAATTACTACCTATTGAGAATTCAGACATAAAGTGCATTCTATTAAGTTACTCAAGATCTCCAAAGCTCTATTCACTCTTCTCAAAGTTAATTGGCTCAACTTCTCTACTTGTATTTCAAGAGGCCCTGGCCTAGGCAGATCTAGCTTTATCCAAATGAGATGTAAGCCAGTATCTAACGCAGAGTAAAGTAATAATGAGCAAAACAGATGAGTGACTGACAGGTTAAAGGAATAGCTTCTTAGATTCCCACTTCCAGCTACAGTGACCAAAACAAACTTGGCTTCAAACACTGTACACTGGTGAAAGGCAAGGTCTACAGGTCCTCTTATTGGGATTTCCTATTCCCATTATGGTATTTTGTTAAGAATTACCAACACGTTAGCAAGTAACCCAGCACCAAAGCACCCAACATCCAAATGTTCAACTCCCCTACCTGTGCCACAACCAGAAGTCTCGTTGGAGCTAGAGCCTACAGAACCAGATAAAGCTAATCCACTGCCTGATGCTGCTGAACCTGCACCTGAGTGGGAGTCCTCATACAGCGAGCGCTCAGTAAATTCACTAGAGGTGCAATGGCTAGCGCTGTTACCACTACCTTCTGGATCATTGTCCTGGAGACAAAAAATCAAAACACATGCATCCACGAAGTTATATTTAAGTTTGAAACAGGAAGTTCATGCATTTATTGCATTTGTCACATGTTGACTAAGTTCTTGTATCAAAGCAATAGGTTTGGAGTTTCTAGCTCTGAAAATGAATGGTGGCCTAGAACTCAGAATTAATGGGAGAAATCAACAAACATCTGGACTCTAGGTTACTGCTGCAGATCCTTCCCCACTGGGTCAAGACATTGTACCACTGTATTAAGTTAATATTTTTGGCTGACAAGAGAGCAGGAGTCAGTTACCTTCACGTCCAGTTAAGAGGGCATGAAGCAGCCACACACATCAAGCAAGGTGCGCTACAGGGAAAATGAGAGAGTCTTCCCCTGGTTTGCTACGCGAAGCTGACCGCTTCAGCGGCTGCGGGTACACCAACTCCCCTTTCAGGACCCTACCCTGCAGTTTCAGCTGATCCAGCCTTTCCAGCCCAATCTGGATTCAGGAGCCAACATTTTTTTCCTTGCCTGCAGAGCTCAGATTCCTGCCTCTGCGTTTACCGCGGAAGTTGGAGAGGCCTTTTCTATGCCCGTGTATGGAAACCGACCCACACGGATCCCTGTTCTTCGTTCATTAGCTGCATCCCTGGGAGACAGAGGGAGTAATTAGAAGCGGACCTTCCCTTTGTTTTGGTTCTCCACAGACTGTGGGACTGACTGAACAAGGGTGCGAATTGCGCAGTGCTAACCGATTTCCACATGCATAAAAGCCCCAAACCCAATATTCCAGCTGACAATTTAATCAAAAAGGCTGCTGCTAAAACACCGAGCAAAAGTGGCTTGTGGCAGCCTGGACCAGAATATCCCACATTACTGTCATTTGCCAGGTGCCAACTCTGTACTGTTACAAGTTCCCACAGGCACAAGTATAACCAGCTTTCTCTGCCTCCTGTGCTATTTCTGTCCTGCAGTCTACACAGCACTGGAAAAAGCAGCTAACAAAATCTGGTGACCCTGAAACACAGATCACGTAACTGGTTTTGGTGACTAAACACCATGAAAGTCGGAGTTTCTCCTCTACGTTAAAAATTTGCGTTACTTACACATTTAGCTTCTGCGTGTGCTTTACCATCGGTACTGATGGAAAGCTCCATAGGTTTTGGCAGCTCTTCTTGAAGCAAATTCAGCTGAAGCGGGGAGCTGCTCCGTGAGCTACTCAGCAGTAGGGCCGGGTTGTGCTGGCCCTCTTGCTGGTCCTCCATGGACGTGGCAGAAGAGGTTGGAAAGGGCTGATCCACAGAGCGCGGGACTGTTGGTGCCAGAGGTGGTGGGGCTGGACACAGCACGGTGCACGGGTATGAAGCTGGGGGATAAACGTACTGAGGGCTAGGAAGAAAGACATACTGAGGCATCTGAGCACACGTGGGGAAACTCTGAAAAAACACAGCCGTAAACATGCCTACGTTTGGGGGACAAAGTGCTGGTGCTTCACAGTATAGTTGCGGTGACGGTGTGGACTCAGGTTTTAACGAGCGGAGGCCAAGGTCCTCTTCTATGGGAGAGGCTGGAAAACCACATAGGGGATCTGAATAGACTTGAAATCCCGTAGGAGGAATGACATTCATACTGGAGGAGCTCAGATAGGACACTTCTGAGGGAGAGAATGACTGTTTCTGAACTGTTCTCTTCCCACATGGAAGACTATTTCTATTTTTATTAGAAAAGTGGCAATCTGAGGGCTGTCTATGAGGTTTCTGGCGCTTGAATTTTCCGTGTTTGCCTTTTTTACAGCTGGCTGGGCTCATCTGCTTTGAAGGGGAATCTCCTAAGGAGAAAGAGAAGAAGACACGTTCACTGAAATGACTGACTGGGGGGTGGGGAGTAGGGGGGGAGCGGGAAAGAAAAAAAAAAACAACCATCCAGGTATCTGAGTGTGCCTTATTCGGACAGCTGAATTTTCTCTGGGTAATTCTTCCATACACTACAGTGATGGATTTGCTGACATCTACAATGTTCTCCTTCATGTCATCAATTTTTGTATCAATCATTTTGGCCTATCCCAATCAGATCTTTTCCATTCCTTCAAGGGGAGGCAATAAGCTACTCGGGATTTGCAGGATTTATTGCAATAATTATCTGCTTTGTAAAAAGTCTAAGATAATAACATCCAACGTGGAGCAGATCTCTGTGGACAATGCTGTTGTCAGGCCTTGTCAGTTCAAAGGAATTATTCTGTTTGCAGCCCTAGTAAGACGCTTGCTAAATCATACGAAGGAGAACCAGACTCCACTGCTAGGGTGCTCTTTGTAAATCATCTGCAAAGTCTTTATTTCTCAAAGCTAGTGCCTACCTCGGCCACAGGAACGTCTGTTGTTACTTTTGCTCCCCTGTTGAAGGTAAGTCCTAAACGGAGACAGCAAGATCCTCTGTCGGAACTTGTCCACGTAGTTCTGCTCCTCCTTTTGGGTGTGGGCTGACAGCGTCTCTTTTGTCAGCCCAACTGGCTTTAAGTCCTCAGGCACCACAGTGAGACTCTGAGCGTTCACAGGAGGCAGCTCAATGTGTTCACTTCCAACAGTAGTATCCTCCACTGTGGTCACTTCTTTGAAGAGGGAAGAAAAGAAATCACTCTTTGCTTCCTGTGTAACCCTCTGGGTGTTGACACCAGAAGGCCAGAGCAATCTCATCTGAGCTACAGGCTGCAGAGGTGGGGACAGAAAACACCTTTACATTCAAACACAGTTACACTAACATCGACTGACCAGATTTCTTTGCGTGATCTGGAAAACTTCAAATTCACAAAGTTACAGACGCACTTCTTTCTTCATATTTTCTTAGTACAATACCAGTTAAATACTAATTTTTACACTTCTTTCTGCATTAAAATTAAGTAACACTGGCCCATTAGCCATTTTCATTTTAATCCTCAATGGCCAAAAGTATATTGTTGTGTCTGAGAGGGACTCTGTCAAAACTAGGTTTTATTACAATACTGTAAACATTTCCAGGCTCAAGTTTTCTCCACAGTGTCCCTAGAAGAACCTTAATTATATTTCAGAGTTCACATTCATGAGAACAAATCTCAAATGCACAAAACTTTCTCACGGTGTACTTCAGTCTGGAAACACTGTGTTAACTTAAAAATCAGCGAGTCTTTTGCAAGCGCGTACAGTACCTGATTCAGGGTGTGGGACATGCACTATAGTGCTGCTGTAACTGCACTGGCTGGTGACAGACACCACACTGGGAGCCTTGTTGGACAGGGTCAGGTCTGCCAGTGGAGACCCCACCGTGCCTGCAGCTGTCTGGTCCTTCAGCGTCTCTTCCCGATCAGCAGGTATCGGAGTTTGGGAATTAGCTGCTGAAAGCATAGCAGTGTCTATTGGTAACTGACAAAGCTTCTACGTGGAATTTCATTCCAAGCACTATGCTCCCAATTTATCAAGTCTGACTGGTTCAGAAACGATCATTAACCATGCAGACGATTAAATAAGACAGTCTTATATACAAATAAACGTAACATTCATATGCCAGTGCAATGTCAGCACATACTAAAAATGGCATAAAATATGCGAGCAACGGGAGGTTCATTTAGCAACAACAAACAATTCTTTCAATGCATTTTAAGTTCAAAGACTTAATATTGTAGCTCATGCTTCACTGTGAGATCTAGACAAGGTAGGCGGATATTTACCACATAACCACAATATCTGTGCTGTTAGCATGACAGCAATTTAAAAAAGTAGACTTAAACTCTGGAATGTGCAACAGTGGCAGGTAAAAAATAGATCAGTTGCGGTTCTATTATGCTTGTCAGTAGACTGTGTGTTACCTTCCAACGCCTCCACTTCCTGCTGACTTTGCTGGACTTGCTTGTCATCTTCTGAAGATGATGATGATGTATTTGCAGAAGATTTACATTTCCTTTTCAATGCTGGAATACTACAGCTCTCTAGATATCTGAAATAAAAGCGTATCACAGGAAGCTCTCCCTACTTTGTGGGTTTTCTCCATTTGGAGAGACAAACATTTGAACAATCCAATCTGGAGATACAGGGGTTCTTAACTAGTATTTTAAATTCACTGGAGGAAGCTCTGAAAACGTATCTGATTTCCAAAGAGTATTTTAAATAAAATCTATCAACTATGCTTCAAAAAAAAAAAAAAGAAAGAAGAAAAAAAGAAAAAAAATACAATGTTATCCACTGGGTTAAAAAATACTGACATACTATAAATTGTATCAAATTTCTGGTTTACATGGATGTTCTCAAAGCATATATTGAGAAGACATCAACATATTACGCCCATCAAAATTCTCTTAAACTCCTACTGCACCAATGGTGAAACCAGCAGTACCCAAACATCAACAGCAGCAAACAGAATCTTAGGCCCTAAATTCTTCATTACTGCGTAAGGCAGATTGACTGAACACAGGGATGGATTGCCTAGAGAGGCACTAAAATTTACAAACAACCCCAAATTTAGCTCACAACTCAAACCTCAGACAGTTTAGACCAATGCAAATTGCTTGGGTATTTACCTTCCACCGATTAATCTTAAACTTCTACTACTAAAACCACCTCATAGTTTATTACCTGATGATACTATCAACACAATTGATCTGCTGATAGGAAGGAACACGCGGAGTCTTCTTTGAATCATCATAAAATGCATCGCCTGTTTCTTCTGTGCTATCACTTCTCAACGTCTGAAGAAAACAGGAAGCAGTGTGCCTTTTCCCTGGAGAAGAAGAAATCCTCTGACTCCTCTCAAAGGCATCTAAACACCACCCCCACCGAGACACACACACACGTATCTATACTGGGATACATATATATATTATACAGGGATATATAGCCTATGACAGCACTGCTCTCACTACAAAGTTCTGCATTTTCATCTCGATTCACATGTTTCAAGGCAGGGGATGGAGAATGGGAAAGAATGCGTCAAAAGACAGAAACCCCACACAGCACCTTAGACATCCAACTCAGAACAACTAGTAAACACAAGAAAAACAGCATACAAAAAAATTTATTGTATTTAAATTGTAAACAAAGCTGCACCTAGTATTACTTTTATCTCAATTTATACATCAGAGAATCCAGTCCATTAACAGTGATTTACAGCTTTTTATAGCACAGATACACTGGTCTGAGTGGTATCAACATTCCCAGAGCAGTCCTCTTACCAGCAAGGCGAGGACTTACTAACTTTCATAGAGAGTATCACAGGGCAAGATGTTTTAATACAGACTTCTGTGACACTGAGCAAGCATCCACGTTTCTCCATATATTTGTGCTAGGTACTAACTGCAAATAATGTGTATTAGCATAACGTTAAGCACTCATTAACTAAACCACTGCTTCAGTGGGAAGTGGGGCAGTGTTTTCAAACTGATGGATTGTTTCTGAGAGTCCACATGAAGTAACTAAGGTAACCTTCCATAGTGGACTTCTACTTGCTACAAGCAAGTCTGCATTTTCACTAGAAAAAGTTAAAATTAAAAAAAAAAAGTCTATTAACCTAGAAGAGACAGATACATTCCTCCAGATCTCAGGCACAGTTAAACTGTCATTGCAACTGCTGAGGGTTTTTTTCAGGGTGGCTTTTGGGTTTTTTGTTTGTTTGGGTTTTGATTTTCTTTTTAAAACCCAAGCAAACAAAAACATTTCCCACATTTAAGCCATGCTAAAATGCTATCTTAAGTTCTTCAGCATAACACCAGCTAGCTAAACTCACAGCTATAGAACTACAGGAGTTTGTGTTACCTTTATGATCATAATTACATGAACTTACCTCCTAGCATTTCTGAGCTCACAGCCTGTTCATTTCCATTCTGTTGCTTGCTCCTTGATGCAATATACAGCTGCTGTCCCAGATTCTTTATTCGGTTGACATCCACACAAACTTGTTGCAATGTCATCTTGAGATACGTGAAAATGTGAAGTCAGAATAAAATGAATAAAAAGAGGCCACAGGAGACCATTAAGATGGGCCTGCATTCTTGTATTCTCCAGACTGAAAGGGAGTAGACTGTCAGCCTAAGCCTGATATCTATTGGTATTCGTAAATTTAATGAATCTACTTATCAAGGTTAATTTAATTAAATTAACTATGATAAAGCTCAAACAGCCTCAGCACTGGTATGTTTTAATACTGATGCAAGCCTTGAGAGTGGGAATAAACCGACGACTTACCCAAGAGCCTCACAAGGAAATTGGGTAATTGCAATGCTTGTTTTAGGACAGCACTGTGTTCACTCTCTTCTACAGCAGCCTACACTGTACCTCTAGTGCCCTTTTTAAAAGAAAACAGAAAATCCCAAGCAAACAGAACCCCTCCATATGCACCGATCCTCTTTCTGATTGCATGGTTCTTCCACTTTTTTCTCCCAGTCCACTGGTTTTTTGAGCAGGCTGGTCTTAAGCAAGCCTTCAATTTACTTTCGTGAACTACCGTAGTAGTTATCCGCTCATTTTAGTCAGCAAAATTAAGTGCAAAACACAAAAGCCAGCATTCTGTAACTGACCAATTTAAATATGTTTAGCTTGAACATAGCTGTATCTTCTCCCATCAGTAAAATTCATGATGAATAATACGTATGTACACAGTAAAAATTTTCATTTTTAAAACTATATTTTTACTACTCTGCAGGCAGTGACACATTTATACACCTACTGGTTCTTGTGTTTCATCTGCACAATTCCCATTGGAGTCACTTGAAGATGCGATGCTGATATAGTGCTCATAAGAGCCATTGCTTCCAAGGCTTCCGTAACCACTGGAAACATTGCTGTGAACTGGCTGTATGAGGGGGGGGGGGAAAAAGTAATTAAAAAAATCATCCTCTTGGAAAACAAAATATTTGCAACACAGGACTTCAAGTAAACAAAGAATATTAAGCAAAAAGTCAGTATCGCTCTGCGCTCTACCACTTGCTTGGGAAAAATTCTCTACCGTGCTTAAAGCTGTTTCAGGATGCAGATACAAAGATTTGGCAAATATGTCAAACAAAATATTTTTTTCAGGTGGGCTACCCAGAGCAACATTTTTAATGGCGTTGCACAAGCCTGTCTCCATTTAGAACTTCCCTTTCAGACTTTTTAAAAGATCATCCCCAAAGCTGTCTGCTAAACAGACCCAAGTTTCTTTAGCCCCTCCTTAGAAGGCCAGCCAGGGTTTCCACATTCTTTCATCTTCTTTACCTGCAGAAGCAGCTTGTAAATTTGTCCTTGCAATTCTCTTATCTCTTTCTCAACGCTGCTCATTTCTTTACTTCTTGCAGCAAAGACATCTTCATTCAGAGGGCTTCTGGAGAGAGCCAACAAAATTTCACTATTAATTTTAATTTGATGAAGAAAAGGTAGCTATAAACAGAATTAGAAAAGATTATTACAATTTTTTTATTATCTTTATTTTATTCTGACTGCTTTGCTGAATCAACACAAAGGGCTGTCATCTGTTCCATGGCAGCTCTGCTGGGGTAGCGGTGAGAGCAGCGCTCCACGTGAAGCCCCAGGGAAGTGGGTACACCAGCACAGAGACACAAGTTAGTGCTGACAAACATCTACCCCTTCATCCAGAGTCTGAATTCACACCCCATAAAAACCCACATAAAAGATCACTTTGAAAAGACAAAAGGCCATCCCCAAAAGCCATTTTCTAGAAAAGAAACCAGGAAAGAGGAAGGCAGTCGTATTTCCAAATCTCTGATTTGAGAACTGAGGAGAAACATCTGAACAATTACCTTGGACATTCAATACTAATTGCATTTTTAAAAGAGGTTTCCTTGGTAAATATTTAGATTCTGTATCAAGTGAACATTTCAGAAGAAAACAAGCCAGAAGGTGATCTTGATTACATGTCTGTCTATTAGTGGGCTATATTTTTTTGGTGAGCTAATTATGAATGAATGCCAATTAATTATTTGTTAAAGTGATCTACTTTTTACTTTGCTTTTTAGCTTTTACTTGGCTTGTCTGAAACTGACATTTTGTTTTAGACATGTCTATTGTCACGGTATTTGAGCATCAACCATGTGCAAAAACATACTAAAAAAAGTTGGCTTTGCCTTTTGCCTCAAAGTAACCAACTTATTTTTATACTTAATAAACAAGACTAACGCTGTTCTGAAGGAAGGGGCTGCAAGACAGATGCTAGGTAGTTATCACAGACTGCAGGAGCGACATGTCTCTAGTTCAGTACTAATACAGTTTTGTTTTGCAGAATATTCAATGAAAAGCACTTTAATAAATCAATTCTACAACTGACTTACGTCCGGACTTTGTGTCGGCCAATGATGAACGCTACTTTCCTGCTCCAAGGATTCACAAAACTGGACCAGCTGGTATCCAGTATGACATAATCACCATTTTGAGTACAAAATCTAATCGGTAAATGTTCAAAAGGGGGTTGGCCAGCAAATTTCAGGACTGAAAAAAAAACAAACAATCAAGAAACAAGGTTCAGTTTACATGATGACACAATAGTGCAAGCACTAACAACTGGGGTCCTTTAAAATGTTGGGTCTGAATTTGTTTCAGTCTGAAACTGGTTGCTTTAATTCATTAATTTCTGTCTAGACTGCAGATCTTCCATGTGTTAAGCAATATGATAACAATAGAATGTTAAAACCAGTAGAAATTCCTCTTACAACAACTGTACTTACTCTTCCGGTGAATAGCAATCATCAAAGGACGATCTTCTGGATGCAAATACATCAGTATGGATGTTCCAATTAAATCTTGAGGTAAGTAACCCAACAAAGGCACTGCTCTGAAACCCAAAAACATTATCACTGATTATAATATAGTTTTGAGTATTTATATCCTTAACCCTTTGCTTGTCAGCAAAGTCCCCGTGCACGATCTACAGGGGCATGAACTAAGGCTACAGAACATTTTCCAGCACATGTAATGATCCTCCAGTGCCATGCAGACACGTAAATACCAATGACAAACATTTCTGTGCCCAGACATCTAACAGATTTTCACATTTCCAGGCAGTTTTGTACCTGTCTACAGGTAAAGAAAAAGAAAAAAAAGAAAAAGGGATCTTGAAGAAGCAGGTCACAGGCAGAACGTCAGAAATCTGACATGGATGCTGCAAAGCACATTGTAAAAACACTCTTGTGGCTTTGAAGGAAATAGCTTTAATCTGGCCAAATTTATTTGACCCAGCTCAGTACAGCTGTATCTCTACACTCCGTGATCCTCAGAGCTTTGCATTATGTGGATTTTCCACTGCCTGTGTTATCACATTGCCCTGGATAACGAAAACCGACAGCAGTTCTGTTTAATTCACATTTGAAGTCAACAAAGGAGATTACATCTGTGGAGTTCTAGATGTTCCATGAGACGACTAACCCCAAACTACTTTGTTGTTTAATTAACTACTGCCAGCTGCAGAGTTCACCTGCTTTACTTGGGTCTCCAGCTGCATCACCGAAGGATTTTTTGCTACCTCTCCATACACACCTCACAGGTCATATGATACAAATCTCACCTGTCATCTATATCAAGAAAAACACATCCAGGGGTGTGAGTGGTGGTGAAGATTCTTTTATCCATAGGAATTCGAGGAGCTAATAGAAAAAGAAATATTTACTGAAACAAAATAAGCACCAAGACAGAAAACCTAACCGTTAACTTTTGCTCATGATAAAGAGGTTTTTGCCTCCTGAACTTTGTAATTATTCACTGCTTTCTGACCAGTAACCTAAAGAAACGTTACGAATTTTTAAGTGCTACAGACTTCTCTCAAAAAGAAAAAATAGTGAAGAGGGGTCTGGCAAAGAAGGCACAGATGCTCTGGATTCACATGCATACACACACACACACACACACAAACTGGAAGTTACACGGGTGAGACTAACCAAGCACTGTTCTAAACCAAGGAAGCAGACTTTCGTATACTGCATTTTCCTACCAGCTTGTTTTTTTCACTGGAGCCTCCCTACTTGCCTTCATATCCAGAGTGAATTTTCTCAGCCAAAGCTAAGCAACAGGATTCTGCATCCACGTGGACAGAAGTACACACGTGGACCAAGTACGGGGTGATCCGGAATGGGTAACAACGCATTTCTTGTTCTCGGTCTTTACCACCCCTGAGGAAAAGTAAAAGGGATTAACGCTCTGGTTTCAAGACTCAGATACTTTATGCCAGGGCTGAGAACTCTGCACAAAGAAGTTATGCTGAGCACACAGACCCAGACAATCAGAATCTCCCAAGGTCCTATGCACACTCCCTACGCGTAGGGATCCTACGCGATCCAAGGCCAACGCATTCAGCAATGCTGATCTCACTCCCCTTCAAACAAGTAGGTGTTCTGCCTCCAATACTTGCATCCAGAGGCTGTTCTAGAAATGCCAGTACTCTAACGGTTAAAGAAGACCTTCTAATTCTCAGTCCAATTGTATTCACAAGAACCACTCATTTGGTCTTGGGCTCTGCTTCAAGTGACACAGTTCTTTCTGTCTCTTGCTTATTCTGTACCATTTTTAGGAAACATCACCCACGCCCCCCCCCAAATAAAACCTGTCTCTCTCAAGTTTTGTTTTGCTCAACTATGTAAGTAAAAGTCCTCCAGCCTCGGTTCACAAATAGTTGTTGTTCTTGGACTGTCCTCCTCCCGTGAGAATTTGTCTTCCTAGAACATGTGTGAGCAGGAGCAGCACACAACATTCTAGCAACGATCCTAACCACGGCTTCGCGACAACTGCGTTAGTGACTGCCTGGTCCTATTGCAAGTGCTTTCTCACCTGTTGTAACTGTAGTATCTTACCTGGCTCTGACTGAAAGGATTGAGATGAATTTTTGGACATGATCCCTTACACTAGAAGTTACTTTCTTACTCCACACTAAGTTTTGTAAAATGTTTCTAGGGAGAAATTACTGTCATGAAAACTACTACTGAGAGCTCCCCCTTTTGGAAAAAAGATACAAATAGAAACTGGGTACAGCAGCAGTTTAACCCACAAAAAAAACACTTTCATACTTCAGCCTAGTGTGTGCTTGTGAAAAAAAATAATTTTACTCGTGAAGCCCACATAACCAAAAGCACCCGTTATACAAAGGAAGGAGAGATGCGGTATGAAAATCTGAAGAAAAACGATTGCAAAATGTTTATGTATGCTACCAACAGTTTCCCCAACTTAAAACTGGTTGGTCCTGCTATAATTATTCCAAGCGCCCTTACATGGTTCAAGAAACAAAGGTGACTTTAATGCTCGGGTTTTTGAAAGGCAGATGAATGACTCGGCGATCGACTGAAAGATGGAACAAGTATTAGGTCCGCTCAGAAGCAGACAGTTCTTACCAAAATCAAGAGACCACCCAGGTCTGTAACAGAGCTGCACTGAAGATTACAGGCCAATGTCAATTTTTTAAGATTTCTTTTAGCACTGAGATTAGCCAGAAACTGTATCCATAGTGACAGCAAGTAGTATCTCATGATTCAGGTCTCACACTCAGGTGACTGAGTATCTGTTATCACCTCTGTCACAAGCTCTCGAGCAAACTTAGGCAAAACACCCTCTGCCTCCACCCCCAAAGTGTAAAAGAGGGAATAGCAATTCTTCACAAGATCATTCTTCTGCACAACAGCACTGAAGGAAACCGGCACATCCAAAAGAAACGTGTACAGTTTTCCTTCTATGCCCATAAAAGTTTAAGCATCACTATGGGAAAGACATTCAAAATGTCCTGCTGGATGCCAATATTAAAGACAATAAGTCAGTTTTGTAATAGAGTTCCATGAGCTCGTGCTGGTCACTTGTAACAACAGAACACTATTTCTGCTCCATACCGTACCCTTTGCCCAGCCTTCACCAATATAAAACCATAACAATGTACTTGCCTGATCCTGCAGAAAAAGGATTTCACCTGGGCATACTCATACAGAGAAGCTAACAAGAAGAACACATTGAAAGTATCAGTTATTATCTATAAAAAGCTCACACCTAACAGAACTATTTTAAATTCTGCAGTCTCCAGACTTTCTGAGCAAGACCAAAGTCCCACAACCTGCTCTTTATCAGCTACCGAATGAGCTGTTCAACAGTCTTCTCCCACCTCAAATGCTATCTCAGCTCTCCAGCCCACTCACTCTTGGAGAAATGGCTGACCTGGAACTAAATTCAGAGGAAACACATATCATCCAAAAAACTCCTTTCCCCAGTGCACCACTATGGAAAGGAAGGGCAAAAAATTCCTGGTTTTGAGAGCCATGTACCAAAACAGAAAGAGTTATGGGGAGAGGAAAATTCAGTAACAGTTCACAGCAATAAAAACCCAATTCCATAGGGGTGCCACTACTCTGCTGGGTAAGCACATGACTGGCTTCCCAGTTGTGGAAACCCTGGCACATTAGCAGCCTCGGATGTTTCATGTCCTTTGGCAGCAAGAATTTTGGACTTCCCATTTCTGACGCCAGAACAGCCCCACAGCTACATGGGCAAACAACATGGCCTTGGCATGCAAGCTACAGTTGAATTGCTCACAAATAACACAGGACTCAAAAGACACCATTTAGGCATGTCCAGCACTAAATAGCAAGTCAGCTTAAAACTTGGGTTCAGTGAGCTGTGTTCACAGCAAGCAGACCATAAAGACAAAGCACTGAAGCAATGGTAAGACATGGATTAAACAACTCTAAACTCACAATTAGAGACCTTTAGTTTCTTTTCAAATCAGCTGTATTTGGAATGAGTAAGATGGTACACAAAACAATGAAGTATTACTTACTCCAAGAGTTAAGCCTCTAGGAAGCTAGCCAGGACTAAGTGCATAGCTACTCGAGTTTTCTAAGTGGAAAGGGAACAAGTGTTGCCAATGTATGTTGCTGGCATAAGCATTTGCAACTAACAACTATTCTATCCTCATTCTGCAAAGACACAAAGACACATAAAGCATTTAAGAGCGTTGCCAAGTCCCACCTGTTTGACTATCCATGTTCCAAAGCGGCAGGTGGGACTGATCAGTGTGTGTGTAGAACACACTCACATCCCGAGGGACAAGCAGCTCTGCAAACCGGGAGGAGTCCAATACTTTCTTCTTACAGTTTAGAATGGATGCTGCCTGCTCAGAAATGTGCACTATGCGTCCAGAAAGCAAGGAAAACACAGCCACAAATGTGTCCTGGAAAACAGACAGTGTTAAAGGCAACCCTCCCCCAACACATAGTAGAAATATTGTAAGGATAAAAAACCAAACCCACCCTAAACCAACCAACCAAACCAAAACCCACCACAACCCAAGACAGAGGTTCAAAAACATGTTCTTAGCATCCAATTAAAGTTGTATGTGAGCTACTACAATCTCCAATGCTACAGTAGCTTACTCCTGATTCACAAATCCTAAGAAGACTGCAATATCAGAACTGAAACAGATTACAGCGATGCTTGCCATTGTCCAGAATGACTGGTTATCCCTCCGCACACTTCTTTGCAAATCTCACACAATTCCATGTACAAAAGTGTTTGGAGAACTTCTCAAGTATAAAGCATTTGCAATGTATCTGATACAGCATCTAACAGTACTGAATTGCAAGAAACACTCTTTTTTTGAAGCACAGCCAGAAAGCACGACACATACCGCAAATCAAGAGAAAAAAAGTTAAATCCAGGAGTACAAATAGAAACAAAGTCCTTCACAGCTATGGACTTGACCAACTTTGAAAACTTTCTGTTGTCTGTCTCAAGGGATTACTATGCTGTAAATGAATTCTCACACACGATTCTCAAAGAGATATGTATTGCTTCTGGGGTTGGGGTGGGAAAGAAAACCTGGTATTTTTTCACTTACTGCTGTTGGGTACCCTGAGTCAGCACAGAAAAGTAGTAGTCTTGATCTACCTTTAAAACCACAAAAGCCTGTTGGGCTAAAACTTAAAGGCTTTTCAATTTTACACATTCTGTTTCCTCAAAACGATGTAAGGAGACTAAATAGAGAGTGAAATAGCATGTGATGAACTCCTTGAGTGTCCCTGAATTCCTTACAGTGTTTTTTGGAGTGTGTTCAGACGCAACTGCCACCAACTCTTCTATGCTGTATGTCATCCCATCTGTCTGAAACACTCTTCGGTCATTCAGAGCCTGGAAAAAGTCATTGTTTGCTAATTGAAAAAAAAAAGAAAAACAAGAAAAGCAAAACAAACACAAGGAAGTCAGTAAGGAGACTATTTTTGAAGTATTTCTTACAGCCCTTGTACTTTTGTCATCTTTTTGGTGAAGTCCAAAGTGAGATGAGGAACGTCTGTGTAGTGACAAAGGAAAAGGGAATACCAATTGTACTATCGGAGCGACCTATTTATGTTAGAGAAAACAAGCATGAGGAAGTAGAAAGGACAGAACATGATGGCAAACGAACAATTTTAGCTACTTAGTTCTGTTGGAAAACAGAGACTATCCAATAATTTTTCAAAGTGTGACAGGAAGGCTGTTTTTTCAATATACACAGAGAGTTAAGAGTAGGCACCTATTAGCTGTAGGATTCTGAAGAAAAGAGAAGCAGCAGGTGGGCATTTCAATAGAAAAGATAACAGGATTATTTAAAAAAGAAAAACAACCTACAGTGCTTCAGAAAGTCAATTGTTTGCAGGTTAACTGGAATACTTTAATTTATTTTGATGTTATTTGTTGCCAGACCGAGCTGCTGTATAGCTTCTATGCTTCCAGATTTTTTCTACACGTACCTTGGACCTGTTGGACGCACTGCAAGGCATAGTTGAGAGCACTGATGGTACTGGGCTTGCTGGAACTCCTTTTCTCTTCAGGCAAACACCTTTTAATTTCTTGGATCATCATCATCAGATCTCTGTGAGACTGGCTCCAATTCAGCTGCTCACTGTTAAACACAGGTTAAACTTTACCGGAGACTTGTGGTACAGGAGCTTTTTTTTCTGTCAACTACTTACAATTATTCACTAAATTAACATTTTCTGGGCTCGGCTGTGGAGTCGCAGAATATCCAGAAATGTCCTAATGCTCATTCACTACATTTCCTGATGTATCTTTCTCACTTATTTCCTACTTAACCTTATGTCCTGTACTTTCCCCCTTTCCAACTCCGACATGTCACTGGATGGCAAAGTCACATCACAACCAATCTGCTCGCTAAGGTGCTGAGCAACTAAAAGCGAGCCGACATTTACTCTGGATTTTCTACGTCTCACCAGTATTAAAATCATGAACAGATGCTGATTGTTTCTGTGTGTAAGTCTTTCTAGCCTTGAGGTCTGCATTGAGGGAAATGTGAGGTCCTCAAAATACACCTGATGCCAAGATCTCATTCCTCATGTGACTCCAGAGTCTTCTCAACAGAAACCTCAGCCTCAGCAGCTGCAAGGTTACTGTCAGCTGCAAAATCTCCCTCTTCTTACTTTTGCTTATTTCACTGACTGAAAAACAAGCAGTCAAAATCCTCAAAATGCAGATTGATTCTAATCCTACAGATCGGATACAAACACCATGATTTTAAATAACTTTTGGCGATTTGGCATTTTTATTAGCAGCACACTTACTAAATAAATCACTAAGAAAGTTCAAGTGCAGCCTGTTAACTTTACATGCCAGTTCAACGCTGCATAAATTGTAGCTCCTGAACGGCTGGGATTTTCTTAATAATAACAGCACCTCACAATTTCTGAACTTTCAGGAAAACTACGAAGTCATTTCTGCTTTGCTACTGCTGGAGCCAGCCTTCAGCCGAGGCCGGCAGCGCGGGCGCGGCAGGGCCGGGGGCAGGAGGCCGGAGCCGGGCCGTTGGGCCGGGGCAGTCCCGCAGCACCGAGCCGCCCCCGAGCGCAGCCCCCGCCTCCCCCAGGCTCCGCGCAGCGACCGGGGCCGCGGCTGGACGCGCCGCCAGTTACCTGCGAGCTCCGCACCGCCTCGCCCAGCTCCCCGCCGAGCCGCCGCCCGGCCCCGCGGGCGATTCCCCGCCGGAGCTGGTCCCCGCGGCCGCCCGCCGCTCCCCCGGCCCCGCTGCCCCGCGCTCCCCGCTGCCGCCGCGGCGCCCGGCCGCGTCCATCGCCGCCCCGCGGAGCGTGGCGAGCCCGGGGCACGGGCCCCACCGACAGCGGCGCTGACACCGCCTCGGGGGAGGAGCGGCCCCCGCCGCCGAGCCCACCGCCCGCTCGGGGTGCCCCCCCGCCCCCCGCGCGGATGGCAGCGGCCGGGCCACCGCCTGCTCCCGCCTCCTGCCCCCCCCCCCCCTCCGGTTACGTAACGGCGGCCGCACGCGGCGGCCCCGCTCCCCCACACGGCGGCCACGTGCGCCGCGCGCCACACGGACTAGGCGGAGCCACTGGCAGGGTCGGAGCCACTTTATTGGAGGAAAACGGAGCGGCGGGGCGGAGCCAGGGGCCGTGAGGGGCATCTCCCCGCCCCCTCACGCGCCGCTGCACGCGGCCCCCGTGCGATCCCCGGCCCCGTCGCCACGTGCGGCCCCGCCCCCGGGCGGCAGCAGCGCCCCCTGACGGCGAGGCCGGGACAGCGCGGCTCTCCCGCTACCGGCCACCCCGCGGCTCAGTCCCCACCATGGCACCGGGAGGGGCAGGCGAGGAGGAGGAGGCGGCGGCCCAGAACCGTCCACGGAGCCTGTAACCGGTTACAGCACCGACCGTGGAAATTCCCGGGCCGAATCCCCCTCGACAGCTCCGCGCCCCTCTATCAAGGCACTGTGCACGTGGCTGGCTGTGCTTGTTAGTAATTAGTGACAGGAGTGTCTTAAGGCAACCAGGTAAAGTTAGTTAGCATTTCGGTAATCAAAATAGGTTTGCTTTGAACAGCAGTGCGTGGGCTGGAAGGACAGCAGGCTCCAAGTGGAGAGGCGTCAGGTGGCACCTTCAGCTGATCCCAGCTTCCTCCCGTAACTCACGAACTCACAGACCAGACTACAAAAGAAAAAGTAGGACAAAGGGTGTTCTCCTTCAGCCCGTCAACCACAGCAACCCTGCATTTTAAGAACTTAAGGTATTGGGGATTTAAGAGTTTTTCCCATCTTGGTTTTCCTAGCTTTAGTCTCCCCTGGTGCCTGTGTGCTGACACTTCTCGCCCAGGACAATGTTATCTGTTGCCAACCATTACTGCAGCGTCTGTTACTGTATTACAGCACAAGCTTCAACTTCTTCCTCCCATGAAATACTTGGGGGTTATGTGAGAATTACACCAGCGAGTGAGTGGTACGTTCCCTGCCTCGCTATTTCAACCCAACACTGCTATACCTTCACCCAGCAGCCAAGTCTCTACTTGTAGAACGCCTCCGGGCTACAGACCTGCTGCACTGAAAAGGGTTCATCCCGCAAGAAGCTGAGACAGATGGAAAGCAGCTTCCAAACAAGGGAGGTACATGGCATTCCTCCTTATACTTCTGCAATCTGCAGCTGTAAAAAGCTGAGGTTGCTCCTGGTTTCCAAGCCCTTGCTATTCGCACCTCACCTGTGTGCCACTGCACAGGCCTTGGAGATTGAACTATTCCAGCTCCCACAGTGCTCACAGCCCGCCATTCATTGTGGGCAACAGCTGTTAAAGCAGTCGCTGCTATTTCAAATTAATGTCTTATGTGCTATCATGTGGGTATCCTGGCTTTACTTCCACTGTACCAGTCAGTGAATCAACATCATCTATTCCATCTCTGTGAGAAATCCCCATCTGGATGAAACTTACCAATAATGATGATGATGACAATGAGAACAACAGCTATCAATATTGCCCACATCTGTGAAAAAAGCCATACAACACTTACTACAAACTGCAGAGCAGCATTAACCGGCCTTTAGGGTGCAGGAAAGCAGCCCTGCAAGGTGCTTTTGCACTGTGCGCCAGATCTATCAAGGCAAGTAGAACTTCTTCAGTAAGCAAGCTCGCTTCACTACAGCTCGGAGATGGGGGGCCACGCACGCAGGCAAAGCAGACCAACAGCCTCTTTTTCACCGAGCCTCCGTGCAAAGCCTGTTTCAGGTGACTATACAAGCAGGAGTCAAGAACTACTAAACATCATTTCTACTCTTACCCTATACTGCCTCTTTCAGAGTCTTGCTGCTCACCGAAGAGGATTCCAACCTTCGCCAACAGCTACAAGTACAGAAGTCTCCGGAAGCTCCTTCTACTTTAATACTTCCTGCACGTTAACTCAACCTATGCTTTTTTGGCCTTCCTGTTCCCCAAAGCCTCAGGTTACTGAAGCATTTCCCTCTGGCCATGACCATCTTAGATAAGGTTCCTGCATCAAGTAGCACAGCTGGTAATCCAGCTCATGGTTACTTCACCTAACCACTATGCTACATTTTAAGAACACAGATGCTGGAACTGAAATAACATTGGCTGAAGTCGCTTTTCCTTCTGCATTTTGAGACACAAACTGTAATGGCATTAACTGCAACACTGCGTAGCATAAGTACACAAGCCATGGTTACCTTACAGTTCTTCCACCAATACTTCCTTTTCAGCTTGGCTGCACTGGTCTCAAACTGGGACGCTCCCGCTTGCAGCGCATCAGCACGGTCATCCAGCTCTGACAGCTTCTGATCTCGCTCCAGCACCTTGTCCACATTCACTCTCATGATGTCAACCACCTACATAAATTTAATGTTTACAGTAAGTCACCAGCTGCATCACCCACTACTGAACTGCAGGCAACAGACAGCAACACACAGTACTCTTCATGCTCTCTTCTCACGAGGTAAGAGCTACTGCCTTTTAGTATATCCAGTCATAAGCTGAAACAAAACCGTGACACTCACCTGCAGCTGGAAGCCCAATATCTACTTTAAAACGTTAGTCATGCCAGTTGTACTGGCATTCCCTTAAACCCGGGAAATAAATCCTGACTCACTTCAGCAGTCGAGATGTATAAACATGATAGTCAACCATGTGTCAAAAGAATACTGTCAGTAGCCAGCCTCGATTTTGGACTCCTCAAATCTGGACATGTCATATTTGGCAGTCAGCCTTCATTGCTACTGATGAGAGAAAGGCTTGTTCTCTGTAAGAGCAAAAGTTTTTATCTTTACTTATGCCAAATCCTCAAGCACTGACTGCAGCTAGTGTTTGGACACCGGTAACCTCTCTCTACTGCCCCACTCCAGCTGAATGGGTATTTTTTTTTTTTAAACCTTTGCAAGAGTTAAGATGACACAAGTATAATGAAGCAAGCTGAATGATATTAGGCTTCTCTGTCGTATAACGAAGGGGAACCTGCTTTGGCCAAAATATCCCTTCCAGTTATACCGGTGTCCTGAAGGACAACAATGACACTGCTATCAGACTAGACTTTTACCTCATCTACTTGGTGTTGAGTCTGCTGAAGACGACGGTTACCGCCAGCAGCCACATTTGAGCTTCCAGGAATAGTGGCTGACCTGCAGCAAAGAAAATCATCATTATTCCGTTTAGCTTTTGATAGGTTGTGGGTTTGGCTTTAAGTGGATATGCTTAGAGTACACAAGTTATCTCATATTCCTGAAAACAGGAAACTTGTATTCCTAGAACAAATATGGGGCAGTTTCCTATTAGAGAAGTGATGTCTTAACAGCTGGTAATAGGTGTAAGTCATGCAGCATCCCAAACATCTTGCTTGATGTGCTAAAAGACAGCAGCAGCTTGCTAATGCTAGTTTACAGTAAGGCATATGGCAATTCCCTGTGAAATGGTTCAGAGCCCAGACATTCCAGAGTCTAGGCTCAGGGCTGTTCCTCTTCTCCAGTATGAACACAAATACTGCACTTCAAGTTACAGCAGCTCACAAAAAATTAAATACAGAAAGTTAACGGTTATTCTAACTGTGTGCTCTTCCAGTGGTTGCCTCCATCCCCGTTCTTTTGAAACGGCCAACAGGGAGCAAGAGAAAGCACAAGGAAGAAAAGGCACCCAGCATACACAATTTACCTCCAATCAGTCTGAATTCATACTCTCAGGCAGTCGAGTTCTTTTTACCAGCTGCAACACCCTTCACCTTTGTAACAGACACAAGAGCCTCTGTACACACATCTCACACCCTTTTCAGCACTCCACTGATTTTTTTTTATTGTGTATCTCTAGAACCACCTGTACTCAACTTGCCCTTCCGTGTTTTCATTTCCTCTGCACCAGAAGCACGTACCATTTCATGCATCCTGACACTCAGAGGAGCTGGATCTGAGCACAGGCTGTACTTACCCACTTGCACATTGACTTCTAACGTACATTTAGCAAGAACTAACGCGCCCAGAGGCACAAGGGGCGAACCAGGAAGGTGTGACAAGGCTCGAGAGCAGCAGCAACACAACCAGCCCTTCCGCGCCGTTCTGCTGCCGGTGCCAGCCCGGGGAACCTCGAAGCGAAGCCTCCTCCTGAGAGCCGGGCCCCGAGCGCCGCACCCGCCCGGTCACCGGAACGCGGCCGCCAGCGCCCGGGCAGGCGCCAAGAGCGCCGGGACCGGGACCCGGCCCGAGCAGCGGCCCAGGGCGTGCGGCCCAGGAACGGGCGGGCTCGGCCTCGGCCTCCCGCAACCCCACCCACGGGCGGCGCCGGCCCAGGCGGGGGGCACCCAGCCACCGCCGAGCGCGCAGCAGGCCCCCCTGCCCCTGGTTCCCGTCCGCGGGGTCCCCCCGGCCCGGCCCGCACTCACATCCTGCCGGCGGGGCGGGAGCGCTGCCGGTCTCAGCCTCGGGCGCGGCCCAACGACAACTGCGCGCCTCCCTGGCGGCGCCCAGGATATGACGCAATCGGGGGCGGACCCGGGGCGGACCCGCCCCCCCGGGTGGGCGGGGCCAGCGGACGCCGGGCGCGGCCCGGGGTGTCTCTCGCCCCTTTCTGGCACCCGGGGGGGAGCGGGCCGCGGCCTGGCGGGCGGTGGGGCTGCGGGGGGAGCGGGGCCGGGCCAGGCCGCCGGGGGGGGCTGCGGGGGGAGCGGGGCCGGGCCAGGCCGCCGGGGGAGCTGCGGGCGGGCTGGGCTCGGCTCGGCTCGGCTGTGGCGGGAGCTGCGGGACCGGGCCTGAGGAGAGGCGCCCCCCGCCCGCGGCTGTGCTGGGGGGGCCTGCGGCGGGGGCCCGCGGTGCTCGTGCTCCTGCACAGCGCCCGTCCCGCGGCCGTGGCGCGGGGGCAGCACCGGGTGTCTAAACGTCCCTCCAGCTCGAACCGCTGCGAGCTTCTGACCAGTGGTTCTGTGTGCAGCCGCCGCAGCCCGGCCCCCCGCGGGGCAGGACACGGCCCGGCCCCTGCCCGCTTTGGTGTGATGGTGCGCCCTGGTGTGGCTTCGGGGGTGCTGCCGGGGCTGGACACTCCGGTTCTCGGGGGCAGCACCCGCAGGGGCGGTGCAGTCACGCTGCCGCGCCAGCAAACGCCTGGCCCGAGCTGCTGGGCCCAGATACGGGCCCCGAGGAGCTGGGCTTGGGCGGTAGAAGTGGGCACACTTTTCTTTACATTAAACCAGCGTGTGCCCTCCATCTGAGGCAGGCAGGTTGCCCTTATCCCTCCTGCGGGTTGTGGAGGGCTCTTGGCGCGGCCCAAGCCTGGGAGTGCAGCTGGGCTCTGCTCGCAGACCCGGGGCTCACGCCTGCGCTGGCCTGGCTGGGTGTTCTCCATCGCACCGTGCCCTCGTAACACCCGTGTTTTGGCTGTTGCATCAAGGCCTTGGCCGTTTCCCCAGCTGCCCCCGCAGCGCAGGCTGGGGGTGGGTGAGGCTGGAGGGGACAGGGCTGGGCAGCTGTGCCAAAGGGGCCGAAGGGTTGTTCTGACCCAACAGCAATGAACCTGGGGGGAGGGGGGTGCCATTCTTTCCATGGTATCGGACAGCTGCTGGGAGGTAGCACGTGACTGCTTTTTCATCACTTGTTTTTATTTTTCTTCTTTTCCTTTTTTCCCTTTGCTTACAAAACTGTTTTTATCTCACTCCAGGCATTTTTTCTCCCTGTTGCTCTTCAAATTCTCGTCCCCCACAACACTGGGGAGAAGGGGGGGAGGTGGGGGAGCGAGCAAGCAGCTGGTAGGTGCTTACTTTCTGGTCAGGGTCAACCCCCCACAATGCTAAAGAAGAACCCAGGAATTAAGAGGCACGTACAACGGAAAACATGGGAAGTATCACTGAGCAAATGGGGGAGCTTAATGCCAGTTTATTCTTGAAGCGAAACATAATTTAACTCGTTCCTCTGTAGTCCAGAAGAAACTCCTAATGAAAGCTCATCTTCTGTTGTGGTCCTGGGTTTTGGAAGAACTTACTCCTAGTAGTACTAACATAACCTTTCACCGGCCAGATGATGAGTGTATTACAGCTGTCTGTCCCTGCTAGGCTGGCCTGGCGCTCAGCTGCAGGAGTTGCGTTATTGAGGGCTGGTTCCTGTACTGTAGTATCTGTTCCATGCAGTAGTTATTAGTATTACTGTGCTATTAAGAGAGACCTCTTAGGCTCTTGCATCAGCAGGGCTCTTGAATTCCACCAAGATTCACCTCTGCTTTGTACACAATGTAGGATTTAGTGTTCTACTTCTAGGTCTGCGTGGTTTCTCATGGAAAGCCTGGATGCCCTGCCCTGAAAGTGACTGTCTACTGGAGAGGAACTGAAAATAATTTTATCCCAGAAAAGCTGGTCGTCCACAGATGAACACGTTTATGCTACTGTATACACCTGCTTGAAGTTGTGTTAGAGAACCTGATCAGAACTGGGGCCACCTAACAGCTGGTGAAACATTTACAAATATTATATAAACTTAGATAATTTCACAGACTTTCTGCATTTGAAAAACTACAGCCTATTGCCTTGAAAACTTTAATTTCCACCAAACCAGGCCACTAGCTGCAGCTGGGCTGAACTGGGACCTTAAGGAGAAAGGGATTTTTCATGCTTTGTGTAGTTGTGGTCATCTTGACAGACTCTGTAATCCGAGGCTCAGATTTATGGGTGGACGGGTACCCAGCTTTCATGGGTTGGGAAATTTTCCTTTCTGCTGCAGGGGTGCGAAGAACACACAAAAAGGACAACTTTCTGCTTGGGGAGAGGGCCTCGTGGGAAGGAGAGCGGGCGGCTGATGGGTGCGTTTTGTAGAGCAGCAGCTCGCGTGGGAGCTGCGGCAGGGCCCTGGGTCTGAGCCGGTGGCGCACAGCAGCATCCTGGAGCTGCAGGCTGGCCTCGGAACTGGAGCGGGCCCAGGCTGGCAGCAGCACGCTCCGGCAGCGCTCTGGCAGGTGAGGAGCTCCCCTTGAACACCCTGCTTTACGGGCTGGATGAGGGCAACGTGCCGGGATACCGCAGCAGAAAGGGTGGCAGATCCAGGGGCTCGGCCCCTCCTCGTGGGGAAGCTGGGGGCTGCTCAGCTTCTGACCCCTGAGAGACTAGGTGCTACTTACAGGCAGGTGATGTAGTAGAAGAAACACGTTTTCTTCACGGTTGCTTTACGGCAACTGAAGCACCCGTGTCACTTTTAAACTAGGATGGAAGAGACGTGTTTAAAAAAAGGCGCACGCTTTGTATGGGGAAATTTTCTTTGTTTTTAATTTACAGCAGAAAGAATATAAAGCATTCAGAAAACATTTTCCATATTTTAAGGGCAATTCAAAACATTTTGCATGGTTCCAGCAGCTGAGTTCTTCAACAGATCCATTGATTCAGTGATGCTTTACATGCACGGTTACAAAAATAAAACTTACAAAAGAGAAGACATCTATACTAGTTTTACATGCAAGTCTTGGGGACCCCCCATTGGGCACCAGCTATTGTGTGGAACTGCCATAAGCGTGCAACCAGAGAGGGGGTTCATGTTATATTCTGTATTTCTTTCACACAGTATTACTGCTGTCGAATGTGTTTCACAAAGGAGCAATTCCATTATCAGAAGACAGAAGATCTGGCTCCTGGCACTTGGGAATTCAAATTTTCCCGGAAAGCTGCACTTACTTATCTTCCGTGAAAACGTTAAGTTCCACAACCAAGAAAAGGGTGAGCAGAATCACTTCACTGCGGGGGGAGCCTTTCTCACTCCCCAGCAATACACTGAAGGGTTATGGCCCGACACAACAAAGCACTTGGAAGCTGTACTTCGCTTCAAGCATGCAAGTAGTTCTGTTGCGCCTGTGGAATTGCTTGCATGGTTAACAGCAAGTACACGCTTAAACGTTTGGCTGAAGCAGGATCTAGATTAGTAGATACACCACCAGGCCCATGGATCTGGAAGAGTAATTTGAAATAGCTCTGTATATTACTGAATCTTTTTCTGTAAAGAGAGGGAGTTAAAACATTTCCACTGAGGTCACTACTCTTGTTAGGAAAAGGTCGATTCTATATTGTCACGTATCGGTCAATGGGAGCAACATTTTGATTTCAAAATGTCAGTTCTTCCAGTATTAATACAGAGCATTTCCAATTCATTCCAAAGGAGATTCTTCGGCGTCTCCTGTTCTGTTTTTGCGCGAGAGGAAAATTTAATGGTTAAGGTCCCAATTCCATACAGTAAATCAAGGCTATGAGGCTGCCCACAGGCACAGTGTGAGCGCCAGGCCATTCGTTTTTCTTTTTTCCTTTTTTTTTTTTTTTTCCCAAATTGAATTAGGTCATAAAGCAGCAGTTCAGAAATGTACAAGAGAATTCTGATAATGAGCTATAGCACATCTACTGTAATTCAATGCTGGCAGTGAAAAGAAGGAATTAAAAACAGGTACAATTATAGAAAAGGCACCAAGAGCACTGACCCCAGTTTTTTTGCCACAATCTTTGTTTTTACTCTTCTTTTAAAGACACCAGTTTAAAAGCTTCTTACATGTGAATATTTTTAGGCTTCACAACAAGCCTTGTGTTTAAACATTGTAGTTGGTGGCCGGGATCAAGCAAGAACAACTATTCCAAAACTAACAATCTTAAATTTACACCAGTCCGTTCGGCAATTTGAAAATGCCACGAGCAAAACAAACACACAGGAGCAGTTTCTGATCTCAGACACATGTACGTAACCCACAGTAGCAACACGGACTTCAGGAGTTTCTTCCATTACATTCCTGTGTAAGAAAGATCAGAACCTGGTTCCCGTCGTCGAGAACGTGTGACGGTTTTAAATTAGTAGTTCAATTTAAAAAAACCCTAATTTCTTTGGCTCCTCACTATGTGGAAATAGCAATATACCATGACACCCCTACAAGATCAGTTTGCATCTTTTTTTACGTTTTACTTTATTTTTTTAAATTTTTTGTGCAATTTTTATGACATTTTCTGACTTCCAGCAGGAGATATGAAAATGTGAAACATATTTTCTACTTTCGTACTATTTCTTTTTTTTTTTTTTTCAGTTTATGTTCATTCTAAGTGTTCTTTATCGGAGTGAGTGTATGGTGTTAAGCTAGATACGGTTTCTGTACTCTTATGATTATCTGCTTTGCAAAAGTAACTCAATTTTCTTAAGCAATATTAGCATTCACATTACTTGGCACCATTGGCAAAAAAAAAAGAAAGACGGGGGAAAAAAAAAAAAAAGAAGGAAGGAATCAATAAATTAAATCCAACCAAACCAAACTCCTGGTAGCCAAAATCAAATGTAAACATATCCTTTTTTTTTCTTTTTTTTTTTCTTTTTTTTTTTTAAGTAATGTTGCTCTGCCTTTTTTTCCTAAGTCTAAATACAGTAGCTCTTTTTTGCCATTTAGTCATGCTTTAGCAAAAATGTTCTTCTAAAGAACATTTAAAATAAAGTTTCTTATAGTGAAATAAAGTTTTTGTTTCATTTTACAGACCATAGCCACTAATGCTTTGCTTTGTTCATTTCTTTTTCTTGAGTTCATGCACATATCTCTTTGTTTTAATATATACAATATGTACAAACAATACATCCACACTCTTCTCGTTCATTCAGACAAAACTATACAAATAATAATTTTATCTTG
Source organism: Falco punctatus (assembly GCF_963210335.1). Lineage (NCBI taxonomy): Eukaryota > Metazoa > Chordata > Aves > Falconiformes > Falconidae > Falco > Falco punctatus. Next base: position 105,321,539 of record NC_137582.1, read on the forward strand.
CCAAGTTATTGACCCTTTGTGAATAAAATATTTAGTAATTAATCAATATATTCCCTTTCAAATATTTTTTTCTCATTTTCCATTTCTACCTTCTATATATACAGAAACTGCCCAGATTTTGATGAAGTAGCCAAAATAAGAAATTTACTGGCCAGAATGCAGCACCACTCTGATCTTTAGGTGGTATAAAATGTCCAGGCAACATATGTATGTGACTCTGCAAAACGACAAGAGGTTTGACAAGTACTTAAGAGAAAAAGCTACATGTTGGACCGACTCTTTTAAGAAATTAATCAAAATAATAATAGCACATGAAAGTAAGGCTACAAAATAAAGTGCTGAATATGAGAGAAAGTACGTGACAATTGATATGTTTGCAGGTTCTAGTAAAAATACCAAAAAAACGTTTTAAAACGTGCGTAAGCTGCTCTCTCGGTTCCTCACGCATTACCCGTTTATCTCACACACCAACCCCTTCTGTACGTTCCCACGGGATGTATTAAAAACCTGCAGATTTAAAAAGTTGCATTAAGTGTGCTGTAGAGATTGAAATCAAACACAAAGGACAGGAGTGCGAAGGAAATGAGGATGCATGGACCCAATAAAGATGTCCTGATCTAAGCCCCTCCACTGAGACTCTCAAAGCTTCAGTTTCTTGGAGATGACTGACAGGTGCAGGAACAGCATTCTTGTGTTGCTTGTGCATTCCCACCTTTTCTCAACAATATTTTTGGTATAGTATTTGTACAGTTCCACATGTTGTTTAATACAGCCCTATATGAAAAGGATAATTAATCGCTTCTTCCTTCTCGGAGAATGAAGCAACTCACAATTTCCTCCTGGTGTCTTTTGTTTTCCCCATGATCCAACAGAAGATTGAGTTCCAAGATGTCTTGCTGAACAAATTAAAAGTTGTCCATGAAAGTGCAAATGCAATGACCAAAACATTACTGTTAAAATCCTGCAGCTGGTATTTCCAGAACTGCAGTGGGTATTTTTGTTGTTGTTGCTGTTGCATGTCTCTGCTAAAAACAGAAAATGAAAACAGTCTGAAAAGCAATGTCACATTGCTACGGGATGCTGCTGCGGATCTTCAAGTTCCTTGGCCTTTTTCAATTCTTTCACTCTGAAAAAACAAAGAGGAGCTATATAACACTTCTATCGCAAATCTCTTTCAAGACAGAAAATCAAAATGATTCCTCACTCTAACCTCCCGTGCAAAAGAGCCAGCTCCCAGAGAAATGGCAGGAGGCTAATACGTTCCTGACGCTGTGAACAGTTGGAAGCGCAAGAAAGGGCCACTAGAAATCCGAGACAAACGTATTCGGAAAGAGCTACTTATGTCTGGCTGCTGTTTTTTCCTGACACTGGTAACTGCAGCTGGCCTTCCTTCTGGGGCTGCCCTATGGAACTGCTTGGGGGTCTTGGACTGCCGTTCACTAACTGCTTCTGCAGCTGCCTGCTGTCCCAGCTGCTACAGCAAAGGGGCTTCTCAGCGCTGACCCCTTTTCTCCATGCATCGCTGAAGCGGCGACAATTTGCTGTCGTGCCCAGCACGGCAGGGAACACCAGTCAGCTGTACTTAGAGGGGAAGCACAACGCGATACAGAACCTTGTGTAGGAAAGCGTGCAGATGTCAGCAGAAGAACCGGTATGGGTGTGAAGAAAGATAACCTTCACACTTATTCCAGCTGCTAGCGCCTGTATTTTTGAGCATGTTGTTGGTAGCAGATTCCTATTTTTTCCCAGCCAGCAGTGGAGGATACTGCGTGCCAAGGGACACGAACCTACGATGTGGAAGAATTGCTCTCCCTAGATGCGGCCCGATGCTTTGGTTCTCAGCTCTTTAAAACATGTGCAATACGTTACCTCCTCTAGCACTTGTCAGCATAAGAACTAAGTCATCACTGAAAGCTGAAATAATTAAAAATCAAATTAAGCGATGAAGAGAGGGGAACAGTTTCAGTCCCATCGAGTAAAGCAAAATTCTGCATCAGTGCTGGAGCAGCAGCGATCCTCTGTTCAGGCCAACAACCTGGCTGCGCGTCAGGGAAGGCTGCCCGCCGGGGAGCCCAGCGTGGCTCTGCCTCCTGCTGCAGGCAGCCCCTCTCTGCAGTGCCCTCTCCCTTTGCCACCTGCCTCCACCTGTCTTCCCTCTGCTACTGCAACGGGAGGACCCCCCCCAAAATGGGGAGAACACAGCCTGAATTCAGGTGATCTAGCAAAGCACATACATGCCCAACTGACATAGCAAAAACTTGAAAGGACAGATAACGAAGGAATGGCACAAAGAATTGTGTCAGAGCTCAAGTCTGTGTAACAGAATCCAACTAAGAGCAGATGAACTGAACAAAGCCTAAGTAAATACAAGCAGCAAAGGATGTCGGGAGAGCTGAGCAGCAGCAACGTCGGTTTGTAGCTTTTGTACGTAGACTTCCACTCACACATCTGCTTTTGGCTCTGCATGAGCCTGCTACGTAAGGACATGATGAAGGCTGTAAACTGACCTCTATAAATACACCTCCATTCCACTGTTCTACTTACTCATTTTTCTGCACATACTAAGAATCGCAGTCAAAAGGGAGGTGGCTGCCCCTAACTGTTTTAGCAGACTCAAAGCTCTAGCACTCAGAGGTGTTCTTCTCTTTATTTGTGGAACTGGGGGAAACGGGAGTCAATGAGTAGTAAATCACACTAACGGATACACAGGTCAGGCCTTTGCTAATTACCTTAATTACACCAAACTGTTTGGGAATATCATGCACGGAAAAGACAGAGGGCTCTGCTAGCCCAAGTGCACGTGCCGTTTCCAGAGCCTGGGAGACCTACATCCAAGGGGCCACGGCACTCCTCCGCAATCCGAGGCTGGCGGAGGGCTGCCCCTGTACAGCTCCCCAGATGCCAAGCAGCGCTCTGACCCCCAGGCTGAGAAGGCAAGGCAGCCAGCAGCACCGCTAGCTCCGAATTCCCACCTGGGTAGCTGTGCTGAGCCTAAACGCCTGCTACAACGTCACAGAGGCATTTCCTACAGGGAAATCCTGGCTCCCTGCAAGCTGGTGTCTAAAGGGCCCTGCTGCCATCGGGGTGCGGGGGCTGCAGCACCACACAGAAGGCAGTGGCAAGGCCAGGCTCACCCGCAGCGGGTGACGACATCCTACAGTGCTACCTGCTGGGAACACCCAGACCAGCTTTTTACTAAAGGAAACGCCGGAGGACTGGTATGGTGAACTGAAAATGCTCACAAATGACAAACTGACCATTTTCAGCGTATCTGGGTTTCCTTCCTTTCTTGCAGCAGAAAAGCAGCTTCTCCCTTTTCATTATTACTAATACTTTTATTACTGCACCACTTCGAAGCAGAAGGTCAGCCTAGACCCCTGCTCTGCTAGAAAAATGTGGTGTGCCTTTGCGCACTAGGTAATTTTTAAGGCTTAGATTAACTACGTTCAAGATACCGTCAATTAATACATGATTTGCAGTGCAACTTCCAAGTGTTTTCTGTTGCACTTCAGTACTGTAATGTAAAATTAACCTGTTATTATCGATCTCTTACTGAGAACATGCACATTAGATAAGCCAGTGGCTCTTTCACTGAGACATGCTACACCTTAGTTTAGCACTTCAACATGCAAGAGCTACACTAACAAAGCACTTTTGCTGGAAGAATGCAAGACATGCTTCGCTGCAAACTTCAACCTACGGCATGCAATTATCTGTACTGGTGCAGACCTCTTGAATCCGTTTAACTGCAACACACATGCTAAAGGACGTTAATTACTACAGCACTCAGTATTTGCATGAGTACAGATCCTATTCAGAAATACGCAACACTTCCCTTGATCAAGTTTTTTGCTTTATGTTGGTTTACAGCCTTTCAGGCTTCTAAAAATGTTGCAGGTGCAATGATAATTACTGCTTAAAAACACAAGCACATACAGTACAGAATTTCCCTACGGCAAAGTTACAGGCTTGGGAATTTGTCACAGGTACATTACAGAGAGATGCTGTTTAGTATGTAATGGCTTAAAACAAACGCTGCATTTACAAACTTAAGCTTCAAGGTGATGACCATCCAAATTTATTAAGCTACCACATTTTTTTTTTTATTAAACTAACCTCTGTGGTCCACGTACATAGTTGTGCATGTTACCTGCAAACCAGAAGTGCAGTAGGTACCACAAGGCCTGCCTGTGGGGAATACGCTGCCTGGCAGGTAAGGAGACCTGCGCTGACCTCCCCCCCGTGTGCAGAAGAGGTGGCGTGGGAGGCCAGAGAAGTTGCTTTTCACTCTCCTGGCAGCTGGCTCAAGGCAGCCTCGCTCGGCTGGGGGATCTGCGGCGCAGCACGGCCGGAGCGGGTCTGAAGCCCCTCTAACTGCTAATGAATCACTGACAAATGCACAGCCAGACCGACACCTGGGGAGCACCAAAGCAGTGCTGCAGACTCCCTCCTTCCCCAAAGCAGGGCTAAACACAAAGGGCCAGGACCACTGTATGCATCAAGCTAGATAGCAGACCAACGTCATCCATTTATTTTATCCTTTAAAATAACTGTTCTTAAACAAGTCTCTGAATTGCTTCATCAAGAGAACCTAAAACTAACTGCTTTCAACCAATTAATTCTTTATTGGATACTCTGTAGTGCAGCCCTCCCTGTGTCTTAAAAGTCCTTGTAGTCCTCATTTAACATTTCTTTTCAAGTAAGTTCCTTACTCGGTGGTACCCTGCTTTGATTTTGTTACAACAATACAAAGTGTCAAGCGGAGTGGGGGGGCTGGTATTTCCTCTTCATTAATGTTTGGTGTAATAAACCCTCTACATTTTAAAATGCGCTTAAAAATAGTTTGACCAGGGAAGAATTTTGTATGAATTAGGGACTTGAAAATAGAAATCCACTGAGTAAGCGCTGCTAGAAGAGTTTGTAAGTGTACAGTACGGCACTGCCTTCATGCTAGGAACCAAAGATCGCCTTCTATTTCTCCACTCGTAAATCTGGGCAGGGGAAGAGGGCCAAAGTGTGGTATTTGCAGTTACAACCATTAATAAACTGCTCTAAGAAAAAGAACGCTACTGGAATTTATAGAATAGTACAGCAGAAAGGATGTTCTTGGAGAAGATGTTTCAATCCAGGTTGGCAGACTTACAGTGACTTTCTAATTTTTTTAAAATGACAGAAAAAACAAGAGGGCTGAGAGCAAGTAATACCAGCAGGCCACATGCTGACGGATGGCACGCAGACCTTTCCAGAGGTCTACAGGCACCAGTGTGCTGGTTTGGATCAGTTCTGGAAGTGCCTCCAGCGGCACGGGGACTGGATGGAGGTGAGGACAATTCAAGTGACACAGGGCTGTATGCCAGAGTGCACCAGAGAGGGCAGCGGGCTCCGGCTGTTGCAAGACTCAACCCAAGAAGTACCATCCTAGTTCAGCAGCTACTGAAACCATGCACAAAATCGCAAGGACTGTACGTTTAGTTTTTCACTGATGAAGCCTTCGAAAAAAGCCCTCCTCAGATAACATTCCCTCCAGACAGTGAGTGCCTCTAGGGTACAAAGTCATTCCCTCAGCAATTGCTGAAGAGCGGATGGACGGAAAAAGCACGTGCAATAGGGATGATTACTGAAGGTGTCGGAATCACAGCCGTGGTACTGACACACAGAAAGGGAAAAGAAGATGATTTCAACTACGAGCTTCGAATCCTGACCTCAGGAGCTATGTCTCGGCTCCCAGATCACTCCAGCCAGACAAAGCTTCTGCCCTTCGAACAGTGTCCCCTGCCTGGGCGCCATACAGGAGCTTGCGTTGTTACGTGCTGAAGCAATGTGGAAAGCGACAGCCCCAGAAGCGAGCACAGCAGCTCCTCTCCCACGTGCCCTCCCCGGTCTGTATGGGGTGTCAGCAAATGAACCAGGCCTACTTCGGAAAAGTTACAGCAACGATGGCTTCATGGGTAAAGCGTAACACAAAGCTGCTTCATCAAATTTACTCCGTAATGCCCAGCCAGGGAAATGTTTAATGAATCTGAATGCAGAAGATCAGTATAAAGGACAGGGTGCAGGAGCCAGAGGAGGCCGTCTGGCGAGTTACCTGTTGCTCTGAGAGCTGAAATGGCCTGTGGGACATTTAAGAAAAGGGAGCTCTTGCCTTTTTCCAGATATCTCATTTGGGCAGCAAAACAAAAAAGACAGAAAGGCCCAATAAGAATGACACCCCAGAGCATGCGGTCTGCGATTTAACACACCCGTTTGAGCTCCAAATACATTCAGCCCCTGCAAGAGGTAAATGAAAACAGAAATTACTTTGACCTGTTGTTGCAGGTACAGTGACGCACACCCCTATATGACATTTTCTCACATCATCCTGAACTCGAACCAATGGGACTTTTCAAGCCTGTAAAATTTCCCCCCATTCTCCATCTTCCTAAGAGATGCAAGAAACCAGGTACTTAAATGCAACAGCTGCTGCATAGCACATATTAAAAAACCACAAAACCCACAAGTGTGCACAGGAGTAGGAAGGGTTTGTTGCTGAAATGCCAAGAGAGAAAAGGGTATGCACACAAAAACAGAATATAGTAGATGTTGTTTATTCAGGTATGAAATAAAGTTGTACTTACCAGAGAAACTGACTTCAGCTGTTACATGCACACTCCCCAAACCAGAGAGCAGCATTTAACCAAACCGTAAGAAAATGCGGTGTGGGCAAGGGGATCTATTTTTAAATGAAAGATGCCGTGAAAAGAATACATCCTTCATTACTCATGATCGGAGGAAACAAGCGCACTTGTTCTGCCCCAGAGAGGACCGAAGTTTCGCCGCAGGCAGGAAGCGGTCGGCTAGCCTAAGGACTCAGGAGAAGACTCACTCCTCGCCCTGCTCCAGATCACCTGCCTACCGAGAGCACGGCAGAGGGTGGCAGCTCAGCGGCCGCGTGTTTCTTTTTGTGCCCTGGACCTGGACCTTGAGCAAGGCTCTCCTTCACAGGAGGCTACAGCGGATGCCGTAACTGTTGAGCAGGGAAAGAGCAGTGTAGCAGGCACTGTGATTAGCAAAATCTGTCCGCTGGAGTGCGTTCCCCCGAGAGGAAAACTATTACTTCAGGGCAACAGTAACTTGATATAGTTTGGTCCCCCCCCCCGCTGCCCCTCGAGAGTCTTTTCATTTCTCCCACAGTTTTGTCTCACATGAGTTGGCCAATAAAATCTCCCACCTCTCCCTCCTTACTGATCCTGGTGTAACGTAGCCCAAATAAATCCGGAAAAATTAATGAAATCAATTTGAAAAGAGGTTTTCAAACTGAAACGTGGAAGCGAGTGCTGTGATCATTTCTCTGCGCGCGCAGACTACAAGAGCATGGTGTCAGGGTACAGAACACATCAGATTTGTATATTACAGACAGACATATGCTTGCATGCATTCCTGCAGCACATATGGACATGTCAGCTTGTGCACATCAGAAGGCCCAGAAATACTTTCCTTATGTGCATGCACGCCAGCAGCGTATGCACATAGGTTGCTATCAGAATGCAAAGCAGCAAAGAATCATTTGCTGTAACAGACTTATTTTGGCAGAACAGCAGCTAACACATTTTGTGATAGCTCACAGCTTACTTTTTCCAGAGAACTCCCTGATTTCCCAATCGATCCCACACCACTTACCATTCAAGGCAAAACCTGCAAATGCTACTAAACTTCCAGAATCTGCCTCCTGCTAATTTCTCATACACGGTTACATACACAAAGCCTTGAAGCGCACTAACTAATGCTCCTCCAACACTGACGTCAGCTGCACCTGGAGCAGAACCACCACATGGTACCTACAGCGCGTGCCCTCAGGGCTAGCTTCCCCCACCTCGCTGGAGCCCAGGGGTCCGTGCACTAGCTGCAGGCCTGGACCCTCTGCTCCCTCATCTTTACAGTCCCCTCTACCATGCACTGACCATGCAACTCAAGTCTGTTTTAGCGTACCTGGAGACTGCAGCGTGCATCTCTCTCTTAGGAGGAATCCCAGCCTTGAATGGAAAGGCACAACAGCACAACTGCTTTACTCTCCTACATTCAAGTCACGGGTGGCACACTCTTTTCAGTTTTGAGTATGTCTAGCCCACTTTGCTGGGTACATTTTGAGTTTATATTATTTTTCCTACTTGTAGGACAAAGGTCTAAAAAACACATCCCCTCCTGCCCGGCATGCAAAGGTTACACGCGGTGCAGCCAGTGGCACACGCAGCAGAGGCTGCAGCCTGCGCCGTTCCCCGGGGTGCGGAGCACAGGGAGCAGGGTGTCCTGCTGGCAGCCAAGCCTGTGGCCACCGGGGCAGGCAGAGATGCCCCAGAGCAGGGCACAGCAGGAACTGTGCCAGCGTGCCTCCGCGCAGCCAGCCAAATCAGCTAAGCAGGAATTCTCTGGAGAGAAGGAAGACTGCAAAGAGCACCAAAACTGCAACATTAGGAGTAGCTGGAGGCAGGAACGTATTTGGAGCATACCAGCATCTAGCTGCCAACATGCATGCGACTCCCTTTCCTCACACACTGTGGTCCATGGCTAGCCAGACAAAACCAAGAAAGACTGGGAGACCCCAGTTACTGTGTGGTTGAACCAGCCCCAGGCAGCTAGCCCTGCAGCACACTGCTCTACCGCCTGCTAAAGAAAATAATTTCCCTGCAGCATTCATTATCGTCCCATGGATACGGTAACTGACCCCAAGATTAAAGATGATTAAACGTGCTAATGTTTTTTCACATAAAAGTAGGCACTTACTTATGCCCTTACAACAGAGAAAGGAAAATTTATCAGAATGAGGTGGGGTTTTTTTAAAGTTACTTACAGGAAATTTTATTTTTCAGAAACAGATTACATTTTTTTCTGCAAGAAGCTTCTGAAACCAGACACCCAACTGCAGACCAAAAATTACCAGCCCTAGTTACACACAAAGCATCAGGTTAGTAAAAAACAAGTCACTCAGTCAGTCCCACCATTAAGAAAATACAAGCTATTTTTACACTGTTCCTAAATTAACCTGTGTTCGTTGTAAAGCACATTACCATACGTGCTAAGACCTGGAGCTAAGGTTTTCCAGCTAGCAGATTCACAGCACTGGTGTCTTTGTAATCAGGAGTAATGTGTCTTTTCATCAGAGCAAGATCCATGGAAGCAGCACTTAAAGAGTTAAGGTGCATCCGGGCCATTTCCCCCATTTCATCCAATTCTTACTTCCTTGATCATTAGTGAAGAACCAGAATTGTTACTTGGGAAAAACTGAGGATATGCAACAAAACGTGGCAGCACAAGAGTCAGTTTGGAAAGAAATGTCACTATTGGAAAGAAGCGACATTAGAAGTCACCATTCCTCCTCTGTTAGGCTCAATAGTTAAACAAATAATGATGCCTCCAGCATGCTTAAACCCTGTTCATACTCTCAGTCCCGAGCCATAAAAACAATCTCTGCAATTCAAAGCCAGTAAAACCCCACAATGAACAAGTCTGTTTTCTTTTCTGAATGTTATGTGGAAGTAGGAGTCCAGGTCACGCCTCCCTCTGTCCCTCTGCCTCTCCTCCCTTGCTGAAACAGCAGGAATAAGCACACGAGTGGTGTTATTTCCATCTGCAGCGTCTGACAAAACCCCTGCTGTCCTACCACCTCTCAAATGCAAGACGGTACTCAGCAGTCCTGCTGGTGACCTGGGCACGTGCCTCGAAAGCTGCAGCCTTCCCCGCTCATACAGGGATCGTGACCCGCCATGGGAATGCTTTGGCATATTCCCACGCTGCTGGCGGAGGACAGCCCAGCCTGCTGCTGTGACTGAGCACAAGGCGAGCGGACTCTTTTCGTGCCAAGAACAAGGCTCCCGACAGAGGCTCACCTGGCATTTGCTCCAACACAGTTACAGCATCTTCATTTCAGGTGTTTTGTTTTCCTTCCCACTACACAGGTTAACAGCTGAGAGAAGCAGTTGTCAAAAAGCTGGCTCTAGTAAGGTAACCAGACATGTAACTTACCAAAGACCAGCTTCTGGAAGGTAAGCATTGGTGCTTAACCACCTCAGGGAGTAAAAAGCAAGTGTGAAGAGCTCTTCTGCTTCTCTCTGGCTCAGGCAGAAACAAATACCCATCTAGAGTAGGCTGCATCTGTTCTGCAGCTTCCTACGATCTAGCCTGAATGCTGTCACAGTCCCATGACAAAGGACATCGTTACTCATTGAGCGTGTGTGCGCGCAGACCCCATCAAGCTCCAAAATCTACTAACAGCCATTTTGGATACCAAAAAAATATCCCACCGCCAACACCACCTAAGCATGCCCATGATGAATATACATGTCCTTTTTCACACATTCATGCATTGGTAACATCTACTGCAGAGCTCTGTCCTGTTATAAAAGCAGCAGTGTTAGTCATTGCAGTAGGGTTAGTTTATACAGGATTCTGTTTTATATAATTAATGGAGGTGAAACTTACTGGCATATCTCGGCTGCAGCCCCATGCAAGCAAGCAGAAAGCAAAAATATTTAAAATGGAAGAGAGGAACTGGCTAGCAGGCAGCTACACTCACCCTTTTGTACAGCCTATGGTCCACCAGTGGGCTTCAGATTGCAAAACAATACCAAAGAGCTATTAGCACACACATGGCAATAACCGTACCTTACCAAGAGCTTCACTTCAGGGAGGAGGAGACAACACTTCTGCTTGCCTGGAGAGAAAGAACCCTTCCCACTCCTGCCTACGGGACGACTCCTCCTTACCAGGGAAGAGCAGTCCTGTGCTTAGGTGTTTTAGGGCAGGAAGTAACAAGCAAGTAAAACGAACCCCACACTGTCATCCCCGTGGCATTTCTAGCTGCATCCTGCTTCCCCTTGCAGCCATTGTCTGTCTTTACCTCATTGCAAATGCTACTCCGTAAAAAACACTGCAGATCATAATCGCAGCCTAGCAATGGTGTCAATACCTCTCAGAAGAATAACATTTTCCTAAGAATCAGAGAAAACAGGAAACAGAAGGTTGCCTTCCCAGTGAAAGCTGACTGTACGGACCATATACGGATTCAGCTCTGAAACCCAAACCCACTTCAGAGCTCCTGGACTTCCTTGCAGCTCTAGATGTGCTGTATCTGGGGGTCACTAAGCAGGTGGAGCCTTTCCAAAACCATTAAATTGCAAACCCTTGATCCTGCCTCATACAGGACAGCATGCCAGGAGGCAGCTCAGCTCCCCGTGGGTGTAACAGCAAGTTGTGGTTGACAGTTAGCCAAGCGCCAGCCAACAGGTCCAGGCACCACAGGAAGATGGGCAAAGCTCTCCTGGGAGGCCAGGAAGTTTCTGTTTCTCATTCTGAACAAACAACACTTCTGTGACAAGTCATGTTGATACCATGTTATGGCTGATGCGTGTTTTTCACCAGATTTTTGATAACATGACAATAGATGGATAAATAAGATTGTGGGGTTTTTTTTCCAAAGTCAAAAGGAAGCGATACATGTCTGACCATCGGAATGACTGCTGCTGATGAATGACCACTTTTGTTTCCATGACACCTGATAATATCCAGCTACCAGAGCTCCAGTATCTTCTCTAAGAATACACTCAACTGAAACTTCCCATTTCTTTTCCGATTTTCATCAACGTCTACACATCCATTGCTGAGAGAGCTCCAACTGCAGAACCTTGCTCATTAACTCTTAAAACATCTGAAAAACCATCTGAGCAGGCAACAAGCCTAAGTTCAGGGGGTCCGAAAACACAAGACCAACATGCCTATGCACCCTAGATCCTCAACCGGACAGGAATCATGTTTGCACTACCAAACCTTTGTGCCGAAAAGCTAATAAGCAAAACAGGGCAAGACGACCATTTAAGTGGTTCTGAATGCTAGCAGAGAAAGAGTTCTCATAATTGGCTTAAAACAGACTAATTTAAAGTAGGAAAAAACACAACCAGCTAGAGGGTTGCCAGAGGAAAGCCTGAGTAAATTGTGCCTAAAGGCTACAGAATAAGCTCTTACTAAGAGGCATTTATTGGCCCAGCAACAGAACCTGCTTGTGAACAAAACCCCAGGTTAAACAGTTCTATCACTTCAGGCTGAATTTCTGAACTTTAAGAATTTACTGCCTTTTCACTTAACTCACTATCCTTACAACAGACTGCAAGTGGCTTTTACACCCTCCTCCCCATCTCTGTCTATCAGCTGACAGAAATCTGCTACAACATCCTGTGTTTCTTTGATGTTCCTGTGCATGCTCTTTTTTCCTCACTCCCTCAGATTTTCTAAAAATATCTTCATTTCTATCCCTTGTACTGACGAGGCACTGTGTGGTTTAATAAGTGGCTCCATCATACCATTTTATGCTACAAAGCATTAAATAACATTAGATGCTAGTTGTTATGGCTTGCTTCTGGATGTTCAGGAGCTTGGATGGCTGAAGTGTTTCTTTACGGAGCCTGGGGCCGCCTTATTTGCTTGTTTATAGCAGCAGTGTGCTAATTTTGAGCATTTCAAGAGGATTCCATGATGAGATTCCAACAAGCAGTACTCCTGAAACAGTGTGTGGGACTGTTAGCCTAAGTACATCATCACCTGTATCCCATGTGAGCATTGCACAGGACGCACAGTAGACTGAATGGACATAATTAGGAGGCTTATACAAAGGTAGATTTAAACTTACTTAACATGTATGTTTTATTACTCTATCCTTAGAAAGAGGTAAGCAAGGAAAGTCAAGCAGTGAGGAATAAACGTAATTATTAAGACACAGAAAATTCAGAAAGCTTGAAGAAGAGCAGATGAGAAGGAAGCAATTCCCTCATCTTCCCCCCGGTATCCCGGTGCATGTGCAGCACGACTATGGACGAATTCCCAAGTAACCACAACCGCTAACAAAGTGCCTATGGACGCAGACAGGACTGCACTGTTGCAGAAAGTCAAGTACTGCACAGTGTGACAAGCCAGAGAGAAGCTACTGACAATGGATCCCCCCTGCCCTGCTTCTTTGTTTTTATTTCTTGTCTATAAACACCCAAGACCTGATCTCCCAGAGATGCGCAGCACTGACCGTGCTGCTGAAAAGAGAGAAGACTGATGAAGGAAAGGGAAGGGTCCTGCCTGCAAACCTCAGCGATGCAAACGAGTAGGATCTCACTCTGCAAAGGAAACAGGAGATGCTGAGAAAGAGGAAGGCAATGAACTGAAAGCAAGGAAAACTGCTGGAATCACAGGCAATTTAAGCCCTGGAGAGTCCTGACAGCTGGAGACTTAACTGAGCATGGCTGAAGCGCATGGCGCATCCTAGACACTGATGGGAAACCCAGGGATACAGCTAGTCGTGAGATATTCTCTGGACTCGTGAGAGTCAGCTGTTAAGAGCCGTGGGCAGGCTGACCCAAAGCCTCCAGGGATGTAAACGGGCACGTGGCTTCCCCAGGGACTGCCCGACAAACACCATGAAACAAACCTCCTCTTCACATGCCCCGCCCAGAGCAAGAAGCCACTTGTGCTTCTTCACGAACAACTGTGGCTGTTTCAAGTGCATTTGGAATTGGCCTGGAAACTATAAAGCCCTCTTTCTCGTCCACATGTGTTATTCCCCATTGAACCTGCAGGTAAGATGTCCCTCCACAACATGAGCCACACTGACCTCCTGCAAACTGCAGCTTCGAAATCCTACAAAAAGGACCGAGTCTATTTCTAAAATAAAATATATCACATGCCTCTGCCTCTCAGAGCTCTCCTTGTTCAAACATCACTGGGCTGAACTAGACATGCTTCAAAATGCATCAGGTTTGACCAGCTCCTGAGTGGATGAAATGCATGTGTGGTGAGAATGGAGGGAGCAGAGCCAGAAACATCTGAATTCACTTTTGTCTAGGCAAAGTTCCAGTTTGCAACCTGATCATATATGGGACCCTTTTAAATGAAAATCAAAACCAGTGCCCTGCGTGTAGCAGCGTGCTGGTACGGTAGCGCCCGCTGCCACACGTAAGCACTGTGGCAAGCCTGCGCAGGTTCCCACGCTGGCAGGGAACAATTCATCTTCATGTCTGTGTCTGTACTCCCAGCTTACTGACATGTGTGGAGCGGCTGATGTGAACTAACTTGTCTACTGCTCTGCTGGCACATTCCACTCATCTACATTAAAAAGAACCCGTATTTGATGAGAGTTTACCAAATGGTCCTGTGACCAAACTAAAGGCATTTCCAGCGTACACTAGATGCTGTCACATTTTGCACATTCCCACATACCACGAATGCTTTGTGCAGCACTTACAAGCTGTAGCTATGATTCATTAAGTTTTTTTCCAGACTTCAAGTCCAACTTTTGTAGTCATGTGCCTTGCTTTGCTCAAAGTTTCCTTATTCTGTGTTTGCCCAACACAACCTGGGCTGCTTTACCATATCAGCAATGAAGCTGAATGTGATTCTCTTTCAGTAACAGTCCTAAGTTAGAGATTTTATTTTTGTCAGTGTATCCTGGAAGCAGCTGGGCTTCGTTGTTTGATTAAAAGATCTGTAGTGAGCTGATTCTAAGATCCTTTATATTGCACTCATTGCTGACACACTTGAATACTGTTGCATTGCTCTAATGAAGGGCAGATACCAAAAGATAGTGTCATACCTGTGGCGGCAGCGTCGTAAAAACCGCATAATCTTGCGAGCAGCTTGATCCTGCTTCTTGGTAAGCAGACTGCTTCTAAACACAAAAAACCCCAACACTGAGGTGTAGGCAAAACTGGGGAGAATAATACTAAATGCAAGAATTATTATCCTACGAAACACTGGTCTTTTCCCACTGGCCTTTGTCTGTAAATTACAGCACAGCCCTGGTGACTGTAAAAACAATATATGAAGATTCCTGGTAGAATCTGACATCCCACCAGCTCACCTGAGTTTCTGTTGTACAATGGTGGCTGCCCGACGGTTTTGCCTCCTCTTCCCACATTCTTTGTAGCTGCGATAGTACTGCTGGATCAGCATCGCGGCTCGTCGGCTCTGCTGGAATTTTTTCTGCTCATAGTAACTTCGGAATTTGCTCTGGATGAGAATGGCAGCTTGCGTCATCTTTTTATAAAGTGCATACTAGAAGAGAAACAAAGAGAAGCTGAGGCGGTCCAATAAAACCAGCAAGAAACAGGTTCCTACAGCAAAAGACACTTGTGCCACTAAGACGTGATGAGAAGCAAATGAGTATCTACTCACTGATTGGGAACTGCATGAGAGAAGGGTGACAGCAAACTGCAACAACTGTGAGACCAGCTGCAGAACCCAGTTGGCATCAAGAAAGCAACTACCTGTTTTGCTGCCTGTGGAACAGTCTGAGGGGATTTGTAGAATCATAGAGTGGTTTGGGTTGGAAGGGACCTTTTAAAGGTCATCTAGTCCTCCCCCACCATAAGCACGGACATCTTCAGCAAGCTCAGGTTGCTCAGAGCCCCGTCCAGCCTGACCTTGAATGTTTCCAGGGACTGGGCATCTACCACCTCTCTGAGCAACCTGTGCCAGTGTCTCACCACCCTCATTCTAAAAAACTTCTTCCTTACATCTAATCTAAATCTACCCTCTTCTAATTTAAAACCCCCTGGCCTATCGCAACAGGTCCTGCTAAAAACTTTGTCCCCATCTTTCTTATAACCCCCTTTAGGCACTGGCAGGTGCTGTAAGGTCTCCCCGAATCCTTCTCTTCTCCAGGCTGAACAACCCCAAACTCTCACAGCCTGTCCTCATAGGAGAGATGCTTCAGCCCTCTAAGTATTTCTTTAGTATCTAGCTAGCAGACTCTACATATACATGCCAATGACCAGATCCAGCTGTACTGTACTTATGAACAACTTTGGATCAACTGGAGCTGATCCTGAGCTGTTTTTACACTGCTCCATATTTGTACTGCCGTGGGTCTGTGTTAGAGATAACCCACCTGACTACACTTAGAGGAATTGTCTGTTTCCCTTGCACATAGAAATTTCATTACAAACTTCAGGATTGCTTATTTCTCTGCAGCAAAATATGCCCAACCAAGTGATTGTAAGGATAAACCAGTGAGTGCATAAGATAAGATTAAGTGACCACTCCAAAACGCTAACAAATTAACTAAAACCAGAATACAATTTTTTGTGTCTTCATTTAAAAATATCTGTTAAACAAATTGCTTTAGTAAGAACTAAATTTGCTGGTGACAAGTGTATGGATATACCTTCTTAGGACAATTAACTCTTAAACAGCTCATTTCATGTTTCTATGCCATAGCACAATATTACAAAAGTTTTGATTGCTCATGTATCTATTTAAAACCAAGCATTTAAAATGGAATAACACACAATTCTAATTTAAAAAAAAACAGAACCAAACAAACCCCCAAACCCACAACAGTTAATTAAGCAAGTCTAATACTGAGCCTGTCACAGGCAAAACTAAATCTCGTTAGAGGTTTGTAACAAGCATCCACTGAACTTGCACATTTGCATGAACAGTCACACACATCCAAAATTCCCTCTAGCACTTCACTATTTCTAGCCCCATGATTCCAAATAAAGCAGGCACAAATGCTTAAAAAGAAAATCTTCTTTATTCTACATCCTTTTCCTTTTAAAGCACACAAGTAGATGGCCGCTTAGCAGAAATCATATGCATTCATACATATTTTTAAAAGTCCTTTATAAGACAGAGATATAGAATAATGTATAGATGATGTATCATACCTCTGAACTAACACTACAGCAGAGGCTTTCAGTGTTTATTGATCTTATTTTGAAAGTTTTTACACTTTCAAAACTTATGTGTCTTTGTTCCTGGATATTTTATCAGCTATGACTTTGCTCACTTTATCAGACAGATGAAATGCAGAAACAGCAGCACTGTGCCCTGTACTGGGTAATGGCCTAACACATCTCAATGGAGTTTCCTGTCTACTGGGGAAAAAACCCTGAAAAGCAAACAAACACTCCCACCCCCACCCATCACTCCAAAGCAAAAAACCCTCCAGTATCATCACAGACCACCATTTACCAAATTTCACTTTTTGGAATTGAAGCAGTCATTAGGTGCAGTTATATTTTGCCATTATTAATTTCCATTGTTTTGTTTTGTTTTCAACATTTTTAATTAAATGGACCAGATTGTGGTTTTCAATTAGCTATTTTAAGTTTAAGTCCACTCAGGGCTGGTCATGGTTTTCCTTCAAATTTTTAGCCCAGATGGGACTTCTGTGGCTGAGTTACAAACCCCTGAACAGAAGGGTTCAAATATGAAACCGTGATGTGAGCTATGACTGTTCAAATCTAGCC
This sequence comes from Falco punctatus, assembly GCF_963210335.1. NCBI lineage: Eukaryota > Metazoa > Chordata > Aves > Falconiformes > Falconidae > Falco > Falco punctatus. The sequence continues at coordinate 105,338,800 of NC_137582.1, forward strand.
ATAAACCTGCGCTGATCTCAGCAATACGGCAATGCAACAGAGGAATAAGGCATGTGAAAGGGAAAACAGCAGTCACTGGATAGACTAGACCCCCAGTGTCTTTGCATTCAACTCTAAGACCCACTTAGCTGATTCGCTGCTCTCTCTCCTCCTCTTTTTCCCCTCCAGCTGGGAAGAGGATAAACGGAGAAGCCCCCTACCCTCCACGAAGTGCCAAGCCTCAGCTAGTACAGCGGCCCCAGAAAGCTCAGCTTGCTTGTGCTGATAGAACAAGTACTCTGACCGATACACAACCACAGTGGCAGGAGGAAGCTGTGGATGGAAAATCACCCTGAGGACACATTCTCTCCAGGAAGAGCATGCCTTGCCTCCTGGGCAGCTCTGAGAAAAGCTCAGCTGATTCTAGTATCTGATGAAAGCAAGATGTGGCACAGCTGGGAAACCCATCTTTACAGTAGAAAATTATTGGCTGTGAACAATTTAAGACCGGCATCAACAGCCATGCCTCCAGCATGAGAGGCAACGTACATCAGGTGGTGGTCTTAGGAATTCAGGGCACAGGTATTTCAAAGATGAATGTTCAGAATGCTTTGGTAGGCAGAATGCAGAGGATGTTGGCTGCATCGGTGGGATAAATGTTCTGTAACAGCAACAAGGGAAAGCTTGTCCTCTGGAAACTGGCTTCAAACCTTCCCCACACCTTAGCCCATCGCTGCTTATGAGTACCTGTAGAGGGAGGAGACTTTTCTTTTTCCCTTTTTTTTTTTTTTTTTTTTTTTTTTGCATTTTTGTATTTAATTTACTACTACGTTGATACGTTGTAGCACAGCAGCCCCTACATATCTCCCGTAAGGTTTGGTTTGTCAGTGACTTCTCAACCACAGGTATTTATTAGAGGATACTATTAAAACATTTCTTTAAATGCCAGGTTCTCCTGGTTTATATTGAACATGAAAGTTAGTGACCCATGGGGAACTGTTTCCAAAATAGTGTTTGTATTTGTATTACCTTCAAGGCTATCCAAGTAAGCTTAGGGAGAAACAGAAAAATACACAGTTAATGTTAGTTCTGCAAATAAAGAATGAAAAAAATAAAAACCCCAAACTATCTTCTTTCAAAAAGAAGTGATTCCAGGATCCAAGACAAAGCAGTTTGTCAAGCAGTTTTTGAAGGGAATTAAGCTTCTCTATTACAGGAAGCATCACTCCAGAATAACAGCCATGTGACAGGTTGAATGTGAATCAAGATGCAGTCACCTAACACTAGAAAGGCTTCCCAAATAAATGTTTTCGAAGGTTGTAAAAGAGCACAGGCATCTTGCCTTTCACTTTACGTAAACACGCCGCCAGGTATCAGACAGCTGGAGTCTAGCTGGGCATACTGAAAAGAGGGATGTGGGCTCTAGTCCCCACAACAAAACCCAACCAAAAACCAACGAGGAAAAAGCAAGAGTATCTTCTTTTTCTGGGGTTGAGAACTCAGCCTAAAAGCACGTCTCCAGCTAGAGTCTGGAGAGCAGTCTCAGTCCTGGAACAACTCGCATCAAGTTAAAACACGTGACTTCCCATAGTTTAAAAGTTTAGTATGTGCAAAATAAAACAACTTATTTTTCATCTTCGCCTTTATCAACGGCAAAACCAACTTCAATTTCACAATGAAATTTGGCAAGCAACTAGTCAGAGAATAGTCTCACCAGGCTACAGCATGCACAAAGGCCAATATGGAATACATCATTGCCCTCTATCTCATAGCAAAAATGCAGGTATCATCACAAACAAAATCCTCTCAAGGATTCCCTCCAAAATTAAGATTCAGGACATGAATTTTCTTCCCTTTTCAATTTTGCCTGAGCAGGGTATTTCATGACTGCATGCTGAAAAGCATACAAGAGGAACAGTGGGATAATTCCCATTACAAAGGGCTGTGTTCATGGCACTTACGTGTGCTGCATAAAATTTCACTTCCTTGATTACCTGTTTGTATTTTCGGTAGCAACGCTGAATAACAGCGGCAGCCACCTCTTGCTGTTCCCGGAGAGGACGACCCTACACAGAAGGAAGAGGCAGTAAGTAGTCAGAGTACACCAAACACAAGACAGATGATAAGTGGCTCACAGCAGCTTGCAAGGCACCTGCGACCTGCTCCGATTCAGGTCTAGGCACTTCTTGTTTCTACTGTCAGTTCACGTAAGGGACCAACCCTCAAAATTGATCTTTACACCGAGCAGGCAACCAACCAGAACCGCTGGGGTATATTTTGAGGATATGCTTTATGAATGCTGTTCCAGCATGGAAGGCATGCTATGGCACAGCATGCTCTCTCCAGTATGGCAGCTGCTGGGTAAACTTTAACAAGGAAATGCTAGAAACATTGAAAAGGTTATGAGAGAAATGGTATTTTTGTCCTGGGAGAGGGTATTATCCACACTTTGGTTTGTAAGAAATTATACTACTCTTTCACCCCTAACAAGGAAGACATTGGACGTTTTGGCCACGTACCTTGTATTTCCTGAACACTGTCTGGACGAGTTTGGCAGCTTCATAGAGTTCTCTCTGCTCATGATCAGACAGAGTTAACTGTGCAAACTCATTTTCTACCTTCTCGCTGGTGGATGCACTCAGAAATTCAGACCAATCTGCTGCTGAGGGAAGGCTGGGTTTCTCAAAACCTATTTCACTGATTGGTGAGCCTGCAGGGCTCAAGCTGGTGTTCGAAGAAGGGGTCAGGGGTTCACTATACAGATTTCTGAAATACCAATCACAGTAGGAATTATTGGCTCACAAAGCACCTGGGCTGGCATCACAGATAAAGACTACAACATTTCTGAGTTCAAGACAGGCACCCAAGCTCCCCTCCCTCCCTCCCTCCACGCAGCATCCCAGATTCCTGAGCCTGCCTGCACCGCACAGACTTGGCGCTGGAAGAAAAGTCAGACCCTGCGGCCACTTTCCCCTCCTGCTGCATGCACTCCCATTCTTCCATGAATCTGTAGCTGTGCTGGCAACGATACCTTTGACCATGAGAGTGTGGCTGGGCTTAGAACACCAGCCTTGAGTCCCACTGAGAAACAGCATCTGCAGCCTAAAGAAATCGGTACGTGCTGCACAGCATTCAGACTACTCAGAAACCCAGAGCATCTTCACAGCTCTTACTGACCTTATCTGTGCAGCACTCGGCAGATGATCGACATCAGCAAGGTAACTGGCCAGCCAGCTCATCGTGGTGCTCATGGCAGCACTGTCCGTCCTCTCCACCAGTGGTGACTCCATTGGCACAAAATTCTCCCGCTTGATCCTGTCAGGCGTAGCTTCAATAATGTGCTCTGCAAGTGTCATCATGTTCACCTGGGAAGGAGGAGAGGAGAACAAACTTTTGCTGCCTGGTATCAGGAGCCTCGTGCTTGCATGCTACCACCCAGCTTTAGACAGACTGCCCCATTTTCCCTAAACTTGTGGTAGCTGGATCCTGCTGTTTGTCTCAGCATGGGAGACAAATTCATTAACCAAAGCTCATTTGCTTTTCTGTCTCTTCTGACAAAGCACTGCAGGGTTTCATATTCCCCAGACCTCTTTTTCGTTGAGTGTATGGGGAGCCCAAGAGATCTGGTGAGAGGTTTATGTCATTGGGCGTTTGCTGCACGCTACTGACAGTGGTCACTACTATCTTGTTTCCAAAGGAAAAATGATCTTGCCACTCTTTGCCAAGAAGTGCAGTAGAGCATGACAGGACAATAATGGCACATCAAGAGATGTTAAAATCCTTGGGATCACAAGTTTGTCAGGAATCCTTCTGAACCACATCCCCCTGCCCACCAAGGTTCAGAAGACCTTTTAATACAGAGGTCAGAAAACAGTTCTTGTTTTACAAAGATCTGCTTCATCTACGTCACGCCAGCAAGATGAGATGTTTAGAGATGCGAAGGCAGTGCATGTAGGCTGCCCTCCCGTTACTCTCTGTGCTCAGAAGACCAAACACAGTATCTTTCAGCCAGTGACTATTTCTCATTGGTCTGCCCTGCTTCTGCTATTTCCTCTATTCCACAGCTGGCGGGATCTTTCCTTCCCCAAAGCCACTGTTTCTCCCCTTCTCCACGCTCATCTCCTTGCCCTGCAAAGTGCAGTGGCTTGGCCCGCAATGACAGCACTGCCTCTCTCAGGTTGTGCTGCCTCTGCAGGGACTGCTTCCCAGCTCCCGAAGGACTGTGGGGCCACCTCATTCGCCTCATTTACTGACGTGACCAGGAGGCTCTGCTTTTTCCTTTTAAAATTGCAAATTTTATGCATTCTGTACACTGTTGAAGCATACACCAGTGCATGACCCTAAATGTTAACCATTAGCCTTTGTGTCTGCGTTGATACCCTTTGAAACCAGAAGAAAGCATTCATTGATTCTATGGCCATCTCCTTTCCCAGAGCACAATTCAGCCTCTAAAGGCAGCCACAGAATTTGCTCACAGTCAGACTCCTCTGTGCAGCCACCGTGTTCTCTGAGACTGCTGATCCTGGTGCAATGGGTATGTTTACCTGCAAGTCATCCATGTGGTGTAAGCAGTCCTCATCCCCTGCATTGTCCCTATAGGACAAGAGCTCTGCATCCACCATCTCCCTGTCAGCCATCATCAGCACGTTCATCTGCTCTCGCTGGCGTAGCCGATGGGCTACAGTGTCCTTCCCCAGGGCAGCTCCCTTCTGGCTCCCTGCCACCTGCACTGCAGACACACCAATATAAATGTCTTTTGGGTTCCATTTGACACCTGCTTGGCTGCCAGAGCCTCGGTACCCAGTAACTTCTGGGATGTGCTGGGAGAGCTCCCGGCCATAGTCCCTGATCCCTTCACTGGGGCTGATTGTCTCAGTGGTGGATTGCTTGGAGCTGGAGTTCTGCTTCCTAATGCTTGGCTGTTCCAGGCTCAACGCAGTGGAAAGCAGCTTCTCTTGCCGGGCTTGAAAATATTCAGGGCTCAACTTATGTTTTTTGGGTGCAGGGTAATCTTTCTGAGTCTCACTACTGTAGTAACTGGAAGGTTCTGATCTTGGTCGTCTCAGCTCTAGAAACAAACAGATCAACGGTCAAAACAAAGTAGGCAACCGGTGTTCACTGTAGGAGCTACAATAGCTTCTGCCACAGAGCTGCAGGTGCAAGTTTGGGCCATGCCCTAGGATACCTGACAGTATGTGCAAAGAGAGTAACTATCACCCAGGGAGGATACTACCTCAACCACTCTTAAAATACACACATCTTCCTAAAGCAGGCATTCACTCCTCTTCCCAATACTTATGCAAGTGCATGGAGCGGGTGACAGAGCCCCCACCAGAAAAGAATTAAGCATGGACAGCAGGGATACAGGTGGCATCTGCCGCCTAGGTGAGCCCCTTGTCCCCAGGTTTTCACATGTCAAATGTCAGCAAAGCAGTGCACGCCCTCAGGGTTATCTTACCTGTGTTTGTACTGGAAATCACAGTGACTCCCTTCTGAGGCTCCTGAGAGGCAATAAGCTCACTGTGCCACTGGGACACCCAGTTCTCTGTGTTGGAGTCTGTGCTCGAGGGGCACTGAATCCTGGGGGTTTGCCCAAGCTGAGTTTGCTCATCTCGCTGCAGCTGCTCCAAGCACTCCGCCAACTTCACGTGGCCCCGAGACCGGGCAATGGCCAGTGGCAGTCTCCCGAGGGAGTCAGGAATAGAGATGGCTCGGCGGTCCCACTTGTACAGCACGACAGCTGCATCCATGTGGCCCAGGGCGCATGCCCACATCTAAAAAAGATGACAATTGACCTACTGAGTGACCTGCCTTCTCCTTTCTTTCTTGCTAACACAGTGGAGTCTGGTCCCCAGCTCATGGAAAAATCTCTCTGATAAGCAAAACCACAACATGCTTGAACCCCAGCAACTGGCTTCTATAAATGTCCTGTCCCAACAAAAGGCCATTACAGAGGATTAGATGCATGTTATTCTCTCCTGTGACAGAGAAACCTCCATCCTTCCGAATGAAGCTGACAGTCTGACAGCTTCTTACTTAGTAATAAATGTTTTTTGGGTTTGGATTATTTGGTTTTTTTGGACACTGGCATCACTGCAGAGACAGAACAGCCTCATACACAAAGGAATCTTTGTGATCAGAGATCACAACAGAATCTTTGTGAGATCATAAATGCGCAGACAGGACCAAAGGTTGGGAACAATAAAACCAATGCTCTGCCATTGTAAATTTGCACTTCTGGTTCCACCTGCTTTGGCTTTTTGCTTGTCTAATTATCAGTCATGATTCCAATGACTAAGATATCGTAATGACTTTACAACCTCTACAGTCCATTAGTCAAAGAGAGCAACCTGAAAGAAGGCATGGAACCTCCTTTCCCCAGCACAACATTGGAGACTGGATTCTGGGTACAACTCAAACCAGGGCTACCTGTCCCATTTCCTCATGTTACTCAGTGACGAGCTTCCTCCTGTGTAGCCTCTCTCAACAAAATGCCAGGAAGCTGATAGTGCCATGTCTTACCATTTACACAGCAAGGACACACAAGAAACATCTACTCTTGAGCATGAAAGCCATTAGGAAAGTAACACACCAGGAAGAACTCCAGAGGGTCCTCGGACTCTCTCAGAAATTTCAGTCTCTGCTCTTACCAAAGGAGTGCAGGAGAAATGATCCACATTCAAAGGGTCAACTTCCAGCTCCAGATCAATGCTGTCTGCATGTTTGGTGCTGCAGAGGAAACAATGGAACAAATGATGCTCTGTAGCCATGTTAGGATCACTACCTAACTGCACAGTTTTGCCCAGTGCACCATACCACAAAGAAGTGGCCACGCACATGCCCACAACACACATTTACTATGGATGGTGCCCCCAACGGAGACTTTAAGAGCATGATACATCCAGTGATTGGACTCGCTCTCTTCCAGAGACAGGGCCTGTCAGATCAGGGGACAGGAATAAGTTCAGGGATTTGGCTGTTTGTAAGGGACAACCAGAAATCTGAACCAAGCAGAGCTGACATATGTTTCTGCCATGCCTGTACTGACACCCAAGAGTCCAACGGGCTGGGTCTTACCGCCATTTGATGAGGGTCTGGATCAGTGTAGCATAGCCCTGGGCAGCGGCTAGGTGGAGCAGTGTCATTCCTCGGAAAGTCTTTGAATGGATCAAGTGTTTGGACTTTGCCCAGCAAGCACGACTCATCATCTTCTCGCACACCACCACCACGCGGCTCTCAAAGCAGCTGCCCAGTGTCCCAGTCCCAGAAACGCACTGAAACACCACACACATCCCAGTTTAACCACTGAGGGGAGCTGCAACCTGCCCTGAGCAGGCAGCCTTCCACTTTTAGAAGTACTGAGACAGTGGCAAACGTGAGTGAAAGCCAACTGCTGTTAAAAGACACCCACAAGCCAGATTTGTTTAGGAAAAACGATAATCCTTTCCAATCCCCCCAAAACCAAGCTCTGGCAAGAAAGCATAAAGGTGCCATGTCTGGACACAGCGGGGGTCATACCTGCACCTGCGTTCCTCCGTTCCCATTCCCATTGCTCCCGCCTCCTACTCCTTGTTTGTGCTGCTGGGAGCCTGTCATTTCAGCCATTCTCCTCTCCATCTGCTCAAGTCGCTCCAATATTGACATCCTGAACTGGTTATCTAGGTTGGAGAAAGCCAGAATAAGGACATTTCCATAGAATGAAAGCTCAGGTTTTGGCAACCTACTGCAGCAAGCCACTAAGCTATCCTAGAAGTCACACAGATCTGCTTTGCTTGGCAATGCACAGGGACACTTGCCCCGCAGCATCCTAGCTCTTCAAGTTCCTGCAGCAGCCCTTTGACTGCAATTCCTGAGAACTTCCTTAAGGAAAACAGATAGAAAAATGAAAAATACAGGTGGAAGATGGATCCCTTCCCTTGTGATTCCAGCCATATCCATACAGTAAAGTACTGGGGTAACACAATTTCTTTGAAAACACAAGTAAACCCTAAGCAAATACAAGCATTCAGACAGCATTTCAACAGGATCATAGCTGTCAAAATACTCTTCCCTTTTAGAGTCAATCCCCCTATTTTACAGGAGTCCTGAATTCAGCTTGACTGACCTCCTAAAACCATGCCTTGATTCCTCTGCCTCCTTCCATGCTTAGAAAAAGGAGCCTTTAAAGGGCAACTGCCCCAGCAGGCTCCCTTTCCTGGCAAACAGCTTCAGCCAAGTGTCAGAAACAGAACTACCGGAGATCACAGACTACAGGCACTGATAACCCAGTAACATCATTCTGAAAAGCAGTACAACTCTTGAGCCCTCTGGTCTCTGCAGAAGTCTAAAAGCTGTATTAATTACTTTCTCCTCACTGCATTCTAACCTAGCACGATGATACATCTACCAAGGCTTGATTAGCGGAGCAGGGAGATTTAGATACAACCTATCTAAATAGATAGGACAATAAAATAAATAAATAGGACATTGCTAAAACTGACGCTGTAGAAATCAACTCAAGCAATCTTGTGTTTTGGGCCAGTCAGTGCAGCTCAAACTGTGGCTGCAAACACGGAGGGCTCCTGTCTCGTGACCCATAAGGGAGAAGCTTTGTGTAGCTCATGTGAAGCTGGGCAGGGTAATTTTGTGGATAGGCAACATGTAATGAATCTTGCTATCATGCTAACAGTGTGCATAATAAACTGTGGGGAAAAGGATAACTGTCATACTGCTTGGTTTTATGCATCTGTGGAGATGACGTGTTGGTGCAGAGCATTGATAAGCTTAGAAGAAAGTGCACTGACAGCAATACGAATATGCGCATTGAAATGAACAAACTCTGATCAAGTTTTGAAAGAGAAAGTCTTCTCCAAGTGGTTACACGCAAAGTCCTCCCTGGATGGTTGCAGGAGTACTTGTATACTACACTCTGCAAGGCACAACTCTCGCTACAGGGTATTAGAGATACAGATCTCTGCTGCACCACGCTGAAGACCATCCTACAGACCATCGGTAAGGGACAGCTCAGCCCCACTGGCTAAAGACGTCCCTTTCTCCCTAAGAAGCTGCTGCAGCCTGGCAGCAGATGACATCTGCTCCCTTCTGACCAGTTCCAATGGGCTGTAACGCAGCATCCCACCCTGGCAGCTCCAGAGCCAGGGACAAAGAAGCGCGGCCAGCACCCCCCTCTAATCTCATTTCAGAGGTGAGCTCACTACGGTCTTGTTTTGCCCAGTCTGAAACATGATTACTTATTATTAGTGCCTTATTAATAATTCAGTCGTCCTGTTAATTGCAAAGCCTCTGAGAAAGCAACTGACAGTTACACGAGGAACTATTTGTAACGCAGATGCAGTCTCCAGGCCCGTCTCGAGCTGCGGTCAGCACGCAGCAGCAGCAGCGCCAGTCGTGTTTTCCCAGCAAGCCTTTGTTCGGGAGTGCTGCAGTGTGCTGCAGTGCAGTCCATGTCGCTGCCTCCTCCTTCCCCATTGCCAGGCAGAGCACGTACGCTGCAGAGACTGACAGAGACCTGGCATCGCTGAGCCATCCCCCCACTGCGGGCCTGTGCCAAACACAGCTACAACAACTCAGGCACCAGGAAAAGCAGCTGTGTTTGCCATGCAGGTCAACGGCTCCGTTCGGCACATTTCACACCACTCTCTCTGGCTGGGTGGCCAGCACTCGCATTTTATTAGAGCTAAGAGTAGCAACACACACAGGGTATTGCAGCTGAGCCTTCAATCTCCTTTGGGCAGAAGTAGCTTCTTTTTAAAAGAAGAAGAAACGTGGCTTGTTAAAGAGCAACAAGCCTAGGCTGCAAGATGCTAGGGATTTGCTCCTACCCATTTAGCTGTCAAAGAGAAAAATTATTCTGTACAGCCAGAAACAGCAGGAGAAAACGATTCCAAGTGAGATGCAGAAGTAGACTGTGCAGATTATTGGGGTTTCTCCCTATTTTTTTTTTTTAAGCTGAAATCACTGTGGACCAGAAACGGAGGGCCCCATGTTTGTGTCTGTTTTCCAGGCTCTTCTATTTCTAATGAGTGAAGCCGCCACTTTCCCTGATACTGAGCTAATGACACTGAGCACTTCCCGGCACTTTTCATTGGAAGACTGAAGTTACTAAAAGTAGGTCTGTCACCACTGCTGTCCCTGGATGGGCACACTAAAACAAAGAAAGAAAAGGAGGGAACTTTTCTTAGGAAACCAAATTTGAAACAGCATCTAGTGCTCCGACATATTCCTATGCAGACGCCTGGACAGTACTCCTGGGAAGTATTTAGGGCAGGACTACCTGATTTTAGGTAGCAGAAGGTATCTGTTTGACTTAACAGCACAGACATAAACTCATCACAGTCTTAAACCTGTAATCAGCATCTTGCCACAACAACAGTGTTTTTCATAGATGGTTGTAAACTGCTGCTCAGTCTACAGGCAGGTCAGAAATATGCCACTACAATGGGAAGTGGAAACAAACACCAACACAGAGCAGAGAGCCCCTTCCATGTTTAGCAGAGACTGCCAGCACCTACCCAGCAGCAGGGTGTACCCTTGGATTAGAAACCTTATTTGCTGCCTGAAGCTAAGTGGGGCAGGAGTGCATGGGAAGTATCTCCATGCTGCCCATCTTCCAGGCAATTAACCTTGCTAGCTAAGCAGCTAGGACAAAAGAACAAAGCCACAACTGATGGCAATTTCAAAATTATTTATGTATATACCATTTTCATAATAAATTCTGTGGTTATCAAGTACACCAAGGTGTCCCCTTCAAAAGTGACTGGTCACTTGAAGCGTATGCACTGTGCTAGTCTAGCAAAAAAATATGAAAAAAACCCACAAAGGTGGTGGGGAAAGACCTAGAACAGGAAAGGGGTGACAGCAACTCACTATGCTGCAAGGGCTGGTACATCCTCAACAAAACAAGGACACCTAAGCGCAGAGGAACCGCCAAAGGGAAGAACACCTTCCCCCAAGGTTCCCCCTGGCCTCGGCAACGAGACAAACGACAAACGGCTCCTCCTCCTGTTCCCCCCGAGGCCTGGGCACACTCCAGACCAATGGCATTTGGACCGCGGTCAGCACAACTCACACACTGCTAATAAGCTGACAGATGCCTTGCCCAGGGTGCAGCGAGAACGCCACACGTCACTGTTTGTGTGGAAGATCCCTGGGTCACTCAGCTCCACAAAGAGCAGATCTCCTTCCTTCCTGGCTTGGAGCAGGGCCACGGAACCCGCTTGCTGTCAGTTAGGCTCCCAAAAGTAAACCACATATGAATACAGATTCCTACAGACTCTCCTCCTGGTGTACTCCTGCAGCACGTCTCAGGATCATTTTAGAAGTCAACTGTCCATAGGCAGGTGAACTTCCGAACTGTTTTACCAGGCTGCACTAGTCCTGTGCTGTTAAAATCAAGTTACAAAGAATAAAGATTATTTTGTACCATGAAAACTTAAGATTTTGCAGGGGCCTAATTAAAGGGCAAATCTTTACGTGACCTCCTAGGCATCAATATTCTTTAAGTCCCAAGTTTGCCAGTCTGTATCAAAACATTATCACTCCTGTATTCTCAGCAACAGGATTTGGCCAGCTTCATCCCTAAGGACAACAGCATAATGTTGAAAATAAAAGTACAACTGAAGCCACAGAAACTGGTGCAACATCTTCCCTTTATATAGTCCTGGGTTCAACAGTGTCAAAACAAAATCAGCTTTACATACCATGAGTCTTATGAGATACGCCTGGTTTATCTTTAAAACTGATGTATCTGTATTTGTGTTAGCAGCCAATATAGAAAGATGACTGCTACAGCCACGTAAGAGGAACCAGGCAGAAAGAAAGCCCCTGACATTTGGGAAGCAAAGGGTTGTGCTTTCTTTTTTGTACGTTGTGTGTGTTATGTACTAAATGTAACTGGAATCCAAACCAAGATCCTCCAGCTCAACAATAAAGGTACCTGATGACACCACAACACATTCTTTAAACAAAGTACCACGTTCCATCACAAAAGAAAACAATGTTTTCTGGTAAGGAAAACATGACAAAACCTGTCCCAGTCCTGCTGACTCTCTAATGTGTTTTCCTGTGAAAACCCTGATTGCCAAAAAGCACTGCCAGCAGAGCCCAAACACCACAAACGGGATGAAAATAAATTGCAAACCAAAAAAGACAAGCTGTCTGCAGTCATGCAATTTACCTTGCAATAACTAAGAGATGGGCTGTAAGAGCCATAGGGCTAAACGTTACAGGTATTGCTCTCAGAAGTTCAAGACCCTTTATCCCTTATTATTTATTTTGCTAGTCACACATTCTGTCTTGCTTACTTCAAGGGTCTGCAGAGAGCCACCTGCTTCACAGGCAATGAAGTTACAGGAACACAGCTTCCACATTCTTGTCTTTTATATTCAGAAGACCTCAAGACAAGCGTGTGTCTCGCAGTGCACTGAAGGCAAGAGCTCAACAGCATACCAATCATCAAAACGAGCTTTTCTCCTGCTGCTAAAATCTAAACAGCCCCAGCCCAGCACAAGCAGCTCTCTTGCTCTGGAAGCACCCTAACTCTTTCCAAAGGCAACAAAGATGCACGTGGCTACAAACACATCCACATATTTATGGTATTACCCAAGGACTCTGCTTTGGATGATACACTTTCAGACTTTTTTGTGAGCCAAAAAATTAGACTTGCAAGTTTTTCCATTTCTTGAGATCTCCCATTACATATAAATCTGAAGAAACATTACAATAACATTTAATAACATGTGGTTAAGAAACCACAAAGAAGGTTTCTGAAGCTGTTCTTCAGGGCTGTGCCCACCAAAGGTGATGAAAATGACCACATTTCTCTATCTCCAAGACACCTCATAAATTCACAGAAAACATTCTGAACATTGTGTCTTTTCTGGAAATCATTCTATTCTTCCTCAAATTTAACAACAAAAATGTAACACCAAAATTACTTCTGTTATTCCTTTGCACAGCAGGAAGAGGTGGTGGCTGTAGGTCCTCAGAGCCTGTTCTGTGAACAGCCCAAGCCCCGGCAAGGCAGGAGAGCCTGGTCTCGCAGAGCTTTTCCACCAGCAGCTGCTTCCATTGGATGGGAGCTCTGAAGCTTTTGTGATCTGATCGATGGAGCCACAATACTCCACCCCTCTCACGCTGCACCTCCTGTGGAACTCTGCAAGCCCTGAGCACACCCCTGGGTCACAGGTGAATTTAGGGATCTGTTCCATCACACACAAAGCCATTTTCACTGCCATTGTCCTCAGACCTTCACAGGGGAGCGAGAAGCTATCCCACGGATTCAAAACCAAGCTTAGGAAACACAGCAAAACTACTCATGGTGGTATTTCTTTGCAGGGTCCAGTCCTCCTGAGAAAGCCAGCTGCTGCAAGGTTGTCAGGGCTGGGATGCTCCCCAGCGCCGGCAGTGAGGGCAGCCCGACTGTCCCAGCAGGGAGGGACAGGAAGGAGACACTTGGTCAGATTTTGACCCGCACTAAGAAATTGGTTTGAATTTCATCCTCATTTCCCTGTAAACATGAACAATCATTTGAGAGCAGAACAAGCTTCTTTTTAATTTGTATTCAAGGGAGCCTACTACTGATTACAGTCACGATAGCAAGTCACGGACAAAACATTTCTAGAGATGCAAAACTACTCTGGTACTAGTCTTCTAAGGATGCATGGCTATTTACACCAGCTGGCATTTTACAGAGCTACAGCACATACACTTGCAGTTACACCCAGACAACCTGGATATAGTTTTGCACTGTCTCTTTTGGCAGGGTTGCTTTAAACCAGTGGTGTTTTCTTAGCCCAGATCCCTTCACCAATGAATTTAAAGCAGACCTGCACCAACAGCTCTATGAGCCATCATGGCAGGCACAGTGAATGGAAAATGCAGTGAGCGGAAAGGTTAATCTAGTTTAACTCCAGACTCTGGAAGTCTCACCTCCACTTTCTCCCTTAGCAACCTCCAATAAATACTGAATTTCCTCAGTAAGAATCTAAACAGATGCTTGCCATTTACACGACAAGTTTTCACTGGGTGGCTGCAGAAGCACCTGCCTTGTCAAGGCTGCTAACAGCTTGTGACAGCTCCTGATGGCATGTACCCTATACTAAAAGGGTAGCTAAAATGCAGCACTTGCATAGCAAAAATCTGTATGAGGTTCACAAGGTTGCTACCAGGAATGCATGTGATTATACATCAAGTGGGACAGTTCCAACAGAACTACAAAAAGACACTCCACCACTTCCTTGCTCAGCCATGTGGTCCCACCAGCAAGAGGCAAGACACCCCAGACTTTGGTAAGGGTGGAATCCCCACCCTAAATGCAGGGACCAAATCTGGGGGAAACTGCTTGTGCTGCAGATCATAGTTATAAGCATGATGCTTCACCTGCCCTCTCTGCAACAGCCCACTCCTCTCATGTACTCCCCCCCCCTTCTAACCCAAAGATCTCTTCCAAAGACACTGCATTATTTCCCTTTCTGAGTTATGCATGCACTGTTCCCAAAGAGCGGGCACCAGCTCAAACCATTGCCTCCTGCTCACACTTTATTACAAAACACAGTAAAGCCACATGTTAGCAGCCACTGAGTCTCAGATCTTGCATTTCTTTGTGCAGTAGACGAAACACCACTATGGTCCAGGTACAGAGCTAAGAGGATACCAACACACAGCAGTAAGTGACAAGACCTCCTTTGCTTGACAAGCTGCGTTTAAGGAGTTAAACAGAGGGCTGCTTTTCTAATCTCTGCACACTGCTTTACTGGATAAGTAAAGACTTCCTTTTGCCAAGCAAGCTTCAACCAGCAAGAAACTCTCTGTACCTCCCATGATGGGGAAGTGAAGCAGAGGAAATACTGCTTTGCACTGGTGAAAAATAAACCAGCAGTTCTTAGCAGTGAGCAGCATCTATACCACTTGCCTCTGTTTTTTGAGGGGAGGTTGGTTTTTTTCTTTGTTTGGTTGGGGTTTTTTGTTGTTTTTTACAGTCTCACCTGGAGGTCTGTTTTTTTTGCCATGCTGCACAACCTAAATGATAGGCAGCATTTGACTGGAAGGACTAAGGGATGAGGGTGCATGATCTCTTCTTGCACATTCCACTGGGGCAGTTTCTGCCCAGGATATAATTATTTCCCCACAGACCTCTAACGGCTGAACTAACAGTGCCAACTGAACTAACAGTGCCGTGCGAGATCTGCATCTGCACATGTTCCCAAGTACTGGCCTTAAATATTCAAGAGATAAGAAGCTACTCCGAGGGCACTGGCTTCTCAGCATGTGCAGTTTCTGTGTTACAACATTCACTGTATGAACACACGCAGACCGAATTTAACATATGTGATAGCTGAGCACCATAAAAAAAACCCCAAACATGCAGCGCAAAGACATTTTTCTGTTTTGCAGAGCAAGACAGGTACACCATGTTCTCTCATCCAGTGCAAGCTATGGGTGGGGATGGAAGCAATCTAAGGGCATGTCGCTTCTCGTAGTGCCACTGCCCTGTTCCTGTTTTACAAATCATCTGTCACTTGCCTGTAAAATCTTGCGCAATTCCTCTATACAGTAAAAATCCTGAACACCTTCCATGTCACAGTATCAATTTGATCTGGTTTAGTAATTACTTCTGAGGTGTCATCATTGTAGGAACATATATTTCTGAAATGTAACTGTAGTAACATCAGCTTTTTGTACCGATAGCAGTAAGCTATCACAGGTCATGCTCTCCACCAAGAAATTAAAGCACTTAACATTTTTAATTAATATTCTAAGACATCTGTGCCAGCGAGGCAGGTCACTTCCAGACCTTTTGATAGTGCGAAATGCCACAACTCCCAAAGCACAAGATGAGGAAAACACTACTTACACTCTAAGCCTAAGCAACAGCTGAACAAGGTCCATGCTTTCACAGAAGAAATAAACACTGCTGGGCACAGGCAGGAATAATGATGCAATCCAGACTGGCACATATAGCCATTGTCACTGATTTTAAGCCATTAATCCACCTACCAAGCAAGACTTCTAATCAGCAACACTTCATAGTTCTTCCAAAGCTGTAGGACTTCAGCTATTACTCGCAGGCCACCTGGGACTATTCTGTTCCCCTCTAATCCCCAGAAAGGGACGGCTCAGGCTGACTTCTCCCCGCACCCCCCCCACCCCACACACCCCCCCGCCCAGGCTTCTCTTCCCCAGAGCTTAAGGACAGCAAGATTGTCAATACTATCCAGGAACAGCTACTTCAGCAAACCAGGGAAGGTTTTAGACACGCCATGTGGACCTGATGTATTTTAGAGGTCCGGCAGATTGCTAAAGATGTCACTTCTTGTGCTACTTTGTAATTTGTACAAAACCAGTTGGCTGCCTAAGGTCACTCCCTGCATTTCGGGTCGGAAATTGGCTGTGCTTTCCGGTAAGTGTCAACACTATGAAAGATGTTGTGTTTGTGCATGTACGCAAAGAGCAACAGCCTCGCAGGACATGCTGCGCTGCTGCTCACCTGCACAGTGCTGCCCACTGCTCATGGAGACTCCCTCCTCCACAGGTTACATGCTAAAAGAGCTATAAACAGGAAAAAAAGCACCTCACAGGGCACTATGCAGTACCTGTGCTGTGGTACTGCATGTACGATAAAAACACTTACCCAAAAGTTTTCTCTCACAAAAATTGCAAACATAAGAATCAAAATATTCCCTCAGAAATCACCAGACAGATGAGCAGAACAGTATCAAATAGGCTGTTTGCTGCAAAATCAGGTAAATAGCAACTGCTGCAAGCTACAAAACTGTGAAACACTAGAACGGGTCAGCAAAAGGGACCGAGATCTCCTTCGCTGGAAGCATTCAAAAAGTCTGACACCAGTCATCTTCACCCCATCCCTATACTGGGAGTGGCCTACACCGTCTTCTGAAGTCCTGCTCTTTTTGATGAAGCGCTCTGCAAAACAAGTTTTGCAATAACCTGGCACGGAGCAGGCGCGTGCTTCGAGCATCCCTAAGCTCCCCAGGGAAGGTTTGGGCTACTGACCTCATCCTACAGCGTACTGACTCAGGAATGCTAGACTGTGGAGTTAGGATGCAATCTGTCCTTCTGCACACGTGATGCTACAATAAAAGTGCTGTCACAACTTGAGCTTGTGTTGTGACATTGCCCTGGAAGGACTGGGGGCCAACAAAGGAGGGCGAGCAGACAGAAACCCGGCAGTGTCTCACAGCTGGGGGCACAGGGAGAAGAAGGGGGAGGCACAGCAAGCTTAAGGCGGCA
Organism: Falco punctatus; assembly: GCF_963210335.1. Classification (NCBI taxonomy): domain Eukaryota; kingdom Metazoa; phylum Chordata; class Aves; order Falconiformes; family Falconidae; genus Falco; species Falco punctatus. Next base: position 105,356,029 of record NC_137582.1, read on the forward strand.
CGCATTTACATTGTAATTATAGCAGCGTGACAGACAACACAGAAGCATGCAGATTTAAACCCAAACAAATACTGCACAAATAAAACACATCACCCTTGTAATACTTACTGGAAGCAGTACTTTGTCACATCTGCACATCCACTTGCAAAGGGTGGGGGTCCCGGACCCCTCTGTAGTACCTCTACCTGCTTCCAGGCAAATAAAGCGACACCCCTGACACCAGAGGACTGACCTGGGGGTCTCCAAAGGCATCAGCAGAGGCTCCAGCCAGCACCCGGCGCAGACCCTGCGGCAGGGGCGGACACAGCGGGCTCGCCCCCAGGCCGGGCTGTCGCCCTTCGCATCCCCGCAGCCAGCCGGGGCTCCTCCGTCCGACCGCGGCGCCGGCGGGATGAGCTCTGCCCCCGCCGCACCTGTGCGAGCGCGGCGCTCGGGCTAGCGCCCGCTGGCCTGCCCCGGCACCGGCACCGGCCCGCCCGCCGCAGTGGCAGCCGCCGCCGAGCGCCGGGCGGCGGGCAGGGGCATGGCGCTGCGCAGGGCCGGGCGGCGGGGCCGCCCCGGGGAGAGGCGCGAGTCCGGCCACACCTCGCCCGCCCCGGGCGCACCGTGCCCGCCCGCCCCGGGGCCAGCGCCGCCTCACGGACGGGTCCCGGGCTGCCGCCCGCCCAGCCTGTGCGGCGGAGCCTGTGGCCGAAGAAGCGCGGGCGCGCACGGCCCGCAGCCGCACCGCTGTGCCGGGCGGCGGGTCAGGCGAGGCGGGGGGAGGCCGGGAGCCGGCGGGGCGGCGGCCCCGTTACCCCCGGCGCGCCCGAGGGCCCATCGCCGCGCCCGACACCCTCTCGCACCCGCGGGCGCCGGTACCCGCCCCGGGCCGCCCGGACAGCGGGACTCCGCCGGGCTCGGGCCGCCCGGAGCCCGCCGCCCCGAGACCCCGCCGCCGGGCGCTTCGGCTGGGGCTGCCTCGACGGGGAGCGGGAGGGCGCGGGGTCCCGCCGCCGCCCCTCAGCCCACACCGGGGCCCCCCGGCGCCGCCATAGCGGGAGAGCAGCCCCGTCCGACGGCCTCCCCACCCCGCGCTCAACGGCGGCCCGGCGCGGCCAGGGGCGGCGGGAGGCGGCTGCGGCGGCCGCCGCCTTCCATTGTCTGTGCCGGCGCGGCCGGACGGGCGGCCCTGCCCTGCCCTGCCCCGCTCCGCTCCGCTCCCGCCGCCGCCGGGCCCCGCCCCGCCCCGCCCGCCCCGGGCGCTGACGTCACCGGCCCCCATTGGCAGCCGCCGCTGTGTTTACAGCGCGCGCTCCGGGCCCGGCGGCCGCGGCTCTGGCCGCCCCCCTCCCCCCCCCCCCCTTTCTCCGGGGCCCGGCGGCCGCGGGACACCCCCCTGGGCCCGGTGCCCCGCTTCCTACCCGGCTCCCCGGCCGCCTCTCCCGACGCCGTGCGGCTGCGGGACCCCCCTCCCCGGGCGGGGCTCCCCCGCCGGCCCGGCCGGGGGGTGACGGTGGGTCCCCCCCGGAACGCGGGGGCCATTCACACACCCGTGCCCCAGCTAGAGTGGGGTCGGGCCTGTGTCACCCCTGAGCGAGTGGCTCTGAGGTGCAGTTCTCACCCCCTACACTCGAAATAACGACCCTGTTACTAATTGCCCTAATGGGGGCCGTTTGCAGGGCCGGTAAAACCGAGACTGAGCTCCAGGGCAGGACGGTGGGGTACCTGGGCCCCAGGGGCTCCGCAGCTCCCACCAGCCTGGGAATCCACAGCGGCTTTCCAGGGGAGTCGGTGTCTGCCCAGGCAGTCGGGCTGGCTCAAAAGGCAACCACCAGCACAGAACACAAAACGCTCCTCACCGCGATTCAATCGCGTTATAGCCAACGTGGAGAAGGACAGACTGGGAAATGCAGCCAAAGCAATAGAAGACAGGCTTCCTGAGACACCTGTAGCACAGCAGCCTGTCCTGAACCATCCTCTTGACAGAAAAAAACAAACAACCCTCAACAGGAAAATAAAACAAGGCAAAGCCTCCACACAGGCTAGGTGTAGTAAATGTGACAGGAGGATGGATAGAAACGTTTGAAGCCCACAGGGTAGTTCCCAGCGGTGAATGAGGCCCCGAACGAATGCTCATGCATCCCAGCAAGCTGCACCACAGCCCTGTAACACAGCATGAGATGTTCATCCCTTCTCCTGAGAGCTCGACACACCATCTTTTCTGGGAAAACCCGAGATGTAAAGTTAGACACACAGTCGCCTCAACCTGGATGGAAAGAGGAGCGATAAACAGAGCAAAAAAATTCTACCGCGTATGGACTTTTTTCTACCAAAAGTCTCTTACAGCTGCAGAACAACATTTCTAAGGAACCTCACTGATACTGAACATGTCTCTTCTACAAGACTGTGCTGTCTGCATCTCATCACATCTGCATGCTAGGAAGGCAGTCCGGTCCCGGTAAACAGACCTCTGCCGAGGATTTGGTGATGAACACCTGCCATCTTGCACGCTTACAACTGCGTTACAGAAATCACGTACCTGTCAGACTGTGAAATGCCACAGGTCGCACGCACACGCTGTACTGTCACAGTCACTTGAATGCACGTGATCCCATCCACCTCCTGGTGCGCCGAAATGGGACCCTGGGTGCCACAGGTATGGCCACGTCATGCTAACGCAAGTGAGCCACCAAAGACCCCAGTCTTTTTTACGTTTTCCAGCCACGAAAGACAGCCAAATCTTAAACTGAGAATCCAACAGTAGCTGAAAGGCTGCCTGTTAATGCTCTCCTGCATCAGAACCATTCACGTCCGGTACCAGTCACACCCTTGTCCATCCCATACACGCTTGACTCATCAGTTCGCATGTCGTTGCCTGCCTGTATTTTTAAGTCCTGTTTGGGCTCCCTATGGCAGCACTCACTCCTCCACAACCTCTTTTCTGCAGATGCATAAGCATAATGGCAAGGAGCACTCAAACCAATCTCCCTGGAATTTCTGATCACGTCCCATGCCAAGGAAACGTCATCTCTACAAATGCTTTTTGAAAGCAGTAAAGGCTTCAGCGGAGGGCAAGCATACGTGCTTGCCACTGGAAATCTGTACTAAAAAGCCTTTCTAACTTATTACACACCTGTCACTAGAAGGTCTCTGTCCTTCAGTTCAGAAGGGGTCTCATTTGCCTTTTGTTTTTCTTTCTTAAGAGAACCTCTCTACAGACAGTGAATGAAAAGTGAGGTCAAATGGCTATAGCAGCACACAATAGCTTCTGAAAACTCAAGTTTTATACAGAAAAAAGAAGAGGCTGCCAAGTTAATCAGAGGAGATCAGGATCACATGGGAGTGATGAGAAAGGCTTTCTTTGAAAAGAAAGAACACCACTATTCCAATTAACTGGGAAAAAAATGCAAGAACAGCAGCAGCTGGTGTCCACTGCCCATTTGTGAAAGATCTAACTCGTCTGTGGTGTAAAACAAGGAAAACTCAGAATAAAACAAGTGTGGCTGTGTACAGTTCAGAAAAGGGTGCGCTATCCTTTATAGTGCAGCACAGACAGCGGAAAAGGAAGAAGCCCTTCAGAGGATGGCCACCCAGCGTGCTGCCCCTTAGAGCTCCTTCTCTGCTCATTCCTTCGCTTGGCTTGACACAGTCCTAGAAACAGGAGGCATGGAGGGATGTGGTCTCACTAAACTTCCCAGTCATTTGCAGTACTGCTCCCTGATCCCAATGGCCAATACTTGCTCTGTGCTCAAAAAGGTGGGATTTTATCCTCACCTGAAGCTCACCACTTCCACGAGTAGCAGTTACTACAAACCAGGAAGTAAGTTAATGGAATGTTTTTCTCTGGGGAAAAAACACAATTCCAGTTGTTTCACTCAAAACACCCTCCTGTTCATTGTATCTCTCCCAGACCCCGAGCCCTACAGGCACTGGTTTAATGTTCCCTGTATAATCGTTAAGAATTACCTGCCTTTTAAAAAACCTTAACCCAAAAGTTCCAGTAACTGCTTATAAGAAGGAAGTGTGATAACATCGTACCACTGCTGCTCTCTGCTAGCGCAGTAGCCAGGTGGAAGCAGACCCTGCTGTGACGCTGCACAGGCACATGAGTGGATCTCATGGCATTTCTCTGTGACAGAAGGCACAGCAATGTCCCCCAGCGAGCAGCGTCTCTCTGAGCTGGCACCAAGAGCTGCTCAGCACGCAAAAAAGTTTGGGCTCAACTTTTTCCTGCTGGTCACCATGGAACTCCAGTTTTGAATGTTTTGTTTCAGACGCTTCTTTGCTAACCCATCTTTGTTGACATCCGGAAGCTTCTACAGAGATGTGATTCCAAGTGTGCCTACTACCTTAGCATGAACTGGAAGCCATCCATACCTGAGAGTGGCAATTTTATGTACATACCTATTTTAGTTATTGGCTTTGTTCACACCCTATTCTTTCATGACTGAGCTACTATTTTAATGTCTGGAGCTTGCTACAGCCTGTGTAGCACAGCCTATGACTGCAAAGGCCTGCAATAACTACACGAGTCCTGTAACTGGACATTCTCAAGAAGAGCTTGCAGAAAAACCGAAGCCACTATGCTGTGAGCTGGATACGGTCAGGCAGGTACAGACTTGCCTCCTTAAGAAAGAAACAGAGGCTGAAGGTTTTCAGGTATCTACAGAACCGAACCTGCAGAACTGAACAAAGGTGGTGGATTAATTTTGTCTTACTGTAACTGAAAATACACGGGTCACGTGTAGGAGGTCTTTGTCTTTATTTTAAAGAGGTTTGTGGAAGACAATGGTTTATCTAAACTTCTGTATGATGGAAATTGCTTATCCTTTTACTAGGCTGTTCCTGGGGTATGGTTGGCTGTTAACCCTGCCTCTCTTGCAGTGGTCCTGCTAGCTGGAATCATTAACTTTGTTTTAACAGTGTAGTGCAATGGAAAAGTGTTCTACTGAGTTAATCAAAAAGAATTTTAAAATTCTAGTCAATATTTTGGACTATAAGTATTCCTTGAAAAACCTTCCCTCAAGACTACGTAACAGGCAGTAGGGCAAGGATTTGAATCAGGGCAATTAAAGTCAACAGAGGAGGCAGGGATTTGTGTATTTATTCTATTGATAGAATCAACTCACATCAGCTTATACCTTAGCTAGCTAAGCTAACATTTGTTCTCTAAGAATAAACGGGAAGATGATGCTGGTCCTTTAAATAAGAATGTAATGTGCTCCCTTTGGAGCACTGTGCATCAAGGCAGAGCTTTCTGATAAGTCATGGTTAGTATAATTATTCAGTCTTTTTCCCTGAAGGGCCTCTGCAATGCAGCGGTCCTTTTACTTTTTTTTTTTCCCTCCCTGTTAGCAATGCCCTAGTTTGTTCACTGCTGCAGTCCCCCTCCCTTCCACTGTCACCACATCATAACAATCTCTTAATTGAGAGCTTGTCTGCTAACCAGGAGCTCCCAGACAAACTGCAGGCACACCAGAGACAGCACTCACAGCCACCTTCTGCAGCTCCTACAAATTCACCAGCACTGGGGGAATTGTCAAGCAAGGGTTTTAAAACCTATTCACTTTGCATGCTATGCTGGAGGGACTGCTAACAGCTGAATGTCAGTCCCCATCACACCCGTATCGGCTGTACTTCACATGCAGCACCCAGCCTCAGTAGCAGATGAAAAGCACCTGCAGACTCTTCCAGTACCCAGAAATCAAACAAACTCAATTGTCATGGTGAGCATATGACAATGTGCACTTCCTCTTTAAGAACCATTTCCATTTCTGTTTGCAAGTATGCCTCTACAGCCAAGTCACACACCTCTCTTTACACTGCAATAACCACAGTGATCTGTCTCCATTCTGCTCGCATCCACAAACATCGGAAGCAGTGCCGCCCCAACTTCCTTGAAATGTCCCTCTTGTACGTGGCGTGAGAAACACAGCAGGCACAGGTCAGTGGAGACAAACTAAATGTTTGTGTTCTGTGATGCTACAGGGAGGGGGAGAGCCAGGGAAGGATGCTCCACTCTGCTGCTAATATTAATGGATAACCTTGAACAGCTGAAGATACAGGTACTGTGTCACTGAAATCATGCCTGATGCTACTTTGAAGGAAATTCTATTTCCTTACTATCTCCCCCCCAATTGTCTCCAAAAGCATCAGCTCAGACTCTGCACATGTACACACACCGCTCTGCCAGGACCCAGCTAGAAATGGCTCCTCCTCACCTGCCCATGGCGCTCACGTTTTACAGATGAGCTGTGGATGCTCTAATCAGCGGTGTCAGGGTGCTCAGATTTGACTTGCCTCACTAGTCCCCAGGCTCACAGCTGCTAATCGTATGGAGAAAGCTTATAATAAATGCTTTAATGAAGAAAGCTTTTCCTGTCAGGACTTCCCAGACAGAACAAGAGAGCCCACCAAAAACCTTTCAAACACCACCTGCCTACACTGACATGTAGCTGGCCTGAATTAAGCTTGAAACTGTCAATATTTCTCCTGTTAAATTAAAACAGTTCTAAGCATTTGCCATGTCCATCAAAGATCTAAAATAATAACAACGACACAATAACATATGCTTCAAATCTTCACCATGATAGCAATATTTTAAAGGCATTGAACTGGTGTCAAAAGTAATATCCACAGTAGATTTCCCAAAGCACGTGTAGTATTACAGTTACCATGTTTGCAGCTGACAGACAAAGTAGGATGAGGTTAATTGCCTGAGGAACAAACTGCATCAGTATAGTAGCTCATTATTTCTCTTGCCTGCAGTATGGCCCTGTGCAAACAACTACTCCCATGACCTCTTTTGTGTAACACTTTGTAACATCGATATTAGTTTCTCAGCTACCAAATCTGTGAAGACTAAGGATCCAACCTTACCACATTTGTCCCCTTTATTTAGCAGAGAAAACAGACACTTTGCAAATGGGTCACCAAGCTGGAGTATTGGGACTTTGCTAAGATTGCACAAAACGCAGTGCCCCAGCAGCTGACTCCCACTGAAGAAGAAACATGAAAGCAGTATTACTGGTCCTTTCCCAGCACATCATACAAAACAGCTTTTTCCCTGCCATCTCCTTGGTCAGAGTTGGAAGCTGCATCTCTCTAGCAATTGTGCACAGGAAGGGAAATGAATGTTTCAGGCTCTTAAGTTCCCCTGCTATCCTTCTCATCTTGCTCCTTTATAAAATGCATTTTAGGGGCAGAGGGTTACCAGCTAAACCTGAACCTAAAACCTGCAAGCACAGAGCTGCCATACAAATCCGGAGCCTGTGTTCCCATCCCTCAGTGTGACATTTGCATTGTAGAGAGATCTATTTCTGATCAATCATGGATTCTTCTGCCAACTACTTGGCTAAGAGCTAATGCTGTTAGGGAGTCCATCTCGTCCCTGCAATGCACAAGGGATGCTTTTATGAGTCAAAAAGGGTGATTATGGCTGTCATGTGCCACGGCTTGCCATTAGCACTGACTGGTCTGACACTGAGACTCTGAAGTGTTTGGCAGAATGTGTGTCTGCCCCATTTGGTAACTCCTAGGAAACAAGGTGGATGTGGACATCACAGCAGTGGTTGGCTAAAGTCCCCTCATTCCTTAAATTGTCTCACCATCTTCCCACTTTCTGCGTATGTTAAATACACTTTTTTCTAAACAAGCTCAAGTTTCAGAGTTCTCAGGGAAGACAACTGCAGGATAGATGCTCCTCTGCTGTTAGGGACTGGGTAGTCCCTGTTCAGCCTTCTTTTCAGACAAAGAAAACACCCCTTTGTCTACTTCCCATCAAATGCAGCCACATAATGTTCACATCAAATGAACTAGGAAGAAACTTCAGCCAGAAGACTTTGATTAATTGTGTAACAAACCAACCAGACCTTCCCCAGAGCACAAACTTGCCCCTCTACATCCCTCCCCCACAACAGGAGCTGCCTCTCACATTCACAGTCCTACCACTCGTTGAGCTCTGTTAAAGGCTATCGCATGCTGCTTACCATCCAAGGACAGCCAGTCATGCTGGGAGGAAGGCAGGGTTGGCAGAGCTCTGGCTTTATATTCAAACACCACAGAATTGGAGATGATCTGATTGTTGAAGGCAACTTGCAAAGTCACGAGCCCAGTGTCATGAGCTAAAAGGAAAGCGCATGTGGTAAGACAGAGACCTCCCCACAGAAATGCATGGCTAGGTATTATCCTATTGATCTCCTCATGTGCTAAGTGGCAGGCTGAGAGCAGATGCAAAGAGAGGAGAGGGGGCATTTGACAATAATTTTCTGACTAGACAACTGAAGAGTCCACAATACCAATCTGTATTTTCAAACACAAAGGTTCTAAGTCGTCTAATGCGTTGTTTTGGCAGGAGGCAGAATCACATGTGTTCCTAAAGATTAACCAGCCTCGCTGCATTTCCAGTGGGAAGCTGGGGCCTAACAATAAAGTTAAGTTATTTTCCATACACTTGATGCCATACACTGAGGGCCAGCACTACTGAAAATCTCTGCAGGGAGGTTGAAGGTGTTCTCCTGTGAGTGCCAAGGACAAAGTGCAGAATATAGGCAAATTAAGAGTCAGTAGAACAGTGATCGCACCCCTGAATAACAGCTGCTCTTTAATCTGCTATTTCAAAACTACATAAATGCTTAGAATGACTTTATATTATTTCCAATAATTATTTTAAAGCTAATTCAGAGCTTCTAAATATTTTTTGTGATCTGCTGTGATGTATCAAGATCCAAAATTGCTGTTCTCACACTAAATAGGCCAAAGAAAAAGGAAAAGCTTCTCGATGTGTACACACTACCTTTCACAATGGGCCCAAGGGTTTAGTTGAGACATATACGTGACACTATCAGGCTAAGAATTTGCTCTGAAGCCACCAGCTCTAGGAGAGGGGTGTTCCTTACCTGGGCAGTAGCAGCGCAGTACCCCTGGCTGAATTAAAGATGCAGGCACTGAGATCTGATCAAACAGACAGCTGTAATTATTGCTGGCTTCCTGCCATGGACCAGTAATTAGGACTTTTACTCCTCCCTGTGTGGAAAAGAGGGAAAGAAAAAGAACATTATGGAAGAAGCCATCCCCAGGGAGGAGCATGCACTGAAAGGGCTGAATTGCAAACAGCATCATGAGGGCTAACAAAAGTGCCAACTTAACACAGTTCCTTGGCACCAGCCGACACAGATGCCCCAGTATCCCACCAGCATGGGAAAATTGCAAATAGCATTCCGTAGCAGAGTATCTTTGTTGTAGAGCATCTTTATTTCTCTTCACTCGCTCTGTTCCCCACTCCTGCCCATACAGTCAAGCCCAGTGCTTGGCCAGCGTGACCCTCACTGCAGACCACCTGCCTTTCTTCTGGTCACTTGCCAGCACCGAGACCAATCATGGCAAACCATACCAACACTGCCAGCCACACATCCCTCCCACCGGGCAGTTCCTGGGAACTTCTGGGTGCTCCACTCCCACCTCCCGCGCACCATCGCCTCCTCAGGCTCCAGGTTTGTCACCTTGCCACGAGCAAGTGCCGCGGGTCGGTCACAGCAAGCGTGCTGTGTTTGCCACGGCTGCCCTGGCCCTGCTGACGGGGATGGAGGCTGCGTGCGGGGCACTACACGTCGCCTCCAAAGTCCCAGCTGGAAGCACCAGAGGAGCGGGACCCTGGGCCCGCCCCGTGGTGGCGGCAGATCTCTGCTGAACCCAGCAGCCCGCAGCTGGTGCTTTGCTGGGTGCTGGGGCACTCGGTCAGGCAGGGACGCGGAGCGGCCCCGAACGGGGCTGTGGCTGGGGGGGGTCCTTCGGCCCCGGCACCCCGGGCCTGCCCCGGAGCTCTCCCCCTCCCGCCGCCGGGGCTCTGCCAGGCTCCGGTGCCGCCGGGACAGCGAGCCCCGGGCCCCACGCCCGGCCCCTCGGGCTGCCGCTGGCCCGCAGCGCCGCGCTCGGCTTCCCGGGGCGGCGGGGGCAGCGGGGCCGGCCCCGCTCAGGGAGAGCGGCTGCCGGGCCTCCCCCCGCCCGGCCCGGCCCCGGCTTCCCCTTCCCTTCCCCGCGGCCGTGCTGCCCTCGGGCGGCCGCCGGCGGGAGCGCGGCCCTCGGGAGGCGGATCGCGGCCGCCTCGCCCCCCGGCAGCCCCGTGCGGGGGCAGCGGCACGGCGCCGGGAGGTCCCCGGTGGCCATGGTGCCCCGGGAGCCCCACCGCCGGCGGCAGGGCTCGCCCGGAGGCGCGGGGGCTCCTTCGGGGGCTCCTTCGGGGGCTCCTCCCGTGCTGCCTGGGGTCCCAGCGAACAGGGCGGACCAGCCGCTGGGGTGTCGCTCCGAGCCCCCTGCAAATCCAAACCTGCAGCTCCGCGCACAAACCCACGGCACCAGAACGCGATCCTGGACCTGCACTGGCTTAGGAAAACGTTCTGGTGAGTCTATGCAGACAGATTAAGCCTTGCGGTCTGGATAAAACAGAAATAAAACAAACTCTGCTAGCAGGTGTGGAACAATTCGTTAGTGTAGCAACGGGTAACAGAAAAAGCGTTTCCATGGTAGCAGCAAAAAAGAAAAGACTTGCACCAGAAAGGCTGAAGGATTGCTGTCAGGTCTTTTTTGTTGGTTTTTGGGGCCTGCTACGCAAGCAAGCAGGAGTCTGACTGACTGTCGGACAACAGGTACGGCAGAAGCAGTGTCTGTAGCCCAACACAGCCAAATGCCCCCGAAACGCTCTGCTTCTTGCAAATGAAGCCCAGCTGGGTTCAGTTGCTAGAAGGCCATCCTTGCATTGCTGAAAGTCCATCATTGCATTATTCACAGAATCACAGAATCGTTGTGGTTGAAAAAGACCTTTGAGATCATCAAGTCCAACTGTTAATCCAGCACTGCCCAGCCCACTACTGAACCCTGTACCTAAGCACCGCATCTACGCGTTCTTTAAACACCCCCAGGGATGGTGAATTGTTCCATGTTACTTAGGTGGCACCAGCAGTGACCACCACAGGGCTGACACTTCAGCTTGGATTATACTCCAGAGAAGCGTGACTGGCACATTCAGACCCAGTTTTCCACCAAGACCTAGAGAAGGTAAACTCCAGCTGGTGGTGAGCGGCACGGTCAGGGACCACCTTGTCTCTTAGAGAGGCCCCTGGGTTTGGCAGCTGGCAGAAGTGAGGCCCCTGGGCACCTCCTGGCCCCGGCAGTCCCAGATTTCCCAGTCAGCTGCGGGCCACGCAAGCAGTGGGTGAGGCTGTAGCGAGCAGCAGGATGCCTTCAGCCACCCACTGTGCCTGAGCCTGCACCGCCGCCTCACTGGCCACGATTGACTTGTCTGGAGAGCGAGCGACTAAATGGAGGGCAGAAACTCCTGAAGGCGGCTCTTCATCTGTGCCTGTCGGCCATTCCTGCATGCCAGAAACCTCAGTTTATTTCCACCTGCAGAGCGAACACCCATGTTTTCACACCAAGTCCCTTATTGCAGAGTATGTGAACTCGCTGAGCCACTGAATACCAACTCATCACCTGCTCCTGTACCAGCACGGTCCTGGAGCTGTCACAGGATCATCCAGCTGAAGGTTAAACCACCTCATCTGCTTATTACTGCGTATTTCTGCGGTCTCGCCCACTAGCAAACTTGCCATCCAGTGGTGTCAGATGCACACTTACTGGGGGTGGCATCACAGGACTGATAATCGGATAGCGCTAGTCAACAGGAACAGAGATCTTTTCCTGAGAAGTTATGATACGTCTCTGTAAAGTAACAAATACAACAGTGCTCCAAGGCTGGGCTTACAAAAACACAAAGGACCATTTTTTTTTTTTTACTCAAAACAACCTGCTTCTCCATTACTGGCTCAAAACAGCCTCTTTCCTCCAGCATTCCTTCACGTCATTCTAAGCCTGTGCTGCTGCCATTTTTAACTCGGTGCGTGTGACTGATTTTGGATAGTCTGTGGGATGGAGGTAAGTGCTGAACTCATAGAGGCAATGCAGGTCAGGAATTATTCTACTAAGAACATCAGAGCTAGATTTCAGGATCAGCTCCAGTTTGCAAACTCTATTGCTCTAATGTGGATAGGTAGCACCATGAGGCCCTTGCGTGGGAAATACTTTGCTTTTCAATAATACAAAACATTTCTTGTTGGATGCTTCCTAAGTGAAGAAAAAGCCCTGTCAGGGTAATGAAGTGCTTAATTAAAAGTACACTCAGACATGCAAATGGCCTTGGATACTCCGACTTCTAAGAGAAATGTTTTAAAAGCCTTGTCAAAGCTTTAACAAAACAGTTCTTGGGAGCCCTTATGAACAAAGCAATGAGAGATAAGGCAGCAAACATTAATGAGTAAAAGCCCTAGACTTACCTCAGGGTAAGACCATTCTGGTGAATAATCTGTCACCATGAACAAGCGCCCACTCTGCTGTAGCAACCCCAAAGTGCCTTGTGCTGCAGCTGCTGAGACCACCTCAGCCACATGCATGTACGCCATCGTGCTGGCTCCGTTCTCTGTGCTGCTGAGCTGCATGTTGGCTTGCTGAGGACTGCAGCAAGGAATGCACATTTCAGCCTGGTTGTAGGTTGCTCTGTTACTGTCTTCAGGCTGAGACAGTCCGGCACTGTCACCTGACACCAGCTGGTGTCCATAAAGAGCATTGCTCCCACCTTCTACTGATATGAAATCATTAATTAGATCAGAAAACTGGTTGCTGAAGGAGATGTCAAAGTGGTCCAAGTTAAGCTCCATGTTGGAGGAGTTATTTAAGCTGGGGTGGGCCACAGGATAGAGTCCTTGTACCATGTTTCCTTGGAGAATAGGGAGATTGTTCCCATTCCTGATACCCCCGTTGGCCTCGGGCTGCAAGTAATGCTCTGTACTGCAGGCTTGAAGATCCCCTGATTTAAGTAGATTTTCATTCCCTTCTGCCTGCTGGGAGGTCTCCATGGGAACTTCAGCTTCTGCAGTCATTGCCTGGAAGTTTGCTTGGAACTGCATGAGCTGGAGAGAAGAGGTGGACTCTATTCTGGTTTCCACTGTGCCGTTACAGTTGGAAGTAGTTTGGGACGAGGACTCTGTTTTCACACTGGGGATTCCTAACGTGTTCACAAATGAGCCACTTGTGTCATTCAAATTGTTGTGAGCGTTTTGCTCAAGGGGAAGAGGTTTGCTGGCATCCTGCAGAAAGAAGCTGGGGGAAGGGGTCTGATGAACGTGAGGGCTCTGGACGGTCTGATTGAAGCTGGAAGAATAGTCCTTGTTGGAGTCAATGGCACTGAAGTCCATCTGCTCCAGGGTGGTACTTGGGCTCAGACCTCCTCCAGATGGAAGCAAACCTGAACCAGTAGTGAGGGTGAGAGTGTTAGATGCAGAAGTGGAGGAAAATGCTTCTTTGGACATCTGTTGTTCGAAAGATGTGTCCTCAGTTTTAATTTCTTTTGTGAGGGTTGTGTTGAAGTTGAAGCTACGTTCTGTTGTGGGTGACTGCCTTATGTTGGTACTGATGCTGTCACTTTTCATACCTCCTCCACCATAAGTCTGCCCTTGCTTGGGATTGTTAAGAAAACAGTCCGGGTCAAAATTCATGGTGGTTTCTGGAATTTTTCTATTTCCATCTAAAGTTGTGGAGAGCACAAGTTCCTCGGAGACCGTGCTGGGTAGCATCGACAAGCTCTCTGAACTGCCAGTTGTTGGAAAAGCAAATTTGTGTCCATCTGAACTCACAGCAAGTACCAGTCCTTGTGCAGCTGCATCTGAGGACAGAAGGTGTTGATTTGGGCCAGAGGTGGGTGACATGGTATACACAGCTTCACTGGTGACTTCCGACATAAATACGGTGGCACTTTGTGACAAGCTTCCCATAACTGATGCTACAGCCATACTGGACACACCAGTGACAGCCGGGCTATCCGCCATATCCGGGTCGCTGTTTAATCCACTGCTGATGGACACAGGAGAATTCTGGGTCGTGTCAGGGACCTCCACCTGGTTGGTGGAAGAAACCTCAGTGCTGTTTTGATGGAGCAACACTGGTTTCGCCACTTTGCCGTTCCTCTTCTCTCGGCTGGAGGCCTTGCCATGACTGTGCTCATTCTTGCCTTCAGAGACATCGTTATTTTGTACCTCTGAATGAGCGCTGTACCCACCTGTCCTTGGTTCGACCTTTGGTGATATGATGCGATGTTTGGCACTGTTACACTTGTGATGCACACTGCTTCCTGCCCCTGTGCCAGAAAACAACATTTGCCATTCAGTAGATAAAAAATTAAGGCAATGCTAGCTGCAAGTGTTACGGCTGTAGCAAAGGAGAGCCGTGCTTATGCACACCTGTGTGTGAGAGTGAATGAGCACACATATGAGACAGCAAGCACACACATGAGAGAGTGTGAGGGACCTTGGAAATAAAACTAGTTTCTCGCCAGTGCCAGACTGACAGCTCCCTTTCCATCTTATGCATAAATCCACTGCATGCAATGACAGCCACCGGGCATGACTGCACCCTTCCCCTTGCCCCACCTACCCCTACCTTAGCACCTACCCCCTTCCTCCCTGCCCTGATCACACAGCACATCAGAAGGAGAGGAACTGGCATCTGCGACAGGTTTTGGATTTATGTACGTGTGCCTGTTCTCAGTGCACAGCCTGCAATGCGAGGGCTGCTGCTGTCAGCTGTGGCAGAGTTTCTGCCTCGCAGGCCCTGTTTCATCTGCACCATGGACATAACCTCAGCCCCCTGTGACACAGACGCTCAGCTCTTCATGCTGGCTGACATCGGGTGGCTTGACAATCGCTTGACAATCGGTGGTTTGGATGCTGACTGGCAATCTGGAGGTGACAGGTGCTATATCATGCTCCTGTCCTTGGCATGACCCTGGTGCCTAGATTGCAACCCTTATCTTCCTGTCATCATTATGTCCATTACAGCTGCCAATCAAATTATTAAAGAAGCTTTATTAAATTATTAAAGCAGCACAAAGAAAGCTTTCCTTCCCACAGGGATGGTGATGTGTTTCTCTTGTTCTAAGCTGTTCATATGCTGAGAGATAAAACTTTTTGTACATTGAGATGTCGCACCCAGAGTCAATGATTGCTATTGGAGTGGCTGAAGAGCGCTCAAGCAAAGGTCACCAGAAGACAAGCCCTCCCCTGAGTTCAGCCAGCTGGTGCCTTTACTGGCCCGACAGAAGATGAACATCCCCCGAGTTCCTGGGAGCTTGGAAACCAGGTAGGATGAAGTAAACACTTCTGCCTGCAAAGACATCTTAGCCACAAACTGGTACAGGGACTGCTTTTGTTGTTTAAAGAACAGTCCATGAATTTTTGATGTTTCTTTCTTTAATTGATCCATTTTCCCTAGAATGGAGTAAGAACATTAATTATGGTACTGTATAATGACTAAAGGGGGAAAGAAACCTCCTCCTTACAACTAATGGCTACAACTGTAAATGCCATCTTCTGGGTAACATAAAGCGTCTGTGTAGCTGCTGCAATTTGCTAAATCTTTTGTCCCTTGCCCTTGAAGGGGAACTTCTCTATTATGTGCTCAAGATTTGAATCAGGTCACTTAAAGTAGTTCAGGACACTGCTTTTGAGACTAAATGCAATATTAAATCTCTCTATTCTCCTAGGCATAGAGATGAACAGGAACAAGGGAGAGGCTTTCATGCCGCCGTCTTTGTGGATGACAGTAAGGAATTGGGAATGTATGTGTCAATGTGCAAGCCGTTACAAAACAAAGCAATACTGTTATGTTAAGAAGCATGCAGCAGACTTAGCACAAGGCAAAACATCAAAGGGAAGAATAAAAGGATTCATGTTCAGATCTGCAAGCCTGGATCAAATGCTGAGCCTTAAGGGTTGAATTTTAATACAAACTCAGGTATTTCAGAGGTCATAATTCTTACTTAAGTCTTGATTGTATAATGCAACTGCCCAAAAAAAGAAGAAAAAACAAACCCTTTGAAGCAATGACAGCTTTCCTCCACACATTTTGCTAAAGACTCATTAAAGTGTCATATATTTTACTTGACCAAAGTACTAGGAAGGGGTGCCCTTAAAGCAGATGAGTTGGAGAAGTGAATCACTCAGCTTCCCACTCTCTCTATAAAATGATAATACTAAGGATGCCATTTCTTGCTGTTGTAGTTTCACTCAAAACAATGCCATCTTCTTTAACAGGAAAAAAATCTCCCATATTTTCAGGATACCTAAGTAAGACCTCTCTTATCCTGGTGATACCTTGTGATTAACCACCTGAGCCCATTTTCTTCAGCAAAGTGGGCTGCAGGGCAGGGAGTTCAGAGGGTGAAGTTGGAAGAACATTAAATTTTGAGGCTTTGGTAACAAAATTTGAGCATGTAGAAGAGAATATGCCCGTCTGAGCAGGTCACATACAGACAGCATCTATTAGAACTTGCACATTACAAAACACTGACATTTTTTCCAGAAGTTCCAGCTGCATCTTCTTGTGCTCAAGACTTCTGTCACCTCTGAGTTCACTGCATCTCAGCATTTCATGATACAACACTTTTAGGTGTTTCAGTACTACAAACCCTACTCCAAGTCTGGATTAAGCTGTGATCATTTTGTGCCCTCCCAAGGTACTCACCCAAGGTACCAGTGCAAAGACAGTTGTGTGTCCGAGGCTGCGGTTTGGTCTGGTGACTATCAAGGATCTGCTGCACGAGCTGTTCCACCGAGAACCCTGAACTGCTGTTTCCATTGCTGCATGTCCACTTAATGCCATGAACTGCAAAGAGAACAGTAAAACTTCCCATCAGAAATGTGCCAGAAACCATTAAAAGCTACTCCAAAAGAACAGCAGAAACCCATTCTTGCTGCTTTTTGCCAGAACTGAAGGAGAGCAATAAAAAGCAACAGTAATGGTTGTTGTTTTACTATTCTCTGCTCCCTGATATCCATAGGCTTCTAACTAGGATTCCTGGATGAGGTACATACAGAGAAAAAAAATCTCAGTGGAGTATCTTGCTCCGCTTCAGTTTGCTGTTAATGGCGGGTCTTGTAACTAGGCTGAAAAATTGTAAGGACTGCCTAAGCAGTGCATGTAACCTTCGTTAAAAACCTGAAAGCAAGAAAATACTTGTGTTTCATCAAAACAGAACAGTACAATTCCAAGGAGCATTTTGGAATCTTTTTCTGTCTAATATGAAAACAAAATTACTTAGCTTTATAATAAAATCAGCAATCAAAAATACACCACTATAATAGCAAATACAAACCTTTTGCCAGGTCTTCATTGTCACACCCTGGTGGGCAGCAGTGAAGACTGACTCATTTTTGGGGAGTCACTAACAGACATTGTGTGAGCTTCTCAGCCTTGGACAACTTTTTAGTAATTTGGGAAAACAGGCAGGAGGGTGACGTTACAGAACTTGTTGCAAACTGAAGGTCTTTTTCCTTGGCTTCTCTCTCAGACTGTTAGCTATTTAAATAAGAATGCTAATCCGCATGCACATAAATTACTTGAATAAAGGCTCCCTCTCAGAGGTTTTTTAGATGCAGAATTTCACCTAACAGTGATACTCTCAACCTGACTTTCAATGGAAGTAGCATTTATAGAATATTTTCTCCATAACAAGTGACTCAAAGCATCTTCTGTCTCCTTTAACATCTCTCTAAGCAATTTATATGTGCATATTATTTACTTATCCTTTGTGTGCACTAGAGCTCACTTGCAGATTTTGGAAAGCACTGGTTGGTGGCAACATTTCCAAGATGTCCCCGTGCCTGGCAGCTCATGCCTGAAGAGCTGCTTCCTTGCACGAGTGTGTCATACTCCAGCAAAGCAAGTTCCATGGATGTTGTGTTCTAAACCCCCTAAACAGAATATGCTGAATCAAAGTCAAAAATCCTACAGACTTCCCTTTGTAGGATTAAGCACTAAATACACAGATCACTGCGTGGTGAAGGTCCTCGATGTGAGGTCGTGAAATACTGCCAACAGCACATCGGGCTGATAATCCCTCTATAGCCAGACTCTGCAGACTCTGGAGCGACAAGCTGTAAGCTGCTTCATGCAAGAAGATCAGAAGCAAATGAAGGCATGTTTGTGACACCTAATGACCATCGTCAAAGAGGCAGGATATCGCGTGAATCTCCTACTCTCCTCTTCAGTGTTCCTTATTTAGTATGTCATAAGCAGCTGGCAGAACAGAGTTCCTGGATCTGCTCTGTGAAGCAGTTTTATTGCCTTTTCTTTATCACCTGTTGCTGTGTTGCCTCATCACCCACTAATGTTACTTTGCCTAACAGCATCTCATCTTGGTATAGTTTTATATTACAGAATCTGTATTTTTATTGGCCAGGCTGGATAACTTGCAGAAATATTGTAAATAAGGTTTACAAGTATTCTTCCTCATATCACTGTTTAAAGTGCTGCAGTTAGTTTAGTAATGAGTCCCTCTATGCTTGCCTGACAACCACATTTACTGTTATCGTACCCAACAGATTTTGCTTTCTAGTACGTTCACAATTTTGAATTTCCTCTTAACGCTCAGTATCTGTTATTATGTCTAAGTTTAAGTTCATATACACTTACCACTTCAGTACCTTCACTCACATTCATTTTACTGTTCCAGGTACATTATTCTGTCACATGTGATGTTATGCCTAATAAGTGATGTTCAAATAGCAGTTTTGCAAAAAATACATTGGCAGTGAGATTAAAGTGCAGTAGTAGCGTATTTGGAATACTTTCGGCTGTACTATATAAAGTTACTGAACTGTAATTATTACGAAGAAACTTTTCACTAAGTTATTTCCGGTTACTCCAGAAATGCTTTGCTAGAGAAGTGAGCTCACACACGTGTTACTACGCATAGGAAGTCTGTTTTACCCCAGTATGTCAGAGTTTGTGCCCTACTGCTGCTAAATCCTGTGATGAGTGGCATGTTACAGGGGGCAAGTCTGGCAAGTGAATCACATCTCACGGGTTGTGTATTCATGATGATGATTCTTAAGTCTGAACCAAGCTGTGAGGTGGAAGCTACGAAATAATGGACGGCTTTGTAGTTGGATACTTATAGTACCATGCCCATTATTTTCAGGTCCTTCCAGTATAACCAAGTCCCATCACGGATCTGTCGCTGCTAGGAAAGGTCCTTCTCTAGCCTTGCTCCAGCTGATCCTAAAGGCTCCGGCTCCAGCCTCTGTCCACCTGGTGCCACTTCTTTTAGTGCTTATGCTCCCTGTGTGTTATGAAGGTCATAAAATAAAAAGCCAGTGAAGGGTGACAGATTGAAAAAAAAAAAAAAAAAAGAATGTCTGGATGCTTAATGCAAATGATCTGCTATCTTGGCACATCCAATATGCAGATTTTCTCCCTCCCCCTTTTACAGAAAAACTCCTGTGAGCTGGTGAGCTGTTAGTACTGAATACCAAATACTATCAAGATGGCTTTTAACGTGTCATGCTTGGCTTCCTGACACATAATGAATCAGCAGGAAAGGAGATTTCTATAGGGAAGAAAGTGCATTATGAAAGGAAGGTTAATAAAAAGCATACACAGAGTCTTCCCGTTTCTTAGCAGTTCAAAAAGTGAAATCACAGTAGAGCTACATTTCATTAAATACAGCCATAATGTAGGAACAAACACACACACAAAAAAAAAAAAAAAAGGAAAAAATATTGAAGCTTAACAGAAATTCTGGGAAGTATTTTCATCTGGATTTCTGTTCAGTCTCCTCCTGCACTTCCTTATAATTTAAAATGAAAACTGTGAACTGCTCCAACACTTTCCAGTGATACCACGAATGGGTCTAAAAACTGCTGCATTACAACAGCGTCATATTCCTTGCCACGCACCCTCTGCACAGCGCCTGTAGCACTGAGGTGACAGAGCAGGGCGGAATTACTGGTATTTCACTGGGTGCTTTGAAGGAAAGAAGTGAGGCTGGAGGAAGGTCCACAATTCAGACTGTTAATGCTGCTCCTAGCAGAAATACCTCCAATCTTTTGTGAGTATGGGGTCACACCTTTCTTCTAATTCTTCCCTTTTGAAGAAAAGAGAATAAAAATGACCTTCCGATATTGACCCAGTGGCTCCCCATTCATTAACGCTGTCGGGACTGTGCCCAACCATCATGAGCAAAGGAATGAGAAATCATCTAAATTACCAGCAAAAAGGCAGCTCACAAGCCAAAGCAAACTCACACGCAGACAAATATTATTGTCCAGGTTTCTTACAATGGGCCGGTTACTTCTGTCTTCTGCTGCTGGTGGTACTCAGACCTCTGCAGTTACCAGTCTTGCAGATACCTTCCTCCCCCCCATCACTCCCCACCACTTCAAGCCTACCTTGCTGTCTCACCTTCACTCTAGACCGATCATCATCAGTGGCTAAAAACCTGACCATCTCCCTCTCTGCAGTCTCCTCCACACTAAGCAAAACTTGTCTCTGAAATACCTTCCCACATCTAAGTCTTATCGTTTCACTCTTTCTGAATGCTCTTTGGCACTTCATCCATTTTATGCTTCCTATTTTGATTCCAAACCTCTTGCTCTTCTGTATTCTATACATACAATGCAGCTTACATGTACATGTTCACTCCATAATGAAGCCATTCCCTATACCCTGCGTGCTGCTCCTTTGCCCCATTTTGACAAGTAAGGGCCCAGCTTTTGTTTTTTTGAGTAACAGTAGTGACATCCCCCAGATGAGACAGATAAGTTGGATAGACCGACAGAGCTAGAATGTTTGGAATAATCAAGGTCAGGTTTCTGTTCTTCTGTCCCTCTTGATGTATTCCAGGTGGCCCGCTGCAAACCCCTGTGCCAGAGTTCTGCCCTCAGCCGCTCCTGACCGATGCAAAATACTTTAAAAATCCTACAAGTGCTGCCGGTAGTGCGAGCGGGTCCTTTGTCCTACGGCCCTGGGAAGGAAAGCCTGCGTGCTTCTCCTGCTCCTTCAGCTTTGACACCGAGAGGCTGTTTCCATGGCGATGGTCAATTGGAAATGGCAGCCTTGTCCCTTCAATTTTCACCACATTGGTGTTGACAGAAGTAAAGGCCTCGCTCTGATTTCTCAGTTCGGCTGGAGGAAATTTCCATGAGATTCATCCTTCTGTACCCAGGTGCCCACATGGAATTCAGCTTGGGTTTTCCAGCTCTGCACTTCCACCCATCATTGCTTGGGAGGAAAGGTCTCCCCAGCCTCGCTGGGCAGGGAAGGTCCCCTTGCACATTGCTGCCTCTTCATGACACTTCCTGAATGTAACGTCTTTGGAAGGACTCATACAGGTGTTTCAGCCGTTCCTTAGAAAGTCATCTTTCCTCCAAGCCAGACCTTTCCGTGAAGGCTCGCTCAGGTGCAGCGGGACGCTCCGCAGCCGGAGGGAAGCGCGGGGGTCAGTCGCGCCCAGAGGGCCGGCGGGACGCGGCTCCCCGGGGCCGGGCTGAGGCCTCCGCGGCCGGGCTGTGCTGCAGCCATCTTCTCTCCCAGCCGCCCGGGGTTCAGGGCTGCTGGCGGGGGAAGCGCAGCCCGAGGCCGGCTCCCCCCTGCTGTTCTAAGCCACACGCGGCACAAACCCCTGATAAATGGGGCGTTCTGGCCTCGGTGCAGCGGGTCAGGTCAGCGTCGCTACTGCCCCGCTCCCTCCCTCAGACCTGGAGCACCCCAATGGCCGCCTCTCAGCCGGGAAGGGGGTCCAGGCCCCCCGCCTCCCAGCTGCAACCACCCGCCGCCGCTGCCCAAGCTCTGCCTCCCCTCAGCAGCGGGCCCCCTCCTCCGCTTGCAGCTCAAGGGCATCACCACCGGCACCGGCACCAGCACCGGCACCGCCGTCCTGCGGGCCCGGCAACCGCGCCGCGCCGCCAGGTGGCGCCAGCGGATAAGGAACGAGCGGCAAGGCCGGCCCGCCGCCCAGGCCCGCCCCCCTGCGGCCTTTATTTATTTATTCCCCCCCCCTAATTATTTCCTAGCGATTTGAGTGAAAAAATAAATAATCACACCCGCCACCCCCCCCCTCAGCAGGGTACACGAGGAAGCCCAGCGCTTCCAGCTCTCCGGCTGGGTCCCCGGCAGCACGGCTCCGGTCTGGCGCACCCCCCCCGCCGCAGCCCTCTCACCGCACCGGGAACAACCTGCGGGAACTGCCGGGAAGGGCGGCCCGGGGACGCTCCGGGAACCGAGCCCGGCGGCTCCTGCACCTGGATGCTAAGAGGGGAGACAAAACACTGAGGAAGAACAGACCGTAAAGGGTGGTGCGCCCAGGGCGTCCTCAGAGAGGGTCTGACACTGCTGCGCCTGGTTAACACCCGGCTTTGGGGGGACAGTGGTTAACACCCGGCTTTGGGGACAGTGGTTAATACACGGCTTTGGGGACAGTGGTTAACCCCCGGCTTTGGGGGGACAGTCGTTAACACCCAGCTTTGGGGGACAATGGTTAACACCCGGCTTTGGGGGAAAATGGTTAACACCTGGCTTTAGGGACAGTGGTTAACACCCGGCTTTGGGGGGACAATGGTTAACACCCGGCTTTGAGGGGACAGTGTTTAACACCCGGCTTTGGGGGGACAGTGGTTAAATACGTGGCTTTGGGGGACAATGGTTAACACTCGGCTTTGGGGGAAAATGGTTAACACCCGGCTTTGGGGGAAAATGGTTAACACCTGGCTTTAGGGACAGTAGTTAACACCCGGCTTTGAGGGGACAGTGTTTAACACCCGGCTTTGGGGGACAGTGGTTAAATACGTGGCTTTGGGGGGGACAATGGTTAACACCCGGTTTTGGGGGATAATGGTTAACACCCGGCTTTGGGGGGACAGTGGTTAACACCCGGCTTTGGGGACAGTGGTTAACACCCGGCTTGGGGGGACAGTGGTTAATACCCGGCTTTGGGGGGACAATGGTTAACACCCGGCTTTGAGGGGACAGTGTTTAACACCCGGCTTTGGGGGACAGTGGTTAACACCCGGCTTTAGGGACAGTGGTTAACACCCGGCTTTGAGGGGACAGTGTTTAACACCCGGCTTTGGGGGACAGTGGTTAAATACGTGGCTTTGGGGGGGACAATGGTTAACACCCGGCTTTGGGGGAAAATGGTTAACACCCGGCTTTGGGGGATAATGGTTAACACCCGGCTTTGGGGGACAGTGGTTAAATATGTGGCTTTGGGGGGGACAATGGTTAACACCCGGCTTTGGGGGATAATGGTTAACACCCGGCTTTGGGGGACAGTGGTTAAATATGTGGCTTTGGGGGGGACCATGGTTAACACCCGGCTTTGGGGGATAATGGTTAACACCCGGCTTTGGGGGACAGTGGTTAAATATGTGGCTTTGGGGGGGACAATGGTTAACACCCGGCTTTGGGGGATAATGGTTAACACCCGGCTTTGGGGGGACAGTGGTTAACACCCGGCTTTGGGGACAGTGGTTAACACCCGGCTTGGGGGGACAGTGGTTAATACCCGGCTTTGGGGGACAGTGGTTAACACCCGGCTTTGGGGGAAAATGGTTAACACCCGGCTTTGGGGGGACAGTCGTTAACACCCGGCTTTGGGGGACAGTGTTTAACACCCGGCTTTGGGGACAGTGGTTAACACCCGGCTTTGGGGGGACAGTGGTTATCACCCGGCTTTGGGGGGACAGTAGTTAACACCCGGCTTTGGGGGACAGTGGTTAACACCTGGCTTGGGGGGACAATGGTTAACAGCCAGCTTTGGGGGGACAACGGTTAACATCCGGCTTTGGGGGGACAGTGGTTAACACCCGGCTTTGGGGGACAATGGTTAACACCCGGCTTTGGGGGACAATGGTTAAAACCGGCTTTGGGGGGACGGTGGTTAACACCCAGCTTTGAGGGACAGTGGTTAACACCCGGCTTTGGGGGACCATGGTTAACACCCGGCTTTCGGGAGACAATGGTTAAATACATGGCTTTGGGGGGGACAATGGTTAACATCTGGCTTTGGGGGATAATGGTTAACACCCGGCTTTGGGGGACAATGGTTAAATACGCGGCTTTGGGGGGGACAATGGTTAAATACCCGGCTTTGGGGGGATAATGGTTAACACCCGGTTTTGGGGGACAGTGGTTAACACCCAGCTTTGGGGGACAGTGGTTAACAGCCAGCTTTGGGGGACAATGGTTAACACCCAGATTTGGGGGACAATGGTTAACACCCGGGTTTGGGGGACAGTGGTTAACACCCAGCTTTGGGGGAAAATGGTGAACACCCGGCTTTGGGAGGACAGTGGTTAACAGCTGGCTTTGGGGGGACAATGGTTAACACCTGGCTTTGGGGGGACAGTGGTTAACAGCCGGCTTTGGGGGGACAGTGGTTAAC
This sequence comes from Falco punctatus, assembly GCF_963210335.1. NCBI lineage: Eukaryota > Metazoa > Chordata > Aves > Falconiformes > Falconidae > Falco > Falco punctatus. Next base: position 105,380,276 of record NC_137582.1, read on the forward strand.
ACCCGGCTTTGAGGGGACAGTGGTTAACATCCAGCTTTGGGGGGACAATGGTTAACAGCTGGCTTTGGGGGACAATGGTTAACACCCGGCTTTGGGAGGACAGTGGTTAACACCCGGCTTGGGGGGACAGTGGTTAATACCCGGCTTTGGGGGACAGTGGTTAACACCCGGCTTTGGGGGACAATGGTTAACAGCCAGCTTTGAGGGGACAGTGATTAACACCCGGCTTTGGGGGACAATGGTTAAAACCGGCTTTGGGGGGACAGTGGTTAACACCCGGCTTTAGGGACAGTGGTTAACACCCGGCTTTGAGGGGACAGTGTTTAACACCCGGCTTTGGGGGACAGTGGTTAAATACGTGGCTTTGGGGGGGACAATGGTTAACACCCGGCTTTGGGGGAAAATGGTTAACACCCGGCTTTGGGGGATAATGGTTAACACCCGGCTTTGGGGGACAGTGGTTAAATATGTGGCTTTGGGGGGGACAATGGTTAACACCCGGCTTTGGGGGATAATGGTTAACACCCGGCTTTGGGGGACAGTGGTTAAATATGTGGCTTTGGGGGGGACCATGGTTAACACCCGGCTTTGGGGGATAATGGTTAACACCCGGCTTTGGGGGACAGTGGTTAAATATGTGGCTTTGGGGGGGACAATGGTTAACACCCGGCTTTGGGGGATAATGGTTAACACCCGGCTTTGGGGGGACAGTGGTTAACACCCGGCTTTGGGGACAGTGGTTAACACCCGGCTTGGGGGGACAGTGGTTAATACCCGGCTTTGGGGGACAGTGGTTAACACCCGGCTTTGGGGGAAAATGGTTAACACCCGGCTTTGGGGGGACAGTCGTTAACACCCGGCTTTGGGGGACAGTGTTTAACACCCGGCTTTGGGGACAGTGGTTAACACCCGGCTTTGGGGGGACAGTGGTTATCACCCGGCTTTGGGGGGACAGTAGTTAACACCCGGCTTTGGGGGACAGTGGTTAACACCTGGCTTGGGGGGACAATGGTTAACAGCCAGCTTTGGGGGGACAACGGTTAACATCCGGCTTTGGGGGGACAGTGGTTAACACCCGGCTTTGGGGGACAATGGTTAACACCCGGCTTTGGGGGACAATGGTTAAAACCGGCTTTGGGGGGACGGTGGTTAACACCCAGCTTTGAGGGACAGTGGTTAACACCCGGCTTTGGGGGACCATGGTTAACACCCGGCTTTCGGGAGACAATGGTTAAATACATGGCTTTGGGGGGGACAATGGTTAACATCTGGCTTTGGGGGATAATGGTTAACACCCGGCTTTGGGGGACAATGGTTAAATACGCGGCTTTGGGGGGGACAATGGTTAAATACCCGGCTTTGGGGGGATAATGGTTAACACCCGGTTTTGGGGGACAGTGGTTAACACCCAGCTTTGGGGGACAGTGGTTAACAGCCAGCTTTGGGGGACAATGGTTAACACCCAGATTTGGGGGACAATGGTTAACACCCGGGTTTGGGGGACAGTGGTTAACACCCAGCTTTGGGGGAAAATGGTGAACACCCGGCTTTGGGAGGACAGTGGTTAACAGCTGGCTTTGGGGGGACAATGGTTAACACCTGGCTTTGGGGGGACAGTGGTTAACAGCCGGCTTTGGGGGGACAGTGGTTAACACCCGGCTTTGAGGGGACAGTGGTTAACATCCAGCTTTGGGGGGACAATGGTTAACAGCTGGCTTTGGGGGACAATGGTTAACACCCGGCTTTGGGAGGACAGTGGTTAACACCCGGCTTTCGGGGGACAATAGTTAACACCCAGCTTTGGGGGACAGTGGTTAACACCCGGCTTTGGGGGACAATGGTTAACAGCCAGCTTTGAGGGGACAGTGATTAACACCCGGCTTTGGGGGACAATGGTTAAAACCGGCTTTGGGGGGACAGTGGTTAACACCCGGCTTTGAGGGACAGTGGTTAACACCCGGCTTTGGGGGACCATGGTTAACACCCGGCTTTGGGGGGACAATGGTTAACACCCGGCTTTGGGGGACAATGGTTAAATACACGGCTTTGGGGGGGACAATGGTTAAATACGCGGCTTTGGGGGGATAATGGTTAACACCCGGCTTTGAGGGGACAGTGTTTAACACCCGGCTTTGGGGGACAGTGGTTAACACCCGGCTTTCGGGGGACAATAGTTAACACCCAGCTTTGGGGGACAGTGGTTAACACCCGGCTTTGGGGGACAATGGTTAACAGCCAGCTTTGAGGGGACAGTGATTAACACCCGGCTTTGGGGGACAATGGTTAAAACCGGCTTTGGGGGGACAGTGGTTAACACCCGGCTTTGAGGGACAGTGGTTAACACCCGGCTTTGGGGGACCATGGTTAACACCCGGCTTTGGGGGGACAATGGTTAACACCCGGCTTTGGGGGACAATGGTTAAATACACGGCTTTGGGGGGGACAATGGTTAAATACGCGGCTTTGGGGGGATAATGGTTAACACCCGGCTTTGAGGGGACAGTGTTTAACACCCGGCTTTGGGGGACAGTGGTTAAATACGTGGCTTTGGGGGGGACAATGGTTAACACCTGGCTTTGGGGGATAATGGTTAACACCCGGCTTTGGGGGACAGTGGTTAACACCCGGCTTTGGGGGGGCAGGAACCCATCTGGTTCAGCTTTCCTCAAGGTAAGCCGCACTGCTGCCACCGCCCCGTCACGCCGGAGCCATCGTCGCTGGGCTGCAGCCGGTGGGGTTATGTCACTGCTCTATTCCCAACGTGCCCATCGCCGCTCTCATTGTTTTGACAAAGTGGAACTCACCCACCAGGGAAACCGCGTGTCCCCAGGAGCAGCCATACAGGCATGGGCACAGGCTCCTCTGGGGACAGAAAGGCCACCATGGATCTATAAGGGAGAGGGAAGGTGAAGTGCTTGCCCGTGAGCCACGTTTAGAGCAGCGCACCTGCAGTAACGAAAGGGTTAAGAGATGCATCTTTGTAAGGAGATGAGGAACCCAGCGGGTAGCTGATACTGGCCATGGGTGGCTGATACTGGCCATGAAGCTGATGTGAGCAGTAGGCACTCAGAGCCCGAGTGGCCGGTGGGATATAAGAACCTGTCTAGCACCTACTATTGTATTGTTGTTATAATAAAACCCCCACAGGTTATTATAGTAATACATAAATACTATTCCAGCAAAACCAGACATCTGCATTCCTAAAGCCCAGACCCTTTTTAACGAATCTGAAATTATGTTTTAGGCGGAGGTCTGCTGGAACCAAGCTGACAAGCTTCAGTTTCCATGGAGGGTTACTTTGTAGCTTTGACAAACTGGTTGGGAAACAGTAAAAATCACCCCATGTAGCATTTTTGTACAACTGATCTTTTAGGATTAAATATAAAAAACTCTTTAAACACAGTTACTGAAATTGAACATAAATTTACGTGAAGATAAAAACACCCAACGGCTCGATTCTTCAAACCATATTAATGCCCATTACTGCTATTTAAACTTCGTTCTGAGTTACAAGCGTTTAATGGCCTCTCCAGTTGTGTCAATGCCAGGATGCAGTTTCAGGTCACCTCCAGGAGTCCCAGATCATTTCATTTACGCAGACAGAACAGAGTCGGTGACTCCAGGGAGAGGCAAGAGCTGCCTATGCCCAAAGGTGTTAAGTCTGATGGGTGCCACGTGAAACCTCCAGCTTCCCCAGCTGTGGTTGCGTGCGGGCGGCACGAGCAGGAGCAATCAGTTTCCAGGCAGCAGAGGAATGAAAAAAGCTTTTTTCCGAAAGAAAGACAGCTCTTAATTATAGTGGACCTGAAACAAGGATTGCAACGTAGCACCAGCTGTGAGCTTGTAACTCATACTTTGCCAGCTGAGGGATGAGAAAGCCAAAAGGGGATGATTTGGAGAAACCCCCAACATGAGCTGGCCCACAATTTGCTGATCATATGGAGTTTATATACAGAATTCTGCTGTGCTGGATTCTGCCACTGCATTTTGCTTTTACCACCAGATGCCTCTAAGGACATCTGCTAGTCTGTTCAGTAAAATCTCAAAGCAAGACTATAACGGGGCACAAGAGGGGGGGAAATATGAAAGCAATGCCAAATTGAGGCCCATTCTTCATACCAGGCATCCTAAAATGACTTACAGGTGTCTCGGACAATGCTCCCACAGAATTTTCATGTATTATCACTATTCATTCTGCACAAATGTCCCAAAAGAAGCAACACGCACGATGACCCTTTTGAAACAGACAGCCGACAGTCAGGTTATCACAGGTCTGCCACCAGGAGCAGCGTGTGTGCTCCCTGACCACGCTTACGACCGGGTGCCCCATCTCCTGACCTGGAAGGAGAGGGGAATCATCCTGCTGGACGTCATGAATAGTGCATCCAGCCCTTCCAGGATCTTCTGCTTCAGTCTCAAGGACCACCGAACTGAGGTCTGACTAGCCAACAGGAATAGCCCAGACAGGACAATCAGGAGGTCGTGGATGTCCCAGTGTGAAGGCAGGTGACAAATATATCAGAATTAAATCAAAAATCCAAAGCCATGAAAACTGAAATCAGGCTGATTAATTAATTAATTATTTTGATTGGAGATGCTGAGAAAACCCCAAATCCTCAGAGCATCTGCAGTGAGTGTTTACCTTTGACGGATGTTCAGATGGGTTTATTTCAGTCTCTTAATTAGTTCACAGACCAGCTATGCTATGTTAGAACAAGTTAATGGTGCTTCGATAAAGCCCTCAGAGCTGTATGGTCACCTGGAAAAGGAATTTTTTCATCCACAACCACCAGCACAAGCACAGTCACAGCATTAGGAAAAACCACTCTGGAGCCAGCCCAGAAGCTCTGGATTCGCAGAGGTCTCCTTCAAGACCAGGACAGGAGGAGCCACCTCTCAGCAGCCCCGACCTCACTGCATGGCTCTGCTCATGGAGGTGATGCGGTCTGGCACCAGGAGCCGTGCCTGTCCTGGATGCCTGCTGAACACCTGCTGAAGCCTGGACTGACTTCAGGATGATGCAGAGGGGAAGGAAGAGGGGACCAAGTGAATTATGGATGCAAGAAATGTGAGCAAACTCCCTGCTCATCCCAGTCAGGGTCTCTCTGCGTTTCAGGAAAAACAGTTTGATCTATTTGTCTGGCTTGGACTCTCAGACTGATGCCTCTCTCCCTGCCAGCCATCTGCCACATCACTTTTAGTTCTCCAGGCACACACGGCCAAGAGAACATGCTCTCAGCCTTTGGCTGCCATACCACTGACTCTCCACTATCCTAGATTCAGATATAAAAGCTCTAATACCTGAGAGAGGTCAAAAGCTTTAATACCTGACCAGTCCAGGCTGAGTAGGACTTGAATAAACAGCACTTGCTCTCGGCGAGTCAAGAACTGGATGCCGTCACTAGCCTCTGACCAGGAGGAGGCATGTGCCCTGAAGGCAGAACTAATATCAGCTTCTCCTCATAATTCTGAATGACAGCAACGGTCAGGATTGCAAAAACCTCCCTGCAGGTACAGCATTTGGCCTCAGACCTCCATGCACACCCTGGCTGTATCATCACTAACTTGTCTTAAACATGAAATTCTTATGAAAGATGGCAACTAAGAAAACAAAAGAATCAACAAAAATCTCACACAGCTTCCAAGTCCAGAGGAATAAAACTAGATGAATGGCAACACAGAACAGGTAAAAGGGTGAGGCTGTCACTTCAGCAACACCAGTCATACCACTTTGATTAAGTCACTGACAAATCTGCTTTAGGGCAGAGAAATTTGGAAACATCAGGCAATCAAACTGTGAAGTCTGTGCAAGAATGTGATTAATGCAAAAATGTGATGAAACTAATGTGCTTGGCTCCAGAATTTCATGGCACACCCAATACTGGAACCAAATCTGATGGCTTCTTGGCGAGCAGTGCCCCTCTGTGTTCCCTGAACATGGTTATCTGTGTCCTCTTTGTTTTCTAGGTCTGATCAGAATCCAAAGCTTTTATTTTAGCTACATTTCTAAAGATGCGTTTCCCAAGATATGTACCCATAAACAAAGACGTGTACATGCATATAGACACTGAATAATTGTGCAGAATTTCACTCTCCCCTCCTGAGACATAAAAGAGCCAAGTGTTATTAAATTTATGGCGAGTTCGTTGTAGTTTTCACATAATTTTCTTGATGCACTGCAGATTTTTTAACAGGCTGCCACTTCCTCTCCTGTTTAATGTTAAGGTACTCGTCCAGTCTCAGCTACACCTTCAACATCTTGGATTTCTGTCTAAGGTTATTGGTCCCAGGGGCAACATTCTGTTTAGCAAATGTGTCATTTTCTCTCTTCTGCTTGTCTTCTGCCCTCCAACTTTGCGTGGAAAAGGAATACATGGGCCTGCAGAGCTCAGGATGCAACAAAGGAGCAGTGCAAACATAGATTATTAATGCTGCGGTCAGTGTGAGACTGATCTTTCACTAATGGTGGAGACATGTCAGAATGCACTTCATGGCTGTGACCTCTAATTATAGAAAGCTGGGCATGACACCAGTGTCCAACTGGGGGCAGGGGTGAGGGAGAAAAGCAGACCTGGTCTTTGTTGACTCAGGTGCAAGCACCTAGATTTAGTATTGTGGCTCCTGCAGTTAATTTCTCTTGCTTACAGACCCAGGTTATGCATAATCTTTCTTTCATTGCAAAAAGATGTTTGCATGCACACTGGGACATATTCTCCAAGGGAAGACACAATGTAACGGTGACATGGAAGAAAATATCACACCCCAAGGCAGATGCAGAGAGGTCCAAAGGACCACCTGTTTGCAGAGCAAACTTCCTGATCACTCTGCCCACCTAAGCAGCCTTCTCTTCAGACTGCAAAAAGTTTACAACAGTAGTAAACGAAACCCACCCTGAAACATTCAGCTCCACAGAGTCCGTCTGTAAGCAACAGCAACCTGTTCTGATGTTGAACCACAGGAACATGAAATGCCCTTGGGGGAAACCTCCCTGCCAGTACCGCAAAGGCTCTTTGCAAGCGAGTAGGTACCTGCAAAGGGCGCTTGACAACACAAGACCGTACGTACAGTATTTTCCAGTGTGTGGAGGGGACCTTTTTTAGGACAAGACCTTTTTGGCACAGTCTGGGTAGCTCTCATACCACGCATCCCAGAGGCATTGAATATTGGGAGGAAAGAAAGTGCATGCAGATGTAAGTTGAGTTTGATGGTGACAAATGACTCCTTCAGAGGGATGGTTCGTGGCAGTGAGAGACATTATATTCTAAATTAACCCTTTGCAAAGCAAAAAAGCCTCCAGATACTCACACATCGGTTTGAGCTGTCCGATGAGTTCCTCTTTTGTCCACTTTGCCCATTCCTTCTTGTCTGTGTTTATTGAGCACAAGATGGGGCCGCACGGTTTCCCGCAGTCCTCAATGGCAGGGACGTTCAGGTAGTGCACCAACACGATGTCTGGGTTCTGCAGGGCATGGAGAGCAGAAGTTACATCGTTGGGCCTCTCCCCCACTCAGGGCTTTCTGCATTTATCTTCCTAATTAAAACTATGGCAGAAAGCATCATAATTAGATCCCAGGATGTACCAGCTTTCCCCAAGATTGGAGCTGTTCTTTAAAAGAGGCGGCAAAAGACGAGGCAGAGGTGGCACACAGCTTCCCCCATCCCGACCACCCTTTGCCTGCAACTCTCCTGCTCCCTGTGTACGCTCAGGGTGAACCTTTTCTCCAACCCATACAACACCAAATACTTGCAAGAGTCCTGCAAACACCAGTCGTGACAAACACCATGTAATTTGCTTTGCTTTAAGGGACCTGTGGTCTGTTTGATCCAATGTTTTCATCAGTTCTGGTCCATATTGGGCTATTTAGAATATATGGAAATTCACCCGAGGACATCAGTAACAGCCACGCTTTCCTATGGCCACAGGGAGAGGGAGGGAAGAGCCAAGGAGGCTCACAAACAGCATTACAGAGTGCCTGAAGGACAGGCTCTTCTTAGACAAGCCCAAAATTTCTTGTCTTTTGAAGATTTTGCAGCTTTGCGATGCAAACAGTGAGCTGCAGAAGGTTGGGACTGGAAGAGACCGTGTCCTTTGCAGAACTGCTGCAGAATGACTGCAAGGCGCTCGCTCCTGCGGGGCTGTTCAGTGCTCCCCTCTCCCCCCGCGCACCTTCCGACGGGGCTGACAGAGGGGATGCAACAGCGCTTTGACGCACTGCGGCGCCGTCCCACTGACACAGACGCTTCAAGTAGGGAGCTGAGCAGTGTGTTACCACCCTGTGAGTAAATGAATCATCTTAACAACAGCAACAGAAACAACTCTGCTAGTTTCCCAACAGCATCCCAGGGAGATTGTACAATAGATAATAACAAGATTGAGAGGCCGACTTCTTTCCCTTAAGTCATTTACTCCTAAGTTCACCAACTTTAATGACTGCTTTGGAATTATTTATAAAAATAAATAGGATAATGGTGTAATTAAAACTCTAATGTTTCATTAATGCTGTTAAAGCCCTGTTCTGAGTGGGAGAGGGAACACGAGCCATCACTCGTTTGCAAAGGTTGCACTAATGGGAGCACTTGCTTACGAAACCCGCCGAGGGCTGGAGCAGTACGTGGACACCCGCACCGAGGAAAGACCAGCAGAAGGGAACTTCTGATGGGCAAACCACGGCACTGAAGCCAGGCACGGCGTGCTGGGCAGCTGCACCTGGAGCCAGCCTGGGCCAGGGCAGCGCTCTGTGCTGCTGGCTGCGGGGGGTCACCACGCACCCCCTCCCGTGCCCTGCGCGCAGGGAGCACCCTGCAGGTCCCTGAGACAAGGGGACAGCTGGTTGTGTCTCCCAGCTCCTCGAGGCTTGCCAGGATGGTGCTGACAGCTGAAAGGCCACCCCTTCACGTGGTGCCCACACACAGCAGCACGACAAGCGTGGCAGCCCCCACGGATGTGCACTCCCTCTGCCCACATCCTCTTCATGCTGGTACCCAGCAGGGCTTTAGTAACCAGACGTGTCCCTCTGCCCTTTAAATTAGGAAGACATGCAAGTGGGAACTTGCATTTTTTCCCCTCTATTGATGGAAACTGCAAGCAGGTGATTTTCAGTGAAGATTCAGTGAGACTGCAGTGTCAAATTCTTGCAGTCTGCATTAAAAAGAGTTGTCTTGCCCAGGGAAGAGGCAACAAAACCTAGTAAGAAACCGCTAACAACTTATTTTTGAGCTTTATTAGAAAGCACTAAAGCAAAGAAAACCATTGTTTCTTTTATTCCTGAGATTCTCCTGGAGATGAACAACTGGACCTTCTATGTTCAATTTTTACGTATTCAAAATCTTCCGTTTCAGAGGGCACATCCACCCTGGATGAGAGACAGCCAGAGAAGGACACATTAAACCACTGTATCCTCTCTTTCCACACCACAGTGCAAATCCTCAGGTTACTACGCAAAATGGAGCCACGTTTTCCTTTCAGCTCTCCTGTTTTACCCTTTAAAGGTGATGGAGGTGACAGCCAGGGCTCCCAGGGAATTAACGGGGCGGTCGAGCTGCTTCCAACACAGGCAGACAGCACTGCTCAGGACTGGGGAGGTGATGAAGGGGAGGTCTGAAACATTACGGTCCTCATGCATAATTCAGAAAAGATTCAGATAATAAAAATGATTACCTATATACCCAAATAGTCTCCATCAGCTAATTTAACGTAATTAGTGGTTTAGATGATGAAGTAATAAAAAGTAATATGCTTCAGAGATTTCGTGTAAAGACACCTCTTGCTCTCAGAGAAGTTTCAAAAAAGAGAGCAAGGACACGCTGCTGCTGCGGCGTTGGGTGACCTGGCAGTTCTGCAGATGCTTCTTCCTTCGTTTCAGATAAACTGTATTTTTCACAGCCTGATAGTGCCTGTTAGTCACCAGCCAAGTCAGGACAACGGGGCTTCCTGACTTCACTGCAGTGGAAACAAGTGGTCCTCAGTGGTGGATTGGCACTGGAATTTATACCTTTTATAAATAAAAGCATGTAACATAAATAGAGAGCCAACAGGTTTGTTCCTTATGTCTACATCTAAAAGTTGACCTCAGACTGGCAAGTCTCACAAACGCCAATCTATGTAGTAAACGGAAATGTTTTGACACAAATTAAGAGAATACATGTGTTTTGGGAAACTGTATCAGCCGAGAACCACTGCTCCTTTGTGGAGACCTACCAGTAGAACAAGAGACATGCGAAAGACTAAGAGAAAAATTACAAGCATAACTTCCATGTGGGAAACCTGCCAGGACAGTGGACATGCCATGGCAGAAGCCCTTCCCTAGCAGTGGGGAAGTCCCACAGGGAGCCCTGGACTGGCTGCAGACAGCTTTGGAAATGTGCCCATTGGAAAGCTGCCCGTAATTTCAGTGCCCAGAGCCTCTGCAGAGCTGCTCCGCTTCCCACGCACCCGCGTCAAAGTTGCTGCCATCTGTCCCTGACCTGGGCAAGGCTCCTTGGCACGCAGCACCCGAGGCATCTAGTCCTCCTCCTCAGCAGAGTCTCCTCAGGGTGCTGGAGGAGGACTTTGTTCCACCACCCCTGGTGCTGTAGGATAAGCAGGAGATGGCACAACAAGTGGTTAAAAAAACGCCACAAAAAGCTGTTAGCTTTGATAAAAAAAATGCAGCTGCAACATCTGTCTGACTCTTGTTTGCAGCTTCATCAGCACTAAGTGGTCAATAAATCAGACTGGCATGGTGTTATGTTTCTTCCATGGCTTAACTGTTACTCTAGTGCCAGTTCTCATGAAAAATGAAGGAGAAAACCTATGCGATAGTGAAAGTGTATGCATTATCCAGAAAGTAATAATAGCACGTAATGGCGCTGCAGACCTCCCTCCCAGCATGATCGCTGGAGCAGCGATGCAGCCTCCCTGTGCTACCCACGACACGCTATTTAAATTAACCAAGTAAATCAGCTATTGTTTGTTCCACCAGCCCACTCCATGTTTGTATTTTTCACATTAGCAGAAACACAAAGCTGAAACACGCTGGCCTGCTCCAGCTCCCCAATTCCAGCAGGTGGGGAGGGCAGAAATGCAAAGAAAAGAATGGACAGCCTGGGAAGGGCTGATTAATGCTTGGATGGAGGAATGGCAGGTACCACCAGCCCTCCAAGCTGGCAGGAAAACCTTTCTCCCGTTTCAGCAACTGCCTTCTGCTTGCTGGTTACTACCCGGTCAGTCCCCTACACAAGGAGAAATCTCCCTTCTCAGGCAGGGCAGAATAATCACAAAAAAATCTCCCCCTTCTTGCCGTCCTCCCATCCCGTTTTGGTTTTTTTTTCTGTTCCTTTTTTTTGAGAAAAAAAAATGCAAGCAAAAATCAAAAGCCATTTCTGGCCAGCTTTCAGCTGCTCTTCAGCTGTTCAGCAATGGCAATCAGCTCAAGGCTAAATCTCACTGGCAGGGGCTTCCAAATCACCGATGACCACAGCTGAAGATATTTTATTTTGAAAAATACCTCTGAGCTGGAAGTTTTGCATTTGTACTCCCTGCTGGAAGGATGAAAGGAAATAAGTCATCCTCAGGGATGATGAGCGTTGGTGAATTTAATCCCAGCCACCCTGCAAGGAAATTACCCCCAAATAGAGCCCTGGGCGGTGGGAGCAGTAGCCACGGGCTCTGTGCTGCTGTGCGGCCAGCTGCCCTGGCCTTCGCTGGCTACCCGTGTTATTTCTGTTGTGTCAAACCTGCCCAGTACTATGCATTATTAAAAACGTGGAAGGTGAAACCAGCCTTTTCTGGCCTCAACAGCTAAACCACAAAGCAAAAGGGCAAAAGGAGCAGAGGAGTGTGGCAGGGAGATGCAGAGGCGGCTCTTGTGCCTCTTCCCTCTCCTTTCACCCCCACACTCTAAAACATGTTTTTTTTTTTCCTTTTCTGATGGCTATTCATTCACAAGGTTTACTTTGTATTCCTCAAACCATCCAAAAGGTTGTAAAGGAATCTCGGCTTCCTGGGAACATAATTCACCTCTGTGACTGTGGGATGACTGGATTAATACCCAACAAATTACCACCCAGAAAAAGCTAACAGAAAACTGTTTCCCCAGTTTTGGAAGGCTGACGTTACATGATGCTTTGGTACCCAGAGGTAACTCGGAGACAGGTACTGGGAGCACTTGTGTATCATCATCTAAAAACAAACCAAGGAATGAAACCATTCCCAGCCATATGGAGGTGTGGATGACAGAATCTTCTGCTATTTATAGCAGTGTCTATCTGGAGGGTTTCCTCTGTATTTTTAATGCTTTGAGAGCAGAACCTGGGATACCTGAAGTACAAGGCATGAATACACAACACGGACACAGAAGTAATGGGATTTTTTCCTTTCCAGAGACCAAATGCTAGCTTTGGGCAAGATTACTGGTTTGAATCCCAGCAATTTCTTTATCCTTGAACTAATTTCTAATTGGGGTCATGCTACAGAAGGCAACCTGGCGGCTAAGGCGTTAGAATACATTAATCTTTCACACTAACAGTGAAAACCACAAAGTCTAACACTGACTTTAACTGCACAACCCATTGCCTTAAGTTATCTTGAGCTGGGCATGTTTAATTAGGGAGAACGAGACAACAGACACGTAGCACAGCCCTGGCACCTGGGAGTTGAAGCACTGGAGCACCTGGAAGAGAGGGGGATCCCAAAGCTGGATGCAAAAGCAGAACGTGTTCTGCAGAGCAGGACCCCTTTTGCTGGGAAATCCATTTTAGCCTGTACAGCTCGTGGAATTAACCTTCCATCCTACGCCTCCAGCTGCGTGAAAGAGCCGGTGGAATTTATGCCCCTTCAACAGCTTCCTCAGGAGGAGAGGACACCTGGGGTCAGCCAGGCAGAGAGAGACATTGGTGCATACATGGTTTCAAACCTGGCTAAACCCTCCCCCTGATCTGCACTGGCTCAGAAGCGGTTGCTAGATGTCCCTGTCCTTGCCTGGGCACCAGGTCCCTCCAGGGCGCTGGCCATCACCTCCATCTCCCCCCCAGCCACATCCTGGCCATGCCTGGAGTCACACCCTATGGATACCACAGCTGCCTCCAAAGGTCAGTCAGCCCGCCACACCAAAACAGAGTCATTTTCCCAGTTTTTCAGCCCAAAGAGTTTTGAGGGGTTTTTGTTTGTTTAAATTCACTGATTTTTGAGACAAGAGACTGGCGACAGGCCGACGCAGCTCCATGCACCGCAAACAAGGGAACAATGAATTGTGAAGGGCTTAGAAAGCTAAAAAATTATTTCAACCCTCATGTAATTATAAGAGTGAGATTTCCTACAATTGTTTTAAAGGGAATCAAGATTTAATAGGGCTGTACGCTTTATAACGTGCTCCCCAGTTCCTCTTCAATACCTTGGTAAGGGAAGATAGAGTGTAATCAGGAAAGTAATTGTACTCTGTTCTACATTTCATGTCTCAAAAGAACAACTAGGGGGTACAGAGCCACTGCAGGGCAGGGTTTGGATTAGAAAAATACAGGCTTTCCTTTTGTTATTTTCTTTTTTAATCCCTCTTCCCCTGGGCTGCTCCTGGTGTCCCTGGACAGCCCATATGTTCCTCTCAATAAGAAACACTGCCTGTCCCATCCCTGTGATGCCAATGACATGGGCAAATCCCCATCGCTCTTCAAGAGTGCTGCTCTTGGGTCCCTAACAGCCAGCCAGCAATGAGCATCCTTGGCTGCAAGGCTGACTTGTCCTCCATGTGCTGGCAGTGACACCTGGACACGAGCGGGAGCGAGAGCCCCATCCCGAGCACCTTCTCCTTGAGGCCTGCAGAAGCATCGCCCATGCAAGATCTCCAGCAGAGCCAGATGCAGAGGATCCCACCAGAAAATCTCAGGAGAAGGCAGCTGGGGAGCGGGAACGGTTAAAAAAAAAAAAAAAAAAAGTTTTTTTTTCCCCCCTCCTTAAAAGAAAGGTCCAGGGTGGTGTTCATGATTTAGCAGTACAGGTGGTTTGATTTGCATTGCCCCAAGGCACCCCGAGAAACAAGCAGGGTGCTGCCCAGGGGGAGTCTGGAGATCCCTGAATAAGCTTTTCTTTGTAGGTGAGCCTGGCAGCAATGCCGTGGGGTTACAAACAGCACATGGATCAGCCCGGTCATCATCAGGCAGCATTTAAATAGTGCAAGCAGCAAAGTAAGAGAGTCTTAATATAGAACAAATACCAAATGCTTACTAATACATCATCAAATGTGATATATTTGAAGGTATTTTATATACAAAGAGCTGCCTCTGAATACTCCTGGGGATCATGTTTATTTAACATGCACTTTGAAAGATACAGAAAAATACAGCGCTGTAATTCCTGGCCTTCAAAGTTCCAAAAAGAAATTGATTTCCGAGTTGCTTATTATCTTTCATAGCAATACCTCTTGTGCTAGTAAAAGGTATAACAGAAGGACAATACTGCACTGCTAGAAGCATGCAGCAAAATAAAACAAAAGGCACTTCTCTTTCTCATGCAGGTATTACTCTTCCGGACAATAAAATTTCTTTTCATCGGTGTCACTGCTCCCAGCTGGAAGCTTTAACTTACACTGGCAGCTGACAGGGACAAGGTAATTCTGCCACAAGCCGGGACTGCTTTTGTTTATCTAGAAACATCCAGCAGAGCCGGTGGCACTGATGCAGAAGTCCCGTGTCCTGGTGCCCAGGAACAGAAATGTGGCAGGGAAGTCTCCCATCCTGCTTATTGCTCGGGAGCAATGAGCCCACCAGAGACCGTGAGCGTGCTCACCTGGGAAGGGCCAAAGAGACCTGAGTCTTGGGCCCCCGAAGGCTCACGGCGCCGGCAACACCCAGCCCATGGGCACTGAAGAGCAGCGTGTCCCTCTGCTGCGGCACCTGCCACCCGGCACAGCTCAGCTCCAGCCTGCAGCGCCTGCAGGGGGTTTCTCTGAGAACAGCGGCGGGCTCCAGGCTTCAAACCACAGCACAAGGCAGAGGAGCTGAAGGAGCAAAAGCTGCTCTTGCCTCTTTCAAAACCATGGTTTCACTGTTTTCCACTCGATCCTTTATGACTGTACATCTGGATTCTTAAGAGACCAGCCTGAGTCTTCACTAGCTCTTGAACAGTCGGTCACAGAAGGTGCCTGGGCAGCTGTTGAGTTAGTTCAAAAACCATCTAAAGCTGCACCATTGCTCACGTATAAAAACACAGCCCTGATAAAAGCATGCAGAGAAAGCTTACGGATAGCAACTTGCCCTACTTTGGCTTGCTTAGAGATATTCTTTCTTAACACACACCCTGCTCATGAAAACCACATAACAACGGCAATGGATGCACTTAACCCAGCTGCTGCATCTAGTATCGATTGCCTTTTAAGTGAGACAAATTTGCCGTGGAAATCATCAAAGCATCTCCTCCTCCTTTCTGTCACTTGCTCTCTCCAGTTGTCCAAGGTTTCACAACTCATTCTGCAAAGGCCCTGAGAATTTTCAAACAATAACTCTGAGGGCAAAGCAAAGGTTCCTTTGGGTTGGAATTCCTTCGAGGTACTCTGCCTGACAAATGAGGCTTATTACAGACATATGCATTTCCTGCTATACTGTGCATATACTGCTGCTCCAGCTCCCCACCTCTGAAGAACTGACACTTAAACAAAGCCACTGCGTCTTCCTATATTAAACCTGCATGCTGCGACCATTTCCAGAACGGTGTGATTTCTTCTACGTGGAGAGTGGTGCAGAGGAGACAACCAAAGCCATCTTATATTTCAAAGTGTCCTACACTTGAATTGTGCTTTTAATTTTCAGAACATCTCAAAGAAGTTGCTAACTGATGCAGCCAAAGTTATACATTGCGATTACTTAATAGCAAAACACAGCTCTTTCGAGGGTAAAGCAAAGCAAATGCCTGAGAGCACACAAAGTGTCAGTAAGAAACCTCACAGCCACCAAAGCTGCAGATGCAGAGCAGCGCTGCTGCCCTGCAGTTGCATTAATAGTTCAAAACTACGCTGCACTATCCACAAAGCAGCATCAAATTAGTGCAAATGTAAACAACTGAGGTACTGAATACGATGTAACCGTGCCAGCCTCTGCAGATTGCTACTCTGCAAAAGGTGTGCTACTGCATTCAAACTGTTCTTCCCCAACAAGTGTCAGCCAGAGATTCCTCAGCTGATGTTTGTGAGGAGTTTTTATTTTCTTCTTCATTCTGAAGTCTAGAATCTCCTCCCCCTCCTGCTTTTACCGCAACCTTTACATGGGAATTCTGTCATTGCATTTCAAATGGGCTCAGACAGAGCTGAGCTTGCAAACACTTCCATCCTCATCACCTTCCAGAAATGCCAGCATTATAAAGCATGCCCCAAGAGGCTTCTACCCTTTCCCGGCTCACCCAAGCCAGAGATGCAACAATAGCTAGTCTGAAATAAGAAGAAATTTAAATTTCAAAGCTCCGCTGACATTCACCAAGTGCTTTCTAAGTTTGTATCAACAGAATGCACAGCTTCAATTTCTGGTTTGAATGCAGATGGTGCAAGTTTTTCTCTCATGTGCTGATGGCCTAGTTTGCCTCAAAACCAGTAGTAACTTTTAAATATTAATGCATTTCTGTGACTTAAGAACAGTTCGATGTGTACCTAAAGATACCTCAACTTTTCACTTTTAAAATCGGTATTGTTATAGGTGGACCAAGCAGTAGCAAGCTGACATTTCCAAAGACCAAATGGGAAAACCCTAGGAGAATGTACCCAGAGCTTGCAAAAAGCTTTCGCTCCAGAGACATGCTGTGCCTCAGCACTGCTCCTAGAGCTTCAACAAGCTCTAAGCTATTTTTGTAAGTATGCAAAAGCATTAAAATCATCTGGAAGCTGATTGCCCCTCAAAACCTGTGAATGCTCCCCACAGCAGCACATGAACATCAGCATCACAAGGACGTAGGACTAAGGATGCACCCAAGGGTTTGCACGCGTGTGAGATGAAGAGAAGCAGCAGCACGGTGTTTCACAGGGTGCTGTGGACTCCAGCCCTGCACAACCCACCGGCACACACACCGGCCAGCCAAGGAGCCTTCTGCAGCCCTGGGGGGCTGGAGCTGTGCCAAGCAGCCCACTCTGCCACAGCTTCCCACGGCCAGCCGGGAGGATGCGGGATGCTCCACCGCCTCTCATTAGGCATGACAGACACCCCATACAGCCGTGCTCTGCTATTATGTGACTACCTATTATTGCTGGTTGGCAGAAATCTGGATCAGAGGAATGGCTTTGACAAGCCTGATGGGGATGTGCTGTCCCTCGCGACACATGCCACTCCTTCCCCGACTGGGACACGGTGCTCATCAGACCTGGACTCTCCCCAAACACCTGCACAGCACAGCAAGTGCAGAGACATGGGCTCCAGGTGCCTGGGAAGGATGCAAGCGTGACCTTGATGCCTGCCTGGAGGAATAGGAGATAAATGCTATTTAATGTTCCACACAGCCTATATGGTACGTGGTAAGCCAACGAGTCCTTTTTATTTTTACTCTTTGCTCTTGCTCCGAGGGCTTTGTCATTTATAGCTTCTTTAAATTTGTTACTTTTGATATCAGTGACTGGTAATACAATTCCCGGAGGAAGAACATCAATAACCTTCAAAACCCTTTCATAATGTTGGCTTTGATAGTCTTGCAACATTTTTGTTCCTATGGCATAACCCTTATGACACTGCTATACAGTATACAGATTATTTGCTGAGGGTGGTGTTGTGTCTAGATAATGTTTCCAGACAAGAGTAACCCCAGTGCCAGAGAATCCAAAGTTCTCCTCCTACGGTACAGATTTTGGAGTCCAACTTTACTTTGTGTTGGACATGAGGGCCCATCAAGATGCATGAGTCCAGATTAAAGAGGCACAGGGAGGCCAGTGACACTGGGGCTGTCTCCAGCGGTGGAGACGGGCAGGCACCGGTGACACACCAAAGTGCCATGTTAAGGACACGCAGGACTCCTCCATGCTCACTACAGCTGCTGGCTTTTATTGTTAGATACGGTGCCCTAAAAAGGACTCACAGCAACCAGCTGGGAACTGATGCAGCACTTTAGACTGGAAACATCGAATCCTACGGCAAAAAAAAAAAAAGTATCAGACTTTAATTTCTTCTGAATGGCAAGAAAAAGATTATTAGACACCCTTCTTTCTTCTTCACTATCACTCAGAAGCCTCGAATTTCCCCAGGCAGAGGAGATTAACAAACAGAGATTAGCATCTAAGAGCTCCTGCTGTAGGCTGTGTTAGACTGAGCTCAGCTCTCCAGGCCTCCTGTACATGTATTTCCAGATCCCAGGCGGATGCCTTGAAATCTTAAAAGGAAACGTGAACCCTGCCAGTGCTGCTGTGAGGCTCAGAGGGGCTTCTCCAACCTGCTGACGAGAGCAGAGTTATCTCCTTGTCAGACCTTTCCGATGACTCCAAGTCCTCTCCAACCATGTAGGTATTAAGGTTTCTTTTAGGGAGATCTTCTCGTACCATCTGATGATCAGATTCTGTTTCCCTGTTTCATGTAAAAGAGGAAATAAAGAACCACTCCCAGAGTGGACAACAGCTCCGGTTAGCAACTCTGAATTCAAAGGAGAGGCAAGCATTCCCTCCTGACTCCTTTTTTGCCCCAAATCAGGGCACTCTTTCCCAGGAGTCTCTTTCCTATGCTGAGAGAAGAGAACAGTAAACTGGATAGCAAGCCCGTCCTGCCTCAAACTCCCAAGGTAGAACAAGCAACCTGGCTGCTCACTAGAGATATTATTATTATTTACGATGAGCAGAAGGGGTGCTACAGCTTGGCTAAAGCGAGGTAAATTGCCCTTCAGCCTAATCCATCAGTCTCAAATCCACTGCATGGGAGCAGCCTGGTAATTTCCTAGCAGATGACGGCGTACCGATAACCTCAAAAGCTGTGTTATTTAAGCAGAAGAAGGTGAGCTTTGTTTAGCCCTTGGGCTCAGGCTGAGTGGATGACAGATGCCGATGCTACATCCAATTAGATTTTTAAGCAGCGAGAGCAAATTTATCAGGTGAGCGTTTGGAGACGCGGCACATGGGTAACTCCATGGCTGTGTCACACCTCATCCCTTTGGAGATTCTCTCTGATCTCCATTTCACAGCATGCTCTAACATTAAGAGTGAAGCTTCGGCAATAACTTCTGAAGAACATAACAAATAGCAATGCATTTGCTGCTTTATGCACAAATTCTCTTTTTCTCCTTTTTTTTTTTTTTTTTTTTAAAGAATTTACTCACCAAAAGTGTCTATGAAGTGGAGATAGTTTATAAATTGAGTGCTGCTGCCTGTGGACTACACTCAAGACTAGCAAGAGAAAAGATGACACAATGCCCATAACATTGTACACTTTACAAAATATGAAAAGGTAGGGAAGCTTCTGAATTTCAATAACAGACAGAGACTATTACACACAGCGAGTCATTATTCATTTTACCCATCAGCTGCTTGACCCAGCTACATACACGGGTATCTTCTGAGACATCCCAAAAAAGCAGCAGTAGTCGGAACATCCAGTGCCAGACACAGAAATAATTAAAGTTAAACACCAGTACTTTTAAGTTTGTAAATGGTAAGGAAAGTGAACGCAGATCAAAGTTTTTTTAGCTTAGGCACTGATGCATCTATGGCAGCATCAAAGAAACAGGTAACTCCGAGGAATGAAGAGCTTATGAAAAGTCCTTGAAATGTGAGAAACAGCAAAATTCTCCACTACCCAGACTCAGAGTGCTGCGTGCACTTCCAAATTTACTGCTTTTGCATTTTTTCCTTGCTGCACAGAATGTGGGACAGGAATGGAGACCCTTGTCTTACTGTCCTTTAAAAAAAGGATAGACCAGTTTTTCCGCTTCAGCTTGCACATCTCGGATCCTGAACTTCATCAGACAGTGTTTCTTGCACATAGTTACAACCCTTTCAACACCATGAAGAATTTTTAGTATTATTAATTGGTATTAATAGCTAGAAACACCACCCCTGCAGGCGTGGGACACAGGGGAGAAAGAAAGAAAAGAAAAACTGTGATTTGGTGCTGCAGTGAGGGAAGTTGTTGCTTCCACCCCTATGGCAAAGGATGTCTGCTGCTGTGGGCTGTGGGCTCGCAGGGCCAGACTGCAAAGCACCCCCCCCACCCCCCACCCCCAGCCAGAGCCCCCCACAGTTCACCAGGGCTCTGCCCACGGCGTGCCCCGTGCCAGCAGTAACGCTGGGGCATCAGGTGAGAGGCTGCAGGAGCTTCTGGCTACTTATCAGCCACGTATGTAGGTCACTTTTCACCATGCAGTGCCTCGAGAAAAGATAAAACCAAGAGAACTGATCACAGGATCTGTTGTTAGATGTGCCCACGTTACTGCAGGTGAGATTATTTTTGAGAGGAATATTGATGTTCTGCGCCTGCCCTCCTGGCTGTTTCTGGACACTCGTGGCAGAGCGTGTCTTTTTCTCTTTTGCTCCACCTCCCGCTCCCTTTCGCTGGGACAGATTCTAGTCTCCTCATACCAGTTCAACTGCACTAAACTCCAGTTTAAAGGCACAAGCGTATCCTGTACGCTGAGGGATGGAACTCATCAAAAGGCTTTTTGCGAAGTTATCTTCATCTACCTTGAACAAAAATACAGCGCTGCACGTTGCCAGAAAATGCCGGTATTCAGCACTGCAGCATTCATACACATCCTGCACAGGTCTTCTGCCTGGCAACATTTTTCTTCCCCCAGCAAAGGCTGCCTTTTTGAGTCAGAGACCCTGCCCAGATGCCTCCCATTTGTTGCTAGATAAGAGCATCTTCACTCATCCAGCCACAGATCATTACTCTCTAATACTGTCGGAATGGAGGCTTGGTGCTCACTCAGCAACAGCGTGATTTGGGGTGACTGCCGTCGTGCTTCCTCGCAAACAGCTCAACAGGAAAGATGTTCATCTTGGCAGAGACACAGGAGCTGTGGATGCTTTCTCCCATTCATCAGGAACATTTCTACTGCCATCAGGAGTGTTCCTGTCACCTGCCACGACTGCAGATCACAAGAACCGGCAGAAACGTCAGCGACAGCAGAAATTCAAGTCACCGGGATTCCCCTTGTTATTGCCTACTCGTTCTCAGAAAAACACGCTGAAGCGGCAGATGCCCTGCACAGGAGCGGCTGCTCTCACCGCGCCTGCTAGCACCGTAACGCCAGCACAGCCGGTACCCACCGTCCGCTCGGTGCGGTTATGCCAGCACTGCCATCCTTCTGCCTCCACCGCATGTTCGCAGTGACAGACACAGAGCAGCAGAAGAGCAAAGGGGATTCTGTTCTTGCTGCAGACGGAGGAGCTGATTACATTATTCCTAAACCCTGGGACTGGAGAAGGGGCACTGCCCATCCCAGGGCTGTTGGAGATGTTGTGATACTGAAGCCCGAGGAAGACCACTCCAGCTTGAAGGGCAGATATTCCACGTGATACATGCTGTCTGCCTGCCACAGCAGGGAGTATTAAATAAACCTGTAAAGGAATATGTAACGAGACTACAGGCAGCAAAAGGAGTGTGGGTGAATGCACGGATTCCCTGCGGAGTTTCCTTTTGGCTCTGCATTAGTGAGCGTGCTCTCCAAGGAACGCAGCATCCCTCTCTTTAGGCAGAGGATGTTTAATGATGAAAAGCCCTGCACAGCCAGAGGAGATCCTCCATCACAGCTAGTTTGAATTTTGTCTTCTCCAGGCTTCCTGACGTTTTGGCGTCATGTCAGAAACATTTCCACTGGCTTAGTATTGCAAGAACCTGGAAAGTGTCACAAAAATCTCCCCTACCAACTTGCACACACAATTTGGAAATGACCAGAACAACCGCCACACCTAAGGCAATTAAAGCCAGGTTGTCACCATGTGCTGAAAAGCAAAGCACATCCCTGCCATGCAAAAAGCTGCGAGGTACCGACCAGCGTTTCTAGTACGACGGGTAAAAAAGCCTGTATATCACCGCAGTTTGGTGACGTGGGGATGGCAACAAAAGCAGACCCCAGAACTTGAGGGCAAGTTCTTGGTAACAGCACCAACTCCCCGCTAAGTTCACTGTGTCGTCAAGTCATTCTTTTTTATAGATAGAGACACAAGGAAAAAATGAAATCTAAAAAGCATTGTCAACTTGAATGATTTTCCAGGTTCTTGTCACTAAACAACCATCATCCCTCAAAGCATAGGAAAGGCAATAAAACCAATAGAACTAATAAAGGAAAACTGTGTGGAGCTTGACGGATCTGGCTGTCCCTGGCATGTGACAGCCTATTTTACCAAGCAGGCAAATGGAAGCTGCAGCAGACTTGTCCACAGGATAAGTGAGACCCTGACAAAACCAGCACGGACTCCCAAGATTATTTTTTTAACGCCGTTAAGTTCTCCTAAAAACAGGTCCATTTTGAAAGACCATTCCAAAGATTTTGCAGAGTATATTTGCGGCTGATACAAACAGCAATTATTGAGCAGCTGTTAAGTTCTCGCCTCTGCTGAACATCAGCGCGTGGACCTAGCCTGTTTCCCAACACCAGTAATTTTCCACAGCTGCTAAAGGGATGCACCTCACCTTGTTAGTTGTCTTGTCCAAAAAACCCCAGTATTTTTAGCTGAAGCTGAAACAATGGGGGGAAACCAAACTAAACAGCATTGCACAATAAATACAGCGTGAAGAGGTATGCTTTGAAGCTGCAGACATCAGTGGGAAGCTAAACCCTGTCCTGTTCCCGAGGCTGGCGCTCAGGCGTCCCTCGCTGGTACTGGTGGGATGGGCTCAGTGGGAAGGGGCGCATCCCCCAAAGGTGCCCACGGGGGTGCCCAGCGTGCCCCTCCGCAGCCCCGCAGGCTGCAGGCTCCTGGG
Source organism: Falco punctatus (assembly GCF_963210335.1). Lineage (NCBI taxonomy): Eukaryota > Metazoa > Chordata > Aves > Falconiformes > Falconidae > Falco > Falco punctatus. The sequence continues at coordinate 105,403,121 of NC_137582.1, forward strand.
CTGCTCCAGAGTCCATCCCTGACTGCTCCCTTGTCTCTGCGTTTCTCTGAGCAGGGGAAAACCCGTCAGGAGCTTTGGTTGTTCTGGGGAAGGTGGAATCCTCAGAGCTGTGCGGCAAGCAGACCCTAAATGGTTTGCAGCAAGAGTCCGTTACCAAATCAGAGACTTAATTTATCCAAGAACCTGTTAACATTTCCTCTGTGCACTCGCTGAACGAACACGTTTTTGAAGTCACTTATTTACCAATAAATTACAATGGTCTGAAATCATTAGCAACAAAGTAAATTGTTTTAATTGATCGGAACTTTTTTACAATGCGGGAACTTCGTTTCTATATAACTGCACTTTCTAAAGGACTAAAATAGCAAATTAATCACTCTTGGAGCTTGCGATCTTTAAAATGTTCCTTGTTGTGAAAGGCTGCATGGCTGAAACGAAGAATAAAGTCACACTTCCACGACTCCTCCGCGTTCATCCTTGTAACGAGCCTTGAACCTGTCAGGGTTCAAGGACTTTCCTGCCTCAAAGAACGCACCGAGCGCGTCACACGCAGGTATTTTGCAGGGCAGGAACAGCATTTCAAGCCGTGCCTACCCCTGTGGCGCTATCGGTACACAATATTCGCAGGAATTTTTGCTTTATTATTTTTTGGGGGGGGATCAGAGAAGATGAAGACTATGCAGATGTAAATCATTTCCAGATTTCATTTGGGATAACCTCAGCCAAATACAAAGGTGCAGGGGTCCTATTAATAAATACCTACACCTAGCTCAGCCCCCTCCTGTCTGAGTAACGGCAGGCTCTGCAGACAGCAGCAAAGCAGCAATCTAAACCAAGCAAGGTGCACTGCCATTTAGCATAAAAACATTTTCTATTCAAATTGTTTTTTGGGGGTGGGGGGGTGGGGTGTCTGAGGAAATATTCAATTTATGAATAGAGTATAAATGGCATCTTTCAAAATAACAGTTTTAGGCGCAGATTAGCTCTCCGTCCTCGTTGCTTCTGATAGGGCTAATCACCACCCTAAATCAGTGTTTCAGCTGAACCTGACATTGGAAATCACATATAATTATACTGATTAATTTTGCTGAAAACATACAGCGTTTTGCTATAGAAATGTAAACATAATAAGGTGAAAGGGTGATACAAATAGCAAAAGCTGACTGCTGTTCAGAAAAAAAAAACACTCAGGTGCTGAAGACATCAGAGTGATTGCATTTATTACGAGAGCGATGCCAGTTCCCACATCTGCCTGCCGATTTCTGAATACACACCCCCAACAGCGCACCCCCCCCCCCCCAAAAAAAAAAAAAAAAAAAAAAAAGAGCAGAGGAAAATTGATAGATCTATGGCTCGGGAGTATAGCTGCAACCTACTAATGGCATCCAATTATTTACATCTACACACATCAGAATAAAATCAAGTGGAACAGTATAAAAGGACTGCTGGAAACAGCACCAGACCTGCAGACCATTTGCATATTAACGTGCCTGATGTGGCCAAAGAAACAGGTAGTTCAAACTGGGGAGCCCTGGCAGAGGGAGCTGAAGAGAGAGGAACTCCAGTCAGCTCCCCGGGAGTGAATTATTTAACAGCTAGTAGAAGAAATGGAAAAGGCATTGCAACACAAGGAGATTACAAGAGGAAAAAAACCCTAATATTAGGAATTCCTCTGTCGTCACCCTTGTGCAATAGCAGCATTTCAGAAGTTGTAGCAGCTCTAGAAACACGCTTGTTGTCAGCACCGAGAAACAAGATAAAATTTCTGCGAGAGGCAAATGGGTGCAGAATTTCAGCTACAAAGCCTGGTAATTTCACAGAAGAAACCAGCATTAACACATAGCACTTAAACCGGAGAGAGATGCATTTCTGTATGCTGCATCTTGCCGCCCAATGTTCTTGAAAAGCCACTGGAAGAAAATTGCTCGGGTTTCACTTTTAAAGCTACACTTAACTAAATACTATCCATCTTTAGACATATTGGCAAGGAAAAGTAGCAAATTACTTGTTTCTCCTGTAGTACCTAAAATAACAACAGCTATCGTGTTGGTACCTCGTTACCCCAAATCAGCGCTCAGGGAGCGGATAAATGGCTGTGACCGTTGTGGCGGCGCGCTGCCTCGCGGGGCGGTGGCTCCGACCCTGCGGATGGTTCGGTTTATTTCCTCCAAACCCCAACCTACAGCGAAGCACCTGCATCCCACAGAGCAGCAGTGCAGATTCCACTGAACGGAGCATTTCTCCGGGGACCTTTCACAGAAATTCCAGCGTGGGACGTGCTGCTCCCACGAAACGGCATCGCCCTGGCACAGGGCGGCACTCTGCCTCCCTAAAGCACCGGCACCAGAAGTCATATTCTGGTTTGCCGTAGATTATCTCTGCAGCAGACAGCTCTTGGTAAGGAGCACCCAGGGTTTGCTCCGTCCTAAACCAGAGCCTGAAGATAAACGGAAGGGAAAGGCAAACACAAAGCTACAGCTGAATAAGTAACATTAAGTCTGACATGGGGAAGCTGTGATGCATTACTCACCCTGATAAGTTTAATGTATAATTTAGAAAGATATCACCAAAATGGAAAAGAGAAGCTCTTAAGCAGCTCTGAAGGGTATTCAGCTCAGGCATCGCACGCAGTTAGTGTTTAAGGGAAGCTGCCAGCCCCATGGCAGAAACCCACCCCTCGCCCAATAATTTGATTTAGCTGTGTCTCAACACTGAGGCACTTTAGAAAGAAACCATTCCTTTTCATAGGCCAGATTTAGGCTTTTTATTGAGTCTTAGGTATTACCTCCCTGCTTGATAACCAAAAGCCATCAGATCGGAAAGCCCTTATCCTCCAAGTGCTGCTCAGCGTTACCAGGCAGCCCCAGCCAGGCAGTTTGAACCTGCACCTTGGAAGTCGCAAATAATCCCCAATTACATTAGAAAGACCTTAGAGGACACATTGTCACAAATAATAAAATAAAATAAATAAAAACACAGTTCACAATACATCAGGTGATATTATTTTGCTTTAAAAAAAGTGTAAGTGACAGCCACCTTGCCATATTCCTTTGAGGAAATATTTACGTTGGGGAAAAGGAGAGCTTTGCCAGGGCTTAGGGAATCTTCTGTCCTTTCTGCTTTGGAGGGACGGTGCGGAAGAGGGACGGTGCAGCTGCTTTTTGAGGAGGGTTGTACGTGGGTGTCTGTCAGTCCAGGACCTGCCTACAGGGGAAGCGTTAGCAAGCAAAGGGGTTTTGCTGGCTGAACTTGCCGTAAGTGTCCCCCCGAGTCCACGTTTCAGAATTAATGACTTCTGATACCGCTCATGCGATCACCAGAGCTCCTATGAAAAATATTTTGATGATTAGGGATGCTATTCGTTAACAGGAAGAATATGAAGAGCACCTAACGGAGTGAGGACACCCCCAGGGCACCTGCTGGCACAGAGCACACCCACACCGCCAACATCGAGGAGGGGATGGTGCAGCGGGGTCGTGACGGCGCCTGCTCAAGCCCGGCATCAGTGTTAGCTCAGCATCATTTTCTTCCTGCTGGAAGAATTCCAGCAATGCTGACGAATCTTTAGCTGCCGCCTTGAATTATCTCTGTATCGCAGCGCTAGGGGAGGGAGCTCAGTCAGGTCTCCAGCGGATGCCCTGGCCTCACAAGGAAAACCATCACCCCTAATTGGGAAGGACTGGCAGGCTGTGTCGGGGGAGCGCAGTGCTGGCATTTCAATGTGATCCAGCCCTGTCCCACCAGGGATGCTCCTCCACCCGCCCACGTCCACATCTGCGTCACGGCTGCCAGGGGCCACGACAGGTGAATTTCAAGCAAACTAGAAATGATGGATGGCAGCAGGCTAGACCTGAGACAGGGAGGAAATTCATCCACGGAGCCGAAAAAACGCTGTGGCATGGGAGGGAGGGAGGGAGGTTGCACAGGGGGAGGCTGACAAAAAGCCCCAGGTGGCCCCAAAAGTGCGGCCAGGCCCAGTAACGTCAAGCTTTGACGTCCCTTCTAGCAGTCCCCCTAACAAGGTTCCTTGTCATTTCCCTGGATGCTCTCACCATCCACACGTATTTTCCTTCCATTTTTGAGTTCAGCACACGCAAGAGCTGAACGACATCTCGCAGCAGTTTCATGGTGTTTTCTTTCCTTAAATCACATTTGACTTTTGCTGCTCTTCAGTAAAATTCATTGTCCCCTTATTCAGTATTGTAAGATAAAAAGGACAGAAGTGTCTTCTCTACAGTTTTGGGAACAATTCCTCATTTTACACACTATGTGTATGACACCTTCTTTTCCCTTTTCTTACTTTAATATTAATCTTCTCAGTTCTTTTTAGGCAGGACCTTTCCAGGGAGCGATCCCTGCTGCCTCCCTCAAATCCCCACCTAGCCCCAGCTCACGGGACCAGCCCAGCATCACCTGCAGCATATCGGATACGGCTGCGCCGCCGAATTACGGAACTGTTTTACGGCAGGCTTTGTTTTATTCAATCCCTCTGCTTTTTTGGTTTTATGCAAATATCTTTTTTGCTTCTTGACCTCAGTTGCACATTAAGAGAAACACTGATAACCCATGATTGTCTCTAATAAATATCTTAAAAAAAACCCCACTCCAAGCACCTACAGAACTAAGGAACAGCTTTCCAGTTTTGTATCCCTTTCCCAGTCCACCATTAATAATATAGATTATAACAGGTGTTGATTCTTGATGGCCCAGTAGCCAGAGTATCCCAGGCTCGGACACCAACCTGACCCCGAGAAGTGGTTTCCTACCCCGGTGGCATGGCTCTCCTGGGCTCACCCATCCCTGAGGAAGGTGGAGATGCTTTTTCAGGACACATCATCACCACAGCTGCTCCGTGAAGTGTTTTATCACACACGTATTTTAAACTCTTGATAACACTCATGCAGAGATAAGCAAACAGGAACTTGGGCCACAGTTTTATAACATTTTCCCGATTTCTAGTGGTTTATCTCCAGAAAATATCAATATGTCTCTCAAATCCTTACACATTAGTACAGCTGGTGATATCAGCCTTTCCGACCTCAAACAGTACTGCCTGCAATAATTTACTCAGAAAGATCTGCTCAGAAAAGAAAGCCCTTGTACCAAAAGCTGCCTGCCTCCATCACTCCAAACCCCAGGCACCCATCCCCGCAGTGAAAACGGGAATTTGCTGGGCTGATGTGCTGCCATTTACTCAAAGCAAGGCCTGTCCACACACCTTTCACACAATGACCTCTGGCGTGCAGGAGAAGGGCAGACAGCAGCCCCAAATTTCTATCCTTTTGGAGGTTCTGGTGCGGCTGGGAATTAACTTGCAGTGAGCGTTTCTGTGCTGTGCAAGCCAGGGCTGTAAAACGCCTGGAAGGAAGATGCTGGCTGCTGCGTCAGGCGGCTTTTACAGACCAGCCCTGGACCCCGAGGTGCAGCCAGATCACGCAATACACAAAAAAGGTGCCTGGGACAGAGAGATACTGAACACAAGAATAATCCAAGCCAATTCATCTGAAAGCACACAGCTGGACCGTGTAATTCTGGATATGGCAGACAGCACCTGGGAACAACCCAGCCCCTGAATGTCCTGCGGCTGAGCAGCACCAGCACCTGACTGCTGGGGACATGCGTCTAATCCCTGGCACACTGCTAAAGCCTGCGCTCCCTCTGGATACGGAGAGACTAATCCTTGGGAGCTCTCAGCGGAGATTTGCAAAGAGCTGTTTTACTTTGCGTTGACCAGGACCAGGAGTGCTCCCGCAGCCAGAGCAATCCGAGGCTGCACTATTTTTATTTTTTTTTTAAACAAGCACAGACTGTGCCCACAGAATCTGCCATAATTTGGGTTCAGAGATGCAAGAAAAAATAGCACACCCTTCCCAGAGCTTTTAGACTCAAAATCTCATCAAAAAGAAATGCAGTTTCATAAATTATGCAGCCCTACCCTGCCTATCACATTCAGCTGCTGCACAGAGTCTCTTCACCTGGCAGTGGTTTTAAATTATGAGAGCTCCTTGAAAATTATGAGGGCTCCTGCCTCACGCTGCTGAGAGGGCAGCCCCGCGCTGGGCTGCTCAAGCCTGCTGAATTCAAACATCGTAGCCAAAGACGACTATTGCTTTTGCTGCAAACACTCCTGAACAGCTATCCGGCTCAAAGGGGTAACGGTGCTCGTGCCGCCATAGCCCAGCCAAAGCATCCTCTTGGTAGAGGAAAGCAGCTTTCCCTGAAAGTGTCCCCTGAAGGATGCTGGCCCCGGCAGCATGGCAAGCGAATACCCATGCCAGTGCCGGGTGCTGCTGGTGTTACCTGTGCTCACGCACTAACGAAACGGTGCAGCACTTTTCGTTGTAGCCAGACCTTGGCATGGCATGTGACAGAATCCTTCCCAGCATTGCCAGTGTGCTGAATTTAGCAGAGAAGGGAGTTGGGGAGATGGGATTCCTACAGACCAAAATAGAAAATTTTAAAGCTGCAGCAAAGAGAAAGACTGCTGGAACATGGAGTCCTCTTTAGCAGTATCCAGCCAAGCAGCAAGAACCAAAAGGCAACAACCTATAAATAATATAGAGCAGATCTGCTCTGATCCAGTAACCTACTTCAGGACAGGTTTACAGTGAAGAATAAAAAGAATTTAAGCTTGATTGTGGTGATTTAGAAAATGTCTGTATGGTGCTGATGTATGTTCCTTGCCCTGGTTTCTCAGCTGGAATTAAAACAGATAACTGACTCCAAGTTCAGGAAAAAGAGCTTGTCCATCTTAGGTTTCTTTTTTTCAGAGAAGGGAGAGGGTGCATTGCAGGTGCTTCACTGCATGGCTGGGAGAGGTGCCCTGGGGGAGGATGAGACCCTGGATGCTGTGACTGAAGCACAATGGGATTAGAGCATCTCCACCAGCACCGCAGCATCCCCAGAGAAAGGAAAGCAAACGCAAATATGTCATCATTTATCAGCTTGTAAGAGCTGCCCTGGGATACACAGCACGTGTATTAACAGGACATAACAGTAAATAGAGTATGGGTGGTTAATTGCCATTATGGAGTAACTGGTGTTTCTTTATAGTTACTTGACAGTGCAGGGGGGTGGAGGGGGTAGAGAAAAGCCAGCTCACCCCTTCTGCAGGCTGCAAGGCCACGTGCAGACATCGCTGAAGCCTTCTTTCCACTGTTAGGAAATTCCTTAGTTTTGCCAGCTGAATGCGGGGCAGACCCCCTACGACAGCAGTGCTTTTGCCAAAGCATCCCCTTGCTATGACAGGACCGTGGCAAACCCAGAGAACAGCCCTGATTTTACTTAGGCAATCCTGAGTAGAAATTTCCTGTAGATTTAGACTGAATACAGCAAAATGGTGACCGGTAACTCTTGGCAGTGTCGCTGGATGCCTCAGTCAAGAAATTCATAGAATCATTTAAGTTGGAAAAAGACCTCTGAGATCATCACATGAGACTGTTAACACAGCACTGCCAAGCCCACCACTAAACCACGTCCCCAAGCACTGCATCTACATGTTTTTTAAACATCCCCAGGGCTGGTGACCCCACCACCTCCCCAGGCAGCCTGTTCCAATGCTTGACCACCCTTTTGGTGAAGAAATTTCTAATCCTCAATCTAAACCTCCTCTGGTGCAGCTTGAGGCCGTTTTGTCCTGCCCTACCACTCATTACCTGGGAGAAGGGACCGACCCCACCTCGCTACACCCTCCTGTCAGGCAGCTGTGGAGAGCGAGAAGGTCCCCCCGAGCGCCCTCCTCTCCAGGTTGACTCTTCCCAGCTGCGCCCCGTCAGCCCCGTGCCCGAGCCCCCTGCCCGGCTCTGGACACGCTCCAGCCCCTCAGTGTCCCCTTGCAGCAGAGGGCCCAGAGCTGACCCCAGGGTTTGAGGGGTGGCACCACCAGTGCCAAGTATGGGGGGATGGTCACTGCCCCGGTCCTGCTGGCCACACGTTTCAGGTACAAGCCAGGATGCTGTTGACCACCTTGGCCACCTGGGCACCCTGCTGGCTCGCATTCAGCTGACCACCAGCCAGCCCCCCCAGGCCCTTTCCTGCCGGGCAGTTCCCAGCCCCCTGCCCGCAGCTCCTGGGGCTGGCGTCCCCCACGGGCAGGCCTGGTGACCCTCACACCACTGGCCTCGGCCCCTCGGCCCAGCCCCCCCTGCAGAGCCCCCTGCCCCCCAGCAGATCAACCTGGTGTCACCTGCCAGCGTCCTGAGGGTGCGCTCCATCCCCTCGCCCAGATCACCGATGAAGATGTGGAAAGGGCCGCCCGCAGCAGCGAGCCCTGGGGACACCCCCTGTGCCCGGTGCCAGCGGGACATGACTCCGTCCCCCACCGCGCCTGGGGCCCAGCCCGTCACCCCGTGCAGGGCACCCTGGTTCCTCCAGGAGATGCTGTGGGAGATGGTGTCAGAGGCTTTATCGAGGGCCAGGCAGACACCCCCGCAGCCTTCCCCCAGCCGCTCGGCAGGTCACCCTCTCCTAGAAGTTCAGGTTCCCCAAGCAGGACCTGCCTTCCGTGAGCCCGCGCTGGCTGGGCTGGTTCCCCGGTTGTCCTGCACGTGCCACATGCCGGCACTCGGGATGAGCTGCTCCATAACCGTCCCCAGCACCCAGATCAGGCAGTCAGGCCTGGAGTTCCCCGGATAAATTCATGGCATGGAACCCCCTGGGTCTTACGTCACCATGTTCTGCCCTCCCCAACCCTGAAGCTTCCAAAAGGTGTCAGATACCAGCTAAAAAGTTCTTCAAATAGCATTAAGTAACACAGGTTACGTTAATACAAATAACATTACCAAGTACCCTTGGCCCAGGGCCCTCTGCTCCTCTCTTTTCCTCTTCTATTCATCAGCAACGTCTTCATTTTAAGCACATTCTGCCAAGGCAGACTGAGCCTTAAATGACCTCATACTTCATCATTTCTCTTCTTTCAGCAGCTAACTGCCGCTGGTACCAGCAGAGGCAGCCAGCTCTGCTCCATCTGAGGAGGGAAGCCATTTGCTGCGTTTTGCTTAAGTGCATTTTAATAATGCATTTTTGCATGTGAGGAATGGCGAGCCGAAGCATGGTCAGGGAGCTGGAATGCACAGCTAGTCCAAAAGGGAATCTCAGGATGAGCAGCACTTGCACAAGCTTTAAAGATGACCAATTACTGTTACTTTCCTGAAAATGCTTTGAAAAATAATTGTGAACATGGTTTGAGCTTAACAAGCAAACAGGGCTTGTGCACATTGACATGGGCAAGTTCTAGACAACCACATTGATAACCTGTTTGTTAATTTATTACACGAGGCTCCTCAAACCTGCTGTACCTTCTTAGCCACCTCCTCTTCCTATTTCCCATATATTTCCATTTCCTTTTGACCTGAAGGAGAACTTTTGAAGAGCAGTGCAACCTGAAAGGCATGGAAAAGCTCTGCCCAGGTCTTGCAGCTGCAGGATTTCGGGTTGCACAGGGTGGGTGCTCTCAGGAACGCCCAACATGAGTTTCCTTCTGCACTGTGACCTTGGGGAGGTGTGAGCAGCACATCCCACCCCGGCTCCCTGGCTCCACAGCATGCTCTCAGGAGGTCCAGGAATTTTAGGAGCAAAATGGACACGTTTAGGTGCAGATCTAACCCCCAACAGCATGCAGAATGAACACAGATGTCCTGCATCCATCCTTAACCCTCCTGCATTTTTCTCTTCAGTCCTTTCCGCGGCTCCCCTAGAGTGGTCTCTGGGCCATAGCATCTCACTGCAAGCGCTGGCTCAAACACCACAGATGCAGTAAAGAGTTTAGCTATTATTTTTCAAGGATGGGGAAAAAAATAATCGTTAGTTTGCCACAAGTATTTTTAGAGCCAAGTCCAGATGCCAATTAAAAATATCCTTGTGCAATAAGATGACATATGGAGCAGCTGTGAGACAGCCTCTGGTTTTGGGTCCTGTGAGAAGGCTATACTGCAGCTGCCACAACCTGTACGGCAGCTCAGTTCATCCAGCTAAATCTGCTTGATCATAGATACGCAATAGTCTATTTTCTGTTTGCTTACAGAAATAGCAGCCAAGAAAGGAAGCATCCACATTCTGGGGAGAAACTGACCCTAAAAGCTTCCATCAGAAGTGAATAGTGATGGCGAGCAGAACCCTACATGGAGACCATGTGAGACCCATTAGAGGGTGGGATAAGAAAGAAGAGCATCGTGGACACAGATCTCATGCACGGCTTGCAGAAAGGTAACAAAAGCTGGCTGCGAGTGCCGTACTGGCCGTGCAATTCAGCATGGCCCAGCAGAACGGGCATAGGGGTGGATGCAAACGGTGGGAGGCGGAGGGCTGTGGCTGCTCAGAGCACATGCAGGAAGATGGCGCGGTTACGTTGGCATGGTGCTGCTTGGCAGCCCGAGCAGTACAGAAACGCCTGCAAGAGGTGGATCTCACACCAGTGGTGAGATGCTGGGGCAGGGCAGCCTGCACCGCTCCAGTTCCACCCGTCCCTTGTTCCTGGAACTGGCACCTTGATCCAGAGCCCTGCAGCTCCTGCCTGCCAGCCATGGCCACCCAGCTGGGAACTGGTGGCACTGCCCGCTCCCAGCGTGCCGACAATGTGCTGCACATGGAACCCAGGCTGTGCTGCCCCAGTGGCTCCAGTCCACATCAGAACAGGCAGACCAGTTTTGCCATCAGGCATTTCTTTAGCTCAAGAGAACCCAAGAGTCCCACACTCAAACTTCACTGCTGCTCCATATGGGAACACACCCAACCACGTAACAAAATACTCACTCATGTAATCAAGCATCATATTGCATTATTGTATATGTTAATGCTCCACACAAGGGAGCAGATCCTCTGCTTTTGTACGCATACGTTCCCATTTTCCCAGTTAACAAAGTTTAAGCAGACGCTACCGTTTGGGTTGGGGGATGCCTGTAAGTGCTACCAAAGCGTGGCTCCGGCAGTAGCAATGCACCCTGGCTCACCAGGGGTTAAACACCGATCCCACCCAGGGACCTTTGGTGGATCCCAGCCACAGCAGCAAGTCCCAGTCCCCCTCTCGGACCTTTACCCCTCCGCCAAGCTGCGGGATAACCAGAAGGCACAGGCTCAGAGGGGTCGCCCTGCCATGTGCCACGCTTGCCTGGCCCTGACGGACTGTCCCATGTCACCAGGGCAGGCTCGGGGTGCTGGGAACCACAGCCTGCTGCGACTGAGCTTATGCACTTCTTTGTACAGCTACGACTGCTGTGTTTTGCCTACATGACATGCAAATTTGCACAGTTGTGTGGGCAGATAATTTCTGTACAACATTCCCAGCTATCATGCACGGAGTCTGGCACTTCTGGAACAGATTCCTGGCCTTCCACAGCACCCGCCCTCCGCTCCTCACCCGCTCTGTGCCGGTTCTGGGATACGCCGCCTTGCCACCTCGAACTCCTGCCCGTCCTGCTGCTGAACTCTGCTTCCAGCTAACCCTCCCTGACTAACTAGCTGTGCTACAGTTACAAGCAGCATACATCGCAGACCTATAGATGGCATATGAGGCTCAAACGACATCCCGGATCAGACCGGGATGTGAAACCAGCATCCAGCAGCCCAGGGAAGGGAGACTCCATGTTTTCTTCCTGAAACAGCCCCCGGCTGCATGCAAACATGCGGCGAGCCAAGCGTTACGCTTCTGGACTTTTCTTCCAAATTAAAACCAAAGCCATGCACGCTTTTTGGTAGGGGGAGTTCATTTCCAGTCCAAGCACGTGGGAGCATGTCCCTAGGGAGGAGTGTAATGAGGCCCTGGTGTTGGTTGCAAAACAAATAGATAAATCAATGTTTCAATTTGCTCCACGAGAGCGAATGGACCACAGTTGCTTAGCAATTCAGGGGACGTGACTGCAGGCTCCTCCTGCGCAGCCAGAGATGCTGCCAAAGGTGCTGGGGTTTTTACCATGGTAGAATTAAAATAAAACTTACCTTCTGGTGACAGCAGCAACTGAAGGGCCAAAGGAAGACGCTACATCCTTGTGAAACTCGCTGAAAGCCTCAGCTCATAGCTGAGCCAAGCAGCAAATACTTTCTGAGAGTATTTTCAAGTGCAGGCCGCATGTTGCAGCGATGGATGCGCCAGGTTCTGTGGTTTGCCGGAAAAGTCATCTCAGCATCAACGCAGAGATGCTATGGCCACACAGGCCCAGACAAAGCCAGACACCACGTTCATCGAGCCTCCCTGCCTGGGTACTGGGCCAGGACAGGGCTGACAAAGGATTCATGAAGCGATGCTCTGTATTACAGTGATTAGATCTCTGGAATGCTCTAAACCCATTCAGGTGCAGCAATGCTGGTAAAACTGGGGGCTGAAACCAGCTCCAGGTGCCTCCTCAGGCAAGCAGACCTCTGATGAAGATGAGATCTGCCTGGTTCTTTTAGCTTAGGATGGGGCCATTTGGGCAAGCATTTCTCCATACTGAGGACGGGGGAAAAAAAAAAAAAAAAGATTAAAGAAATAAAAGAGATCCCAGGTATTTCCTTGGCTAATAGGGTCTAAGCAGTCTTGCTGTCACACCGGTCTTGTACTCAATTCCCCCACAGCCTGTGCTGCAGATAATTTAGTGGCTCCTTTTGTTTTTATTGCCTGCACGACATCAAGGTTTGCTGGCCCTGTGCAAGCCATGAGCCCGTCCGCCCTGGCACCCCCCCTGCTCCGGGCTTGTGCCATCCTGTCCCCTGCCGCTGGCCTGCCAGAAGCAGTCAGGGAAATTGGTTGGTTGGGTACCCCCACTTCCATCTGAAGGCTTTTTTTCTTTCTTTCTTTCCTTTTTTTTTTTTTTTTTTTTTTCCTGGACCCCACAGAGATGCCCAGAGCCCACCCTGAGAACAGCCAAACCCAAAAGGGCTCCAGCTCACCCTGAAGCCAAATGACCCTTCATGGAAAATAAACCCCCCAAATTTTAGCTATGCACTCCTGGGTTCTTCCGATTAGAGAGCCTGTGCTAAACACTTTTAAAAGCTCTTTTGGCCCCAGGTAATTCCCGGCATAATAACCTTGCTGGTAAATTGGTTTTGGGGGGCAGGGGACTCGGTGCAGACTAACTCCCTGCATTTTGCTGCCAGGTCTGTAACAAAGACATGCTCCATTGTTCGAGAATATGGCAATCCCTCTCTCTCAATCAAATCCGAAATCACAAAAACACATTCCCCCCTTAATTCAGTTTAAACCCTGAGCTTTTCCCCAGGTAATTAATAATGTTTGCAAATGTGCCTCCTTTGAAGGAATATTATCGTAGTTTAGGTGACAAGCTCAGACTCTTATTCCTCTTTATAATTCCTAACATCTACTCAGGCAGCATTAATTGGATTCAAAGCAATTACAGAGGAGTCATGTTGGCCGCTTTATATCAAATCCTAGAAGAAATTCTGCTTTGCACTGCTCCGAGCCGTGGTGTCGATTCCCAGCCTTTCCCCTCCCAGCTGCCTGGCGGGCACCCGACAGGAGGCACCAGGGCAGGTTGTGCTTTGGCTTTGCAGAACCAAAGGAGCTGAATTTATTGACTGTAGACGGATGCCTATAGTGTATTTTTTATGATTACGTGAGGCAGGACCACAAGATTGAGACCTGTCATCTGAGGCAATGAACAGGCAGCTCTGTCTCTGGGCATCTGCCCCAGGATGGAGGAGTAGCAGCGGCAACGAAGGATGCGCGCGGTGTCATTCTGTACGTGCCCTGCGCTTCTGTGATCTCCCTCGCCCTGGAAAGCCATAAAGCATTGCTGGACGTTCCAGGAACAGACTTGGCTCCAGAAGGGAGAAAAAATTAAAAGGGATGTCTGTCTCTGTATAGCGCTGACCCATTTCTCTGTGCTCAAATGAGAAAGTTCCTCGGTTGTTTTATGATGCGCAGACACACGCATGCAGCCAAGCAAAATAAAGCCAACACAAGGGCCTGATGGACGCGTGCCTGGGAAATGTCTGGAGCAGGGACTGCTGAGAAGCGCGTAACATTGGAAGAACACCAATGCGATGCTCCACTCACTTATTTCATAATCATTAAAGATACCCAATACATGATCCAACAGAATTTGAGGATCCTGGCTGGTACCAGGAACAGGCAGCCAAGCTTCATCTCATAAACTCTGCTGTAGTATCTCTGGCTGATTGAACATGGTTTGGGTTTTTTTTCTGCAAAGAATAAGCTTTCAATTAAATTCCACTCTTTGTAGACAAGACGCACCATTTTCCTCAGGTGTATGTTCTCTTTTCTCATTAGAGACTATTGAATAAAAGAGATTATTTTAATAGCGAGTCCAATATGTAGCGCTCATTCACTCCCAGAGCTGCTGGGCAAGTCATGCTGCCAGACCTGGCAAGGCTACCTGAGCCCTGAACGACTTCCAGGAAAGGGCTGTGAGTGACCCTGGGATGAAGATGAGGGCTGGGAGAAAGGCACAAAGCATCCCTTCTGGTGGCGAAGGGTCCCAGCCAACAGGGCTCCAAAGCCAAGGTCAGAGCACCCAACGTCTGGGGCACACCATCAACGGGGGCCCTGGAAGAGCAGAAAGGCTGTTGGGGGGATGAGGGAGAAGAGGCTGGGGTCAGGGGGTGCCAGCTGACCTGCTAGGAATGGAGCAGGGCAACGTTGAGAGGTGGCAATAGACTTGCCAGAGCAGAGCCAGAGCCTCGTGCGAGGGACGGGGGGCACAGGGACCTGGAGGCCATGGCATTAATACAGTGTTAAACCCAAGGAGCTGCAAACCCATTTGGTGAGACTTTTACACCGTGCCTTGTTTTGAAGTGGGGGAAGTTAAACCCAGCTCTGAGCCATGCTGATGGCTTTCAGCGCCGTAATACTCTGTCTCTAATATCACTGTTCCAATTATCCTTGGGAACGTGCAAATAATCAACATTTTGCAGTGGTTCCCAGCTTGTGCCTGTAGAGGAGGGATCTGCAGAAACTGCTCCGATAGAGTTAATGGGCTGCTCTGCCAGAGCCTATTTAAAATTCCAGGCAGCGCTAATTTAGTTTTAATGGGCACAAATTCAATTCCAATGGCTAAAGTATGCAAATAACAAATAAAAGGGAACCCCTGCTCCAGCAGCTGCCGGAGAGAAAACGAACAGCCGCCCAGCTCCCCACCTTGCCCCGAGCCGCTCTCTCCCCACCCATCACCTCCAGCAGAACCTGACCCTGCGGCCGCCTGGGCTGCTGGCAGCGATGGGGCTCGCCCCCACACCACTGCCTGATGTATTTATTTGCTGATGAGCACAGAACTGACACTAAAGGGCCCTCAATAATACCAAGCCTCATTAAATTTTAATCAGGGCAGCCTTGCGCTCACTCTTCAAACACCCAGACTTTGTGAGGGAGGAGATGCTGCGGTGGGAAGCCTCCGGCAGGGCAGGGAATGCCTTGGGAAGACCCTTCCCGAAGCATGCACTGTTGTCACCCTGCCCGCTGGACCCAGAGGAGACGGGCTGCTACCATGAGGTGCAGCACTGGTGTCACTCTGACCCTGCCGCTACATCAACCCCCTGCCCTCCCGTCGCAGGATCCCCTGCAAAAGGCAGTCACTGCCACGGTGTCTTACTGGAACCCACAGAAACGATTTTCTGCTTTGGGCAATACAGCAAAGGGCTTTTGCTTGAACTCTGAGCTGCAAACAGGACGGATTGTGCCAATGCTTAGGACGTGGTCACCTCTGCACAGACCAGGAACCAGCACCATTACCAGTGCCTTCCCAGCTGGGAGGTGTCGGCTCCGGCAGTCGCTCGTGGCTAAGCTGGAGCAGCATGCATATGCCTGTATGCACTTGTGCCCTTATACCGAGAGCTGGAAAAACATGTGAGAATAGAAAGATGGGTGCCTAAGAAATCCTTTGCTTCTTGCTAAATATCGTATCAGCACCACATGATAGATGCAACACAGTTAGATCCATTCAGAGACCACGTGCAGGCAAACCTGGAGGTGACGTTAATAACCTGCTGGCTACCGTTGTGGCTACGCCACTCGTTTGTTGGGAGAATGTGAAAAATAAAGAAGTCAGAGCCAATGAACCAGCCGAGAACAGACCAGAGGCATAAACAACCAGCAAACCCCAAGCCATTCTTCAGGTGAGCACAAGCTGGGTATCAGAAAGGAGCTGGAAAAAGGCCAAGTCTCAGGTTCGCCGCAGCATGACATGCCAGAGCGGGTGAGCAAACCTGTCAGAGGGACACCGACATTGTGGCAGGAGTTTTGTGGGTAGCAATCAAAGATCACGTTTCCCCAAACCCAGGACCATTTTCCACGCTGCTGCTACAGAAGCTGAACTCAAACTGAGTTATGCTGCCCAGCTACACAGGAAAAGTGCTGAAATAAACAGCCTAGTAACTTTATGCACTCAAACCAGGGCAAAATACCATAAAATATGCTGAGTAACGGTTGCCTAATGTAGATTTCTTTCTTAAAAATGGCTAAGGCAGCAGAAACTAAGCAGGCGAGCACTGAGAGTTTACATCCTCTGCAGCTACAGCAGAGGCAGACCCTGTCCCTCTCCTCTCCTCGACATTATCTCTGCAGCCTTTCCTGAGATCACGGCGGCTGCAAGGACGCTAAAGGCAAACCAGATGTCAGCAGCTGGGACACAGAAAAGACTAGCTTTTATCCAGGGAAACTGAAGATGCTTCTCCCTGTTAATCACTTCGACCTGTATTTAGCAAGGCAAGGACTGCAGTAATTTCCAGGTTCCCATCCTCTGTCTACGCTGACTGCTTGCTTCCCAGCAGCTGCAGAGAAAGACAGGCCAGGGTATTACAGTTCTGGAAAAGGCAGCTCCGTTCGGCACCTGTGGGCTCGCCCTGCTCCATCCCAGGCAGCATCACTCACCGCTAATCACTCGCAAAGCGTTGGGTCAGGTCATTCCTCCTCTGAACTCATTTACTCCTTGACAAAGGCTCATTATGTCACCGGAGCAGCACCAGAAAAATACTGATGGATAAAGGACTCTGCAAGGACACTTCCAGAGCCTTTACACAACGCAGCAGGGAGATGGCGGGGTAATGTGCCACAGGGATGGAGGGATGCAAGCCTCTGCCACCCCAGAACTGGGCAGATCACAGCCCTGCCCGGAGCCTCCGCTGTGCGACCCGTAGCTCTGCCGTGCAGAGGGAAGAGCGGGCAGTTACAACAGGGTGCATCCTCGACTCTCGCAGGGAAAAAGGGGATGCAGGGCTACGCGCAAGGGCTGCGGTGAGCACAGCCAAGCCTGGCTCCTCACGCCTCTTGCCATATGGGGTTACACTGTCCTCATCTTTGTCCTCGGTGCGGCAAAGCCGGTGCCGATGGCCAAGTACAGACGAGGCACAGCGCTTCTGCCCGCTGGTGGCGGCACCTGCAGACACATGGGTTGGGCACGCCGCCAAGCACAGCACCCTCCTGCTCCGAAAATCCTCCTCGCCCTGCCAACAAGCAAGGACTCATGGAAGGATTTTTCCAGCAATTGCCTCGGCAGACGTAAAAGGCATTAATATTGCTGTCTGCTCCCCGCAGGTGCTGTGAGCCTCGCGCTATCCATATGCTGCATTACTCCCATCAGAGAAACGTCAACGTTCTCCCCGTTGCTCACAGTTGCTCTTACTCGTTACAAAGATGGGGTTTTCCCTTAAAAAAAAAAATACAAAAAAAGCATCAAACTGGGATGCAGTTTCTAGGAATCACTCCAATTTGGCACTGGAAGACATGCGCTCCCTGAAGGGCTGGCGCCAAAGGCCCGTGGTTCAAGCAAGCCGGAGTGTGTGTCACGCCACGTTCCCCTGGCCAGAGATGGATGCCAGGGATGCCAGGGATGCCCCAGCCACCCCACCACAGCAGTGAGCCCCAGAGTTGCCTCTTTCGTCGCCGTTTTCCCTTGGCCTTGTTGTACCTGACTGCCAGCACAAGCTCACCGGGTAAAAAGCCACACGCAGCAAAGAGGCTTGTGTCCCACCAGCGCCTGGAAGGACGGCTGGAAGGACGGCTGGTGGGAGCCCCGCAGCTCTGGCTGAACGTACAAGCGGGGAGGCAGCACCATGGTGAGTAACCCACCACATCTGCACAAGCACCTGACAAAGACCTGCTATCGGCACGCGATGCCTCCTGTCCAGTGCTTCACTTCTTCTGGGGTACGCAGGTGGCTGCAGAGCGATGGAGCCCCGTACAGCTGAGACTGGGATTTGTTTGCTCTGGCACCAGCAGCAAGACCGGGAAGTCTCTCCCTTCTGCTCCAGGCACAGCATCCAACACCTCCTGACCTCTGCTACCACGAACACCTAGCGTGGGATTCACGTACGTTTACAGCATCCCAAAGGAAATGGAAATTTAGGTGAAATCACTGAGGTGAACTATGGAAGCCTGGGACCACTTACTCCAGACACGGGGAACGCTTTCTGCACTTCTCCTCGGCATCAGCAGATCTCCCAGCACAGATTTTTCTCAGGCTACAAGTGAACTCTGAGCTGTGCTGGCCATTACTCTCAGGCATCCCCTTCTGCCCTCCACAACCTCAGCAAAGCCCTCCAGCACACTCCTAATTTAAGCTGTATCACATTTTCTTTGCCTGCCCCGCTCAAGTAAACCCAGACATCCCAGACACCACGTCTGAGCTGTCGCAGGAGCAGCCACGGCCGGGCAGGAGCAGGCTGCAAGCAGGGCACGCAGCACACTGCAACCGCTCCTAACAGGGTCGCACCCTTGGCATGTTTCTTTGTCTGCAGTTATCAGAGGGCAGAATGAACGTGTCCTCTTTTATAAGTAAGGATAACATTTTGCAAGGTACAAAGAGCCTTGGATGTCAGGAAATTGAATCTTATTCAAATTCAACAAAGATACTATGAGCAGAAGAAACGCACATCGTCAGGGCAAAGCCCGGCTGCAGAATGGACCGCGTGATCCTGATCAAGGGCTGCACTTACTGTATTTGAAAAAAAGAGAGACCGGCTCTTTTCATACCTTTGGCTGCACAATATAATTCTAAGGCCGTGGGATTATCGCAACCAGACTTCTTCAAAGACTGTATCTTGAATACTTTGTGTCAGTGATTTCAGTTTAAATCTGAATTCACAATATGATTTCCATGTATAGGCTCCCATTCTATTTTTGAGAAATAAAGGAGTTTATTTCAAAAGCAACACCTAGAGTCATGAAAGATCCATCTTTGCAGAAGAATTAATCTCTAAAACGATGCACACTGTTCACCTGAAATGTAATTTTACAATTAATTGCTGCAAGATTACCTTCCAACAGCAGAAGATCTCTTTAAAAAGTCTTTTCAAATCAGGGCCACAACTCCGGACTATTTATTGTAGCACATCTAATTTCAGAAAGCATCAACTACATTTGCAAATGCTAATATAGCAAGAAACGATAATGTGTGCACTCTCCGCGGTACGGAAAGAGCCCATGAAGGCAGAAGGTCAGTGCTCAAAGCACGGCCGAGCAAGCAAAACCAAGAGGGAGGATGCAGCACGACGCTGAGCAGCGCCTGTGTGACACACCGTGTCCCGTCACGGGGAGCCAGCGGAGCAAAGGGCCCGTGGCACATCCCCCCGGTCAGACGGCCGCTCCCCTGGCCCAGGCAGGGACACAGCACGCAGCCCCCGCCGCCTCCCCACACCTCCCCAGACACGACACCTTGCTGCTTTCCCGTCTGGAGCTGCTGTCCTCGGCTTGGGGACGCATGTGGCAGTGCTACTTCCCGCTAAGAACTCCTAATATTGGAAATCAGTACCGTGTTGCAGGACCTTGTCTCTTTTCTCAAATTAAGAAAGAACCCAATTAAACTAAGAACTGAGGACCCAGTAAGCGCCGCCCTATCAGAGGGCCTTTTATCATATTGACTTTGGCTGCTAAAATCACTCTCTAGATATCACTGTTTTTTGCTGCAGGGGAATGCCGATTTCAGGGTATGACAGTAAGTGGAAAATCCCGATTTGAACCGTCTGCGTCACAAGAGAAAACGTTGCTCCTTCCGCAGGTGTTTCATCGCCCCTGGGGAGGCGGCCGCCGAGTCAGGTCCGACATCAGCCGCAGAAGCTGCCCCTGTAAATACCAGCACGACCCCGCTCGCCTGGCTTCCCAGTGTCAGCCCCTCGGCAAGGACAGGGTTAAAGCTTTGTGCACAAGTTGGTGAGAAATAAGTGTCCCTAAAGAGATATTACTGGGTTTCCTTGTGGGAAGGGCTGCCCAGCACCATGCGGTGGGGGGGCTGAATGCATCCCTGCGGCACGGAGCAGCCGCCACTCGTTCTGGCTCTACACTCTTGCGAAGGGAGAAGAGCACGCGGGAGGAGAGAGGGGGCATCCCCAGGGACACACGGGTCTCCTTCTCCCGCTTCCTTCAATTCCTGCACCAGCCTGGCAGAGATAGAGGGACAAGGAGCCTGGCGAAGGGGAGGTGATGGTCGCCCTGGGACTACAGGCATCATAGCTGTCACCACGGGTGAGCGGCTGCCCCAGAGCGAGACGGGATGTCTCCGGCTGGAAACACAGGGAACGACTTGGGAGAACAGATCCCCTGCAATGTGTGATCTCTTTAGTACTTCAAAAACCAAATCAAAAAGCGGCACAGAAGGCAGCAGCAGCGTGAGGTGCCCATCCCACGCTGCCATCACTTGAATTTGCTTGTTCTCCTGACCCGTGGGAGGCAGCGGAGATCTCGGACCCACCTCTGTGCCTCCGGGTACCACCTCTGCTGGCCACCGCCTTGGACCGGCCGGGAAACAGCAGACAACAAGGAGTAAATAAAAGAAAAATCAGTTGCTGCTAATTATATCCCAACATTCTCACCTTTAAGCTTTTAAATCACAAGTGACATTTCCAAATCAATCCTATTCTTTTTCAGAGAGTTTAACAAGAAACATTCAGTCTCCGAGAGCACTTGGATTTATTCTGATCAGTAATTTGACAAGAATCCATTAAAATATACTGGAGGTTGCTTTACCCCCTACGGAGAGACTTTAGTCCAAGGGCTTTTTCACAGCTGCCTTTTGGCAGAAAATGTAAATGGAAGCTCATTTTAAAAGTGCAATGACTTGTAATGAGCAAGCTCCAAAATGCTAATCCTAGCAGTCCCTTTTCATTCAGCGCCTGATGATGAACTGTACCTGGGTGCGTCGAAGGGAACAGAAAACATTTTCCTCTGCTTGGGTGTACCCAAGCGTTTGGCAGCTACACCGAGGGTCTCACCACATCCCAGAAATGGGCTGAAATTGGCCAGGAAGGAGAGGAACAGAACAAAGCAAGCCCAGCC
This sequence comes from Falco punctatus, assembly GCF_963210335.1. Lineage (NCBI taxonomy): Eukaryota > Metazoa > Chordata > Aves > Falconiformes > Falconidae > Falco > Falco punctatus. The sequence goes on from NC_137582.1 coordinate 105,424,335, forward strand.
CCGCACCCCGAGGAGCACACGGTGCCGCTGGGGCATCTGCAGCTCTCCCACGGAGCAGGTCAGGGCAAGGAAAACCCTCGCTGTTGGGGACAGAGCAACCCAGGACAGGAGTGTACTCCTGCTCCGTTCCCATCGTGTCCTTCCACCCTCAAATCACAGGGGAGCAACCTGCCCTGCATTCGCAGCAGACGTTCCGTACCCAATTTCATCTGTGCCTTTTCCCCAAAATTATGAACACAGGCAGAAGCCCAGACTCACACTATTGCACTTTAGCATCCCCGCATAAAACTGTTATATCATAAGCATGATTAACCTCAAACTGTTACACCACACTGCAGCATGCCAAACCCAAAGCAGATTTGCAGCATCGCTCCGCAGTGTGCGTTGGTACTAAGTTTTTGAGCCCAGCAGGAGAAGTGTTACAGGATATTTCTGAATGCAAACTGTAACTGCATCACCAGCGCGTACCTGCCACATCTCCACCTACACTTTTATTCCCTTTACGCAACAGAGCGGGCCTTAAATGTATCACAAATTAATAAATACAAATGAATAATAATAGCTGTGCTTTTCGTGTCATCAATAACTCTGATTATTCACGTAATCAAGTTATTCTAATAACTCATAAGGAAACTGGGATTTTCATTTAATGTGCAGCAGATCGCAGTGACTCTGTTTGTCTAACACGTGTACAAATGCTGTTCTAGTTCCACTTTGCTTTATTGATCAGATCAGGTTGGAGGGCCATGACACCGACCCTCCTACCAATCCCACCCCACAAATTCCTGCCCAACGACTGTGACTACGAAAGAGACGACATTTTTCTTTTAAAAATGGGCTGCTATTGATAAAGGTATTTTTGGAGCTATAATCAGATTTTAATTCATGGTCAAAAACTATCTGTTTAGGTAATTTTCCAGCAGCATCGGAGAACGAGCTTTCCTACTGAATGTAAGACAGAGCTATGCAGAACAGGAGAGAGGGCGGCAAGTTCTTCAAACACATCAATACAGCAAACGATGAGGTAGAAAGAAGGGAAGAAGGATGGAAAATCGGAATGCACAAGCCAGCTAGTCTGACCAGTGTTGGGATGCTGGAAAATAACAGAAGGAGCCGCGCACTGCAGGGTTTGCAGGGTTTTAATGCACTCTTCTCTGTCACGCTTTGCACAGGGTCTGGGAACCTCATTCACTCCACCGGAGTGAGAAAAACAAGTCTGCCTAAAAGCATCATTCTGGCAGTTTCCAGTCGAGGTCATTTTCTGGAGACCAACCACCTTCCCTGCTTTGCTGCGGTGAAACAACTTTCTGTAACTAATCAACTAATTCATTAAACTTCCGTGAGGTAGGTCAAAGCCTCTCTAATTTAGCCAATTAATAAAGCTGCTATGGCTCCATTCAGTGCTTAGGTCTTGACAATCGTTTCTGTGACCCCCTTGACCACGAAACTATCCCTCTGAAGCCTTTAGCCCAATGCATTATTCATTGCCAACCGGCCAGTTGGTTGCCACCTGCACAGAAGAGAGCACCACTGATAAGGTCTATGGATCCAAGTTGCTGCCAGTGAGAATTAAAGCCGAGAAACGGGCAAACTCCAGCTGCCACGTCTGGATGGAGGTTTTCAAAGCCAAGTCTGGCTTTCTCTCCTGTCCCCAGGACATGAGAATCCAGCTCAGCGCTACTTGTCTTCCCTGGTGGCATTTCTGGAGGTCATCCTGATAGGTGCCTGGGCTCCACCGCCGCATCTGTCTCCCTGGGGACACCCTCCTGCCGACTGGTCCAGAGGGATGCGGCTCCCCACAGTTAACCAGCAAGTGCCTGTTTTGCTGAAATGCACCACCTCCAGCAGCACAGCCTCAAACTCGGAGGAAGACAAGGACAACCAACATCACCTGCCACGCTGTGCCAGGGGAGAGACGGCAAGCAGAGCTGCACGTGGGGTCTCGTTAGCCCAGCGCCACCCCTTCTGCCCTGTGATGCTGCTGCCTTTCTGCGGCTAATGAACTTCCAGGCAGCACATCCCGTAATCAGAAGCACCGCTGCTGTGGCCCACCAAGGGAAGCTATTTGGGATGTCACCTCTCTGAGACACCTGAATGACGGTGCTGGGAAAGGATCGTTCAAAAGGGGAAGCGTCAAAAAGGTTCCTGCCCAAATTCCCCCCCGTACCTTAAAGAGGACACTGACCCGCCTCGGCCCACACGCAGCCTGGTTTCTAAACTACGTTGGAAAAGCTTTACCCCCTGGAATCGTGCTTGCCCTCCTGAGGAGGAACAACAAACCTACAGTGAAAGGTGCTCAGGGTGGCAGCCTGGCCTCTCAGAAGGTGCCCACAGTACTGCACTCGTCCCCGTTGAGCTGAGATACAGTTTCACAGTCCCCGCCAGGCTCTCCGTACCCCCAGGTACACACACCTCTCTAACAGGGTGCTGCTGCGCCTGCACCCCCCGCTCGAAGCACCGTACTGCCTCCGCACAGGTTAGGGAAAGCCTACGACTGCTTGCAGCTCGTGACCCAAGGGAAAGGGAGATGAAGCAACTTGTTCCAAGCAGGGCTAGGAACGCGTGACCGGCAGCCAGCCCCTGGCACAGCACCAGGCGGACGGGACGGGGCCGAGGAACGCCGGTGGTGCTCAGCACCCTGCAGCTCTGCAGGCACAGATGAGCACGCAGCCCGCAGAGCCCAGCCAAGACCAGAAATGCCTGGAGAGAAAACAGCAGCCTATTCACTTGGGCTGTATCCATTTTACAATGCCACGTTCATTTTCAATGTGGAAATCTTGTAGCCCGTGGATGCAGTTCTGAAGCATATATAGGAGCATCGTCCCACCTTATAGCTTAAAGCATCTAGTTTGTTTTCTGCATTAAGTCCTGAAGCTGGGAATGCCTTCCTTAACAGGATAAGAGCAGAGTAACCTTTTGCTCTCAGGTGGATCTCTTGTCAGGGAAGGAAAATGTTCAGTTCTCCAGCAGGTTAAAGGTGCTTTCTGCCGCGTACTGCTGCAGCCTTTCAGCTGGCATTTATTTCAATGCTGCGCACCTCATTCATAATTCAGATACACAGAGTAGGGCTTTTTAACGAAGTTTATTTAGCACCAGTTGGAGTCTGCAGCTGAAAAAAGCAACCGTCGTCAAAAAAGGTACAAACCTCTTCTAAAAGATCTTCTGATTAGCAATATTTACCAGAAAAAAAAAAGATTGGGAGAGTCAACACCCTGAGCCTACAAGGAGATCAAAGTACAGATACAGTCACAAACTATCATCTGAGCATGAACTTTCTTTTAATAGCTGCCAGTGGATCCCCAGTAATTAATTACTTATCGTGGTGCCCTTAGCTTTGTGCCTAGACGAGGAACATATAAAGTGAGCGTAAGCCATGGGATAATTACGGGATGAAACAGGCATCAATCTTCCTGCACCAAAACCTGGCACCCTTCAGCAGGAACAGCCTGTGTCGAGTCAGCTTCATTAGGTATTGTCTAGAGCCCCAGTCCTAATTTGTTTGCATCAATAATACATTCAAAGGGTTTATCTAACTTGCAAATGTGAATTCATTTATTGGTCCCATAAGCAAGAAAGAGCTGTGACCAGAGAAGTGTTTCATGTTACAGGTTGGGTACTAAACTGGGACTGCTCGCTGGAATTTCAACAATCACACTCGATCACAAATGTTTATATTAGTATAATTTCCCTGTGCACATTCTAATAATGAATTTTAACATAATGTTAATCTGCAATTTTAAAGACACATATTCCTTATAAGAGCAGAGCAACTGCATCAGTATTAAAGAGATTTGTTTCTACAGAATAACTCAGAAATAAAGTTTGGTAACAGAGTCAACAGCGTAAATCTGCAGGAGGTTAGCAAACTGCCGGTGTTGACCCTAGATTTTCTTCATAACACCGATCCTCTTCTGCACAGTAATTTTAATTACAGTCCCCTTCCCTGGTCTCACTTTCTACACTGAAGCATCCAGCAATGCTATTCCTCGTCTGGAAGCATGGTCCTCGCTGCGTGTCACAGCCCAGCGGTGCGGTGTGAAGTCACATGTATGGCTACTGGTTCTATCTGGGATTAGGCAAACGGGTGAACACCGCAAGATCACTCAGTGACCAAGGCTCTGAATCGCCTCCTTCCAGCCTGGTGCGTGTCCCAGCCAGATTTGTCACCCTTTTGGCATCTTTTCACCCACGCCGCGGGGAGCTTTGGGACAGCCAGCAGCGTGCTGCTGTGCCCGGCTCCAGCCCAGGCTGGTTTCTGCTCCGACTCCAGCAGAAGCATCGGCAGCAGGTCGGATACCTGCATCTGGCGCCCACCTGCCAGGGCTCTCACCCACAACAGATGCCGTAAAGACAAAGCACCATGCAGAGAATGTCTGTTGCTAAACCCCTGCTAGAAAGGCAGATCAAGAGGCTGGTTTTATAGGTGGTCCCACATTTTCTTCTTGTTGCTTGCTCCAAACTTGTGTCAGGATGCAGTGAATCCTCACAAAATGGGAAAAGTCCAGAGAGAAAAAAACATCACAGACTGGCAAAGCTCAGATTCTGCCATTAACTGGATTTCTTCCTACAAAAGGAACTGGAAAATAGCAACAAACCTGGCTGAAACATTCACCAGCCACAGCAAAAGCACTCTGTGATCGCTGTGGCTGTCAGAGGCTCTTCTGAACCCTTTTTTTTGCAGCAACACGGTTGAAATTAAGATGGCAGGGCAATATTTTGCTCTAGCAACATGCTCTGAGGTTTCTGCCTGTTTGCTGCAATCGTGAGATGTGGGAAAGCTAAGGGATGCTGCTGTTAGAAGGGTCAAAGCCTTCCAGGTCCTACCGGTTGCACTTCTAAGAAAAGAAAGAACTGTCATTTGCTTTAAAAAAACCCAAACCCAAATAAAACACCAAACAAACAAAAAAGGAAACTGGGGACTAAGACAAGATAAATTTCTTTGACAATTAATGCATCACTGCAATGCCTTTCCCTGTGTCAGCAGAGCTTTCTTCAGCACCTGCTTGGAGGGGGGGGGGCTCAGGCAGTTCAATTCTGCTGGATTGAAAATTAATGCTCCGAACTGGACAGTGACGTAGGTTGAACCCAGCAGCAGAGCCCGCATGATTTGGAGCGCGTCATCTGCTCGTGTTTAGCAGAATTTTGCTATGATTCTCACGTAAAGGGAAGACTAATGGATTTCTTCCTTGAGGCAATTAAAAAGTGATTTGTCACAGGCCAAGATGCATGGTGCTGCGTTGGCAGCCCCTGCTCCGCTCTCCCCCCGCCGGCGAGAGGGAAAGGCGTCAGGAGCCGATGGCAGAGGCGGTTGTCCCGGGGCACCAGGAGCGGATCCGGGTGACAGTGCCAGGCACGGCCACTTCCCTACGCCCCAGGTCGCCACAGCAGGAGAGATGTACCAGCGGCAGCAGGACCCCGAGCCTTTGGAAGCTGCCAAAAGTTCTATTCCCGGCTGCTTAACTTCTCCAGTCAGCCATGCGTTTCTGGGACTTTGGAACTAATTCTGAAGATATTTCTGAATAATGCTGAAAATTGGCTTAAGTGTGGGTTTAAAAAGAGGCTTCCCAAATTCACTAGAGCCCCTGAAAAAATGGAGCAAGAGCACTGTCCAGAGATAGAGCAGACCTTGTCTCCTCTGCCCCCCCAGCCCACAGCCAGACCCTCGCTGCAAACACGCCGAGCCCCCGCTCCCCCTGCCCAGCCCGGAGCTGCTTCTGCAAGAGGGGCAGCACAGCAAAGGGAAGGTGGCACTTGCATCTCAAGGTGCTTGGGATGCCACACAACCACCGAAGGTGGCACAAAGCAGAGGAAGAGCCCATCTAAGCCCTGCGGACGCCTTCCTGGGTAAGATATGCTACAGACAGCGTGAAAGCCTTGGCTCGTCCTGCAGACCCAGTCTCAACATCTCCCTTACGAAGCAGCTTCTCCGGATAAAACAGCTTTGCTGAGAGCTTCAGCTGCGGCCAAAGCAAAGCTGGCAGCGGCTGTGGGAAAGGGACGGGGGCCCTGCCCTGGCCGCCAGCCCCGACCCCTGCCCACAGCAGGCTCGCTGCCCCACGCCGGCTGCTGAGCAACCCGGTGGCTTGGGTTGAGCCTGACCGCCCCCACGCCGCCCGGACGCTGCGGTGGCCCTGAGCTTGCAGCCGTGTTTCTGCTGGGCAGCAGGCAGGACGTCCCGTGTCACCCATCCCAACAGGACCCCATTAATGTCACCAGCCACCCCCCCCTTCTCCCGCCATTTCAAAATCCTTTGATTCCCTTCAAGGCTCCCAGCGCATCAAACATTGAAAGACTAACGTTATTTTGAGCACACAACAACGCTGAAGTTCAAGATACTCTGCAGATGGATTTTAAAATCTTTTAATCCATTGTGAAGGCAAAATCCTGCCATAAACACTCTGCGGCATGCTCCAGTTAACTGCTCATGCAGATATAAAAAAAAGCCTTTCCAGCTTATTCTCTGCAGATGACCTTGCAGTCCCCCCACCCCACGTCTCAGGAACCTCGGGGGACTGGCGAGGAATCAGATAAAAGGATTTCATTTATTTTTGTTGGCATTGTTTTACGAAGCTTCCCTTTTATCGACACCTCGACTTCAAACCATTTTCAAACGCCGACTGAGGCACCAGAGATCAGCAGATATCGGAGGGACGCGCTGAAGGTGCCTTGTCTTTATTCCCACCAACCCTTCCCGTGAAGGAAAGTCCGTATCGCATGAGTGCCGGGCTCTAACCCAAACCCCGGCGGCACCACGGTGCTGCTCCCCTGGTGCGCAGCCCACCGCCGGTGACACGCCTTTGCAGGGGGACGAGCCGTGCCAGAGAGCTGAGCAGAGATCTGCAGTCAGGCCTTACACGGTCCTGGAAGCTGTTCCATCGCAAGGCTAAACCCTACCTCATTTTCCCAACAGAAGTCCTAGCAAAGATTATACTGGATGATTTGTCCCAGCTTTCTAGAGGAGTAGTTGGGACATCGCGGTCCTTCCTATCGTGCTGGATGCTTATGCACGTCATCTTTTTCCATGCTGCTCGTGGAGGGGGGAACACTGAAGTGCAAGCCTGGGCTGTGCTGCTGGAAATGGGAGGCAGCTGTTTTCCCAGGGGCTGGGGAGACGTGGAGGACACAGACAAGCGGGTGTGCGTGCGTGTGAAGCACTGGCCACCTGTTTCCAACACCACTGCATGCAAACACCTCATTTAAAAGGCTCATGTATCACCAGCCTCCTGAACTCCCGCTGAGCGTCCTCTGATCTGTTCTCCGTGTGCCAGACATGCGGGGGTCTCTCTGGAAACCAGGCAGGAGGTCAATTCCCAGCCTCTTGCTCCGGGAAGTGGAATGATTTCAATCTGCAGAACACGCTGCATCTTGCGCAGTGCTTCCTCCAACGCACCCTTCGCTGCCAGGAGCAGGGACCTTGCTTTGTGCCCAGCAGCCTGATTTCCTATTTGATTATACACTGGCAATCACTCGGATCAGTTAAATCCAACACCGAAATACCAACGCACGTAAAAACATCAGGTTCTTTTAGCCCCAGGTTGCCTTCAAACATGAAACCACAAAGGAAAGGTGCCGCCGGCCGAGCACATGCCCTCTGCACAGCCTCTTCCCCCCGCTGCGGCTGATGCTGGACACCCCTGTGATGCTGGCACTGGCACCGGCCCCACGCCGGCAGCCCCAGCCCCCTGCCCGTGCCAGACCTCGTCCTCCCGCTGCCCGGCGAGCTCTGGTCCCGCTGGGGCGGGGGGGGTGCACCCCACGCCGGCCTTCGCACCCTCTCTCTGCTTGTGATCTACAGTCCCACGTGCCCCGCTCCCTGCGCAGCGACTCCATCGGCACGGGCTTGCCTGCGCAGCCACGTCCTCCCTGCATTTCCTTCCACCTGGAACAGCCCTCGGACTGGCAGCCTCAGGCTTCCCAAGATCCTTCCGTCAGAAAATACCCGATTCCCGCACTCCAGGCACGTGGGTCTCCCCGGGTGTGCGGCCACTGCTCTGCCAGCTCGGGCTGGGGCATCGGCTGGGATGCTGCAGCAGCATCTCTCCGCTGCAGAAAACTGACAGATCTTTGACTGGAGTTCAAGATGGAGAGTCGGGAGAGAGGCAGGGACCAAGCTTGTGCTAAAACACGGAGCGCGCAGTCCAGCCAGCCCCTAGCCAGGGCAGCCACCTTCCTCCCCCGCCACCGTCCGCCCCAGCCGCAGCAAACGGCAGGAGAAACCTCAGGGCTACCAGAGGGCTGTTTCATGTGTGTGTTGAAATGGATGTTTTATATCCTTTCTGCCACTGTTATTTTTGCTCTCTGAGTACGGATTTTCCCCCTTTATATTAATATCAGTTGAGTGGCACAGCTTTAAATGTATGTAAATATACCCAAATACTGCACTTCAGAAAAAACCAGGAGGCTGTGCTTTGTTCCAAGAAACCATCCAAGACTTCTTAAAAGAACATTCGTGTTCAGAACACTCCAACTGAAACTGATATACAGGAAAATGCACTGGGTTTATACTTGTTCCTAATTGGTATTTATCCTTTTAATAAAGAGAGTTGCAACACAATACAACCACTGAAGCCCAAGGCACCCGGTGTCACCTCCTGCAGCTCTCGGACGATGGGAAGGGGATGGTCCACCAGGGACGAGGTCAGGGCTACGGCACACCAGCCAGCGAGGTACCAGGGCAGGGCTCTCCTCACATTGCACTTGACCCTCATACCCTCCCTGTCACTGTGTCATGCATCAGGACCGAAATAGCATCAGGAGAGTGCTCAGATAATAGTGCATTTACAATTATAATTGCTCGTGTCCAGGAGTAATCCAGTTTAAGCCCTTTACCATCTCAAATATTTAGAGAAATCCTGCCAGCTGCCTGGAGGGGAGAAAGTTAGGAGCCCTGGGAGAGCACAACAGATTTTCATCTTTCCAGCCCTGACAGTCTTTCATGCATAAATATCCTCCCAGCTCTGCTTCCCTGCCGCCCCCCCCCGCCCCCCTGCTCCGCGGGCAGCCCACGGCAGCTCCGGCTGCTCCGGGTGCAGTTGGGCAGCAGGAGGGGGGCTGGTGCCCCACACACCGGCTGCCGGGCTGGGGTCTCGCTGCCTGTGCCCCACACCTGGCACACATCACCCGCAGCCCAGCCCCCCGCAGGAGCCTCTGCCCCAGCAGCCTCCCCTGGAGAGAGGCTTTGTTTGGCTGGCACAGGGAGTTTTGGGGTTTTTTGTTGTTGTTTCTTTGAAGTAGGCAGAGCGTCAGCATCTCCCGGCCTTTCTGCTCCCTGAGAGGCGGCACACGAGGGTTGCCAGGCTCACCGGCATCGCCACCCCAAAAACCCCACCACGAGCATCCCTGATGCGCAATTCCAACCGTCTCCCTCCTCGCGCCCAGGCTCTCGCTGCCATGCAAGAGGTTTGGGCAGAGACCCCGCAGACCTGCCGGTTCCAAGCTCTGTCAATGACCACCAGGCCGAGCTCAGTGCTCATCCTGCGAGCGTTTCACATTCCGTCTTTTTCTGGCTTGTAAGGCCAGAGAACGGCAGTGCCAAGCAAGCCTGACTCCCCGCACAGCAAGCTGCTGCCCCTGCCAGCGACCCCCGGCCACGCAGGACGCACATCTCAAAACCACGGCGTTCATGCTCAAACCGCAAACACAAGCCAAAGTTTTAATTTTGCCAACTTCGGCCACAGGTACTGCCTCTCTTGTTGAGCCGTTCTCTTGTTAAAAATGCCTAAATGCGAGCGCAGTGAGTAGGCTCTCCTCTCTGAGCTGCTTCATTCTCTCACTAGAAGCTCTTCTCTAAAACCTCTGCCATTTCCCACCTTTACCAGTGCAAGGACCACAGCTGGGCACATGCTAGCACTACTCATCACAGAACCGTGTAGCATCCCAGCTTCCACAGACTGGGACATCTATGGATTGGAAGCTATTCCCAGAGACATTGCTGGTTGCTGCTACCCTGCAAGCCTGCTCTCACCTTCTTTTTGTTGCAAAAGCTTGCTTTTCAACTACAAAACCATGTTGATAACTTTACCCATCTCTAGTAACCATGTTCAGATGAATTTCTGTGACCAATCTTCATCAATATTTATTACCTTGCAAAACTTCACAAATGGAAGTGGCGATAAAACTTACAGATAATGATTCTACAATTTCTTTCAGATGGTTGATAAAATATTGAATACTACTGGGCTCAACAGCAGCCTCAAAGGGACGCTACCAGAACCGCCATGACAAACTGATACATTCCCCATTAGTGAGGAAGCGGGGAGACCCGCCAGCACGCTGCTGCAGCCTGCAGGGCACGTGCCAGTTTGACAAACCCTGTGCCTGGCGTTCACACTGATGCTAAGAAGAGCGTGATGGTAAGTCCAATGCTAATCCTTCCCCAGCCTGAAGTTTGGTGAGCGCTGCTCTGCAGCCCGGCAGGAACACACCTCTGGGTGTGCTACAGGAACACCACGTCTGCACTTCCATGGTATGGCACGATATTTCCTTGCTAAATGATGGGATGGTCTACAGAAGGAGCAGTGGTTGCTCTTGAAGACAGGAACTCTGCAGGGATGAGAGCGGGGCATGGACATTCCTTGCCTTCGAATCCACGGGGACTGCTGGATGGGACTTGCAGCTCCACCCAAGGATCACCCCATGCCCTGAAGCACGCATCCCATGGGCTCTGTCCAGGACCTGTGCAGGATTGGTGCACAGGCTGTGAGCTCTGTTTTTTTTCGGTACTGCAGTTGGACTGAAGCAGAATGTTGAAAAATATATTTCCGTGTGCTTCACTAAAATGACATCTAGTATTTCTTGGCTTTGCATCACAACTTCCAGTCGTCACAGCACAACCAACGCCCTGGTACAGGGAGGTTAGATTAAAAAAATTATCATATTGGCTTCCTACGCTTTCTCCATTTTCTGTCTAATGCTATTCCAGCATCTGACTGGATGGAAAACCTTTGCAGCTGATGAATGCAGACAGGCTGATATTAAGAACTGTGGAAGTTTTGTCAGCAAGAAACCATCAGGCTATCAATGCAATATTAAAGAGAGAACACCTGGAGCTCTCCCGAGCTATTACGAGAGCACAACCATAGCAAAGCGAATCCCCCCGTCAATCTCACACTGCTGAAGAGAAATAGTCACCATTAATACTTCAAGCTGGTAAGATGAAGCACAGTCAAGAATGCAGGTCTACCTTGTAAATTTGCTATCAGTGCTAGGTAAGACCACTTGCATCTTTTCGCATTTCCCCCATTTATGTAAGTCGCTTTCTTCACAAAGGAACCACGCGTTCTGTTTACAGATGCGCTAACGGGGCACCCTAAGCTAAGGATGAACGGCTTGGGGAAAAGACGCGTGGGCTCACCCTAGCGCGTCATCTCCATCTCTGCCCATGGTGGGCAGCAAGAACCCGGCAGGGACACGCTCCCAGCCCGACAGAGCAGGCAGCATGCCTATCGGTGCCAAAAGCCCCCTCCCTCCCTGCACTGCCCACTTCTTCCCCTGCCAAGGCACGGCAGCGGCGTTTGTTTCCACTGGGAGCTCGGCTGGAGGCACTGGCTTTGGGTGCGATGTACGGAAAGGGGGGAGACGTGTTCAACGGCCAACCTGAACGCAGCCAGCAGCCAGCACCAGGGCGGGTTTCTCAGGGGGGTCCGGTAAGGCACATTCACACCTCCCTCTTAGCAGACACCAAGTCCGAAAGATCAGTGAGTGCCAGGAAAACAAGCCCTGCTCCACGTTCTACGCGTCGGTGGTTTACCACCAGGCGTGCTCCGGCACCAGGGTGCAAGCAGGGAGCAGAGGAAGGCGCGCGCGGTAATAGGCTCCAAAGGGACCAGAAAGCACGAAGATGGAGAGAGAACCGCTTTTCATCCCGGTACACCTTCTCTTTCCAGCCAGACGATAAAGTGCTTGCACGTCAAGAGACAGCTCGAGCTGTTGCTGCAATAAGAAGATCCTATGACTTCTCTTATATTCTTGCTTACAGAAAAACATCCTACATACAAGCGGAAAAGATTTGCCAGGAGCAGCCTCCTCTTTGGAGTCCCCATCTGAAAGCCGCCCGACGCGTTACCCTCTGCCTTGCTTAATACTCCTACAAATTCCTCCAGGCCTGCCACTGTTATTCTGCAGTATTTTTGCACTCCCCTTCTGCGGCACACATTTAATGAGAAGTGTGACTTCAACTAATGCGCTCCCCAGAGAGAAGGGGTCAAGGCACGTATGCGAGGAATTTCTGATCCGGTGATGCGGGAAGGGGGGGATCTCCTCTGACAACCTCTGACTGCACAGAAAAATTCATTCCCCTTTCCCGCGGAAGTTTATAACAATAAAGCCACAGTATCAAATTGTTAATGATTTTGCAGGCACCAAATCAGTGTCGCTGAGTGAAATCTCATTCTCTTAACTTCACTCGTAATGAAAGACTGCGGATGTTGGATATATTTATATTACAACTTGAGAAATGTTTCATAGTTTAGACTTCATCTATGCGGTTCATTTACGGTGACCTCGATACCTGAGCTAATGTGCACAAATTTTCAATTGTACTCCTTCGCAGTGGCCCAGACAGTCTCTGTGCCAAAACCCGAACAGGACCTGCTACCTCCACGGGGAGAGCCCACCTCAGCCCTGCTGGTTACTGGAAGCATTCTTCATGACTTCTTTGATAGCCGTAACTGGAAGCAAAGCGCCAGCATAACCGCGCAAGCCTCAGAGCCAGTGGAGCTCAGCCCTGCACACAGGGACCCCACGGCGCAGGGCGCTGCACTGCACCGGCACCGAGTGAAACCAGGCACTCGCCGCAAACCCCAGCCTCACCCACCAACAGGCCAGCAAACGCTTGACTTAGGAGAACCTTTAGGCTTTGGACAAACCCTCGGCACCCTTTGCTTTGCCGTCTCTTGCCGCCATTCCTGAGCAGAAATAAGGCACTAGACGATGTGTAACGGCAGCACGCCGCGGCGCTGGGGATGTGCAAGGGCTGGAGGAGGGAAGTCCTGCTTCACACTTTGGTTGCCCAGTGACTGCAGAGCCCAGACTGAGGGGATTAACCATGTTCTTGAACCAGCTTTTTGCTTCCTGTTGCTGCTTCAGGCTGCTCAGAGCCCAGCACGTGTCCTGCAGACCCGCTGAGCCGCCTGCGTTCACACATACGCAGCGTACGGCCCTTTGCCGCGCTGAGCTTCGTGCTCTCTGTGCTGCATGCCAAAGCCGGAGCCCACTGCAGCCGATACCAAAACTTCATTAACGTCCACGCACACAGGCTTCGGCACTGCTGGCGGGGCAGGGCGGGCAGCGTGCACGGCGAGGGTGCTCAGCCGTGCGGTCTGGACGAGGTACAAGCCGTACTGCCAGCTATAGCTGTCCACGCTCTCGGTGCCCTGGGAACAGCAGCGCAGAGATGATCCGGTCGGCTTCCAGCCACCAACACAAACTTTCCTGTTGAATTATTTGTTTGACCTGCTCTTAAATGCAACCAAAGAATTCCATTATTCCAGGTAAAATGAGTCCTCCTTTCCTGCTTATACACTGAACTGATAAAGCTTAAAACCATTCTGCTGAAAACCCTAAACTCAGCTTCTCTTCCATTCAGCTTGTGCAAGCCTGAGGCAATGCTGATAATATTATTACGGAGGCCATTTGCATAGGAAGAAATTTTTCTTTTGATTAAAAAAAAAAAAAAAAGAAAGCCTTTCTATATTTCCTGGTCTGCTTGTGGTGGAGAGAACCATGGCAGTTGCATCACTATGCAATTTTCCAAAGATCTGAAACACCGCACCACTGGAGTTTGCAAGTCTGGCGCATACATTAGCGAACCACCTACTCCACATCACTGGATGCACAAAAAGCACTAAAAAGACACCAAAGTGCTTGCCCCATTCTGACTCAGCTCCCCAGCAAGCACACACAATGCTTTCAGACACAAAAGGAAGCTCCAAGCCAGCAGGTGAATGACAGAAGAGGTCGAGTCTCTGCGCCCAGGGGTGCCGTGGGTGCCTATGAAGGACCCAGGAGGAGAGGGCAGCACACCTTCCTGACTGCTGCTTCTGGCAGGACAGGGGCTACTGGTTTATGCAGCTCTGTCTAGGAAATCCTTGGCTCCAGGCAGGCTCCAGGGCGCATCTACTGGCTTGGGTTAGGATTCCATCACACTTTTGGGAAGTGCTCACTCCAATCGTTTTGCTGAGCCTTTCTATAATAATCACATCTCCCTCCTGCTACTTAGATGATTAATGGCTGGATTTGATTGAAAACCTGGTGCCGAGCCCCGTTTTCCCAAACCTCCCTGTCAAGAAACCTTATTCTGCTATTTTGAGAGGAGACCTCACCTTGCTGCCCATGCCATTAATTGAATAACTATCAGTTCCAATTTATTCCACTTGGCTACAAATTAGATTTCAGCTGGCTATTTCCAAGCCCCGCTTCAACAGAACCTTATAAAGCTGTGTCCCTTGGCTGATGCCACTTGTCAACCTGCATCTGTTCTTGGTGTATTAAAAGACAACAAAGCCAGAAACCCGCCAGTCTCTTAATGAACAGAACCCAATACGTTTGGCTTTGCTCTTTTTGAGTTTATCGTTGCTTTAATGAAGACAACTAGGCTTGGTATTTAGGAGGCTCAGCCTGTCTACCTGCATCCCTCAACTCTCTGTTTAGAGCAGGGATACAGCAGGAACTTAAAAACCGATCTCGGGAAACCCAACAGCATCAACACTCGCCCAGAATAAAATGCCTTAAAACTCAACATGTGCAGAAACGACGACTTGTTTGCAGTTAATGCACGGAGCTACACCTGCGATGCCACTTACTGCTCACTCGTCTGGGGTGCTCCCCACGCCAAGGGAGACACCGTGCAAGGGAACTTCTGCTGTCCCTGGGGGATTATCACTTGGAGAGACAGGGCGCTCCCCAGAACCACAACTCCTTAGCAGCACAACTTGCCATGCTAATGAAGAAAGCCACACGCCTCGGAAAACCTGTATTTCATTTTCAGGCGGCTTATATTCTTAAATTCTTATCTTCTCAAACTTTTACCTAATTTTGCAGCAGCTTTATTTCTGCCTGCTAAGGACATCTTCACAACAGCTTCTTTATGGCAGTTTCATCATTGTGCTTTTACTGCCACGGTCATGTGTAACTCGGTTTGCTCTCCTCATCAGTCAACGCGTGCTGGAAAGACTCATCAGAATCTGCAGGACGGGTCGGATAAGGCATCTGGGAAAACAGTGGAGGACACCCACCGCAGGTGAGACGTGGAGTCTGCGTATTAGAGAGGGAAGATTTTTCTTCCTTGATAGCTGCTAGCCTCCATGCACACTCTTCTAAGATTGCTGGGTTGACCATCTCAGAAGGTGCCCAGGTTCCCCATTTGACATCTCCTGCAGCTTCTGATGGGAAATGGAGTCAGGCAGAATACGGACAGCCACCAGCACATTCCCTTAGAAGTGTCTCAGCACCGATCGGTGGCACAGTGTAGCACGAGCAAATACTTCTAACAGAAATGCAGCATCTCGGGCTTATTTTTTATACTTGCTAGAGAATCCTGCATTTTTGTTGGTATAAAAGCTCTAAACGTCCTTTGAGGAATTAATATGTTTGTGAGGGAAAAGAAGCTGTGAAGCTCGAAACTGCATCCTTCATATAAATTAATCACGTTTGAATGAATTTGGAAGGTGTGTTTCCCAGCAAGGACTGAAAGAAGATGCAATTAGGGAAACCACTGCCAGGTGAAAGTCTTACCTGGACAGAAGAGGCGTTTGTTTAGAATACACTGTCTTGGGACAAGGTGTGGTACAATGCAAAATATTTTGTCCACTGCTTGCAATAAACTTAAGAATACTCCTCCTTAAATGACTGACCAGGTGACTGGAGGATTTCACCAAAGCCAGTTCTGTCCATCGCCTTCAGAACAAACCCAAACGAAATCCCAGCACTTTCTCTGTAATTTTGTTGTCTTCTTGCAAGCTGCCAGCAAACCTTGCACCTCGCTGCCTGGCGGGAGGCCTACAGCCTCTCCCCCAACCCCTGCAGGATGATGCTTTCCGTCTGCATCCCTGCTACCCAACAGGGCAGAATAACGCCATTCCGGGCTTTAACGCTGCAGCCTTGGGCAGCGAGGGCTCGTAAGAGCATCCTCCCCAGCCCCACAACAGGCACCTCCAGCGCCGAGTTCAAACTGTTGTTCTATGGTCGCAGGCTGATTTAATCCCTATTAGAGTATAAAAATTAATAACAGTAAAATGTCATGATCATCTCAAACTAATTACGCATCTAATGAATAATTAGCTGTGGACACATTTGACATTTTTGGTCATTAATTTGAGCAAGTGTTTTAAGCCTTGAACTCCTCTGCGACTGTGACTTGGTGCTGAGCAGCACAGAGCTCCGGCATCGAGACTCACCCATGTTGGACAGGCAGCACCCACCAGCTCCAGCTCCTCTTCCCTGTGAACGGGGGGAGCCTCTTCCCAGTGAGAGGGGCCCAGCAGCAGCCCCAGCACCTTGGGTTCAATTCGGCAGAGCGGCTGAGTGGCTCCATGCCTGCTGGTGCCGTGTCAGTGGGTGGAAAAACTGTGGTTTAAGAGGAGGATTTCTGCACGCCACCCTCTGCGCACCACACCGGGATCTCCAGGCGTGAAGCTGCGAGAAATATTATTTCCTACATGTGCCACAGATTTTGTGTAAACCAAAACTCTAATTTTCTGCTATAACCTGTAGCTATTTTTTTATGATAACATCATTACGCAAAAGCAGGAAGAAGGCAGACCTCTGCATCTTATATATGCATGCATGCCTATGTACACACCTCTTTCCCTGCCTGGCTCAGGACTCTGTGCCTCCCTTCCCTCCAGCTCCACCTCTACCATTCTGCTTGTAAGGTCTCGGGAACGAAGGGAAATAAGAAGAGAAGAAATCTCTCCTAGAGGTTAGACGTGAACTCTGAAGCAATTCAGTTCAAAGGTTGCAACACACATCCACAGCTAATGAGCAAAACCCAACTCATATTTAGGATGAAGAGACATATAAAAAGGTCACAAAAGGCCAGAATTAGCACCAGATTGAGCACTAAAACTGAGGCAGAAAGCAACAGATGTTTCCCTCCTAATTTACTCCATTAGGATCTTCTCCAGATAACATGCAACGTTGCTTGCTAATGAAGCATCTCAATCTTCTTGCTGTATCGCTCATAAATAAGCATCCCTGAGGTCAGCGGCAGACACACATCCACTCCTCCTGGGCAGGCTTTGTCTAATTTTATAAATCCTATTTTTTGTAAAAGAGAAAATCAAAATCTGTTTCCAAATTCACAAGTAATACCGACACAACTTAATTAACTCCTCTTGCTGAGTTGCCTTTCTTGAACAGCGACGCTTTCACCTCATGGCGACCCCCCGTTTCCTTACGCTCATCACCGCGGCTCTCCATGGCGCAAACAGCTGCGTATACACCAGGCAGATCCATTTTTAAGCTACAAGAGTGAGCCTCCACATACCTAAAATGAGGAAGTATTTTACCTCCCCTATCGCCGCTCTTGGTGTTTTATACGCAACTGACGGGACACCCCAAGCCGGCCCCACAGGGCACCCTCCCACCCCTGCATCCCGCCGCGGTGCCGGCTGGACCTGGGCTGCAGCCGATGGGGAATAAACCACCCACAGCACCAAACCCAGTGCTGGGTCGCCCGCGAGCGTGCCGGGGAGCTGCAGCCTTCCCGCAGGCCAGCGGCTTTTCGGAACTGCTGCCTTCCCGAGGCTGTTCTCCATCTCTCCAGCCTGCCAAGCACAACCTGAGACCTGCGGCAAGCAGAGGCGCATCGCTCCGGGCAGGTGGTATCTCTCGGATCATCTCCCACCACACAAGCCCTGGGAGTGTAAGGGATCGCCCTTATGATGAGACAGCTCCGAGAGACACCCTTTCCAAGCACGGCACACTCCTCCCCATTGCACTACAGCTTAATTATAATGCCGTTGCAAAGAATTTCAATTTTTCCTGCCATGGGAACAAGCTCTGTAATGAAAAGGCTTTATTAAAACGAAATGTAAAACATGATATTAATTAATGAGGCTGTGCAGGTGCGTTCAGGAAAGCAGCCTAGCTCCGTGCGCGTTGACAGAGCCAGATTAGGGGTTAGCCGCGGCGTAACGCCCCGATCACCGTGCAATCCGGAGTTCCCTGTCATTACAGCTTACACACGCAACACAATGTTGTTACTCAGGTTGGAATTCAGATGAGGAACGCTGAGGAGCACCCGGGGAAGAGACGGTGGAAGTGTGCTCCCTGCAGCAATTCAGTCCGGCTCCCAAAGCAAAGCTGCTGCAGGGAGAGCTGCTCGGATGCCTCGTCCTGGGCAAAACCTCAGCGCCGGAGCACTGAGTCCCAAACACCTTCATGTACAGAAAAGCACAAGCTTCAAGCCACCTATCCAACACTGACGTTATACAGATGGAAAGCCAACAAGAGCCAAAGTGTCAAGCAAGATGCATTTAGCTGCAGTTAGTTTAATGACAACTTGCAGATTGTCTATTTTTTCCATTTATTTTGTTTTTCTGTTCATGTTCCAACCGAATCGGCATCCTTCATCATTTGGCTGCCTGTACATATGAAACCGGTTCTGTGCTGATGACTGAACTGCACGTATAAAGACATATTCACAGTCGTGTGATGGCTGCGTACAGCGCAGGGCCACAAATAGCCCCTTTCTGTTTTCTTTTGACAGGAGCGCTTGCAGCACTGTGGAAGGATATTCTTCATTCCTTTGAACTAGCTTATTTGTTGAAATGCAGCAAATTATAGCGAGCATTATGCAAGGCTATTAAAAGGAGGCTGTTGGTATCTTACTCATGTCAACATAAGAAAACCTACTGATTATACACATTCAGAGGCTCGTAAGCACGTACATAATATCGGAGGTATAGCCTGTGTGGCAAATACATTTTCAGTGGATTTATTTATGTGGAAATATTTATGGACAGTTCTTACCGTGAAGGCTAGATACCCCTCATTACAATTAATACTGCTACCAGCTAATCACTCCAAGTAAGCAAAAGCCATTAGCAGATCCATTAGCTTCTGCCCTTCAAAAGGTTGCATCCTGTCTCATAACTCCAGCTTGAGAAAAACGGACCCCAGCCTGAGAGGCTGCAGCACCACGGGGTCTGGGAGGGGTGCCCGTCTGCAGGGACCCCCGCATCCCACCTGGGTGACCTCCATGCCGGCTGCCTGTGCCCTGCCCCGAGGGATGGAGCAGGGCTGGGCTCCGGGCGCATCCTCCGGAGCCAACACAGCCCTTCCTGCTCCCAGTGCTCCCTCCCCAAGGGCAGCAGCCTTGCTCTGGCTCCGGGCACAGGCAATCCCAGACAGTCTTTAATTACACCCCGGGATCTGTTATTCCTGAAGCTGTGCCCTGCCTCAGCACACAGAGCAGGCTGGCAAACAGCGAGAATTAAAGTGGCACGGGTGGCCAGAAAGGGAGCATTCCCTAACTTCCAAGCAATTAACTTGAAACCAAAAGTCAGGATAAATTTACACAGGTTTTTAATATAATTACACAGACCTCTATGTACAAGCGTACACACAGAGCGGGCTTTCCTTTGCTTGTAAAAAATACATGCAAACATGTATTTTTTTTCCAAACAACAACAACAAAATACACTCTCTGCACGGTGGAGATGCAGCTGTTACATTCCGAGTCCCAGCATACAGTGAATTTTTATAGCTGAGCTATAAACCTCTGAAAAATGAGGTTTATAATAGAAACCCTGACACCATCTAAAATATAGCAGCACTATTGGGTGCTGCTGTAATATGGCCCTAATTTATAAACCACAGAGGAATCCTGTTCCATTTTGAAACTTACAGACAGTAATCTAGAAAAGGGTAAACCACGAGGAAAAATGGTCATGTTGTCCGTGAGCTATAGCGTCTAGTCCATCCACCAATTCAAAAATCAAATAGGATGCCACAATATTTAGGCCACGCACTGAATCCTGGACTGTCACAAAATAAAAACACGGCGTATCCTAGGACAGGGGGATATTTCATAAAGCCATGTGCCATTTCCCATGCCTCCGGGCAGTGTTTTTCGAGTGAAAATTTGATACGAGAACACTGGGGGGGGGGGGGGGGGGGGGAGAAAGGAAAAAAAAAAAAGACCAGAGAAACACAACCCAAACCCTCCGGTTTTGCTTGACACAATAAATGTTTTTGCAAGAGGGCTTCAGTGTACTCCTGTTTAAATTGAAAAAAAGTGGCAAAGCAAGCAGATTGTTTACTCGCAGGAGACAAAAGTTTATCACTAAACATTAGGAACAGGCTCTCAGTGCCTCGAGCCTCCAGCTCTGTGTTAAAGTGTACGGAGGAGACGGTAATTCATGGGGGCTGCGCTCTGCCTCACTGATCGGGATCCGTTCCTCCACAGCATGCTGGACCAGAAGCTTGTTAGAAATCTTTATGGTGACCCTGAAATGCTCAGCAGAGGTTTCAACCCTGGAATTTATGTTTGGAGAGTCACTTGGTGCCTCTTTGGTCATCACTGCCCTGGGATGTCTCTCCCAGTGCGGCGCGCGAGGTGGGAGCTGGACAAACAGCCCTCTAATAAAGCGATGCTCACTCGCAATTTTGGGAAACGAACGGGAACCTCTGGGCACAACAGTCAGAAATCAAGAAGGTGAGCAAGGATTTCATCCATCGCTGTCACTTGCTTTGAAGCCTGGAAAAAAGTCCCTTCTCCCCTGTGCATGGGAGTTAACTCATCCTAGATGCCAGGACCGCCCCGCTTACTCACAGGGACGCTATTCCACAGCAAGAAATGGCACTTTAGGG
This sequence comes from Falco punctatus, assembly GCF_963210335.1. Taxonomy (NCBI): domain Eukaryota; kingdom Metazoa; phylum Chordata; class Aves; order Falconiformes; family Falconidae; genus Falco; species Falco punctatus. The sequence goes on from NC_137582.1 coordinate 105,445,149, forward strand.
GCTCACAGCTGTCAGCTTTACCCTGACATTTTCATTGTGGCCATCCCGGATGCCTTTCCTACTTCCCCTAAACAGTCTCCTTTTGCATCCTGAGCATCAAAGGAGAATAAATCCAGATATATTGCACTTTTCCTGCTGAAAGTATTTCCCAGTAGACTTGCCATAAATCAAGCGCACCATATTCTTGTCAGCCACATCACTGCCTGCCAGCGTGGTAACGTTTTACCTACCGCAGGCTTAGCCCCATCTCCTCGAGTGAGCCCGAAGCCCTCTGGTCTCTTCATTAGCAAAGAACACGGATTTGCCTGCAGAAAAAGCCAACAGCAGCAACCCTCAGTGGCACTCGGCGCAGCTGCCCCTTCCCCCCCAGCTGCACCAGCAGGCACGGCAGAAATGCTCTGGGCAGCACCGCGATGCTGGGATCCAGGTGCGAGAGGGGCTGAGCTCTTCATAAACTGTTAGCAGGCTAACGAGGGCATCTGCAGAAGGAATAGGCACTAAAACTGAAACTAGATACAAAATAAATATCCCAGAGCTGGATTTCTTAAAAAAGATTCTGCTGAGCTATAGTTCCACATCAAATTTTTATTGAATACATTTTCTACTGAGAATTTGTGCACTAAAACCAGTCAAAATCATATGAGAGGACTATAAATTTCATGTACAGTTTTCACTGCAAATATCCTTCAAGAGAAAGAGCTAAAACACTTTTTAATCAAGCCCACTCCACAGCCTCTCCTTCCTTTCCCCTGCAACACCAGCAGCAGGCTGGAAATCGGAGCCCCGGTCCCCAAAGCCCCAGAGGCAGCGGGAAGCCTCCGTGGGAAGGATGCTCTGCTTGAAGGTCACGGCAAGGGGGACAGATTATCCACCCTTTGCCATGCCTAAAGACGGTGCCTTCATCTGCTTCACGTAGAGTAAAGCTACAAGGTAGGTGACATCCAGAAACAACGAATGTTCTTAGCTCGTGATGTTAATTCACGCCATTTCAGCAAACCACTATGAAAATCCCAACTTCATACTGCTTCCTTCCCCAAGCTCGAGAGTTGCCCCTCCAAAAGTTACACTGGTCACAGTAATTCCTGAATCTGGAATAATGGATTTCATATTTGATTCCACAAAACCCCAAAATGAGGGCTTAGTTGCCTGGAAGGATGATGATGATGTTGCTCACTGTACAAGCAAGATTATGGGTGACTTTGAGGTTGGAAAGACTCTGGGATCTAAAACGATATTACAGACAGAAAAGCTGTTTTAGATAACTTCTTTTAACAGCCTCCCATCATTTAACAGCTGTAACTTCTTCTCCCCAGTGACTACAAGGTGAACTCAGAAAAAACTTCTTCTCTCAAAGGTCTCCAGATTTGTCAGCATAATGTAAATATTAAATGGGTCTAAAGTGGAGCACCTTTCGGAACTGAAGCGGGTCGCAGCCTCTGTGCTGCCCCGGACACCCGTACGGCCAGTCTGCCCTGGGATGTTCAGTTACCTGGGCTCCTGAGAAGAAAATTACACTGAAGAAAAGGTCAATAAACGGCGGACAGGAGATGATATCCTGTAATAGTTATAATTACTGTTTATCGGAGTGCCTCACTGCGCAGGTAGCAGGTTACAGGATGCATTTGCTGTATGTTTCCATGGAAAGAGGAACATTGCCACGCAATTTGGAGTTCGTACTATGAAATGTATGGATTCCTGCACCAACGCCGCTTTATTACAGAAAGCCCAGTGCGGTAACATCGCCTCCAGGGAAACAAGTGACCTTGAAAGATGTTGCGTTCATTTTTCTTTCTGCATATTTTTGTGATGGATTTAATGTTCAATAAACCTGAAAGAATAACAGCATTTGAGGCTCAAGCTATTTGTGTAAGCGGCAAGCACTGCAGGAGTTCAGGGCTGATTTCTGCACCTCGCTCGACCCGTTCTCAGCAAAACTGATGTGGTGGCTCCATCCTCTTCACTGTAGGCTGAGAAGGCGATTTGAGAAGGGGATTCATTTTCTACACAGATTCCTTTTCCTACAAAGTTTTACACTATGCACATGAGGCAAAAATTCCTAGCAGGACAGATGCACGAAATGCAAGAGCATGAGATAAGCAAAATCTGACTGGTGCGTTTCAGAAAGGCAACAGTTCTCCAAAGTATTAAATATCTACATGTGCACACTATGGAGAGACACTCATTGTGTCCACCAAGACTGTGCCTCCGTACTGGACCGCGGAGGCTGAAGCACATGGTGACCCTGGCTGACCCACGCCTGATGAAAGCCCTCCTTGCGCTCTGACACTGGTGCTGTATCCTAAAAACGGCAAAATCCCTAAGGAAGAAGGCTCAAGTGTAGGTTACAGAGAGAAATAAGCACAAGCCTTCTGCATTTGTAAATAAAGGCTGGGATTACGGAGCTGTTGATGTCGGCTTCTAAAGAGCACCAGGAACAAATATAAATGGAGACCGGTGAAAATCCCGGCAGCCTCCTCTTTCCCTTTTCCAGCAGAAAGCGCCTGTGACAGCTCGCTGAGTTATGAAAGGCGATTATCACAAGCACCAAGTGAAAGGGCAGCTGAGAGAAGCAGCGTGGATGCCATCCCTCTGGCCAGGACAGCACCGGGACCTCTGCCAGCGCCGGGAAGGCTGGAAACAGCCATTCTGGTCTTCCGTGTAACGACGGGCACGCGGCTCTCACCGCTGCAGCATCCCGGCACAGCCACCTGCTTCCTGCACGGGACGAGCTGCCCACAGCCTCTTTTGCAGGTTTAAGTCCCTGATGCAGTACTATTTTGCAGGTTTTAGCCCTGATGCAGTACTATTTTGCAGGTTTAAGTCTGTGATGCAGTATTATTTTGCAGGTTTTAGCCCTGATGCAGTATTATTTTACAGGTTTTAGCCCTGATGCAGTATTATTTTACAGGTTTTAGCCCTGATGCAGTATTATTTTACAGGTTTTAGCCCTGATGCAGTATTATTTTGCAGGTTTTAGCCCGTGATGCAGTATTCTTGCAGGTCTCCTTCACAGCTCTCATGCTTTTCTCAACAAGGCTTCAGCATTCACACACTTGCCTGTCTGGTGGCTGACCTTTGCTGCAGCCAAGGCTTTATTTAACCTGTTTGATCCCATATATTTAAAGTAAAGCTCTAGAACAGCCTTCCCTCGTCAGACAAGTACTTCTGACCTAAGAAAAACACCATTTCTTCAACCATTCATAAATCAGGCAGGGCTGGTTTTTGTTTGGTTTTTTTTTGTTTTGTTTTGGTTTTGTTTTTTTGTTTTGGTTTGGGTTTTTTGTTTGTTTGGTTTTGTTGTTATTTTGTTGATGGTGGCGTTTTTTTGTTTGTTGGTGGTTTTTGTTTTTTTTTTTTTGGTTTAATTACTATTTAAAAGACATTACAGAAGTTACAAAATCACTTTCAATCCTAGTCTCTCTTGTCAGGAAACAGCCTCAAGCATACCTAAAAGGTAGTGCTGCGTATTCCTGTCCCTCCCCATCAGTATCTGGCATCAGGGCTGGTAGTGCTGGTGTGTCCCCTCTTACTGCAACAAGGGTCAAACTAACCCTGGAGCCCTTGCCCTGAGCCCTGGCAAGAACCAAGCCAAAGTGCTGTGATACTTACAGATAAATAAAAGTAAAGGCTTCTCCCTGAGAATCATCTGCTGTTTGAAAACTGGGCAGGATTCTGCCAGAATACTTGGTTTGGTCTCGATACGATAAATAAGCTTTTTCCAAGGTGATCCCACTACCTACAGACACATTCACTAATGAACAAAAGGAACGAGATAGGCTGAGAGCATCACTGGTATCTCCAACCTCCATACGGATCCAGCACAATCTGAAAGAGCATCAGCTGAGTTTCTAAGAAATAATGAAGTGGCACCAGAAAAAAACTTTGGTTTTCACTTCTGCTCGGCACTCCGGACAGCCGCCCACGGCGCATGTGCGCACAGGCTGTGTTTGGGCGGACGAAGTGACTGCCAGTGCATGAGCACTGTTTTTCCACAGAATATCAAAATACCAGAAAGAAAAGCTTTTACGTTAGCAACGCAGGCATGTTTTGCGTGGAAAACATTCTAACCCTAGACAATCATCCAGCATCATCCAAATACTGCAAATAGTCTTGATTTCGTCCCTCGCAGGTGACTGACTGCTCCAGGGCTTGGATTTATTTCTCTCCTCCCGTTGCCCTCAAAGTGGGTTTCCTCCACCTTCACCCGTTGCAGCCATGCCCCACGCAATAGCACGCGCCGCCCTTACACAACCCCTTCTCCCCAGCTTCTTCCCAAAGCACCCCCACTCTCGAAGCGTCCACCGTCAGACAGATGCTGGCACGTCCCTCACCAAACAGCCTGTGACGGCTGCAGCGCCCGGCACGTGCACGCTCACGGCACCCCGACCTGACGTGGCACCCCCTGCCCAGCCTGTCCCGGGGAGCCCCCGCCAGCAGGAACCAGCACGTGCCCGAAGCCCCAGGGCAGGTCCCGGTCACGCAGACTGATCTGACCTTCTGCATTTCCTCCCCCGACAACACAACAGTGATTCCACACTTGGAGAACTGACTCGTTACAGGTGGCCCCACTGGGTCGGGCAGAGCGTTTAACAGCCGTCCTTACCAACGCAGCCAGTACCAGTGATGCCAGCCAAACAGATTTTTCTAATGCAAATATTGTCCTGTGGGTCCCCAAGGACTGTGGGCAGACAATACAGGCAGGGGCTATGCGCCCACGCTGGGTCACCCACAGGCTGAACGTCACTCAGGTTGTCCTCCGGCCACCAGGGCTGTCCTCCGGCCACCAGGGCTGTCCTCTGGCCACCTGCCCTGTCTTCCAGCCACCCGCCCCTGTCGTGAGCGCATCAGTTTCACTTGCTGCAAGGAGATCAGAAACACTTGCAATCTTTCTCAGGACTCCTTTGCAATATTTGGTTGTAAAAGGACGATATGAAGATGTATTCAATCCAACAGACTTGTTTTGTGCTGGTTACATTATCTGGAAATCTAATTTCCTGGGAAGAGGCCATCCCATTTTACAGAGACTAAACTGCTAAGAACCTCAGCCTCTATTTTACTCTATCTAAATTGTGCTTTCCTTGCTGCTGATGGCTAATAACTCCGGTGCGAGCTAGCAGACTGTCACACAACATACGTCTCGCAGCAGCACAAGGAGCAGATGCAAACCGGCTGACATTTAACTGAAAAGAATTACAGTAAGAAAAATTTTGCACTTTTTCCTTGACACACAAAATGATGCACTGAGGTATGAAGCCTGTTCAGGAGGGAAAGCTGTTCAGGTCATTCTCATCTGGCTTTTGTTCCTTCTCTAACACATTAAAGACAACCATGGAATGATCTCACAGAGACCTACGACTGCCATCCGTATACACCATTCCCACGGCTTCAGAGATGGGCACATCGTTTTATAGCGCCAACCATGAGCTCTGGGCCATTTTTAATAACCCCTGCTGACTTTCACTAAGGGTAGCGCACCATATATACGTTCATATATATGATGGCCCCTTTCCCATCCATCGGCCTGACGCGAGACATCATCACAGGCATGGACCAGCCAGAGGGATGCAGTGATGAAGGCGGTGGCCGTGGGAGGTGGCTGGGTCAGAGGATCCTCGTGCCAGCGGGGCTGGGCGAGACAGAGGCATCGCAGCTTCATTAACTGGGGGCAGGCGGCAGCAGCGCAAGACATGGGTGAGCGCTGAGGGCAGACATTCAATAGAAAGGGAATAGAGAGATAGTCCTTCAGCAACAAAAGATGATTTTGAGAATAAAAGCAACCAGGGTAGTAAGCGAGACATTCATGCAGGCAGAAGGACAGCAAGAGAAGCACTCAAAACTGCAGGCACCCGGGAAGTGATTTATTCGAAACACTTATAAAAGCCTGCCTTAGCAGATAAAATAAAAAAGGGGGGTAACGTGCTGCAGGCCAAAACACTGCATATTAAAAGAAGAAAAAAAATAATAAAACCCACCCTGCGCTAGAAGGAAAGACTTCAGCCTTGGCAGCATCTGCTACGAGTCCTCCTCTGCCCACGCCAAAACAAACTCCAAATCTCCAAACTCAAATTATAATTCGCTTCACTACAGAATTCCCAGCCCAGTCCCCAATTATGCCTCTCCGGCGAGTGTGAAACTTCAGCCGACAGTGTAATACATTCACCGACACCTGCAGACCTAATAATTGACCAGGGAGGATGTGGATGAGATCAGCACAACTGCTGCATTGCTACTGCAAGCCTCGGTGTCCTACACCAGGAAACAGCTTTGCTACTGCAAGGTGCATAATTTAATAAACCATTAACTCAAACCTGAGGTGAAGTAAATTCAGCGTATTATGTATTTCAAAATAGCATTAGAATTCAATTTAAGTGTCACCAAAAGCCTAATCCTCAGTATACAGAGCATATTAATAAGTGTCTTGGAGCCTGTGGTTTGATTTAATTTCCAGCTGAGTTGTGCTGTCGCATGACTGCGACCCCTGCCGCGAGGATATCTCGGTGGTGGCATCACCGGTCCAAACCGGAGCAGAATCGGAAAGATGCACGGTCCCGCTTTCTGGGGTCTTCCCAGGTAAACAGGTGGGTGTACGCTCGAGCAAAAGCAACCCAGCTTCCCGTCGCGTCCCTCCCGGGTGCCACCCTTCAGCTGCTGATGTTCCCCCCGTGACAGCAGGGTCCTCAGCAGGGTCCCCAGGCTTCCCCCGAGCAACCCCGCTTTCACCTTCCCTTGTTGCCATGGGGACAAAACGCATCTTGGTAATGTGGGTGCTCCTCCAAGCTGCTGGGAACGGGCAGAGGGCAGGCTGCGCAGGCCAGGCTGCCGTCACATCCATGCCATGCTCCCTGGATTATGTAGAAAGAGCCACCGCTGACTTGGGCAGGGGGTGCCCCCCCTCCAGCCCTGCCGACCGAGATGCTGCTCACAACCCCCCCAGTCAGGCATAACGTGCAAATGGTGCATCATTTCCACCAAGGGCCAAAAGCATCACATCTGCTTTCCATTTCTGTGGGAGTTGGCCATGTTTTGGACTTTTTTACACCGCCCCTGTAATAACTCCTCTTGATTAGCAACCCAGGCACGTCCCGCAGCAGTTTGGGAAACGCATCTCTTCTATAAATGACAACAGATTATTTAAGCAACAACTAAAGCACTCTGACTGCTTTTTAGTTTGCTCGCATTAACGTCAGTCTCCTCGTATATCTAGGGAATGAATCCGGGATTTTCTTGAAAATGGTGGAGAGCGATACAAAAATAGCAGACTACTCGTCTAAAATAAAGTTATGTGTTTGAAAGGGTTGGAAATTGTTTTTTAATCACTGGCGTCTTTCTTCTGGAATATAATCTGCCAGCTATACATTTTGCTTTTCTATCCAATTTCTCAGGAAAATGCAGCAAGTGTGTTAATAAATAATTTATAAAAACATTACAAAAGATAAAGCACTCCTGCTAAAATGTTTCCAGCCTCTGAGATACCAGTTCATTTTTAATCCTCTCCGCCTCCCCTTCGCTGGAACATCAGCAGAAGGTTATTGCTGCCTTTCTCCGCAATCCCATTTTACTCATCCCGCAGATGTCAAAGCACATCTTTGTTTTGCAGGTAGCCAGACTGATAAAAGAGGACGGTCCCAAGCTCAACATTCCCCACTACAGAGTTTTGTCACAGCACCTGTTTCTCAGGAAAGCAACACTGATTTATTTTCGCGGTCCTGCGTGCGAGGAGGGGTGCGAAGCACGGACGCGCCGCTGACTCTCCTGAAAAGCTCTTGCAGCTACTGCTCACTCCAGCGTCGCGTCCTTCCCCCAACAGCGAACGCCCCACGCGCCCCGTGACGCCAAACGGGGACTTTGGAGCGGTGCACAGGGCGGCTTCCTTAGGAGGAAGGAGATGGCCGGGAGGAGGAGCACGTGCGATGAGCACTGCCAGATGGATCTTAATTTTAGTGAAGGTGCAGCCTCTGTGAGAAGCTAGCATTAGTGAGCAAGTAAAACTTGAGGGAGGAAAACCCAAGCAAAAATAGCCTTCAGCTTGAGCAGGTCCTCTCCGTGCCTGCATCGGAAAACCAGACTGCAGGACCGGAGCAGGGCTTCAACGCACGCAGCCGCTCTGGGCGCACGTTAGGGGCTGAGAAGACAAGTGGAACACAGAGCGTTACTCCATGGGGTCACCCCTGGGCGACCCCCCGCAGGCACCGGGGCTGCCCCCCCGGCCGTCCCTGCAGCCCTGGCTGGGCTCAGCCACCACGTCCTTCACCTGGGTGCCCAGCGCCTTCAGGCAAGTGCCCTGACCAGCAGCAGCCGCGGGGCAGCTCGCCACTAGCCAGAGCTGGCAATCATGCTGCCCCGAGCGGTGGCCCAAGGGGCAAGCTGCAGGCTGGCAGGGCTGGCAGGGGTGGCAGGGCTGGCAGGGGCGGCAGGGGTGGCGGGGCTGGCAGGGCTAGCAAAGCGGCAGGGGTGGCAGAGCTGGCAGGGTGGCAGGGGTGGCAGGGCTGGTAGGTTAGCAGGGCTGGCAAGGCTGGCAGGGGTGGCAGGGCTGGCAGGGGCAGCAGGGGTGGCAGGGGTGGCGGGGCTGCCAGGGGTGGCAGAGCTGGTAGGTTAGCAGGGCTGGCAAGGCTGGCAGGGGTGGCAGGGCTGGCAGGGTGGCAGGGGTGGCAGGGTGGCAGGGGTGGCAGGGCTGGCAGGGGCAGCAGGGGTGGCAGGGCTGGCAGGGGTGGTAGGGCTGGCAGGGTGGCAGGGCTGGCAGGGGCAGCAGGGGTGGCAGGGCTGGCAGGGCTCCCGCCACTCGGCTGCAAAACCCAGGAGGCGTCACAAAAGCAGTGAGCGGGCGCGAGTGTCGGGGAGGAGAGCGCGGCTGTCACCGCCCGTGATGCTCAGTGCCCATCACGGCAGCAGGCCGCGACAGCAGCCCCGGGGTGGCACGGGGGCGATGGGGAGGGGGGTGACGAAGAGCAGCCCGGCAGCAGCTGGCTCCTCTCAAAGCCAAACAGCTCCTCTCCAGCTTCTGCTGCCCAAGGCGAAGGCGAGAGGTCTTCCAGCAGCGCAGCCTGCAGCGGCGTGGCTTTTGCTTCATTTTTATTTCACTCAAATGCTGGGGTATGGCAGAGCATGACGGAAACTGTTACTGCCACAGCTCTCTCTAGCGAGAGTTAAGATGAAGTTTTGGGGCATCTGTGCTAAACCGAACTCCAGTTCTACCCAGCGTGTGGAGCCACAAAAAGGCTCCTTCAAACCCACTTGCTCGCCCCGGGGTTCAAACTTTGCTGAGGGCAGTGCCAGCGGGGCCCGGGGCTGGCTGTGGTGGGCAGCTGGGCACCAGTCCAACGCTCCCAGCAGCTTCTGCCCGCCGGCCAGAAGGAACGAGAAGGGTTAAGGTGTCTGCGAGGAGGCACGGCTAACACCCCTCTGACACGGTTTCTCTGAAATTCATTTCCAGGAGTAAATATTGGTTAGAAACATGACCAAAAATCCCCCGCCTCACAAAATAATGAAACCAAAAAATTACTACAAGAGTGAACAAAACCCCTGGGATTTCAGTTGGACCGGGCAATACTTCTTGCACAGCTCCACCGACTCCAGGAGTATTTCAGATCTTTAATGAGCCCTGAATAATGTGATGGGAAGTCTTGAGACACGGTTGTTCCTGTGATCGCACGGCAGCAGAGACATGGCAAGGAGCACTGTGCCTTCAAAAAGAGCTGTCAAGAAGCTGAAAGGAGAGAAAGGAGAGAGTGGTCTTTCAGAGAGATCACGTCAAAGGAATATCAAGGAAGCATGAAAGGGGCATCCACAACTTTTTCTTTCCTCCAAAAACGCTTTTGCACACAGAAGCATCGTGAAGCCTGGCAGAGACACAAGGGGACCGACTGCTGGATACTGTTGACTTCTGGCCGGAGCAGGTATCAAAAGCCCTTCTGCTGCTGCAGCTCAGAGCTAAATCGGTGCAGAAGACAATTCTCTCTCCTGGCAGCACCGTGTGCTCCCGCCGCACTCACCGTCTTCTCCCACAGCACAGCTCCAGGTGCACACTTTACACTAACAACAGGAACCTGAGGCAATTAAAGCGCCTGTTGGTGGCAGGTCCTTGTCTGGTCCTACAGAAACGATCCTTTCCAAAGGGATGCCTGCGCTGAAAAGGCACCAAGGTGGATGTATCTGTCTGAGAAATATCACCAGGGGTTCACATTCGCTTCTCCCCATCACAGCACTGCCAAAGGAGAAGGCAAAGCTCGGGTCGGACAAGGGCACCAAGAGTGTTACAGCAGTTGGGAAACCTTTAGAAATGGTGGCATTTTCATGAGAAAGGCAGGACTTTTTCTGCCTTTCAGCCATGTTTGTGGCCATGTGTTAGGAACACGGGAGTTTCTCTGTCCGTTTGGTATCGTGGTCCATCTCGTTTGGTGTTGTGGTCCATCTTGTTCAGTGTCATGGTCCATCTCGCTGGGGCTCTGCCTGTGACACGCTCTGCATTTTTCAGCAGAATTTAACCCTCCGATACCCACAGCCTCTGACTGTATAAAGACAATAAACTGTATAACACCTTGTATTCTCTTCTAGATTTCCTTAGCTTTACGGCAAGCAGCAGCCAACAGCCTCTACAAGGGGGCAGAGACCGGGCATGAAGACATGGCAGAAGTAAATAGCGTAAAGGCCACAGGTCCCAAAGTGCCTCTACCACAAGTCACGAGTGCTGTTGCTGCCATCGCTCCTGGATGGGATCCTGGACCTCGGACTGTTCAGTCGCTGCCCCAAGGTCACCCAGCCCATCTGCACTATGATGCTGTGGGTCGTCACAGCAGCGTGCTCAGGATGCTGAGCCACGCTAGTGCTGGTTAAGTACCCCGTGCCCTACTCTGCTATCCATCAGTACACACTTAATTTCATCATGCCGGCTAAAATTCACTCTGGGAAAATGTGCTAGCATAGCAGCAACAGTTTATATTCCCGTTAGAAAAAATGCAAAGGCTCATTATGCTGAGAGCCTAACCTACACCTTTCTCCCCAACAATACGGGACCGATCTAAAGCGCCCACACACTGAGCACCATCTTCAATGCTTTATTGCCCAGTCATTTCTATTTTACCCCAATGAAAAATAAAACCCCATTACTAAGCAAAAGTCTCAGGAATTTTTATGAGGTTGTAATGCTTCCAATTTATGTTGAAAAAGACCAAAATCCTCAAGCTGTCTGTTGCTCCTCCAGCCAGGGACATGGAAGATGCTGCTGACACAGCCCAGCACAAGCAATCAGACAGGGAAATGCTGCTCTGCCGGGGCAGCAGCAAAAAGGAATGGGAAGGTTTTCCTCTGGCTTAGGTTGTAACAGAAAATTTGAGGCCAAAATATACAAAATGAACACCAAATTTATGCAGGGCAGCTGCGGACATCATGTAAAACATTTTAACTGATTTTCAGGCCTTGATGCTTTCTGCCCACAGCTTTCAGACGAGCTGCATTTGAGGAAGGGAACACTCAGGGAACGTCAAGCATCGGTGCAGACATTAACACTAATAAGCAGCTGAATATTCAAGTGCATCAGAAGGAAGAACCCAGGAACAAACAGTTTAAAGAGAAAATATTGCGTAAGTCTCTGACATTAAATCAGTGCCGGTGGATACCCTGCAGGGTACAGCTGGCACAGGCAGAACCACAGGGGGGGTAACTGAAGACTGCGAACAAAATATTGCCCTGCTACAGCATCCCCTGAGCGTCTCCCACGCGCTCCTTCCAGGGCAGGCACCTTGCCTGGACCTCACCACTGGCACAGCCGCCGGCGGCCCCTGACTTTCCTCTGCCATTTTCTACGCCGTGGTAAAGCATCCCAGTGGCTCCTGCGGCTGCTGAGAGCACCACGTGAGCGTGCAAGCAATAAAGATGAAATGCAATTCCCCCCCCCCCCCCCCCCCCCGGCTCCGAGAGGACTGGATTATCACATTTCAGCAATTACTGCAAAAGCCAAATTTATGAGAGGGCTCTGAGGGGCTCCGGCGTCTCCCCGTGCCAGCACAGCTCAGCCCACACCCCGCTCCGCTTCTCCCCCTCGCCCACGAGGACAGTGCCGCTCACATGCTTCTTCATCGATTTTGAATAATTCGGTGAGCAGTTCGTGCGCACACCATGTGCAATGGGTATCTGCCTCCACATTGCCCTCGAGGGCTGGTGGGTCTTTGACCAGTGGAGATGAACAGGTAGACACCAACAGGCTGACCATCCCTACCCGCTCATATCGATGTTCCCCGCTACTCCCATGTCCACCTTTATCAAGAAAATCTCACCTGTTGGCAAACAAATAAGCTAATGAACATTCTCTGAACAAATGCACGGGCTTTATGGGAATATATGATCATAATTCACTCTGGTTTATCGCAAGTTTTCTCCAGCTGAATAGGAGGATGTCCTATCCTGTCGGCAGCACACTGTCAAGGATTCCTGATCTCGCCCTGCTGTGACTGTTGCTGTTATTAAATTACTGGAGAAAGTGGGGAGTCATTCAAAAACCCAAACAAATAATAACATTAATGAAACCTGTGTGCCTAAAACACTTTCCCCCCATATTTAGGCAAACAATTACAGAAAAGATGGCAATATATGAGAAGTTCTGCCCCATGTCATGAAGAACTAGTATTTACTTACTATCCAAATTCACAAAAAGTTTTTAGCACGACCCTACAGCACACTTCATGTGCTTCATTAAAAACAAGGGCAACATTTTCTTTCTTTTCCCCACATTATTACTTCCCATAACCGCAGCACCTTAACACCAGCACTACAAAATATACCAAAACCTGCTAAAGGCAGGATGGAAAACGATGAATGTCCAACAACCAGCTGCATGGCACAAGCGTGGAGGAGAGCAAGGGACACATCGCTACTAACGGGTAAAGACGAAGCCTGCCTCCAATAACCCTTGCAAACAGCAGCCAGCCCTGGGAGCCTGGAAGCTAAATTAATTTCCAGTTCCTGGGGTGCCAATTACCAATACACAGAAGGGAATGCTGCGTTTTGCCACTCAGCTCTGCCAATGTTTGAAAATTGTCTGTATCTGAGAACCCACATTTTCCCTGCCTTAGTCATTATGAGCACAAACAGTTTTTTTTCCTCCTTCTTTTTCCGTCGACAGAAAAATCTGGTGCCGTTTCGAAGGTCTAAACAGGCGTAGCGCAGGTGTCCGGCTGGTGGACAAACCCAGTACAGTGTCTGCGCCAGAGCCTGCCCAGGAGCTGGGGACCGGCCATCACCCACAGCACATCACCGGCCTGCGCCCGCCAACAGCCAGGGCACCGCTTTTATGGAGCTAACAGGGAATGCAAACCAACAGAACCCCAAACAGGCTACCGAAGGGTCCTACCCAGCACCCCCTGAAGAGCCCATCTGCAGCCCCAGCCCCGTCCTTTCCTCTGCCTGTCACCCAGGGCGTGATCTTCTGTTTCTAGGCATCAGGAAACTGGAAGAAAAAATGTGAGAAAGCTGGTGTAGGACACCACCACCACCACCTTGGCTCCAAAAGGTCCATGTGAGAGGCCACCAGCACCCAGGGCTGGACCGTCTCCTGCTGAGATACGACAACACTTGCTCGGCAATTACAGCATCTATTAAAAATACTAAAGGTGTTTGGGGTGAGGAGGCATTTAAAATCCGTTACCAAGAAAGCTTGAAATGTCTCAAAAATGTAACCCCCTTCTGAACAGCGAGGAGACCTGCGCTGCAGTGCCTTGTGCAGCAGAGCTGCCACCACCACGGCTCCGCGCCAGCCGGCACTCGTGGCCACCGCGCCACAGCCTCTGCCGACGGCAGGGCAACTGCTGGCACCAGAGACTCACACAACTGCGTCTTGCCCGCTGACGGTTCGAGCTGGCTGGTTTTCATTTCTTATCCCTTTGACCAGTCTGCAGGGAGAAGGCACGTTGTGTCAATCATAAATGACAGGGCAAAGTTGTTTCGTCAAGAAATCGGCTACCGCCGTATAATTAATGGCTACAGCAGAGCATAAATGCACAGGAGAGACTGCTGGTCTCTGTGGCTTGTGTGAGTCTTGGCCTTTATGCTGAAAACGCTAGTCAGAAAAGATCAAGAACAACTGCATGGGGATTTTTAATCAATATCTAACCTGACAATAGGATTTGGAGGAAGATCATCCCATAAAACACAGGCGGCAGCACAGACTAATTGTATTTGCTTCCTATTGACCTGAGGCTCGCGGGCAGAGCGCTCCGTATCCCAGGAACGTACTTATACGTCTCTGTAAAAAAACGTGAAAGTCACCCATTCGCCTCTGCGAACTGAAAAGCTCTGCCGGAGGCTCACGTGAAACACCGCCCTGCCCGTGCCCGTCTCGGAATATCAAAGTCATCTGCTGGGTGGTGCTGAAGCAGAAGACTCAAGACACAGAAACCACCTTCTCCCTCTCTCCTTCTGGTCTCGCTCCCCCTGACTCCGACGCAGAGCTGAACAGAAACATTGTGCAGATGTTAGAAAAGCGTCATCTATTCTTGGCCAGCTCTTTTCTCTCCGGCTGCATAACCTTGAGCGCATGATTGAAGGATGCCCATTTATGCCTGGGAGATGCTGTCATGAATCACAGACCCCTATTCCTCCCACAGTGAAGGCACAGCATGTCCTTGTTTCAGAATACCGGCATACTACATCCCCAACGAGATGTGCCGCATCACATTTTATAAATAGGCTCGTAAGAAACGTACTTCCCATCCACTCATCTCAATCCAAAGCAATTACCAGGGCAAAGAAGATGCTTAAACTTCGACAGGCACCCTCGGAACGTGAGCCAGCCAGACCTCAGGGTACAGGTAAGGATGCTGTGGTGCTGCAACACAACTCATTAGATAGAAGCTCGTTAACCGCCACAACAGCCAAGTCCAGCAACACTTGTAGGTAGGATGCAACAAACCAAAAAGCAATACAAAGCTTGCAAGATAAGAGGGATGATGTACGAGGGGAGAGCCAGCCCACAACTGCGCAGGACCTGGGACTGCCCATGGCCAGGGAGCACTCGGGCTCTGTGAGCACCACTAAGGCTGCTGGATAACGGGTTGAAATCATGGGAAAATTCCTGATGGAGAGATGGGTGAAGCTAGAAAATGCTCTCTCAAAGGTAATGGAAAAAGCTTTGCGGTTTGGGAGCGAATCTCCCTAAAGGTCACAGCCCAATTTTAGTTTGGAGCTCTGCAATTTGATTTTGCGTCATCTGTTCCTCTTGGGATCTAATAGGAAGGACTCTGCTGTCTGCCCTGAATTTCTTCAGAAACAGGGCCCTCCCTTAACATTTTCAGTTTATGTGAACACATTTCATGAGCCGTCCCCCAGGGACTCCAGAAACCTCCCAGCACCCATATGGCGACTGCACCTGGGCTGACAGGGGGACCTGCGGCACCTTTTGGCCCTGGGCAGTGCTGGTACCTCCCCGAGCTCTTGGGGCAGTGGATGGAGGATGCTCCCACCCAGACCCAGCCCCAGCTCCTGTTCTTCAGTCGGCAAGAGCTGAGGAACCAAGTGACCTGCTATCCTGCCCGCTGTGGTCCTCCCTTCCTTCACAAGGATGCCCAGGAGAGACGCTGGCTCGGGAAGCACCGCCGTGCCATGCCAGCACTTATTCAGAGAGAATTCTGAGTTTTCTTTGAATTCCTGCATCACACCACACATCATGGGCACTGGCAGAGACGGATGCTGAACAAGGCGAGCAGCTGCCTGCCACCCTGGGCAAAGGGGACCGTAAGTTTAGTGGTTTTGCGCAGCTCGGCACACCGAACCACGAACATTTAATGGCTTCTTTAGGCACACCTGCCCCCACTCCCCCTCTTTCTTCTGCATCCAACCATGGATGCCGGTCAGGACCTCGAGAGGCTGCAGGGAAAAGCGCTAAATGTCTGTGGGATCAATGCGGCCGTGTTGTGTTTTCAGTGGAGTCACAGCTTACCTCTGTGGGGCTGAAACGCTGCTCCCACTGCTGCAGCAAAGCCTCTTCCCCTTTACTTACACACAGCATTTATAAGCACAGGATGCAAACGGAGCCGAGACGCACATAAACATCACAGAGGACAGTGACATTTTGTGGACGTTCCCTTTGATTACATCCACGGTGTGGGCACCACCCTCCGTGGGTCGTGGGGTGTCTTTTGTGCAGCAGTGACAGCAACAGCAATTTCTTTTTTAATATGCACGTGCAATTGCAAAACCAGGGGCAAAAAGGCAATGTTTTCCATTTGTTTCTTGAAACAGATGTGGCTTCCCTTAGACCTGTTTGTTTTCAGGACTGCAGGGGTTTCATCTTTAAAACAGTTGTATTATTGCAATATGTGTCAAACGCTCTGTTCTAACAAAAGAAAACAAACTGCTTTCACTTTGTAAGCAACAGTAACCAGTCAGTAATATAAACAGCTCTGCAAGCATAAGGGTGAGCATCTCGGTCCAGCCAATGCCCACCCGGGGCAAACTCCCACACGTGAACTCCAGGGCACCCACCGCAGCCCAAGGAGCCTGGTGGGGATCAGGTCACTACCCAAACCCTGCAGAAATAAAGAGGAAAACTGCCTGACTCCTCCAGGGGCTTCACTGTGTGCACAGCAACCAGAAGAAAAGTCACTGAGCAACGCCAAACCCCTCCATCGAGACTGAACGCCCCGCTGGAGGAAAGCAGATCCCCTGCCAGGCTGGCCAGAGGGCTGCCCCAAACACAGCCACGGGGTGATCCTGCCCCACGGCATCGCACGCCGGTGCAGCACTCGGCATCCCGAGCTCCTGCGCCTGCCTCGCCTCAGAACAGAAAAGCACAAGCAAAAACCTAAACGTCTTCAAAATGGGAAAACCCAACCGAAAACCTTCAAAAAGTCTCACCTGAGCTGACTCTGTTCAGGGAATGTTTGAGCTGGCATCAGCTCTGTATTTGCAAGAGAAAATGCATCATCCCTCTGAACAGACACACACAACGAAGAAAATCCACATCCCCTTGGGACACCCCCCCCCCGCCCTCCCCCGACCAACGAGAGGCAGGAACGCCGACCTCCCCGGACGCAAACCCGGCCGAGCTCTGCCGGATCACCCCCGGGGCGAGGAACTTTTCATCATCCTACCTGCAGAAGCCAGTAGCACCTTCTGTGAAACGTGGGGATGATGGAGGAATGGACGTAGCAGCCGTACAAGCACTAGGGACACAAAAAGAGAGAAAGCAGAGTGGGGTTAGCGAAGGAAACCATCACCCGAGGTGGCGGCGCTGGGGACGAGAGCAGCGGTGTGCTATCCGCTGCAGGATGTCATTGGGAAATCGGCCCAGGCAACACCAAACACCAGATTCTAGCACCCCAATATTTTTTTTTTAAACATTGCGACAGGTTACCGAATCTCTCTGCAAGCCCCCCGCCGCACTGCCACTCAGCTCCCCGCGGTGCTCTGATCTTTGCTTAGCTGCATTTTAACCTTTGCTTCAACATATTTTTATTTCCCAAAACACATGGCACAAATATCTCTTTTTCAATCGTTTATCACCTGGGTCTGTAAACCGAAAATTTAGGGTTCGTAAACTGAAAAAATCGCTGTCAGGTGATTTATACAGCAAAATGCCAAGACAGTTGCTTTCTTTTCTTCCTTTTATTTACATGAACTCTGCTTCTCTGATTAACTGAAAGCACTAAGGCTAAGGAATTCCTTCCGCAGGAAAAAATCAAATTTCCAGTACGTTAAAACTTTTCAACACTGCTATGGGTTGGAAGCCAAGCCCAGCACAAACCAAACACACAAACCTCTTTTTAATTTAAAAGATCCCAGTACAATTCCTGTCCACAAGATTTGTTTATTATTAAGAAAGTAATATTATTTTCTGACTCTGCTGGCTTTTAATATAGCACGCATGGGGGATGGGTGTGCACATAATGATATATTCTGCCATACTGAAGGTGATTAGTTTTCCTTAAATGCGAGATTGCAACAGCCCAGCAATCTGCTCGCAGATATTTCCCCTGGAAGATTGTGGGCCATGTATATTTTAGGCACACCAGTATTCTGCCATTACAGAAAGAAAAAATAAATCAATCCAACTGCAGGGATTTTTACAGGGAATTTCCTTTTTTGTTGTACTCCAGCAATGGCATCGATGACGACTCTCACAACGAATGCGCACTCCACTCGCTGGCTGCCCTGCACCCTGCGGGGCGTCCTCACCGCTCTGGGTGCGGGCATCGCCACCAGGCACCCTCCCAGCAGCAGCGGCTGCAGGACAGGACTGCCCCGGCCAGACTTCAGCGAGACTTTAAACCACTGAAGTGGAACTTGAGCAGATGGATACTGGAAAAACGTATTGCTATATCACCGTCCCAGTCGTCTCCAATACCTGTTTTTGCAGATACGGGTGCCACGCATCGAAGGCTGATGTGTGGCACTGAGGCTTTACTGGCACTGGTGGGGGTGACCCACTCTCAGTGCTCCAGGGACACCATCCACCTGGCCAGGCGGGACACGGCTCCATCCACGCCATCCCCCAGCGCAGGGCGCCGGCCATTCGGCATGAACACAAAGGGGCCAGGAAATCTTCATTTATGCTCCTTCTGCCTGGAAGGCACCTCACAAAGCGCAAAACCACAAAGTGCAAACCCACTCAGAAACTGCAAACCCACCCAGAAACTGCAAACCCACTCCCAAACTGCAAACCCACTCCCAAACTGCAAACCCACTCCACAAGCAGCGAGCTCGCCCGCCCTGAGCCTGCTAGCGTGCCCCGCGACGCGGCGGGCGCAGAGGCGCATCGTCAAGCGCGCGCTTATCGGCGAGCACACGGGGAGGCTGGCGGCAGCGTCTCCTCCCCAAGATCACCGCTCACAAGGTCGGCCTGAATTAAAAAGGATTTAAGGACCGCTGGCTGCTATCACCGAGTTATTTTTAAAATACAAATGACAAAGATTAATAATGTTTTTAAATGTGTCAAGGGTACATCCCACACACAGGAAAAAAAGCAGGGAGGAAAAATGAGAGGGGGAAAAAAAACCCAACACCCTGCGGAAAATAATCCAGAGAAAAGCTTAACATTAAACCCCCACCGCTCAGCCTGGGGACAGGCAGTCACCATTTAAGATAATCCTTGACAGCAACTCGGGGCTGCACGGCACCCGGGGCTGCATTAAAAGGTTTTTCATGTTCAGTTCTGCTGACCCAGAGCGCGCCCCCCCCCTCTGGAAAGCGGCTTGGCGGGTGCAGCATCTCCCAGTCCGACCAGCTTCCCAGCGAGGACAGGGAAACTGGTGCGGAGTGTGTCATGGGAGCACCCCTGTGACAGCTGGGAACACCCATATCACCTGGTCCGACATATATCCATATATACACCGGCACCCCCCCACGGGCGTCCCAGCCCCCATTTGCTGTGGAGCCCTTTGAAACGCCACCTGACAACAACACACCCCCACCACAAGCCCTGACGCCGAGCTGCCGGGCTCGCTGCATCCACAGGTAGGAACGCTGCTCCCCGTCTCCAGATCTGTCTCGCACATCATTCCAGAGGTGTCAATAATGAATTACATAAAAGCATCCCTCCTCCATGAAACTGGTTTTCAACATCTCAGCAAACTGTTAAGCAAATCCTAACGGTTCACAGAACCGACAAAGCATCCAGAATACAGATACAATTTTTTTCCAGTTTTCTTTTCTCCGTGCCTCCCCCCTGCCAGCAGCACAGCATGGGAATCTAGTTCTAGATGGATATTTTGGGCCTGGATGTTCTAACTTGGGCAGCTGGGCTGAAGGAGACCCAGGCACAAGCCAGCCCCCCGCCTCACGGAGACAGCGGGAAGCGTCCCCACGGCACCGGGCACTGGCACCGAGGGAGACCACGGCTGCGGAGAAATGCGCTGCGGTGGGAGACACGGACCCTGGAAACCCAGCATCTGGGAGGGAGACAAAACGAGTGATGGTGGCAATAAAACCGACATTAATTTACAGATAAAAAGGCGTATAAAAAAATGTTCAAGGTATAAATAGAAACCTTAGAAAACTGAGCTTCGTTGTTTTGGAGGATTTTCAAGGTTAATGAGTTAAGCGCTGTTGGATGACGTAAAACCTGAGGTCTGACAGCGCGGTACGTGGGGGTTCACAGGCAGAGGGTGCACGGTGGCGATTTTCCTGCGCCTGGCTCCGCTGACCCCCGCCTCCGAGATGGGGTGGCGATGACCCCCCCTGCCCCGCACCCAGGCTGGGCCACCAAGCGCCTGGGCAGTGGGGGCCGGCTCGACACACCACGCTGCAACTAATTAGCAGAACGGAATTACCTCCCTGGCTGGCCTTAGGAGACAGGGAATCAGGGCACGCTTAATGCCCCTAGCTAAAGGAGTCTTTAAAATGAATTCTTGCTCAAAACACGCAAAAGGGGTTTCATTAGCTGAGTTTTCTTTTTTTCTCTCTTTTTTTTTTTTTTTATCGGAGAGGTAAAAAATGCGTAGGGCTGTGTGTCTGTGGCTATGTTAATGCCAGGCTGGGCGCTCAGCCAACGCATTAAGTGAAATCGAATTCCTGAAACCAGCTTTAATCAGCAGATTTTTAAGGTTAGAATGACTCTCTCCTCTGGAAGGCTTGCCAAGGTTAATTCTGTCCTGAGCAGGCTGAATTAATGGGCTGGACAGGGGAGAGCATTTTTTTTTCATGATTCTCTCTTAAGTTTACAAAATCTCCAGCAGAACAGAAATGGCATTTCTGAACCATCTGAGGAGAAACGCCACTTCAGCAGCTTATCGATTTCTGGTTTGAGAACAGAGACCGAGACGTGAGCGGCCGCCGCTCCCGTGGGAGCCGGCAGCAGCGGGTCCCCCGGCGAAGCCCCCGGCGGCACCGTGGATGCCGCCCGCAGGGATCGCTCCCATCCCTGTTGCCATGGCAGGACCGGGATGCCCACGGCGGCGGCATGGTCCAGCGCTAGAGCATCGGGCGCCGCGGTTTGGGGAGGGCTGTGCTCCGTGCGAGCCGGGGCTGGGGGTGCAGGGAGCCCGGGGTCCATCCCAAAGCCCTGCGGTGGTGGGGGGTCCCGCTGGGGGCTGAGAAACCAGCCGAGAGCAGCCGTGCAGGCAGCTCCCCCTGAGCACGAGATCCATACCTGCCCCCAGACGTTCACGCTACACGCATCTCTGCAGCCCCCGTGCTGCTCCTGGGGAGCCAGGCCCTGCCAGCTCTACTTCATCTCGCACCTTTTTAAAATTGACAGATAATTAAAGAAAAAAGGCCCTTCTCTGGGCAGAGGGGGAGAGCTGTGCAATTACAACCGCCTGCCCCTCCATTTATATGCAGTCCACATCTCGCATTATCAAACTTCTGAAAAGTGGAGGGAGGGGAAAAAAAAAATCAAAGTATTAGTGGATTTTTTTATCCTGAGCATCTTAAAGTGATTGTGGCTTATTTAAAAATAATACAATAATGCTGAGGTGTTCTCCCTTAACAAGAACACCTTGGGAATGGGAATAGGAAAGCAAGAGTATAAAAAATTCAAGATAGGGTTGGACAGGCTTTGAAATTCTTCTCCCTGGTGAGTTACACTAGTGGATATTTAAAAAAAAAAATAAAAACTGCCTAGATTTTGTTCAGATTTTCACACTGAATTCCCAATTCCCTTAATAAGAAGCTAAATCAATCTTTAGAGAACAAATCACATAAGACCTGTGGCTCTAAATTATTAAAATATACTTGAGTAATTTTACGGTGTGAGGCTTCAACTTCCAAAACCCCAGCAGCCTGAAGGCATCACCGACAGGATCCGTACAGGTTTTGGGGGATAAAGCACGGGGGGGGGCGGGGCAGGCAGGGATGGACCAGGCTCCCTGCTGGGTGCTGCACCCTCCTGCCACGCTGCCCCTCCCAAACAGCAAACCCCGGGGATGTCCCCTTCCTCCCAAGGGACACCGTGCTGGCCTCCCTCTCCCCCTGCCAGCAGCGTTTCGGATCCATCTTGTTTCTTTTGGAGAGGGAGGAATGAACCTGCGGGGAAAGGGCACGCGTTCCCTGTGCGGGATGTGCACGGGAATGCCTGAACGAACAGTCTCTTCAAACGAATGTGTGCATGGCAACGGCAGAAAACAATGCCCCAAATAATGGAATCAGACGACCAGACAAGTGAAATCCAAAACATGGTCTAAAAAGAATTAAAAAAAAAAAAAAGAAAAAAGAAAAAAAGCAAAATCACCCAAATAGGGGATGTGAAATTCCTTATGAAAAGGTTCCTGAATAAAGCGAATGCACCTGCAAAAGGAAGGGCTGCTGCCTGCTGCGGTAGGAGCCTGAAGCCCACGTAGAAATGGCCACCAAACGCCCCAAGGAGCCCGACACAAGGGAAGCATCATGCCCTAAGAGCCGCCGGGACGTGCACTCCAACACGGGCCGGCCTGAGCCATCCCGCCGTCCCGCGCCAGCGGGGTGTGCAAGGCAGCACTGGGAGCTGCTGCTGGTGCCGGCCGCCCTAGAACCGGGCGCAGCGCTTCCCACAGCCCGTAGCAGGACCCCTGGCAGGAACGTGATGCTGATGTTCAACATCCAGGGACAGGGACAACGACCACTTCAGTGGCCTGTGACAGCGGTAGCGTGGGAGGACGGAAAGCCACTGCCACCACCCTCGGCTCTCGTGGTGGTGCTGAGCAGCACTCACTCAAGCCTAGCAGCTCATCGCATCCCCGTTACAGCACCGTACTGCGCGGGATTGCTCCTGTAATTACATCAACCATTGCAGAGCTTCTCCACCAATTTCCATCAGGGAATAGCATAGTGCTTGCAGCAGCAGCACTGCCACCGTGCATCCCGGGAAAGCCAAGCGAGGCGTTAGGTTCGTTCTTCTCACCATCCTGAGGACAGGGCATGGGTCTCCCGAATTAGCAGCTGTGCCTGAGCCCAGCTCTGCTCTCCCCAGCCCCGCCGTCAGCTGCGCAGCCATGCACCGCCCTGGCACAGGCACAGCACGGGAGCCGCAGCCCTGCAACAGCATGCAAGGCTGCAGCTGGCACAGGTTTCTCAGACGTGGTAAGGGAACGTGGAAAAGCAGCTTGTCGGTTCTATCGGCATCCTCCAATGCAGTAACCTGCGTTTTGGAGACACCAGTCAAAATGTAACCATCAAACCCACTCTGCCATCCCTGTCACAGGTACTTCCATCACCTGTTCACACAGACACCACTGTTATCCCCTTCTTCTCACCAACTTCTTCGCATCCCAGCAAAGACACCATCCAATCTTCCCAATACCGCTTTCCCTGGTTTTCATACAAATCATGATCAGAAAAACGTGTTAAGTTGTCC
Source organism: Falco punctatus (assembly GCF_963210335.1). NCBI lineage: Eukaryota > Metazoa > Chordata > Aves > Falconiformes > Falconidae > Falco > Falco punctatus. Next base: position 105,468,403 of record NC_137582.1, read on the forward strand.
ATAGTAATACACTTCTTTTACATGTACGAGCGATTTTCCATCTGCACCTGTAACAAGCACCCACAAAATTCTCTGCCGATCTTCTCCAAGAGGGCAGAGCGCGGTCGGAAAAGCAAGGCGACTGAAACCCTCCAGTCTCTAACGTGAGCTGCCTCTTGGCCACTGCATCAGCAAGCATTGGAGAAACCCCTCAGATTTTATGTGTCACCTCTCTTTTCAGAGAGCGCCAAAGCAAGCACTCTCTGAGATCGGGTTATCTTGTAGCAGATGGTCCTTCCTTCAGGACGGGGATGCTGGAGCCACAGACACGTTCCAAATCCATTTAAACATCAGATTAGGCTCGCCCCTGTCAGCCGCAGGAGCTGGGAGACGGCAGCGGCTCCCGCCTGCTCCATTAATCAAAATTCAGTGAGAAAAGCCAACGTGATGCTATAAACCCCCCTGACTCGATGCCAACACCACGCACGGGGAACCTAGTGCCATCAATCTTAGTTTTCCTCCCCTGGCAGCGAGATGTGGCTGGGGAGGGGGGAGCAACAACGGGGGCTTGGCCAAGCGAGCGGAGAAGCAGGTTCTTGACAAGTCTCGGAGGGCAAAGCGATGCACAGTGACACCAAGCTGATGGGGATGCGACAAGAAACCGACCTCAACGTTTCCCCGTACAGATCAGCTCCGGTTTGGCTTTTTAAAAGAGGGAGGTGTGGTGGTGGCTGGAGCCTGCGGCGCTGAGGGACCACCGGGGGGGCAGGCGGGTGGCACCCGTGGGTCTTATTTTGATCTACAACAGGCAAAAAAGTGTCGTAACACAGGGAGGCATCCAAAATTTCCCGTTACTGCAGCAAATCTTCAACTGAAACACTGCTAAACACGTTTTCTCACTCCTGATCTCAGCCAAACACAGATGTCAGGCAGGTCGTGTTTTGCCCCAGCGTCTACAGGCGGTAACTTTGGTTCTGCAAAGCGCAGGAGCGATGCTTGGCTCTCAGCGCTGGGCTGATCCACACGGCTGCCTTTTAGCAACGTCAACAGAACTTAAACAACTGCTCGTAGTTTGCCACTTAAGCTGTAGCCCAAAAATGAAGGCTCGGGTTCTGCGGGACTCTACAGCCGGCACGGCTGCGGCACTGCAGCACGGCCTCTCTGCAGCACCGGGGCACCAGCTGCCGCTCAGGCACTCAGCCTGGGGCAAGAATCTTGGTTTTAATCCTACTGGATCTTTTTCTGGCATGTTTGAAACGCTCCTGATGCCCTTGGTGTCACCAGCAGTTACAGCTAGATAAAGTTTCTGGATTGAGCCCAGGGATCTCGTTGGATGGCTAATCACAGGAGAGGTTACCGCAGCCTCAAAATCTAGAGCCAAGCTCCATTTGTTGCAGGACCTTGTCACTTCTGGTAGCTTTTGTTACCAAATATTGTTCTGTTTACCTCAGGAGTCGTTAGAAAGCAATTTTTGAAATGTTCAATATTTAATGAAATATTTAAATGTTTAATGGGTTCTTTTTCAAACCCTGTTTTCCCTCTGTGGAGTTCTGAAGTCACTGCAAGGATTGCGGGTTTTAACTTTCTTACTGTTAGAAATGATTCCTCTAACGACGTCAGCTAATGGGCAGAACTCTGCATATATGGGTACCGATCTTCAGTGCCCCAAATTCCAGAATTTCTATTTTATGCCCGCAGTCCCACACTGTACACCTGACAAGACGTGTCCCCCCGTTCCCAGTCTGACCCTCAGACCTTTCTTCACGGCAGCCCCCTGCACAGACTGCAGCTCTTCACTCGAAGACTTCTCACTCAGATCCCTGCGAATGACTCCTGTCTTTGGCACACTTCCCTGCCTCTTCCTTATATGCGGGAAGGAGAGCAGCCCCTAGAAAGTGATGTATTTTAGCATCTTCCCCTGATTTTCCCAGTGAATGCCATTTTCTTTAAATCTACTCTTTAGCCTCTCTACGTATTGTGTTGATGCATGAAAAAGACATACGCTAAACTGCATTACCTGTCTAACACTGAAGGACAGTGACATTTTTCCTCTTTAACATATATGAGGGTTTTTTCCCTCGTCCAAAACCCGCAGGTCTGGGAATGTGGTGCTGCAATCGCTGAGGCTGGCTGTGCAGGCGGCATGGGGTGCTACGTTGGAGGGAGAAGTGGATGGGGGCTCGGCAGTTCCACCTTGGCAGAAGGTCCCGCTGGGTTCCCACCTTCCCTGTTAAGATGCTAACGGCGTGTGGCCGCTCCTCCCACAGGACGGGGCTCAGTAGCCACAGCCCTGTCCACTGCCTTGTGCGGCCGGGCACCACTGGATCCTTTCCATCAGCCCTGCCGCCAAGGAAAAGTTATGCAGGAACGTGATGATGAACCCAGCGACGTTGTCATGCAGTGAGTTAAATTATTATTTAATCATCAAGTCAGTAATGGCGTTTTCCAGCCTGCCCAAACCTCTCTTTTCTTCATGCTGGCAGCCCGTGCCTTCAGTCAGAGCATTTACCGGTACCGTCCACTGGCTCCTGCATCCTCCAGCACCCATCCACCCATCTCCCACCTGCAGCTCCCCAGCAAACCACAGCCCAAGGTCGAGCCTTCCTGCAGGCTCCTCTCATCCCATGCAAGCCCCCTCCTCTCCCCATCTGAGGGTGCCTGGAGCTGGACCCAGTCGCTGCTCCGTTTGCCACCGCCAGCAGCATCACCACAGAGGTTCGCCTGGCTGGGGTGGCGAGAAGCATGTTGGCTCCTTGACCTTCCAGCGCAGACTACAGCCACACGCTTACGCACCAGCTATCAAACTCTTGATTTTTTTTTTATACTGGTAATTCTTTTAATAAGAATTCTTTAAATATTTATGGAAAGAAACGCATGAGGTCGGTTTGAGAGGAAGCGACAGCTATAATCTTGGCGCGCTCTGCAGCAGTCCTGCCAGCCGCTCTGCAACAAGAGCAATGACTTGCAGAGCCTCCCGATCCCACGGCAGAGAAACTTCAGCCCTGCTGCAGCTGCTGGCAATTCTGGTCCTGGCTGCAGCGTGGTGGGGCTTCAACGCCCTTCCCAAGTCACCTAACCCACGTCCTGCAGGACGTCATGGTATGAAAAGCGCAAGGCGCTGTTTCTCCAGAAAGTTAACACTAGACAGCGTCTCTACAAGTGCACAATGTTGATACGGTTTTTCTGTTATTTGTGATGCTGTCAACTGTGAGACGATCCAACAGGAACTGCCCACGCCAGCCTGCTACTTTATTGCTCAAATTGGTATTAGCCACACACTTGCAATTGGGTTATCCTTGAGTTTTGACTACAACTAACCTCATAAAATCTTTCATGAATTCCGTAGGAAGCAAAATCCACAGCCTGGTCCTGCTGTAGGATCATTGGTATGCAGCCCTGCACACCCACCTGCAGTAGCTGCCTGTTCATAAATGCATATTTCTTTATTAATATGGGGATACTTTAATCTCAGTCTAATTTTACCTTTAGGGAAGCTATATCCCGAGGCTGCCAGGAGCTAAAACCCTCCAGATGCAGCGGTGTAATTTGTATTCAAAGCAGCAGGTCTATCTGTCAACATGTTTGTCTCCCCTATCTGCCAACTCTTATTTATAATCCCATTCAGATTAATGAATGACAGTAGTTCTCATCACAAGAAATTTGATTAATCAATTTAAGTGCTTAATCACCCTGGCCTGGGTGAGAACTGCACGGGAGGGATGCTGCCTGGATAGGGGCAAAGTTGTGAGAGGTAGGAGGAAAACGGCACAGCTTTCCCTCGGGAACAATGCAAGCAGGGAGCGTGCACGGGATCCTTGACAGGATTACGAGCTTTCTGGTTTCCTTAGGGCCAGCAGTCACGGCCAACGAGCCACGAAACACCCTTTTCAAACTACCTCCTAATCTGGCTTCACACTACCCTGCTACTCGCGTTGCTCATCACCAGCCCCCAAACCCATAAATCATAAATAACCCACAGCAGAGGGGATGACGGTGACAACCCAGTCAGGCATCCTGGAGGCCGTCGGACTGCTCCAAATCGGCTGCCAACCCCGCCAGGCATCCTGCACCGCTTCCTGCTCTGAATCAGCTGCCACCACAGCCAGGCATCCTGCACTGCATCCTGCTCCAAATCAGCTGCCACCACAGCCAGGTATCCTGCACCGCATCCTGCTCTGAATCGGCTGCCAACCCCGCCAGGCATCCTGCACCGCATCCTGCTCCGAATCAGCTGCCACCACAGCCAGGCATCCTGCACCGCATCCTGCTCCAAATCGGCTGCCACCACAGCCAGGCATCCTGCACCGCATCCTGCTCCAAATCGGCTGCCAACCCCGCCAGGCATCCTGCACTGCATCCTGCTCCGAATCAGCTGCCACCACAGCCAGGCATCCTGCACCGCATCCTGCTCCGAATCGGCTGCCACCACAGCCAGGCATCCTGCACCGCATCCTGCTCCAAAGTAGTTCCTGCCAGTTGCCTTCCTGTACCGCAAAAAAAGAACCCCATGCCTTGGTGACTGCCAGCCTGAATATTCTAGAATAATCTCCAGGGTTTTCTGGAGACCTGAGAGATGTTTCAGATGATGGGTAAGAGCAAGGTTGAGCACAAATCACTGGTTTTGAGGAGGATTATCCAGGAGAGAGGCCATGCAGTGTGAGCACTGCTCCAAAGCTACTCTTGTGGATGCTCTGAATGACATGATAAAACTAAAAAAAAAAATTATAAAACATCTGAATCTCAGCAATAACATCGTCTTCTATTCCATGAAAGAGAAGTTTACAGAGAAGTACCGCTCTTTGCTGGCAGACAAGATGTATCTGAACTCTGTGACAAAGAAGCAGGCGTTCGTCATGAGCTGGTTCTGTGTATTAAGATAACAGGCATCTTGTGATTGCACCAGTCAATATTGCTCCGAAATAAGCAACAGCTGTCCGACTGCCAAGCCTCGTCTCGTGGCCACTCACTGGAAATTAAGATCAGAGTCTCCCAGTCACGCTCTTCAGGAATCGAAGCCCAGCACCATTAAATCTTTGCATCAGTGATCTGACGACGAACAGGGAATTGCTGTAAACAAAAGCTGCAAGCGACCAAAGGAGCGGGGAGGCACAGGCAGTGTGAGCAGGGTCGTCACGCTGAGGGAACAGGGTCTTTTGGGAAGATGAACTCTCCTCAAGGAAAACCAGCGTCTGGGTAACCATTTCTCCAAGATGGGGGAACATTTCTTGGAGGGTAATGAGGGCTCTGGAAGGACTGCACAGCCACAGCTCTCACACACCGCTGCACCCAACGGCTGCGCAATACCGGGGGTGAAGGGAGGCAAGCTGGTCCCTGGATGCAGCCCCAGGGGATGCTGGAGAGATGAAGGAAACCAGACGTAAAAAAGAAACAAACAGATTTGGTACCCACAGCTGAAAAGCTGGACGGGGCATAAGGGAGCAGACTGGAAAAAACGGATTGTGGTGGGAGAGCTGGAGCACAGCCTACTGGGTTTATTTTAAAAAACATAAAGCAAAAAGTTCACAGAAACCGAATGTCTGTACCAAAAGTAGTCATGGAGAGGCAAACATTGGCTATTTAGTGACAAACAAATTTAAACTAAACTACCCATGTGAAATATCAAAGGTTCCTTACTAGAACGAATTCTGGGAGAGGTGCGTGGTCTTATCTCCACCTCCCGCTCTCTTCTGTGCCCCTGCCAGCCTCTGCGAGACATGTGCTGGAGACAACCAAGCGAGGCCAGACCCAGGTACCAAGCTGAGATCCATCATGTCTGTGGCACGCATGAGGTCAGGCCACACGTTACAACCAGTCCTGCGCTCGTACCGTCCCCGGGGGACACAGGGAATATCGGTACGGTGTCTGGGAAGCTGCAACAGTAGGTCGGGGTTGGAGCCCCGGTGTCATCAGGAGAACCGCCTTGGCACAGCTGAGCTAGAGGCATCGGGGGCACTGACTGCTGCCATCAGTCGTGCAAGGGTAGGAAAGCTCATCGGTGGGTCAAGCCACGCATGCCGCGCACTCCAAGCAACCTCTGCACCACCAGGTACGGAGGACACGGGGATTCTCACTGGGAGAGACTTCTAACATCGACCTCCACCATTTCACCTCGAAGGGACTCGGGGACAGACGTCCCGTTGGGACCTGGCTACAACCAGGGTGGCAGAGCTCTCCGGACGGATGGTCTGACAACACCTGTCAAACTGCTGTTATTACGAGCAGCCCTGGGTGATGTAACCTTAACGCGAAACCCAGACTCCCGTATTCTCACACTGGGAAAAGCATCCGAATGACCTCAGCATCAGCAGGGGGTTAATATGAGGAAAAGTGGGACGAGAGGCAGCTTTGGCTCCACGAGACGGTTTTCTCACCCAGCGCCGCCTTGGCAGTCACTGAAGTGGGATACATAAAACCTACAGGACAGAGACATTACCCGGGTCCCTGCACATCATCTCGACGCCAGCAGCTTGTGCAATCGCATGTTTCCCCAGGTACGAGGGTTTCTTGACTGTCACCACAAGGTTAGAAGAATTGTGAGCTGGAAAATCATGGAGCATATTAATGTCAGGCTGAAATATGACCACAATACGCAGAAGTGTTTTATATTTATTCTCTTTTAGAAATGTTATAAAGACAATATAATGAGAACGTTGCAAACAAGTCAAGTGTTTTCCTCTTAATCTGGCAATAAAAATATGTCAAAGAAATGCCTAAATTCCTAATAGAAGAACAAAAAAATAATAGGCTAGGCTATGACAGGATTTAGCTGTGATTCTTCTCGAAGGCTTTAATCATCTCTACTACAACGTAAACGGAAAATCAGACACAAACCTGTACGAACCGTTAATGTCTGTGTTGGTCATCTCAGCTGTTAGCAGGGCTGAGACCCAACAGATTCGGCAGAGGTTAATGAAGACAGTTAGGAGTCTAAATACGTTTATATCTGAGGACCCATCGCACACAAAAAAAAAGATTATTGAGCCGGCCTTAGTGGAGACTTGACTGTGGTAGCAAATACACAATTATAAAAAGACTTAGAAAGTGATTAGTCATTCCATTTTAACATCTGCTGGAAGAAAAGAACAAAGGGTTTCTTGATTCAATTAATGTCTGATAAACTTAGAATGAACAAAGAGGCAATACTCTTTTTTTTTTTTCAGGGGACAGCCAGGCTTTGGAAGTCAACACCATGGAAATGGGGGAGTGCGCCATCAGACATGGATCGCAGAGGGCTGAATGCTGCACCGCCTCGGCGCGCAGCGGAGCTGTGATGAAAGCTGGGGCCAAAGGCATCACCAGGGAGAGCACCAGCACCTCTGCCGGACCTCGGGTCTGGGCTGCAGCCAGGGTTCCTGGCGGGATGCCCTCAGCTGCGCTCTGCTCAACAGTGACACCAGGAGAGGGGGGAAGCAAATCCCACGGGAAGTCCAGCGCGGGGCCGGGAGGGCGAAAAGCAAATACAGGACGGGCTCGAAGTGAGAATGTCAAATATCCGCTGGCTGCCATAACAACACCACCGCCCTTCTCAAGCCCAGCTGCCCCAACCACGGCTGTCATCCAGGCAGGTTGTGCAGGAGTTAGAAAAGTTTTTATTATCCAGCTGAATCTCTTTTTGGGGAAAAAAAGGACCATTGCAGCAGGGTGAAACAAGGCAAAATCTGACAGTGCCCTGGGGAAATGCAGGCTGAGCCAGTATTTTTTGCACGTCTGTGGCAGAAAAAAGCCACATCCACTAATGACCGCAGCAGGGTGCTGGGCACAGGCTGCGATCACACGAGGCACACGGCTCTGTGCACTCACCGTCTTTCAGGTTTGGGGAAATAAGGACAAGTCTAACAAATGCAACTTACAGCAAATATATAAATACGTAAAAGAACTTTGGGGAGCTATTAATTATACATGCAGTTTTATCTTGGATTAATTTTGTGCTGGAATGGACCAGAAGCCTTAGCCGAAATATTTTTTTGGCAGCCTCCCCTGTGCAAAACAAGCCCTGGAGTTACGTGCAGACATACTACACTGTGCCTAAACGACGCATTCAACCGGTTTGTGAGATACCCAGTGTCTTGGTCCTGTACTCTTTATACCGCTTACTGGCATTTCAGACCAGAAGCTGTTGGAGTCAGTGATGCGATGGTCAATACGCAGTCTTCCCCGCCAGCTCACTTCAGACTCTTTGCAAAGGCAGCGTAACTTGCATTACAGCATCACAAATACCGAGAGGAAAGACAGGACGGCTGTGGCAAGCCATCTACGCCATCAAGGGAGCTTCCCAAGTCAATATTCCCTTCCCCACTTCAGGAAGTCACTTAAGGTCTTCAGCAGGTCTTGAATTCTGAAAGCTGAATCTAAGTGCACGGAAAACCTGGAAGGCCCTGACCTTCAAACCTCCTTCCAATGAATCACTTAATTAAAAAGCATTTACACAACCTAAAACAAATGATTGTGTACGCCAATATTAAATCGTCCCATTCCCATTTAAAACCCTCAGAGCTTCACTATTGCTCACAAGCAATGGCAGGAGCTACAGTAAGCAAGCATTTAGGAACATCTTTGTGGACAAGCTGTTGTAGAAACACTAATCTTATATTGCTTGCAATCAACCTATAAATATTTCATTCCTGTCCCAAAAACCCAAACAGCAAAGCATTAATTTCTCCAGATCAGTGTGCCTAAATTTACTGAAGTTCACCACCAGCAAACAGCCGAGGGTTTTTGACATTCAATAAGCAGCAAAAAAGGTCGACATCTGACTTGTATTAATTTTTTATCAGAGAATGGAAAGCTCATTTTCATGACAGATAATGAATGTCGGAAGAGGTCTGCTACGGCAAGATACACAAGACTGGTGTATCCTCCGTACGAACAACGGCAGAATTTCGGAGGCCTGCCTTGCATCTTCCTGAGGTGACAATATATCTAAGATTTTACAAGTTATTTCTCTGCCTTCTGAAGAGTTCTTCAGGACTATTGAACTGTTATGACGCTTGGACTGTTGAGGATGGAAAATACAGCTCTTAACACAAAAGCCAAGCTCTTCCGTATGCCCTGAGTCACTATGGAGACCACAAGCAAAAATTGTGAGCTAAGAGCATATTTCCTTCTCTTGTACAGTATCAGCGGTTTCTAAGACCAGCATTCGAAGTACAGATGTATAAAGAGGATCTGTCTACCCGTGACAGTAAAAAGTTTATTTGTGCTCCTCCAGGTGGCACAGGATTTCAAGCGTGAGGCACTTTGGACCTTCGGTCTGGATTGTCCTTTCCCTGCCGCCCTCAGGGCTGCCCAGCTGGGGGGGCAGAACGGGTACCGGGCTGCACCGAACGGGCTGTCCCCATGGACCTCTCCATTCTCCTGGAGCCTCCGACTCAGAGTCCCGGCGCGTACTGCCCATGTAGCACCAGAGGTCTTTGACTCCCCCGTGCCGGGGCCGTGTTCCCACCGCCGGGTAAGGCTGTGTGCCCCCACGCTTCCCCAGCCACTCGGCTGCAACAGCAATGACCAGATACATCCCCACAGCCAAGGCGCACCGATGAAGGGCGTCATCTGCAACGTCTCCCAGACACAAATGTGACATGAAGGCATTTAATTTTGCTTTAACTAACTTGTCACTAGCATCCAATTATAGAACGGGTGGGCTTTGCTGATTAATGGTGGATTAACTAGATGCAAGCCTTCACACAAATTAATCTTACAAACTGCTCACACAGATGGGATCTTACACATCCCTCCTCAGCCTTCTATGCTTTTTAACCAGGAGGCTCAAAATGCTAACAAAGGGCATCAATCGAACCCCCAGGTTATTTAGCAGGTCATGAGGGCTGCAAATTCCATGGATCTGCACGTTCCATGCAATGGGAGGTCACACAGACCCAGCTGCTTCGAGGGGATGCAGGACCCGGGCAGTGCCCCGGCACGGCATGGCATGGCACAGCTCACCACGGCACGGCACAGCATGACATGGTATGGCACGGCATGGCACAGCATGGCATGGCATGGCATGGCACAGCACGGCACAGCATGGCATGGTATGGCATGGCATGGCACGGCACGGCACAGCTCCCAGCTGCAGGGTCCTGCCATGGTGACAGTGTGCGGGGAAGGAGACCCAAGCTATCACTGGGCACTGGCAGATGAAAGTCAAGTGATTAGCTGGCAGTTTCAACAGTTCTGCTTCTAAAGTGCTTTCTGCTTGTTTCCTCAATAAGAGCAAGACAGTGCTGATGAGGTATTTGACAAAACAGAACGCTGAATCATTTTTAGCACATCACCTCTTCTCAGGCAGAGGGAATCTTCTGCCTTCCCCATCACAGCCAATTAAAACATTCAAAACATTTCTTCTAGGCTAGGAGCGATTGGGAAAGACCACAAGACTTCGTAAAATAAACCCTTAAGCTTCATGCTGTTAGGTCTGTTCTTTTCAATCCCTCTGGTTCTCGGCACGGCAGATCAGCCTTTTTCTCAACCCAAACAGCTTTTTTCCGTGAATGCAAGTACAAAGTATGGCTGCACCCATGTAAACAGAAAAGGCATTTTTCCTTTAGAGCAGCAGCAGCAGCACGACCAGGTGGTGAACTGCTGCACCGTGTCCCATCTCCCCATCTCCTGCAGACGAGGCGCTCCCAAAAACGCTGCTCCTTCTGCAGGGATGGACGCAGCTGGCCCAGCACACAGAACTGCTGGAGAACAGCGCTGCCACGTTATTCCTGTTCCTCCCTCTCCCAGCGCACCAGACAGCTCAGTTCGGACATCAGCAGCTCTGAGGTCCTCGTTTTCCCCATTTGTAAAGGCCGACTTCCCTGTTTCAGAGGGCTGCTCCTTGTCTCAGCTCCCCGAAGGTGCAATGCACCGATCTAATTAAGCATGTCATCTGAGCAAGAACGGAAATGTTACCTGGACATGAAAGTCCTGACTATTTCAGCTTTTTTCAAGACTGAACTGGTGAAATGCCATCCCTTGAGAGCAGTCCCCTCTTATGAAACCGGTATCCATACAGGGAAACTTCAAACACTTTCTACAATTTTCACTGGTTAAATATAGCTCAGAAAAAGATCAATACTTTCACGGATAATTCACAGCGTCCAGACATTCACGGTGTCCAACAGATCACAGGAAGGCACACAGCAACATGCATAAATTTAAAAATTATTTGTTTCATTTTTGTAAACAGGAGTTTTCCAGCGTTTGGGAGCCAAGGCAAGAACACGCGCTCATACACTTGTTTACCGCCAAAATAAAATGCTTCATTGAGACCGACTTAAGCCAGCTAAAACACAAAATCGAAAAGCAGTATTTTCTCAGTCACTGAAGCCTACTCATGTTCAATATTCAAGGAAAAGCAGAAGATAACACAGAAAATTCTGGGTTGCTGGCTTCCCCAAACCGCGCGTTACGACCGCAAGAAGTGTCATTAGAAACGAGTCCCTGGAGTGGACAGAAATCTGTTCCCTCAGCCGTCCAATTCATCATTTCCATCCAATACGCTGCCTGTAGGTTTACAAATCACGAGGAATTTACTGAGGGTGCTTTCACAAGTAAAAGTGGACAATGAATCATCATCGCACCAAACCTGCTCACGTAACACGCACAGGTCAGTTTCCACGCCAAATTTCATTATTGGTAACTGTAAAAAAATCCACCCCAACAAATCCCCCCGTCTGAGTGGTCTTCAAAAATCACGATGAAGAATACCATTAAGGCTGGATACGAGCCCAATTATTCCCATATTCCTTCTTCTCTAATCCCACGCTGAGCCCAAAGGGGTTCACAGCCCCCACAGAGCCAAGGCTACACTTTGCTTCGAAGAGTTTTTAAGAAGTAAATGGTTTTATCTGCATTAAGCATAAGGGTGTGAAGGACAGGGCGGCTCCCTCTGAAACTCCTGCCACCGCTGTGCGGCGGCTGCTGCACCTCCACAAACTTTTGATAAATCCTCCTCCAAAACCACAATTAACACCTTCTGCAGGTCGCCCCACAAGATTAATTTTCCGAGCATAGATTAATGAAAACGCATGCAGAAATGTTTAGAAAATATTTTCTCTATTAATCTCCATCAGCAGCAGATTACCAGCAGGGCGGCTAATGGAGACGTTGTACCGTTAAGGTGAGAGCAGACAGGGAGAAGGACGGGGACGCTCCTGGGCGCCGCGAGGAGCACCTCTGACGGGGACAGCTTTGCCACTGCCACATCCCAGGACTCTGCTCTGCGCAAGGTTTATTTGGGTTTAGAGCCACACGTGAGAAGAGTGAAACTTTGAGACCCAAACCACAGCCCCTGCAAGACCCCACTGCGTATTTAACATTAACTTAGAAGACATAATGCTATAAAACATTCCTTTATTGGGAAGCAAGCGGCATCATTCCTTAAAAACCCATCCTTTGCTTCTTCAGGGTTTTTTCCCCTTTGTGCTTTGTTTTTGTTTCTTGCAAAGCCTGAGAATCGCCGAGCCCGGCCGCAGCGGTGGCTCAGGAAGGCTGGAGGGTGCTCCCCGTGCACCACGTCCCACAACGCAGGGGCAGCCACCGCTAGCCCACCGCCGCTGAGATCTCAGCTCCCCAACAACAGCTCAAACAAATATGCTTAAAAATCTCCAGCCCGCCCCTAAATCTACCAACAAGCAGATGCTATTTTACGTTTGTGTTGAAGTTTACCCTTGGGACGCAAAGGCTCCTTTTCTAAAGAACTTCACCCCAGACCAATCTCAAAGAGATGTTCCACAGGATTAGATAAATAATTTGAAAGAAACATGAAGAGGATCCTGCAGAGCAAACCTCAGCCCTGACAGGAGCCCATGGTTGCCGCCGAGCTCGCGGCAGAGGGCTCTGTAAAGAGGACTGAGTCCACCCGCCTTCACGAAGCAGGACCTCCTGATCCCCCAAATGCCTTTTGTCCCCCAGTTGACCAGAGCATCTTTCACGGTTCTTTCTCTAAGAACGGCATCTCCTGGAGTTCAAGCACGTAACTGTTTGTTTCCTCATTATCTTTTCCTTTACAGCATTAAACTCTCTTTAGAATCGAAAACCGTTCCTTTGCCTTCATTTTCCCCAGCTCACTGGTTGCAACACTGCGTTTTGACACAGTCTGGCTTACAGCCTTGTTTGCTTTTAAAAACAGCAGACGTGGCCCTTTACCTACCCTGCCTCAAGGAAGGAAACTTGCTCTCACCTGGCTCGCTACAAAATCAATCACAACGTGTACTTAATGCTCTCCTCGAAGGAAGGGAAAGCAGCGGGATGAAAAGCCGCAACCACATCCTCTGTCCTTTGTCAGCAGCACAAAGCTCTGCAGCTCCCGTACCCTTCAAAGCTCCTTGCTCTTTGCAGGCGGACGGCAAACAATTACCGCGGACCTGCCTGTGCCTCCTCCTCGGCAATTCCCCCGTCCCCACGCCGCTCCCTGAACCAGCGCAGCCTTTGCAGCCACACCGAGGACTTCTTCCAGGTCAGCGTTGAACCAAACAGGGCTACAGCCGAGAGTAATATTAACAAAGGTTATCTTCAACCCCTTTTTTTTTTTTAAAAAAAATATTCAGTATGCACTCAATAAATTAGGCATTGCCTTTTTAACATTAAGGATGCCACCTCACAACGCTAGTGCTTGCTTTATAAAAAGCAAGTGTCATTGCTTTATTTCAAGGTTCGCTTGCAAATGGAATTTGGAATAAAAAGGTGTTTCTCTAATGACGTCAAGGAAACGAGAGGGACTGACTCGTGCTAAGGCTGCTTTTGACCATGATGATCAGCCAAGCATCTGGCTCTGGGGAGGGTAAGAGACCCTTGAAGGCTCTTCTGAACCACGCTGGTTTCCCAGTGCTCATTCGGGGCCGATTTTGGGCACCTGACCACAACCCAGGCTAAAACAGCGGGCACCTCGTTTCTTACAAATCCTGGTCACTCTTGGGCATCTTCAACTGTTTGACAAAAGAAGCTGCACGGCGCAGGCGAGCGCGGTGCTCCAAGGTGTCTGACCCATGGCTGGCACGCAAGCGCCCATGCCTGCGACCTTTGCCATGCCACCCAGCCGGCGTCACCCTCAACCGCTGTAGGGCTGGGAAAGCTGGGATTTATCCTGCTTCAGCTCCAGCCCCGGAGCCCACACGGACGAGCTGCTCCTCAGCATCCCGGCAAGCACTTTGCTCAGCAGCAGCTCTGCAAACGGCTCCTTCCTTGGGCCAGTGGATCAACACCGGCGCCGTCGGCTGGAGGTGAGCGGGTGAGAAACACCAGTAGGTGAGAGATCTGTCACAGGGCGGCTGCGTTCGCATCCATCAGCGAAACCCACCAGAAACGACGCCGTTACGGAAACCCCGTACGACGCGGCGCAAGCCGCCCTCCCCTGACCAGATGTGCACTTCTCAGCTCCATGTCCAGCACGATGTCCCTTCTGTCAGCACCTCCCAGAACCAGCCAACACAGCGCGATTTAGGATCCCAGACGTTTCCCGTGGGATGTATTTTTGCCCTCATTGATGTACCCTGCAGGACAAAGCGTCTCTTACGTTCAAGTCTTGCCCTACATGACACACGCAGCAGGGAGACAGTGATGTGGCACCGAGAAACAGCTGTTTCATCACTCCTGCATGCAGATCTACGATCCTGCTCGTGCAGATCCTGCAGCCTGCACCAAGCCTGTGCTGCCGAGAGGTTCACCGGCAACCCAGACCTCCTCTTCCTCCCGTCTCTTTACACTCACAATGCCGGCAGAGCCAGACATGTGCAAGAAAGAGGGACTGGAGAATGATGGATGCACCACGGTGACTGTTGAGACACCAACTTATCTCTCCCTTGCAGAGCAGGGGAGGTCCAATCAGTATAAAGTTTAATGCTACCCTGTTTAATGATATTTTCACTTCAACCGAACTGTAAAATTAACTGAGAACTTACAGTAAAAAAAAGACTTTTATTTTATGCTGATCATTAACTAAGGAGGTTTCACACTTGAGATCTGTTATATTAAAGAGAACTGAAATTGCTTGTATCAATTACCTTATTCTAAGCGGACAGACTTCTCATAAAATATTGAAACTGTTTTGTGACTATGGAGAAGGAGAGAACGGCCGCATTATGGGTGGGGAGGGACCCCCGGCCACTGCCTGTGCACTTCAGCCAGCATGGGGAAGGCCACGAGCAAAAGCAGCTGCCCGAGGTGTCTGCAGCCACCGGCTCACATAGACCACGAGTGGGACGCCTGTGCTGGTACTGCGCCATGCCCCGGCGCTGAGAGGATGGTGGGCAAAGCCTGGGCTGGGTGACCACTGATGCGGTCGCTGCTTATTTTTCCCTTCACATGGGCACTGGTCCAATATCCAGGGCATCAGCTTGGGCAGGATTCGGAGCAATGATACTAGCAGCGCCCCAGGTAACCGCCCCAACCCGCCAAGCAGCAGCCCCATCAGAGTGCTTTACCTACCTCTCCAGCCTGATTAATGCCACCTTTACAGCTTGCTAATTCTGTGCAGCGCCCAGATAAACCTGCCTCGGAAAGAAAGAGAAGGAGGTTGGAGGAAAGGGGAACCCATGGTCCTGCTTGCTTTGTCCTCGCTCTCCCTCAGCCAGAATTCACCCGAGTCGTTCAGGGCTCAGATGCTGACTTCAAGGCGCCGGCAGGACCCGCGGAGCTGCAGGGTGACGGGGTGGCAGCCGCTCACGCTGCCGGGCTCGTTTGCTCTCCCTCACAGCACTTCTAATAACCAAGACAAATTACTCTGCACGCCACGTGCCCCAGCAGATCTGTCCTGAAGCTTACCTTGCCTGGGAGCTGCAGGCATCTATTGCAGGGGGACTAGTCAAGGGTAAACCAGTGAAGCAAGCTATGCCCATTATTCATTAATTATAGCTATTTATTTAACGATAATAACGCTCTTCATTATTTGAATAACAGCGTAAGTGCTGCAGGATGAGGAGAAATGCTCTCTCATGGAGGGGAGTTGCTGGTATCTCAGGCCAAGAGACCTGGGAGGGTCAGTCACACCAAGGATTAGAAAACACGGAGTAGCACCGATACCCTTAAAGGCTTAACACACACACACACACACACACACACACACTGGCACACGTAAGGACGTGTAAGGAGGTGGCTTTCGCCAAGGTCAGACACTTGCCTGAGCAAACACAGCTGCAGGATGACTTCAATAAAACAGTGCTTTTGGGCTAGTAGTTGTGAAATATATAAAGACACAAGAGAAAAAAATCAATTAACCTGACAAAATTTCCTAAAAGTGCTTCAAAGGATTCAGTCTAACCCAAATCCTTCCGGAAAATTCACGGCAATGTTTTTTAGAACTCCTTTCATTCATAGCTCTCTGCACATCTGTGCATAGTCTTTGATATTATCTCAGCACTATCAATATTTAGAAATCTGTTTTCTGTGTTCATTCATGTATTTCCGTTGGACACAAGAGCCTGACTTTGTGTGACAGTACATAAAATAACGCTCCTTGCCTTGATAAAACCTAATTCCTACAGAACTCCAAGACTGGTTGTGGACTCTTTGCTTAAGGCAATTCCCAGCACAACGTTTACGGAGATGTGGATTTTCCTTACACAAGGGGTCTCAGTCTTGGGCTGCACGCGTTAGCAAGCAGACGGCCCAAGTGCAGCATCGGTCACTCACACATCATTCAAAAAGGTTTTCTTTTTTTTTTTGGCCCTATTTCCCAAACATCTGAATTAAAGCTGAAGAACATCTCGCAGGCTTCCTCCCTCCATTGCTACGGGCAGAACACAGAGGGGGGTTGGTGACACGAGGCATTTAAACCCTGACCGGTCGGGGGGGGGGTCGCAGCAGGGACCTCCCCTCGCCCCAAGGCAGGCACTGCAGCTGTTGGTGCTCGGCACGGTCCCATGCTACCTTCTCTGGACCACAGGTGTTATATTCTGCCACTTAAATGGTCTTCTTCAGGTTCTAATACTTAATACAAACAAAGGTAGGTACAGTTCGAGCCTCATTACTTTGTTGTTTACCTTGTTAAGTAAATATACCTACAGCAAATGCAGTTCAAAGACTAATAAACTAACAAGCTCGGAAGAACCATCCTCAGCATAACACAAACACTTAGCAAGTGGACAGGAAAAAATACTCAGGAGAAAATTGGTTAGGCAGGAAAAGCACAGAGGGAAAGCACGGAGGGAAACTGGCAACTGGGAAAAAGCCGCTGGTTCAGAGGAGCACAGTGCAGTGAGCAAGCGGAGGAGAGTATTGCCTCGAACAGCAGCATGGTGAACAGGAGCTCAGCTGGGGGCTGAGCATCCCCCTGCGCCTGTGCCCGCCACCGGGACCTGGGACCCCAGCATCCTTCGGCTACTTCTGCTGCAAAATACCTTCCCTGGCTGTCAGGATTTGCTATTAAGAGTGACAAACCAAGGTGAAATAACTCACCTAAATTTACACTGTCAGTGTCATACAGTGTTATGCACAGAGGAGGAAAGATCCTCTTCCTTTCCAGCCAGCGAGCGTTTCTGCTGAGCACTCAACATCTCTTTACAGGCTAGCTGGTTCTGCTACCCTCTGACATTGAGGGGGGAATGACTTTACAAACTGTTCCCCAAGATGCCTGTCTCGCCTCACTTGACAGCCTTTGCGTGTGATGAGGAAATTTCAACATTCAAACTGTCCCTACAGAGAGGATGCTCAAACAAAAAAGTTGAAATAAATGTATTAACGCTGAAAGATAAAAGCCTAAAGCAAATACCTGTGCAGACTTATTCATCCAAAAAAACTTTGGTTGCTGTTGCCCAGCTAAGATTAAATACTCTATTATAGTCAACAGACAAAAGGAATGAGCGGTACAGCTGCAGCCACAATGGCAGCAGGGACCCAGGGATGCTCCTATCAGTCCCAGGACCAAACACCACCCCACCTCTTGGAAAGGATGCTTTACCCTTCAGTATCATCAGTTCAGGTAAGGAAGCTGACCATGCCTTAACAGAGAGAGCAGAGCCCAGACGCAGCCTGCCAGGAGGGGTAAGAGCATCGCCTCCGGCAGGCAGCGGGACCCCGCGGCACATGCGGCACACGCAGTGTGCCGGGCGCTGGAGGCAGCACACGCCGCTGCCTGCACTGAGCAGATGAGGACTGGGGCTCCACGAGCATCAAGACATAAACCAGGCGGCAACAGCCACTGATCAGCTGCTCTGGAGAGCAGCCCAGGTGGCCTCCCACTCCTCACCGCTCACTTTCCAGTATCCATACTGGAAAGGCAATTCCTGATCTTCCCAGCATTCACACGACGTGACTTGCTGGGTTATGGGGAACATACTGTGCTGCCCAGGTCAGGAAGAACAGCAAGCAGCCCCGCAAAAATTAAAAGTGCTCCTGTAATTCTCTTGCTGTAGAGTTTCTGATACAGATCTGCGTTGTTACAGGTATGCAGTTAATTACAGATCAGTTGTTATGCGCTTTGCAAACAAAAATTCTATTAAACTGCAATTAATAATTCTATTAAACGACAATTACCAATTCTACAAAGATGTAATTATTATTTCTACAAAAAATGTAATTATTAATTCTATTACTACTACAGCCCAGGGCACAAACCCAGTTTGAGATATAAAACTCCCCCCTCAAGCAACTTAAAAGACACACAATAAACAGTGCAAGGAAACAAAGTGCTGTTTGTGGCTCATCCGACCACCACAACTTCCCAAGCACAACGCAACGGGCACAAATAACTAACTGTGCTTGCACAACTATCTTTATAAAAATATTTTTTGGTGCAGGTAGCATGTATACCCATTTTGTTGTGATCATCCTCTTCGCCTTATTCTCTTTTAACATATTAAAAAAGGCATTTTTAGTATCAGAAGGTGCTGACTCAGCAAGATTTGGTTTGCTGGCTAAATACTTATTATCCACTGGTTTATACGATCACGCGCTCCTGATTTGGGTGGGATGAGCACCGGGAAGTGCCCAGCTATCCGGCTCAGCTGCTGGCACCTACAAGCAGAACTGCTCCTTATCGCACACAGCCATCCAGGGACGTTTCATGAAGCCAAGCCCTAAATTTAGAAGTCATCATCTAGAAGTTGTACGTGAAACGATTCATCACAATGACAGCAGCAGCATGAAATGGAGTCATTTGGAGAATAATGTAGACAGGTATTTATAAAGTACAGGGATAACTGCAGGTTTTGGAGCCTTCTAAATACTGCTTGTGCCGCCCCAGAAAGGTGTGGCTTTTCCAGTGTCTTACGATGAATCTGCCATGAAACATAATTAACCAGCAAATAATGTTTCGGCACATCCTAACACACATCAAAACCCTAACTATATTCTGGAGAGGGGGTGAAAAAAAAAAAAAAAGAAAGAAAGGAAGAAGAACCTTCCTGCCCAGAGCAGCCCATGCCGTAGCTTTCCCCAACGCTGATGATTTCTGGCCACTGAGCCCATTGCTCCAAATGGAAATGCCATGGGCAACCTCCATCCTCGGCTCCCAGCTGGCTCCATCCTCACACGAGCCCTGCGGATTGCAGCCCGACACCTACAAGAAGGCTCGTCCAAAGGCTCAAGGCTCCGAGATGAACAGAAACTACCTTCCCGTCCGCAGCATGCGTTCGCCCACAGCTGCTCTTGCTCTGTCTTGTGCCGGCGCCAACCTTCCGTTGACGTGGCTCTTCAGCTCCCACTTCATCCCTTTGACATTGGTAGATGGAACGATCGTACCACCTCTCAGCCTTGGTTTTGCCAGATGAAACAAGCTAAACAAGCTTTTTACTTCTGCTCATAAACCAACCCACTTTCCCTATCTGTTCAACTTGTCCTTTTCTGCTCTGCTCTCCACTGATGTCTCTTGAGCGCTGCTCTCCTCCGTTGCGTACCGCTGTAAATAATGACATGCCACCTTGCTCACTGGCCTCATCGTGCCCTACGGCTACCAAGCAGCCCTGCATTGAAGCATCCCAGGATTGCATGTGCCATCATACAGCAATTAGCACACGCTGTCTGAGGCGAGGAAACTCCAAATAACGTGCAATTACGTGTGAAAGGCACCCTATAAGAACATATGACGTGTCAGTCTTGGCTACAAAGATTTCCCGGTGCACCAAGTACTGCTAAATACACGCGTTTTAACCAAGTGTGGTTTTACACAGCGTGCAAGTGGAACATACGTGGCATAGAGGGAAATGAGAATGCATCTCCAAGAATAAAAATAATTTAAAAGCTAATCTCCTTCTTTCTCATCGTTATATTCCCAGTCACAAGCTACGCGTTGATTATCTCCCATTAACGTATTGTGTCCTCTCCCTTAACTTCCTAATAACATGTTTATCTCCAAGGAAATTCTGTAGAAAGGATTGAATTTGCATATAAATAATAGACATGTCAAAACATAAGATGCCAGGATTTTGTATTCTGACTAGAAGTGTTATACATGATTTGTATTAATTTCCTGAAATTCCAGTGCACCTCCACAGAACTCCATCGCCACCAGTGGCCCTGCCCAGCTAATTGCATTGCTGTTACATCTGCTGAAGTTACGCCTGTTAATCAGGAGCTGCCCTTTCTGGCTATGCATGTTCTTGGGCGATCCTTTCCATAATCTAAATGCAGCATCTTGATTCTGCACTTCACGGAAGGAAAACGGGACAACAGCAAGGATGGGATAAAATCCGAAAAACACACAGAAGGGAAGGTCGTTTTTCCGGAGGCGGAGGGAAGCTCTGAAGGCAGGAGCACCACGTGCAGGGGACCATGGTGGAGCCAGCCCCACGCAGTGGGCAGCAGCCCCCAGCCCCCTGCGTGCAGCCCTCAGAGGGGCTCTCGCCGCCCAGGGCGGCCAAGCAGGAGGCGATGGGCAAGCCCAGGACACGCGGTGCGTGGGCTGTTTCTCTGGCTCTGTGCGTTGGAGCTGCAGCATGGGAGGAGGTCCCACGAGAAAGCTAATCTCACCAGATAATGATCCACCGCCACAGCTTTCAAACTGGAGCCAGAAGAGCCCTGAATGCTAAAGGTGAACTTCAATTAAAGATCTGCTGCACATTTCACTCCAGACTATGATAAAAACTTCTTTCCCTGCCAACAGCAAAGTCTCCTGTGAGTTCTTTTTTTTTTTTTTTTTTTTTTTTGAAAAACGGCTATTTTTAAAAGCCAGCTTAGAAAACACATGTGCTCTAGGGTATAAAGAAGGCAGTGCTGTGTGTAAGATGTAATACTGGGAGGTAGAGCTTAGTATATTGACATTATAAAAACCGGGTAGCAATGGGAAATAATATTTTTACAAAGGTTACAAACATGAATGTAAGACCTAAGGGCAGTTTTCCAGATGCTGCTTAGTAACACAGTACTGTGCATTCCCTCTTCTTCTGCTGAGCTAAGTGAGGTGAGTAACACAGAGCGGAGCTGCCACGCTCACCAGCTCCCTGGCTGTGCTGACCAGTCTCCCGGCACCAAAAGCAGGCGCCGTGTTCACTGGGGAAGTACCTGAGCTCTCAGCCGGCAATTCCCAGCACCAGAAGCGTCCTCGCAGCTCCCACAGCTGTATCCCAGTCCATTCGCACCACTGGTACCCATGGCTCCTGCAGTTCACCTGCTGTCACTTCTGCATCTGTAAATCAACTCCACATAACACACCAACCCGGGAACAACGCAATAAAATGCACCCTTATTATTGGAATAGCAACATTTGTTTGCAAAGAAACTGGTTTTTTGTATCAGTTCCCAAGGCAGCTTCCTCAGTTCTGTCGACCTTTGCACATAGCACGGCACAGCCGTCTGCTGCACCGTACAGGGAGGCGGATTAAAACCCCAGGGAGCAAACTCTCCTGAACACCGGCCACCACTCCCAGTGCTTCAGCGCCAAAGAAAGCAAACCACACACCACCCCTGGTAAAATGGGGGATAACAGAAACTTCTTACCTCCATATTTAAAAAAAACAACACCACTATTTCAAGTAGTCAGGCAAACATCACCCAGATGGCAAGTTTGCTGCATCCTTGCTGAAAAATACTATGCAGCCAACAAACCCATATGGCCAACCAGGGAAGCCACATAAAGATAACGATATGCCTGTACAAGCAAAATGTTAATGAATTGGGCCCAAAGTAGATAAAAATCTGCTACCTGGTACATTACACCTGTTTATGAAATCCATACGTATGTTTATTTTAACGTTTAGGAAATCATGAACAAGGGACAGGCAGGTATGGTAAACTCAAAGGTGTTGGCCGCAGGCCACCTGTGCAGCACGTTCTGCTCCCCCCCTCACACACGTATTTGCCCCCTCTTTCCTCTGGAAGTGGGATCTCTCAGTCTGTACATTCCCCTGAATAGGAAAGGGATGAGACATTCGAGCAGATGGTCGATAAATAAGATTCTGGAAAAATCTTTCACTGCCTGTGGATTTATCTTCTTTAAGAAAGTCTGCCCAGTTCGCTGGAGGATTATTATGCTCACTTCCACGTACCTGCAGGCAGTAAAAGAAATGCAGAAAGGGCTGCAGCCTTTCAGCCACTGGCTCAAACGAATGCCAATTACCGATGCCTTCAAGGCAATGCGTAACACGAATAAATACAGTTAGCATCAGACAAGGTGAAAAACCAGTGACAGTATTTAACCGTACCGGGAGTTAAAGCACAGAGGGAGCGAGAGACTCATTATTCACCCCACCTTTATTTAAGCTACATGGAAAATCAAGGTGGCCCCAGGTCCCTCGCTGCGATTATAAATAACGTTATAACAGTGCTGTGGATGCAAGAGACAGCGGACGGGGACCGGACCCGGCTGCGTCACGTAGGAGACCCTGTGAGACATATGGAGAAGTGATGGGAAAAATGATGTTCTGCCTCACAGGCGACGATCACAGCACTTCATGGGTTGAAGCACTGGGAAGTCCTCTGTGGGCATCCCGGTGGAGGACAGTGGGGAGGAGAAGCAAGGATGCGCCTCACCCGACACTCATGAGAAAGGCGTGAGGAGAAGCAGGTCCAGCCAGCGCGCGCAAGGGCGTTTGGCATCAGGGGTAACAGGAGGCACAAACCAGCCTCTGAGCACCGAATGAGACACGCACCTGGTGGCAGACAAGCCAAAAAGAAAAAACAAAAGAAAAAGAAAAATGAGCTGCAAATGCAAGGATGCACAGAGGGGGGAGGCTGTCAGAGGTGTCAGAGGCTTGAGACAAGGCGATGAGCACAGGGGGAGAGGGTGGCTGAGAAGCATCTGAGCGAAGATGACTTTGGATGAGCTTAACGTGGGAGAGGAGAGGGCAGGGCAACAGAGGGTGACTGCAAGTAGTATGCTCAGTAAGGTCAGACATGAGAGGGAAAACAGAGAAGAGGCAGGCAGGGATGTAGGTGCTTTGTTTTACAAAGGGAAAGGCAAACTTTGATATTAATATCTGAAAAAATGAAAAGGCTTTGCATAGGACACCCTCTCAGAAGCATGCATATAGCTCCGTGATTTTGAGGGAAGCCCTTCACTTGTTTTTAAAATGTTGAGAAAACACTGATGCAACCAAGGAATGAACACAATAAGGGAAAACTAGGATAGCTTTCTCCTCTTGCTTCTTTTTCCAACAGATAAATTCTGGCTGAAGCCGCAGGATGCATCTAGATGCAGGGGCAGACTCTCACGAGGCTCCTGGGTATCATCCTGCTGGTGATATCATTACCTCAAACATTTTTATAGCCCTGCTAGACACAGAAAACCAGCTGACCACCTCCTGTGACATCCCAGGAGAAAACCCCTGGGAAGGTGGGTAGCCACCACAGGATTTATAGGGAAGGCTTGGGGATCAACGTGCCAAGGTAAGACCAGCAGCCACAAAGAGAAACCTGCCCTGAAGGAAGAGACGGGGCGGGCAGTGCGCTCCAGCAGCTGCAGCTTGGTGTCCTCTCTGGTTTTCATCACTGGATGACCCGCCGGTGCAGTCAACTGGCAGAACAACTGCAGTCGGCTCCCGCCAGCAGCGGCACAGCATTTGGCACTCGGGGAAGGGCACTCGCACCCAGCTGCTGCAGAGGCTGCCCGGCTCTGCCACTGCCACCGTGTTCTCCATGGCTCATGTCAACGTGAGAGCCGTTTTTGTAGGCTGCCGAGATGACACTGAACCGAAAAAGCTGTGGAGGGAGCTGACAACATGAATCTTTTATATTAAGATTAATCAATTAAAAGGCCATTACAGCAGGAAACGTCAGGATGCTAGATGGCCAAACAAACCTGTATTTATGCCCTTCTGCCTGGAATTCCCCACTTGCTATTTACCATCACCCTGAGTCATCCCTCATTTAGCCTCCTCTGAAAAGGAGGGGTTGCCTGTCTGTGAGACCCCGGGCACCGGGGGGAGAAGGGTATTTCTGCTGCCCCGAGCCGCTCTGCGGGCACGGAGAGGTCCTGAACAGATGCACGGTCACACAAAGATGCACTAAAAGGCACAAGCCCTTTAACGGGTTTTTAACCTCCCAGAGGCTTTTGAAGGCCGTACGTGCTTCTGCCTCCCCTGCACTGAATTATCACAGATGCCCCCCTCCAGGTCGGGGGGAGCCCGCGCGGGTACCACCGCGGCGGTTTCCGTGGCAACAGTGCGATCTGGAGCAGGATTCCTTTCTCATCAGTCGAGATGGCTCAAGTATCCATTACATATTACTGTGGCGGATTGAATAACAAACACAAATGCTAACAAATCAATGAGACGTGCAGAATTTTAAGCCCTGCAAAATGCTTGCTTTCTTCTGTATTCCCACAAGCCTGCGGCTCCCCAGCCGAGTTAGAGCGAAGGGATTTCAGATTTGGCAAGAATCTAGGTGACAGATCCTCCTGAAGTGCAAATTGCCACAGTTCCACTGAAGTCAGCAGAGATATGACAATTTACACCCACTTAGGTTCTGCCACCGGGTAATTAGCACATTGCAAATAACTGGAAACATATTCCCAAATAAGAACACTCTTAAGCCTGAAGCAAGAATGTTTAAATAGGAAAAATAAAAACCTACCAAAAAACCAAAACCAAAAAACACTGCATTTTTTTTTCCTAGGATTAAGCAAACTTGCAGGCTTCTCTGCTGGCTTGTTCTAATACACTACTGGATGGAGCCAAAAATTAAATCAGGCTACTGTTTTTTTTGTTTCCCTAATGAAACCAGGATGAAGCCCCAACAGTGTTACCTGCCCTGACACACCTGATGTGCTGCATTCGAGCCATCTCCCACTAGGTCCAACCCCAAGGCTCTTTCACCGCTGACCCGTTTAATCCCCCCCTGTGCCACCCCAGCACCCAGCACCCCCAGTCGCTGGCTCCAGCCAGGCACTCCATCACACCCACGTTTTGCCGCCTACCCAATTTTACAGACTTTTGCCTCCGAGACAGAGGTACAGTGCACATTTGCAGGAACGCTAAGAGATTTTGCAGTTCTTAGCATCATGGCGCTCTGCTTTTTATCAAGTCAGCAGAAAAATTTTTGGCTGGCATTAATTATTAACTACACCAAATACCTGTATGCAATATATAGCAGTATGTAATGAGAGGAAGTAAATAGACTGTCATGTTTGCCTCTTGTAACGTGGGAAGGGCTACTAACTTTTAATCACATGTAATGCCTAAGTTGTGTATAATTTCTCTCTTAATCAATACCCAAAAAGGTCAAGCAGAACGAACCTCTCATTCTTTCACGTTGGGCTGACTGGTTTAACATCAGTCCCGGGCAAAGCAGTGGAAAACATTGATAGGAGATCCAATTAATAAGAAATTAAAGGATGTGACTACATCTAATGCTCGCCAACCTGGTTTGGTGGAAAACAGCTCCTGTCAAGCAAACCTGATTTCATTCTTTGAGGAGGTTCAAAGTCTGGTTGACAATGGCAACGTATTTGTACAGCACTTAATGTTTTGTATGGCACTTGACTTAGCACCAAACAGCATTCTAATATTAAAAAAGTAGTGCTATACATTATCTGTAACACACACGTTTAATGGATGAAAAGCTGGCTAGCTGACAGACCTCAAAAGCAGTGGTCATTTGGGAATTATAATTGAATAGTGAGCTTTAGGAGAGGAGGCTGCACCCTGGAAAGCAATGACTCTGGAAGAGTTAAGGCTTTGGAGCAGACAAATGACTCAGCCCACATGTGCATGCAGCCGTGAAACCGAATTGCTGTCAGGATTGGCACTCGCAGTGGAGAAAAGTGGCTGGTGAAGGCTTCTGCGTGACAGCTGGATGGAGACGCCAGCAGATCTCTTCCCTTTGCCTGAGTGATAATCGCATGGCTCTGCCGTACCGGTTTACCCAGTTTGAAAAGTTTTGAAAAGGGGAAATATCTAAAGCGGTATAGCAAGGGATGCCCTTCCCGGTCTCTTCCCAGGATATGGATGCTCCCTGTGCCTACCAGCATGCACGAGCTGTTAAATGGTGCAGGCCAGCCATGCGAGAGCGAAGGCACCCACTGCCCTCACCCATAAACCGTGCGCAGGCACTTCATCGATCGCCCCATGTGCGAGCTCGTTGGTGGGAAGTCAAAAAGGCAGAGACACCTGGCAGTCAGAGGTCCCTGGTATCTGCTGCTTCCCATCATTGTCAGTGGATGCTCAGGGACTCCCGAGAGCTGCTGAGCTGCCCCTGCCCGCGGTCCAGCCCCGGAACCGAGCGCACCCTGCCCCACATCAGGCTCCCGCGGAGGAGCCAGCGATGCCCCGGCCATGGCTCTGATGGCAGCAGCTCATGCTTCACCGGCAGGTTATTCCCAAGGCCCGGAGTGCTGGGACTTGGAAATGTAAAGTGATTTCCACACCTCCACAGCAAACAAACAAAGCCACTAAAACGTCCCTGCCTTCACCTGCTAGCAGTGCATTATCTCCCTCTCTCACCTGCTCGAAGGACCTTCTGCAGGGAGAGCTGGGGGGGAGCAAGCGCAGGGCAGGGGGTCTGCCAGAGGGGCTGGCGGTGGCTGATGGTCAGCGGCAAGATTTGCTGTACCCACCTGAGCCCCAACACTGGTGGAAAGAGAGAGAGAAAGGGAGAAAAGGAGAAAGGGAAAGGAGAGGGGAAGGGGAAGGTGAAGGAAGAAAGAAGAGAAAGGGATGGTGTGGGGAGAGAGAAGGTAAGAAAGAGAGAGAAGAGAGCTGCAGCCCCAGAGGTACAAGGCAGGGGATGTATGGCCCCGAACGACCAGCGTTAAGCCAGCACCTTCCACCTGCAGCCCTGCTCGGGGTGCCCGACTGCCAGAATTAACGCCTGCTGCAGCAGTGCCTGCAACAGCAGGTGGCTCAGGGCTCTAAGCAACGTCCGCGTGCCGTAACGCCACCCGACAAGAAGCAGGAGCTTTTCTTCCCAACGCCTGCTTTGCTGCCTTCCCTCGCAGCAGAGCCATCCTTCCCTGTCCCCTCCCTCGCAGCAAGGTTCATTATTAGCTGGGGAAGCAGAGGGTGTCCGATGGCGAGGGGGGAATAAATCATTGTTCTCGGCTAAATGGAGTAACGCGGATCTGCTAGAAACGCCGCCTTTTACCAACAGTGCAAATAATGAAGATTGCATGCACTGGGGACAATGCAATGAGCCGCCACACTATTGATGGGGTATTTGTACAACTCCAGGAGTTATGTTTCAAAAGCAAGCTCTATTAAAGGCAGCATCTTTGTTCAGAAGCTGAGGATTAATAGTGCTCCTCAGACAATGCGAAGGTTTCCCCGGCTAGACCCAGGAGAAGTCTGAGGAAAAGCAGCTCTTGCTCGTCTCCTCTCCAGCCGTCGCTGCCTTTCCGAGGGGATGGCCGCACCTCCCGCCCGGTGCCTCTGCCTCAGGGAGGATCATCAGAGCATGTCGGTAAATGAATCTTCATGGGAACATGTTCAGCATTTAATCTGTGGGGGATTACCCACTGGCAGACATGAAATAAAGACATTATCACACGAGACCCATCCCCATTTAGCCTAGTCTCCCATCTCTGACAACCACCAGCATGAGATGTGCTGGAGGAAGGCGAAAGACTACTGCTTGAGACATCAAGAGCTCCTGCAGGCATTATCCTAAATCCTAAACCACCTTCCATGCCGCAGCTACTCTGCTAGCAAAGAGCATGAGATCTAGGAGAAACACAACTTATCTATACAATTATAATTTACATTTTAATTAACGATGCTGCAACAAACACATCAAGCTATCTCATCTCTAGCGTCTAATTTTGTCGATGCCAGTCAGCATGTTCCACCGCTTACCATTTTTAATTTGAAACTCCTGGGACCACTGACTTTGTAACCTTTTACGCCATTCTCCAGGCAGGCCAGCTGTGTTTATGTCCAAAGGAAAAAAAAAAAAAAGAGAGAAAAAAAAGAAAGCACCCAAGTGGTTGACAGGTTGACAGCCACCGTGCACTGGAAACCAGGACCCCATCCTGCTCCCATCTGTGAGCCAGGACAGACGGCCCCGGCAGGGCACCCTCTGGTTGCCCAAAGCACAGGTGAGACCACTGCACCGACAGCCCAGGGACACGGCTGCCCTCTCTCCCTCCTTGTCCCTTCTCCTCCCGTGGCCACCCACCCACCCCATGGGACCGGGTATGTGGGGCCTGATCCGGCGCCTCACCGCGGTGCGCAGGGTGCACCAGCATCGGATCGTCATCCCAGATGGGTCTGACCTGACAAACGCTCGCGACGCAGCCGGTTTCAGCTGTATATAGGAAGAGGGGTTAATGCACTTCGCTGCCATCAACCTGCTAAGAGGCAGAGCTGAGCCGCTACACTTATGGAAATGCTTTTAAAATATTGGCTAGTCTGCGTATACATCCAATAACTTTTTATTACACAGAGACAGTGGGAGCTTCAGTGCAGCACAACAGAAAAGCCCAGGCTGTGGCAGCCGCCCGCCAGGACAGTCACCGTCACCGCTAAGCCAGGAGAAGCAGCGGCTGCTGCCCCACTGCCAGCCTGCAGGGTCAGCCCCTCCTTCCTGTAACGCAGCTTGATTAAGTGTAAACTTCATCAAAACATGCGTTTATACCAGTACTTTTAAAGGGAAGTGTTCGATCTGGTGCCCCAGCTGCTGCTCAAAGTCAGTGGGAAGCCTGAGCCACGGACCTGGGACCGGATCGCACAGACCCAGCCTGGAGATGCTCAGCCGTCGGGATTTTTAAATGCCAAGTAACTGAGCAATTTCATGGCTCCCATTTTGCAAATAAAAAGTTTGGATAAGTCACCTGAAAGAACTGGGAAGGCCATTCCAGCTGTTGGGTACATCACTACACGAAAGAGCAAAATCCAGTTAGGTCTGGGTTCTTTTCTTTTTTTTTAGGGTGGTTTTTATTCTTCCAGTGGCATTGCTACAAAGCAATGCACTCAGTAACAGGACAGAACACCTGAACTAGTATCAGGGAAAGACTTATGGGCTTAATTCTCTGCAGTAGTTTGCAAAAACTGCATAAGAACATATTATTAGCGTAGAAAGATGAAAGGACTACAAATCTGTGCAAGAAAGCACAGTATCTTTAAAAAAGAAATACAGTGAGAAATAAAATTACAGATGAAAACTAGGCATCAGCTGTGACAGCGCTTGCTCAAGTCAGAAACGAAAACCAGTATTTCAAACCGTTGAAATACATCACTCTGGGTGAAGCAGCTTCTCCTCCTGATTTTTTCAATGTATTTTAAAATAGCGATTAGCACGCTATTGCAATTGTGATGGTGTTTTTGGATTGTTTCTCTTTTAAATAGAAGAACCATAACACAGTAGAGATACTCCGAGCCTTCAAAGCTTTTCAAAATGGTATTCTTTAAGTAGTCATACACGTTGGTAAATAATTACCTGTGAAACAGAACAAGTCAAAGAGGCTTTTCCACTAAAAGCATCTCTGCCTATATCCTACCTGCTCTGCAGCGGAACCTTTTATTCTACTCCTTTATATGCATGCTTTTTACATATATCTTGAAACCCTTGGGTTCAACCGTGCCTTATTACATTTTAAAGCCTTTGGATGGCAGCAGAAAAGTGTTCTGCACTATAAACCAGAACACAGCTGAGGTTTGATGGGTTTGCTTCTCCTTTCTACCCCACAAAACACTTTCTAAATGCTATTAAAATTTAGCATACGCCATAATAACCAAGCTGCATTTTTTTCCACATTTAAGTCAATTGACTTTCAAGTTTTATCTTTCCACATACTTTGAATCAAATAAAGTTGTTTCCGCAGTTCAGGAGGAGGATACTACGGAGTATCTCATTCTGATGAGAAGCAGTTCCACGAGCAAAAGTCCAGAAAGTCAATTAGAAGTGCCAGTGGTCATCGGCGACAAAGTAGGAAAGTTCAAAAATTTTCTGTCTTTTCCAGCTAAGGTTAGCTTCAAAAAAAAAAGGCAGGAAAATTAAATACAAAATATTGCTGTGAGAAGAAAGCGAGGTGCGGCGCCAGAGCGTGCATGGGGCTGGCCAGGAGCACCCTGCCCCTCGGAGCATCTCACCCTTCGGCTCCCAACACCCAGCGCCCACCGAGGACGTCGAGGCACGTGCTTTTGGAGGACATCGCGGTGCCGGTTCCATGCGCAGAGGCCCCAGCCTGACCTTGCACGTGTCGCCTGCTGGCCTCCCCGCAGCCCTGGCAGCTCACAGGGTTCACGGGCGCGCTTCCCCACCAAGGGCACTACCTTAGTGAACCTTCTTCTGGGGTGTAAATGAGTTTCAGCAGGATGCCTGGCTTCCAAAAACCTCGACCCCTCTACTTTTACCTTATCTCAAGTCAAAACAGTTTCAGCTCCCCAGCCTGCACAGGGCATCCAGGGCTGCCTCCCCCGCCCTAGGTCAGCACCGCAGGGAAGCCGTGGGGTGATCGCAGGGAAGCTGCAGGGTGATCGCAGGGAAGCCGCGGGGTGATCGCAGGGAAGCTGTGGGGTGATCGCGCAACACGCGACTGAGGGGAGGTTCAGAGCCATAACCCCCCTGGGAACCCGTGCGAAACGGCGCGGGCATCACGCGAGATGCATGGTGGGTCAGCACAGCAGCGAGGACGGTGCACAGCATCGAGCTGCCTTGGACGGCTGAACTAGAGCACCAGCGCCCCAACAGCACCTGACAGAAGCACAGTGAAAATAAAAGTGAAAATGAAAGTGAAAATCAAATGGAAGGGCTGCTGCAAGGGGCAGCTGGGCTTTGTGCCTCTTGTGGGTCAGGATGCTCCGGGCCAGGCTCTCTCCCCTTACCAGGGGCTTTACAGCAGATGGGACCTCTCCCTCGGAAAGACACCCCCCCTCGGAGGAGGGGAGCCGCTGGGAATGCTGATGTGAGGCCCAATGTCACCTTGCCAGTCAGCGGAGGGCTCTGCCTTGGGCTGCCTCCAGTGCCGGCTGCGTGCTCCGGATGGAGGTCACCTCTCCGCAGGGCTCACCGACGGTCTCCAAAATGGCAAGGAAGGATGAGAGCTCCTGTCAGCACCCCGCGGGAGAGAGCCTGCGAAGGGAGGGCGGCAGCAGGGGGAAAGGCAGGCAAAGGTCACTCTTCACGTAAATCGGAGGGTTACTGATGCACGGCCGGGTCCAGCATTACCTCCCGGCAATACGGAGCCTGGTGCGGCCGGGGCAGGGGACCCCCAGCAGGAGCTCAGAGCCCCCGGCTCAGCCGGTGGCACCCCGGGATGCCACCTTGTCGGTCGAAGCGGCGCGGGGTGCGCTGTCCCTGCTCTGGGCTTCAAGCACCCGTACAGCGGAACGAGCAAACGCAGGCGCTGCGCTGCCCGAGAGGGGAGCAGCACCGAAGCGGCGGCATTCAGGGACGGTTCTCGTGATCTGCGCAGTTACACCATCCCTGCGGCGTCTCTAACGTTACAAATATAATTACAACTGCCAGCTTGTGCTAACGTGTGGGAAGGGGAATGATTCGCATCCGAACTGTAGCCAAGTCAAAGCAGAAGCCGCTCCAGAAATAGGACCCAGCAAGGCACAGAACTAGAAAATCCTCCCCTTCAAAGCTAAAACGTAGGGAGTCGCATGAGAAGCATTCCTCCTTCCAGCTGAGTCAGGATAGAGATGCTAAACGCTAAAGCGAGCTAAATCAAAGTTACCTTCAAAATATCCAACACTGGGGAAGAAAGAAAACCAGAACCCAAACCAGCGCAAGGAGCTTGGCCCCAGCCCAGCCCCCCGCTCTGGCTGAGGGAAGGATGCCGCTGGAAAGCCTGCAGAAGAGAAATCATCAGACATCAAGACAAGTATTTTTGTAGGTGGTAGGGAATTTACAGTAGGGAGAAACAAGGAAATTCTTCCTCAACTCAGGCAGAACATGAAGGAAACCTTGGTGGCAGTAAGATTGATTATGTTTTAGAATCACCTCCTGGCCTGGTGAGGGAAGTTCCATCATTTGGAACACTTCAGGTGCTGCACAACGTTAGAAAATACACTGCAGGGCATAATCCACCTTTGGCTCAAAAGGCAGGAGAAATCACTTAATAGATTTTCCCTGCGTCTGGTTCCTATGATTCAAGGCATTGGAATTACGAAGTAGGGAGGAAAGAAAATTTGTACAGATCCTATTGCCGATGGTTTCCTTCCTCTGCCGCACTATTGCTGGGGGCGCCGGGGGGAGCAAACTGGAACATATGGCCCGGTGGGCTGCTTATGCCCCAATCCGAGGGGGTGAACCCGCATGCTTTTAACAAGTACTTATTTATTAGCAGTTTGAAAACCTGAGGCCTTTATCCCCCTGCCACCTCTTCTCAAACGACGCGCCAAGCCACACGCGATGCTCACCCTGCGGCGGACCAGGAGCGTGCGCTCGCTGCGCCTCACCTTCTTATCTGCAGGTGACCGCTGACTGCATGCTGGATCCATTCGCTAGAGGCACACCAGAAAGCCCTAACTCAAAAGACCTGGCGAGCTCTTTCCCTGGCTTTTGCCTTCTTTCCTGCCTTCCCAAGGCCAGACAATACAGCAAGGGGAAAACACAGCAGCTGTAAATCCCAGTTATGATCTAGTGTCCCACGGATGCTCTTAGACACTCTCCCTAACTCACAGGGTCCGGGGATGTTCTCAAGCCGCCTTCCTCTGCCACATGTATTTGGTCCCAGGAGGGTTGTTTATAGTCACTGGCAGTTCCACAAACATCCGTGATTTAGTTCCCCAAATATTTGTCTCCCATGAAAGTTGGGAACCTCTCAATTTTGCAAGAGTTTTTACAAGTCAGACAAAAGCTATTAATAAGAGCGAAACCTACAATATCCCCCAAAGGGGGATTGGAAAAGAAATCAACATGGGAAGTAAAGATCAAGTGAAGCTCCGGTGACAGATGGTGCTCTACAAAAGGTCAACCCTTGGCTCATTCTGCTGTTCATTATTTATTAACAATCTTTCCGACATTGGCAATACTGCAAGAGTCCAGCGTTATGCAGATAATAAAACACTATTTTATAGTTCAAGGTCTCCTGCAGGCACAGCAAAAAGTTTGCAAAGTGATTCCAACGTGTTGCATGGCACTTCTGAGGATGCACATGCTAGGAAGTGCGTGGGCAGCTTGCAAAGTGAAGGCAAAATGGCAAAGTTTCATGGCTCACCTGCCTGGCCTCCTGCTTACCGACACTTTTCCAGCACCGTTTCCCCTTTCTCACCAACAAGACAGCCAAGGTTGCGTATGTGACAATCTGCACCAGCTCGGACACCACGCGGGTTACCTCTGCTGGAGTCCAACAGGAAACCTTCCCTATGCAGCTCCCTTACACCCGAGGTCATTTTAAGAACAGAGACTGCATTGTTCCTTCCAAAGCAGCGATGAGAGCGGCAGGGAGAGGGAGCTGGCGCAGACAGCAATGCAGCACAGCAGAAGAAACCCTCTCCAGTAACTCTGGAATTCTCGTATCGCAATAAATGCACCAGAAGAGTTTCACGTTTGCCAACAGTCCCAGTGACGAGAGCCCAGCCTCGCCCTGCCAGGAGCAGAACACGACCCTGCCAGCCCCGCCACCAAACCTGCTTCCCCAGAAAGTCTCACCTCCCCGGCTCAACGGGCACCTGCACCAGTGCGGAGCGGGAGGCCGGCTCAGGTCGGGGGTGTGCGGCTGGGGGGTATCTGCAGCCCCCGCGCCTGCCTGCAGCTGCCCCTGATGGCTCCCCCACGGCAGGGACCGTGCCCGATGCGGAAGTCCCAGCCGCACCAGGGGTACCCAGGCACGTCCTCCTCGGCTGTGGCTCAGGACCACAGCCCTGGCTCCTACGGCACATGGCACTGCCTTGCCGCCGCTGCCAGCACGGGGTGACGGCTACCCCGGATCAGCTGGCAGAGCCCGGGGGACAGCTACTCAACCTCCCCTGCCCGCACAGGCCCAGGTAACCAACGCCTGCGTGCAGCCCTCCTGCCCCCCCCCAGCCTGCTGGGTTAGGGGATGCCCCGAGCCGGGGGGAGGAAGAGCGGACAGCAACCTGTGCTGCTGCAGCAGGAGAAGATCTCTGTGCTTGCTTTCTCAGGCTAGCGGGACGGAAGGACAGCAACAGGCTCACCTCCACATGATGAATGCAAGCAGAGCAGGCAACACAGAGCGAGACTTAGGCTGTGCACCCGGCAGCCACCTGCCCCGCAGTGCCTGCGTACGGGATCGCCTCCCCACCAGGCGAGGAGCGTTTGGGAAGGAGCCTCATCAGCCCAGGTGAGAGACAGGAAAGTGACGAGAAGCCAAAAAGCAGATGGGAATCCGCATATCTGGAGTATCTCCAGATCTTGCCAAAAATAACATTCAAATACATCACTCGGCATCTCTGCAAGGCGCCAGGTACCAGTGTCCGACATCGAGGCAGCACTTTTAGGCTTGGCCACAGTGCTAAGGCTGGGCGGATCAGCAGCACGACACACAGCGCTGAGGCAGAAGCCCAGGGAGTAAAATCTGCATTTGTTCACTTTTTTTTTTTTTCTTTTCTTCATTTGGAGGACATTTCATCATAGAACCGTTGAGGTTGGAAAAGACCTTTGAGATCATCAAGTCCAACCGTTAACCCTGCCCAGCCCACCACTGCATCCCGTCCCTAAGCACTAAGCACCGCATCTATGCGTCCTGTAAACACCCCCAGGGATGGCGATTCCACCACCTCCCAGGCAGCCTGTTCCAGTGCTCCCATTTCTTTGCATTCTTTTAATTAAAAAAGAAGCAGAAGCACAGCAGATCTCAGTTCGTCATGAGTTAAAAACATGAAAAGGCAGATGCGTTCTGCTTCAGCATTAAGAGTCCTTCCTCTTTATTGGAGGAAACAAAGTGCAATCTGTTTTTTCCAGCTTCAGGTGTGAGTAATCAGAAAGATGAGCTTAAGCAATAGCAGTGTTACTGTAAAGACTGCCAAACAACAACAAAAAACCCTGCAAGATCCCACTGACAAAATCAGAGACATTTCTGTTACAGTGCGCCTGCTATTGCCTCCAAGGAATGATCGGCATAACCGTGATTATATCAATAAAAAATAAAAACATCATAAAAAGTAGTCAGGCAGAGATAAGTTTATTACTAATTATGAGCAGCATGACATGCCCTGACTCCTTGTAAAATAAAATGCAGTCCATTTTTAATATGTGCTTCCACGACTTCCAGATAATAGACAAATTTACTTCCAAGGTCATATCTCGTGTAACACGTCAAGAGTTTTAACCACATGTAGGGAAACCACCAAAGGCCTCCTGCTGCCCACAGAGCCGACCGAACGGACGAGAGCGTGACTGTGTTTTATCTTCCTCCTTAATTAGTGGTTATCAGCAAGTATAAATGGAAGTTCATTTTAGAGACAGGGCAAGTTTGCCATGTAGGTCTACAGGATTTATAAAGTCCCACAATATGTAGGATACCCTGGGTTTCCACCCAAGAACAGGAGCAAGCACCCGCTGCTCCTCCACAAATGCAGATCAGGAACTGATGCTGGCAGCGGTATGGGAATCGGAGCTACAAAGGGAGAGAAGAAAGGCTGGATCCTACCACGGGCTAATCCCGAAGATCACACCCTGCTTTTCTGGGCTTCAGGCAGTGAAGAGCCAGCAGAGCCCTTGCCGTGCCAGCAGCGTGCGACACCAGCGTGCCAGGGATGCACAGCGCTGGAGGCTGCCCTGCGCAGCCTGCCTGGCACTTCCCAAACCCGGCTGGGAAAGGTAAGAGCACGCTTCCCATCGTCGGCAAGCAGTGGCACGGCTTCCCCTGACGGCATTTCCAGCAGCATCTCCGCTACCTCAGACTCAGCACCTCCTAGAAATCATCGATGCTGCACGAGTGTCAGCCGCCGAGTGCTTCCCCCACCATGCGCTGATGCTACGCACATGCTGCCTCTTCATCGGTGCAGGCTTTCCTTGCCATGCCCCAGCCCTGACGCTTTTGGGACGGTTTCCATTTCCTGCTCTTTGCTTCTCTGCTTTACAGCCAGGGCTATTCAAAACCAGAGCACATGTACTCTCTTTTCGACAAAAGCTGGTTTCACTCGTGCTCTCTGGCTTGCTTTTTCCCTTGGAGCCTTCACCTGACTCTTTCAGCATCACAAAACAGGTACCGTTCAGCCAAACTTGTCCTAGTCCTCCAATACTCTTGAACATGAACAATGACATTTTCTGGTTCAATTTTAACTAAGCAGATCTGTTAGAAAACCGCTCAGGCAATCCGCCTCCGAGTTGTGTCAAAAAAGTACAAATCCAGCCGCCCTGTTAACCTTGCAGAAAGAAAAATGAAGGTAAAATTTGCTGTGTTTATAGGTTCATGTGTTCCTTTCACAATTCTGCGTTTTGCTGTGGGATTTTTGTTGTGGGAAGAGGTCTTCTAACACCTTTATCAAGTATATGGCTTTGAGTCCAGATGTAATAATACGGATTTCAAAGCGTTGCTTCTGTTGGAGTCTGGGGATTTTTATTCTTTGCTACTGTGCACTTGTGGGTGGGACAGCACCAGGAAGGACCTGCTCTTGCATACTGGTTTGAACTGGTCTATAGGAAGTAGAGTTTTAAATTGTATTTTATCATGTATGTTATTGGGCTCTACAGTTGGACTCAATCTTAATGGTCTTTTCCAACCTAAACGAGTCTCTGATTTGGTTGGAGCAACACAATGTTTATAGTCACCATAAATGTCAAGCAAAAGTAACATAGAACCATTGTATTTTATCCCACAACGCTGCGGTTCACCTATAACTATTAAAAAAGCTCTGGGAAGTACTAAATACTCTTTCTATGCTTTCTCCTGAAGGTGCAGCACTGGGTGGCACAGGGCACAGAGCCGAGATCCTGCTTCTCTGACCAGGGACCAGTCACATAGAGAAATCCTCACTTTCAGTTCCATCTGGAACTTGGAAATCGCAAGGTTAAGGAAAAAATATCAGTGAGTCATTTACGCAGCTCCCGTATGTCAACAACTTCAAAACGCTGATTTAGCTCTTGTCCTGAGACAAAATACCCCCAGCACGTTTCCACTGAGCACACGGCGCTACCTGCCGGTGCTGCCTCCGCGGTGCCGTACGCCACCATGAAACAATGCCACGAGCTGGAAGCCAACGCACGTTTTCCCAACGGGGTGCCCCAGTTTAGCCATCCAAACTGTTTTACAGCGACTAAGTAAGATGACTCAACAAGAAATGGAAAAGCCTTTCATATTCTCCTCGCATTTTCTAAACCCCAGCAATTTTCGGCACTTTGAATTTATGTCTGTAAAAAGTTTAATGAACTTTTAATGGATTCCTGAGAAGGAGCAAGCAGCAGCTGGTGTTATCTTTGGGAACTGGTCCTCCGATATCACAAGGGTGAACCAAAAAATAAAAGAAATGGAGGGCCCCCTTGGATAACTCGGAAAATGGCCTGTGGTGCAAGGAGCTGAATGACAATGCTTGCAGCCTAGTAACGGAGTACTAGCCATGGGATATTCTACTTATCAGGTGCTTTTTAGAGCCTGGGTTCTGCTGACTGTGAATGAAAACGTGTATAAATAAACGTAGAGCACACTGGCAATGATGTTAAATGATGCTTCGTATAATTATCGCTATTCTGTGGTACCATTAACAGGCAAAAGCACAGAATCCTAATGACCACATTCGCATGGCACTCCGGATTTGTTGTCTGACACCACGTGGCTGTAAAACCTCCCCATGATTGCAGCTGCTGATGGCACAAGACCCACAGGCAGACGGCAAGAGTCTGTTTTGGCAACAGACAACCCATTTTGTGCATGAAAAACAGCAGCACTCTTACTGCCACAGACTGAAATAAGGCTTTCTCCTTTCCTCCAATAATGGCCAGAGCACAGGCAGCACTGACAGGACTCAGGCTCTCACACAGCAGCAGTATCTTCCCCATCCATAGTGTGTAAGTTCATGTGGCCAGCACAGACTAGGATGCTTGTGGACCAGGATGCTCGTGGACCGGGATGCTTGCAGCTGGGATCTCCATGACCAGGCTTGGGTCCTGCTTCCCAACACCTCAGCCCTTGCTTCAACCATAACAACAAATCCAGGTATTTGCAGTTCTCAAGATCTATGTGAGTGACGTGACAGCTTCTCTGACCTGAGGCAGCGAGCTTCAGACCGAACATCTGAAGGTTTCTGTGACAGCACCAGTGCAGACCCATACACCACGTCTAGTTACAAGACAGCCGGCAGCAAGATTGGACTAAGTCAGTACTGAAGCCCCTTCCACAGGAAAAAGGATAGTCTTTACATCTTGTAACTCTCCTAAATGAAACCAAGCCATCACCACAACATAAAGCCCTACACACCTCCAAGGCACTAAGCCTTGGTATTTTATTTCTCAACTGTGTACCTACCACTTAACGCTGAAAAATATCACTTATAAAAGATGATTCCTAAAAGCAAAGTTTGGAATTTTATTACGCCTCTGGGCTAGATCAGCTGATCTTTTAAGAAATAAGGTTGTACCCTTTTCATTTGATATCCACAGGACAATATTTTAGTGGTGAGACAGGTCGGAAGAAGAAGATCCACAGGGCTCTTGCCATGTGATGCATGTTTCAGGCAGCAAGGCCAGAATCACCAGGCTCAAAGGGCCCCCAGGTAGCCTTAATAATGCAGCACGCTGGAATTTGATGGATTACCCCTACCAAGGTGGGAAAATACCTCTCGAAAGGCTGCGAAGCAGATGGAGCACATGAAAAGCACTCAGAAATGCTAACAAAAAAAGAAACGTTCAAAAGGTTAGAGCAAGAAGTAAGAAGGAATCCTTGTGATGCCACTCTTGTTAGCAGTTCTTAGAGACTTCTTAACCTCAATAATCAAACATCCCTTCCCACTTTATGGAGTGCTCTGTTTATAATAAGCACTTCTATTATTATTACTACTGTGTTTTAACTTCATGTTGCCGTGTGAGCCACCACGTTTGTCCTTTTCAGAGCCTTATTCACTCCTTGGAGACCACGGGGTGCCCAAATGGAGACAACTGTGACGGAGCACTCTGCGGAGGAGCTGCTGGATGCCAACCAAAGCCCCGCATCGCCTGCAAGTAATGCCCGCAGAGGATGCTCGTGGCGGGGGAGAACGATCACACAGTTGCTCTGAGCCCGTCCCGCACTGCACGGCCACCGGCCAGCCGGGCTCAGCAACTAGAAAGCAACGGCAAAAGGAGAACCGGAGCGAGGAAGCCCTTGGCCAGCCACAAAAATCAGCTGCCAAGAGAAGGCAAGGGCAGCAGCTGCCGTGCATGGGCAGCACACGTAGTGAGCAGCCTATGGCCTTCGTTACATGGAAACCTGGTTAAAATCATGCCCTTGCTTTTTTTTTAAAAAAAAAAAGAAAAAATAGGAAGGGAAAAAGAAAGGAAGACTCCCTCCCTTTAATGCTCTTCTACAGCCTCAAAAATGTCACCGCATCTGCAGGAAGGGAACGGCTTATTGCAAGGTCATTTAGCTGAGTTCACTCTGAAGGTCAAAGCATTCTGCTATTTTAAAGCCCCGTTAAGTTGTATTTTTATTTCCCTATCAGTCTCTAATCCCACATCTTCCCAGTTACAGTGATGCTGCAGAGGGACCAGTGCAACCAGTAAGTACCGCCAAGGTCCCTACAGGCAGCGCTCTGGTCCAAAGAGAGCCGGTGAGCCATCTGCCCGGGACGCTGGGACCGCGGTGGGGAATCCACAAGGGGACACCGAGGGAGCCGCATGCTGAGATGCCTTCCCCTTCCCTTCTCCCTCCGCACAGCCAGCCGCCACTTCTGAACACAGAAGTTAAAATTCTGCCGGAGCATCTGGTACCTTATCTGCATTTGAAACAGCGCAAGCATTCCCACCGCCGACTGTGGGGAAAACCAACGGAAAAGTGACGCGTCGCCAGGCTCCGCTGACGAACGCGCAGTGCTTTCCGTGCCCAGACACCACCACAGGAGCAGAACAAAAGGGAGACGTGGGCACAAGGGGGTCCCCAGGGGATCCCAGGGGATCGGCTCCCACCGTGCCTCCTCTGCCACCACCTGCCGGGCCGGGAGCTGGACATCACCCGCACCGAGGAGCTGCCGTGGTGAACTTCAGACAGTGGCGAGGACCTGGGTAACTTCTCCTTGAATCAAAATTTTTCTTACTAAAAAAAGAAGGTAATGATTTGTTCCCAGTGACCTAATTCATGTGCTTCCCGGGGTGAAGAACACGCCTTGACTCGGGACACGGTGCAGCTCTACATGTCAAAGACCAGCTCAAAAAAGGCAGAGTGTAACGAGCTGACGCTTCACAGGAGCAAGAGCTGAAAGCTGCTGCCTTTCAGAAATAGCTTGAAATCGCTGTATATTGCAAACTAGCTTCTATTTTAAATACAATTTAATCCATACTTTTTCTTTGGTAAACATGCCGATAGGTGTTTGTTGCTTGCAAATTGTCATGCTAAGCAAAACACAAAGTCAATTTGCTTTAAAAGAAATTGATTCGAGAGCATTAGATTCATCAACATTCACTTTTTCCAGCGGAAAACAGGGTCTGAATAACGATTCAATACTCAACCCCAAAACTTCGGTTTCACTTTCTAAAGCACCTGATAAACTTTTTAAAGCAACACTCAACTTGGGGGATGCTGCCTATCCATCACCACCACAATACCCATCAAATCAGCGCCGAAATGTTTCCAAGCAGGAGCTTTGCAGACGAAGCCGTTTGTCCTGAGCAGACCTGTATCAGCTCTAGCGAACAGATCCATCAGCCCAAATTGCCTGCAGATTGCAAAATCCAGGCTTCCTCCTAAATCATGCCATGCCACGTTCTGGTTAGAGCACCGACTTCTGCAAGCCCTGTGGGCGGTGAGACGTGCTGATGTGCCGCTGGCACCGGAGCGGTTCGTGGCGTGGCCTGGCAAGGCTGGCTCTGATTCAGCTGCACCCACGGGTGCACGGAGCGGCAGCCGCCGAAAGGTCACGGCACAGCATCGCCTGCCCTCAGCCCGTTCTGCTTCTGCTGCCAGCAACCGGGCCTTCCAACCAAACACCTGGCAAGCCGATTTCTAAATGGCATCTGCGGTTTGAACGAGCTGCCTCCTGGGAACATGAGAAGAGGCTTCCCCGGGGAACGTGGCTGCTCACTCCATGCCCCATGGTGACAGCAGGAGCTGCCAATGGGGCACCGCACCACCGGCACCACCGCACAGCACGGTGCCACCGGCACCGCCACGCAGCATGGCTCCACCAGCACCACCGCACAGCACCGCGCCACCGGCACCGCCACGCAGCATGGCTCCACCAGCACCACCGCACAGCACCACGCCACCGGCACCGCCACGCAGCATGGCTCCACCGGCACCACCGCACAGCACCGCGCCACCGGCACCGCCACGCAGCATGGCTCCACTGGCACCGCCACACAGCACCGCGCCACCGGCACCGCCGTGCAGCATGGCTCCACCGGCACCACTGCACAGCACCGCGCCACCGGCACTGCCACGCAGCACTGCGCCACCGGCACCGACGCGCAGCATGGCTCCACCGGCACCACCGCACAGCACCACGGCACCGACACTGCCACGCAGCACTGCGCCACCGGCACCACCGCACAGCACTGCGCCACCGGCACTGCCGTGCAGCATGGCTCCACCAGCACCGCCACACAGCACCGCGCCACCGGCACCGCCACACAGCACCGCGCCACCGGCACCGCCGCACAGCACGGCGCCACCGGCACCACCACGCAGCACCGCGCCACCGGCACCACCACACAACCAGCACCACCGGCACC
Source organism: Falco punctatus (assembly GCF_963210335.1). Classification (NCBI taxonomy): domain Eukaryota; kingdom Metazoa; phylum Chordata; class Aves; order Falconiformes; family Falconidae; genus Falco; species Falco punctatus. The sequence goes on from NC_137582.1 coordinate 105,510,436, forward strand.
ACCGCACAGCACCACGGCACCGACATGCAGCACCGCAGCACCAGCACCACTGCGCAGCACCTCCCGCCCCAGGGAAAGGGGCACAGGCAGCCCCTGCCTGCCCATAACCCCGCCACATGGGCATGGCACCGGGATCGCCCTCAGACTCAGACTGCAAACTGCTCCTTCGCCTGCATGTATCCAGCAGGGTTTCCCCACCAGAACGGGAGTAGTGCCATCAAATAACCCTTTGCTGGGTTACCTCTGCCCTTCCTTCCAGATTTCTTCAGCATCAGACAAAACGCCCCAGTGCTGCTACGAAGGCAAACCATCCCTCAGCCACAACATATTCTGAACGAGCTATTTCAGAAGCTTACGTACTTGGCTTAATTTTGCTTTTCCAAACGAAGGTATTGGAGGTCTCCTTTTTGGCATGGAACAAAGAGATGTGATCTTCTGTCTCCTGCTCATTTTATTCCACCCTGACATTGCTGAAAATTTTATTTTTAAATGGAATTCTTTTCTGATAACGGATATCAGCAATCAAATGCAGGCACAGCACGGTTACCTGACACGTTAAAAATTCTATGGTATTTTCCCCTAAACAGTTTCATGTACTGATTACTTAGAAAAGCGTATTCTCTGCCAAGCTGCAACCAGGCACTCAGTTTTTGCTCTTACTGATAAATGTAAGCAATAAAAACATGTTCTATTCTACAGCAGTGCCTATTAAAATGTAAACACAGCTAGAAGATTTTGAGCAGGCTACAAAAATGCTTTATTCAATAGTCAAAGCGAGAGGCTGTCTGAGGCTGCTGAAACCTGGCACGGCATGTAAATACGTCAGCTGGCGCGTTCCACGGGAGGTCAATGTCATGGTTCTGTGGGTGTTAAACCAGGCAGCGCTGGCTCTGGGGCTCTTCGTACCCTGCTCCCTCAAACTGGGAATTGCCGAGGCGAGCGGGATGCAGGTTTGATGGGTGCAGCAGCACCCGGCGCGCTGCTGGGCTGGGGCGAGAGCAATCGCATCGGGACGCTTCCCCATCATTGAATGAAGCCCTTAGGGGAGCTGCGAGGAGGCGAACGTGCCCGATATTGTGGTGAATTTTCCTATCTCTGCGGTCAGAAATACATTTATAGTCTGCGTTAAAGCAAGATGCTGATGAATTAAAATTCAAAATGTCCCTCATGAATAATTCACGGAATGTGTGCAAGTAAATTATAGCAATGTAAATATATAGACGTATATAAACAGATACGTATATATGCAAATTAATACATTAAGGGGCTCAAGTTATCCACTAGGAAAAATACCAGCCACATGAGAATGTTTGCTTAATACCAGACCAAACATGTAAAACTATCACTAAAGCAGCAGCCTGTAAATTTATCAAAATATGGCGTAAAGTGGTCCTCACACCATGCGTGATTGTGACGTTACGAATCCTCCCAATTTTTTACATCTATTTTTTTCTCCCCGGTTCAGGTTTAACTCTCACCCAAGCCAACCTTGGTCTGCTCCGAGGTGACAGCTCTGCTCAGGAGCGCAGGCTGCAGTCACCCACCGGCTGCGGCGCTCCGCAGAGCTGCCCAGCCACCAGTCCAACAGCACCTCGTCAATCTGTGCTCTGCGGCTAAATTACATGAATAACAATTACCGCGGTAAACTAGCAAGTGCATTAAAACCCTTGAATTCTTATAAATGACAGAAGAATATAAATGCTAGACATAGGTGCGGAGTCCATCGATCATCCCTTTCTCCCTCACAGCAAGAAAGGTGGGATCACATTAAAAATAGAACAGACACCTGCAAATAGACGGGTATTTATATGGAATATTGTGACAACTGTCATTTCGCATTAGTCAGAGAGATCCCACAGGACTCCGGCAAGTATTAAATGTACCAGTTTTTGTTTACTGGCAAAATATAATAAAATCCACCCTCCCCAACGGTTTCCTGGTGGGGATTGCTCTCTCCCTAAAGTCATTCATAAAATAAGGATGTTCCTCCAAGATCCTGGGTAGAAAACACTTTATCAGGGCACCAGGCTACAGAGCGGGTGGGGTGGAGGCTGTGGGGAGTGTCTGTGATTCCTCACTTGGGCTCCTCCGTGTTTTCCAGGATGGTTTGATGCTGGGTGAAAAAGCGACCATCACTCACCCAAAGTCATCCTGGACCCACAGCGTGGTGCTGGGGGGTCCTGCTCCCCCGCGCTGGTGCGGAGCCACCTCGCAGAGGGACGGCACCTTGGGCACACACAGCAGCACCCCCTGCGCTGCCAGGACAGCGCTAAGTTGAGCGACGCCGCGGCCAAAGCTGCCGTGCTTTCTGGGGGAGACACCTGCAACACCCCCCATGCAAAGCTGCAAGTGGCGCTGCGCCTGTGCGTCCCCTCGGCTCTGACGGAGACCAGAACTGTGACAGCAGAGCTGCACTTTGTGAACCTTGGCAGAGGGATTTCTGTGCTGGGTTTGGCTGGGTAGAGGCAATTTTCTTCATAGTAGCTGGTACGGAGCTACGGTTTGGAGTTGTGCTGGAAGCAGCACCGACGACGCAGGGATGTTCTCGCTGTTGCTGAGCGGCGCTCGCACAGCACCAAGGGGTTTCTGCCTCTCGCCGCACCCCGCAGTGAGCAGGGGGGCACAGGGAGATGGGGGAGGCACAGCCGGGGCAGCTGCCCCCAGCCGACCCCAGGGACACCCCACAGCACAGGACATCACACCCAGCATGTCAGGCTGGGGAAGAAGAAGGGGGGACGTTGGGAGCGATGGCGCTTGCCCTCCCCAGTCCCCGTCAGGCGTGCTGGAGCCCGCCCAGCCTGGGGATGGCCGAGCACCTCCTGCGGTGGGAGGCGGTGAATTAATTCTTGTTCGCTTTGCTTGTGTGGTTTTTGCTATATCTGTTAGACTCCCTTTGTCTCAACCCGTGAGTTTTCTCATTTTTACTCACAAATCTCTCCCCTATTCCCCCATCCCACCACGGGGAGAGAGCGAGCGGCTGCACGGGGCTGAGCTGCCGGCCGGGGTTAAACCACAACTGCAAAGATTTTACCTTGACCTGATTAAGCTTAACCTTAACGATTGGGGCACTCCTAACTTCCCTTAAGGCATTTGCCAGCAGTTCCAGAGAACTTCCCAGCTCCAGAAGCAGAGGGTCATTCCTGCCCACCCACCGCGTGCACCGTTTCCACCCATTTTTCCTGATCCAGGCATTTGTCACCAGTGGGGAGAAGCTACGGAAGGAAACAAACGCGGTGACACCAGCCAGCCCGCCCGCAGCAGCGCCTCGAAGTTGCTGAAATGACAGAAACACGTTGTTCCCCACTTAGCCTAATTGACAGGCTGTAACTGTTGATTAATTACGTAGGGAAGGAGCAAGGAAGCCGCGAGGCGGGCTGCTTGGATTTCCCACATCTTCCAGGTACGATCTTCAGACCCAGCGGGCAGCATCCTGCTGGATGCACGGCGCTGGCGGGGAAGCGCCATCTCCTTTCATTACCCCAGGTTCGGCACACACTTCTCCTCGCAGCTTCCCACCAGGCTGTCTGAGGAGGACTGCTTCCTTGTTTTCCTAGATTATGCTGGGAATTACCGACAGCTGAGCTCTTGGTTCAAGAGGTTCAGGTTCTCGCCGCCTCCTGGCCATGCCCTTCCCTGCTCTCTCCAGTCCAGCATGGAAAGCCACAGTCCGGTGTGGAAAAACTGTACATCTTGAAACTCGTTACGTTTAGTGAAAGAGCAAACCGCTATCGGAATTCCTCCATTGTAAAAAAGATGGTTATCTGATTAACAGCTCAAACGGTGACCCCCAAAAAGTGAAGATCAGAAGAGGTCTGTACACTCCTGAGGGCGTGTTTCTTGAACATGTTCCTCAAGGGTCTCGGGGAAGAAAATCCCAAAATCCAGAGCCAGAGCTACTTCTGTTTACGTACAATAACAAAACCCACTCGCCTGTACAGATGAAGCATTTCAAGGTCTTGCTTGTTACCCTGAGCCTCGTGCAATAAAACCAGGACTTTCGTGAAGGTCCTAGATGCTCCTTTCAGTTGGTGAGAGATATTTACGTCACTCAAAGCAGAATGTATCCTCAATGGCAATGTAGCTCCTACCCAAAACCACGCCATGCCCTACATTTCACCGTCAGCGTGGTTAATCATTTATACAGCCCTGCAGATGCACACAGCACTCTCCAAAGAAGATGAAGGCACATTGTGTGCCCCACAGAACGCACGCGTGTGTCCCGTGTAGTGCAGGGAAGGCAACAAGGGCAGAGGAAGGAAAGGCGCTGGCTACAACCTCAGATGGACAGGGCTGCAGAGGTGAGAGATGGGGACAAGGGGACAGGATTGGAATGGAAGGGGTGAAGGGAATTACAGAACTAAGTGGGAAATCAGGACAACAAGACATCAGTGGGGTAAAACTTGAAAAACATTAAAAGGTGAAGAAGAGTGCCTTGAAACGGGTGTGGAAAGAGCCAAGGTGCCAGCAGCAGGTTCCAAAGAAAAGGGGACAACTGGGATGGCAGGCAAGGACAGTGTTGGCGTGGGTCGAGGAGAAGGACAAGGGAGTTATCAGAGCGCGTGGGAAGGCTTTTAGCAACAGCGGCTAGAGGGAATGGGGAAACAACAGTAGTCTTCTGGAAAGAGCAACAAAAATAATGTTTTAAAACAACTCATGCAAGAGGAGAGACAGAACTGCTCAGACGAGAAATAACACATAAAAAGTAACGTGGCACAGCAGAAAACGGAGAACTGATCCACCTGCCATGCAACGCCACCAGAAGCATTTTATAAACACGCATTAAAATTCACGTTCTGTTTCCTAGTGCCTCTCCCAGGTCGGTTTTGTGCCTCTTGCCGAGGTGACTGGAGAGGGCATGGCCTTGACTCATCTCCTGGCCAGCACCGAGGTCCCCGGCTGTGCCGGCTCGGATACGTGCCCCAGACAAAGGCGATGTGTCAGCGGCCTTTGACACCCGGGTTTTCCCTCTTGCGTTGTCCTGATGTCCAGGGCATCTGCGCCTGTTTGTACCAACCATGCTCGTGCCACTGCACAGCCTGTCGAGCAACTCCCTGTCATCTGGGCTGGGAATTGGCTCAGTGATTTGACCACATCTCCCTCCCGCCTCGTTAGCGGTCGGGTGGGATGTACGCCCTGCCCCAGCCCCCTCCCGCCCAGCAGAGAGGGACCAGCCGCCTCTCTCAGACCCTGCTCAAGCAGATCGATGATGTCCCGATCATTTTGCCTCTTCCCATGCAAACCCACCAGCCTGACCTTTGCTGGGCAGCTTCTTCAGCTCCACCGATTCTGCTCAAAGCACGTGCTGTCCTACCTCGTAAATTTTCCGTCACAGTATTTTTACAGCCCACTAAAGCTTGATTTGGTAGACTCTCTTTAGCTTCATGCTCTTGCCAGCAGTTGGGTTACTTCTCCACACCACACAGACCAAATTTACCTCTTTTTCCCATGTGCATCAGCAAGGGCTCCGGCTGCATAGCAGCATCAGCTAAAATCCACAGACTTCGCTTGAGTTTTCAGCAGGAAAAAACCCACCAAACATTAAATAAAGCTATTTCTTGCAACCTAAACATCACACTTTAAAAAAAAAAAGAATGTAAGAAAACTGGTTTTCTGAACAAGAACAGAACTTTGCTCTTCTTTGAGAAAATGTGCCCCTTTGACCTTCGCCCCTTTGGAAGGCAGCCAAAGACCCCCGTGGCCAGCAGCCTGGGAGCAAGGGAGACAGACCTTGGGAGGAAGGGGGAGAACCTTTTTATGGAAGCCAGGGGTCCCACAGAGAAGGGATGGGTGGCAGGGAAGTAGCAGGAGTCGGGCAGCACGTGCCGTGCACAGGGCAAGAAGCCCTCACAAAAGCCTGGGGCATATAAACTCAGAAATATCGAGCAGAGGGAAATTGGGGAAAAGTGGCGAGATCTGCACAAGACTCACAAATGCGTGTGCATGGCCTGCCACACGTGCCTCCGTGTCTCCAATCTACCCAAGGGAAAATAAAGGAAGGGGGAAAGCTGCAGGTGTTTAGAAAGGTTCTCTTCAGCCTAGCTAGGTTTAGGACAGCTTATTTCCACAAGCCCCTTCCACAGTCAAAGGACTTCATAGAGGTATCTTTCTTGTGCCTGCAGTTGACGTCCTCCTGCCCACCACCCTGTCGAGCAGCCCCCGCTCTGCACCTCCATCTCCATGAGGGGCTCATAGAGACACTGGGCTTCTGAAAGCACCGTGAGCCTCCACGATCGGCACTTCGCCTCCCCTAATCACGGCGCTGTCAGCCCTGCCAGGTGGAAGACATCCAGTGTAGGCTACCAGAAGATAGGGGACAGAGCCAGCGTAGCGATAAATGAAGCATTTGAACGGTACAAGCAATTAGCCCCTTGACGCATCACTCCTAAGCATGCAGCAGATTCTCCGTCTTTTCCCATCTTTAAATCATGACCAACATCTTTTTGAAAGGCAAACGCTCAATGAGAAGTCAGGGACTGAATTCAGGCATCAGTAGGTGGAATTTTCCAACGTGTGCTACGCAGGTCGGATGATCACAGTTGTTCCCTTTGACCTTGCAATCTGTATTTTAATTAATGTACCCTCCCAGTTATAGGATATCAAGAAACATTACAGCTAACAATCTTCTGATTGGGGTTTTTCCTCCTACAAAGGACTTTCAACAATCGTTACACGTTTTTCTTTGATTTTGAGAATCTAACATTAAAATCATGAACTATCCCAAACCCACTTCAGATTTTTGTTTGCTTAATGAAGGGTTGAGCAATTTCAAAGGTGTTTTTACAATTCAAATACTGGGTGGTTGCACGCTGAGAAGATCCTTTGAAATCTGAACAGTCCTCCAATGACAATCTCATAGTTTTAATCTTTCTGGTATTGAAGGCAATCCAGTTGATCTTAGAGATATTTTTGATGAAATGAACCTTCTTCTCTTCCCCAGTTTTCACACAAATGTATAAAATATTTACAAATACCATACCATGAACTTTATATCCTTCTTCTGCTTAGGGCCACACAGGCAGCTGATATTTATTAGCCATTAAAGAAGAAGAAACTAAACCTAAGATTTGTTAAAACTGAGTATTTTATTCAATACTCTATTGGGATTTTCCTGTAACACCACTCGCTGCACAGCTCATAGGTTATACATAAAAAGAGTTATTTTTGTGGATAAAAGTCAACAACAAGTCAATAATTTTTGGCAGATAGCCTTCCCTGTTCTGCTAGCACAAGCGCATCCAACTGCTGATGAACCTTAATGTTTCCCTGATATTGTTTTCTGCTATAAAATGGAAGATCTAATCTACGGTGAAGGTCAGTCCACACCGAAGGCTGCAATCAGTGACAGCATTCATAAAACCAACTGAAATCTGTAATATTGTGCAACATCCCTTGGACTGTCACAACAGCAGCTCTATCGATACGTCCTCTACCCAGGGCACTGCAGCGCTGGGAGCGCCCCTACTTCTGCACCTCTGCTTATGCATGAGAAATAATTGATCCCTGGATCAAACCAGAGTCCGTGGAAGCTGCCGGCGCAGCCAGTTTAACCCCATAAGGCTGTATGAAGAACGAGAACATCCTGACTGGTTTCACCAGCAGCCCCTGCCTTGGGTAGGGACACCCACCCTTGTTTAGAACATCAGCTACTGAAAGTCCATCCCTTCCAAGTGATCACCTTGTACAAGTCTAAATGCGCTACATCTTAAAAAAAAAAAAAAAAAAAAAAAAGCAGCATAATTAAAACCTAGACTTCTCGCAATACCTTGGAGTCAGGCAATTATGAGGCACTTTTAATGAATAATTTAGGTAATTAAAGAAGTCAAACACATAACACGCGAGAAGCGCTATCAGTGAGTTCCTGCTCCGTGGCCCCTCGCCCTCTGACCCCGGCCACGGCTCGCTGCAGCACACGAGCACCGGCTTCTGCTGCGGTATCGCCTCGGCCAGAGAGCGGCTCAAGAGGCTTTTCCGCAGAAGCTTCAGCGGCGACTCATGTTTAAGCGTGTTTAATACCAACATGTATAAAGTAGGCTGGGTAATTGCCGCTGGAATTCAACATGTGCTGTATCTCATCTAGGATATGCAATTTACTGGCTATATTCTAGTAAAATAACTTTATGGCTTTCTGTCATGATAAATAACAGTTTATAGCATAATGGAATTAATATTTACTTTGAAACCTATGCAGAGTATTCAAATAAAGGTGCTATATATAGAATCATCTCAACCGCTGCTGGTTTTTTGAATGCTGTGAATTGACAAGACGACACACAAATATTACATTCCAGTGCCCTCCAGCCATTAATAAACCTTCAGATTTTGGATTTGCAATCAAAACCCTCCCGTATATTTCATACAGTCACCGTAGTTCAAAGAGCATTAATTCAAAAGCGTGACGAGCTGGATGCTGCAGGCCTCTGGGGTTTGGGAACCTTTCTGTGCCCGCTCTGCCTGCCCCAAGGATGGAGATGGGGTGGAGCTGCGGTTTCAGACCTCAAGGCTCGAAGCCAGAAACCTCAGCAAGCGTTCACGAGAATGTTCATGATTTAACACACAAAAACTGGTCACGTTTTTGTTTTTGTAGTTGTAGATGTCTTTTTTATTGTTCCAACAAGGAGAGATTGAAAAGACACTGAAGTCTAAACATGGCTCGATATGAAAGTAAGAGGGGGGGAAAGGAGCTGACTCGGTTTAGATGGATGTTTTTCAGATATTTTAAGTTCATATACCCCTGTCAAGGCTCAACACGTATTTTTATCAACCACGTACCGCATCACCAAACTCCCATCAAAAGCAGCGCATCACGCAGTCCTGCCTGCCTCGCGCGGGTGCCTACAGACCGCCAGCCCGGGAACTTCTACTCAACACACATCCCTGCTTCTGGCGTCTTCAGCCACAGGAAATTCTGTTATCATAGATGGAGAACAAAGCAATGAACCAAAAAAGCATCATCATCAGTGGCCAAACACTGAGCCATTCTCCTGAGCCCCAGACGCCGGTCCCCGAGCACACAAGGTCACCGCACGCAGAGCTTGGCCACCAGTGTCTCAGGCTCAACAGAAGCTGAGCCCAATACCCAAATTACGGGCTGAAGGTCAAGACAGATGGACGCCCACACCTAACAGGTATGTTACAAATAGATATTTTAATCATCAGGTAAAAGAGACATACTTGTTCTCCTCATGGTTTTGCATCATGCGTGTGGCTCGGAGCGCAAGGCAGCTCTGCAGCGGCATCGTCCTGTGCCGGCACCCCAGCGGAGGTAAATGCCATCTCCTCAACTGCCCCAGTTTGTAAACGTTTTGTTAAGTTTAATACTATTTGTTTGGTTTCTGAAGAGTCTGCAGCTCTGTCTTCAGAGAGCTACACATAGCCTAGAAAAAGCTGCACAAATGGAAAGTCTCTGGTTAAGTCCAAGCGTCGGGGACAGCCTTCTCCCAAAGACAGGATGGGAGTGAAGGGAAGCACACGGGAGCAGGAAAGGAGAAAGCATTTAATCTTTTTAAGCTCAAAGACATGCTTCCCTTTAGTAGGAAAAAGCTAAAATAAATTATTCTGCCCGTGACAGGTAAGACATTACATACAGAATGGAAACCTGTCCCCGAGGAGGACAGCGAGCCTGACCACCACAGGGCATGGAAGGGGCAAAGCTGTTGCTCCCGTCTGGCACGCTCAAAGGGAGAAGCAGCAGGAGCATTAGCCCATGCAGCAAAAGCACAGGCATTTGTATAACCAGCTTCCAATGCTTAAGCATACCAATATTTCCTCATTCTTGTTTTATTCAAAATTTGTTTATGGCAACAGGCATACAAAAACTGCAGGCAAAGTGTAACCATCAACAGAAACGCCCACACGGTATTATAGAATATACTTAGGTCAGACAGAAGGCATAATCTTCAAAAACATATTTATAGTGCTCTAAAACGCTGCAGTTCTTAGTAGCACGGGGACCTTTAATGGAAAAATACAACACATTTGTTGCGGTAAGTGACAAGAAGCAGCCACGAGCAGGCATGGAAAAGTCGGTCTGAAGAGGCGCGGGGTGGGAAGGTCACGGCTGGGGTCCGGGGTGGGCTGGGATGCTCAGCCGGAGCCAGGGAGCCGAGGGATGGGTGCCCTGGCACAGCCCTCCAGCCCCCTCCCTGCCGGGGTGGCCGCGGTGTGCCGGCACGTGCCAGCGCCAGCCCTCGCGCTTCGCACCTTTGCAGAGCCGGATCTCCATTTATTAATTAATTTGGAGGTCTGAATCTTTTAACGCCATGAAACCCAATCCTCTGGTAACAGGTCAGGGTTACCGGACCTTCTTTTGAGAACTCACCAAAATCCTGCACCAAGCGCGGCTTTGCCAAGCTCTGCCATGGCAGGTGAGCATCAAGGCTCCCCTGGTGCTGAGCAGGAAGAGCGGGAGCTGCTGTGCCCCCCGCAGCCCGGCAGCCCCCGCAGAGCAGCCCCAGAAGCAGCCGGTGGCTCCGAAGCCCCCCGAGGGGCCGGGGGAGGCTGCGGTGGCCAGCGGGGAGCACGGCGGCGGCACACGGCCGGTGCGGGGCAGGCACTGACCGCTCTGGCCATGGAGGGGTGGGGGTCTCAACCCACCGGCAGCCCCCCCAGCTGCCCTCAGGGTCTCTCCCCGCACGGGAGATTGCTGTTCATGCCCGGCAGCCACGCGATGGCAGCAGAAATACGGGAACACCGGAACAGATGCATGCATTATCATACAGTTATAATGAAAAGATATTTCGCAAAGACAAGGGAACTGCTAAACGTAACCCAATGCCCGTGACATTTCTGAGATAAGCAGGGAGCAGAAAAACAGGTTTTCTCTCTGAAATACAATAATTTACATTTGCTCCATTGCTTTAATTGCCAAGAGGGTCACTTGTGCTTTCTTGTCGCAGCAGTGACACACTGCAGCCCTCTCCCCCTGGGATTCCCACCTGCCCTCCGGCACACGGCAAGGTGCAGGGGACGGCTCCCCTCTCACACCGTTCCTCCAGCTCTGGGGACCTGACTTGTCCCAGCTTCGGCTACAAGCGCATCCCGCAGGGTCTGCATGTCTCCTGGAAAACAGCAAACAACCTGGGTTCACCCCAGTCCCCATGAGCACATCTGTTCATTTATTCTATGACGCGGAGCGTGTGGCTTGCTCAGCGGCTATCTGTACCATCTGCACCACGGTTTCAGACCCAGCGCGTCCACTGAATGGAAAACACCCACAATCTTGTTCCTGTCAGCTCTGTCCCATCACGAGCCATTATCTCAACTACGTTTGCAGGGGCCAACATCTCATTAGTGCCCTTTAGTTTAAGATGCTTGCCTGCTTTCTGGTTTGTGGTTTGGATTTTTTCATTTTCTTGTTTGTTTTTTGGGTTTTTTTTTTGGCAACAAGGTTATCTTCCAGGAGCCTGTTGAGGTGGTTTTTTATTTTGCAAACTGTTGGCACCCAAAGTGAGACCATCTATAAAACCCTGACAAAGCACAAAGCTGAGCCAGTAAGCACAGCTCCCACTGTGCTGCTCACAAGCACACAGCATCCCAGCGCCATCACAGCATCCCAGCACCGACACCAGCATCCCAGTGCTGTCACAGCACCCCAGTACCATCACAGCATCCCAGCACCGTCACCAGCATCCGAGCACCATCACCAGCACCCCACCCTGTCACAGCACCCCCTCGCCATCACAGCATCCCAGCGCCGCCACCAGAATCCAAGCGCCATCACCAGCATCCAAGCGCCGTCACCCAGCATCCCAGAGCTGTCACCAGCGCCCCAGCACTGTCAGAGCATCCCACCTGCATCCTGGGGCATTTCAGTTCCCCAGACTTCATTCATGCACCCCCGTCACTAAAAGCAGGTACAGGCATTTCCTGGGGACTACAACTACAACTCCAAACACGGGAAAGGGGCACTGGCACGCACAAAGGAACCACCGTGACCCCCGCTGCCAGCCTGCACCCGCTGTGCCGGGCTGTCCCAGGCAGGGCTTCCCGTGCAGGGCAGAGGCACCGGCTGGGAGCCCGGCGAGGGCAGGTGAGCCCCGTGCCAACGGCGCTGCCGGGCCACCACGGCCCCATGCCTCTGCACCACGTTACCCTATCGCTTCCAACGCCGGGTATTACCATGCAATTAATGCTTTATATTTCTAAAGAGTTGTACAAACACCGGCTAATTAACTCCTATCTCTTGCCTATAAAAAGGGTGAATAAATAATATCCTACAAAGTGGTGGCCACTGAAACGTGCAGACATGCAGGACAGGGCCACGCTTTGAAACCCTCTTCTGCCAGCCTCTATGCCTGTACCGCGTTTTGCAGACAACACCAGATTTTGGTTAGGAACTCCAGCACCTCCAAACCCTCAACGCGGCTCTGCTCCTCCTGCTTCCCTCCCCACGCACACTTCGGTAAGCAATACCCGTCCTTCCAACAGGAACTCAGGAAATTAAAATGTTTAATGCATCTCTGATGCATACAAAATTAGCAGCAATACAGCAAATGAGGTCTGCTTTCCTTTCCAACACACCGTGAAATAAATAAAGAAATATAAACACATTAAAACCCAGGCGCATAATGCAGAGACACTGAGGCTCCTCGTTTCCAGTGGAAGCCCTTATCTCCGTCACAGCCCACAATGCAATTACAAGATTACAAGGCACATGCTGCTTCAGCATCTGGATCCTCCATGCAATCACAGGGATCCCTACAGAAAAAGGAAACCTCTTAATCTTGCAAGGAACGGCAGCGCTTTTACCTCGCCGCGCTGCACCCCACTGAAAGCGCCCCAGGAGCTGCGTGATGGGCGACCTGCGGTTAAAGGCTTCGCGTCGGCGCTAGGCTCTCCCTGCGCACGCACAGGAAGGCAACGGCGTGGCCAAAGGAGCGACCACTGCCTCAGGTCCACAAAGTATTTACGTTTCTTTTGTTTTGCTGTAAACTCTCTCATCTAAACCGCAAACCCTGGGATCAAATCCGGACCAATAAACCTCCGCTCCCATCTCCAGTCCCCAGCACATTAAACCAAGACCACAGACCCAGCAATCCAATCTCCATATATTGTATTCTCAAAATATTTCATTTCTGGCCACCAATCTTTAGATCTCCTATTGGATTTTGTTTTTGTAAATGGATTTTCCCACAGAGCTGGCAGAAAATAGATTTAATTTCGAATTTCTCTAAACTGGAATAGTCAATATAAATGTCAATGTGTATTTGTGCTGTGTAGCCTTTGCAGTGACACAAACCTCATGTTTCAGAGGGGGATACGGGGGTGCCTGCTAGCTTCTTTTGTGTCTGCACACTTGTTCTAACTTTTTATTTAATAAAGATGGCTAAATAATATAAAAGTTGTATACGTATTTTTTTATTATTATTATTTGTTTTAGTAGGGGGGGAGAGTGTCCAGGAAGAAGTATGATGTCTACTACTGCTCTGCAAGCACATCAAGAGCAAGATGCAGAATTTGGAGCAACACCCATCCCAAGGCATGGACCCCAGCATGGGGGCTGACGTGTGTCACCCCGCTTCTTTAGACCCACCCAGCACATTCAGCCTCCCAGTTCCTCCTCAACAGAGGAGTGTGCAAACTCACGTCATCATGGAATCGTCGAACGGTTGGTTTGGGTTGGAAGGGACCTTAAAGGTGATCCAGTACCCTCCTGTCGTGGGCAGGGACACCTTCCACTAGACAAGGTCACCTGGTTCCTCCTCTTTTTCCTCCCCAGTTTGTGGTGCAGTTGCAGCAACAACTACTCAAGCAATTTCAATCTATCTAAACGCTAATGTCATTAGTCCACAGAGATCCTTTTGGAATAATTCACATCGGAACTGCCTTTACATGCTAAATGAAAAACATTCAGACTTTAGTGAATGGGAGTTGAATTACAATCCTACCACATGTGGCTCAGCTTTATTCATGCTATTTATTAAACGGGGGGAAAAAAAAGGTGATGCAGTCAATTACAAAGCAATTACCCGAACCACCACTGCAAACCTGTTGCCTTGTGCTGAAGGGACCGTTGCCCTTGACTTGGGCAGAACTTGCCTACGAGCCCCCTGCCCATCACCCAAAAAGGGTCCTGCCCCCCCATATGCTCAGAAGAACAACACACACACACACACACACCATTTCTGGCTGGCTTTGAAGGCTCCTCACTAGTACCCTACATCTACATCCTATATCCTTTAGCCCCCATTCCTCAGCCTTTCTGCTGTTTTCACCAACCTCCAGCCACAGGATGAAGCGATACCACACTCTGTAAGTGGGCGTAGCCATTTGCCATCTTATCCCAGAAACTTTGCTCACCACATGACTGCTCTAAATGCCTTTGCTCTACTCCTCCAACATATTTTAAGATGACTTGCGAAGTCGAAAGATCACTTGGTTTTTTCATCTCATTGCAACAAAGATTTTTGTTTGCTAAATGATATTAAAAAGTTTGGTTTTTCCCACTGTGTTCAAAATATCCTAGCTGGTATAGAAGCAGTAACTCCATGCAAGGCTTCACAGCACTGTCATGGCATTCAAACTACAAGGATAACGAGGGCACACAAGCCCAGCCTGCCCTACAGGTACCCTCTGCTGCTCCAACGCGTGCAGACGCCAAACCCGTTTATCTTCCACTGAAACCAACACAAACGCTCAAGCTGAGCCGCAATCCCAAAAGCTCTTGCTCTTTGCTTTGCTTCATAGTGTTTCTGCAAAACCCTCAGCTGTTGCCATGAAGCAAGTTGTTTTCAGAAAAGACAGTTCAATCCGTTAAGTTTTAAAAGTTGTCTTTCGTTAAAGGCAGAGTAGGAAGGGTCAGGAGCCCTTACCCCATGGAAAGCACGGAACTAACAGTGGAAGGAATCAAACTCCAGGAGGAAAAGCCCAAGAAAGCAATTTAATACTTTTATATCACCTTTTCTCCTTCTGTCATACAAAACCAAAAATGTTTTCCATTCTGGTTCATGTCCAAAATGACGTGTGAACTAATTGAGTATAAAAACAGCTGCTTGGCATTACATCGGTTAAAGTAAACGCAACGTTTGCTCTTCCCACCCTGCAGCTCTCCCCCGTTCCTGCTTCTGCTGTAAATCAGACCATTCCCAATGTGTCACTGGAAGGACTATTTGCAAAACGAGGCATAAGAAACAGATTCTTTATTTCTTTCTGAAATTATTTTCACTTCTTTCAGTCTAAGGCTCCCCCTGTTTACCAAGTGCCTCCATCTGGAAGCCTCCCAGTAACCCAACGTTAGAGGTGAAGTGACAATCCCTGAGTGAAACACCTTCATCTGGCAGATGGTATTGAGTTACCCTGGACTGATGCTGCCAGGCTGAGAAAGTGAAAAAAATATGCAGGATAGAAGCTGTATTACACCATCTCAAGATTTAACCATTTTCCCACAAATAATCACGTACCTGTTACGGGAACCCCCTTCTCCAGAGCTCGTTGCATAGCACTGACAAAGGAACCAGAGGGGATGCAGACAGGGGATGCCAACAGGGACATCCAACCCAGCACAGCACTTGCACAGGCACACCGCTTAAGAACAGGTCAAAGCACAGGAGTAAAAGCAAACTGCAGCTGTACGTCCACCCATCCACCTCCTGCTGGATCGAGAGTCCTTCAGACTTTGGACTAAATAGAAACATCAGTGCACAAGCACATAAAATCAAGTGTGGGCTCAAGCTGCTTTGCAAGAGCTGCGACTAGGAGAGCTTCGCACGTGCCAGGGCAACGAGAAATAACGTGGAGCCTCCTTCTTCCCCCTGACCGCACCGGCATCGCCGGCGGGACCACACTGAGCCGGCGGTCCCCCACCTCTGCCAGGAGCAGGATCCTCAGCTCCTGAGCCCTGCGCCAAAGTAAATGAATCCCGCCGGACCAAAAGCAGCCCGAGGCCAGCTGCCTGAACCTGCTGACATTTGTCCTACCCGTTACCTCCTCTCCCCTCCTCCGCGCTGCCCAGCAGCAGGATCGCCGCTTGCCTGCCCCGTGAGCAGTGAGTCTGCAGCAGCTCAACTCGAAAAGTTCTCTCCCAGAGATGAATTTTCCTGGAGCGTTGCACAGCAATGCACCAGTGCCTTGGTACAGAGCAAGTCCGCGCAGGAAACAAAGCCAAATATTTTATAGCGTGCTTTTGAATAAACAACTCCTGCATGCGCCTGCCTGCTAAACCCGAGCCAGCGCGTCCATTCCCTTGCCGAGGCAAAGCTCCAAGCGGATGCCATCCCGACTGCGCCAGGCCCGGGCAGAGCATCTCCTCCAACATCACACACAAGCCAGTGGCCCTGAGCTCAGCTGAATATTCATCCTGAGGCATCAAGGTTTTAAGAAAGCTTTTATTGCTGAAGTTACACACCGTAAAAGAAGCCACGACAATCAAAGGATTAGGGACGTCACAGGTCTGTTGAAGAATAAAATCTCCTCGGCATGTGCAGGGTGTTAGGAGAAGATGCCAAAACCCACGACCATTTGCTGTGAATTTATGTTACTGCAAGCGAATACATTAGAATCCCGATATAGAAAACGAATTATTGATATGTATGTTCCCTTCAGAAGAGACTCTCAGGAGACCCATTCCACATTTAATGATAATCCATATTCCCCTTCAGAAACAGCAAACCAACTCTCTGATTTCCCCAGGACTGCCACAGACACATGAATCACTGAGATGCCATCACAGCCCTACGTTCTGGCTGCTGTAAACACTTCCTAGAACAGGTGACAGAACAAAATCCGACCACAGCTCACAAGGAGCCACCACCTTCCACGTTTCTGCATGAGCCTCTGCCCATCACAGATGTACAAGCCACAGCAAAGACAGATGGGGAGATGCTCTGTGCCCTCGACTGGCTTATGGGGGATTAAGGGAGAGGCTGGTTAGAAGTGGCAAGACCCAAATATCAGGAGGGATATTAGGAAAATACCATTAGCAGTGGTGATAAAGAACAGATCTGAACAAAAACTGTCAGACCCTTGAGCTGTTGTTCTCCTTCGCTTTCAGGGCTGCACTTGTTTGCGTTAATATATGCACACGTGTGGGTCATGTTCTCAGAAAGCCTTTCGCATTAAACTCTCATTTCTCCTCCAGAGCCATTCCACAGGATTTCTCTGGAATGCACCAGGCAGCCCAACTGAACAATGCAATCCTAATTAGTTTGCAAACTACACGGCTCACCTCTGAGGGCGAGCAAAGCCCATGTAAATTAAAGCGAATTGGATCAGACTGTCCTAGGAATAGTTCTCCAGATTAGTGCTGCTTGAGCATGTGATCTCTGAAGTCGCTTCCACCCGCCAGTAATAACTTACAAGTAAATTTCGCCAACAATAGCAGGGAATTGAGAGATGTAAAAACATTTTGCAGTGTAATATTCCATGATGGGTTATTTTACATAATACAGAAAAGCCCGTTTGGTCATTTACTGAAAGGAAAAGTCATCTCGTTCTTCGCACGCGCTCCCAGCTCGCGAGCTGGAAGAGTCGCCATCAGCACCCCGGCTGCGCAGCACCGGGCTCAGGTACCTGCATCCCCAGCCCCACATGCTAACGAAACCTTTTGCAAAGTTTTTGATGGTGATGTCCCAGGGTTTATGCAGTAATTGAATAATCTAAAATTTTCATTCCTGTCCTCGTGGACTAATCTGTAATAGTGTTAAGGGACTGTTATGATATTAATTAAATACAAGTCCTGCATACAAAATTGATACTCTGCATCTCCATCTCCACAAGGGAGTTTCTCTCTTAATAAGACCGAAATCAAGTTTTACTTTTTTGTTTTGTTTTGTTTTGTTTTTTAAGGAATTCATAAAGATTATCAGCTCGTACTGAGACAGCACATATTTATAGATGAGAGAACCAGGTATTTCAAATATACGAGCTCTGGCGCATTCATCTTTCCCTCTGATCACTCTGATCTGAAATTAGCAGTGTCAGACTAAATCAAGGCTGACGAAGGAGCATGCCGGAGCCAGGGCCGCTGGTGGTCACTGCTGCGCTGCTCCCTCTGCCACCCCCGCACAGCCTCCGGAGCGTCCTGTCCCCACCGAGGCTGCGATGCTGCTGCTCCAGCCACCGGGGGTTCGGGGGGCACCAGGCTCCAGCCAGCCGTTGGGCAGAGTCACATCACAGGTGGCGTTGCTGGTGCTCGGAGAGGGACCCTGCATGGCACAGCGTTGCCCCAAGGCAGAGAGAAGCCTTTTCCCCAACTTCTCCTCAGGCACTGGGCTTTGGAGAGACCAAAACACCCTCAAAACAGGACAAAGAGCAACAGAATAGGTGCCGACCTTCTAAAACGCAGAGGACGAGAGGGACATTTGCTATAAAAATATGACCTCGTTTTAATTTTAGCAGCGGTTTACCGTGAATTCATGTGAACACGCCGTTTATAGGCACCCAGAAAGGTTCAGGCACAAGAAGAGGCAAAAGCATCAGCCAAGGGAACTGAGCGTCAGGGCAGCACCAGTCCGGAACGATGCTAAAGCTACTGCAACACTCCCCTTACTATTATTTATTAGTTAAAATTTTTAATTATGTGAATTGATTAGGAACACATCACCAGGGATCCTAATTAATTAGAATTTTAAAAAGGATCACGGACTGGAGATTTTTAATGGATTCCACAAAGAATTGCACAAAGAGGTGTATTAAGGGAAAGGCCAAATTAACTTCTCCTTTCTGGTTTATCCAGCGTTTTCTAACAGGATTGTGCATCAGATTAACCAAGTAATACCCAAAACCCTCATGCGCAGTGATGCTAACCAAGACAATAGCTTGAGGATTTCAGGCAGTTATCATTTAACATCCGTTTGGTTAATTAGTTTATTCCTCTTAATCCTTATTTATTTAAATTAGTGTATTCCTATTTTGATTAGTTTATTCCTTATTTATATCCTAAATTTGCTTTAGCTGCATCGTCCGCGCTCACAAAATCCTTCTCAGTGGCACTGACAGACACCAACATCCCCAAGTATCTGGTGCAAACTCTTTGTTTCAAAATGGGTTTTTCTCCTTACTCAAAATTTGGGAATATGCAGAAGCCGTCACATTGATGATGCTTGGGAAGCAATTAATTATTAAATCTGCTAATACAAATCCCTTTTCAGAAGTGGTTGGTCAGTAGTTTCACGGGCCAACGTGTTTCTCCTTCCCAGCCATTAGCTGCAGCTTCCAGAGCTCTGTCTGGATGCTATCGATACTCTTGGCTGTCGGCTTTGCAAGTATTTTTCCATCAGCACGACAATGATACCTATTTATCTTCTGGCTGCGAGAGTCGCTGAGATGATCTGGCAGTGCCACAAGGCAGACAGTTATTTCATGCCCTGTTAAACCCTAATGCAGCTAACTACAGTAGCACTCCAACTTTGAAAAAAGCCTTTTTTTTATTATTTTAAATCTGTGGCCCATGTGCCCAAGGAAAGAGATTGCTGCCCATTAGGATGGCATCAGAATCCTGAAGCTGTAACGCTATCCGTGAAGTAGCACGGTGTACCGATCCAGTAATTAATTAAGAAGGGTAAAACCACATACTTGTGCCCAAGCAACGCTCAGAGGTCACGAGGCTGGACTTTCCCCGTGTCGCTTGGTGCCCCCTGGCAGCTCAGCGGGATGGCAAAGGGGCGTGAGGGCGGCTCCGCACGGGGCCGGCGCCGGTTCTTCCTCCCACCACCAGACCCAGACGCGCTCTCAGGCACAAGGGACCTTCCCACAGCGGACCCAGCTCTTCCAGACCCAGATTTATGCAGGAGTTGAATTTCACACCCAAATCTCTATTTGCTGGTTCCTGTTCGTTCCTTTTCTCCCACCTTCGCGTACAGAAATTATGAGGACTTGGACCATCGGCTCCTTTGTACGCTCTGACAGCTGGCAGGGGGGGAATATTAATTTCTTTTCAACACTGAGATATCAGTTTGGATTTTGATAACACTTAGTGCTGCTTAACACACAGATTTATACAGAAGCTGTGTTCTTTCAGCTGGGAGCCCCAGTAAAAGTTGCCGTTAACTGTTGCCAGCGCTGGCTCGGAGCCAGGTCCACGCGCGGCTTGTTGCTTTACCTGCTGCAAGAGCTATTGGCTGTGGACCTGGCCGCATCCTGCATCCGCCAGAGCCATCAGAGCTGGGGCTGTCAGGCTTCACAGTGAGAAGATCGAGGGATGACTTGATGAGAGGGCACAAGTACCTTCTTGGAGATAAAATATCAGGTACTAAAAGGGCTCTTAAGCGGGAGAAAGACATAGGAATGAATGGCCAAATTCTGGTACCTCCAAGTTGCAAAGCAAATACTTAGACACTTATTTTTTAAAGTGGTGAATGCGATCAGCCCTGGGAAGAAACCCCAAGAGCTGTGCATCCTCCAGCTCCTGATACATCCACTTGGAGATTTGTTGCTTTCTAGAAGATGCACTTCAATAAAAGAGAAATCACTGGGTTCAGTGCAGGGCTATTGGAGTTTAACCTGATTGCCACGCACATCCACACAGCCAGGCACTCAAGGGGCTGCTGGCTCAGTCTTTGAAAAAACACGTCAGAAAGTATTTATTTAATCATGTGTGTGTGTGTGGTAGGCAACGGACACCCCACCCTCCTGCAGGCAAGTTTGGCAGTGCAGATTTTGGTATTCTGCATTGCTAAAGTTCACAGAAGTCGGTTAAATCAGTCTCTGCAAACTCAAAACAAAAACAATGCACAACTTTTATTATGCTAACTTCTTTTTTTGGGGTGGGGCGAGGTTGTCATGGTAAAATATTATTATTGGATGAAACAATTACAGAACAAAATTATGCCTCCCTGGCGTGATATAATGCAATCCACTTAATACTATTTTAAAAACCCAAAACCTCATTAAAGCAATGACGGAATGTAAGAATGACAAATCGCTCAGAAGGAAGCTGGGCACGAGGTGTATTCCAGGTGCCTGGTCGCTTCGCATCCCCAGCCCCGGGTGCAGCGGTGGCCCCCCGAGGTGCCAGGAAAGCCCCAGCCCAACTCCCAGCGCCACGGGGGAGCGCAGGCTGCCCCAGCTTAACCCAAAGCCCAGCCCCAAAGCTACCAAACACGCCTTGAGCTGCCGGGTTAAGCTTTGCCTGTCCTGGAATACCACCGATTTTTCCAAATGGATTATTCCAAACGCTGCAAACCCTGCTGCGCTGCGCCTGCCTGCCTGGCTGTAGCCGCCTGCCCGCAGCAGTGCATGCAGCCTGCTAGCCGTGGAAATCAATACAGCTCGTACACATACAGACCCTGACGACTTTGCCGGTCGTTTGCCAAAACCAGAGGACTTCTTGAAGACAGCTGAATGCTACAATCACACATTTTAACCCCCTCTTGGCATCTGAGCCCCAAGTTCAGTACCAAACACAGGGAATACAGCCCTATTGTCGCAGGAACTAAGCTAGGCAAAGCTCTGCAGCTGGACTTCTACTATCAGAAAAGGTAATTCCCATTCAATAAAATACAAAAGAAGCTAAATAAATGTACTTCTCCTCCACATCTGTGCAGACCTGTAACGCCCAAAGTGATCAGTGCAATCCAACAGCCCCGCCCTCACACAGTCAGCGATTAAGAAAGAACAGCTGTGCCAAACAACACCGTATTTTAGAACAAACGGGTGAATTGCAGAAATACTGTGTCAAGTGAAATCACCTAGCTGAATTTCCTTGAATGGCTAAAAACCATCGGTAGAGCAACGGTCTCCTTCAAAACACCCCTTGAAGCAGAGTCTGATTCTGGTCTGAATTTCTGCTTCTGCATACTGTAAGACCAACACTTGGTAAGCACATGGAAAATTTTGGCAGTTGCTACCAAAAGCTAGTGGGTATTTGTGACAATCAGATCTTATACAGACAAAGCTTAGATGCTAAAAAAAAAAAAAAATGCCTTACAAGGCACTTTGAAATGTTTCGTCACCCTTGGGAAGTCCCCGTTACAAAAAACACGTATTCCACCAAGAGATGCTTGCTGCAACGAGATGTTGGTGTCTGTCTTCAACACGACAACCAGCAAGCAGCAACGCAATCAGACGGTGAAGCCATATTCAAGTTTTGCTCAGAGGATTAATTTTGGGGAGATGAGGGAGAAATATCTGGAATTCAGCAAATAGAAATAATTTTCTGAACATGCGGACAAGCCCACGTTGAATGTATTTCAGGGAGCCGCTGCTTCCCAGCGCAGCCCACCCAACCCCGCCACCCCTTCGGTCTCCTACCTCCACTCCTTGGACTTTCAGTTTCATGTGATCCTCTCTGGTGGTTTTCCCATCTTTCCTTTTTTTCCAGCAATATCCATCTTTCCTGTATTTCACCTTCTTTCTATTGTACAGGATCATAGAACCATTCTGCGGTCTGTGAACAGGAAACAGTTTTGGATTACAGAGAGAAAAAAACGACCCTGAGAGAGTTTATGAAGCAACGTACTACAGACCGGCGAAAGTCTCCCCAGAAGAGCAATATTCTGTATTTGGCATAAAATAAAATTTCACCTTTTGTTGCTGTTAACTGGATTAACTGATGTTCTGCAATCTGCAAGATCTTACTTGCAAATCTTTTACCTAACAAAGTAAGTGCACCAATGATAGCTTTAAAAAAAAAAGGGGGAAAAAAAGGACATCTTATGATGCATCATGAAATAGCCAGCATTTTCACAGGATATATTATGATTGGGCTCAGCTATATGCTGAAAATTAAAAGGAAGGAAAAGTTAAGGAAAAAAAAAGGATTGTTATTATTTTATTATAGACATTCTCTCTCTTTTTAATGCAGCAGCAGGATTAGATAACAACCACCCCAAACGCAGCACCAGAATATGGATGTTGGCTTAAAAAGGCAATAAACAAGCAAAAAGGAACAGAAGAAGAAATGCATTAGCGTACACACTGGTTTCACTGCTCCTGCTTAGAACCGTGTTAGGCTCAGAGTAACTTTCTCTCTTCTGAGCACCTCCCTGACTTCAAAGTCACAGGAAAACAGTTTCTGCTCAGAAACTACGTGGACCCTTTAAAATACCCACACAGGCACACCGATCCGTGCCCAACAGACAGCAGTCAGCGTGGCTCTGGTGTATGATGATATTGCACAGAAATGTTTTGCCATCTGCTAAGCCAACGCACAATGGGGGCATTTCTGCTGTAACAGTAGAAAGTAAAAAGCTAACAAAAAAAACCCCCAGCACTGCAAAGACAGCATGCATCCCACGCAGGCAGCAGTGCTGTAGATGCTGCAGACACTTACAGTGGTGCATTAGTCACAGTAATTTGGCTTTAGGACACCAAGAACAGAAAGAAAAACAACAGCAGCAGCAGCAATAAACAACTTTCACAGGAAAGCTTTGGCTGGAGCCTTTTGGTATCAAAGCACCTGAACTTGTACAAACAAGCCAAACAAACAACGAAGCCTTTCAGGAGAGAGCGAGAGAGAGGGTCCCCCGCGCTCCATCAAGTCCACACTGCGCACCCCTCGGCTTTCTGGATGTCAGCAGCCACGCGTTTTCAGACAGTGCAGAGCGATAGCTGGAACTGCTAAAAAAACCAGCAAAACCCACCACGTATTTTCACGCCCAGCCAATGCAAGGAAGCGCTTTAAATAAATAAGCTGAATTAAGCCATTTGTGTCCATGCAACGCTGGCTTGGGACTTCAGAGCCACACCAAGGTGCAAACTCAGTGCCTGGCCCAGCTGGAAGCGCATCCTTCTTCCCTCCCGCTCCTGTTTTGAACAGCACGACACCATGAAGCAAGCACACAAACAAGCTTCTGCAGGTACCCTCTCCTCATTTTTCTCTACCAAAATACTCCGTTTGAAGACAGCCGCCTTCACCCGCGTTTATCACATAATAATAGGGCTGTAACATTGATGTAAAAGCTGTTAATTATAGAGTAACTCATCCCGATGCTCCATTAAGCACATAAAGGCACCCTACTACTGAGGAAGATAAGCTCATGATGGTTTTCTACCACCACTGGCCAGCCAAAATTACTTAGCTCAACCAACACAACGCCCTTCCTCCACTCAAACAAACCCCATCAGCTGGACCTGCTACCAAACCCCATCCTCGTTCCTCGCCCCCGCCCCCCGGCATGCCTCTGCGGGTACGTGCCCAGGGACGCCCTGCCCGATGCCCGCCCCGCGCCTCCGGAGCGCTCGTGCACATCTGCGCCAATTTAATGAATGTGGGTGGGAAAGCGCACCAAGTCTCTTTTAGCATGACTTTCAGCAGACTTTCTACTTCTGCGTACATTTGCAAGACTGAAATGATCTTTGATCTAAGTGATAATTAGCACATATTATTTTTTTTTACTAAACCAGAAATTACACATATTTCCCCCCCCCCCCCCCCCATTTTTTTCCACATACGTGCAGATACTTATTCCCTGTGCCCAGAAACCCGCACCTTGTTCCCCCAAACTGCACCGCCCCCTCCTCCTGCAACCCGTGCCCCAGGGCTCGGTGAGGCTGCTCCTCGCTGCTCCTGTGCATCACCCTGAAAATAAACACTCTGCAGCCAGTGCAACCACAGCGCCTGTTTGACAGCGTCGTAGATAGCGCAGGATTAATTCAGTGGAGATACTACATATCTTGTTTGGGTGTTTATTCTATAAACCTCCAGTCGCTGCACATGTCAGCTCAAACCCTTTTCAAAACATCAAAGATTTCCCCTTGTTGCCGTCGCGGAGATGTGCCCTATGGCTTACGATGAGTTACCTGCGTGTAACGAAAAGACAGCATGGGAACTCATCTCCTGCCTAGTGCCTCGGCACTCACACACGCGGCTTCTCGGAGAAAAGTACGCTCCAAGGACCTGAAAGTTTTTTGATGTGAGCAAAATCGCAGTTTTCTCACACTGGGTGCCACGAGAGCACAGGGTGAAGAGACGGCAGAGCCCAGCTCTGCAGCTGCCGTTCAGCAAAGCTGGAATCGGGGGTTTGTTGGCTTATTTCTGCGACGGGAAAAGAACATGAGAAGAGGTCGCCGGAAAACAGTTAACGAGATCTCTACCGAAAAAAAGCACAATGAAACAAAATCTCTTCAGGATCCCTGGAGCAGTTGTCAGTTTTGATAAGAGTGTATAGAGTTGCTCTAAGGCTCACAAAAAGCGACTGGTTTTTAAGGGTATCTTGGTAAAATGAGAGCAATTTTAACCTGAGCCACATTGCTATTGTATTTCACTTGCTGTAAGAAAGACCAGGGAGGGAAGATCTCCGGTGCTTATCTGTGTGGCACACACACAGCCACGAGCAGCAGACTGATGGCTGCGGGAAGGCTCGGCAGATGAGGTCCGACAAGGATTCCCAGGACGCGCAACGGGTCCAACTCCAACCCACATCTCTGAAGGTTTCGCTGCTCAGCCTGAATTTGGGAATTTCATTCATACCTTTGCAGAAGAGGGGGACAAAACCACGTGCCTGAGCATGGGCTCCCCTGGGATTGCAATTTCCTACCAGCTCCCTGCTCGGGAAGGCTGCAGCCAAGGCAAGGTCAGCTCGCCTGTGCGCCACCAGGCACGGAGAGCAACCGTCCTCCCCTGCACTCCAGTCCACCTGGAATCATGGCAATAATAACAAGTACTGAAACATTAACAGCAATTTACTTGATTTGATTAGCTACTACTCTGCAGCTACACAGCACTCTTTTCATTAATGCGGGACTAAATGGAAAATAATAAAATAGTATTTTAATATTATGGTACACCTGAAAGCAAGCCAGAGTGATCCGAGCCCACCGAGACGCCTGTTTGTGCTTGTCACATGAGGCATGGGGGCTGCTGGAGGGGTCGTTCCTAAAACATCACTCCCAAATCCAATCCTCGTCCTTCCCAGCAGCAGAGACGAGAAGCACCGTGCCTGCCTCACTCACGGACAGTAAATCACCACATTCCACTTAGGCCAGGAACGCCAAGGAGCAAAGCCTCGCAACGCCCGCTCCTCCACCAGCAGAGATGCGCACCCCATCCTCAAATTCACAAACCACCTCCAAAACCCCACGAGCCCGGCTGCGACGGCCAGGACATGTGTTCAGTGCCAGCATCCGGGTACGTCGCTCGTCTGTCTCCCCAAAAGCTGTGCGGAAGCCCTGAAACCAGGGCAGCCGGTTCTGGGCAGAGACGGTGCAATTATTTCTGATCCCACTGTGTGGAGCTTGCAGGATGGTCTGCTTGCTTACGGACCCAAATAGCAGCAGCAAAGTTACAGCTCTGAATTTCCTCTTTTATGAGCCTGTGGCATTTAAAAGCTGCCTGATCTCTATTTAGGCTTCTCGCTTGTGGCCTGGGGGAAGGAGGGGAAAGGACAGGAAGAGTAATTGCAGAGCAGAAAGCCTTTTGTCTTAAGTATTGATGAGATCTGAGATGCTTCCCTCCCTCTCCCCCTGTTATTTACCACCACAGCTCTTGCAAATTGCCACAACAGCATGAGAGCTACTTTTGCCCAAATTGTTCCTGCTACAGCCGGGAAGAAGATGCTAAGTTCCATTTTCAGACTTATTTTAAGGTGAGCAATCATACCCTGCGGCTGCTGGGTGTCGGGACCTGCTGGCTGCTTGGGGCTCCCTGGGCACCAAGGATGCTCAACTCCAGCTCAGGACCGGTCCAGGTCCCCAGATAAACTGGGGTTTCTCTCAGCAACGTGGGAAGAGGCAGTAACAGAGCACTTGCACCGGTGGGAAACAGGGGATTTCCAGGGAAGGTTTTCCAGAAATGTCATTTTGGATTTGGCCCCCCACCTCAGCTGCACGTACCCACCTCTAGCACTAAGTCTCATTCTGAGAGGGGGGTTGTTTCTTTTATACAGAGTCCCTTACTTGGATAATAGGAATCTAAACCTACTTATCTGATCATGAACATGTACTAGATACAAGAAGGGAGTAAGCAGAAAACAAGATAAGATTAGGCTATTTTGGTCAACTGATGCTTCTCCATTGTGCTCATAAATTAAAGTCCCTTTGGCCTAAACGACCGAGATGTTCCCCTAATCACATTACCGCAATATTAATAAGGCTTTTCAATGCAACTAGCTCCCTCTAAATTGTCACAACAAGATTTGGTAAATGTCAGGTGTACCATTTAATGAAAACTATGTCTTACAGCCTGGGGAGTTTGGGTCGCCGAAAGGGAATTGCAAATACTGCAAAGCTAAAAGCAACTCTTTTTCCAGGACAACGAAATAAGAGCAGCCAGAACCCTTCCTCGAGAAGGTCTATGGCTCTAAAATTAATTTTTTATCTTGTATATATCTATGCATGCTAGCCCCTGGAGCTGGGAGGTGACAATAAAGCCAAAGGGCATCATGGACTGGACACATTCTGCACCGTGCTGGGGCAAAGGCAGCAGCCAGCCCCAGGGTGTAGGTGCGCAAGCCCCCCTCCATCCCACCCTTCATCCCGCCCTCCAGCCCCAGCCACACACTGCACTGGGAAAGCCCTCCTGCTACCCGGCTCACACTGGTTTTTGTCCTGCATGACTGTGAGCTTCCTTTTCTCTGGCTATGAAGTTATCATGGAGTCGAGGGACAGCAAAAGGAGACTATTTTCCATCTTCTGAATCTACGCATGATAATAATGAGAAATTAACTTCCACTCTCCCAAAGGAGCAAACTACTGACGCTGAAACTGGCTGGGAAAAGCTGGAGTCTTGGAGGAAGCCCTGGAAAGAAAGATGGAGCTCAGTAATAAATCACTGCTCTGAATCATCACTCTTCTTTCCCAGCGAAGACAAAGAGAACAAAGTCCTTGAACTTGCCGTCATCCTGAGACCCCTAACCCCTCCCACGGGCGCAGAACAAGGCAGCGACAAGCACCAGGACACCCTCCTCCAAAAAGCCGTCTTGCTGGAAACCGAAGCCACCTAAGAACTTGCAGAATGCACTGTGTTTGTGTCCCACAGTACAGCACGACCAACTGATGACATCACAGTCCAACACACCGACATCACTCATACCTGTGCCTCAGCTAACCTGAGCAAGTGCTAAAGCCGGAGTCACGGCTAACGCTTGTGTGTTTCACAGGTTTGTGTCAGCTCCTAAAAGAGAAACGCCATCGTTCTCCTGCTGAGCATGACTGGAGCTGCTTCCCAGAATTGGGTGAAACAACATGCAAGTCATGACACATCACAACGCTACTATGTCATCACACAACATGACGCTGCTACGTCATTCTCTCAAGTAACAAGCAGTAGGACAAGAAGAAATGGCCCGAAGTTGTGCCAGAGAGGTTTGGGTTGGTTATTAGGAAAGGTGTCTTCACCAAAAGGGTGGTCAAGCACTGGAACAGGCTGCCTGGGGAGGCGGTGGGGTCACCATCCACCAGGTGTTTAAAAGACACATAGATGTGTCACGTAGGAACAGGGTTTAGCGTGGGCTGGGCAGTGCTGAGTTAATGGTTAGACTATATGATCTTAAAGGTCTTCCAACCTCAACAATTCTGTGATTCTATGACACATCACTCAACACGACACCGCTCTGTCAGGAGCTGGTGCTATCGCACGCTACAAGGTATTTCTACTTTTTAGCTTCCAAACTCGCCAAACACACAACCTCCTCTTGTTGTGTGTTGTCTCATGTTACTGGCAAGGAATCAAAATCCTACCAGGAAGATAAAAACAAAGAATCTGATTCTACAAAAAAGTCAAGACAGACTTAGCAGAGAAGCCCGGAAGCCCACGAAGCAGAGAGATGGGTCAGAGCCCACCGCTGGGCTCCACCGCAGGCGCGGTTACAGCTCCCCCAAGAAGACGCCTGCAATACAAGTGTGGGGCAAGGTGGAAGGGAAAGGTGGCTCTGGAAGGGGTTAGTGAGGTAAGAAATATTCTGCAAATACTGGGGAAAAAAAATCATACCTCAAAATATTCTTCTGAAAAGTTAATTAACCAGAGTGAGGACCAAGAACACAATACTCACGGGAAATCATATACTTCCTTGAAAGCACCAAGAAAAATTGTGTGTGGCCAATACGGGGCACTTTAAAATAACACAGAGCATACATAATAACATCGGAAAAGACTGACGCAGGCCCATAATTCCCTTATCCAATACTTGGACAATTTGCTTAAAAGCATCATCTGTTCGGTTTATGTCACTGACTCGCTTTGCTTCACTGGAAATCACATTTGGTCGGTTCCCGGCCATACCCAACAGCATCAGCCCCTGCTGGATCTCATCCGGCAGCAGAGACCCATCGCCTATGACATGCCCCCTCCCTGCGCGCCGGCTCGAAGGGGGACGGAGCACACAGCACCAGGAGCAAACACCCACGCCGTGGACGTGGGCAGGGGGAGCAGTGCCAGGAGCGAGCGCTACTGCACGCCTCCCATGCCAGCTGACGCCTCCCCACCTGGCCGCCCAGGGCAGGCAAGGCTCACCCTGTAGAGCTCTGCTCCAGCGGGGGCTATCAGACATGCCAGGTGATGGATTTCAATCAACACCTATTAATTTTTTTGTTTGGTTGGGCGTTTTTGCACCGTGCGCAGCTTTCAAGCCCTTGCATAGCAGCTCTCGCTCGCAGGGCACGGGGTGGGCACGGGGCTCTTGGTCAGGACGGCTCTGACCGACATCCAGATTTCAGAAATGCCTCATCTCTTATTTCTTGTTGCTGCAGACAAAAAAAAAAACCCCGATGACAGAAGTTATTTCTCCCCTGAGAAATGCTGCTCTCTAAGTCTTCATTTACCTTGACATTTCCCCTCCGCTGTACCGATGGCTTATCAGAAGATTAAAGCCCAAATGAAAAAGTGAAAGAGGAATCTCGAGCAGCCCCAGACCGGGATGTCTCACCCCTGCATCTCAGATCTAGCCTGTCCTTGGCCAAGCAGACTCCCAGACACTTGGGGTCACTTTGGGAGGTCACCAGGCTTCTCTTTGAAGGCTGCACAGATGAAATAAAGACTTCCGAAGAAGTCTTCTTATCCATGTAGGAAGAGGTATAAATCACAAGCAAACATAAACTCACTGGATTTTTTTTTTTGTCTTTAGACTTACATGTCATTTGCATTTAAGATGAAAGCGAATTTATTTTGTATCTACAATATTTAAGAAGTTGAAGTCTAAAATAACAGACTTAGCAATTTTATCCAGAGTTGCAGTTAACGCAATGGCTAATCCCATCAAGGGGACATTAATTGGTGTCTAGATGCTCCTTTTCATAGCAGCAGTAGGCCATAAAACTTAATCCTTACCTCCTCTTTCCAGCATGTAGCCTCCGTGTTCATCAATAAAAGTAATGCTATTCATTAAGTACAGGAGTAATTACCTACGGCTTCAACAAACAGGACTGAGCAAGCACGTGCCAGTGCAAAGTTGGCTGCTGTACTGTCACAGAGGACTGCTCGTGGGCTGCCAAATAAAGGACTTTTGTAAGATCAGGATAAAATTTGAAGGCTGAAACACAAGCTACAGAGAGTTGGGCATTTGTTTGGTGTGTGCTGGGACAGCCGTTGACAAGCCTCACCCCCAGAGCAGCCCCTCGGGGCTATTTAAGGAGCGATCAGGATGCCAGTGCCACGAAAACGCATCCTCCAGACCCCTCTGTTTGCACGGCACATTGCCACAGAGATTACACCAAGCAACATCTGGGGCTCTGCTGTCTCAGGCAGGACCAAAGGCTGTCCTAAAGCATCTTCCCTACTGCGATGTCCCTGCAGCACAATGCCACCAGGTGCAAAGCACAGCGGCTTCGGCAACAGGGCAGCAGTGCCTTGCCTGTGCCCACCCAGCGCGTCCTCAGCAGGCTGCAGAGAGGGAGAGAGATGGGGCAGGTACCTCCATTTAACAACCTCCACCAGTGCCACCTTTCCTGTGCCAAGACCCATTTTTATCAACGTGCTGGAAAAGCCTGTATGTTTTTGCACTCTGTACTTGATCTTGACACAACTAGAAAAGAGGGAACAGCAACAACAGCACTAATAATAGTAATACAACTAATAACAGGATTTCACTTCTCAGTAAACATTTACTCTGCCACCATTTATGCTCAATGGTCTCACATTCTGTTGCCAAAGAGTGAACTCCACAAAAGATTCATCCGGTGTCTTTGCATATCGCGGTTACTCAGCCGGATTAATTCAACCATTAACGACTCTCTTATTTTGAGAGCCAATCAAAAAAATCAAAGAAAAAAATTTATCTGTATCATCAGTGCATTTGACACAAGAGATGACCATCTTCCGCCTCAGCCCTGCTTAGGTTTCTGGAGTCACCGCTGTGTCTCCCTCCACAGCATCACCTGGATGTCGCCCTTCCACAGGGCACCCCACAGTCAGGTACAGCATCTTCTGAAGGTACCAGCAGCCAGACTCTAGAGTGTGGTTTTTTGCAGGAAATCATTTCTATGCACTGTTATGGCTCTGAGCAGCCCAAAACATTTAATATCATAAACCTCCCAAAGGAGGGAAATGGAGGAGTCAGGCAGCTCCGCTGCCAGACCTCACATTGGCAAAGACACCAAGCACCCCGGATCACCCTGACTCCTTCCTATGCCACCATTTATCAGATCTACTTCTCGACTCAGATATCTGTAACTTGAGACCACAAACATGTCTATAAAAAGAAAACAAACATCTGCTGAAGCAATGTTTCATTGTGGAGGTCAGAGGAATTTCCAGGGTGCTTACAGGTTACGCGTCATTTTAAATCACTTTTGTGCACCAGGTAGCTTGATGTACTTTACCGGTACAAATTTATGCCGTGTTGACTTGGGAACACAGGTCTCTGCCTTCCAAATGAGCTCTTCAGCAGAGCAATCTCATTCAAAGCCCTTGACGTTGGGGATGAACATCCCTGAGCTTCGGGGGTCTGGAGTCCAAGCAGAACCCTCAGCCCCGCGTGCTCCTCGGGTGAACTCGGGTGCTGCCAGGCACCGCTGGGGAGCAGCCACCCCTGGCCCTCCGTGCTTGGGATAACGCAGCAGGACAGTCACTGAATTAAGGGAAAAAGCAAAGCTAAACCCAACCCTTTGTGTTTTGGGGGCGGAGGAGAGTAAGAGACACAAGACAAAACCACGCTGAGCTGCTGGAGCTGGGAAGCCGCGTTCGGAGACGCGCTTATTGCAGCGTAATCTGCAAGGGAAATGATCCCCCAGTTCAGCCAGTGGAGGACGTCTTACGCTCTCTGGTCACCAAGAGAGCACACAGTTTTCTAAAGCGTCACGTTAACGCACGCAGGGGCAGGAGCACACGCGGTACTGTCGGCCGGGAAGGGGAGGCAGCTTCACCCGGGCAGGCAAGCTCCCCTCCCCAGCAGCGCACTCAGCCCGAACCTGGCTCAGCACCTTGTCCCGAACCTGACCGAGCAGGAACATCCCACTGCAAACCGCGCTGTCCCAAAGCTGTAGATTTAGTTCAAGCAGCTAACAATAGTATTCCCAACATTTTTACTGAGTAACGTGATAACTCTTGCGTCGATGGCTCTGAACTCTGTATCAGATTTGAAAAAGAAATTAGGAACAATCTTTATGAACTCTTCAGCATGCCGAGCAATTGAAACCTCCTCGTAACGACGTAGGACCAAAGCTAGAATATTAAAATTGTCATTAAGTGGAATGCACATGAAATGCTAAAAAGTCTTTTGGCAAATTATTTCTTGATATAATGACATGCTATAGACCTAAATCTTAGTACAAGGTATGAAAAAAGACACTTAAATCAACTTTGTTCATTTAAATATAATTTTAAAAGAACTGGCATTCATCTCTTTATTGCTCAAGGATCTTTATCAATTTCTTTAGCCCTCATTTATTTCTCTTCCTTACTCCCATGGGTATGCCGTTTGATTTATTGGGGATTAGTTCTTACAACTCATGAATGCTTTAAACTGTTTTCAGATTAATCATTCCCATATCCGTTAGCGAACTGAGGAGAGCCCCCATTTGATCTATACGTTCACGTATACGTGAAGGGCTCCCAACCCGCTGCGCACCAGCAGCCACTCTGCATTACTGATTGCTCTCGCCATGGAAACGGGTCGTAATGGCAAGGACCTGGGGCTCCAATTAACTTTTAAAAAACTTGTTTTGAGGTGGCCTCATTCTGCAGGCGTTGTTTTGGTTGTGGCTCTACCAGAGGCAGACGCGGTGTTAAAGTCAGGTCACTTCCCAGCGCAGCGGTGATACAGATGTGCAAATGCTGCCGCTTTCTCATGGGGGAGGGAGGAAAGGGAAGAAAAATTCTATTTATTTAGCTGACTTACTGCCAGTTCAACTTCCCCGCTCACTGCAGCCGGTGGCTCAAGGCTAACAAGGGTTTCCCCAGTGGTGCCAGTGGTGCCGTGTCTTGGTTTTGTCCAAAATACCAGGTACCAGGGGAACTTCCCAGGATGCCACCAACACCTATTTCTCTGGGCTCTGACGGGCATTACCTTCCCATGCAGCGGCTGGTGGGAGCTGCACGGGGCTCGCTGGGAATCGGGAAACCTTGGAGGGGACAGGAGGAGACAGGAGCTCTGTGCCAACAGAAAGGAAAAAGGTTTCTGGTCCTCCCTCTGCTAGCAGTGCAGAGCTTGGCTCATGACTTGAGACACCATAAAGATCTGTAAATATCTGAAAATTGAATAATAACTCATTAATTATAAATTTCAATTGAGAACCACTTCAAATCGGAATTGCAGTTCGACAGTCAATGAACTTCCAAGGCTGCAGCCAGTGAATGGCTGGCAGAGCAGCGCCGGCAGCCCTCAGCATCCTCCGGGCACGTGGAGGGACCTCGGCTGTGCCATGGCACCAAGGCTGACTGGGAAGCCAGGGGGAGCAGGGGGGTGCCGAGGCTCCAGCTGGAAGAGCTGGCAATGCTCTGGTGGGAAGGAGAAAACTTCCAAACTTTGCTCCAGCACGGGGGGAGGACAGAGCCCACAGACTACGTACAGCCGAGGGCACTGGGGAAAAGACGCTAAGCGTGTAAAGCGTATCAAGACATACTGTGCTTAACTATAAGGAACCATTTGTTTGCTCTCTCTTCCGTGGTTTTGAAGCCTTACGAGTTGCTCTCTACGAGCTTCCAGAGCAAATGTAACCCCTGAGAATGAACTGAAAGAGCAGCGCAAACACCAGGCAGCACCACGGAGAAGTGCCGCATCCCACGCGCGCCAGCACAACAGCGCGGCAGCTGTCAAAACAAGACATGTGGCCTGACAGCGCTGCAGAGAGCGGAGGAAGAAGCCGCCGAGGTGTCCTCATCCCAGCAGCGTGGCTGCTCCGTTACACCCAGCCAGCAGGGCACGACGCCTCGGTCCCCCCAGCCCGGATCCCACGCAGCCCTTCCTGGCGCCTGGGGGGATTGGGGGGGTATTTTCTTTTTCTTGCCGTGCTTACAAGGGATGCACGAGGCAGTGGGAGGAAGGTTCCCGCAGAGCCCCCGGGAACGCTCCTCCAGCGCGAGGCTTGGCACAGCACTCAAGCTCCAGCCTGGCAGCGGCGTCAGGATGCGAGTGCAGAAATCCGTCCCCCGCCAGCAAAGCCAGGCACGGCGGAAGGTGTGCAGAGCACCACGGGAAGGGCTGGGAGAGGAGACACCGCGCTGCTCACCCACCACCAGCAGCTCTCTCCTCCCAGGCAAAAAGTATTTTATGCGATATTGCAATCTAATTAAAAAAAATGTCGATTTACCTTTGGACTTAGTTGATTGCCGATTAACAGTAATTATATACATAAATCTGGATTAAACCTGCAAACCGGAGGCACTCAAACTGTCAAATAAAGCTGGGCTGAGGGGGCTGGCGGAGCCCAGTCCTCAGCCAGGACCAGTGCCTGCGCACAGGGCTGGAGCACAGGATGGAGCCGAGCTGACAGCTGAGGTCAGCCTTGAGAAAACGGGGCAATTCCAGCAGGTCCGGCCTCCCCAGGGCCAGGCGAGCGCTCCCTCCCCTCGCCGGGAGGGCAGAGCTCGGCTGCATCCAGCTGCCAAGTGGATTTAGGAACGGTGACACCGACTGCGCCTGAACGTGACCTTGGCGCACGAGCTCTCTCCGGCACATCGGGGGCACATGCTTAAACACCCTGCAGCAACCTGGTTTAAGCCCCTCCTCCCTTTCAAATTAACCTCAGGAATATAATCTATTTATTTATATCAATTTAGGCCCATCAATTAATGATGACAAGGCAATTAACTAGAATGCCAGACAGTAAAAAATAACCACATAATGCCTTCTTTAGAGGAAATCTATTATGTAATCCCAATCGGTCTTCATTAACACAAAGTATTCCAGTAAAAGGTAGTAATCTAGTTATGGTCTGTGAAATATGAAGATCCGCAAAGTAATTTTTCAGAATTAAGGGTAAAGTATTTTTAGTAAATGGAAAGGAAACATTTTTGCATTTTTCCTGCAAACCATTGCAAAAACCAAAAGAGCGCCATAGCATAACGTACCAGTACTGAGCAGATTGTGCGATATCACAAAAGAGGCATTAAATTAGCCATTATCACTACAACGAGATGCGAGGCAGCTTCCTAAGCATCTCCCTTCCCCATGCTGTTTGGCTTCTGGATCAAGCCAAGAGCAAGAGGGCATCGACTTTCTCCATCCCTCGCCCAGCACCCATTGCACAAAGATGCAGATGCCAGCATGAGGAAAACGAATCTCAAACTGCTAATGGCAGCGGTCCTCGGACACCCTGGCAGTCACTTTGGGCTGAAAGTGTTCAATTCGGTGTGCCACCATTTTATTCAAATTATGACTTAATGTATCACTCATCCTTGTCAGCAGCTCCCCTTTGCGTGGGGCTCAGGACCATCCCAAGGGAAGGATGCCGCGGCATGACCTGACCCTGACTCCGTTCCTACGCCCCCGGCTTGACAAACTGAGCGAGTGCCTTGTGTGCAGAAAAGAGACAATTTACTCGCTCCAGTATTCAACATGACGCACTTCAGAATTAACACATCGAGTATTTTAATGATACCAATCTTACTGATCAATGCCAATCTAACCGATCAATTTTATAGATTAAAGATCCAATTGTTTGAAAAATCGGATGAGAAGCTTACACAAATCCACAAGGCAGCCAGTTTCACATGGAAACACACATTTTCAAATTCTAAGCATTATTTGCCTTCGAACTTATTAAGAACCTAGCAGACAATAAGAGAATTAAACCCAAGTTCAGAAAATCCTTCAAGCAAAGAACACAAACAAACATAAAGGTAGTCAGCCACTTCTCCAAAATATGCCAAAGCTGTTAAGCGCTCTCGACTTAAAATTTGTAATGAAGCAGCTTCAAAAATCCCAAACTCCCATAGGAATGTGTTTACAATACAAACTCAATTATTGTCTTATTCTGATGCTTATCTTTTCTTATACCCTCTCAGCTCATCCTACTTTGGAATTTAATTACATTACAGTATTTTTAGTCGAGATGAAATTACACATTTTCAGATTAATTTAGCCTGAACTAGCTTTTGATAACAGAAAATCCTTTTTCTATCATGCCCTAATTTGAGACCATCCAAGTTAGCACAAATCACTCTTTAAAAACCTCGTGTCAGCCCCCACCCCCCCATAAAGCTGCACTTGCTGTCTTTCAAACCCAGTACAGCACACCGGGCATCAAAGGGTAAACGTTTGCCCAATTTCCTCTGATGGAAACCCTCCTGTTTTGCTCTTTCCTCTGTTATTTTCCAAGCCCAGGTTGACAGAAAAGAGTCAGGCAGTGACTGTTCCCTACACACAGGCACCAAAATGCTGCTAAGAAAGGCATGACCTTTTCTGTTTGCTTAAAAAAAGCACTAAAAAAAAGGAAAAAAAAAAAAGAGAAGAAAAATAAAGCCTTGTATTTTATATACACAATATTTCCAGAAATAATTTAAAAATTTAATTACAATGTCATTCTGGCCATTTACTTGGAAAAAAACCCAACTCAAACGCCCAATCCTTTCATGATTACTTTCTTAAAGTGAATTGATATAATGCAGAAAATTTCCACTTTAAAAGCATACTTCTTATCCCTCGATTGGGGTTCTTTGCTGGTTTTGCAGCCGAGGTATTTTAGTCTCGCTGTATTTAGCAGCAATGAGCCCACGTGGCCGTTACTGTCACCATCCATGTCAGCGCCTGCCAGAAGATGGGGACGGACAATCCAGACGCGCTCAGGAGCGCTCCAGGGACTGGCCCGCATCCCCCGCCGTTTATGTAAAACCATTCCATGGCATTTCCACCTGGTTAATTCCAGGTTTTATTATGATAACTAGGGTTGTTTTTTTTTTCCCTGCAGTTCAGGAAAGGTTTTGCAGCAGCCGTGCTTTAGGAACGAGACGCCTCCCTTCCTCAGCATGGGATGCCGGGAGAGTGGCCGGGATGATGCTCACCAGCTTCAGCGAGCGGGCAGGAGCCCATCCAGGGAGAGCAGCCACCCATCCCGAGGGAAGTGAAGAGCACTGCGGCTCAAGACACGCATTCGCTTCTGTTGTGCCCTAAACGCTCTGGGTTTGCAGCAGTCGGAGGAAAATTGGGGTTTAGGGGGATTTGCCATCCTTCCCCACTTAAAGAGCGATTCAGAGGTTTTGCACTTCCCTAAGTTCGCTTACAACCACCGGGCTCACAGCAGAAACAAGATTTATTTTAGGGAATCAGAGGGCCATGTTCCTGTGATGGTATTTCAGGTTTGCAGCCAAAGGAGAAGACGAGAACACAGGCTGAGCACACACCCGAGACCCAGCTCAGCTCCAAACCAGCCACCTGAAGCCCCTCTCTGCTCTGCAGGACCCCACCGGGACGGGAAGCCTTCCCCACTGGATGCCTCCCGATTCCCATGGGATCGCCCATGCCAGGAAAGCCAGCCTCTCCCAGGGCTCCCCCGGGCTGCGTCAATCCAACCGCGGATGCCACAGTTTTCCTCTCACCTGCCTCCCACAAATTGTTATCCAACGCGAGCATCACATCCTAAGCGCATTTAAAATCTGCTTTCTTAGTGCCAAGCTTAGAGGCTCGATCTAATTATTGTAACTGAATTACGAGCTGTAATTGTGCTAGTGCTGTGCAAGACTTTCACTTTTTAAACCCTGACCAAACTATGATTAATAACAGCGAGAAACTCAGTTAGCTTCCATATAAACTATGCAAGCCGAAGGAAAAATCCCACCCCCCCTTATTTTATATATTATATAAAAATATACTTATTCTGCCTGCATTACTGAGAGCGCGCGAACAACCCTGAGAAGGGCAGGACCCCTTTCCACACCGACACCGCAGCCTGCTGCTCCGCTGTTCGGGCTGGGTTTTCGTTGCCCAGCTGAGCCGTATTAAACACCTGCAGAAACCCCAAGGTTATGGGCACAATTGTCACCGCAATCCCCCCGCTCGCTCCCTTGGGATGCTGTCCCAGGCTGAACCACGGGTCAAAGCCAGGGGGTTCCATACAGGCAGCAAAGAACCCAACACATCTTCCCAGTGCAGAAGGCAGAAATCTTGGGTACTGAGCGCAGGGGTCCTGGGGCTGTGCTGCAGAAGCACCCCAGGCATTCTCCACCTCTTCTGATGCTGCTGCCTGTGCAGCAGCGGAACCTCTCCCACGCCTTCAGGAATATAAAATATTCCCATTTGACGGCCAGGTATTTGCATTCCAAGCACAGCAGTGGCCAAAAAGTTGAAGATGCTCATCACTCAGCCATCCCAACAGCCACAGGTGGGGTTTAACCTCCCAGAGGAGATGAGGGAGGGCTTCTGCCAGCGGCCCTTGTGAAAACACCGCCAGAGCATCTCGCACTTCGTGGAGACAGCAGCAGCAGGAAAGGATCCTCCATCCCTTTTAATTTAGGCAGATACACACGTGCCAGCCAGCCGCAGAAACATCCTCGTGGTGTGCCACCGGCATCCCAACGCGGCGCCCGAGGCTCACAGGCAGCAACGTCCAAACACGGCACGGTACCCGATCAGGCACGGTACGGGCTCCCCCCCTCGCCCCCCCACCCCCCACCCCACGCTCACCCATCCACAGCTTGGAGCTAATTACCCACCCTAATTTTCCCCCTCTCTTCCAACAGCATCCTAACACTATTAAGACCTGATACATTTATTACAAGGACTCTCAGCCAGAGAGTATTAAAACTTGTGAAAGTGACTTTGCAAATTAGCAGCCCGTCACCGAGCTAACGAAGCGGGGCTTTTACAGGGGCGGAGAAATAATTCCCGTATTATCAGAGCGCAATCTGCTGCGCGAGGAGAGGTTTGGTTCAGAACAAAAATGCTCCACGGTGCGAGAAACTATAATCCGCGTGGAGTTAGGCAAGAGAAATGAAATAGGAGGTGACTTTAACTCTGATGAAGCACGGCTTAGCGAAGAGCTGACTTGATAGGTAATAATAGCAATAATTAAAGCAGCAATAAAACTGTGTACGTCACAGTTTTACTGAAATTACTAATTTCAGCAGGTGGAGAGACTGAACTGCTTCAAGTAAACTTGGTGATAATTCAGAAAGTCCTGAGAGCAAGCGAGGGGTTTTGTTCAGTTTGGGTTTTTGGTTTTTTTTGGTGGAGTTTTTGTGGGGTTTTGGGGGGTTGTGGCGGTGGGGGTTTTTTTATTTTACTTCAGATGAGACATCTTTTGAAGTTGTCAAAAGACTCTACTGTCATTAGTGGCTCGTAAACAGTAGGAAGCAGGATTCATCATTAAAAATAGATTAAAAAAAATCTAAAATGCATCGTTTGCTTGTTAGTCTGAATGTCATGAGCCTGTTCAGCAGAAACGTGCCAGGGCAGCAGCACCAGGAGCAGCACAACAAAAGCAGCGGCCACTTCTCTAACCCAGGGGAGCTCCCATGGGAACAGCAGCAACAACACAAAAGCCCCAAAAAGAAGCGGTCAGGCCTTGATCTCTTCCAGAGTGCTTCTCTTTGCAAAAATCTTCTTGCAAGAGGCAAACGCGAGGGTTTAAGAAGAAATATTAAAAAAAGAAAACCAAACCACCTCAGAGAGGGGAAGGGCAGCCCAAAGGCTCGCTGGGACCCAGCCACGGCACCGGTCTGGCACCGTCAACCTCTGGAGCATCTCAGCCCACCAGCAACAGCAAAAAAAATAAAGTAATTAAAGAATTGTTCAGTAAGGGTGAGGGTAGGAAAGCCCGGCCAACAAAACCCTGCTCCGTGCCGTGAACATCTCCAGGTCCGTTGCCTGCATCTCCCGGGACAAGCGGCTGAAGCTCTCGCACCCACTCCCACCGCGGGCTGCAGAGGGATGGGGACCTCCGTGCTGTGAGGGACATCCACAGCTCTCCTGCCAGGTCCAGCGGCCACCCAAACGACTGCCCTGTAACATTCCTTGCTCTGAGAGGCTTCCCCGACTTGCAGGGCCGGGCAGAGCTCACACCACCGTTTCTTCCAGTTACACGAGACAGAACATGGCAAGAACATCTACACTGGGAAAAATTTCCCCCCCAATTCCAACGATTCTTCCAGTGCTTAAAATAGTTACTGGCTTAGCTGGTGAGGAGTGAGTCCTCCAGCACGGGCACAAGCCCCAGCCTGCGGCGAGACCCCTCAGCGCCCCCGGAGCTGACTCCCCTGTTTGCCATCGTTCCCGCCCCCTCCCGCTCCCAGCCATCGCTCCCTCCCGCAACCGCAGCCCGACTGCGCCCGCGCCAGCCCGCAGGGGCGAGCCACAGCCGCTCCGCTTAGGAAATCTCATCCCATAGTGGGGATTTTGGCAGAGGCAGGTGGACGGAATAAAGGCAGGCGTATTAGATAGAACTGTCCCTTCAGACCCGGGATCTGCGCAATGGCACTGCAGGCTTATGCACTGACTTTTTTTTTAATTGCAGGAGTCAAGAAGACGAGAGGGAGGATTGGAAAGCAGAAGAAAAGGAACAGAGCAGCATTTAGAAAAGCCTGGGAGTAAAACTGGAGGGAGAGGAGGTGGCAGGGAAAGCAAGTGGAGCCACAGTTATAAAATCCTCCAGATCTTTTGAATCCTAAATTTAAAGCAGAGCAGAAAGCAATGAACGACCATTCACTGGCACCGTTATCAAAGGGCACAATTCATCAAAAAGCATTTGCCAAACAATTCAGAGCTGGTTAGATCCCCTAATGCTGCCTGGGATTACAAACACCGCTGCGCAGGGAGCCGCGTGCCCCTGCTGCTCCATCGCCGGGCGGCCGCAGCTGGAGCCCAGCGTCCGTATTTCTTGTTTGTCTGCACGTCCCTTCCCAGAAATAGCAGCAAGGTCGGGGTGATGAGGTGGAAAGGTCGGGATGCAAGAGGAATGAAAGCCCCAGCCAGAGGAACGGGCTGCACATGGCTGTTCACGCGGCACCGCCGCTAACGCCAAGGGCTCAGCAGGGGTGAGGCAGCCTCTGGAGAGCTCAGGACAAGCAAGAAATAAGAAATATACTGTTTCCTGGGGGGGGGGGGGGGGGGGGGGGGGGGCGGGCGGACAACAAACCTAAACCAACAACAAAACCTGCAACCACAAAAAAAGCCCAAACAAGAACCCCAAGGCCACCAACCATGGGCCCCTCCTGAGACTGTGTGCCCTTGATGTCTGAGGATGCCGTGCCGGGCGCTGCCCTCCTGAGGATCTTTCCAAATCTCCCCCCCCAAGAAGCTCCTACAACAACCGAATCTGGAACATTTAAGATGGCAGCTTCTGTTCCGAACACGGCGCCTCTGTGTTTGCAAACACTGAGCGGATTACGATGGGAAGACACCAACCCAAACGCCAGAGTGAAGGTCTTGGCAGGTTCCTGGGGAGAAGCAACGTCTTGGTGGGGCTGCTCAGGAGCTGCCACATCTGCCCCGCGCTCGCTGAGCACTCAACCAAAGCCATCCAGTCCGCAGCACCAGTATGGTATGGAAACAACTGCACCAGCGAACTGGAGAGCAAGAAGTCAGCAGCCAGGTAAGTTATGCCTAAGAAGTCAGCAGCTCGCCACCCAGCCAATCCCTCTCTCCGCCACGATGCCCGTGCTGTTGGCTTTACGAGCTCCCCTTTGAATGTTGCAAAGCAGAAATGAGAAGCAGGACAGTGACAAAAACCTGACTCTTGGCCACGTTTCACCTTCGCGTTGGTGGCTGGGACAACGTGTTGTTCAGTGACCCAAACTCCCCCTTACGCACCAAATATTTTCTTGCTAACTGGTCCAGCAGCTTCAACCTTCCTCAGCTGCCTGCAAATCCCATTACACAGCAAAGATTTGTACCAGGGCTTTAATTTACTTACTGTAAATAAACCCAGCCACCTGGCCAGAGTGTTTTGTTAGTCACCAGCACACACCAGTGCCCAGAGAACCACAATCCCCGCTCCAGCGGCACGTGGTGCAGCTCCACGCTAGAACCCCAGGCAACGCGCTGCTCGTAGCATCCCCGCCATTCCCAAAGATCCAGACAAAACCTTTAAAACATATTCGGGGTTAACATGTCCTTGCAGTACCGTGGGGATGTCGCCGTGCCGGGAGCAGCTGGCTTTGACTCCTGACCACACCACGGAGCCGGGGGCAGCTCGGCCGGTGTGCTGAAGCACCAGCGTTTCCAAAGCCTTTGCAGAAGCGTGTGGATCACGAGCCCACCTCGTGCCTTGCGGCCACA
Organism: Falco punctatus; assembly: GCF_963210335.1. NCBI lineage: Eukaryota > Metazoa > Chordata > Aves > Falconiformes > Falconidae > Falco > Falco punctatus. The sequence continues at coordinate 105,552,891 of NC_137582.1, forward strand.
CTTGTTTTCAGCCAAGGCTGCTTTGGATGAGCTTTGCGGGGCTGCAGAGAGCTGACAACACCCCAGACACAAATCAAACAGATGCCCCTGGACACGCTGCCCAAACAAGTTTTGTCTCTCTTAAGAAAACATACAATGGTTCTATTAATTATCACTTCACTTCCTCGTAACCCCCTTTGCTCACTGCAGCAGCAAAAGGCAGAAGGAAATGCAGGAGCCTTTTAGCCAGAGACAGTTAAGTAAAACAGAGGGAACATCCCACAAATACCAAAGTCAATTAATTCATTTGTTACAGAGCAAGAGTCCTGCATAATTTGTCCTCTGAGTAGTTTGTTTTAGCTAATTGCTTACCCAGCAAGAAGATCTCCCCTGCATGACCCATTTGCTGCGCAAGAGGCTCAACTGATGAGAAACGAATGATCACCTTCCAGAGGGCACCGCAGCAATGGCGCAGGGATGCTCCATGCACCACTCGGGTCCTCAGACCCACGAGCATCCCAGGCGGGAGCGGAAAACACCGGTGACCTGCTGCAGCTTCGCAGGCAGGGTGAGCACCAGTTTCTCCAGGGGAAACCACGGCTCCCAATTCCAGGACACGCATCTCCATGAAGACGGAGAAGAGAAGGCTGTGGATAAGGTGCCACATGTAAGGCTTTACCCCCACCCCTGCCCGTCCCCATTGCTGCAATGCAGTCGCCCATCGCTGGCGCGTTATGATAGTGCTTAAAATGATACAATTTCACTCGTAAAGATAGTGTTCTTCCATCATCTGCATCACTCCCTCAACTTCTCTGCTGATGTGAGATGAAGCATAGACAAAAGCAAATGGCTCAATACCACATTTGTAAAATCCTCTGTTTGTAAACGCTGTTGGAAGACAAGCTGAGCCGAGCTGTCAGACCTGTTAACCATCTTCCAGGCAGCCGAAAGACAGAATAAGTACTGATGTTATTAGTCTCATTAAAATTTTGTAAATTAAACAGTGCAAGGGAACAGCCTTATTTATCTTAGCTTAGTTCATCATCGACATTTATAAAATAAATACGGAAATAACGCTATGGGCACAATCCACTCTCACGGGCAGCAGCAGGACTCACACGTGCTCTGATGAAGCAGAGGAAGGGATGCTGCTGCCCACCCGCTGGGAGAGGAGCCAGATGGTGACAGCAGATCCCGTGGGGATCCACTGCCCCATCTCACCTAAACACTTCCCTGCTGCTTGAAATCCTGCAGTGGGCATGCCTCGATGTTGGGGGTTCATCTGTGGAGATGAAAGTTAACAGCCTGCAGTACTCAGAGGCTCAGGTGCGACAGGCCAGCGGTCCCTGGCTCCATCAGCAGAGAAAAATGCAATTCATCACACCCACAAATCCTCTCCTTTTGATCACCAGAAGCCACAAACCCACCCCTGCAGTCGTGCACGGTCTGTTCAGTGCATGCACCAGCTCCCAGCCATTACCTGGCCCTCCTGGGAGAAGCAGTTTCTATCACTACACCTTGACCAGTGCTCAAGAAATTATCATTGCTTGACGGTTTTAAAAATACAGCCATGCTGCACATGGCATTGTTAAATTAGGCTGGAGAAAAGCATTCAAATGGTGCACACAGCTCATCTTGGCTCTACAGCGAAAAGATACAACAGCTTTGCCAGAGTCGATAGATTTTCCTGTCCATTTTGTAAAAGTGCCAGGCATCCGAGCAGCAAGCAAACAAGACGCCCCGGGATGACAGCACACTGGAGAAGACAGAAAGGACCAGTGCTTTCCAGGTAAGATGAGTCACTTTTAGGCAAAACTTAGATTTTCCACAATTAAAAATAATTCCTGAACTGTAGGAGAAAAAGTTTTAACTCCACACCACGACAGAGGTGAGGCAGGAGAGGGCAGGGAAGGATCACCTCCAGCAGCTACCTGGCAGGGAAGATCCCGGGAAGCCTCTGCAGCATTGCTGGACCCCAATCAAGTGCCTGTGGGCCCACCCACCCAGCAGAGACATCAAGGAGGTCACAGCAGCACCAGGCTCACCCTCGCTGCACCAAGCCAGGCGATGCTAGGAAGAGGCAGAGGAGGAACGCGAGGCGATGCTCGCTTTGAGACCGGTTGGTCCAGCATTTGAGGAGTCACCACCAAGGAGACAACAGGATTTCTGGCAGGAAAGCTTCCAGTTCTCACGTTCCACCAGGAGGCTCATGATGGGCTTTTATTGCTGCTTTATTTCCCTCAGAATCAATAGAAAACAATAATCCTACGGCCAAGCATAAATCACGTTGCAAAACTCTGCGAATCACCACGTGGGACGCCTCGGGACGAGGCCTTTTTTTAATTCCAGAAACGGCACCATTAATGATTTAGCAGATCTCCATCCCACCTCCAGCAAGGCCGCCACTGGCCAGGCAGTTCAGATTATTGCTGGAGCAAACGCCCCCAAAGTTTATTCCAGCGCCGGGAGCAGCCCCCTGCAGCAGCGAGCAAAGCGCCGGGGCCGGGTGCCTGCGCACCCACCCGCCCGCGGGCTGCACGGTGGCTCCCACAGCCCCTTCACTGGGCTGTACTGGACACAGCGTGGGGGCTCGCCAGCCCACCCACCCCCACCCCCCGCCCGGCACTCTACAAGGCTGCGCTGTCTGTGAACGGGCAAAAATGACAGAAGGTAAAGCGGCCGCGTCACGAGTGGGAAACAGACCCCTCGTGCGCCCAGCCCACCGCAGCAGCTCCCGTGGACCCCGGCAGGACCCCTCCTCTGCCCCCACAGGGGGACAGCAGGGCCCAGGGGAAGGGGCTGTTCCTGCTGCAAGCACAGCCAGCAGCCCCAGATGTCTGCACGGCAGCTGCAAGGGCAGGCCAGCCCTGCGAGCCCCCCACCCCTTGCAAGCCCCCCACCCCTGCAAGAGCCCCCTACCGCTGTGAGCCCCTCAGTCCTGCAAGAGCCTCCCAGCCCTGCAGCCCTGTGAAAGCCCCTCAGCCCTTGCAAGCCCCCCAGCCCTACAATAGCCCCCCACACCTGTGAGCTCCCCAGCCCTGAGAGCCCCTAACCCCTGTGAGACCCCAGCCCTGCAAGAGCCCCCGAACCCCTTGCAAGCCCCCCAGCCCTGCCCTGCAAGAGTCCCCCCGCCCTGCAAGCACTTAAACCCTGCAAAAGCCCCCCAGCCCTTGCAAGCCCCCCAGCCCTGCAAGAGACCCCCACACCTGTGAGCTCCCCAGCCTACAAGAGCCCCTAACCCCTGTGAGCCCCCCAGACCTGCAAGAGCCCCCCACACCTGCAAGCCCCTTAACCCTGCAAAAGCCCCCCAGCCCTTGCAAGCCCCCAGCCCTATCATAGCCCCCCACACCTGTGAGCCCCCCAGCCCTGCGAGAGCCTCTAAGCCCTGTGAGCGCCCCAGCCCAGCAAGAGACCCCCAAGCCCCGTGAGAGACCCCCCAGCCTCGCTGCTCAGTGGGACAGAAGGAAACCCAGCACTGACTCACCCAAGGAAAACAAGGCGGCATTTATCCTAATTAACAAACTTTTTTCCCCTGCTGTAAACAGTACTTACAACCAGCAGAAGAATCGTGTCGATTTACATTCTGTCAGTAAATTATAAGAAACAAAAAGGCATGGTGGAATTATCTGAGGGTGTGAGATTTAAGGTACATTTTTAATTAAAACAAAAAGACCAAAGCTGCGATGCAGCGTCATAAAGCAGATAATTTTACAGCTGGATGGTCTCCCTCTGATGTACTTGAAAACCATTTTTAAGTGACATAAAGTTTAACATACCGGTACATCTGCCTACCCACCAGATTCTACATGGAATTTAAAATTTAATTATATTAAAGTATTGTTACAGCGTGCATAGCAAGAATGCCAACTGAGTGTAACTTCAGGAGAATCTTTGCCAGATTCCTGCAAATCTGTGTTTCTTAGGACTAGGAAGAACAAAAAAAAAAAAAAGATAAAATCTTGGTATTGGTGCTCTCAGCCTTTGCATTTCTTGCTCACCCACCAACTCCTCCACATTTGGACCCAGCAGGCTCACGTACATCCCCGTGCAAAGCGGCAGCGTGTTCTCGTGGCAGCCTCTGCGCAGGTAACCAGCCGCGCTCCCTGCTGCTCCGTTACGCACAAGGAATCTCCCACAAGATTTCCCTCTAAATGCACGCACGGGGATGTATGGATGCTGGAAAACCAACCCTACACCTACAGGAAAATGCGTAAAGCCACGTGGGAATGGAACACCGCAGGCAGGGCAGTCTGTGGGTGAAGCCCAGAAACACAGCAGCGAAATGCAAAAATACATCCCTCCGTCTCCAACGGTGCCGCTGTGAGGACCGCCGAAATCAGCCCGATTATAACGCTGGTATTGCACAGCCCCAGCGAGGGCTGGGGGGCTTTGAAACCCACCTTGGGAACAGGGAGGGCGAACTGCAGAAAGCCAAATCTGATTATCAGGGAACCTACAGGGGCTCACGGAGCAGCGAGCAAGGGGCTGGGAAGGCAAACAAAAGAAAGAGCCGCAAGTTTTGAACTGGAGTGAGAGCAGCCCCCTCGCACGCACCGCTGGGTCCCAGGCTCGTCAGGCATTTCCTGTGAGTTGAATAACTAAAGCCAGCAGCACTGCTTGCAGCACCAGTGACAAACGTCCCTCAACGCACTGGGTCACAGCGACTGCAATGGGACATTCGGAAAGCTCGGAGGGAAAGGGAAGAAAAAGAAAAGCGCAATGGGAGGCTGATGTTAGCACCTCGCTGCAGGAGGAAGGAAGCTTTGGCTGTTTAGATACGCCAGAAACAACAGTAGAAACTCCTGGTGCAATGGAAAGAGCCTTTGGGGAGGGAAAAAAGGAGTAATTTCTGTAAATATGCAGGAGCCCACAACCCCAAGAGAAATCAAAGGGCACTACAAGCCCGGCAGCGTGCACATGAACAGCACATGCACCTGCCAGGCACGCCAGCTCCCACGTAGGCAAATTATTCCTCGTGCCACAGCAAGATAAAAGCCTGCTCATTACCTACAGACACTGTTATTCAGCACCAAAAAAAAAAAAAAAAAAAAAAAAAGGAAGGAAGAAAAGAATTAAAATCACTCTCTCTGTAGCCAGCTCCCCATCTTCTGACAAACGCAGCTTGTTACACAATTCACTTTGTATTCTTTCAATCTGAACAGCGGGTCCTCCGTGATGGGTGGCTCCCGGCTGCTCTTCCCATGCACGGGGCACAAAATCCCTCCTCCCGATCCCAGATTTCTAGCACGTGCTTGCCAACGCACCCATGTACAATTAAATAACGTTATATTTCCCATAAATATTACGCCATCCCCATCGGGCAAGCGAAGTGTCTGGCCTCCGGACACGACGCACCCTGTTGCATCAGACCTTGGGCATCCTGATTTTGGCTGGCCAAGGATGGGAGAGTGGGAGAGCCACGGTGCTGGCTCCAGCCCAGCACTAACTTCAGTGCCAGATTTCCTGGAGGGAAAAAAACTTTGTCAATAAATAATCCAAATAAATAGCTTATTTTTAATCAGCTGGTATTTGCAGGCCATTAAGATGCAACGAGCAGGCTCAGGCACCCTTTCTGTACGTTGTTGTTGATGCAGAAAATGTATTGGAAAAAATGAGAGAATATCATTAAAGGTTAATTATGAGCAACTTAAAGGTTATTTTTGCATATCTCACCTCCTGGACAAAAGATGCTTCTTCATTACCATACCAGAATATAAATTAAGTTGCAAAGCCTTTAAAATGTGACAAAGACCTTAATTTTGTTGCTATTTTAAAGAGTATGAACAAATAGCGGTTTTCCTAGCCCCTCTGCAGCCTCTGCACGTTACGCAGAAAAGGGCATCTCCTAAGTGGTCCCGCATCAGCAATTAAAGCCTCCATCCTTCTCAGTACCCTTCGACTAGAAGCACAAAATGCATGGAAATACTGGGATGGTTTGGCAGGTCGGGTTCCAGCCGTCGGCAGCCCCAACCCAAAATCTCTCCTTGCACGTTTTTACTTTTCCTCTGCTCTAACCGCGACAAAGGCAGCTCCTCTCTTACCTGGCTCATTAAACCCAGATCGCACCGCCAACATGGGGGGGAGCTGCTCATACTCCCACCCCTGTAATGTTTGGTCTAGAAAAAAGTCAGAGCCTGCCCAAATTTTGGATGCCAGTTTTGTCCAAAAACGAATGCCAAGTATTTGCCTTGGCCATATTTATTGACAGGAAAAGCTTACTGTCTGCCTTCCGCAAGCTTGGTAGTTTTCTGAATAATTTAATTGCTTTATTATCAGATAATTGCTTCTTTTGACAATTCCATGTTTTCTAGGGTTCTCTGCCTCTCCAAGGGGTGATGCTGCAGGACTCTGCCCTGACTCTGTGTGAAGAGGAGGGGGAGCCTTCGTGCCCTGGCACCGCCACCCCGGCAAAGCTGGGCAGTGGGGACAGGAGATGTCCACACGCATGGACCAGCTGCAGATCTGGCATCTTTGAAACCATACCCGGCATCTTTGAAACGTTCTTTGAAACCATCCCCAGCTGCCAGGCTGGAGCAGATGTAGGAAGGGTCTCCATGAAATACTTGAAGACTGTTGACTGACCTGGGCCAGGCATCCCGGTGGCTCCCAGCAATTCTGCCATTAGGTCACATTAAAACAAATGGGGTGAGCTATTAAAGGAATTAATTATTGGCATCTCAACACCCCTGGACCATACTGGCTAAAAATCTATATGAATCAATTCCTCTTAAAACCATCTCTGTACTGTTTATCCTCTTTGGGGTGGGGGAAGAGGAGGAAATACTGAGAGCAGCGAGAAGAAAGTGTTGAGAGTCATGAAATCTTTAAAGTGTAAAGAGAGATGTGCCACATTTAGCAGGGATTATGTCAAGCAGCATCCCAAGCCAGAAAGAGCTGACAGCACACACATTGCCTTTGACGAAGGAAAAATAGGTCATACGCGACCCCAAACACGTAAACAAGAGATTCCAGCAGCACGGGCAGAAAATCCAAAATTTCAGCACCGTGCATGGGTGAGGCTGATGGTCCCGGATCCCATGGAGAGTACGAGCTATGTGAGAAAGCAAGGAGCTCCCTGAAAGCCTAAACAAGGTCTGGAGGGAATTCTTCCTTGCGACAAGCAGAAGGGGAGATGGATGGAACTTTTGCCACTGACCACAAGCTCTGGGTGGTCGCCTCTGCACAAGTCCCAGCTCACGGCACAAGGACCAAGACACCCCCGCAGCATCATCTCCCCAACACAGCCGGACGGCTCCCGCACGGAGGGCATCACGGAGCCGGCTCGCGAGGTAATGGCTTAACGCGGTAAATTAATTCCAAAGCACAATTGTTTTCAATCTTCATTTAAACCCAACCTTAGTTAATCTCACTTTAATGACATAGGAAATGGAAATCCCCTTAATAAAGTAAGTCATGAATATTTATTACCCTATTTTTTACCTGAAAATTGAATAATTCAATTAATTTTACTATTAATTATTTAATACAAAATTAATATACTGCAAGATCCTAACTTATCTTTAAGAAGCCCCTGGTAAAGCTATCCAAGATAAAATACGTTCCTTAAACTGGACCAGCGGACAGGTAAGGAACGGGGTAAGCCCCCAGCACCCATCCTGCAACCCCCTAGGCCAGAGGGGCCGGTCGATGCTGGCGCTGGCACCAGGGAAGGCTGGACCCCTGCACACAGCAATGCTCTCCAGGGGAGGCGGATGTGTTATGCTCACTTTTACATCCCCCCAAGCAGTTTTGCTAAAACAATAATCACATCAGGTCCTGCCACGCTCCCTCTAAATCACATTGCGGGCTGGTACCCTCCGCTCCAGCCCCGCCACCAGCCCACATTTAATGTAACAAATTGAATTTCTCGGGAAATTTCAAAACTCTGAAGCCAGCAAAAACTGCTAAAAAAAGCAACGGAGGAAAACAACGATGGTTGTGAGTGCATGTTCAATGGGGAAAAGTTATTTCTACCCAGTCTAATGTAATCTGCACCCCCCTTCTAGCAACCAGCATCAGCAATGAATGGCAGAGCGGTCCTTTCCAAGACACAATGTCTATGACAAAAGCAAGCCAGGTGACTATTCTTCTGCTCTTTGCTACCCTGGCACATTCTTAGGACTCGCGCTGGGTCCAGCCTCCCTGGACCCCAGGCTGATGAGCAAAGGGATCGCCCTAGCACGGGGACGAGCCCTCTCCGCTCCCACCAGCCACGCAAATGCGGCTCAGCCCAGTTCTGTTGTGGCACCGCTGTCGTGAACCAGGTTCCGATGAGTTCGTGATTTATTAGGTTGGGATTCATCAGCGGGAAACGCTGCCTGGGCTGCTGTCCCTCCCCACGACACCAAAAGCCACACTTGTCTTCCTGAAGCCAGGAGAGGGGAATAAAAGTGCTAAAAATAACCCCGCAGGTAGCAGAAGTAAAACTAAATTACCCCAAATGCATACTGACAGCGCATGTAAATCGCTACAGATTTGCAGGAGCAGGCTGCTGCCCAACCTTTTTAGTTGCAGAAATATTAATCACTGCCAAGTCTCACTGCCTAAAAACAGCATTTGAGCTCTTCCCGGGCTGAAAAACCTGCATCTGGGAACTTCCCCAGCCGCTTGCCTATCGGTACGAGCGATGTCTTAGCCCCGCGTCAGCATCCCGCATCATTTCCCCAGAAACATTTATCGTTTGGGTTTTGCAAGGGAAGAAACAAGAGCTTGGTGCTTGTCTCCGTCCCGTCCAAAACCCTCTGGTTTTGCTGGAGGCGCAGCAGAGATGCAAACGCGATGCGGGAAGGGGCGCACTCACCCCCCATGGCATTGCATTCCCAGTTGGAAAACTAACCTCGCGGCTTCTGGGCATGGCCAAGTCTTTTTGGTTGCCCCAGCCTCGCTTGTGAAACACAGGTGAGGCTACATCAGATCACTCAAGCGTATTTTTAAAATACTCTATAAAGACGGTAATTACAGAAGGCACTTGGAAACAGGTAAGCAAAGTATCTTCAACTAGCTGAACAGGTTTTGGGCTAAAAGTCAGCTTTGTCATTGAAATTCCAATGTAAATAACAATTAAGTTCTACTTGATACACAAATGTCAAGTAATTTTTATTTATTTCTTTTTTGGTCATCATGATTTGCATTTAAACTTGGAAATGTCAGATACTTCAGCCTTGCTGCATTAGCAGAAAGCTTCCCCAGTTCACCCTGCTGACTGGAATACCCACTGCGGATTATCCTGAACATTCTCAAGTAACCAAACACCATTTCAAGGAAGCATCAAGGTCGATGCCTTGCGAGGTGTACTTGTTAATTTATGTTGATAAACGGGAGCACTCAGAAGACTGTTGTAATAATATCCCAGTATATTATTTTAGCGTATTTTACCAATTGGAGTCATTCCACAAGAAGTTTCATCAAAAGGCAATTTCAGAGGACTTTGAAGGCTTCCTCACAGTTCCCCTAATGCCCCCCCAGCGGCATCGTAAGAGGGTTCCTCCTCCACCCCTGACCAAAGCCACCCCCTTCCTGGTGCCACGGACCATGGGAACGTCTTTACGAGAAAGCAATGAAGGCATTCAGAAATGGCTCGAAACAAACTCTTCCCTCTTTTGCCGCCTTCTGCATTGGCTCAGTAACCCGGGAGGTTCGGCCGCCCGCAACGCCACCTGGCACCACCATCAACCATCAGCCGCCAGCTCCTGACACCCGCCGTCCAGCGCGCCCAGTGCCCCCTACAGCGATCCACCTCGCCGCGATTCCTTGGATCGCGCTATACATCATCTTATTAAGAAATTCCATAGGTGTCAGTGGTGCAATTCATTTTTATTAATTTTCTGAGATGAAATTAGTGGCACCCACACCGGCACACAAAGAATGGGGAGTGTTCCAGTTCAGCGCCGGATCGATGTCATTAATTCTGTAAAACTGAGAGCCCCGATTGTATGAACTCAGCATTTAAGTCTTCCAATTAATTTTTATGTTAAAAAAAAAAAAAAAGGGAAAGAAAACTAACTCAACAATTTAAGAAGGTCCTTGAACAGCCGTCACAACTTTTCTTCTCCTGGGACATTCTTTCTTTCAAGTGTAAACACACAGGAGGAAGGTATTGTAATATTAATCAGAAAATTATTTTCGTGCATTGCCTTTAGCAAACCAACTCTTAAAAATCACAGGACGCTGCTACAAAAACATGTATAATCTCTTATCTTTAATGATGCCATGTATACCCAGACTAGTTAATGTTTTCTGACCGCGTAATAGGCTTATCTGGCAAAGGTTCAGCAAGAAATTGTTTTGCATTAATTCTGAAACTTGGATTACCAGGTCAGAAAAAAGCCTTCTCCAATATTATCAAATTACCTGCTGTCCTGCAGCCAAGAAGGGGAGTGAAATAAAGCATTTATGCACTCGCCAAGATGAGACTCTCAGCTGCCGTCGATGGGAAAGGTCCATCTAAGGGCCCTTCAGCCACCGCAGCGGCTGTGTGTCTTGGTGATCCATTTGAGAAAGCAGTCAGGTCTCAAATGTCTCCATTTCCAGGTATCCCAGACACATTTTAATATGACAGGCAAATGTATTATTTAAAGATGTCACAAAAAATACAGTAGAGACTGGGGGCAGCGGGGGGGGACAACCACGGAACCTAAAATAACACAGCTCACTATTCCCTGTATTTCATGGAAAGCAGGTCCTCCCTGCGCCCCGACCGCTGCGGCACTGCCCGCCTCCACCTCCATTCTCTCCTCGGCTGGGAGCTATGGAACACCTGGGGAATTCATCCGTACTGTTTGTTAGAGGCAATACCCATTCTTTGCGCCTCGCTATAATTTCTGCCCCTGCTAAGCACAGAGCGAGGCGATGCCAAACCCAGCCACCAGCTGCCCCGGACGCCTCTGGCAGCGGGTCTCTGCAGCAGATGGCAATGGGATGCAGGATGCTACAAAAGGCTTTTCTCCCACCTTGGTCCTAGCAGGCTCCCTCCGACAACCCTGCCCTTTTCAAGAGGAAAGAGAAAGATTGGGAAAAAGAAGACAAGGGAAAAAAAAAAAAAAACAACAGAACAAAATCCCCACAACATTAGAAAGCAAGAGTTGTTTTTTTTGCGTTAGTACGGAAACTTTGCGAGCCTGAACGCGGCCAAAACAGCAGGAAAACAGCCACAGCTGAAACTTCACGTCTCGGTTCCCAGGGGAGCAGAGGAGTTAAACATTTATGGTAGTGCGAAGAAGACATGACATTTACTGAATAATAAACTGCAAACATGTCTGTTAATGCGGCTTTTTGGGATCTCCTCGCCATCAAACACTTAACCCCAGCAAGAAAAACACCGAAACGCAAACAATCCCTGCGACTGCATGTTAAACAGGCAGAGCACACAGGGGAGGGCTTTGCGCTTTTTGAGTTCTTTAAAGCTGGAGGCTGTAGGGAGCACTGTCAAGATAAATAGCCTGCAACCTCGCCCAAAGGCTTTCAAATCCGTTCATCTGAAGGCATACAATTAAATCCTGAACAATCGGGTTAAAACTTTAACCTGTCAAGATCGCAGCTGTTCCATTTTTAATCAATCTGATTTCATTCAATAAAATGCTCATTAAGTCAATTAATGAGAGTTTGGTGTCACAAGCCGTCAAGCATGACTGGGAGTTTTCACTCGGTGGCCAACGCATTGATTAGCAAGTCAAGTCATCAGTGAGAATGAGTCAATGGGCTGAAGCATGAGTAACGTTACCTTGTTTTAGGGGAAGTTGTTAGCCATTCTTCATGCTTTTCAAACGTTATTAAATAAGCTGCAATTTCCTGAAAGAGAAACGCAGAAAGAAAAAAAGAGTTATTTCCATGGCTGTGTTGGAAACTGGAAAGTTTTACAACAAAAAAGTTTTATAACAGAGACCAGGAGCCGCCCAGCCCCGGGTTAGGTCTGCAGCTTAAATCAGGTTTTGACTGAAACGGCACACTCGGTCAACGTTCGTATTCACGCCACCAAAGCCAGACTTAACTAACGTAAGGAAGAGATGCAAATGAGGAAAGGCATTAACATTTTCCAGCACAGACAACTTGCTGGTTAACTGCGGTGACTGCAGCATCGCCGAGAGCCTGGTGTTACGTCAGGAGGCAAAGGGGAGGGCAGCGACAACGCGGACACGGGAAGCTAAATTAAATATTTATAAACAGAACAGCATCACTGCAGAGAGAATTACTGAATTATTAATTGTTGCCATAAAAAGCCAGCGGGTGACATCAACATAAGTCATCGCTCCCACTTGCAGGAATGATACGGGCGATTACTTCCAGATCAGAACCGATTTGTTTGCAGGAAATTATCAGCTCCGGCGAGATAATTCACGGCGGTGCTTGTACGTATGCCTGATGAACGTGGAATGGTCGCCCATCAGTCTCCTTGGTACGAACCCAGAGCAGCTGTGGGGCGGCCCCACCGCAGGCAGGCTGAGCATCGCCAGCAGCCCTGGCAGAGAGCGGGGCGATGCATGCCGCAGGAGATGCGGGACCAGTGACTGTCCCTAACCATGATGGCTGCTGTCACCACACCAGTGACATCCCGACACCTAGCGATGGCCAAGGACCCCCGGGGCTGAAGTCCACAGGTTGCTGGAAACAAGCTCCCCCCCACCCCCTGCCAAAGATAGACTCAGAAGTACGTAGTTTTTTGATGGTTCTCTTCCAAAAACCGCCGCCCAGCCAGGTCCAGAGTCTCCCTCTCAGAGAGACCTACAACAGCAAAAACTCTGCAGAAAGGTCAGTGAAACTGCCTTGAATGTTTAATTGCCTCAAATTAGACCCCAAACCCACATGCAGTTTAACATCCAGAGCCACTGCAACAGAAGTGTCTACAGGCTGTGCCATCATGAAGGGAATGCACACATCAGAAACGGGTCTTTCAACCAGGAGATTTTTTTTTTTCTTTTTTCTTTTTTTTAAAGATAGTTCTATATAAGGGTTGTAGCTGTATAGCACCAAAGCTAAAAAAACCCACAATGCTCTCCAACCAGCTGGCCCAAGCATCTGCTAGAGCCACAAAACGCAATTATATTACTCCCAAACGAGACGTAAAAATATCTTGTTTCCAATACTCTTGGTTTTAAGACTCATACTTAATGTCCTCCGGGTATTGCAGCGGTGCCAGATCTCCGTGTTATGTACTTTATTAGAGTTGTGTGAATGTCATATTAATGACTCCTGACCAACATGTTTACACTGCAAATAAATTCTCCCAGAATCCACCGCCGCACCCCTTGTCTCCCAGTTTTAAGCGATTACCGTAGCAGCAGGCGATGGGAGCAGCACCGCTTCTACGTGAGCCAGGAGGAGAAGCAGCACCACGAGGCTCTGAAAACACCTCTTTTTTATTTCTGGCTAATTGCCGTGTAAAATTCAGTATCAAAATACCCCGGTGCAGCCCTGGGACGGTGGCTGCTGGCACAGCATCTTTGCTCGCGACCTTCCCAGAGAGAACACCAAACCTCGTGCTTTGACAGGAGCTGCGGTTGACTCGGATGCAAGTGCTAGAATGTGGGCACTGCACGGCCAGGAAGGTCTGGCCCCAGATTTCCAGCTGGCTCCACAGAGGCATCGCCCATCAGCCCCCACAAGAGCCACTGATGCCGCATTAACTCATGGCTTTGATGCAAGGTGTAAGCTGTAGGAGCCAACCACTGATTTTATGCATATATATATATATACAAAAAAATTAAAATACTCTGCATCTAAAATTCTTTAGAAAATATGAAGCAAGATCTCTGCTTTTTTATTATTTTTTTTTTTTCAAGCCAGTACAGTATTTCCATGAAATGTGCTGTGGTCTGCAGAATTTTATTCCCAACCCATCCCACGTTATGTCCTTGACTTGCTATGTTACAAATCTGCGTCATCTCGCACCTTGAAGCAAGACGAGCTCTGGGGACACCAAGGCAGAGGCACCAGTGCCGAAGGAGAAGCGCTCCCCATCCTCTCTACCACCCAAGCCCCCCGGACGCTCGCGGCAGATGGTCTGCATGAACAGGCGTTTACAGAAATAAACCCCTTCAACGCAGAGGTGGATCCGACTCAATCCACCCTCAAAATCCCACAAAAATAGGCAGGTTTGGGTGTGGGGGTGTGTGCTCAGATTAGCGTGGGATTTTGCCGAGTCCTACTAAAAATCAACTTGCCGTAAGGAGAATATAAAGCCATTTTTAACTTTTGTGGCTGACTATACTGCTGTAGCGCAGAAAATTGAAGTATTTCAGGTGAATGAATGTCCATCTTACCCAAGGCTTGCTTACTTTTATTCCTTCCAGCCCGCCCGGACCCTGCATGCTTGAAATCGTCCCAAAACCACCGCTGATGGGAGGAGCTGCGGCAACGAGATGCTTCCGTTTGGAGGCAGGACTTTTGCTTCCACGCCGCTAGCCCGGGCCTGCTCTGCGAATCTGGGCAGAGCAAAGCACACGCTGCGGACCAACGCTGCACCGAAACACCCGCACACGTTCCCGGACCCTGCTGTGCCAGCAGGGAAAGCTGCAGCTCCAACCAGACTGCAAGCTGGATCTCCCGAACACTCAAAATGTATAATTCAATTCTTCTAACAGGATAAGAGAAGGATTCGCACCAACTAGGATAGGAGCTCCCCTAGGCTTTCTGCTTAATGATATATTACAGCCTGATTTCCCTCCTCCAGAGGAAATACCTGGGATAACGAGGCAGATCTCACTCATGGCAGTGCTATAAATTAACACATATGGCAGAGAGACAGCGGATCCTCCACACCGCCCTCCGTGCCCCGAGCACTCAGAATTACAAGGACTGGCATACAAGTCAGGGGGGAGGGAAAACCCACCCAAACCCCCTCTGCTCGCCCTGCCCATAACCCCATCGCCCAGAGCGCCGCGTCCTTCACCGGGACATCTCGGCATTGCTGCCAAGGGGAGGCCAGCGCTCTCGGCGTCACGAGCTACCCAGTTGCCTCCTCGATCCAGTTCACGTGGCTGCTGGGCCAGCTGGAGCCAAGCCCCAGCAAGGTTTGGTGCCAGGAGAGCTCCACCGCGGCGGCTGAACACCACAGCAGCGGCGCAGCCCCACGCCGCGTAGGGAGAAGCGAGCAGGAACGCTTATTTATGGTTTGACACTGATGTGCCAACTTCTGTCGCTACAGAGCACCGAGACTTGGGGAGAAAAAAAAATCTCCTGTCTGCCACCTCAAACTGGAGCAGAACTGTGAGAAACAGATGACTCAGTGATGCTCAGCGATGCTCGCGGCCAACACTCACGCACGCACACACACAAAGCCAGGCAAAGAGGCGAGTTTCCAGCGAAAGGCAAGTCCTGGGCACTGGGGTGAACCCGAAATCTGGTGCTGCACAGCAAAATGCTGATTTTCTAAGGGAAATAGATAGCAGAGCGGCGTGCTCCGGACCCAGGGGGCAGAGGAGCTCAGCAGTGAAATGCCTGGCGTCAGCACCCGCAGCCTGGATGGAGAAAGCCTGTCCCAGGGATGGGATGCAGAGGACCAGGGTGGGGAGGATGTGCTGGGGAAGGCTCCTCTGCTGCCAGCAGCGAAGCCCCTTTAAATCCCATTCTTTAAGTGTCTGGCTTTCTGTGACTACACAACTTTGCATCTGTTGCCCTGGAAAGTCCCAGCAAAGTGCATAATCCAGGGCTGCCAGAAAAAAAGGACAACTACCGCACGCGCAGCCGATGGTTGGAGGCAGGAGCAAAAGGAGATGCTTTCCATGGAAGAACTGATGCCGGCGGCACGCACACACAAAGCCACAGCCAAGCAGCTCCTCCAAGCAAAGCCCAAACCAAGCTAAGGGCAAGCCCAAGCAGCTCAAGTTATCAAAAAAGCTCTTTTTTTTCCTCCAAATTCATTGGCATGCTGAGGAAAGCACCACCTGTGAGATGCAAAATACGAGGATGAGGTTCCTGAGAAGCCTCGGCGCTCCCAAAACCCAGGGTCAGACCTGCCCCAAGTGGCCTAAGTCTAGAAATTTTCCTCCCAAACACCACAGCCCACACAGCTTCTTGCATTAAATCAGTTCCTACAGAGGTTTTGCTATATGCAGAATAAAACCTGAAAGGCCCAGAAGAAAACGGTCAGAGTAATGCTGATGTTTTATCAGCAGTTTGCAAGTGATGCTTTTTTCAAAACGCGTGCCCATCTGTACAAGCAGGGATGCTAATGACGAGCCGGTGCTCATCAGTTGCTTGGGACGAGCGCCCCTACACCGGTTTTCCTTTTGAAAAAAAAGGGGGAAGAAATAGATTTATCACTGGAAGACACAAAGTCATTAAATAATTAAAAACAAAACTATAGGCACAATAAAAGCCCTTTGATAAAAAAAAAAAAAACAACAAAACAACTGCATTTTAATGTGTCTTAATTCCCTTAATGATTCTCTCTGTGTCTTAGAGGGTCAAATCAATGTCTTCGCCAAAAAATTCAATTACGTCTCATTCATCGTATCTTTGGAGCAAGGCTATTGTTTGCTTTTGTCTCCTATCAAACCCTTTTTCCATTGCTTCTTGCCCGAGATTACAAACAAAAGGCAGCGTGGCACCAGCAAGGTCAGACGAGACAGAGCCAGGCTTTGAAGAGCCCAGCTCCCCGTGCTCGGCTTTGCTGTTTAATTACGGAGCCAGCCAAGGAAATGAAAGGACAGGCGCGTTCGTCGGGAACGCCTGACTCGTCGCGGCTGGCGCGTCCCCCCGAGGCGGCAGCCAGGGCGAGGGGCACGGGGCGCACCCCAAGGCCACCCACGAGCATCTCTGCGGGCGAGGGCACCGCAGACCAAGGCCGGGGTGTCCCCCGCAGCCCCGCACCCCTCCTGAGCCCAGCCTGGGGAATGTCAGCGAGCAAACTGCGCCAGGGAGGTCGAAATGCCGAGGTCTGTGTGGCCGCAGCTCTGCCATGACCCTGCTGGCCGATTTCACGGCAGCGCTTGGGGCCAGGCTCTCCCGCTGCGGGACTGAGCCCTCCGTTCACAGCTTGTGAGACACTGGCGAAGAAAAAAGGTTTAATTTGATCAGCTAATGGAAGTACCCCATAAAGCAATCAGATAATTTAACACTGGAATCACACCAGTGATGTTTTATCCTAAACTTGGTCATATAATTCAACAGCTTAATTTATACTTCGTTGCTTGGGCTGAAAGCACTTTATATAAATGAACGTTTACTTTTCTTTTGCATTCCCTGTTTGTTAAGATTATTAGTTGGAATGCACCAAAGAGCCATCAGCTCTAGAGCCAAGTTAACCACAGCAGGCAGGACACGCACAGGCTACAGCATCTCTAGGTGGCTGCCACCGGTGATGTCCCCGTTGTCGCTGCTCCAGCTTCGCCCCGACAGCCCGTGCCGAGCTGCACCACCAAAGCCTCGTGCGAACCGAGCGGTGGGACGCACAGCCGTCGTCACCAGCCCCATACGCTGCGCCAGCCCCACGCTGCCCACCCTGCGCTACGTGACTGCAGCGCCTCAGCCGCTTCAATATTTAACAACGAGACAAAAGCCGCCGGAGCCACAGCAGCGCGGGTGACCTGATCTCACCTCCCGTGTCCCTGCTGCCACCGAGGGGACGAGCTGCAGCACGGGACAGGCAGCACCACGAGCAGCTCATGCAGAGCGCGTGGCCCTGCGTGCTTGTTTTTAGGTACGGGAGTGAGATGGGACATTGTCTCTGAGCAGGGATGGCGGGCAGGGCTCCAACACACCAGCAGCAGCGGAGAGCCCCGTTAGCCATCACCCGTGCAGGAAAGCTGCGGACTCTGCTCTGGGCTGAAGGACTTGCAGCAGAACACACACATTGCAAGAGCAAGTTATAATAAAAAGCTCTGAAATTCGCAACAAATAACCCAGCCTGACAGGAGACATCTCTGAACCTGAATTCCAGCCCAGAGGAGATGTGAGGCAATGCTACTGCATGGGACGGACGCGTTCAGGAGGTGGTCGCAGTCGCAGCTCCTGCCCATGCTATCAGACGGAGCATCCTGCCCCACGGGGAAGGTGCGGGGAGAAGAGGCGGCACCCCGAGCTCTGGGGCGAGCAAACGCTCGTGCCAGCTTGGCTTCCCGAGCTCTGGAGACAGCAAGGCTGCAGGGGCATCCCTGGGCAGAGCCGGCAGGCAGCCACCTCCACGGCATGCACCTGGCACCCCCAGCGCAGGCACCCCTTGGCACAAGGACCAGGGACCACCGGTGCCCTGAGCCCTGCCGAGGGGCTGTCTGAAGCCACGCATTCAGGTGGTAGCCCGCTCCTCCCAGCTCGACCCCCGCCAGGTCATCCCTGCGTCGCTGCAAGGGCAGCAGCAACTCCCACCCGACTTCTCCAAAGAAAAAGAAAAACTGGAACCCAAATAGGATTCCCCACACCAGGTAGCTTCGGCTGGTCTTAAAGTAATACACCACTATATTGTTGGTTTTTAAAAAAAAAAAAAAAAACAAACAAAAAAAAACCACCCAAAAAAACCCTCCACAAGTCTGAATTTCAAGTTATTCCTTCGTATGAATTATACACATCCAAATTAATAAGCTTGAAATATATGCATGTTTTAAGAGAAAGCAGGAGAGTTTGTACACATCTCTGGATTTATACCACAGAGCTAATAAAGTTGCGATCTCTTAAGCAAGCACATTTATTCTCTTAGGAAATCTCCATGTCCTCGCTGCTATAAAGACAAATTCCAGCCCATCGTTTCCTTATCGTCCTTCCACCCTGAAATGAAAATACAAATTCATGTTGATTATGCAGCATCTTCTCAGCTGGGATCAAGCCGTTTTCATTTTCCAGCCGTCCCCGCTCTCAAAGCCATTAATATTCTGAATATTACAACTACAAACTGATCTGAGAGCCGCACAGAGCAAGTTCTCACTACCTTGTTTCGCATCACTGGAACAAAAATTGCAATACCATTTCATTCGTCCAGTTGTTTGGCCTAAAATAGCAACACAGTGGCAAAGGGATGTCGCATGGTGAGCTGGGGGGGAATCAGAAGCAAGAGCAAAGCCAGCAAAGCTTTTGCAGAGAAACGCGGGTCAGGCTGCCGTCCGGTGACAAATACCCGTCAGCAACAAAAAAAAAAACCCTTTTAAACCAGAATGTTTTACTTCCTTCTGCAGGCAGTGCTTTTTTTTTTTTTGGTCGGTCTTGAAGCGTTTACCCACCTGCAGCTTTCTAAAGCTAAAACGCTGGGCTGCGCACTCTGAAGCCGAGAAGGGAAATAAACCCAAATATTACGATGGCGTTAGGGACAGCCTGCATCAGCGATGGAAGCCAGAGGGAAGGGGTTTCCTAGTGCTGCATTTTGCCAAGGCAAGCCAGAGCAGGTTGTCAGGCTGGACTTGTGTGGCTTTGCTTTTCCAAAGCGCGCTGTGAATTTTCTTCCCAAAACCCACCCAGCCCCACAGCAGCAGCTGGTCTTTGGCGGGACTTGCTCTAATCGTCCCCAGAAATGCAGGGTGGGAAGCAGTGTTACCTCCTCTGGTGCCTGACGCAGGGCACCCAAAAGCAAGCTTTCCAGTTACTACACTCCCTCTTCCATCCGGGTGGAATTAAAGACAAAAATAAACTAAAACTTCATCTAAACACATTTTTCTAATTGAGTAAGTAGTTGTACTAAAGTTCTGTCTAATTAGATGGAAGCTGGGTTTTAGCATCAATACCTGCAGCTAATTGGATCATTCACCATCGCCGCCACACAGAGGGGCGCCCTGTCCGGGGAGGGGGTGCGGGGGCTGCCGTGCACAAAGCCTCTGCTGCGCCCGGTCCCCCACGCGGACCACCAGCATCAACCCCAGCTTCCTCCGCACCCTCAGCTGGGGGAGATCCGCTTTGTAATGAGGTCCCTGCCTCGTAGGGGCTCGAACTCCACCTCCTCGGAGCTGATACAAATTCCTCCTCCACAAAGACGAGGTGCTATTGGGAAACATGGATCCCTGCATCCCTGAGGGTCCTCCCTCCAAGCATCCTCCATCCTGGAGTGATGCTCTCGCCCTGGGGATGCCTTTCTCCATCAGGCGCCTGATGGCATCTACGCGAGGATGCTCTCCTCTGCCCTGCGCTCCGCACCACAGCTCCCACAGCAAGTGGCTGGTTTTTAAATGCCCATTTTCCAGCAGACAGGAAAACCCACAAGTTGCCAGGACATGGTGACTTCCCAGGCCAACGCTGCTGGGGGTCCTGGCGAGTCGCCTGGGGAAGAAAAGGCTTTTCTTTATGCCTAGAGCAATAAGCCAAACTCTGCTCCGGAAGGGTCTTAAAGGAGATTTATTTTGCAGAAGCTGTTTTAGAGCCTCTGCGTAGGAGACAGCGATAAATATTCCAGCTTTCCCCAGTCTCCACTGCTGCCACGTGCCCCCCTGGGAAGCGGCAATAGGAGAGGGGAGAGGGAGAGAGGAAGCGTAAAGCGGAGGAACAAAAGATTCCTGACCAAACCTGGGGCTGGTGAACACAACCCGGTAACCTTCACCCACGAGGATGGGGCATGGGGGCACAGAGCTCACCCCTACGAACGCAGTGCACACTTGCACACAGCAGAGGAACTTAATTATACCCGTGAAAGTATCGTTAAAGGGCCTGAGCCAAACCACTTGGTCTATTGCGCTAACAGATGAAAAAAACCCACAGTTTTGGGGGCCCAAAGTGTTTCTTGCTTTCCCTTCACCAGAGCGCAGAAGACGAACTGCAGCCCGCTGGCTGCTGCCAGCTCCTTCGCCCAGCCTCGCCTGGCAGAAAACACCTCTGCAGAGCTTAAATCTTGCAAAAGAGGCGCAACAGCAGCCCGGGGACTGCTAATTGGCACCGCAGGAGAATAAAGCCACGGAGTGGAAAATGCATTTGGTTGGGGAGATGTACGCCTTGTTTCTCCGCGTTGCGCATGGTGACGAGCGGCTGGATTGCAGGCGGTGGGATGTTTTCATTAATAACAGCGTCTCGCTAACCATCTGCTAAAGGTCCACACTATTAATTTAACAGAAAAAAAATGGAATAGATTACTCTTACAGTTTTCAATTAAAGTACATGATGTCTTCAAACTGCAACCTTAATTAGACATTATAGGATGACATTTAGGAATCCTGAGCTCCAATAGCGGATCAAGTCATCTGACTGCGAACGCGTTTTGCAGGAACTCCAGGGCAGCACGTACCCAGGGCGCTGCCGCAAGGGCTGCCCCTCAAGTTCCAACACCTGAGCAGCTCGGCATCGCTCCTGAAGTTAAAGGAGTAGAAGGGTGGAACCAACAGCAGCCTCAGCACAACAGAAAAAAACCAGCTTCTAACAGGCTTGGACACATGCCCAAAGAAAACTTACCAGGAGAGACAGAAGTGCACAAGGAAAAAAAATTACCATTATCATCATTATTTAACATTATATTGTGATATATTTATATATTTAGTGTATTGTTGTTTAATAATGTATTATTAAATAATAATAGTAAATATGATGATGATAATAAAAAGGGTCAGATGCACAGCCAACACCATCCCAACCAGAGCCACATCAGCGTTTATACCCACGCCTAAACCCTTCCAGGGAGATTTCATGGAAATGGAGAACTTCATCCATCCAGATAAAGCTGCCCCATAGCAACTCTGCTTCACAGCCACTCTCCTGTACCCCAGAAAAATCAGATGCTCTCCATTGATAATTAATAATTATGAATTATTTTACATGATCCCAGCTAGACCTCATTCACAGATCTTTTCCCAGCACACATAAGACTCCAGCCCGCTCTGCTACACTTTGCATTGAAATTCAAATCTGAGAAGTTGCTGAAGATGGTTTATGACCAGCAGGAAAAGGCCGCGGGGGCTGTCGAGGCTCGTAAGGCTCAGCCCAGCTAAACCAAGGCATCGCATCCCGCTCGGCACAGCAGGGCTCACAGCGGCGAGCCCTCGTCACTCGCACACTTCTGGGAAGTAGCAAGCAGACGGTTAAATGCTTTTATTTTCAAGGCTAAACCTAGTATGAAGAAGCTGGATTCAGACGAGAAATAATTTTCTCCAAAACACACGAAAATGAGAAGAAAAACCAAAACATTTGAGTGACTAGGCGGTGGCTGACAGATACAGCTATACGAGATCTGCTCAGCAATTCCACCTGCCAAATGCACACGGAAAACAGCAAACTGGAGTGCACGATGGGTCTTTATAACAGCAAGATCGTAACTGGGCACAAAGGCACTTGGCAATGGTTGTCCTGAACCGCTCGGCTCGGAAGGACCCTCACACACAGGAATGAGCAAAGTCAGACCTTGAATCAGCCAGTGCCTGACGGGATTAGGACAGATTTTATCTCCCATTTCAGTCCCAAACTGAGGGATAGTCAGTAAAACAGAGCAACATTAAATAATGCCCAATCTTTAGTTACTGGAAAACACCCACAGATCATTACATGACTATCTTATTATTATTCTTTCTTTTAAATGACCTTGTACTAAACTCTGTGATTTAAAGGAAGACACGAAGTGTTCTCTGGGCACCGTTGCTGCTTTAGTACCACAAACAGGACTCCTCTTCCATGGCCTGAAAGACTCAAAGATGCAGTGGGATAAAAAACCCAGAAAATTCAGTAAGATGCACATACCTATGACGCATTAATTGCAGCACAACAATAAATTCCTCAATTATTTTACACAACTTGAAGAATCACATGGTTTGAAGATGCTGAAGAGCATCCCCATACTCCATGGGGAGCTGCTGCCCTGCTCTCTGCTCCCACAGGACCAAGAGGAACACCCGGGTTTCTGTCGCTCTCCTCCATCGAGCACCAAACCCCGTGCTGTGTCCGAATGATATGCTGGTCAGACCGAGAGCCACCACGGCGGGACAGAGCAGGTCACCTTCTGCTAACCTACCTCTGTGGGCAGCACAAGGCTGCCCACCCTGCTGAATGCAAACCAAAGGGCGCTCTTTGCCTAAAAAATTCAGCAAAAATACAGATTGGGAGAGATAAGGTCCCAAGTGACTCTGCCACCGAACTACTTTGTGTTTACTCTAGCAGTGTCCCACCGAGCCCAGCCAAGCCATCACACGAGGGATCTCTCTACAAAACATATCATGGTATTGCTGCGCATCAGGATTTTTTCCCCCTTCACCTCTCATTCTTCTCCAGCTAAGGCGCGTGGGCTATATTGTTAAACATCATCCAGATAGTACCTCATATTTTTATTGTCTTCTTCAACTGAGGATGACAAATTGAGAATATTTAGCTCTTTTGGCTTGTTTCAATAGAACAGCCGAGTTAATTTCAGCTGGAAGAACAGTGGCTGAAGTAGTACTCAGGCGGTATCTGTGTTATTAATCTTTTTTTCCTCTTTATTCAGGTTTAAGCACCACAGCATCAGCAAATGCACCAAGTTTAACTTTTTATTTTCCATCCAAATTGGAAGAGGTCAAACACCCTGAATTTCCATTTTTAAGGGGAAGCAGCAGCTTGCTGCAGGCAAGGAAGCACCTACAACTGCACCCCCATCAAGGGCGCAATCCCAGGGCAGGCACCGGAGGAGATCCGTGGAGCTCTTCCTACCACCTCCTGTGGTGCCACCCAGCATGCTCTCCCACCAAAGGCAATTCCGTATCTCCATGCAACGCCGGCCAAGTCCAACACTTCCAGCTCCGATAAACAAGGGGACTGAAGGATGCCGGTGGATTTTAAGCTGTAAGAATCTGGACTGCTGGTCATTTTGGCAGAGAACATTGGGGTTTGTGTATGTGCAACCTGCTGCTACCATCGTTTGGCTGGGAGCCTGCAGAGATTTCTGCCGTTGGGGTTTCCGAGAGTAAAATGTAGACACAAAATGAACAGCACTGGTCAGAGCAGGATGCTGGGCTCGGTACGCACAATTCTCCTTTTCTCACTTGCTAAATGCATGTCTCAAATCGCAGTTGGTGGTGCTAGGCTAGAGAGATGCCCACCCAGGAAGATCTCCATCCAGCGCCACAGCAAAGCCCCGGCTGGCCCCAGCTCTCATTCAATCAAGAACCAGAAGCCTGGTGCACGTTCCCCTGTGGATGAGGAACGCGGTGGCCTCGCTAACAAGCACGCGCGTGATCCCTCAGAGCCAGGTGCCCTCTGCCTCCAGCCCCCTGGGTAGCAGCGGATCCTGCCCTGGCCATAAGCATCCCCCTCCAGCCCGGCTCATCCTCCTTCCCCCTACGCTGGTGAGACACAAAGTCCTGCCCTTTGCAATGAGGCAGCTATGCCAGAACACCA
This sequence comes from Falco punctatus, assembly GCF_963210335.1. Lineage (NCBI taxonomy): Eukaryota > Metazoa > Chordata > Aves > Falconiformes > Falconidae > Falco > Falco punctatus. The sequence continues at coordinate 105,577,065 of NC_137582.1, forward strand.
GATGAGGTGAAAATATCAGCGCTTTCTCAATTTGCCTTTTCCTGCAAGGAGACAGGAGCAAACTCTTCCACCAAAGAACTGTGCAAGGTCCATTAAAAGGAAAATATCCACGGTAATTGCCCCTTTCTGCATATTCCTCACTCCAATATTCTCTAACATAATAATGTTCCACATTCCTGCAGAACTGTCTTTTCAGCATGTTTTTGCATTATGCCTAATTTTGTAAGAGTTTTTCAGTCCCACATAACGACACAGTTCAATGCAGAATCAGATATAAATCTAGCTTAAGAGACTCTCAACAGGAATTCATTTAAAACTGTAAATGTTAAAAGATTCTGTCTCTGATTTATGGCGTTTTCTTATTTCAAACAGGGAATTAAAATCCTTCTTAAAAGACACATATTAAATCATGATAAAAGCTGTGTTCGAATGATGATGCTGGTCAGACCGAGAGCCACAAAGCACAGAAATCTGGAAAGAGCAGGAACTGGGACGTTTTACTTTCTCAGCTAAAGCGGCACGGTCCCGCGACCAGCTCAATCCCCCGTATCTCAATTAGTGTACGATGGAGTCCTGGGTGCTGCTGCTTTCATGCTTCACATACACCCCCGCTGCCCCTCCAGCACAAGGATCCCTCTTCTGAAGGTCTAGCTAAAGGAGGGAGCTGCCTTACCTGAAATAATTAAAGGGTTTATTCCTTTTGTACTCCCAGCTCTCCAGGACGCTCTGTAAATACTGCACCAGTGCCCCTGTACCATTGTGCAAGCAACATTTAATATTCAAAAAAATTATCAGTGCTACTCACTATTATCACTCCTATAATAATTTTTAACGTTTTGTACTTGTGAACAGATAGAATTGTACCCACCGAATCCTGAGTGGCCCCATACCCGAGCGCAGTGAGGCTGGCAAAAGTTTACAAAAAGCATGTGAAATGAAGCCGTGCAGCGCACCGATATGGTTCCCAAGAATTTTTTTTAAGTATCCAAGATCCCAACGGACCAGGGTCTTTGGGCTGTCCTTCCCAGAGGTGCACCCCCCGCTGCGCCAGACACCGACCTGCTGCAGCATCTTGCATCGCTCCGTTAGAATAAAAAAAAATCGAAATGGAAAAAGGACCATCTCAAACATAGGAGTAAACAAGTAAAGCACGCCAGAAAAAAAATATGTTATTCAAATATTTATATAATTAATTGCTTGCTACTTGCAGGCCACAGAGCTATTAGCAGAAACCAGGACCTCCCTGCCACGCAGCCTTCAGAGATCCAACATGAGGTGCCCGTTCGCTCATTAAAGCCTCTCTGGGTCACCCCGATGCTCAGACCTGAAAATGCTCCGGTGAACCGCGGCGCTGAGGCTCCGAAACTCTATTTCTAGGGCACACCTATACCTTGCAAATCATCCCAGAGACAACATAATGGAGTTTAAGGTCTTCTACTGCCATTCCTCTTCATCACACACCTGCGCGAGCAAAATCAAACCGCAGCCGGCATTTGTTCTCTTCCCCAAACATCCGCCCAAATAAACCTCAAACAAAACCTGGGGTGTCAATGGGGGGAGGGGGGGGGGGGGGGGCGTGGGGCGGGGAAAAAGACGACCTTTCCCAATTGTTGGTATTATTACCTAAAACATTATAAACCATCCCATCACGCAACCACTTAAGAAATAAGTCTTCTGCTGGGCAGGATGGGGTGGCTACGGTGTGCTGGGCCCCCCAGCCCTCCCCACCAGGAAGCAATCCCCCCAGCAAAAGAGAAAGGAAAAAAGAAAAACCACACCACCTTATAAAGTAGAGTTTTGTTCCCAGGCTCAGTAAGACCCAAGGCATTTGTGTTGTAAATCTATGTGCCAGGCTCTCTCCTCATTTTAAGCATTCATGGCTCGTTAAGCTCTTCCACCTCCTTTTAACTGTTACTTGAGGTTTAGCGAGAGAGAAAAAAGAACCATAAAAAATGAGTCTTGAAACCCAGCTGCAATTTCCCACTCCTGACCGGTGCTGCTGTGTTGGTTGTTTGCGGAGAGTTGTTTTATTTTGCTTTTGTGGGTTTTTTCCCCAGTAAATCGGTGGATTCTTCACAGAAACGGGAATGCCAAGTCAAGTTTCTGGACGCAGCTCACAAATGCTGATGAAGGGATGGGATAGGCTCCTGTGCAACTCGTGATGCTCACGGCTGCGATGGAACCGGCCTCCCTTCTGTGCAGGGCACGAAAGTGGAAATATTTCTGCTGTGGGCAGGTACCTGGCCATGACTAATTAACCCAGGGCCGTTAGCCTGGGTGTCCCTGCTGACCTGACCCCCGAGGAGGACCTGCTGCCACCGGCTGCTTCTCATCTGCTGGACACTCACCCTCCAACCCAGAATTATTTGATGTGCTGGAACAGAAAGTAAACCACCTAAAGCCAGAGCAGCACCAGGGAACCATAAATTCTTTGCAAGTTATTTTCAGACTGAGATTTTCCTCATTTCTCACTTTCAAGAAAACACTTAAGAAAAAAAAAGGACGGGGGGGGGGGGAGGGGAAATGAGAGGAAAAAAAGAGGATGGTATTTGTGCAATAAAAGCCGTTTGCAATTCTGAGCAGCGCTAGGGCAGCAAGTTGCCCAGGATTTCTTGCATTTCTCCTCGGAAAGGAGTCAGCCAGAAGGTTGACGCCCGTGTTACCCGGGGGGAGAGCAAGGGACACATGCTCCCAGAGCGCTCCAGCCGCTCTGCCTGCACAATCCCGGGTCACCTTTTGGTTGCCAGCAACGGCTGGAAAATCACTGCAGGCTGTGCCGGGGCTGCCTCCTGTTTTATTACATACAGCGGGGACAGCTGAGAGCACTAATAACATTTTCCAAAGGTTAAGCATTACAGGCGATTTCATGGTCTTTACATTTTTAAGTGCTTGATTTCTGCTTTTTTTTGAAAAAATAATCATAAATCCAAACATCTGCTCCTGGGGTGGGAGCCCTTTGGGTCCATGCTCAGTCAGGGAAGGGAAAGAGGCTGCCAGGGGCTGGTGCAGGCGCTATTTTTAGTGCAACAGCTATTTACTAGCTCTGTTCCCAGAGGGAATTCAGGGAGGAAAAGGGATGCTGATGTATTTCTTACTAAAGATGGAAAAAAGGTGAGCCACAGTACACCATGTGAGTGCAGCCCCCAGCTCCCGCCAGGGATGCAGCCCCGGCAAGGGGGATGCCCACTCCAAGTGGTACCCAACACTGCAGCGGAGCCACCCGGCAGAGACCCCCCTACGTGTGGGGCTGGATGCTTAGTTTGCTGCATTTTAACCTTCAAGCTCTTGGTGTTTAGAAAAAGCTTTTTAAAAGCAGCTCTTATACCTAATTGGTTCCAATTTGAAGCCTTGATCCTGTAATGAATGGCTCCAGAAATCAAACAAAGCATTTTCAACACAAACAAAATTGCCCGTTATGAAAGCAGAACAGTTTTTAGGGTAATATTGACTTCAACACACTGCCAGGGCAGATCGGCAGCAGGGATGGAAACAACCCTCCCTCTTCTAAGGCAGCCCAAATCCAGCTGCCGAGGGGGGACCCCGAATACTCATCCAAGTCTGTATTCCATGCCTGCAACGATGGGCTCGTTTCATAACCTCTTTAAAAATATGCATCTTTTAAAAAAAATAAAATAAAAAAATAATTTAAAAGTCTTGTTTAACAAAGGAAGGGCTGGCTTTCAGAATCACTCTAACTTTACGCATTTGAAGTTCTCAAGAGTCAGTTTTGACATCAGGTTGCTCTGTACTCCCAGCTAGACGGGGATTCCCTGTCTAACTCCCTTTATGTTTAGTCTTCAGGCTACATCCTTTATTGCTTAATATTTACCAACGACCTGGAAAGTGAGCAGTGAGAAGGCAGCATTTCAGTACGACACAAGGCATTTACAAGTGAGGATCAGACAGGCTGGAAAACCAGCTGAGAGACCTGAACAAACTGCAAACAGGGCAAATGATCAACATGATAGCAACAGAGTGCGTGGCTGGAGAAAAGAGAAGTTTTTTTTTTTTTTAAAAAAAAAAAAGGCAAAGTAACAGGGATTGGAAGAGAAAGCTGCATTATTCATACAGCCTGCGAGGTCTGCGCTAATGGCATCACCTCCAGGTGATCCAAAGATCATCAGAGCATCGGGCAGACAGCTCTGCTCAGTGTGCTGGGGCGGTAGAGAAGAGTGAGAAGAGCCAGGCTGCAAAGGAGTGGGATAAAGCAAGAAAAAATGATGGTGCCTTGGCATGAGTCAATGGCGCTACCGTACCCAGATCGCCACGTGCCAGACTGGTCACCCTCGGGTCCACCCTGCGCTCCCCAGGGCTCAGTCACCAGGTGGCCACCTGTCCCCACCCATGAGATACCTGTATCTGTAGACAGCTATATGTATCTCCATAGATACCTCTCTGTGTGTGTGTATATACATAAAAAATATAGATACAGTCTCTCTTCGCCCCCTCTCTGGGTCACTTGAATTCACCGTGTAGTTTACAGAAGGGTGGCCACTTACAGAGAAGAAGAAAGAAAAGAGTTTAATGAATTAAAGTGCACTTAAGTTGTGGAAAACTAACGGAAAGTTCCACATTAATTGGGCATAATTGAGACTCCAGCCCTGCCACTGTTTTGATTATGAACTGCAATTTCTGAGCACATGTAAATTAGCAACTACCTCCTCCTAAAGGGACCTGCTGAGAGCAAATTACTTGGTCACCTAGTGCCTGTCAAAGCTCAATTTTTATGGGGGAAAGCATCAAGGTTTACCTCTTTTTACCTTTCCTGGGGTTTTCACTGCCTTAATTGGTCCCAATTTGCCTTGTGACCATCCCAAAGCAGTGCCGGCTCAGGGACACCCGCTCTCGAGGACGCAACATGTGTTCTCAGCATCCCTTGGGGCAGCTCGGCCACGAAGCCCACCTCCCCCTGCGGAGGGTCTCCTGGACGCGCAGGCAATGCCGAACACGCCGGGCGCACAGAGATGGCACAACCGGAGCCATCTGGGAGCAGTGCCCTAAGGGAGAGCCTGGCAGCCCCGTGCTGGGGACGGGTTTGTGTGGGTTTGCTCCCACTGCGGCCAGAGCTCTCCAGGAGTATTTGGGCATGGCGGAGCGCCCAGGCTGTTTCATGCCATCACACCGAGCATCGTGCTGCCAAGGAGTCTTCAGCCTGTGAAGATCTTCCAGCTTCTCATGTGCACTTCAAATACCATTTGATTGAAAAAAACAGAATAAATCTATATATATACACACATATTTAAAAAAAAAAAAAAGTGTTTTGTGGGACAGAGCCTTCAAGAGCAGGACAAGCAGCAGAAGCAATGCTCGCCCTGAGCTGCGCTGCCGAACCAAAACTACTCTGGCCACGTCTGCTCACACCCTTGCCTTCAGACAGCAGCGTGTCTGCTCGCTCAGTTCACAGTGGAAAGTCAAAGATGGGGAGGAAAAAGCATCACTTCCCAGTCGCCACGCTGGAGATGAGCACCATGAGAATCACAGAATGGTCTGGGTTGGAAGGGACCTTAAAGACCACCTAGTCCGACCCGTGCCAGGGGCAGGGACACCCGCCACCAGCCCCGGCTGCTCCCAGCCCCGTCCATGGCCTTGGGCACTGCCATGTGCTGCTGCGAAGGGAAGCCGTCCAGGTCCGTACCCAGGAATTCCTGTTTGTTCCTCCCGGTTTTCCTCTCCAACTCAGAGTTACATTGGTTACACTCCACATCCCATCACTTAATGTATGCAAATTCTGTTAAATATTTCATTCATTAAAGGGCTCAGGTTATTACTGAACTGTACCTTAAGCCGTTCAGAAAGTCAATTCTTCTTGCGCTTACTTGGTAACACGAAGTGACCAACTTAAATGAATATTTTACAGTTTGTGCAAGACAGAACATATATTAGAAATTCTATCCCTTTTAGAGTTACTTTTTTAAGCAGGCTTCACTGCACCGTGTGACTTAAATTATCAAGAGGGCATGTTTTTTTAAAAAAGTAATAAAAATTAAAAAAAGTTTGTTTCACTCCCAGTATGGAAGAGCCCAACAACCTGCTGAGGACCCAAACACACATCTGCTGGGAGAGAACAGCAGTTCCAAAGCTGTTTTCTAAAAACCGAAGGCAGGGGAGGAAAGCAGGAGAAGAATTTGAGAGCTTTTTTGTCCTCCTGTAACTTTACAGAGAGCTTTGCTGTTTGAAACAAAATAGCTCCCGCAATAGCCCATAACATGCCACGAGTCCTTTGGGAGTTTGATAAGAATAATTTGAAGTGACAGGGCTCCGCCGCCCGCGCATTGTCCCCTCCTGCGCACGCCGCCACCATCCGTACGTAAGCAAGGCAAAAGGGATGGGGGGCAGGGGAAGGCGCAGTTACGGGGACAGCTCAGGCTATTTCCAGCCTCACCAAAAGCCAAGGCAGCAGTGTCCTCGCCAGCGACGACAAGGTCATTACCATTTCTAATTAAGGGAACAGGTCCTGGCTAACACACCAGCAGAGCCTGGCAGCTCCCGGCCCTACGGACCACCACGCAGATCCCCTTCCCCAGGGATTAAGGCAGGATAAGACATGCTCTAACGTATGCCCAGGGGATGGCATCACACAGGCAGCAGCCCAAGAGGCGACGCAGACATCCTCCACTGTCCTCCGTGCCGGTGCCTCCTCCCATCACATCTCCCAATGACTTAGCTGCCTGCACGCCATGAGTGGCTCCCAGGAAAACCCACCAGGCTTCAACCCATCTCCTCACCACCTCGTGGCAGCCACATCTACGAGCCGCCAGGCTTAGAGGAGAGGTAGCTGGATAAAAATTGTTATTGCTGGAATAGCAGCACAAGCATCTAAGTAAGTCCAAAGGCATCTCCCTCCAGCACGAGCGCATCCCCTGGGATGGAGGTTTACAGCCTCAGCTGTGAGCAGCAGCAGAGCTGACACCCTGGAACCACAATGTCTCATCAATCTCGGCTGGGAAAAACCTTTCCATTTCCAGTGGAAATATGCAAACCAGGCGCCGCGCTGTAAATCTTCCTTTCCGGCGCTAAGGAGATAAGTAGGACCTATTAACCTCCCATGTTATTTCCAACTTCATTATTGGAGCTGACACGATGAGAGCGCACGGTGACGGCTCTTTTTGGCAGAGTGCATGTAAATCGCTTTCTCAAAGGAAATTACTTCTCTGGGCTGAATGTTATTAATCTAAATTCTCCCTTAGTCAAATTGTTGCCCATAATAAATATGGAACAGGTTGTTCTGCTCATCTCTGAGGGCATCCCAATCCAGCTGCAGGTTTCCCCACTCATTTGAAACCTCCTGAGCTGCTGCTCTACAAGAGCATCCTTCACCCAAGGATGGGGACCATCCACCCCGGTGTTGCCCCATGCTCGAGAGCCCCACGGTTTCATCATGAAAACAATTAATTTAATCATTTCACACTGCCCGCATGGAACGCTCCAGCAGCAAAACCGTAAGCAGGAGCAGGTCAGGGCACAGCGAGGCTGGGGAGGGACACAAGGCGTATTCTTGACCTTCAATGTGACCTTCCACCACCAACACCTTCCACAGCCAGCACATCATCTGTGCCAGCTTCAGTACCACGAAAGCAGCAAAACTTCCAAGGTGTAAGAGTTTAGGCTCTTTCCCAGTGGATACACACTGGCATCCTCCTCGTGCAACTAAAAAACCTCAGAGTTCAAGCAATTAACAGATTTAAAAAAAAACAAACCACATCAAAAACAGATCAAAAGCCAATGTGAGCGTTGCCAAAGATACAGCTAGAAAACAGAAATTTCACATGTTACATTCTTGGAGGAATTATAAATTAAGGGGAATTTTATTTGCACAGTATTCCTTCATTTTACTGAGAATCAGCTCATCGCCAACAAAGTTTTTCACTAAAAATACTCACAGAACACCTGTTTTTTTCCTCTCCCTTCCATACAAAGCAAGCAATCCCTTCTGCTGGAATGCCAGCGCGCCACAGGGCGAGGACACGGGCCTCTGGCACGCGCTGAGGTACAGAGCAGATTCAGAGCATTATAAATCCAGCAGTACAGAAAGCCCTTCTCCTCATTTGTTAGCCAGACGAGTGTGAAAATGTTAATGAAGGCAGCTATAATAATCTACAGGAATTTCGCGATTAAGATTTTGTTCACGTCCGACAGCCCCCGCTCATGCACAGCGTGTTGCGCATCAACCCTTCCACCTAATAGCAGCCGTAATTGCCGTGCTTCGTCCAGCCACCCTCACCCTGTGGCCCTGATGGGGGAAAATTACTGTCAATCTATTAACTCGAACTTTTATTACATGTATTCCTAGAAGAAAATAAATGCAGAGAGGTTTTACGTGTGTATCTACCCCCCTACATGAGTATTTTTTAAATACAGCATGCTCACACAGAGCACCAAGTCAGGCGATACCATGGCACCTACTTGCATTGAAAAAAAAAAAAAAAAATCTAAATTTTACAGGGGGCTCATGGGAAGCTGGTGTCTTCATCATTCAGCGGGATGAGCCTTTAAAGCTCGGCCGGGTGCTGAGAGCGCGGGGCACCCCACTGCGGGGTAACGAGCCCCCGACACAGAGCAGCACGCCATGGAAGTCAAACCACATGGGTCAACTCTCACACTGGCAAAGCAGCGATCTTTCTGAAGCCTCCAGCTTGTCACCAAGACTATCGTGATGCCTCTCCATCCCCCAAATGTCCCAGCCCGATTGCTGGTTACCTGGAAGCTTCTGGCATCTTTATTAGGGCTCACCACAGCCAAGTTGCATTTTTACAGGGACGTGGGCACAGGCACGCTCCCTCCGGCTCCTTGCACAGAAACTGGTTCTTGGGGATTCATTTCCAAGTCGGGACACAGATTGCTCCCACCTTCCCCAAACACCTCCTGCGCTCGCATCCCCAGCACAGGCACCCCACGGCATGCCCACCGGGAAAGCTGGGCACAGCAGACGTGCCAGACCCCTACAGCCATGGCTGGGCACTGGCCACTTCCAGCTCTCGCTCCGTCAGAGCCATTCATTTACCACTGCACATAGCGCATCATTAGGGCTGTCCTTCCTCTACACGCGCTTTAAACTTGGTGTAAATAAATGCATTTTGCAGAGTGACGGTGGCTGCTGCCAAGGTGCACACCGGCACGCTCCAGGCAGCGCTTGCTGCGCGGTCACACCGAGCATGGGGCTGGGTGGGCACCCTGAGCACAGACCCTCTGCCCCGAGCCAGGGGAGCCGTCTGTCCCGGCAAAGACAGCCCCAGGACCGCGGTGCCACAGGCTTGGCAGAGCCGTAGGAAGCAAGAGAGCGTCGGCAGCACCTTGCCACCTCTGCCATGACAGGACAAGGCTCAGCACCATGGCTGGCAGGTGGGCTGGAGGCTGAAGGTACCAGGAAAGCGCTGTTCAGGTGGAGGCACCAGCAAGAGATGCGTCTGCCCTTGGAGCAGGCTTGGAACATCCCAGGGTCCTGCAGGAGCTCCCCAGTGACCCTGCAGCATTGCACCATCCTTTTTTCAATCAGTTTTTCGCATGATGCCTTTTCCCATGAAGCCTGATCTCTGTTGATGTGTCGCCAATTCTCAAACACATTATTCTCAAGCTACGAGCACCACGACAGTGCAGGCAGGAGCTGCCGAGCAGCGCGGAGCCTGCTGTGGGATGAGGATGCTGCCCCAGTGCAACTCACAGCCAAAGCAGAGACGGCTCACGGCAGCGGTGGGAGGAGGACCAGCAGCAGCAATCTCTCAGTGGCAGCCCCTGACAGAAGACATGCATCTCTCTTTTGGCAGAGAAGTGAGGGAAAGAGAATGCATGATAAAACGAAGGCATGCTCACAAAAAATTACTTCCCTACCACAGCCGTGTGATTTTTAATTTTCCTCTAATTTCAGGACTGCAGCACTGATATAAAAATCCCTATAAGTGTTTTAGGGAGATGGTAATGGTCCTATACTAAAATAATTCAACCAACACTATAATTTTAGTACCACTATCAAAATGAAATAATGGCTGTTTACTATGTTACACCTTTCAAATGACCTTCATTTGAATACAAATTGTGGCTTGAAACTCTAAAAGCTGCTCCATTTCAGGAGGCAGCAAATTGAGGATGTTTACCCAGGCTTTACTCTGCCAGCAGATTCCTCAGTATAACCACACAGGCTAAATGTTTTTTTGCAGGGGGTTTCTTTTCCTCTGAAGCTGCCAGACACTCACTTAAAGGACCCACGTGGATCTGACCAGGAGCCCAAGGGAGACGGAGCAACAGCCCTTTGCTCCGCTTGCGATGGGAATTGCACTTCCCATTTTAGCTGGAAATACTCGCCAAGACCTGCTCACTCACATCTCCCTGGCTTAGACGGTGGCTGAGGATTATTCTGCCAATAATCAAGCTCCCAGGCCACGAGGCGAAGGTGGATGGGTCCACCTCAACCTATGCCTGTGAAAGCACTTAATTTTACATTAGAAGGTTCAGTTCAGCTCTGTCTGCCCATCACGGGCTCTCGTGCCGGTTCCGGGGACCCTCCCCAGCCGCCTCTCCCTGGAGGAGCTGGCCGGTGCCCGGGCGGCGGGGAGACCCTTGGTGCAGGGGACACGGGGGTGCTGCGCAGGGAGCCGTGTTCCCAAACACCTGGGGTTGCGTGGCTCTGGCAGCACGAGCGGGGTCTGCCACCAGCAAGGCTTTGCAGAAGAGATTTCACTACAGAAGCTCCCCAATATTTACTCAACCACCTGGGAAACACCAGCCTAGCATCAGCTGTTTCTCTCTAATAACGAATTTTTGCCCTTTCATCAACATTAGTCAGAACAAGCGCTGAAAAAAATTCCCATGCGGTGCCAGGAATATAAAAGAAAACATTGACATGACCAGCAATAAGCAAAACTAAGCAGTGTGCTCAGCTGCAAAGCAGCACAAGCTGCTAGCACCCAGTTCTTAGCCCTTCAAAGATCATTCCTAAGGGCAAGGAGGGGGAATAAAGTGTTTAAAAAAAAAAAAAAAAAAAAAAGAGGTTTCCCTGTAAGGCACTAGAAGTCACGCTATGAGCTCCCCTCCTGCAGAGACACTGACAGACAACGATCCTGCAAGGATGCTCTTTCCTTAGAAGCTCAGGGACACTCGTCTTTCCCTCCTCTCCCCAGTTCCTAAACAAGAAAACAAACAAACAAACAAACAAACCCCATCCCAACTTAAAAAGATGATCCAGGCTTCAGGCCAAGCAGATGCGGTGCCTTTGGTCCTGCTTAGAGTGCCAGCACCACAAAGGGAAAAGCCTCACGCTCCAAAAAAATATCTGTAAACACTCCCCTTCCGAGACACCTACGTCTAATTACTTACAATGAACAAGGAGGAGGAGGAGGAAGAGGAGGAAGAAGAAAAACTCCACTTTTTGCTTTTAATTCTCTGTCCATAAAAGCTATTGCAAGAGAAGCCCCGGCTGGCTGACACTTGTGGAGAGGAAGGGCAACACGTGGCTGCCGCAGCAGGGAGGGAGGGACCTCGAGCGAGGGGAATAGTCTGGCAGCAGCCCCATTTTGGGGTGGAAAAAAGGGAAATCCCTTCTGCAGAGAGTGATGTCTGCCCTTCCCCAGAGCCCCCCTTCCCCGGCGGGTGCAGCCCTCCCGAGGGGAGAGCAAAGCCAGCAACAGATGCTGTAGCTGGAGATCCAGAATGGCCACTGGTCTCCTTCATGGTGACATTGTGGAGAAACAAATGGGATTTAAACAATAGGTGTTGTATAAAACATCTGAAAACAAGACAAAGTAGTCATTAAAAATTAATTTTGGAAAATTACAGTCTTGTTAATAGATGCTGTTATGGCTTTGCACGTTCCTTTTCAAGCAGGAGGGAGGAAGGGAATTTAAAACACATTTTGTTGTATTTCATCAAAAACTGAAGAGATGGAGACCAACACCTTCAGAAGGCTGAGCTTCTGCTTTGCACAAATTTGCAACCCGAGAATATTCGCATCTGCAGTTTGCACTTGCAAGGAGGAAAAGCCATGTACTGAGTGATCCTCCCATCTTCCACAAGCTGCCTCTCCATCCCTCCAGCTCACAGTGTTCCAGCGTGGTCCGATGTCACTCCCCGTTACACCTCAGGATTTCTGGGGGGTTGAGGTCCAGCACCGCAGGGTCTCCAGCACCAGCTCCTCCTGGCTCTGCTCCACCAGGAGCTCTCAGCCGGTCTTCCAACACGGTATGGGAGAGACGAGGGAAATCCATTGTGCCTGCCTGAACACCATCAGCAGGCAACAGCTGGAAAAGTTACCCAAAACTTCAGGGAACCCTGGAAGCTCTTCGCACGTTTGACAGCAAAAGGCAGCATCCGCTCCCAAGAAGATGGGAAGGTGCCTTCTGGCCTAACGAGGGATGGGATCCCCACTGCAAGGCAAGAAAACTGTAAAGACGCAGGAGGACAGTGGAGTGGATCCGTGCCTTGCGTGGAGCCAGGCAGGGATCGCTTCTCCCAATAGTGTCCGCCTGTTGCTCCCATGTTCCCCAGTCTGCAAACCATGGGGCCGGATCCATCCCCCCGTGCCACATCCAGGCGCCAGGAGCACGGCCCCGTTTGGCAAGGGCAGCGAAAATGAGCCGGTGCCAAATGATGCGACCAGGGGAAGGCAAGTGCCTGAAACCGTGTGCCGAAAAGCCCCACCACCAAACCAATCGTGGGATGCTCCGACGTTGTTTTTGTGCTTTCAACAGAGAGGACTACGCCAAAATACTCAAGGTCAAGAGACCAGCATGGTTCGAGGCAATCTGCGCCTCTTAAAACAGTGACAAATATGTTATTTAATTTTAATGAGCTTTTTTGCATCTCCAATCTAATTACGGCATTATCAAGTACTGCTCCGAACTGCAGGTGGCTTCTCATTACTTGGGGTAAGGCTGTCACAAGCATTTTTCATGAATACTAAAAACCGCTTCATTTCACTACCCGCTCCGAAACTTCCCCAGCCCGGCTCACCCGCTCCCGGTTAGAGGCTGGTAGGGAAATGATGCCCCAGCCCTGGCCCCCCCAGCCCCCAAACTCCAAAGAAGCAGAAGCATTAACACCACAAGCTTTGAAGACTTCTTAAAAGCCTTGGTTTTTCCGGCAATTGCTCCACTTTTGAGTACGGGTTTTACTGTGGCTAATGGAGAGCAGCACCAGCCCAGCCCCATGGGAAGGAAACCCCTGCATCCACCAAAACGTGTGATTTGTTCTGTGCGAGATGCTCCTGCCAGATGAGATCTCCCCCAGAAGGAAATCAAAAACTCTTTTTTTAAAAATCATTATTAAAAGCCAAGAAAGCACTTCAACATCAAAAGCATTTTGGCAAAATCAAAATACTTCAGTTTTTCCTCTTAAGCTTTGGGAAAAAAAACAGGTTTTTCTCATGGTTTCTGGCCGACTCCTTTGCCCACCTCTACTCATGGGTTAGTTTCCTCCACACGGTTTAAAGCTGCTGGAGTTTACGCCCAAAGAGCCTCTTCCTGCACCGTTATCCACGCACCATCAAGAAGCAAATGTTTTAATTCCCCCCCAAAAAAACTTTCCCTGAGCAGTTTGGTGAGCACAGGCAACACACAAGTGCTAACAAAGCCCCAACAGCAACTTCTGCTCTTATCAAGCATGAAGATGTGGGAAGATGTACAGCAACTCCAAACCCCAGCCCTTGGGAGCCGGGGGCAGCCCCTGCGCAGCCACAGGGATGCAAAGACAAGGGGAAGCAAGCCGGAGGATGGAGGACCCCTTCCCCATGAGCTCCCCTTTAGACACCCCCCACCCCCCCCCCCAATTAAAACCTGGATTTGTTGGTGGGTTTTTTTTTTCAAGGGCTTCACAGAAAGCGCCGTAGGCTGCAGCCCATGGCAGGGAATTACACACCTGCCTGCATATGTGATGCATTCCTACGCTTCCCGGTAACGGAAAACAACATCTTCTGCCTTGGCAATGCCCACAGATGCCATCCTGCCGCTACCCACAGAGCCCAGCATCAATCCCCACATGGGCACCGACAGCACCCAGCACCCTACAGCACAGCCTGCAGCTCCAACACCAGCCAACACACAGCCCAGCTCACCCCCAAAATTGCCTTTTTTTGCCCCAAAACAGCCACAACCGGAGGCAGCCCACAGGCTTGCCCAAGCAGGAGCACTCACCAACATCAAGGGTGCTGCAGGGGTGCTGGTAGAGGGGCGAGGGGGGCACAGCAGCACCAGGCTCTGCGCTGCAGGCACACTCCACCAAAGTGAGCTCAGCCCCGGGCAGGTGCTGGGCTTGTCCCAGTTCCCCCAGCAGCCTCGTCAGCTCCCAGTGACCACAGCTGGGAGAGGCTGCAGCATCCCAGGTGCTGGGGATGAGCTGGGCAGCAGCAGCTGGGCCACGTCCCATGACCCAGACAGAACAGATACGTGTATACGTACCTAGGTAAATGCATATATATATGTAACTTTGCACAGATGATGCATGCTCGGGCTCCCCGGTGCCACGCACGGCTTTGTATCGCAACAGAAAAAGTTAGCACGGGAGGAACCGTCGTTTGGAAACGAGCCTTATCAGTGCCTCTGCTGCAGTAACAGCATGTGCCTGTCTCCCCTGACCTTGCTGCAAACTGCAGCTGCCTTTGAGACGCGCCTGCCCCCCCAACAACTGTAGCCAATTACTGCCACAGGGTTGTTTAATCACATTTGCCTGGGCGCTGCACGAGCTGCTGCTCCCGCTGCCCCACGGGCCGGGGTGACGGCGAGGGAGCAGTGGGCACGTCCAGCTGGGAGCGGGCAGCCTGCCCAGCACCTCCAGGGAATCCTGAATTTGGCCTTGGAGAGGGCACGTTTCCTCGCAGAGAGGGAAGTTGCCGGGAAGTCCGGCGGCGGAGGCCAGGAAGACAGGTGTAAGCAGCCGGCGTTTGCTCGGAGGAGCTCGCCGCTCCCCCCAGCCAATTTACTCGGGGAGATCGGGCCCTTCTCCAGATAAGCACCTTGACTTTAAAATAAAGTGCGTGCCAACAGCTGCAGCACCGCGGCTGGAGCAGACAGAGATGTGGCGCTGAATGATAATTAAATACATTTTCATCATCTGTCATTTTTTACTGCAGGTGCCAGTGTAATAAATCTGAGCTCAACTCTTTTGTCAGCTGGCAGCGAACACGTTTTAACACCAAATCCCAGGGGATGAATCCAGAGGCGCTTGGCCTTGCACGGGGAAGGAGCTGCCTCCGACATGCCAAGCGGGTAACTTATACCTGATTGCTTTCGTAATACTTCTATTATTTTGGTGATACCTCTGCCTGACACAGCGTTTCAATCCGCTCCCGGGGGGGAAGGCAAACGCCCCCAGCGAGGCTCCGCACCGCACCGCAGCCCCCCCTGCTTCCCTGGCACCTGGAGCAACCGCCGCTGCTTAGGGGTGGTATTGGGATTTTGGTCAATGAGAAAAAAAAGTCAAGGGAAAAAGGCAGGCAGAATTTGCAAATTAATTTAATGAGAATGACTGCAACTCAGAAAATTAAAACGTGTAAGTTAATATGCTGTAAATGCAACTTGTGAAGCCAGCAGGGTGAAGGAGCAGCTGCTTCCCTGGGGATGGATGCAAACCACTCATGGTTCATCCCATGGAGAACAGCAAGTTCTTCGCCGGGACAGCCCGCATGACATCATTTTCTACGGACACCCACCTATGATGCAATGCCAATCTGTAAACATACTGACGCTGCAGACCTCGGTCCAGAATTCCCGGTGGAAATGAGGTAGGGCACGTCCAACCCTGCTACGGCTGGGCAGGAGCCAGCAGAGCTGCACTCGGCAGCCGCCTCTGCCCCGCAGAAGGGATTTCCCTGAAATGCTGCCCTTCTCACCCGACTTTGAAAAATGATAATTTTTGGGTCTCTGTCACAAACCAAAGAAATAAGAGAAGCACGGAGAAAAATCTCCCTGAGCCTTTGCTGGGCTCCTCCATTTTAACCTCTTGTTTCACCTGCCTTCAGCTGAGCACATCAATTAAAAATACGGAGCGCTGAAATCGGTGTGAGAGCGCTCACGGGTGAGAGCCGGCGCTGCACCAGCTGTAACTCCAGCCCATCTCACCCTCCCTGACAGCGTGGTCGGACACGTCCCAGACGGAACCATCTTATTTTGTTCCAAGTGCCACAGCCTACAGCAACCTGTCATTTCATCTGAGGTCAGAAAAGGATTTCTGCCCCATTACCTTGGCAGTAACAAAAAGCCAGCAAAAAAAGACCTTCCCAAACTTTCCCCCCCAATTCTCTTTAACAAAGAAAACTAAGTAAAGGTGACAAAAGTGGGCACTTGTGTCCATGCAGACTGATGTGGGAAATGAAACCAGCGCAGATGCAGATGCTCCAGCTCCTCGTGACAAAGCCACCCTGATGGGCGATATGCGATTTTGGGGTCGTGGTTTTTTTTTCTGGAGCACTGAAACCTTAGCTGCAAAAAGTCAAAACCTCAGTGATCCTCCTGATGCATCCCATCGCTAAAGAAATGGGGATTTTCTTTTTTCTGTTATAGGCAGAACCACTGCAGACAAATGGTTTGGTGAATTCTACTGGGACAAAATGCCTGGGTTATTGCTTCCCCCCCACCCCCTTTTCCCAGACTTGGCTAGCACTTTCCACAGATACTAAAAAATAGGCAGCTCATTAGCGTCATTTGGATGGCAGCACAGGGACCCCAAGCCGGGCAAGCAGGCAGCCACAGCACCCCTGAGGGAGCAGCTTCTGCAGGGAAGCCATCCACCGGAAAGTTTTAACACTGAAACTGGGATGCTGCAAAGGTAACGACCCTGTGCAAGCCCTGCAAGAGGCAGCAATCAGCTCCCTTTTCACCCCAGGAAGAAAAGCGTGGTAACACGTACCTACGAAATACAGTCAAAACTGGCAATCTTTTGCTCAGGAACTCATAAGAAAAGTTGTGATGCTGAGTTTACGTTATTCTAAACGAA
Organism: Falco punctatus; assembly: GCF_963210335.1. Taxonomy (NCBI): domain Eukaryota; kingdom Metazoa; phylum Chordata; class Aves; order Falconiformes; family Falconidae; genus Falco; species Falco punctatus. The sequence continues at coordinate 105,593,979 of NC_137582.1, forward strand.
GTACTTCATCGCAATATTCACTCTTGCAAAGAGTAAACTCTTTTGTTTTGAAATACATTTATTGTTTTACCAAAAGCTTTCTTCTCTTTGGCTTCCATGGGCAGCCCAGCTAACACACAAACAGGGAACCGATTCGGGCGCTGCAGGGATGCTCTTGCCTCTGAGCTCGGCCCCAGCCCCAGCCCCAGCAAGGGCAGCTACCGCTGGGACGGGGACCATCTGCAAGGAGCTCGGGCTGGCAAGTGCACAGAGCACGAGGGAAGAAGCCAAAACACCGACAGAGAATTGTCCTCCCAGTTTTTGATACCGAGCACAGGGTAACTCAGCGTGCCGATGAGTGGGGCTTGCCAGATGCACCCGGCTATTTATAACACCAGTGCTGACATAATTAGAGCTTGACAACTTATAATGCGAGCCTGGAAATCAGAGCACTTTATTTACCTGGACAAACCTACGTTAATGCAGTTATCTTTATAAGATGGTAGAAATGGTGTTTACGGAGCATTTGTAGCTGCCTCTGAATCCAGAATGGCATCTCCCCCCGGACAGCACAGGCTGGTCAGAAACGCGCAGTGATAAGCTTCAGCAGAGCTTCAGTCTTCCAGGACTTGCTGGGCTTTTGCCCTGAAAAGATCCCAATCTTTCTACAAGGCAGGTAATGCATCAGAAGGGGTGAACGGCTGCTGGTCCGGCCCTCGCCACCACAGCGGGCACGGGCGGCTGCTTTCACACCCGTGGGGGCTCCTGCCCACATTCGCTCTGTGCTTCCCCCCCGCCATACCTTTTGAGTTTGGCCTGTTACTTGGCCAGCAGCATTTGCATGCTGGAGCTATAAATGCCTTTGTAAAAAAATAAAATTCTGTTTCAGCATAAATAAATAGACCGAGTAGCTATAGATGAGTGGAAACCCCCTTTTGCATCACAAGAACCTAAGCTGACACTAAGAAAACTCCGAAGAGCCGGCTAGCATGCGCACGGCTTCAGCTCTCATTTGCTAGATCAGCAGCGATTATAACGCCATCGGAACACGCATATAATCTCCAAACATAAACCTCCAGAAAAAGCTGTGATTAAACTTGCAGGCAGTAATCATAAACAATTTACAGCACGTTTACAGACCTCTCCCCATTCCCCAGAGCTGGAAACCATCCTGAGCCGGGTTTCTCGCCGCTCTCCCCATCAGATTCCTAAAATCCCATCACCTATACACCAGCTCACAGCCGGTTATCTGCCTCTCCTGACATGCGCATCCTGGCACCGGCTCTAGCTCAGGGGAGGTGAGCACCGGGCATTTGCAAACCAGAACCACCATCTACCCCACCATCTCCTGGGGAGGCAAACCAGGCACTTCCAAACCCTGCTGCCAGCCTGTCGCTTCCTCCAGCACCAGCGGCGCAGCTGCGGGCGCCCGGTGCTCTGCCGCTGCCAAAACCCGCAGCTGCGCCAGTGCAATTCCCACCTAGGAAAGTGCCGCTACTCAAACCATCCCTCGGACAGCTGATAACACCTGGTTCAAACAAAAGCCCATTTTCCTTTCATTATAAACGTTCCTATAAAGATTTGGAATGCCACAGCAAAGCAAGTTAAACATTTACTTTCTATTAAAACAGCTAAATGAGAAGATTAAAACCTGTTTTACGTTTAACAGAAAGGCAAAGGCAAATCAGCACAGGAGCAGCTTAGCAGGTACTTAAAGCCAAGGCGATCCGATGCTGAGAGGTAATCAATTTAAGGAGGGAGGGATTTCTCAAAACTACTGAGAAAGAGGGGGGAAAATAATAATACACGAACATTTCAAAAAAAGCTGTCAATTATCCCTCCCAAAGAACGCCTCCCAAAGCCCTTCTGCTGCCAAGTCTAACAGGCTTGCTTCAGCAGACAGCTCCTGCCCCAGATTTCCCCGTAAAATATTTTCACAGCTTATTAGTCTATTTAGCACGTTGCATGCTTAAGCTCTTTTGTTTATTTTTCATTTGAGATGGCAGGAGGAAAAGATCCTATAGAATACATAAGGGTGTTATCGACTGTGTTTAATGGCAACTGTTTGCAGTAACAGCAGTTAGAGGTCATGGAGGCGATGCAAATGACACGGCTGATTGCTGTAAGAATTTATGCTCTAATTTTCTAACACCCAGATAGACGCTGCTCGGTAACCAAAACCTACCAAAACTCCAGTGGGTTACCGCTAAGGCAAAATTCCTCTGGGAGGCAGAAAGGCTCACTTTACAAAGCCAAAATCCAAGTCTATTTGCAATAACGGGCGGACAATTTAACACGTGTAGGGATACGAGAACAGCTCGGTTCCACCATGCCAGTAACGAGGCAAAACTGCAACGCTGCTGCTGGGCACTGTCCTTCCCCGGTGTTTATTAGGTAAGTTTTGTGATGATGCACCCCCAGCAACGCAGCGTAACCCAAAGCACCCTCTGCCCAATACAGAACCCAGACACTCAATGTCCAAAATCTGGCACAGCACCAGCACGTGCAGCGCTACCCACATGGCCAGCAGCGAACCCCATGGGGACTCACACACGGATCCTGGTCCCCAGGTTTAAGGGGGATGGATTCTTAACTATTGACTAGTTGTTTTTAAAAAAACCACAATAATACAGCTCCATCACTTTATCTCACGGCCATTAAAAGAAGGAATCGGAGCATCCATATTCTGTATGACAGAATTAGATTTAATCCCCCCCACGTGTTTTAGAGGTCATCCCAAAGATAAGTCTCTAGTCTAGTTACATAATCCTCAGCTTAAAAAGTTTATTTTAAAAAAAAAATAAATGTGACAGGGACTAGAAAGGAGCAGGGCTGGGGGCAGAGCGGAAGCTTGAGGTGGAGGAGAACAGCCTGCAGCTCTCCCTGGGGTGGGGGTTCATTTTCTTTTCAATGATGGTATTTAATTCCCGTTTGAAGCAGCACCCCGGTGGAAGAAAGCAGCGTGTGGGAAACACTATGTAACCGGCCTTGTCAAATAAAAGTATTTTGGCGCAGTGTAAGTATACCAAAGGAATAACCTCTTTCATCTAAAATATGGGAAAGAAAAGTTCCACAGCTAAGAACTAGAGAGGGCTTTCTCTGTTATTTGTCATTAGCCTTTCCGATCAGGCTGAGCGCAACGGTCTAATTTACAAAGTATTTTAGGACAGAACCTGGAGGTTCTACTTACAACCAAACGGATTTTGCAGCTTCTGCACATTAGATATTCCCTACACGGACAAGAAAGGGGCGCTCCGAGGCTCGCCAGTGAGCAGCCATGCGACCCGTTGGCCATGGAGGATGCTCATGGTGAAGGGTCCCAGCGCCCACCGCAAGCGGGAGGCGGTAACAGACCCCGGACGCTTTGCCGGTTACCGCTGCGGTGCCTGAGCGTGTTGGTTTTCTTGCGGGTGTCACTTGCAGCCCCGACACCTCCACGCGAGAGCCCACCTGCGCAGGCAGCAGGGACGCAGGCAGCGCCGCAGCAGCACTGGACCTCTCCCCGCATCCCACCAGGGGACGAGTCGTGGGCTGTCCTTGCCGAACGACATAGCTTTTGGCTTCCCTATAATCGCCGTTTCCTCAAAACTCGGATCTTCCCTGCAAACTCTGCACATTAAATGCCTTCACAGCACCCTCCTGTGGGGATTCCGCGTCCGTACAGAGACGGGGGCAGCTAGAAATGGGGCGTGCGAAGGAAATCATCCTCCTCCTCCTCGGGCTACGGTGGCAGGCACAGGCAGCAGAAGCCCCCTTTGCCGGTGGCTCCAAGCGTGCCAGGCTGTCCTGCCGGCACATGCCACGTCCCCAGTCGCTGAGCGCGGCTGGGGTTATGAAGCGATGCCAAATGCACCGCAGCCACCAGGCGAGCAGGGGGTACGGCCAGCAGCACCTCCGCTCGGTGTGCATGGCGTGAAACTATCCCACAGGTTTGTCTATAACTTCCCGATTCACAAAACCAAGTAATGACAGGCAATTAAAAAAAAAAAAAAAGAAAAAGAAAAAAAAAAGGTTAAAGCAGATCTTCCCCATAGTAACCACCAACAAATGAAAACATCCCCTCGACTCTTTCCCCAAGGTTTGCAGTTGCGACCCAAACAGCGTATGGTAATGTTTAAAAACCTGCTCTCAAATCTAGAGAAATCTCCATTTAGCAGGATGTTATTTTGGAATCACTTAAGCCGTAATAATTCTGTTTTCGTGGTGATGCTGCATTTTAATTCAGATACTTGAAAGCGTTTTTATCATCAGCTACAGTGGTTTTATGCAACGCTTTGCCATCGCGCTGAAAACCAGACAGTTCACTAATTTCTAAGAGGAGCAAGACTTGAGAGTTTATAATTGTTAGGTTAATAAACATTTAAGTTTTGAAAAAAAAGTTCATCTGTTACTTACACTGTTGATTTACAGCGTTCAGACATACAGAAATCACACAGACATCATACACCTTCTCACTTTTTGCAAGAACGCTGTAAAATTAAGAGCTGAATAAATCTTGAATCTGAACTATTGATTATCCTTTAGGTTATGTTGTAATTTAACGTGCCTCACAAGACTTGCAGAGCGCACAGAGATCAATTCACTTGTGCAACGTGCAATGAGAGCATTTATATGGCATTATTCACTTCCGAAGTATCTCACACCAAATTAATTAATCTTAATACACGATGCTTCTGCAGGAACAGTTTTTTGCTTCCCAAATCAATAGCATTTAAAACAAAAAAACAACAAACAAATGAATATTAGGTGAAACACACAGACAACTACCTGATACTGTAGATGCTTTGAAGTGAGGCAGTAGTGACCGCAGGAGGGATGCTATTCCCTCATTTACTTTTTCCTCCACCTAACAAGGCAAGTTCTTTCCACACACTTATTACTTGGTAATGACTGCTTTCACTCGTCAGAGGAATCGCACACTGCTACCCGTCGCTGGAGCACACAAATATTCTGTCAGGAAAAAAAACGTTCGCTTACGAAGAGCAAAACTACAAATGCAGCCAGTGCCCGTTTGCCATGGTTGAGGCTGCAGAGGATGGCGGGTTCCGGGAGCACCGAGGTGGCACATCACCCATGCAGCCACAGGGCATGCAAAGGGAAAACATGGCACAAAATCTGTGAGTCAGGCACGCTGCGGGCAAGCACCTGGCGTGCGGCGTGGTAGCACTGCTGCCCACACGCCTGTGCTGTACGCCCAGCGGCTCAGGTCCTGGCACAGTGAAAGTTTCCAGACAGGACCACAACCTGCGTCAGTGTAGATGGATGTGTCAGTGTGGATGGACACACATCTAGAGAGTGGCAAAGAAATACAAGTGTGTGGTGGGTTTCCAGTTATGATTTAAAAAATACTTGTATTTGGTGAGTTTTCAGTTATGGTTTTAAGTTTTCAAACTAGAAGCCTTGGAAAAAAACTGTACTTGGAACCATTCATCTCCCTCAGTTATCCCTAAACAGAATAATAATTGAACAAGCTGCATTAGATGCACTTTGCATTGCCAACCACTGAAATACTGCGAGGATGCGATATACTCCAGATTGATTTGAACACATAGAATCAATTGGAAATGAGCTACTGGAGATGAGCATCTAGTTCGGAAAATTCATGTGCAAAACTACAATTAAAAAATTGCCTTTCCATGGCTGAAAAGTCTTTTCAGATTATCATACTGGACAGTAACTAAACCCACCTCTTGACAGTTAAAAATTCACTGCCATCATGAACTATGGGAAAGCGAGAGCTGCTCAGTGCATCGCCTCTAGCTTGCTACCACCACATTCCAGCATCACCAAGATCTACGGCTGCTCTTCCAAGGCAAAGAAAGGCTGAGGACGATGGCAAGCGCGTGTGTGGAGGTGAGGGGGGAAATCCATCCAGCAGAACCCAGAAAGGCAGAGCGAGCAGACGTGGCAGCACTGAGCAGGCAGGCACTGCAGCAAGACAAACCAAGACCATGATTTTGTTGTTACTGTGCCACAATGTGTGTGTCCAGAAGGCTGTTACCAGGTAGGAGCCTCTCATCGTTAACAGATGTAAGACATTACTCATTATTACTAGCGTTGGAGAGTACAGCATCCTCCGGGGAGTAGCAGCAGTATTTTCTGGATGAGAACACTCCATTTCTACCTTAAAGAACAACAATTCTTCCGCCACTACCCAGCCTTGCTTAATGGATAGCAGAGCTATTCCCAGCTACAAAGAAAGCATGTCCTAAATAAATGGAGAAGAGAAAGGCAAATAAAACGTTTGATAATAAAGTCTTGCAAGCCGCAGTCTCTTACAGGAGGGAAATAACCTCAACAGCTGGAAGGACAGCTTTCCTCCCATCAAGGTCAGATCTTCCAAAGGAAGGGAGGCCACCAGGTAGCACGCAGCTTGGCCCCAACCCAGCCGGTATCTCAGAGTACTGCTCCCCATCTGCTTCCTTCTACACATCTCCAAGGAGAGGAGCGGATGCCCAAGCACGAACCCTTGTTAGAAGCTCGCGTGTTGATCCAACTACTGAATAGGTAATTTCATAGCCTCTCCTCAGCCCACCGCCCTGCTAAGGCACGAGGACCGAGGAAGGTGGGAAGTTAACAGAGTGGCTCAGGTGAAGCAGTAGTAGAGCTTCTCATCAGGCATTTACATTTGAGTGCCGCAGCACCTTCCCCTTCCAGGTCCCTCACAAAGAATGGAGAAAGGCAAGTTTTAGTATTTGTTTTGTACGTTCATCACAACAGGAACATAAGCCAGATCTAGACTAGGTCCAAGTAATAATTACTGTAATTAGCGCTTCATTCATATAATTACCAGCAGACCCCATAACATTTTACAATGGAGGTAATTACCCATATTTTACAGCTGAGGAAACAGATACAGTGCAGGTGAATAACTTAAAAGAAATCATGTAAATCTGTGGCACAGCCAGAGACTGCAATTATCCTTATTCCCAGCCAAGGCTCTCCCCAATAATCCATGCTGTATTCACTTCTGTCTTGTGGGAAGGAATCCAGAGAAAATAAACACAAACGGGAATTTCCAATATCTAGGAGAGCTGAAAAGCAGACAAGTCAAACCTGAAGGAGAAATAAAAACACATTTTTATCACCGAACATTTTCTCACTCGAGCTCTGCAGCTAAGAGTGAAGGAAAGACAGAGGACCCTAAGCTCCAGCACGGACAGAAAGCCAAATGCGGGGTTTTGACTGCTACAGGAGTTCTACTGCTGTAAGCAGAGTAAAAGCAGAAGCACAAGACTGAGTTGGGGAAAGCTGCCCAAGCTGCATCGCCTCACCCCTTCAGCACCCACAGACCTCCACACCTTTTGAGAATGTAAAGATTACAGCAACAGCAGTAACTAAATTATTGAAGGGCTTTGCAAACAATATATGCAGAGAACAGCAAGCGGGGCGAGAAGCCTGGGAAACTGACCCCAACCCCCGGGGAGAAGGTCCCCAAGAAGTCGACAGCCAGGGCACCAGCTCTCCCACCGGTGGCCGGGCGCCACTGCCGCGAGGCTGGCACGGCACACCAGCCTTCCTCCAAAAAGCGACCATTCCCCTTCCCTTCCAGGCACGAGGGCAACGGGATTCTCATCCCGAAGCTGCCAGCCCTCCGCCGCAGGAGCAGGGCATGGCTGCCCACTTGTTACGAGCACTGGGTACCGACAGGTTCTGTACAGAAATCTGCGTTTTCTCAGGTGCAAAATTGGGCGGGGGGCAGGGGTGTAGAGTCTGTCCTGGATGCTTTTTCATCCTGCATGTTTGGATGAGTTTCATTACTAACAGGGTAAGAAAGCCACTGTTTGCTTGTGTTGACCGATACATCTGTTTTTCAGAGTAGTCCAGACTGAAGTGAGCCATTTGTCTGTTGCCTATGTGCATTTTATTACATGAACAGCACATACAGATGACTGATACCCAGGTGTGTCTATTAGGTTGAATAAAGCAGATTAGGTTAATCTGACCCCAGCTGCATTACCTGAACAGCAAGAAGACATGCAATGTTCTAAATCTAGTAAATGTGCCAAGTATTTCATTTCAGCCATTTAGCCTTATGTTAAGGTTAGTATATAAAAGCATCCAGCAGTACAAGATGTTGCATAAATATCAAAATTAAGACTTGTTTCAGGAGTGGATGTTATCAATATTCTGGCTTTGAATAACAGAAAAACCTTGTAGGCAGGAACAAATCTCTCAATAGAGCATTCTCTTAATATTTAAATAGACAAATGTTTTGCTTTGCCAACATTTTGCAGCATTGTGTAGTTCTTTGATTAAGCGTTTGAAGAAAACATGTATTTTCGCTCCTGTTCAGTAAAAAACAAGCTCAGTAAAATGAATTCAGTTCCGTCACCTCCTGCCATAAAACAGACAACTGTTGCCGATGTTCCCTACTGTCACCCAGTAATCCTACAGCAGAAACCCAAAGACAAACTTTAAGCTGGTATAAATGGTAATGCCACTGCCGTGTTAGTGAAGCAGCTTTTCTTACTAGCATTTACTGTTGTTTAAACTGAGACCAATTCCAACCCTCCCTTTCCAAGGGCTCTACCTCCTCCTTCCCCAGCAGGTCTAGCATCCTGGAAGCCTGTGCAATAGCTAATCAGGCGTAATCCATATTCATTACGCTGATTTCTGTGAATAACCCGATTTTCTGTGAATAACCATCTGTGCCTAACAGAATACTTGGAAAGATCATGAAGAAGAAAGCATGCACTATCCTGTGTCACCCAAACACCTTGCGAGATATACCCAACTACTCCCATCGCTAAGAACGCTTACCTTATGAAAAGAAGGCTGGATGGACATGACAAAATATCTCCTGAAACAAGAAATTCCAGCTATCTTTTAACCTCATGTGTTTTTATATTGACTCCAATTCCCAACACCAGACATTTTTATTCCATCGCTTTTTTTTTCCCTTTGCAATTTGTTCTACCAGGAGGCAGCTGAAAGCCAGCCCTCTGTACAGAGAGAGATTCCCTTTCGTTTCCAGATGTCTAAATAAAGGTTTTTTAAAAATTGCTTTCCTAGAAAGTCAAGGCATTCATGTCTAACTGCTGCTGATATAAAATGTGTTACAAGGAGGAGAAAAATAGTCTTCAAGGAGTTTTCTTGAGCAAAAATAAATATTTTTTCCACTGAGTTTTAAAAACCCTGTTCCAAAAGACTGAAGAAATAGCTCGAGATGATTTTGGAGGATCATACTTCTCAGGCTGACAGGAAGCATTAAAACCAGGGTAAAAGCCAAATCCCAGCTATCCAAAGCACATTCGATGTAGGAGCTAGAGCCTTGTATACCAGAATCGATGACTCTCAGCCTAAAAAAAACCCTGAAATCTGGAACAGGAGGGGAAAAGGAAAAAAACACCTGAACGCTTCAAATGCCAGTGCAGGCTGTGATGTCCAGCTTGGCTCCTAACCACGGGGTCAAAGAGAAACACGTACATCAACACGGAGGAGATACTGGGCAGCAGAACATGGTGCATACTGGTTGTAACTGCCACGTTACTTTAACAGGTGACTCTGCAAACACAATGAAGGGCAGTTTGAAAACAGAGATCTTGCTGGTTAAGCACAAAGATTAGTGCCAGAACTACCGTTTTCTCAACCACAGATGCTAATTAAAAATAGGAGATGCTTCCTGAAAGAGACTCAGGTGACGATGGTGTGCCCCCAACACTCAGGGGGAAAACCCTCCGAGCCCTGCAGAGGGCTGGCAGGTAAATGAGGCGGCTGAGACCCCACGGCTCAGCAGCAGCCCCGGACCATCAGCAGGAGGGTCTTCAGATAGGCTTCAGCCTCCTCCAAAAGGTCGGACACAGGCAGCGGCCAGACGAGGTCAGCGGAGCCGACTCGGAACATGTGAACAGCTCACTACCATTTTAATCTGCAGGTCTAATGAAGAGTGTGAAGTGTTATAAGCATCAACAAGGCTCAGGGAAGACCTAAATCCATTTCAGCGCTCATTTAGCAGCTTCATCAGTGTGCAATTAAAACTTCAGCATTAAATGTTAGAGAATAAAATAATGAGGCACTTAAAAAATAATCTGTACTTCAGTGGGCCGTGCTCAGTAGATTTCATATGATCATTTACAAGATAAAAACAGAATCTGGCCAAAACCTGTCTTATACACCAGTACCCTTTCAATGGAAAAATGCAAAGAAAGAGCTACTAAACTTTGGAAGCTTTACTATCCCACGTACACTCGACACTGCTTCTTTAAGCACATCTGTGCTTAAAGCACATCTCAAAGCACTGATAACTTTCCTCTTGGCTTCAGTGATAATGTAAAAATAAATGTAAATTGAGTTTCAGTCGAGATTTTCATTTTGGTCTAAAGCCTAATCTTTTATTAAAACAGCTATCAGTTTTAAGCTGATGGTTAGGAAAAGTTATCTTCAGGACAAGGAACAAAATTTTAACAATAAAGAGCATTTCTTATTCATAAGAATATCTTAAATGCTCCCATGATTACTCTGAGCTATGTGACTGAGTGGGAAGGGGGACAGGACCCAGCATATGTTTTAGTGACCAAAAGAACTGTAGAGAAATGCAAATTAAAACCAAAGATGTACAGAAATATCAAAATAAATTAGAGTAAGTACTGGGAGAACACAGGTCAAAAAAAGTAATGTGCTATACAGGAAACATACACACAGTTAAACTTAAAAGAAGCAAAAACCAATGAAAGTTATAAACTTTATTTTTTTTAACAACTGAAATAATTTTTATTTAAGAAAAGCCAACATTACATCTCTTCATAGGGGGAAAAAAAAAAAAAAAAAAAAAGACATTTGGGGAGGTCAAAGAATGCTACAGTTTAAAATGATGAAATGTTACAGCTTGCACACCAAAATTAAAAATGACATGAAATTAAAAAATGAAATGGTTACCAAAGTAATGCAGGTCAAGGGATCAAAGGTGAAGGGTCACACATTATTAAAAAGAAATCCAAAAGGGCGTCTGCATCAAGATCTCTGCAAAACAAAGGAGCTTCAGTGAGTAAAACTCGTACCTTCCGCGGAATCCCATCAAAGCTCTCGCAATTCCCCGCACGGGGCAGCGCCCTCCGGCCGTCCTGCTCCCACCCGGGATGCTGCTGGCCCTCCTGCGCCGCCACCACCCTGCCGACCAACCTCAGCTCCAACCTCTACCAGCTCTTTTTAATTTTTTTTTTTTCCTTAAACCTCCCTGTAGAATGGCTTCTACAAGTCTTTCCATTTCCATACTGTGCACTGGCTTTTTACTATAGAAAAGGTGTTTTCGGAGCTCGGGAGAGACAGCAGCGTGGCTGGGGTGCTGGAGCCGGGATGCAGCAAGCACGCAGCCCCGCTGCAGCCTGACAGCCCCCTTCCCTACGGAGGCGGCCGCTTCGGTGAGAACACAGACGCTGTCAGTACAACTTCCAGGTCGCCTGTTTCCAAAGTATTACACACCCTTTTGCAAGAGTTTGCTTTAGTCGTCGTAACTGTGGAAATACAGTGATTATTGACACACACGCACACTGAACTCCTAACATCATATCATATTGGTTGAACGCTACAATAAAAAAGTAATTCAAATGTGGTTACCAAGACAAAGGCCTCTCCTCCTGGAATTTCAATTACATAGAAGCTATAAAACAACCTTTGGTACCCATTCCCAAGCAAGATGCAGTCAATTATCTATACTAAATTTATGCAGAGAGCATAATATTTACATCAGATAACTTTAGGAGAAAGACAACCACCAAGGGCATTACATCCCTTTTTGTTCCAGCGTCTCCCCCAGCCCTGGCAAGGCGTGACATTTCGGGAGCCTTTCAGCACGACTGGCATATAGCTTCATGACTCAAGCCAAGAAACCAACCCACCCCACGAAACTGTGTCTTTGCAAGGCCAAGAAGCCACCAATGACAGAAAATCACCATCTTCAAAGCTGAGGTGTAGTTCAAATTTGCCTCTGGATTCTTCCAGAAACACATCCTTCTGCATCACTCCCGCTTTACGCGCGTGGCAGGCGAGAGGCCCCCGGCCCAAGTGGGCAGGTCTGTACCTTTAACACCCCCCAGCAGCACTCTCTGGCAAACTCTCCTGCGAAAGTTACTGTCACACACTGGAATTCAAACTTAAGTTCTTGCCATTGCTTCCAACATTTACCCATCCCAATTTTTGCGTACACTTTTCCACCGTTACCTCACCCGTGTGCTGAGGCTGGGTCCTTGAATCAATTTGCCCCACGGATCTGCGGAACGGGCTCATCCTGGAGGAAAGCGGTTTGGAAACCAAGTGACTTTGAAATAATTTGACAACAAAGGCAGAGATTTGCAGTGACTCAGCAGCTAATTAAGTCCAGAAGGTATTATCATGAATCATATGCTCAGGAAGACCCCGTACCTCAGGAATTCCTCAAAGGAGGGAGATGGGGAATGAACACAGTCACCCTGTGGGCAGCTGCGGCAGTGGGGCAGGGGCTGCTGGCACAGGCAGCTCCGGTGCGGCTCCCGCAGCCCCCAACACCAGTCAGGCTCCCTCCCGACTTCTCAGGTAAGACAAAGTTTGCATAAAGATGAGTTTTAAAGAACTACAAGACCATTTTGCGCCCGGGATGGCAGCCGACTCCAGTCATGCGGGGCAGACCCGCAATGCCCAACACTCCACCAGCACTTTGCTAACTCCACTCTCCTGCCTACGGGGCAGCAAACAGCCCCCGGCTCCTCTGCTGATCACCCACCACCATGCTCGTCAGCAACTGGGTACAGACCTTAATTCCAAGGGAACGAACACAGAGACTTTGTTTTCTATTTTTTTAAAAAATTATTATTTATTTTTTTATTTCTCCTCCACTGCAACAGATTCCTGCCCTCCCCGCCCCCCGGTACACTTTGTTCCCCCCAGGGATCACTCCTTATGCAGAAAACCCACCAGTTTCACTGTTAGTCCTTTTCCTTCAGTTCTACCCCTGCATAAAATCTCTGCTTTTATTGGCACTAATTTTTCCTTCATATCTAGTTTTAATTTTTCATCTAAATCCCCTGATTTTTCTTTTCAAAATGAAACAGCCACGCTCAGAAGTAGCGAACATGAGACCAAGACGACAGGATTTCAATCACTTACAAAATATAATATCCTCAAGTTTCCATTCATTTGACAAGTGAACCAATTCATTCGTGTTTATATATGCCAGTCCCTGGCAGAGAGACACTTACAATTGACTTTGTAAATTGACTTTGGTGTAACATTTTCCTTGTCAAATGCAATACAAAGTACAACTCGCCTAACACACTGCTGAGTATTCCACTCCGTGCTGGGCAAGCCAGAGACCCAAATACGTGATGCAGCAGTACCTACCGCTACCGTTGGTATTCCTATAGATAAACAGCTAAATGATAATTAAATTTACGGACTCTGCTGATTCTCATGTTTGAAAAAGGGCTTACATAACTGGTAACTCCAACTTTTTATTCCCCCTATACATCCTCTTTTGATACTATACTTCAGAGTATTCATGTACCATTAAAAGGATGAGCCGCAACAGCCGATGCAGGTTAGGAAAAGCACAGCAGATTTATCAATTGGAGGAAATAATATTCCACCTTATTTCCCTGCATTCCTAGAGCAATCTACGATACCCTTTTTTGTGTGTGTGTGTGTGTTAAACATACAGTAGGCAACGGATCAGAGTCCATGCTTACAGAGAGTACACGCCTGGACACGCTTTTGTTGCCGCTGAACTATGGCTGCCTACACGACAGGCTTTCAGCAGAGGAACCTGGGGTGCCTCCCATGGCACAAACCAGACCGTCCCCTCTGAAAGGGCGGCTCAGGTTTGCTGGGAAGTTTTGCCCTCACACCCCAGACCTGGTCCTGCCTCCCCATCGCTTGGAGCAGTGCACAAAACCAGTATCTCCATCCCCTGAACGCCACCAGCACAGGCAGCTGCGTCTCTGCAGACAGGAGCAGGAGGGCACTCACTGTGAAGTCTGGATGCATGGCACGGCTGCAGGAGCACTCAAAGCAAACTGGACCAATTCCACTCCAAGCTAATTGCTAGAAAGCCTTAAAACTTGTAAAAATATTCAGAGGCATTTTCATAGGTTACTGATGTCAAAAAGTCAGCGAGCTAAATACCATCAGCATCTTACACTTTGTGTATAATATGCTAAACTAATTATGAAGAATTTTTTTTCTTTAGCTATAATTAAGTCTAAAAAAAAGTTAATTTAATTAATTCAATTGAGTTTGCTTGGGGAAAAAAAAAATAACAGGAGGGCAGGACGTTATCCAAAAGAGTGTATTTCATCTGTTTGCTATGCTTTACAGGATTCAGTCTGGTCCCAGGACTCCAACACATTAACTGCACAGAAGTGCAAAATCAGCCATTTTTAAAGACTTATTATTATACAATTACAACGTTGGTCCTAACATTAACAAAAGGGAAGGAAAAAAGTTAAGATTTTCCGAAGAGGAAGATGAGGAATCTCTACTCAGCACAAACAGCAGAGCAGGTATTACTGTTTTTCTTGAAAACTGGCAGGAACAGTAACCTTTCAATTCTGCTAAATCACCGAGCCTGCTCACAACATTTACTAATTATGTAAACATAACTGAGAAACCGCAAAAGCAAAGCCAGTAGCAGATTTTCTGCTTTGTACATTAAGCAGAGTGCAGAATTTCATTAATTTCACAAAATAAACCCATAATGAAGTGCTTCTGTTCAAGAGAAATTTCCATCTCGTTCACTGATCAGTCTTAAATCCTAATCACACACGCAGCGAGAGAAGCCGCCCACATGTGCTAGACTGCACCAGTCAGGTGTACAAACAGCTTACTCCCCACTCAGCTCCACTCAGGGTGGAAATGTTAGTATTTCCTTTTGATCTCACTTTCTGAGCTTTTTCTTCTCCTCTGCAGAATGTGGGTTTTCTGACGTTTCTGTTGGCCAAGGGGATGGACACGCTTTGGTAAGTGCCGTACCAATGGCTGGTAGAGCATCCAACTAGTGACAAACTCTGCTGCCTTCCCCAGCTACAACACCTAGCAGAAGACCACCACCACCACTGAAACAAGGGGTGTGAATCCACACCAATGTTCTTGATTTTATAGATGCTCTGGCTCTTCCAGCACTTTAAAGACATTTAGGATCGATCATCAAGTCCAACCATTAACCTAGTACTGCCAAGGCCACCGCTAACCCATGTCCCTAGGTGTGCCACATCTACACCTCTTTTACATACCTCCTACATAGGAAGCACGCACAAGCCAGGCTGCGACCGCTTCCCCACCACTCCTCCAGCCAAGGATCATCAGGCAGAACAGAAAGCAAGAAAACGTCTAATAATAGCATTTGCCAATACCACCGTTGTATTTTATACTCCGTGACCACACGGGCAGCAGGCAATTAGTCAAAATTAAATATTCTCATTGCTCTTAAGAGATCACAGAGCCGATGCAGGCTGCGAGGACGCTCTGTAAGTGCTCCATCAGCGCAGAGCTCCTGCAACAACAGCCAGCCTCTGCCTTTGGGGAACTCTGTGCTTCAGCAAAACACACCTGAGTTAACTTGAGCTTAATGAAACAAAAACACTGAGTAACTTTACAGTCCTCAGGAAACTGTAACGAGCACTGTTGCTTTCTGCATATTGCAGAGGGGATGTTGTGACCAGAACAGATGCCCCTTGCTCGCTCTGACTGTGGTGATGAGAAAAGCCGATCCCGTACACTCGCCCAACCCCTTGAATGTGTAACACAATAAGCTACTTCAGTAAATAACGTATGAACTGGTACAGAAATGTTGCAAAGTGTTACAATAAACTCTACCGTCCAGGGCATCCTTAAAACAAATAGGTGTTTTAAGTTTTCAGACATAAGAGCTAATTCTAAAAGGCACTTAAAAGCATTAAATAATAATAAAAAAAGTAGTATGTGTTACTGCTACCCGGAGTTGTACTTTGATGAACAAACTTGTCACAAGAGGAGCCGTCCCCGTTACGGGCTGCCTGATGTGTCTCTGCCAGGAGGCTGAGGGGGAACTGGAGGCAGCAGGCAGCAGAGGACACATCGCTTTCACCCACTCCTTGCTGGCATTTCATAGCACAAAAGCCAGCGCAAACACTCGAGACTCACTTCCCAAATCAGTCTGAGTGTCTTACGTCCCTTGGGCAATTCTCCAAACCTTCAAGACCTGCGTGCTTTAAAGAAAAGACGGGAAATAACTTGATGTCAAGCAGAAAAGGAGAATGTCACTGTCGCACAAGCGAAACAAAAAAGCAAGACCACATCACAGATGGCACTGAGCAGGCGACTCAAGGTCCCCAGCGCAGCACTGTCAAAGAATTTCTTCCTATACTAAATAATGCTCAGATACAGAGTTTCATAACTGCTTATTTGCACACTAGCAAGTAATACCTAAGCCTGAAATTTGTAAGAAGTTGATGCTAGATAGCACATTGGAGAACAGGTCGTTTCCGCCGTGCCCCTCAAGAAAAGCTTAAGCACACGAAGCAATTACTACTGGTTTTTTCTACTGTGGAAATTCTGGCCTTCTCCCAGCAGAGAACGTAAATATAGAGAACTGTCAGAAACAAAAGCCCTAGGTAGCATTTTACATTTCCGATGTTTAACTTTTTCTTCTTTCTCGTACTGCGTCATTAAGTGTTTACAAGGATGATTAATGACTGCGGCTGCCAACTCTATTAGTGAAAGGCATCTCTGCTCAAAGCTGCAATCCCGCGTTTGGCAAGCGCCATGCAGAGACAAGGTTACTCCGACACCCTTGGGCCCCTGCACCCACCCGCGCCGCCGAAAGCACAGGATGCATTTCCCATCCCACATATGATGCCTCTTGCTGCCCAAAGTGATTAACGCTTAACGAGCCGGCGACCTTCATCACCTCTGTTCAGGGACAAGGCGCGAGGGAGTGCCAACAGCCCTCGGGTCCCTTTGGCGAGCTCAGCTGATGCCAGCGCTGCGTGGCACTGCTTTGGCACCGCCGAAGGGACCAGAGACCCAGCCCTCCCAAACGCAGGCTCCCCCAGCACGCCAAGCGAACTAGAAGCGGCACCATGCCATAGGAAGCCTTTGCTCCATCCACTCACTAAAACCAAACCAGATCTGCATTATGCAAACACTGAAAAGGTTCAAAATGAACAACAACTAAAACACAAGAGCAAGGAAATCCCTCACATGCACACAGCATTGCAGAATTTTCTGGCAATTAACTGATTTGTCCTAATGTGAGAAATCATATGAAAATCCCCTTTCTATCCTCCCCCAGAGCAAGAGAAATAAGCACACACACACTTTCACAGGCATCTCAAAAAATGTAAATCTGTAATTAAATTGGTTGGCTAAACTTATGATTTTGTATCTCTGGTTAAAAAAAATGAATTAGAAGGAACGTTTCCTTCACTAGGAAATATAAAACCACTATAAACTTGATTTAAGACTAGGTGACATCTTGATATGGAAATATATTTCCATCAAACATTTCAGTTAAAACTGCATAATCTGACAGAAAGCAAACATCTCGATAACGTGTTCTAAGCATTTTTAAATGCTCCATTTCTCTTGCTGTTCATCGTATTATTTTACTAAGTGTAAAGTCAACCACAACCTATTCAGCTCTCAAAGGATATTGTTTCTCCATCCCAATTACCCAATCCGGAGAAACGTATGACCATTATATCCTCAATCTGCAGATGAAAGCGTTCAGAAAAAGTTATTTGTGGCGTTCCCATGGCGATGCCCTGGTAGAGGAAAGAACAAACTCCAGCTGCTCCCTGACCTCCGCCTTCAGCACGACGGCAGCATCTTATTTGCAGATGCAAGAGAATCAGCAGCAGACTAAGCCTACACGCCTGCGTGCAACGCGTGCCCTTCATGCTGCCCACCAGCCCCAACCGCTGAACACACACGCCTGCGCTTCATTTCAAGGACCCGCAGATGCATGCAAGGGCCATGTTTCCATTCCCTTTAAACATCCCCGTGCAAAGTAGCAGAAAAAGCAACGTGTAAGGGCTTCGGAAAGCAGCCAGGTTGTAGCTGGGTTAGAAGGGATGCATCCTGCACCGCACCCCATACCAGTGCCCGTCACGCTTGCATGTCAGAGAAATGTATGGTGAGACCAGACATCCATGAGTTTGTCTGAGCACACAGGAGGAGTTTGAGGGAGGACAGCAATGTCACAGACATGTTCACATCTGTAAGGTACTTAACATGTTTTATTTCTTCTACATCTTTTCATAAACCTCCCTATCAATGAGCCACCTCACCAGCAGTACCAGTGATTCTGAAATTAACAGAAAGATTCCAGAAGTACCACTGTATAAAATACATCTTTTTTATACATCTTTTTTCTTCTATATTTTACTTCTGCATTTTACAGCTTCTTCACCAACCCAGACAGAACACCTGTATACTCAGATAAAAAAAATACATTCCCCTAGGAATGACTCTGAAATGTAGTCCAACATTATTATTCAATTATACCCTAAGAAAAAACCAAGTTTTATAACAGCGAACAGAATTTAACTTCCAGGTTGGGGGTGGGGAGGGCAATAAAATCTGTAAGCTAAGCTCCCTCCTCCCCCGTAATTAACAGAAATTTTCCAAGACTTCATCTAGGCATAGGATTCTTCCTTTTTCTTTTTTTCTCCTCTAAGCTAACAAGGCCTAAAATCTCTGGCCACAAGAAAAGCTCTTCCTTCTAAATAATGCAATAGGGAAACTGCAACCGACACGCCACATAGGCTGGCAGAGACAGCACCAGTAACAACCCACATACAGAAGCAGCTCCTTGTCCCCACTGCGTGGCAGCCGCAGTGACAGATTTTGGAGGAAAGAGAGATACAAATGACTGTGACAAATTGACATTCAAAAAGACAGAAGTGGGATCGTTTTAGTTTTTTAACATACCAGCTGATGCTTTGCAATTATCAGCAAACAATCCGTCTAGAATTAAGGTATGAGACAAACACTTACAATATGCTGGCAAGCACCATCCAAACCATTCACTTTCCCCCTCTCCAGGACACTGACACGTCCTTCAGAAGGGAGGCTACGTACCCATGTGTTTCTTCTAGCCTAATACACCTTGCAAGTGCCTACTCTTTCCCGTTTGCATGCATCATGCTTATGAAGAATAAAGTTTTTCAGCTATATGATTAACTTTGTTTGCCACATCCTGTGCCCTGGGAAGCTACATGCACCAAACATTGTTCAAAAAGAAAAGCTGAAAGTCTGGGTGTGTGTAAATGTATACACAAGGCTCCAACGAGGGACAACAGAAATACTACAGAAAGTCACTAAAACCCAACGAGCTGCTTCCCATAATAAGAAGGAGCCACATTCTGCCAGAAACCAATGCAAAGACCTTTCCTTCTCAACTGTCTTTGTCAAAACATCATCTTCTAGAGCCACTGAAATTGCTATTAGTCCGTGCCCTCTTCCCATTACTATAAACACAACCATAGAATAAACTGCAACCCACATTTTCTACAATTTACATTTCAATTCAAATGACCCACGACAAAAACATCTACACAGAAGAGCCAGTGCCAGCAGCTCCCCAAAAGGCCCCATAAATTCTGTCACAGTACTTGGTATGTTGAAACCAGAAAGGGGAGGGCAGGTAAAGGACTCCAACTTTGAAAAATACACACATGAAGCGATCCATATTTGATTTTGTGCTCAGCTTGCCACTTGCAGTCGTTAAACTCGTGAGTACAGTTTTTGTTAACACGTTTAGATGTTACGAATGACTCACTGGAGGGACACAAACAGCTAGCTTGCAGGAGGCAGGCACTAACTGAAGTTTTACAGTAATTTCACAAAGTCGGTTGCTTCTATTATAAAACAATTCCCACAAACATGGCAAAGGTACTGTAAGACAGTGCTACTGAAAACTAAAACTATACTATAGGTATCGCCGTGTAACTTCCAGCCTTGCTGCCCAGAGGGAATAAAGGCATGGGGATCATAGACCTATTTGGACTGCTCTTCAACTTGACCTTGGCCCACCAGACACCTGAATTTTAAATCATTCTGTTTCATTTCAATGATCCAAACCATGATGTGTTAACAGGAGACAGGCAAGCCAGCACATTCAGAGTAACAGGATTCCAGTGTAAAAGACCCCGAAACTCTGTCCCTCCCTATTCTTAACAAGGTTCCTCCAACACGAGTAAGCTAGTGACTTTCCAGGACCCCGCTGGGCAGGAAAGAACACACATTGGTTTTTGTTTGGAAGTCTTTACGCACTATAAGACAACACTTTGTTCCACACAGTACTAGAACACCTACCTAATTTTAAACAATTTTGAAACACGTCAATAAGATGATAAAAGACTTGACCCTCTGAGACAAGCGACATACGCACGCACACACACAAGCAATAGACTCCTGCTATACTAGTAGTCACCTTCCCCATTTGGCTTCAAGTCTAGTTTAATTCTCACCTTCAACATGTAATAGGTCTTTATTACAACAGGCTCCAGAGCCAGGGAGTTTGTACATGGCACACTCTCAAAAAATAATCCATAAGCATCAAATAAGCTGGTACATTCAAGAATAAATAAGAGATTTAACTACCTCATTAGTGTTCCAGCGGTGCCTCTCTTTCGGTAAACTTGAACATTTTGGTAGACATTCAAGCAGCTTCTTCGGTAAAAAGATTTTTACATGACTGCCATTGCTGTTCCCATGATCATCTAGAAAGAAGAGAAGACACATGATGTAGACACAGGAGACCAGATGGTTCCCACCAGCAGACCCTAGCTACAACAGGACTTGGAAACCCACTGGTTAACTTCTCAAAGAGCAGGCAATTTGTCATTGCAAAGCAGAACATGGCTTTCGCTTGAAATGGCACCTTTATTTCAGAAGTATAAATACAGTTTAATTCCTTGTGGTTGCAAAGTTTGAGAAAAGCTTTGATGGATTTGTGCACGAGGAGCCTGTGTGTGTGCTTACCTATGCCTATTTTAGCTTATTATTTCCCTCAGTGACAAATTTTACAAGCAATAGCGACAAAACGTTACAGAAGCTGTGACCACAGCAGTATGACCTGCCAGGAAAGTCGTAAATGAAGTTCACACTCGACAGGATTTGCAAGTAAATAAGCACAAGAGCCCCAGTACCTGCTATAATTTTGTCAAGCTGCAGCAGAAATGCAGCTCAAGGTCCATTAGTTCATTTAAAACTAAAATGTGCTGTACCTGATTAAAAACAGGTTACTTTTCTTTCCACGGACAGCTCAGAAAGTAAATGTAGTTCCTCAACATAAGAGTGAGGCAGAGGCATGGAAATCTTCCTACCTCACCACACCTGGGGGTCTCAAAACCAGAAATACCAAAGAAAACAAAACTATTCTTTGTGGTCGCTAAAATTGTAGGAAGTGCATTGATTCCCCTTAAAAAACAAAAGACACACCCCAAAACCCCCCAAAGTCCAACAACAGCTTGCAGAAGTCCCAGAAGCATGACCCTGACCCTCTATCACCACCTAAAGAATGCAAGCATCCACGAACTGCACATCTTCATGGACCAAATCGGCCCCTGCAGAAAAGGGAACTGGAGCAGCAGGACAGGACATCCCAGCCACAGCCTGGGAGCTTTCCTAGTTCTCCTTTCAAAACCCATCATCTCTGCCTTCTTCCACGATGCCCACACTTCGCGTGGCAGATGCTGGGCAGCGGCATACGAGTACACTTACTCAGTGACATTTTACCCTACAAAATTAATTTATAGTCATTTTCCATTTGGAAGTGTACAGAAAAAGGACATTAACTTTTTCCTTTTACACATCTAATCATTTATGTCATTAAACAGATGTCAGCATCATGATAAAACTCCCCTGCAATTACGCACAATACAGAAATTTCCCGTGACCTGCAGCAAACCAGAGAACCCGTCCCGCAATCATTTCAGAAAGCGGGCGAAGAGCGCAAACCGGCAGCTAGACGTCCCTAGTATTTTTAAAGCTTGATTATACTCTTGGATGTGTCAAGTTCAACAATATACATGCTGTTAAATCAACTTCTCGTGCAAGCACAGCAGATGAGTTTACAAGATAAGCAGCGATGTGTATGATAAATGTGAGCTGCTCTATAATTTACGAGTCCTGTGTGCTCCCTGAGTTATTGGGAACTTTCCTGTACGACTGCGTTAGACTAAATCAACAGGGTTGCCAGCTCCGTGCTTCTTCCTGGGTGAACAAGCAGTCGGGCAGCATTGATCTTCACTGAAGTGGTAAAGGAATCGGGAAGAAGGTTCTCTCAGTTGATTTTCTTTGTATACCACTCCAGGATTTCTAGCCTGACACTGCATATCTCAGATCATTACTCTACAGGGCTTTCTGGTCACATCTTTTTCCCAGTCAACGTTCCGCGCATGTGATCATCACCTTTGTTATTTCCCACCACCCCGGGCAGCTCAAAGCTGCACAGACACGCACATCATGACACTTGGGGCTACCCATGCAGAGAGCGCAACGTGCCCGGGGCAGAGAACCGAGGCGGGTAGGGCCCCATAATAACAGCAGCCCCCAGCCTTTCCCACCAGTATTTCCAGAGGCACCGTCCAAGCGAGCGGGTACCTACTTCACGCTTCCTGCATTAATTTTATACCATTTTCACATCTCATTCAAAATATTGCATCGCACTACATTCAATTCATTAAGGCGGCAAAGTATTTTACAGCACACATTATTGCTTTTATCAGCCAAACTACATCCCCAGTTACATCTCATCAGCTTATTTTCCATGGGCACATTCTAATTGACATTAATTGTATTACTTCCCCTTACCTCCGTATCAGTCAAGTCCTCTATCATTCATTCCATTATTTTGCAGGGCTGGCAGACCTCTAATTATTCAGCTCGTTTTATTAACTTTCTTCCACTGTCATCAATTACCAGTATTATTAATCCAGAAAGTGCCTATGGATAATAGATCCCTTAAAAATGTTTTGGTAGAAGTTACCAGAACTTGCTGACTCTAAACCTTCCGACTCCTGTTGTTAGCATCTTGTACTTTTGCATTATTATAGCAAGGGAAGGTCATTTCCATCGCCCTGTAACGTGCCTACATCTCACGTACGCTCCCCTTTTCTGCGTTTAGCAATGACATTTCTTCATTCCAAAAAACCCCCAACCTGGAAAACAACAACTGCTGCCTGTCTCCATCTGACAGGCTTCTCGTTAAAGAACCCTCCAGCCGCGTGGTCAGAACGAGACACAATAATCGTGCTATGGGAAGGGAATCCTAAATTCAGCCACCTCTGGAACAGGCATGACCTTGGAGAAGGACGAAGCGGGCCAAGCAGTGGTGAGGAGTAACAAGAGTGTGCCTTGCCCCAAACGATGCACGCACACTTGCTTTACAACTCACCTCTCCACCCGCTGGCACCGTTCATGACGTATTCCCGAGTGGAGGAAGATCCGTGCAGGTAAAACAGGGAAGCTGGACACCGAAGAGGAGGCTTGCTCTGCCAGCTGCAGGAACAGTGCTGGCAGCCCCTGGCTACCCCTGGACCTCCACCCCACCTTCCCTCGGACCGCATTTGACGCTGGCAGATCCCCCGCCCCACGCGGGAGCTGTGCCCCTGCCTGCAGACCCGCTACCCCACTGCACACATTCCTCCAAACAAGCTTTTGCTTTGCTATTCACGTTCCTCACAAAAAAATATCGCAAACCTTTCAACCAAAATACATTTTTAGGGAGGTGGAGCACAAAAAAAAAAAAAAAAAAAAAAAAAAAAAAAAAAGGTTGTCCTTTCATTTGAATCAAATCTGTCACTTCTAGTCTCCCCGATGTACCCACTCACCTACTACAGAGTCTTCTGATAAAGGCAGAGGAATGAGAATCAACATCACTCAGCAACCAGGCCAAGCTTTCAGAGTAGCCAGCATGCACTCCAGAGGAAATAGTTTACATTTATTTAGAATTAAAATGTCCTCTGTAGTGTGGGAAAAAAAAAACACCTGCAACTGCAAATTTGATTTTACTGTCCAAATCCAGGCCAGATTTGTACTTGAACTTTCTTCCCTGTATTATTTTTGCTATGGGTCCAACCTACAACATCTGTGACCTGCAAACCTATCCAGTGTCGATAAAAAGTGCTTTTGCAAGCAAAGCTGCATTTGCACAAGGAGGATTTGCCAGTAAAGCTGTATCGACACGGGGGGACTTCAGTGCAAAGCTGGCCACAGCTCAAAAATGCTTCCCAAGACATGCACAGCCCATTCGGAACGCTACAATAAGGAAGCTATATACTAAAATCTAGCAGCCTGCAACGTAACTTGTTATAATTCAGGATGAAACTCCAAAATTTAAGTTCCATTAGCAATCTTCCAAGATTACTTATTAGCAAAGCAGAAACTTGCGTAAAATTAAGAAAGTACAACTATTATAAAGTTCATGGAAAGTTCCATATTAATTATACCACATAAACCCTTCGTAATTTTATGGGTTTCTTCATGCTCCTTGCACTTTATCCTCCCAAGGGATGCAACATGGACCATAAAACTTTAAAGCGCACAACAGCAAATCACACAGCGAGTCTGTGCTCTACCCCTGCTCTCCAAACAATCCCCTCCCTGCCCCCCCCCCCTTCTTTTTTCTTTTAACTGGTTCTTAAATCTTCTGTGATCCAGAAGGTGAATTTAGATCTGGAAACCATTTAACTACCACAGTTTGTCAATATAACATATAATTGGAGAGTACAGAAATGGCTGAATGGGTGTTGATCAACTGCTGATTTGCAGACAGTTCTATACTGGAAATAAATATAAGGAATAAGCCTATAAAATCACGAACACAAGTTTTATAAACCCATTATTATGAAGCGATAACTTAGGGTTGGCCACCTCCTTAACTACCTCACAAGAGAGGTAAAAGGTGGTTAAACGTTACAAATAGGCTCTTTCATATAAAACAAACAGCTAAAATAACCATGTAATTATTAGCTACTTAAATGGAACGGGAGGGCATCCAGTTAACCGCGATGCCACTCACCACACTGCTGCTTGAGCAGAACCCAGGAAATACAGCTCGGATGCAGCACCCATCCACGCGGAGCAAGCGGAGGCTGCCCGAAGCCATCCAGCCCCTGGCATAAGGCAGTATTAACCTGTGTGCCAGCCCCCTCGCAAGGAAAAGAAATGACTGCATGCCTTATTTAAGGGAGGTCAGAGGTGGCCACATCAATATCCAACGCAGAAGCCCACCGCCCTTATTTTGGAGCCATGGGTCTCAACCCTGTCGGCTTTCCTGCAATTCCCTCCCCTGTGCAAAAAGCCACTCTTCCAATGACTAGCCCTTCTGAAGATATACAAAGACATAGACAAAAATGTAAGTCAAGATATCCAGATTTAGTCAAAAGATATTAATTTCTTTTACATATTGGTATTTCCCACTGATTGATTCAGCTCTGCTAGGTCCTAGGCTGTGGGCAGGAGTACAAAGTCCCCTTGAATTCCCACATTCTTTCACTTGCTGACCTCTGGATGCAGACAAAACCAGTCAATTCAATCTGGCAGAATGAAATGCAAAGAATTATCCTCGATCAAAACATCTGAAGGACTGGCATGCTATTTCTCATCGTTAAACTTCATTCCTGGCATTTCCAATCAGTAAACAAGTAGCAATATAAGCAAAACCAACAGCTTTTGGTCTGTTTTCTAGAAATATTTGGACGATTACAGTTGTAAATCTCTTGGCAACAAAAGCAGATTTCTAAATATCAATAGAGGGTGGCTAAGATAAGATAACCAGGTCCAGCTCTACAGTGCCGCTTTCTCAGCGCGGCTCCGCCGGGAGCCAGCACCTGAGCCAAGGCATTCCCGATCCTTCACTGCACACGGCACAGGACGTGGGCAGCCCCAGAAGCTGCCTGGGGGCTGAGGGGAGGACACAAGGGAAGAGTAAACAGTTCAGGCAAAGGTAAAAAACGTGAAATGGGAGCAAGAGAGGACGGACACACAAAGCAGCACACATGCAGCTGGGCAGCAAAACACGAGGAACAAGGAACACCAGCAAGGATGAGGAGGAGATCACAGGAATGGCAGTAGTATCAAGAACGAGCAACAAAATAATCCTCCTCTAGCAAGTTACAGACTCTAGCCTAGTTTCTTGGAATATTTGTGATAACTATTTTCTTGCTATGACAAGCTCTACAAGCCCATTCTAAAACTCAGAAATACAAATGTAGCTAAAACTCGGTTGCTGCGTATCAGCATCCCGGTGCTCCCCGCCAGGAACGCACTACTTCTAAGTTATTTTATCCTTTTCACATAGCAGAAAGTTTCTTGACATTTTATAACTGAATTCAATTTAAACAACACAGTTCTGTAAAACTGCAAATGGTGCGTTTTGGGGAAGAGTCGATAGCACAATTCTTCTTAATGAAAGCCTACGCGCTGGTTGAGAAGGCCTGGTTTACACAATTAGCTATTTATTTCTTACACTGTACATTTATCACTGTGCTCAGCACTCAGGAGCCTACTTCCCCCAACCAGCAAAAGTGGCTGCTCTATTTCACAGGCTCCTCTTTTCCTCTCCCGCCTTAGCAGGCAGTTTGAAGCACCCTGCTAACCACACAAGAAAGGAGAATTTGGTTCAATTCAGAAGGGGCACAAAAGTAACCGTTTTAAAAGCAATCCCTGGCAGCGCTGAAACTGTGCCGTCGCTTCAGGTTTCTCCTGCAGCTCCAAAGTGTGTTCACGCGTGACTTTCACCGTGTTGCTTTTAAACATGACAAGCGCAACAGAATGATTCAACCACTGCTCACTGTCGCCAACAATTCATTTGTTTTAGACCTGTCATCAATTCCTTCACCCTCTGGTTTTCACTAAAATGCCATCATCAAATTCAACTACAATGAAGCTAAGGAGGGATGGCTATTAACAGTCTAGCCGAGCAAAACTAAACCACCGATGGGTTTAGTTTTCAATACTACAAACATTCTCAACACCAGAAGTCCCAAAGTATTGGCTGAGGCTAGTGAAATTACTTACCACTGCAAACAGTTTGAGTTTGGAAACCGACCTGGAGAGCTGGCAGGAAAAAAACCCAATACCCCTGAACCAAAGATGCGACAGGAACAGGAGAAGGACACTGAGCTCTCCACTCCCAGCAATAATGGGAGTTTGCTCTTGCTGCCATACCCAGAGCTCTAACTGCTCCCCAGTATGAATCCGCACCTCCAGCATCACCCCAGGAAGAGGGCAAGCACTGCACCCCAAAATAACTGGAGTTAAGAGAGACGCCAGCACCCGCAGGCATACTTGCCTTTCAAATCCCACAGGGTTTAAAACAGGTTAAACACAACAGAGGGCTGAAGGAGGGCAGGAAGCCTTGGAAGGCAGAAACAGGAGACAATGAGGGGCGGGCGGGGGGTGGGTGACACAAAAAAGAAAAAACTCAGCAAAGTCTGGAGAAGGAGGCCAGGAAATACCGAAGATGCAAGAAGCTGCTGGAAGCACTGTATTTTAATTAACCGGCACAGTATTCCACAATGCGCTCCACCAGCCTCATTTCACTCCATGAAAAGGTTTGGGTTTGTGGTTTGGTTTTGTTTTGTTTTTTTTTTTTTTACCCCTGCAGACATATTTGGTTTATTGAAGCAGAGACAGAAGGGACACTAAAAAAGGAAGGTCACATTACGGCACCCTCCCTCTGAAGGCTGCCCGGACAGAAAGGCAGGATAGGTACTCCCTCTTCCTCCAGTAACACATGTCTTTGTAAGCAGGTGTTTTTAAAGGACTGCACTGTTTGAGAAGAACCATTTAAAAGTATTAGTAACAAAGTTAACACCAAGTCTTGAAAGCTTAAATTTTAAAAATACTTGGTTTAACCCTACTTGGACATAAGCCTCTCACTGTTCCCCGATATAGGAAATGAAATCTGAGTCACAACATCTGTACAAAACCTTCCTATAGAGATAGCTTTAAAACCCCACACAAATAAACAAAAACACCTTTGAGCCAAAGCATTTGGGAAAATCATTAACAAGGAGATGTGGAAGTGGCTTAAAAAACCCAGTGCTTTAAACAAGCCCTACACCTTACATCAAAAATCTTGCACGTACAATGGTTATAATGCCAAAAGTACTCAAAAAAAACCAAAAAAAGAACAACCCACTAAAATCCCAGGCCTCACAGACAGACGTAGTTCCTGCTGTTTGGAAAAAGCAAACCAAGTCCACCCTCTGAAACCATCTTGCTGGCTTACAGCCCTCTGAGTGGGTCTAGAAGCTTCACTAGAAGGCAGTTTGCCTCTGTCCCTGTCAACAGAAATTTTGGTAAAATCCCAACTGCTGAAATTCAGCAAAAATTCTGGGGCAGCGAGCGGACCGAGCCGAGTGTCAAACCCTGCCTCCTCACCGTGACGGTCCAATTTTGCCAAGAAGGACAGCAGTACAGAAAGCGCGGCACAAAATCCAATCCGTCATGCTCACAATAAGCTCAGGTTTGTTTAAGTAATAAAACGTTATGCAACACTTCCGCAGAGGGAAGTAAATATTTGCTGTTTAACAACCAAATCAAGAATGTTTTGTTTTCAAAAGGCATGTTGCCCAAACAGTCTCTCAGCATTCAATAGTATTTGAAGCTCTAACTGCCTCCTCGGTCAGGATGAACAACAAACCCAGAACAGCTGCCAAAATCCCCACCACCATCCTCCCTCGGTATCTTCGGCTCACGTGGGAGCTTTGGGGAGAAATTCCACCTCCTGACTTGCCCACCTCTTGACCCTGCCTGAATTAACATACGCCAAATTCAACAACTGCATATAACCGAACACAGCAGGCACGACGAGTACAGCGCTCAGCTCCTGCGCCAGCTGCACGGCTTAAACACACGGGCACGGCTCTGCCTTAAAGCTGGCGGTTTCAGGTACCTGCCCATACGAACACACAGAAGTCTAAAGAAAGGTTCCACATTCTATTCTGAACTTAAAAAAAAAAAAAACCACCACTTTCCTTTCTTAATTTAAAGAGCCCCCACCCCAAATCATGCCCTGAGCCTGGTGCAGCTTCCAAGATGGCACCTCCGAGGGTCAGTCCTGTAGCACTTCAGACGCGCAAAAGGCGGCAGAAACTACAAAAGCCATAAACCCCTCTGCTGCAAGGATGGCAAGAGCTGCTTGGTCATCAAGCCCAGCTTCATTCTGCCTAAAAACCAGAAAAGAGGAAACTCACCCAGGTTTTCCAAGACGTGGAGATGTCTCCTGCAGCCAGGGAACAGAGACGCCAGCCTTGTGTCAAGCCCTCACCTACTGCTGGGGTTTTCCTGCTGCTAGCCAGGCACGAGGAGCCCTGACCGAAGCTTGATGGGGCAACGCCAAAACCAGGCAGGTCTGCAGAGCTGCTCGCTGCTGTTCACAAGGCTCACTTCTCCCATACCGCTTTGGGTGGATGGAGCGGGTTGCCCCCCCAACAAAAGCAGCGCTTCTCCACGCAACTAACCTGCTAGGTGCCATTTACACGCGCTTTTTTTAAGTAACAAAAACCTAAAGCGACTTGCGTGCTCTCCTCCAGCATCTGTACTACTGGTGAAATGCTCATTCTTGAGTCACGCTTTAAAACGATTCCCGTTTAAGTTTCCGCCAGGTGGAGTTTAAGTTTAAAGAATGAATGGTTTATATCTCACCTCCTTGAAAATATACCACAGAACTAGGTCAGCGCGGGGAGCTGCTCCGTGCACTTACTACGGGAACACCACAGGCGCCAGCGCCGAGCCGAAGACTCTCCGCTCCCGCCTCAGCGACGCTGCCCGTGCTCTGCGCGGGTACAAAGCCGTGAGCCAAGGACCGGGCAGCCAAGCGAAACGCTGGATTACAATATGGGGTGGGTGCCTTTAAACACCGGGCAGAGCAGACGTTTCTCCAATTTCTCCAGCGACTCATGTACATCACAAATGCAAATGCTGCTGCTGACCCGTCTCCTCAGCCAGAACACATTCAGACGGCCCACAAAAATTACTTACCGATATGAAAAATGACGGAAGTTGCACTAAATAACAACGGTAAAGGCTGAATTACCTTTCAAATCAAGGAGCGCTGAGCTGCGTGGCTCTGTAAAGCCACGGCCGCACAGGGATGGGTATAGCAAAGCCTCCACTTTACGTAGAAAAAAAAAAAAATGTCATCATACATTGGCACAGGAAGCCCGAAAAGAGAATCAAGCCTGAGTGTGCTTTGGTGACAGTACTTTCATCCACAAAAGAACCGAAACTTCACAGTTTGAGCTAGGAAGTCCAGACAGACGCTAACTCTCTGATCACTTACACCCAGCGTTAACCAGTTGACATACTACTACTTCAGCGAAGTTAATCATTTACTTCAACACAAATGAGAAAAGAATGAAGCCCAGCGTTTTCCAGACCACAGGAAAGATGGAACTAATGAATTTGGGAGCATTAAAGAGATTAATAAAAGATGAAGCTGACACACTCCCAATCACCACTACTACTTAAAATTTGCATTTTTGGAGAGCACGGGGCCTACGTCACGCTGGACGAGGCGCAGGCAAAAATCAAACCGAAGGTGGCCATGCCTAGGGAGGCTCTACACCTCCTAAATTATGACAAACACCTTCCTGATATAAAAATAATTTTAAAAGGTATTCTCAAAGCTCTTTGAGCAGAAATCCAGGCCAAGAGACAGGATAACGACCCTTGTAATCTAAGAAGGGGTTTCCCGGTGAAGAGGGCAAACGGATTAAAAGTGAGGAAGCACATATGCTGTAGCGGATAAAGAAAAAAAAACTGTATTAGCCATATTAAATAGTGGTACCTGGCGTGCCCAGCTGCAAGTGCTGACAGTTCAGGTGGCGTTAGCGAACGCACCGGTTCGGTTACACAACCGGCTGTGGCGGGACAGGCCCGGCCGCCGGCCTCTCCCCCGGCCCCGGTAAGATGGAGGCGCGAGCACCGGGCACCGGCCGCGCTCCCGATGCCGGGCCGAGGGCGGCCCCGCGAGTGGCGGCCCCGCCGGCGGTGCGAGCAGCGGCCGGGCCCGCCCGGGGTGGCTGCGGGGCCGCCCGGGGGGCCGGCGGGGCGCACGGTGCTGGGGTCGGGGAGCGGACGCTGGCGCTTCCCGCCAGCCGGCTCGGCCAAACTTCGGGGAAATTATTAAAAAAATTAATAATAAAAGACATTAACTGCGAGGCGAGCGGGCCTGGGGACGGGCCCTGACCCGCTCCCCGCACCGGGCTCCCGCCGGGCGGCTCCGCCGGAGGGGGGGCCGCGGGGCCGCGGCCGGGCGGAGCAGCGCTACCCCCTTGCGGACACGCCGCCGCCCGGCTCCCCGCCGCGCCGGTAACTTTCGCCCGGAGTTGGGCGCCCGGACTGCCCCCCACCGCCTCCGCCTCCTCCTCCTTCTCCCGCCAGTGCCGGCGGCGGCGGCGGCCGGGCCGGGCCCTGCCCCGCTGCCCTCCAGGCCCCGCCGCTCGTCGGGCGGCGCCGCGCCGCTCCGCCCGCCCCAGCAGCGCCCACCCCCGGCCCGCCCGCTGCCCGCCGGCGCGGAGGCCCCGGTGCGGCGGGGCCGCGGACGAGGCCGCCCCGCTCGTGACGGGCGCGCGCCCGCGAGGCACGTGCGCCGCCGCCGCCGCCGGGAGGGGAGGGGGGGGGGGGGAGGGGGAGGAGGAAGCGAGGCCGGGGGAGGGGGGGGCCGGCGAGGGCGGCGCGGCCAG
Organism: Falco punctatus; assembly: GCF_963210335.1. Classification (NCBI taxonomy): domain Eukaryota; kingdom Metazoa; phylum Chordata; class Aves; order Falconiformes; family Falconidae; genus Falco; species Falco punctatus. Next base: position 105,625,610 of record NC_137582.1, read on the forward strand.
GCCCAGCCCGGCGCGGCGTGACCCCCCGGGCGGCGGCGAGGCCCAGGCCGGGAGCGGTGGAGCCCCGAGCTCCACGCCGCACCCTGTGCCGGCCACACCGCCGCAGCCTCCATGTTGGCGGCGGGCGGGCACGTGCCGGCGGGCGGCGGGAGGCGTGCCCGTGTCCCGGCCCGGCCGCCGCGGCCCCGGCGCCACGCGGCCTGCCCGCCGCACATGGCCTGCCCAACCGCCGCCATCCCCCCCGCTCCCTTCCGTCCCTCCCCGGCCCGGCCCGACCCCGCGGGGGCGCCCGCCGCCGCCAAACTTTGCGCCGCGCGGCCCGGCCTCCGCCGCCGCCGCCGCCCCGCGGCCGGGGGTCAGGGGCGGGGGGGGTGGAGGGCGGCGCGGGAGGGCCCGGCGCGGTGGCAGCCCCGCGGCGGCGGCGGCGCAGGCCCGGCCCGGCCCGGCGGCACGGAGCGGGAGGCGGCCCGGCCGCGCTCTCACCTTCCGGCTTGTTTTCGGCAGCCATTTCCCCTCCGCGCGCCACATCCTCCTCCGCCTCCTCGCGACCGGGACCCAGGCGCGCGCCGCCTCCTCCCGCTGCCGCCGCCGCCGGGCCGGCCACCCCGCGCGCACGGCGTACACCCCGCGCCGCCCATTGGGGGAGCTGCCTCACTGACACCCGCGGCGGCCAATCGCGACGGGCGGGAGGTGGGAGCGTGGAGGGGATGGGCGCGACGGACAGCGCGTCCCTCCAATGGGAGCGCGGCAGCGCTTCAGTGACACGCGCCGCAGCCACTCAGCGGCGCCGCCGGCAAGACGAGGAGGGCGGGACCCGGCGCTTTACTGACGGCCGCAGTGGCCACTGGGGAAGCGGCGCAGCACGACAGACGGCCGCCAGAGCCAACCGCGCCGCAGAGGAAGCGGAACGCGCCGATTGACGCACGGCGCCGCCGGCACCGACAGCCAACGAGGAGCGGCGTCCGCCGGAGTGACCGCGCGCGGGGCCAATGGGGCGGGCGAGCCGGGCGGCCGCCGGCGCCCCCGCCCCCGGCCCCGGCCATTGGCTGCGGGCGGCCCCGCCGGGCGCACGCCCCCTCCGCTCCTTGTAACCCTAAACAAAGCCTCCGATTGGCGCGGTGGGCGGCCCGGCCGCCAATCCCCGCACCCGCCCCGCCCGCCCGGCGGGGGCAGCCCCGCGGCCCGACCCCGCCCGCCTGCCCCATTAAAACAGACACGGTGCCGCTCCCAGGCCACCCGCCGGCATCAGCGGTAGCGCGTCGCCCCCGCGGGCTCCGGCGGGTGAGCGGGGTTTAAAAGTCACCGGCTCCGAGTCGAGACTGAGAAGCTGCGGGTTGTTCTTTCGCCAGCGAAAGGCACCCTCGGCCGGGGCACGGCGGGACCCGCCTCGCCCCAGAGGGCTCCGGCACAGGCGGGACCGTGGTAGTGCCGGAGCGGCACCGCCCCGGGGGCCGCCGGGAGGGGCGGGGGCACAGCTCCCCCACGGGGACAGACGAAGCACCGCGCCGGGCTGCGGGGGCCCTCGCCGCCGTGCGCCCCGGCCCCGGGGGCCAGCTGGGGCGGGCAGGGGCTGCCCCCTCCAAGGGGAGCCGAGTTACCGCTGCCAGCGATGTGGGAAAAGTTGGAGGGAGCCCCACCGCTCCTACGGGAACGCGTTCGTGCCGAGCTGTGGCACATGCTGTCAGACACAGGGTGACACGGGCAGCCACGCTGATCCCGGCCGGCAGCACCTGCCTGGGAATCGGGATGTCGAGGAGCTTCCGCTCTAAAGCGGCGCCCAAGACACCGAGAGAACGGCCCTGTCCTCTTCCAGGCTGGCAGTGCCGTGGCAGAGCGATGGACTCTGCCCGGCCAAGTTTTGTCCACACCGCCGGGGGGCACAGCCTGAGGAGCGCCGGCAGCCGCTGGAGCAGAGCTCGGCGTGTCTGCACCGCGCCTCGTGCCTGCACAGCGCTAACGGAGACCGGAACGGCCCCTTCCTTTGATGTGTGTGACTAAACACGCAAAAAGGATATTTTCCCCTCAGATCCCCGTGAGAGTGGAACTTCTTTAAAGAAGACCTGTTGGCTCTCTGGTTTTGCTAAAGACTGAAGCCGTTTCCGAGCCAAGACAAAAGAGGAGTATGGTATGATGGGTCTCTTCTAAGACAGAAGAAAGGAAAATTCCTTCTTCCTATTTCCAGCGGCTGCTAATCTCATGGAGCGTGAAAGGCACATTGATGAAGCGGCTCTAGAATGACAGGCTCACTCCCAACGGTCATAAAGCTAATCTAGTATACTCTGTCCTATAAATATACACAAATATTAATGCAGTTACAGGATCAGCTAAGATAATTGTTTTCTTCAGCTGCTTGAGACCTGCCAGAAACTTTTCTGGTTGCCACACTGGCAAAGAGCTATCATTTTGTCTATGAGTTGCAGGGAATTTATGCCTCTCCTTGGATATTCTTCGAAGATGATCCATACACTTAGCACAGACACAAGGTAGCCACACAGTTGGTGCTCCTCGTGGTTTGCATTACAGCAAAGAAAAGAATACTAGATTAAAATAAGTATACCTCCCCCTTAAGAGATGGAAGTCAACTACCTGGTGCAAGGGTCAGATGTTTAGGTGCAAAGATCTTAACAGGACACAGAGGGCTATCCCGCATTGAACTCATCACCAGCGCTCCACATGGAGTGGCAGGTGCCAGCGCCTAGACCCTACAAGCCAGGCCTGCCTTGCTCTCCCTTCTTTGGCAAGAAACAGGCACCCAGATCAGTCCAGAAGCATAGCCTGTGGTGCCTTCAGAGCGCCAGTCCTATCTACCACCTCTCCTCTGAATCAGCTCATCTCCTGGCATCTCGGTATCCTGCCCAAGACCAACATCAGGCTGGCATTTGGAAGGGGCTCAGGCTTCCACCTGGATATTCAGGCAAGACTACGCAACAAAAAGGAGACAAGAGAAACGGTGGGGCTAACGCACCTCCTCTGAGTGACTAAGATTCTTCCTCTGCTACTACGCACAGTACTGCCGGGAAGCTAATTGGATGTAGTTTTGCAGACACCCATGCTTGTGGCTGAAATGCAGGCAGGAACCCAGGCCACTCCCAGGAACGCAGACGGCAACTGCTGCCACAAACAGTCCTTCCCTTCTGTTCAGGGAGATGAGCACATTTATTTTGGTCATAGCCCTCGCTGCATTATTCACTTACATATGCCTGAGAACAAATAACCACGAGGTACTCCACATGGGGTTAGACCTTGGGATCACCCAGCAACATAATTAAATGCAAAATCAGCCACATGTGTGCACAAGAGTGTCCATCTCTCTCTTCTCTCCAAAGCTCAAGTAGTTCCTTATGTGCTTCCATGGCTCATTAGAGTAATGAGGTCCATGTGGGCTGATTGACAAGGTTGTTCAGGACACCAGCTGCCTTCTCTCAGCCGTTACAGCCCGCAGAAGGAGGAACTGGGTGGCAATAACTCTGCTTCCACAACTAACATGACCTACCTTGGCTCTACCAGTGGCGTGCAACCTGCTCTATGAAGAGTCGTTGGGAGCGCTGTCTGGCTTTCTAGATCCTTCCTGGTCCATAAAGACGATGAGAATTTGTGTGGAAGAGGATGAATAAAGCATTTGCAAGGGGTTACCACGATAGTGTATGAGCTCTGCTACATACGGCTAATGAACTCATTCTCTTCCTCAACATAAGCTTTCCTACCATGAGAAAAAAAAAAACTAATAAACTGAATCTTATATACCTGAAATCACACATAATTTTAACAGTAGTACATAGGTTATTACAGCAATGTGATCTGTGTAATATCATGGATGCTATTTGAACACAGATTTTTCATCAAGCATGCCAGCAAAGTCCAAAATATTTTCATTTAATTCCTTGTGCAATAAAATGATAAGGAAGAAGCCATTTGAATTGAAGTGCTGCTGGTATCTTTCAAGTTTCCCAGCTCCCCACTGTTTAAAAATCAACAGTCTAATCGCTATTAAGGCACAGAGGTACCAAACCGCCAGAGATTCTGTGCATGTACGGTACAGGATAAACTGACTTGGTCTTGCCTTTCTAGGGGCACAAACACAGAGCTACCTCCAGCTGATAAGCAGCAAGAAAGTAGATGTGCCAGGAGTTTTCGCAGTCTGAATCATGAATAATTTTTAACAGCAAACTGATAAAAGCTGCCGCTGTTCTGATGTACGGCGTTTGGCTTTTTTTGTTGTTGTTGAGGAGGAGGTGAAATACAAAGTTCCTTAAAAAAAAACCACCTTGATTGTCATTCCATGGCAGATGTGGGTCTGGCTTGGTTAATTGGGTTAATGTGATGATTTGGCATGCTTAGTAATATGCAGAAGTAAAACTGTAAAGAATATATTCAAATATCCTGTTATGGATATTCAGCAAATTATACATCCACCGTTGCTATGGCAAGCATCAAAAAGCAAAACAATTCAGACAGTTTTAATAGCTATAATGACAATGTTGGAACCCCATTTCTTTTGAATTGTTTGCACAAAGTTAGTCCGTGATTTAGAAGCAAGGAATGCCAAGTGTTTTTACAAAAATACTCTTAGAAGTGTGAATAGAGATGCTTAAAAAAAACCTCACAGTGATAGAAATGAAATGCTTTTGCCCTTTCCTCTCTACACTTCCAGAATCAAAAGCTGTTTCTTCTAGGAATAAACCCAAGACTTAACCAAGGCAATGTGCATGTATAAATTCACTGTCATTTCACAATACTTCACTGCATTTGGGAAATATAAGCACCAATTCCCAGGTTCATCAAAACCAGGTAAATATCCCAAAACACGCATTTTTTCAGAAGGGTTCTCCAGAGAAGTATACTCCGTTTAGGGCTCTGCCATCCAAACAACTTGCCCCAAATGATGTGTGGAAGTTGAAGAAGAACACACGTTACCGGGAACTAAAGATCCCAGATTACACTCAGGCTGGAAGAAACTGCATACTACCCTAGCAGGAGGCCAAACTTGCTCATCCTCCGTATTTTGGAGTTGGGATACATTCTTCTCCCCATCCCCTCTGCAGTTCTGAGCCCATTTATTTCCCTCAGAAATACAAACACTACATTCAAATAACCTCTAGTAAAACACTGTTGGCTATCGGGAATTTATACCAGGCAAAACTGAAGCATAACTCCAGAGCCTAAGCCATTTTAATGGACCCTGGAGGAAAGATGTTTTTGCTGTGCAAAGCCTCATAAAGTTTTTGCAGATACTTAAGGCAGTAGCCTCAATACGAAACGCAGTATTTACCTGTTTAACCAAGAACAAGGGCAAAAATGCTTTGTTCCTCTACACTGGCACCGACTCTAGAGGGAAACAAGCGGCCGCCTGGGGGGTTGCCATGCTGGAGCCCCATTTATTGCGGTACAGGATCAAACAGCTTCAGAACTGACTTACATGGGTGCCAGCCGCCGGCATTTTGCTGCAGCCAGCAATGCCAGGGAGAACGCCTGCCACGCCACGCACGGCAGCACGCAGCCTCTGCCACAAGCCCCATTCTTCCTTCCTCTGCGGTCCTTGGTCCTTTATCTCCCTATGAGAACAGGCCAGGTTCTGTCTTCACTGTGGTTCATGCTCCAAGCACCCTGGTGGCACTAAGAAAATAACAATTATTTTGCTCTAGTATACACCCATAAGCCAGTTAGAGGAGAAAAAAACCTGAAATATGAGGTAAATTAAAGCTTCCAACTAAGGGGATTTACCAGTAAGTCACCGTAAAATTCAGATAATTTATTTTTTCAATTCTGCAGCAACTTTCTCCAATTTGTTTGGATTAGCTATTAGAAATTATGTCTCAAAAATTAAAGAAAATGTCTATTGACCATTATATCAAATTCTAATTTTAGCCAGAAAAGAAGAATAATCAGGCTGTGATTTACTCTGGTAGTCAACTTACATTAACAATTTCCCCCCCATTTATGTAATTCTGGCAAAATCAAATAATATATACAATGCTCATAAATGCCTTGCTAGATTTAGTAAAGACAATTTCCTACAGTATATTCAGGACATTTTTCTTTGCTTTCTTTTATAATAAGACAATCAAGTTATTTAGTTTAAGGAGGTAATATGATTGTCATCCACAGTAGCCTCAGTTATAATTTTAGCACAGTCTTCAGTAAGGTACATGGAAGGATTTTATTTTTGTTTGTCTGTTTGTTTTTGTTTTTAAAGCTGTTGTCATCCTGTAATAAGCTATATAGGCTGGCTGCTGCTCTCTGGGGTTGTTTTTCCCCTACATCCTAACCCCTCTCCCCTGCTAGTGCGCAAAACTCCCCTTACTACCGAAGAAGCAAGAAGAAAGCATAAACTCTATGAGTGCGCATTAATGCAAAGCCATTGTGCACAATGTTGGTAGGCAACTGGCTGTTCTGGGCAGTGGATGAACAGCTCCCAGCTCGGGACTGGCCAGGGAATGTCACTCCACAAAGGTGGCAGTGCCAGCTCCTTGAATCCCAGCCAACAGCGTGCACGGAAATCCACACAGTAACCAGTTCTACCTTGAGGAAAAGGCCATTTTCCATAATACTTATTTTCCCCTCAACATGTTCAAGACAGCATAATCCTCACGTCAGTTTGGTATCAGATCTCTAGTGATCACCAAAGCAAATAACAACAGGGAGGTATGTTTAAGTCAAAGATCCCTAAAGCTCCTAAATTTCTGTTCATGCTTTTAAACAAATGTCTTTTCCAGGATACTTGACTCCTCTGAAATTGGACTGCTGTCTATATAAACTGAATGAATACTGATCTAGGAGCCAAACTTTAGTCACTGAGGTATGAAAATATCAGCCTTGGGCACTGAAGACAGAAGAATGAGTAATGGAAGACAATGACAGAAGAAAAAAAGGAGATCGAAGGAAGAGAAATGGATGATGGTAACAGAGGCAGAAGGTGTTTGAAGCCACGTAGATTCAGGAACTGGAAGCCAGAGGCAAAGTCTGATTAAAAAAAAAACAAAAAAACAACCCAACAAAAACACCAAACCACAAAAACCTGAGTCAGCCTGCTCCCAAGGAACTCCTGGTGACGGCACTGGCCAGGCACTGCCCTTTGCCCAAAACCCTGTCCTGGAGCTACCACAGCAAGTCTTCCTTCATACACTCCCATGACGTATGTGGAAGCACCATTAACAAACAATAGAGCACTCACGCTTTCAATTAAAAAGCATTACTGTTGAAGTAATCATCTCAAGTCTTTAAAGGACTTCACCATGCCTGGGTTCTGCCATGCTATAAATTCACAATGAGAAGGAACTTCCCTGACTTTTTTTTTCATCATTATTTATGAATAGATAAGCCAAATGGAAGTTTAATTCCAGTATCACAAACTAGAATCAATCATCCTTTACTTACAGTGGTACTATGGCGGTGCAGCCACCCAAATTATCTCTCGGGTGCCTGTCTGGTGCCTTATTACACAAACTCCTTCTCCTCTGTCATCAAGGATATGCACTAGTTCTTATATACAAAAATGATTGGCTTAATATTTTCTCATTAGTTTTTTTGCTATGGAACAGTTTTCTTTCTAGATTTGCCTATTGTCTAACCATTAAAACTATTCTGTTTCGTATGGCTCATAAGAGTTGCATAAAATGAGAAATATGGAGAAACTGTATATGCAGAAAAATCACTGAAATAATTAAGTCTCTGCTTCGATGTTGTCATCTGCGAGTTCTTGACTTTCCCCTAAGCTTCCTCCCCTGAAGGACTAGAACAGTAATACTCCCCCACCCCCACCCCACATGGAGTAAATCAGTTCCTACACTCTTAGTAGCAGAGTGAAAATTAAGATGTAAAGGAGTAAAGAATTCAGAACAACCCTATTATCCAGCAACAATACAATTTGCTGCTGATCTTCAGTTGCTAAGAGAGCCATGTCAATTATTTATAGAACCCAGAGCGTTAAATGTGAAGTATTTCAGCCTGGGACAGCATGAAGGTAAAAGCAGGAACGTGATCTTGTCAGAACTGCAGAACTGTAGGCAAGGACAGAATATCCCTACACAGATTACCCTTTTTATTGAACTATAAATTGAAAAAGGTCCTTATGAAGTGTCACTTTCTGTGTTAAGTGATATGCATTCTCTTTTTTTGACGTTTATCTAAAGGGCTATTTCAGCCAGGGAAACAATGCACGCTATTTTCCAAAAACGTAAGTTAGCATAACCTCATCCGAGTATTTACATGATGCTCACGACCTTCTCTTTCTCTGTGCTTATGTCTATGAACAGCCTGTCACCCGCACCTTAAAATTTGCTCTGAATGACCATGACTCTGCCATTCTCATGGTGCTGAAAAGACCTCACCAGGCAACACTGAGCAACACCATAGCACTGCCCAAGGACTGGATATATACTACCAACTCACCTGTAGTAACCACAAAATACAGCTTAAAATAACTTCCACCAACTGAGAGTGGGAGACACATTCAAAATTAGCAAGTGCTCCTAAAGAAAAGAATTATGCATTACATTATTTCTTTTTAGCTGCTAAGAGAACTTTTAATATTGCAATTAGCTTTCATAGATGCAATGATGTATTTCAACTTCTATCTCTGATTAAACAGTAAAACCTGTGACCTAGTGTTGCACAATGTCAATTTTGGTAACACCCCTTCCTGCTTAAAAAGACTTAAGTAGATTTATAATAATATTAAAACTAGAAGTTAATCCTTCTGTAGGGTTACCGATTGGTCAAAATTGACTAGAAGTATAAAAAGTAAACAGATCTTAGTTGCAGAAATGAGTGTGGGATCGATGGAAATGGGCGGTCACCTGGATGACAAGCCTGAAGAGCACGTTTCAGAAATGGCTCTGCAAGATCTGCCTATGAATTTTAAGTGCCAATTAGGAGCATAACCTAAGGACTGCACTTACTTCTGGTGTATTCAGTATTAAGCCCTTACAGTCAAGGTGAAAGCCTGGGGGATGAAATTATGTCCCTAACCTTAAGCACCCATCACCATCCAAACAATTACAGTTTACATGAACGATACAAAGGTGTAAAAGACTCCAGTAACCACAGAGTTTAAGGTATGAAATCAGAAAGAATGTAAAGGCTTGCTTTTAACAAATGGCTTACCACTGTCTATAATAAATAGAATTTAGGAAATAAAATATTTCCCGCCTCATTTGGCCATGTGTTTGCTCAGAAAACAATGCTTCCTTTCTTGCACCATGTAAGATGAAAGAGGCAAAAAGGCTTTGTGTATGTGTCGCCATTACTGGGAAGCTCCTTGAATGTGGGGTCCCACACAGCTCCATCCCACTCCCTTCCCCACACAGGCTGCACTCTCCCTCATTAAGGGAGGTGTTGAAACGCTAAGGTTCTTCACACCAGCAATACATGAACGTGTGGTTTACGCCTCTCTCGCACTGAGATTTAAACCTCTCACATCTGAAAAGTTTAAATCCAGTATCGTTAGTCAGCTGACTGGATACCCAGGAAAAACAAGCACAGGGTGCAAAGCACCCACTTCAAGTGCGGGCCAGACAACAGTTAAGCAATCGGGAAGGTGAGCGCTCCGAGGCATACACTGCAAGTCTCTTTCATTTCAAGAATGTAAGTAATTTTACCCCAAGTCTTTACCTTGGAGTCACACAGATAGCATAGTTGACTTCTTACATGGTGCAAGCCCTACAATGCATAAAAGAAAGGTTACACTGTTGTACAGACTGAAAAGAGTTTAATTAATCCCAAAGCATTCACTTCTTTGGGAAAATAAGGCACACGACAACCTCATGCTTACTGAACTAGACTCAGAGCCATTGTATGTCAATTGATGACAGTTTCTCTCCTCAAGGGATTTTTGTTCAGTGGCCGGGTAGGCACTTCCAATAAAAATACGTTTTCTATGGGCAATGATGATTAAGAAATACTGAAAACACTGTTCATCTTTCACCAGGAAAAGCTGGTGTGGTGGCATTCAAAGCAGAGTATTGCAGATCACAATGGGGACTATTTTGGATTTTCTTCCTTGTGCACTGACTCTACAAAAGCCCCTATTTACTAAACTATTATAAACAACTCATTAGCCACACTAATCCCATAAAGCCAGTGGTGCATTACTGGTAGGTATCCACCATCTACTATGGGAAAAGCTACACAGTCTGTCTCTAAAAATACCTTGGTTATTTTCTGCCAGTCAGTTGGCAGCTTTTATTCAAAAAGGGCGATTTTTACTTAAAAAGCATATGGTTGGAAGCAGACAGATCATGTGGCAGATATTAATATAATCATCATAACTTCCACAGAATCAAAATTTCAACTTACGTTTTCAGCAATGGTACTGGAAGTTTATCTGCACAGGAGGTGCTTGTATCATTCATAGCAAGTTACGTGAAAGCAAGGAGTTGGATTAAACACCCAAGCTTGAGGCAGCTGGATTAAACACCCAACACTGTGGTGAAAGATTGTCTATGGCTCATGTCAGGAACAAACGTGGACTAGTCAAAAACATCCAGTTTCTTCGGGGTGGGGGGGGGTGGGGGGGGTGGGGGGCGGGAACACATGGATGGATCAAAACCAAACCAAAAAAAACCCACAAACCAACCCAGAGAACCTTGGAACCCTACCTTGTAGGAACAACAACTGTGGTAACAGCCATGGATACATGATAGTCTTCCTAAAATGCATTGATGGGTCCATGAAATATTCTAAGGTAAATCAAGTATTTCAACAATGGAAGAATTCTAACCGCATCTCCTCCAATTGCCTTGCCTCCAACACTGAGGGCAAGATCATTAAATACAATTACTATGAAATTTTGTCTGACAAGCCACTGACAGAAAAGGAGTAATACTGAACTTCAAGATCAAAGTATACAAGCGAGTGATTCACCTTCCTTTCTTGTATGCTTGCAAGACGGAGGCTAAACATGAACATAGTATCAGGTGCCTTTAAAAGCTCCACTTGCATTTGAGTAAGAGAAATTGCATCAAGTGAGAAGATGAGGCTACACAACCCTGAATGCGACTCTCTCTTAGATAAGCGTCCTCCTTTACTAGCTCAGGAGCTTTGTCTATCAGACCATGTCACCCGAATGACTAACAGCACACCAACTCCCACTGCTGCCATCTCTCACCAGCTCCAGTAAGCTAAAGCGTTAGCAGGACAGCAAGCAAAATAGAATTTGTATTTCCCAGCGCTCCCCTGCAACAGAAAACCTGACAAGACTGAGGGGAAAAAACCAAAAAAAACCCACAAGCTAGTCTAGTAGGCAACTGTCTATCCTCAGGGTCATGTAAAATACCACACGCTGGAAGAAAGAAGAAACAGCGAGGAGCTGGCAGGATCCAAAGCGCAATGCCCGCAGAAGCGATTATGCTGATGCCAAATCTGGTCCTATCTGAGCTTTCCAGCCACTGCTGAGTTGACAGCACGTGCCGCAATGCCAGAGCTGGCAAAGGTGATGCTGAGCACAGCTAGCGGCCACTAGCCACCTTAAAGCAATAGCACCATGCATCTTCCCCGTGCCAGCGTCTAGTGGCAGGGATAGTAAAATAACATGCATATAGCGCTCTTTGTCAAAACCAATAGTACGTACTGAAAACCAACTCACCATTCTCCATTTCACCCAGCCTGCTGCGGTGCTGGACTCACAGGGTGCTGTGACCCACCACCAAGCCGGGCTGGCTGGGCTCCAGGGCCCCAAACAGCGAGCGGGAGGAACAGGGAACAGCTACGAGCCCTGGCTCTGGGGAACCGGCACAGCCGTAAGGACACAGCGCCTTGCCAACACTGACTGTACTCCAATTTTAGCAGACTTAAAGCTTTCCAGATTGATGGTGAAGAATTTCAAAACTCAAAGAGCGTAATAGATTTACATCCGAGTTTATAGAAAGAGCTGAATAATACACCAGCAGCTATAACAAACATACACAAAACAAGAAAGAAGAAAACTATCAGATCTTCCAAAATACAGACTGACAACAGGAATTTGCTAATTAATATTTTAAGTATGCCTGAATTCTCAACTCTTGTGTTATTAAACTAAAAATTATATCATCATGTATTTTAACTACATGATAGCTTACACAAGTTATGACCATTTAAAAAAAATATTCTGCATTTCATATGGTATTTATATGGTATTTCAAACATGGTTACATTTCCCATAGGACAAACTACTACTTTTTCACCAAAAGCGCTGAATCTGGTGTTGTTCCTCCCCTGTGACACCATGTGGTCTACACATAACAAGGATTTTAGGGCGTGCTGTAGTGTCCAGAGCAGCTCCTTATCATGGCACCAATGGGAAAGTATTTTACTAGAGAGGCAAAATTAAATGGCACAATTGAGCCCAAATAATATTCTTACTGACACAGTAGGAGAAGTCATTGACAACTTCTCAGAGAACTATTCTGCTGGGGGTAGGCTGGAGGCCAGTTTTGGAGAGAAAAGAGCTGGTAGGGAATATGGGTTCCCAGCTTCCAGCCACCAACAGAGCACAAAATCCAGAGGGCTGTCCATGGAAAATAGCATCTTAGTATCTGTAATTCCTACATGTTTCTCATCTTCAAAGTGCAAAAGGTTGGCTTTCAGGCAAGCTGTACGTGTTCTGAAAACAGCTTCTGACAGATGACAGCGGTGCCCTAACGCAGAGTGCTGTCCCCGTGACAGGCTCTTCACGTACTCGGCTGACAGGGTCCAAAGACACCGAGCGTGCCGTTTAAGCTACACTGCTGCAGGAAACGCGCTGCAGTGGGAAACAACGAGGTGCCAAAGGCCAACAGAAAGCCAGCACCTCCCTTCCCAGACACGCGGCGTGCGAACGGAATGGTTGGATCTTTCAGATTTCCTAGCATTATGAATCAGCCTGAAGAAGTAATTTCTGACACTGTCAAAACTGCACTAGTGATCTTCAGGAAAGGCTGTGGCGTTAGCCTATTCAAAAGCCCTAACCCTGCCCTGCACAGTGCTCTGTATGACAGACCACAGCTTGATTAGAAACAATTTAAGCTCATAAAAATTACAACTGGCACCAAAACCTAAACTATAGCAAATTCCTCCCCGATTCTTGTTTTGAAGACGACACTTGCAGCAGAATAGAACTGTTATTTGTATCTATCAACCATTCACACCTCATCTTGCTTCTTGTACCGTCAAAATCTTCTGCTTGCTGCAGAAATGCCCTTCTGTCCCACACCCCTGCTGCCAGAAACAGCCCGAGAGGCATGGGGCAGCATGCAGTTAATGACTACAAACCTGGAGCATTTTCAAGGAGAATGTTTGCTTTTGACTTTTGGGGGATTAAAGTCAGTCTTCCATAAACAAGCATGAAAATATCCCAAGGAGAGCAATGTTACTAATGATGATTTTTCTTGCTTCTTGCCAGTTGCTTCAGCCACTTCTGCTGCCATTGGAGGAGCGTAACAGAGGCCCTTCTACCACACATCTCTCTGCAGGTGTGAGTAAATCTGCCTCTTACTTCCCAAAGTCCTCAAGCGAACTACCACACCTCAGCGACAGAGAGAATTTCTCAGAATGAAAGAGCCAATAAGCAGTGATTCCTTTGGGCACCTCAAGAGCATTAACACAAAATGCAGCAAAAAGCACCAGAATAGCTGAAATCAATTCCATCCTCATGGAGACAACTGGTTTGCAATGCATTCCAAACATTTTAACCACGTGTATCTGCCCAGGTTTAAGTCAGAAGACAGTACAGGCAATGACTGCGCTGAACCGTCACCTCAGGAGAATGACACTGGCTGCAAATTAACCCACTGAGTTCATCTCTTATTTCTCTTTTTGTTCTCATCACAAAACATGGCAGCAGAAAACCTGGTATGATTGCCAAACTAATTTGGGAGTGCAAGCCACAGGTCACGATGAGACGGCTGCTGGACCTGCAAGCCCGTGCATGCAAGGGCACATTCAGAAGTACGAGTCTCACAAGGGCTTTAGGTACAGAATGGTGCAGCTTTGGGGAAGACCCAAGCATAGAAAGAGTAGGTCGGGAGTGAGAGGCATCACTGGGACTTCATGCAAAACAGAGGAGGAGGGAAATCAGAACACTCAGCTATGGTTTGAGGGGGCGTGCCATTTGCCTTAATGAGGGAATGTACCACATGAAGTCCCACAGGCTCCAAAATGCACTCAATTAGCTGTTCCTTTTACCTTTTTGTTCTACCCAGCATTTCTTCAAGAGCACTGTCATCTCTGGCTTTGGCATCCTACTCATCATCTATGAATTCATGTTGCTGTTTCCTTCCTGAAAGGAAAAAGTCCCATAGTCAGTCATTTGCTACACAGAGGAAAGGACAAATTTGACAGAGTATTTTTGCCACTGTTCAAGTTCAAAGAGCAGGCAGCAGTACAAGTTGCGTTCTCCACTAGTGTCATTCATCCGAAATCAATCAGCCTGTGTTGACTCAAGAAACTTACCCCGAATTTACCTGTAAGCAGCTGAAAAGCTGTCAGTGTCTCAGACCTGCCTGGAGAGAAAGAGCAGGGCAATGACTCACCCAGAGTAAAAAAAATGCCCCACAACACGAAGAGAGACTCGTGCCAAGCAAGTATCTTCATTTTATTTTCAAACATTCTGAAAGCGTTAGTATGAAGAAGCAGCAAAACACTGAGAAAGCACATTTAACGTTAGGAAGGCCTCCCTGCCATATCATGTGAGCCAAATTAAAAATAAAACTAAACACAAGCGTACAAAGTGGAGACAAAAAAAATCAATTTTCTCAAAGAGATAACGTGAGGGACTCCCAGAGGGGCTGGCAAAATCTGGGAGAGAGAAAGAGATTATATTTTATGGGAAGAGATTCAATAACCATTCTTTTCCCATAAAGCTAGTGATGGAGAATTGTCACCGCTCCATAGACACACAGTGCACATTTCAGGACAACAGTAACAGAAAATCAATAGCATCTTTTATATGTGAAAAGACATTATCGCTATGGACTCCTAATACTAACAAATGGGACCAAAGAAGACCTTTACTAAAATTTAGTAGTCAGCATTAATCTGGCTGATAAGAGAGGGGCAGTATGCTCATCTACATCCTCAGATATTTTTTTTTTTTAAAGAAATAACTCTGCTCAGAGCTTCACCCTCTACTGAAGCCAAAGAGCCCCCAGATGACACTACATTAAAAGTCTAACAATGTTGAACCCTGGCGCTGTCGCTCGAAAGCCCCATCGGCATACATTTCCTCTCTGGCTGATGGCTGTAATCATTAGGAGGTAGGAGCTTTATCAGGTGGTAATTTGACAGCTTTGACAAGCTCGGCTGAATTTATGGCACTTTCTAGTTTTTCCCTCCATTGAGCTGAGATGGAACTAGAGTTAATATTAGCAAAAACACTTTGTGCGGGGGCAATTTTCCAGCGATGACTACATGATTCCAGTTACTAAGAAAATCTGCTAAACAAGGCCTCCTCATAGTCACTTGCCACTCTCACCAGCCCAGGGAAGATGGTTCCCCATCCAGCCGCTGCCTTAGAGGGAAGCCTCAGTAGATGGAAGGTATCCCTGGCTCTAAGGCAGCACAGGTGAATCAATTCTGGAACACCTCCGCACCTTGGAGAAGAGTCACCAGCATCCCAAAGAAACACAAGCGTGGATCTTTCCCTTAGCTTAAAAAAAATAACTTGTAGCTCCAAACGCCATTTTCCAGAGAGGGACATTCACAGTTTGCCCCCATTTTCACCAGGCAGCACTGTTCGCCTGCGCTTCAGCCCAGGAATGCTGGCACTGCCAACGCACTCTTCCAGCACTCCCAGCCTGCGTGCACCCTCCTGAATTCCCTTTCAGCCACATTCCCCTACCCACTGCTAACATGAAACAAGCACCAAACCCAAGTTTATGAACTCAACACCTCACGCTAAGACTGGTAATGTTCAGGATCACTACACTCAACAATCTTTCTAGGTACAGGCTCAATGTCTTTTAAACAGAGCACATAGTTTCTTTCCTGTTTAGAAAAGATCTAGGACATTAAAGCTTAGGAAAAAAAACAAGTAACAATGAGAGTTTCTTATATCTCCATGGATCATATGGTCCACTCCAAGAAGGAACCTAACCAATTACATCTGGGGAGAGGTACCAGTAGATCATGACCTCTGGAAAACACCAGGGCCGTATCAGGACACTAGTAAGGCTACTCACAGTTTACAAAACGAGCATGCTACCTACACTGGAGCAGAAGCCACAGTGTCACATGTCTGACAGCACACGTGCTGGCCAAATCCAGAATCTGATTCCTGGAGTCCGCTTCTCTCGTCACAAAGATTGCATCCCATCCAGCACCACAATGCTTCCTCACACAGTGCGAGGAATCTGTGAGTAGCAACGTGGGCAAGAGGAACACTACACCCTGAACCAAAACTTGGCAAGTCAGTAAAGCACAAACAAGTACTTTTTTTTTTCCCAAAAATTGCTTTTTACCATAGATGTTACATTTCCTCTGTTATAATTTAGGGTTTTAAAGAGCTATCTCTACATGCTTAGAAAGCACAGTTCCCATATAGCTCCCTAAAGTCATATTTCTCTCTTCCTATATTTCCCTGCCAAGATGTGACATCTGTGGACTGTTCCCAAAAAATTCCCCTGAATCATCTACGATGCATGCAAAACAGCGGCCAGAGCTGGCAACGAGCAGCTGTGTCTTTTTTGGAAAGCGTTAGATCAATCTGGTAAGGGGAAGGATTCCCAGTAACTCTGCCACTAACATCCCCAAGGACCACACAACTCCCAAATCACGTTAGAAAAAGAGCACAATTACGACAGGACCAAAATCCATGGGAAAGAGCGTTGCCACGGCAACTAGCATCCTTGGAACTTGAGTCTTCTCTACATTTTTGCACAGACTCCCAAACCACGTGGAAAAAATGAGTCTAGCAGGTGGGTTCATTCAGGAAAAACATGCTGCCAGGTGATTCCCTGTAAAACAGACTCACTTCTACGTGCTTTCTCAGAAAGTGAGCCTTTGAGGACCTCTTGTTCCAAGCACTGCATCTCACTATGAGCACAGTGGTACTTCTATAACATGATCAATACTTTCTTGCTAACTACCCTTGGATCAGAAAGAAACCTATTAAATATTAAAACACTCCTGTTCCAAACAAAAGTTACGTGAAGATAAAAGCCAAAACAGATTAGCTGATCTTTGGAATGGGAAAACATGGTTTCAGCTTCACGCTAGACTACACTGGTGACCAAGAGTGGTCTTTTAAAGCTCCTCCTCCAGGACAGCAACAGTCTAAACAGCATCCCCGACACAAACATCTGGTCCAGCTGCTGGGGAACGTGAGCAGGAATGGCCTTATTTTTCCTTCCTGACCACCTTACTGCAGCCATGAAAGCCCACAAAC
The DNA here is from genome assembly GCF_963210335.1 of Falco punctatus. Lineage (NCBI taxonomy): Eukaryota > Metazoa > Chordata > Aves > Falconiformes > Falconidae > Falco > Falco punctatus. Next base: position 105,642,948 of record NC_137582.1, read on the forward strand.
ACCCCACCTGCCCACCATGTTTTATGACGAGGCACAGGTCAAAGCACAGACTAGAAAGCCCTTTTGCTAAAACTCCTGTCTGCTCCCCACACTCGTGGGGCACCTCTCCCATTGCACTGCTGCGTAAGACTGGGTAAGATGCCCTCCTATGGTTAACCCGCCATCAGGGCTGTTTGCTCTTCGGAAAGCAACGCGGCAGAAATTCTAGAGCCATCATCTCTACTCTGTGGTGAAAAGCCAAAGTAGCTCTACTGACCCAGAGCGGTTAAAGCGCCTCTACTGACCCGAAACAAACCGCTCCAGGTTTCTACAGTGGCAGAGGCGAGCGAGGCCCGGCAGCGGTTTGCTCCCCGCCCGCGGGGCTCGCGTCGCAGCTTTAACCTGCCGCTCGCCTTCGGGCGCCGTGCGAGTGCTTTGCCCTCACCATGTCGCACCGTGCCAGGCTGCAGCGTTCCTCGGCCAGGCTGGGCACGGCAACCCCCTGAGACCCAGAGTCACCCAGGAAATAAAGGCGCTCGGCCCGCAAAACGGGCTGGAACCGCCCCCTCGCTAGGCCAGCCGAGGGGCTTCGGGGCAGCGCCTGCACCTACCGGCCCCACGCGGGGAAGGCAGCCCCTCAGGGCCGCCCCGGGGCCGCCCCGCTGGCCGGGCAGGCCCGGCACCGCCGCACGGAGCTCACCAAGGCGATGACCCCAGCGACGGCGGCCGCGCTTCCCCCTTCTCCTACCCGGCCGCGGGGCGGACACAGGCCCGACCGGCCCCCCGGGCCCCGGCCACAGCCGCCGCTCCCCTGCCGGCACGGAGCGCCCGCGGCGGGGGAGGCACCTGAGGGGGGGGAGGCGCCTGAGGGAGCGGGGCCGCCCGCCCCGCCGATCCCGCGCGTTCCGCCTCGCCGCCGGGGCCGGGCCGTGCCGGGCCGAGCACTCACCGCGGCATCCCGCGCCCGCCGCCGCCCCTCGCCTCACGGCGCTCTGGGGCGGGGCCTGGCCGCGCACGCGCAGGGCGGGGCTGGGGGGGGGGCGCGGGGGGGGGGGCGCGGGGCGGAGGCGCTGGGGCCGCCGGGCCGCCAGGGGGCGCGGCAGGGAGAGGCCCGCGCCTCGCTCCCGCTCCCGCTCTCGCGCCGCCGCCCCGCCCTGCCGCGCGCGGCGCGGGGTGAGAGGTCGGGAAGATGGCGGCGGCCTTGGGGGAGGAGGTGCCGGACAACGAGGACTACTACTCGCTGCTTAACGTGCGGCGGGAGGTGGGCCTGGCGGCAGGGCGGCGGGCGGTGGCGGGCGGCGGGGCGCCGCCGCGGGGCGGGGCGGGGCCGGGCGGGCCGTGACCCCGATGCCCGCCTCGGGCAGGCCGGGCTGGGCCGCTGAGTTGTGCCCAGGCGGGCGGCGGCGGCGGCGGCCTGAGCCGGGGCTGCGGGTGGCCGGGCCGGCGGCTGCGGCGGGGGCCGTGTGCGCTGCCCGTGGAGCGGGGGCGCGGGGGCGGCGGCCGGGCCTGCCCTCCCTTTCGGCCCGGTTGAGGGGTGTTTTCCCGGGGCGGGCGGCACCCTGGGCCCCGGCTTCTCTCCGGTTCTACGCTCCTTCCTCTGTGGGTGCTGCCCAAATGCTTCCACATTGGAAAACCCCTAGAAATTTTGCATGACACCTCTCTTGTCAAAAAAAGGAGCGTCGGTCATCCTTCATTGCATTTGTAAGAATAGAAGGTTATTAATTGATGCAGCCTTGTTCCACTAGAACAGCTTGGAGCTTAATGGATCTTAGTCTTAACTACTTTTGTTTTATAGTCTTAATTAGGTAAATCACTAAAGATCTGAATGTATAAACTGTGCTGTAGTTTGTTCCATCGCAGGCAGTAACAATGTGTGTGTATATATATACACCAGATATGTCTGTATATATAACCAGATTTTTGCGTGTTTCACTGCTGTCTGTTCACATGCGTCGGCCTAGATGTTAACAGCTTGAGTGCAGGCGGCCTTTGTTGAACTGCTACTGCTGCATATAACAGGAGTTCAAACATTAGAAGCAATTCAGTCTGACAGCCTTGGAAAAACTTATCTTTGGAGTCCATGTCAGTACTTATGGCCGCAGTGGCGATCTCCTGTGTCTCGCTTGTGGAAATCTTTTGCATTTCTGAAGGGAAGAGGTGCGGCAGTCACCCTGTTTGTGAAACGATCCAATGCGGTGCAATGGACCATGCTCTTTTTAGAAAAATTTCCATGTGACTCTGGCCCCGGCCTTGTTAAAAGCCGGTGGGCCGTACTTTTAGATCACTCAACAGCTGTTGTAACTCACCCTCCCAAATGTCAGCAGTGTGCAGATGTAGAGGTTGAAAGAAAGGCAGAAATCAAACGAGGACTGCCACTGCTTGGGAGATTTAACAGCAAAGGCTTAATCGTTAACTTAGCTAGGCTCCCAGCTCTTTGGTAGAGACTGAAACATTTGGGTTTGGTACAGCAGGGAGCTGGAAACCAAGTTAAAATGGTCTTCAAGGGAGTAGTTCCAACTGAGAGTAGTAGTTGCTTTGTTAATTACCCCTTGCTAATTAAATTCAGTTGTACGATCCTGCGCGAGCAGTGGAATGCAGTGAACTTGCATTGCTGTATGCTGAGCCAACTTTGTGTGATGTGGCAGCTGAGCTTAAAATAATAGTTAACCACTGAACTTTGCAGCCCCAATGAGGAGAGTAAGACTGCCAAGCAGCAGGTTTTGTGTATGCATGTATGTAAACATTTAATCTTTTATAGATTTCAGTCCACTAAAAATGTGGTGGCAAGTTTGAGAGGTTAAAGGAAGCTGTTTAAACCCCAGGCATGGAGATGGGACGCCTTTTAATTTTGCCCGGAATTTTGGTAATAAAAATGTAACTTAGATATGCTTATTACTGACTTATGTATTTCATTGCAATTTGAAATGATGTCAGTATTTCTTTAGCGGTTTCTAAGAGGCTATTGCTCATGAAATATTGAACCAATGACCTGAGCTATTCAATGATGATGAAATGCCCAATCTAACATTTTATTGAACGTGGCATTCATGAAAAATGAAACTGCTCATTTTTATTATATAATCAATAGCACATTAAACCATTTATCATTAATTTGATTAAAGAATGCCATTTTAAACCTGTATGTTCCCCTGCCTTCCTAGTTGAATTTAGATTTGATGTCCAAGAAAGCACAAGGTAGTAAAAAGAAAAAAGCTAATCCATAGCTGCCTTTACTGTCTTGGGGCCAGCAAATTTGGCAGGTCCCCTTTTGCTGTATCATTTAGAAACAGTAATGTGAGATAGTACAAGCATGCAAAGAAAACATTTTTTCTAAGTTGTCCTCAAAATCCAACGGATTTCTAGTTTTGGTACGCAAATGAATGCATTCCTTTAACAAAAACCCAGACCCTCCTTACCACAAGCTGGACAAAAGACGTTATTTTAAGAAATGAGTTTTTAGAGCCTTTGTTTCCACAGTGGAAGCTTGGGAACTGTGAAGGCTTTAGTCACTGAAGCACATTAAGAGTAAATGGAATTTGTGTCTCTAAACTCTGTTAGGGAAAGTAATTTTCCAGGTGCCCCCTTCTTGCTTGCTGGCATTGTATTCCTGTCTGTTGGAACCCGGGGCTGTAATAAAAGGGATGACATTTGCTTGAAGGAGGCCAGCGAGTAAACCCCTCGTGCTGTTTTGCTTATTTTACTCTTTGTATTTTTCCTCGTGTGGAGAAGCGGCATCCTGCTTCCTCTGCCCCAGAAACCGATTCTTGCTGGGAGGGACAATTTTGGAACTGGCCAGTTGGTAGCTCTGTGAAGCTGCATGTGCTGCCTGCACCTTTTGGGGAAGTTCTGCTTGATTTTGGCAACTGCACGTCTAAATGGGTGTTAACCAGCCCCCAAGGAACAGACAGCTGCTGCAATACAAGGGCTGTTGCAGGAATGAGATGAGAAAGGGCCCAGGACTCTTCAGAGTCAAAAAATAATATTGCTGTGAGGTTGTCTCCTGAGAGATGATAATGGAAAGAGCGGGGGTTTTATTCTGTCAATTCTGAAAGAGCCATCCGAAATCTGTTCCCACCACATGTCTTTGGCATGAGGCCAGGTGCCGGCTGAAATTCCAGAGTGGTTGCGGTCAAGAACAGGGCTGGGTTTTTCTCTTGATGCATTTAGTGACATGCTGTTCTTCTGGTTATCCATCTGCTGCAGGTGAGTGTGTTTTTGCGGGTGCCTTCATTTCTTACAGCCCAACAGAGTCCTTGCTGTACAGGAAGGGAGGTGCTAGGCAGCACAGCAATGAGGGCATGAGTATAAAACTGTATGTTTGCATTTCTTACCTTTACTGCTGTGGAAAGTCAGCGCTTTTACAGTATCTACTTGAGGGTTTGAGATTGAAATACAAGTAGAATTTGAAGTATACCTCTGGTTTTAAGTGGTGTGATCCTGAGGTGACTTTATTTTTTTCTTGCTCTTCTGCACTGAATTGAGGAGACAGTAGTTGCCTAATAAAAATAATGTATGAACACAGATGGCTTGTGTATTTGCCTTTTTTTTTTTTTTTTTTTTTAAAGTTTTTATGCCTAGGTATACACTGATGAGCTGTTGCTGTCACTTGTTGTACTATAAATAATGTGGGGAATACTGATGTGTATAACTGAACAGTTTATTAACTTATGTAATGAAACAAAAGTCCGTTCTTGATTTTGGGTAAGTAAAACTAGCGTAATGTAATAGCTGATGGACTTCTCTTTCAGGGCTGATCTTGTGAATGGCCTTTTTTCAGTAGCATTGGTTGTACTTTAATTCATTTTTTCTGCTTTTCACAGGCCTCTCAGGAAGAGCTAAAAGCTGCCTACCGCCGGCTGTGTATGCTGTACCACCCAGACAAGCACAGAGACCCAGAGCTCAAAACACAAGCTGAGCGCCTTTTTAACCTTGTTCACCAAGCGTATGAAGGTCAGTGGAAGTCCAAAGTTTGCAGAAGCTGTTTTCGGGGGTTTTCTAGGAGGGCTGTGTCTTTATGCATTTTGAAGACTATATATATTATTACAAAGTAATAATTAAATTTGCTGATACTTAGCAATGCTTTGTTTCCTGCTTCTGTCCTGTAAATCAGAGGAGCAATGCAATATAAATCCTGCAATGAACGACATGTGGAGTCTCTGTCTTATTTCCTGCATGTTTTAAATAGTCTTTTCACCACTTCCCTTACTTCTGAAAAGGCTCTCCTTTAAGAGACTGAAGACTGAACAGCTTCGAACAGAAAGACAATTTCATATTTTACTTTTGAACTGATGCATCCTGAGCTTCTGATCTCTTATCACCTGATTATGGTGTCCATTGATGTTCAGCAAGTTCTTCCATATGCTAAGACTGAGATAAGGACAATGGATTCATAGTCATTAGAGCGTTTTTTCTCATCCAAGGATGCCAAAGCCCTTTAAAAATATTCTGTATTAGGCCTTCATTTACTTAAACCCATAGGTAATACTAGTGTAACTGAGGCACAAGGAAGTGATTCATTAGAATTGGCTTGGAGCATTTTTGCACATGTCGTAAGAGGCACCTGGAATGCAAGTGGATTAGGACTCTTCTGCACTACAAAACTGGTACACCAAACTAGGTGCCCGGTCCTGTAGCCTAAAGAGAAGGTAAAGCAAAATGATGAATAAATAATATTCCTCTATTAAACCTCAAAGATGAGCTAAAAACATTTTTTTTTGCGCTCACATCTTCTGAATGATAAGTATTTGTTTCATCTGGCTGGACATGAACATGGGTGGATTATTTTACGTTGTCCCTAGTTAGGCATTAGGACATATGGAAGCTTTTGCTGGGGAGAACAGAGAAGATCTTCCATTGGTGGCATAGGGAATAAAAACTCAGGATGCTTCAGTAATTTAATTTTAATGGGGTGAGTGGGTCTTACATTAGAGTCAGCTTTCCCTTTGAATTCTGTAGCTTTGCTTGGCTCTGTGTGGCAATGTATATGTAAATTGTTGCTCGTTTAGTACCAAATGTGAGTGTAATACTTTACAAGCAAAAGATTTTGACGTCTTGAAAATAAGCCACCCCACCTCCTGCCTATTTTCTCTCCCTCCTCTTCCTTCTTTTAATATCACATGACACAAGATGTATTTTATCAGAATTCATAAAAAATAGTATCTGCCTGTGACATTTAGCAAGTTCAATAATCTTCAGATAGTTCAGCTCAAAGCTCAATTACTAGTGTAAGCCTCTTTTTACCTTAATATATGCATCCAGCTCCCGAAAGACTCATCAGTTCCCCCACAGTCAAAAGAAATATATGATAATGGTAAAGCTGGTCTTGGAACCCAGTGGGAAAAATACTGAGGATTTTTTAATGTGGGTTTTATTTTTTTCAGGAAGGATTGGTATGAGAAATTATGCATTTAAATATGACTTACATTCTAGAGATTCTTCTTAATTCTATGTGCAGTCTTTTTCCAAAGCAGCTGTTCTCCAGTCAGCTCATATATTTTATTTTCTTCATTGCATTGGGTGACTTCTTGGGAGATTCAAATTCTACATGCCTTTTTGCAGTTACACTCTAGCTGATGTTTGGCCAGGCATGAACTGCCTGATGGAAATTGCCTTGTTGGTGCTTGGCATGTCCCACAAGTTTAGACTGTGTGGGAAGTGGTCAGTGGACAAGGGGTGGTGAGGAAGGCCAAAGAGAGGGAGCAAAGCACCGAAAAGCTTTGAAAGCTAGACAGAGGTAAATGTCATCCCTCCTCAGAAAGTTTCCAGGGACTACTATCTCTGAATTGCTAATAATCCCATTGATTGTTAGAGGGCTTAGGCCACCCTAGGTCAAAGAAAGCAATATTGAAAACCCCTGCTGTATATTCAGTTAGTCTGCATGTCTCTTTTGTGTCCTTTTCACTTACTGATTTTAGAAGTAAGGGGCGGGGGGGGGGGGGAAGGAATTTGTCGGGGGGGATAGTGTGTCCTGTTAATACAGCATGTGAAAATGTTAAAGGGAGTTAATGTAAAAATTGGATGCAACTGTAGAACAACGTGTTTCCAGGATCTGTGCTTGAATTCCAGATAACACTAGCATGTTAGTCTGAAATTCGAGGAGAAGACCAAAAACTGAGTTCTCTCCTCTCTTTTGATTTCAACTTGCAGTGCTTAGTGATCCACAGACCAGAGCCATCTATGACATATATGGGAGGAGAGGACTGGAAATGGAAGGATGGGAGGTGAGAGAAATTTAGCAACTTACAGCCAGTGGAATTGACTAAACCCATCTTTATCTGACATTCTTGTTATATTGAGCTACACTGACACCTTGATGGTAATAAATGCCTGTTTGTTTGAAGGCATCCTTGTTTAGTTATTTCTGTCTCTGCTGAAACACCATGATGGATTTTCAAAGAAAAGTTAGGTTTTTCACTTGACAAGAGAGCAATAAACCTGACGTTCAGAGTTCCCTAATAGGATATTACCATGACAGGCAACATCTCTGTCTGAGACAAATGCATCATTATTGTCCATCTAGCCTCATCTTTTTCACCTGAAACTTTTTCTTTCAGCATTAGCTAGCCTCTGAGTTTGACATTACTTTTTCTTTCTGAGCTTTTTGGGGTTGCTTTTTTTTTTTTGGTTGGTTGGTTTTTATGGACTTGGAAAGGGAACTTGTCCATTTGTGGCTTTCCTGTTGTTAAGTCCCCTTGCTAGCCTCTGCCAGTCTTAAGTTGATTGCACTACGCTGCTTGCTGCAGAATGGTATTGTATTGGGTCAGGTCAGTGCCGACGTCGAGTTTGAAGTTAGCAGCAAGAAATGTGGAGCAGGGACAGCATGTAACAGACATTTTTGAGCTGCTCGTGGCAGACTTGATTTTATTTTGAAAAGCCAGATCCAATACTCTTTCTATCTGTACCTAGAGCCATACCTGCTTAAAACCCTCATTCCCTAAGCCACATAAGGTAAACAATAGCCTAAAAACACAAAACTCTCATGTATTTATTTTGTCTCAGGCCAGAAACATTCAGTTGTTTTAATTTTTGTGTCTATACCTAGTAAGTTAATGGATAGCTGTTGGTAACAGCTGTGCTGCAGTATCTTGTACGTGTGGTTTGAAAGCTATTTTCCCTGGTTTTGTCAAGGGAAAAGAAATAAAAAGACCAGTTTCCCTCCACTCAAAGCACAGGATTTTCTCTCATGCCTGCCATTTGATCTGGCCCAGCTGATTGCTTCCAAACTGTGAGCACTGACATTCGTGCAGAGTGGCTCACAGCAGCCACAGGGGCAGCCAGGTCAGTGGACCTCTGTCCCATCAGCAGTGCAGTACCCTGAAGATCCTTCTCCTGGTAATTTTTTTTTTTTTTTGAGCAGGTTGTGGAAAGGAAGAGAACTCCAGCTGAAATCAGGGAAGAATTTGAGCGTTTGCAGAGAGAGAGGGAAGAGAGAAGGCTGCAGCAGCGAACTAATCCAAAGGTAAGCAATGACTTTATCCTAGTCTCAAGAGGAATCTGTAAGTTATCACAAATGTGCAGGGTGTGAGAAGCCTAGATGAGGGGTTACAGTAAATGGCCTACAGTAAAAAGCCTACACTTTGTGAGTTACTTTTCCTTTTTGAATATGCAGTTTCTCTGGAGAATGTAAGGAAAACAGCTAATTTTTTGGACAGTAATCTTCTATTGAAAGTTCTTTTTTTTTTTTTTTTTTTCATTGAAACACAGTGCCTCTTTTGGCAATTCCAAGAAAACAGACCTAACACTGAAATATTTATGATTTCTTTCCAAGTATTCCAAATGAAAATGAAACTCCCTGCAGTTACCTGACAGGTTTTCCCTTCAGCACTGCTGTAGTGTCACAACAATGCGGGGAGATAATCAAAGGCAGCATTGAAACCAATGAAACATGCGAGGCAGCTCCCGCACCAGCTGGGTAGCAGAACTCTTCCGGCTGCAACTCAGTGAGCAAACTCAGCCTGAGCAGGGTTGGGGTCTTGCCAGTTTCACAGTTAGTGCCTGTTTTAGGAAAGCTTGATCACGCTTTCAGGATGAGAATCATCCGGTATTCCATTCCCATCTCTCAGCCTGTTTGAGCAGCCATAAACTGGTACTAAATGACTCACCTCGCAGCTGAATCTTGGCTGTTCAGGGAAGATGAACAGAACCGTGCTGAGGATGATGTCCTCGTGGTAGCATTGGGATGGCAGAGAGAGATGGTGATGGTGATTGACCGCTGCTTCCTCTGTCACCTGCTGCAACTGGGATACTCTGACAGTTTAGAGTGCTAATGGCTTTGATGGCTCTGGGCTTGATAAGTACACTAGGCAAGCCCGGGTTTCGTCAGGATTGTCACCAACAGGTTTCACAGCTTGTTGAATCACAAAATTCTTGGTTCTCATGCGGTGAATAATGTTAATCCAAGAGCTGCATCTATGCTCACCAAATTTATTCATACTTCTTTTTGTCTATATTTTTCCTGGGTTTTTTTGCTCGTACTATTGGGGTCTGGTTTGTACCTGTTTTTTGAAATGTGTTGGAAATCTGTTTCTACTGCGTGGTATAGAATTGCCCCATGGTGAGGTAGCCTTAGTTTTCTTCTGTCTAGCCCAAGGTAACCGTGCAGATATGTATGCACACAAACTTTCTCCATTGTGAAAAAATAAACTGTAATGAGACATCGATACTTGTTTTCTTTTTAAATGCTTCTGTTCTTGGTGGAAAACTGGGTATCCCCAGAGCTCTCACTGGAGGCTTGCAGTCAACACAGAGTCTGCATCCCGAAGCACGGATGTCTGTACTCTTTCGGTGGCTTTGAAAGAGGAGGTCTCCTGTGTCATTGCGTTCATGTGTGGACTTGTTGAAACTTAACTTCTGTAACCTGAGAAACAGACTACCAGTTGATTAACTACTGTTGGTTTTGAAGACTGATGGTGTTTTTTATGGTCAGTTTAAAATCACAATGTTTTCTAGTGGACAGAAGCTTGAGTGCAGTAACGCTTAAGACTGCATCAGAAAAATGTCCATCTGAGAAGACCTGTAATGTTTTGAGATATTCACCTTGGCGCAGACTTTGGATCTGCGCTGGTCTTAGCAAAGCAAATCGACTAATGCAGGTCAGCAGGCTGTCATGGATAGTGCACGGACACTGAGAACTTGTTTGTACTGGAAAGGTAAATAAGCGTAAGGTGTTACGTGAGTATCTGCTGAGAGCATTGTTCCAGGCAGGAAGGGATTTCTGGATGCCACAAAACAGGCAAGTTGAACTCTCTCTGCTGGCGATGAGGGTGATTTGGGTCAGCAGGGTATTCTTGGAGAGGGGAATGGTTATCTCCACCTCACGAGTCCCTGTGACTTCAGGAATTTGACATTTTATCTGGGCGCCTCACTGTGGCAGTGAGCAGTAAAAAGCGGAGCTGCATCATGAGCCTCAGCCTCTGTGTCCTGTGATAAAATTAGCCATCTGGGTGTTTACAGCAATTGCTGATTGGCAGCCTATAGAAATGGCTCTCCAGGCAGTGTTCCTGTGGAATTAGGTAGCACAGCTGTGATCATTTCATACACGAACACAAGTTATTTTAAAATTTCCAACATTTTGTCAGTTCTAGAAAATGGTTCCAGCAAAATAAAGCATTTTAACCAGAAATGTTGAGCAATAACCAGATGTAGGCAATTTGACAGGTTTCGAATTGAGTCTATTATTTGCTTTTAGAGCTTTGTTTTTGCTTTCAAAGAGATGCAGAAGGGTTGAAAAGTTCACTCCTTGATTTGAGAAGAACCACTTCCTGTTAGCAGAAATTAAATCCCGTTATTTTCCTGCTGCGGAAGGTCAACATCTAAGAAACGCAGTCCCTCAAGGCTTAGCTTGGCACAGCTTCCATATGGCACATTCCAGAAGGTACATCCCTAAGAAAAAAGGCAAGGAGGGAGTATATTCTTCTCTGGCACACCTCTTAAATCCATCAGTAAACTGTGTTTCATATTCACAGGGTGGAAAATGAAGGTGATATTTAAAAGATGATACCAGATAACAGCAACTCTGATGGTTCTGTAGTGCTGTTCCCAGCTTCCTGCCCTGTGGAGCTGGTGTGCTTTGCAGCATGTTGTGTGCGTGCACCGCCGACTTCTGAGCAGAGCTTTACAGCTTTTTCCCTGCTGCTCTTTCTTTGGGGAGGGCTTTTTCATTTCCAGTGCTTTGAGCAGGTGGCTGATGGGGAGTTGCAAGCGGCAGCGGTCCCCTCTCTATTATCCGGTGGCATAGGGGCTGCTGTCGTTCTCTGGGAATATTTTTAACTTTACCATCTGCTGCTTTTCCTGTGCTTGCACCCGAGCCAGTTTCCTTGCCAGGATCTATAGACCTCTGAGGGTGACTTCACCTGCTTGGCGGGAGGTGAAATGTCTACACGGAGGCCACCACTCGCTTCAGAAAAAGGCAGCTCTGTGGAAGTTCTGCTGAGGGAGGGAGCAGAGATGCCCCTTTCCTCAGAATGGGACTTAGGGATTTTCATGGATAGGTTCAGGTGTTTCCTTTTTTCATTGGGAGTGATATTTCTTCTAAATTTCGTAGATATGAAAAAGGAAATCGTAACATTTTGAGTGTAATAGAAAGGAAGTGCATTGATTTTCAGGAATGTGTGTGAACCTTGGTGCATCTTAACAAAGGGTACAAGCATTGCAAGACAAACAAACATAGTATAGTAAGATGTTTTTCAGTGGTGGTTGGTTGGGTTTTTTAAGTGCGAACTCTTCAGCAAGCTTTACTGCTGCTTATATTCTGGTCTGAGTTGAAAACACGCAATTTTCTGTCTTTTTGCCATTCTAATTCAGCATGCTTACTACTCAGCATGATATCCCTTGTTTAAAAATGTTTAACTTGGAATTTAAAGTTGCAGTCTGGCAAAGGTTCTGCACTGAATGTGGCACTCCCCATGGAAAACCTTTCTTTCCATTGATCTTGGGTTTTACACTTCCTTGAATTGCAGAGCATCAGGGAAAAATGGAAATAGTTCTCTCTTGCTAAAATAAACGCTCACCTGTATTCAGACATGTTTGATTGGTTACTCCGGAGTGCATTTGCTGGAATTTCAGTGGTTGTGCACTTTTCTCTTTCTCTCTGGCTGTTCTACTCCGTGTCTTTCCAGAGGGCTGGAGAGCAGTGCGAGGCTGCGCCACTTCCCAGGCAGTTGGCAGTTTTGCTTTGCTTCGCTTTTATTTTGGCCTCGTTTCAAGGAACAGCACAACGTAGGAGAGGGCTGAAACCGAAGAAGGTGTAGCGTCTGGAGAGCAGATCCTTGAAGGTGACTTTGCAACTAGTTCCTGAAAAGTAGTCTTCTGCATAAAGGGCAGGAGCTCATCCGTGGTGCTGCCACAAACAGAACAATGAGCGTAATTGCTTTGAAATTAGCCAGGCTGCCAAGAGAAATTTGTAAACAGTTGGGGCATAGCCCCTGTTCCAGAGTTCTCCTGGAAATAATCACACCTTGCCGTGTAAAAATAGTTATCCAGTTTTCGCTGTGTAAGAAATCAGAAAATAAACATTGAGAAGAGGTCTGGAATCTCCGCAGCAAATAAAGTTGGAAGCCAAACCAGGGAGAAGTTTTGAGCCCTGTCAGACACTGCAATTCTTCCTGTATTTATGGTTCAGCATTTGATTAGAGTGGAATGAGCAAGGAAAAATGCTCGCTCAGATTGAAATAAGAATTTATTCCATCCATACTTGGTCTCTGTGCGAGTGGGTTTTGTACCTAGCTAGCCACTGAGTTTCTTGATACAAATTGCTCAGAGTTCATTTTGTGCTTGTGCACAGAGGGTTTTTTTTTTTTATTGCAGCTGGTACATTTTATATGAGCTGGAATGCTGTTTAATAGGTCTATAGGGAAGGTTTCCAAAGCCTTTTGAAGTTATATGACTCAGACAAGGATCTAATTGTGCCCTTTCCAAATAAACCCACTCTTGCAGTTAGTCTGAGTGAGCACAGCAGCAGGTAGCCAGACTGTTTAGCTGTGGCCTAGTTTTTTGGGGGAGTAAGCTTTTCTATGGTCTGAGAAAGACTTTTAGCAAGTGGTAAGTATTTTCTGTCTTTGTCAAGCTTTTCTGATTGCAAGATACAAACAAGGAAAACCAGATTTTTGTCTAACAGTCAGTTGCAAGTGGATGATGCAGCTCAAAACTAAGTTCCTTCAGATAACTCATAAGAAGAAAGCATTTAGAGGAATTCTGGCTGAGTTCTGCTGAGGAAAATCAATTTCTAAAATATATTATTTCAACTTTAAGATACTGACAAAGCAGAGTCAGTTGTGGGGGAAGAGGAAAGCTGCTGTGTAAGTGTGTTCTACCTATTTCTGTCATGCGTCACAATAGAAAAATTACCTACTAGTATTACAAGTTGCATTCCTGCTGAAAAACTGTCTTCTACCCAGTGTATTTAATGATTTATATTGCTGTTTTGGAATACTGTAATCATTCAGTTTTGTTTGTCTTGAATGTGTAATAAATGCATTTTAGAGTGGAAAAGGTAATTGCAGAACAAGAAACACAGCAAAAAAATTTAATCATATACAAGAATGGTTTAGCTATTTGGCCTGTATGTCTTGGATGTTTGTTAATGCTAAGTACTTGTTCCACTTGTCATTCCTTAGGGAACAATTAGCGTTGGAATAGATGCCACCGACCTCTTTGATCGTTATGACGAAGAATATGAAGATGTGCCTGGGAGCAGCTTTCCTCAGATTGAGATAAACAAAATGCACATATCCCAGTCCATTGAGGTAAGGAGGGCAGACACTGCTGCTGGTGTGGGGCAGGGCTTGAGCTAATGAGGCACTACCGCGCAAGCAACGGAAAACGACACACTGCTCAGGGGGTCCTCGTCTTAATTTGTGGAGGGATACAATTACCAGCATGGGTGGGAAGAGGAGGCTCAGTTCCAGCAGAACGGCGTGCTGACTGTTCAGCTTGTGTTTGTGTGGCTGGTTTGTAGGCTGCAGCAGTCCTGCCTTCCTGCTCACAGGGAGGCTCAGTCATGATCGAAAACAGGTGTCTAGTTCTCGATAAACATGGAGTATTTAGCGTATGAAAACAAATGATTCCCAGTTTTGAGGGTGTGGATAAGGAAAGCAGGGGGAGTGTTTCCTCTGGTACAGAGAACCGAAAAAGTTTAGTCTGCTAGCAAGATTAGAAGGGCTTGTAGCTCAGGGTCAGGACTTCAAGATGGTCTGTTAAAGGTGTCACAGATGTCTGGTACAGTAAGAATTATCTCATATTTTGCCATACTTGATCTTCAACTACAAAGTTTAGAGCAAGTATGGCCACGTCTGGTTCAAAAACCTGGCCTCAGTGGATGACAAGGAGTCAGCTGGAGTGTTTCCTGTCTCTCTGCACTTACACTCTCTGCAGTCATGGTTATGTCCTTGCAGAATATGCATTAAATGTGTGACTTGGCATCAGAGTAATTGGCAACTATATATTCATTTTTTCAGGCACCGCTGACTGCCACAGACACAGCAATACTGTCTGGTAACCTTTCCACCCAGAATGGCAATGGAGGTGGATCGATTAATCTTGCTCTGAGACGAGTGACGTCTGCCAAGGGATGGGGAGAGGTAAGAGTACTAGCTGTTAGGCATTTTTCTATCCTGTCTATTTCAGGCTGTTTGGATTAGTTACTGGGTATTTATTTCCTTTACGGAACTCTAGCTCTGTTTCATCTTTCATTTTCTACATTCTGTAGAATGTAGGAAAAGGAGTTCTCAGAGGAATTTGAGAAAAAGGGAAGGCCACACCTTGTCTTTTTTCTTAATTTTTTCCCCTTTCCACTTGGCTGTGCATTTTGTACTTCACTTGTGTTACCTTTGTCTCTAGCCTTTCTGATTTCACTGTCTGAAGGCTTTTGGGTGCCTTCTGGTGCTGTGAGCGTGCACCTTAGGGCAGCGTAACAGTTTGCCTTCACGTCAAAAACTGCTCTGCTCACAAGGGAAGAAGTTTTGGGGGAAAACATTTTGACTCCCAGGCAGATATGATCTAAGCAGCTGGAAGGTCCCATGTTACCACCTGCAAGTTGCGCTCGCTGGACCTGTAGCTTTGAGATGCTCATGGCATCGCTGCAATGGCTGGCAGTTGGCTGCTTTCTGTGCCTTTTTGCACACTAGGTCCTGCTAACCTGTTTCCTTATCCTGTGAGAAATGGGATTTTTCCTCTTGTTTGAGAATTCATAGACTGGAGGCATTTGATTTGCGTCATGATATTATAATATGGGTAATATAGTGTCGTGGTTTAACCCCAGCTGGCAACTAAGTACCACGCAGCTGCTTGCTCGCTCCCTGCCCCCACCAGAAGGATGGGAAGGAGAATTAAGAAAAGGAGGTGAAACTCAAGGGTTGAGATAAGAACATTTAAATAACTGAAATAAAATTTAAAAAATAAAACAATTGCAGTGAAAAGGAGGGAGAAGGAGGGAGGAATAAAATCCAAAGGGAAGGGGGGAAAAAAAACCCACGTGATGCATGATACAATCGCTCACCCCCACTTACCAATGCCCAGCCAGTCCCTGAGCAGCTATCAGTGAGAAACTGAAAAGTCCTTGGCTTAGTATAAACATTACCTAGTGACAACTAAAAACATAGGCATGTTATCAACATTGTTCTCACACCAAATCCAAAACACAGGACTGCAACAGCTACTAAGAAGAAAACAAACTCTATCCCAGCTGAAACCAGGACATACAGGAGCTTCTGGATATTGTCATGAGCCAGTTGACTAAAAAGTTTTTTTTTAAACCTGTGCAATAAACTTATTTGGGAGAGGCAGATGTAGTAGGAACTGCTTGTGCAGATTTTGTCGTAGGAAGTGTCAGGTCCAAGAACTGCTGCTGTTAGAGACCGAACAGCACCAAATAAACGTTGACTGGCAGCCCTGGAAGTCACCCGGACTGGGGGATGAAGCAGCGGGCGCATTTTGCAGACACTGAGACGGTGCCGCAGCAGAACTGACAGCATTACTGTGAGGCTGTCCTGGGAAGGACGCTTGTCCTCAGACAGCAGCAGCTAAGCCTTGTTTGCCATTGTGGGGCGATGAGGGAGGTCTTTTCTCCCTTTGCACTGGAGCACCCAGAGCCGGTGCTAGTAGTAGCCTGTAGCACCACAGAACTGGCTTTGTTTTACTCATGATGACCCTACTCAGTGAGACATCTCTTATTCTGAGGGCAAAGGTAGCAGAAAAGAGAGTATGCTGATGTGGTAAATGTTACTCAGATCTGTAAAATGTCTGTGTTGTAAATGACACTTGTGAAGTACTTCATCACTGTTGTAAAAGGTGTTTTCTTCTAACAATTTGGCATTGTGCATTTAAACAGTTGGAGTTTGGAGCAGGAGACCTTCAGGGACCTCTCTTCGGTCTGAAGATATTCCGTAATCTTACACCAAGATGGTAAATATTAGAAAAATGATCTAATGATTAACACTGCACACTGAGGAACTAAACAGCTTGAATTCTCTTCCATGTTAATTCTGGATTTGTTTTCTGTCCTACAAAAAAAGGTGTTTCTTCTTTAGAATTAAGGTCATGCTTTAGTACTGATCAAGACGCTTGTATTCTTTTTGTGCATTAGTGTCTTCCATTTTCATACTTCCAGTTTAAGGAAGGTTTGTCTTCCACATCCTTAGATTTGTATTTGATCTTGTCATAATTCATAATACTTCAAGAGTGACCTCACAATCAAAACAACCCCCTCTGGGAGCAGAACAAAAATTGGGGGAGCTCTTCTGGAGCTTCCATGTGTGAGATGGAGTTTCTGTCAGCAAAAGAGGAGATGATATGTCATATTTTAGGAAGTGGTGCCAGATTTGCCACTATGGGGTCTGTTTACAAATGAATAGAGGTCTCGCATTGCAAAGGAGAGTGCAAGGTGAGGGTTGTGATTGAAGACATATGTTAGACCATCATAGGTGCTGGTGTGGACTTTCTTCTTTTTATATTTTCTAATTTAGTAAATATGCCATTCCTCAGAGCTTACGCAGGAATGTTGCTCCCTGTAGAATCCGTTAATGCTGGGTTTTGGAGCTGATGCTTGATGATTATTAAATATCAGGGCTCCTATCTTCTAGCAGCTGAGTGTGCCACCTCTGTGGAAGACCAGGACTTTATCTGCCTAGGACAAGAAGGGTAAAGGCTGAAAGGTAGCCTGCTGCGCTGGCTGCAGTGTTGTGGCACAGACCAATAAACTAGGGCATGAGCCTGCTCTTCTGTGCGGTGCTTTGGTCAGTACAGTCTGTACAGTCAGTACTCTTTGCAGGGTAGTCCCTGCATATTCAGCTTGGCTCCTGGGCGAGAAGGAATTTGAGGCCATCTGGGAGCCTGAGTTTTATCACTGATAAGGCTGTCCTTATTTCTCCTAGTTTCATCACTACAAACTGTGCCCTGCAGTTTTCATCCCGCGGGATCCGCCCAGGCCTCACCACGGTCCTAGCCCGCAACCTTGACAAGAACACCATGGGGTACTTGCAGTGGCGGTGGGGCATCCAGTCAGCCATGAACACTAGTATTGTCCGGGATACAAAAACCAGCCATTTCACTGTGGCATTACAGGTGAGAGTCCTGTTGCTGTACACGGGGGACAGCGAGACCACCCCAGGGGAGTGAGGTGCCTCAGCTTGTCTGTCCCGGCAGTATTTTGCCTGGGGACTAGAGGATAACGGAGCGGCTGGTACTGCCTCGTGTGAGCCTGGTACATAGGTAACCAGCTGCATTTGGCAGAGCACAGCACTGCACCAAACACTGTCATATCTGGTGTGGGGCAGATTGGATTGGGGTCAGGACGCACAACACAGACTGCAGAGATTGCAGGCTGTGGCAAGTAAGCGGCAAGCATCGTTACGTTTTTTGTGCCACTTAAAGGATAGGAAAGGAAACTGGGGGGAACGTTCAGTGGTGCTGAGGGAACATTTTCATTCATTTGTTCTCTTGCGTTTCAGCTGGGAATCCCCCATTCTTTCATGATGGTCAGTTATCAGCATAAGTTTCAGGATGAGGATCAAACACGAGTGAAAGGTTCTCTCAAGTAAGTGTGCGAGAGGAAATTCACATTGCTCACAGCCTGAAGAATTGGTCGTCTCCTGCTGTTTTAGGCTTCCAGGTTCCACACAAATGCTTCTGTGGTCTTTGGGAATGTGCTTTTTCATTGATTGAATCTGGTGAATGCTGAGGTAAATGTCTTGGAGGCTTAGCTCTGTGTGCCTCTGAATAAGTGGGACTGAAAATACTTGTGTGTGGTACCTCTGCATCATCACCAATTAGAAAGCTGGAAGTCCTTCTAGTCTTGACAAACTGCAAAGGCTAATCTTATCTTGTAGATACACAGTGAATCTTCCAATAGCGAACACCTGCTGAGCACAGATGTATTTCCATGTTTTGCTTGTTGGGGAACAGGATTCGGGAAAGAGAAATTCAGAAGTTTTCCCTGTCTTACCAGTTTTTGGTTCTGTCGTTCTAGGGCGGGTTTCTTTGGGACCATAGTGGAGTATGGAGCAGAGAGGAAGATTTCCAGACACAGCATTTTAGGAGCAACCGTCAGTGTTGGTGTTCCCCAAGGAGTGTCTTTGAAAATCAAGTCAGTTCACGATTACAACTCTAGATTGCAGAGGCTGACCATAACCTGCATTATTCTATTTCTGATATTCAGGTGGGAAGGTCCCAGTCTTAGGGCAATACAGGTATATTGATCGATCACTACAAAAGGCTGCAGCTGCCCTCACCTCTAACACAAGCGGTGCCCGTCGGAAGCGGTGTGCCTTTTGCTGGTGTTACTCTGGGCCTGAGCCGCCTCTTTCAGGACTAGTGTGTCTGCGTGTCTGTGCATGAGCACGCATCAAAATTGTCTGAAAATAACAGCTTAGAGTGAGGTTCGGAGCATTATGGTAAGAAATAGTAGAAATAGTAGAAATGGATCTGATTGCGTTCTGGTTTTATAATGCTGTACACAAGTATATACTGGAATTATTGAATTACCATTAACTAATTAGGTAATTTTACTATTAATCAGATGCAATTCCCAGAGAAGGGCAGAATTCTTTGAGGGTTCATGTACTGTGGTGCACGTTTAATGAGTGCCAGCAGATGCTGTGCCAGGATGCCAAAACTACTGTAAAGCCACAAAGAACTTGATCCCCAGAAAACTAATGTTTTCTAAAATAAATATTATTATAAGCATCAAAAGAGTATTAATGCATGCCTTCCGTAAAGGCACATACCAGTATTGTGCACAAAGACTTTCTGTATAAGCATTTTTTTTTCTTTTGATGGTTATGTTGGTCCCTGTCCCTGGTGAAATTAATGACTAAATAAATTCTTCTAAGATTTAAAAAAAAAATAAAAAGAACACTTTAGAATGGTCAGGTACTGTCTCAAGAGATGTCTGCTACATAGAAGTCTGGCTATGGTTGGTGTCAGCTGTCTGTCTTACCATTGTCTTGTTTCATTTTGTTGGATTTTCACATTTTTGAGCTCACCATTCACATCTCCTTTGGTTCAGCAGTTGTTCAGCAGCATACGATACTGCTAAGTGTACTTAATCAAGTACATGAAACGCTGCATTTCCTCTTACCTTTTTTTTCCTTTTTTTTTTTTTTCTCCAGGTTGAATAGGGCTAGCCAGACCTACTTCTTCCCTGTCCACTTAACAGATCAGCTGCTTCCCAGTGCTGTATTCTATGCCACCGTGGGACCTCTAGTTATCTACTTTGCCATGCATAGGCTAATCATTAAACCCTACCTCAGGGCACAAAAGGAGAGGTGAGCTTGCAAGACTGTTTTACATTCGGAGCTGGGAAGTCCCACTCAGGTTCTTCTGAGAGCCTGGTGCAAAGGTTGCAATATCCAGCTAAGGCACTGTGGTCCTCTGCATCATCAGTGCTACTGAGTTCCGGAAGCCTACAAAAATACCTTGAAAGGTGGGGAAGAACCTTAAAACCAAGCTCATTTGTGTTGGGTTGGGGGTCAGTTGTAATTGGGCTGGGTAAGTAGGCATCTGCCACTTCGGGGCTGAACCCCCACCACTGTGTAGAGCTGATGTCATATTGACTTCCTTATGCCAGAGAGCTGGAGAAGCAAAGGGAGAGTACAGCCAGTGACATGCTCCAGAAGAAGCAGGAGGCTGAAGCTGCGGTGAGTCTTTTTTGTAACTCTCTCCCTTTAGTTAAAGGAAGGTGTTTTCACTCCAGCTTTTCTCTTCTGGACGGTGTCTGACACTGCTCGATTTTGCTCTGCCTCTTGTGTTGGGACAGGTGCGGTTAATGCAAGAGTCTGTCCGGAGGATAATTGAAGCGGAGGAAGCCAGAATGGGTAAAGATTACAGCACCATTTACTTGTTCCGTAAATTTGGAGAGAGGAAGGAACAAAACAAAGGCTGGGTGGTTGAGGGAGGGAAATGCAAAATACCGTTTCTTCGTTCCCTCTCCTAATGAAGCACAGCATAATCGCTGTTGCACGCGTAGTGGGGGTGTTCAATTACGATTCAGCTTTATGGTGTCTGAGCGTGGTAGGGATCCACTGAATGTTATCTCGGGATAAGCTGTGGGCAGGGTGAAGACAACAGTCTGGAATCACCTCTCTACAAAAGAGGGGTGTGTGTGCAAATACGTGCAAAAGTTCTTGTCTGAAGTTTAGGTTTCACTGATCTCTAGCTTACACAGTTTGCTCCTGGCCCATAATTGAAATCTGCAATTGAAATCTGCTTTCTGATGTTTGCTAGCAATTTCCAAGAGAGAATGTTCTGAAGTGAGCTGGCATCCACTTAGACTGCCACATCAGTGTGGCATCGAAGTCATGTCACTCTGTCCTAGTGCTGAAGATTGCTAACAAACAGCCAAGTAGAAATGTTCTTCCGTCTTGAGAAGCGTGGGTCTAGGCAAGGAGATTTTAAATATCATAGAAAGCAAGGGAAAATGCTGGGATGGTCTTTTCATCAATGTCTGTCTAGCTGTTGGTGGGAAACCTCTCATCACATCTGTGATTTCATGTGAAATGCAGGTTTGATTGTAGTGAACGCTTGGTATGGGAAGTTTGTTAATGACAACAGCAGGAAGAATGAGAAGGTGAAAGTAATAGATGTGACTGTGCCCCTGCAGTGCTTGGTGAAAGACTCTAAACTTATCCTCACAGAGGCATCCAAGGTACGTAGCTGTTCTGTCAAAGCCCAGACTCAAGGGCTCGAACATGTGGCACAATTTCTGTTGAACCATATGCGATTTCTCCAGTGTGCTTGAAGCTAGTGACTCTAGATCAATGTACAGAAGCCATTTACATACCAAGTGATGTAAACCTCCAGGGACTTCTGTTTCTGTGGGCACTGCCAGTGCCAAAGAAACAGCATCTGAATTTGCACTGTCCCTGGGACAGTGTGTGTTACAGACTGGAGCTGTGCACCAGAAACTTCCCCACCCCCTGATTCACTCTTTTCTTCATTTAGAACTTGCCACTGTGGAGGCAGTTCCTTAGCTTCTTGTCTCATCTCATTGGCAACAAAACTCCCTTTTTTTAATGATGCCTTGTTCTGGCACTAGTAGATGGTTTTGGTCAGCTGAGGAGCTGTGAAAGTCCATTCCCTGATGCTCAATCTGTCCTTCTGTGGTTCAAGGCTGGGCTTCCAGGTTTCTACGACCCCTGCGTGGGTGAGGAGAAGAGTTTGAAAGTGCTTTATCAGTTCCGAGGAGTTCTGCACCAAGTGATGTCAGCTGACAACGAGGCCCTTAGGATACCAAAGCAATGTAAGTAGCAAGAACCGCCCTGCTTCTTCCTTCAGGGACCAGTAAAGGATTGCTGCAGCCCTGTGTGGTGAAGCACACGGAACTGGGGTTCAGAACTGGGGTTACTGCAATGCCTCGCGAGTGACCTAAAAGAGCTCAGCAGCACCACGGCAGCTGTTTATACCATCTAACCTTATACATCTACCTGGAGTTGGAGGCAGAGGCCCCCTCCAGCTGCTGGTGTGCCTGCTGGGCAATTCACAGCATTGGGTTGCCCTTTGAGGACCAAATTGAATGTATGGAGGCAAGTTGGAGGCCTGAGCCAGATTCCTTCCTCAGCCCCATTTATCCATCTGCCAAAATATTTTCCCTGCCAGATTAATTTTGTGAAACTGGTATCTGCTAGTGACAAGTTTTCCTGGCACCCCCGTAGGCCTGGGGGTCAGCTAAGGAGCTCAAACCTCTGTTTACTCTGGCCCAATTCCAGAGGCTTATCCAACTTAGAAAGCTTCCCTAAGTATGTTGGAGGTGTATGTGAATCGTGGTTAATTAGTGCCCAGAAATGTTCCCAACTGTCCCTGGTACGGTGGTAAGTTCAAGCTAGGATGCCTCCCGTCCAGCAGAAGGGGCATGCATCCACGTATTGTTCTCATCCGACAGCTCACAGAATCGATGCAGATGGCTAAACTGGTGAGAGTGGTGCGTGTCCGTTACAGTACCTGCGTCAACAGAAATGGCAAAACCTTCCCCCGGACGCTACAAGTTTGAACAGAGACATTTTTATTTTTACTATCCGTATAGCAGGTGGTGTCCTCCCGGTTATGTTAAGAGACAAAATGAGAGAACCTGCTTCTCCAGGTGGCACCAAGGCAATACTTCTCTGAATTGTGGCTCAGTAACCAATAAAGCAACGTGACTCTGAATGCGCAGTGCTTTCTGCTGAGGTTGCGCGAGAGGGCGGTGAGCACCACCCGCCACGCAGCCAGCTCTTTCCTGCTGCGATTTGGCCACAGTCCGTTTGTGCAGTCTCACCTGTATCTTCTTGCACTGAGCAGGGAAGAAGACGTGGTGTTCTCACCTGTCTACATACTTCCTGGGGTAGGTAACACACCTTTTTCTGCTCCTGAGGGGAAGTTAAGTTCTCTGGCCACCTCCTGGAAGTCCTCTGTGCAAATCCTTTTGTTGAAAAGAGGACAGAGATTGTTTTCCATCTCAAATCTGTATTGGAAATGTACTTGTTAAGAACAGGTA
This sequence comes from Falco punctatus, assembly GCF_963210335.1. NCBI lineage: Eukaryota > Metazoa > Chordata > Aves > Falconiformes > Falconidae > Falco > Falco punctatus. The sequence continues at coordinate 105,665,887 of NC_137582.1, forward strand.
TGTTTGGAATGAAGTTCTTTGCCTTTTGTAGTAACATGGACCTCTTCAGCATGAATCCGTCCAGCTGCTAATTTCAAACACTGCTATTCCAGACAAGGACACGAGGTATAATATTCTTACTAATTCTTCTGCCACCTAGAACCATGTACTATCAAGGTTTTCAAGAAGAGAGGAAAGCAAGTGGGGCAGAAGGACAGCAATTTTATTTCCTTCGATTCTGATGCTGCAGCTGTCTCTTCCCATCTAATTTATTTCTAGGAAAAAGAGGAACGTAGGTTATAGGAGTAAACCAGACCAAAGCGAGGAGAGATGCCAAATGGGTAAAAAGCTGAAAACATAAAATTCAGCTGCCCTTTCGAAAAAGCACCAGTTATGACATAAATCCATTGGATTAACCTTGCGTAGAAGCCATGCCAGTGATTTAGCAGCAGAAAGGGCAGTCCTGTTCTAGTGACACAGCAGATGGGAACAGCAGCCTTGTAGTATCTACTACACACTGTGCCCATCAGCGCTACTGAGGCTTTTTCATAGAGGAAAGGAATAATTGTAGCTGTTTCCTAGTCACGGTTCTGCTCTTGGTGAGTCCTAGAACAGCCTTCATTGCTTCCATGTGAGAGACCGGGGGGGAGGGGGGGGGGAACCCCAACCTGTGCCAGCAGTGCATCATTGCTCTTGACAACTATTACCATAAATCATTTCCCAACACATACCTGGCCCCTTTTTCTTTGCAACTGTGGTTCTCTTTTCTCAAGTCATTGTAGCGGAATTAGATTTCCAAAAGCAGACTTAGTTGAGCCAGTCTGAAAGAGGTGTTCCCCACTTCTAAAAAACAAGTTTATACAATGAAGGGGTGTTGAATTTGTTTTAGTAAAAGAAAAAGAAAAAAAAACAAACCAAAAAACCAAAAAAAGCCAAGCAAAACCTTTCAGCTGTGAGCAGCTCCTGGTGCAGGATTTTATTTCACTTGCAATCAGTGTTCTGTTGATAAGAAATTAAATGTAAAATGTGCAATAAATTATATTCAGCTGAAAAGCAGCCCACATTCCCTTTGCATCTGTGGGACACTCTTGAAAATAAACTCCTGAAAAGCAAGAGTTGCAGGTTTTGTAAATGTAACTGCACCCTCTGTCACGTCCTGCTTACTGACTTCTGTTGATGGCTTGTATGTGTGACAGTTGAACTGGGCAGGAATCTCTACCAGAAATTCTTTTTTCATGTCTTACCACTACATAAAATGTATGGTCAAGAGTGAGAGCTGGTCCGTAGTGACTAGGACGTGGCAAAATACTCCCAGGCGAGGACTGAGAATTAAGTTTTGCTTAAGCAAATGCAAAATAGCAACGACACAGCTACTGCTAATTAAAAAGAAGAATCTTGGCATAGCTCTATCTAGCAGAGCAATGACACTGAGGAGCGTACTCATGAAAAATATTTGCACAATAAACCAATTCTCCTCATTTCTGACAACTTCCTGAGATACGGTTTGTGCTGTCATAAAAGTGTTTTCTTGCATAGTCTACGTTAAAATGCAGAGAAATGGCGATGTGATTCTTAAAACTGCTTCAGTACTTCAAGATGTCCCGTGGTATTTCTACACTTGGAAAACAACATTTCTGAGGGGCAGAGCGCGTTGCTCCTACCCCAGCAGTTAAAACTTGTAACAGGGTAGCATCTTCGGGTGCAGACTTTAAAAACGTGAGGTGACCCATCTGTCTCTATTTGACCCAGCAAAGGTTTCAAATACCTCGTGAGGCTCCCAGAACGCACGTGTCACTTCTCAGCCAGAGCCTTTCAACTGTAAATTCTCAAGGTGGAGGTACAAGTTCAAGATTTACTTTTTAGAGTCTTCCCGTACTGGCTCAGCCAGTGGAAGGCTACAAGAAGGCAGTGCTCCAGGTACCGCTTCTGCTGTAAAAGCCCTCTCAGCCTCCTCCTGTGTGGCTCAACCAGCATGTTCATAGCTCCAAGCCAGGGCTTGGAGTCGGGCAGGTGCTTTCCTCTTCACTCCAGCTGCATCCTCATCAGAGAACTCGCTGGGTTCTCCTGCCTTCCCCCAGTACCTTGGAATTCTCTTTGTCTCATTGCAAAGAAGGCTGTGCAAGGGACAGATGAACCTGAACTTTGTGCTTTGAACTTTTCAATTTGTGACTCTTGTTAAAGTAAAATCCCTCATGATTAATACTGACACAGGCATTGCCCCGTTCCCCAGCTAAACATCATTAACAGTATATAGCCTGGGGTTTCCTGCCAGATCAGCCCGGCAAGGATTCACTTGCTCTTTTCCCCTCCTTTCAAGTAGTGCCAGTGCCCTTTCCCCATCCATGAGGCTGCTGCAGCAGGTTCTTCTTTGCAGTAGTGAAAGCGTGAGCTGTGGTTTTGCTTTCTTGCAGTGTTTGTAATTGTCAAGCGCTGCTGAACTGTGTCTGGAGGATGGAGCCCACTGCCTGTCCTTTCCCTCTCCTCCCTTGAAGCGAGGTACTGTGTCAGCCTCTCCTGCTCAATACTGACTCCAGCCCACCTCCTCCTCTCTTATTTATTTTCTGTCAGTGCAAAGTTCTAGAGACTGTAAATAAGAGCCCCACTGCTGCTTTCAACACCATTTCTGCTCTATGAGAAGCTGCCATCTTAGAGCTACAACTCCTTTGGGACTTCCATCACTATATAATGCAGAATTACAAATAAGAATTAAAAGAGAAGCTATAAGGAACCAGATCTTGGCTTCTAATATGATCCCAGTGCCATTTCCAAAGAGTCGAGCCATCTTTTAAGTTTGCCAGGGTGTGAAGGCCACAGCTTTGAAGGCAGCTGACTGAGCAGCAGTGCCCTCGGGGCCGTGGCACATACAGGAGCTGAGGGGTGGCAGCAAGGCACCAGCATCCTTTGGCGCTGCCCTGCAGTGGGGCAGCGGTGGGAGGGAAGGAGGTCTCCTTCGGCACGGCCCCCGGAGGGCTTGCAGGGGCTTTGGGTTGGGTCTGGCTGAGCAGACCAGCCTTTGCAAGGCAGATGCAGCATGGCCCCATTAGCTGAGGCTGCGGTGCCCAGCCCTGCAGGGACCAGGCGCTCGGGCAGCGGGGACAGGCACATTCTCACCTTGGCCAGCAGTCTCGCCTGCCATGAGTTGCCCCACGCCCAGCTGCTACACGCCAAGCCTGCTCTCAGGCACTCTCCACGAACAGGACCATGTGCCACCACCACCGTAGGCAGCCTGACACAAACCCTCTCCCCCCAGGTTCACACCAGCCTTCGCACCGCCCTTGGCAGGTCCCTGTCAGCAAGCCCAGTGCAGCATCCCGCTGCCTTTGGCCGCGCTGGGCTCCGCAGCAGCAGGCATCGCCTGCATCCCACTGCTCCCCCTGCCCCACGCTTGTCCCTACACCAGCGACAGGGCTCCACCACAATTTACTCACAGCAGAGGCTGGGGAAGGAACAACTGCTACAAAGAGAGGTGGGGATACCTGTCAGCACACAAAAGAGACATTTGTGGCGCTTCCTACCCATACCTGACTTTGCATACCGTTCAGGGAAGAGCGCTTGAAGCACCACGTCTTGCTGCCACCTGGCACAACTGCTTTACACACCAGTAAATCAGAACAGCAGACTCCCGAGTTTGGAATAAAACAAAATCATTGTTCACTTGCTTCACATTTAAGAAAAAAACATGGTTCATTAAAACAGCTTTAATGAAAAAATAAAGTTCTGAATTAAACTATAATTATACATGGCTGAAAGTGATGAACTAAAAGAATGGAGGTGTTACTTTTTTTTTCTCTCTGCTGATACTGTAATGTGCTGGACTTCTCAGACACCACCTATTGGGATAAATCTGAAAAGGTAACAGAACAAGAGTCAGTCACGTGGATTAGTATTGAACCTCTGTGAAAAAGAGCCAGTTTGCTTGGCAGTTCGCCATTTCTCCCATAAAAGCTTCAGGAACACGTTCCACGGAGGTCCAGCTGAATTGCAGACACGCTGTAAACACAAGAGATGCCAATTTTCAGAGCAGGTCCAACCCTTACGCAGCTTGTGACTGGGATCTTCCAAAGCCTTTCTGTTTGCAGAGTGAAATGGCAGCATTTAAGAACTTTGGTTATTTTTCTGGCTGCAAAGAACAGTCAGGCAGCCGTCAGGGGCAAGTCTTTGGCAAACTCCTTGGTGGTTCCATGTAGCTTCCAGAGGGCAGCGTACCACAGTCATGGTCTTAAGATTTTACAGACGCTGGAGCCGGTTTTCAGAACCCAGAGTCGGTTGCTGCAGGTTGGTGGAACTGGATTTTTGTGAAGAAGCAGGGCAGAGGCACAGTTGCACATCGTGCAGCTCTGCCATCCCGACCTGGGCCGGCAGATGTTTCCCGCCCCTGTGTTCCACGCCAGGGAGCCGCAGGGCACCGCAGTGCTGGGCCATCTGCCTGAGGCTTTGGCAGCGCCGTGTCAAACACCTGAAGGAGGGTACCTGACTCTGTGTGCTGGCAAGACCTCCATCATCACCAGGATGCATCTCCTGACGAACCAGCACTTGGATAAGGCAGTGGCCTAATGCGGTGCATCTGCAGGACCAACATGGACACTCCTACCAGTATGGCTCGTCTTGCTTTGGCTGTGGTACTCGCCAGCGATTCCCCTTGCCTCATGGTCTCACCAGACAGGGCGCGTATTGTTCAGCAGGCAGAACTTCAGAGAAATACCTCGAAACGTCAACTGAATTTGTGCGATATGTACGGCTCACTCTGGAACAACACTGCCATCTTGGTGGCCTCACGCACGAGCCTCGACTCCCTGTCACGTTCCTGAATGGATTTCCCTTGGGCTGAGGCCCCAGGAAGTCCTGTCGAGGGACTGCAGTGTTGGTGGGGCCTAGGCGCTCTCCTGTCCTCCCCCGCACTGGATGGATCTTCATTGCACTTCACCTTGCTGGCTGCATAGCATTTGCTTTTGTCTGTGTAATTTGCAACCAATAGGTTACAGATTCCATTTTTTTTGATTACAAATCCAGTCTCATAAAACAGACAGCAAAACCAAAAGTCAGCTCAGCTGTCGTACTTGGATGGAAATGATCAAATCCCAAACCAGACCTGCCAGGTTCTAAGTTTACTATGGCCCCTTTTACAGTCCACGTTGGAATTCTGGACTGAGAAAAGGGAGAGTCATCGTCTTCTTAAAACAGGACCTTAAAGTTTAACGAAGGGCCAGGAAATGGAGCAAACGGTATTCCTCCATACACACATCTGAGCCAATCATGCAAAACAAAGTCATGAAAAGTCACCGTAAGGAGAGACCTTCTAGGAAGAAATCTGGTGATGCTTAATCCCTAGTGCTGCCCATCCAGAAAAAGGGCTGCTCTTGTCCTTCAAACGCGCCGGTCCCTCAGTGCAGGAAGATGCCCCATTTACACTTGAGCGATGCCAAATCACAGAATTCCCCTACAGCCTGAGCCCGCTGAAGAGGGGGCAGATCACACAGAGGTCAGTATGCATTGGCGCTCACTCCTGTGGAGCCTCAGAATCTCTAAGATTGATACATACGGACAAATGGGCAGGTATAATATTACATTAAAATTAAAACACATGGCCATTTACTTTTCAGACTCTTCACACAGATTCCCTCCTCCTCCTCCCCCATCTTTGGAGGAGGAGGGGCTTCCTAGGACAGAGAAGGTTTGCGGTTTCCCGATGGGATGAGAAAACATACGTGGCAAAGGTATTATACATTCCCCAGATATCACCCAATTCATAGTCGTAACCGGACAAAACCCCACCGAACCCAGACAGCTTAGTCTGTCCCTTGAACTAATCAGTATCTAGCAGCAGTTCTGACCGGTCAGCCTCTTCCAGCCCCAGCCGCCCGTGACTTGGTGATTCTTCGTCCCTGTTACCACAGGCCGGCGGGGTGGCCCATCAGCCTGAGCAGCAGCAGTTCGGGGGAGCTCTCCCCAGCCTCCCGGCCGGTGTCAGCAACTCGCCCGCCCGCCCAAGCAGCGCACCAGCACGCCCCTCCCTCCCCTAGTCCAGAAAGCGCCTGCGCGAGCCCGTCCGGGAACGGTTCGAACGGCGAATGTCAAACTTGGAGTCCCGGCACTTCTGGCATATGTAGACCTCTGGGACATTCGACTTGCGGATTTTGGCGCAGGAGAGGTGGATCCAGGTGTGGCACTCGTTACACTCGATCATCGGCCGCCCGGCGAAAGGCTTCATGCAGAAGCAAGTGACTAGGTCCCACGAGTCATCATCTGCAAAAAGAAACGACAAGTAACGGTTTTAACTGCCAACACCTCCCACCTGCGCTGGGAATTTTGCTCTCCTTTCCCACTAGATTGAAACCTGGGTTTCAAAGACAAGCACTTTGCTGATTTTTTCCAGGTCTCTCTTGTGCAGGCAGAGACTCTCAGCAGTACAAAAGAGGCCGTAATCCATGAGAGGAGAACTGCCTGCTTTTATAAAGTCACAGCTTCTCACTCAGTTTTACTGTGAAAGCAGCCAACCACCCCCCCATTCCCCCAAAAACCCCAACTGCTACTGAATCCTGCCAGGCAGCACACCTTGGCGTTCTCCTCCCACTGCAAGTAAACTGCAAAGAGCTCGGCAAGAGCAGCACCACTTCCACCTGCCTAATCCCCTTCAGCCAGCCAGGCCACCTACCCGAATCCACCATGATGTCCTCATCGTCACCAGTGCCATCCTCATCCCGAAAGACCACCTGCTTCCCCTGTCGAATGACCGTTCGTTTGCCGACACTCTGGATCTCCACCGTCTGCTCAGCCGTCACGGCAGGGTAGGAGACACTGGATGGCGTGTCAGAGTCCCATACCGAGCAGTGCTCGGTCGCAGACTGAGGGTCACCCTCAGACGAGGGGCTCATCGGCGTCTCTACGTAAGAGTCCTCTGTCTCCAGGTCCAGCAGCTTCTCCTCATAGTCCTCCTCTGCGGACACTTCTGTTTCCCTCCTCTTCAGCTTCTTCTTCTTCCTGATCTTATCAATTTGCTTTCGCTCCGGCAGGAAGTTGCTGGGTTTTGCCCGCTGGAACAGGGAACCGTATGGTTTTGCTCGCTTAAGCTGACTAAAGTTCTTTCTGTTCTTGGTGGGCAGGGCAACGGAAGAGGGGATGTCATTGAAGCGGGGCTCCCAGCTATCGCTGTCAATCGTGCCCCCAGTGCTGTTGGGAGGGCTGGGGCTGTTCCTTAGTGGCGTTTCCTGGAAAACATCGAGAAAAGCAGATAAAAGCCTTTAATTGGAGCCGGCTCGTGTGTGGCACTGAGGCACTGTGCCCTCTCCCCCGCAGCACTGCCTGGCGTGGCCCATCTCACCCAGGCTCCTGCTCTCCCTGTGCTGCCGCAGGGATCTCCCTCGCCCCCTCCCGCAGGGATCCTGCCCAGGGAACGGCGACCCCGGGCTCCATTCTTCTCACCCCGCCCAAAGAGCGTCCCCCTCCCGGTGCCTCCAGCCCTCCCACCTGCTGCGGGTCCCCCTTTTGTCCCGGGGACGGCAGCCGATCGGGAAAAGCGCAGCAGACCCTGCCGGGGGGGGGGGGGGGGGGGGGGGCACGGGGGATCCCCGAGGGAGGGGGGGGGGGCGGAGGGGGGGAGGGCGGGGGGGCGGGTCCCGGCGCTTCTCACCTCCTGCGGGTACGGGATGTAGCCGGCGTAGGCCAAGACGAAGGTGCAGAACTTGTTGAAGTCCTCCACGGTGCGGTGCCGCCGGGAGGCGGGGGAGAAATCCTGCGGGAAGGGGGGTCAGCGGGGCCGGGCACGGCCGGGGGGAGGCGCCGCCGCCGCCGCTCCCCGCAGCCCGGCCCCGCCCGCCGCCGCCCCACCCCCAACCGCCACCAGCCGCCGGGCAGCCCCCCCCCTCCCCCGCGCCCCCCTCCGCGCCCCCCCCCGCCGCTCTCGGTACCGGGCCCTCCGGCGGGCCGGCCCCCACAGCAGGGCACGGCGGGGCGTGCCGCCGCCATTCCTCACCCCGCCGCTCCGCGTTCGGGCGGCACAAGATGGCCCCGGCCCCGCGCCGGGGCGGCGGCGGGGAGTGGGTACCGGCGACCGAGCCGGGCCGGGCCGGGTCGGGCCGGGCCGGGCCGGGCCGGGCCGGGCGACGGGAGACGCCCCCCCCCCCCCCCGACCCCACGGGGCCCGGCTCACCTCCGGGGCGAACGGGGAGGCGCAGGAGTCGGAGTCCATGTCCCGGCGCGGGAGGCGGAGGCGGGGCCGGGGCGGCGGCGGTAACCGGGCAGCGCCGACACCCGCGAACCGCTCGGTACCGGCGGGAGGCGGCGAAGGGGCGGCCGCCCGCGCGGGGGCCGCCGGGAGCCGTAGTCCGGGCGTGCGCAGTGCGGCCGCGGGGGCCGCCGGGAGCGGGGGCGGGGCGGGGGCGGGGCGAGGGCGGTCCTGAGCGGAGCGGAACGTGGAGCCCGGCGGTGAGCCCGGTGGCGATGTGGGGGGGCACCGGCGGCCGGGGGGCACTGGCGGGCGGGGGCCCGCCGCGGAACCGCCGCTAAGGCGTTGGGGGGGGAGCGGCCTCTTCGCCGGAGGCGTGAGCCCAGGCCCCCGCCCGCGGTGAGGGCCAGCCCGCAGGGCCAGGGCCTGGCGTCTGAGGAAAGGCCCCCGGTGGGCGCGCCGGGAGGCGGCGGGGGTGCTGCTCCCGCCCGGGCACCGCGCCGGGGGACCGGGCCGCCTGGGCCCGCAGCGCTGCCGGCCCGCGGAGCTGCGGGCGGCTCCCGGGGGCCGCAACCCGGCGGAGTTGCCGCAGGGGCCGCGTACAAACGCCGCCCGCCTCGGCGGGGCCCGCGCCTTGGGCTGCTCCGCGGGGCAGGGGGTGTTTTCCAGGGCTGCGTACTTCTGTCCCGCTTTCCGGGCTGGGAACGTTTCTCCCTGTGCTAACCCAGCCTGTCCTCTTTTTTTTTCTTTCTTTCCTTAGTCCTGTAAACTGCTCCTGGGGTGACCCCCGAGGGGCTCCGCGCAGGGCGTGACACGGCGTGTGCTCCCACAGGCACGGCATGGCGGCGAACACGGGCAGCGGCGCGACGGCGGCGGCCACCGGGGAGCCAGCGCACGCGGTGTCCCTGCTGCGGGGGCTGAGCGCGCTGCGAGCCGAGCGGAGCCTTCTGGATGTGACGGTGGTAGCGGGCGGCCGGGAGTTTGGGGCACACCGTGCCGTCCTGGCTGCCGCCTCCGGCTATTTCCGTGCCATGTTTGGCGGGGCGCTGCGGGAGGCACGGGCTGAGCGGGTGCGGCTGCACGGTGTGGAGCCCGAGTGCCTGGCGCGCCTCCTCGACTTCGCCTACACCGGCCGGGTGGGAGGGCTGGGCCCTGACATTGCCGAGCGCCTGCTGCGCGCTGCTGACCTGCTGCAGTTCCCTGCAGTCAAGGAGGCCTGTGGCGCCTGGCTGGCACGCCAGCTGGAGCCTGCCAATGCCCTGGAGATGCAGGACTTTGCCGAGGCCTTTGCCTGCCCGGCGCTGGCGGCTGCTGCCCACCGCTTCGTCCTGCGCCATGTGGGCGAGTTGGGCGCTCAGCTGGAACGGCTGCCGCTTCCACGCCTCCTCTCCTACCTGCGGGACGATGGGCTCTGTGTGCCCAAGGAGGAGGCCGCCTTCCAGCTGGCACTGCGCTGGGTGCGTGCCGACCCCGCCACCCGTGCCCCGCTACTGCCCCAGCTCCTGGCCCATGTCCGCCTGCCCTTTGTGCGCCGCTTCTACCTGCTGGCCCACGTGGAGGGCGAGCCACTGGTGGCCCGCTGCCCGCCCTGCCTGCGCCTCCTGCGTGAGGCCCGCGACTTCCAGGCTGCTCGCCTCGACCGCCATGACCGGGGGCCCTGTGCCCGCATGCGCCCTCGGCCCTCCACCGGCCTCGCCGAGATCCTCGTCCTCGTCGGTGGCTGTGACCGTGACTGCGACGAGCTTGTCACCGTTGACTGCTACAACCCACGCACCGGCCACTGGCGCTACCTGGCAGAGTTCCCTGAGCACCTGGGTGGGGGCTACAGCGTCGCTGCGCTGGGCAATGACATCTATGTCACTGGTAAGGCGTGTGGGGCACAGAAGAACTGGTGTTAAGATTTCCATTGAAAACACATGGTTCTAGCAGCAAGGCTTGGCTTTTCTTGGGGTAGCAGGGCGTGTGAAACTCTGCTCAGGCTCAGTACAACTGCAGCCTGAAGATGGGCGTAGGGACTCCTGGAGTCAGTGCTGGATTTAGCAGCTGATCTCAATCTAGGAGGTATTTTGTCGCAAGTAATACTTCTGAGCACAGGGGCAGAAGTCACAGCTCTTGCACCAGTGGAACTTTCTAACTGCTCACTCTGGGGGACAGGAATGACTTGAGAGGGTTTTAAATTTCTGTCTGCGAAGAAGCTGTTTGGGTACAGAGCCCCGTGAATCACAAATCCAGCGCGTGCTTGAGGCAAGAGGCGTGTCAGAAAGCCCCGGGTTCCTCAGCCAGTCACTGCCTATGAGTCACGGTACCTTCCCCAGCACAAATCCTGCCTCCTCGCAGTCCGCTGGGGCTATAATTACTTCTCTCAAGGTGACACGGATGTGTAATTTTGGCTGTTAATCCACATGTAGATGCCTCCTTTGAACTACATCCCCATAGCTGGAGCAGCAGCCTTGCGGCAGCCTTAACAAACCAAAGCCTGGGAAACCAGGCGCCGCAGAACAGCTTGCTCTGGGTGTGCAGGACGCACTGACAAAGATTTGAAGGGCAGGTCAAATGCAGGTGAACAGAAAACTGTTTATTCCCTAGTCATGAGCAGAAAACAAGGATTTGCCTTAAGGGCAGAGCTGTAAAAATGATGGGCTACCACACGGCTCGTTTGATGTCCCTTATGTCCCTTGGGAGTTTCCCAGAACAATCCCAGGCAGGTCTGGGGGTGCTGATGCTGCTGGGAGCCCTGTGCTTCGGTGAGGCTGCTGCTGGTGGGGATCTTTGGTCGCTCTGCTTTGTGTTGGTGTAGCGCTGGCAGTGGGGAGGGTTGGAAGGCTTCCGTGCTGCCAGCTGTAATGCTGCCTGGGCAGCCAGGCACTGGTGAGCATTAGTGTCCACAACGTTGCAGCAGCCTCTGGATAGTGGTGCAGCGGGGGTTGCAAAATGGGAGAGAAAATTGTTATTTAGAAGGATGGAGGTAGTCAGCCGTGGGAGATGTGTTTTGAGTTGTGTCTGAGTACCGACTAGGAACGACATGGGAAAAGTCCTTCCTGGCTGGCTGGGAAAGAAATGGTGCAAAGCTTCCATTACAATCCTGGTGGCGCATGCCAATGTCCTCCAGTACCAACATATTTTCATAATCTGTGGCCCCAGGAAGCAGATGAGTGGGGGTGGGTATTAAGAAGGCGTAGCTGCATCTCTACCTGAAACTTCCTTATGAAGTACAACCCTGTCTTTTGACCAACACTGTTCTTTTATTGACTGTTAACCAACTGCTAAACTGTCACTTTTCCACTGGGAAAGCTCAGTGGATTACATCGGGAAACATTGTTTTCACTGAGACTGATGCTTGCAACAGACATTTAGGCTAAGCCACCTAAGACAGAGCAAAGATGCCAGTCCCGAGCCAACCCCTCTTCCATCACCCACTAGTACTTCCCTTTGTGAAATCACACTTTGAAATGTGGCGTGCTGTGCTGCAGGCGGATCGGACGGCTCCAGGCTGTACGACTGCGTCTGGAGGTACAATTCCAGCGTCAATGAGTGGACGGAGGTGTCTCCCATGCTGAAAGCCAGAGAATACCACAGCTCCACGGTCCTGGACGGGCTGCTGTATGTGATCGCCTCCGACAGCACGGAGCGCTACGACCACTCGGTGGACAGCTGGGAGGCTCTGCAGCCCATGCTGTACCCCATGGACAACTGCTCCACCACCTCATGCCGCGGCAAGCTGTTTGCTATAGGCTCCCTGGCTGGCAAGGAGTCCATGGTTATGCAGTGCTACGACCCTGACAGCGACCTCTGGTCCCTCGTGAACTGCGGCCACCTGCCTCCCTGGTCCTTTGCCCCAAAGACCGTCACTCTCAACGGCCTCATGTACTTCATAAGGTGAGTAGCGGGAGCGATAACCTCCCTCCCTGTGTCCTCATGAGGCAACCCCAGGGCTTCCTTTTTTCCTCTTTTGCCTAGAGAGGTTGTGGATTCTCCTTCTCTAGAGACATTCAAAATCCACCTGGATGTGATTCTGTGCAGCCTGCTCTAGGAGAGCCTGCTTTAGCAGGGTGGTGGACTGGATGATCTCCAGAGGCCCCTTCCAATCCCAACTATTCTGTGATTCCCTGGGAAGGCATGTGGATTTGGTGGGTGGTCATAGGAGAGCACTGCATTGGGAAAGCATGGCAGTGCTTCCTCCAGTGACGCAGGTGCGTCTGTAAACTGCCACACCTCCGTCTTTTGCTTCTGTTGTAGCTAGACCTCAAAGAGCCACGCTTAAAACTGTGTAAAAATGTCTGAATCTAAACCCATGGGCTGGGGAGCAGCCAGGTATAGATCTGGCTGAAGTCAGCAGCCCTGCTTGGAAATAGACTTCTCGGTTTTCTTGGCTTCTGGTTCAACCCCCACCCCTCGTTACTATAAATAAGTGAGTAAGCTCCAAGAAAACGTTAAACTGTAGCGCAGGCGAGGACATCTTCCGTCTCAGCGGAGATAAGAGGAGTGAAGATGAAATGATTGGTCACTATTTTTAAGCGCCTTTCCAATTAGGGACTTAATTACCCATCTAGAGCTATCCTGGTGGCGCAAATACTTCAGTTATCCACTTAATTAAAAATAAACTGAAAGGCATGCTAGCACTGAAGCATCTCATCTTGTCACGTTGACTCTGAGCAAACAGACTTCTGTGATGGCCTCCAGACCCTTTTCTTCTTTTCGTCTCCTCTTGGCTTTGCATAAAGCAGCAACTTCTACCCAAGGCATTTTCTTTGATTCATTTGGGTTCAGCCAAGTGTCTTGGTTCCTGGCAGCTGTTTGCAGATAGCCCTTGGAGTCACCTGGTTTTCAGTAAATACCGGCAGGGGTCTTCTAGCTCTTTGGCTATTTGTCACAAGCTGATTCTATAGGTTTTCCTTTTTCCATTTTAAAAGACCAATGATTGACACTTTAGCATTTCTGATCACTTACGCAGGAGTTAACAAGGAGATTATCGGGATCAAATTTTTCTCCCCTCATTTCACATGCTGTTCTGTACAGCTATAAGGTAATTTTTGGAGGACAGAGGAATAGGTTACCAGTAAAAGTCACAACTCATTTTTTGGTTACTTTTAATAGCTCAGGCTAAAGCTTCTGACTGAAGATCCCCTCTAATGGGACTAGTTTTATAAGTATAAATACAGCACAGCAGGGGAGCTTAGGTCTTCCGCTGCATCCTTCTTGGAGCTAGCCCTGAGATGGGAGCGGAGCTTCTGGCCTGTCACCTTGTTTCCCTTCCATTTCTTCAGGGTTTTCAGCTTCAGACTTGGAAGCATTTGACTCGCCTGCTGCCGTTAGTTATGGGCAGTGATGTGAGCAGCAGTGGTTTGTTCAGGTACAAAGGGCTCGGCAGCAGCGCTGTGTCCCAAGGCAGGTGCCAGCTCTTGGTTCTGAGCAGTTTGGAGGAAGAAGGGTTGGTCTTGGTGCCACTCGGTGGGGCTTGGAGCGCTCACATACATGTGCTCGTGTTAAAGATGTTTCGTTCAGATGAGTATCAGCTTGGTTCCAGGCACATCGCAGAAGTAACTCAAACTAAAGAAACTGGTTTTCAGGCGTGTGTCTTTCGGGTACCTTAGATACGCTTGTGTGGAACGTACCCAGAAAGCCCCATGGCACGCAGTTGGCTGCGCCACAGGCTTAGCAGACCGATTGCTGATGTAATAGTTTGCTGAACAGGCACTCCTCTTGCAGGTCAGACTTCTTATTTATTTTCACTCCCTCCCCTGCTCAGATTCACATGAGCAGTCGATAGCAGTACCTAGTGACCAGCACATGTCAACGCACCATGTCACGATAGATACAGAGACAATGAAATATTCCCTGCAGCCTTTTGAATCTGTCTATAGCAGGACTGTCTTGCAGTGAGTGATGACACTTCTCCGGCTGCCCTGACCTTGTCCTCTTCACATTCCTGTGCCAGCAGCATGCGTTTCTGCAGCACAAACTTCCTCACCTGTTGCTGTCGCCCTCCCTTGTCACGGGTGGAACGGCTGAGAGAAGCCTTGGGGGATTACGCTGCCACCACCAGCTCTTTCCTCACGGTCCAGTCCTCTGGCCCATCTAAATTTGGTGTTGGCAAAAAACTCCAACAGTAGGGATGCCATTACTTTGAAGTGCACAGAGGTTTAAGCCTCTCCAGCACAGCAGTAATTTTTCTTCTAGACCCTGAAGCACTTGGCACTAAAGCTGTATTGGTCTGGGTGGGAAATGGCATGTGCTGTCAGTTTACTCTGTTTCTGGTCATTTTGTCTGCTGCCTTCCCTCCTAGGCAGTGTCCTAAAACTCAGCGTACACCAGACAGTAGAGAGCACATTGCTTTGCCTGTAGAGAAGCTCCGGAGGGGCACTCGTGCTCTTTGGGTGTAGGTCACTGGCTCTGAGAATGGGCTATGCTCCTGCGCTAATATGTGGTACATGCACAAGGCCTGTGCCAGCCTGCCTCGTGGGCAGGGGCACACCAGAGAGCCCCAGGCGTTTCCTGGGGCTGAGCATCACGGCTGGCGCAGGAGAAGGCTGGGGTCTGCACCGAGACCTCTGCATTTGTACAGGAACCCTTCAGTCTCCGATACAAGTCATGGGATTGGAGCAGAAGTGCTTGCGGTGGCATTTCAGGCTGTTGAACTGGGGGCTTCACAAGACGGGAGGTTTGTAGAACTCAGAAGAGTAATTTTGTATTATCTCCCACAGAGATGACTCGGCTGAAGTGGATGTTTACAATCCAGCAAAGAATGAATGGGATAAAATCCCTGCCATGCTTCAGGTAGGACGCTTACCGGCCTACGGGATGCCCATCAGTGTTAAAAATTGGCTTAAATTCCCTTTGGAAAACCAGGTGCTCTTTCAGTTGTAACCCCTTGCATGTGAAACGCATTTCAGCGTATCGGAGTCACCTGGAAGAAAAAATCCTGGCCTGTAGTTGTGTGGCCGGGTGTTCAGCCCAGCGTGCAGGAGCTGGGTGCCACTGGAAAGCTCTGTTCCCCCCGTGGTTTGGTTCAGAGCCAGCAGCTGGTGGGTGCTGAGCCCGGTCCCAGTGAGCAGTTGTGGGACAGTACCCAACATTTCATTGTCTGCCTGCTTGGGCAAAACCCTCCTTTCTGATTGTTTATGTTTATTTTTATGTTGTAGGTGCATGTTGGGGGGAGCGTGGCCGTGCTCGGCGGGAAGCTCTATGTCTCTGGTGGCTACGATAACACGTTCGAACTCTCAGACGTCCTGGAAGCCTACGACCCCGAGACACGAACGTGGAGCGTGGTGGGCCGACTCCCCGAGCCCATCTTCTGGCACGGCAGCGTCAGCATATTCCGGCAGTTCATGCCAGAAACCACACAGGAGGATGACGGCATCACGCTGGACAACACCATCAACTTGAACAGGCAGCGTGAAAACCTTCACAACCAGAACCTTAACGAGCTTCGTTAGTGGGGGAAGGCGCCGTCCCCCTGGCTTGACGCAAGTTCGCTATCCAGAACCTGTGTTGCTTTGAGAGAAGGCAGAGGCAAAGCAGTGCCTGGAAACAAAAAAGTACTGAACGTAGAGGGAGTGAAAACTGAATGCTTGACGTGCTGTTGTGGAACCGCAGCCGGCAGCCAGCCAGGCCTCCGCTGCAGCTTCCCTCGGCCCTTCCCTGGGGCAGGAGGAGGCACCGCGCTGCCCGCAGAGACCCAAGAGGTGAACTCTGAGGAAAGCGAGCGCATTGAATGTCGCCGCAGCGTCGCAGCTTATGGCTTTTGGTCAGACACCTTTCGCTGGGAGTTCCTTCACCCCGTAACGCTTTCTTTGCCACCAAACTCCTTTCTTCGGTTTCTTTTCTTGGGAGGGGCCTGTCTGTTAGGACGGTGGTCTGGAACCCCTCTGTCCTGTGCCTCGGAGGAAGACAGACTTCCCGTGCATGCCTTCCTCTGCGTGGTTAGAGCGGGGAAGGGCCTTGCCATGAGAAGCTGGAGGTCCGTTAGGGGCCTTTCCTGCCTGTTGCTGTGGTCCTCGGTTCCCCTTCATGCCTTCAGGAAGAGCAGGCATCCTGTAGCAGGGACCTTGCTGAGATCAGGTGATGCAGCTTCACCTTCCCCTCTCTCTGATCCTTAGTTCTCCCTGTGTTTTGGTGAGGTTTTTTAAGTTGTGGCATTTAAATTTCTGCAGGTATTTGTTTTCCAACCCTTCCTAACAGCACTTTTCCTTCTCAGAAGAAACACCCTTATTTATCTTTTAATCGTGTTCTCCCAACTAGATTGTTTCCGATCACCCCAGCTGTGCCCCCCTTTAAGACGAGAAGCAAGTACCCCCCTTGGCTGGCCCCAGGAGCAGCTGCCCCGTCGGGGAGGAGCCCTTCTCCCTTCCAGGTGGGACGGGTGCCTTGATATGGGGCTGAACTAGGCAGAAAAAGCCCCTTCTTGTGGCGAGGGCTGTTTGCTGGCGGTTCTGCTAGGCCGAGCCCTCGGCCAGCGTGCGGGGTTGGGCAGGTTGGCCCTGTGCAGCAAGGGATGATTTTTGTTTCTTCACCATTTTGAAGGAGCTAAGTTGTTTAGTTTAGGGAAAAAAAAAAACAAAAACCTAACACCTTACCAGGAAAGGTGAGCACAGCTTCCTCAGGAGATTCTCCGCCAGCTTGCAGCATTGCTGGCAGTGTTGAGACACCGTGATGCAGAATCGCTTTCAAATTCATCGCCTCCTGTGAAGGAACCCGCCAGACCTTTGGAGAGGTGTCGTGCCTGTCGCACCTCCGGTTTGCGGGAGCTCTCGGGATCTGGGCAATCAGAAAATGCCGCTGAGGCGTTTTGGTAAAGGTGTAGCAGGTAGGCAGAGTGTTGCAGATTGAAAGGTAGTTATTTTAGGGTTTTTTTTCTTCTTCTTTGGGGTTTGCTGGTATTTTTTTTGGCCTGTGTAAGATTTGCCTTTATACTTGCCCAAGTGACCTAGCTAGCTCAGGCTGTATTTCCTCTATCTACCTTAGCTGAAGAGAAGCTGCGCGCAGCTTACTGGCAAACGTTTCTTTAAGGAGCAAACAGTCAAAGCCGCGGTAGGGCCCGCCTCAAAACGAGCGTCGCACCTTTGGGAGAACTGCGAAGTGTACCAGTGGCTGAACGTTGGCTGGATGTGTTCGCTTTTTCAGTCTTTTCTTCTTAACCAATAGGAAAAAAAAAAATGCATTTAAGCTTAATTGGGAGATGGAAAGCCCATCGACTTGATCACATGCCCTCTGGCTTGCCCTTAGATCGCCTCGTGCCGCAGCCCCATCTCCACAACATCAGCTTCTTCACAGCTTTAAGAACATCTGTTGTGCCCCGAGTGCTGTTTTATGCCACGCTCCTCAGCTGTGGAACTTGGGAAAGCCGTTTGCAAAACCCCGGCTGTTCTCCAAGCCTGAAACTTTGACAGTGCCTTGAAACCGCTGCGCGCCAGCGGAGGATCGCGGAGGGGCCTTGCCTGGCTGCTGCAGCCTCTCGGTTTAAACCCCTCCCCGGCACTGCTGTGGGCTGGGAGGCGCGGGGGAGGCGCGGGGGCCTCGCAATCCAGGGTGGCTCCTTCGTTTCTGGGAGTAACGGCCGTGTCCTGCCACGCCGAGCCAGGAGGCCAGAGCAGCCCATCCCCGTGGCGCCATGTCGTGCCTGGAGGGAGACGGCGCGCGCTGCGCAGCTGGACTCGTGTTGCAGACTGAAGTATTTATGCTGAACTATAAATAGTACGCACACTCTGTCTCGTACTGTAGTGCTCGCTGCTAGACCTGCCACCCCCAAATTCCCCAACTGGCTGAACAGTTACCAATCTATATTTATTTTTTGTAAAATTCATTGTGTCTGCATCTTTGAGTACAGTTTAAATACCATCCTTTGAAACAAAGGCATTTTACAGATAATGTATTTTTATTCTGAGTTTGGTTTTAAATTTACTTGCAGCAGTCAAGTCAAATAAAACGTGTTACCTAAATCTCTCTGTTCTCTTTGGGGGGAAGGTTTCTGGAGTCAGTTCTTACTGTGACATTTCTCTTTCTAGGCCTGAGGTGCATTTGAAGTGGAGCCTTTCAGTTATCTCGGCGAGTAATAGAGGGAAGGGGGAGAGAGTGTGGCTGTGATTTTGGGGCAGTTGGCTGCAGGCGGTGCTCTTCACCCCTCTGGGAATACACAGAACAGTTAGTGTTACAGCAACCCTGGATCCTGCTGCTTCAGAGAAATAGAAATCTTCACACCTAAAAACCAGAGCTGAGCATTGTTGGGCTCCTTGAGATAATGTGTTTCAAGCTAAGCAACAGCTGAATTACCTGGATGGTGAGAAGGTGCAGGTCCGGCCCTGCCTTTCATGGGCTCAAGGAACAGCAGTTGGCAGCAGTTTGACAAAACAGAGCAGAACTAAGGCACAAATTTAACGCAGGAAACAATCCTTGGGACAGGTGTTGAAGGAAAGGGGCAGAGCCACACTCTTCGGGGCCAGGTAAGCTTTAACGCTAGCCTCCCGGCTCAGAGGCGAGGCGGGAGCACCGGAGGAAAGGGGAGGCGTGCGCCAGCCATCCTGCCAGCCACAAACGAGAGCTTGAGCTCGTTAGAAAGCAATTCAGTGTTACACAGAGAGGCACCGGTCCCCTCCTGCCTCACACAGCACACGTGCGTTTATTTGAGTAGCTTTGTGGTTGGTGCTTCACTTGGGAACCGATTACAACTTCGTTATAACTTCATTTCCCTGCAATCTGGGGCAGGAGCTGGCAGGGAAGGAGGGGGAGGAGTGGATGCACAACATGAAAAGAACAAGCGTGGCAGAGCGGCTCCGGCCTAACGCTTTATTGTGTTTTGGGAGGAAGGATGCGCGCAGGCGGTCGCGCTATGTTTCACAGTCTTCGGGAATTGTTGTTGTTATAATTAGCGACTGCTCAATCACATCTGCCGTAGAGAAGTTCTCGTTTGAGCAGAGTCTCTGCATGGGGATCTCCTCGGGCAGGGAGCCGCGGGCCAGGGACTCCACTATCACCTCGGCTGAGCCCACCTCCAGCTCTGGGGGCGGCTGCAGTGCCACCACCACAGCCTTCTCGTCCTCGATGATCAGGTTCCGCAGCTTCCGCTGCCGGGGGTTGTAGTTCTCCACCCGGTCGTGAATCTCCATGTGGCGCCTCAAGTGAGCCTGCAAAAGTGAAAGGCACAGTGAGGGCTGGCTCCCGGGTGCAGCGCTCCGCGGGGGTCCCCAGAGCCGGGGACGGCCTCACCTGCCGGGTGAACTTGTAGCCACACTCGGTGCACTCGAACTTCCTCACGCCCTTGTGCCGGCGGACGTGGACGCGCAGCTGTTCGACAGCTGAGAAGGGAACCCAGAGCCCGTTGGCAGCAGCACCGCGTACTGGCTCGCAGCGCCGCCAACCCACGCCGTGGAAAGACGGGCAGCTTTGCCGGAGCCACGCGCAAGCTCCACACCTGGCCTGTTACCTTTGAACGTTTTCCCGCAGATCTGGCAGAAGTGGGGCCTCCCCTCCTGGTGCCGGCTGGCGATGTGCCTCAGCAGCGGCCCCTTCTCCGTGAAGCGCTGATCGCAGAACTCGCAGCGGAAGGGGCGCTCCCCGGTGTGGGTCCGGTTGTGCTTGTCCAGGCTCGCTGCCATTCGCAGGGAGAGAGAGGGGCAGAGCTGCGGGTCAGTGGCGTGGCGCGTGCCCCCTGGCCCACGGCTCAGGTACAAGCCGCACCACGGCAAAGACCGCAGGTGCCCAGCACAGTCGGTCTGTGCCAGGCGGGTTAGAAAGGCTTAGAAGCAGCACAGGCAGCAGCCTGCTGCTTCAGGCTAAGGGTTACTGGGGGAAATTCCTTAATTTCTTCCTCTTTTGTGCCGTGGGGGCGAAGGAGGTAATGGGAATGTGCCTTCCTCAGCGGTAGCACACACTCAGAAGAGCGTGGCTTTGCTCCCTGGGGGAAGCAGGCAGGAGAAGGTGGGTTTTGCAGCAGGGCTGTTTTCTGGACATCCCCGATGCCCCAGCCGCACGCCTGGGGTGTACCTTGCGTCCTGAAGGTCTTGCCGCAGAGGTGGCACTGGAAGGGCTTCTCGCCGGTGTGCGTGCGCAGGTGCATGTTGAGGTTGGCTTTCTGGGTGAAGGCGTGGTGGCAGAACTCGCAAACATAGGGCCGCTCGTTCCTGCGAGCAGGGGAAACGCTGCTGTCAGCTCTGCCTTTGCCAGCTGCAGCCCCTCGGGTCAGCTGCTGCTCCTTGCCTGAAGTTCTTGTCATTAAATCCCGCTTCAACCCATCTCGTCCTACAGCATTTTGGAGGCCCACAAACACTACTCTGCAGCCACGGGCTCCCGAGCAGAAGCCTCCCGCCCCTTGTCATAACCAGCCCAGGAAACGGGCATGCTAAGGATGAGCATAGAGAGCAGCTGCTGGTGTGCGCTGGCCGCTTTGGTAACTTGAATTAGCTGAGCTGATGAGCTCCAGACATCGCCTGTGTTACTACAGTCGCACCCCCAGAGGAAGCGCCAACAGTCTGCTCTTCATCTGGAAGGGAGAAAAGCAGAATGCCGCCCGGCCCCTCGCCAGGTTTCTGGCAGAAGTTTCAGGCCTGCACCTCTGGGAAGGGGCTGCTTTCTGCCCTCCAGCCAGCTCCTCCCCCCAGCACCACCCCGCCGGGCCCTCAGGGGAGGAAGCACAACCAGGAAAGCCAGGGTGAAGCAGGTGAGGACACGGTCACGTCGTACCTGTGTTTGGCCTTGATGTGCATCTGCAGGCCGTTGCGACTCGAGGCCCTGTGCCCACACTCCTCGCAGACAAACAGCTTCTCTCCCCGGTGCTTGAAGGCCTCGTGCAGGCGCAGCTCTGTCCGAGACAGAAAGCACTTGGAGCAGGTCGAGCACTGCAAGGCCACAGGAGAGCGCAGGGTTAGGCAGCTCGCCCGGGCGCGGTTTGCAGCGTACACTCACAACAGAGCCGCTCGCTCCCCAAGACCTGTCCCTCCACCCGTCACTGCCGCTTTGGGGCCCTCCCCACGGCCACCTGCAGCAGCACCCCCAGCTCCAAGATGCCTCGTGAGATGAGACACCCTGACAAAGGTGAAATGCTGGCCAGTGTGTGGGTCTGTCAGCCAAAAAAATGATGAGGGCTGCTCCTGTATCCCCAAAAAAATTTCCAGCAGCTCTGGAACTCCCTGCCTCGCCAAACAGAGCTGGCAGGAGAGTGGGTGCCATTCTCTAGGCCAGGCCCAAGCACGGGGCTATTCCCTCCCAAAAGCCCACCGCTGCCCGCCTGCTCCCCTTACTGCGTGGGGCTTTGGTGCGCCATGCAGCTTGATCATGTGGCTCTGTAGGTCCTTCTTCTGCATGAACTGCTGGGCACAGGAGGAGCACTGAAACACAAGAGGGGAGAGTCAGCTCCCAGCTGCCCCCCAAACAGCAATTTTGGTGCGAGGAGAGGTCCAGCAGCGCGCTGGTGCAATGGGCAGGGGAGTGCCATTCTGACAGAGATCACTAATCCCTGGTAAGGCCACAGAATGTGGCTGCCTTTGGTGCCTCCCTGAAGCACATTCTGCTCTGAGATGGGGAGCGACCCTCAGCAGGCAGCCACAGACCGGGGAAGGGAGCGGGTACGCTCGGTTCCCCATCGGCTGGGCCAGGCTGCCCCAAAACAGCAAGGCTCACCCCCTCTTCCTTCACACCAGTGTCCATTTGTAGGGATTTGTAGGGATGCTGAAGGCTGGCACTGCTGACCTTGTATGGCATCTCCCCCGTGTGCGACACCATGTGCAGCCGCAGCTCCATTCGCCTCTTGAACACCTCCTGGCAGACTGAGCATGTGAAAACCTGTAAAAGGCAGGGGAGGCATCAGCTTCCACAGAACCAAGAGCCCGACGCAAAGCCCCCAGCACAAACCACTGGTTATGATGTGCCTGTGCCCACAACCTGTGCCCACAACAACCTGGATCTTTCACAGTACAGAGAGTAGCCTTCTAGGCTTGAGAAAACAGGCAAAATGAGAGTTGTCTGGTAAATTGGACAAAAGCTGCTGCCATCCACATCGGCAGTGGACGTGGGGGGAGGTCCTGGCTGCAGCGCACATGCCATGCAGCGGTGCTGAGGGCTTTTTGTTTGGCAGCAGTGTGATGTGGACTGTGGCTGGACAACGGTTCCAATTATGCTCCTGCCAAACGGCACCCACTTTCCAGACCGCCAGCGGCAGCTTCCCGGGTGTACCTGCTCAGATCGGTTCATGCAATTTCTGGCTTCATGTTCCAGGAGATTCTCTTTTCTAAAATAACATTTGCCGCATTTGGAACATTCAAATGGCTTTTCTCCAGTGTGTTTCCTAGGGGGAATACAGAGAACATCAGTCACTGCCGGTCCAACAGCAGAGATGCACGAATGGGCCCAGCGAGGACACTGGGAGGGAACTGGGAAGGGAGGAGGAAGGACCAGACAGTTTTCACACACCGTCCACCCCATACCAACATTCAGTCCCCAGAAGCCGCCTTTTATGTCAGCTTTGCTGATCCCATCAGAGCACAGTCGAGCTGTTTGTGCTTGCTGCGCTCTGCAAAACCTCAATTTCATAGGGCTGAGGTTTGCCCCTCACAGACGGGCGAAGCTGGAGCTCGCGCCCTCTCTGCAGGCACCCGCTTTGCTCTCAGTTATCAACCGCGAAGCTCCTCACAGCACCTGGCCGTGCCAGTGTGCTCCCCACAACCCAAGCAAACTCCCCCCCAGCCCCTGCTGATTTTGAAAGCCCAGAAGAGGAATTTTCCATCATCCACCTGCAGCCAGCATGTGCTCAACACCTTCTCTTTGAGTCAGGCTGCTCCACTGCCCGAGAGCAGAAGCTCCGGGCAGTCAGCACAGCTCGCAGAAGCATTTCAGAGACATGTAACCCCTGCCCCAGCTCAGAGCAAGCCCACTCTGGTGGGGCAAGCAGAGGGGACCTCCTTTTCCACCCTGGGGGACAGAGGGGACCTCAGTTTCTATCCCAGGGGGCACCAAGGCCTCAAGACCGGCCAGCGAGCCAGGCCAACCGCCCACCCCCTGTGGAAGAAGTGGTGGAAAGAGGCAGAGCCTCGCGGGGTGGGGCCCTACGCGCGAACACAAGGGAAAGGAAAATTCGGAGCGTTTACCTGTTGTGCACTTTAAGGTAATATTTGCTGAGGAAGGTTTTATGACATGTGGGGCACTCAACCGGCACCGCTGTACCTTTTCTGCTCCCCAGCGTCCCCGCCGCCCCCGTGCTGCCAGGCGCCTTCCCTGGCGGGGGGGTCTTTTTGCTCCGCAGGGCTTTTTTCTCGGGAAGGGACTCGGCGTCGCTGTCCCCCCGCCCGTCGTCGCCCGCCGCCGCCTCCTCCGGGGCCGGGGGGGTGGCCTGCGAGGGAACAGGCGGCCGTCACCGCGCCTCCCCCGCCGGGCACTTGCCCTCGCCCGCTCTCCCCGCCCCCCCCCCCGCTCCCGACGCCCTCACGCACCGCCTGCCCGCCGGGCTGCGGGGCTGCCGCGGCCGCGCTGTCCGCCTGCCCGGGGCGGCTCGGGGCGGCGCGGCGGGGCCGCTGGCGGGCGGCGGTGGGGCGGAAGGCGCGGCAGAGCGCCACGGCGTCGGGCACGCCGAGCTGCTCGGCGGCGGCCAGCAGGCGGGAACGGTTGTGGGCGGTGAGCGCCAGGCGGCCGGTGTAGAAGAAATCGAGGAGGAGCTGGAAGGTGTCGGCGAGGCCCTCGGGCAGCACCACCGGGCCGCCGGGGCTGCGGGCGCGGAAGAAGCGGGAGCAGCTGGCCAGCACCGGCCAGTGGGCGCGGAACTCCCGCCCGCCCACCCCCAGCGTCGCGTCACAGAACTGCCCCGCCGCGCGCTGCCGGTTCAGCTCCCGCAGGACGCGGACGCTGTGTGCCGCCGCCGCCGCCATCGCCGCGCCGCTACCGGGCCCAGCGCGCCGCCGCCATCTTGGCAGCACGCCGGATGTGACGGCCGGGCGCGGCGCGCCGGATGTGACGCGGGGGGCGTGGCCGGAAGGGAAGGGGCTGCGCGCGCCTGCCGTCTCAGCGGCCCCGCGGCGGGTCGGTGGCGCCGCGTTCCGCCGCCTCGGCCAGGCGCCGCGTGTAGCGCTGGATCGCCATCTGGAAGTGCTCGGGCGTGTTGAGGTGCGGCCGCAGGAGGATGACGAAGGCCTTGGGGAGGAAGTAGCCGCCCAGCAGGGCGCTGAGCGTGCAGAGGGAGCCGAGCACTCGCGCCACCGCCTCCTCCCGGCCGCGGAAGGCGTCCCGCGTGCAGAGGACGGCGGCGGTGCAGGCGAGGTGCAGCAGTAGGCAGCAGGTCAGGCACTTGGCCTCGTTGTAGCTGGCGGGCAGGTCCTTGCCCGCGTAGCTGAGGACGAAGCAGCAGGTGCTGAGCAGCAGGGTGTAGGCCATGGCGGCGGCCCCGCCCAGCGCGGCGCTGGGGCCGCACTCCAGCACCACTCGCTCGGCCGACACGCCGTAGTCCCGCCACGGCATGGAGGGGCTGGCGGCCTCGGAGGCCAGGCACAGCACCGCCTGGGCCGCCGTGCTGGTGGCCACGAAGAGCACCGGCCCCCTGCGCCGCAGCCAGGCCTCGTAGAGGGCCGGCCAGCGCGTGTTCAGCTTAAAGATGCAGATGATCTGGAAGGAGCGTGTCGCCACGCACGAGAGGAAGACAGTGAAGCTGATGGCAAAGAGGGGGAGGCGCAGCAGGCACGTGTGCCTGGTGGGCTCCCCGAAGTAGCAGAAGATGCTGCTGCAGGTGCTGGCCAAAGAGCCCAGCATGAGGAAGCACATTTTCCCACCCGCAGACTTGACTACCGGCGTGGAGGCGTTCAGGGCAAAGAGGATGGCTAGCCCTGCCATGAGCAGCATGAGGAGGACGGTGGGGGTCAGCAATGCCAAGGAGAGGGGCTCGGACCAGGACAGAAACTCCACGGTGCGGTTGAAGCAAGCTTCACTCCTTGCTGGGGCCCACTCATCTACCCCACAGGACTGGCAGCCATAGAGATCTGCGGAGGATACGAGCCCGAGTAGTGACAGAGGCACATCACACACCACGGAGCCCGGTAAGAGATCCGCCACGGTGGCGCGCCCTGCCCTCGCAGTCCCCTGGGCTCTCTGCAAGAGCTGCCTGCTCCCCACGTGCTGCTCCTTGCCCTTGGGTGCAGAGAGGGCTCTTTTCCCAAAAGACACACACACACCCCACCCCCAAATCCCCTGCAGTGGGCTTTCCACAGGTCTGTTGCTTAGGCTGAGAAGCGTGAGGCCCGCAGGAGCTCAGCTGGGTGAGCCGAGGCTCAGGGGCCTGTGGGCTGCAGGCGGGAAGGGGCTTGTGCATGCAGCACTAACCTGCAAAGGCAGGGAGGGGTCTGCAGCAGCCTTCTGCAGGCAGAGGTATGGAACAGTCATGCTGACTGGCTGGGCTGGGGGCTCCCCGCTCCGCTGTTACCTGGAGCTGGCCATTTCCACCCTCCTCAGCCCAAGAGTGAGCCAAGGCTGCCAGCCAGGGCTTTGTTGTTGCGGCTGCTGACTCCAAGACAGGAGATTGTTGCCACCTGACCTAGGCAGGGGACATTTCCATATACCAGCTGCTGGCAGTCGTGTGGTGTAGAAGCCCCGAGTGCCATCTGGGGCACAAATGCAACCGCCGACTCGAATTTGAATTTCCCTCCCAGAGGATGTGGTGGAAGAAACAGCTGTCAGGCCGGACATCCCTTGTCCACCAGCCGTGGGAGAAGGGGCTCTGCTGGCTCTTTGACTGCGTGGGCCCACTGTGGGCAGCACTCCCCGGAAAGCACAGGGCACAGGCTTTGCATACCCAGGGGTAAGCAAATAGGAGTCAGACCGATCGTGGTCAGGTCAGCTCAGAGGTTTTTACTGACCACAGGGAGGAAGAGGAAGCAGGAGGGAAGAAGCTGGGGGAATGGCAAGATGCAAACGAGAAGCTGAGAGGAGGAGGAGGCAGGGTGCGGGCAGGGGAGCCAAGCAGGAAGGAAAGGGAGGTAGCAGCCCCCTGGGGCATACTGACCCGATCTGTTCAGGAAGGTTCCTGATGGACAGGCCACGCAGCTGAAGCAGCATCGGTGGCGGGTCTGCTGTAGCCGCTTCTCCCCTGGCTGACAGGCCTCGGAGCACACCGAGGCGGGAGCCTGCCAGGAGCACAGCAAGGGTCAGGCAGCAGGAAACCTTGCTGAGCACCAGGCCCAGGCTTGACAGCATTCAGGCAGCTTGCTGCCAGCTTTCAGGACAGAGCCTGGGCAGGAGCTGAGAGCTTGCCACACTGTGGTTGTTACAAAGGTGGTGGGAAAGTGAGTGTTTAAAGGTAAAAGTAGGAGCCTTTGCAGTTCTCACACAGTTTGTTTTTTGGAAGGATGAAAACTGATCCTTGGAACGTGGATTGCCCTCCCATACCGCCTGCCTCTCCCCCCTTTTTTGTCCTGCTGTGGGGAAATACCCCAGAACTGGCAGTGCTGGGGTGCAGCTGGCTCAGCAGTAAGCAATAAGTAAGATCTGGATGCAGAACAGTACCTGGCCATCTTTTGTGTGCCACAGGATTTTGCCCTGGTCAATGCTCAGCCTGTCGGG
Organism: Falco punctatus; assembly: GCF_963210335.1. Classification (NCBI taxonomy): domain Eukaryota; kingdom Metazoa; phylum Chordata; class Aves; order Falconiformes; family Falconidae; genus Falco; species Falco punctatus. The sequence goes on from NC_137582.1 coordinate 105,692,549, forward strand.
GTTCACATGGAAAGTTCCTATCACATCAAAAGTCCAGCTTGGGCCGCTCCAGTTCCACATGACTATGTCATAGCCTTTATGAATGTCTCCATTGGCGTCAAAAGAGATGCGGCTCTTGTACAGGGTGAAGTTTACTTGCTTGATTTTTTGTAGGAGCTGTAAACCAGAAAAGTAAGAGAAGAGCCCTTCCCAATGACAAGATTCTCACTGAGGAGTGCCTTGTCTTGGGAGGGAGATGTGCTGGAAGGCCCCCTTTCTGCTCTGGCTCCTCTTTCCAGTCCCCCAACAGCTAGTGTATGCCCCGCTGTAGAAAGTCCCCTTCAGGTTTCTGTGAGGGGCTGAAACAGAAGTGGTCTAGGGCAGGGGGCTGTGTCTACGTCCAGGCTGCTTTCTGACAGGCAGCTAAAGCCCACAAGGTTCTTCAGCTGGGACACCAGCTTTTTGGAGGGACAGAAAACACCTAGGCACAAGGGGGAAATCCTTCCCTATGAGGAAGGATTCTCATGGATCCTCTTCCACAAGCAATAACCTTTCTCAAGTCACTCTTACCTGCCAGGGATAAACTGTGCCTTTGCTGCATGTCCCCGAGGCACAGCCCAGCAGGTCATGGAGGCCGTGGGCCACGGCGTACACAGCAGAGTACACGCTGAAGGAGGCTTGAGCATCGTATGTGTTGGGGACAGCGGTGAGCAAGTGGCACGCAGTGCAGCTCTGGGTGCAGTCCAGCTGAGCGCTGCCTCCGACTCCCTCACCTGCCTCTGTGCTGCCTGCACATTCAGCCGCAGCACTTTCCTCTGCCGCCTTCCAAGATTCAAAGCGTTTCAGCATCGTGGAATCTGTCTTCTCAACCAACATCCCAATCACTGAGCCGATACTCTGGATGCCAGGCACCTGCCAGATTGTTCGGGCTAACGACCAGTCTTCAGAACCCACCCACACCATGCCTGTGATGTTCCTCTGGACCACCACCTCAAAGAAAGGGTGGGCGCTTTTTCTGTTGGAGAAGACGACGGTGACGTTGACCCTGACGTCCCTAAGGATTCTGACCAGGTTGTGGAGCTCTGGGCTGTTGGCGTCCTTGTTGGTGGGGATAATGCCTCGGTAGGCAACGCACACATTGCTTGCAGTCAGCAGCTTGTAGAGGGCATCCAGGCCGTCCCTGCCGTAGGCATTGTCGCTGCCCAGCAGCGCAACCCAAGTCCACCCAAACTGCTGCAGCAGCAGGAAGATGGCCTTCACTTGCTGCCTGTCGCTGGGAATGGTGCGCAGGAACGAGGGGTAGAACCGCTTCAGGCTTAGCGTCTCCAAGGAAGCTTTGTAGCTAACCTGCAAAGGGAGCCAGGAGAAAAAGGAAGGGGGTTGCGCTCCCCGAAGAGCTGATGGCACAGGCAGCCCGTCTCTGGAAGACACAGGGGGCTGGGCGAGCCGCGGACCTGGAGCCAAACGTGCTGCTGTGAGAGAAACCTTCCAAGGACAGCGAGCCGGCTGCAATTCCTGCCCGCCAGCTGACAGCGCCCGGGAAGAGACCTGGGCCAGCGCCTGCGTGGAGGGGCTGTGCTTCCCCCTCACCCGGCTCGGCTCCTCGGCGCCAAGCCCACCGTCCCTCAGGCCATCGCCCCTCGGGATAGGTGCTGGGGGAGCCGCGCTCACCTGTGGCACGAGGAAGATGCCAAGGACGGCCGCTGCGGTGAGGGCCAGCCGGGTGCTGTCGGGCCCGATGACGGCCACCACGTCGGGCTCGTAGCGGCGGAAGGGGGGGAGCGCCCCCACCTCCTGCCCACCCTTGCGGGCGAGGGCGTGCAGCACGGCGCGGAGGTTGGCGGCCTCGGAGCAGGTGGCGCGGATGTCGTAGCCCAAGGTGACGTTGGGGAGCAGCGCGCTGGAGTTGTTTATCTCCTCCACCGCAAAGCGCATGGCCAGGGCCAGGCAGGAGCCGTGGCTCCTGAAGGCAGCGGCGCTGTGCGGATGGAGAGCGGTTTTCAGGGGGGAAAGCGGCGGGTGTCGGGGGGGCAGGCGGGGTGAGGGGCACTCACGCGTCGCAGCCGTGCATCGGCGGCCGGGCGGCGGCCCGCGGCACCGGGAAGAGGCCGGCCAGGCGGTAGTCGCCGCGGCTGGCGGAGGAGGCGGCGGCGGCGGCCGCGCAGAGGCAGAGCAGGGCGGGCAGCGGCAGCATGGCGCGGCGGGGCACGGCGGGGCGGCGCCTCTTAACGGGGCGGGCGGCGTCGGGCCGAGGGGCGGCCCCGCGGGAGGCGGAGGGAGGCTGAGGCGGCCATGCCCGCACGGCGCGGCCCGCCGGCCCGCCGCCCCCGCCGGGCCCTGTCCCGCGGGGGCCGGGCCGAGGCGGCCTGGAGGGAGTTCGCCGCCTCCTTCGCCCGCGCCGGCATGGTGCCGCCGGCCGAGGGGGGGCTGGCGGCCGTGGAGGCGACGGAGGGCACCGCCGTCCTGCTCCTGGCGCCGCGGCAGGTGAGCGCGGCCGGCCCCGCCGCCGCCCGCCTCCCGCCCGCCGCCGCCTCACGCCGCTCTGCCCCCGCAGGCGCTGACCTTCACCGGCAAGTGCCGCCTGCGATGCCTGTACGGCGCTGTCCGCCTGCTGGGCTTCGCCGTCGCCTCGCACCAGCCGGGGCTGCCGGTCTTCTCGCCCGCCACCCACTGCGCGCTCAGCCTGGAGGCGCTGCCCGCCGAGCGCCCGCCCGCCGCCGACCTCCGGCAGCTCCGCGCCGCCGCCCGCGCCGCCATGCGGGCGCACAGCGTCCGCCGCCGTGAGTGCCAGCGGGGCGGGGGGGAGCGGAGCGCGGGCCGCCGCTTGCGGGCCGCCATTTCGCGCGCGGCGCGGTGCGGGACGGCGGCCATTTCGCGCGCGGCGCGGTGCGGTGCGGCCGCCATTTTGTGTGCGGCGCGGTGCGGGGCGGCCGCCATTTTGCGTGCGGCGCGGGCGCTGCCCATGAGCGCGGGCTGAGGGCGGCGCTCTCCCCCCTTGCAGAAGCGCGGGTGAAGGTGATGGCGCGGTTCTCGCCCGAGTGCGCCGTGGTGCTGCTGGAGCACCTGGACACGCCGGTGACGCGGTTTCTGCTGAGCCACCCGCCGCTGTCACGGCTCTTCGAGCCCCAGGTGAGAGCCGGAGGAGCCGTGTGCCCGCCCCGGCCTGCGCCTTCCCAAACAGGCCTCGCGCAGAGCGAGAGGTGGCCGCCCCGGTGCCCAGCAGCACAGCTGCCAGGCCTCACGCACGCCCCTCCTGAGCGTTTTTCTCTCTTCCCCAGAAAAAGGAAGAATCCAGCTTCACGCCAGAAGATGCCGTTCTGGCATCTGTTGGCATCGTGAAGTGCAGCTCCGAGCGCGGGCTGCTGGTGTCAGAGAGCATGTTGGTGGCTCTGGAGGAGCTGATCCAAGCGTGCTGTGGTGAGTGGTGTGCGCCAGCTGGGCCTGTGGGCTTTAGTGGCATGAAGTAAGGAAATCGGTGAGGCTTTTCATGAGGTAAAGTTAGGGAGAGTGTGCCCTGCGACAGGCACTCTAGAGGGGTCATGGTTTTCTCCCACATGCTGGGAGTCTTCAGCTTGTGCATCGCTTCAAGTGCGTTTGTTACTGTCCTTCCAGACAGGCAGCTCGCTGCTGTAAAGGCACTTCCCAATCTGACATCGAAGCTCTCGTTTTGCTCTTTTTTGTAGCAGGTAGAAAAAACTCCCCTTACTTACTCTTACTTACCCAGCATCATCTAAAATCGTGTGAGCGGTTGGAGTTCACACGTGCTGGCCTGTAGTGCTAGAGCTTGCCTCTCACTTCAGGAGCCTTTCGCCTTTACGCTTGTGCACTTATTGTGCTTGTCTTTGATAGATGTTTTCCCATTTATTTAAAATATATCCTAGTCAGACCGCAGAGTCTATAGGGTTTTTTGGGCTTTTTTAACAAACTTCTATAAATGGGGCACGTAAGAGTAACTGACAGCATTGATCAATTTCAGAGTATATTTGTTTTTCCAGCGGAAGATGAAGGTGTCCCTGTGGTTCTGGTGTGTGGCCCAAAAAACACTGGGAAATCAACATTTAACAGATACCTGATTAATCTGTTACTGAATCGGTGAGTCTTTTCACATTCTACAAATTTTTAAGTATTGAGTGGGATTTAGGAGAAGGAAAAAAACTGCCTGCCAGGATTCTCAGAAAAGCTGTTAACAACTGGAAGGTGGATATATTTTTAAAAACAAAAATTCAGAAAAACAGACAATCTTGTCTTGGGTTCCTTTCAGAAATGCTGCCTACTGAAAAAAATTCTATTGAAATACTACTAAATTGCTGTTTTGGAGTATGTGAACTAGAGTTCATCAACAAGCAGTTAGGGTTCAGGAAGGAGTTGGGGGTTAAAATGCTTGAAAACATGCAGTAAGGTATAATTAGGTGGTGTTTTTGAAGATTCTTGGCAGAGCAAGATGTAGAAGCCTATTTGATGCCCGCTGCACGCTTAAAATAAAGATTATAGAGTTCATAAGTCTCAAATGGCTGGTCTTGGGGTGCCCAGTTAACATGGGAGAGGTGGTACACTGATTAGTACCGCCTCTAATTATTGTTGTAGCTGCTTCCCTTAAAACTGGGTGGGTATGGAGCTGTTGTAATAGAATACTGAACTGTAGGTGAGCCTTTTACGTTCTCGCTTAATGCTCTTATCTAGTGAGGGAAGGAGAGAGGCAAGTGGTGGTTTGATTTTATTCAAGTATTTATTTTTGACAACCTGGAACAAAATCAGATTGTGTTTCTGATGTGTTCCAGGTCACGTCCTGTTTCTTATTTTTTTTAGTGGATGCTAATATGCGGACTTCTTTCCCTGCAGCCTTCCCTCAATTGAATATATGGAATGCGACATAGGTCAAACCGAATTTACGCCGCCTGGATGTGTGTCTTTAAGTAATGTAACGGAGCCAATTCTTGGTACGTGTTTTGGCATTTTTTGCAGTTGCCAGAAACCTGTTTCATTTCCAGAAGGTGCTTTCTGAGTAAAGGCTGTACTTCAGCGGGAGTTTCCACGTCTGCCTTTCACACAGTTTTCTTGCTAGGGGCATCTGAGCTCTGTGTGAAAATCTCACTAAGTAACATGGAGCTACTCTTCCTGCTTGTTTTTTCTGGGTTTGGATAGTGAAAGTAGGTGGTTGTTTATAAGGTAGTGGAACAGGCTGTGGCATGTCAAAGTGGATTTTCAGCCTTTCAGATTTTAAACGTCTCTATGGGAAAATCTTTCCCAGTTTTCAGTATCCATAGATAAAACTAGCTTGAGAAATACAAAGGGGATCCACATAGGTTGGGGGCCGTTGTTACGAGTGTAAAAAAACTAGAGTGAGAGAAATCGCTGGTATTTGTGCTCTTGTGGATTTGGGTAGCTGTCTGAAAAGGATATGGCCGGACTGGTTTACTTTTTGGGTAGTCTGTGGTAAAGAGTTGTCTTGAAATTCACAAGTGTGTAACCAGCGATTTCAAACAAACAGAAAGAAAAATCCTAAACAAAACTTTTAACATGGAGTCTTGCAAGTGACAGAAAATTTTGTCTGTAGGTGCAGGCTGTACAGGAAGAACCATTAGCACATGAAAGGAGAACAGATTATTTTGGAAGGGATTGCTTGTAGAGGTGCTACAGGGATGGGAGGTTTTTGATTTGACATGCTGAACCTCCAAGAGGTTTGCTGCTCGCTGTTTCAGGTCCACCGTTCACCCATCAACAGATGCCTTGTAAGATGGTGTATTACGGACAGACAAGTTGTGAACAGGACACGGAAAGATACCTTGATGTTGTGAAGTATGTGTTCAGCTCCTACAAGAAGGAAGTGCCTTTGGTCATCAACACCATGGGCTGGGTGAAAGGTAAACGGGATAAATCTGTTCTTAAAAGGTGGTGTGGAAGGAAGGTAATAATCGTGGCGGTACACCACCATGCTTTCTAGAGTCTAGAACCAAAAAATGCAGCTTGCCCACCTTGAGCTAGTACTGGTTTTCTGTAACAGCATTCTGACCGTTTATGCAGCGGCAGCAATAGTGTTTTCTCTGCTCCCTAAAGGTGAGGGCTTGCTGCTTCTGATTGATATCATTCGGCTGTTGTCACCCAGTCACATTGTTCAGATGGACGTGTACGACTGGAAAGCCATGGCTCCGCTCACCCCAGAGTACGTTCATCTCAGCCCGGGCCTGTACACCAAAGGCAAACAGCAAGCCAAGTGCAAGCAGGTGGGTGCGAGTGAAGTGGAGAACTGGAGGCCCTCTGAAGGGGAGGGAGATGCATCGGCTCCTGAGTACAAGTTGCTGTACGTCCACCCAGAATTCCCTCGAGCGGGGATTGCAGGTGAAGCGTAAGTAGAAGGTTTAGTGCTGCGTGGTGGGTAGCGGGCGTAACAACATCCTGCGTAGTCCCGATGGGAAAGGCTCTTGCTTTGCTTTGGCCTCAAGAGCTCCATTACATCAGTCAGAGCTGGTTAGTTTGCTTACTAGGGGGTTGTTTGGGTGGTAGGTGTTTGGGTTTTCTGGGCAGTGTGTTTGGGGGGATGTTTGTGTAGGGTTGGGTTTTCAGGCCGGGGAGAGAGGATTGCTTTTTCCCTTCTCCACTTCCAGTGAACTGCTGACAGTTACTTAGTTTTACGCTGGAGGTGACTACCCCATGAAATCATTGATACTATGTCTCCTTTGGGTTTTTTCCCCAATTGAGGGGTTCCTTATCCATTTCTCATGGATCTAGATGATGATTGCGTTATATCTCAATTTGAGTGTCTCTGAAATGTTTATTTTCCTGGATTTTGGGTCTTTATTGCCAATTCTAAGTGCTCTTTTTTTTTTTTTTTGACTCTGCCTTGATTAATGAGCTAGTTAAGAAAACAGATACATTACTCTGCCTGAAAGGTGTGCGGACATCTGGGTAGGAGAAGTGAGCTGTTACCCAATAACAGACTTTGTTAAAAAACCCCACCACCCTTGTTAGTTAATGCCTTTTTGAAGTTGAAACAATGCCCTAAATCCTGGGATCCCTTAGAGGTAATAAAAACGGAGCTCTACATTTTCTTCAGTGATAGAAGTTTTAAAAACTAGTATGAAATTCTGCACGGCGTACTGGGGACTGCCTGGGGTATGAACTGTTGTGCGAGGGTGTGCTGCCTTCCCTTGACTTGTGGTTATTTTTGCAGGCGAGTACATAGCAGCATCTTGCGTGACATGTCCATACTGGGTTACCTGGGTCAGCTGCAGTCCCCGGACATAGGGGCAGTGCTTCCGCTGCACAGTCTTGTGCCCTATCAGGTAAATGACTGGTTTTGAAAGGCTTGGAGATGTTGCAGAGAGCCCGGCTCATAGTAACTGACAGTTCTGCTTGTGCTGCAAGTGGTTTTCAGAAGAGGGGAGAACATGTTGTAATCTGCAAAAAGATAAGGACTTTATTCAGTGTATCTGGAAGTCGGGTTTCTGTGGAGGTGTCAGCATGGCACGTGATTTCTGTGCGTTTGGTTGTTAATGTTGAAACTGTTGCATTTGCCGCTGAGGTACAGCCTGTCTGTAGGTGTAGGCACAGAGCATTCCGTTTTTGTGTGCTTGGTGTTATCTCTGAACTCAAACTGAACTGATGATGAGCAGTTTTTTCCTTCTTTTTCTTTACCCCCTCAGGTACCTTTCAGTGCTGTTGCACTCAGGGTTATTCACAGCGATGTCGCTCCTACCAACATCATGTACGCGGTGAACGCCAGCTGGGTCGGGCTCTGCAGGATACCGGATGAAATCAAATGCGAAAGCGAGGGGCCGGTCTTGCTGACGCAGACACCGGTCTGTGATTGCTTTGGCTTCGGTGAGCAAGCCCCGGAGAGCTCAAGCTGCATTCTCGCCTGTTGTTGTTTTGACAGATAGGTTGCAGAGTGACAGAATTGCCTGCTCTTTCAAAAAAACTGAAAAAGTGGCATGAGAGAGTATCTCTTCTGTTACGAGCTGTGCTCGAGTCCTGTGGTTTTTGTTACCTTGTGGTAACAGCTATGGGGGATGTCACCAAGCAGCACCTTTTGTAGCTTGCTTCTCTCTTTCATAACTCAGCAGTTTACTTGCTTTCTGGATTCACATTCTCCAAAGCAGATTCCACGTGGCTTATGCAAAATTCCTGTAGTTGTCTCTCAGTTTTCTCCTATGATTTAATATTGCGGGTCTGACTGGGAGTTTGACGCTGAGCTCGGGTTTTGGTAGGAACGTACCGATGAGCAAGGATGCGCCGTTTGGGAAGTTGCTGTTTGTATGTAGCGGTGCAGTTAAGACCGAATTGTGCATTTGTGGTTGTTTGGGTTTTTTTAAGGAATTGTCCGAGGGGTGGAGATGGAGAGGAAGCTTTACCACATTCTGACGCCAGTACCTCCAGAGAACCTGAGACAAGTGAATTGTTTGCTCCTTGGAAATATTTCCATCCCAAACTGCATTCTTGTGGGCCAGGTAGGAGCTGTACAGGAGGCTGCGCTTAGGCTGGCTGGCAGCTTTTCCATTTCCATATTTTTGAGGCTTATGCATGCTTGGAGATGCCTGGGCATTGGCAGATGGTTATCTCTCTAGGAAGTTGTCCTTAGCAGGTAGAAACAAGAGAGAGGAGGGCGTTCTTCTCGTGTTTCAGATACCAGAGCAGGGTTTGTTCAGTGATCGCTTGCTCCTTCCTTCCCACCAGTCAGCTTGGTCAGCGTGTAGAGGAAAACGCTTCTTGTTCCATTCAGACTTCTTAGAGTTGTTCCTGGTTTTGTTTTTTCAGCAAGGAGTTGAGGGAGAGATCCCCTATGTCACATCCGATTATAACTACAGCATCTTGGGGTCTGGGAAGCTGAAAAAGAAGAAGCATTTCAAGAGGAGGGAGTACGCGTTTGAGTGTGATTATGCCTGAAGCCTTGGGGAGCTCGGCCCGCGGGATGAGTTCTGTACAGGGCCTGGCAAGAGCCCGCTGCGGTCACAGAAGCGCTGGGTGCTCAGAGCTCTGAGAGACCCTGGACAGGCGTCTGGTGGAGATACTGCAGCATGTCTGGTTTTGATAATGTTTTATACTTTCAGTTTGTATTTCGGTGTTTTGTAATAAATATCCATTAAAACCAGTGGTTTGGTCTGAGTTTTTTCCTCGGCCCGTGTTGACTGGGACACGCTGATGGAGGCTGGGGGCGGTCCCATGAGAAGCACTCCCTGCCTGGAAGGGGAAGCGGTGCCGTTCTCCGTTCGTGGACGAGCCGTTGGTTGGCGTGGTCACAGCTTGTGCTGGCCATGGCCCGCTGCAGCCCTCTGCGCCTGGGGACACCGCTTCGTTCCGCCGCGCGGCCGGCTCTGCCCGTGTACCCTGCTCAGCGCCTTGGGTGCGGGCCGGGCTCTGGGCCTGGCTCGGTGTCACCCAGCTCTGTCCACACGGGCTGTGCTGTGGCAGAGGCTACGGTGGGGGGGAAGTGAGGATGAACTGAGGTGCCGCACAGAGCATGGGGCTGCTTGGTCTTGCCCGAGCTTGTTAGCTGGGCTGTGCCCCGCGGGGAAACACAAGGAACTTCTATTTTTGGATGGATATATTTATTTTTTTTTTCCCAGCACTTTGGGCAGCGGCCTACTCCTGAGAGAAGCTGAGGTTGGCGGGAGTCACGCAGGGGTGAGTGAGCGTCTCATGTTGAGGTGAGGACCTTTTTGGGAAAACCACTTCTGGATGGGTGGTATCAGCATGTTTGAGGGATTTAAGTCAGGCGTTTAAGGGATCTATGGCTGCAAAAATACAGCTGCTAATGGGGCGTGGCCCTGCCCGTGTCCCAGAGCAGGGGGACAGTCCGGCCCCAGGCTCTGCGGCCCCCCAAAAGCGTGCCTGTCCAGATGCCCTGTGGCCAGGTCTCTTCCCGCGGAGGAAGGAGGGATGCGGCGCACCGCTCGGTGCCAGATCTTTTCAGCTGGAGGCTGCTGTGGGCGTGAGTAATGTGCAAAAAATGCTTTCATCTAGTTTGCAAGATTTCCTAGCGCTCCAGAAACGTCTACCTGTAAACAAATTAAATGGGATGACTAGCGGGGAGGGGACGGAGCTGGAGAGGAGCTGCGAGGGGCTGTGCAGCATTGCTGCTTTCAAAGAGTTAAAGCTTTAACTTAATCCAGGCCTAATTATCCCCATCTGGCTGGGTCTGGCAGGGAAGAAAGGACTTGGCCAGCAACCTGGCCCGAACAGCAGCTAAAATAAATACAGGGGCCGTGGCAGAGCCGGGGGAAAAAATCCCGAGCAGGGCCAGGCGGGCATTGAAGTCACAGGGGAACTGGTGGAAAAGGCACTGGGAAAGGTGAGATGGGTGAGTGGTGCGGTTGAAATGCCTGGCACCCACCCCCCCTGGGGCCAAGCATCCCCCTGGGTGCTGTCACTGGCCCCCCCAGCATCCGCTGAGCCTGGCCGAGGGTGCCAGACCCCACACTCGCTGGGTGGGGGTCCTCACCTTGGAGATGGGAGACGAGTGAGTAACCCACCCGTGCTGCGCTTCAAGTGTCCGGTTCTGGGCCTGGCTGGGGGGACCAAGGTGGCAGTGCCGGGGCCTGGATGCGGGTGCAGTGGTCTGGGGCGGAGGGGACCAGGCCTGGTGCTAGTGCTCACCGCGGGTCTGCCCCGGGGGGGACGGTGGCAGCGGGGGGCTTTGGAGTGTAAACCACAGCATAGCATCCCGTTAGAGAGGGTTGGGGCACTCGGTAACGTCACGGATACGAAATGGGTTCCTTAGCACTTAGAACATCAAGGACTTGCTAAATAAAGCGAGAATTTATTTTTAATACTTTGGCATCTCTTAACTTCAACGATTTTTTTCTTAAGTTCTGGCTACCTTTTCTGGCACAGGGTGCCTAGAAGTAGCGAAACGACGGGGAGCGTGGAGCGCCTTTGGGAGAAGATGCTGTTGGTGCCAATGAGTTTGGGGGCTGGGCTGGTCTTATCCCGGCTGATCATCCCGCGCGCTATCTTGTTTTTCTGCCTGGTTTAGGGAGGGTTTTGCATGGGGCAGGACAAAGGTGCCATCCTGCGCTGCCTGTGCGGGTTTTAAGCCCTGTCTGTTGCTTTCCCGTTCACTCAGATTTAGGAGGGGGGAAACCCCCTCTAAAGACCCCTGGCTTTCCCTACGCCGGCTGGGAGCCCAGACGTGCGGGGGTGCAGCCGGGGCTCAGAGCGGTGCATTCCTGCCCCCCCAAAAGCCATCTGACGGTGGAGCCGCCGAACAGCCCCCCTCTTCATGCCGATTATTTTAATCACAAGCGCGTCTTGTCTCCGCAGCCGAATGTCTTTCATAGACGGCGGAAAGTGAAATTTGTGCAATGTCTGTAGGAGGCTGAAGAAAGGCCCTTTGTGTGCCCCCCGCGCGGGCGCTGGGCAGCCTCCAGCAGCACCCTCTGCCGCTCCACGGCTCCCGGCCGGCCACCGGCGTGAATGCGCCGCTTGTCCGGAGACCAGGATCTGCTCTTAAAGCTGGAGCCCCTCTCCCCTGGTTAGTCCCAGCGGTGGCCCCAGCGGGGCGGGCACGGCTCCGGGGGGCCCCCCGGCCGTGACCCCAGGATGTTTCTGTACTGGAGGAAGCGGGGTGCCTATGAGCTGGAGGCTTTGCCTGCTGGGCTGGCGGGGCTGGAGTACGGGGCGGTGGAGCGCTTCTCCTGGAGCTCCAGCCTGGACATCAGCGAGGAGCTTGGGGGTAGGTGGCTGGGGGGCCGCGGGGGGCCAGCAGGCTGCGGGCAGCCACACTTGGCCAAAAACCTCCCGCCCTGGCAACGAGGGTGAGGGGCCAGGAGAAGCTCCATCGGGAGCAGGGATGCTGTGGGGATGCTGCAGGTGCAGATGGGGAGCGCTCAGCAAACCGACCTGTGGCGCCGGCCCCGCTCCCTCCCAGCTCAGACAGGCATCTGAAACGGCGAGCTGCCACGGTGCGCTCTGGTGCAAGGACGGTCCGGTTTCAAACTCGTTTGCTGTCACCGGGAGAGCCAGGCACGATAACACGGCCGGCAGCAGCGGGAGGAGGAGGAGGAGGAGGAGGAGGAGGTGTCTGGCTGGGGAGAGGAGCTGCTGGGGTCAGGATCCCTCCTTCAGCCCCTGAAGTGTCTGGTGGGGACCTGGGCACCCTCCTGCCTCTGCCAGAAACTGGGGGTCCCCTGGACGCTCCCTGCCGAGGAGCTCCTGCCTGGCACACCAAAGGCCTTAGTGTGCGTGTGACCCGCTGCCAGGGCCGGCGTTCAGGAAAACCCACGCGGCTCCGGCCATGCCGGTGGCTGCAGCGTGGGGCTGGTCCCTGGCACCACCGGCTGCTCTGGCCGGCCTCGGGTTTTCGGTGAGTTTGGAAAACTTTCCCTTGGGTGCGTGAAAGAATTTCTTATTTGTTTCCGTTATTATTCCCGATAGGTCAAGTGAAACGGTGGTGGCGGGGGGCGGGGGCCTGGCCCAGCCTGGCGGGCGCTGCGGGGCGGCCGCGGGGACAGAGCCCTCATTGTGCTCCCGCCGCAGGGGCAGCGGGTACCCCAGCTCCCAGCCCTCTCCCGGGGGGTGGCAAGCCGAGCCCTGCCTGGCTGCTCCCGCACCATCGCCCAGCAGCGCCTGCCATGCTGCCGCAGCCCCTGCCGGCGTGGGCACCCTGCCTGCGCCCGGCGCTGCCTGCGGGCTGGGAGCTGGGGCAGCGGGCACCCATCCGGATCGCCTCCCTCTCCCCCAGCAGAAGCAGCAGCTTTTTCAGCGCTGCCCCAAAAGACGTTTTTTTTCCCCGCAGACTGAGTCTAACCCCGGCCTTGGCCGCGGTCCCGCTCGGGCCGGCGCGGATGCTGTTTTTGTTGGCAGGAGGGATGTGGGAGAGGGGAGCGGTGCAGCGGGGGAAGCCCCTGTGCCGGCTGCCCTGCTGCTGGAGCTGGTGTGGCCGCGCTGGCCGGTGCCGCCTGGTGCAGCGGTGCTGCCGGGCCTCTCTGCATCACCTCCGGGTCTGGCAGCGCAGCTTCCCATGGGAGCATCCCTGCCCCGCAGTGGGGCTACCCTGCAGGAGGCTTCCTGCTGCTCGTTTGCTAGTGTCTGTTATTTTTAAATGATTAGATGCGACGCGTAACAAAAGCCTTCAAAATAGGATTTGTCCCTAAGGCCGATTTAACTGTCAAAGCTTAAAGTGGCTCCTAAGCCCGGCTGGGCGCTGGCAAGTGGCACATTTAGCGTTCCTGCTGCAGCCCCGGGGGAGCTGGGGCAGGTCCGCATCCTGATCTTACAACTTGGGGTGCTAGGAAGGAGGTGCCGGAGCCTGATGCTGCGGAATGCACGGTGCCTTCCCCCAGCGGGGATGTAGCCCTGGCTCTTGGGCACGGGGTTGCAGCCCCCTGGACAGGCGGCGGGGCAGGCGGGGGCAGGCGGGCCCAGCCTTGGCATTGCCAAGCTCTGAAGCCCAGGGACTGCGGTGTGGGAGCCCCCTGTGCGGGCAGGGCTGGGAGCGGGGCTGGGGGCGGGGGGCTCACCGCGGCACCCTGGCACTGATCCCTGCTCTCTCCTGCAGCCGAGCCGTGCCCACCAGAGGAGACAGTGCTGCGCTGCCAGAACCCTGACTGCACCGGCGAGAGGAGAGCGGTGAAGGTGGGTCCGGTGGGGTGGTGGGCAGCACCGGGCAGCTGCCGCCCGGCATCGGTCCCACGGGTGAGAAGGGGCAGCGTGCGGCTCTGCCTGACCCGCCGCTCTCCAGAGCCCTCCTAGCATGGCTGGCAGCCCCCTACCAGCCACGTCCCCCTGGCCCATGCCGGCGTGCATTCCCTGGTGGGTTGCGGTCCTGCCGGCATTTAACAGCACGGTGGCATCTACCTGTTTCCCCTAGCTGGTGTGATTCAGGCTAATCCGCTCCAGCCTGTCCCCGCTGCCACTCACTACCATGGCACCGGAGTGGATTTAGGGTCCCTCCTCTCCCACCAGCTGGCCGGGTGTGGGGCCAGGCTGGACCGGCACCGGCTCCCAGTGAGCCCCTGGGGTTCCCGTGCCGGACCGCGGGCAGTGTCTTTGGCGCAGCAGGCAGGACGGGCGCCCGGCCACGCTGGGAGGTGTGCCGCTGCACTGCCTTGGCATGGCTGGGGTGGCAGAGCCGGTGCCGGCGAGGGCAGGTGTGGTGCAGGGCTGCAGCTGCCTCGGGGTGCGGCTGGGACCACCAGGAGGGACCCTCTGGGGCCACCCTGCTGCTGTTGCCAGAGACCCCCAAGGGCACCTGGCAGGTAGCGTGGGACTCGGGGCCCTGGCTGGGCTGGGGGCTCATCCTGCACCACGTCCCCCTCGCTTCGTGGGGCAGCTGCCGAGGGTAAAGCTGCCACGTGCTGGGAGCGAGGTGGGGCTGGGGGCCGATCCCTGGGGTGGGCAGAGGGGTTTGGGCATCCTGCCTGGCTCCTCCTGCGGGGCGAGCCCAGGGCTGAGCTGCCAGCATGGGGTGGATGGGAGCCCCACATCCTGGTGGGGCGGCTGCTGAGGGTCCCAGGGGGTGCCCACCGAGCACGTGCCAGCTGCAGCCACCGCCTGCAGCCTGCGGCTGTGCTCCTTGTCTCGCAGGTGCCGCAACGGCCGCGACGCTGGCAGGCTGGGACATGTGGTGGGACGGGAGGAGGGGGACACGGGCCATCCTGGGGCTGGGGCTGCCCCATGGCCCAGGGTAGGACACTGGTGGGTGCTGCGGAGGGACTGGCGGCCTCTCGGGGAGTGCGAGGGTGGTGGGAGCGCGTCAGCTCTGACCTCAGCAGCGCCGGGAGGAAGGAGGGCAGGAAGCGGGGGCGGCTGGAGCTGCACGGGCGCTTCCTCCCCGCAGCGCACGGTGTGCTGCAGGCAAGCCTGGACAGGGCTCGCTCCTCCCCGCAACCCCTCGCACCCCTCCACGTGCAGGGTGGCGATGGGGGTCCCGCGTGGAGACAGGGCCGGGCCGGAGGTGCAGGGGGGGTCGCTGGCAGTGGCCGGCAGCGCCGTGGCCCCTAGGAGCAGGGCCAGCTGGAGGTCCCAGTGAGGCGGGCGCTGGCTGAGGGTCACAGGCCGTGCACCGTGCTGGGGGCCCGGCCAGGGGTTTAAAAATAACCTGCTGTGAATGCCCGGCGGGGCTGGGGCCGCGGCCATGGCCAGCACACAATCGGAGGAAATGCGCCGGCTTCAAGCATTGTTTCAGTGCAGACGCTCGCTTCCTCCGTCCTGCTGCAGGGACACCGCTCCCGCCAGCACAAAGGGGCTGCGGCGTGGGAGGGTGGCCTCCTGGGCACCCAGCAAGGTGTGGGTGGCACGGGTGCAGGT
The DNA here is from genome assembly GCF_963210335.1 of Falco punctatus. Lineage (NCBI taxonomy): Eukaryota > Metazoa > Chordata > Aves > Falconiformes > Falconidae > Falco > Falco punctatus. The sequence goes on from NC_137582.1 coordinate 105,707,771, forward strand.
GGCCATCCCCCGGCTCCCCTTCCATGCTTAGGCCTATGCAGCCTTCCCGGAGTCCTTGCTCAGTGCGGCAGAGCGGGGAGGGGGCTCTGCGGTGCAGAACCCCCAGCCTTATGGCTGTATCCTGCTCACGGTACTCTCCCTACACCTGCTCTGGCCTCAACGTTGCCTCTGAGCGTTGTGCCAGCAGCGGCTGGGGATGGGAAGGGGGGTCCCCGCTGCTCATGGTGCCATAGCTGGTAGCCCTCGAGCAGCCCGTGCCTGACGGCCACGTGCACCCGCAGGTATGCCACCACGTGGAATGCCGGCAGCTGAACCGCAGCGGCCCCCTCAGCCTGTGTGAGCTCTGCGACGGCCGCCTCCATGGCGCCATGCACTTCGATGGCCACATCCGCTTCAACCTGCCCCCGCAAGGTGAGCCAGGCTGGATGTGGCTGGCACCGCTGCTCCCAGCAGCTCTGTGGCACCAGGATGCGCTCGGGGGGGCGGCGTGATGCAGGGATGGGAACGGGATGCACGTGGGGCTGGTGCAGCGCAGGGGTGGGAGAGGGATGCAGCCGGTGCTGGCACAGCCTGGCTTGACGCCCATTTGCAGGCTCCATCCTGGCCCGCAACATGTCGACGCGCTCGTGCCCCCCACGCACCAGTCCTGCCTCCGATGTGGAGGAGGAAGAGGAGGGACCGGCAGAGAGCAGAGGGTGAGCCCCTGGCCCTGCACGTCCCCTCCATGTCCCCAGCACATGGCATCCCCGTCAATCTGCCCACCCTGTGCCCCCAGGGAGTGGAGGAGCTCGGCGCTGAAGCTGCCCAAGAAGAAGGCTCGGCGCAGGCACACGGACGTAAGGCACCGGCCCCGCTCCCCAGGGTGCTCGGTGGGGCAGCAGCAGCATGGCCCCAGTGGGTGGGAGGGACCCCTGGGTGAACGGCTGCCGTTCTCCCCCAGGACCCCAGCAAGGAATGCTTCACCCTGAAGTTCGACCTCGGCATCAATGTGGAGGCGGAGATCGTGCCAGCCACGAAGAAGAAGTCCCTGGGGTGAGTCTGCCGGGGATGGATGCAGGGACCGATATGGGGACAAATGCGGAGATGGACGTGGGGCTCGTGTCCCCACAGGGAGGTGCTGCTGCCAGTCTTCGAGAGGAAGGCGATCGAGCTGGGCAAGGTGGACATCTACCTGGACCAGTCCCACACGCCACTCTCCCTCCAGTTCGAGGCATACCGCTTTGGGGGGCACTACCTGCGGGTGAAAGGTGCGGCGGGGGCCTGGTGGGAGGCTTGGCCGCCCCAGGGCTCCTGGGGGACTCTGACCACCCAATGCTTCTGCAGCCAAGCCCGGGGATGAGCTGAAGGTGGAGCAGGCGGTGCGGGATGCCAGGTCAGCCAGCTTGCCCATCTTGCACCCTGCTGGCACCGCTGCGCTCCTCAGGCCAGCACTGGAACTAGTGCCAGGACACTGGGAGGGCACCGACAGCCTGGTGAGTGCTGGTGCCAGCCCTTGGTGGGGTGAATTGGGGAAGGGTGGTGGGGCGCAGGGTTCCTCTGTAGCTCTCCTTGCTGAGAGGATGGGGACATGGGGCAGCAGCACGGTGTCTCCCAGATGGTTTTGCACGGTGTGGGCTGAGGACCCCCCCAAGCTCTCTGGTGGCAATGCATGGGCAGTGCCCTGTGCCAGACATAGCAGCTCCACTGGTGGCACCAGCCCCACAGCTGTGCCACGTACAGGCTGGCACCAGAGCAAAGGCAAACAGGAGCTGCAGGGCCCCCAGCAGTGGTAGCCACTCAGTGCCACCGTGGCTCCGGGGCTCGCGCGGCTCTGCGGCTCGCCCTGGCCACCAGCCCTCCTCTCACCACCACGCCTGGCAGCTGCTGAGCACAGCTGGGTCCTGCCCCATGGACCCTGGCCCCAGATAAGGTGTGGGGCTGGGCTGGTTGCCACTCCCCATGGGAGCAGGCTGCCAGGCTCACGGGGAGCAGCTCAGTGGGGCCAGCAGGGAGGACCTGGCGCTTGGCCCCACACTGGCAGCCTGTGAGGGTAGCAAGCTGGCTGTGTGGCCAGGGCTGGTGGCTGCCCGCGTCCGGCACTACGACTCCTGGCTGCAGGACCGGCACGGCCCCAGCAAGGCAGCGGGGCCAGCAGGCAACCGGCCACCCTTGCGTGGGTCTCAGCCCCGACCGCCTCCCTGGGGGCAGGTGGGAGCTGGGCCGCGCCGGGGCGATGGGGCTGGCAGCGTCCGGGGCACCCGGGGACACGGCGGTGCGGTGAGTGGCGAGGATGGTGCCGCGGTGGCTCTCCTGTGGCGGGGATGGTGCCGCGGTGGCTCTCCCGTGGCGGGGATGGTGCCGCGGTGGCTCTCCTGCCGCGGCCTGGGGATGTGGCACGGCGCGGGGCTGTGCTGGGCAACGGCAGCGGCAGCGGTGTGCTGTGCCCTGTGACAGGCAGGCAGCCCCGGCCCTGCTGCCCTTTGAGTTGGGGCAAGGAGACGGCAGCGGGCACATCCCGGCACAGCGCAGGGGGCTGCGGGGCGGCCGCCGCTGCGGTGGTGCCTGGGACGGCAGGAGCCGCTTGGCCGTGGCCCAGCTCTCACGGCCGGCTGGGGGGCTTTGATCTCTGCCGGTGAATTGTTTGGTTCTGGTTAGCTTATCTGGCGAGGAGGGAAATTAGGTTTTCTGCGCTGGCCCCACCTCCTTTTGTTTCGGAGGAGCCCGGCCGCAGCCTGCCCGGCTCGGGCCCCGCTGTCCGAGCTGGGTGCGCGGCTGGGTGGGCGGCTCGGCCGGGCGCTGCTCCCCGCGGGATGCCCTGAGCCCCCCAGCTCCCGCGGCCGCTTGCCCACACCTGGCCTGGCTGGGCCAGGCGGCACCCGGGGCCCTGCGCCCCCAGGATGCAGGTAGGCAGGTCAGTGCGGGCCGGGGAGCGTGGCCGGGGGGGTACCCTGCTGCCCGGGGGTGCCGTCCGGGTGGGTGTCTGTCTGTCCCGTGGGTGCTCCAGGTCAGCCCTGCTGTGCTGTGCCGTGCCACTGTCCCCATCCCGGTGAACGCCTGTGCTGGGCGCTGACCCCGGGGGCACCTGCTGTCCCCGCTGCAGGCACCGGGCCGCCGGAGGAAGAACATGACAGAGTTTCTGGGGGACGCCAGCATCCCCAGCCCCGAGCCAGCCCCGCACAGCGGCAGCCCCCTGCCCGCCAATGGCACTGACACCTGGAAGAACCGCGCTGCCAGCCGCTTCAGCGGCCTCTTTGGCTCCAGCACCAGTGCCGGCTCCTTTGGGCGGGTAGGTGGGAGTGTGGGTGCCAGGAGCGGACATGGGAGCTGCTGGCAGCTGCGCTGGGGAGCTGGGATGGGTCACCCCGGGACTCAAGCCCCCCAGCTCTGCGGGCAGGGTGAGGGGGGGGTCCACGGCATGTCCCTGCCGGTCCCTTAGCCAGCCCCTCGCTTTCGGCCAGGAGACTGAGAAGCTGGAGCAGCTGGCGAGCCGGCTGCATGCCTACAGCGCCTTCGGGCTGCCCAAGCTGCCGCCCCAGCTCCGCTTCGACCGCGACTCCTGGGAGGAGGATGGGGATGAGGCCGGGCTGGCGCTGGAGGAGAGCTGGCAGCAGATCATCCATGGCACGGAGGTAGGGCTGGGAGGCTGGGGGACCGTGGTGGCTCTGCCCAGCCACCGGCACGGTGCTGACGCTCAGCCCGGCAGGCCCTGTCACGCCGGCAGTGCCACCAGCAGGAAGCCATCTGGGAGCTGCTGCACACCGAGGCCACCTACATCCGCAAGCTCAAAGTCATCACTGATGTGAGTGCCAGCGGCAGCCACGCCGCACTGCAACAGGGGGCCGGGGGGCGCGGCTGCACCCCCACCGGCTCCCCCCTCTGTCCCTGCAGCTCTTCCTCTGCTGCCTGCTGAACCTGCAGGAGTCGGGGCTGCTCTGCGAGGTGAGCGGTGGAGGGCGGCGGGGACTGGGGTCCCCCTGGGTCAGAGTACGGACCTCGGTCTGGGCGCGCTGGCAGGGGGAGGGTGGCGTCCCCGTGCAGCGACCTGCCTCACCCCTGCAGGTGGATGCTGAGCGGCTCTTCAGCAACATCGGGGATATTATCCGGCTGCACCGTGAGCTGTGGCGCGGCGTCATGGCCCCAGTGCTGGCCAAGGCACGCCGGACTGGGGCACTGCTTGACCCCATTGACTTCCTCGATGGCTTCAAGATGGTAAGTGGAGACTCCGTGCCGTGGCAGGGGGTTGTGCCGTGCTGCACCCCTCAGTGACCCCCCTGCACCCCCCAGTTTGGCTCCCTCTTCAAGCCCTATGTGCGGTACTGCATGGAGGAGGAGGGCTGCATGGAGTACATGCGGGCACTGCTGCGGGACAGTGAGCTTTTCCGCGCCTACGTGACGGTAAGGGGAGCGGGTGGGGGCCGGGGGGCTGGTGCTGGGGCCAGTGCCAGGGCTGACACCTGTGTGCCACAGTGGGCTGAGAAGCACGAGCAGTGCAGCCGCTTGAAGCTAAGTGACATGCTGGTGAAGCCCCACCAGCGCCTCACCAAGTACCCGCTGCTCCTCAAATCCGTGCTGAAGAAGACAGACGACCCACGTGCCCGCGATGCCATCACTGCCATGGTAAGGGGCTGGGGGCACAGGGCAGTGGGGTGCAGCATGGGGTCGTGCTCCCTGGCCCCTCAAACCCACCACCCAACCTGGCTGCAGATTGGCTCTGTGGAGCGCTTCATAAACGACGTCAACTCGCGGATGCGCCAGCGGCAGGAGCGGCAGCGCCTGGCCGCCATCCTCAGCCGCATCGATGCCTACGAGGTAGTGGAGGGCAGCACGGACGAGGTGGACAAGGTGGGCTGGGCGCGGTGGAGCTGCCGTGCCATGCTCTGCCACCCTGTGTCTTGCCATCCTATGCCATCCCATGCCATGCTACCCCATGCTACCCATGCCACCTCATGCCATGTCATGCCACCCTATACCATACCACGCTATGCCACCCTATGATGTCATTTCATGCCAAGCTAATCCAACCCATGCCATGTCATGCCAAGCCACCCCATGCCATGCTATGCTACCCCGTGCCACCCCATGCCGTGCCTGGCGCTGACACTGGGGGCTCCTGGCAGCTGCTGAAGGAGTTCCTGCGGCTGGACCTGACGGCCCCCATCCCTGGCACCTCCCCGGAGGACACCCGGCAGCTCCTTCTCGAGGGCAGCCTGCGGATGCGGGAAGGTAAAGACAGCAAGGTGAGGACTGCGGGGGACGGGGAGCCCCGGCCCCTGCCCGCCCCCGCCTGCCACGCTGGCCGGCACCCACCGCCCTGTTCTCACCCCCAGATGGACGTCTACTGCTTCCTCTTCACCGATCTCTTCCTCATCACCAAGCCCCTCAAGAAGGCTGAGCGTACCAAGGTGGTCCGGCAACCCTTGCTGGTGGACAAGGTCATCTGCCGGGAGCTCAGGGACCCGGGTGAGTGGTGCTGGGGGTGCTGGGGACCGCGGGGGCAGTCCCTGGACACTGCTGATGGCCCCTGCCCACAGGCTCCTTCCTCCTCATCTACCTGAATGAGCTGGGGAGCGCTGTGGCCGCCTACACCTTCCAGGCCAGTGGGCAGTCGCTGTGCCGCAGCTGGGTTGAGGCAGTGCGCAACGCCCAGGTGAGGGGCGCGGGGGGCAGGCGGGGGGCCTGCGGGTGCCCCGTGCCTCTCTGATACCTTCCCCTCCCCAGAACCTGCTGCAGCGGCTGAGGCAGCGCCGGCGCATGGAGGAGGAGGAGGAGGAGGAAGAGGAGGATGGCGAGAGTGGTGCCTCGGCTGCCAGTTCACCTACCATCCTGCATCGCGGCAGCACCAGCCCAGACTCTCAGCAGTGGTAGGGAGCGGGAGGGGGGCACCACGCACCCCCGGCCTGCTGCAGCCACCTCCTGACTCTGTTGCCCCCACAGCCCCTCTGATGGCTCCACCGAGACCCTCGCCATGGTGGCGGCAGATGGTAGTGATGAGCTCTCCTCCCCGGACTGGGATGCAGGACCCTTCAGCTCAACCTCAGATGGTTCCTCCATTGGCACCAGCACCTCCATCGGCACCGGCACCTCTGCCGACACCCCCACCTCCACTGAGACCCCCACCCGGCAGCTGCCAGCAGGCGCCCTGCCTGTACCCCTGCCCCATGGTATGGCCTCCTCGGCCGGCGGCTGCCGCTCGTCCTCCATCGACAGCGCCTATGGCACGCTCTCACCCGCCTCCCTGCGGGACTTCGGCCGGCAGCCAGAAGGGGCAGCTGAGGAGGGGCGGGAGCCCCCCATGGCCCCCCCAGCCCCCCAGCCCCCCTCACCCCGGCTGCGCCGCCGGATGCCTGTGCAGCTCCTGCCCTGCCCAGCCAGGGTGCTCAAGTCCAAGTCAGAAGCCAGCCTGCCCCTACTTTTGCCCCCCGGCCCCCCAGCCCCCCTCAGCCAGAGCCGCAGCCTCTCTGACCTCTGTGCCAGCTCCCCCCGGACTAGCCAAGCCCCTGGTCCCCTGGCTGCCCCTGGCAGCTGTGGCAGCTCCACCTCCGAGCTCTCGGAGCCAGAGGAGCCAGTGGAGAGCCCAGCGTCCCTCCCAGGGGATCTTGGTCACAACCCTCTGCCCGCTGCCCGCCGGACCCTCTCAGACCCGCAGTCGGCACAGCACCGCAAGCTGACGCTGACACAGCTTTACCGGATCCGGACCACGCTGCTGCTCAACTCCACGCTGACTGCCTCGTAAGCGCACTCCTGCCTGTGTGCTCTCAGAGGAGGCCTTGGCCTCCCAGAGGCTCGCCAGGGCCCCCAGGTCCCAGCTCTGAGGGTCTCTCTCCCTGCTTTGTGCCTTGCAGGGAGGTCTGAGAGCCACCGGGGCGGTAAGGATGGACGTGCGGATGCACCAAGGAGCTGCTCCCACTTCTAACCGTAGCGTAATGCTGGGGCTGGGCAGAGTGGGCACTGGGATGCCACACCCGTGGGGACACGAATGGGGATGCAGACTGGTCCCCTCGGCAAGGACGTGCCCTGGGCAGAGAGGCGTGGGGCTGCCCGCTTCTCCCTGGAGCGGGGACAGATGTGGCACATGGCTTAAGCTGAACCCTTGTCTGCAGAGATAAGGGTTATCGATTGGGGTCCAGCCACGCCATGGTGCATCGGGCAGGGGGCTGTGGGGGACCGGGGGGCGGCTCCCATGGGTGAGGAAGGGATGACGATGTTGGTGGTGGTGAGTGGGGAAGGTGCTGAGAGGGACGCAGCGCTGGTGGCACGGTGCTGTGGGCAGCATGGGGAGGAGGCTGGGGCTTGTGGCAGGAGGGGATGGTGCTGGGCTGGAACAGGGTTTACCCTGTGGGGTGGGATGGACGGCAGAGCCTGGGGCTGGAGCGTGGGAGCCACGGGGGGACGTGGCGGCGGCCGGAGCCCCAGCTGCAGTCCTGTGCCGGGCTGTGCTCCGTGTCCTGGCCGAGCAATAAACCCAGCTGGTGCACGCTCACAACCGTCTCGCCTCTCCCTGGGCCACGGCAGCACCGTACGGCTGGGCAGCACCGGGGCGGGCATGTGGCACAACTGGGGGAGCCCCACCAGGGCAGACACGGTGAGAAGGCTGGGGACAAGCTCCAGCCTCATGCCCCAGGGCTCCCTGTGCTCCCCACATCACCCGGCCACAGCGTGTCTGTGCCAGCAGGAAAGGGAGGGCGGTGGCCGGGCGGCCCATGGCGAGGCAGCACAGGTCCCTCCCGCGCCTGCTGCTCCCGTCATGTGGTTTCACACCCCCTGGACTCATTTCCAAAAAAGCATTTCCTCCTGCTGCGGCTGGGTGTAAAAGCCTGTGTGGGGAGGGCTGGCGCTCACTCGCCACGCGTCACACACTGCCGGCAGCGATGGGGTGCCAGGGCACCCTGCCCAGGTGCTGAACTGCCCTGACACCCCACTGCGTCCACTGCCCTGGTCCACTCGCCACCCCGGCATGACCCAGCCGCATCGGCCACAAGGATGAAGCTCTGCTGCCCAGGGGTGTCTTGGGTGAGTGTGGCAGTGCCGGGGTCCCGCGGACCCCTGGCACCGATTGCAGGGTGCCCTGGGGCTGTGGCTACAGCGGGTCTGGGGGGTGGGGGTCTGGGGGCAAGCCCAGTACAAGCATGCCTAAAAAGCTTGCTCCCCCCTCAGCCGAACACCTGGGAATGGGGTCTGCCTCGCTGAAGCACCTGCAGCATGGCACAGCCGCGGGGAGCACGGGCATGGCACAGCCATGAAGGACTGCCGGCATGGCCGCGATGCAGCCGAGGGAGTGTGGGCTCAGCCACGGGGCTGCAGGCAGGGCACCGCCACGGGGACTGGCCGTGCTGGTGGGCTGTGGGAGCGGGTCAGGGCTGCCAGTGGTGGCAGGTGCCAGGGCCACCCTGGGGCTGGCTGGGTGATTGCCCCAGCACATGGGCAACAGGAGCAGAGACGGCACGGGGGCTGCGTTACAGGCCAGGGCAGCGGCTGCATGGCAAAGGAGCCGGTGTCTCCCCACGGTGCAGCCAGCAGTGGGGCTGCACCTGTGCCGGCGGCTCCCGCGCCCGTGGGGCACCTGCTCCGGGTGCTGGGGAAGGGGCAGCTGCCCGCTGGCAGGCAGGGTGTGCAGGCAGGACCCCACCATGGGAAGGTCGTGCTTCAGCGGTGACTCAGATGTGCTGCTGGCAGCTGGGGCTGAGGCGGCTGCCCCGATCTCCCAGCAGCGCCCTGCAAGCGGGGCGGCCTGCGCGTGGTTTCCAGTCTGCTGCTGGTGGCGGCTTTAATAGAAAATGATTCAGCTGCCGTAATCAGGGCTATTGCGGCTGGGAAATCCAGCCCCCAGCGAGGAATCCCCTGGCTCCCTGCCCGCGCTGCCAGTGCCGTGGCCCTCCCCGGCCCCCTGCCTTCCCCGGGATGGGGGTGCCGGTGTGGGCACCCTGTCGCCACCGCAGCCGTGGGGGGAGCGGGGCTCCCCTGGGTGCAGCAGCCGGTGCCCCAGGGTGGGGGAGTGGTGACCTAGTTTGGGACTCACGTACGAGGTGCGATAGCATCGGGGAGAGCGTGAGCCGGGCACGGCTTCCTCTTGGGGAGGAAATCGCCTCCTCTGCAAGGAAGAAAAACCCCAGGAAAGAGAAGCCAGCAGCATTAACCCTCCCGCGCTCAGCTGCTGACACCTCCCCAGGCTGGTGAGCCCCAGCACCGCCATCAGCCCGTGCACCCCCTCCCTTGTCCCTGTCCCCAGTGGAGCAGGCAGCCGAGCACCCTGGGCCCGCTCCCAGCCGGCCTGGCGGCACTGTTTGCAGAGCGTGCGAGGATTACCAGGGGAGGCACAGCAGCCCCCATGGCATACGTGTCTTGCAGCACCAGCAGGAAGCCAGTTGCCTGCGTAGGGCAAGGCAAGCACGGCACAGGGGCTGCTGCGGCGCATTCCCAGCCCTGGGGCACCACACCTGTGCAGCTCTGGGGCACGGAGCTGTGGCTCCAGCCGTCCTGCCCGACACAGGCACTGGTGTCCACATGGCACCGGTAGCCCAGCATGTGCAGCCGGAAGGGTGGAGGGCACGGTGCGAGGGCTGCCCCCGCAGGTGCATGGCTCCTGGGGTGCCCCAGCTGCCGGCATCCCTGCCCTCTCCCTGCCCACAGGTGATCCTGGCAGCGCTGTGGCTGGCAGGCAGTGAATCACAGCCCCCAGGGTGCCAGGACCGCCCTGTGCCACAGGGGCAGCAGGTCCTGGTACGGCCACCCACCCGCCTGCAGAGGCATGTCACCAGACCCCCCTGCCCCGCTGGCATGAACTGGATCAAGGAGGCTCACCGGTGCTGCACCCAGTGTCCTGCAGGTGAGACCTGCCTGGCCAGCACAGCCTGGCATGGCATGCTGTGGCACACCGGGTGCTTCACCCCAGGTGGCCATGCTCCCTGTCACCCCACTGTCCCCGCAGGGACGTTCCTGTTTGCCCCATGTTCGAGCCACAGCAACAACAGCGTCTGCACCGCCTGTCCTGCCGGCACTTTCCGCGCCCAGCCAAACACCCTCCCCAAATGCCAGGCTTGCTACGAGTGTGACCGGCAAGGTGAGCTGGCAGTGTGCTGCGCCATGCCACACCGTGCTGTGCCACGCTGCATGGCGCTGCGCTGTGCCCTGCAGCACCACTCACCGCCTGCCTCCTGCAGCTTTCCAGAGCGTGCTGAGCAACTGCTCGGCCACCAGCAATGTTGCCTGTGGCTGCGAGCATGGCCGTTTCCGTGACTGCCTTGATGAGCACTGCAACGACTTCTTCTGCCGGCAGTGCCAGCCCTGTGTTGGGCGACTGATCCAGCGGCCATGTGAGTGCTGCTGGCCAGCCCGTGATGCGCCCTCACCGGCTGTGCCACCTCTGGCTGTGCCGCCCTGCCTGATCCTACCCTCTCCCCAGGCTCAGAGGTGCAGGACACGCTCTGCGGTAGCTGCAAGCCTGACTTCTACGCCGAGGGCAGCGAGTGCCGGCCGTGCCACACGTAAGCATTGACCCTCCCTGTGCCCCAGCCAAGGACATGTGCAGGGCCCATGGCACAGCGCAGCACGGCACCCACGGCTCCCCTCTCCTTGCAGGAGCACCCAGGAGACATGCGGCACAGAGTGCCAGCGCGTGTGCAGCGGCAGCAGCAGGCAAGGTGTGGGGGCTGCAGGGCTGGGGGCAGTAGTGCGGGGGCCGCTGCGCTGGCTGGCTGATGAGGACGCTCCTGCTTCTCCTTGCAGGCACGGGTCTGGAGTACCTTCTGCTGGCGTTCACCGGGCCCTTCTTCCTGGGTGCCCTTGCCATCTACCGCAAAAGGAAGCGGCTCCGGCACAGCACCCTGGCAGGCAGCCCCCTCCCCATGGCACAGGTGGCCACCCCCACAGCCGGGCCCGTGGCCATGCCGTGGTACCAGGCCAGCGCCCAGGTGTGGGACAGCTCATGCTGCACCCAGCTGTACTCCCCTAAGGTGACGGAGCATGCTGCCAGCACGGTGAGGCAGAGCCCCAAGCACCAGCCTTTATTGCGGGAGCAGCCCAGTGGTGCGGCACAGCCGGGTGGTCAGGTGGAGCCCTCTGCTCCCCTGGAGCCCCGCGGTGCCCTGCTGCATGGCAGCCAGCTCTACACCATCATCGACGCGGTGCCAGTGCGGCGCTGGAAGGAGTTCATGCGGGTGCTGGAGCTGCGGGAGGCAGAGATTGAGCTGGTGGAGCTGGAGGTGGCCCACATCCGTGACCAGCAGTACGAAATGCTGAAGCGCTGGTGCCAGCAGACCAGCGCCACGCTTGACCGTGTCTATGCTGCCCTGGAGCGCATGGAGCTGGCTGGTTGTGCTGAGGCGCTGCGCCGGAGCCTGCTGGCGGGCCCCTGACCCCCACCGACGACACCACGCCAGCAGAGTGAGGTCCCGGCACCTCCCTGGCTTACCAGGTGCCTTGGCTGAGCCGTACCCCTAAGTATTGTTACTTAAACCGTGTAGACATTTTATGTCAGTTTTACGTCCCCTCCCTGCCCACCCCCCCTATTTATGTCCCCCTGCTCCCAGGGCCAGGGGGGGACCCTGCACCCCAGCATGCCGGCTGCCCGGCCGCTCGCGGGATGAGCGGGCGCCGAGCCCGCCGTTAACCCATGGGATAGTTCTCGAGGCCGCCCGCTGACGGGCGCGCCTGCCCCTGCCCCAATAAAGTGGCATGTTCTCCATCTTCTGGCCCCCGGCCCTTCTTCCCAGGGCTGCGCCAGCCCGGCTGAGCACCGAGACACTGCTGGCATCAGGGGTGACGTTGGTGGGTGACAAGGCCACGGCAGGTGGTGGGGGCAATGTGGGTGGGGGTGGTGATGCGGGTGATGGGGATGTGCGGGTGATGGTGGTAATGGGGGCGGTACGGGCGATGGGGGCACCGCAGTGGGTGCAGCACGGTGCAGGCAGGGAGGTGGCATGGGCAGCCCCAGGAAGGCGCGGGGCACTGCTGGCGGGGTTTATCGTTTTAATTGCTGGAAAGGCAGGTGGTCCGGGGTGGAGTGGAGCCAGGAGCCAGCCTCAAGTGGCTCCAGAGGCGGGAGGGGCAGGAGTGGTGGTGAGTGTGCTGCAGCTGCAACGGCGAGTGGTGCCTGCGGGGAGCACGGGGAGCAGGGCAGCATGGCGAGCCCAGCCTCAATAGTCGAGCCCAGCGGCGCACAAGGAGCCAGGTGCCCCACACTGCGGCAGCTCGCTTTGCGAAGGGCAGCACGGAGTGGCAGTGGGCCGACGGCAGTGGGACGGGGGCTACAGGTGCTCGGGGTGGTAGTGAGTGCTCCTCTGGGTTGGGCTATGTGGCCATCCGTGGTGGGAGGAGGGTGTCGAGGTGCATCCCGGTCCGTGGTGGGACCTGCTGGCCTCCTCCCGCCGCAAAGAGCCAGGGCGTGGCGTGGCGTGGCTAGTGCTTGGCTATGTCCCCCTTCTTGAGGATGATCTGCCGCTGCCAGGGCGCCAGCTTTGTCTCATCGTACCCGAGAGTCCTTAGCTTTTCCGACTGCTCCTTCTCCTTCTCCTCCTCCTCCCGCTTCAGCTTCTCCTGCTCTTTCCTGCTCAGCAGCGGAGGGCACGGGGCACCATGGTCACCAGAGCACCGGAGCCGCCGTGCCCACCCACCTGCCCAGGGAAGGGGCTTGCGGCACTCACCGTTTCTGCTCCCTGCAAAGGCAAAGGGAAGAGCGGGGTTAGCGGAGTCGCGGGGGCGGCTGGCTGATGCAGCGTCCCCTGGCCCCGGCTCACCTCTCCTCCTCCAGCTTCTTGCGCAGGATGTCCCTCCTCCAGGCTGGCATGCTGGCCAGGCGTGCCTCCTCCTCCTTCTCCTGCAACAGACAGCGTGTTACTCGCACTGCCAGGAGCCTGCCCTTGCTGCTGGCACCGTGAGGCAGTGGCATTGCCTTGGTACGTGGCACCACATCCTGCTGGTCGTCGGGCTGAGCCGTGCTCCCGGCACAGCGCTGGTGGGGGCTCACCGACATCGCCCCTCGCCACTTGCCTTCTGCCGGCGCAGGGAGGAGGAAGGAGTGCGCGGTGTGGCCAGCCCTTCGCAGCACACCACAGCTTTATTGCACTGACACGCAGGGGCCCACGCCGCCCCGGCACCGCAAACACCACGCCAGAGGGGAGCGCAGCCCCAGTGCTGCACCCCCTGCACAACACACAGCCACAGCAAGCGGCACACCGCAACCTCGGCCCGGGGCCACGCGAAACAACACCAAGCCCTCCGCTGAGCCAAGCCACAACGCTGTCAGAGCCGCAGTCAGCTGAGCACACCCAGGCACCGGGTCCTGCTGCCCCCGGCTGGCCCCGGTGCCTGCTCCTGGCCCGCCCCCACACTGCTGGCACAGCCCACAGCATCCCGCTGGGCTCAGGTGTCGGACATCTCTGCCTCCTTCTCCTTCCAGAAGGAGAAGCTACGGTCGATGAAGCGGCAGACGTCCTCCTCACTGAACTCGCCCAGCTCCGGCACCGGCACTGGCACTGATGCCCCCTCCCCTCCCAGGGCTTCCGCGGGGAGCTCCGGAGGGCTCTCTGCCACCATGGTGGGGCCATTCTCGAAAAACTCCTGCACGAGGTCCTCAAAGCCATCGAGCCAGTGGCGGTGGCCGGCTTCGACCTGCTCCAGCACGGCACGGTGGAAGTGGCGGACGTGGTGCCAGCTGTGGCTGCCCAGGCGGTCGAACATCTCGTAGCAGAGGAGGTGGCGGAAGCGCCGTTCCTCAGGGCTGAGAGGCATCTCCAGCAGCTGGAAGTAGCCCAGCATGAAGAGGTCGAGCGGGAGGCTGTCATGGGGCATGGGCGAGCCACCGATGTGGGGCAGAAAGTGCTGGGGCCAGTACAGCACCGTGGCGCGGCTCAGCCGCCGGATCTGCCGTCCCGGCACCCGGCGAGCAATGCTTCTCCAGCGGGCCAGCAGCCGTCCTGCTGCCGGCCGCCGCCTCCCTGGCCGCCGCGGCTGCTCCTCCCCAGGCACCGCTGCCAGTGCCCGTTTCTTCCAGTGCTCCAGGAAGAGGAAGACGGCACGCTCCTTGTGTGCCTCAGCATGCTGCCGTGGGCCCCTTGGCTCTGGTGGTGCCGGCCGGCTCCGCCGCAGTGCCCCATCCCCATACTCCTCCTCCAGGACAGGCTGGCGGGTGCTGCTGGGGGGCTGTGCCCGCTTGCGCTTGGTGACCCTGGGGATGGGTGGGGAGGCCCCCCCTGGGCCCTCATAGTTGGCCTTGAGGCTACGGACGGAGACGCCACAGCCCAGGATCTCGCGCTGGGCATCGTGCTGGGCACCAGGGCCGCCTGCTGCCCCCCCTGCCCCCTGCCCCTCCTGGCTTCCCGGGGTGGCCGGTGGCACGGCCACGCTCCTCGGCAGCGTCGGGGGCTGGCTGCTGTGGGTGGGTGGGTTCTTGTGGGTGAGGGCGAAGTGCTGGGGCGCCAGGGTGGCAGGCAGCGGCAGGAGTGGCAGCGGCTCCTTCTCCAGCCGCCCCAGCAGCGGCTGCACCGGCTGGGCCTCATGCATCACCCGCAGGCTCCCCAGCCGCCTCTCCAGGTGCCGCAAGTCCTCCTCCCGCATCGGCTGCCCGGCAGGTCCAGGTGTGCCCCCGCGGGTGAGTGGCCTGCGCTGGCACAGGGGCAGCGAGTGGCTCCCAGGCTGCGGCGGGAAAGAGGGCAAAGGGGCTCTTGAGGCCGCACCACGTGCACCTCATGCCACCACTGCCGCCGCCACATGCGGCACCCCTGGGACACAATGCCCCTGCATGCGGGTGGGGTGGTCCCCTGGCACAGCCAGGAACCAGAGGCAATGCCACACACACCATCTCGCCAGGTCCTGAGCTGCTGGGCCATACCCACGCCACACGCGCCGCCACAGCACGCGGGACCCCCCTACCTTGCGCCGCTGCTCCTCTTCCTCCTGCATGCGGAGCTGCAGCTTGCGCACCATCACCTGCCGCTTCCACTCGGGGATGGGCCGGCCCCGCTCGTCATGGCTCGGCACCAGTGCCTCCGCCTCTGCTGCCACCCCGGTGCCTGCCGCTGGCACCGGCGAGCTCCCATTCAGCACCAGTTCTGGTGAGCCCCCTGCCAGGCAGCGTGGTGGCCCGGCAGCCTCGGGGGTGGCCGGCGGGGTGGGCGTCCTGGTGGGTGACGGGGAGGACACTGGCGACTCTGCCTATGGAGGAAGGAGGGAAGAAGGGTGGTGGGCACCCGCTGTGCCATGATGCACTGCCACCGGCTCCCCCGCCACCCACCCCTCCCCCCCTTACATTGGCCCCTGCCTGGCCGCTGCCGGAGAAGACGGTGGTGAAGCCTTTGCTCTGTGGCGTTGGCTTGAGGCTTTTCCCGGCCTTGATCTCAGCCAGCAGCTCTGAGTTGTCACCAGTGGGGGACATCATGTTGAAGGACTTGGTGCCTGGGGGGAGGCAGGGTGGGCAGTAAGGGCCCTGCTGCCAGCAGCCCCCCACACCCCCAGTTCCCCTGCCAGCCTGCGGCGCACGGGGGTGACAGGGTGGCCAGCTGACTGCCCCCCATGCCTGAGAGCCCCTGGGACTCCTATCGGAGCAGCATCCTGGCACCTAGCATACCAGGTCCATGGGACCTTGCTGAAGCAACATCCCAGCACTCAGCAGCCTGGCACCCCACCTCCCTGGGTCCATGGGACCAGTATCCCAACACCCAGGTTACCAGGTCCATGGGACCTTGATGGAGCAGCATGCCAACACCCAGATCTCAGAGCCCCAGCCCCAAGGGCCACCCACCTCACAGCACCATGCTGTGACAGCAGTGACCTGCCTGCAGAGGGATGGGTCTGTGGCTGGCAACAGCCCCGGCACAGCAGGATGACACTGTGCTGCCTCACCGGGGGCCCTGGACCCCCTACCCTCCCCCACAGCCCACAGCAGCGATGCACCGACAGCCTAAGCCAGCCCCACTGCCAGCCCTGAGCCCCAAGATCGTCATGGCAGCGGCGCTGGAGCGCGGCAGTGCCCCTGAGGATGCCCTTGCCACCGCTTGTGCCACCCACCCCATGAGCACCCACCGTCTGTGCCAGCCATGCGTGGGTCCCTAATGGCCCATGGTGCCGTGCCAAGGCAGAGCCCCCTCCCTGCCGCCGGCTCCCGCAGCTCGCCCTGCTCGGCTGCGCCGTGCCGGGGCCAGAGGGCTGTGGGTGCTGAGGCCCCAGCAGGGCACACGCGCTGCCATCCAGTGCCGGCTGAGACCCCCCAGCCGCGGGAGCCGGCGCTAATAAAGCAGGTGCTGAGCGGCAGCCAAGCCCGGCTGCAATCAGCGGTGGGGGAGCGGCCGGTGCGCTCACGTGGCGGGGTCACGCCAGCCGGCTGAGCGCAGACAAAGGCCCTCTGTGTGCAGGGCCGGCGGCAGGGCCGCGGGGGCCGCGGGGGGCATGGGGCCCCGGACGCCTGCCCAGCCCTGCTAGCCCTGCCGGCTGGCTTCGGCAGCCCCACGCCAGGGCTCGGGCCACCGCATGGCACGCTGGCCTGGCAACGCAGCAGCGAGGGCTCAGCAGGCAGGAGGGCTGCGGGCAGCTGCCAGCCCCAGTGGCTGTCAGTGCCCCGTGGCTCCGGCATGGGATGGTGCCGGCTCGGGCCCCGCTGGCCATGCCCCGCGCCGGGGCACCCCCAGAGCAGGGAAGAGCGTGGGGCCGCGGTACTTACTCTTCATCTGCCTGAGCGCCTTTCCTCCTAGGGAGAGAAGCAGAGAGGCGGCGCAGGGCGCGCGGCAGAGGAAGGATTTAGCCACCGCGAGACAAGAGAGAAGAGAAGCGGCCAGCAGTGAGAGCAGGCAGGGGCGGGCGGGCATGGGGGCCCCCACGCCGACACCGGAGGAGAGAAGGACAGAGAGGCTGTCAGGAGCCACACAGCCAGAGTGCCGCAGAAGGAGACGCGCCGGGGCGGCTGGTGCCATGGTGCAGCCGATGGGACAGTGCCAGGGATTGCTCCCCGTGCCTGCCCGGCACCCCGCCACTTACTTCCTGTAGAGGAGGAGGAGCGGCGGGGTCCGGCGGGGGTCTCAGCCAGTGGTGGCGGTGGTGGGGGCATCGGACAGGCAGCATCAGGCAGCGGTGGGGGTGGCGGCGGGGGTGGCAGCTCAGCACCAGGCTTGCTCTCCCCGTTGCGCATGGTGTCCTCTGAGATGGGCGATGCCTGAAAGAAAGCATGGGCAGGCGTTGCGTGGTGCCGCTGCCGGTGCCGCTGAGCCACATGAAGGCTTGCGGCACGAGGCTGGGGCTCACCTCCTCGCTGTGTGCCATTCGCCGGGGCCCGGGCTGCTCGGCTGTGCCGTGCCCTAGGTGCTTGTAGTAGTCACCGGTGCTCGGCTGCTTGCCAAAATTCCTTGACCGCCTGCTGGAGTCAGCCCTGCGCAGGCCCTCAGGGCTGCTCTCACGCGAAGCCAGCTGCAATGGGGAACATGGCTCAGCACAGCCGTGCCCAGCTGAGCCCAGGGTGGCTGTGGGGCAGAGCTGTGGCAGAGCAAGGCCGTGCCCAGGGTGGCTGTGGGGCAGATGCCAGGCTTGGGGCACAGCAGGCACATACGCCATGGGTCCACTCAGCACAAGGCTGCACCAGGGACTGCATGTGGGGCTGGCAGGATGTGCCATCAGCGCCTGGCACTGTGACCCTATAGCCTGTGCCCAGGAGCCCAGCCGAGCCTCCCCTGGGATAACCCCCTGGGAACAGGACTGCCGAGCCCTGGCCCCACGGATTACCTGGAGCTTATCTCCCATGGGGCCTGGTTCCAAACCTCCCTCTGAATGGGGCTCTCGGGCAGCGCAGCCTCAGCTCACCCCAGCACATACCGCAGCAGCTTTGTGGCTCGTGCTGCCGAGCACCGGCGCTGCAGGGGGTCATGCCCACTGCCCGGGTTTGAGGTGCCGCGGTGGCACGGCCTCACTCCCCATGCCGGGGGCCCTGCTATTTGCATTTCCCTGTGCGCCACCTCCACCCGTGGCATTTGCATGGTGAGCCCAGGCGCTTGCCACTGCCACCAGCCCCAGCTAAGTCAACAAGCGACAGCTCGGTGCTTCCTGCTCTGTCTGCCGCGGGCGCTGTGCCAAGCCCAGCTCCCGCTGCCACAGCACCAGCCCCAGTCCGGTGTGAGGGTCTGTGCTGCTCAGCCCCCCTGCCTGGGGTGCCCACATTGCTCTGGCTGGCACACGCCTGCCCCTCCCCAGGGCAGCCCGGCTCTGTAGCCCCCCAGGCAAGGCCGCTCATTATCCCGTTAGCGAGACATGCACAAAGAGCACAACAGGGTCCTGAGCGCTGCACAGGCCTGGCACACATTGCTCTGCCAAGACCCCCCTCCCATGTGCCCCCATCCCCTGTAGCTCTGGGCTCTGCCAGTGGCCTGACCACAGCTGTGCACCAGGTTCCTGTCCCCGGACAAGTGGTGAGAGCCATGCTTGGGGGTCAGGACGGCCTTGAGCCCACCGCATCCCTATGCCCCCCCCAGCCCGCCTCGGGGGGCTGCACCCCTCTTACCTGTGCACGCCCGGCTGAGCCCTCTCAGCTCCTGGCAGCACCAGCTGAGCCACCTGACACCTGCTGCGCAGGTGACACCGGAGCTGGCTGCTCCAGTTACAGCCTGCGCAGCCGCCCACACCCAGCTCGGCATAGTGCTGGTGGCATCGCCAAGGCCACGTGGGTGTAGCCGTGACAGTCAGCCATGCAATGGCCTGCACGGTGCCTCCAGATGCCCCAGCTGGTGCAGCAAGGCCGCCCAGTGCCGCAGAGGCCCCGTCTTGCTGCACCCTCACTGCCGGTTGCACCTTGGACCTGTGGTGCAAGTCAGCATCGCAGGCATGTGGCCTCAAGCTGGGGCTGTCCCCTCCCGGTGCCATCAAGAACTAACAGCTCCCCACGGGAGATTGGTGCCCAGTGGCATGTCCCCCCCTAGGTGGCACATCCCATGAGCTCCGTGGCCAGGAGCAGCTGTGCATGGGGCACAGTGCGTGGGGCACAGGGGACACGGCGTGTGTGGGACGTGGTGCATGGGGCCGTACCTCTCGGCGCAGCGCCTGGCTCTCCACGTGCCGCAGGTTGTTCTTGGCCCGCACGTAGATGTCGGCGGTGTGGGGGGCGGCGGGGGGTGCGGGTGCGGGGTAGTCAGGGGGCGGCGGGGGCGGTCGGGTGGCAGGGGGTGGGGGTGGCGGGGGGGGGAAGGTGGGGGGTGGCGGCGGCAGGGGGCCCTCGCCTGCCAGCCCCCGGCCCCGCGGCCACGTCTCAGGGTCCAGCATGTCCATGTACGCCTGCATGTCCGCCAGCGCTGGTGCGGGCACCCCTGCGCAGGGCAGGGGGTCACGGGGGGCCAGCCCCGTGTCCCCTGCCCTGCACCCCCCGGCCCCGCACTCACGGGCAGCGGGGGCCCCCAGGGGGCCACCCCTCTTCTCCCCGGTGCTGGACTGGCTGGAGTGGCAGGAGTCGTAGTTGGAGAGGGTGCTGGCAGGGGAGCCCACCTCGAAGCGTGCCTGGGGTGCCGACGCCGTGGTGTTGGGCGATGACATGCCCGAGTCGGGCTGCCGGCACTCCCCATCTGCCGAGGGGTCTCGCGACAGCACGCGGTGCTCCACGCTCTGCTGGCACAGCCGTGTGGTCAGGTGGTGGGGCGGGAGTGGCAAGGCCCTGCGTGGTCCCCACGCACATGGCCCCGCAGCACTGCCATACCATGTTCTCCACAGTGCGCAGGTACTGGGCACAGTGGCCGTGGCCATTGTAGTCGGCGAGGTCAGCCGCCGTGTAGCCGTCCTGGTCACGGATGCTGAGGTCGGCGCCATTCACCACCAGGATCTGGCAGCACTGGGGAGAGTGGGGGAGCATGGCAGGGCTGGAGGGCACTCCCTCTCCCCACCCTGGCACCTTGCTGGCCACCACCACCCACCTCCAGCTCGCCGTTCTCAGCAGCATCGTGCAGCGGTGTGCCACCCCAGCTGTCAGCAGTGATCTCCCCACCGTGCAGCAGCAGCCAGCTCAGCACCTTGGCGTGACCACGGCTGGCGGCGAAGTGCATGGCCGTGGCCCCCTCGGCGTCCCGCTCCGACAGGCTCACCGTCGTGAAGCTCATCTGGGTGGGTGGGTGGGCGGGCTGAGCGCTGGCACAGTGTGCCCCATGCCGTGCCACCATGCTGTGCCCAGCCCACGCTTACCAGCCAGACGATGACAGTGTTGTGGCCCATCTGGGCAGCAGCGTGCAGCGGGGTCATGCCATCATGGGCACACGCATGGGGGTCAGCCCCGCAGTCCTGCACCAGGTACTGGATGATCTCCAGGTGGCCCTCTTGGCAGGCGAGGTACAGCGGGGTGGCCCCTGTCTTGGTCTGGGCACTCAGCGTGCTGCAAGAGGGGCACAGCACCCATCACCTGCAGCCACCACCAAGCACACTGGGAAGGGAGGTACAGGGCGTAGGGGACACACAGGTCACAGGGAAATGAGGAACACACAGGGGACATGCTGTCTGGGTGCAGGCAGGGCAGTAGCAGAGCTGGGCAGTGTTGGCTGGGAGCCATCCACCCCCTGGCTCCCCACTGGGTCCCCGCAGCAGCGGCTGCTACAGTGGGAGGTCACTAAGTTAATCAGCCTGCTTAGGGTAAGCTCCTTCCTCCGGCTGTTTCTGGACATTGCAATTTAGCTGTATTTTTAAATAAGCAGCTTAGGCAGCGCTGGCCACAGGGGAGCCGGCAGGTAAAGGCTGACCTGCACCATGGCAGTGCTGGCCCTGCTGCCCACTGCCCCCTGCCAGTCCGGCTGCCTGGCACAGGTGTCCCCCCACTGCTTGTGGCAGGCCTTGGCATCCTCGCATGCCTCGTCCCAAATTGTGCATCCTACATCCCACATCCCCACCGTGCAGGAAGCTGTTTTACTAAGTGCTTCATAAAAAAACCTGTTGAATATTTAAAAAAGGAAGAGCAATAAATACTCCGCTCTGTTATCGCAAAGATCGCGGGCCCTTAATAATTGATCCCTGTAACTGTGAGATGGGCTGTGGCCAGCACTGCCTTCCCACTGTGCCGTGCCGCAGAGCGCCTGCCCTGGGGTGCCGCAGCTCTGGGCTGGGATGCTGCTGGGCACTCCCAGAGCAGGAGCTGGGCCAGGATGGTGGCAGGCTGGGCCATGGTGCAGGGGGACAGCAGGGGTACAGACATGCATTCAGACCCTGATTACCATCTCCCACTAATTGGGAAGGGGTTAAGCCACTTGGGCAAGTGCCGGTAAACTGCTTTGCCAGATGGCCGTGACATCACACCGGGCTTCTGGCTGCTGGAGACCCTGCAAGGCCAGTGTGAAGGTGGGCTGGGAACGCCAGCATCCCACAGCAGCTCCCGGGGATTGGATTTCGTGGCCGTAACAGAGCCTCCAAGCGGGCACAGGGCCGGGAGTGGGGCCAGCCCTAAATAATTCAAGGGGAAGGCGGTGACAGCAGTGAAGCAACCCTGGCAAGAAGCATTGAAAACCAACATGTGAGGGCCACCACCAGTGCTGCGCTACACCAGGACTGACACAACAGGCACCAAGCAGGAGCCATGGTTGGGCTGGGGCCAGGCTGTGCGCCACGGGGGGTTAATCCCCACAGATGTCCTGGGGCTAAGCCAGCATGCCTGGGGGCAAAGAGCTGGGACTGGGGCTGGGGAGGTTGCAGCTGGTGAGTGCCATGGGGCAACAGGGACCCTGCAATGGGCTCTGTGACCCTGCCTGGCAGGAAGGGTCGGGGCTCTGGGGTCACAGCACCGAGGCACGGAGGGGTGCTGAGCCCTGGTTCACCTCCCACTGCCTTGGGACCCCTCTGGATAGGGGGGAGCTGTGCACCCCTGTGCATCTGCAGCCCTCAAGCCTAACTGGGCACAGCACAGGGCAAAGGCGCTACCCTCCGGGCTCCACATCGACCGGGGCAGTGGGTTATTTCTGGCAGCCTCTGCCTGCCACAGGAAATCGGATTAGGGGCTGCCTAAGTGCCTGCTGCGGTCCCACAGTGAGGCTCGCCATGGTGGGCCTGGTGGGCTGCAATGCCATGTACCCCAGGGAATGCGCTGGGCCCTGGGTACCGCTCGGGAGGCAAAGCAAGGAGGCTGCCACAGCACTGCCAGCCGAGCAGGGCTGCTGCCTCCAGCAATGCTCGTGGCCCTGGGCAGGCAGAAAGTTCACCTCCGGTGCAGGGAGCAGCCTCTCCTCGGCAGGCAGCCTAATCCATTTACGTAATGGCTGGTGGACAAAGGCGGCTGTGTTATCGCCCTGCACCAGGAGCCCAGGGAGCCAACCAAGCGGCCAGTGGTAATATTTCTGTCAGCACTGGCCGCTCTTCTCCTCGCCCTTTCTCTCCGGGCCATAAAGAAGGTGCAGCTGGCTGCCTGGCCTGATAATGCAGCCGCGTTGCCCTTGGAGCTGGGGGCTGAGGGTGGCTGCGGAATCCATCCCCAGTGCTGGCATCTTGCCCAGTGGCTGGAGGGAGGGATGGGGTGGCAGTGGACACCCCATTCCCCTGCCAGCCCCCGGCACGGAGCCCCTCTCACCTGCCAGCAGCAGGGGCCGTTACCTGGGGCAGTGTCCCAAGAGGAGTCGCAAGGAAGGGAAATCCCCTTTGGCCGCAGCGTAGTGGACAGGCAGCGCTCCCGTGTTGGTGGCCGCTGTAGGGTCACTGCCTCCAAAGCGGAGGAGCCAGTCGATCACCTCGTGGTGACCAAAGCGGGCTGCCAAGTGTAGGATGGTGGCACCAGAGTTGTCTGTGTCCTGTGGGAGGAACCGGGGTGGCTGTTGGCACCAGGGACCCAGCCCCCTCCGGCAAGGGCGTGTGTGTGGGACCAGGGACTGTGGGCAGCTGTGGGGCCCCCCACAGCTGGGGGCTGGCCCCAGGGAGGGCAGGCTGCCCGGGATGGAGGTCTCGTCTGCACAGAAGAGGGCTGGAGCGAGGGGACAGGCCATGGCAGGGGCCGTGGGACAAGCATGCCTGCCATCCAGCAGGGCCTGCACCCGCACACTGCAAGCGCTGCACAAAGCCCCCCTTGTTCTGCCACCGACCAGCAGCCCCTGCCTGGAGGGGCTCCCCGCGGGGTCCCGCCGTGCCGCCAGCCCGGCCACCCTCCGTACTCGGCGGGGTGCGGGCAGAGCTGGCCCCCGCCGGGAGGCTGCCGAAGCTGCTGACCCCATCCTTGCCGCTTAATCCCCGCTCCCAGCCCCTCCGCCGCCTCCTCTGGCCCGTCACATGTCGTTAGCTCTCGGTCGGCCCCGGGGCAAGCCGCTTACCGCCCCTCTCCCGCCGTTGCGTAACCCCGGGAGGGGCCGGCAGCCCCGGGCACAGCCCCGGAGGCCCTGCGCTCCCCTCGGGGCTGCGTCCCGCCGGGATCCCGGGGGCTCTCCGCCCTCCCACCCCCCGGCCGCCCCCCGTTCTGCATGGGTAGGACGCCACGTCGGGGCCCCGGCTCGCCGGGCGGCAGAGCTGGAGGGGTCCACACGCGCCCGTCCCCCCGGTTGCCTGCTGCCCCCCCCTTCCCGCGCTCCCGCTCGCACCTGCACGCCGCAGCCCCCCTGCGTGAGCAGCCACTGGAGACAGGCGAGGTTGCCGGTGGCGGCGGCGTCGTGGGCCGGCGTGGCCCCGTTGCGCGCCCGCGCGTCGCCGCGGAGCGTGGCCTCGGCCGCCAAGTACCGGAGGCAAGCGAGGCGGCCGGCGCGGGCGGCGTGGTGCGCGGGGGAGGCGCCCAGGGCGTCCCGCAGCCCCGGTCGCAGCAGCCCGGCCGCCCGCAGCCCCCGTAGCGCCTCCACGTCGCCCTGTCGCGCCGCCAGCAGCGCCCGCTCCAGCGCCATCCCGGCCCCGGCCCCGGCCCCGCCGGCCCCGGTCCCGGCCCCGGCCCCGGCCCCGCCGGCCCGGCCGCCGCTTGGCACTGCGCAGCGCTCCCGCCCCGCCGCCCCCCGGCCCCGCCGACTCCTCCTCCTTCTCCCTCGGGGCCGCCCCTCCGCCCGCCCCGCCCGACGGCGCGGCGGCTGCCTACTGCCCGAGCCCCCCCCGCCCCGCTGCCCCCCGCCCCCCACCCCTGCCACGGCAGCCGGGCTTTGCCGGGCTGCGACCCGGCCCGGGACCGGCCCGGGGGACCCCGCAAGCGGCCCGTGCCCAGCTGCTGGTACCGCCGTCTGCGGCTCTGCGAAGCTGCCCCACGGGTGTCCCCCTCCCCGCCCGCCGCCCGGCAACGCGAAGGGCACGGCGGTGATGGGCTCCTCCCGCAGCCCCGACGTGCGCCTGCCGGTCCCAGCAGCACGGGCAGGAACGAGGGGCGGGAGATGCCGGGCGGGCTGCCCTGCCTCCTCCTGCCACGGGAGGGCCGGCCAGAGGGGGGAGACGGGCAGCGCGGGAACGGACGGCGGGACCTGTGGCAGCGCGGGCAGCGGCGGCGGCTACCGCGGGCACCGGCACGGGCAGCGCGCGGCGCGGGCAGTGCGGGCAGGCTGGGACAGCCCTCGCCGTCAGCACCGCGGACAGCGGCGGCGCCGCGCGTTCAGCACCGCGGACAGCGGCAGTACCGCTGGTGCAGCACCACGGACAGCGGCGCAGCGGCCCTTCCTGCCTCCCTGCCTGCCCTGCCTGCCTGCCTGCCCTGCTTGCCTGAGCTGCCTGCCCGCGCTGCCTGCCCTGCCCCGCCAGCAGCCCATAAAGGCGGTGGCGGTACGGGAGCACCAAGTCCCCCCCCGGCCCTCGCGCCCCCCTCCTACCACCACCCGGCTGCACAAGGTGAGAGCTCCGGCACTCCCGGACCCACACAGCCCCGGGCCGCCCGCCCGCCCTCACCACCCCGTCTCCTCAAGCCCCTCATGGATAAGAGCCGCTGCGACCGCATCAACCGGAGCCTCGAGCACCTCAGAGTGCTAATCCTGCCGCTCCTCGGCAAGGAGGACGTGAGTGCCTCGGCTCCTCCGGCCCTGACCCGTACCTCTCCACCCCTGTCCTCATCCCTATCCCTGCCTGCGCTCGGCAGAGATCTGTCCCTTGCTGCTTGGGGCCATCGCCTTTACCTGCCCCCAAAACCCTGGGTGACCCATGGAGCTCTTTCCCGACCGAATAAAGCCGCCAGCAATGGGGAAGGATGGAGGCAGGGAGGCTGCCCACCGGCAGCCCACACCCAGCACGAGCCTGCTCCAGCAGGTGCTGGTAGCTGCCCGTGCCGGCCTGAAGGCCGTGACCTCCGTGAGCCCCCCCGCAAGCAGGGCGCACCCCAGGGCAGGCAGCTGAGCAAGTGAAGGTGAAGGGGCTTCAGTCCCAGTGGGGCACACACTGCTCCCTGGGCAGCACCGGAGGACCGCACCCGGGCACTGGGCACTGGGACACCAGCCTCCCGGGCAGCACCGGAGCACCAGGTCCCCGGGCACCACCAGAGCTCCGTCCCCGGGCACCGGGACACCAGCCCTTCTCTGCGCTCCCAGGCGGTGCCAGGCGGTGGAGCGCTGCCCCGCCCCCCTGCCGGTGCGGGGGCGTGGCGAGGCGCTGTTCGCCAATGGGACGCCTCGAGGGCGTGTCCCCCGCGGGGAGGCGTGGCGTGGCGAGGCGTGGCGGTGCCGCAGCGCCGTTGCGGGCGGGGCGCCGGTGCCGCCATGTCGGAGCGTGGGGCCGCGGGCCCGGGCCCGGCCGCCATCCAGGTCTCCAGGTACGGCCCCGCCGCGCCACCCGCTGCCGGGGGCCCGGGGGAGGGCAGGGGGGCTGGGGGTCCGCGGGCGGGCCCGGGCCGGCCTGCAACCGGGATGCTACCGGTGGTGCTACCTGCACTGCTGCCTGTGCTGCTGCCGGCACCGGTCACGCTGCCTGCACTGCCTGCGCCGGTCACGCTGTCTGCACCAGCATCGCTGCCAGCGCTGCTGACGCTGGTCGCACCTGGCACTGTGAAGCAGCGCTGTGCGCTCACTCCGGTGCCTGTGAGCTGTTAGGGCGGGCAGGGCATGCCCCGGTTTTCCTGCCTTTTGCAGCTCCCTGGCATGGCCGCCTTGCCAAAGTGCAGCTCCTCTCTGGGCCGGCACATGGTTGTTGCCCCATCGCCACCGTGCCTCACTTTCTCTCCTCCCGCTGATTATTTGCTGCTCCAGCAAAACCACTGTGGCTGCCAGGAAGCCAGGTCAAGGGGTGGCATGTGCCCGGCTCTGTCTGCCGCAGCGAGGTGGTGGTGACACACCATCCTAGCTGAGTAGCCGGCCGCACCCAGCAAAGGAGCAATGCCTCCTTCCACTCCCAGCTATAATTTGGGGCGGTTTCCACTGCCCCTCACAGGAAGCTGCATGCAGGCAGTGCCAGTGACGTTGCCGGCATCAGCGTGGTGAGATGGCCCAGCAGATCATCCGGTAGGGCAATAACGATGCTTCCGAGTGGCTGCACTGGGAGCCTGGCTGGGGGCATGGCAGGGGAGTGCGAGCTCCTTGTGTCTCTCCCCTCGCAGGATCATGCGGCCGGATGATGCCAATGTCGTGGGGAATGTCCATGGGGGAACCATCCTGAAGATGATTGAGGAGGCAGGAGCCATCATCAGCACCCGCCACTGCAACTCCCAGGCTGGGGTAAGTAGGCACCGGAGTGCCCACTGGGCTCTGGCTCAGTGACTCTCTGACCCCCGTGCCACACCTCAGGGGTCTTCTGGCAGCGGGAAGTCCCCTGGGACCACCAGTCATCCCTGGGGTCCTCTCCAGTTGTCCCACACACAGCGGAAATCCTTGCTGCTGTGTGCAAACCACTGGTGGCTCCAGCTGGTGCTTTTACGAGCAGAAATATTATTACACTGCTGTTAGTGTTTCAACTCCCGTGACAGGCGAGTCAGAGGCAGCCCCAGCATTGGTAACGGGTGGGGAAGGAAGCATGGCCACCAGCTGATAAGGTGGTAGTTGAAGTGCCGGAGCTGCACATAGCATGGGCCAGCCATGGGGAGCCACTGGCTGCGATCCTGCTTGGCATGGCTGTGGCTGCTACTCTTGCTGTCTCGCCGTCCCCAGGAGCCCTGTGTGGCCGCGCTGGCGCGGGTGGAGCGGACGGACTTCCTCTCCCCAGTGTGCATCGGTGAGGTGGCCAATGTCAGCGCTGAGATCACCTACACCTCCCGGCACTCTGTGGAGGTCCAGGTCAACGTCATGTCCGAAAACATTTTAACAGGTGGGCGGCTGCCGGCGGCTCTGTCCCAAAACTCCAGGAATAATCGTGATAAGCTGAGAGCTCGTGGCAGTGACTCCATCTTCCACCCACCGTTGCTGGTAGCATCGGGCAGAGGGGAGATCTTGCCTTTTTATTGAGATTGTTGGGGGTGGTGGGGAGGGTTGGCACTGGGAAGGGAAGCCAAGCAGGCTCCCTGGGGATTATGGCTCCATTGATCGCTTTTAGTGAAGAATGGAAAAATCTGCTGTTAGCTCCTCCTGCCTAATTTGCTGCCCGTGGCTGCTTTTGGCCAGAAGAAGACCCTTTTCCTGCTGTTGCTGTGGCAACTGGCTCCGCTTGCTGGGATGCCTTCCCAAAAGCGCATTGTCACATCTGCTCCAAGCCAAAGCTCAGCAGGGCAGGGGGCTGCCCAGTGCCGGTGACATTGCTAGTGTGCAGACAGCCCCAGACTGCGACAGCGCCAGTGGCAGTGAAGCGCTGCTGGTGCTGGCATGGTCACCCTTTGCCCCCCTCTCCTCCAGGGGCGAAGAAGGTGACAAACAAGGCGACGCTGTGGTATGTGCCACTGTCCCTGAAGAATGTGAACAAGGTCCTTGAGGTTCCCCCCATCCAGGTAGGACAGCTTGCTTTGGTCTGAAAAATGAAAGCTCACCCTCTCCAGGAGAATGGCTCTAACCTAGCCCCGCTGGCATCCCCGGCTGTGCCGGTGGCTTTGCTGACCCTCTTCTTACCGGCCTTTCCTTTCAGTATGCGAGAAAGGAGCAGGAGGATGAGGGGAAGAAGCGATATGAGGAGCAAAAGCTGGATCGGCTGGAAACCAAGCAGAGAAACGGCGACATGATCTTCCCTGTCATCAACCCAGGTAATGTGGGCGGTGTGTGGCCTGTGGAAATGGCCCGGTGGTGCTGGGAGGCTGAACTAGTCCCCAAGGCAACTCCAGCCATCCGCAGGCACCTGTGGCTGTGAGCGTGCCCTCCAAAATACTGTGTTGGGGATGGGGATGGGATTTTGAAGCCACAGTGCATGAGCACAGGGGGAGCTGGGTGGGCACCTGTGATCCTCTGTTGGGGCTGGTGGGTGGGTTGCCCTTATCCAAAACACAGTTCTTGCCGCCACTCCTTGCATCCCTTGTGCAGTCCTGGGCAGCAGGAACTAGTTTTGCTCAGCATGGGGTGAACACAAGTGTCAGATGAGGATTTTTAACACTCTGCAGCTGCAGCCCCTCTCTGGAAGTCAGTTTTTATCAAGAAGTCATAGTCCGGTGTTTGAAGGGGAGGATGAGCTACAGGGAGGAACTGGGAGTCATGTTCTCACTGGGGGGTTGCTGGGGATCCTTTTCCTCCCAAAAGCATTGCCCCAGCTTCTGGAAGCACGATGGTGGTGCTGACAGAGAGCTGAATGGGCAAGTGGCCAGTGGCTTCCAGGACTGGCCGTGGTCCTCAGGCAGAGACAGAGAGATGGCATACGGGGATTGTTGGGCAGGGGGTGATACAGGATGAGAGTTGCTCAAATGCTTTTTTTCCCCTCTGTTCTCCCTGCTCACAGATAGGCAGACAAAAGGTAAGGCTCCGCGGGCACTGCGTCTTCCCTGATGAGGTGATGCCAAGCGGTTGGGGGCTTGGTTGGTTTTTCTTGCACTAAGTGCCTTTAGCTTCTCTTGTTAGGTGGAAAACCACCCCCAAGAGCAGTTTTCCTTTGCTGGCAATTGGAGGGTGCAGTTTCTGTCGTCTGGATTTAGTGGCAAGTCAGATGTTACCAGCATGTGCTAGGGCTGGGGGGGCTGGGTGCCGAGGCCATCGCGCCAAGGGGGAAGCATGGCTCTTGGGAGATGCCACTAAGTGGCAGGTTCAGGGAGATTCAGCTGCATCTAGTGGCCTGAGGATGGAAAGCATACAGCCGCGTGTCAGTTCCCTCCCTTTTGCTTTTGGGCTCTCTGAAAGCTTTAAAAGAAGAAATTAACTGAGCTGGAATAAAATTGATGGGTGGACATTAGAGGGAGGTGGCAGCCCATTAGACGGTGAATAGCCTCTGCTCTCAGGACTTCTCGGGGCCAATTTAAACACCGGTTTGAACATACTTCACCTTTGCATAAGGCAGCCCCATGCTTTCTTCCTTCAGACAGTTTAAGACAGGTGTGTACAGTGGCATATGGGTGCTGGCTGAGTAGCTCTGACCTCCACTTTGCTTTCTTCTTCTAACCAGAGCCACACACGGTTGGCTACAGCCAGTCCAGCCTGATCCACCTAGTGGGACCATCGGATTGCACGCTGCTGGGCTTCGTGCATGGAGGTGAGTCCTGCCTGCCCTGTTCAATGGCTGGGTTGGTTCTTCCCCAGAGCAGAAGCACCATTTGAGAGCAACTTGTGCATCATCTGGGTGTTTTTGGGAAGCAGGCTCTGCCTCTGAAGGCACACAGGCTCGTTTGCACCACCTGTAAGGTTCGACGTTGCTTTGGCTGAGACAAACGCTTTGTCTTTTTCTGTGCTTAAAAAAGGCCTCGAAAACTGACATACTCAAATTGTAAATCCTACAATTTCGTCATTTGTCTCTTAAATTGCAGATCTCTGATTATAAACACGTACATTATAAACATGTACAATGACTGCAAATTGCTGGAGTAATTTCCTCTTGGCTGGCAGTGCCCAGTGTCTGCCAGGCAGGCAGAGCAGGGCAAGGCGGATGCGTGTGGTGTAAGCCTGGGAAGAGGTGCATTCGCCAAGGGCTACACACCACTATTTGTCTAATTGCATCCATAAGAAAAAGCAAAACAACATGGCTCAGAGCTGTTTCCGAGTGGGAGATCTGTGGGACTGATCTTGCCTTACAAGGCTGAGGTTTGCTTAGAGAAATTCAGGAGAGCCAGAGCTGGCCTCGGTCATAAGCCTGGGTCTGCGAGGATGTCACCCTGATGGTACTCTTGACAGGAGTCTTTGTGCTGGTACCAGGGGTTTCCTGCAGTTAAAATTCAGTCACTAGTCTGACTCCCTGGTGTACCTTTGGTTGTGCAAAGACATTACTGACCTACATGTGTGGTTTTTTCCCAAATCCCTCTGTTTTACCTGAGACAGGACCCTCTGTTTCCCCTCCCCAGGTGTCACCATGAAGCTCATGGATGAGGTCGCTGGGATTGTGGCTGCTCGCCACTGCAAGACCAACATCGTCACTGCCTCAGTGGATGCCATCAACTTCCATGAGAAGATCAAAAAAGGTACCAGAGAGTGATGGCGGGCACTTCGCTCTCACACAGTGCCACATCCTGGCTCCCTTGGGTGCATGCTCGGGACACACAGGCAGGGCAATTTATTCCCTGTTAAACTAGTCCTTTGTCGATAAGCTCCGCTTAAGACATGGCTTAAGCATGTAACATGTAGAACCCCTCGCTCCCTTCCTCTGAGCAGAAGCAGGGGCCATCAGCTTAACTGGCCCCTCTCTGCTTTGCAGGCAGTGTCATCACCATCTCAGGACGCATGACCTTCACGAGCAATAAATCCATGGAAATCGAAGTCTTTGTAGATGCCGACCCATTCGTGGACGAGCCTCGGGAGCGGTACCGTGCTGTCAGCGCCTTCTTCACCTACGTCTCCTTGAGCAAGGAGGGGAAGCCTCTTCCTGTCCCACAGTTGCTGGTAAGAGCTCTCCCAACCAGGCTGCCAGCCTGCTGGGCCAGCCCCACTCCTGCTCCTCCTGGGGCAGGCCCCAGGCCAGCTTTTTTGTCTAGGAAGTCCTCTTCCCTTGAATTATTCAGCAGAAAAAAATGAGCATGAATGAGCCTTTCCAGAGCAGGATTCAGGGTTGGGGTATTTTTTTATGTTTCTTCTGACAATTGTTGATGTGTCAATTGGGCATTCTTTCCTTTCTCACAGCTGAGGACAGGCTGCATGCAAACTCTGCTGCTTCCCCTCCTGGGGACACGCAGGAGAGGACCCTGAGCAGCAACAGAGGCCCTCTCATCCCTGTTCCTTGTGGCGTTCCACGCTGCAGCCTCCCTGACTATTTTTAGCTCTCCTGATCCTGGCAGGTCTTTGCTGACATGGCGCTGCTGACTGGGGGCTGTTTCTTTATTAATATTTTATCCTGTGCAGGTCTCCTCCTGCTCTGTGCAGGAGTACCTTACCTGTCAAAACATGGAGTTCACGGAGTGCAGGTTTTCCTTTAGTTTTCTTGTTTCTTGTAATGGGAGGCAACGTGCAGTGTGGGAGAGCTGTGATGCCCTGAGGCAGCTAACACCTCTGGCTTTGCTTTCTTTATGTCACCGGCAGACAGAGACAGAGGATGAGAAGCGGCGCTTCGAGGAAGGGAAGGGCAGGTACCTCCAGACGAAAGCCAAGCGGCAGGCGCAGATGCAGCAGGCTGCCCAGCAGTGATCCCAGCCTGTGCTGCCCCGTGCTCTTGCAGCCTTTGCCCGCCAAACGTCCAGGTTCCCGTTAGTGTCGTGTCCGGTCTGCGCCGGGCCTCGCGCCTTCGCCTGCCCCAGCCTGCTGCCGGAGCTGCCATGGCAGTGCTGTTGCTTCGCTGCTGATCGGTTTAGAGCCGTAGACCTTGTGCTGTAGGTGGCTTAAGCACCCTGCAAGGCTCCAGGAGCCTTCCCGGTTGCTCGCCATTCGCCTCTGGAGCCCCGTTTTCACAGTTTAATCTCGTAAGCGAAGCTTTCGCCCGTGCCGTATCAGGACAGAGGTGCGTGGCGGCACGAGGGACTTGTGAGGCCATGAGTCTTTGTGATGCTGTGTTAAAACTTGCCGGTATGTCCTACAACTGCACACCAAAGCTTACGTACGATACTTGTGACGAGAAACGTGCCCCTGTATCGTACTGAATGTCTCTGACTGTTTTGTTGACACCTCTAGGTAGTTTCTCTGTGCACATCTAAGTTATTTAAGGAATCTTGTGGCATAAATAAAGTCTGTTGTTGTTGACCAAAATAAAATGGGTGTGGCTTTTTTTTTTTTCATTCTCGAGTAGCAGCAATTCCAAATGAATCGCGCTGCTTCCACCCTCCTGTTTTTCCGGCTCCTCTCAGGGTCCCTGAGCAGTGCAGCAGGCTCCCCACTTGTTTTTAGGAAAGCCTGCGTCCTTTAATGGGAATCCTGGGCTAGCTCCCGCAGTTTGGCAGCCAGCCTGTGCGGATCACAGCCCCACAGCCCCCCTCACCGTCCCGGGACTGCGGCTGGGCCCCCCGCTGCTCCTCACTCTGGCCCGGCGGCCGGGTGTGAGCCGTGCCGGGCCGCGGGGCCGGGGCAGCACCACCGGGTTCCTCCGGTGCCCGCGGGGCACAGCACCGTTTCTCTCGGCCTCCCAGGCACGAGGCAGGTAACGGCGAGAGCCGCCGGGGCGGGGGCTGGACGGGTGTGAGGGGGCGGTGGCCCGAAGGCTTCAGCCCGGGCCGGGAGCGGCAGCTCGGAGGGGCTGCCCAGCGGGGTGTGCCAGTTTATTACAGTAAACAACAATCAAGAGCAAAGAGGGCCCTGGGCCGGAGGCGACACCCGGAGCCGGGCGGACTCCGAGAGCTCCTCGGTCCCCCCCGCGGCGGATATTGCGCCTGCGCGAGACGGAGGGTCGCGAGAGTTGCGCCGCTCTCGGGGCTACTGCGCCTGCGTGGGACGGAACTCTCGCGAGAGCGGCAGCCCTCATGGGGATACTGCCCCTGCACAGTGCGCAGCTCTCGCGAGAGCGGTGCGGCCGTTTCCCAGGCGACGCGGGCGGGGCGGGCGCCGCCATGATGGCGGCGGCGGCGATAGCGGCGGGTCCGCGGCGGGGGTGGCTGGGCCGGGAGGCTCGTGCCAGTCTGGCCGCCTTCCTGCTGGGCGCCTCGGTGGCGGCGCTGCCGGTGGTGCTGGGCTCGCCCGCCGCGCTGCTGGCCGCCCCCGGCCTGCGCGGCCGCCTGGCGCTCGCCCTACACGTGGCGGGCGTTAACGCGGCGCTGCTGCTGCTCTACCCGCGGCCGCTCTACAAGGTGCGGGGGGCGGCCCCGGAGCGGTGGGGTGGAAGGAGGCTCGCGGGGGGGGCGGGCCCGGGGGGCGACGGGGCGGCACCGGGCCCGTGTCGGGGTGACACGGGGCCCGTGGGGCGGCAGACGGGCGGGGAGGAGCAGCAGCAGCAGCTCCTCTGTCTCCCCTTCCTCTGCCTGCAGATCGCTGTCCGGGCCTGCTTCCTGGGGTTTGCCTTCGGCTGTGGGCTGCTGCTTAGCACCGGCCGCTCTGCCTGGCGCCACTTTGGATGGTAAGGGAAGGGCTGGCAGGGCTCGGGGGAGCTGGGCGAGCATGATGACCCCCAGCCATGCCCAGCGTTTTTTTCCCTCCTGCCGCAGGTACATGTGCTCCCTCTCCCTCTTCCACTACTCGGAGTACTTAGTGACGGCCATCAACAACCCACGCAGCCTTTCCTTGGACTCCTTTCTGCTCAACCACAGCTTCGAGTACAACCTGGCCGCCCTCTCCTCCTGGGTAGAGTTCACGCTGGAGAAGCTCCTCTTCCCAGGTTGGCCACCCTGCCCTTCCCAGCTGCCCACCCTTCTGCCTGCTGTCCCCTGGGTCTGCCTGGCTGCACGTGGCTTGCCCACAGACCACCCGCCTGGTAGAAAAGCACTGATGATCCCTGCTTAGCTGACCCATGCCGGCAGTGGAGGAGGGCTTTGACATGGCCTTAATCTCTCTGTGCTCAAAGCCTCTTGGTTTCAGGCTCGGGGGGAGCGCCCCCCTCGCTGTGACACGCTGGGCTGTCTTTGCTGTGTAGCAGGTCTTCAGCCCTATTCTGCCTGCCTCTTTCAAGCTGCTTTGTTGGTACAAAGAGCGACGCTTCAGTTACATCTGGGTGTCGTCTTTTGACCTGGAATAAAATCAAATCAGCAGAAACTGTTGCTGTTTGCCCAGTCTGGGCTGCTTCCTTTTTTGGGGAGAGGAGAGATGTTCTCCTTCCCCCCTTCATAATACAGGATGGGCTGCAGAGCTCCCAGTGTCTGGCCTGAGCACATCGCCTTGGCTGTACTTTATGACAGCTTTGCGCCATAAAGCTGGGCTCCCCTTAGGGCACTCCGCCACAAGGACCTACAGACTTTGCGTCAGGTGATACAGTGGCAAGGAACACTATTTTTATTTGTTCCGGTGGTGGGACGGTGATGCATGGAACGCTGGCTGTGTTTTACTAGTTGTCATGCTTTGAGATTTGTGGAGTGGGAAGCCCACCCGCTGCCCCAATCCCCTGGTGTCTCCCCGCACGTGATATGTGGAAACCTGTTGTGACCCGTCCTTATTCACTTGCAGAGCTGAAGCAGATCACCTGGCTGAGTACTGTAGGGTTATTGATGGTGATCTTTGGGGACTGTCTGAGGAAAGCGGCCATGCTCACAGCTGGTTCCAACTTCAACCATATTGTTCAGAATGAAAAATCGGATACTCATACTTTGGTGACAAGTGGAGTGTATGGGTGGTTCCGGCACCCGTCTTACGTGGGATGGTTTTACTGGAGTATTGGAACACAGGTACCGTATACAATGTGCTCAGATACTTTCATCTTATAATCCAGGTCTTTCTTAATTCTACCCAATGTCTGTAATGGGATGCAAATCACTGGCGGTCAGTGGCAGTGGTGGCCTAAGCGTGGGTTTTGGTACCTCCCACTGCATGTGGAGCATCAAGAAACCCTGAGTGCTCTGCCCCCAGCCCATGAATTTGGGAAGACCCCGTCGGCTTAATTTTTTATATGGAATAAGCAGGGGTGGCAGGGCTTGGGTTTGAGCCAGAATGCCCTGGGAGGCTCAGGGTACGATCTACTGCTAGCCTAAAGCTGGTGTCCAGTTTCCTTGCATCCCTATGGCCAAAAAGCCTTCCATAAGCAGTCAGGACTTGACCTCGCTCCTGCCAAATACCAGTCCTGTGCTGGATGGCAAAGCAAACTCCCTCTAAGAGCACCCAGGGCCCCAGCCAGAGGGTAAACCTGGGGGCAGCTGCAGTCAGGCTGTAACACAGCACTGCCTTAGTTGCACTTTTCTTGTGGTTAGCACTTGTGATTATTTTTCTGGAGGGAGACCACATGTGGAGCTGTGTGGCCACGCATGGGCTCTCTAGTGCTGGGGTGCTGCTCTTAGCCAGGGTGGTAGGAGCTGGCAGCTGCCTGGCAGGCCGCTTTCTTCATAAGCACTGATTTCTTCCCCAGATTGAAATTCCACAAAAGGTGCTGGGATTTTTTCTTTTCTTTGGAGAGTGTTTGGACGTCATGGCAAAGTTATCGAAGGGCGATGAGCATGTGGGGCTGGGGGGCAGCCTCGGTTTCTGTGAGAGGTGAGGGGACGCTAACAGTTGGTGTCTGTTCACAGGTGTTACTCTGCAATCCCATCTGCATGGTGGGCTATGCACTGGCATCCTGGCGCTTCTTCAGGGAGCGGATCGAGGAGGAGGAGATCACACTTATTCACTTCTTTGGAGAAGAGTACTTGGAGTACAAAAGGAAGGTGCCATCGGGTCTCCCTTTTATTAAAGGAGTCAAAGTGGAACTGTAGCACGGGCAAAAACCAGACTGGCCAAGTGAACGCCCAGCTCCAGGCACCACAGGGTGAGGGATGATGTGTGGCAGTGGCACCGGGAGTAGCCCGTTGATAGTTCCCGGCCGCCTGGGAGCAGCTGGCAAAGGGCTGCGGAGCTGCCCAGCCTGCCAGGTCACTAGCAGATCAGAAGCTCATTCGTCCTCCTCGAGATAAGTCCTTCGTTGCACATTCAGGGATCTTGCAGATAACTTAGCCTGTAGCGACCCTAAAGAGAATCGAACCTTTCTGCCTGCAGCAGCTGAGTTCTACTGAAACGCAGTGCAGCGCCAATTGGTTCTCTCCCAGGCATTAATGTGCACGGGGAGGTTTCGTTTCTTCCACTTGCCTCATGCTGCTGGATTGCAAGCGCCTCCGAAACGCAGCAGGAGGGTGAGCCCACTCCCTCCTCCCTCAGCCGCTGCTGCTGTGAGTTCGGGAGTCACAGTTTCAGCTGCCGCCTTCCCGAGCCTCCCTACCACCTCCAGTTCCCTCTTCCCGCTTCCAAATTGCGCTGCTTCCTATCCTGCCAGGCTGCCTCCATCCTGCAGAGATCCCAGGATTTTGGGTTGGGAAAGAGCCGCAGCTGCCAGGCTTGCCAAGGGCTTTAGCGCTTGAGATCCTTGCCTGCTTTTTTGGGCAAAAGCTGGGATGTCAGTGTGACTAGGAGGTGCTTCTAGGGAAATTCTCCAAACAGGGACAAAGGTTTGGCTAGCTAACGCTATTTTAAACGTTGCCATTTTGGAAATGGTTCCTATGCGAGCTTTGTGGTATAACTTATTCTGTCGTTATATACCAAAGAGGTTCACTGTTTTCTTGAGTTTTACATTATTCTTCCTAGCTGGAATGGAAATGAGTTGCTTGTCAGTTCACGCTTTGGGCCAGTGGTGTTCCTTGGTAACGTGCTGTAGTACGGCTCAGGAAAGGGGGCACTGGTGGAAATTGCTTTGGTTTTAATTTTTTTTATAAAAAAATGAGAAAAAATATTGCTGATCTGTCTGGTGGTTATTTGGAGATCTATTGAGGTACCGGTGACATCACTGAAACCGGAATCCTTACTTTTGTAAGTCCCAGTGGGTTTTTGGAACAGTCCAGTGTGGTGCTGAAGCACAACTGTAACTCACAGCAACTTGCAGGGCTGTACAGCCGCAGGGATGGGGCATATTCTCCATCACTCCTCACTTAACTGACACAGAGTCCTTCCTCCACCGGCTTTGCTTTGTCTTGCAGAGTGCATTCTGCATGAAGCATCAGCTTAACGCCTTCACTGGTCATTTGTCTTTTACTGAGCATGCCTTTGGCTTGGGAGAAAGGGGCAAACATGAAAATGGCCCAGCTGAATAGCACTGGTTTCTCTGCGTAGTCACTCGTAGGCTCCTGCTCAGGCTTTTCTGTGCCTCCGATGCACGTCCTCACAGAAGCTGCAACCTGCTGTTGTAGCCAGCATGCCTCAGGCAAGTGAATTTTTAACTAATCTTTTTGTAGGTGTTGACATTTCTGCTGTACGCTGGCACAAGTGTACTTTGAAACAAGCAAAGTAGTTGTTGCTTGGGTTTGACGTGAGCTGACAACAGAAGCTAAGCTTTGTTCTCAAGTCATTCTTTGTAGTAAACATACCTCGTTTGTGTGTGTGCTGGCGCTAGCTCTGACCCCGGTTCCAGCTCTGCGGCAGCGGGGTCTGCCCAAGGTGTGATACGCTGGCACCAAGAGAAAGGGATAAATTTCACTTGAGCCAAATCTTCAGAGCGCTCTCAGTGTTTTTGAGACCAGCAGCCTCTCATCCTTTTATTTTCCTGAATCCTGTGACTAGAAGCTCAATGAGGAGACAGGCGCAGGGAAGGAGTCTGAACCTTTAGTGAACAGATGGAGGAGTAACCTGCCCTCCTGCACTACAGCAGTTGGTGAGTTCTTAAATTGCGCAGATGTGCAAGGAGCAGAGCCCTCCACCCTGCCTGCATTTGTGTTCTGCTGCCTGTCGGCGCTTCGCAGGATGCACCAAGATCCTGGCTCTGCCCAGCCAGGGTTGGGTTTTCCCCCCCTGTTTGCCAGCGTTGTGGTTTTAGGAGGGCTGGGCACCTGAAGCTGGCAGGCCTGTTTTGTCCAGAGCCACAGAACCAAGCGGACACATACACTTGCGCCCTTTTATTTCACTTTACCACACGAGCGGGAGAGTATGAAGGCAATTATTTTTTTCAGACTAACAAAGTTTTCCTAAGGCAGGCTTTTGATACACTGTGCCCGGGCTGTGTGTTCCTGCCTTTGCTCATGGCACGAGGCAAGAGGAGCTGGTTGACAACCAGGGCATGGCTTCTGTGGCTCTGCGTGCTTGCTTGGTGGCGGGCTCTACGGTGTGAGCTCTTTCTGGGTGGTGCTCTCGGCCCCGCTTTTCTGCTGGCCCTTGCAGCAGTCTTTGCTCTTTGGGGAGGGGTCTCCGGGGGTGCTACTGGGCACGCAGCCCTCCCCAGGGCTGGCCAGAGCCCCCTCCTTGCTGCCAGGTAATACATCCCTGGGGAAGGGAAGGCACCGTGGCAGGGAAAGGGCATGGGGGGAGTTTGTCACCCAGATGCTTGAAGTCACCTACCTTGGTGCTGCTTCGCTGTCGTCGCAGATCTTGAGCAGCATCTGTGTCTGTTCCTCCTTGGGCTCCCGGGGCTCCTGCAGCCTGCAGCAGGACGGGCGTAAGCCGTGGCCGCAGCGCTCCCAGCCCCAAAAGTCCCCCTGTGCCCCTCACCTAGGCTCCAGCCGCTCCTTCACCTTGGCAATGGAGCGGACGTATGGCGCGATCTGCTTGGTGATGGTGGTCAGGCAGCTGTTCTCCTGCCGCAGCTGCAGCAGGTCGTGGAGCTGGGCTGGGGGGCGAGAGGAGCGGGCCTTGGCTGTGGCTGCGCCACCGGAGTGGACACAGGGGTTTTGGGGCTGGGGGAACAGCGCTGGCAATACCTTCGTAGATCTCCTGCTCATTTGCCACCCGCTGGTACGTCTCCTCCCAGATCTGAAAGGGGGAGAGGGAGCCGGGCAGTGTGCCGCGGTACAGCACGGAGGGACCCTGCTCTACCAGGACGTGCCAGCTGTACCTCCTCAAAGACGCTGCGCATCATCTCCACAGCAGAGTAGTGAGCCGCAATCTGCACATCCATCTGCAAGGACTTCTGCAGGATCTCACTCATGATCTCCGTCTTGATGAGTGAGTGGTGCTTGGTGAGGTCACGGTGCAGTTCCTGCACCTGGTCCTTCAGGCCCTGAATCTCCGTCTGCAGCATCTGCGGGGGCCGGGGGCCGTGCCACGTGAGCAGCACCCTCTCCTCCCATCGCAACCCATCCAGCCTCTCCCGACCTGCGCTTCCTTACCCGGTAGGTGTTCTCATAGTTGCGGCAGTGCTCGGCAAAGGGGGTCTCGCGCCCCTCGGCCAGCAGGACCTTGGTGCTGATGTACCGGTGCATCGTTGGTTTCCGCACCATGGAGCCAGCAGACATTTTATCGCCAGCAGCGGGGCAGCCGGGCACCATGAGGGTCTTGGAGCATTGGCCACCAGGGAGCCTGCACAGAGAGGGCAACAGCCGTATGCTGCAGGCAAGCAACAGTGGGGGCAAGGTGCCAGGGGCCACGCCGCCGGCTTGGCCCCACCGCCCCTCGCCCCCAGTGTGCCTGGGGACACACTGACCCCGTGCGTCCATTCCCTTGCCTGAGCCCACGGGATCAGCCGGAGGTGCTTTACGCTGCTCTGAAAGTCAGCTTTCTGTGGGTTGCTCTCCCAGTGCCCACAGCTTCGGGACCAGCAAGAGCAGGGAGACGGCAGGAGCCGTGCTCAGCACACTCCTGCTTCTAAAGGGAAGGATGCAGCCCACTCCCTCGCCACCCGTATCTCCTGGCCCCTCAGTGGGCACCGCTGCCCCTGCATCTCCTCCCATCCCGCAGCCTCCCTGCAGAGCCCACTGCCCCAGCTCTGCTGCCCTACCACCATCGATCCTACCGTGCAGTGCCGTGCTCCCTCTGCCCGTGCCAGGGCCGGCAGCCCCCAGGAGCTCAGCCGCCCTGTGGCACCAAGCCTGGCTGGGGATGAGGAGCGGTCCCCATGGGGCGGCAGCGCCTGTTTGTCCTCTCCGGATGGGAGTGCCTGGCAGGGCCGGTGCTGCCGTGACATCAATGGGCCTAAATATATCCCGGGTGAGGAACGGCCGGGCACTTCCCTGAAATTCTGATAAAAATAGTGGTGGGCAAAGAGGCTGCGGCGCCGCGGATGTGTGGGTGAGCAGGAGCTGGACCTGGCCCAGTGCCCATGGCAGTAGGGGCAGAGCTCTCTAGGGATGGCAGCAGGGGGCCGGGCTGGGGAGCAGGGTGCAGGCTCATGGGGGCACCCAGCTGGCAGCGCTGCAGCCCACCCACTCTGCTTCTCAGAAGTGTCACTTGAAGCCCCTGGGCCTGTCGTTTGTCAGCACAGCTGTGCTCCATGCTGTCCCCGCACCACTGCCGAGGTGACAGGCTCAAGGGCAGCAGCGCGGGCAAGCTTGGCACGGTGGGATTCCGAGGGGGATGTGTGGCAGGGAATGCAGTGGCATGCGTGGCAGGATGCACCCGAGCAGCGGGTGCGATCCTAGCACCTCACATGTTTGTGCCAGCGATGCCAGGACCGATGCCGCCGGCGCTGCTGACCACGGAGCGGCGTGGGCTGAGCATCAGCAGGGGCTCCAGGCAGCGGGCAAACTCTGCCCGGTACTCGCTGTTAATCTAGGGGGGTGAGTGCAGCTGGGGCCAGGCAGAGCCAGCACGGCTCCACCTTGGTAGAGCTGCTCTACCCGGTGCTGCGGGCAGGGGCTTGGCCCCAGGCAGGCGGCAGGGCTCTACCTTGCTGGTCTGGGCCGGCCGCAGACGGTGTGGCAGCTTGACGATCCTCTGCAGCCTCTCCATCAGTTGCTGAAAGGCAGCAGCGAGGTGCGGTGAGGGGTGCCCGGCACCCTGCCCGTGAGCCCAGCTCTGCCGCAGGGTGCACCAGCTGCCCCACAGCGGGATGCTCTAGCCACCCCACAGCACTGGCACCACTCACGTAGCCCAGGTCCAGAAACTCTGCTTTGTTGGCGGAGCTCAGGAATGCCGAGCAGGTCACCAGGTGGACCTGTGTGTGGGGGGGCGTCACTGCTGGCACCCCTGGGGGCTGTGGCAGCCCAGCCCCTGCCTGGCTCCTGGGGCTGGGGCATCCCTGCCTGGCCAGGGACCTACCTGCAGGGTGGGCAGCAAGGAGGCAAGGTGGGCGAGCTGCTCCTTGAACGCCTTCTCCTTCTCCTCATGCTGGCTGCAGCAGAGCAGGGCATGGCACAGCCTTTGTGGGGCACCAGGGAGCCTTCCGGCCCCAGGACAACCCAACATGCCCTGGGACGGGGGGGACCCCTGGGAGGTGGCCAGCCCAGAGCCCCTCACCTCTGCACGGCTTTCAGAAGCGCCTTCTTCCTCTCGGAGAGCTGCTCCTGCAAATGGCATGGCCACCCTGTGTCCCATGGCCACCCCGGTCCCCTCCCGCTGCCCTGGCTCGGCCGTGCCCATGCCTCAGGCACCCATGGGTGCAGGGCACAACGTGCAGGCAGTTGCTCCACACCTGCATGCGGCCAAAGAGGGAGTTGATGGCCGCCTCCTCCTCGCTGGCACTGTTGCGCACCTCCTCGATCATGGCCTTGAGGAGGACGATGGCTTCGCGGGTGGAGGTCTGCAGCTCCTTCACAGCCTGTCCAGGGGAGGCGAGGCAGCTGTGGTGCTGTGGGCAGCACTGCGTCCCCATACCCCTCCCCAAGATCTGCCATCCCTGCCCACCATCACTGCCTGGTCCAGCCGCTGGCAGCCCTGCATGTACGCTGTCTCAATGTCGATGCAGTGTGCCCGGCTCTCCCTGTGGGCACAGGTGTCAGGGCACAGGATAGGGTGGGGCACAGGGCAGGCGTGGGGCTGCGGCTGCTCACCCCTGCATGTCCCTGAAGCAGTTGATGCAGAGCATGGACTTCTTCTCAGTGGAGAACATGATGTAGGGCTCCTCATGCAGCGCTGCAAGGGATGGAGGTGTCAGCAGCCTGGCACAGCGTGCGGCGCCATGGCATGATGCAGCACGGCACTCACGGCACTTCTTGTGGATGTCTTTGGTGCGCTTGGAGAGGGAGACTATCTCGTGGCGGGCAAACATCTTGGCACGGTGGGTCTCCTCGCGGCACGGGGCACAGAGGGGCTGCCCACAGGTGTTGCAGAAGTACATGGTGTCCAGCTCCTGCGTGGGGGGCAAGGGGGTGGTTGGTGGCAGGCATGGTAGTGGTGAATGGTCCCCTGCCCACCCTGCTGCCCTCACCGCCTTGGCGCAGCGCCTGTCGCAGTTGGCACACTGCACATCTTCCTCACTGTCAGCTGAGCTGTCCACCAGGAACTGCAGGAGCCGGTCCACGGGGGGCAATCCCGTGCCCCCCCTCACCACCGAGGGGTGCCTGCAGGGGTGGGATGGGGATGCAGGGATGGGGCGGTGATGCGATGGGGATGAAGACGGGGCTGAGGACAGGGATGGGATGGTGATGAGATGGGGATGGGGATGAGGACACCTGCCCAAGGCGCAGGTGGGGGCAGCTTTGGGAACACTGGGAGCAGTGCTGTATCAGGCTGCTGGCTGCGTGGTGCGTGCCCTTGTCCCGGTGTCTCCCCGGCAGGGTCTGTCCCTTACCCGCAGAGTGGGCAGTGCAGGCGGCCGTCACTGGCGCGGCCCCGCAGGCAGCTGGCGCAGAAGTTGTGGTAGCAGTCGAGCAGGCAGGGGTGCTGGTAGGGCTCGTGACAGAGCAGGCAGACCAGTGGGTGACAGTTGGCCTTCTCCAGCTCCGAGCAGCTCCCCAGTGGGGAGAAAATGCCACCAGCCATCTGCGGGGCAGAAAGTGGCCCCCCCCATACCCCACTTCACTCCCTTTCCCCAGGGGAGCCCCTGTGCGGCACTGCGGCCACCATGGAAAGGACAAATCCTGGCCCCTGGGGCCTGTGAGCTGCTGCCTATTTTTAGGTTATGAGCTGTGTGGCACGAGACTGCCTTGAATGCACCCCTTCCCCTGGCACCACAGGTTGGGGGGCAGCAGGGCTGGGTGGGATGGCCCCCACAGTGGGGGTGCCCCCCAGGCTGGGTTTCCCCAGAACAGGAGCATCCCCTGGGATGGGGTGTGCACTGCAAAGGAGCATCCCCTGGCATGGGGTGTCCCCTGCAAAGGAGCGTCCCCTGGGGTGGGGTGTCCCTCGGGATGGGGTGTCCCCTCCAAAAAAGCGTCCCCCAGCATGTGGTGTCTCCCAGGATGGGGTGTCCCCTGCAAAGGAACATCCCTTGCAGCGGAATGTCCCCGGGGGTGGGAGATCCCGCAAGTGATTCCCCAAGAGGGAGCATCCCCTGCAGCGGGGAGTCCCCGTCCCCATCATGGGGCACCGTGGCTGGGCGAAGGCGTTACCTCTCCCCGTCTGCAAGCCGGGGGATCGGCCGTGCGGTGCTGGGTCAGGCCGTGCTGCTGCTCCCCACGCGCCGGCTGGAATGAGAGCGATGCCGAGGCGGCAGGGCCTGGCCGCCCCCGTGACGTGGGGCCCCTGGCACTGCTGGGCCACGCTATGGCCCAAAAATAGCCCTGTGTGCGCCTGGGCGGCCGGCGGCGAGTCTGGGGTGGCATGGGACTGCATGGTCATGTGGTACGCCCAGGCTGTGGGGACACTGGCACCCAGGGGTGAGGGTGCAGCCTGGGGTGCAAGGAGGGCACCCCGCAGGCAGTGACTGGGGTGCAGTGACATGTGCACCCCATGGGCAATGAGGCATCCTGGGTACAGGGGGGCACCCTGGGTGTAGGGAGCACACTGCAGGCAGTGAGGCACCCCTGGGTGCAGAAAACACCCTGGGTGCAGGGGGCCCCCCACGGGAGCGGGAGCACACCATGGGCGGCAAGGCACCCCCGGGTGCAGGGGGGCACTCCAGGCAGTCAGCAGGAGGCAGCCCACGGGCAGGGAGGCACCCTGTGCGCTGGGGGCACCCTGCAGGTGGCGAGGCACCCTTGGGTGCAGGGGGCACCCCATGAGCAGCGAGTAGCCCATGGGCGTGAGGGCACCCCTGGGTGCAGGGACACGCCACGCCGCAGGCACCGAGGTGCCCCGGGGAGGCCGCAGCCCCCCGGGCCCCGCCACCGCCTTCTCCGGCCCCGCCGGCAGGCCTCCCCCCGCCCGCCGCCGCGCGCCCGCCCCGCCCAGCCAGGCAGCACTATGCGCTCGCGGGGCAGTCGGAGGCGTGCGCGGGCGGGGCCGGAAGCCATCGACTCCCTCAGCGATCGGCTGGGGGAGCCTGCGCAGGGCGCGCGGCCCGCGGCGGCCCGGCGGCAGCGTGGGCGCAGGCGGAGCGGCGGGCGGCGCCTGCGCAGTGGCCGCCCGAGGGTGCTTGCGCGCGTGCGCGCGGCGCGGCGCTCCCTTTTTGCCCCTTCGCTGGAGCCGCCATGGCGCCCGTGGTGAGTCTCCGGCGGCGGCCGGGGCGGGCCGCCTTCCCTCCACCCCCTCCCGGGGGCTGCCGGGCCGCCGCCCTCCCCGGTCCCGTCTGTCCCGGCCTGTTCGCCCCCGGCGCGGCGCCCCCCGGCCCTGGCCTGCGCGTGGGGCTGGACCTGGGCCTCCTCCGGGCCCAGCGCGCCGAGCGCCCGGCGTGCGGCTGGGAGCCCCGCCCGCTCCCCGCAGCCCCCGGCCCGCATCCTGCCCCGGGGGCCTGCCCGGCGCTCTCCCACCGGCCCGCAGCTCGGCCCGGTCCCCTTGTCTCCGGCCTGGAGCTCGGTCTGGCCCCCGCTCGTCCCCCGCGGGGCCCGTGTTCTGGAATGGATCTCTCACGGCTCTCTTCCCCTCCTCCCTGCAGAAGAAACCTGCAGCGAAAGGTGGCAAAAAAAAGAAGCAGGTGTTGAAGTTTACC
The DNA here is from genome assembly GCF_963210335.1 of Falco punctatus. NCBI lineage: Eukaryota > Metazoa > Chordata > Aves > Falconiformes > Falconidae > Falco > Falco punctatus. Next base: position 105,752,279 of record NC_137582.1, read on the forward strand.
CTGGACTGCACCCACCCCGTGGAGGACGGCATCATGGACGCCGCCAACTTTGTGAGTGCGGGGCCTCTCCGCTGCCCCGGGGGCAGATGTGATGGCCCTGCCGTGCCCCTATCCCCCGCCCCATCCCCTGGCCCTTCTTCTAGTGGGGGCTGCCAGCTCCGTTCCCAACAGCATATTGGGGAGCATGGCCTCAGCAGGCCCCTGCTGTCTGTTTCAGCCCCTCACTGTGGTGCAGCGTAAAAGCCTGTGTCCCTGGGAAACGCCCAGCAGACAAAGGCAGGCTGGGTGGTGCTGGAAGTGACAAGGTGTTTATTGTTTTTAAACGCTTTGCAGTTAAAGCACAAGTGTTTTCCCCACCTGTCGAACAGTACTATTGCTATTCATCCCTTGTGGGGTCAATTTTCCAGTTCGGTGTCGGGAGCGGTGAGGGCTGGGAGCGCTGAGTTTCAGCACTGTCTGATGAACGTGTTTTCATTCAAACTGCTGGAGCACGTGTTTGAAGTGCAGGGCTGTGGCTGAGGTGTCCTCAGAGGATCCCAGCCCAGCTGTCGCTTCACTGGCTGTCCCCTTGGAAGGTGGGAAACGGTGTCCCTGCCTTGCAAATCTGGTGTGTTCAGACCTGAGAGCCTCACTCGGGTGCAGGTCTGAATGGGCCAGCTGGGTTAGCTGTGGAAAGCATGGGCAGGCTCAGAGCCTCGTGCCTGCAGGAAGGTGGCTTTTCTCCACTGCCTCTGGAGATAATGGCATTTCTGTCTCTTCCCCAGCTCTTAACAAAAAGCCAAAGTGTCAAGCACAGGCGAGCTTGGGAGGCCATGTCTGGTGGGAGCTGGCAGCCCTGGCTAAGCGGTGGTGTTCCTTTTTTGCAGGAACAGTTCCTGCAGGAAAGGATCAAGGTGAATGGCAAAGCGGGAAACCTGGGAGGGGGTGTGGTGACCATCGAGAGGAGCAAGAGCAAGATCACAGTCACGTCAGAGGTCCCGTTCTCAAAGAGGTGAGGCGGCAGGGCAGCCCTGTGTCTCAGTGGTGCTGGTCACAGCCGTGAGGCTGTTTCCGGTGCCGGGAGCTGTGGTCAGTTGCTGCCAGCAGCATTTGGCCCTTGACGGGGGATTGCCAGCATTCATACAGGATCCTGGCTGGCAGGAGGGCCCTGTAAGTGATGTCTCGGTACAAGAATTATGCCAAGGGTCTCGGTTACGTGTTGCGTGATGCTTGGTGTGGTGGCTGCCATTTTGGAATGATTTTTGGGAGAGATATGTGGGTGATGCTTTGCTGGGAAGGCTGGTGGGGTGGGGGGCAGGGGAGGATGCGCAGCCGAAAGGGTGCCAAGTCTGGAGTTTGGGGGTTGATCTGCAGCCATGCTCTTCTGCTCTCGTCAGAGCGGGCTCCTGCCCTCTGCTTCCTCCTTGTGGCTGCCTGTCCTTTGTCTGGCTTCAATAAACGTGGGTTTAGCCGTGGCAGAGACAGCACGGTGAAGCAGCTGGAGATCTACAATGGTGGGAAGAGGAAAACTGTGTGATGCTGGGGCGGTGCTCCGCTCTGTGAGCACAGCGCGGTTGCTCCGTGTTGGTGCCGCACCTGGCATGTCCCAGCAGCTGCTGTGGGAGCTGGCAGCAGTTAGCTACCACCGAGCAGGGGATCTGCTGTGGTGTGGAGATATGGCACAGTGGTCACGGGGTTGGAGGGTGAGGGGAGGGAAACTATTTCACAGGCTCCGTGTCATGGTGTCACCGATGTGATTGACCCAGCAGCATCTTTTTCCAGCCAAAGCTTTGCCGGGTTGTGCCCAATGGGATGCATTGCTGCTGGTGGTGGCAACCCACGGGAATGGGTATTCGCGTTGGCCCAAACTGCAGTGGCAGGGCAGAGCGCACCCCGAAACGCCCGTACGGTGCTGCTGGCAGAGCAGGGGGGGCAGGGGGCAGCTTTCAGCCACTCTTCTCCCCGCAGGTACCTGAAGTACCTGACCAAGAAGTACCTAAAGAAGAACAACCTGCGCGACTGGCTGCGCGTGGTGGCCAACAGCAAGGAGAGCTACGAGCTGCGCTACTTCCAGATCAACCAGGACGAGGAGGAGGAGGAGGAGGATGATTGAGCCGGCCCGCCGCCCGGCAGCCATTTTGTACAGTTTCGCTTACCTGGAATAAACGGCGGGGATGGTTGCAGAGAGCCCGCGCTCGGCTGGCGCCCGCGGGCCCCGGGGCCGTTTTTTGGGGGGGATTCGGGGCTTTTCGGGGAGGGTGGGGGAGAGGGGGAGGGCGGGGCGCGGTGACGTCCCGGGGGGCGTGGCGTGGCGGCCGCCATCTTGGCGCGGAGCGGCCGCGCCCGCCGCTCGGCCCCGCCGCTGGGGCCGCTCCCGGCATGCGGGGGCCGCCGGGCGGCCGGGAGCTGCTGGAGGACGCGGAGAACGAGGAGGACGTCTCGGGTAGGCGGCGGGAGGGCGGGCGGGGGCCCCCCCTGAGGGGTGCGGGGTGACCGGGCTCCCCGGCCCGGCCCCGGGGAGCCCCCGTTACCCCTGCGAATGGGTGGTGGGCATTTGGCGGCGGCCCCGGGGGCGCCCGGTGAGGGCCCAGCCCCGGCCCGCGGGCCCGCCTCAGGGCGGCGCTGGCGCCGGGGGGCAGCGGGCTGCGCCCGCGACTCCCTGTCGGGGGGCACCCTGGGGTCTTCCTCGGGGGTGGGGGCCGTGCGCGGGCGAGCCCCCTCCCCTCTCGGGGGACGCTGGGGGCCGGGATGAGGCCCCCCGCAGCAGCGAGCGGGCCGGGGTCACTCCTGGCGCTACCGGTGCGGTGCGGGCCCCTGCCCGGCCAGGGTTGCCACCGGCGTGGGGTGGGAGTCGTGTCCCGGCGGCTCCGGGGTGCTGCTGCTGGGTGAGCTCAGAAACGCAAAATAAACATCCTGGCGTTTTCCTTATGGGGATGGACAGGGCAGCAGCGGGATCGCTGCGGGCAGGGTTTGGGGAGAAAACAGGGATGGGAAGGTGGTGGTGGGTGTGGGAAGGGTCCCTGAGCTGGTGGGTGCAGCCCAGCCGCGTGCCAGCGGTGCTCCCCCAGCACAGAGCTACAGCAAACCAACCTCGGGTGAGCCCTGGCACCCATCGTCCGCACAAAGCCTTCCCTTCGTCCGCCTTCCCTTGCATCTCTCGGTGGGCTTTCCTTGCAGATCCCAAAGGGAGAAGCCTGCTGCTCCCCAGTTACCTGCGGAGCCAGATCAGGGAGAGCAAGCAGCGTGTGGGGGCTTCCCCATGCCCCCATCTCCCAGGGGCAAAACACAGGGTGGCAAAACCTGGGGTGTTGACGTGCGGTGGCAGCGGGGAACCGGGTGCCAGGAGTGCTGGGGCAGGGGTCTGCCAAGGATCCCTCGAGGCGCAGCAGCGGATCAGCTGCCCGTGTGGGTGTCTCCAGGAGAGGCTGTAGAGCTCCATCTCTTGTGGCCTGATGCTGCTGCTGGGGTGTGCTCCTCTGCTCAGATGAACGTGAGCGTGGCGCCCCACGTGCCCGTGCCATCAGCCCATGTGAGCTGTGCCTTTTGTCCCCAGAAGATGATGATGGGGTGCTGGAAGGACTGGATGAGTTTTTTGCAGAAGAACAAGTTGCTGTGCAGAAAAAAAAGAAATCCAAGAAGCTGAAAGACAGCAAGGCTGCCAAAATCAAACGGAGGAAGAAGGAGGTAACGCTGCATGCTCTCATACTGGGCTGGGGGGCTCTTCAGCCATGGCACAGAGGCAGGCTGCTCATGGTGCCCACGGTTGCTGTCAAGCACCTCTCCGCTGTTGGTAGATGGAAAGGGGGAGCGTTGTCTGCACATTCCCTCATCAAGCAGGTGCTCTCCTGGCCTTGGGAGGTGACCCAGAGCCAGGGCATGAGTGGTTCTTGTCCAGCTCAGATTGTCTGGGCTGGAAGTCTGCCCTCCAAGCAGTCTCTGGAGAGCAGCTGTGGGGAGAAGTGGCCACCGTGCCTTCTGGCAGCTCTCTGGCTGCCCGCCCCCTCGGGAGGGGCTCGGCTTCTTCCAATGTTGATGCATGCAACGGTATGTTGAAGCCCTCCTGCCTGTGCTGCAGTGCAGCACCTCCTTGCTGCTGTCTCTGGGGACAGGCAGGAAATCTTTCTGGCATGTCCTGTACCGATGTGGTGGCTGGGGCTCGTGTTTCTGAGGAGGGAGGTGTGAACAGGGGGCATGACTGGGGCAGGACTTGGAGTTTTCTGTGGACATTGGTGCCAGCCATACTTGTCCAGGGTGTTTTGCAAGTGAGTTGGTGTAGGGGTTTCTAGGATTTGGCCTTCTGTAGGAAAACAAAGATGAGGCATTGTATGCTCAAGGACCAGGCCTTACTGAGGCTGCGCTGGGGGTCCTCTGTCTGGCTGGGAAGGCTGGCTGGCTCTGTGTGTGCTCTGCCAGGGCACTTGGCTCAGACATGGTGTGGCGCAGGAGCAGAGCTCGCTGCCACATTGTGCCATGCGGGCTCTGCCACTCGCTCTCTCATCCCTGGGCAGTGCTGGGTGTGAGGACAGGAGCAGCCATCTTGTGTGCTGGCCCTCTTGCTGAGTAGGTGCCAATAGGCTTCTGGAAAGAAAGGGTGAACAGCAGAGAGGTTCCTCCGCCCCCTTCCTTCCCCAGTGATGCTGTGGCTGGGGAGAAGTCACTCACCTAGGACAACTAGATGCATCCCCACCCCTTCCCTTGCCAAAGCAGGGCTGAACGATGCTGAGCTCCTCTGGTCATCCCCTCTTCCAGCTGCTCCCTGTGGGATCTAAGAACAGATTGGCTGGATGAGGTGGTGTGTTGTTTTCAGTGCTTTTGCTGCTGATGGGAGCATGATGAGCTGCTGCTTTAAAGAAAGCCAATTCCATCCTGCCAGCCTTTTGCAGAAGTCGTGGCCCCAAGGAGGGCTTTTTTTCCTTCAGGGGCATAGTGGTGTTGTCTGCGGATACCATGCAAAGCTGGCTCAGGCCCTGCCTCTTCCATCACTGGGTGCATTTTTTGCCTGTGCTGTTTTTCTGGGGAGATGCAAAATAAAATAAAAACCTCGTGGTGCTTTGATCTCTGTTAATTTTCTGTCAATGTAGCAATGTGTACAGTTTGTGCCGAGTCTGACTGTTCCCTTACTGGAGGTGGGGAGAAAATAGCAGGCTGAGTATTGAGTGCGCTACTTTTTGTCATTAATGCCTTGTGTGGGCAGTGTTAACCAACCTCAGCTCCGCGTGTGGGAGACTGTTCCCTTGTCCAGCTAAGCCAGTGTGAAGCTGGTGCAATAGCTGTCAGTAGACACCGAGCAGCACCCAGACTGCCTTTAGGATGAGAAGATAAAAGATTGGGGGACCTTGAATGTGGGTTCCTTTTCCTAAACCCCTCCTTAGGAGTTTTGTGGGGTGCATGGATTTCCCCCTGCTATTGGTCAGTGGGAGTGAGGTGGAAGCCTGCAATGTGGGGCCCAGTGCCTGTGCTACAACTGACAGGTGCCCTGTAGTCCCCTGTGGTTTTGCCGTTGGAGTGTGGGGCAGGAGCACGGCCGTGCTGCACTTGCGCCTGCACCAGCTGCAGTGGAACTCGTCGTGTTTGCGGTGGCGCTGGCGGGAGCCCTGGTGCAGGAATGGATGCTGCAAACCCCTGGAAAAATCTGCATGAAATAACCAGACTGCGGTTAGAACCTCAGTGTATGGAGATGAAGGCCCTTGTCAGCGAAGGGAGCAGAGAGGGGGGATTTCGACCTGTACTGCGGAAGTTACCATGACAACCAATTATTCCATGCCAAATGACAACTGTTTATAACCCTGCTGAAGGAAAGGCTCGGTTTGCTCCGAACCGAGAAGGACCATGAGTCCGTAATGGCGGCTGGGTGAAAGTGTGTCTCGGCAGCTGGTGCTTTTGGGCGTTAAGATAAAGTCTGGTTGCCGGGGCAGGGGGTCCCGGGCAGGGGGGCCGGGCGCGGAGGGGCCGGTAGCGGCGGCGGCAGCTGGGCCGGGCGCTGTCCGTGGTGCTGAGCCCGGGGCCGGGCGCTGTCCGTGGTGCTGAGCCCGGGGCCGGGCGCTGTCCGTGGTGCTGAGCCCGGGGCCGGGCGCTGTCCATGGTGCTGCGATCCAGAGGCCGGGCGCTGTCCTTGGTGCTGAGGTCGAGCGCCGCCCACGGTGCTGGGCCCGAGGCCGAGCGCTGCCGGTGCCACAGCCTCCCGCTGCGCCCTGGAGCTGCTCCGCACGCCGGCGGGCGGGCTGTGTCGTCCGTGGCCGGAGCGCTCCGGGTGCGGCGGAGGGAGGCCCCAACTCACATGTCCTCTCGCAGGCTCCCTTGGGATCCGAGTGCTCCACCCAGCAGGCGGCGGCATTCCTTAGCGTGGTAACGTGGTCGCTGTCGGTGTTGTGCAGCGCGTTGTGGTCTCTCTTCCAGATAGAAACCTCAATTCCACCTGACCAGTCTCCACTCTAGCTCTCCCCAGCTTGGTGTGGCCATCTGAGCCTAGTTCCCGCTGGCTGTGGGGGAGCAGGATGCATCCACCAACTATCTAGCAGTTGGCTCGGGTTGCTGCCGAAGCTGTGTGTGACCAAGGCTCTGCTGGAGATGGGAAGTGTCATGTAGCTGCTTGTCTCAGAAAGTGAGGGAACGCAGCCAGGCTCACCTGACTTACTCTGCACTCATGCACCCTTCAAGACTGTCTGTGCACCCACCAGGACTGCTTTGTTCATGTGTCAGCTGAAATCCTCCTGCAGTCACACATTTTGACTGCAGCACATAGTGCCCAGCTGGGCAGAAAAAGAAAACAGCGACAAAGCAAAACCCTAGCACGATACCTGTCTGAGCTAAAATGCTGCACATGACTGAAGAGATCTGCTCTTCCTTTTGTTTAGTTTCTTAGCTGTTTACGCTGTGGTAGAAGAATGCAACCTTATCCATGTAAAACTAAAATAAACACAGGACAGAACGTTGTATATTACCCGTGCTATATCAGTCAAAAATGTTGCCAGGGTGTTGTGTGTCTGACAGTTTGGGATTTTTTAGCAGAGCAGTTAGCCGCCTCTCAGAGGCATTGCTCTTTGCTTTACTACGCAGCTGTTTTTAACGTGCACGTTCACTTACTTGCCTTTCTGTCTCCTGGTTTTCTGTTCGTGCTACTGCTCACTGCAGTGGCCCCTGGCTGCTGTGCTATTGCAGCATCTGGGTGCTTTCAGAGGAGCACATTACAATATGGAGGCCAAGCAGGCGTCCATCTGCATGGCTGTGGCTCATTTCTCTTGCCTCTCTTGGTGAGTAAGTCTTGAGGCAAAAGCATAAACATTCCATTCTGTATACCTTGGTCTAGACAAGCTTTTCCAAAACAGTTTCCTCTTTATTGTGTAACCTTCTCCTCTTGTTTCTGGCACTTCCCTCAGGCGTGGGTTGCCTTGTGTGAGCGGATATATTCATAGTGCTGCTGGAATGGAGGGAGGGAATGGCTCTGTTTACAGATGGGGACTTGGGGCAGAAGGTTGGCCAGGGATCACAGAACTGCCCTGACAAAACAGTTCCAAATAACCCAAGGTTTTCTTTCTGTCTGCTCTGCTGTGGTCAGGAGCTTCTTGCTGTTCCTGAATCTGCTTTGCGTGGTGTTTTTCCTCAGCCCCACAGCTTAACGGCAGGGTTATTTGAGGGAGGGTTGACTATGGCTGGTAACAGCAGTGGCTTTGTGCTGGCTGGGAGGGTTTGTTGGAAGAGAGTGGGGGGAGGGGGAGGCCCTGCTCTTTCTCCACTGTCACTTTCTGTTTTAGGGCAGCAATGATGAAATGTCAGACAATGAAGAGGAGATTGAGGAGAAATCTGAGAGTGAAGGGAGTGACTATTCACCCAACAAAAAGAAGAAGAAAAAACTGAAGGACAAGAAGGAGAAAAAGCCAAAACGGAAGAAGAAGGATGAAGAGGAGGATGACAATGAGGATGGAGTTCTAAAGGTACCGAAGATTCCTTTATCCTGAGCTGGTGCTAGAGCATGAGACCTCAGGGTGTGGCCAGATACTTGTGAGTTACCTTGTTCAGAGGAGCTTGCCCTGGGTTTGCAGGTGAGATTGCAGGTGAATGACTGGGAGAGGAAAGGTTGTATTTTTCTGTTGTTGTCTTGCATGCAGAGAGAAATTGAGTTTTGTTTAGATATGACACCTGCTGAGGCTTTGTGTTGTATTCCATGGTATGGGGAGCATTTGGATGGTGCCACGTTAATTTGCTTCTTGGAAGCCTGTGAAGCATTAATTTGTTAAGCCATGTGCATGCTCTGTTTTTTAAATCACAGAAACAGATCCCTGTGCATTGCTGACTAGGGAGAGCATTTGATATGGAGCATGTGACGGACCCAGCCATGTGCTGCTCATCTGCAGAGCTGCAGTCATTTACGTTAACGATCTCTCTGTAAATCTACAGGAGCCCAAGAGCTCAGCCCAGCTGATGGAAGAATGGGGCCTTGATGACGTAGATTATGTTTTCTCAGAAGAAGATTATCATACTCTGACTAATTACAAGGCTTTCAGCCAGTTTCTCAGGTAGGATACTGTTGGTCTGGACGGGGCCTTGTGTGGTGGTTGAGGTTTGGGTGTTGCTCAGTCAAGCAGGTGAAGTTGTGAAGTCAGTTCTGCACTGTGAGCTCCTTGTTGCCTCTCCCCACTTGAGTTGGTCCTTGAGATGCCATTTTAGTGCGGGATTGACTGGAAGACAGCTGAAGTGTTTGTCTCTCCCTCTCCCCAGAACTTCATTTTGTGCATGCGCTTATTTGAAACGTTTTGTACAAAAAATGATAATGCATTTTTGGTCATACTATGAACCATCCAAAACACAACAGGCATTTCAGAAGCGGGTCTCTGAGGAAGTTTAGGTGTGCCCCCTTTTGTATATGTACTTGTTTCAGAAACCTCTAGTTGCTGCTGCCTTTCCAAGGGAGCTGCTCCCAGAGGACCAGAGCAGCCTGCTGCTGTGTGAGGCGGGCACCGCTGGTGTATTTCTTGGGCTGAAGTACCAGTGCACAATACGCAGGAGTGGATGCACAGCGAAGTGTTTCTGTTATTACCTGGTTCTCCCTCTGCCCTTCCCTGCAGGCCTCTGATCGCCAAGAAGAACCCCAAGATCCCCATGTCCAAGATGATGACTGTGCTCGGTGCCAAGTGGCGGGAGTTCAGTGCCAACAACCCATTCAAGGGCAGCTCGGCAGCAGCAGCAGCAGCGGCCATTGCTGCAGCTGTGGAGACCGTCACCGTCACCCCACCGCTTGCTGCCAGCCCCCAGCAGGCTGCCTTGCCCACTGTCATCAGGAAGGCCAAGACCAAGGAGGGCAAGGGTAGGTGCCAACTGCAGTGGGCTGAGCGGAGGGGCTGTGCTCATTGGTGGCAAGCTGTGTGCCTGCTGGGCCTGCAGAGCTAGCCAGCCGCGTCTTCAGGCTGGTGGAGGTGGGAAAGCATCTCCAGGCAGGAGACACACTTCAGCAAACCAGGGAGGTGAAGGTAGGGCCAGAGGTGTATCTGCAACTTCCTTTTTCCCTTGCAGAAGTCCTAGAGGGGTTGTGGTTTGTGAACCATGCCAGATCACCCTGGCAGCCCCTGGACATTCTGGACTTTTGGCAGTTTGTGGCAATTCATGCATAACTTCATTCTTATGTTTTAAATAAGTGATTGGGACATGTATTTCTGTGCCATCTTCTCTCCTGGGGGATTCTGCACGGTTGTAAAGCTCTCCAGAAACAGCAGTATGCTCAGAGTCCAGTGTCCAAGCTGAAGGGGATTTGTAGGTTAGCAAGACTAGGGTGGAGGTGTGTTGGCAGGGCAGGTATGGTCTGGCCAGATGAACACACACTGTTCGGCAGTCAAGCCAGGCGTTTTGTCTCTGAGACATCAAGGAATTCTGTGATGGAAAGGCAGTGGCAGCAAGGCTGTGGCTCTTTTTCATAATAAAGGATATATCCTCCTGGCAGCTGGGTGGAAGTTGACTGTCTTCAAAGCCCACTTGCAAAGAGTGAGCTAACTGTATAGATTTGCAGTAGTTCCTGTGAAAATAGCCTGGTTTGTATTGAAGGGGGTCTCCTGCTGCAAACGTTTTCCTGTTTCTGACAGCAGGTTGCTGCTGCTTTCCCCATGCTTGCAAGGGGCTGTGGGAGTTGCTGCAAGAAGCTGGGCAGTAGTGGGAAAGGGAGGGGTCTCCTTTTGTTTGCACTGTGTTCCTCCTCGGTAAGGTTGCTGTTCCACTTGTGCAGTTGTCAGTTCCTGATGCCTTGGGAGGTTTTAAACAAGCAGCTCGGAGCTGGCAGCTGACCAAGAGTACAGCCTGCAACAGCCCTCCCTCCTGGCAGGCTCAGCGCAGCAACGTTCCTGCCTCTCCATGGCTGCCTCTTCTCCCTGCCTTGCAGACCCCTGAGTCCCTGGTTGGTGTTTGTAGCCGTGTGCTCTGGGGGGCTCTGGTCCCTCTCCTGGATCCCAGGGCATATGCTTTCCTCCCCCAGTTCTTGGCTAGCAGTGGGTCTGGGTGTCAGCCTTTTGCTCCCAAGGCCATGCTCTGTGGCTGGGGCTAGCCGCTGCCCTGCTCCCCGTGGTCCCCAGTGCTCTCTCATCTTCCCTGTAAATCCTGGGGTGGGGGTGAGGGGTGATTTGGGAGTCGAGTTTGTTTGCAGAATGCCAAACAAATCTTCTGTTTCTCTAGGTCCAGGTGTGCGGAAGAAAATCAAGGGCTCCAAAGATGGGAAGAAAAAGGGGAAGGGGAAGAAGATGGCAGGCTTGAAATTCCGGTTTGGAGGAATCCCCAGCAAAAGGAAAAAGGGCTCCTCTGTAAGTCTGCGCCACTTTCTCTGCGTTGGCCTTGGTTGTGGGGGGCTGTGGCAGGGACGTGCTGGCATGAGCCCTCCCCCTAGGAGCCTCCCTCTTGCAGGGGTGTCGCAGCCTTGTTTGTGCCCCTCTGCGAGGCAGCAGTGTCTGACCAGCACGTTCATTTGTCCCTTTGATAGAGAGCTGTGTCCAGGCTCAGAGTTGTAAAGGCATCGTGCCTGGGTGCAATTTCTGTTAAAATCATGTAACTGCATTTGCTTTCAGTGATGAGGTTCGTAATGCCATGAGTTCAGATTTCATTTGCAAGGGAATTCTTTGGGGCTTGCGCTCCAGCTGAACTGTGCGTCAAAAAGAATTACCAAATGCTTTAATTGCATTAGTGTAGCCTGCCTTCAGGCATCTGTGATCCTGCAATGTAGCCCAGGGGTACTGGAGCTTCCCATTAAGAGCATGGCAACAGGGCTCTACCACGGTTTCAGTGCTCTGCTCTTGTCAGCACATGAATATCAGGTGCATTTTAAAGAATAGCAGAGCACTGCAAATAATAAATCTCTCAAATAGCTACTGAATAGGGGTGGAACTCTTGTAGGTCTTGATAATATTATTGATCAAAATTCTGTTAGTTCAACCTTATTGGAGCTCGCTGACTCTCCAGCTCTAGTTCACATGACACAACCTGTTTGTAAATACCTTTGTGCATCAGAGGCTGAAGTGAGAGGAAGAATGTGATACAGATTCTTGATGCTGTATTTTTGCAATCGCACATCACAAAAAATTAATCCCATCTCTGGGTGCACTCTAGATCTGTACATTCGCCTTTGTGAGAGTTACAAAGAGCTTGGGCTTGCTCCTGCAGCTAGAGCGCTAAGCACCTGACTCATAGCAAATCCCCGATTTGCATGCTCGCATAAGTCTTTGGAATAAGAATTCAGATGTTGCTATGTTTTGATGTCATTGCATGCTGGGCTTGTTTAACTCCTTTCATGTTTTAAGGAAGGTCGAGTGTGATTGCCTGTGTGCACACCCACAAACAGGCTGACACAAGCTGAAACAGGTGTTGAGAGAGAGAGGGAGCAAAGTTTTGCCAAGCAGTGGAGAAGGGAGGCCCTGACTGCACAGGAGTGGGAGTAGGGTGTTGTCCCCCAGCACGTCTGCCTTGCAGGTGCCTGCACTCGGGATAACATTGTCACAGCAGCGGGTTCTTGCAGCTGGCTGCTGCCTGCAAGGTGCTGAGCCTTTCCCAACGTGCCTGGCTGGCTGCGCCATGTGGTATCTCTGCACCCCCTGCTAGCAGAGGTGGCAGGCTGCAGGGGAAACCCAGAGCCCAACTCTTGTCAGGGAGCCTGAGCAGGGACTTGACACATTTATGTGTTTTAAAGGTGCTCTGAGATTTGCTTGTTGATTGCACATTGATGGTGCCATGAAGTGGGTGAGCTGTCCCTGTGCTGGGTTGAGCACTGCAAGGTAATTGCCTTCAGGCTCTAGCCATAGTCCAGCTCTGCCCTTATTGATTGCCTGGCTGGGACATCGATCTGATAGAGGAGATTTCCCTGCTTCCTAACACCTCGTGACACACTCTTCTGAACCCCGTCTGGTGGTGCCAGGAGTGCGCTCGTGCTGCCACCCTCCCTGCTGCTCTGTCTGGCCTGTTCAGTGGGAGGCAGGGTGCCCCGAGGAGCACAGCCGATGATCCCACATGGGTTTATGTGGCTTTCTGGGGGCTTGTTCTGCTGCAGAGCGGCGATCTCTGGGAGCAGCCGCTGGGATGCCAGTGCTTGGACTGTGTGTGCTTTGGTTCTATCCTCTGCAGAGCGAAGAGGAGGAACGGGAGGAATCCGACTTCGACAGTGCCAGCATCAACAGCTCCTCAGTGCGCTCCGAGTGCTCGGCTGGCCTGGGGAAGAGAGGGAAGAGGAGGAGAAAGAAAAAGAGGAGTAGGCCATCCTTTGTACTCTGTTCCTGTTCTGTTTGGATTTCCCTCTTCAGCTGGTGCTTTCCTGGCCTTTGCAGCTCCAGGCCATGTCTGGCGCTCGCTCGGTGGGAGAGGACGTGCTTGTGCTTGTCTGTGTTCGTGGAGTGCGAGGTGCTTTCTTGGCGTCCGGGCCCTGCTGCTGGTGGGCTCCTGCCTGCCAGAAGGCAGCAAGCAGATCCTGCCACGGGGTGCCAGCTCACTCCCACAGCGCCTGTGGTGGCGGAGCAGCCTGGCAGCAGGGCTTTTCTGTCCTGGGGCTCATCTGCCCCCAAGCCAGCTCTGTGGCACTGCTCTGGGAGAGTCGTGGTGCTGGTGTGCTGCCCTGCCGTGGTGCTGTGGCTCCCAAAGCCCACCCACCCTGCCTCGCTGCTTGTGCACAGCCCCAGCCACCCAGTGTGGCCAAGCCCCCTGCCTGCAATTTGGGCACCGGGGTGTGTCACGGGCAGCGTGGGCAGTTGGCACCCTCCCTGCACGTGTGGTCCTGCCAGGATTTGTCCTCTAGCAGCAAAGTTCCAGAATTTGTGGGGCTTCCAGGGAAGTGATTTTCTGAGGAGCAGCCCCTGGAGAGACGGGGCTTGTGGCAAGCTCCTGGTGGAGCAGAGCAGGCTGTGGGCAAGAAAGTGTTAAGACGAGGGATTTTTTGTCTGTGTGAGATGTGCAGCCAGGCAGCAGCAGGAGGTCGGTCTGTGGTAGCAATGTAGGAAGACGGAGTCATGCAAATAGCAGTGGGAAGCATCTGTCAGGGGCTCCCAGCAGCTGCGTGGCCGTGTTTGTGTGTCTGTTCCTTCATCCCGTCCCTTGTGGAGGGCTGTGGGTGGATTCTGCACGATGGCATCTCCATCCCTGTGCTGCTGTTAAGAGCAGCCCCCCTGTGCCGCGCTGGCTCAGCACCGGCAGGGACTGCCAGGGCTCGGTGCTGCCCTGCCAGGCTTCCCATGCCATCTCCGCCTCCTGTGCTGCTGCAGGACGCGCACTGCCTTTCCACCTTGTGTCCTCATTCGGGATGAGATGCTTCAGATCCAGGTGCATCCTTTGGCTTCTTAGCTTTGCTGATGGGTTTTTGCTTCTGACAAATGGAAGGGCGGCTTCTGGGTTGGGGGACGGTTAGGGCGTGATGCTGGCCAGCCCCCCCCCATCAGTCAACAAGGCAGGGCCGGCCGGCTGGCTCCATGTTTTGCCTGTGAGGGGCATTGCTTCTTGTCCCGGCTTGCTGCTGTATGAGGGTACTGGTGGCGGAGCTGGGCAGCCCCTGCCGTGTGCTGGAGGAGCGGAAGGTCATAGGTCTGTGCCAGGAGTTTGTGGCAGAGCTGGGAATCGAGATGAGCTGTTTCGATGCTTACAAGACTTTGTCCCTCCCTTCCTCTTCCCGTTCGCGCTGAGCTGAGAGAGCTCCTGCCTCTGCGCCAGTGAGCACCCAGGAAGAGCAGAGTAGTCCCAGGAGAGGAGTCCTCCTCCTCGGCCGTGTCACCCTTGCATGGTGCGTTTGCAGTTGGTGGCGCTGGTACCTGGGGAGGTTTCTCTGACTGGCCTCCCTTGCAACCTCTCCAGGTTCTGGCATTCTCCATTGAGAGCCTGAAGGAACCAAAGGATGATACAGTGTGGAGAGAGAAAGAGAGACAGAGGTGAGATGATGCTGTGTGCAAAGATGAACTGTGGTGCTGAGGGACAGAGAGGTAGGGGGACGTAACAGGAGGGGTCTGAGGCGAAACGCTTTCCTTATTTCCTTAACCATATCGTAGAGGAGCAAGTGTCCTGTTCCCTCCCGGGAGAGCAGGCAGCTCTGCCGTCCCTCTGACTGTGTGCCTGTCCCTTGCTTGCAGTCGAAGAAGGGGACGGCTACGAGACGGACCACCAGGACTACTGTGAGGTGTGCCAGCAGGGAGGAGAGATCATCCTGTGTGATACCTGCCCGCGTGCCTACCACCTTGTCTGCCTGGACCCCGAGCTGGAGAAGGCCCCTGAGGGCAAGTGGAGCTGCCCCCACTGTGTGAGTGGGGTCGGGGCCCCGTGGGTGCAAGCGGATGGGTGGGTGGGCAGTGGAAACCCCCGGCGTTACACTGGCTGTGCTTTCCCAGGAGAAGGAGGGCATCCAGTGGGAGCCAAAGGAGGAGGAGGAGGAGGAGGAAGAAGGTGGCGAGGAGGAGGAGGATGACCACATGGAGTTCTGCCGTGTCTGTAAGGACGGAGGGGAGCTGCTGTGCTGCGACACCTGCCCGTCCTCCTACCACCTGCACTGCCTGAACCCACCGCTGCCAGAAATACCAAACGGTGAATGGCTCTGCCCTCGCTGTACAGTGAGTGTTACCAGCATTCCTCGCCCCGTCCCTGCTCCTGCTCCCGCACCCGCCCAGCCTGGCAGTGGTTCTCCTGGCCACCGCTGCCCCTCTCACCCTCTCCCCGTGTCCTGCTGCCGGGCTGTGTCCTGCCCTGTGCCACAGACCCCCTCCCTTGGGGAGCATTGCCCGCCAGTTGCGTGCACCCAGGGGACCCAGACAGCTCTGCCGCCTGCGCTGTCTCCCCGTGGGGGCTGCCGGCTGGTGTCTTCTGGCCAGTTTTTAGATGGGCTGTCAAGCCCCATTCGATGCATGGCCTGTTTAGAGGTGGTGGCAAGACCATCTCCATGGGGATGCACCAGTGTTGTGGACACTTCTTGGTGACCACAACCCCTGCCCACCCTCCGTGTCTCCTTTCTGTCCACCCCGTTAGAAACAGCAATGGAGCAGCTGGGCCCAGGACCTGGGCAGCACCTTGCGTGTGCCAAGGGGCGCTGGCCCTGTTTGCGGGGTGAGATAGACACAGCCAGGGCCTGGATGATTCAGGTCACACCTGGCTCCCCATGGCCAGGGGTGAATCCGTTGTCGCTCTCTGCCCCAGGGCTTTCACTCTGGCACTGGTTTTTGGCACAGGCTGTGCCAGTATGCTCCCCAGAGCCCTGGCTGTGCTGTCCCCGCTGCGCTTGGGACGGCTGCCATCTGCTTGGCATTGCGAGACCCCTTCTGCCCTCCAGGTCTACCCTGCTCCCCGAGGCCCCTGACAGGGGCTCACCTTAAACTCTGTGCTCTTGCTTGTTTGCTTTTTTATCCCCAGTGCCCTCCCTTGAAGGGCAAAGTCCAACGCATCCTGCACTGGGCCTGGAAGGAGCCACCAGCTGCCCCACTCCCGCCTGTGCTGCCCACCTCGGATGCGGAGCTGGCTCTCCCCCCGCCAAAGGTGCTGGAGGGGATCCCAGAGCGCGAGTTCTTCGTGAAGTGGGCAGGCCTCTCCTACTGGCACTGCTCCTGGGTCAAGGAGCTGCAGGTGAGCCTGTGTGTCATCATTGTCACTGTGTCCCTGCCTGGCCTGGCCTGCTGCCCCACTGCCCGCGGGTTGAGCGTGACTCCCTCCTGCCGCAGCTGGAGCTCTACCACACTGTGATGTACCGCAACTACCAACGGAAGAACGACATGGATGAGCCGCCGGCCTTCGACTACGGCTCTGGGGACGAGGACAGCCAGAGGGAGAAGCGGAAGAACAAAGACCCACAGTACGCCAAGATGGAGGAGCGGTTCTACCGCTACGGCATCAAGCCTGAGTGGATGATGATCCACCGCATCCTGAACCACAGGTGAGGAGCTGCATGCGGTCCAGGAACGGGCCACGGAAGGGTGTGTGCCAGGGTGCCTGAGCCCCTGCTAGCACTGATGCGGAGCGATGCTCTTGCGTGCCAGGGAGGAAAATGGCAAGGGTGAGCCCTGCTGCGCTCCCCGGGGCTCCACAGGTGGAGCTTGGAGCAGCGCGTCTGGCCTCTCTGCGGGTTTTCCCTTTGTGCGCGGTTCTCGCCTTGCCGATTTGCATGGGTAGCTGAGCCTCTGCGCTGGCCTGCTGCGGGATTTCTGTGCTTGGTTGAGTTCCCCACCCCAGGGCTGGGAAGTTTGTGCCATCCTTCTGCAAAGCCAAAATCTTGGGCTGATGGAATTGGCAGCTGCTGGCTTGTTTGGAGGTCTCTGTCACCTTGAGGGTTTGTTCCCAAGGCGAAGCCAAGGCCAGAAGTGAATTCACACCTTCCTTATTTTCCTTTCTGCTGTGTTGCATGTTAAAAATAGAGACAGTAAGTTTTCCCCCAGGTGGGTACGCGGAGTTGTTCCACTCTTCCCAGACATACTGTTTCAGTCCCTGTTACAACCTAATCATTCCATAAATCTCTGCTGCAACCCCGTGATGGGTCTTGCTTCCATCGATTGTGCCCTGTGGCTACTGCCACTCACCTAAACTTCTTTGGAACAGCAGCCCATGTCTCTGTAGGTCATTTGTTCCTCTCAGAAACCACGCAGCCCTGCTGCACTCACATCAAAGGTGAGGCACCAGCAGGGATTTGTGCACTGCTCGTACTGAGACGGACGTTTTTCCTCCTTGCCTCCTGCTGATGCTGATAGGGACGATGCCCGAGGAGAGGAGTCTGAGCAAGTGCCTGGCTCCCTGCTGAAGCCTTGACATTTGCATTTCTTTTCTGTGGAAGAAATTTCCTGCCTATGAAATGTGCTGTGCAGATGTTTTTTTTTTTTTTTCCATCGAGTGGCTAGAGACACCTCTTTGCTGAATTTCTATGTTTCAAGTGGCAACCTGAAATTTCAAGCGACAACTCTGCTTGAAGGCTGCTTGGCGGAAAATAAAGCTAGCTGCCTGGGTACTTTTCATGTGAGCTTTACGTTGCTCTGCTAATGAGGCAAGGGTTTTTTCCCTGTAGGCATATAATCAGACTTGGCAGTGTGTTGATTCATTTTTCAGTGTAAGCAAAACTTCATAGAGCAGTGAATGCTGTGGGAGAAGGAGAGTGAGTGCTGGTATTCATCCAGTGCTGGTAAAATGGGAAAATGAGGTTGTTCAGTGGAATGGAAGAGAGCAGCCTTTAAAGCTTAATGATTTAACACATGCAGCAGATTAATAGGCATTTCTGCCGGAAAGTGTTGATACTTTCTTTATGTTTTCCTACCTCTGCTTGGGTGTTGTGGTCTGTAGGTAAATGCAGAGGATGAAGCATCCAGTTTTATGGAAGCAGGTTATGGTTAACTGCTTCCCAGGGGGCAAGTGTCATTTCACTGAGAGTCTTTTCGTGCCCTGCATTACAGCTTTGATAAAAAGGGAGACATCCATTACCTGATCAAGTGGAAAGACCTGCCGTACGACCAGTGCACCTGGGAGATCGATGAGATAGACATCCCATACTATGAAAACCTCAAACACCTTTACTGGAACCACAGGTACGACCCAGCTGGGCGGTGGAACCACAGCAGAGCTGCCACAGCCTGGCAGAGTCAGGCAGAGCTGGGGCAGCCTGTGCAGGCGCTGGTGCCCCCCTTCTGAACACACCAGCTCTGCTCGTGGGGACCTGTCTTCAGAGAGCGGTGGCTGAGCACTTCCAGAAAGCTGGCTCTCCTGAAATGCCATTTCAGGGCTGCTGGGAAATCCTGCCTGCCTGTCGTTTTCCAGCCTGTGCTCCCCTTCCCCTGCATTTATGCTGCTGTAGTACTCATGCTCTTGGCACGCTCCATGGTGCAGCTGCCTGTCTGTTTTGGGGGAAAACCACAGCCCTCTGATGTGATTGCTGTTCTTTTTGGATGACATTGTGTGGACTGTTGGGAGGAGAAGATTCACACTCCATGAGAGCCCAGGCTAACTGGGCCAGAAAGGCTCCTGTGGGGAGAGAGGCAGTGGAGTTTGGGAGGCATTTCTGTCCCTGGGCTCAGGGACTGGGAGAGGAATGCTCATCATCTGCCTTTTCCCTGGCTGTTGCAGGGAGTTGATGCTGGGGGAGGACATGCGCCCTCTGAAGAAGCTGAACAAGAAAGGGAAAAAGCTGAAAGAGGAGAAGCTGGAAAAACCTCCAGAAACACCTCTCGTGGATGTGAGTAAGAATGGCAGGAGCAGTGAATGGCACGTGAACCCAGAGAGAGGGACATCTGTCTGGCCTCCCCACTCTGTTACGTTTTTCTCCTCTAGTTCCTTTGGGGACCCTGGATTTTTTTCATTGAAAGCTCTGGGGTGGCTTCGCTGTAAGGAGCATGAGGGCAGTGCTGTGCTGGGGACCATGTCTGCATCCCTTTGGGGGCTGTTGGATGTCACAAGGCTGAAGAGGGACGTGCTTGGCCGCAGAGAGAGGAGGAGGAGTTGGCTCTCACTGCTTTGTGTTGTGTCTCTCTCTTTTCAGCCTACGGTGAAGTTTGACAAGCAGCCGTGGTACATCGATGCCACGGGGGGCACGCTCCATCCTTACCAGCTGGAAGGGCTAAACTGGCTGAGATTTTCCTGGGCCCAAGGGACGGATACAATCCTGGCTGACGAGATGGGGCTGGGGAAGACTGTGCAGACTATTGTGTTCTTGTATTCCCTGTACAAGGAGGTGAGTGGAGCATCCAGCAGTCCCCGAGGTGGCTGAGAGCCACTCGGTACGGGGAGAACAGCTTGGCCTTTGTCTCCCTGAGCAGGGCCACTCGAAAGGGCCGTACCTGGTCAGCGCCCCTCTCTCCACCATCATAAACTGGGAGCGCGAGTTTGAGATGTGGGCGCCTGACTTCTATGTCGTGACCTACACGGGGGACAAAGAAAGCCGGTCGGTCATCCGGGAAAATGAATTTTCTTTTGAAGACAATGCTATCCGGAGTGGAAAGAAGGTTTTCCGGATGAAGGTGGGAGCTAAGTCTGTGCCATACCCAGTAGCTTTAACCATCAGTAAGGAGGGGAGAGAGGCGAATGTAACCTGGAGAGGGAGGTTGGGCAGGTCCCTAATTGCCTGTTCTCCAAAGGGAGAGGCTGGCACTGTTAAAAAATGCAGGACGTTTGTGATGGGCTTGAAAGATTTCTGCCACAGCCTTTGCGGTGTCTGTAGTCCCCTGCTTGGTTCTAACGTTCAGATGGGTTTAGGTTTTTCTGCTGACATGACTTGTGCCTCAATCCTGCTGCTGGTACTGTGCAGTACGGTGCAGGCAGCCCCCCCTTTTCTCCTTGAGTCATATGCAGCAGCAAAGGTGGAGGCCATCCCGGTCCCCGCTGTCTTAGCCTGGCTTTTCTCTCCCTTGCTCCCCCAGAAGGAAGCCCAGATCAAGTTCCATGTCCTACTCACCTCCTATGAGCTGATCACTATTGACCAGGCAGTGCTGGGCTCCATAGAGTGGGCCTGTCTGGTGGTGGATGAAGCGCACAGGCTGAAGAACAACCAATCCAAAGTAGGTGGCAGGTGGTTGTGAGCGAATTTTGTGGTGCAGCTGTGCAACACCCAGTGCTGGCTGTCTGCTGTTCTGTGCTTTCCTCCCCCGGAGCTGAAAGATGCCCACACCTCGCACAGGTTCTGCCTGGGACCTGTGTTTGAGTGGATTTGCTCTCTTTAACATCCTCTGGCATTAAAAATCCTTCAGCGGTGGAAGAGGCGGCAGCCTGGCTCCTGATAATCCTTGGATGGGCTGCCTGTGGAAGGGAATTGATCCCTCTCCTTCCTCTCTGCCCCTGGGACCTTCACGCAGGCCCCAGCGCTGAAGGCAGCAGGCGGTGTGACCCATGGATATTCAGGATTTGCTGCCTGTGCTCCGGGGGGATGGCTCGGAGCAGGACATGCGAGCTGCAGCCTGGCTTTGCATGCCCAGTGGGGGGAGTGGTGGCTGTAAGGTCTCTGTGGGCACAATCTGCAGATACCCCAGGGGACTAATCGGCTCCTCGGAGCTCTTTTCACCTCCTCTCATTTCTTTCCCCAGTTCTTTAGAGTATTAAATAGCTACAAGATTGATTACAAGCTGCTGCTCACTGGGACACCACTCCAGAACAACTTGGAAGAGCTCTTCCACCTGCTCAATTTCCTGACTCCTGAGCGGTTTAAGTAAGTTGCACTGGTTCCCCCCCCACCCCACCCCCGAAAGGGACGAACGGCCGGGACCTGGCCCCTCGCCAGGTAGGGGGGTGGCTCAGCAGAGCTTCTCCCATTTCCCAGGGCTCCTGTCCGTATGGGGCTGCTGTGCCACATCGCCATATCCCCATATCCAGTTGCTGCTGTGCCAATGTCACCGGTCTGCACCAGCAGGCAGGCAGCAAAGCCTGTTGCCCCCGTGGTCATAACAGCTACGCATGCCTTTAACGTGACCCTGGGTTTATTCCCGTGGGATTTTGGGGTCCTGTGGGTGGCTGTTGCTTTGCTATCGGTTGGGAGATTTGAGAGTGAGGAGCTGACGCCTGCCTTCTCTTCCCTGTCTCTGAGCAGACAGAGGTACTTTGGGGAATTGTTCAGACCTCGGCACATTTAGCGTGGATTTCCCCTCAGCCATCAGCACGGCTCCTCAGCCTGGCTTCTGCTCTGCTTGGATGCAGGCACAGGAGTGTCATCTCCTTGTATACCATGAGAACTCTGCCCTTGTTTTTAAGTCTTAAAGAAGCAGATGTCTTTGGTGTGTCCTGTTATTGCTCAGCGCTGTGTGGTTCTGGCTGCTTCCACAGTAACCTGGAGGGATTTCTGGAGGAGTTTGCAGACATTTCGAAGGAGGACCAGATCAAAAAACTCCATGACCTGTTGGGTCCCCACATGCTGCGGCGGCTCAAGGCGGATGTGTTCAAGAACATGCCAGCCAAGACAGAGCTGATCGTGAGAGTGGAGCTGAGCCAGATGCAGAAGTGAGTAATTCCAGCGCAGCTCCCGTGGGGTGGCCAGCTTCCCTCACCCCACCTCATCTGCAGCACGGCGGGGCATCCCTGGGGCCCAACAGGTCAGGCCCCCCGCTGTCCTCAGGCCTGCTGCGGGAGGAGCTGGAGTGCTCCGTGTCGCACCGGGGAGCGTGTTCAGCCTGGCTAAACTGGGCTCTGTGCGGTCCTGGCTGCTCAGCAGAAAGCGTTTGATGCACGGCAAGCTGTCAGCGTGGCACTGCTAGTGCTGGGGGGCACCGAGAAGACGCTGATGCTGAACCCCCTTCTCCTCCTGCTGTCGGCACCGGGGCAGCAGCCGGTGATGCCAGCTTGCTTGGTGTCAGCCTGGAGCATCACTGCTGCGCCAGGGGATGCTTGCTTGGCTCTGTTTGTGTCGGGCTGCCTGGCTTAGCTTCAGCAGCATCTTTTGCCAAGGCTGGGGGCCTTGCAGTGAAGGGGGGTTGCTTCTTACCACCATGGCGGGACAAGGCTGGGTGTACACCCAGCAGCGGGGAGTGTTCCTAGCCACTGCGCCCCTAAGTGCATCCCACTTACAGGACTGTGATGTCCACAGAGCAATCAAATAAACCTGACCCTGAGCTGAGGGTGCTGAGCTGCTGCTTTGAAAAACCTCCAGATGTCCCTTTTGAAGCTCCAGTGGTGCTAGTGGGGTTTCATTCAGCACAGTCCTGTTTATGCCAGTCCTGCCGCTGGCTGAATTCACAGGGGTGTCTGTCCCATCCCCGTTCCTGCAGGAAATACTACAAATTCATACTGACGAGGAATTTCGAAGCCCTGAATTCAAAAGGTGGTGGGAACCAGGTCTCACTGCTCAACATCATGATGGACCTGAAGAAGTGCTGTAACCACCCGTACCTCTTTCCCGTGGCAGCAGTGGTACGTCACCTCTCTTTGTGCTGTGGGGACATTTCTCCGAATATTGTGTGTGAGCTGTCGATGGGGGCTGTATCCATCGTCTCGCTTGGGTTAATGGTGTGGGTTTTCGTGCGAGTGGTTCTGTACAGGGATTTTGGCTTTGAAATGCCTGTGCACTTCTCTGTGGAGGTAACAAGCGTTGCCCTCAAAGAGGCTAACCAGGGTGCCTTCACAGGAGGCCCCGGTTCTGCCCAATGGATCCTACGATGGGAATTCTTTGGTCAAATCTTCTGGGAAACTGATGCTGCTCCAAAAGATGCTGAAGAAGTTACGGGATGGGGGTCACAGAGTTCTGATCTTTTCCCAGGTGAGTGTAGGGTAGAAATAATAATAAATAAATTTTTTAAGGATTTTTTTAGTTCTGTACGAGGATTTTGTGCTAGGAGCAGATAGAGGTAGGTGGAAGAGCTGGTGGCAGCTTGTCCCCAGATAGCGTGGCAGCTGTGGCAGTCAGGATGGATGGACTGCATCCCAGCTTTTCCCCCGAGGGACTGCCTGTAATATTTTATTTAAAACTGCTGTTACCTGTGGATAAAGAGATAACAGCAATAGTGCTCCCCTGTGGGGAGGGCCGTTCAGACATGATTCCCTTGCACTGGCAGAGCTGCCTGCAGAAGATGAGAGGCGAGTCCTGCTTCTCTGGCAGTTGCCTGCGGCCGTATGGGGCTGTTGTTGGTACTGCCATCACCATGGCCTCCAGGCTGCAGGCAGGGGCGCAGCAGGGGCAGGGCAGGTCCCCGGGGCAGGCAGGGAGCCAGGCTGTGCAGAGCCGCTGGTGCCAGCGTCACCTTGCCCTGCAGATGACGAAGATGCTGGACTTGCTGGAGGATTTCCTGGAGTACGAAGGCTACAAGTACGAGCGGATAGACGGGGGCATCACCGGCGGCCTGCGCCAGGAGGCCATAGACAGGTTTAACGGTACTCGCCTTTCTGCCTTGCGGGGTGGCTTGGCAGCCCGGGGTCGGCCGGCTGTGCCCACAGTTGGGCAGCGGGGAGGTGGTTGCCTGCACGCCAGTTGTGCCGCGCTCGGCAGGTCCCGTGTCCCGAGGCACAGCGCGGGCTGCTCCTACCACGTCATGAAGCCCTTGAGACGCGTCCCTCAGTGAGCCCTGAGCGTGCCCACGGCAGGCTGCTTAGTTTGGGGGACCCCTGCGTTTCCCTTCAAGGCCTCGGTAGACGACAGAGCTTCCCCTTTGGCACTGGAGCTGCTTTTCCTCCAGTCACCAGTTCCCAGGGACGATGCATTTGCCCTCCTTGCCTTCCCTGCCTGTTGCTGGTTGGCTTAGACCAATGGTCCCATCGGTTTTATCCCTAAAGCGTGGTACTGCACCTTTCTACGTAAGCTGCGCTCCTTTCTGTCTCACTGTTTGCCACCTGTGGGTTTGTCTTTCTCAGCTCCTGGTGCTCAGCAGTTCTGCTTTCTCCTCTCTACCCGTGCTGGCGGTCTGGGCATAAACCTTGCTACGGCCGACACAGTCATTATTTATGATTCTGACTGGAACCCCCACAATGACATCCAGGTTTCTGACTTTTCCTTTTCCTTCCCATATAGTAAGTACCTCTGTGGCTCTGCCCTCTGTTTGCACACCCTGCACAGGGAGGTTGGTCTCTTCTCCCAAGAGCTGCTGGTGCTTTCTGCTGTATTTGTGGGGGGTGTTTTTGCCCAGCAGCGCCCTTCCCGCATCCGCTGGCCTTGCCCTGGCCTGTCTGTGGCACAGGAGAGACCTGGCACATGAAACTGGCTCTCTTCCATGGCTTCTCACTTTCTCCTGCTGCTTGTTCACAGGCAGGTGCCCCCTTCTCTTCTGGGGAGCTTCCACTTGCATTTCCAAAAGCCCAGGGCAGAGCCTAGCTAAGGACTGTCCACCAATGGGCAGTGGCAGCTGGAGCGGGCGAGCAGCCCATACCTCTGAAAGTAATGGAAAAGCAAGGAGTCATGCATGTCCCTCCCGTGCTTGCTGGTCAGGAGAAGGTTCTCTCCAAAGCTACATCCACTGTTGCTGTCCGTTTGTGCCAGCGTTTCCTTTTACTGGTCGTAGGCAAGCAGCCGCGCTGGTGCGGGGTGGTGAAGGAACGGTGCGGGTCCGGTGAACCTGCGGCCGGAGGGTTCCTGGGTGGGGTGCGTCCTCACTGCCTGCCCTCAGTGCCTTTGGCTGGAGGCCTGCCCGGGGAAGCTGGCTTGCCTGCAGTCAGCCTCGGGGGCTGGCACGTTCAGGCTGGCTCTGAGGAGCCCCTCTCGCTCCACCACCCTGTAGCAGCCTTGAATGCTGAATGCAGCCATGTCCTTGTGGTGCCTTTGCACAGCCTGGGGAGGTGAGGAACAGGCCCCTCAGCCAGCGTGGCACGGTGCCGCCCTGAACAGCTTCATTCTCTGCTTGCAGGCATTCAGCAGAGCTCACCGTATCGGGCAGAACAAGAAGGTGATGATCTACCGATTTGTGACCAGAGCCTCCGTCGAAGAGCGCATCACCCAGGTGGCCAAAAGGAAGATGATGCTCACCCACCTCGTGGTCCGCCCAGGGCTTGGCTCCAAGTCAGGCTCCATGACCAAGCAAGAGCTGGATGACATCCTCAAGTTTGGGACAGAAGAGCTCTTCAAGGATGATGTGGAAGGTGAGATCAGGAAGGTGCTGGGGATGCTTTGCGTGGGGTGGGGCCCTGCCTCAGCTGCTGGGGCTCATTCTCCTCTTCGTACACCCACAGGCATGGTGTCTCAGGGACAGCGGATCGCCATGCCGGACGCTGTCACCGCTTTCTCTGACACTCTCTCCACCAAAGGGGGTGCAGTGACTCCTGGCATGAAAAAAAAGCATGGTGGCACCCCACCAGGTGTGTAGCCCCCCTTGCTGGGGTGACCCGTCCCCTTCCCTGGCCCTGTGCCCTGCCTGAGCTCCCTGGCTCTGGGAGCAGGCTGTCACCATCATGGTGATTTGTGTTTCCAATCCCCTCGCTTTGCTTTCCAGGTGACAATAAGGACGTGGATGACAGCAGCGTGATCCACTATGACGACGCTGCCATCTCTAAGCTTTTGGACCGAAACCAGGATGCAACTGATGACACGGAGCTGCAGAACATGAACGAGTATCTCAGCTCCTTTAAAGTGGCCCAGTATGTTGTGAGAGAAGAGGACGGTGTGGTAATGTGATTAGTATCATGTCTTACAATCGCACCTCTTTGTATGTCCCTCTGTGTTTCTTCCGCTCCCTCTTCTGTTCTGGCGAGTGCGGCTCTCCTCCCCGCGTGCCAGCTGTGACTGCTGTAGGTGGCTCCAGATTTTGGGGGCCCAGGGGACCGAGAGGGAGCCCGCTTGTCTTGGTCCTGTGTGGCCGATGGTGCAAGCCAGGCTCTGTCCCTGCTGGCCCAGGACCCCATTTCGATCGAAGCGTCTGTGGCACCTTCTGTCCTGTGGAGGGCCCTTCCCTGGCAGACTGGGAGCAGGCGCGATGCTGCTTGCAACCGTGCTGCTGTCGTTCGCCTGCCCAGTAGCCGCGCAGGAGCAGGCTGCTGTTCTGGGAGGTCTCTGCAGATCTGTGGTCTCTCCCTCGATGTGAGCGCGGGTGCTGTGGGCAGGATGGATGGCAATGTTTGCGGAGCTCTTTCTTGGGGGGGAGGTTGTCGCAGCCCTTTGACAACCTTGCACCGAGGTCAGTAGGTTTGGGCAGTGCCCCAGGAGCCCAGTTCCATCCCAGTGGCTCGGTGCCCTCCCTCTCTCCCTGGAGTGCTGTTAGAGGACAGGCAGTGGGGTAATGCGGGCAGGTCTGGGGCTGCCCGGTCTCAAGCTCCTGGTCTCTTGCTTTGCAGGAGGAGGTGGAACGTGAGATCATTAAGCAAGAGGAGAACGTGGACCCTGACTACTGGGAGAAGCTGCTGCGGCACCACTATGAGCAGCAGCAGGAAGACCTGGCCAGGAACTTGGGGAAAGGAAAGAGAATCCGCAAGCAGGTCAACTACAACGATGCCTCGCAGGAGGACCAAGGTACGGCTGTGGCCATTCAGCTCCTGGCGGGGCTCGTGGGCGGGCAGCAGCCCTGCAGGCTGGCTCTGAAAAGCCGCACAGGCAGGTTCCTCGATGGATGGGTTGGCCAAGTCACTGGTGTTCCTCTGCAGTTTGGTAGGCTGTGTGGCTCTGTACTTCCCAGATTCTTAAACTTCCCAGGACAGAAATTCTTCCAAGACTTTTTTTTTTTTTTTTTTTCTGTAAACTCTTGTTTTGCTGGAAGAATGTAGGAAAGATGTGTCTGCGGGTGGGATATTTCAAGCTGGGTTTTTCCTGTATACTGATTTTGGAAAACCTGAGACTGTGATTTCTTGCTTGTTGTATCCTCCTCTCGCGCTGCCTGTTACACCTGCGGGCAGGCTCTTACCTGTCCTGTGTGTCCCTCCTGGGCAGGATCCCACTGCTTGGGAGGTCTCCTAACCTGACCTCCCTTGTGCTCTGCAGAGTGGCAGGATGAGCTCTCTGACAACCAGTCGGAGTACTCCATTGGCTCCGAGGATGAGGATGAAGACTTTGAAGAGAGGCCAGAAGGTCAGAGTGAGTTAATGCATTTGGTCCTCCACGGGATGTTGCTCTGCAGGGAGCCCTGGGCACTCAGGTGCAGCAGAAACATCTGGGTTGGAGGGACTGGTGTGCTTCTGGGCCTCCGTTGAGGGGGAGCTATCCCTGCTTGCCCGCCAGGTGAGGAGATTCCTAGGGCAGGGAGGGCAGCCGGCTGTTTCCTTTGCTGGCCGCTGCAGGACCTTGATCTGGTCCTCATGGTGGAAGGTTGGGGACTGCAGGGAGGACAGGCGTGGTACCCCCTTGCTTGGAAAGCGCAGAAGAGAGCCCCAGCTGGGGAAGGCCAGTGGGACAGGTGGAAGGGACTGCTGCAGCCTGGGCTGCTGCTCTGCCCAGATCTCGCTCCCATCGGGTGGGAGCGCAGGAAGCTGGGGGTGCGGGGGGACTTCGGGCACCCTTCCTTGCTCCTGGGCCCACCCATCACTGAGGCTGCTTGACTCTAGGTGGCAGAAGACAATCCCGGAGACAGCTGAAGAGTGACAGGGACAAGCCTCTCCCTCCTTTGCTGGCAAGAGTCGGGGGGAATATCGAGGTGAGCATCAGCACGACCAGTGCAGTTGTGCCAGGGCTGCGCTGGGCTCGTGGGCTGGGCTGCTCCATGCCGAGTTGCTGGCGCATTAGTTCTGGTCCAGCAGCCGCAAGGCTCTGAGGTGCCACACACTTCCGAGGGTGTGTTGTGATCCCAGCAACGCCTCCACTCCCCGCAGGTTCTCGGCTTCAACGCCCGCCAGCGCAAGGCTTTCCTGAACGCTATCATGCGCTGGGGCATGCCGCCCCAGGACGCCTTCAACTCTCACTGGCTGGTTCGGGACCTGCGAGGGAAGAGCGAGAAGGAGTTCAGGTGCGGGGGGTGCCGGGCAGGTGGGGCGAGGTCTGTCCTGGGCTCTGGCTGATGGTTTGGGATGAGCTCTGATCACTGTGTTGTCTTGCCACGTCACTGTCTCTGCCGTGCTTCCCAGGGCCGGGCAGAGGCTGTGCTGTGACACAGCCGGCTGCGCAGCAGTAGCCCAAGCACCCGCACGTCCCCACCGTGGTTTCTTTTTGGGGAGGCAACACCTGTTTCCTTGGAGAGGAGAGGGCTGCTGTCATTCTCTTTACGACAGGCTGAATCTCAGCCTGGGTGTGAGGCTCTGCCCTCGCCCGCGGCTGAGAGCAGACGCTGTGGGTCCTCGGCTCAGCAGAGGGTCCGTGCCAACGGGACCAAGCTCTGGCTTTCCTTCCACAGGGCGTATGTCTCTCTCTTCATGAGACATTTGTGTGAACCCGGAGCAGACGGTGCTGAAACCTTTGCGGATGGCGTTCCCCGGGAAGGGCTGTCCCGCCAGCACGTGCTGACTCGGATTGGAGTCATGTCACTAGTAAGGAAGAAGGTGGGTGAGTAAAATTTCATATGTGCCATTTCAGGTGTGTTCTGGAGACCCGTGGGTTTCACTGGCTGCTGAATGCCTCTCGCCAGGGTTCCCCTGCTGAATCTCCCAGGTTTACCATAAATGTATAGGTGACGGTAATGCAAACTGCCTTTCAAACCCTGCTGCTTTTTTCCCCGGTAGGGATGTAGGATGAGCCAGTATTTAACAGGCTGGCTGGCAAAAAAAGAGGAATCATGCAGGAGAGTTGTTGGGTCTCAGAGCTGTAGTGTCGACTGTGCCTGGGGGGGGGGGGGGCGCGTGCAGCGATCCTGCCGCTTTGTCAGTCGGCGGGTGAAGCGGCCTGAACGTGCCGGCTCTGCAGCAGTGGGCTGGGAATGTCTCTGCTGTGTTTGGCTTGATGCTGTGCGTCTGCCCCAGGTCCAGGAGTTTGAGCATGTCAATGGCAAGTACAGCACCCCAGATCTCATTCTCGAGGGCCCGGAGAGCAAGAAATCCAGTGAGATTGTGTCTTCAGATCCCAACACCCCCATCCCGGCCAGCCCAGCACATATGCACATGGGACCTGTGGCTTTTGCTGGTAGGTGTGCCGGCAGGCTGCCTGGGCATCGTGGCTTTGGTCTGGCTTGAGAAGCCACCAGGTCGTGCAGGTGTCTGCCTACCTCGGCAGTGTGCACGGCTCTCTGGGGCCCCATTCGATTGCTTCCTTGCTTTGCTGCTGCTACAGACAAAATAGAAACGCAGCTGGGGTTCCAGGAGGAAAAGGATCAAGTGGAGCAGAAGTCCAGGAAGGTGTCTGATGGCCAGGTAGGGTGGCTTCTCCCAGCATCTCCTCTGGGAGGGCTTCTTGTGGTCTCCCAGAAACTCAGAGTACTCGCTGGGGAAGGCGCAAGGCTGGCGTCATCTGGTGTGGGTGCTTCATGTTAAGGTGCCTGTGAGTGCCGAGAAGGTGGAAAGCGAAGAGCACTTAGAAAGCTGCGACAGCAAGGAAAGACCGAGGGAAGAGCATCAGGAGGAGAGTGAAAAGGTTGAGCCTTCTCCCGAGCCGCTGGTGAAAGGTGAGTGTCTGTGGCTTGGGTGGGTGCCATACCCGCGCTCGGGCTCCCCTCAGTGCGGCTGGGACTCCTGCGGGGCTGTGGCACCCAGCGACGGCACCAGTCTGTGCTGGAGCAGTTCTGCAGCTGAAGCTGCGTGGAGACCAGGACGTGCACCCCTTCTGTGTTGGATGCGTTGGTGCTCCCAATGGGTGGAGTTTCCCTCTGGTGGGTGGCTCCAGTGCTTTGCACCTTGCTTGGGTCCTTCTCCATATCACTGTGGGAAACCTGCATGTCACAAGGTCCTGCAGAAATTCCTGAGACAACAACACTACCAGGTTGTAAATCACGAGAAATGCTCACTGTGGGGGGGCATTTTCTGTTCCTAGCAGTGTGTTCCTCCAGATGTCTCAAGGAAGAGGGAAAACTGAACAAATTTTCTTGATAAAATGCAGAAGAATATTTTGTTTGAAGTTTTCTGAATGCCTTGAACATGCAAACTATATAATTGCTTTGCGCTAAAAGGGGAAGTCTCTCCAGACAAGCTGCTCTTCCCCAAAGAGCATTTTGCATGTCAGGCTTTTCATACAGTCCTCTTCCTTTCCTCAGATGAGGGGATTCAAGAGAAAGAGAAGCCTCTGGAAAAGCTGGAGTTGAACAGCAGCCCAGGAAAAGGGGAGGACAAAGAAGTCAAACCAGGTGAGATGCAAGGAGGCTTTGGGGCAAGAAGGGTCTCCAAAACAAGGCAGGTGCCCGTTGCAGAGGCGAAGGAGCAGGTCCATGGGGTGGTGGTGAGCACAGCCCTCAGCACCTGCAGCAGCTGGTGCTCGCCTTCTGGCGAAGCGTGAGAGCCATGAGCGGAAACAAGACCCCAGTAGGGTGGGTGCTGTGTGCTTGCCGTGCGAGCAGTAGGACCTGTGGTGGAGCAGGGTGCAGACTGATGGCTTTTCCAGCAGTGACTTTAGTGGGGAGTACCTCTGGCAGCTGATGGGGCAAGGAGGGTGCCAGTCAGTCTTTTGGTGGAGAATGGTTAGACAGGTACAATTTTTTGTGTTTGCCAAGCAGAGGACGCCAAGGCAGAGGAGAAGGAGCAAAGTGATGCTCAGCAAAATGGTGACAAAGAGGAAGAGGAGGATGGCAAGAAGGATGACAGAAACATGAACTTCCGATTCATGTTCAACATCGCTGACGGTGGCTTTACAGGTAAGAGCAAGAGACGAGGCATCAGCTGCTCCTGCAGAGCTTCTGCGCAGAAGCTCTACAGCCGTGCAAGCAATGTGAGCCATGTGAAAAGGCTGCAGACAGGACGGTGCTTCACCTCGCCGCAGGCTGTCTTGGTTTTGTGCTGTGCCCGTGGCCGCCCAGGAGATTTCACCGCTCGCCCTGCCCGGTGCGCTGGGTGATGTCCCCAGCAGCCCCGCTGCCTGACCAGGCTGTCTCGCTTCTGCTTCCACAGAGCTGCACACGCTGTGGCAGAATGAGGAAAGGGCTGCCATCTCCTCTGGCAAGATCTATGACATCTGGCACCGCCGTCACGACTACTGGCTGTTGGCAGGAATTGTCACGTACCCTTTGAGTTGGTGGGAGCGTGCCTCCTGCCGTCGGGCAGCAGGGGATGGGGGAGCCTCGGCCGGGTGCGGGTGCTGGGGTCAGGGTGCAGTGATGAGCAGGGTGGGGGTTTGGTGACGTGGTGTGGCTGCAGGGCGGTGGGCATGCTGTCGGCTGGCCAGCCCTTCCCTTGACGCTCCCTCTGCATCAGTCACGGCTATGCCCGCTGGCAGGACATCCAGAACGACCCACGCTACGTGATCCTGAATGAGCCGTTTAAGTCGGAGATACATAAGGGGAACTACCTCGAGATGAAGAACAAGTTCCTTGCCCGGCGGTTCAAGGCGAGTTGCAGGTCCAGGGCTGGTGAGTCCTTACCAGCTGGGGGGACCAGAGTGGCACCCCAAAGCTGGGGGGCAGCCCACCAGCACCTTCTGGGCGCAGGGCGGGGAGTGCTGTGGGCTTTGCAAGGGGCTCACAGTCGCCGGAGGAGAGCAAGCACCCAGCAGCAGGAGCTCAGTCCCGGGGAGCTCGCCGGCTCTGTGGTGGGGTGCACGGGATGGGAGCGGCTGCCCTGGGCTCCTCTCTGTGAGTGGGCTGGGTGCTCTGCCCACTCCCAACATGTGCGGTGCTGTAGAGTTGCTGCCCAGATCCCTTTCTGGGACGCATGGTGTCTGCAGATAAGAAATCAGAAGGGCTAAGCCT
Source organism: Falco punctatus (assembly GCF_963210335.1). Lineage (NCBI taxonomy): Eukaryota > Metazoa > Chordata > Aves > Falconiformes > Falconidae > Falco > Falco punctatus. The sequence goes on from NC_137582.1 coordinate 105,783,790, forward strand.
GTTTTCCCAGGAGTGTTTGGGTGTGAGGCTGGTGGGGAGCACGGTAGGGCAGAGGCTCGTTTGGTGTGAACCACATGGGCAGCTGGAGCCTGCGGAGCGGTGCTGGTTTACACTGGAGCAGGGTCTGGTCCTGAACCCTTCCCCTCCTGCACCTCCCAGTTGCTGGAGCAGGCCCTGGTGATCGAGGAGCAGCTGCGGAGGGCTGCGTACCTCAACATGACCCAAGACCCCAATCACCCGGCCATGGCATTGAACGCCCGTCTGGCTGAAGTGGAGTGCCTTGCCGAGAGCCACCAGCATCTCTCCAAAGAGTCCCTGGCTGGGAACAAGCCCGCGAACGCTGTCCTGCACAAGGGTGCGTGCCGGCAGAGGTGGGGTGGGAGCCTGCCCCAGGGGGCTGGGAAGGGTTTGCCACCCTGACCATTGGGAGGATCCGGCTGGGAAGTTGTCGGTGTCTCGCGTTCCCTTGGCCAGGGTCTGACTGCTCCACCCTTCTCGCTCACTTTGCTGGCGAGGGCACTGGAAAGTGGCATGCTGCTGCTGCTGCAGCCAGCGGTGACGGGGGTCTTTGCCATCAGCTCCCAGCTGCTGGAGCTTGCTGGGATGCTGGGGGTGCTCCTGCCTTTGCCTGAGCACTGCCTCGTTCTGCTCGCAGTGCTGAACCAGCTCGAGGAGCTGCTAAGCGACATGAAGGCTGACGTGACGCGCCTGCCCTCCATGCTGTCCCGCATCCCACCCGTGGCTGCCCGGCTGCAGATGTCCGAGCGGAGCATCCTCAGCCGCCTGGCTACCCGTGGGGGGGACCCCACTGGCCAGCAGGTCAGCGGGGACCGGGACGGGGCCCCATGCCGGGGCTGGCAGCGATGGGGCCAGGGCTCCACATCAGCGGCTCTTCTCCCTCCTTGCCTGCCCAGGGCTCCTTCGGCTCCTCCCAGATCTACAACAACAACTTCGGGCCGAATTTCCGAGGTCCTGGGCCAGGCGGGATTGTCAACTACAGCCAGATGCCTCTGGGACCGTATGTGACCGGTAGGTCGGGGTTTGGAGCGGGCGCTCCGGGGCAGAGGAATTCAGGGGTTGGGTTTGCGTGGGCCAGGAGCGCTGTGAAGGGCGGCGGCGAGCGAAGCGTTTCCCCTCTCCCACCACAGATATTTAGCCGTCCCCACAGTTCTCCTCCGCAGATCCCATTCCCAGCTGAGGTAAGGCTGCGCCCGCTGCTCGCCGCGTTCTGTTTGCCGGGGCCCCGTGGGAACACGCGTGCAGGCGCGTGAGGGGCTGTTTCCCCTTGGGGCCGCCCCCTCCGAGCGCCGGTGTCTGGATGTGGCCCCTGGCTCAAGCAACCGCAGCGGTTACTGGTGGTGGGGGCAGGATCCTTCCCGCAGCCCTCGGGCTGGCTGCCCCTGCCCGGGTGTGGGCTCACTCCCCCTGCCCCGGGGTTTGGCATGGGGAGGGTCTGAAGCCTGGCTGACGGCAGCTCTCCCCTGTCCTTGCAGCAGCCCCCGGGGGCCGCTCGCCGGCCCCCCCAGCCGAAAGCCACCCTGTCGCTGGAGGAAGGGTGGGGGAAGCGAGGCGGCGTTGCCTGCGTGGAAGACGAGCTGCTGCTGGCGCTGCCGAGCTCTCCCGCCCCCGCTTCAAGTGTGCTTCACCCGATGCGACCCCCCCCCCGCCGTCGCTGGAGCGGCCGGGATGGGGGTTTCATTTCCGTGTACATTTTTTGCACTTTCTTATTGAAGACTTGAAGAGTTTGTCTGGGCGAGATGGGCCGAGCCGAGAAGGGAGGTCGAGTCACGGTGTTTGTGTCTGGGTTTATTGGCACGTGTGGGGTGGGAGCGGGGTCCGGCGGGTGCCCTGCTTGCCGGCCAGCTGTGCCAGGGCACTCGTCTGGGGCCGAGCTGGCTCCTGCGCTTCTCTCTGCGGTCCATTTCTGCGTCCTCGTGGTGTTTGAGCAAGTGCGTGCCTGCTGCCAGCCCCGCTGCCAGAGCCGCCGAGCCCCGCGGGAGATCGGTGTGTGCCGGCGTCAGCCCTGGCACTGTCCCGGCAGCGGGGCCGTGGCAGGGCTGGGGGTCCGGGCGTGCTGGGTTTGGGGTGCACAGGTGGAGGCGATGTGGGTGGGAGGGAGGGGATGGCTGGAGCTGGGACGGGGACACCTGCGAGCGTGGTGACACCAACCACGCCGAGGTGGCGGCCTCTCGCCGGAGGCTGACGGCAGCAGTGAGCAATGCCCCCGCGTTCACTTCGTACTGCGTGTGTCCCGGTTTCTGTTCTCTGTGTTTTAATAAATCCTTTCGGAAGGATGCCGTGGGATGGGAGCCTGGCGGGGTGAGGACGGCAGCGGCGTTGGTGGCAACCGGGGGGCCCAGCTGCACTCACGGCCCCCCGCCATCATCCTGCACACACACGTGTGCACACGCGGACACAGGGTCCCTGGCTGGGCGGCAGCGGAGCTGCCCCCTCCCCAGCCCAGCAGCCCCCACTCCCACACGCGCTTCCTGCCCATGTGGGCACGCATGAATGGGGGGAGGGGGGCGGGTGCACATACACATACATATATGTGCAATTATCTCAATACGTATGAATGTAAGTACCTCTGCAGATATATAGAGAGGTGCATAGATCTATATGGATACACACACATGTAGATATACATAGAATGATAGTTGTATGGATGTATAGGTCTGTATCTGCATAGGTGTATATACGCATCTATGTATCTGTGTACATGTATATATGTATTTATAGTTTACCTATGTGTATATATACACACATAGATGTGTAGATATATCTATATATTACATATCTGTATCTCTGTATAGGTATATAGATCTGTGTGAATGTATACACAGACACATATTTGTAATCTATATATTTATACATAGATGTATAGATAAAGATGTATAGATATAGCTACATATATATAGTGCACGTGTGTCTACAGATACATACACATATATTTGTAATTATATATATATGAGTATGTGTTATGTTTATATATGCATACAAACATCCATGTAGTTCTACAGCAGGTATACATATATAGATAAAGGTATGTAGGTTTAGATACAGATAAATCAACCTACTTAGAGGTGTGTGTGTGTGTCCATGTGCATACGTACCCCCCATAATGCTACACCCACGCACGTGCACACACAAGCATGTTTCAGGTGGGGTTATAGGGATAGCTACGTATAGAGTGGGTAAACTCACACACATCTATATGTCTGCGTGTAGAGCTACAGTTTTGTACACATATTTGTAATTTTTATTTGTGTGTGGTGTGTGTGTATAGAGACACCTGTGTGTGTATATGAGGATACATATATATAGGTATTGGCAAAGACGTGTGCTTCTGCACAGAGATCTATAGCTATATCTAAACTACAAATATGTATATGTGTATATATAGGCATGTTTATATATAGGTATGAGTATATAGTTATATAGCTAGGTATTGATATATCTGCACGTATATCTATATAAACACACATTTATGTACTTATCTATTTGTAATTTTCATAGATGTGTGCATATATATCCATACAAATATGTAGCTAGCTAGATCAATATATTCACAGATATGTACACATCTATACATCTACAGATATATACATATAGCTATATATGTCTGTACACACAAATACACATTTATACTTGTGTGCTTGTATACATATATATGTAATTTTCATAGATGTGTGCATATATATATCTACATAAATCTCTAAATAGGTATTGGTTTCTGTATAAGGACTGGTATAGCTATAGGGATATAGGTAAAGATAGATCTACATCTATATACGCACCTGTAGATGTACGTGTGTATGTATATACGCACGTCTCTGCTTGTGCCCACACCGACCCGACGCACCTCGATGTAAAGCTAGCTGGAGGTACTTACTCGTAGACAGCATTACACCTACACAGCTGCTTACGGGTCCGCTCACAGCTGCATGACACGTACAGAGAGGTGCCCATCCCTATGTGTGGGTCCGTGCACACACATGCTCACGAACCTGCCTGCACCCCTCCCCCCTGCCATCCCCTCCCCCCAGCAGACCCCAGCCCCGTGCTTGTCCCAGACCACGGCTCCCTCAGCTGTGGCCATGGGCAAGTGCCCCGCTGCAGGGGTACCCCCCCATCCTCCCCCCATCCCGCCCTGGGAGGTGGAGCCCGTGCCCCCCCTGCCCTGGAGCGGGTACTCCCATGGGACTGCAGCCCCCACAGGGCCGGTGCCAGGTTGGTGGTGCCGGCGCGGCCGCGACGCAGGCAGGGCAGAGGCGAGGGGCTGGGGCACAGGCTGGGGAACAGCTTCGTGTTGTTGACCTCGTGGGCGTACAGCACCCGCTCGCACCCCTGCGCCCACCACCTCCAGTAACACGGGGGGCGGGAGCGACGCATGCAACGGGTCCCGTGCCGCGCCGGTGGCACCCGCGGCAACTTGGGCTGCGGGCAGGGTGGCCGGGCAGCTTGGGGCTTGCCCCCATGCGCTCCCCGCCAGTGGCCATCCCTGTGCTCCAGAGCCATGCCGGGTGGAAGTGGTACGATGGTCCAGGGCAGCACGGGTGGGAGCACTGGCTCGCGGCGCTCGTGGTGCAAACCACACTCTCCACTTTGCTCCAACAAAGCGTAAGCAAGCGAACGGGCGGCGAGGGCTGCGCGGCGGGCAGCGCACTTGGGTGCGCGTTTAGGATCTGTAGTCCTTTTTGCTGTAGGGTTTGTTGCCCAGGATGCTATCAATCTCGTGGATGATGGAAGACGACAGCTTCGGAAGGACCTGTGGGGGACAGGGGCCGCTGCTGGGAGTTGGGATCATGCTACTGGTGCATGTGGGAGGATGCAGCCGCCGGCGCCACGCAGCCATGCTGCACTCACCGCCTCCACCCCACCACCTTGATGCTATGAGCCCCAGCTTGCCGGCTGAGTAACCCAGTTACGGAAAACCTGGGTCAGGCTCATCCCCTGCCTTCTCAGCCCAGTGAAGCCTCGTCTCTGCTGCTTGGTTTCAGATCAAGCAAAGCCCCTAATTTTTGTTTGGAGCCAGGTTTGGAATCTCCTTCTCCCACCTGGTGCATTGCAGCAGTGAGCACTGCAGCGCTGGGCATTGCAGGAGCACATGTTGCAGGAACATGCATTGCAGCACTGCTGCAGCAATGCATGCACAGGCACGTGCTGCCCCATTAAAGCCCCACGAGCGGGGTCTGCTCACTTCCCCGCAGTAAAGCCTCCCCTGGCACATGCTGCCGGCATGCCAGTGAGGCAGGGAGTACTGACCTGTATTGCTCCAATGTTCTCCATCAGCTGGTCGGCGTTGGAGGCACCCAGCAAGACGGAGCTGACACCCTCGTTGCGCAGGCACCAGGCTGGGGCAGGAGGGAGAGCAGAGCCTGAGCGTGGCCTGGCCACCCCTGGCGTCCCCCCGGCCCTCCCCGCATCCCCAGCCCCTTACCGATGGCGAGCTGGGGCAGGGTGCAGCCCAAGCGCTCGGCGATGGCCTGCAGCTCCTTCAGCTTTGCCTGCTGCCGCCGGCCCTCCTCACTCAGGATCTTGTCCTTCAGCCACTGGTATCCCTGGGGGCAGGAGGGGCCGTCACGGTGGAACTGAGGTGTACCAGGACCTTGCACAGGCAAGGCATCCCCAAACCCCCTGGGCTGTGGCTGCTGGACCTCCTGCTCCCACGGGGACCTTTTGATACCCCTGGCCCTGTGCCCCCCACTCTGCCCATCCCGTTGTGCCCCCCGCCCCAGCTCCAGCCAGGCTCACCTTCAGTGAGGCGCGTGAGTAGGGGGGGATCCCCCCGTCGTACTTCCCTGAGACAATGCCGCAAGCCAGTGGGGACCAGGTCATGGCTCCAACACCTGGGGACGGAGCAGAGCAGGGGGTGACACTGCCAGCCCACAGCTCCCCCAGGGACAGCGGCACAGGGGCTGCGCCATGCCCTGCCAGGCTCTGGTGGGCACCATACTTTGGGGGGGCTGCAGCAGGACCCCTGCTGCCGTACCTATCTTGTGGAAGAGCTCAGGGAGCTGCACCTCTACCTTCTCCCGCTGGAACATGTGGTACTCGGCCTGCTCGCAGATCGGTGGGATGAGGTTGAACTGCCGGGCCACTGAGTATGCCTCCTGCCAAAGAGCCGGGACTCTCAGTGCCCCGCCGCCCCTGCTGAACCCCCCGCTGACCCCCACCCTGATGCCCCCAGCTGAGCCCTGAGCAGCCACCCCAAAAAATAATGAAGGCTCAAGTGCATCTGCAAGCGCTTGGCTCCTGAGAGCTGCTGTCTAATTAAATTAGTGTCACCAGCGGCACTGGGGCTGCTCCACCACAGCCGCCTCTGGCCCCCTGGGCCCCCTACCATGATCTCCATGGAGCTCCAGCGCGAGGTCCCCCAGTACATGGCCATCCCCTGGTTGATGACGTGGGTCATGGCTCGCACCGTCTCTGCCGGAGGGAAGGGGAGAGCGGCAGGCGGGCGTTAGCAGGGTGCTGTGCTGGCAGAAGGGGGCTCACGCTGCACCGACAGCTGACGAGCATCCCGCTCCCCAACACCGAGGCGGGAGCTGGGTTGTGTCTGGAGGATGCTTTCAGAGGAGCAGGATGGGGACCGAGGGAGTAGATGCTCAGGATTTGCCAGGGACCACGGCCGACCCTGATGTGCCGCTGGTGATGCCAGGACTCTCCCAGCATGGAGAGCTGCCCGGGGGTCCTGGCACCGGTCCCATGCCCCACAGGGTACCAGCATCACGCTTGGCACCGCTGCCAGGGGAGGGACCTGAAGCATCACCCACGCACCAAGACCCAGGAGAAGGAGAGAAGCCCAGATCCCGTGCAGGGGCGTGGGGGTCTCTGGGGGGAGCCGGCCCTGAGCCATGCAGGCTGGGGCCAAGCCAAGGCACACTCCTGCAGCCAAAGGCGGGCAGCGGGGAGAGCGAGGGGCGCGAGGTTTGCCTGGCCGGCACCAGAGTACGCACCCCGGCATGCTCGCAGCCACCCCGGCGAGGAGGGACCCTGCCGCGGTCCCCAGCATGGCTGCAAAGGGTGCCCCGTGACAAGGACCCTGGGCAGGCTGGGGAGCCTCGTTGCTTTTTTCCCTTCTAACTGCAAGATGGGGCTGGTGGTGGTGAGCTGCTGCTGTCTGTGCATTTTATGGCAGGGTTTGCTTGGGGCAGGGGGGATGGGGATGGGAATCACAAAGGAGTGGGGGTTCTGCCCCAGGAAATGCCGCTGGGACACAGGCAGCGGCCGGCGGGCAGAGTGCGGGCAGGGAGTACCTTCTACGATGAAAGTCCTGGACTTGGAGGAACTAAATGGGACCCCTGGTGATAAAAGAGAGATTTAGAGAGAGTGGAGTCGGCCGCTGCCGGGACGGGGGCAGCGACCTGCTGCCGCGCCACCAACCCGCCCCCGCCGCAGCCCGAGGCGGGTCCTGGCGCCGGGCTGGGGTGGCAGAGCCTTAACCGTGGCACGGGCTGACCGAGGCGGCAGAGGAGCGGTTTCTGCTCGGGAAGGGAAGATGCCCTTGAAATAAAAGCCTGGCGCAAACCAACCACGACAGCGATGAAAGGCAGCGGGGAGGAGTGTGGCACCGTGGATGGCACCCACCTTCCATCGGCGTGTTGGGGTCAGGCCGGTTGGCAAACACCACGTCCACGTACTCCAGCTGCAGCCGCTCCAGCGATGCCTTCAGACCTGCCGCAGCCACGGGGCCGTCAGGCACGCCGGGCCCTGTGCCGCCAGCTGGCGAGGCAGCCGGTGCGGGCACAGCCTGGCACCGAGGCCGGCAGCGCCCAGAGAGCATCCCTACCTTCTATGATGTGTTTTCGGGACAAGCCCCTCTCCGTCTCAGCCCTGGAAAAGGAAAGGTGAGTGAGAGCCTGGCACGCTCCGGCTGCTCTGCCGCAGGGTGGGCACGCTACCTACTTTCCTCCCCAGAAGATTTTGGTGGTGATGACCAGGCTGGACCGTCTGTGGGGAGAAAGAGTGAGTCACTGGGGGCAGCACCCACAAAGCCCTGCCTGCTCCCTGCCCGCACGCATTGATGCCATGGGCTGCCCTGCCACCTTTCCCCAGCCCATCGCCACGGCAATGACGGCTTTGCCGCACAGGAATGAAGTCCAGCTTACCTCCACCCTTTCTTCTTGATGATGTTCCCCAGCACCACCTCAGCCCTACAAGGGAAGGGGACATCAGCTGCTGCTGCCCTGGCTGCTGCGATGCCTCCGGGCCACCGTGGCCCGGGAGCAGCCACTGCTCGCCATGCTGCGCCACCGATGGCCATGGGCAGCATGGGACTGCCCAAGCCATCACCTGCGCCGAGCAAGCGCTCGCAGACCCAGCCTGGCAGCCGCTTTCACCCGGCAAAGCCAGGAGACCCCACGCCGCCGCAGCTGAGACGTGCTGGAGGCTGGGGCGCAGGGTGAGGCCCCTTGTGCCGTTGCCGAAGCGGGGTACCTACTTGCCGGCAGCGTAGACTTCTGCTGTGTCAAAGAGATTAATGCCGTTGTCGTAGGCTAAAGTCATCAGCTGCTCCGCCATCTGCGAGAGGAGAGCGGGGAGGGTTGGCAGAGGGTTGGCCAAGGGCTGGAGCGCAGAGGTGTGCGCTCAGGAGCCCTGGTGAGTGCCGGCACACCGCATGCACTGAGACCAGCGCCTGTGGCTCTGCTGGCCCAACCTGTTCCCTGTTTTGCTTGGGAACGGCTGGGGAGGGATGGGGCGAAGGGGCGCAGTCCTTACCTCATCTGTGATTTGCCCTCCAAAAGTCACCCACGTCCCTGCGGAGGAGAGAGGGTGCAGGCACGGTGAACGCGGTGAGCACAGTGAGCATGGCGAACATCGAACGCCACTGCCCCCAGTCCCTGGCCCCCCACCCCAGCTCCCCTGGCATGCAGTGCCCACAGTTGGCCCCACTGCATGCGTCACGGTGCTCCCAGCACAGCCTGGTCGCTTTCTATTCATGTCAGAGGAGAAAAAGAGAAAATAATTTGACAACTTCTGGGCTGCATCTCAAAACCGCCGCCAGGCCAGAGCACAACCCTTTCCTTCCCTTCACAAAGCATCACTGGAGCAGGCGAGCGCTGCTCTCGCCAGGGAGGGCCAGCAGCGACTGCGGGATAGGGGGATGCCAAGGGGCTGCGGCAAACCCTGGCACTTACCCAGGCCCAGGCAGGACACACGCAGCCCAGACTTCCCGAGGTTCCTGGAAGACAGACACCTATTAGGAAAGCCACCAGAAAGCCCCAAAACGCCATCTCATGCACCCGCGTGCCACCAAGCGCACCGTCCGCATGGGCTGGGAGGCATGACGGCGGTCCCTGGTCCCCATCCCTGCCCGGGGTGGTCCTGCAGTGAGGGTCCCCCAACAACTGGTTAAAAAGCCATCCCAGGCCAGGCACGCTGCAGCTTGCCGGCACTGTCACAGTGACGCTGTTTTCCCTCACACAAAATAATTGCCGTGCCCGGCAGGGTAATCCAGAGCAGCAGTGGGCTGTGACCTCGTTAAAGTGGCTCTCCGTAACGAGGCTGGGGTATCCGGCATCCCCGGCAGTGCTGCTGGCACGGGGGAACAAGGCAGGAGCAGGGGCAGATGGCATGCTGGCAGTCAGGCCTGGAGCATCCCACACGTGGCATGAGCTGTGCCCATTCTCTGCGGCACGGCCCAGGGCTGGCATGGGGAGAGGGTGCTTGGGAGTGGAGCAGTGTCCCGGAGAAATGGAGCACCCCTGAAAATTTAGGCAGCATAAGGAGCTGGAGAACAGCTTTAGGGAAGGGGGCCGGGCTGGCAGACGCCTTCGCCACAGTGATGGAGAGCCAGTTTCTTGTTAAAAATGACAAAAGCTCAAGAAATGAGCGTTAAAATAAACAAAGTGTAGGTGAGCCGCGGCAGCTCGCCCGCGCGGGTGTCGCATAGCAACGGGAGGCATCGCCACCGCGGCATCGCCAACACGGGCACGGTGACATGGGCACGGCGAGCGGGCAGCGAGCAGCCACGGTCCGATAGCGGCGGCTGTGAATCGTGGCCTGAGCCGAGTCGGGGCATCTTCCTTCCGCACCACCGCATTATTGCCCAACATCTGGAGTCGCAGGCGCTCCCCCCTCAACCCTGTGTTATTTTTAGAGCGTTTCGCAGCACAGAGAGGCCATGGCCACGGCTCAAGCCCCTGTGATGGGGGGTCGTGGCGGTGGGGGGATGGCATCGGCCACATCCCAGCCATTCCAGGCCACGGAGGCATCACCAGGGTCCTCCTGGGTGGGTGGGCACTGGCGGCCCTTCACCGCTCCTGGCTTTCCTCCCTGAAAGTGTGTTGACCAGCTGCCCAACGGCGATACTGGCAGATACCGGCGAAGGCCAAGCATCGCCCCGCACTGCACCATGGCTGCCCTATCCCATCTGTTTGCACGGAGCATCCCCCATGCCACTGTCCCCACTGCAGCTGCCGGTGGGGACCCCCCTGAGCTGGCCACCCACTGCCTGGATGGGGGATGCCCCACATCCCCTGCTCTGGATGGGGATGTGACTGGCACCGAACCCGGAGGATGTCACCACACATGGCCCCAGCACTGCTGCCGCAAGGGTTTGGTGTTCAAGAGCTGGACGGAGCAGCCCCAGATCCCTCCCCAGAGCCTGGGCGAGGGGACTCGGCTGATTTGGACAATGATGGTGGGTGACAGCTGGTCTCACCCCAGTGCTCCACTGGCCTGCGGCGCTTTGTGCCTAACGCTGGTCACATCTGGGCTGTGACGGGGGCACGCAGTGGCTGTCAGCTGGACCGTGGTGTGCGTGCTTGCTCATCCGGGGGGAGCCCTCAGCCCCATGCCCGGCTGCACGCTCATCTCAGAGGGGGAAGCCCCCAGTGCTCTGCTCCAGTGCCAGGGATGGGGAGTGCATTAACCCAGTGGGTGCTGGCTGCGGGGGGGCACAATATGCACATGCCACCCTTCATTTCCAGACCCACCGCGGGCAGCTGAGGTCTGAATCCAGGCTTACAGCTCTGTGCACGCTTCGCAGGGCAGCAAGTCTCCGGCAGCGCTGTAGCGATGCCATGGCAGCCCGTGGATTAACGCGTGCCATGACTCTCAGACCCCCCGGGCTCGGCAGCCTGCCTGACTTGGCAGGGACTGGGGGTGCTCCTAGTCCTAGCCTAAATTTTAGCCTCTTCACCACACACACACCCCATCCCGCTGGTTTTACACGAGGCTGGATCAAAGCCACCCCAAGAGGGGACAGGAGCAAACAGTGAGGAAGGCGACGGAGGCACCTGGTCGGCACTTTTAGCACTGAGAAACCTAACGGAGCAGGACGCAAGCTGGGGGTTAGGGGAGCACAGCACACCTAGCCCCCCCAGAACCTCCCCGCTCCCCCCTGCCCCCCCGATGTCGGTGAGGAACAGAGAAAGCAACTGGACAGGCAGCAAACCTGCCTGCCTGAGCAGCGCGCCCATCTCCTACCGGTATTTCATCCCCGGCTGCTTGACGCTGGACTCGCTGGAGGAGGGGGCGTTCTGCACCGAGAGCTGCCCCAGGCTGCGGGCCACCATGGCCACTGCTCGGAACTTGCCACGGGTGCCGAGACTGGGGCTGCCAGCATTCTGCCGGTTTAGCCGATCCTCCGCGCTCCGGCTCTTGATGCTGTGCTCGGAGCACACAAAGGAGACCTGCATGCTGCTCCGGCGGGCAGCCGCGCCAGCTGCCTAAATTTAGCCGGCGCCCCGAGCGAGGAGCGAGGCGGGGAGCTCCTCCCGTCGCTCCGCCAACGTGACGGCGGGGGGCTGCGGGCACCGAGCCGGCTCCCGGCAGCCCTCCTGCCCTCAATATTTGATGAGCTCAGGAAACGAGCAAGCGGCACCCGGGCAGGTGGGAGGGCAGGATGGGGAGCATCGCTGCGGGTGCCCCCCAAGAGGCCGCGGCACGGCAGGACACTGGTGCCCCACCGAGCAGCCCCTGCGGGCAATGCTTCCAGCCCAGCCCTCGTATGGGGTGCAGTGGGGGGCTGGGGTCCTGGGGGTGAAGGGGCCGCTCGTCTCCCTTTGGCTGCGCCACGGTGGCACAGCATCCCTCCTCCCAGGCGGATGCAAACCCCAAACAACACCTGCCGGCAGGAACGTTTGCCTATCACCAACTAACACGATTCCGGGGCGAGAGCGCCGGCGGTGGCCATGCCACCGGGGCAGGGGCCAGTGGTTTGCTGAAGTTGGGCTGGTTGCCCCCTCAGGGCCATGGCCCCAGCAGCACACCCCCCAAATTTCACCCAGCGCAAGCTAAGCGGATTTAGGCAAAACCCAGCCCAGCATCCCCTGATGAAGGGGGGATGCAAGCTGGCTGTGCTACAGCAACGTTTTGTGGCTGGGGCCGTGTCCCAGCTGCTGGCCCCTGGCATGCCCCCTGGGGCTTGTGGGGGAAATTATGGACATTTGGCCCCGACCTAATGAGAAATATTGTAATCTCCTCTGCTTCCCTGTGCCACAAAGCTCCTTAGCTGGGTAATCCCACCAGCGCCGGCGCAGGAGGGACCTGGCAGCAATCAGCAGCTCCCTGGAGGAGGAGAAACCCCAGAGATTTTGGGGGCAGCGGACACATGCTCAAAGGATCACCTTCAGGGGTGCCTGTGCCAGCCTCTCCCCATCAATAAATAACCACCCCATGAATATTAGATGGGCTCTCGCTGCTGTGTAAATGTTACCACTGTCATTGTGAGTGGAGGGGAACCTGACCTGCAGCGTGGCACGGCAGGAGCCAGCAGAGCTGCCGCTCCCGGTGGCTTCACCGCAGCAGAAGGGGGGCAAGGGACACCCCTGCATTTTCTCAGGGGGGAACAGCCGCTGTCCCCAGCCCAAGCCTGAACCAGGTTACTGGGGGTGTCCAGCCCCACACCCCACCTGCCACGCTGGGGGAGAGCAGCAAGGGATTGTCTGGGCACAACAGCCACATGCCCTCAGAGCAGTCACATCCGACTCTCCAGCTGCCCGGCACATCCTCCTTGCACCAGCCCGTAACGAGAAGGACAAAAGTTGACTGAAACCCTGATACACCTTGCACCATGCCCAGGGCCCACATACAAAATTAATGGAGCACCAGCGCTGCCACAAATGCTCATCAAAGGGATAAAGCGTTTCCGCAGCCATTTGCTCTACCCGCCCGAGCTCTAGAAGCACAGAGTGTGTTTGCACTTGCAAACTTCTCAACAGCAAAAGGGAACACCAAGTGAGAAGCTCAAAGATCATCGAGCAAGCAAGAGGTGACGGTGCTGACCTGCTGCAGCCTCGCCTGTGCACGCTGTGCCAGATCGCCTATCGTGCCAATGACACCTGCTCCTCCCAACCTCGGCACAGCACAGGGAAATCAGTGAAAGCCGGATTTTTCCCCAGTGAGGTGTAAAACCAGTGCTAAGCAGCATCCCCTGCTCCATCCCCGCATCTTGAGCCGGGTGCGCTCAGCCCTCGCCACTTTCGCTGCCCTGGCAGGCACCGGCACCGCCTTACCTGTACTTCATGCCAGTGGTGCGGGCGGTGCTGTCGGCCAGGGAGAGCCCGTGCATCCGCAGGAACTCCTCCAGCGTCTTTGCCCGTGCTGCCACCTGCACATCCCGCAGCCGCCGCAGCTCCAGCCCATCCGCCGGCCGGGGGGCCGGTGGCAGCCCCCACTCGGGAGGGTGCCGGCTGGCCACGCTGCGCAGGCTCTCGCTGTATGTCATGGAGAGCATCCCGCCACCCCAGCGTGGGCTCTGCAGGCCGGCCCTGCCGCTGACCGCTCAAGGATGCTATGGAGAGAGCTGGGAAAGCATCCCGCTGCAACGCCAGGTTCCATCGCTGCTCAGGGCAGAGCCCTGCCCATGCTGTGATGCTGGAGTGGTGGCACCCACCCTTGCAAGGACGGGGAGGGGAGAGCAGGGACCCTGGCAAAGCCAGTTGCTTCAGCAGAGCAAAGCCTTGGCAGGGGAGCCAAAGCGCAAAGGAAGGGAGAAGGCGGCAGTGTGGCAGGGAAGGGCCGTGGCACTGCCTATGGCTGGTGGCAATGGGTGGCAGCGCAGCAGGGGGTGCAGCCACGGCCACCCTGAGCCCTGTGAGCTGCTGTCCCAGTTCACACCAGCTGGGTTGACACCGGTTTGCATCCTCCCGAGGGATGCGCTGGGGCCAGGAGCTGGCTGAGGTGGGGCGAGTGGTGGCACAAGTGCCACCGGTGAAAGCCGGCACTGTGTGCCAGCAGGAGAGTCCAGGGTGAGAAATGTGTCCTTGTGGGGCTCCCTGGGGAGGGTGGGCATCCGCAGAGGGGCTGTAGGCACTGGGTGCTCGCTGGTGGCTGCCATGCCCATGGCAGGCTGCTGCAACCAGTGCCACCAGGCAACACCTTCCCCACAGCCTCCACAGGTGTGGCATCAACCTCCCAGTCAGCGCGGGCTGCCGAAAACAGCCTGCCGCAGAGCGGGCTCCTCGCGCCGGTGGTGCTCACCACCTCCACGGCTGGGATCTTGCCAGTGGTGGCACTGGCACCGATACCCCTGCCACTCTCTGCAGCGTCCCTCACACTAAGTGTCTGCAAGGAGTGAGGACCGGGGCCAAAACCGCGGCGCTGGCGCTGAAGCAGCCGCTGGGAGTCACCACACCGGCACCAGGCTCCAGCCCGGCTCCCACTGGTGGTTTCTTCTTTCCCTGCAAAGCTCAAATTTACAGCAGCAGGAGCCGAGAGCAAAGCGCACTATCCCGCTGAGGTGTGACCTCAAGAAAAAAAGCAGAAAACCCAGAAAATACAGAGCACCAGCTGCTGTCGGAGACCCTCCCATGCTCCTCTGGCTGGGCAGCAAGGGCTTGGGGACATGGGGAGATGTGGACAGGGGACTCCTCTCCTGCGGCAAAGCCAAACTGAACCCCGGCCACCAGCCTCCTCTCCCTGCCGTGCCTCGAGTCCAGAGCCAGCTCCAGACCTTCTCCATGGCTGGTGGGTTTAATTAGGGCAGCACCAATGGCTCCTGATGGGCATGGGCACAGCACCTGGTCCCGGCAGGACCCCCATGTCCCTGGCAGGACCCCCTCGCGCTACAGCTGCCGGGAACAGCCTGAGCTGGCTGCACGGCTGCTCTACAGCTTCACCGCGCTGCAGTGAGATGGCTGCAGCAAGCGGGGCTGCGGGGGGTTTGGGCTGGGCTACTTCAAGGAACGGGGCAGGAGCCCACGGGCCACCTCACTTCGACACCTCCCTGATTTTCGGCTGCGCAATGTTACGGGGCGGCGGAGACAGCGCGGAGGCAGCGGGTTCACCCATGGGCCCTTCATTAGCAGAAATCCGGACGCTGCCTGAGGGAGAAGAAGCAGTGGGGGCTGCAGGAGCTGCCGAAGCCCAAGCAGCGCCATGCCCAAGCAGGAGAGGCTGTTTTGTGGGGCAGGAGCAGCAATGGGGACACAGGCTCTGCGGGATAACGGGGCCGCTAGTGCACGGCAGGGCACAACAAATGGGTGACAGCTGGGTGCACAGGTTAGCTGCTTGGAAAGGCGTCTGTCCAGCCTAGCTTGCCCAGCTGGGAACTTGTTGGCAACGAACAGCCTGCTTAAAACCAAAAAAGACCCCAAACAAAAAGCTCCCCAAGCCACCAAATCCTGAGCCACCCCCTGCAGAACCCCCTCCCTGCTGCCCGCAGCCAGCTATGCCCATCCCAGCTTGCGCCCGCGCCGCCGGCCCCGACTCACCCGCACGCTGGGGATGCTGCTCATCAACAGCAAAGCTCTGGGCAGCCAGGCTGCCCCAGGGCAGCTATAAAAGACGCACGGCCACTGATTTTTTGCATTAGGGGAGTGTCAGCGCTTGGCGTCCAAAGCAATTGGCAGCTGCGACGGGCCCCCCCAGAGCCCAGCTTTCTCACCACACTCCATTAGCCCTATTAGGGGATTTTCTTCCTTGTGAAAGGGAGCTAAATTATTCATGCCCGCTTTGCTAAAAGCCCAGGGATGTGCCGCTGCTTTATCAACGCTGGCATCGCTGCCTCTGCCCGCAGCACAGCCCACCCTCGCCCTGCTGTGACAGGTCCCACGCCACCGGCATGTGGGGTCAGCTGGGGGCAGTCAGGGAGCCGAGCCGGACCCCTGCGGCGCACGCAGCCCTCCTGCCATCCCCACAGCAGCTGGGCTGTAGCAGGACCAAAACACGGACTCCTCCAGCCAGGAGCCCTGGAACGGGGCTGGGTGACAAGACACTGGTGGCAGCTGCCTACAGGCAGCCTACAGGCAAGCTGGCTCCTGCCCATCAGCCTCGGGAGCCTTTTGCACCAGATGTGTCCAGCGGTTCAGGTGTGTGGCTGTGCCTGGCCGGTTTGGCAGCCAAAACCCACCAGTGGCTCAGGCTCGGCAGTGTCGGTCGTAGCACATTGCTGGGACAGGCGAGCTCGCAGTGCCGCCAAGCCAGCCTGGTGCCAGCCAGCCTCTCCTCCTCCCGCCATGCGTGGGGAGGCCATGGCTCCCTTGGGGGGCAGCCCCCCAGCCCCCAGCCCATTGCAGCCAGGCCGGACCTGGTCCAGCGCTGCTGGGCTGCTGTGGCCCCACGAGCACCAAAGCAGCCACTGGCACAGAGTGCAGGAAAAAGTGCTGCCTTCACTTCAGACGGTAAAAGCTGGGGCACAGGGGGAAGTGTTGCCTTCTGTACCACTTAAAGACGCTTCTCTTAATGGAAGGAGCAGTGAAGCGGCTGGCCAGGTTCCTGGAGCTGCCCTTGGGAAAACCCAGAAGGCTCTTCCAGGCACAGCATCAGCACGGGATGCTCCCTCCGAGCCAAGCCAAGCCCTGCACCCCCACGGTGGCTGTCCCCCAGTAGCCCTCTGGCCACGTTCTGCTCCTTGGGGAGCCTGGCAAGGATGGCCCCCACCCACCCAGCCACACACCAGGGTCCCCACGACGCTCTGCCAAACCCATGAGCAGGTGAAGACGGGGTGCCGCGCCGGCAATGCCCGTCCCACACGGAGGGTCCCCTGCACCGTGGGCAGGGCTGTGCCAGCAGCATCAGCACCGGCAGCACCATGGACACGGGCAGGGGTTGCCGGGGCTTCAGCCGCCTCCGCTTGTCGGGGGAGGATTTTGGGGAGGGGGAAGAACTGGGTTACCTGTAGAACTGGAGCTGGCGCTTGGGGCTCCCATACCTCGCGCTTCCGACAGCAAAGGGAAGAAAGAAGAAAGATGCCACAAACCCCGTTAGAAAGGTGGAGCGGGACCGAGCAGCAGAGCCAGCAGCCGTGGCAAGGGTTGGTGGTGCCCACCCGTGTCACATGGCAGGGGGACACCACGCAGCGGGCACCGGCACGATCCCAATACCCACTGTTCCCATAACAGGCATCAGCACCTAAAACTGCTGCTGCTGCCATGTGGGGCTTTGCAGTCCTGCAAGTTTTTGCACAAAGTCTGCCAGGGTGGTTTTGGGGTGTTGTAGCCCCAGGTTTGAAGTCCTGGGTTTGAAGCCCCCCTCCCAGCACCGACCCGCATCCTTACCTGTAAATCATCCCTGGGGAGCCTGTCTGCCGCAGCGAGAGTCGCGCCGGGGAGTCAGTGGTGGATTCGGGATACATGGAGCCAGCCTGGGCTCCCCGGAGCCGCTCGCCGCCTCACCCCTGCCACAGGGGAAAAGAAAAAGAGGAAGAAATGGGGGTTTCTGGGGCGCATGCATGACGGTGCTTCCTGTTGCAGAAGCTGGTGAGCCGGATGGGTGTGTGGCACGGGCAGTGAAGGCAGGGCACCGCAGCCCTGCCAGACCCAGCCCCCCAACCCTGACCCACCGCCGATCCCAAATCCATCCCACCCTGGCCCTGTGCTGCCGACTCCCCAACTTGGTTGCTCTCCCCAAATTCCTGGGGCTTCTGGGGAGGGCAGAGCAGGGCTGCTTGCTGCTTGCCTTGCTGCCCACCTCACTGCCCACTTTCCCGCCCACCTCGCTGCCCATGGGAGGCAAGCAGGGCATGCCACCGGGCAACCCAGCTGCGGCAGCAAGGCAGTGACCCGTGCCATGGAGGTCTTGCAACATATCAGGAAATGGTGAGGAAATGTGGGCCTGCGAAATGAAATGCTTTGCTGGTGCCCAGCACTAACACAACCCCCGGAGGGTCCCTCTGTGAGTGACAAGTCAAGGAAAGGAAAACAGCCTGGCCTTTCCCACAGCCTGCATGTGACTGCGTGAGCAAGAGCAGGAGTTGCGAGGGAAAGGGGGGCTCACCCCAGGCACCCCTGACCCTCCCCGTCCTCATCTCCATTCCAAGGAGCCATCTGGCATGACTCCCTAGGGAGCTGCTCCCGCTCCCCATCCCACAACACCATCAGCAGTTTCCAGTATCACAGAAAACCACAACACCTCCCCTACAAAATCGGGGCTAATTTTTAAATTTAACCCATCTTTCTTCAGGCCATCTGTGAAATGCCATCTTCATGCTGCAGGTCATGAGCTGCTTTTTTTGCCTGTATGGGAAATGAGAGATCTCCAGGCTCCTTCCCCAGATGTCCTGGGCACAGCGGGAGCTGGTCTTTGCAGAGCGAGCTCATGTCCTGGCACACATCCTGCCTATGTCCTGGCACGGCATGCCTGCATCCCGCATCCCTCCAGCATCCCAGCCTGGTGTGCCTGCATATTGCATCCTGCATGCATCCCAGCAGCTCATGCCTGCATCTCTCCTGCATCCTGCACCCCAGCCCGGTGTGCCTGCATCCTGCAACACTCCTGCACCCTGCAAATCTCCAGCATCCTGACACAGTGTGCCTGCACCCTGCATCCCCCCAGCATCCTGTATCCCTCCAGCATCCCAGCCTGGTGTGCCTGCACCCTGTATCCCTCCAGCATCCCACATCCCTCCAGCATCTCAGCCTGGTGTGTCTGCATCCTTCCAGCATCCTGCATCCCTCCAGCATCCCAGCCTGGTGTGCCTGCACCCTACATCCCTCCAGCATCCCACATCCCTCCAGCATCTCAGCCTGGTGTGTCTGCATCCTTCCAGCATCCTGCATCCCTCCAGCATCCCAGCCTGGTGTGCCTGCACCCTACATCCCTCCAGCATCCCACATCCCTCCAGCATCTCAGCCTGGTGTGTCTGCATCCTTCCAGCATCCTGCATCCCAGCCCAGTGTGCCTGCACCCTACAATACTCCTGCACCCCACATTCCTTCAGCATCCTGCTTCCCTCCAGCATCCTGGCATGGTGTGCCTGCATCCTGCATCCCACATCCCTCCAGCATCCTGCAACCCTCCAGCATCCTGGCCCGGCATGCCTGCATCCCGGTGCAGCCCCTGCAGCCCACGCGGCCCAATGGCAGCGGCTGCGGCAGCCGAGCCCGTCCCCGCGGAGCCACCTGCCCGCCCACCGCAGCTCCTGGCCCCACTGCAGCCCCCAGTGCAAAGCCCCATCTCCCCCCTCCCCTGAGCGCCGCAGAAATGCGGCTCCCTTTGGCCGCAGCCACGCCAGCGCGGGAGGCCAGGCAGGGTCCGTAAAGCCGGGTTTGTCGTTCCAAGGGCAGGAGGGAGCTGCTGCCCTTGGCCCTGCACCATTGCACTGTGTGCCCCGAGCCAGACCCTGCTGAGCCCCCCAAACCACTGCGACCCCCTGGCTTCTTCTGGGGGCTGCCTGCATCGCCTTCACAGCCCCCCACAGCCTGGTGTTGGGCAGCTGCCTGCAATGACGGCAGCAGCAGCTGCCACCTGCCCAGGCACCGTCCTGCCCGCTCCCGCAAGGCGCTTTACACCCTCTCGGCATCACTTAATTAGCAGCAGTATAACGAAACCGAGGCGAGCTGGGGGGATGCCGGCAGGAGGGCCGGCCAGCCCCTGGCCCCCCAGCTGCAGCGGGGGCAGCCGTGCCGCTTCCTCGCTTGCACTGCCACAAACCACGACTTAAAACTTCTTGCCCAGTTTAGGACCGGCTCCGTCTGCGGCTCCTGGGGGTCTGTGGGGTGATGAGCTCAGCTCTGAGAGGAGCTCGTCTCTCCGCAGTTTTCAGCAGGACCCGACAGCCCTCGTCCGTTACCTCGCGGTAATGCCGGGGGACCGAGTGCGGTGGCTGGTAAATCTCCGGCAGCATCAGAGGAACTTTGCCGGGAAGCGCTGCTGGACCACCGGCACACGGGGCAGGGCTCCGTGCCCTGAGGAGCCAGAGCATCCCAGGCCCTGGGGCCAACTCGCCCCTCTGGGTCCTGCGAACCAAAGACACTCCCAAAAGCCCAGTCCCCTCCACACCGGCAGTTTGGGTGCTTCCCTGATACCACTCCTGCACCTTCAGCTTCCTCATGGCAAAACTCAGCCACGAGTCCACAACTGCAGGAGTTTCCACAGGGTGATGCACGGAAAGGGAAGAAAAGTGTTTTCTTCTGCAGATGTGCCTGGGACCCAGATGCCAGGGTGCCCTGAAAGCTCCTGCTCCCACTGGGCTCCATCCCTGTCCCTGGCTGGCACGATGGGGCATGAGAGCCTGGGCGCTGAGACCCTGGCAGGATTTATGGCCAGGAAGCCCCCAGGAGCCAAAGCTCTGGCAGATCACCCTGGGGGACGGTTTGCAGACCACAGCCTCCCAAACACACTGTCGTCAAAGCAAGAGGCGAAACTGCACATGGAATTAATCAGAATATTAGGGACAAGGCCTTTGCACCCACTGATGAGCCCGAGCCCCAGAGGGTGAGGTGCTGGGGTGGGGGAAGCAGCAGGACCCCTGCCCTGGGCACTCCAGCATTCTTCCCGGCTGCTCAGGTGAGAGATGCAGGGGAGACAGCATCGAGCATCTCCTGGCTCCAGGTGCCTGTCCCCGTATTCCTCCCCCTTTCTTTTACGATGTTTGCAAACAGCACCCTCAGCAAATGCCCCCCCCCCAACCTCAACACGCCACAAGAAAGATGACTTTAGCACAATTACTCACACTGCCCTGCTCTGCCTTGCAAATGGCTTTCTACCTGGCACCTCCTGCCGTCACCTTTTGGCTCATGCCTGGCACTGGGCCCTCGGCACCCCCTGGCTGCTCCCAGCCCCCCGCCTGCAGCACGGCCGCCGCAGGGAGCCGCAGAGCAGCAGCCCTGCCCCTTCTCTCTGCCCGGGAAGCCTCTGCTGCAGAGCAGTGTTCCCCCAGCCTGCCATCACGTTCCGGACTCCCTCTGACCATGGCTGGTGGGCTTGGGCATGTTTACGAGCCGGTTATTAAGACAACGAAGGTGGCGGGCGATGGGGATTTAGCTGCGACACATGAGGTCGCCTGCGATGCGCCGTGTGTGCCCAAGCGCAGGCACCCGGCACTGCTTGGTTCCCCGAGTCAATGACACAGCCCAAAACCACAGGCAACACATCAGATGGGGTTATGCCTGCTTGGCCGTCATGTACACTGGAACGAGAGTAACTGGGTCCATCAGGCCACCAAGCACCCATGGGTCCCCGATGTGCAGCACTGGCAACACACACACCTTCCCCAGTGAGCCGGTGGACAGGCTCCCTGCTGTGCCCTGGCTGCTGGCACGGCTGAGCCACCGCCACAGTACCATAGACCCACCGGCAGTGCTGACCACCCCGGCACCGGCACCTACCTGGCTCTGGTGCTCTAAAGGAGATGTGCAGTCAGGAGGAACAAAAACAAACAAAAAGAGATAAAACCCCAGCTGCCAGCAGAGCTGGAGGCTCTGCAGGTTTTGGGAAGCAGCGCCGGTGCCGGTGCAGAGCAGCTGCGACAGCCGGAGGCAAACGCAGCGGATGATGGTTCCTACCCCATTCCCACTCCGTCCCTGGGAAAAGGCATCCGGCGGAGGAGGGGAAGGTGAGCCCTCCGCACCTCGGGATGCGGCAGCACCCAGGGATGCTGCAGAGCTGTCCCTGCCGCTCTCACATCCTGACTCGGCAAGTTTGGCTCAGCTGGTGGCGTGCAGTCGTGGCGTGCAGCCCGGTTTCCCGATCCCACCGGTGCCTTAACTGTGTCGGCGCCACAGCCCAGCACTGGCACCTCGCTTGGGTGAGTGAGCGTCTGCCACCTGGCCACCCTGAGGCTCAGGCGTGGGGAGGCTCAACCAGCGGTCACGGGGAGCCCAGAGCAGGACGTTTCCATCATCGGATGCCTTTAAATCATGCTGGGTGTTTCTCTTAAAAATAAAATGAGGGTGCTTGCAGATGATGCTGCGGGGCTACCTCCCAGCACCAGGGTTTGCTCAGCCGATGTGTCCCGCTGGCAAGCCAGCCATCCTCCTCCGCTCGCCCCAATCGTGCCTTCTTCAGCAGCTTTTGCTTTTTGGCCATCTTGGGGAAAAAAAACCCACCCTGGGGTGCGTGGTCCAGAGACACCCTGGTACCTGCAGCATGCTGGTCCCCGGCAGCAGCACGGCACTGTAAACCTGCAGCAATAACACCACCAATGTGGCCGGATTTAACAGGAAAACCAGAGGCCACGCCAGAAAAAAGGGGTCAGGGTTTCAGAAGGGTGCAGCAACACTTTGTCATTTATAAATTTGGAAAAAGCAGCCCCTGTCCATCATCCGAGTGGTGCTCAGCTCCACGGCAGCATCCTGCCGCTTCCTCTTGGCCTCCCGGTGCGCTCCTGACGGTGACGCTGCCTGCTCCGGTGATGCTGCCTGCTCCGATCCACTGGCGGGACCTCTCGGCATCCCCAGGTGGGCCATCACAGCACGCTGCCCACCTTCCGCCCCGGGAAGGTGTGCTTTGCCGGGAGGGCAAAGCCATAACGCATCCCACGACACCTGCCTTAACGGCAAGGGCACGGTGCTGGCCGAGCGGGCACGGGGGTCCCCATCGCAGGGAAAACAGCCTGGAAAAGCGGAGTTTCCGCTCGGCCGAGCGCGGGGCAGCTCCGCCCGGGGAGGTGCTGGAGGTGCCCACCGGCGCGGCCCTCCTGCTGCCTGCGGGCCGGCCAGCACGCCGTGCCACCGGGCCCTAAGCGCCTGCCATCTGCCGGTGCAACGTCAACAAGCCCTCAGCCGGCAGCACCGGCGGCGGGACGGCCAAGCCGGGCTGGGGGCAGAACGCAGGGGGATGTCACCGCCGCTCCCCGCGCGGCGCCCGCACAGCCGTCGCCGGGCGAGGGGCCCCGCTCTCCCACCGGGGCGGGGCGTGCGGTGGCACGGCCTTACCGTAGCTCTGCCCGCCGCCGTGCCCGCATCCATCACACCCCTCCCCCGGCCCCCAGCCCGGTGCCCATCGTCCCCCCGCGCCGCGCCCCACAGCCCCGGGGCCGCTCCCGCACCTGCCCGCCGTCCGCCGCTCCCCGCCGCTCCGCCGCGGCGCCCTCGTGGGGGGCAAGCCCCACCCCTCACGCCGCCGATTGGCCGAGCCGTCCGCCTCTCCCGCCGCATACAAATACCTGGCGCCCCGCGCCGCTCCCATTGGCTGCAGCGGCCGTCGGGCCTAGCGGCGAGGCACCGCCCCCCGCGGTGCGGCACCATCGCCCTAGTAACCCGATGCTGAGCTGGGCGCGACCACCCGCGCGGGGGGGTGGAGGCGGCCTCCGCCGCTGCCGCCTCTTACTGCCGCCGCCGCGCTCCGCCCCGCTCCGGGAACGCCCCGCTGCCGCCCCTTCCTTGCCATCCGCCGGCGGGAGGGAGCGCGGAAGCGCGGGCGGCGGGGCGGTGAGCGGTGGCGGCGCGGCCATGTATCCCCCCCGGGCTGGCGCGAGGGTGGTCGCGCCCGGGAGGATTGCGCCGGGGCGCGATGGGTGCGCGGGCGGGGTCCGGCGCCGCGGGTGGTGCGGGGCGCGCGTAGCTGGGGCGGGCTGGGGGCGCGGGTGGGCGCAGCGCAAGGTCCCCCGCGGCCTTGGTCACCCACGCGTGTATACATCCCTGGGTGGGTATAGGGGCGAGCAGGCCTGCCGAGGGCAACGGGCCCGACCCGGCCTGCCGTGGGCAACGGGTTTGCTGAGGGCAGCGGGCCTGACCTGGCCCGTTGAGGGCAGTGGGCCTGCAGAGGGCAACGGGCCTGACCCAGCCTGCCGAGGGTAGTGGGCCTGCCGAGGGCAGCGGGCCTGACCCGGCCTCTTGAGGGCAGCGGGCCTGACTCGAGGTCAACAGGCCTGACCTGGCCTGCCGAGGGCAGGGGGCCTGCCGAGGGCAATGGGCCTGACCCAGCCTGCCATGAGCAATGGCCCAACCCCACCTGCTGTGTGCCCACACCTGCAGGGAGGCACGGGTGTGTGCCAAGGTGCGCTGACCCGGTGCTCCACAGCACCTATGGTACATATGTAAATACCTGCATGTGCACATGTAGGTGTGTGGGCCTTAGCGGAGGCATGCGTGTATGTATTCGGGTGTCGGTTTGCCTACCCATGTGTATGCAGGTCTGTGTATACATGCACCTACATATGTGGCAATCTATATATGTGTGTCTGTGGATCTCTGTGCACGCGCACACTTCTATATGCATGGGCAGCTGTATGCACCTGTGTATGTCTTATGGTATGGGAGAAGTGGGACTGGTCCCCACGGGTGACCCAGCTGTGCCCTGGGACTTGGTGAGACACCCAGTTGAGCTGCTCACTCCTACGGGTGCTGCGGGGCCCAGGAGCCATCCCAGACGTGTCCCGCTCAGTGTGCCATCCCGCTGTGTGCCTTTCCTGTTGTTTTCCAGCCCAGCGCTCGCCCTAGCCAACGCCGGGAGGGAGAGGTGACCTTTGGGGGAACAGGATGAGCGAGTGGGAGCGGGTGTTTCTGCAGGATGTCATTGTTCTTCCCCACTCCCAGCGGAGACAGGCTCGCCCACAACGCTCCACGGCTTTCCAGTGTGTCCTGAAGCACCTGGAAGGGCCTGTCTTCACCCAGGTAGGGGGGACTTGGCTCTGCAGTGGGGAGGCCAACAGTATCTTCTTGCCAAACCCATTCCATGGTGCTGCTGGGACTTGCTTTGTTTGTAGGCCAGAGCTCACAGCAGTGGAGGCTTTCAAAACAGGGTTCCTTGTTTTGGGGGATCAAACTGTAACTCCCAGAAGCATGAATTGGAACCGTGTCTCAGTCCCATGTATTTTTACCTGCAAATCTGAGTTAGTGTTTAATTCTTAATGTAATTTTTGTTCATTATAAATTTGAGTAAGCATTTTTAACCTACATTCTGTAGGTAGCGCTTTACTACTACTATGGTAGTAACTTCAGAAGTCTGCCACCCCTTTGTGATATGCTTCACATTCAGTTCTCCCGCTTTTGCTTTGCTCATTCAAGCTCTGGCTTTCAGACAGGCTCTCCAGCAATGCACGAAGCTGTCTGGGGCTGCCTGCCTGACTCGGGCATCCATCAGGAAATGGGAATTATTTGTCCTCTTTTACTGAAGTGTGTGTTCTGCAGCTTTGAGGGTGCTGAGCTGGCATGTCCCTGAGTGGGTGTGAACGCCTGTGTCTCCTGTCCTGTTTTGCCTTGCAGGGAGCTGAGTACCAGCTGCGTCTCTCCCTTTTTGATGCCACCTACCACCACTTCTTCGGGAGGACATGGAGGAGCAGCTGGCGAGCTGCCCGCACTGCCCCGCCGCGCTCAGCCAGGGTGGCTTTTAATGAGGTAGGGTGCTGGAGGGCTGTGGGTAGGCCAGGGAGTTGCTGTGCCAACTGGGTCTGGGAAAACACGACAGCCCCCTGGGAAGGGGTGGCGAGAAGCAGAGTGGGGGGCAGTGATCCCACAGGGAGGCCCCTGGAGTTGCAGGAGCCAAGTCTGGAGAGGGAGTTTTTTAATGCACAAAGGGAAAAGCTGTCTTTGTTCGAGTTCAGCCCCAAGCTGCTCTCCTTTGGTGCTGGTTTACTCTGTTAGTCTGGTGGAAGCATAGCTCAGATCGCTTTGGGAGCATACGATCCGCACACTTAGCTGTGAGCCTTTTAAAGCAGCGAGTCCTAAGTGTGCACGGGCTCTGGCCCGTGGTTGGTCTGCCTGCTGCCGTGCCTCGTCTGCGGAGGTTTATTCTCCTGCATGCAGGCAGACAGGAGCAGCAAACCCTTCTCTCTCCTGGTGCTTCCCGCACCCCAGAAACCAGCCAATTATTAAGCTTTTACAGATGATTTGTTGGAACGGTGAAGTTGGCGTCTTGGATTATCTCCAGGGCTGGGCGACGGCGTGGGAGCCGCGGTGTGCTGCCTGCTGTGTTCAGAGCTGGCGGCAGAGAGCAGTGTTCCTTCACGAGTGGGAAGGAAGGGAAGGCGCAGCCGCCTGCCCTCTGGCACAGCACTTTTTTCTCTCCTTACCTGGCAACTAAACTTGCCCAAAGCCATGCTTCCATCCGCTGCTGATACCAGCCAGCTGGGTTGCGCCCTTACTGGGAAGATCCCACTGCCCCGTAGTGTGGATGACAGCTGAGATGTCATGTTTTCTAATTCATAACTCTTGTTTCCACCTGTTCCAGTGCTGCAGATGAAGTTAGCACAGATCTGCACTGTGCTCCTTCATTTATTTAGATCAGTAGTGGTATCTGAGGGGCATTGATGTGTGCATTTCTTCCCCAAGTGTTTTAATTTCCAGCTGATCCCTGCTTTTTGGAAGAGGGATGAGAAAAAAACAAGGGCAGAGTGCTGTGGAGAGAGCAACATGGTGCTGCTCCCCACTTTGCCAGATGCTGGGTAGAGCTGCCTTTCCGAGCACTATCGCTATGTCTGCAGGCTTCCTGGGTGTTTGGCGTGTGGCCAGGAGCAGCTGGCACGAGCTTCGGGGTGTTAGGGGACTACATTTCTCAACGCCTCTGCAGTCGCTGAATTGCATTGCCCATCCCCTGCAGCCTGCCCTGCATGCTTACGGTGCATCTGCAGTACTCAGGGTCTTGCAAAGGCTCCGGGGCAGAGAAGAGGTGAATGACTGCTGCTGCAGCTGAGCAGTGGGATCTTTTAGCTCTGCAATGTTCAGCAGTTTAGTGTTGCAAAGAGGTCAGGTGCAGGTGCAGTCGATTTGTGAAGGGTGAGGGAAGGTCTAAAGGCACTGCTCCTTGTGCAGGAGAAGCTGCTGGCTGCTCGAGAGCGTGGAGCATTGCATCCTCTACTGGTGCAGGCCATGTGCTGCCTGCATGCTCACCAGCCTCACTGGAGGAGGAAAGTGCGTGGGCAGGGGACTGGATCTGCATGTGTGCTGGGTCAAGGTGACCCCTGTGCTGCATCGTCCTCATAGGGTTGAGGGGAGAAGAACACTGTCGCAAACAGCTGTTAGCGTTCATGGAGGGAGCGGTGAGCTTGGTTTTACAAGAGATCCTCTTTAAGGGCTCTCTCTGTCTTTGCAAGGCGAGGCATCAGTCTGCAGCCAGCGGTCATTATTTCAACATTTTGCAATAAAAGATAATAGAATAACGATTTATTTCCCTGGGCTGATGTGGTAATGTCTCTCTCTGTTATCCCTTCCTGACAGCCTGTGATTACAGTAAACGTTTTCCCTGGGACACCGTGGTAATGAGTTTTTAATAGAAAGATTAACCTAGCCTTAAATCCTGTCCTAGGGAGGTGACCTGTATCCTGTCTGCTCCTGCCTTCAGGTCCAGGCCAGCCCCATCTCCCCCAGCTATGGCAGGTGGGCTTCTGCAGCCTGTGAGTGACTCTGGAAACAGGTGTTAGCAACAGAAGAAAAGGAAAAAAAACACCCCACCCCCAAAAACATTAATGATGTTTGAGATTTAAGGAGGCTGAGATTTCTGAGCAGTGCTGGGCTGGAGGTCATTTGCTGTGAGCTGCTGTCTGGAAGTTTTAATGGATGTTCTGGTTGCGCTGCTGGCTGTCCAAATGCAACAGGTATTGCTCTACCTGCAGCTGCTGCTACCAGCTCTGAAATACCCTTCCTCTCTCCTTTCCTGTCCCAGGATGTTTACTTCCACACCTCCTTGAACCACCATGGCATCACCATCGTCATGGAAGTGGTGGTGACAGCCAGGAAAGGGGATGGGGACTCTCAGCATCTCTCCTGTGGCTTCGGAGTGATCCCCCTCTTCAGCAGCGGGTCAGAGGCGACAGACCTTACTGCTGAGGACAGAGTGTAGGTCTCCCCTGCCACCGTGTGCTGGGGCGTGCTGGGAACTGGGGTGGCAACATGCATAGCTGCTCTGGGGGGAAAAAGGGTGGTCCTGGGGCTGCAGAAACAAAGCCAGTGTTTAGAAACCTGCAGTTCTTCACTGCTGAAGAAGCAGTGATGGGTTTGTAAGTGATGCCTGTCCTTTCCCTAAAGGATAGATAGTTTTTTTTACTGCAGGTGCAGAGTAGGAAGGTGTTTTTGTACTGTTAGCATTGTGGAAGATGAAGATGAGCTTCCAGGTGGATTTACTGACTGCTGCATGTGTGCTCTTTGTTTTCAGACTGAAGCTGTACCATGGGACGCCACGTGCCCTACTGCACCCACACTTCCAGGACCCTGTGGAAAGTAAGCAGCAGCAAGATGTTGCGTCTTGTTCCTTTCTTGGTGGCCTCTCTTATCCCAATGAGTACTCTGTGTGTCCAGTTGATGTGCTATGTGGTCCATGTCCTGGTAGGGCTAAGCGGCTGTGCCTTACTGACAATCAGGAGCAGCCTGGCTGGGAAAACACAGGATTTTTTTCATTTGCTTCCAACACGTGCATTTGTGTATAATGATTTCTTCAACAATGGCACTGCAAAGCTGTTTTCCTGTTTTTGGTCATGTCAGGATGTTTTCTTTTCTTCAGAGAACAAATACCTGACGGTGATGGAGAAAAGCCACCTGCAGTACACCCTGAGGCCCCACCATCCCCTGGAGATGATATTCCACCTCCTGCCTGAAAACCTGATATCTGGACTGCAGACTGTTCCCGGCTTGATGCCGGCGTGCGGAGACACAAGTAAGGGCTCCTTCCTTTTCCCTGCTGCCTGTGCTGCTCCTGTTGAAGGCAGCAGGTCCCTGGGGAGGCTGTGGGCAGGGTGCTGACATGGGGTTCCTGGGAACACTGATAGGTTCTCTGCAGTGCTGCCTCTTGGCATGAGCATCTCCTCTGCGTGGACTGGCAGGGCTGCAGCCCTTGCATTCATAGCTCAGCCTGAAAGATGTCAAAATGGCTTCAGTCTGTTCCCCGTTTAATTGCCTTGCTCCTGGGAAGCTGGGAGGGATAAGCGATGGTTGGTTTAATTAAAGTCATTCTGCAGAGTCTTAGGAGAAGCCCTTGCAGCTTGTTTAAAGTCATCCTCCTCGGTGGCGGGGCCCAGGATCACTGGGGGTCTGGCAGGTTCAGGGGACGAGCTCTTGCACGTTCAGTCCTCATTAATCTTTCCCCATGGGTAGCAGCCTTGCCGTTCGCACTGCTGCAATTAAAATTATGTGATCTGAAGATTCAGAGGGTAAAAAGTACTCTCAGTTCTGCAGCTGAATTATTCTTCAGCTTGCTTCCTGGAAAACCCTACTGCTAACCATTTTGGGGGTTGTAACTGTTAATGTTAAAGCTGAGCGAGGTGTCCAAAGCAACTGAGTCCCTGGTGCTGGTAAGACCACTGCTCGGAAGCAGAAGAGGGGAGAGCCAGCATCTTGCACTGCAGGGCACCTCAGCACAATGGTGGCGGTGGCTGTAGTAAGTAAACAGATTGCATCCACTGACACCAAAGGCATTGGGTATTTCTGGGTCTCTCCTGGGTGTAAAGGCGTGGGTGTGCCAGGGAAGCTGGGTGAAGTGGGAACGTTTCTTCGTGCATCTGCAGACTCCCCATGGCCACATAACAATGGTGGCCCTTTGGCCAGGGACCTGTGCGTGACCATGGCTCCCTGGCACTGCTTTTGTCTTGGGTTTGGCTGTGGGTGCCACTGTGGTCCTGGCAATGTCCCCCCCAGCTGCAGTGTGACCTGGGGCTACTGCCTTGTCTTTTCAGGTGACTGCTTGCAGAAACCCCAGCCAATGAAGCCAGTCACCTACTATCTGGAGAGGCTGTCTGTCCAGCTGTACCCTTCCTTGGAGGAATTTGAGGAAGAACTGCTGGACTTACTGAATAGTGATCGCTTACTTCAGGTACTGCCAATGCATTTATGGCAGGGGAAAGTGCAGCACACGAGCAGTAATGACAGTGCTTTGTTTATGGGCAGAGTGGAAAAGTTCAGATAAGTGGTGTTTGTGTATTCGTCTGACTTGGAGTCTCTGACATAGGTTGTTTTTGGGGTTTTTTTCCCCCTCTGCACAAGCCTTTTGCTTGCTTTACTGCTGGATTTAGCACACAGGTGCTCTGCATAGGCTTTGTTTTGAATAAGCAGAATTTGGGTTTGCTCTGCTATGGAAAATGCAAAGATCAGGTGCAGTGCATATTTAGGAACAGCAGTGCTCGGTGTGCAGTAAGGACAGCTGGCCAAGTCCTTCTTTATTGCCAGATTTGCACCAACTCTGTCACAAAGACAAAAGATTTTAATATCCATCAGCTGCGGGGAGGGGTGGCTCCCATTTTTTGAGCTTCTGATGGATTGCTTGAATTGTCCTGACTGTGGGCGGTGCAGGGAGGGATGCTGTGCTGCCTTGCTGCCCAAGCTGGAAAACTTGCCTGTTGCAGGCTAACGCTGCACCAGACGGCAACAGGATGGCAGTTTGGGAGCGACGGCTGCACGTCGGTGTCCACAACGGCCTGCGCTTCGTCCAGGTGCCACATGTGGCTGTGCTGGTGCCAGAGGCAGAGGTGGCAGAGGGCGGCTGCCCAGAGGCACCCAGCTCTGGAGCCAGGTAAGGAGGAGACCCTCCACTGCCAGTGCTGCTTCCCTCCTGCCTTCGGTGCTGCCCACAGCTGCTTCTGCATCCTGGTGCAGGGGTGTGGGTCGAGCCCTGGTGCTGAGGAGCTGCATCCACCTGAGCGAAATGGTCCCTCACCCAGCGTTCAAGGTCTGCTTCCAGCTGGAGTACATCTTCTGCAGCTCAGGGAGAGGCGGTGGGAAGGTAGGACTGAGTGTGCGTGCACCTCATCTCTGTCCTTTGTTAAAGAGTGGAGATCTGCTGCTGGGGGAGCGAGCCCTCCGGAGTAACTCCATCCTCTGCTCCTGTTTTGCTGTCCTGCACACCCCAAGATGTGGTGGCCCCCCCTTCACGCGGCCATGCTGCCTGCCATTTGTGTCCAGGTGCTTTTCACAGCGCTGTGCAAAATATCCTGCAAATGGGCTTATTAAATCATTTTAATTGCATGTGGTTGTGTTTCTCCACCGACTATATGTATATGGAGAAATGTAACCTGCAGTGGTCCCGTAGTGTTCTGGCAGCCTAATCTGGAAAATTTCAGCTGGTTTTCAATTTTAAAAAAGGTTTTATTTAGAATATAGTGTTTATGCCAAAAAGAAGTTAGCCCCTCCCATTCTTTTTTTTTTTTTTTTTTTTTAATTTTCTGAATGCTGAGGGGTTTTTTTTGAGCTTCAGCCTGATGTTTTCCGGACATTAAAGCCTGGAGAAGTCTGTGTATTGATCGCAGAGACCATACTTGCTAATGCCTACTTACTGATCCCGTACATGTATTCCAGTTTAACTTTTCTGCGGGTCCAACTCAGGTTAGCCCACCCCTCAATCATCTGCTCCAGAGACCCTTGGCTGTTGGAGCCATTAGCTCGTAGCGTGGCTGAATCAGTGGCCGTGGGTTTGTTAGGAGGCTCTAATCATCCCACTAAGATGCTCATTGAAAATGCAGCAAGTGTCCTCTTGTCCAGAGCAAAACTGGGAGGAAAATGGGTATTTATAGAGTGGGACATGTGTGCCAGGCCAGAGGGATTTGCATTATGGGGGTAGGAGAAGCTGAGCCTTGCTGTTGGAAATCATGTGTTGGGTTCAAGTCCTTGAAAAAGCTAAAACCCAAGGACTCGCAGAGATTTGGGGCTCCAGATACAGATCTGTTTGGCTGTGCTGGGTGCTTGGAGCACCGGCTGGGGTGGTGGTGGAGCCGGTTTTTGTGGTGCAGCCCTTAGGCGGAGTGGTTAATCCCAAAGCGGCTTGCGGAGCCGATTGCCTTGTCTTCCGTGCCATAATTAGCAGGCTGTGAAGGTGATTGCAGGTACTGGTAGAGACCTTGGTTTGCTTCTGTGCCTCTCCTTTGGTTTTGGGGGTGGCTGTGGATGTGCCTGGGTAAGTGGAAGACTTTATGCTGCCTTTCCCATCTGCCAGGGATGGGGGGGGGTCAAACTTATATCTCTTAACGGAGCTGCTCGAAGGAGGGGGTTACAGCCCTTTGGCTGGGTGCTGGTCTTTGTCCCAGCCTATGTGTGCTAAATACCTACAAGGGCTGAAAACCCTGTTATTTTTGAAAAGTGTTAATGCTGCAGTTTTATATTGTGTCAGCATTATATTACACTGATCCATAAGCTAGAGGTGTTAATTCCTTGTGTAGCTTGGTGGAAGGATGAGGTACGATTACCTGGTGTGTGGGTGTCTGTTGTCCCGCAGCTGTAGCCTGCAGGAAATGGAATAATGTTGGTGACGGGCTGGGTAAACAGGGTAAGTGCAAGAAAAAACAAAGAGCACCCGTGTGGGAAGTGTGGCACGGGGTTTACAGGGAGAACATGGGATTTGTACCTGTGTGCAGCTGAGTTTGCTGTCAGCCTTGAAGAGGTGAAATCAGGTAGGAAGGCAGCCGGTGCTGCTGGCAGAGGGAAGAGAAGCAAACCTAGAAACCTTGCAGGCCACCTTGGTCCTCTTCCATTGAGAAGTCTCACGATCCTGGTTCCCCTCCTTGGGACCAATGTCTCTCTCTCCATCAGGGCAGCAGTCCTGGTGCTCCTCAGAGCCTGCAAAGTGATGAGAGCAGAAAGGTGTGGTTGGTGGGGGAGAAAACAGGTACAAAAAGAGAAATAAGGCGCTGAAAAGTGGTGTGTCTCCAAAATGGGTTGAAGGGGAGCGGTTTCTGTGATGCTGGAGCTGGGCATGGCAAGGCATGGTGGTAGATAAGAGCCTGTGTTTCTCTGGCGGTACCTGCTCCCTCATCCCAGTGACGAGGCAAGGGTGCCTGGTGCTCACTGCGCTCCCCTTGCTCCCATCCAGGCCCTGCCCAGCAGCGCCTGTGGTGAGGTGACCGACCTACGCTGGGTGTGCTGGGCCACCTGGAGCCCCGTCCCGGGTGCTGGTGAGACGGAGGTGGTCCTGCCCCTGTGTGGGTGCCACCGCAGCCACTGCCAAACCTTGGTCTGCCGGACCCCACCGAGCGGCAGGAGCTCCAACAAGGTAAGGGCTTGCTTCTGCATGGCAAGTACATGGGGATGTTGCTGGCGCTTGGGCAGGCTTGCCGTGAGAGAGGCTCTTTGCCAAAACCTTTGTAAGTGCCCAGGCAATGGAGAAGTTCTCTGCAAACCCGTGAGTGAATGCAGAGGCATGGGGAGAGGAGGGGACAGCCTCCCCGTCACTGCTAGCGAGCATCCATGCAGCCAGACAGTGTGCTCAGTGCCGAACGCTGCTTGACTTCAGTTACTGCAAACGTGCAGACCGAGCTGTCATGTAGCTGGTTGCACAATTATTTACTGTGATACTTCTTGGAGGCCACCGTGAGCTGAGCTGGCTTATTCTGAGTGATTGCATGCAAAAGATAAAGACCTTGCTCTAAAATATTTATCAGCAAAAGGAGGTTAGGGTTGGGGCAAGGAGTCATGGGGGGGCAGATGCGTGGCCAAAATACGGCTGTGGTGCTAAGCTGCACAGGTTGCTCTCTGCCGTGGGGAGGAACAGAGGGCTGGATGAGTGTCTGCAGAACTTGCTCAGTAAAATCTTATACTGGGTGGCAGTGGGTGGAGTTGGCAGGTGTGTGTCTCCTGAAGGACAGAGGTATTTGATCAGCTTATTAAAGTACAATCCCTTGCTAGCTCTGCCTCTGGCTTGTGCCACCATTTCTGTGACTGCAGGACAAGGGAGTCATCTGTCAGAGGTACAAGGGAGGCTACGTGTAGCATGCTGTCTAAAAGTATTTTATTTCCAATTTCTAGGGGAAGGACGTGGAGTCTGGGACTATCCAGTTCCATTTTTCCACTGATTCAGAAGAACATCTTGTAACTACTGCGGAGATCCGATGTAAAGACAGGGACGAGTCGGAGAAGCCTCCTACGCCATCGCTGAGTGAGTGTTTTCCAGATCGCTGACATTTAAAATATAGTGTGGCACTGGTGTCTGCTCAGGAGAAAAAACACGACTTCAATGGCTTTCAGTGAGCTAGTTTATGAATTACAAGAATGAACTGAGTTTCCATCAAGTTGAATTCAGCTCACGCTTTTTAACTTGCATAATTCCCCTATGATAGTAGTGCTGAGCCATGTGCAAAATCCCCAGAGATTTCTGGTGCGCCACCAGCCCGCTCCTGTTTCGGGTTGCTCTGATGGCACTGGGGCTCCCATGCTCAACACCCCAAACTGTTGGACAGGCACAGCGGCTGCACCAGCAGCCCATTGCTCTCTGCCAGTGCCGCTGCTCGTCTCTCTGGACTGAATCCCTCTGGACATGAGGACAGGAGAGATATCAATTACAGGCTGAGGAAAACCCAGTTAATCTCATCGCACTGCCACTTGGGGAGCATGACAGCAGCACGCATTCGATCAGCGTGCATGGGCTGTGCCAGTGCCTAGCTGGGGAAAACTGGGCTGCGAATACATGCATCCATCTATCCATCTGTAGTGCAGGGGTGCCAGGTGGTCGGGGTTTCAGTGGCTGTCTGCTGTGTGTGTTGGATGAGGAAAGAAAACTGCTGTTGGCTTGGGTTTGGGCATGGAGTTGAGTCCGTGCCCTGAGCTGCTGGAGCTCCTGCCTGGCTTGTTTCTGTCTAATCCCCCCTTTTGTGATCAGTAGGAAACAAACTTCCCTTTCCTCTGCAGCGTCGGTCCTGCT
Source organism: Falco punctatus (assembly GCF_963210335.1). Taxonomy (NCBI): domain Eukaryota; kingdom Metazoa; phylum Chordata; class Aves; order Falconiformes; family Falconidae; genus Falco; species Falco punctatus. The sequence goes on from NC_137582.1 coordinate 105,818,449, forward strand.
CCAGTTCCCATGCAGGTCTCAGCGCTGTGATCCAGGTTCCTGACAACGTTTAAATACAAGTCACGAGCTTACCCGGCTCCTCTGGTGAGCTGGTAGGTGCCAGCCCGTGGGTCAGGGTGATGGTCGCTGCAGTGGATGCACTTTCCAGGCCAGCTCTGGTGCTGCTGTGCCTTCCACGAGATGGCAGTGGCATCACAGCTTTGCCACAGCGAGTTCTGGCTTTCCGCCGGCGAGGAGCCAGGTTTGCTGGTGGAAGGGGCTTTAGAGCAGAAAGCTTCAGGGGTGAAGTGAAGGGGTCTGGCGAGGCTGGGAACGCGCTGGGGTTAGGCTCCCTTTGGCATGGCCGTGTTGCTGTGGGTACCTTCCTGGTACTGCTTGAAAGGTTTTCCTGGCAGCATTTCAGCTGGCAGCGGCCAGGACGCTGAGGGAGTTGCAATGTGGTGAAGGGAGAAGCAGGTGTGCGCCAACAGCAAGCTTCCAGCCCGGCACGAGACTGGCGTGCTCTGGCTTGAGGGGAGTGCGGTGGAGTGGGGATAGGGTGCCCGGTGTGGGGACATGCCCCAGCAGGGTGATTTTAGGGGGTGAGCTGCATGGTGTTCCCCTGGTGCTGGAGTCTGGTGGCACTGGGGAGAGCTTGGGAAATGCAGCGGTGGTCCCGGGGCAGTGCCGTGAGGTGAGTGGCTACACGCAAGAGCCAGCCTGCACCCCGAGCTGCTGAAAAGAGTGTTTGGTGAACTGTTTGTAGAGCTCCATTGGAAAACTTGCCACCGTCTGGCCCTTCTGGCTGGGGGAGGCGGAGTGCATCATTGGTCAGCTCAGCTGTCGGTGGTGCTGGTGGATCTGTCCATCATCTCCTTAACGCTGGCTGAAGCCATCCTAACTGAAAGAAAACAGTGTTTTAGCCACAAGGGAGGGGGTGGTTTCCTTTGCATAGCGGTCAGCATGAAAAAGCTGGCACATACATGGTGGTGCAAGCAAAACAAGGTCTCAGCGTCACGTGGCTGCAGAGACAGAACATCTGTGCCCCTGCTTTGCTCCGAAGGACCCGCAGCTCAGCGGCACAGTGAGCTCAGCTGTGCTGCCGCGCAAGCCAAGCAGCCAACTATAAATATGATAAAGCTCATACCGTTTTGGGGCATGAATGCAAGAACAGATGAAGGGAGTGACCAGAAATAACGGAGGAACAACAGAAACCTTAAGTATCCTAAAACTTTCACGTCTCATTAAACATCCCACTTAGGCAGCGCCGTGTGGCCGTAGGGAATGGCGGCACCGTCTGGGGATGGAGGAGCTGCCTTTTGCGGCAGTTAGCCTAATTCCCGGAAAAATAATGGATAGGTTTGGAGATGTGCTATGTTATCCCCCCAAGGCAGCAGTCTTATTGGAAAAATAAGTCAAATAAGTGGTTGAGCGATGGTAAGCTACATTGCTGAGCTGGTTTTGCTCCCAACATTTAAAAGGCCTGGTGGGAGATTGGAGGGAACTTGGTGGTGGTGGTGGGGCCTGAGGGTGATGGCTCTGCTAGAGCATCTCACCTGTCCCTCTGTGCAGGTGTGCCGGCCCCACAACGAATGGCAACCTCCCCGCGGGGACCAGGGGTAAGTGTCCTGCGTGCCAGTGGACGCGGTTGGTGGGCAGTGGCGTTTGTGGGGGGTAGCCCACGTGCTGAGGATGTGCTCTTGGTCCTGTCCTTTGCTGGTTTTCTTGGCTGCTGCAGCCAAGAGTGTCCTGCTCAAATCCACCTCCTCTGGGGCAGCAAAATGGATCCTGCCTGTAACAGGCTGGGCAAGATTCCCTGGGCTCTTTTCGCACCCCAGATGTATTTGCAAGGGCAGTTCTGGTTTTTGACAGCCCAGATTTGCTAGGTACTGTTGTCCCCGGTACATACTGACAGTGACGCATGATTTCTTCATGTAGAGATACCGGGATTTAAAGCTATGAATACCAAGATCCCTCTTTATACTTTTTTATATCTTGATGCAGGGATCAATGCACACAAATATTTTTGATGAAATGAAATGCTTCATAAGACTGCATTAAGTGGTTTGATCTTTCTGCTGCATATTCTCATCCCTCCTTGCCAGGGAATGGTAGCAGGGATGTGAACCCCCGAGCAGCTGAGCTGTGCCGCTTCTCGGCAGAGCTGTGGTGCCAGAGCATGAGGTGGCTGAGCTGCTTTAGCAAGGAGGGCTGCTGGCCCACCTCGCCGCAGGGGTTTCTGCAGGGTGGGCTGCTGCGGGGGGCTGCTCCTCAGAGCCGGCCCCGGCGTGGGGCTGTGAGCGCTCACACTCGCCACTCTCTCGCAAGCTGTCAGTGTCCCAGCTGTCGGCCCCACCGCGGGGCAGGGTCCAGCCCCCGGCACTGCCGCTCAGCTGTGGCTTTTGGCATGAGGCGGGGATCGTTCACCTGGAGGCTGACCTCAGCTCGCCGGACCCAGAGCCTGGTGCCAGCGACCAGCTGCGGGCATTGCCCTTCACCCCGCTGCAGGTGCCCATCGCTGCTGTGGGGCTGCAGGCAAGCAGGTGATGCTCAGCTGCCCTTCCCCAGGCTCCCGCCTCCCCATTGCCCGGCCTGCCGGGGTCACCTGTGGCCATGCACCTCACCCCCATTTCTCCGTCAGTTCTTGCACGCCCCTCTCCCGTGCCTTCCTGGCGTGCCTGCATGCTGCCGGCTTCCCGGAGATCCTGGACTGCAACCAGGAGCCAGTGGAAATCTCAGAGCCGGTAGACCTGGCGGGTTTCAGCCCGCAGTTGGAGGAAGCTGACCCTCTGCAAGGCAATGAAATAATTCTACAGTTCCTGGCTTTTGGCAGGTGGGTTGGCAGCTCTTCATGGTACCTTTGGTGGACAGACCCTAGGGGCCTCCTCCTTTCCCAAAATCCCTCCAAGCTGCTTCTCTGCTTGAGTGGGATAAGTCCTTAGTCCTTACAAAGGTGCTGCTTCCTCCATCACCTGCCATACAGGCAAAACCCTGGAGGGTTTTATGATGATGCTCTTGTCCTTTCTGGGCACTCTTAAATCATGTTCCATTTTTTTTGCTTGTATCCATTAGCCACAATGTGATGTAAAAAACGGTTAATGCAGGGTTTCTCCATAAATGCATATGGAGTTGAGAAAGTTGGCACCCGTGGGGGTGGCTTTGGCTAGATGAGGCCCCGCTTGTGTTTTTTCCATGGATGGTAGCGTGCTGTGTGAAGGTAAAATGCTGCCTTTGCTGGGCTTCTCCATCACAGCATATGGCAGGAGACAGCTGGAATTATGAAGCTTTTTGGAAAGCCAAGGCAAACCGTATGCCTGCTGTCTTCAGAGAAGTCTAAATACTTGTGATGCTGCTGATCTTCTCCTGTTCTTCTGCCTCTTGGTGTGTGCCAAACGCATGAGGAGTTCGTGATGGGGAGGCAGCACTGTGCCACAAGCTAACCCAAACCCTTCTCCCTCAAGGGATGCCCGGGATGGCATGGAGGGGACGTGGCCGAGGACCATCTTCCTCACCTTCCAGTTCTACCGCTTCCCACCGGTCACCACTCCTCGGCTGCAGCTGGTCAGCATGGACGGGGGGTTGGCGACCAGGCTGGCTGTGCCAGTGCAGCTTCTTGTCCAGGTGAACAAGGATGGGGCCCACAGCAGCGGTAAGCTCTGGTTTTAGCATCCTCTTCCATAGGTCAGATTTGGGTTTTCCTCTGCGATGAGGAACAGGCTGGTGTCTGCTTTAATAGTAAACCTCGACTAGTTTGTGTGGCACATCATGAAAAGCATTGAAAATGTCCAGCGTTTGAAGTAAAACACTAAGTGTTGGTGCTATTTGCATGTCGAGGCTGCTGGCTCCCGTTGCAGCTAAGTGCCTTTGAAAGGAAAGGCAGCGCGTGAGAGCAGAGCACCCGGTGTGAGCAGCTCTGATCCTCCTCGCTGAATGCTTTTCTTTGTCTTTCTGTGGCTTATTAAATTCTGGTCCCAAGGGTCACCAAACACTTGTGAGTGATGAAGCTCCTTCTCTGTGTGGAGCTGTTAATGACAATGAGAGGGGGGTCTGTACAGACCGAGCGTTTCTGTGGGATGTGCCAATCCTGGGGGACTTTAGACCCTGCTAATTGACTGACAGGTTTGTCAAGTGAAAGAGGGTGGGTGTGTGAGCAGGCAGCCTTCTCTGAACCAGAAGAGTGTCCCTGTCCTGGCTGATGTGCTGGTGCCGGCAGCAGCTCCATTTCCATGCTGATGTCGCAATGTCGTGTGTCTCACAGGACTGCCAGGCTTGCAGCTGAAGTACATGGTGGATCCCACGTTCCTGCGACCTGGGGAGCAGCGCTGGTTTGTGCGGTACCTGGCCGAGCACAGCCTCCAGATTGACGTCTGGGATGGAGACTCCCTGCTCCTTGTTGGGTCTGCTGCTGTCAGACTGCAGGTATTGGTTAACTTGAAGGTGTTTCCTCTTAAGCCTTCAGGACTGCTAATGGTGTAGGAGACCTCTGTTTAGTGTGCAGGAGTGTTTAGGAAGAGCCTGACTTTTCCTTTGGTCCCTTGTTGAGATGCTGTTGCCTTACCCTTGTGTCGTTAGTAATTGAGTTGCTGTCAGCCCCTCTGTGTAACTGAGACCAATGTCAGCCTGACAAGCCCCTAATCGTGGGATTTTTCATCTCTTCCTCCAAAGCAATGGCAAACCATTAACTTTCTTCTATGTCCCTGGAGCTCCTGCAGTATTTAGGGCTAAAGGCCCCTGACCTTGGCCATCCAGAAGCATCCTTACCCAGACCTTGTTACCCTCCAGAGCAGACGCCTCAGTAACTTGTTACCCCTTACCTGCCCTTGCCTTGTCCCCAGTCCCTGCTGCGCCAGGGCCGGGCAGCCATCAGGACCCACCATGAGCTGGAGGTGGCCATGACCGAGTATGAGCCAGATGGGACAGTGATGGGCTGGGAAGCACTGCGGCATGGTGCCCTGCGACCCCTCGGCATCCGCGTGGCCGTGAGGGGCCACCTCCACCTCTTCCTGGCCAATGTTGGTAAGAGCCCAGCACTCACGCGGCCATAAGTCTTGGGTGCCAGCACCAGCGCCGCATGGCACATGCCCCTTGCCAAGTACCTCCAGTGCCAGTTGGAGCCCCCATCCTGGCACCAGCTGCTCGGCTCCAGGCGCATGGCTCCTGGCTGTGCTTGCGGTCCCTGCTTGGCTGCAAATGTCAGTGCATGGTGGCAGAGAAGCTGGCGGTGTGGGGACAGCACCATGCAGTTAAGTGCTAGCAAACAGCACGGGGCTGCAGGAGAAGTGCATGACATGCACAGGGCTGTACCTGAACGCAAACCACGCTTGTAAGAATGTTATTCTTCCCAGAACCTGCTGGCTGCTCTTATTTTATATATTTAATTCCCCATCCTGTAAATGTGCAGTGACTCCAGGTTTCAAAATCTTATCTTCAGAAGAAAGATTAACTCCATTATAAGATATCTTAAATCGTCATTTCCATGCTCTGCCTGCAAAGGGACGATAAGCTCTTGGGAAGGAGAGTCTGAGATCCACAACCTAGGGAGAGGTTTAACTCACACCCTGCAAAAGGAGAGAGAGGAAGCAGAGATACTGCACCAGGATAGCAGCCACCCTTTGATTTCTTTTTTTTCCCTGTCCTCTTTTTCTAAATTCCAAAATACTGTTGTTAAAAACACTATTGAAAAGCTCGGTGCCCCTGCCCTACGGATGGGGATGGGATTTGTACACTGAGTAAATACCCAGAGGGTTTAGAGCCTCATCCAGCTCTGCTTGGTATGACCTGCATGGGAGTGTGGATGGTGGCAGGAGCGGAGAGATGCGGTGGCACGTGCCTGTCCTGGTGGCAGTGCTGCTGGCAGTGCTGCAGCCTGGGGATGGAGAGCACAGAAGTGAAAACCAGAGCTGGTGAGGGGCTCAGGGGTGACTCGCTTGGGATGGTGCCATGCTTTTGATGCTTCTCCCTATCTGTGTGGGTGGATGTATGGTGGTAACAGTGACAGGCTTTGGAGGGAGCGCTGTAGGGCTCACAGAGCATCGTTAGCAACCAGGTATTTACTTGTGCTATTTAAAATTGTCTGTGAAGACTGCAATGAGGATAAAAATTTGCAGTAGACTTTATAGCAATGAAAAATGGATGATTTCTGCTCACCCCCGTCTCCTCTCATGGCAGGCCACCCGTGCGAGGAGACCCCAGGGCAGCCGCTGTCCCTGCTGCCATCCTGCTCCCACACTGTGCCCACACCGGACAGTGCTGGCAGCATCCCAGCCAGCAGCTTTTTCTCTCTGAACGCCACTGGTGGTGAGTCCTGCTGGGCTGGGGCTCAGCCTGTCCCCCCACGTGGATTCGGTTTGACAGGGTCTCTGCCAGTTCTGCTGCTGCAGTGCTGGCGCTTTGCCCCCAGCCGTGGGTTGACTGCCCCATCTGGTTGCTCCCTTTCCCAGCCCCACAACATTGTGGGGGGCTCTTGGGGCTGCACTAACTGGGGGTCCTTCATGAGTGCCACGGTGCTCTTTCCCTGCAGGCAGGCGGGTGTCGCGGGCACGGAGGCTGGTGGAGGTGGACAGCGAACTGGCAGCTGTGCTGCATAGCCACCAGACAGAGGGGAGGCTGACCCCCCCGGATGCCCCTGGTGAGGCTGAGGCTGCCCACTGGTGCAAGCTGCGGCGCATGGCACTAGTGCGGCAGCAGGAGGAAGCCAGTGGTGGGAGGATGCCCCAGCTGTCGGTGAGGAGAGGGATGCTAGGGGCCAGGGGCCTGCCGTGGTGGCTCTGGGCTTATGGTCCTCTCCCTCCTGGCAGGGCTGGCAGGAGCGGTGTGCCAGGCATGCACGGGACCTGCAGATCACCAACACCTACCGGGAGCACATCAAGGGCGAGAACATCTGCCAGAAGCTCAGCCAGGCCATCACCTCCACCCACACTGTGCATGCTGTGCTGGGGACGGCTGAGTTCTTTGAGTTCACTCTGAAGAACCCCTACAGCATCCAGCAGACTGTGACCATTGAAGTGGACCACTCCGAGCTCAGGTGGGGGCCAAGGTGGGGTCTCTCCCACGTGTGTGGGCCAATGCGTGGGCAGCACCAGCTCCCAACCAGTCCTTACCAGCATCTCTGCCGCTTGCTCCCCAGTGTCATACTGGACCCGAGGGAGTGGCGCCACTTCAAGGAGCTGACCAAGAGCGTGACACCGGTGGAAGAGGCGATGTTCCACCTCCATGACAACCTCAGGCCTCAGGTCTACCTGCGCCCCAACGAGACTGTCCGCATCCCCTTCAAATACCAGACCTTCTCTGCAGACCCTGCTGTTGTCGCAGTGCAGGTAGGGTGCAAGCCCCTGTTTTGAGCTGTTCCCAGCAGAAAGCATTTCCCTCAGCTGTGTTTGCCTCGGCAGGGTGTGGCGGTACTGCCACGGGCAGCACTGTGCAGCCATAGCAGTGCTGCATCCCAAGGCAACCCACTCTTGCACCCTGCAGGGGCCGGCAGGGCTTGGCACTGGTGCAGATGTGACCGCCTGCTCCCTGGGGATGAGCAGGGCTGGGCGGACGAAGTACATCCAGGTAAGGGAGGCAGACACAACGGCACTCGAGGGGCTGCATGGGAGGAGAAGCATCTCTCCTGGCAAAACTCCATTCCTCTCCTGCTGCCCTCCGGGACAGGTCTCCTTCCAGGTGAGCGAGGGGAAGCCCATCGCGCTGCTGCGGGTGAAGGTGGAGCCGCAGCCCCATGTGGTGGACCAGACCTTTCGCTTCTACCACCCGGAGCTCACTTTCCTGAAGAAGACCATTCGGCTGCCCCCCTGGCACACCCTCCCTGGTAAGCCTGCGGTGTGCCTGGTGGGGGCTTGGGCTCTTCCTCTTTAGTTGGCACCCATGGTTCATAGGGGCCTTCCTGGAGGTGTGGCAGCACCCAGCGAGCTTTTCGCTGCTTCCAAGGCTCCAAAAGGGTGAGGGCTCCTCGCTTGCTCTTCATCTGCCTGCCTGCATTGATTTGATACTTAATTCCCTGCACCATTATGGCCGTGGAGTTTGCTGGTAGCCCAGCATAAGGGATTCTGGTCTGTGGCTGCGTGGGGTAGCAAGCAGACAAAATGCTGAATATAGTTTAATCTTTGTCTCTCTCCTCTGCAGGCGCGTCGGTGGGCATGCTGGGGGGGCAGCCTGAGATGTTTGTTCGCTGCAGCGACCCTGACATCATTTGCGAAACCAAAAATATGGTACTGGTTACGCTTCAGCTTTGCTCTATCCTTTGTGCCCTTGTAGTGTGGGTTGTTGGCAGAGAACTGCCTCGCACCCACAGAGCATCCCCGTTTGTCAGCCCATAGTAGTGAAACACTGACGGTGATGAAGCCAGAATTGCCTTTTATTCCCAATTAAAAGGAGCCGCATTGTTTTTGCGGTTGAAGCAGAATGTTGCGCCTTATCGCATTGTGCAGCAACCTGTACTTGCTTGTTCTTTTGAGCAAATACCAGATGATTAAGATGCTGGAGAAAAGCAGCCTTTTTGTCAGGCGTGGGACAGACCTTCCCTGCTGCTTAGGGTGGCCACAGCTGCTGGTGACAGGAGGCAGAAGCACGGCGCATCCCCTGGATGCGTGGCAGAGCATCTCCCTGCGGGGTGGTGCTGGGGCAGGGGGTTGGGCAGTGCCAGGCTGAGCGGCTCTTTGGGCCAAGCCTAGCTGTCGCTCTGCCTCCCTCCCCAAGCATGGATATGCCCAGTGCAAGTTTCCAGGGGTGGCTTTGTGGCTGGGGGAGGTGGAAAGGAAAACTAAATTTGGGCACATACATGCAGATGGTGATGAAGGGTAGTTGCTAATTGCTGTTGCAGAAATGCGTTAGTGTGGTAATTGGATTATAGCTTGTTAGAGAACTTGGGGAAAGTTTGCCAAAATTTGATTACAGATGCAGACCTGGAATGCGATAGTTGTTTGTATCCTCTTTTGTAATTAAAAATACTGGAAGAGCTCAGCCAAGCTGTATAATAACTTAATAACACAGTTTAACTAGATACTGAAAGCATCTGCTTTCATAAGTGGGTTGGTGGCGGGTTTTTCCGTTAATGGGAAGGAAACCCTGGAGTCCTCGTTAGCTGGTTTGATCTTGAGGTTAACTGTTGGAATGATGCTCTGATTTCTGCACACAGGGGCCTGGGGAGCCGCAGGACATGTTCCTAAAAGTAGCCGGAGGACCAAGCCCGCAGATTAAGAAGTTCTTTGTTGCTATTTACATGTAAGTAGCAGGACCCCCAAAAAGCATGAAAAGCTGGCCCCAAGCGCCTGGCAGGGCAGGAGGGGAGCTCGCGCCGCCCTTTCCTTGCTTGTGGCTTCCCGAGCCCAGCCAGCTTTGCTGAGCAGCACAAGGCTGGGCAGGAGGCTTCCCAAAATGCTTACAGCTTAGGGTTTTACATCATTCTCTTTCCCTCTGAATAATCCCTGGCAAGAGCATCCCTGGAGCGCTGGCTAAAGCCTTCTGAGCCAGCCGGGCTATCTCTGCATCAGATAATGCTTTAGGAATGGGTGGGATTGAAATGGGTTCCTTGGGAGATGCTCACCTGGAGTTCAGGCTCCCGCTTTGGGCTCACCCCTTGGTATTTGGCTGCTTGCTCTGAGCCTGCGGTGCCATCGGCGAGCCCTGTCTGTCTGTCTGTCCTGCAGGGACACGTGGCTGGCAGCGCCCATCCAGATCTGGCAGTTCTACCTGCACTCACTGCAGCGCCTGGACGTCAGCTGCACCGTCGGGCAGCTCACCCGCCTCTCCCTGCTGCTGCGGGGCACCCTGGCCACGCGGAGGGTGCAGGCCTTCACCTCCCACCCCCAGGAGCTGGAGGTACCCCCCGTAGGTGGGCTCAGGGCCTCTGAGGTCCTTGGTGGCGGTGGGGAGCAGGGGGCGGGCCTGGACCGGCCTGGTGAAATCCCTCACAGAAAGGGAAAGGCAGCCCGCTTGGAATTATGAACGACTTATTGCCGTAAAGTGTTTGTGATAATTATCTTTTGATTAGAGCTGTCATGTGTAGGATCGTTGGCACAAAACCCCAGAGGGCAAATTATCTGCGTTAATGAGACCGTCTGAAGACTAACAATTTCTTTAGAATTTGTTCGGCCGTAATTGCAAATGTGAATAATAAAAGGCACAAAAACTCCATCGCTGTCACGTAAACAAAAGCGAAAGTCTCCCCGAATGAAGCCTGCAAGGGGAGGGGAGGGCTGGGGAATAGCTGGCTCTCCCTGAGCAAGAGACTGTTACCCTTCCTGATAGGAAGCCAATCCCGGTGTATTCGTGTAGGTGGGATTCAGCAGCCGTGGCATAGGTGCACGGGTTTTTAAGAGCAGCTGGGTATAGTTTATGCTCCAAGCTGGATATCGCAGGGGTGGCTGCAGCTCCTGGTGTTGGTTTTTGCAGCTGGATCCAGATGGAGCCTTCGCTCTCCTTGCCAACGGCATCCAGGACCTGTACATCGGCGTGAGGCCTCGGCGGGCTGGCAACAGGTTCATCTACCTCAATCTGGTGGATGTGGAGTCCCACCAGCTGCTGTCATCCTGGCTGCTCTGCCTGTCCTGCAGGCAGCCCCTCATCTCCAAGGTACGGTGGCTGTCGTGCGGGGAATAGGCTGTGATGGTGCTGGACCAGTGGTCACAGTCCAGCCAGTAACCCAGGGCTGTACCCTGCTGCTGCTTCTTTTTCCATCCATGGGTTTTTTGGTCTTTGCTGCCCTGAGCACAGACTTAGCCCTTGGGTGCTTGAGTAGTCTTGCAGAAGACCATGGTAAAACACCTTTTGCTCTTTTGAAGGCAGTCCCATGCTGAGAAGTGCCACTCCAAAGTATCCCTTATTGTGAAATCAAAGCTACAACATGCTGCTTTCTGGTAGCACTGTGCTGGCAGAGGCCTTGCCTCCAAGATGGAAAATTACATTTCCCAGCTGATGCATTCCTTTAAAAAACATTTTCCTGAAACCCTCGGTACAGGGGGAAGTTTGGATTGGCATTTAAGCTGATGCCTTAGTGTTCTGCCAAGTGCCAGCCTGCCTCCGGTGCTGCAGGGTGTTACCTGAGCGAGTGCCATGGCTCTCCCTGTGGATGTCCATTAATTAGCTGGAGAATGAGCTGGCCGGTCCCAGCTGCTCCCCCGGCCCTTTGTTGCTTGGGCTCGTAATTACTTCTGTGAGCGCATTGGTGCCAGCAGCAGTGTGAGAAGGTGGCTTTTGCTCAAAGGTGCTTTCTTTGTACCTGCTGGCAGAGTTCGAATGTAAGGTGGAGAAAGGGGAGAGGAGACATAAGGCAGTGTGTCCCCAAAACTCCCCTCGCGGTGTGTCGGTGTGAGAGGCAATTCTCCGTAGTTGATGTGGGGAAGCGCCTGTTGTTCCCTCTGTCTGTGCCACTTCTGCTATGGCTGGTGCTTGACCTGCAGGCGTTCGAGATCTCGCTCCCCGTGGGAGGCGGGAGAGGCTGCAACAAGTGCATCACCTACACCAACCCCTACCCCTCGCCCCGACTCTACTTCTTGTACACCAACAGACCTGACCTCCTGCAGTTCAAGGAGGACTCCTTTGAGGTACGTCCTGCCGCCTCTGCCCCCTTGCCAGACCCCTGCCTTCACGCGGCTGCAACACGCGATGTGTGGCGTGGTGCTCAGTGGATGCCGGGTGTGCTGCCTTGGGAAGCTGGGGAGGGAGGGCAGGCTGAGGGGTCCTTGCTGGTCCCGCTGCCTCTCCTCCCACCTGTTGTCCTGCAGGTTGCCGGCGGGGAGGTGTACACCATCGGCTTGCGCTTCGCCCCTAGCCAGAGCACAGGTGAGGAGGAGATCCTGATTCACATCAATGATCGTGAGGACAAGAATGAGGAGACCTTCTGTGTGAAGGTCCTCTACCGGTGAGGCTACCCGCCTACTGCAGCAAAGCAGCTGGCCTCTGTGCCGGCCACCTCTACGCCCCAGGTAGTGCTGCCTCGGAGATGCCCATGTCTCTCTAACAGGGCATTGTGACCCTGGTCCCCTCGTAGTCACCAAGCCGGGAGGTCTCACTGTCTGCTGGGGTCCTGGGCCATTGCCATGTGCGCGGGCGCTGCCACACGGCTCCGTCAGCACAAACTGGGGAGAGCAGACGTATTTGTTACCACACGTTGTGGCTGCAGGTTGTCTTTATTTTTGTTAAGCATTACTGTATTTTAGGCATGTTGGCATCTTCAAAAGTCTGCAGATCTGATTCTGCAGAATATTGTTGAAGTATTTTATGTTATACGTTGAGTTTTGTACACACCGCAGCAGTTTTCTGGCTTTTTTGATACTTTTTGCTCATCCTTATAAAGTTAAACTTGCTGCGCAGAACTGGCAGAGTGAGGCAGCGGTTTTGTCTGTGGGAGGTGGAAACACGCTGCGTCCCCATCCTGCGCAGACGAGTGCTGGGCTCACCCTTCCCACCGTTGTGCTGCTGTCAGTCCTGTGGTGGGGAGCACTGGGCGTCCCCTGTGTCCTCTCCCAGTTCCATGGAGCATCTGGGTGTCCAGGCAGGGAAGGCGGAGGGGAATGATGGGAAAATAAGGTGCGGGCTGATGCCCCGGGGGGTGAGGGTTGACAGCCCCATCCCCATGTGTTGTGATCTTGCGTGTTGGGTGCTAAAAGGCTCCCCCCATTCCTCACCAGTTCACAGCACATCTATAGCTGTTAACTCACGCTGTGATGTATTAGGATCACTGTGTGGAGGGGAAAAACCCAGAGAGGTGAGAAAAAAGGGAGCTGAGGCAGGCAAAGGGGGGTGTCAGCTGTGGGGGTGGCTGGGGGGTCCCTGCCCCTCACTGTGCCCCTCTGCTGCTGTGGCTGAGCGGTGAGCAGAGCCCCGGTGGGCAGCCCACTGCTCCCAGGGGACTTGTGCCCCCTCTTTGTGGGTCTGAAGCTGGAGAATTAGTAGCCCCACTGAAGCAGTGTGCTGAGTTCCTCTGCCTCCCAAGGCCTGATTGGAAATGACAGCTAATATTTTAAAAATGATTATGCTGTCTGCAGCACAGAGAGGCCCCTAAGTTGGGTTATTAAAGTAGATAGCTGAATAATTTTCATTATGTTTTCACACAACGATATTTCTTGAGGCTTATGAATGAGCTGGTGCTGTACCCTCCGCCGCGACAGATGAGACGGCTTGAGTGCCAGGCGTTCACAGCCGCCAGTGAGCGATGTGCCGGCGGGCAGGGAATGCTGACGGGGGGACTCGAGCTGAGCCGGCAGCTCGGCAGCCACGCTGCCGTGAAACGTGACCGGCCGCTGCAGCCCGTGGCTCTTGCTCACCAAAATATGTACGGTGCGGTGGGCAGCAGCCGTGCAGGCAGCGTGCTGCCTGCTCCCCCAAAGCTGTGCCATGGCTTTGACCCAAAATCTGCAGAACTGATGAGACTGTTAAGGAAAGCTGAAAAAGATTTTCTCATTAGGAAGCAGAGATGTCTTGTGTCCCAGTGCCTTCGAGAGGGACCTGGACACCTGTGGCTGCTCCTCCTTTGTGGTGCTGCAAGCCCCTGACAGCACTGGTTTAGGAAACCTGTGTGAGAATTTGTCACTTCTGAGTGGTGTAAGGGTACGTGGGAAAAGCTCCCGCAGAGCTGTGATGAAGCGGGTCTGAGCTGTCTGCCGGCCAGCCTAGATAAGTGCTAGTGGCTTTGTTGCAGATGATGGAGGTGTAATGAGGTGGCTGGATTATTTACACAGGCGCCTATATTTAGCTGCAGACTGTAAGTGGAGTGCAAGAAAGCAGGAGCCAGTTGGGGCGAGGCAGCGGCACAGCCTGGGGTTTCCCCTTCTCCCCTGTATGTCCAGGGAGGGAGCGCAGGTGAGAGCCACGCTACCTCCTCCAGCCCGGAATACCTTTCCTACAGCACGGACAGTCCTGTAAATCTTTGTAGGGCATTCATATGCCCTGCTGGTGCCTATTAAATTGTTTTCACTACATTAGCTTTAATTAAACTGTTTCCTTTCTTTGAACATAAGCAAACCGCAGTGGTTGATCTGAGCAGGTCTGTCGGCACGGCGTGGTGGGGTCTGCAGAGGGGCAGCCCCATGAGCAGGGGGCCTTGGGGGGCAAGACCCTGTCCTGCCAGAGTGCAAAGAGCCTCCGCAGAGGTGTGGGGCATGCAGCGAGCGCTGTGTGCGGTGCTGCTTGGCATTGAAGCCACGGCCCTTGGAAATGCTGGAGCTGCTGCTGCTAGAGCATGGGGCAGGCACAGGAGCAGTGCCTGCTGCCCGGCTCTGCCAGGGACAAGAAGCTGGGGCAGAGCCACTTCTTGGGTTCACACTTGTTAACGAAGTTGTCCCCGTTAATGACACTATGCTCGTAGCATGGTGTGCCTAGCATGCAACTTCTTCTCTTCCCATTTCATTCAGGTCAGGAAGAAAATTCGATTCCGGTAACAATATAATTAATTCACCCTAAAAATCTTGGCTCACATCTCATCACCGAAGTACACAGGGAAGAAAAGACTGGGAAGTGCTTTCTGTGGTTTTGGTAACTCTCGGGAGTGCTCTGCCCTCTCAGAGCAGGCGGGAGTGTTCGGGGACCGGAGCATCGCTGCCTTCGCCTCGCCGATGCTCTCAGGCAGGCAACCCCATGTCTCTTAAATCTGCCTGAGCTCTGGGGCAGCTGGTGAGCACTGGTGCTGGTGAAGCCAGCTGGGTTCCCAAGGCAGCACAGCCCACAGGGGACAGGTCCTGGGAGAGACCTGGTGAGGGGCTGCCTTTCCCTGCTGCCCGCAGCATCGTGACTGCGGTGTTTTCCTGGGGAAAGGAGATCAAACACTTGCGGCTCTTTAATTGATCGAACAGCAGCTCTTTAATGGAATTCGTTTGGCTGGGGTCAGGGGTGGGTTGCTGAATTGGCTGGAGGCGAAGGCAGGATCGCTGCCAGGCGCTTTGAAGGCTTTCCATGGCTCGGTTTGATTCCATTTGTGCTTTGCCTCTCCAGGCACCGGTATCCTGGTGGGGTCGTAGCTGTCGCTTGGCCTGGCTGCCCAGCGCCGCAGGATGTGGGCTTCCCTTGCCTTGGAGCGATGCTGGGAGCCTTGAGGGATGCCGGCATGTGCGCCACTGCACTGCTGCCCCGGTGCCTTCCTCTGCCCTCCCCAGCTGTGGATGTGCTGCGGGGAGGTGACTGGGGCAGCTGCACTGGGATGGCTCCTGCTCCTGCTGCCTCCGTGGGCTGCTGGCTCTCCGTGAGCTTTGCCCAGCCAGTGCTGGCATTTCCCATCCTGAGCAGGGTGGATGGAAAACCCATCAAAATTTATTTGCCTACCCAGACAGGAGTCATCATCGGTGCGCTGCTGCGGTGGCTGAACTTTACTGATCCTCAGAACAAACAGCCTCTCCAGGGCTGCGTTGGGAACCTAGGGGAGGCAGGAGCAGGCAGAAAGCCCTGCCTGACGCTTGCACGTGGCTGCCCGTGCTGCCTTCCCCCCGGAGCTGCACCGGCTCACCAGCGCTGGCACCACCACATCCCCAGCCCTTGGCACTGGAGGTTATGCCCAGTTTTCAGAGACAGGAGGCATTGCCAGAACAGCGGCAGAGGAATTCGAAGAGCAGGTATATCTGCCCAGGGCAGGGAGGGGCCACTAAAAATAGCAGCTAGAAATGAGAAAATAAATTAACCCAAAAAAAAAAAAAAGAAAAAGAAAAAAGGGACTTGGATGCAAAAACTCCTGCACCAGCAACGTGCCCTTTTGGCAGCCAGCTCCCGAGGTGCCCAAGCCTCAGCAGGGTGCGCCTCGAGCCCAAACTTTGAAACCCAGCTTATTTTTCCATTATGAGGACAAACTTGCGTCTGCCTGAGAAACCTCTAATTAAACAAAGGCTCACCATAATATTTACTGGGAGCTCGCCAGCCTTGCAATACGACATTACCGGGTATCTTTATTAGCTAAAATGAGTATTTAGAGTCTCTGCCAAGTTGAAAGTCAATAGACGTGTTTGAAAGCGACACTGCAGCATCAAGCAAACACTTTTGCAACCTGCCAGTGAGGCTTGGCCAGGGCAGAGGGTGGCCGTGTCACCCTGAGCAGTGGCAGGGGGTGGGAAGGCACCCGGTGCTGTCCCCCTGACATGGTGTGGCATCTTACAGTAGACACAGCATCCCACTGGCAGAACTGTGCATCACTTTTTGGCTGGCATTGGCCCGCTCCTGAGTGAGTCCCTTTGCAGAGTGCTTGAACCCTGGGGCTGCGCAGGCACGACCAGCCCATCACCCAGCCTCGAGGCTGGCAAAAACCCTGTGCCAACCACACTGGCCTGCTGCAGGGCCCAGGGCTCCTCCAAGCAATTATATCCCGGAACACAATTTCATTATCAATTAACCACTGGCACATGGAGGGATGGTTATACTATGAATTTATTGGTGTACGGTCTCTGCGCCGGGTACTGAGCATGGCTGGCAGTGCTGCCGGAGCCCAGGGTGACCAGCAGGCTGATGCTGTGCAACAACAGCACCGGGGAAAGCCACCGCTCCATCGGCTCCTTAAAAATTCCCTAAGGATCCTGGTGGGGCTGGAGGAGGAGGGCAGAAAAAACCCAGCAGTCCATGGCTGCTGGCACTGAGGTTTACAGGAGCAGTGTGCTGACTTTAACACCCAGGGAAATCTGTGAGAGTGAGCCTCAAAAAAAAATAATCTTTTGATAAATTGTTTTTAATTTTTTTTCCCCTTGTTGCATTGCTGTGATTGCACAGCCACGGCCTTTTGGGATGCGGGTGCCCTCCAAGCCACGTCCCTGCCAAGAGCTGCAGACAGCTCTGCAACACTGAGTCTGCTCTTTAGGGAAAGGGGCTGCTCCCAGCGCTCTTTCCACCTGAGGAATCAGAAAACTTTGGTCTTATAATGTGTCACCCTGGCATTTCCAGCTGGAAATGTTTTGATTCTCAAGTCCAAAATGAGTTTTTATTTTGAAATCCATTATTCATTTACTTTTGAAAGGTCAAAATCTAAATGAAACACTTTGATTCACCTGAGATGAATTTATTAGTTTTTGTTTTCGGCACACACAAGGTAACTCGGCCTGCTGGCTGTGTGCTGGGCGGTGGGACACAGCATGCGGTGGCCACTGCTGGGCTAGTGGCGGCTGCCGGCGGCTGTGCAGGAGCCATGGGCTGGGTTGTCAGTGCCAGGTACTTTTTCTACCTTTCAGAGTGCCGCTCTGCTCACTTTGATGTGTGCAACACAAAGCATCGTGTATCTGTTACGTGCAGATGCGACAAGTTTGTTGTTTCTCCAGCCACCTTTGACGCGGTTACACAAACTGTCTCTGGCTGTGGGCTTGGCACTTGCTCTCAGGTTCCAAGCACCACACATCTCTTCCTTTCTTAATTTAACAGCACATTTCACCCAAGGGAAGCCAAATGCCCTCCCTGGGCCCCGTGGCCCTGGCTGCCCTCAGAGGAGAAGCTGCAGCAGCAGCAGAACCGGCTGAGAAGC
This sequence comes from Falco punctatus, assembly GCF_963210335.1. NCBI lineage: Eukaryota > Metazoa > Chordata > Aves > Falconiformes > Falconidae > Falco > Falco punctatus. Next base: position 105,835,850 of record NC_137582.1, read on the forward strand.
CCCCAGCCCCCCTGGCTCTGCAGCTCAAATGAAGGCAGAGCATCCCCTGGGCTGCCAGCTCTCCCATTGCCCTCCTCAGGGACGGTGTCTCTGACTGCAAGGGCTGAGGGAAAATGTGCCAGAAAGTGAGGAGAAAGCGTGGGAGCCGCTGGGCAGCATTGCCAAAGCTCACCTTGATGTTCTCAGGCCATCAGTGGGACAAGCGACACTTTCCAGCCCCACCTGCTCCTGCTCCTGGGCCCGTGTCAAGCGGCTGCACGCCAGCAGTGTGCCTTGCCTCCAGCACACCTTGACTCACTTCACTCCTTACTAGAGAAAGTGTTTTGGAAAACCTATAGTAGTTTACTCCAGGGACTGGGCTTCATGGAGAAGAAATAGTTGCCAATAGTAATGATATATTAACTTTAAGACAAGCAAATTACTCCGGAGGTGCCAGTGCCTCGTGCAGCTGGGCAGTGGGCTCTCCTGGGGTGGTGTGGGCTCCTCTGGGCTTACTGGCAAGTCAGCCAAACTGAGCATGGACTCTGGCCTCTCCTTCCTTGGGATTGTTTTCCAGAGGAAAACGTGAAAAACAAAGATCCACTGGCTGTGGCACAGGGACAACATCCCGGCTTTCCCGCACAGCTTGGGCTGTGCCCAGTGCCCAGCTCCACCTCGCCCCAGGGAAGGTCCCAGTGCCTTGTCTTTTAGAAAAAGCTTTCTTTTAAAAGTTTTCTCTTCAAGGATCATTGATTTTCCTCTCTGGGAAGGAAGAAAAGGTGTTTCCAACAGGATGTGAACTTGGAGTCCCTGTGGCTGCTGGTACTGGGACCAGTGGATGTGCAGTGTCCGAAGCCAGACATGATTCCCAGTGCTTGCCTTCCAGAGGGAATGTGCTAAGGACTATTTATTAGGCCAGTTTCACTTCTTGTCCCCTGGAAGTTCCAGCCCTGTATTTCACCTGTGACGTGTCAGATGTTCTTCTGCAGAGAAACCCCTCCTTTTGGTTATTAATGTGTAGCCCAATACAGCTCAGCAGTCCCAGCACTGGAGTTTGGGAGGTTTATTCCCCATTTCTCCCACGCACCTTCCTGAAAGCGTACCACCGACTTGATAAAAAAACGATTTAATGGTTACAGAACCCAGAGATAAAGCTGGCCTTAATGGATTTCTTTGAGATCAAGGCTGTCAAATACCAGGCGCAAAATCCTTTCTACAACAGGAGCAACTATATTAAGTGCACTCAATCAAAACCAGGCTGAAGGTTCCATAAGTGAAACAATGGCTGTAGGAAATGCATGTTATTAGCATCTCCCGCAGAAAGGAGGGCTGGCAGAAGAGATGAAAAGCCTCCGAGCTGCGGCTGCCGCACTCCCATTCAGCTGGGATGGATGAGATGTGAAGGGCACTTTCAAAACCCATCTTCACTATCTAATCAGGTCCTGTTGGGAAGAGGGTGATGGGAGCCATCCCTTTGGGCTCTGAGGTCAAGTAGCACAGTGGTGGCCTTTGCCTGGGCTGCAGCAGCCAGACCTGTGGTGAGGGGATGCTTGGCTGGGGACCCTGCTCACAAATACACATCAAAATTCAGCATGAGAAGTGTCGGCCGCTTCCCTGCCTGGCGTGTCCTGCCTGGGTTTATAAAGTTGAGCCAGGGCAACTTTGCAGTGCTCAAAGGTTTTCTCAGGTCTTTGATGGGACTTTCTGCAGCCATCAGGTGAAGGAGCTGGGGCCTCTCCACCCCAGCCTGCTCTGTGCAGTAGACCAATGCTTAAATGCAGATTAGTTTTTAATAAAATCCACAGTCATATAGTGAGAAAGTTGTAGCATTTGTGAACTGCCGGTTGCTTTTAAATCATTTCCTTTCTTTCTGTCCCAGGCTTGACATTTGTTGAAGAGCAGAGGCTTTTTGTTCATTCACCAATTAATTTATTCTGCAAAGGTGGGAAGCAGCGTCCACCCTTAGCGAAGGTCAACAGCATGGAGTGTTTACTTGTTATTTCCAAACACTGTTAAAGGCTTTAAATCAACTTGGGGGGGTGCTGTAGGCAATGGAAGGCACCTCTGGCGAGGTTGCTCCCGCTCCTGCAGCAGCTCCCGCGGGATGGAGATGGACTGGTCATGGGATTGAGACTGGATCATTCAGCAGGTTGGTGGGAGTCCAGCATGGAGGTCCCCAGAACAGGTCCAGCAGAGCGCAGACCCACATTCAAACCTGGAGAGTAATTGCTTTTAGGGACACAACGAGCCGAGTGCTGACAACCATTCCCCGCTTTCCAGCCCAGATTAGCATTCAGTTCACGTCCTGCTTTCCTCCGGCTTGCCACCCCCTTGCTCATCCATGAGATGTTCGATGGAGCTTTCCCAAGACTCCTCCCAGGGATGTTGGTTTTGCCTCCTGCAATCAGACCCGTTTATTCGTTTCTGTCAGCTGGTAGCTGGTGCGTGAGGAGTGGACTATGCCAGGAGGTACGGCTTATCAAATGTCACACAGATCTTATCTCAGGGGAAACATACTTCCATAATTAAATTAAATGAAAAGTCCTGGAATAAAAGCCTTGGAGGCTATGGCCTTCTGTTTATCTCCAAAATATGTGTGGTGTGGGAGATGGGAACAGGGGATGCCAGAGGGCTAGGCCAGATCTCTGCTAGTTTTGCTGTGCAGCTCCGTGTATGATGGAACATTTTATACTTCCAGGCTTTGTATTTTCTCCCTAAAGAAAGTTGTGTTCTTTCTCGAGAAAGGCCAGACCCACAAATCTGCTGACAACCAGCCCTCTGCAAATCACCTGGGGGATGCATCTCCGACAATAGCAGCCCAGGAGAAAACCTGCTGCAGGGCTTTGGGGGCAGCTGGAGGAGCAGGGACTGCCCTTCCTACCCGGACTTACAGCACAGTTATTCACTATGTGCCAGATGGCCCGGGCTGTGCTTTTACAGCTGGGAAGTTCTTAAAATTTCTGGTGACTCACCTCTTAGCATCTGACATGGCGTCACCCAGGGTTTTGGGAATACTTTGTATTGCTGGAGAAAGGCTGGAAAAGAGAATTGGTCATAAAAGTCCATCCTCTGCCCTCAGCACAGGTTTAGACTCCCCTTGGGAAGGAGGCTAACATTTACATCTGCCACTGAGGGATAATTCCAGTGCTGCTAGGTACGAGCCTGAGTGACGGGTGCTTGAACATTCACTTTTCAGCCCTGGGCTCTGGGTCTGTGCGGCTCCTCATCCCATGCCATGCCATGCCATGCCGTGCCATGCCATGCCATGCCATCCCATCCCATCCCAGTTAACCGTTGATGTTTAACAACTCCAACACCAGCAAATAGGAAATAATGAATCTGGTGCCTCATCTCCCCCTGGGCGAGCCCCACAAGCTATTGATGGTGCAAGAGCGTGGTGCAACCAGTGCTGGCATTTTGGCCCTGGAATACCTGCCCCCAGACTAGAGCCCTGCATATTTCTGGAGAACATGTTTTGCAAACCTGGAGTGTTTCACCCAGCTAATGAGCTGGTGGCTGAGGTCCACGCAGCACAGGGATGGTGGTGGGGTCTGCCTTTACCCAGGACGCCTGCTGGAGGATGTGCTGAGCTCTGCCTGCACAAACCATCTGCCCCCTCACTTCAAATTAATGAACAAATTCAGGGAAAAAAAAAATCAAAGTCTTTTCATGGATAATTTGAGCAGAGAGAAAAGGGGCCAAATGAATTAAATAAATCCTTTGCTGTGATGGGCTCACCCAGCTCGGCTCCCTGCCTTTCGGAAGCAGGTTTTCAAGCCTAATGGTATCAGATACCCTTTTGGCACCCATTTTCGGAGAAACATCCCACCCCTGCTGCTTCTTAATGCAGCTCATCTCCTGCCGATTTCTCCCAGGGCCTCAGCCAAATCAGCACTTCAAATGAAAGCCTTCCCTGCTGCTCGTGCAGGTTTCCATGGAGATCTGAGTGGATGCTCCTGCCTCCTCTGGAGTCGATGGAGAGGCATCCTCCCAGGGTTGGCCCGTGGAGGGGTCCAGGGGTCTGTGAGCATCCAGCGGCTCTGCAGCCATGTTTGCTGTGTGCTGCCATGGGTGGACCCGGTGCCTTTGGTCCTGACGTGCTGGATCCACTGCAGCTCCTCTGCGTTGCCTGCAAGGAGCTGGGCTTGGCACCCACCCCCACCAGGAGCCGTATGTGAGTGGGAGGGGGCTTAGGAATAGCTTGGTGAACACGGGTTTCTCTCTGGGCAGTCCGAAAAGAAGCTCCCAGGACCTCTCCTTGCGACCTGTGCCTGCTCCTTGTGAAAAACATCATCTTCTGCCCTGGCTGTGTGCTTCCTTGTCACTGCCCGTCTCCCCTTTCTGGGCACCTCGCTCCACACTGGTGCATCCTGCGCGGGGCAGCTCCTTCGTGCACATGTGCTGCACCTTTATTTAAACCATTAATACTCCTCGTAATCTGAAAATAAGTTTCCTGAGCATTGTACAGAGCTGTTTGGCCAAGGCTGGGCCATCGCAGGCAGCAGCATGGTTTGGCAGTGGAAATACCCTTCCACGTGTGGCTGAATTAGCAAATAGCTGTGAGATCTAAGAAATTATGGTAATTACAGGAACAAAATTGTTATTAATGTACTAATTTACTTGGGAGCCAGGCTTTATGTAATTACACTGTGGGATCAAGATAAGGTTAATGCATTTACCTTCCTGGGTATTTATAGGCACTTCGAATAGTTCTTCCTCCACCGTAAGAAACAAGCGTGCATGCTCCTGGAGATGGGAGCGTGCAGCCGCGCAGGTCCGCGGGCAGAAGAGGAGATGAGAGCATGGGGAGTTCTGTTGCTCTTTGCTAATATTGTTAACGAGGGGATTCAGAGCAGCGGCTCCCCTGTGCAGCATGCAACCCTGTGGAGAGCTTCACAGGCATCGTGGCCTCCAGCACTTGCCATGCTGGAGTGACATGTGCTGGAGGCTACGATGCCTGTGAAACTCTCTACACAAGCCGTCTGCGCATCCCGGGGGGGAATCCCAGGCTCAGCTGCTTCCTGGAGCCTCTTGGAGCATGGTCAAACAAGCTTCCCATGGTGAGTACATCCGAGGGCGAGCTGTCCCAGGGACCACCAGTAGCTGGCATTTAGCTGCCTGGAAATAACCCCCCAACCTCCAGGCTCAGCAGCGATGCTGCAGCCGCCCAGGGGTGGCATAGAGGCTGGCAAACCGGACCTGCTCGTGCTTAAGAAATTAAAACTTTGCAAACGCCTCTGAAACTTTCAGATGTTGGTGAAAGGCTGCTGCCTGTGAGGATGCTTTTCCCCACGCTGGGGCCCACGGGAGGGCTCGGCTGCAGCGTCAGTCTGTGAGACGGCGAGTCTGTTGGCAGCTGCTGCTCAAGCTGCTGTGGATGTGGGTGCCCTAGAAATGCCAGGCTGGAGCAAGGCTGCTCGCCTGCACACTGCTGGGTGGTGGTGAGCCCGGGGACTGCTGCTGCAGTTTTAAGCACTGCTCCGTGGTGGGTAAGAAAAGAAAAAACAGGGCAGGATCCGCCGGACCTCAGAGTCCCCCTCCTCAGGGATGTTCCAGCTTCTCCCCTGGCGCCTCTGGAGCTGCTTTCATCGCTCAAGCCCACCTTTGTTAATGTCACGCTGGGAAATGTCAGCTGGGTTTGCCAAGCATCCTACAGCGCTAAACCCTCCTGGCTGCACCGTCTGCCCGACAGGCAGCGAGCCCGTGTGGCACAGTGCGGCACGGCTTGCTCGCAGGCCCCTCGCAAGCGGCCACCGAGTGTCACCGGGGATATTTCTCCTGGTGTCACATGAGGAGGACAGCAGCAAGCTGCAGAAGGTCAGAGCCTAAAAATATGTATCTGTATGCGCACATATGTATTTTTGGCTGCTTCATTATGCGACACACATGCTGCTAGTTAAAAGGCTGGAGAGACCTGAACACAGGTAACCTTTGAGAGCAAGGGAAAGGTTTAATAAGATTACATTAAGCCTTCAGGACCCCTCACCTTGGCCTTTTGCTAATTTACAGGGAAATAAATGTGTGACTGGTTGTGGGGAGCCCACTGGCTCCCCCTCCGCTGCAGAGCTGCACAGCAGAGTGATCAGAAAGGCAAATCTGTCAAAGAGGAGATGATGGAGCCAAGCAAAAATCTAAAATAATTTCCCCAGAAATCAATGCAGAGATTTATCCCTCTTTTTAAAGGGGAAGGAAGGATGGTTCCGGGCTGTATGTCAGACCCGCTTAACCGCATCGTGTAAAACCATTTTTACAACAAACATAAGTTTGAGTTATGTGTGTTATTTTTGCTAACTGTTTGCACATGGCTGAATTTCATGATGACAGAAGTGACTAACTGCACAAGGTTAAGCAAATGAAGTACTTAATTAAGTAGGAGTCATACAAAATAAATTCCAGCTTCACCAAATGCCCTCTGGTTTTCCTCTGGGTTGCTTCCGAGTAATCGGCTTCTGACTGAGAAACCCTCTTCCCGGGGCACGATGCTGCTTTCCCACTCTAGCTCAGGAAGAAGCATCCCCATCCATCCCTGGAGCTCCCTCTGGGCTCTCTCAGCCCTTCCCTGCAGTCCCCAGCCCATCTCCACCAGCACAACACTCTGCTGAACCACCCACAGCTCTTCTTCCTCTGGACCCCATTAATCACCCTTGAAGGCTCCTTATATGTTATCAGGCCCAGATGTTTCCCACTGTATGCTACAAATGTTAATTATCTCCTAATTACTTATTAGCAGAGGCTGGGCTGGCACAGATTGAGGTGAAAGCCAGCCAAGGGCATTTACAGCCCTGGGTGGTGGTAGAGAAACCAACAGCTGCTTCTGGCAGGGAATTCAGTGGAGTTCCTCATCATTCCCACCCTTATTCCCAGTATTTACTGATGAATGGCCCCAGCAGTCCTCCTGGATGGGGATGCTGTGAAGGGATGTGGGATGCAACGGTGCAGAGCCCTCTGCCAGCCGAGCACCCCTGGCACCAGTGCTTTCTTGAGCCTGGCACGTGGGTGCTGGTGGTGACGGTAGGCTGCGTTATGGGGGGCTGCACAGTCAGCTGCAAGGATGGAAACCCGGTGGGCTCACGCATGTGGCAAGCGGGAACACATCTCTTCTTGTTTTATTGATCCTCTGCAATGCACGGGGCTTCTTGGTTTTAATTCTATATATCTAAGTGCGGAAGATGGATCGGCATGTGGTCATCTCCAGGCCAGGGACACATTGTCCTCCATCCAAATAAGTGTCAGCCAGCCTTGTGCCTTGCCTCCATGGTTGCTGACTGCGAGGACCTGGAAAGCCATCCAGAGAAAGCATAAATATTTGTTTCTGAGCAGCTATAATTCTCCTTGTCGTGATTAGATATAAAAAGAGCGCGCCACGCTAGCTTTCATTTGCGGTGCATCATTAATGAGTGCAGGCAAGGGAAGGAGGGGAAGGCACCTTCCACATGCAGCTGCCTGCAGCAGTAGTGCTGGGCGTGGGTGCGGGGCTGGGAGGGATGCTTTGGTGGAGGTGAGATGCAAAGCGTGCAGCCCTTCCTGGGAAGTGTGGGGAATCCTCCCGTTTGCACGCACATTGCCAAAGATCCACTGGGAATGTATGTGCCTTGACAGACAGCGACTAGCTCTGACCTCAGAAGTCAGGATGAGCTCTCTGTGAAGAGATGCATGCTGTGATAAAAATCACTGTGAGGCAAGGAAAAGCCACTTGGGCCCACGCATCTGCTGGTGGCAGCTCCCGTGTGGTGGAGTGTGGGATGCAGCAACGCCAGGAGTGGGTCTGGATCCTGCAAGTGCTTCAGCATCTCTGGGCTGTTCACTGTGAATGTGTGCAAAACCATTGTGGGTTTGCAACGCTTTTCCAGAGATTTGCAACACTGTGTCCAGAGGTTTTCTGCTGGTTTGTCTGATGCTTTCACAAATACCCATTTCCCGTGAAATATCAGCTCTCCTTCCACATGGAAAGGCTGTCTTATTCCAATCTGCAGCAAAGAATGATGAAATGCATTACCACCGAAGCTCTGCAAACATCTACAGCACAGCTCCTGTGAGCTCCTGTTTCCTCCTAGAGACTGATAACCTGGGGGCTGCTGGCTTCTGGGGAATCTTTAATCTCCTGAAGCACCATATAATTTAAAGAAAAGAGGTTTGGCAAATTTTTGCCTCTTTTTCTGGTGCTCAGCAATTCCCCTGAACTGTCCCTGAGAGCGGAGGGTGAGGTACGCAGTGTGGCTCACCCCCCTTGGCTCCCCTGCATCCATCACCTTCCCCCTGGCCTGCCTGGGGTCGCCATTAATTGCAGTGGGATTCATTTCACTGCTTGTGCTCGCTTTTGACCCCCCCTGGCAGGGGAAGACCCCAATTCTGGTTGCTCGTGGTGACTGCGCTGATGACTGTCCCGGTGGCACTGACCTTGTTTCCAGCCAGGCCAGGATGCAGAGAGGGTGGTTTTCTTTTCTGAAGATGCAAAAAAGGGTGTTTTTCTTTTTGAAAGTGCTAATGGGGCGGTGAGGCTGCCTGCCTCCCCCCCAGCCCAGCGTGCCGCCACGCCAGGCAGCTGCAGAGGCACCCAGAGCCCCCGGCTGGGTGTGCAGAACCAGCCAAGCAGACCCAAAAGCCCAAGCAGAAGGGAGGGAGCAGGGGGCTTGGGAGGGGAGCTGGGGGGGTCGGCGGGGTGGGGGCTGCTCCGGCAGAGCTGGTAATTTGAAAGCAGCATTGCACAGATGGGAGTGGAGGAGCCAAGCTGCCACCAAGTGCCATTTGAAGCTCCCCAAGCATTTTGCACACTAAGAAAAAAAAAAATTACAAAATCCTGCTGGCAGTTAATGGAGTCTTTGTTAAAAATATCCCACTCTCTTGATGTGCAGAACTGAACATTCTTCTTTTTTTTTTTTTTTTTTTTTGCCCCCCCCCTTCCCCTTCCTGACAAGGTTCCCTTGTTTGTTACCCCCTGGAGGTCCTTGTTTCCCCACTGAAGGGGCACCACGGCCAGGAGGGATGCGAGGCAGCGGGTGCCATGCTGGCACTGATCCCACTGCCTTGCCTGGGGGTATGTCCCGGCACCGGCACCGGCAGCTTGTGCCAGCATTGACAGGTGGGAAGAAACCACCGCTGAGCGACACTGTTTTAAAAACCTTGGTCTAGAAGTTGGAGTGGGCAAAATCACATCGGCTGTCGAGCTAACGCTCCCGTGTTAGATACCAGCACCTCCCAAGGCCTGCCCGGCGTGGGCTGCGGAGGGTGTGCTGGCAAAGCAAGCCCCGGCCGGGGAGCCGAGCCAGCAGCTCTTTCAATTGACTTCGCTTGCTCTGCCGCAGGATTCCCAGGGGTGGGATTGGAAAAGCTTGAAGGGGGGAAATGGCTTGTTCAGGGAAGTTACAGCCCAAATTGAAGCCATCTGCGATGCCGTGCCGTTTCTGCCATCCAGCACATCCTCAAGCTGTCCCTCACGCTAAATCATCTCGCCGTGGCAGCCGTGCTTATGTCACCGCCCTCCGCAGCTTTAAACGGGGACTGGGCACAGCATCGCCCGGGACAGCACCTAAGTGGGGCTGGGAAAACGCCAGCCCCTCTGGCCAAAAGCTGGACAGCTTTGTCAATGCAATGCAAATATTCTTTACAAAAAGCAAAACAAAATGCAAGCAAGTGAGCAAAAAGAACCTTTTGTGGAAGCTTTATTTTTAGCTCTCTCTAGTGCAAAGAACAAATTAAAGAAAGTGTAAAACTCCACTGCCAAAATGCAAAGAGTTGGAAGCCAAATGTCACCGCAGCTTTGATCCCCTCCGGAGGAAGCGCTGGTGCTATCAGTTTAGAAGCATTAGATTTGCATATTCATGTCCCCTAATTTGCTCTTCGGGGGCTGAAATCTAATAACTGATGAAGGAAGTCTTCCTGTGTGTGCGGAGGAAACCCTGATTATGTCACAGATACATTAAGAAAGATAATCAGACATGAATAAGTGGCTGTCCCAAAGAAAAGGCCACCCGAAATTAAAAACTTAGACAAAAATCCCTTCGGTGCAGATACAGGGGATGGGGTGATGGAGCTGCGGCCGCAGGGGGGGCTGGAGGTGGCTGTCACTGGTTGTGGGTGACACCGAGTCCCTGGTGCTGGGATGTCCCAATGTAGGGGGCAAGGAGGGATGCTGGGGCGGGGGTGTATGCTGCAGCGGATGGAGACCTGCTTGGCTGTGCAGCAACGAGAGGCACTGAGCTGCCTGACTGGAACAGGCTGGTTTTTGGGAGCGGGGACTGACACAGCGGGTGTCCAGGGACCTGCTGTTACCGGCACGAGCTGTGAGCTGCGGCAGGAGCTGAAAGGCTATTGATGGGAGTTGGATGACTGTAGTGGAATGAAGCCGGGTTAATTAGCATTGATAACATACAACTGTGGGTTGGCTTTGGGGGGGGGGGGGGTTTGGCCGATGTAGATAAGGTGCAGGTGTGGCTGGTTAAGTTAAGTGGTTGAGAGCCAATGAAGGGGGAGCAGCCGAAGAAGATGCAAGAAGAAGAAGAGAGAATGGGCTCTGGATGAGGTGAGGAGAAGGCAGCAGAGGGACTCTATATGAAGAGTGTGCTGGTATGTGTGGTAAAAGACCTTGTTGCAGCTTGATAGTTTGGAGAGTGCTGCGACAGATGACCAGTCGACTTTTAACAGCTACACTGCTAAGCAATGAATCCCTTCTGTTCACCCTTAATTAAATTTCTTTTAGCAACATAATAGCTCAGTTTTATGCCTGCCATTTATCAAGAATTAAAGCTATTGGCATCGTTGTTGGCAGGGGAATCGATTACGAGATGGCAATAAGGCTCGCAGGAGGCAGTGATTGCTCAGCATCCTCTTGCATGCCCGGTCCTTGTCCCCAAAAACCGAAGTGCACAAACACCCCGGGAGTGACTCTATCTGATGGAACTAACAGGAGGCGCGGGGATCCAGTGCAATTGCGGGACTTAATGCCAATTTTCAGGTGTTGCAGGAGCAGGCTGGGGACTGCCTGCAGCACATGGGGGCAGGAGCATTGCTCTCACTCTGCTGCTGCTGGCAGAGCAGGGTTGCAGCTGCCTTAAGATGAGGTGAAGACATGCCGGGTTTGAACCATGCATTACCGCTTACTCCTTGCCGTGTCTGGAGTGCTCTTTCTATCTGATCTGTCAAGGGCTGCAATTACGTATATTGTTGTCAGTAGCAAATAAAGATGAAGTTGTCAAAAAGATCGAGAGGCTGGGTTTAAGGCTGCTGCCCAAAGCAGGAGCCATGTGGTGCCGGGAACTGCCAGAGCAGCGGGTGCTGACCACACTGGCACCTGGCTTAATGGAAAGGGTGAGCTCCTGGAGGAAAAACGTGCCCCCAGTTTGGCTGGAGCCGGAGTGTAAAAGCAATCCCATCAGCTCTGCGCTACGTGGCAGCAACGTGGTTGGAAAAAAGGAAAGCCAAGCATTGCTTCCTGGTGAGACCCATGGTGAGGGCCGGTGCCGAGCCGGGATGGGGATCTGGTCCACAGGAGCCAGCCGGGAGGGAATGACGGATGCATTCCTGCTATCGGTCCGTGGCAGGTGGGATTCAGCTCTGCCGGGGAGTGGAAGCGCTCGGTCTTTTTCTTTCCTCTTGTATTGATTTTCAGTCTAGTGAACTAAAGCATCCCTTATGCCTGCCGGTGCAACGGCAGCCCAGGGCCTCTGCTCCGAGTGTTCTGTGAATATTTCCTGTGCTGAGCACCCTGCCTACCCACCGCCCTCTTGGGTTTGCTATCCCAGGTAAATATTGTACAGCTTTTAACTAGGAAAATTCTTCTCGGTACTTCAATGTGTGGGACTCCTCTTTAGCCTCCACCTCTCGATGGTTTATCATTACTAACTCCTCTGGTAATTATGGTAATAACAGTAATCATGGAAAGCTCATTGGGCTGTAATGTGCATATATACTGTGCCGTTCCATGTGAATTCCCCTTGGGATGTGATGTGGTTAATGAGACCCATCCATACGGCTGGGCAAGTCCTGCGGGCTGGTGAGCGCTGGGCCAGCAGGTTTGCAGGGCAAGGGCAGCGCGGTGGGAGTGGGGCTGGGCAGTGGTTAGCTGTGTAACCTTCGTTTCGTGCTCTGCAAGCAGTTGCCCTATTTAAATTGCAAATACCAGTTACACTGTCAGACTTCAAGGGTGATTGTGGCTTATTCATCCCAGCATGAGTTGAGTTAAAATGCAGAACCAGATTGCAAGAAGACAAGTCACATTTTATTGAAAAGCAAAAAAGACAATTATGTCTGTATCAATGAAATTGCTTTAGATTGATTATTTCTCTTTTTGAGCGGTTCATCAGGGAAACGACTTTAATTCCTTAATTGACAGAGATGGGGGAGCTGCCGATTTGGTTTTGCCTTGCCAGGCACAGCGCTGCCATCAGGTCTGTCCCACAGGGCTTTGGCGCTCAGGGATGACATTACCTTGACACTGATCGAGGATGAGGAGCTGTGCAAATCCGGATCAGAGAGCCACTGGCTCTGCTCCTGCTGCCTGCTCCGCCACAGGGAATGCTGCCAGACTTTGCCAGGGAAATTCTTGCCCTGGCTGAGTCCCAGATTTCCCTGAAAGTCAGCAATTTCAGCCCAAGCTGTGGGACTCGGTTTGAATAGCAATGTCAGAGGCGAGGTCACTGGAGTACATTATCTAACATCAACTCCTCTTAAGAAAATAACAAAGCAAAAAAATCTGTGTTCTTTTCTTTCAGCTAATACATTTTTAATAAATTATATGATTTAAAAAGTTAAAAGTTTAATTGGCTACCCTATTGTCCTGAAGTTCAAAAGAAACATTTATCAGTCATGAGTTTGGACCCCAATTTGTATGTGCCGCTGAAAGATTTTTTAATTCACTCAACGGGAAACAACAAGCGGAGTTGATTAAATGGGAGCTGGTAATTTATTCCCAGCCATCAGCAGTCAGATATCAGAAAGTTTGCAGCCGTGGGGCCAACGATGGCAGTCCGGTCCCCTCCTCTGTCATCAGTTTTGCCCCTTGTCAGCAGGTGTCCCCCCCCCAGCCGCCCCAGCTCAGCTCTGGCCTCAGCAGCAAGGATGCAGAAAGGGAGCTGAAAAGAAGCCCCTGGGTGCTTTTTTTTTGTGTGTGCAAACACAAACCCATGCAGACAGATAAATCTTTCCCTTCCATGTCTATCCAGGTTGCAGCAAGAAGCGCCCCCCAACTTGCACAGCTCAGACAGGCTGTTTGGCACAGGCTCGCTCCAGGCTGGCCCTCCCCCAGGACCGCTTTAATCGCTCGCACTAACAGATCTTGCACCATATTTTTAAATGAAAGGAAGACTGGTCTGACACAGCATGCCCACCCCACGCTTCACCCAGTGGATGCTTTTGCAGGCAAGGCTGTGGCAGCCACGGGGGGACCAGACAGCCTTGCCTGCACCCCGGGTTTCAGGGCACCAGGGTCTGTTTTTGGGGAGGCCCCTCTGTGCCTTCGTTAGACCAAAATAATTTCTTTGTGGTCACAGCTAATGGTATGGTTCCTTCTACTCCATGCTTCCCTCGCTGTTCTAAAAGCACCGCTTACAAAACGTGCAAATATATGAACACAACAGGAGAAATTGCAGCAGATTTTGTAATAAAACTCGAGAATGTAATTTTGGATCATTCACCCCCCTCTTGCCTCTGAAGACCCCTTTATCCTGCATCATGAGGCACTCAGGTTGGCCAGATGCATTACCTTTGCCTTCTCCACACAATCTTTCTTTCACCTGTGCTTTCATTTTTATTGTCCAATAAAGGAAAGGTCAAACCCAATATAATGAAGTTGCTGGTGCTGCTGCGTTAACATCGCTGGTTCACCACCGGTAATTAGGGGGCTGGTGCTGAGCACACCGAGCAAATTCTCTTCTAATTTAGCTGCACGTCACTGTGTTTCAATGTGCAAGGCTGTTAACGCTCGTGCCCTTTCATATTGCAATGCATAACCACGCAACAACCCGATTCACACACCCGAGGCACTGAAGCCGTTGCTGGCGTTGCCGAACCTGCCCTGTGTGCCCAGTTTGGTGGCGGAGATGCGAGCTGGCAGGCTGGGCAGCAGCCAGCGGGGACGTCCTGGTGGGGGGTGATGAAGCCCAAAAGCTGGGTGCCGAAGACTGTTGCATCAGACAGCTGCTTCTCAGAGCCACGCTGGGGAGAGGCAGCAATGCCATCCGAAAGCATCCCGGGGAACGGCAGCTCTGGGCAGGGACTGGGGCTTTCCTTCCTTGATTTCTCAGCTGTCTCCCAGCAGATGCAGCTTCTTCCACCGCTGGCCTGTGCTGGAGGTGTAGCTCTCCAGGTCCCCAGGACCTCAGATGAAAGATGCTGCACACGAAGCTAAATCCACTTTATTAGCGTTGTTGAGAAAGTTAAATCCTTTTCCATAAGTGGTCCTGTATTGTTAACAGCAAAATAAGCAATTGCTGACATCCAGAGTAGTCTGGAGAGCACGCTGGCATCCATTTTAAACACTGAAAACACGCCAGCGTGGTAATGTCCTCTTTCATCTGTCTCCTGTGCTCCTTTACCCCCTTTTGCTTGCCTGTCAGAGACCCTGGGAACAGCAGCAGCAGCAGCTGGCTGTTGAAGAGTTAAGGGTCTGTTTTTTTCCACCACCACTCTTCCTTCTACAGGCAAGACAAATGATTCATTATATTCCCCATCATTTTCTCTGATGCCTGGCTGCCTCCCATCGAGATGTTGGGGCTGCACCATGGCAAGTCATTAACGTGATCTCCAAGAAGAGCTGGGGAGAGCACTATTTCCTATTTGTATGTGGTGATTCATGCCAGGGGCAAACCGGTGTGATCAATTCTATTTTCTTTCAGATCTTTACAGAAGTGCGTACATACAGAGACATGGTGTGAGAATGTAAACAACAGTGTCCAGCCCTTCCTAGGCAAAGGGAGAGAAAACTCTGCGGCTGCGAAAGGTTTTGCAAACTGGTGGCATGGGTGAGCTGTCTGCAGGCACTGCGGGGGAAGGTGCACAGCAACACACTACGTGCGCTGACGGTTTGTTGTGGGGACTATCAGCTTCCAACCTGCCCCGAGGTAAATACTGAACTCATCTCCTGGGCAATATTTGCCTCTCAGATTCGTGAATTACAATATTGAACACAGCAGAAATCAGTGGGCTACAGGCAAGGCAGCGCAAAACGCAACAAGCAAAATGCAACTATTGCCATCGGGGCAGTTGTGCTCTCGGTGGCGAGCGCAGGGCAGAGCCACCTGTCAGGAAAAACAGGGTCTGTGGGCTGCCTGTGGGGCTTTTCCCTAAAAATGCTCCATTTTCACTTACAAGAGGGACTTGCCGCTGAACTGTATGTGTGAATGCATGCAGTTAAAATAATACTTGGTAATGAGGTGAAGCCTGGCTGTGCGAGCAAAATGCCCCAGGTTTTGTTATCCAGACCTGGGGCTTTTAGCTGGCACAAGCGAGCTGGATTTCGGAGCCTGAGTCACAGAAGATCTTCCCAATCCAGGGGAAGCTGGGGGAGCCTCCAGCACTGCAGGGATCCATGAGAAACCACTTTGCTAAGTGAGATGTGGGCATGTACAATGGGATGGCGAGCTGATCGGAGGGCTGGTGGCCACAAACTTGTGAGACCCCAACACAGAGCCTGAGCCCAGGCACAGCGAGTGCCCTGCCTGGCTGGAACGCTTTGCCAGCTGGGAGAGAAACAGCAATAAAAGTGATTAAGAGCAGGACCTATTGGTATATAAAGAGTGATGTGTGGTTTAGCTTCTCTCTGGAGGGTTGTGTTATTCCTGTTTATTTTTAATTGTCTCCTCCTGGGATGCTTGGGGGCACCAGGAAGAGCACGCCTGGAATGAAAGGGACTTTGCAAGTTTTAAGGAGCTGGGCAGGGAGGTGGAGGAGGCTGCGACTGCTGGGCCAGTGAAGGGAGAAATTCCTCATGGAAATTAGGGCTGCTGTTGCCTTGGGCAGCGGTGATCCCCCCCAAGCACCAGTTGGGACACGGCAGCCCCCTGGGAGCATCGCCCGGTGAGCTGGGCGGGCAAGCACCAAGGAGGAGCTGGGACCCTGCCAGCACAGAAGTTACTGGTTTATTTTGACAGGCAGGAGCCATTCTTGTCCACAGACGTTTAATGCAACGTGGGAATTAGTAATTTGTGGTAGTGGCTGAAATCACTTTCGAATACATAAAACATAAATACGGCAAAAGCGGAGAAATGAGCCATAACTCTCCCTAATGGAAACCCCGGCCTCCCCGCTTTTTATGGTGCAGGAAAAAAATGGCCCCACTATTTTTGATCATTAATTTTATATTGGCCCGAACGGTGGTGCTGCTGGTTTCCAAAGCACTTTTTGCAAAATAATGAGGCTATTTATTAGCAGCAACCAGGCTGCACAGAAAGAAGAGTTGAGATAGTTTCTATAGTAACTCCCTGCAAAAACATTTGACACTCACCTCGGCTAAAGCTGTTCTGCCGCCCTGGTTGCCAGCTGAGTGAGCAGCCCCCGGCTGGGGGTTCGTGAAGAGCCCCCGCACTCATTTTTCTCCATCCATTACAGGACCCGCTTTAAGCTGTTACAAGCACTGTACGTGCGGTTGTGGGAGCAGATTGGTCACAGGGACAGCATCTCCATTTGGGGGTTTATTTGGCAGCATTTCCCCAAGAAATGCCAGCAGACAAGTGGGAAAGCAGGCACGGCCCCTGCCCGGTGGGCTGCTCAGCAAGGGGATGCAGGGCAGCACTGCGTGGCAGCTCCCACTGGGGCAAGGTGCAACAGCTCTTTTCTCCCTGCGCAGCATCTTTCAGACTTCTTCCTCATCAGCAGGTCGTGTTTTCATTGGGCATAAACTTATATTCTCAGCTGTCTCCTCAGAGGAGAAGGGGAACAGGAGGAGAGCCAGGCGGCTGGGTGCAGGCTGGCTCTTGGGCATCCCAAGGCTCACCAGGAGCACTGGCCACTGGCTGCCTTGGTTCAGAGAAAACCAATTTGGGGCTTATGCTGGTCTCTGAATTTCCAGAAGTAATTTGATTTGGCCATTCAGGTACTTCCACAAATAAGGGAAAACACAATTATTCACATTCGCCAGTCGGATACCGTGGGAACTGAGAACAAATTCCATTTTTCTTACACGCAGCTCTACAAATGGGTTGTATTGAGTTACAAAACAATAAAAATCCCTGGCACCGCAACAGTCATACATTCAAGCAAACAAAGCAGCTGAGCAGCCCTTTCGAGGAGCTGCAGTGCAATGCGTTCTCCTTGCAGACACCAGCAGAACGGGGAGCAGGTATCGTCATGTCATGCAGCAGAGCGTCCGGCCATTGGCATGAGACCCTGGGCAGCCACTGTCCCTTGGTGCTGCTCAGCCATACTGGGGCTGGTGGCATGGGGCAGGGCGCAGGAGCCTGCCCAGTGGTGACCGGCTCTTCTGCCCATCTTGTGGGTACAGTAGTGAGGTGGGCATTATTGAAAAGGAAGGGTCTGGAGACCTAGGTCTCACACCATCCAGCTCCATTTGGGTAGCAAATAAATTCCAGAAAAGCATAGATGCCTGAAGATTAAGAAGAGGCTAAATTTACTGAGGAAACAGTTATTCACTTGGCCCTACACGACAGCTGGACAAACAGGGCTTGAGGAAGGAGGATAAATCAATCCTGACCCATTGGTGTTGGCAGGGGGAGTGGAGCATCCTCCAGCCCACGCTCCGGCTCGCTGCCTTCTCCCATCCCCTGCGAAACGGTTATTAAAGTTGGCAAGCCATCATGAGAAATAAAGATTTATCATGGCGTAATTTCCCAGGAGGGACAGAGATTAATGCCGAGGAGAGGGGAACCAGCATTCATTTTCTGTTTGGGAAGTGGAGGATCTTTTCAGCCCCCCGGGCCCTGGGCTCCTGCTGGGAGCTGGCAGCAGTCCAGCCAGTGGTCATGGCCTTGGGGCTCCATCCTGACCCACTGGGAGCCAGCCCACCTCTGAGGTGCTTAGGAAGCTCAGCTCTATCCCTGCTAAGCTGGCAGAGCGGTGCTAAATCTGGCAGCAGCACAACCTGCCAGCAGCGCAAGGTGCAGAGCCGAGGGGTCCCCGTTACAGCCTCGCACAGACCCTCTGCTCCTGCTGCGCCGGTGCTGACCCCACGGCACAGCCTTCTGCTACTCCTCCGATAATAAAACAGAATCTCCATCGAGGTGAGCTTCTGTTCTTCTGCTTTGCTCTTAAAAGACACATGTTCCCACAACGGCCTCCCGTCGAATGCCGCTTTGTTCTTTCCCAGCTTTGTAGTGCAACAACAAACGCCTGGTGCCAAATAATGAGAATCACATGTGGGCTCATCTGGCCATCGCTCTGGGCACGGTCACAGGTTGCACGGGAATGTGCCACAAATGTAACCTTTTGGAACAGATTGGGGTTTTGGGGATTATTTTTGATGGTCTTTGCTCAGGGAAGGTTCTGTTATGTTACTCGGAGATCTGCAGTGCTGTGCGTCGCTGGGGGATGCGGGCAGGGGGAAGGCAGCTGTCCCCATGGGGAAGGCAGGAGAGGCATCCGCTGGATGCAGACCTGAAAGTTACAGCACTGTGCAAGTGCAGGTCAGTCTGGCGGCTCCCGGACTGTTTCCCAGCCGGACTCCCTGAGTGCCAGCAGTGGGACAGCCTGCGTGAACCCCTTCCTCCACCCCAACAGCATCCCCTACCTGCCCTGCCACAGGACCAGCACCTGCCAGTGTGTGCTCCCCACACTGGCTCCTCCAGCCAGCTTGGTTTTCATTAGAAACAAAGTCGTAACTCCCCAGGTGACAGCCTGATGAAAAGCAAGCACTGCTGGTTTTGACAGTTATTCCTCAAAATAAGACTAGAGCTGTTCCACTTGGGACCGTTTCCCTGTGCTCAGACTTGCCTACTGCTGCCCCTCCTCGGTGCCCTGCTCCTCTCCCGGGGGGAAGATGAAGGCTCTTTTTCCACCTCCTCATCCCTGCCCTTTTTTTGGGCTTTGATAGGAAAAGCAAAGCAATGCCAGAAACCTTGGAGGTGTTTCTGCAGCCCCAGGACCCTCTTTGGGGCAGGCAGCTGCTGCACGGCTCTGCTCCGGAGAGATCGGTGCTCTGCAGCAGGGACCCACCGAGGCCCCGGCTCAGGCTCCTCTGCCTTCTCCTTTCTAAAAACTCTTAAATATTGCCCTTTCAAGGCCATCGATGTCAGCAGGGCATTTAGTGAGGGACTCTCAGTGCATGAGCGGGACGGCAGCGCTTTGTATGGTGCCCCGTGGGAGGCTGTTGTGCTGGTGATACATGACACAGCTCCAGCTCCAAGTGCCGCCGCCCGTGATGGATTTCAGAGCAGAAACAGTGTTGTGCTAAAACACGACAGCAGGAGTTTGCCCTGCATGCTGCTGGCATGGCAGGTGGAGTGGCCATGGCATGGGCAGAGGCAAGTGTTGCAGTGATGCTCAGCCAGCCTGGATACCTGGAGCAAGGGGAGAAGAACAACATGAGAAAAGCTGCAAAAAGGTTGAATAGCACAGTTAATTTTTGATTTTTACAGAGAAAAAGCTAATCCATGGACTGAGGAATCCACAACCACTCATAGGCAGAGACCAAAGGGCTCTCACAAAGACCCCTATTTTTGTTATTGCTCTTTGTGGATGCGCTTCGTGGGAGAAAGGAATACTTGTAATGCACATTTCAGTATTGGCTGCAAAACTTTCATCATTATCATTTCAATTAAAATTGCTCTTTGAAGCAGTTTTGTCTTCAGGCTCAGCCACACGAATCTTTGCTTTCATGAACATGGAAAACTTGAAAAATATAAATGACCTTATTTTATCCAGCCCTGGTTTCTTCCTTTTGGCACCCTGTAAGGTTTCAACCACAGGGCTCTCATTCGGGCATGCGAGGACGGCTGCCTTCACCCAGCATGGCTGCATAGGGCCGCTGCTGCTCCCAGGGAGGCTGGCCATGCTGTGGTGTGAACCTCAGTCTGTGCGGTGCATGGCGAGCTGGACGAGTCAGCTGGGTGCCAGCTGCCCTCTTGGCAAGGCAGGCAGCAGCACCAGGGATTTATGCTTTAAAAGACAGCAATGGCTTAGCCGGAGCAAGGGAAGGTGCTCTTGACAGTGCACGGTGGCAGGATGGGGTCAGATGCAAGGTGTGGTATCCATGGTCCAGGGACATCCCTGGTTTGTTCTGGCACAGGGAAGCGTTCCTGGATCAAGGGCAGCACTTATCCCAGTGAGGTGCCAAGGGAGGTGATGCAGCCCCATTACCTCCCACCTTACAGAGAGCTAAAACTGGGTGAGAGCTCTGTCCAGACCCTTCTGGCTTTGGCTCTTGGGCAGCATGGCCAGCACCCCAGTGGGCAATGGGTCAGCAGTAATTCGGTGGGACCCCACAAGGCTGTGGCAGAAGAATGGGGTTGTTTCCATGAATGCTCACCAGCCGCCTCTACCTCTGCTGGGGATCCTGGGATGGGCCATGAATATACACGAGGCAGAAATTATTCAACATGTCCATAAAACCAATTGATGTTCAACACTAATTTATGGATATACCGAATTATCCAAGACGAATGTAAATAGGATTTAAAAAGAGATTATCAGGAGAGGTACCTACAATCAAGTCAATCTGCTTTGCAGAGAAGCATAAGAAGAAATGTGAAAAGAGGCCCGATAATTTATTCATCTGTGTGTCCTGTTCTGTCCTCAGGAATGTGGATACCAGTGGCTGCTGCCCGTCCTTCATAACTGCTCACAATGTCATCTTTTTAATGAAAATTAAGTACTTTAGTTGTACTAAATGGAAGCTGTACGGACACGTCTAATTGCAGCACTGGGAGATGGCAACCTCATTTGAAAGGAAGCAAGTCCCAGGAGGATTCAGCCCGGACTCTTCAAAAACAACAGACGCCACGGACTTAGAAGGACTAAAAATATTTTTCCTGCATCTGCGCGAGCCGTTTCATTTCCTCTTCATTTTCTCTAATTTTCTTTGTCTTCAGCTTTAACTGATTCGATGCATCCTAATTACGAGCACATCTGCCCACTCCCGTGGCGTCCCAGCTGACCTGCACCAGCATCAGGGCCAGTGGAGGGACAGAGGGAGGGGTGAGGGAGGGATGGAGGGATGGGGCAGCGGTGCTTGCTCAGCACTGCCAGCCCCGGGACCTGGGGACGTCCCTCCTGGTCCCCAGCAGTGAGCCCTGGATGGTGCCCAGCCATCCCCAGGGGAGTGCGTCCTGCAGGTGGAATTTCCCCTGCTGTAATCCCAGGCTGGGATTACCCAGCCGCTTTTCCCACATGTCCATTTGTTTTCCTGGGAGCTTAATGGCGTGGTCAGGATCCCACCTGCTGTGGCTGGTCCTTGGGTCCCGCAGATAGGACTGGGGCTGGCTTTTTCGGGTTAGCCATCGCTTAAGAAAAGCCTGTGTAAATCCAGTGCTCAGAAGTAATTTATTCTGCTTCTAATATATGACAGTGTTTTTCATCCTGATCTTAAAGAAAATCCATCCTCACGTTGAAGCTAAAAGCAAATCCCTGGCAAGATTAAGTTAGCCTAGAAAAACTCAGCCCATAAGCAATTACCCGTCGTTTCCGAGGTGTTTTGTCTGCTGGCATAAGGAAATCAAAATCCCCAACCAACGATTCACTGGAAGAAGCTGCTCCGACACAAGAACAAAATGCGTGTTGTGTCCTTTCTTTAATCAAGTTAATGGTCATCATTTCACATGCTAATGTCTCCTCAGTGGTCCATCAGCTCCTACAGCTGCAGCCGCCTTCAATCCAGCGCAGTTTACCTAAGAGACCCAATTACGTGCCTTCCTCCAACTGGGCTGACTCTGAACATGGCAAATAAACCCCCATTGCCAATTGCTTCGTCCGTTGCTCTGGCATCACCTATGGCAGGGGAATAATTTTAAGGCTTTGGGTGAAAAAAATGAAGAGCAGAACAGCTAGCGTCCCACTCCATTTGGTTCCCTGGGAAGGCTTGGGAAGAGGCAGGAGGCTGTGGGGATACTGGGCTACACTGGCCCAGGGGTTAAGCTTGCTTCTGGGGGGTGTTCAGCAGCTGGGGAGGTCTCCAGAGAGCTGCAGGCTGTGCCACTGGTAGCCTAGGGCCACCTAGGGCCACCAGCCCTGCCAGGCTGTGTCTGTCACCATGCAGCGACATTTTCATTGCTATCTAGTGGCTCTCACTAACAGCTGCTTTTTATCCTCCATTTTCTCAGTTGACAATAACCGATAATAAAAGAACCAAACCTGAGTACTGAAGATTTTTCCCTGCAATTTTTGTGTGAAGCTGCTTGATGGATGGGGCCTGAAGTGCCCGTACCACAAGGTGTTAATCAAAGGCAAACAAAGAGGTGGTCAGGAACAAAAGGGATGCACCAGTTCTCTGGATTTGTTTCCAAGAGTTCAGTTCTGCCTTCACCCGTGTAGAGAGGCATCCACCCTCCAGCGCAGCCCCCAGCACCGCAGCCGTAACCAGTGGCAGACTCAATTTTCCCCTGTATTACCCAGGCAATGAGCAGGCCATGCAGCAGGGTACAGAGTGGGTGAAAATGATGCTGTGAAAGCAACAGGAACCCTGGGCGGTCCAGGCACTCAGGCAGGGTCTGTGCTGACTTTCTGGTGCCATTCCTGTTGAAAAGACAAGGTTTTCGCACATCCCTGGCTGCCTCTTTGCTGCCTGAAGCCCCAGCCCCCAGCAGTATCCTTGCTCCCGCAGCTGCTGGCTGGAGCATCCTCCCGGACAGCCCCCTCATCTCAGCAGCAGAATGAGGGGTAGAGGAGGGGCCCTGTCCCACACCGTGCTGGGATGCCCAAGCCCGGCAGGAGCAAATGGATGCAGCACCCTGGCGAGACGCTCGACGGCCACTCGCAATCTCCAAGGGCTGCGAGATAAGGGGACTGCCAGGGAAAAGCCGGACCAGCGAGATAAGAGAGCTTATTCCGTTCAATTATTGGGCAGATAAGGCAGCACAGGCAAGCCTGGCTCTTCTAATCCATCGCAGCCAGCCACAGAAGGTCGGCCTCTTCCAAACGAACCGTCCCCACGTGGCTGCTGCAGCACTTGTCAAGGGCTGGGCAGAGCCCGGCCACCCCACTGAATCTCCTGCTGGAGATTTTACGAGCCTGGGACCGCTCGGACTCATATTTCTTGTGAAATATGGCCCTGGCATTTCTCACAACCTTTGTGCAAAGGTTAGGAGGGAGCTTGATGAGATTTGCTTGATGACTGGGAGTTGGGATGCACTGTCAGCGAGGATGATGGAGCGCTCTCCTGGGAAGCGGCGGCTCACCCGTGGCTTAGACGGCTGGCAAGGAGAGGGAGCAGAGGAGCGCGGACTGCAAGGTCATCCTCCTGCAGCAGCGATGCTCTGCCAGCATTGGTCTCGATGGAGGGAGGAGAGCTGCAAGGTTGCAGGGCTGCTGTGAACTCTGCTCTGATCCCACAAGCCCCCAGCACAAGACGACCCCCTCCCAGGATGGCTCTGGGCAGGGAGTTATGGTACAGGGGCTGCCCTGCAGCATTGTGCGCTGTTCTGGAGTGGGCTTGCAGAGCCATGTATCCAAACAGGGACAGGATCAGGCCCCTGGAACAGTCTCAGGAATGCCTGGCCCCTGTACAGCTGATCAGGATGAAGGAGGGGCAGGGGTGATGGGCCAGGCTGGGGGTGGCAGGCCAGGAGAAGCTTGGGGGGGCAAAGGTGGACCCACCCAGGGGAGCAGCATCAACCTCTGGGGACAAGCACCAGCATCCCCAATGCCTGCCTTGGTGTGGGAGGACTGAGGTGTGCAGGAGCCCACCCTTCCCTCACAGGGGTGGGCAGGGATAGGCAAGCACCAGGGAAAGAAAAAGCACGTAGAAAATTCTGTCTATGGTTTCACCTGGGTGCCTCTAATTTACTTGCACAATTAATTGGAACCATAAATCTGCAGCTGCAGTTAACCGTATGCACAGGACTAAAGATGGTTATTAAAGTCTTTCCTGCACCAACTCCTTCGCCGGTGGCCAAGATGATCCTGCTGCGTGCGGGCCAGGGACCAGCACAGAGCCAGGCCCCGCAAGTTTCCAGCTCTGTCACCATCCCAGCCCTCCCGCCCATGCTGGGGGCACATTAAGGTCGTTCCTGACGGACGTGGGGCCAAGCACATGTGGATCGCAAACTGCCACTGAAGGGCTGGAGCCTCTTGGGATCCCTGTGCCCCCCAGCACTGTCCTCCCTGCAGAGCTGTTAATTAGCCGTGGGCTGGCACTGCTTTTATCAAGATGCCAACACAGTTTGTGGAAGCCGTCTGTATGATAACACTGGCACGGGGCTTGGATCAAACCTCCTCCCGGGGAAAAGGGCTCGGGCGGCTTTGCATCGCCGTCTGCTGCAGGAGTCCAAAAAACCACAACCCAAACCATCCCTGGACCATCGCCGGGCTGACGTGGAGGCACAAACGAGGCGTCCTTCTGCCACCGGTAACTGCGCACGCTCGGATTGAGCCAGGACACAGCTTCATGCTTTGGGGAAACTTCCTCAGATTTTTAATTATCACAGGCCATTAAGACTTTAATTCTGCCAGGCTCCAGCTGCTGCAGCTGGCGCCGCTCCAGCAGCCCAGCCGTCCTTTGCGAAGGCTGTGCTGGGATGCTGGGCCCGCATGAAGAGCTCCAGGAGAGTGGCTGGTCACCGGGGCTACCAACTGGGTGACAGGGGGTCCTGTCAGGAGCAAGGCCATGCTGCACGCAGCTGGCCAGCAGCACCTGTGGGGGCACGTTGGTGGTGCCCAGAGCTGGGCGAGCGGCTGGGGAGGCAGATGTGGGGCTGCCGGGATGCTCCTGAGAGTGGCCAACTAGCTGGGGAGCCAGGGCACCCATAAAAAGCCAATTACACTGTACAAAGTCAAACATTTGATGGAAGGCAGAAAGATGAGGAGGAAAAACAAGAGCAGCATTAAAAATAGATCAAGGTAACGAGGTGAGAGAGGTGGCTGAGGAAATGAGAGCCCGTGCAAGGACTGGTGGATAAGAGGCAGAGTAAGATGGAGGGGGAGCACCCAGCCAGGTGAGGATGGATAGACAAACAGCTGCAGCCCTCAGGGAAACCCCTGCTGGGGACTGGGAGGCTTTGGCTGTCCCACAAAGTCATCCAGACAGACCCAGAGAGAGCCGTGTTTGGCTGAGGATGTGGAATGCAGACATGGCAGTGGAAAGCTGAGCCCTTATTAGACAGAAAACATAATAAAGTAATCCGGGTCCCACTGCAGCAGCTTTTTTCTTTTCATGGTGCAAATTTCTTTCATAGCTGATCTAGCGCAAGCTGATACAGTTGTAATACACACGCAGGGGGATGTGTCTCTCCACGGCTGCCTTCTGTGTTATCACAAATAAATATCACTACAAAAACTAAAGAAAGCATGGGCTTGGCCTCATCTGGCATCCCACAATGTAATTAGTTAGCGCACATCAACTGGAGCCTGAAATACGGAATACAGAAATCAGAGGAGCTCACCCAACGAAACGGAAAATGAGAAAGCCTCACCCAATGAATGAGCTCTCTAAATATAACCAGTGCTGCAAAATTATGTCAGAGAATAATTCATACGCAGAAATAGCTCTAAAACTTAGTGGAAGCATGAGCAGCTAAATAGAGCAAACCCCAAGGAACAATAAGGAAACTGCACAAACACGATGGAAGTGCGAGCACAATACAGAAGCAGTGATAAAAAAATATTCCAAGATAGTTCTTGTAAGTCACACCACTGCTCTGGGTTGGGGGGAAGCAAAGAAAACCTTGGGAAGGGGTGGGAGGTCTCCCCTCATTGCCAGCTTCTCTTGTGCAGCAGAAGGATACAGCTCCTTGGACTTGCTTGTGCCAAGTTGGACACCAGAGAAACAGCACCATTACTTTTGTATGCTCAGTATATATATAATATATATATATATACACATATATATATATTTAGTCCTTTTGTTTCCCATGCATGTGGCTCCAGCACACCCTGGGTGGTATAAATGCTTTGCCTGAGCAGCCCTCGGCCACAGGAGACCTTGGAATCAAACGGGGGTCTACAGCATCTCCAGGTCCAAGATACCTTTGGGAAAACTACTGGAGTTCAGGCAGGAAACGTGGGGATGGCATGGATGAGCCGGCTCCCCATGCCCATGACGGGGCAGAATAACCTGCCTTTCCTTCCGTGCCAGACTCCCAGGGCTCCTCTGGCCAGCAGCATGGAGGTGATCAATTCCTGCAGCTCCCTACACTGCCTTGTGCCAAAACTGGCACCCCCAACACTTTGGGGTTATGGACACCTTCCTTAATTTAATTTGGTGAGATTGGATTTGATTAAAAGGTATTGATTGGGCTGGGGGGGGGGGGAGGGGGTTAAAATTGTGGTCATCAGTCAGTAGCTCAGAACCTGTGAAATCTCCTCGTTAATAAATCAGAGCCAGCACTATTCAGTGCGCAGCTATTATAGTTCAGAAACACAGTCAGGCTCTTTCCCCTCTGGCACCCAGTGACGGATTAGTACCATTAAAAGGCGTGAGCATTTCCAGCATGGAGCTGCTGCTGGGTCTGGAGAGAAAAGCCCTGGAGCTGCTCCATGCCTGGACACTGAGGGAATGCCCCATGCAAGGCAGTAATTTCAGATCTCCCTTAAGGTGCTCTGGCATCTCCCATTGATGCTGCTGCACCCTCCATCAGGTGCTCCCCGCGCACGGGGCTGGAGCACCTGCCAGATGCGGATGCGACTGGCTGCCACTTTGATTTAAGCGCACTGTCCACGGGCAGCTCCTTCAGCAGCTGTGACACGTAAAAAAATTACAGTGCAACACTTACTAGCTCTTTAGCAGCATATTGACACAACTTGGAGGGAAAACAGGGACCGAAACGACTAGACATAAGACTTCTGATGCATTTGTATTATTTTCAGCATGCTATCATAGCTCCCAGAATGGGGATGTCAAATGGCTTCCTCCGAGCATTTTGTACGTCTTTAAAAATGAAATGGGCTGTGCTGATGCCTTCAGATGTCTAATGGGTGATAGGAGTGTAAAAGTGCCACTTCATGCTTAGAGATGTTGCTACAGTAAATCAATCCTATTTTCGTTGCTTATAAACGGCAAATATTTTTGCAGGACTACTTCGGGATGGAGGGAAAAGGGTAGGAGCCAGGGGCTGTTGGCAAAGCTGAGCACAGCCGGGTCAGCCTTGCAGTCCAGCTCAGGTGGCTATTTCATCCCTCTGTGGATGTGCGAGGGGGGCAGTGGCTGTGAGCCCCCAGCTTTCACCTGTGCTACCTGGCACCCCAGGGGCTCAGGAGACCTGCCAGCACTGTCATCTCCTGCCTCATATGGGCTTCTGCACCACCCAGGAAAACCCCTTTCTGTATATATCTTTCAAATCCCTTGTAATAGCCTAGATGGAGCCAGGGGAAGCTTGACAGGTTTGGTGCAGTATTAAAAATGATCTATGATAATAAAAGGGGATGAACAAGAGACCGCTGTCTTACAAGAAGTCATCTCTGAAAGGCACGGAAGGGAACGTGATTAACAGATCTGCTGGATCACACACATGCACTGTTTGGTTCGGGGGAGAACTCCTCCCCACGCTTGGGATTTTTCTTTAGAGGTGGTTGGTACCATCAATAAACACCAAGACCTTGATGCAGTGCGAGGCGAGCGGCAGGAAGGCAGTGCACACAGGATCCATGCCCGTTACCTGCAAGTGCAGGAGCTGTGGGACTCTGAGGCTCAGGAACAGTGTGCAGGGTCTGCAGAAACGGGAATCCACTGCTCCGCCGTGCAGCTTCCCAAAGGGCACACGGGGAGGAGAGAGCTGGCTGGCTCCTGCCTCCACTGACGAGGCCAACGGTGCAAGCGTTGGTCCAGAGCAGGAGCAAGGGAAGGCACCGTGGAAGGGTGGGAAGGGATCCATCACCTCCTTAACTCTGCAAAGCCTGTGCCTGGGCGCTGATCTGCAGTGACTTATGTGCCTCGGTGACTAATGCAGTCATAATCAAAATGGACCATAATCATTACGGCAGTAAAGTGATCCTTGCATTTTCCTATTTACTAATCTTCAGCTTCTCCTTGTGACCTTTACTTTAAAATGTTTCAATATAAATAATGCACTTCTGTGAATATATTCTTCTGATTATTTCCCAAAGCTCTGATTCTCCATGTGCGACGGTCCCTGAAGTGGTAATTTGTTCTTTTTCCTGGTAATTGCAATTTTAGAAATAGCTTTTTCAAATGCTCACAGCCTGATATCTTTTTAGAAGATATTTCCTTCGTTTTCCCCTCCATGATAAAGTTGCTGCCCGCAGTGGCCATGCCCCAGGCAGCCAGGCTGGGGAGTGGAGTCTGGGATACCCCAGGGGAGTGTGGGGCTCTGAGAGAAGTTTGTACCACCCCAGGGGACTCCATCTTTCTATCTGGCACCTCCTAATCTATTAGGAGTCCCTTAATAATTTCAGATTAACTCTTATTAATTCCAGTTGCAACTGAGATTTAATTATAGCAGGACGGGAACCATCCTGCTAGTGATCGCAGGGGGAAAAGAGCCCAGCCAGAGTGATGCCAGTGGGAGAACTGGCCACGTGCTCAGAAGCAGTTCATCCCTGAGGCACCAATTCAAGATACACATTCTTGTTTGGAAGTTGAGAAAGCGATCGTTCCCACACAGAGTAAATGATTTTGAGCTCTGGACCTGGGCAGACCCCAGCAGCCACATGGGGGAGCGGGACCTCCCAGGTGGTCTGATGCCCAGGGACACCCCCTTGCCAGAAGGCACCCCCCCAGCTCAGGCACAGCGGCTCATTACCCACAAATGAAGTGCTTGCAGCAACCAGGGTCTTTGCCTTTGGAAGGAGAGGGGGTCTCCAGCACAGTGCCTGGAGCTGGCTCCTTTTCCCGAGGGAGATGCCAAGGGAGGGCTCTGCCCATCAGCACCGCTGCCCAGCCCCTGCATGCTCACCGGCAAGGTCAGCGCTCGCTTTGGCAATGCCACGGCTCCTGCGCTCTAACCTTTTGTAGCCAGTTCAGAGAAATTGTTAGTGATGAATTTAAGCTGAAGGTTAAGAGCCAACATAAGCTAGAAAGTCAATGACTAATCTATTAAGCTCCCCAGTAACTTAATTTACATGTTTTTAATGATTACTTCCTACCTGGGCACTGAAACCTAATTGGACTTGAATCGTTAAGTGCATTCAGAGGTGGACTCAAATTAATAAGTACCACTCATGTCTGCTTTTAGATGCAAAAGAAAAATCAACTTTGGTTCTCGGGGCTGCCAGAACACCTCATTGCTATGCAAATGCCTCTCCTCTGTTGAAGGGGTATCTGCTCTCTAATAACCAGGATGCATTAGCCTGGGGAGCCAGGTTTGCTGTACCCGCTGCCATTTAGGAATTAAAATCCCAATTAAGGGCTTGATGCACTTCTTGAAAATTGAGTTTTTTCGTTCATTGTAAAAGAAAAATCTGCTTGAGACTTCAAATGGGGCTCGGGCCAAGCATCACTCCCAATTAGTCAGTGGTGTTCCTGGCATCCAAGGGATCGGTTGATGGTTTCTCTACTGTCAGGCCATGAGCTAGCCATCCCTCCTCCTCCTCCCCCCTGAGCAATTCAGTTGCAGACTTCATCTGTGGTGATCCCGGTCTCCCTGCTCCCCTGGCTGACACCATCCTCTGGGAGCAGCAGGTAATAGGGACAGAATTCAGCGGCACAGCATTGCATTAGCAGGGTCAGCAGGCTGCGGGAGGCACACGGGGAAGCTGGCCTTTTCTCCCACTTTCCGAGACAGAGACAAATGCATCTGAAGGAAACCACTGTGGTGAGCAGGCAGGAGAGCCTTCTGCACTGTGCCAGCTTCCCTGAGGCCTGATCTGCATGCCTGCAAGGAAAGCACAGCCTTTTCCAGGACAATAATTGCTGAAAACTTGTAATTAGAAGAATCCATGCCTAGCTCTCAATTTCCAGCACCTCTGTTAGAGATGGGTGCGCAACAGAAAACACACATCTCAACCTCAGCACGCAAGCATGACTCCAGACATACTGGCATTCAGCTCATCACTGCAAGAATTTTGAATTCCCCGGGACTGGGGAGGGAACCGCAGGCTGCTGCAGATCGTGCTTATTCATGTGCTCACAGAAAGGAGGTTGTCGCTCAGATCATAACATCCCATCACATTTAAGGTGCCTGAAATCTGCGAAACAGCAGAGATGCCTCCTGTTTCTGTACGCACAAGGAAAGCTCTCGCTCAGGGGAGAGGAGACTGGTGGTAAGGGAGGAATTGTGGCTGGAATGAAAAGCACCTACTTAAGAGATAACATGAAAGCCCTTTTAATATGATTTAATGGCAAAAGGCAAAATGAGGCTTTGAGATGCGGCGCTGGTTCTCTACTTAAGGTGAGAATGAACACTTGTATTGGATCAATCCCCATAAGGATGAGGAGAAAAAAAAAAGTCAGCATGGTATTTATTTCTCTAAAAAGTCCAACATCTTTGCCAGAGCTGTGGGAAGTGAAATGAATTTGCTTGGCATCAGATGCATAGGGCTGTCCTCAGAGCGGCACCACGCCGGGACCCCCAACTGTGCGGGACTTTGTCCCCATGGGCCTGAATGAGCAGCCAGGTGCCAAAACCAGCTCTGCCTCCATAACCACACGTGGCACCCTGTGCCATCATCGCTGCTCGCACCAGCACGGTACAAACAGCACAAGTTAATTGTAATAAAATAGAGACTTTTGCAGTTTGCCATCAATGATGAGTTCAGCAAACAGAATGCAGTGCTTGTATTGGGGAAGATGGTTCCCCCTAAAGAACAGTTCTTTTAATGAGGCTCATAATAATATTCATTAATTTGTGTATGTCTGAATGTTCAGGTTCACAAATGAGAAAGGAAATAGCTTTGCATTATGGTAGAGTCGTATACACAATAGCTTCGCTGTTCCTTCTAAGCCTCAGGTGAGTCATTGAGAATGTTTTACTGATAAATACCAGTTTCTTGGAACAAATCCTGCAGGTAGCAGGGCTCAGGGCTGCCTGACAAGACACCTGACTGGGTCAGAGCAAAGGTCTCAGAGTCCTACAGCCCTTGCTGCTTCCTCCCCTCCACACTTATCCCACCACACACATCCACAACTTTTCTTCCTGCAGCAGCGAGCTTTGCGGATCAGCAACAGGGTTTCCCCCCCTTTTGCAGGAGCAGCTCCTTCCCCTCTGTGCCACCGGTGAGGTCCTGGCTCGCTCCCCCCACAGAGATGCCCCTCACCACGCCCGTGCCTCCCAGGACCCCTGGATGTTCATGCCTGAGCCAGGAGCAGTTTGCAGCGTGGATAGTCTTTCCCCGGCACGGGGAGTGGGAGGAAGCCTTGCTCGAGCCTGCCAGCCTCTCCTCCAACACAAATAATGGCTCTGACAGTGAGAGCCGAGTTCCCTTGACGTCCTTGGGGGATGGAGCCTTTCATTGTGGGCTTTTTCATTAGCTTACAATACAGGAGCTGTACAGATGCTGTCTGCTCCCCCCGAATGGCAAGGAAATTATGCACCTGGGCTAGCAGCCAGCATACAGAGGATTTATGCTTTTCAAGGTCTTTTATTAACTTGACAACATATGGCTCTATCCTCAGAGCATCTCTTCCTCCTCCTCTCCAGGATGCCAGGGCTGGACCGGGGCTTTCCCTGGCTGCCCTGTGCCCTTTCACCCTGGCTGCGGGTATGCTGCTTGGGTGAAACAGCCCTTTGATGGTGGGTGGGATGTTAAGAAAATGACATGAAATAATTTTCTTATTTAAAAGCATATTTAAATTCCTTTTTTCTCACACAGATGGAAACCCAGACTTTAAAAGTAACAGCACCAAATATTTAGGATAGCAAGAAATTTTCTTTTAGGCATGTACCTGCATTTGAATAGGTACACCCGAGGATGCATCCACACAGGAGTAAGTTTTGATTCCACATAGTTCTCAAGAAAACCTGCACAGACAACAGGTTTTTCACCACCTTGGGTACATTCCCACACTGACAAGGACCAGGTCCTTAAACAACTGCACCCCAGGAGAAGAGCCTGTGCTTTCTTTGCATTCACATCTGATTTCTATTCTTGTAGACGCCTAACATGACAGTCCATAAGGGTCCCTTCAGACCCAGAGGCTGCCTGAGCCTCTTCAGTCGATGTATGCATATGAGCCCACACTTGGAAAGTGGAGTTACAATTGATTTTTGTCTTTAAGATTCAGGCTGCAATTGATTTCTCTTGGACAGAAGCTTCGCATCTAATGAAATGCAGAGGTCCTCTTGGAAATGCACTGCAGCTGGCCCTGGGGCTATGGGCAAGGAAAATTGTCCTAATCTTTAAGGCTTTTAGTAACTCCAGGAGATAACCCAAGCGGTTGGGTTCTGCAGGTGGAGGAACAGGAGGGAGGTGGGGACCAGCTTCACAGATGGCAGCCCCACCAGGGAAAGACCTTGCCGGAGCATTTCTGTGCCTCGCTATGTGTAGGAGGAATGTCTAATGATGTTGAACTTAAACTGGCTGGAAAAATGTCATGCTGCTGCCTGGCTTTAGACTGATCTCTTTCCTCTCCCAGTTAAAACACGGCTGGATTACACTGAGCTAAACTGCTCCTTGCTTGCAGAGAAGCTAAAACACCAGAGGCAATACCAGTTCTGCTGGCTGGTGGGAGCTGGCACCCTCCAGGCCAGCACTCATCCCTGTCCTGGGGGCACTGGAGCCAGGAGCAACATAGCCTCAAGGCAGAGATGTGCAAAAAGGCTATGTCTGTGCACCAGCAAATCCAGTTTCCTGAGCCACAACCCACAAAGGAAACTGGAGGGTTACCCCTACCCCAGAAGCACAGAGGGCTCCATGGCGGGGAACATTTAAGATGCTCTTGAGAGATGCTGGTGGCAAGAGATCCCACTGATCTCTCAGAGGAAGAAACTCTACTGCCAGAAGTATTGCTCTTAATTAGGTGGATATGCACTGCTTTGCTGTAAGTCAGCGTGGCAGAAGGATGCTGAGAATTGAGATTTATTCCTCTCTTCTCCACATTTGAAAGTCCCCAACAAAACAAATCCCTTTGGTTATTGGTATAGAAACCTGCTCGGCTCTGCCTGAATCTCAGATCAGCATCACCAGGGCTGTCGGCTGCAGCCCTGCCTTTCCCTTCACTCTGTGTCCTGGGCTTTCTTCCCTGGGGGATAGGACTCGTCCCCACCAAATCTCCAAACCTTGGTGTTGGCAATTAAGACCACCAGACTTCTGGAGCCACCTTTGAGCCAGCACTCCCTAGCTGGGAAAGCCCAAACCTTGACCCACCTCATATCTCCACAGCTGGCCTGGGGGTGACCACAAGGAGGCTTCACACACATTCACCAAAGCTTGCTGCTCCTGGAAAATCCTCTTCTCTGCCCCACACTGGTGTTTTCCTGGCTGTCTGATGGCTTTGCTGGTGGGAAAGCCTTTCCTGAGGGCAGCAAAGCCCTGGGGATGCAAAGCCTGGCTGCACAAAGGAGCTTGCGGCAGCCCCACCAGCAGCCGATGCTCAGAGGTTTCCCCAGCAGATTGTACCAAACATTTTCCAAAGCAAAGCTCAGCAGGAGGAGTGAACCCAGCTGGACAGCCCTCACACCAGAGACCTCCTCACCTTCCAGCCAAAAGCCCTCCTGGTCTTTGCATCAGCCCTTTATAGGCGAGCTGTGGGAGCAGGCTGAGTGCCCCAGCTGGGAGCAACCCCGGCTGAGAGCAGCTGCAGCTGGGGAGGGAGCGACCCCTGCCCAGCCCCTCCTGGCCTCCAGCCTCCAGGCTGACCTCGCTGGCAAAGGAGCTGGAAAGGCAAGACTGAGGCACGTGCCTGCCGTCCCATCCCAAGCCGTCAGCTTGGGTGTTAGCAGACCTTTGCACACACCAAGCGCCTGGCTCGCCATTGCCTCCTGGTGAGGCGTGATGCTGGGGTCTTCTTAGGAACAGCACTGGAAATGCCATCAGAAACTGAGGGGGCATTAAGAGTTGCCATTTACACGTAAGTGAGATGTTCCCAGTTGGTTGAGGCAAGACTCAAATAAGCCTTGTACAAGCTGGGGCCGCTTGCTGGCTGCCCTGAGTCCTGTCCATCCCAGCACTGGGAGCCTGGTGTTGCTGCAGCACGTGGCACGATCAGACCCTGCTGCATCCCACTGTATCCCACCAAGCCACTGGATCTTCCATCCTCTTTGGACAACGGGCTTGGTTTTTTTTTTGCGTACCTGCACATTTTCCAGATTTTTCCTGCCACCACCCATTTGGAGTGGCTGGCAAGGGTTCTGCTCACACGTTCAGACCTGCTGCATGAGTTCGTTTACCCACATGTCTTAAGTGTGGAGCATGAGGCTACAATGGCATTTGAGTAGCATCGAGTGCTTTCAAGAAGATTACACCCACTGAAGTAGTAATTAATGTTTGTTTTATTATGTGCTGGGGAACGATCGGCCAACAAGATAATTCAAATAAAGCAGAACATGTTCCGATTGAACACTGTTTAAAGGCTGATTCATTACAAACTGGCCCATGCAAAGGCCCATTAAGAGAAAAGGCACAAGTAGGAGCATACTCGCCGTTTATCTGCCTTTTATGTAATTAAAATGATGGAAATTATGGCTTAATGAGGGGAAATTGGATGTGCTCTTGAGAATTTTGCGTATCCTGTTTTCCTGCTGAGCACCACCTCCAACATATCCCTCTAGCCATGTCCCGCCCCCGGGGCACAGCTGGATTGCCAAGGAACCTGGGCTGCTCAGGGCGAGAAAGCAGACAGCGACGGTGCTGGCAGCGTTTC
This sequence comes from Falco punctatus, assembly GCF_963210335.1. NCBI lineage: Eukaryota > Metazoa > Chordata > Aves > Falconiformes > Falconidae > Falco > Falco punctatus. The sequence continues at coordinate 105,870,615 of NC_137582.1, forward strand.
TGCCTGCCTGCCACGGTGCTGCCTGCTGGACTCTTGCACCCGAGGGTCTGCACCACCCTCACCTGGGCAGTGAGGGGTGGGAGCGGGGCTCCTCTCACCAGACCTCAGCAAGGCAGCCCAGCGAGCGCCGCTTCCAGTGATTGATTCTTTCCTAATGTGTCATTAAATTATATACAGTGAAATTACTGTGTCACATTATATGGTAAATAAACCCCAATGAAGGCAGAACATCTAGTAGGCTGAAAAACACCCAGGTTTATCCTACAGCCGAGCACTGAGAGGTGCAACCAGGGAAAGGCTGCTCAGCACCGGGTGCTGGGGGATGGTGGGAGCTGCCCGGTGCCGCTGCCGGCAAAACCCTGGTGCTGCCATGCCACAGCCCGAGGCATCGCTAGCTAGTACAGTGTGGCGAGACTTGGCACTGCTTTTCATTCCTTCCTCTTGTTTGCTGAATCTAAATTCCCCTAAATGGGGAGAGATAAATTCTGTCTGTAACAGAGCGGCAGGATGTGCGCGGCGTGGTACACCTGCTCTCCACATCAGTTCTCTGCCACGCAGGGACCCTGTGAAGGGAGGTGCACAGTGTGTCGGGTAAATGATGAGAAGAAAATTGTCCTCCATCTGTTGAGGTAAATTCCGCTGCATTTATTTCTCCGATTAACTGTACGGGGGCGTAATGCATTATTAAGCCCGCGGAGGCAGAGCAGGGGAGCTGGGGTGCCGGCAGGGTGCCAGCACCGCCAGCCTGCTGGGGACCCTCCTGCCATGCTGGGACTCTGGCTGTGCCGAGGGGACCCACACAAGCTGACTCCCACGCTGAGGGGTGCCTTCCCACTCCAGCTCCTTGGGGGAGCATCTTCCACAAGATGGAGCCTGTGGGCAGACAATGTGCAGCCAGGAGGATGCGGGACAGCGAGTGGCTCTCCTTCCATCAGTCCATCTTGGCCTCTCTGTCTGTCTGTCTCCCCAGCAGTGCCCAGAGAGTGATGCAGAATGGCCTGTCTGGCTGTCCCTCCATCCATCTCCTAGGTGGTGCCCGGACAGGGATGGAGAGCGGCTGTCTTGGTTTGTCTCACTTTGCAGTGCAAGCTGACTGGGGACCTGGCACAGGCCCTTGGTCACGTGTGTGCGTGTGTCTGAGCATCTGTGCACACACATGTGTGCCCTCCAGCCCTAAGCACACAGGTGAGCTGCTCCCAGGAGGACTGGGCAGCTCTGAGCCCAGGGATGCCATCTCACAGTAAGACAGCAATGGGCACAACCTGTAACAGCAGACAACTTCTGACAGCACTCAAGGGGCACTAAAACTGCTCCACAGGGGTTCTTTGGGCTTCACATCCCTTGCCCGGGATGCTGAGGCTGCCTCAGTTTCCCCTCTTGCACCACGGGCTGTGGCTGATGGCAGGCACTCCCAACGCGAGGTAACAATCTTTATGTATCAACAGCTTGCTGCTTCACCTGTTAATCCTAGGAGGGAAATGCAACACCAAGACAGATTAAAATAAATGCCAGAGCCCGAGGAGAAATGTCAGCAGCTGGGGGAGCTGCGGTGGGAGCAGGGGCCCAGGTGCCCTGTGCAGGGCGCCCACCACCCCAGCTAGGTTGCCCACCTCTGAAGGAAACCTCTCCTGGCTTATGTTGAGCTGGTTTGCACCCATGCTGGTGAGCCCTGGGAGAAAGGTTGGCTCTTTCTTGACCAGAACTTCCAGCTCCACCATTCCCAGGCTTTATTTATTCTGACTTTCCCTTTCACTAGGAAAACCTGAGACAGAAGGGAGGGCAGCTCTGCTTACTGCAAGCAGCTCAGGGTGAAAAATAGCGTCATGCTTTACACCATTTCCACATTATGCTAATGCACATCTGTTGAATGCCTCCTTCCCATCATGAATTCCAGCAGGTCCTTTCTCATAAGTGGGAATTACTTCCATTTGCTGGTTTTTTTAATTACTCAGTGCTTAGGAAAGTAGATCAGTCAGCTGATTTGGTTGCTGGCTGTGGCAGCCTGGTGATGCTCTGCACAGGTGGGGCTGCGCAGTAGGCAATGTCGAGGACCTTTCTGGGTGATGCTGAAGACCAGAGAGCTGGTTAAACCAGGAGCTGATCCCACAAAGTGGAGGCAGGGGTTAACCATCTGGGCTGTGTGGTCAGACTACTCAGCACCCCTGGGCTCCTGACCTTACCTGGCCCTGGGGAGAGGAGCCCTGGTCCAGAGAGACCACCAGGATGCTCAGCTCCTCCAGAGCACCCTGCCACCGCCAGCCACCTTCACCTTCACCAGGAGCAGAATTAAATTGGGAAAAGAACTGGCCTTTCTTTCCACACACCTTCCCAAGCAAGCTCCATGCCAAAACACGCACAAATGAGATGAGGAAGAAATGGATCAATAACACATCGAAGGAGCAAAGAAAAAAAGGACAAAATAATGAGCACCTCATTTGTTTGCTTCCTTTGCAGGTCACCTTAAAGGCAGGATGACAGGAGATAAAAAATATCTGATAAAAACGAAACAGCTGGAGAAAAAATCCCCACCTCAACATCAGCCAGACAGAAAGCCTCATGCTTCACCTCTGCAAATGTGGGACAAGAGCCGTAACTTTGGCCCTTGGCTCAGCTGCAGGGTGCCAGGGTGCTGGTACGTGAGGCAGCTCCGGACAGGCGAGGGTGCAGTGGCGGCATGGGACAGAAACACTTCATTAAAGCCAATATAAATGGAAAGAGGATTTGGAGGGTGACAGGAGACAGATAAGCAGTGACAGGGAATATGGAAACACAGCCTACTTTTTTCAGCCTGAGGAAATCAGTACAGTGTTACTGGAAATGCAAAGCAGACAGCTTTGATATAGGATGCTTGTGATGCCCAGGCTGGGACCAGCTGGGACAGCAGCACCGGCCCCATGTGGGTCCTGGCCAGAGGACCACAGCGTTGCAGCACCATGGGGTCACTTCTAAAGACTCACCCTTTGTTTCCTAGCACAGTCTTTTTTCTTTACAGAAAAAAGAGGGAAAGCCCTTCCTGGCTGACGGCAGCGCCAGGCTCAGCTCCCAGCCCCGATCCACCCCAGGGCCACCTGTCAGCAGGAGCCCAGTGTCCCTTGGAGGGAGCTGGGCTCATGGCCACCCGTGGCCGAGCCTTCCCGAGCAAAGATGCTGCCGCGCTGGGGCTGGGGTGAGGGCTCTGCCTGCAGCGTGCCTCCTCTCCCACCTCAGCACCATTTATCTCGCCCTCCCTTGTCTTGCTGCCACCACACACATGGCTTTATTTAGCAAACGCTTTCAGCATGATGCTCACCTATGCTGGGACGAAGGCTGCTCGCAAGGCGGTGATTAATGAGTGAGACAAAGACCTTCTCTCCTGGACTGTCACCCTTGAAATCTGCCCGATCACGCATACTAAATTGAAACAAATTTCAGGGATTATGGGTTTTTTTTTCATGTTCTTTGGATAGGTCTGTGCTGAAGCCCCTGCCGTGATTGCCATTGCCAGGTTGGGCTGGATTTGAGGAGAATTTTTATTTGAACAATAGGTCAAATGTGAATTCACCTCTCAACAGACACAGGATATTAGCTCCAATTTTGGAGGATTTTAGCCTTCTTGTGGAAAGGGAAAAGAAAGAAAATCCTCACCATCTAATTATGTTGGTTACAGGCAATCAGACTCTTAGTCATATTCTGATGACTTTTATTTGACACTGATGGATTACACTTTAATAGCTGCCCTGAGCGCTTTCTCTGGTTGCGAGAAAAGTTTTGGAGAGTTACGCCGAGTGTTACGGGCTCAGACACCACTGCTCGCAGGTCACAGCCACCTCCTTCTCCTGCACTTGGGAATCTCCTTCGTAGGGCGTTGGCTGAGCACCTGCCATGTGCTCAAGGAAGCGGAGCACAGTTAGAGGAGGCTTTGCATACTCCGCGGCAGGGTCCATGTCGCAATGCCTGTGGTGGCAGGTCCTGTGGGGCTGTGGCTCAGGGTTGCATTCCTGGCATGAAGATGGAGGACATGAGAACCAGTGTTTGAACAACTTCCCACAGGGAATGGAGTTTCCAAAGAGGAGAGGAGCCAGAAATGTACAGCTTTGAGTATGTTCTGATATCTTTTACTGCACCATAACACTCGTACAGCTGATAGCGGAGCAGTACTCACACGAAGTTTGATGCAACCGATAAAACCCCATTAGTATTTTTAAGATAGAAAAATGTATCAGTTTGGAACAGAAATGCTGAATGTATCACTGGATAAAAGTATTATAGTCATGGCTCGACCGTCCCATGCCTGTCGATAGCGCACGAGGGGCTCGGCAGGGTCACACCACCGCTTCACCTGCTCTTCTCTGCATTCCCCCTGTGCTGGGCAGGAAAACTGAAAGGAGGGGGAAAAGTACGATGACAAATTCTTACTTTCTAAGAAAATTTTAATCCTTGTACACAGGGAAAATACTGCAAAGCGCTTGAGGACCTGCTTTCAGAGATGTGCAGGGCAACCCCTTTATAAGCTGGTGGAAGTGCCACAGGCAGGGTGACGTGGGGCTAGGACAAGCTGCAGCCCTGGGGACTGTGGCCTGGGCATGATGTGCATGCAGCACCTGGGAAGCGAGCAGGGCATCCCAGATCCTCGGTGGAAACATCACTGCTGCGGGCTGCAGCCCCCTGTGCTGAACAAATCAGCATTGCTCCTTGGGAATTGGGCCAGAGCTTTCTTTCTAATAGCTTTTTTTATACCATGGACCCAGTTTATTTCTTCCAAAAGATTTCGGTTTGCACTTTTCCAGGTGGGAAGCCAAGCACTCTTGCAAATCAGCATGGACTGAATGACTGTGCCTCTTAAAATGCCTTGAAAAGACCCAGCTTTGGGTTTCTACCTGTGCTGCGATTGAAACCTGTGACCTGGCCATGGAGCAACGGAGACGTCAGGAGCCCGGGGGCTACCGGGTGTCATGGGCAGGAGCACAGCCAGCACAGGGCAGGCAGGTGGGAAGCGTCAGGACGTCCTAATGTGAGTGTCATACAGAAGAAATCCTTCCTCTTCAACAGCCAGAATGCCACATTTTTAAACCTGTGTCGTTCAGATGATGAAAGGAGGCAACCTTGGTGGTTTTAGGGAGCTGTGCCTTTAAAAGCTGTACCTTTAATGCATTAATTATCTATTAAGGCAGTGATACATTGGGAACAGCAAGTCCAAATGTTTAGATATTGTGGTTTTCTGATCTGTTGCAGAGCATGGAAAGCCTTCTGCTTACTGACTTTGCTTCTTGCCTCCAAGGGGCAATCAGATGACATCCCCCTCCCGAGCAGCTGGGTGCCTGCACCCCGTCTGCCTGCGCCTGCCTGCTTCAGGGCAGGGCTGGCTGCGCTTTACAGTGAAACACATCCTGAATCGTTGAGGAATGTGGGCAAACCACTTGTGTAGAATAATCAAAATACAGAATAACACAGCTAAAATTCTTTGCACCATGTTTCAGTGGACTGCTGGAAGCAGAAAATCACTTCCTTTTGCAGGGAAAGTGTCAGCAGGGTCTAGGCTGATGCGCTGTAAATCAGCATCTTGGAAGGAACAGCACCTTGTTTTACTCAGCGTGCTCTTGCCAATTTGGAACTCACGTATATTCTACAGCTCGCTGCTGGGGGTGCTGCTCTTTGAGTGATAACTTATTCCCTTTAGCAACCAAACTTTAACATAAAAGGCAAACCGAAACATGGACTGGCTCTATGGCATTGCCATGCTGGGAACTCACAGAAGAGGTGGAATACAAGGGTTTTCTTTCCTGAACACGTGGCTAACAGCTGGCCAGTATTAGCTCCTCTCATTAACCTATGTTAAATGCCTTGTCCTGTGGTAAATGTCAGTTTGGAGACCCGATGCAATACTGTCAGGCTGAGGCCACCACCAGCTGCCCTTGCTTGCATCCCACCTGAAAATAAATGCATTTTTCCCTAACGTGCCTTGATTTTTCTCTCTTGGTGAAGCTACTTTTCCTTCTGATATGGCTACCTGAGAACAGTCAAATCGATTTAACAGCCCTCTGAGATGCATCCACAGCACATTGTATAAGTTGGCTGTAGCTTTCTTTACCAGCTGGGAAGGGCTGATCTGGGGATGCTGTGGCCCCGCAGGCAGCACAGGTGATGCAGGTTCTCCTGCCGCTGCTGCTGCAGGTCTGCAAGGGACCCTGAGCATGTGAGAAATGCTGTGGCCAAGCTGTGCCCATGGGTCCCTGTGGGAAGCGGGTGGCAAATCCAACAGCCTAGGAAGGTGCGAGGTTTGAGTTGGAAACAGCCTTGGAAACATGGTACAGGGCTCACACACATGTCCAGCAGTGTAACGCCACTCGGTCTGGGCTCAGCTCTGCTCCTTGCTGCGGCTGCCTCGCGCTGAGCCACACGCGGAGGGTTTTCATCTCTAGTTTCGCAATTGCTGACATTTCCCTAATTGTCTCCGGTTTGTTCCTCCATGCTCATTTCTCAGGTGAGGCTTTACCCCTGCTAGTCTCACCTGCCTAATGGAGGAGGTAAGAGCCGTGCACTAACAGCGGGCTGGGGGTTAATGTGTTCTCTCCCAGCACGTGGCATTTGCAGGCACATCCCATTCCTGAGCTCCGGTGGCACAGACCAGTGATGCTCCAGCACTCATTCCTGCTTCCAGCCCACTAACTTGTGGCTGCACTAATTTTCTCTGTTGCTTTGGCTTTTTCTCCCAAGCATTAATAATACCCCGGGAAAAGAAATGCCCAAATATAAAAGTTCTCCTTATGAGTCAGTAAGTGATGGTCAAGCCTGAGGAGACCTTCAGCAGAGACAAAAAGGTGTTTCTTCATTGCCAGTACACATTACAAGGCTGGCCGTGCCTACATGCCTGCAGCTGCAGTGAGGAGTTAACTTTTGCAGCCTGCTGGGTTTTGGGGGGGGAGCTGGGTCCATTCTACTAAATAATTATCTTTGACATCCCTCTGCCAGTTTGCCGGCACAGCAGAGCAGGTCTCAGCACTGCCCTGCCTGCCTCCAGAAGCTGGCTGTCTCTCCCTGTGCAGTGGTACGTGGTGGTGTTCGGGGCATGGTGCCTGGGGGGACCACAGAACAGCTCAGACCAGGTAATTATTGTAAAACAAATATTCAACATAAAAGTGAGCATCTAACCTCGGTCTTGGCATAGCCTGCCCTGGCCAGGGGCTTGCTCACATGGCTGCACCAGGAACACAGGCGATGCAAACCTAGAGAAGTAAAGAAAAAGAAAGGAGAAAAATCTCACTGTTGTGTTTAATAAGCAGTGGACAATATGCCCCGAACTTGTTTGCTTGGAGCCAAATGAAAACCCTTGCAAATGTGGAGCACAGGTGGGGGCTGCCCTGGGGGTGGGTCTGCAAACTTGGGCAGTGAGAGGCATGAGAAAAGTGATGGTGAAAGAGGCGAAGCGCAGCCAGCTGCCCAAGGCACCGGGGGCTTTCTGGTGACGCTCTTGAGGCATGGGCCGTGCCCACGTTAATTATATTGGCCTTTTGCATCACACCTAACTGCAACCAGTCCAGTATCTCCAGTGGCTGGGGCTGAGCGGCTGGAGCTGCAATGCTGCCCCTGCGATGTTGCTGCTGTGGGCCCAGCTGCATCCTTTGTGTCTATGTTTCACTTATGAACTGTTAATAAAGACATATAAAAGTTGCTTTTCTTTCCTCTGTAGGTAATTCCTGGACTTTTTTTTCCCCTGGCAGTGCTCTCTGCTGGATGCCAGCGTGATGCCCACAGAGCTGCGGTGTAGGTGAGGGTGGTGGGATGCGCAGCTGCCAGCAGGTGCAGTTGGCAGGTTCGGTGCCAACCTCTGCTCTGCTTGCAAGACACTGGTGGTGACACGGCAGATCTGGAGCAAAATGATGTGTTACTGTCGAGAGAAAAAGGGTCGACTGGAAACCGACCCACGACATCCTTCTCCTCCCACCCATTGCTTGGGTTCAGCCACCCAGGGGAGATATCAGACCCGTATCTGGGCACATGAGAATGATCTCTCACTGCCTTAGGCACAAAAAGAGAAAAAAAAGAAAAAGAAAAAAAAACCCAACAAAACCTCAGTAAGAATTTAATCGTCAACTCTTGCTGGTGGAGGCAAAGCATAAACCAATAAATAGCAGAAATACGTCTGATAAACTCCGCAAGGTAAAGATGTGAAATGAGTTAGCTGTGCGTAGGAGTATGTAGGATGATGAAAGGCTTTAGAAGTACCTATAGCAGGAGAAAGACCGTGGGGAGTAATAAACCAGGTGCTTAGCAGGGTTTTAGGGAAGCTTTAGGCTTTGGTTGTGGTGATGCTCTCGCCCTTCCCCACGGCAGAGCAGAGCTGGGAGAGGCAGACTTTGCTTGCAGGGAAAACACAACAAGGGGGATTTGAGGGGTGGTTTCAGTGAGGAGACAAGATATTTTGCAGGATATATAAAAAAGGTGAGACCTTGTAATAGCCAGTGCTTCTCTAAGAGTGGTATCAAGTACTTTTGGTTATCTGCAGCTGGGAACACACCCAGCTTCAGATATTCTGGTCTATGTAATTGAATTATTTAGGGGCTGGCATGGCGTGATGAAATAGGCTTTCTTCCTATTTTTAGGTTTCCATCTACAGGGCTGGAAATTACAGCCATTAAAATGTTCTATTAGTAATGATATATAAAGGGGAAAAAAACTGATCAGACTTTTCTAGTGCACATAGAGCATTAGGATATCATTAATTTTAATGATAGAGCCCAAAATTACAAAGCCATTACAATCATAGTTGAAGTTTCCGAAAAAAGAGAAAATAATTCTAAATTATTGCTAATGAGTAAAAAAATATTTAAATCATATTTAACGGACCTTAAAATTATAGCCGGTATTGCCACAAGCTAACGATGGCTTTGGCTGCGTTTGTTTCCTGGTGCTGACAAACAAAGTGTCCCGTGTGAGGAGCGTGCAGGAGGCTTTGGGAGATGTCTGTGGAGGGGAGGGCTCCCCAGAGGGCTGATCTGGGGCTGGAATTTCCCCATGCTCAGCCCTTGTTACAGGATTCCTGCTGTTGTGGAGAATGTAAGCATTTTCCCAGTGCTTGAAGACATGTCCCCGCTTTACCTGGGAGATGGCACGCCTCTCCCTTCCTTGTCAGGGTTAAAAGTGGTTTCCAAGTCCATCAGCTGCAAAAAATATAATTATCAGCCCTGTATGCTCCAAAGTAGCAGCATTTAATATCCCTTGGAGGACTAAAGATTTTTATCTTGTTTTTTTTTTCTAAAAATAAATGACTAAGGAGCAAAGTCCTTTGGCAAAGCGGATGGGGGAGAAGACAAAACCTGAAAAGACACATTCCCAAAACGGGAGGCTGTGACAGCTGCACTCCCCTGCCTGCCTGCCGGGTGCCTGGAGGGAGCCAGCGGCACCTCGGAAAGCGGCTGGGATTTTCCCCAGCTGCATGAGCCCAGGAGAGGGGACTGCACGGTGTGCCGATGGGAAGCTGGGATCCTGTATTTATTGAGACATGCCAGCAGTAATTCAATGAGCATCCCCTGACCCCGAAGCAGCAATGCACTTCAGCCGCAGCTGGAGTCTCTCTGGAGCAGGGCTGCGAACGAGGGATGATTTACTGCCTTGCCCTTGAAAGCTTCAGTTGTCTCGAAGTCCCCAAACTCTTGACTTCCTTGTGTAAAATTCTGTATTATCCAAACCAGTTACAAAGTTTGCTGTCCAAGCTCAGATCCCTCACCTGCATGCTGTGCTTCATTTTCTTGAGACTGTATAGAGCCAGGAGGAAAAAACCCCAAACAAACATGGGCTGATATTGGCAGGTGTGTTTCTAGCTGTGCTAACCCAAGGGTGCAATTTCTTTCCACTACTAAACCCATGTATTGTTACAGAGCTGAGCCAAAGCATGGAAACTTCTCCCAGCCACTGGCTGGCTGGTGCCTGGGGGTTTCCAGCTCAGTTCCCTCCTTCGGCAGCCCTGCTATGGCCTCCCAGCATCCCCCCTCTCCTGCTTTGGGAAAACCCGTGGGGTTTTAACCCACCTGTAAAGGTCAGCTTTGCATCTCCCAAAAGCTGGGCTCTGGGAGCTGTGCGTGCAGCAAGAGGGAGAGGTGCCTGTGGGGCACTCCCAGCTGGGCGTGGGAGCCAGAGGGATGATGGGGATGCAGTGGGATGTGGGCACCGCGTGGTCCAGCCCTTGCCCAGCACGCTGCGAGCACACAGGCCAGATGCACAGATACAGGAGGATCTGCTCCGTTTTCAGCAAGAGCATTTTCCTGGGGCTTTTTGCACTCTTGTTGTTGGTTCTTTGCACTCTGGTTGTTGGTGCCCCAAACCCTGCAGGAACACGCTCATTCAGAGGAGGGCTTCCCAACAGCGGGCTCGTTTTGTGGGAAGGCGTTCTTCACAGCAAGGCAGCTGCAGCAAAGGCTTTGAAGGGGGTTAGAAACAGAGCCAGGCATGGCCAGACCCTGCGTGGGGATGCTGCCCGGGGAGATGCTGCTGGTGAGCCTAGCTCGCTGTCGGAGATGCTGCTGCCAGCTAGCTGCCTCTCCGGCTGCCGGCACTGCCGCATCGCCCGCATCGGCAGCTGGTGGCTATTAAGCAGCTTAGCAGCCTGCCGTGCTCTCTGATGGGAAAGGCGTATTTATGGAAACACTGATATTCTGGAGAAAGAGGCTTTGTTTCTCAGTGCCCCGCTGCCAGTGCAGACCTGCCCTCCCAGGGACTGGAGATGCCAACAGTGCTGGCATGAAGCATGCCTGTGCAAGACCTGCAAAGCTGCTACGGCTTAGCGCCACCTGACCCTGGTCTTACCCCTCAACATTGCAGCCTGTGTTCTAAGGGGGGAAGGCACCCGCACGTGACTTCTGCTTGCCCTTTGGGCCCACCGCCAGTGAGACAGTATTCTTTTCTGCTTTGGAGGGAGCCCTTTGGAAAGGACCAGCTGGGCAGGCAGCGCCTCGGTGCCAGCGGTGCCATGGGACAGCTGGCCTCCTCACGGCAGCAAAGCCAGTGCTGGCTCTGCCTGTGGTGACCATGAGTCCGCTTTAACCTCCAGCCTCACAATGCAGTGACATGCTTAGTAGGCATGGGAGAGAGGAAGAGACCATTAAATGGAGACATCTCTCCAAGGAAAAACCTGACCTGCTGAATTTCCCACTACTCCAGTTTGCTAGCTGCTGTCCCAAAGCTCTGTGAAACATCTCAGAGCAGAATACCTAGAATAAATACATTGGCTCATAATGGTCTGTGCAACATTAGAACTATTTTCCAGATATTTGATATTTGAGACGTTGCAATAAAAGGGTCAAAAACTTTTCAAATTCATTAGGCCATTGCCTCAGAATAGCTGCTTCATTAAGTGCCGCAGAGGCGGCCGATAATGGGAGGCGAAGCAGAGAGCCCCGGAGATTGGATGCACACATGGTGCTGATAAATGGCTTCTCTGTGGCTATTGCAGAGCCGGCAAGGGGAAAAATGCCATCCCACAGTTGAACAAGTCCAGAGTTTAGTGCAACAACTCAGGAGCTGCCTCAGCTAGAATAAAACATCACTGCCTCTGCCTGGCAGGCAGAAATGGGACCTCTGGGAGAGGGGCTGCAAAGAAGCACGCCAGTAGCCAGCAGCGTGGAAGGAGCTGCCTGGGATCCAAAGCTCCTCTGTCCCTTCTCATTGTGACCACCGCCCCCCCTGACAGGGTTGCCCAGTGCCTGGGGGTCCCCAGTGCTGTGGAGTCCCCATGTGCCCACTCTTTGCCTGGGGAATTTGGTCCCTTGGCTTCCCCTACCACACACAAGGGTGAGGAGCAATCGCTACCCACAGCCACTGCGGGAACATTCCGTTTTTTCTGAGATGCCACCAAAATAGCAGCCCACCCTGCCGCCTCTGGCCTCCACGGCTGCGTCCTCCAAGCAGGAGCATGGGTGAGGGCTGCGGGGGGTCCGCACTGCCCATCCTCCCTCTCGCAGATTTAAATAATCCTGTGGGCCGATCCGACCTCTCCAACACGCAGAGAGGAGCCACGGCCTCGGATTCTGCATCCACAAAGAGTTTCCATTTAATTCAGTTTGATGGGCTCTGGCTGCAGATCCAAGATGTGCAGTAACAGTGCTGAGCTGCCAGCCCCTTCCTGACGGATAAGAGGGGGGATGAAGACAGACGATTTCTCTGATCAGGATAATAGAGACAGCAATTCCACTTGACTAAGCACATGGTTTTTATGACGTTCCCGCGCAGTGTCAAGCAAAACACCTCAGTGGCAGGAGATGTATAATGCTACCTGTGGAACAGCCTATTTCCTAAATGGCAGCTCGCTATTTAAAAAGAAAGCACTGTAACACTTTGGAAAATAGGAAGGTCCCCAAAGCTGAATTTTTGAGTGCTCATTTTGCAGCTTCTGAAAAAGCTGAGTTCATTACTGAGCAGCAGTGAGTGCCGGGTGGCACCAGTCCAAGCAGCACTTAGCGTGTGCATAACTTTAAGCAGACCCACAGTCCCAGTGTAGTCGGAGGCATTACTCACATCCTAAAAGTTAAGCATCTGCTTAACTGAGTTTTTAACATTAGATTATTTTTACTTTTAACACCAAGGCTGGCACCAGATTCATTCCCGCACTCACCCTGTCTCTGCAAGGCAGCTGTGGCTGGGGGTCCTGCTGTCCCCTGCCGTCCTGAGGACTCTCCCTTGGAGTTATGGCTCAGCCATCAGCGTTTTCCATACTTGCCCTTGTTTCACGATGCCAAGGTGCTTTTTGGAAAGCAGAGGCTGAGATAAATGCCCCTTGCTCAAGCACGTCCTTCATGAGCTGCTTCTCTTGCTGCTCTCTCTGTTCAGCGCTTTGGGCAATGCCTTTAGCCAGCACTTCGTAAAATAAATAGCTTTTAACAAAAAGGCAGGGGGCAAAGACAATGTTCTGGAGGAGGCATGTGGGAGAGCAGCCTGGCAGTCGGTGGGAGCGAGCGGAGGGCAAAATCTTCCCTCCTGAGGCTCAGCATCCATCGACACAAGAGCCCGAGCAGCCCAGCAGCAGGCAGGAGCACAACGGGCAGGTGAGGAGGGATGTGTGGGAAGCCGGGGAGACGTCTCATGGCTGTGCACCCACACTGAGCCCCATCCTGCTGAAGGCTGGCAAAAGGCATCTGCAAGCACCGGGTTCAGAGCCATCCAACGGCAAGGCTTTTTGTCCAGTTCTTCACTCATTTTGTACAGCTGTCGTTCCTGCTGTCGTCCCTCCGAGTCGAAACACCTCTCCCTGGCACCCTTCCCCACGGTGCTGCACGACCTTCTGGCAGCGCCAGCGTCCTTGTCAGGGAACGAAAACATAAGCCTCCTCTTCTTGTCCTTGCCTCTGCTGAAATTCAGGTTAAAGCCGATTTCGGCGCAAAGCAGGTGCTGCAGAGCACGCTGCGGGCGCAGCCGTCACGTCCTTCCCTGCCTCCCTGCAAAGCCATGGGACAGCAGCCTGAGCAGCAGCAGTCAGGCACACGATTCAAACGTTTGGTCCAAACCCGCTCTGGTTTGCTGTGCAGGAGCCAGCGAGCTCCACGATATCTAAGTTCGGGCTGAGCTTCACCAAATCTATTTGCTTGATCAGATTTATGTAGCAATTCCAGGACGAGGTGAATAATGAAAATGACTCATGAATATTTCATATTTATAAATCACATAATTCATATCTATTCACAAATATTTGCTTTGCCTTATAAACCAGATGAATAATTTACAGAAATATGCAGCAAATATTTTAAAGAAAATATGAAATTCATCAACTACATTAATCAACAAATATTATTCAACTTATATTGGTTTAGCTTGCTGACAGATAAATTCTCTGTTTATGCGAGGAGCTGGAGAAGCAGGTGACATTTCCCGTATTAAAACACGAGGAGCTGAAGCTCGTTTCTTCCCACGACAGAGGTATTTTCATGCTTGCCTCCTCAGTCCTGGCTGCAGCGATCCAGGCAGGGGACCCAGTCGTGGCCCTGGGAGCCCCTTCCCACTCCACAGCTGTGTTTTGGGGAGACCAAACACTGGCCCCTCGGCTCCAGTATCCACTCACCAGGGCCACAAAGCCCATACCCTGGGCAGGCACCCACCAAGAAACCTCTTTCTGTAGCCCCTTCTTCTTGCTGTTTGGGAAGAGGGTACAAGGGGTTTCCCTCTACAGCACGTGGCTCTCCAGCTCGTTGTCCCATTCCCTGCCAATCGGAACGGTGTGACCCCATTGCTTGGCAGTGGCTGCGGTTCCTGTGTGCTGAGGAAGCGGGGCTGTTAGCCAGGTGACAGCACCGAGCGCCCTGTTGCCGTCGCTCCCGGTCACATTTTGCAGCAAGCAGGGTGTCTCCAGCGCACAAGGCGATAGATCCTTTGCAAACAGCCAGCCACATTTCCCCTGCAGACATGTGCAACAAGAACAGGGGTGCAAGTGATTGAAACACACACAAGGCATCACGCCTTGCTTCCCCACAGCCTCTGCGCTGGGTCAGGTATGGCTTGACTGCCTGCACCGAGTCGGTGTGGCAAAACTCGGTAAGGATGCATCTCTTGCTACCACATGGCATGGGGGAGCTGCCTCTTCTCACAGAAGAAAGATAAAGACCTGTTACAAAAATGCCTTTGCACACAGATAAACGAACGCCAGCGTGGGGGGCTGAAAATCCAAATTTTTTTTCCCGAGTTGACTTGGCTGCCATGGGCACAGTCAAGACAAATGAAGCACAGGATTGCCAGATTTGTATTAAAAGCTGGGCTCCTCGAAGAGAGGTGGGCTGTAGGGGACGAAATGATTTATTGATACCACTGTAACCAAAGAAATATTTTCATCTAGAGAAAATAACGGTGCCTCAGCTTCTTTTATAATTATTTCCTCACCTTCTCAGTTTCATTTAGGTAACTGGACTTGGCTACACCAGCAGGAGCAATTGCTGTGAAGACTTCGGTGGGAGGGAGGCAGAGGAATGCCACTTCTTGCACTTGTTTGTTTTCTGCAGCCGGGGCTACACAGCACCGCTGTTCCCTCATCCCTGCCATCTCCTTAGTCCCTGACACACCACTGAGCCACGCCAGTGGCATGCATCTACTGGATTTTTATGGCCAGCAACTCTGACAACAAGCAGTAAATAAACTGTTAAGTTTTCTTATTTTATAGTAATTCCCTCAATTACTTAGATTTTTGAAAAAATCAGCTGCTTAAACAGAGTATTAAGTGACTGCATTAATCCACCTGTATTTGGATGATAAAGTGATTAAACCAACGTATTTAAATACTGTGATGGTTTAGTGACGAGTGCCCCTTAGGGACTTTGCTGAGCGGTGTCCTGCAAAGGGCGCGATTGCCTGGGCAGGTGCGAGGGATGCGCAGGGATGGCACAGCATCCATCTCCTCCTGAAAAGGTCTCCTTGGCCACTCTAAATTAATTTATCAAACAGCTTCATCGCAGAGGCTTGCATGGTTCTCTGCTTTCCTTGCTTGTGCAGGTTTCTAGAAGCAGCAAGGCAGGAGGAAGGCTGACTTTTTTCCTGGTTCTAAAACATTTAGCAGTGGTTTGGGATGGCTGCTTGCAGTTCCAAATCCCCGAGTTGGAGCAAACATTTTGCACCTCTGCATCACCTCGGATGTTTGGTCCCAGGAACTTGTGGTGATGGAAGTGGTGGGGATGGAGAGGGCTGGAGGCACTTCACAACACATCACAGCCATGCTGGAGATGCTGCCAAGTGAGACAGCCCCTGTCAGGCTCGAGGCAGGGAGCGTAGGTTAAAAGGACATTGTTAGCTCACATTTTTGCAACCCAAATATTGAAGCATGGAGCCAATGCCTGCAAACTTACAAACAAAATCGTTGAGAGCACAGGTGATGGAGCTGCATAGGGCAAAGCTGCAGCAATGACAGCAGGAAGGTATCAAGAGCCCCCTCCGCTGCCTTGGAGATGGCAGCTGTCGCTCCGACTGGAAGCTTAAATGGCTGAGGCACTTGGTGGTCATCCCAGCATGGAAAACCAGGCTTCAGTATGGGAAACTGGGATTAGTGGAGCAAGAGCTGGGTCTGCAACTGTCTCCTCTTCCTTTGCAATGCAGGCATGAAGCAAGGAGGGAACGGGGCAGCTTTGTGATGACTGAACTAAACACAGCTTCTTAGAGACCTCCCCAGCCTGATTTGAGCAGGAATCAGGCACACGCACTGGGGTTGGAGACGGGTCCCCAGGGAGTGGGGATGAAGCCAGTGCAGATCCTGGCATTCCTGTGCGCTGGTTTCTGCAGCCCAAAGTGATCAAAATCTAACATTCCTTTTTAGTATTCCTGCCGTTTGCAGTGTGTCTCCCAAACTATTCAGCTGTAACATTTGTAGGCCTATTAAGAGGGAAATACAATTTCATAGTCACAGATAAGAGATTAGACAGATCAATTCCTCCCTGTGAAACGGGCTGCGAAATAAAATCATTTCCAAATTGCAACGAGAAGGTTTTTGTTCTCCTGGTTGATTGAGCTATGTGTCCTGCCACCAACTTTTCTGTTCGTGCTCTGATTAAGAGAGCAAGGTGTTCACGGGCTAAATGTTAAGGTAGCCAGCAGGGCATCTGGGGGATCTGGCATGTGGGAATCTTTTGGGTGGAGACAGGCTGAGACCCCCCCCTTGGTGAGCCAGCCATCCCCTGCTTTGAGACAGCCAGCTGCCGAGCAGTTTTCTCCCTCCTTGCCTTCCCCATCCCTGGGGTTTGAGCCGGGAGCATTGTCCCGTGAGGGGGGGGGGGGGTCACAGCCACATTGCGCAGTCTGTATCGGCAGCGGGGAGCGTGCGGTGTGCTGGCACCGAGCACGTGGCATGCCGGTGTGCCACAGCGGGGAGCTGAGAGGACTGTTACTGTACAACATGACACGCTGTGCTAGGCTGTAAGAAGAGAGGCTGTCAAAATATTTAGATGCAGAGTTAAACTGAAACCACTACATCCGTAGATGGGAAACTGCACAATGGCTCCCAGAAAACCTCCAATACTTGTGGAATTTGCTGGGGCAGAGCCATTTCCCTGCACATGCCCGGCTGGGACCTGTGGCTAGCAGGAGGCAGTTGCTCTCTTGAGATGCTCAGCTCAGCTCAGGTGTAGAAACCCAGCCACTCCTTTGGGTCAGGAAGACGTCAAAGCAGCTTACGCACAAATCTGTGTGGAGGGTGATGGGTTTGCCAAGCCAGCTGCGTGGTCCCAGCGTGCATGGGAAACCTTCAGCTTCTCCTGGCACCACAGGCAAAGGGCATCACCGATAAGCACCGGAGTGGCCAGGGGTGTGGGTGAAAGGGAGAAAGTGGGGCTGGTCTGGAAAGGCTAGGAAAATGGCAGGGGTATTGCCAAGAGGGCTGCTGGGTCAGTGAGATGGCACCGTTCCCCCCCTGCCTCTTTTGGGAGGCCCAGGACCTGACGCATTCCATGGCACCCAGGCGCTCCTCAAACCTGCACATAGCAGCTCTGTGCCAGAGAGCCCTGAATTATTTATAGCTTGTTGTCATCCCACAGGTATTATTTGTGTAACCATTGGTTTCTGTGAAGTGTATGAAAGAAGCTGTAAGATATCATGCATCTCCCCACTTCAATTGGGAGTTGATTATTTTCCTGCCTGACGTACCAAGCTCCATCTCAGCAACTTAAACCTTTGCGATGGTCGGTGGCAGAAGAGTGCAAGCACTTCAGCATGTTGTCAGCCCTCGATTGCTCCCCCAAGCATAGTGTCGGCTCCTCGTCCCCAGCGAAAGGTGGCATGGGATCCAGACACCAGTTGTGGGCTTTGCCAGCAAGGAGAGAGCCGGATTGTTTGCTCCCACGCTGGAAGCTTTCATCTGAGCAGGAAGAGCTCTTGACTGGAAAGCGGTGGCTCTTCTCTGGATAAATACTTTTTTTTAAAAATGATTTATTCAACAGTATAATGAATTCAGTGCCTTTTAAATGTGACAGTGGGTAAAATACATCGGCCTTCTCCAGGCTTAAATGTCATCTGTAAAGATCAGGCTTTCTCTTCTCTTCCCCGTCTACATGGGCTATCCTTTCATTTACTGCTTGATTTTAGAGGGGCTTAGGACAGCAGGGCTGGCATGGCTGTGAGGACACCGCATCCCCACATCCCTGCATCCCCAGACACTGCCCAAGCCTGACGAAAGGAAAGAGACATCGGAGGAAAATGGCTTGGGGTGAGGAAAGGCAAACCTCATGAAGCTCGGCAGGTTGCCCAAGACAACAAATGCCTCTTGGGGTTTTCCAGATGATGGCAACGTGTTTCTTTTCATGCTCAAGTCAGCAAAACAAAACAGAATTACACTTCAATGTATATTTAGAGCCAACCAAACAATAAAATAGAAATGACAAAGCGGACTAGAAAACAGCCCTCAAACTCACTTAGTGCAGACATGACAAGAGGCTCAGACAAGGCTTGAGAAATGACTCTAGAAAATGAGCACTTTAGAAACCAAATAAACTGTTCCAAAGGCTCAAAAAATCTACCCTGAGCAAGCTCGTATTGATTGCAGGCACTGAACCAAACCAGCAACGTGCATGCCCTTGTGCCGGTGCTGTCTGCTCTGCCTGCACCCACCATCCTCAGCAACTTCCCACCACCACGAGGTCCTGCCTCCTCCTGCCTCAGTCCTGTCCCCCACGTTGTAAAGAGGAGACAGCAAACCAACATTTCATCCTGCTTCTCCAGTCCTTTCCACACACAAGCTCTGGGATAGAAACAAAAGGCCTTGGCCTGCAGCGAATTCATCACAGAAAGTTTCCCCCACCCACCCAAGCTGGTGCCTCGGGGGGACCCTTTGGATTCCTGGAGGTTAAGTGTGCTGGGACAAGAAAAGGGTGGCACGGTGGTTGGTGGGGCTGGGCAGCCTCAGCAAATGCACCTGGGGCCTGAGCAAAGTTATTAATAAATGAATTCCCTGGAAGGATAAGCAGATGTTGCCGGCAGAGCAGGCTGAGTGAGTTTATGAGCAGGAGGATGCACTGGGGGCAGGAGCCAAGGCTGCGCGGTGGGGAACACAGCTGCACCTGCCTGCTTGGGAGGGAGCAGCCTACGGGGAAGGGAAAAGACAGATAACAGCAGAAAGAGGTGCAGAAGGGAAGCCAAGGGGGGAGAAACGAATAGAAACGGAAAATACAGAGAGAACTGTAGAAACAGCAGCATAAACATGATCAGTCATTACCCAGAGCATGCACGTGAAGCTAATGAAGCAGAGAAGTCATTACCTCTGGCATTCCCGAACACTGTCTTTTGGGGCAGTATTCCTGTGCGGGTACGGCTCCTGTGGAGGCTTTTATGTTTTCCTCCTTCAAACACCCTCTTTCTCCTTCTCTCCCTACCAGGGTTGATGCTGGCACTTTTGCAAGGATGATTTTTCTTCCACTGCCCATTTGGCTCAGCTCATGTCGCCACCATTTCTCATGCCGATTCCCCCCCGTGTTTCATAAAGTGCTCTGTGCTCAACCACACAGGCTGGAAAATGGGAGGAAAATAGGGAAAACCTAGGGAAATAAGGAAAACGTGATAAGAAGAATGGTCTTTATTTAAGATTGTTTAACCAATTCTATTGCTGCCCACAATAATTAAAAATTTCATTTAGGACTCCCCTGAGTACCGCTGCTGCGGCAGTGGACCACAAGCCCAGCACTGTAGCTCCTGCAGCAGAATATGCTGGGACCATATTTTTGGCTGTTAGCTCTACTTTCCCTTTGGATCCGAGGGGAAGCTGCCATCCCATGGCTAATTGCCTGAGTTCATTGTTCCTAAAAATTTCCAATTACAATACAACTCGGAGCCTGACAAGTGAAAGAGATGGGAAAGCAGAGCAGCAGCAATTGGCTGTATGTTAATTAGTCGGCCTTATCTCAGGAATGTGTTAGCCTTGATTGAGCTCGAAGTGTTGGAAGGAACTTGGCAGGCGGGAGCTGCCTGGCTGGCAGCGGGGTCGGGGCTGCAGAGCCGTGCCGGACACGCTAGTTCCACTGCCTTGGGCTGGCATTTGGCACCCCGCTATGCTAACCTATGCAAAATAGCTTAAATCAGCCCCAATCTAACCAAAGCTTTTCTGCAGGCCAGCAGGGTGGGCAGGCAAGGACAGATACAGGTGACAAAAGTGCAACTGGAAATTTGAGCGGCAGCTGAATGCCAACGGGGCTGCAGGAAGGTTGGTATGTCCCGGACAGGGAGTTATTGCTGTATCGGCTGAATAGCTCCGGCTGCCTTCCTGGAGCGGCCTTTGGGCATCCCAGGGCTACAGGCAGGAGCCTGGCCATGCCCACCCATCAAATGGCCAGCCAAGAAGCTGCCTCACCAGTCACAGCTCCCCAGATGAGCCTTTACCTCCCATGGAGAGATGAGGAGCCCCTGGAAACACACGCCAAAGGCAAGGTACCCACGGAGAGACTCCCAAGCCTCCGTGCAGCCAGGCTTAGGCGAGGGTAGCAAAGGAGGGAGCAGCGTGCTATGAAACACCTCCACGTTGCAGACCTGCCTGAAAGGAAACACAGCATAAAACCTCAGTTTCCAGCTTTTAATGCTGAGACAGAGACCTAGGGATCAACCATCACCTTGTCTCCCGAAAGGTGCTATGTCTGCATGTACTTCATTACCTCGACTGGCAGAGCACAGTTTCGCTTCCCACGACAGGCAGGGAGCGGACACCCTTTGCTGCTGGGCATCGCTCCCCCGGGGAAGTGCATCAGCATCACCAGGTGCCCAGCTGAGAAACTGCCCTGCCAACAGCAGCAGGTGGTACACAGTTAAAAATGAGGGGAAAAAAATTGTTTTTCTTTCAGATTATTGAACCAACTGTAGTAAAAACTTCACGTTTAATATGCATGACCTGCTCCATGCACTCCACTCTAATAAATTGGTGGAACATCTTGCACAGCTAAATCATTAGGGGGTGGATGAAACACTAGGGGCCAGTTGTAAATGCAAGAGAAAAAAAAAAATTAAACTAGGCACATAAAACATGAACCAATTTTCTCATCTCGGCTAATAGATTTTAAATGGGAAATCTGATCATGGATAAGCACTGAGAATATGAAAAATTCAGCGTTGCTGGGGCCCCACCTGGATCTGTAAGGGAAGGGCGAAGTGTGATGAATGCTCCCAGGAACACGATCGAGGGCATGAGCCTTTATTAGCTGTTACATTAAAAATCTGCTGCCGAACATCATGCTTTTTAGAGCTTTCGTTTAAAGGTGTGTTGTAGCTTGCTGCTTCCTAATTACCTTGTATGTTCTGCATAATTTTTGTTTTTAATTTCAGATGGGAAAACACCATAAACTTACTAATTAATTACTTTTTAACCCCAGTGTACCAGCTGAAGCACATGCTTCGCCGCACAACCTCTCCTCTCCACAGCACTCCATGGGAAATTGTCCTCTGAGCCGAGTGCTTGGGCAGCCTGAAGCAAAGCAGCTGTATTTGCAGGGGATTTCACCAAAACCCCTGGAAAGCAAAGGAAGGAGAGAACAGGAAGCTGGTTAACCTGACTTTTGGCTACAGCTGCAGCCGCTCACCAAATCCAGCCCCTTGCAGTGTTGTGCCTGGCCACAGCGGGGGCTGCTCAGGAGCTGAAATTGCTGCGGAGGTGACATTAACCACTGATTGATGGACTTCATATTTCAAAAGCCCACGAGCTGCTGAAGAGAAAATGTTTAGAGAGTCTAAAGAAACTAGAAGCTCCACAGTCTCTGTGTGGGTTTAAATAATAAAAGAAAAAGGCAAAAAGGAAAAGGAAGGAGCCAGCTCTGACAAGACGACTGCCGGCTTCCCGGCTGGCCCTGGGGCTGGCTCCCAAACCCACCATCCCGTGTCTCAGTCCAGAAGTTTTCAGAAGCCTCCACAGGTTTTTGCAGTCAGCCCTTCTCCCTCTGCTCCTCCTAGTCCTGCCATCTCTCATTGAAAATATCTAGATCAGGTTTCCTTCATTCGGTCACAGTGCCTGTCCAAAACCCTCTTAGGTTAAAGGCAGGGCAGACTGATGAATCTAGGGGGGTTGGAAAAAAACCAAAATAAAAACTCGGGCTAGCCACAGAGGTGAGTGACTTGCTTTTTGGCATGCCCAGCTGGAAATTTGTTTTTCCTTTGTTTTTAGGGATCATTCATATTTTCATCAACTTAAAGAGCAAACAGGCAAATGCAAAGTTAAGATTATTAAATGGGAATATATTGATGAGAAAATAAATAGAGGTTTAATTTCCTTTGATTCCTGGTGAATGCATGTTAATGAGAAGGTGGGGAGCTCAGCTCTCTTGACAGAAGCAGGGGTAATGAGAGAACGCCTGGACTGGTGATGAGGAAGGGGAGCACCAGCGCAGCCCGCCATGAGGCTGCCTGATGGCTTCTGTCCCCATCCCATCCCACAGGTGGCAAAGGTCTGGGAGTGATGTCTGGGTGACCCCGGTCTAGGGGCGCATCCCATGGGGACCACGGCCGGTCCCTCTTGGCACCTGCTGTGCCGCGCCACACGCTGCCAGAGCCCCGGTAAGCTGTTTACGCCCCTCACACTCCGTCAATCATTTTTTCATAGAGTTGGAAGATTATAGCTTCTTATGTGCTACCTCCAGTCCAGCTTGTCACGGGAAAACTCCAGGGAGAAATTCACGGAGATGTATTAAAGCCATCCAACACTTTCTCCATGGCAACTGGGACCGGTACAAATCCCATCAGCCCTGCTTGGAGCAGGATGAAGCTCCTTCGCAGTCCTTCCAGGCACCCGATAACAGCAGATAGAGGGGAAGCATCTTCATTAGCTCGAGATGCCTCACAACTATAACACACAATAACATTTGATTAACGCTGAAGCATTTATTACTTAGGAAATACATTTTTCTGAGGTTCCTTGGCAACTCATGCTTGCCCTGGCCTTTTCTCAGCTTGTCTGAATGATCTTACGTTAACAAGCATACCTCCGAGGGCTCGAGCAGACAGGGAAAGAGAAGCGATGCAGTCAGGCAGAGTGCAATCACAGCTGCATGCAGGACACCACTAGACTGCCTGACAAAGATCAAATGACAGCGTGTTTATAATAATGCATATTTAATAACACCACTATTAGTTTTAAAAGTCTTGATCTTTGGTTGTTGTGTTTTCCTCAGCATGGTGGGAGCCTCCAGATGAAGGAGGAGAGGGAACTCCTGCTGCAAGGAGCAGATTTCAAGCATTTAATACTAAAAGTCACAGCCACGCCGTACACTGCAAGGTCTTTAAAAATAGCTTGAGCTTTGTGTGTGTGCACAGACAACATTGCGAGCGAGAGGGATGTCCTACATTTCCCAGCTTGCTTAATCCCTCAGACTGATGACAAAATCCCCACTCATCCTCCTGGTAGGTGAGCTCCCCGTTCCATCTCAGAGAACAGCCTTTCCCATAATTACGGGCTTTGCCTTCCCCAGCAGCCATGGGCTCAGGGCCCTCAGGCCGTTTCTGTCCGATGCAGCAGCTTCCCCAAAGCAAGGCATCTCCCAGGGTGCTGGAGCTGGCTGGGTGCTCAGCGGAGCTGAGTTTGGCTGTGGTGCTGAGCAGGTCTCCATGAGGAACCACACTGTGCTGGGTGGCAACCTCGGCATGCCACGGCATCGGCCGCGCTGCTGGCACAAAGCCAAGGGGGTACAAGGGCATGAGAAGAGGAGCCTTGCTGATGCTGTCTGGCCAAAAGCCTTGCTCTCCAAGGAAAAAACAGTTGTTCAAACCACTGGAGCAAATCTGCAATTTTATTTTAACTCAACCTACCACCAAAGTGCGAGGGAGCCAAACCCTTTGAAGTCTGCCATGTCCAATCCATTATTAATCACTGTAAATCTGGTATAATCTCTACAAGCATATTCCACTCCCTACAAATAGACTGGTGCCAACTTGCTCTAATAAATCCTGCGTCAGGGCGGCTATTGTATCTTCTCTTCATGCAGCATTTCCCAGCAGGAATATTTAAACAATAACAGTCTCTATTTGGTGCAGTCACTTTTGTCTTAGAAGACTACGGTCTAACGTGTAACAGATTTAGAGCTTACAGAAAGGCTTGGATTTATGGCATGCTTTCGTTCCAATGCTTTTTTGTCTCTAATAATCCTTGTGAGGCGTTAAATGTCTCCATCTGGATTCCTAACTTCATGCCAAAGCAAGAAAACTGTTCTTCTTTCTACCCAAAACTTTGGGGCAAATTCCACAAGTTCTGCTGAGAAGGATCACTACTAAAAAAAGCAATTTAGCATTGCTCCCCTGTGGACTAAAAACAACTTGATGGTTTCTCTAGAGAGCACTGGGATGGTCCATGGAGAAAGAGAGGAAGAACACGTGCACAAGGAGCCCTCTTCACATAGTGAGGAGTTTCCCAGGCCAGTACACAGCAGAGTTAGCAAAAATCAGTGAGTTACCTCCTCCCACCTTTGCAAAGCAGACCTCATGGACACAGGCAACATCATATGAATCTTTCCCCTACAATGAGTTTTTCATGCAGCCTACAAGGAAGTCATTTGCTGCTTAGCACTTGGGAGGAAAGGCAATGCTGTTGTGGGTAAGGTAGCACAGGCTGCACAAGTGGCCCATGACATCAGCAACATTCACAATGAAGGCTTAAAGTCACCAGTAAGTGACTCAGAGAATTCTGGAAATACCTACCAGGATCAGTCTTTTACTCGTATGCAGCCACACACTTGGTCGTGGCCAAACAGCGTGGCTGCCGCAGCGGTGGATGATGCTCCAAGGCAAGGCAAGGCTCTGCTCTCAGACAGACTGCTTCCCCACAGGCAAGAGATACCAACCAGTGAAAAAAAACCCAAAGTGAGAACAAGGGGAAAAAAAAAAAAAATCAACCCCAAAACATGCACTGTCCACAAAGAATCAACCACCAGACTGTAGAGGGAGACATGCAAATGAAGGAGGTTTATGACACCATATATAAACGAGCTGTGCATACAGACAGTTGCTGGAGCTTTATCACCTCTTACTTTGCTTGCAGTCTATACCAGACAGCCTCCTAATTTGTGTGAGCACCTGGCAATGTTTGTTTTGAGCAAAGCCCACAGGCAAAGCTGGTCTCCCAGAGGAACCGGGAAGCTCTGAGGTTTGACAGAGGCTCTGACATCACCCAGACATGGGCATCAAAGAGTCTGCAGCTTTGATGCATGGCTCTGAGTGTGTCGGTGTCTTGTGGATGCCAGCACCAGGAGCCCTTCTTTCCATGCTGGAAAACACTGGCACCAAGCAGCTCTGGGCAGCACAGCTGCTAAGGGACAGGGAGGGAGCTCGGGATGCTCCTGCGGGATGCTCCGGGACATTCCTGGAACTGCTGCCCTGGGTCTTTGCAGAAGGGTTTAACCAGCAAGATGCCGAGGGCTCCTCCCCTGCTCACCAGCCACCTTGATCCGGGAGCCCGAGCAGTGCCTACAACAGGGCTAGTGCTGGCCCTCGGTTGAGGATGCTCGCCGCGTGCCTCCTTGACATGAGCACAAACAACCTGGAGAAGGAGCTGTGAAGGCTGTTAGTCCAAACGACAGCTTGTTTTCTCTCTTGCTGACAAATGAGTCGGAGCTCCAAAAGCAATTTAGTCTGGGAATAAACATCCAAGTACCCACTGCTAAGGCAGAGGCACTAAATGAGCTAAGCCGAGGGAGGCTGCAGTGAACTCGGCTTCCAGGCACTTGGTTTTCACTTGACTTCCTCAGCTGGCAGCTCACAGCGGACTAAATGCGCTCCAAAAGGAGCAGCTATTTCCAACCCATGCCAAGGACTCTGGCCAGAAAATGCTTTTTTCCTCCCCTGACGCTGCTCATTAATTTTGCTTGTTTGTTTTCTTTTTTTAAAGCTTTTGCTGGTTCCCCAATTAGGATGCAATTAAAAAAAAAAAAGAAAAGAAGGAAAACTCGAGGCACAGACAATTCAGGCGGATCCCTAGCGTGGGCAGCAACTGCCAAGACAGCCAAACCCCTCTTTAGCAATGGTGCAGACAGCCAGGCCACCACGTCTTCACCTTCCTCCTCCTCCTCCTGCCAACGTAACTCTTTTAGTGCCTTGCCTGCATTGATAAATTGGCAATAAAAATGCACAGGGAACTCAAGACTGATCGATTTATTTCAGTATTTCTGACACAGTTGCCACAGAAGCCGAGAGCTGGGGAACCAACAATGCAATTTCCTACCAGAGAAGCGGCGAGACACTGAGCATAAATTACGCTTAAATGCCACATAGATAATGAGGCAGCATCCATGATGATTTCTCTCCTCTTTTCTTGAATTGAAAACACTCTGAGACACCCATCTGATGAAGGAGCTGTCATGCCACAACCTTTCCAGCAGGATCAGGCCTCAGCAGCAGCATTTCCCACCACTGATGCTGCAGGAATGGAGCTGGGACACCCCAGAACCAGGATACCCCAGAGCCACACTTTCCTCCCCCATGCCCCCATCTCTGCAGCTCTGAGGCCAAAGCACATGTCTAACAACTGAAAGTCCGAGTATCAACATTCACCTTTTGGGAAGCAGTTGGATATGCCGCTTCCAGTGAAGAAGGGTATTAATTTCTGTGCTTGTAAGAGACATTCGAGGCAGCTTCCATCATTGCTGGGGAGATGTGGTGGAGCTGATGTGAGCTGCCTGCTGGGAGCCAAGAGAAAAAAAAGAGGATATTTTTCTTTTTTCATTTATGAAAAGAAAAAATAGATCTTGTGCGCCTGCTCTCTCAGGGCAGGTTTCTAGCTCGAGTTCATAATTTCTACCCACTTCCCTGTATTTACAGTCCTTCTCAAAGCGTGTTTTGAGCAGTGATTTTGGCAACTAAACTGCTGGGGGCATTCCCTTCAGTTCATTACCAGGCACGTGCGTGATCCCGGGGATCAGATTTTCTAATGGTTCAAATAAGGCTTCACTGTAGTGCCTTGAGTGAAGTGGTGACTAATTGCATCTCTTGGGGCTCCCACCACTTCCTGGCCCTACTACCCGGTTGCAAGCAGCTCATTAGTTTGCTTCTGAAAGCCTGGTGATGGCCAGCTGGGAGCAGGATGTTGCACAGCACCCCACATGCTCCCCTCCTCTTTGCAGCCTCCTGCATCTGACACCTCTGTGTGGGTTTACTGAGCTCCCTGAGCCCTCGCACAGAGACAGAGATGGATATTTGGCCAGGTTTGCTATCCCCAGCCAGACTTTACAGGCTGGGGGTTGGTTACGATGTGCAAAGAGGCAGAGTAATGCATCAGGTTGGGTATGGATGCTCAGCATCAGATCTGCCGGGGCAGAATGTGACCCCGGGAGGTTCCCTTCACCCAGGGGTGCTGCTTCACAAGGGCACACACCAGGTCTTTCTTGGAACTTCGTAAAATTTACGTGCAGAAAGAAATTAAAGGAAGGCTCCGAGCAAGACCTGCGTTAACAGCGTGAGCTTGGCTGCAGTAACTAGCTTTTCCAAAAATATCCTTCCTCTGTCAGAGATGCTCTATTTTTAGAGCTATGAAGCATCACATTGACAAGTGGCAGGGTCAAAGCTTACCTCTAAACTTCTGACATTCCTTTGCCCTTGCACAAGCACCTTGGTTTTCCAGGTGGCTATTGAACCTAACGACACACAGCACTTGCCGCGAGACCTGGCTCTCAGCTTGCCCCAGAGCTTCACCACCCCAGAGCCACACGGGCAGGGGCAGCTCTGACACGACTCCACCCGATAGATTGCTTTCTTCTTTTCCCCAAGCAGTTGACACGTGTCTGGAAAACAATCTATAATTTAAAAACCCACAATGAGATTTCCAGGTGGATAAACTGCCGTTCTGTGACTTTTGTATAGGAAATGTATGTGCTCAGGCAAAGGAGTAACTCCCCGGCTGTTTGGATCCTTTTCCCCTGTTCCAACAGATATGGCAGAATAAGGCAGGTTAATTAAATTATCACAGATCTGAGAGCTGCTCGACAGCAATGGAAATAGGGGAGACACCAGTTAGAGCCGTAGGACTGCCGTGTCAGCACAGAGAGCGAACCGAGCACATAGCGTGCAAAATTAAAAATCTAGTGGTTCTGTCACTAGGAATAAAAGCCATCATTTGCATGTTAAAACACCTCAGCTTACAGGAGCAATTTCCCCCCTTTTAACTTTCTTGGTCGCACAGTTTCCAGGATGAATAATGCAATGAAACACCTCATCAGCGATACGTACTAAAAAATGCAATAGGACTTCGTCCCCACTCCAAACCTACACATCTTCTGCAGGAAGCATATCCATCAAGACACCTAAATACCTGCTGCCAGCAGTTTTTAAAAGAACTTTTTAACTGTGAAGGGTCAGGAGGAAACACCAGTCTGTGGCAATGAACCTGCCAAGCTGCAGGCAGCTGCCTCCAGAGGGTCCCTGCCCTGCCTGGCTGGGGCTAAGCATGCCTCCACAGCAGGTTTTAATTCTTAAAATGCAAAGAAGTTGCATCCACTCAGCTCATCGCATTCATAATGATGAATAAAATAATGGGAAAGCATCGTCCTGACTGATGTGGAATCCACTTTCCCCAAGAATGACCACCGAGACATCAGAAGCCCTGCCTATTTGTCCCCATTGATGCTAATGGGATTGTGTGTCTTTAATAATGCCCCTAATAATTTTCCCATTGCTCAGATTCCTGCCTGACAGCTTTCCTGTTTGCCCAAATTAAAACACAACATCTGCAGACTTTTGTTAACAAGATCTCGCATTGTTTCCTCTAGGAATAAACAAATTAGCTCATGGGGGAAGAAAAGCCATTGCCGTCAAGCTGGTTCTGAAGTCTGGGAGCCGATTACATCAATTTTGAATAATCTAGATTACACCATATTTTAAAATGTCCTCTTGTCTGAGGAGGAAAGAGAATTAAGTGCCAACTAATTGACCAGTCCCTTGCAAGGGGCTGCCTCACAGAGGCCACCATACCTGGTGCCTCCACAACAGCCAAAGGTGGTGGAGATGTAGGCGAGCAGCTCCTGCCCTTTCCCAAGCTGCCTTCCCACAGGCACAGCCGACACCAGCCCAGGCTGGGCAGCAACATCCCTGCCAGCACGTGCAATGGGACAAGCTGGTGCTCTTCTGCTGCAGAGCAAGGACAGGGCTTGCTTGGAGGCCACCCTGTTACCGCTCCCTGCGTGAGGCAGTTCTACCTTCCTCCTCCAGCTCCCATTCACTGCAGAATCAGAGGGAAATGCAGCTTTCCCTGGGCTTGTCCATTTTGCTCTGAATTAAAAAAAAAAAAAACAACCAACAAAAAACCCCCCACAAAAACCCAAAACAACAAAGCTTTTCTGCTCCAGAACAACACAGAGAGAAAGAAAGGCCAGGAGAGCACTGAGAAGCAGCTTGCCCTCTGATGAGGTGATTGATAGCTTCACCCTCTGCCATCAAAGCAGTTTCCTCTGCAGCTGAGTTTAATTTCCCAGGCAAGTGCTGCACCCACCGCCCCAACCCCAGCTCCTGCTGAACCCGCTCCTCAGCTGGGGAATCGTTATCCCTCCTGCTGCTGCATGACAGAGGCTTGGGTTGAGGCGGAGTATCGTGACATGTAAAGGAACCCCCACATCCAAGTACATGGAGTATTTTGCTTTCCATGTCCATCAACACATAAGCATCTATTTGTAAGTAATGTACATCATCTGCTTAACAGAAGTAACAAACCTCCTCTTATGTGCATTTGCCAGTGTTTATTAGTTTTTACTTTTATTATCATAGAATCATTTAAGTTGGAAAAGACCTTTAAGATCACCGAGTGCAACCATTAACCCAGCACTGCCAAGTCCATCACTAAACCTTGTCCCCAAATACCGCATCTATGTGTTTTTTAAACACACACAAATCTTCCACCAAGCAAAAGGATAAGAGCTTGCTGGATTTGATTTGCCCCAAATCCCCATGTGCCATGCACCTATTTACAGGTACATATCTCAATTCTGGAACGGGTAATGATGTGAAAAATATTTCTGAAAGCAGCATCGTAACAGGTATTGAGGGAAAGGTTATCATTCCTGTTGCCTCCAAAACGACTGCAGCGTGCTTGTGATACCGCAGGACCTGACCTGAGACCACGCACACCCAATAGCATCAACCAGTTAATGCCAACAGCACATAACAGAGCTCGGCATGTTTGGGAATTCCAATAGAAGTGAGAAACTCTATTTGCCAGAGGCTCAAAGTGGGCGCTGGCAGCCTGGCCGGTGGTGCTGGTTGCTCCGGCACACCAGCGCTACTCAAGGAACATGCATTTTCTATCAATGCAAATTGTTCGCTTGCAATAGAAAATCAAATTATTTCCATTTATACATGTTTAATGAGAATTTCAAAAGCGTATAATGCAGCTAATGCTTCCAGGCTGCGAGCAGGCATCTGGAGCTGGAGATGAAGAGGGCTGCTGTGCCGCTGGCCCCTGGCCCCACATCATCTCCACCTCTGTCTCTCCACCATCACCTCCCGCAGCTCGGTGCCCAGGGGTCACCACTTCAGACGTGAACAGCATCTTGGTCCCTCTGCTCCCTGTGCCCAGCCGCCCGCGGCAGCGAATGGGTGGTACGGCCCAAGCTACGAGACCAAAACTCGCTTATTAACAAGCTGTTAAATAATGAATAAGTTTATATATAATTGCTTCTGTGTACACAATCTTGCATTTTTCAGAAAACTATCATCACTTTTCAGTTAGTTCCACTCGAGGAAACAAGGGCTAACGCTTTCATTTGAGCAGATGCATATTTATGATGTGCTTGTTCTGTCTGGGGCTGGGGAAAACCGGATTATTCGGCTTCCCAGCGTGCGAAAAGTGGGTGGTGGGGGTGGCGCGTGCTCGCCTGTCAATGTTGTCCATCGGCCACCCTGGCTAAGTGGTCTCTGAAACACCTGAAAGTCTGGCCACCTTTGGGCTGGCAAGTGGGTCACACATCAGCTCGCCACTCTGAAACAGCACTAGGACTCGGACCCCTGCTGCTGCAAGCACCTGTTGCAGCATTTACTATTTATCTGTTATTTATTTTGTCTCCCCAGGGTGGGGATGGATGAAGCAGGGCTGGGGAGAAAGGTGCGGGGAGGACAACGGCACGAGGTGACACGCATCACCTGCTGCAGTGCTGGTGCCAGGCAAAGTTCTTCTTTTCTCTGCTTTTCCAGAGCCTTGTGCTTTCCCCGCTGCCCATAACTCATCCTCCAAAACCCATTATCATCATTTAAACTGAAAATGGCCGCAGTCTGACAAGAGAAAACACCTACAGACATTCAGACAAAATGCCTGTAATTACCATCTGTGCCATCGTCACAAGCATGCGGTCAGGGGCTGTACGGGGGCAGGAGCGCTCGCCCGCTATGCCTTGAAGAAACAGCTTTCAGAAAAGCTTTTGGCTTCTGCCATTGTGGGGTGCTGCAAGGTGCCTCGATCGCTGCTGAAATGAGCCATCGAAGGGGCTGTTGGAGTTTGTTGGGTGCAAAGAGCCAGCAAACAGGAGGGTTTCAAAAGAGCTGCATCCCCATGGAAGCGGCAGAGGTGGCTGGCTCTGTTGTGGGGTGCAAATCCATGCCCTTGGAATGATGTGCCTCAGCGCTGCAACAGCTTGATGCCAAAGCAACCTGAAATGAGCAGGAACCTTTTGATCTCAAAATATTCTTTCCATTTTACACAACTCTGTGACATGTGGCTCCTTAGCTGCCGCATTCTAAGAAGTCCTACAGCAGCCTTGGCTTGCTGTGGAAACCAAATATTTTGACTTTGCTGTTTATTCCTGTTTTTTTAAAGTGTGTTCTGAGTGAATAATAAATATGTTTCTAAGGCAGCTGGTGCTTCTTCCTGTAACGCACAAGGTAAGGTAGAAACAAACATATTTGCTTTTGCTCCATCTATTTATACAATAATAGTAGTTGCGCTTTATAACAGCAAAAAAAAAAAAAAAAGTAATTACTGCACACGTTCTCACAAGCCATAATTAACACAATGTTTAAGCATACACTTAAACACATCACTGTTCAGTAGCAGTTTTGTTGTGGGCTCTGCAAGGGCTGCCAGCTGCTGGCTGAATGGGGGCAATGCCCTTCCCAGTTCACCTTGTGCTGATCGAAAGCCGACATTCACACACCTTGAAAACCTGGACGTTATTTTTATCCCAACCGGTACGTGGTTGCAACAAGTCTCAGCCACCGTAAGAGCTGCATCTTCCTGCAGAGGCGTTTGCAGGGGGGAGAATGCCAGAGGAAGGGCGAGGATGAAGCTGTGGGTGTTTGCCTACCCCAAGTGGATGCTGCCCTGAGGAGCATCTCCCGACGGAGCTCCCCATCCTTGGCTGAGGGAGGAGGAGATGCAGATTTAATCGCATCTGAAAAACCGCAGAGGGAACTGGCAATGTCACCGGCCACCAGCAGAGCACTCTGGGCACTGCGTACAGCATTTGGTAGCAGTACAGCATCAGTTCCTGTATTGTGGAGAAGTCACAGAGCAGGTGTAA
The DNA here is from genome assembly GCF_963210335.1 of Falco punctatus. Classification (NCBI taxonomy): domain Eukaryota; kingdom Metazoa; phylum Chordata; class Aves; order Falconiformes; family Falconidae; genus Falco; species Falco punctatus. The sequence goes on from NC_137582.1 coordinate 105,902,993, forward strand.
ATACATTAGTGCAAGGCACCCAGGCACGGCAGTCACTCCTCCTTGGCTCTAGCCACCTTTATTTCATTAGCCGTGACTTTCAAAGCCAGGGAACATCGTGCCAGTGAAAAGCCAAGCACCAAACCAGCGGCTGCTGTGCCCTGAGCCTGAAGCAGCAAGGCACAGATCACAGCAGGGGAAGCAACCTGACCTTCCTTCTAGCCCCCTCCTTTCAGCCTGTGCCCACCAAGTGCAACAGAGGTAGACAGAGGCTTTAAAAAGAACCATCTTACTCACTTGCTTGTAATCAAGGCTTTGCTAACCCAGGAGATTTTTTGCTTTTTTTCTGTTTTTTTCCCCTTTGTATTGGCAATAACATTAGCTCAGTGAAACCATAATTAAGATAATTAGATGAGTAATTTTCTTATTAACAGATTGCAACCTTTTCAACAGGCTTTCCTGGGTTTCCCCCCTTTGAATGCAAGCTCCGTGTGCACAAGCAGGAAAGCGTTGTCTGAGGATGGGGTCGAGCGGCATGACCTGCACCTCTGCGCTCTCCTCCACCAGCAGGGCCAAGCTTGTGCTTGATTCCCCGCTGCTGTGCCTGGGGAGGAGCAGCTGAGCCCACCACCACGCCGGTCCTGGGGAGGGTGGCATCCCCGTTCGGGGGCTCAGGGAGCACTGGTGTGGAGCGGGGAGCTAGAGCCAGGCATAAGCTGCTCTATTTACATAAGCTTCTGTCGTCTTACCCCTCAGTCTAAGGTACTTGGATGATGTACTCCTTTGTCAATCCCGTAAGTAGCTGGAATTTAATTCCTGACTTAATATTTCCCTGGATGAGTATTTATAATGAACTGAAGCAAAAAGATCATCTTCCTTGGTGGAAGTGGAACAAGCAGCTCATTGCAGATACTCCTGGAAGTGCAGAATAAGAAACTGGGGCCAAAAGGTGCGATCTGCACTCCAGGAAGGGGCCAGAGCCTGTACTGCTGCCGGGGTGCAGCCAGGAAAGCCAGTGCTGCCGGCAGCCTCCCCGCATCATCACACGTGCAGCTTCCCTCTGCCGTGACCGGTGAGTTGGGATGGAAACAGTGCTGAAATCACTGGATAGAAAATTAAAAACTCCTGGCAGAATATGCCCCCATCTTTCACTTTCAGGAAAAACAGCTGCTGCTTGTACTCGGGAGACTCAACTCCACTCTAGAATAAATTCAGCATTGCCCTTTTCCACTCTGAATGTAGACTAGTCTTTTTTTTTTTTTTTCCTTTCAATTATCCCAGTCTGCCCGAAAGTAGGTGATACACAGGCCACGAATGGCTCTTCTGACCCGTGCAGGGCAGGCTGGTGTTTACACCAGGGCACAGGCTGCAGGGGCTGAGACCTACCCGCAGCCGGGGTGGGTGATGTGCTGCCACCTCACAAGATCCCTCCAGTTCCCTGTGGCTCCGTGGCCTCTGGCAGCAGCGTGCCAGTGTGGAAGGGAGATGCCAGGAGCACTGGCACCAGCATGGCTTGCGTTCGGAGGGTCAATCCTGGGATGCACAGGCATCCTCACTCAGTGCACTTTGCTGAGGTTTCCATGCTGGCAGAGCCACAGCACTAATTGGCTTCATTAAGGCACAGAATTCCTGTGATTGGTAGCGTACCTGCTGGGAGGGATGCAGATGTCATTTCAAATCATCATTGTCTCATGGCAAAGGGACTGCATGCTCTGGCACCAGGATCTCTGCACTGAAGGGCTGCAATCCACCCACAGCCCAAACCCACGCTGGCAAACACATCAGGATGTGCAAGCGGGAAGGCAGCAGCCCTGCTGGCTCTGTAATTGCTGTCACAGCTGACAGCAAACCCCTCCAGCCGCATAGGAAGGGAGAACCAAGAGCCCAGCACCAGGTTGGGCCGTGCTGGCTCCCTGTGGACCCCAGCTGTGGGCACTCAGCACCGCGGCCCTTGCCTGCCGGCTGCCATCCCGCACCAGCACTGTACGACTGGGCTGCCCTTTGGCCAACACTTCAAACCTCCCCGAATCCTACCCATGACTCAGCACTGCATCCAAACCTTGGAATCATCTTTATTGCTGCTGTGGTTTCCCAGAGCTGCCTGAGAGGAAAAGAACCTGCAGGTAATTAACAAGGGACTGACGGCCTCTTGCTTTTCCCACCCTTTTCCCTTCAATCACAGACGGGGTCTGGCTTTTCTGCAGCCTGCATATTTCTAAGGAAAACACCAAAGTGAAGTCTCAACAGCTCATCACGATGGGAAATCGCTGCCGTCCTCACCAGAGGAAACAGCTGGTTATTTCCCCAGGGCAGTTTCCCCTTCTGCAGTGCTCAGTTGCCTGAGATATCTTACTGTGGTATTAAAAAAACATGGATAATTAGTGCTGTTCACCATCATAATAGTTTCAAGAATCAGCATCCCTACTTTCTGCAAGAAACATATCCCCAGGCAGTTTCCTTTGCATATAAGCACACAAAAAAGTTCAAGTGAGGAAAAATCGTATTGGCAAAGTACATTTATATAGAGGAATTATTCTGAAAATTCCTGAGTGTCCAAACTCATTGCAGGAGATTTGAATTATAGAACTATAAGCAACAAGTTCATTTTGATCCTCCAGGCTAAAAAGTTATAATTACCGCCTGCACCATAGAACTGGCTTTTAATTAAATAAGCCTCAGAAGGGAGGAAGATTTGCAAGGACCCTCCCTCGCTTACATAAGGCAGCCGGCCTGAACAGCCACCACCAGGGATGCTGTGATGGCTCCTGAGTGAATTCCATTAAGCGAAATTTCCAAGAAAGGAAAGGGGAAAATGGGAAATTAGGCAAGTAGGCAGCCTGTGGCCAGTGGCTCAATCTCATATTTGGTGGTGCGAAGAGCTATTGCAGCCAGATGAGCTGGCAAGATGGTTGGTGTTGGTGAGTGAAGCTGCATTTCTGGGTCTGCGGTACCCTGGGTTATGCCGATAGCAGCTGCTGCAAGCACTGGGCAGCCCGCTCCCCCTGCACCTGGGCATGGGTGTCCTCCCTGGTGGGACCCGGCCTGAGCACACACTGGGAAGGCAGCATCTTTGCAAGGGCTGGCTTGGAAACCATTGCTTCTACTTTCTAAGTCTCCAGAATAGCCTGGCCATATGTCACACTACCTGTTGCCCGTATTATAATAGGCCAAGTTTATTCACAAGAAGCATATGTTGCGGTACCGAGTGTGGAAATGCCACCTCTCACAGTTGTCTCTTTCTTCGCACTTTAAAAAGGCTGTAGGAAAAGATGACATATGGCACCTCAGCTTATGACGGTTTAATCGACACTGGTAGGGCCAGGGAAAATAGAGCAGAGTGGCGTTCCCCAGGGCAGGCGCCCACACCCGGTCCCACCAGGATGCTGCCTGCTGCCTCCTGTGCCCGCGGGTGCTGTTACCTGCGGGCGTGTGCAGTGCCAGAGCTGCCCCGGCCAAACCGCAAGGCATCCACTGGCGCTGGGTGATAAAATAAGCCGATTAACAGGCTCCTTCTTGTCAACGCCGAAGCTGAACCTCTAGTTCTTCAAATACATAATTAAAGCACGCGTGCATAATTACAGAATTTTCTTCCACTTCAGTGATGGCAGAGGTCTGGCAGGTGCTTATGTCAATGTCATTGTTTCCACTGTGTTCATCTGAACCCGGGCGCAGCGTGGTCAAGGGCAGAGCCAGGGGCTCACCACCAAGACCCCTGTGGCAGGGGCTTTGCCAGTGCCTGGGGCTGGCACCGACAGGGCTCCCAACTGGGGAACGCTCCAGGCAGCACTGAGGCTGGCGGTGCCTCTGGAATGACAAAACTCTCCCACTTGCTGTCTCTGAGAAAAGCAAAAAGTCGTGAGAGGTTTTATGAGTGAGTGATGGGAACCGTGCTTTCGCTGGATTGGGAGGGTACAGGGACGGCTGTCAGCACAAATACTTTGTGTAACTGGGGAAGCAAATGCTGCTATTTTCCCTTAATATCCCAAATTATCTGCAAATGCCATTGCTGTCATAGTCTATAAATACTGGCTGTTCTCAAAGCCTCCTTCTCAACAGCCCTCCCCAAAGCCCACTCCTCCCTCCAGACCGTGCACCAAATCTCACTGTTCCCTTTCCAGGGGCGACAAGCGGCACGAACAAAACCAGTACAGAAATGTGAAGACCCAACTCATCATGCCCCAGACCTGGAGAAGGAAAGCTGGAAAAGCTCTGGCTACAGGGAAGCCACAGATCATGGGAATACATCCATCTCTGCAAAAGCACCTTGGGGAGGTGATAGGCACCCCATAATCACCACTTTATTCCAAGGAAAAAGAACTTTCCATCCTGACACTGAGCCAGCAAGAAAACAGAGCCCCCACTGAGGCTGGCTGCGCAGTCGGGGGTCCAGCAGTGCCGGAGCCAAGCCTGGGAGTCACCTGCAGCAGTGAGCCGAGCCCAGGGTGGGAAGCACTGCCTCCGGAGCAAACCAACCAGTGTCCCCGGAATGGCCATTGTCCCTTCTCCAGGCGGAACCATCACTGCTGAGGATCTTTGCAAAAATTAGTTCCTGTAAGATCTGAGGAATCTTTCTGCTTCTGCACTGAGCACTGGGAGTGAGCCTATAAATCCAGTTAGTCACACTCGCTGGATTACATTGGACCTTGTACTTCTGCTTTTATTAACAAGATTGTTTACTATATAAGAAGCTTTATATAACTGTGAATCATGGGTGATTTGTAGGACTGCACAGATGGGAGTTGCCAACCATCCGTTTTGTCTGTGCTCGCATCAACCTCCCGCTCCCAGCCCAAACCTAAAAAATAAATAAAAGCCTTGCTGTGGTAATTAAATGTCTGGCTCTAACCCACTTCTGTGGTGCTCTCGGTATGGGACTTGAGTCTGATATTCCAGTTTAACACGTGGGTTAGCATCAGTGCTGATGCAGGGATGAGGTTATCCCCAAAAAGCGTTGGCCATCCCACACCTCTCCCTTGATGAGATCCCTTGGGAGTGAGGGGAGACGTGCCAGACAGGAGACTGCCGCACCCCAAAGCCATCGAGGCTGTCAAGTGGCGACAAAGTAGTTACCAGCTACCTCATCTATAACATGCGGGGACTTGAAGGCAAAGTCGCCAGGACTGAATGATGTGCTGCCCGCAGAGCACCCATTAGTCTTGCCCAGTGCCATTAGATGTCTGTTTTATCACAACAGGGGAACCTCCAGACTCCCCCTAATGCTCTCTGGGCTTCTCTCTGCATCCCTTCTTCCCCTCGATTTACACATCTTTTTAAGTGACTCTGCAAAATGGCATTTACGTAGCCGAGGCTAAGCGTCGGTACAAGGTGACAGGTGGATAGGAAGCATCAGTTAATATCTCTAGCAGTTCACTGCATCATTTTTGGTAAAGTGCTGATCTTTGCAGAGGAGTTTGTAGATCTAGCACAGCAGTGTTAATTTAAAATTCATGTACAATTTCTCAGTGAGGTGACAGGACCCATGCCTGGGGCTCAGCAGGGCTCCTACAGCTCGCCCCCCCCCCCCTCCCCCCCAGGCAGCTGGGGCATGGCTCCCATGCAGGCTGCCAGCGCTGGCACCGTCCTCCCACCCGCCTCACCGGGACCAGCATGAGTGGAAAGCACCAACCCGCGCGAGCCTTTCCCTTTGTACACAGGCAGCCTCAATCCTCAGACAGAGTTAATTCGTTTACCATCATTTATTTTACCTATCAATCTCTGTGAACTTAACTGATAGCCTTGTTGCTCTGCCACAGCCCCGCATAACTCATTGTGTCGGCACATCCACACAATGAGACATCATCCAAGAGCACGGCGGTGGTGTTCGGGATGAAGGCAGGTTGAACAGCCAGACTAGCTCCGGGCTGAAGACGACTTGCAGGGAAAACATCAGGAAAAGACAGGATAAACACTGGCTCAGCCTTATTGAGCAACAGGGGGACCTGCGGACCCCCAGAGCCAGGGCGAGCCGAGCCAGGCAGGAGCTGCTGCCTCCCCGCAATGCAAGTCATATCAAAGCGCATGTTCCCTGTGAATTCCAGGAGTCTTTGGGGAAACACGTGAGGCCTTCCCAGCCCCGTGGGCTGGCTCCGGCAGACCCACTCAGCACTGCCAGTGTTGGGAGTCACACTGCAGATGACGACAGCAACAACTTTGGGATCCTTGTGAAACAGCCTGCGCAGCTATTTATTATTGCACTAGATTTGGACCACGGATTTAGATATGCGTTGAGTCTGAGCCTCCAAGCAAAGAGTGCTAATTAGCACATGCAACAGAGCCAGATTTTAATTAAACACAGCTTAGTGAGAAGGACCTGTTATAGACAACTCTCCTTGTAGGAGAGAGATGGGTGCAGGAGCGTTTCAGAGCAGGACCGAGTTCAAAGGGGAGGAAGGCACTCAGCCTGCCTGGGTCGTTGCCCCAGGACAAGGGTCCTGCAGCAGGAGGGCTCAGCCTGGGGCAGGGTGGTGGGTGGGCACTGCTACCCTCCCAGGGGCCAACCCCGAGCCAGGTACCCACATCGCTGGGACTGAACAGAATGGTGGGGCTCCTGCTGTCTGCACCCCTGCCTCTCCTGCCCACACTGCCTCCTCTGCTAACCACAGGCCCTTCCTTGCCATTGCAAATAACCAAACAGGCAGCACGGAGGAGGGAATAATATTAATATTAAAAAGGCATTTATAGTTTTAATCAAGCTTTGGGGGGGGAAAGACAGCTTAACATGGCACTTTACACAGTTGATAAAATGTTTGACATTTACTGGTGCCTGTAATGAATCTTGTCTCAATTTTTTCTTTTGAAATGCCACTCCAGATACTCTATCTATCTGTAGGGTTTAAAAAGCACTTATCCAACAAAGCGTTATCACGACTGGGAATATGAAAGGGTGGCTCGGCAGAGCACCGCCAGCTGCCGGGTTCACTGGCACTGGAGTGAGCACTGCAAGGAGTTTGCAGCAGGAGGGGAGAGCCAGGGCATCTCCTTGGCCCCACTGTAGCACAGCCCAGCAAAACACCACCATTTTCCCACTGGTTTCATGACACTCAAGGGGGGGTCCCCAGGTTCTTGACTTACTCTGCTCAGTTTGCTCCCAGGACACAACTCCCAGCTCTGCCCATGCCCCCTGGGTCCCCCTTGCACTCATCCCCCAGCCAAACCCTCCCTTTTTTCCTCTTACAGATGACAGCCCTGGGATATTTGCTCAGTCACCCGGTACCCAGCAACCAAAAAGAGATGACAGCCCCAGAAAATGGCACATTTTCCTTTGCTGCCACCCTCCCTTTCCCCCTCACGTGCTTTAATGATGTCAGGGAACATGACCCTGGCAGCAAAGTTGGCATTAGCCTTTGAAATCCGCTCTTCCATGTTGGATTGGAAAAAGGCATCCCACCTTGGGATCATGGCTTTACTCTTTGGCAAACCCTCCTCCTGGTGCCAAAATGCAATTCAGGCGTTATTCTGTCAATCCTTTCTTTTCCACAATGTTTATATTTTGGCAAAAGAAGCGGCAGCAATGTGGGATTGACTCACCCAGTGGCTCCAAACTCTTCTAACACCTCCCTGGAACCCCATCAGCCTTTCAGGAATATTAGGAGCTGAGTGGCTATCGCACCACTGCAGCATGGCATGCAGGGCTTCAGGCTTGGATGCAGGTGAGCACCGAGCTCCTGGGATCAAGCAAACCCAAGGGTTTTGGAGGTGAAGGAGGCTGGAAGTTTACTTCATCCCACCAGAAGAGAGGGGATGAGCCATCCTGCTGGCTCCTGTCCGCTGTGGGCCAAGCCCCGACCTTGGCTGCCCAGCTCTGCCCGCAGGCAGGATGCAGCGCGGCGGCAGGGGCTGTGGGTTTTATCACTCCACGGCAGTTGTCTTGTGTAAATACAGCGGACGCTCCACAGCTACTAAACAGGCATTTATCTAAAGAGTGTTTCTGCTCCTGTCCTGGAAGGACACTGCGGTGGGAAGTATCAGCAGCAAACACACAGGCAGCCTTTCCTGGCTGCGCAGCTCCATCCCAGGCTTCCCTTTGAATAGGCACTTGAACGTCTTTCTCTTCTCTCTTCTCTCTTTTTTCTTTTTCTTTCTTTCTTTTTTTTTTTTTTTTTCCTTTTTTTTTTTTTTCCAGAGGAAAGGAATGAATTATTCTATGAAAGTTAGTGCCTGTCTCAGGAGCCTGGTATAGAAAATTAGGTTTTAATAGCTTCAAAATTGAGGTTCTTTGGGTCAATAGGACAAGATTCTGCCAGTGAAATGACAGACCCATAAAGGGAAAAAAAAAAAGCAAATATTTTGTTACTCATCAGAGAGTCACAGTCCAAAGATAGCAGGCAGGAGCTTAAAATACTGCTGTACTCTTCGGGCTACTGTAATGTTTAGTCATAAGCTCCTTTTTTCTCTTGTCTGTATAAATATACACATATTAACTTTGGGAACAGAGCACTTGGCTTTCTGTCCTTGGACGTGCCTGTGAATTCCTGAAGTTACCACTGGAATTGGAAAGTTTGCTCTAAAATAAAAGCATTCTGCCTTTCCTGATCGCTTCACAGCTGCTGCTCTCGGATGCTTCCTGCCCATGAGCCGGGGCCCTGAGGATGCACGTTCAGACAGAGCAGCTCACCGACAGCCAGTGCAGGAGCCGACCACAGCTTGTGGCACTCGGTGCTGAGTCTCTCAGGTGTTGGAAGGCCATGAGCTGCTGCAAAGAGAAAAGCTGCTAATTCAGCCAGCAGTGAAACCGCTTCAGCTCACGCAGGATGGAAAACTTCCAGAGAACTTCTGCCAACGAGTACTGGAATTATTGACTCGTTATTAAAAGGATGAATAGATTACAATTATTTCTAATTTCATATTCAGAGATCATTACCGTCCTTAAGAAGGACAGATAGGGAGCCCTTGAGATCCTGCAAGTTACTTTAAATATTCATAGGGCCCAGAGAAATTTCTCATGGTTTGGATGGGCTGTGATGGGGAAAGTGCCTCCAGCTGAAGGGACTGGGCTGCTTCTCCCCTGACAGCCACTGGTTCTTGATGGAGCATCCCAGCCCAGGCACTGCTGTGCCAGTCACCCAGGGCTCAGCAGCCTGCACCAGTGGCAGCACTGGCCTGGCACTCAAAGCTAATACCCTGTCAAGGGACTGTCCACCGGAGGCAGGCACCTCAGTGTTTTTTCCTGGTCACTTGCTGCTTTGTGCCTGTTCCAGGTTTTAGCTGTGGTGAGGCGAGACAGAGGAAGGCCACGGCGCGCACGTTCTCGCCCTGATGCACATCAGTTCGCTTGCACCGCTGCTGTGGAAACATATCCCGAAGGCTCCCAAAGCAGCTTTACCACTGTAGAGTAACACAGACACGGCTGCTGCTCCGCTGGCTGTGAGTTTCCTCTCGTGAGTGCCAGTCCCATCTGAGCTTCCACTTCTCCAGACCGATGCACAGAAACTAATGAAATTACCTCCGCAAGCCTGCTAAGGGCTGCAGAAGCTGTCAGCTCGGGCAAGCTCCCAGGGAAATCCACAGGCTGAATTTTTCTATAGGCCTTTTATTCACGAGTGGCACCAGGTCGTCCCTTCTACATCCCGTGATAAGGCTGGAAACGCTCCCCAGAGTGGAGAACGGATGATCTTGGGTTTCTGCTCACAGCACGCCTGGACTTGCTGAGCAGGCAGCACGCCCAGCTGCCTGGCGCCTCATGCTAGCAGGATGCTTTAGCAAAGGCTCTCTTCTAGGTCTTTCCTCAGCCTTTCTCCAGGAAGAAATAAAGCTCAGATAGTCCCACCATTCTGTCAGCAGCAATAGAAGCAATCTTATAATTACCTAAGCCAGAAGCTGCCTTTTTTCCCCCCTCTTAATATCCATTGGCATAGGAACTGAAGGAATAGAAACACTTGCTAAGGAGATATTTAGTAATATGAAAAGACTTGGAAATCCACTGTTGATGCAAAAACCATACACCCCCAAACTGAAGCAGTTCCTCTATCTGTCTTACCCCACCCAACCCATCACTGAGCTGTACAGCAGCAGTGGAGGGCAGGCAACCGAGCAGTGGGTCAGGCTGGGTCCAGGCTGGCAGCTGCCCGCATTTAGGCCAAAGCTGATTTGCTCCATCGCTTCCCCCCACGACTGCTAAATCAGTACATGGCAATGAGTGTATTCATGTTCCTGGTGTTTCCCCACTCAAAGTTTACAGCTGTGCTAAAGACCTCCGTGGCAGAATCACTGCTGCTCCCGTGGGACAGCACCATGCCTGGTGATGTGCTGAGCAAGGGACCAGGACACATCGCCCGGCGAGAGCCGCTCTCCTCCCACCATGGGCGAAGGCGTGCAAAGGAGTGTGATGGGGAACCAGTGGTGTATGCCCTGAATTACACCTACCACGCACGCTTCCCTAATGTACAGAAATATCACGTTGCTTTAACTATTGCATCGAACTTCTGTCCTCCAATCAATGCCCAATTTCCTTCCAAGGATAAAGCTGTACATTATTTTTGGCTGACCAATTCAGCTCAGGGCACTCTAATTTTCCCCTGTGCACTCAGAGGACAAATGCTTCACCGTGATTGCCTCAGAGCAATGACAGAACAAGCACATTTCTAATGGCTGGCATAGCGCATACAAAATATATTAAATGTATTAACTTTGGCACTTGCTGGGTCTCGGGAGAAGCTCTCGGAGCTGCTCATGTGCTTTGCCTCTGCTCCCCCAGCTCCTTTCTGCTCTCCTTCTCTGCCTGGAAAATTCTCTGTCCCCGAAACTGTGGCTGGCTCGAGGTCACCAACATTTGCCAGCAGCTCATCTCTGTGCCCCACTGGGAGCTGCCCTGAACCACTCAGTGGGCAGGAGAGGCCAGTGAGGCTCGCAGATGGTGCTCAGCCATCCCAGTGCGGCAAAGCAGCTGAGCGGTGCGGGCTGGGAGATGCTCGCCGCTCCCGGGCGCTTGCACGATACTGGAGCCAACACATGAGCAGAGCGAGGAGCATGGGAATGCATCCAGGACAACATGACCAACTGCTCTCTTGGCGCAGTAACACCCATATGCGTAATGTCCAGATGCTTAAAGCCTGGCCGGGACCTGCTCCAGGCTGAACTGCCAGGAGCCAGGCTTTTGGAGCAGCAAGGTGGGGGACAAGTAGAGTGGGAAGTCACCTTCTTGCCCCGATGTCAAGGGTTGAACCGGGCAGCTGTTGTGCAGCAAAGCTGGTGGCAGGGCAGGACCACCCAGTGATGCCCAGCAGGGAAACACGTGGGGGCTTTCCCACTGCCCTGCCCAGCATCCCAGCTAGAAACAGGGCTGTGCTGACCTGAGGAGCAGCCACCAGCTGCAAACCCACCCGGCCCCTGCGTGGGAAGCGATCCCCAAGGCTCGTTCTCTGGCCACACGCAGCCCGGGATTGTATTATGTTTTCAGTAAAAAAAAGTGCTGCAAGATAATGCCCTGAGCGGCATCTGCCACGTGGGCTGCTGCTGTGAAGATGGGAAAATTGCCCTTTGTTCTTCAGAAATAAATCTGAGGGAAAGCCCTTTATAAGCAGGCAGCGTTCTCTGGGGGCTGCCAAGGACTTCACAGGCATCACCATGAATAACAGTTTATCTACAGAGTTTCATTCAAAATGAAGCCTCAGACATGGCCTAAAATTATGGGGACGCTGTGAAAATGGCTTTATAAACTATTGCTTTTTCCTCTATGCGGATCAGCAAAGTACAGGCCAGACAAAAGGCAGCTGAGACTCTAAATGTAATAAATAAGTCAGCGGAGCTGATAAAAATAAAGGATGAAATATAATTCAGCCATTCGGTGACAGATCCCATCTTAGCTGTGATATAGGGTCTGTTGAAACTGTCATTGCTTCAGGAAATTAAAGAATGAGCCCATTAGTAAGGATATTTAAAGATGTTCATATTAAGATTATGACTTCCCAGACTCAGCCCGTGTAGGGAACTTGCTCTATTCGAAAGTCATTTTTCACAGTCCCTTTTCAGTCCTGCTCCTAAAACCCAAAAATTGTTGGGGGGGGGGGTGTCACAGAACGAGGTGGGAATGGGGTTATGTGGGTGCCTCGCCTGGCGTGGCTGGATGCAGCACCCAGCTCAGCTGGTGGGTGGCCACAACAATGGGAATAACCTGGCCTAAACCTAAAGAGAACGTACACATGGGCAATTGGTCCCAGGAGAGGGACCCTAACCACTGCCCCCCATCATTCCCCAGCACGGCAGCACCAGTTCCCCGGGTCTACAGTGGGGCTGAGGTGTGCGAGCCCCTTGCACGCACACGTGAGCCCCTCACATGCTCCCTCACCTCTTGGGAGCCACAAGCAATTGCTGTCACTTGCTTCCACTAGCAAATAACCAGCGGCTGTGAAGTGCGACGGGGAGAGCTGCAGCGAAGGGCGTGTGTGTGTGTGTGTTTGTGCCTGAAGGGTGAGGGGATGTCACTTAAAACAGAAAAACAATGGTTAAAAAAAAGGTGAAGGTCTCTAGTCCCGGTATGTTGAAGAACTGATGGGTAATTGTAATTAGCTTTCAGAATTTTTAATTATAGAAGGGGGTATAAATAATCACAAAGCACAGCTTTGCTAATGAGAGTCCTTGTGCTAAGAAACACAGGGATGCGTTTGTTAGGGAGACTTTGAAAGCTCTGCTGTTAATTAGGTGTCTCACAGCCAGCAGGGTTTCAGGAGAAGGAGAAACATGTATACATTTAAATCAGGCTCATTGTGAGAGGTATCCAACATCAATTATGGGATAGCAGGGTGCTAAAATGAACGCGCTTTGTAATTAGCAAGTAGATCTGAAAGGCAGAGAAGAACCTTTGCTTCCTTTTCAGGTGCCTGCTAGAGGTATTTAACATTGGTCAGGCCCTGGAGGAGGAGTAGAGGTGACTTGCCTTCCACACATGCTAGAGAGCATCTCTGGGTGGGCTCCATCAGGCAGGCTGGGATGGAGTGGGGCTTCCACGGGACATCACCGCTGGGATCTGCACAGCCCTGCGCCCCGGCTTTCACTGGCAAGGAAGCACAGAGGGAAGGGAAGGCTTGATTAGCTTAATTAAGCCTGTAGGATGGGGGAATGGCTTATATTTCCCCACCCACAAAACCCAATGGAAGCACCTGGAGGGGCTGTTGGCCCTGCTCTGACCCATGCTGAGGGGGCTGGAGGGAGGTCCAGGCTCCCCGTCATCCCCTGTGGGTGCAGCCGTGCTAAACAAAATAAACGAGTAGCTCAAGAGAGCAAGCAAAGGAAATTTTCTCCCCTCGCTTCTTTTCTGGGGCCAGCTTAGAAGGGCTGGGCTCCAGCCTGGGGGTCTGACAGGTTTTCCCGTGCCAAGTGAATGGCACTGGCCATGCCGGGAGGGACTGGGACCAGGTGGTTATTGGTAATCACCCAGCCTCACCGGGGCCTCTCGGTGGCTCTGGAGCTGCTTCTTGTACCGGCGTGTCCTCGCCGGAGCTGCAGCTCGGTCAGGTGGGAACGGAGCACTTCGGGACCTCTTTAGCTCGTGTGCCTTCTCGCTGGTCAGAAAGCAGCGCTACAGCTCAGAACCCAGCGGTGAGCTTGGACCTCCCGTCAGATTTCTGCCTCTCTTCCTTAAATATTTCTTTTTTCAGTACAAATTTTGAGCCTTGCCACTGGAGTTTGTGCAAGTAATTATGTTTAGCTGGTATTTGGCTAAATCTAATGAAGCAATGATAAACAGCTCAGCGTTTTCTTCCCTGATGAATAATGAATATTAATGTGGCTGTCAAAAAAAGCACCTCTGCTCATTGCAAAAGATTAGGTTCCTGTGCTAAAACCTGGGGAGGTGATAGGATTTCACCAGCAAGGACAGCATTTGGGGAAAGCCAGTGTCTCCTCCTGTATGTACTGGCACAGGGGAGAGCAGAGGAACCTGCATGTGATCCTGGCACGTGCTATCGTGACGTAAAGCAGTCATTCGGCTGAGCACTGAGGTTTTGCACAGTTGAGGACCACGCAGACAGTACTCAGTGTTTCGGTTTACGTCACCTCTGCAGACAAGAGCAGACTTTGCCTGTGAAGGATTTTTCCCACATGGTAAGAGCCTGCAGAAAGCCGAATACCAGCCCGTGACCCTCCTTGACAGTAAGGATGGCAGCCTGGATGGAGAGCGGCTGGCTGGGTTCAAGTGCCTTCGGAAGGAATGTCTGTCAATCCCTATTTGACCTTTCTGTTTGTATTTTTTTTTTTTTGGCAGAAACCTGGCTAAGCGTGAGTCATGAAGACATGCCAGGTACTGCACGTCCCACGTCGCAGGCAGCAGTGATTCCAGGAATCCTCTTCCAGACAGGGAGTGCCTTCCACAGGAAAATGGTGCAAAACTCTTCTACAGGTTATTTTCCTCAGCATCAATAATCCCAGTGAACTTAAGAGTACATCTCTACGCACTCCAGCAAAATGAACATGACCCGTTATGCTTTGTGTCCCATGTGCAACACCTTACTTTTAATCACTTTGCTTCTTGCTTGGTAGCTTCTCTTTCATTTTATTACTTCACTACACAGTTTTTCTCACTTTGCCATGTGCCTTTGTGGTAGCTGTCGGGTAATGCCTTTGCAGCTCAGCTTCCCAATGCCCGGCTGGCAGGAATGGGCAACTCTAATTAAACTCGGCTGAGGCTTTCAGCAGTCTGCGGCACATGGGAGAACAGCAGCCCAATTAAGAAATGTCAGGGCTTTATTTTTCAGACACGATATTGCTAGTGAACGAGACATGGGCTGGAAAGCCAGTCCTGTTCTCAGCAAGAGGCTGAGTATATCTATACCTCTGGGTTTACATATGGGACATTTATGCGTGGCCCAGGCATTAAAATATATATTGCCACCAAGCACCTGCCACACTATTGCCAGGCAGAGTTTACAGCAGTGTAACAGCAACAAATTATATAGAGAAATCAGAGAAAACTGCTTAATGTGTCTGAGGAAAGATTTTGGAAGTTACCTGCATTCAGCCAGACCATCTTTTCTTGGCTGTAATTTTTTTCCCTGCACTCTCAGACTGGCAACAGCTGGAAATAACATCTGTGGCTCACGGGAAGGAAACTTCAGAGCAGCCAGTGCTGGAAAAACAACCCCCTCAGTGTTCTGAGCCTTAACTGCAGTGAGGCAAAGCCCCAGTGTATGTTAGCAGAGAGGGAATTTTAGTGCATCCATAGACAGAAACGTGTCTCAGGGAAACTCATAAATAGCTGAAAGGTGGAAAAGTGTTCCAGAGACGAAATGTTCACTGCGCCGGAGAACAAGCTGCACAAAGCATCTTCTCTGCCTTGAGAATAAGCGTCTTCTTGCTGCTCTGAATCCTTTCTCATTTTCAGCTCTACTACAAAGCATGACGGTGAAGCAGAGGCTGGGTGAGGAGCTGCTGGATTTTTGGTGGGAAGCAGAGAGAAGTTTCCTGGGGCCAGGGAGCCTTTGGCACCTGGTGATCACAAGCAGCTGATTTATATGGATGCTCTTACCAGCAGTGTCCGCATCTACTGGAGCTATTGCATTAATGCTCAGGAAAGATCACACCCACTGCACAGCTCGTTATGCTCCATAAAAATACAATGTCAAATGAAATGTGCTGCTGTGAGTAAATTGGTATCGTTTTCTTTTGGCAAACTCTGAAATATATTGTTTTCATAATGAAAACCATCATGGCATCATACTGGCGTTGGGTGGAGGGGAAGGAAACCAGGGGATGGGAAGGAGTGTGCAACCTCCTGCTGCGGCTCTGTGCCTCTCCTGGTGGAAAGGGTTTGTCCCACTGCCTGTACGCCACCCAGCTTCACCTCACAAGGGCTCCCAGACCCTCTGTGCCTTCAGAAAAAGGTGGAGAGGCTTTGCTCCACCAGCCAAAGTCTTCCCTCTCCAAACCACAGCATCGGCTCTGCATTTCCCCACTGTGCTGTCCCAGAGCCTGGTCTCCATTGCTACCTTCAGCTGCCCCTGCTCCTGGGAGGTTTGGAGGCTGAGGGAACATCACTCTTCTGGCTATCACATTTCTGTTGCTGGTATAAACAACCGTGTGAGCACGCAGTGCAAACACAACTGGGCATCATTTATTTCAAGAAGGAAATGCTCCTAGAGTTCCAGCTCCATATCCAGGTAGGAAGAGATAAAAGCAGTGGCCATCCTCACCCCTTTGCCTCCTTTCTTGAAGATGTTCCAATTACCAAGGGGATGTTTCACATCTTTGCATCTTAATTTCTATTAATGTTTTCACGGCAAGCAGTTGCTGGTGGGGGAGGAAGCTGTGAGCTCCAGCACAGCCAGCAGCATCACTGAGCCCGCAACACCAGCAGCCCACTTGGGCGGTGGTTAGGAAAGGGCTCACACTCGGGGCACGGCATGGACCTGCTCGATCGGCTGCGGTCCTTCTGTCCCCGTGGCCAGGCTGCCCTGCTGGAGAAGCACGAACTGTAATGAGTCCAAATGCACCACAGCTTCAGCAGCTGCAACAGCCGCACACTGGGCTCTAAAAATACTGGCGTGTGGCTCTTTCTTTCTGGCACTTTCTCCTTGTTTTGAGCGAAACATCAAAGCCCAGCCTTGGAAGAGGATCTGAGCTCTTTGCCTTTATGAGTGTGTATTAATCTGCCATTTGATGGTCATTTTTAGCAGTATGGGAAAAGCGGTGCTGATGCTGCTGCCACTGTGGGAACCCTGGGGCTGGGGGTGACTCTGTGCTCCAGCATCCCATGGGATGCTCCTGCTGCCAGCCCCATCCCAGCCTGGTAGCCCCAGCAGCTGCAGGGGCTTGGCAGGGGCTCACCCAGGCTTGCCCTGGCTCCCCGCAGCTTGCCACGGTGCTTCGTGCTGCTCAGAGCAACGTCTTGGTGCTAGCATCATGTTAATCTGTTTCTAACTTTAAACGGCATGTAGGCTGCAGTGAAATGCGGTGCGCACATGATGTGAGGAGAAATGTGTGGTTCCTCCAAGGGAGGGGGCAGGTGTGAAAATGAGTCTGCCCGGGTGGGTGAGGGGAAGCAAGACCCAGGCAGCCACCGTGGGGCACCCGGCCATGCCTGTGTCGGGGTCCCCAGCAGGACCCCAGCACGGCAGGGGTACCCACCATGTTGGCTGGCTCCTTCCAGCACAGTGCCGGCTGGCACCCCTCTACTGAGGAGGGAATTGAACCGTCTCGGTCCCAGCAGCTGCTCTGAACAGCACCAGTGGGATGAGTTGTGTTTCTTGACAGTGCTCTTAAGCACCAGTGCCCTGCAGCCAAGGCTGCAGCAGAGGCTGAGCAAGCAGCCTGAGTGCAGTGGGGGATCAAGTCCATCCCTTTCAAGGGGCACAGGGGGAAGGTGGCTTCTCGGTGCCCGGCTCACTGCTGGCAGCTGGCACTGCGTGCATCGCAGCAAGGCAGCCATGAAGCCCCCCCCAGGAAGTGCAGGAGCACACCCAAGTGAAAGCACTGGAAGGGGACTGGAGAAACAGCATCAGGGTTTACTGTAAAAACAGATGCTAAACTTTGATTTTGGCAAAAGGAAGCAACTCCAGCATCTGCTTGAGAAGATGCCCGGGCTGGCAGCGCGAGGGCTGGGGAGTGTGGGGGCTCTTGGAGCCCAGCAGCTGCCTCAAGCAGTCCATCTTTCCCATTTGTTTTTTACGCAGCTCAGAGACAACAGTCACTAAGATAAGAAAAAACACCGATGAGTGCACCTGCTGACTGGTTTAAAATACTTTAGCATGCTAAAAGGTTTGCCTGTATTATTGAACTTCATTCTGTGCCATCCAAGCTTCCCAGCGGCTCTGCAGCCCACCAAGCCTCAGCACTTCAAACCTGCTTTTCTCTCCAGAGCCTGGCTGCGAAAGGGATGTGTGTGGCTGCTGTTCTTCCACTTACGGTTATGACTAGGTATTCCTTAGAACAAAAAGGAGGAGGAGAAAGAGAGGGTATTCTTGCCTATGCAAATACAATATGCATTCAGATTCAAATAAAATTATAGCAAATAGAATCTGCAGCACTGGAGATAAAAATGGTAATGAGTTTTAATAGTTCACTTTGATTTCCTCTATTGAAATTGACTCTGGGAGGCTGATATTGTATTGGGGAGATGTTAGATCCCCAGGCACACATCAGGCAGCTGTACAGCTTCCAGGGGGTGAGGGAGAGGGAACGGCACGCTACTGCTGCTGCTGCTGCCGCTGCTGCCGAGCATCGTGGATGTGGCGAGAGTTGGGAGCCGTGGGAAGCAGCCATTAAAGCAGCCCCACAATTAGACCAGCTATCAATTGTTAATACGCTTTTAATCAATAAACTGGGCAAAGCTGAGAGGTGGATTGATGCTGCCGAAGTGTGAAGTACCCATAAAATTGTCATCCGAGTATTCAGGGAGAGCGAGCTTCTCCTCCGCTGCTGATTAGCTGGATGGGGATGTAATTGGCCCGAGGAAGGCAGGAACTGACTGACACATTATTTCATTTCTGAAGTGCACACATTACTGCTAGACACATACACTTACGTACACCTCCAGCTACACCTGCTCCTTTCACCGAGGATCTATGTGCCAGCTGGTTGGCGTGTACACACTCGATCATCAAAGCAGAAATCCAGGTCTGTAATCTTCCCTTCCCTTAAAGAAAAGCGTGGTTGAACTTCTCACTGATCCCACCGATAGCCGATCAATTAACTATCTAACTCCAACCTCCTGTGATCAGCCTTAGGCCCAGAAGGAATTACAGCGTGAGGAGTGAACTGCCTCTGCAGCCCCACAGGTGCAGAGCACCCGTAACTTGGACTTCAGCAAAACAGCATCGCCGCACTCTGAAGCAAAATCACGTCATCTCCACAAGCAGCTTGTGGCCCTGCGGGCAAGCCTTGCTTGAGCACAATGAAGTCATCTTCTGCGGCGGGGCCGTTGTTGCCAGCAGTGCGGGGGCCGGTGCGCTCTGGACTCCGGACTGGCCCATACACCCTGACGAGCTCTGTGTGCTTGCAAGGAGCATCTGGGTCAAATAGCAGGAGGAAATCTTGGAATGGTCCTTTTTTTTTTTTTCTGCTCTGAGAGCTCACAGGTGAAATTTGAACATCAGAGGCAGGGAGATGTGTTCCTGGGCTGATTTGTGAACATCTTGTTGAGATGTCTGTGATCAGATCTGAAAATATTTTAGTGATGCAGAGAGTCATCTGGGTTATCCACCCCTCGCTGAGGATGTGATTGAAATGTTTGTGGCTGAATATCATCCGGGAAGAGCAGAGCAGTCATACCCTGCGTAGAAACTGTCATGTTTATATCCCAGGATCTCCTCAGCCTCATAGCAAGGCTGAGAGAGGCATTCATCATTTTCATACACGCTCTTCGGGTTGCTGCGGGGCTTTCTCATTCAGCACCACTCCCAGCTTTAACCTGATTGCACCAGGCGGGTTGACCAAAGCCCTGTCCTCAGCCTCACCCACAGCAGGTTGGTCCAGGAGGGATGAGATGCTGGCGAGAAATGCCACGGATATTCTGTGGCTTGGGGAAAGCTGCCCCCTCATTTTTTTTACACCAGAAATTGTAAGGACAGGAGGCTAACTTCTGGAGCCCATGGCCCTGCAGGTGGGTGGGGGCAGCCCCCAGCCCGAGGGCTGCAGCGGTGACTCAGGGACCAAAAGACCATCAGGGACCCCAGCTCCTGCCCTGGGGTTCCTCTGCCATGGTGAGCATCCTGGCTGTGCTGCAGCAGACTCGGCAGGAGCTGTGCAGGCTGCAGGGAGAGCTCTCCGAGCGGGAGCAGCCTCTCCAAGGTATCTCCAAGCACCTTACCGAGCGGGTGCTGTTTGCTTCCTGGCTGCCGGCATGCTCAGATGAAAAAGTGTGTTGTTTCTTCTCTCCCTGGCTAGCCAGCTGCCCAAAGACAAATTGTCCTCCCTTGGGGCGCACATTATAAATGCTTAAGCAAATTAGCCATAAATAGAAAACGTAACATATGGGTCTGTAGATAATGTTTCGTTATAAATTATCATATTCTCCAGGGAGATACGCCTCTTCCCTTCACACCAAAGACTTTGTGTTTCTTCTTCTGTGCAGATTTTGAGTTTCTTCTTTCTTTTTTTTTTTTTTTTTTGGTAACTCTTTCTGACAACGATTGGACTCAGAAGTTGATTTCCTGGGTGCGGAAATTGGGATATGAAACTCACTTCTGCTGCAAATCCTCTTGGATTTAATACTCTCTCATTAAAAAAAGAAAAGAAGTTAATACAGTTCTGATGAAAGGTGTCTAAGCAAAAGTCCTGAAGATTAAACATGGCTGTTTATCCAGTGAATCCAGTTACACTAAGGACAACGAGGTTTCTCCCCATGTGGGCAGCCTTGCCTGCAGGACAGCCACCCCGGCTCAGTCTGTGCCCAACGCTGGCAGTGATGTGGGACCATGGTGCCTGTTCTCTAGCAGACTTAAACAAAGCTCTTTCCACATCAAGAGTTATAATGAATTTATTCCCTCTGCACAGCTGATCTCTGAAGTTCCCTTCTTCTCCTGCTTGGGCTGAAGCGCTCGAGAAGAATTTGCCCAGCGCAGAGGCATCGCCTTGATGCCCATCAGTCATCCCAGTGCCCTTCAGCCAGCACCGAGCACCTCCCTCCTTGTGACAGTACTTGACAACTGTGTTTTTATCTAGCGACAGAGTCCTCGAAGGAACAGACTCCCTAGACAGTCTGAAAGTCATCCTCTGCACCTGGAGAATTGATTGGCTTTGTGCTTTTGCTTTCTTTTACTGGTAATTCTGGAGGTTTGTTGCCAGATTGATCCAGAAACTAGTTCTCAGTGGCTGCCTGGAAGGGCTCAGCTTGCTCTGGGAAGGTGATTTTCTTCTTGCAGAAAGCTTCTTGGGCTGGCAACTCTCTGGGGCCTCAATCCTCACATGGGCATCAGCAGAAAAGGGATGTTTTTTCCAAAAAATTATGGCATATGTAAACACAGCCTTTGCAGGCAAAAGTCACAGTGTAGCAAGCAGTTTTCTACTTCACTTATGTAGGCCCATATGGATGTATGTCTCTGTATTACAGCAATTGAACTAATTTGAACCACTTCAAACAAGATTATTACAGACTGAGAGATTTACCTGCCGTAATTGGAGAAATCTTGGCACTTGCACCCTGAAGCTAATTGATGTCATCAAAGCACTGAACGAGTCCTGATTTTGGTAGTTGAGTCCCACCTGGCATCTCTGCCTCTCAGCAATAACCGCCGACTTAAGGGAAAGGAAATGTAGAAAGTAACATCTGTTGCAATGCAAATATCTGGGAGGATTGTGGCAGCTTGCACCGGCGATGCTTCCTGGCCCAGTCGCACATGGAAAACATCCCAGTCGTGGTTTGTCAGCATCTTCCTTGACGGCCGGTGGGGTCCAGAGCCCTGTCAGTACGCGTGCCGAAGGGATACCCAGAGAGCCCGTGACGGCTGCGCAGCCCTTTCTGTGCGAGGCTGCTCTGCTGTGGCACCCCAAGAGCAGCCCAGTGATGCTGGAAGAAGTTTGGATGTTTTTTTATTAAGTGCCCTTGAATCGTCCGCTGGACCCGGGCGCAGGCGCAGGAGGCCCCACAGAGCTGCAGCAGCCAGCCGTGTGGCAAAGCTGTTGCCTGCCAGGGTTGTAAAGCAGAGACCGACTTATTTGTGGATGCTTTGGGAAAATAAAGCAAAAAGAAAAGAGGCAAGTGAGTAGCAGAGTGACAGCAGAGCTGCATCCACCACATGGCAAGTCCTTTCTAGTGCTCTGGGTGAGCCTGAGGATGTTGGGATGATCTCGGTCTGGTCCGGGACCAAAGCAAACCTGGCAGGGAGGGATGCAGCCGTGCACAGAGCCTGTGGGATGCTTTCCTTATTACCCCATCCCTGGCATGATGCAGCGTGCCATCAGGGAGGATTTGCAGCGGTCCCTTGGTGGCACTGAAGGGTTTAGCAGATATCCCATTATACTGGTGGACAGGTGACTTAACTGGGTCAGCTAGCTGGCTTTGCTCTGAAAAGGCTTAAACCTCCATATTAGCTTCCTTAGTAAGTTTCCTGGCAAGCTTCAAGAACAGAAGGAAAAAATATTCAGATGTAGCTAGAATTGCATTCTTGATGCAACATGGGAGAAACATGCCCTTGCTGGTGGCATTGCCATGCAGACATGGGCTTTGAGTACCAGGGTCTGATCTCTCTGTGGGGTGCTGGCATCCTGGTGCTGAGGAACAGAGAGGACCCGGCACAGCCCATGTCATGTCATCCCTCTGCTTCGCTGTTATCACTCCCAGGTGATGACACCAAGATGAAGACACCATCAAGAGCCCCAAGCTCAGGGCTGTCTCTCTTGGGGATCACCTCCATCCCTTGAGGCTTCCACACTGCCTGGACTCTCATGGGGCAGCAGGGACAGCAGGGGCGGGGGTGGGCAAAGTTCCTTTTAAATTCTCTTTGTGCATTTGAGACGGCTGCAGGTTCACCCTGCGCTGGAAGGTGGTGGCTGCCACATCTCACAAGCCTTGGAGAAACTGGCTGCCAAGGAAATATTTACCTTTCCTCCACAGCAGCAAAGTGAGAGGTCGGGCTGAGCTGCCCCTTCCACATCCCGGGCTGAGAGATGAGCATTAAGCAAATCAGCTTAGTCATTCAAAATAAACAACCACCCCAACTTACCCTGCCAGTTGCAGAGCTTCAGCTTATTGTTCCAGTCAAAAAATAATTATTGCCCTGAGGCCTTGGAGATAAAAAAAGGGGAAAAGGAACAGAAAAGGCAGTGAGAGGGAAGAGCTACAGTAACGAGTTCCCTCGCCAGCTCTGGGAGCTGATGGTTTCCCTGCAGGCACAGGGAAACGATGTGCTACTGAGGGAGGGAGCTGCAGCATAGCCGGGTGCTTCAGTACCCTCCTGCATGCCTCACCAACCTGTTGCTTTTATAGCCCTGTACTTGTACTTTTTTTTTTTTTTTTTAAATCCATAGCTAATTTTTCACGCTGTGGCACGACGTGCTTCACATAACGAGATGAGCAGATGCAAAGGCAATCTTGAGCGTGGAGCAGTGCAAGCCGTCGCCAGCAAACCCTCCAAACCTGATAGTTTCAGAACGCTGATCCAGTGGGGAATAAAAGAAGGAGGCAATACTCTCCAGACCTCTCTGCAATCCTCCGGAGTCTGTGACAGGCTCCAGAGCAGGCAATGATGCCCTTTGTACACCAGCTTTCAACCGGATGGGAAAAAGAGGCAAAATCCGTCTGCTCCGCGTGTTAGTGATGAATTATTCATCCCCTCCCAGCCAGTATTTACATGCAGAGGGCTGCCTTAATATTAAGCAAACAGCAGGGAGGTGCAGGGATGCCGGTCCCCTCGTGCTGCCTTGGGTGCCCAAACGCAGCAGTGCGTCTGCGGCGCTAACGAGCTGCTCCAGTGTAAATATCGCATACATCCAGGAGCGGAGCGGGCGCGTATCCTGCATGTCTACGCAAAGCAAACACAGATTATGCCGTTTCTTCAGGCCTTTCATTTCACATGTCATTTTTTCTATATAAGTATAGGTTTACATGAGAGGTAATTATCATCCTTTCAGAGCTCTTCGCACAGCGTAAAATGAGATGGAGTATTACATTTGTAATATAATCGTAAATAAAAAGGGCCATAATAACCCCCAATTAGCACATTAAAATATGTCGAGGAGTCGTTTTATCACTCCAGTGTAAACAAGACCTCCAGGAACACCTTACATCACCGAGACGGCATCAGCAGTCTTCCTTCCAGAGCCAAGTTATGCAACACCCTTAAAACCAGCTATTAGCTGGAGTCAAACATGGCTTTTTCATGAGGCTCAATTAACCATGGGCGATTCTGGTCCCTCTGCTGAAACATCTGGTGCCTGGCGGGGAGGAGAGGGGCTGGAGAGCACAGCCCAGCCTCCTTGTCCCAGCCTGCCAGGGCAGATCGCTGGCTCCTGTCAGTGGGCTGTGGAGAAGCAAGCGGGGATGGAGCACAGGGGTGGCATGAAGACGAAGGGGGGAAAAAAAAAGACTAGTATCCCATCTTTTCTCTTAATTAGGCACTGAAACAAGAGTTAGATGAACAGCACCTCCTCCCAGCGCTTAGGTATGGGTGATAGCCACCCCCTCACCCTCCCCCTGGGGCAGTACCCAACTGATGTGCATCAGCCTCTGAACCGCAGATCCCAACTTTTTTGTTGCTTTCTGTAAGCACATGGATGGCAAAGAGGCTTGGGCCTTTCCCAAAGCCGTGATTGCAATACCCCAGGGAGACTCATTTTTAAATGATCTTGTTAGACATTGTTAGGAATTGATATATTTGCATAGCATGAATGTTAAAACTCAGAAAGAACTCAAATGCCAATTACAACCACGGCATTTTTTCCCCCCTAATTAATCAGTCATAAAAGAGCAGCTCCAGGTGTTTTTCCCTGACTAAACACTAGCAGAAGTCTATCGTTATTAATCTTGATGACCCAAGTGTCATCACCATATGCAGATTTTTTTCAAGGTGATGGAAGACTGGAAACAATTCAAGGCGCAAGGCAGAAACGCAGAAACCCATTTGCTAAGGATCATTCCTGGAGCCTGGGGACCACCACCGGCATAACGCAGGCTTGGAACGCAGCCTCCTCAGCGGTTAGGGATGCTGACACAGAGGCTCTATTTCCTTCTCAATTTAAAGCTGTACTGAAATTTTCCATTAGTTCATTCTAAGTTTGTTGGTTTGGGTTTGTTTTTTTTTCTTCTGCTCTAGCCTGCAGAATGGGCCAGGAGAAAAGAGGATTATTATTTTGTCTTTTGATAGAGGTGCACTCTCCTGAGAAAATAGTTTCAGTGATTTTACTGAAAACACACTTCGGGGCAGTAACCTACCTGGCTGCCGTGAGCGCAGCTGCAGCGTGCAGGCGGGACTGGCCATCACAGGGACTTAAATGCCGTAATTTAGAGATCTAGGCAGATGCTATGCCCCATTTGAGTATACCAGCTACTCCTGGGATGTTACACTCTGCATAAAATCAGCAACAAAACCTGCAATGTCTTTTTAGAAAGCAGTAAGAAAGTGATGAGTCAAGCAAGACCAGGCCCATCCCCGAGATGGAGCAAACGCACTGGCTGAGAAATGTTGACACTGATGTTTGGAGGCAAGAAATACCACACTCAGGTGACCAAGGATCCCACTGGGAAAGTAAAAGGCATTGCAAATAAAAATAAAATGTGTGCACCACAGGCAGGTGGTTCACGTTATGTTAACAGAGAAAATACATGTAACCTGACTCAGAGGGGAGGATTTGTGCTGATTTGCCTTTTCTGCATCCTGGGAGCAGGGTGCTTTGCATGAGTGGCTTCACCGTGCCTGGCATCACTGGCAGCACAGTATGCGGCTGGCAGGGCTCTGCCGGGCTGCGCCACATGGCATCGGGCACCACCAGGCACGGGGCACCTGCTCCTGAATTGTGTGATGGAGGAAAATGCGGAGGAACAACTGCGCTCCCATTTCAGGCCACAGTCGCAATGGGCGGCTGGGTCCCTTCCACCTGGGATGGGGAGCACAGCGTCAGGCTCATCATTTGCTTCACAGATTGAGCCTTTGGGGGTTTACCCCCCGGATTTCTAGCCCTATCCCAAGTCATCTTTGTTTTGCTTGCAGCAAATCAACAGCCCCGCAAACACTTCGGAGCCTGCGTTTGTTTGCTGGTTTTGGTAGGACTGAGCTCCCTCTTCTTGACATCACCCATGTGCCACGCTGGCCTTCGAACTGCACAGCCCACAGAGCAGCTGCTGGGGTTTCCTGATGGCTCAGGCTTGGTGGGCGCTGGTTACGGTGCAAAGGGCCCCCCGGCACACTAAGGAGGAGCAGGGCATGCAGGACGCAGGCAGCCCTCGTGCCAGCAAAGCTCAGGAGATGCGATGCCAGCAGGGACCAAAGGTGCATCTCAGCCTCGTGGCCACCCCGGCTGCATCAGGGAAGATGCCGCTCTGCCAGTCGGCAGGGCATGGCCGAGCTGCTCTGAGCCCTCCTGGGAGGAAACTAATCAGCTTCATGGTGATTAATTACCTGGTAATAGCCGCAGGTGCAGTGCTCCCCCGGGATGGGATGGGGCAGAGCTACAGCCCTCGCCCTGCTGCCCGCCTGGGAATAATGTGTGCACAGGATCAGCTCTAATTAGCAGCACCCAATTTATACATCCTACTACAAATAATGATTAAGAAAACAAAAACCCCAAACTAAAAATATCTTCCCTAGGGAGAAATGCGGACAGCGTTTAAGCTGGTATGAAAGAGAGTGAGGAAGAAGATGAAGAAGAAAACTGTCCTTCAGCTTAAAAGGTAGTGATTCAGATATGCAGATTTTTAATACGCTTTTGAAATTCTCTCACAAAAATACTATTAAATATTAATTATATTGCTATTTATAAATGCATACATAATTAATAGGAATAATTAATGTAGCAAGGATTGGTTAGGAACTTTCTTCTAAATATTTGAATAGTGAAACATAATTATGTTTTGATGGGAAAATGTCAGAAATACACTGAAGTGTTTTTACATTATTGAAATGAGGGAAACTTGCTGGGAAATACCAGCTCAGAGAAGCGAGCTGTTTCACCTTATTCCACTTAACTGGCAGAGTTTTTGTGCACTCTGCTGCCTTAGTACAGCAAATGCTGTAGAAAGCAATACCTGTTGACACAACACGTTGTATTTCATCGTTATCTCAGACTGCAAACATTATTTATAACCCAGCTTGAGATTCCCCGAGTGTCGATGAGCTTTGAACCTAATTCTCCGGGCACGTGCTGCACGGGCTGCCCAGGGAGCCCACGGCTGCAGTCCCAGCCAGGAGCAACCTTCAGCCGTGCTTCTGCTTTCACAGCCTGAGCAGCGGCTTAGAGCCAGGGACCGCTGCTGGAAAAGCACCAGTTAACAGCTCGAGCAGGTACAGGATTGTGTTTGTTCTCCATCAAGCTTCTTGTACCTTTTCCCTTTGCTTCAATGGCAGTTTTGAGGGCAGCAGCCAAAGACGCACCGAAGTGGGTCGCTGGGTGTGTGAATGCTGCCATGGGAGGCAGCAGCCAGCACAGAGACCATCCAACCGACCTCCCCACTCTGTGTCCTCGGCACCTTTTCCTTCCCCTCTCATGCAACCAAGGACAGGTGGGCAGAGAAGTGCATCACTGGGCACCCAGATCCATCACCTCAAGGACATCCTGGCCAAAGCCATCACCCCAGGCAGCTCTCTCCATCACCAAGAGGCCTCTGCTTAAATCCTTAAATGACCTTTTATTCCTTCCCCGAATTCTTAAACACCTGGAACAACTTATGCCAGCCCCAGGGCAGGGGCAGCGCATTGGCAGAACTCAGACAAAAGGCACAGCAGCGGCCAAGGACCGACCGCACACATCATGGGAACCTCATGGAGATACTTGAAATATTATCCTGCTTCGCCTCTTTTTGGTAAGACGTCATAGGAAAGACATGCCAGGCAGCTTCCTTCTGGAATTCATGACCTCTGCCACATTTGAAGTGAAAATGCCGTGGCAGGCATGCAGATGTACGCTCTACTTAATGATTAGATTGAGGAGAAAGAGGAGCAATGAAGGGAAGCACTGGCTTTGATCCCCAGTCTCAGGAAGGCTGCTGAGATGCTGGGCAGGGTTGCTTGGTCCCCCCCAGTAGCATTTTTGGGAACCTTTGGGCAGGAGTTGCACCCGTTGCCGCAGCCTGGGGTGAGACAAGGGGTGCAGCTGCCTGAGGCCCCCCTGCAAGCGGAATAAATGCCACAGCCTCACTCTATACGTTTGGGAGGCTTTTGTGCTAAAAGCAATGCGAATCACAAGTTCTTCTTTCCAGGAGAACATGGTACATGCTTTTGCACTTATCAAAAGGCTTTTCTACCTTAAAAGGGAGATTTGCTCCAAGGGAACAATGAATCCCAAACAAGTTTTATTTCCAAATGGTCTTTTTATACCAGCTTGCTTTGTCCTGAAAAACTCCTGGTTGGTTCCGCTCCCTTGTTTTGTGTTTGCTGATGAATATGACCATTTAGTAACTGCTGTGCCAGAGGGTGAGCCCCTTGGCAAGGCTCCTGCCAGGTCCTGGCCCTGGCCTGCAGGGAAGGAAAGCTCGCCCAGTAGCTGGATGCTGAGCTGCCTCTGCTTTCAGTAAAAATATAGTGACCTCCTGCTAGGGAAACAGCGTCCATGAAAATCAGCTCCAGCTGGAGCCTGCAGCACTCCAGGCTAGTAACACCAGTGGTTGGGGGTCTCAGCCCCACGCCTGCTCCCAGCCGCTGCCCCTCCTGGCTGGCTCCTGCCTGCAGCTCGGACCTGCACACCGGGGATGAGCAGCACCCTGGTCCTGCTGCCTTTCAGAAGGCAACTCAGCTGCCAGCGCTGCACTGAAGACCGAACGCAACTTCACCCATCAATGGTTTCTACACCTGACCTTTCACAGGAAAGAAAAGCATTGCAAAGTCAAGACACGTTGCTTACATTGACTAACCATTTCCCTGTCAATGACAACTTAATTGCAAGAGGGTGAACTGCAAGATGCCATTGCAGCCCCCTCTCGCCGAGGGAGGTGCAGCTCGGTGGGGACTCCCACACTGCAGCAGCGGCCGAAGGCCCCTTGCCGCAGGCTGAGGGGTGGAGGACCATGCCACACGCAGCCACACGTCACTCTGGTGGCACCAAACCCTTGCAGTGTGGCAGCACACAGCCGTCAGGCATGCAGGAGCCCATCCAGTCATCTGTTAATGTTACAGAGCCTCGGTGTTATAACACCTTATCAGCCTGGCACTGATAAGGAGGTGGCATAAAACACAAGGAATTTAGTAGAGCATGTGAAAGACATGTTACAGAATCATAAATTTTACCATAATGCGATCTTTCTGCAGATCTCAGCAAGAGGCTGGGCCTGCTCACCCATCAGTCACCGTGAAAAATTAAATTTCCCAAAACTTTTGTACATTAAAGAGAGGTTTACAGTTTGGTTTCCCAGTTTGCTTGCTTTTTAAATGCGTAACATGACTGATTATGTCTAAAACTGAATGCTTTAAAGGTCTTCTAACTTTCCGGAAGATTCATGGCATAGCTTGCCTGTGTTTTTGAAGAGGAAAGTGTATTTTTTTATTGCACTTTAAGTGAAAGATAGTATCTCACAGCCAATTCCCTAAAACAGCTTTTCTGTCCTAAGGCACTTACTGAGGATTGCTTCTGCCTAGCTAACACATTACCATATAAAAGGGAAAAAAATGACCTTAAAATTCGGACATCTGTCTCTGGTGGGTTTTTCTTTGGTTCTCAGAAAGAAGTAAGAGAGACAGACCTCCCCCAGGCCTGTGCAAAAAGAACGAGTTATTCTGGCTGCCCGCTCTGACTGCCAAAAATCTTTGGCTACGTCAGTGCCTGAGCATCTCTGTGTCAGCAAGTCAAGAAGTGCCCTTTGCAGCTCGCATCCACCCACGAGGGCCCGTCCAAGAGCTCCGCAAAGCCGAAAGGGAGATTTTGCTCCTGACTTTGCTCTGGGCTTCCCCTATCCCTCTATCCTGCACTGGATAGGCTTTGGGATGCAGCCGCAGCACCAGGCAGGAGGTGCAGCCATGTCTCCGGTGCTCTTCAGCCCCCAGCCAGCATCCCCGGGTCCCTGCAGGTGCTTCTCTTTTTGCAGGGGATATTGAGGGAGCTGAGCTTGAGCGATGCTCTGAGCTTCTGGCTACCTGAAGTACAGGAGATGAATCCTGATTCAGCACAACTTGCCGTGCCCAGACACCATGCCACACTGTGCCACAGCTGGTCCAGCTGGTACCCGGTCACAGGCTGAGCATCTGCCCAGCGCCTGGCCCTGCGGTGTGGTCCCGAAGCAAGCAGGAGGCACGCTGTGCCGCAGCCGGTGGACATGAGCTGCTGTCGGCAGCAATAACCGCTCTGTCCTTCTGATCTCCCTCCTCTCTTCCTCCAAATGTTGCAGGCGATCAAAAACACATAATGAACGAGCAGTCAGCATTTGTGCTCGAGTTGTATTTAAAAAGGTTAAAGCAAAACAGATCAAAACATCCTTTATTCTAAAGCCATTTCCCCAAAGTAACACGTTAGCCCTAAGGTAAAAATCAATGTTCAAAGCCTGTACCAATTTTCAGAAAGATAAATGCTGTGTTTAATACTTTGCTGCGATGATTGTTCAAGAAGCTGTCCTCGGTGCATATATGAGACAGTACCAGCATTTCCCAATTAATGCCTATGCATTAGTAATGCAGCTCCTTGACTGGTTCGTGGTTTGAGGACAGACACTTCAGACAGAGATAAAACGGGCATCTGCAAGGACTCACTTGAAAATGGTTTACACTGGCGGTTTTAAAGGATGCCGACACTTCACATTGCAGCAAACACTCCAGATCTATGAACCTGAGTTTCCCCAGGACTGACGCAGGGAGGAGCAGGAGGGATTGGGCCCCCATGCCAAACTGAGATGGCTGGTTCCCCAGGATGTGCCAAGCCCATGTTGCCCAGCCCCCCCCGGCTCCCACATCCCATTGAGGAGCCGTGCTGGGACCAGCACAATGCTGGAGCATCTCTGAAGCCAACTGTGTGCTAGTTTTGGTGACCTTCTCATGTCTTTAAACAAAAAAACCAAAAACCCAAAGGCAGCATGTAGCTTTGACTTGTAAGGAAAAAATCGTTTTTGGCCAAAGCAGCCTGTCAATATTTTTCAAAGGTGGTCGCAAGGCATAAAGGCTCATAATGAAACCACAGAGTTTTGTTCTGTTCCAGTTACGCGATTCACAAACATCCTTCGTTTGGGTGTAACTAGAAACGCACTTGACATCTCCTGCCTGCAGCCCTGCCCGCTCACACGGGCAGATGATGCCGATTCAGAGCAACGATGCTGGCTCAGACCCAGTGGGTTGCACGCCCCGGACCCCAACCAGAGCCCCTGCACAGTAACGAGCTCCCCGCCTCTGCACAGGCTAGGGGTGAACACCCCTCCGCACCTCTCCCACCGCTCTCCGGTGTAAGGGGGATGCAGCTGAGATTTGAATGCAGCTTGGAAACCGAGCACAGATACAGGATGCCATCAGGAAAAAGCCTTTTGTTACCGACAGCACGCCTGCTGCTGTGGTGAGGTGCACGATGGGCACCCCTGAGGTGTGCAATGGGCACCCCAGATCGGCACGGCCCCAGGGCAACCACAAATTGTGTGCAGTTCAGGCTGCTCCCGCACCAGTCTTGGCGAAGAGGAAGCTAAGAGATGCAAACAAGGCTTCTTGTTAGCCCACAGCAGTGTAATTACTCCTTGCCTGGATGTCTATTCAGAAAGAAGGCAAGGGACATGGAGTTTTGCTTCTTTTTTCTTAGCAAATGCTAGGGATCCAATTCCTTAATTTCAGACATTTCCCTGATTACAGTGGCCCGAAGTGCCAGGGAAAAGGCAGCTCAGGTGCTTTGCCAAGCTTTGCTTGCCGCAGCAATACTGGGGGAGAGCCCTGCCTGCCTGAGCTGCTGCCTGCTGCTGCAGGGACTGCTCCTCTAAAACACAAACGTGCAGCCTGTCAAAACTAAGGTAATAAAAATTCTCTCAGCCCACAAAACACCTTGCCTAGTTAGCTAAGTGTTTTCTGAGCTAAAGAGATTTTTTTATTTATTTCTTGATGGATCGCAAGTACGATAATTGTATTTGCTGTGATAAAAAGTTAAATTGCATAAAATTAATATTGATCCAAATTAAACCATTTGTCTCCTTTCACTTTTCGGCTCCACAAATACAATTATTGCTTCAGCTATTACACAGCAAAGTAAATTAAAAGTTGAAATTGCAGCTTGTTTTCTGGCTTTTGTTTCTTCCCCTCCTCTGATTCCCTCTCACTTGCAAGGGAGAAGGCAGTGACCAAGCTGGCACCTTTCGGGATCTTCCCGGCATGTGGCACAGGGACACGGCACGCTGCTCAGCCTTGGATGTTTGCAGGTGGGACTGCAGTGGGCAAGGCAGGGGGCAATACCCAGCAGACCCAGTTCCCATCCATGGACTTCAGAGCTGGTTCCCTCCTGCTTTCCTCTTCCCTTCCACCGCCTTCACACGGCGATAATTGGAAAGGAAGGAAGGAGCTATAAATACCTCTTGAAATTAAAAGGAGCACATATAGTCTTGGCAGAGAGGGAGAACATCCTAAGGGTCCTGGTTCCTCTCCCCTACACCTATTCCCAAGTGTATTCCTACTTTACTTTGAAAATATTTTGTGTTCTCCGGGAGCACAGGCAAAACAATAGTTGACAGCTCAGGAAGAACGTGGTTTCTCTGGAGTGCTGTTTGCTTACACCAGGGATAAAAATTTGGCTTGGTGGGAAGCAGGCTCAGGCATCTCAAAGCCAGGCTGTTAAAAATGAGTGAGTCTCTGCAGTGGGCCGTGGGAAAATATGTACCCACTGCCCTCACCTCTGCTGGCAGCAAACCTCTCGGAGTGGAGGATACGACAACCGAACTGCTCCTGGATCCTGTGACAGGAGCCAGATCCCGATGTTGACCTGCGGCTCTGCCCGCATGTGCAGCATCCCCCCCTCCCCAGCACCATACAGCATCTCCACCTGGAGGAACCCCACGCTGGATTCTGCCCCCATCCCCAGGACCAGCTCAAGGGAGCAACCTCCCCATCAAAAGCTTTCCCTTCAAGGCCAGAGAGCTGCCAAGGAGTGGCACCAGGGCATCGCCAGCCAGAACTGGGGCTTGCTGGGGCATGGACTGAAGCAGAAAGAAAACCAGGCTTGCCTGGGTAGGAAACCACATCTTTTCCCTGAATCTGGGCTTGTTCCAAAGGAAGTCCCTTACTGCAGGGCAGCTTGCCAGGCCCAGACCCCAGCCTGGGAGGCAGGAGAGGTTCGTTGGACTGGAGAGTTTTCAAACAAAACATTTCTGGCTCAGTGAAGCAGGGCTGCCCAGAGAAGCCATTTCAAATCAGCTTCAGCACCAAACAGGTTTATTTCTGTAAACTTCCATGGATTCAGAGGCAGGGTGGAGTTATTGAAATCACTCTCACCGGGCAAATTTGGGACTAAGCTGCTGTGTAAAACTCCAAGTAATCAGTTCAGGCGAGCACCTGGGGCTGAGATCTGCCCCCAGTTGCCTCAACCCAGCCCCCCATGGGGAGCATCGCACAGGAACGGGGGCTGCCTGCTGGCTCTGCCCCCCCAGCTTGGAGCATACCGAAATCCTGGCCACACCACGCATTTATAACCAGAAGTACAAGTCCTGCAGGATGAGGGTTTGGACAGAAAGGCAAAGCCAGGCTTTGTGGTGACCTGTGAATACTCGAGGGGTGATGTGCTGATGCTGGGGGAGCGGTAAGGCTGCTGTGTCACCACCTTCCATGGCTAGCTGTTGCTCACTCGAGGGATCGCAGGCTGGCAACCGGGAAAGCCCACAGCAGTCTGAGCTCACCATCATACGGATGAGATTCCAGAGTCTCGGGCTCAGAGAGGCAAGGAATGAGTGAAACTGGGACTCCCATGGCAAGCCCTCAGAGCCAACAGTTCACACAATGTGCCGTGTAGTGGCTGAAAGGGTAACAGCATGTTATGCTGCCAAGCATTAGTGTCTTTTACACAACTCTCAGCCTGCTACACCTAGTGTTGCTTCTAACCCCACGGCCACGGCAGCTCTCCATCCCTGCAGTGAGTGGAGGGAAGGCTGTGCAGCTGGGAAAAGTGTCTCATCACGGCTCAGCACTAGGACACAGCACCGGTGTCCTGACTCATGGACTGACCCCCACGAAAGAGTGGTAGCCAGACCACCAGCCTGCTCTGCTGGGACACAGCTGGCATGGTGCGGGCTGCAGACATCAGCAGGAGCAGGGACGGGTCCAGGCCGTAATGGGACTGGCAGAGGAAGGAAAGGACGAAAAGGAAAAGGAAAGGTTATTATGCATTCAGTTCAACGCTGAATTGTTCTCCTATTACGTTCGGTAGAGCTTTACTGTGCTTAATTTAAAGTGCCATTCTGTGCAGGAAACTCGTAAAGCAACACGATCCACATTTATTCTCTCTTCACGATTCCAAGTGAAATGTTCCCATTTTGTAAGCTTAAGGGAAAGGAGAAAAGGTCCACGCTGCTGCTGCCAGCGATTGTGCGTGGGGTATTGCAAACAGCCCATACTCTCTGCTTCACTTGGCCACTCACACAAGGAAGAAGCTGTGGACAAAACACTGTCCTCGCCAACATCTGCCCTGATTCCTGCCCCTGCCCTTCCCCGCAGCGCTGTTTTTTGGAAAACCAAAGCATGAAAACCTCTTGCACTTCCGAGCCCAATAGCGATGCTAGGTAGAGATGGCAGCCTAATTTTTCCTTTTTTTCATTTGAATCCGTTGTGAGCAGCTCCCAGTGCATCCCTGCCCCTGTGCCTCTCAGCTACTCTTCAGCCGAGCTCTGCTCCTGCCTATTCTCTGATGCCTTGTTGTCCTGAAAAGTGAACATGAATTGCTGCCAGCTCAAATTAGTGTCTTTCCACACAAGCAGACTCAGATGTTGGAAGAGGGGAAGGAGTCGGGATCTTTAAACTT
Source organism: Falco punctatus (assembly GCF_963210335.1). Lineage (NCBI taxonomy): Eukaryota > Metazoa > Chordata > Aves > Falconiformes > Falconidae > Falco > Falco punctatus. The sequence goes on from NC_137582.1 coordinate 105,937,442, forward strand.
TAATTTGTGTTACATACTGTGCTATAGCTTAATTTGTGAGAAAGCATTCTGCAATTAGGTGTCCTTCATCTCCTTTTAGGTGGGAACCAGGCTTTTCACGGAGAAGCCACGGAGAAAGCCTGCTTGCACGGGGGACCTGAGCAAGTCTCCAAAAGGAGACTAAACTTTATATACAAGATACAGCAGCTACGGCCGCCTAGCCAAAGGTGCCGAGCAGGGTGTTTTGGCAGAACTCGGTGCTGTGATAGGAAGTCTGACACAAGCAAAACCCATCCTTGCTGGGAGATGCTGGGGATGGGTATACAATTAGAAACTGAATATACCAACCAACCTAAAATAGCAAAATGTAGCCAGAAACACCTCAACGAGCAGTAACTCGACACAACAGCAGTCCCTGACTCAGGTAGCACAAGTGTAACGGCTTGGACATGCCTTGCTGTGTTAGTTAAAGGAGATGGGAAACCCTATTTAATTTCTTCGAAAGCACAAATAACCCCAGCGGATGGAACTGGATGAGGAGAACCTTTTATCAGGGGCATTGATTAATTTTATCGGTTGTGCATTTGATTACTCAGGCTCAGTAGCTAATTAGCACACTGGCTATTCCTTGGGAATAGCAGGAGGCTGCAAACTAAGCCAACAGAAGCCAGAAACAAACACAGCTTAAGCCCAGTAAGTTTTGCCCCTTTATTTTCAATTGCCTTCCTGGTCTGCTCTCAAACTCTGTGGAGGGGCACATGCATTTTATTGACCAGATAGATGTGGCTGTAATCTCTCTGGAAATGCACATCAAAGGAATTTTTAAATCGGGATTATCTCTGTAAGTAGTCCTTAACGACTCCTTTGCCGTTACGATCCTTATGTAAATATTGCGATGAATATTTAAGGCTCTATTAAAAGAGAAATTTACCATGCTGTCCATAAAGCATTGAATATCTCTGTAAATCCTGCTGCAGGTTGGTTCTCTGAAACACAACCGCTGCCTCCCTGCTCAGCTCTGTTTCAGAGGTCCTCACCTCCGCAGTCCTTACACCAGAAAGGTGTAAGAAAATGTGATAGAATTCAATATAAATATTCCAGGTTTGGACTAATACACATGTATATATGCGCAATTGCTATCAGCTCTTCTGTTACCAAGTTGGAGGAGCATGAAAACAGTAACATGTCTTCTAACACGTCTTCTGAGGACCTCAAACCTGCCAGCAGTAGCTGTACACATGACAAGAGTCTTTGGCATTTTCTCTGGGCTCATGAAGAGAAAGCCAAATTAATTCAGATTAATCTTCACTTGAAAAGCCACCTCTCTGCAGGATTTGAGCAGCAGAAGGATGGAGAACAAGAGCACTGTGAACTTCCAGAGCATCTCCTGCCGTCTGGGCATCGCAGTGCCACACAAAGTGCTGGCAGCAGGCTGGCCGGTGCCTTGTGGTGGCAAGATCCCAGCCGGCTCCTTGGCCAGGTCCCCAGCTCGGACCTAAAGAGTTTCATTTGAAACGTGTGTGTATCAACGTCCTGGTTTCACCCAGGATAGAGTTAATTACCTTCCTAGTAGCTGGTACAGTGCTGGGTTTTAGGTTTAGGGTGACAATAATGCTGGCAATACAGGGATGTTTCAGTTCCTGCTGGGCAGGAGTTACGCAGAGCCAAGGCCTTTTCTGCCTCTCACCCCACCAGCGAGCAGGCGGCAGGGGGGACAAGGAGCGGGGAGAGGACACCAAAGGGACATTCTGTACCATATGATGTCATGCTCAGCATATAAACTGGGGGGAAAGCTGGCCACTGGGGAAACTGGCTGGGCTTTTGTCGACAGGTTGTGAGCAAGTTGCATTGTGCACCACTTGGTTTGTATATTCTAATTCTTTTATAATTATTATCTTCCCTTCCATTTCTGTCCCATTAAACTATCTTTATCTCAACCCATGGATTTTCCTTTTTCTCCCCCTCCTAATTCTCTCCCCCATCCCAGTGAGGGTGGGGGGTGAGCAAGCAGCGGTGTGGTGTTTAGCTGCCTGCCGGGTTAAACCCTGACAAAAGGATATTTAAGCATTGCCTGGCAGCAGGAGCCTCGCAGCACCACCTTCACCCCACAGTGCTGCCTCCTTTCATCGTGCATTATCAAAGATTGTTGACAATCAGGTTTGGATATCGGAATTGACCTCCTGACTCCCCGCAGAGCACCTCTGCATAACTTCTCAGTGCTTGCCGCTGGGCGAAGGTGGGATGCTGCACCCCCCGACACATGGCATCTCTGCCCCCGCCGCCCCTGCTCCCCACTCCACCGCTCCTCACTCCCATAGGAGAGGTTAGAAGCTGCCTCCTTTTTGCTGCTTATGAGGAGAGATGGTAAAGGGCACAAGGGGCACGCTGGGTTTCTCAGGCTTTGCTAATGTGCATTATCATGCCTGAAGGGAGCACCCGCCACTTGGGCAATCGGCTCATCTTACACAGCTAACGCCTCTTATCTGACCCCCCTTCAACTGGGGTTTTGTTTATGATTCAGCGTTAAATAAAACTCATTATCTCCACCAAGCAGCCTTTTTAACAGCAACAGCATGTGCCATCTCTTATGAATCCAGGGTTTTGCTCATGCAGTGAGGGCTGGGAAAGAGAAAAGAGCTCCAGCCAGTGCAAGGGGATCCAGTGCCTGACCCCGAGCCCTGCCCACCTGTACCACTCGATGCTGGAGCAGCTGCATCCCCTGCTTGTTCCTAGCATGGTTGCAGCACCCTGTCCGTGGGTGCCCAGAGTGGGCAGCAGCATGCCAAAAGCTGGGGTGATGCTGGGATACCTGTTCCCTAGGTTGGGGCTCTGGGGCAGCTGCTGTCATTTCTGGTCCTCCTGCTTTGCGGTGACACTTGAGTGCTGGCACCAAAATCTGTGTGGCCCAGAAGCAACTGGCTGACACAGCAGAGAGCGTATGGCCCCGAGTTATGCTGCGTGGCAGCTCCCACGCAGCTGCCGGGACGCTCAGGTGCCAGTGTGCACCCTGGCCCAGCTCCTGCCTGCTGCCTCTCCGGGGGGACATCCTACAGGACCCCTCTAGCAGGCACCCACGCTTTTGGGGAGGAGGCTGTGAGGAGGCGGTGGCAGCAGCTATGCCCCAGGGCGAGCAGCAAAATGCCTTTGAGCAGCAAGCCTGGGTGATGAGGCTGCTGAAGCACACTTAGGCTTTTCAGCCTGAATTAGGAGCCACAGAAATTTCAGCTTTTCCAACCACCCTTTGAAAGAGCATTACAATAATCTAAACAAGAAGCAGTACAAGATGAGCTTCTTTGAATCAGGTGGCAATTTTCTTTCCCCGCCTCAACTACAAGGTCTAACCCTGCCTACACATACCTCCCCCAATGGTAGCACACTTTCCTGGTGCTCAACCCAGAGCCAGAGGATGCTGCCACAGGTTACATCTACACAAGACCTTAAAGAGAGGAGGAAACTAAAGATCACTACTAGCAGAACATTTTTTTTTTAAATTATTCTCATTGAAACTTTACAAGCAAATATAGCGTCAGAATCCTAGGAAGACTTAATGGGAAAAAAATTAATTTTCCTAAACTAATGAAGTACTTGAGCTCTAGGGCAACAACTGCTAATGGTTCTTCTTTCTCAGCTGAAGAGGCAAAAAATTCTGTTTAACAGTAATTTTAAATACAGATTTGAGGATCTTTCCCATAAATCATGAAGTCAGATAAGGACTGCACATAATAACTTCTCCAATTACATAAATAAAACTGATTTCAACTACTTTAAGAAGAATCACTTTATTCCATTTGCAAGGCTGCAAGCTTGAGAGGAGGCTTTAGCATCTGTATGAACCACCAGCAATTCCAAACCTTCCTCTGTGGTATCTGTTTCTGTATATTAACAGCGCTGAATCTGATAATCAGGCAAGTTCTAAAAAATAATTTAAAATTGTAGGGACAAGAGCTTGTCGGGGGAGGGATCTCCCTCAGATTTGCTCAGGGAGAAGAACAACTTCCCATGCAGGCCACAAGCAGGGACGGTGAGCAGCTGCACAAAGCCAGAGGGGAAAGTGCACCCACAGTGACTTAGCCATGCCCGAGATGATGCTGCACCGGGCTCAAGGCGATGCTCACCGGGCTCAAGTGTTCCCATGAGCTGATGGGGCCAAAGCCTTGGCCAGCAGCTCAGGGGGTGTTTGCCCCGAGTTTCCAGCTCCACCAAGCAGCAGCCTCTCTGCCTGCTGTGCTCTGCTGAATCACAGCAGCACCCTCCATCATGAGCCTTATACATAAGGGAAGTGCAGGTATCCATCAGTTTTATTCCTCACACGCAGCCTTCAGACACCTCTCACGCTGCCATGAGCCACCACAGCACCAAGCTATTACTTCAAATGTAAATAACAGCCTGCGCTCTTCCACTCCTTTGCAATAGGTATTATTTTAATGTTTCCCTCCTTGAATCCCTCTTCCCCGAGGACTGAAACGCTGCAGGCTGATGCGTTACTGCCACAGAAACCCCTCAACAGAGCAACACCTGCTGCTGCTGCCGGCACAGCGGGCTCAGCATCTCCAGGGGCCAGCTCTTGCTGAGATGTGCTTTCCCAGCAGCGAGGGAGCAAACACCCATTTCTCCAATGTGCTGATAATGTCAAGGTGAGTGTTAATATCCTCTCTGAGCCTTTGGTCTAAGAGATTTGAATAAAGGGATGCAAGGGAGGAAGGAAAAAAACATCATTAACAAAATGTAAATTAGCACCTTTGGAGTCTGTAGACAAACACTAGGGGGTCGGCGCAATGAGACCTCCAAACTGACCATCCTCTGGCCTTGGACCACTCTCCCGTCACAGCATCAAGGTGGCTGCCCCATCGATCACATTTAACAGGGCCATGAATTACCACCAGATCACGCTTCATTTAACGTTCCCACGAGGGGATGGATACTTGGGACTGGCCAGGCCAGCAGCTCACACTGACCCCTCCTTCCTCCAGTGCTGGCCGAGGAGCTCCGAACCCATGCTGGGAGAGAGCAGGTCTGCATCTGCCAGTAAAACCATCTCAGGGTGGGGTGGGAGGCAGCAGGAGCTGGGGCTCCACTGCGGGCACGGCTCCACTGGGAGCCCAAAGCACATCACTTTGTTTTCCAGAACAAACAGAGGGAGAGATTGTTGCCGTCTCAAATGCACTGCTCTTTTCAGTGGTTTATAAACTTTTTATCCAGCTGTAAAATTTCTAATTAACTGAGGTAACTAACCAACGTTGCATGAACTCAAACTGAGAATGTTACAGTCAAATACATAATTAAAAATTTCTGCTGCGCTAGTTCCTTCCACTGGTTATGTAAGTTACTGCACGTGATGCAATCGCTGCAGCCCAGGACCCCGTTTGGATGATTCCCAGTCTGGTTGACACCAGGGATGGAAGGAGCCGTGCTCTGCCCTCCCCTCCCCTCCCGCTCACCACCAGGACACCGGGAAGGGACCCCAGCTGCGGCTGGTGGGGGACGTGGGTGCCTGGTGCTGCCACAATGTGTCCCAGGGCCGTGCGTGGCCACAGCGGCTCTCCCGGCCAGCTCTCCATCTGTGCTGGTTTTGAAGAGGGGCTGGAGGTACCGACATGGAGCAGGAGCCGTGGGGCTGCAGCCCAGGAGCATGAGCTCTGCTGGCAGAGGGTGAGCCAGGGCGAGCCGCAATTAGTGAAGCACATACTCAGCTTTCTCTTCCTCATAATTAACCCTGGAAACATCCCCCTGTAAGTAGCTAGCAGCAGCTGGAGATAGACAGTCTGGAAAGCCACACCGAAAAGAGAGACCACAACAGGGACAACCCGCTGATCCCGGCTTTCCCGGGCTGCGCCTGCCCTTGCTGCTGGGACTCTCAGTGTTTGCATCCTACCGACCGCCCGGCAACTTCTGCGGCTCCTCAAACAGTGCCAGAAAACACGATATTCCTCGCAATGACTCACCTGCCTCCACGTCGCGTCAAAAACATCAAGTGGGTCTCATAGCAACTGCCAGATTAGCACAGCTCCCTAAACCAGGCTTATCACTGCGAGCTGAGGGAAGAGCGTGCAATGCCAGCTTTGGAAAGCGGGGCAATTCCCCACGGGCCACTGCATGCCTGCCAGGGACAGACTGCCACCAGGCTCCCTGGAGGCACAGACAGAGGCTGAGCTACAGGCAGCACCAGCTCCTCACCTGCCGGTTCAATAACCTCTCCCCCCACCCAACCCAGCCTGGGAAGCCCCCACCCCACAGGCACCTGCCTGCCCACCTGTGAAAAGGGCTGACCCAGCACCCAGCCCTGGTCTGACCTGCTGCACCACACCATGGGCTCCCAGCAGAAGCTCCTCTGTCTGCAGCAAATGCGTCCTGGGTGCTGGTGGTCCCCAGCCCCTGCCAGGCAGCATTGAGCCCTGGGCTACCAAGAGTCACTGCTTTAGAGAGCCTTGCTTTGGCTGAGCAGCATCCAACTGTAGCTGTGTTTGGCTGCTACAGCCGGTTTTCTTTGCAGAGATTTTCTTGCTTTGTGGACCAAACGGTGTTTCAAGTCCTAGCAGCCATGGCAAAGCCCTTCTTGCTAGCAAGTGTGACGGATAGGCTCTCCGTCCGTCCCTGCCACGGTTTCCACCCCAACGCACACGGCTGTTGTGTCCAGCTCCTGTGGCTGTGCTCAGCCTCTGGCACGCTACGTGCATTATGTTCATGATTTCCCTTCGCTTCCCATGGCCCGTGTGAGCAGGGGAAAGGGTCTCCAGCAGCTTTCTGTGTTAACATCCATGCTCCACCCGTGCTTGCATTTGCTGTGAGCGTGCTGACAGAGGGTGTAAGCTGCAGGAAAGATTTGCCCCGCGTACACTTTACAGTGGGCCAGGCAGTACTGACGCAAAAATCACGTAACTGTGGGGAACCCCCACCCCAAAGCAGCGATGGGCTTTCAAACACTTGCTAAGCCCTCGAGTGTGGTGTGCTGAGCGCTCGCTAAGCCCAGGCTGTGCACTGGTTTCAGGACTGGCTGCTGCTGGAATGGCCCTGGCCTGGGATGAAAGCACTGGTGGGAGATGGATGCCAGCTGCACTAACTGCTGCTGGCAGCGGCAGTGTGGGGGGCCGAGCGTGTCCAACTCCACTCCAAATCCTCTTTAGATCAAAAAGCATTTGACTGACTAATTTCAAAGAATCATCCTGCCTCCCCTGCCCCAGCTGCTTGGCTTCCCAGGCAGAGCCCTAATTCCCACTGCCACCGTGGTGCTGAGCGTGGTGCCCAGCCATGGGTGCCCACCGGCCCCATCTCCTCCAGCAGAGCTGCAGCAAGAGGGGCAGAGTCCAGAGAGCCTCGGGTGGCCAAACCAGCTGTTGCTGCTTTTTTGGAAAGAGCTGCAAAAATTGGCTCCCTCAAATCTCGCGCTGCTGCTTTGCTCAAGCATCTCCATCCTTTTCTTCATCTCTGGGCTTTCTCCTGCTATCTATAGCCTCGATTGGTAATGCTGGGGATTGGTGGCAGGGACTTATGACCCCAGGGCAGTCGTGCCCGTCACGCCACTGCTTTGGGGATTTTGCTTGCTGGGCAGCTGGATACAGAGACGATCTCACATGGGAACATTTTACAGCTCTTCACAACAAATTATTGGAGAGCGCTTTAAACCCTAGCACTATTGTGCCATTATCTGGGCCTAATTTTTCGTTCCAGCCCCTAACATTTCAATTTCCCCCTTCACTGATCGCCTGCTTTAATAGCTCTTCCAAACTTTACTGAAGTTGAGCGAGAAGTGCCCATTTGGTACTGCTCCTGCTGCATCCTACTGATGTCTCACCTCCTTTCTCCTGCTCCTTTCCCTTTTCTCATCTTCTTTCTCCTTGAAAACACAGCCTCTGTTTCCCTGCTCTTGGGAACTGCTGTGTTGGCCCTGCTGCTGCCGAGGATGCTGCATTTTCCCTGCTCAGGTCCCTTGCAGGGAGCCTCAGCTGGACTCTGGGAAGGAATCTCACGGAGCTTGTGACCCTTCACTTCTTTTCTTTGCAGCTCTCAAACCTAGCTCAAGCTGACACTCCACTTGTATAGCCCCAGCATGACTCAAGAGCTGCGCTTGGCCAAAAAACCATTGCAAATCAATTCAGCGGGTTAAACCCATGCTCGGATGGTCTCCAGTGAGCACTGCGTCTTTTGGGCCTCTTGTCCCGCCACTTTGTTTGCTCAGTCAATGTGCTGAGTGCATTTGGCTGCCTGCCTCTGGAAAGGCTGCACTGTCCGGTCCCTTCCCAGCCCCCTGGAGAAAGGATGCTGCTGGGCTCTGGCGGCTGGCTGGCCCCTGCTCAGTGTCACTCAGCTGTCATCAGGCTTTGCCCCTGCCAGCGTGTCGTCCCCCTGGATGGGGTCTGCTCCCAAGGGCTCGCTCACCCTGCTCCCAGTCTCCCCAGCACTAGTGACCCACGGGCTCAGGAGAGGGGTTTGAGGGGGCTCTTGGCTGCTTCTTCCCCCATATCCCACAGAGTTGCTCCCAGGGCAGAGGCAGCCCTGGGAGGCTCAGTACAGGCAGTTGCTGCTCTGCCCTACCCTCTGCCCAAGGACAGGCAGCCTCAGCGGTTTTGGGAGTCAATTATTTGAAGCCAGACAGCACTAAAACCTGCCAAGCCTGAGGGAAAAGGTTTTATTTGCATTTTAAATATTAGCACTGGCTCCTGGTTTTCAGCCGCACACTCCACCTGACTGGCAAAGACGTTGGTAGGATAAGGGTAGCCCCTCTGAGCCAGCTCCTGCCCAGGCAACATGTGACATGGCTACAGAAAACCCCCAGTGTCCCCATTTCTCTGCCCAAGAGGGCCAGATTTTGAGGGCTTCTGCCTTCTAAAACCCCAGGAGAGTAACAGTGCAAAATATACCAGCCCAAAGTATTCACGGCATCGATGGATGTCACCAGCTGTGGGATGGTTCCCAGCTGAGAGGCTGTTTGGGCTGATTGAAAGCAAATGGGTGAATATGGGGCTTTTCTTTACCAGGGACTGTGATCATGGCTAATTGCTTCGATGTACAGGTTTATGGACTGTTACATGGATATTGCTCTTCTCATGGCTTCACAAAACCATTTTATAAATGGTGCTGGCTGTGATCCACTGCTCTGTGTATAGCTGGTGGTCGCGGCGTCAGCACGGAGTCTGAAGCAAGGAGAAGGAAAACATGAATGAGGAATAGATAGGGAAAAACAAATGTCAAGCTGTGCTTTTTATAGACTGAGGGCAAAGTGCTGGCCAGCCCCTGAAGTGGAGAAAGATGTGCTGGTAATTGGAAACACACACCCGGGGGAGGACGGCAGGCTGGCTCCCTGTACCACCAGGCAATCGGGACACCTGCCTGGCCAGTCCTGCACTGGGATGCTGCACTCTGACTCCCTGTATCAGATTTGGCTTGACTGAGGCCGAAGGGGCTGCGTCCCTCGCAGCACAGCCTGGGCACGGGCCAGTCCAGGTCTGCCCCCGCTACAGAGCCAGCGGGGCCGGAGAGAAGAGACTCAAAGTACTGAGTTGTCATAGAGTGGATCCCACTGTTAGGGAAAAATGGGATGAAAGTTGGACTCCCCTGTTACTAACACAAGCAAAGCAGTCCTTGGGTTAGCAAAGGAAATACTCAGTGGCAACCAGAGGCTGAATTAGCATTCCTTAACTAAGGCTCTTTTTGGAAACTAGAGCCCCAAGGCCATTCCAGGGCCATAGGTGTTAGCATTGCCCATTGGAAACATCAGGCGATGCTCTCCAGCCAGTGAAATCAGGTGATATATTTCTAAACACTCACACTATCGAAGGCCAGAGCAAGTATCAGGCAAAGGAATCAACTGTTCCCTGATCTAAGCCAACTGAAATCAATTGTTGCAGGGGGAAAGCATGGTCAGCCACATCCAAGCCCTTTGACAGGTCAATAAATACCACACCTGAGAGAACACGGCTCACCCGCAGAGGTGGATGTGCCTCCCCCGGCACTGCTGCTTGAGTGACACCCTGCTTGGGTGGGTGCTGGGCACTGGGAATGGGCCCAGTGCTGTGTACTCCAGCCTGCTGTTGACCTCGGCTTTGCACGGGGCTTTGCACGGGGCTTTGCACGTGGACAGTGCCTTGCCCCAGCCCTGAGGTCCCAGCGGGGCTTTTGCTAATGCACCTCCCGTGCTCGTCCTCTGTTGTGGCAGAGGCGATGAGCAGGCTCCCAGGACGCCTGCCACCAGCTCCTGCCTCCCATCCCCTGCTCCAGTCACATCTTTTATTCACACTCAAAAATTTGCAAGGGAAAGATAATAACAGCCCTGAAGAAACTCCATCTCCATTTTGGCCTGACAAGAAACCAAGATAAATGTGAGTTTTCAGTTAATATCATGCTTGGAGGATGAACAGGAACAGCAAGGATTTCATTCTGGTAAGTTTATTAAAAACACATAGACATGTCACTCCTGGCAGAGCTGAACAAGTCCTGGAGTCTTGGGGCTCAGGTCGTATCAGTGTCAATAAAACCTGAGATTAGATCTAACACCAGCCTGGCATCTGAAAACGGCGGATTGCATCCACACGCACTTCCCGAGTCTTCAGCAAAAGTCCCATGGGGGAGCAGGACCCAGTGAAAGCCACAGGCAGCTGTTGCGCTCCCCATCCCAGGTGGGCAAGCAGAGGAGACCCCTGGGTGGATCCCAACCATGGGCTGATCCCAACCATGGGCTGAACCCACCGCAGGCTGATCCCACCACAGACTGATCCCACCACGGGCTGCGCCAACATTTTACGTGCAGGCCTCCTCCACTGCAGCATCCTTGGGGCTCCTCCTTTCCAATGCCCTTCTGCCATAATTCATCTCTCTGCTGAAAGGCTTCACTGCTTCAAACTGCTTATTAGCACAAATTGCCTGGCAGTAATAAAATGCTCTCTCAGCGCTCATCATTTATTGGGCATGCACTTCCGTGGCCAAATGTTGAGATGCAAGCCCCACTGTTGGCCGAGCTCATCTGCCAGTGTCCCCTCCACTCTGCCGCAGAGCCACCCTGCTGCCTCCTGCCACAGGCACCCACGCACAGCCCCGTCCCTGTCCCCCATCCCCACGGGGAACTAATGGCACTTGGAAGGGGTGTGAAGCGCAGAGATCTTGGCTGTGAGACCCATCAGCTCAGATGATGTACTTATACTTTTAATAAGAAATAGCACTCAATATAGCACATTTCCAGCATTTATTGAACTGAAGTGCCTTCTACTGCTTCAGTGCTGAGCCCTGAAGCCTGTCCTGGATGATTTAAGAACGATCCATCTGGAAAATGATGCAGACAATTTGTTACATCCAGCCAGAGAGCCATAGAAACCACAATAACAAGCTTAAATGATTTCAGCATCGCTACATCATCCAGCCCCAGCCAATCTTCCTCGGAGCCACCGCCGAGGTGGGGTCACCGCATCACGCACAGCTCCTCTTCCTGAAGCTGATGCTCTTGCTGCAGCCCAGCCTGGTGCTGGGAGCCTGGCTCCTAGTGCACGACCGGTGGGACACAGCAACGCCGGCACAGCAGGTTCCGTACGGCCAGGGCACCCCCTTCCTCCTTCCCTGCTCTTGCCTCACCACCACCCCCCACACCCAGCCCCTCTTTGCAAATAAAGAAGATATGACAGGCTTAAAGACCTTTCTTGGTGGGCTCTTCCTTCTGCAGGCAGCATTGTTGCATGTTGATGGTTACTACCTAGCCCTGGATAAATCAGGGCTTCATTTTTCAAAATAGCATGTTGATTGATGCTTAAAATATCTCCAGCAATTACTTCACCCCGGTATAATTATAATAATTAAACTTGGATAATGCTTAGTCCTACTTTTTAACAGAACTATGTGCTGCGGCACCAGCGTGCTTGTGTTTTGTTTCCAGCTCATTTTTCAGTCTCGCCCCGCTGCTGGGCTGAGGCACCCCTGAAGGATGCCAAGACTGCTGCCTCCAGTGCTGAAAAGGGGACGGTGACCCAGGCAAGGCCCCTCCAGCCCTGGGGACCACTCGAGGTGCATTTAACCGGGGGCATGGCATGCAGTGGCCTTGCCCTCGTCCTGACCGCATGGTGGGGGGAGCAGCAGGAGGGGATGCTCCTGGCTCCAGCGATCGGTGCTGGAGGGCAGCTGGGATGGCCAGCTCCTCAGGGATGCCCGATTTGGCCAGTCCTCTTTGGCTGCAATGCAGAAAGCTGAGCTCGCTGGGCTGGGCAGCAGCTCCTGTAGCAACGGTCTTCCATGAAGCACAGGGAGTCAGCCAAGCAGCAGAGAAGCGACGAGCTGCTGTCTGCTCCTGCAGCCGTACCAGCTGCCCACGGCCATTGCAATCTGTGCGAGGAAGCCACACGCACCCGTGCAGCACCGCTCAGCACCCACCCACCCCAGCCGCTCGGCTCCTCCTTGTCCCCCACATCCCCTCTCCCACGCTACATGGCTCAGCACAATATTTCTCCTCTGCGCTCCCAGCAGCGACACCGGCAACAATTCAGGCTGGTGAGTATGTTTCCGGCTGTGATAAATAGCAGGGAAAGGAATGAGATCCCAACACTGTATTTCATGCTCTGAAATCCCGCTTGTATCTGGAAATGAACAGAGTTCTCCGGCTGATATATGCAGCTCCGGGGCCATTCGCATCCTGTTAGCTTGTACACACTGTCACAGTGATTTAAGCTGGCAATTTGGCCCTAAAATGAAGAGCATCTCACTTTGTCCCTCCCTATTTTCCTATACATATTCCCACAGAAGAGAGCTTTTGGGGAGGATTTAGCCGGGCTGGGGCTGGGCAGTACCTCTGGTCCTTGTTTCGGTGTGCCGTCAGGGCACCGTGCCGTGGGACGGCTGCTGCCACAGCCTGGAAATGAAAGCAGCAGGCGGCTGTGCTGAGCCATCTCCCCAGGTCATCCCTTTTCAAAGCTGACACGGACACTAGAAAAGGCTTTTTTCCCCCCTTTCTAGGTCAGCTGGCATTTCAGAGAACCGCAGGCACGCCGTCCCGTGGTGGCTGGGGAAGGGGAGGATGCTGGTGGGGGCACAGGGGGCTCTGGAAGCTGTCCCGGCTGCCCAGCAAGCTCTGCACAAGCCCCCTCCCCATGGCACCCAGGTCCCCACGTCCGTCCATCTGTCCAGCAAGCAGATCACGGCAGTGCAATGGCATGACCAGCCCCGCCTGGAAGCACGACGGCTCAAGTGTGAACCATCATCACCCCTTTCAAACTGAATTTGCAAACAAGAAATACCGTTTTAATATGCAACTGCTCAGGGCCAAAATTTCTCTTTATGTAAAGCATGTATCTAGGTTAAGCAATTCTGTAACGCCTGCTTACCTTATCGCATAGCTGTTTATTTAAAACATCATTAGCAACATTTAATTAACTCTCTAATTGTCCTGTGGAAGGGCTTCCCTCTTTCAAGCACTTTGTCCCAATGCACACACACGGGTCCTGCTACCCCGAGCCCTGGGGACCCGGTGCCCTCCCACCTCTGCCACAGGGTTGGTAGGTGGGCGGTACGGTGACGGGGACCCCGAGACCCTTTTCCCAGGATGAAGGCAGGGCTCTTTCCCAGCTGCTCACCCAGGGGTGCACAGCTGGGGAGACAGAGAAGTTTACCTTGGGAAGCCCCTGGGCTCCGCCGTGCTGAAGGGTTGGTTCCCCCAGCCCCCAAAACGACCCCGTCCCCTCCCCAGGGACTGCGCAAAGGAACCCAGTCACTACCCGGCTGCGCGGTTCTCATATCAGTTTTAATAGCAACATCAGAGTACTAAATATACACAGGGAAATCGGTATAGGGTGGCATTTACAGTGCTTCCAAATACACAGCTTCGAAGTACAGAGACAAATTAAAAACCACTCGGGAAGAAAACAGTTCTCGCCTGCGTGGCCCCGTGGGCAGCCGGCACCCTGCTGCCATCGCCCTGGCTCACACCGCGGGTGCGCCGGCAGGAACTGCCATGGCCAAAGGCGATGGCCGCTTCCACCGGCAACAGCCTGAAGTTGCCAGAGCATCACACACGTATGCGCTGGATGTCTCGCGGTGAAGGATTTTCCCAGGAAAAGAAAGAAGTACTCAGTGATGTAAAACCGGTTACAAAGTAAAAGCTGTCTCATGTTAGAAAACGTTTTTTGGCAAAATAAAAATAAAGTGTAAACTTCACTGTACATGTCCTATCAAACAAAAAAATAAACCCCTCGGAACCTAAAATAGAAGAATCTGGGTCAGAAATCTGTGCCCTTAGTGTACATTTTTGTGCAACATATACTTTTTCTCAAAGTAAATATTATCTCCACTCGTGACACTATTAAAAATGTACCTACAAATGCTGAGAATAATTCTTAAAAATGCGTGAGAAGCGTTACATGAGATCTAGAGACCAAACCCACGGACTTCTGAAATGGTGAGGGATCTCTTGCTGGTTTTGAAAAAATCACTTACAGATTTTATACCTGGTTGAACAAAAATTCCAACCACATTCATCCTGAAATGGGTGGGCTGAGATAGTACATATATATTTTTGTTCTATATTTTTTTTATTTTTTTTTTTACAAAATATATAATATGTGTAGAATATCTACTATTTAACTACCATTTTAACTGAACTACCTTCCTTCACAACAAGCTGCCAATGGAGGAGAGGTAACCTGAAATCCGCCCCGGCACATGCTCCCGCGCCCGTTTTGCCTTTGCTGCTCTGACCTCCCGAGGGCAGCGCGAAGGGCACGGAGGCTGGAGACCACTGCGGAGCAGCCTCCCTTGCCGCCTCTCCACCGCCACGGCCAAGGCCATGGCCACGGCCACAGCCTGCCCTTTTCTCTAGCTGGGAAGACAGAGTGAAGGTAAACGATCAGATCTGGAGAGATGGGCAGCCGCCCGGCAGCCGCTCTGCCCTGCATGCCCAGGGATGCTACGGGACGTTGCTGCCCTTGGGATAGCTCTGTTTGCCAAAACCCCCCAGGGGACTGAGTACCAAACCCTCACAATCTGCTCGCTGTACCTGGGGCTGCTGTGATATGATAGCTCAGACCTATAGCCCCAAACTAGCTGAGTTTGGCACAGAAAAAAGCCCACCAGCGCCGGCCACAGCGAGCAGTGCTGCCCGCAGCTCTCACACAAGGAGTTGCGCCAACTCCCCGGCTTGGCAGGAGCAGTGAGTGCTGCAGCTCCCGCTCGGTGTCTGCAAGGAATCCGGATGGAGGAGGGGTCCCGCACAGCCCCGGGAGGTCTGGGCTTGCTGCAGAGCCCGAGGAAGAGCCAGCC
The DNA here is from genome assembly GCF_963210335.1 of Falco punctatus. Lineage (NCBI taxonomy): Eukaryota > Metazoa > Chordata > Aves > Falconiformes > Falconidae > Falco > Falco punctatus. Next base: position 105,952,643 of record NC_137582.1, read on the forward strand.
TCCCCTATGCCAGGGGGGAGCAGAGCAGCTGCCATCCCTGCACAGAAGCAGCCAGCATTGCCGGCTGGTGACAAAAAGGGCTCATCCCAAGCCATTCTCTAAGACAGAGCCACAAGCAACACACAGGCACACCGCTACACACCTGGGGAATTTGGCAGCCTTTCAGCAGCTGCGACACATTTCTTAGGAGCTATGAAAAGGTTAAGAAATCTGTAAAATTAATAAAAAAGAAGCAAGAAGCAGCTAGCTGGAAGTTTATGGCAAAGCAAGGGTCAAACTTCTTTTTCCCAAGCTGCCAGATACACAATGAAATAAAACACAGTAAAAAGCTCTGGGTTTCCAAGGGAAGGGCACACTGGAGGCATAGTTTTGCTAGGCGGTGGTGGACACCTGATGCTGCATCCAGACTGTGCTCTGCGCGGCACCCTGTGCCCGCTGCAGATGCTCCCCTGGATTTGCTGCACATCCATTGAGTCCCACCACACGCATGCCTGCAGCTCCTCAGCATCGCACCACAGCAATGAGACTGCCCCGGACACAGCAGGGATGTTCACAAGGGACATCTGCCACCTTGCTGCTCACAAGCTGCGGCTTTATCCCTTGCAATGCAAACGATACCACCCAGCGCACGGGGCTGTATTTCACGGTGGAACATTCCCTGCTACCTGTGCAACGCTATCAGACTGGGAAACGGGCTCAGCTTCTGAGTGAGAACAGAAAAATCCCTAATTCTCCAAAAGTATGCATGTCCTTTCTGTCCCTGCACTGGAGCAAGACTCGGCTGCTTGGGCGAGCCGCTCCAGCTGATTCAAAGTACCCAGTGGCATGAGCGTTGGCAAAATCTCCCCCATTATTGCTGAATGAGCTTTGGGCTGGCTCAAGCCAACGAGACCTGGCACAATCCCCGTGAGCTGAGGATGAAGCTTCATGTCCGGCAAAGGGCAGTGACAGAAGGGAGCTCGTCTCGAGCTACCACCTGTGGCTGTGGCAGCCAAAAGACCTCAGGGTGAGATGATATGGCCAAAACGTGGCAAAACTCACGAGGAAACGTGTCTGTGAAGACCATGCCTGCCTGCTTTTTCCACGGTGTGAAAGATCTGCTCCATAGGTTTATTCCATGAAAATGTGACTTTCTGTTTTCATGTCTGTCTTGTATTTTGGCTTTCGTCAATACTAGGGAATGAAATAATCATAGTTCATTTCTTCTTTACTGTGAAAGGCCTTGGGATGCTAGGATGCTGCCTCATCAATCACCGCATATGCAGCTCCAGCCCTTCCCTTCTTCCTTCCCTCCTTTGGGCAGTCGTCCCTTGTTGGTGTGCTTAGCATGCATAGGGATGGGAGGGTTTCTCTGATAAAGTGCAAGTGCTGTTGGTCCTTATAAATAAGGGAAGATTGTGCATCTACTTTTGTTCCTCGGTTCACCGCTCATCTCTCGGTGACCAGGACGTGTCCTTCTTGCAGACTATGTGGAAAGCTCATGCAAAGCCTGCCGTCAGAAACCTGCTCCTGTCGTCTGGGGCCAAAGTTATTTGCCTTCATTCTCTCTCCCTCTCACACACACAGACACACACAGACAGACACAGACACAGACACAGACACACACACACATTTTCCTCTCCTTGCCTCCAGCTCTGCAGGGAATTTCCCAGGAGCTGAGTGCCAGGTTCAAGGCAGGGCGCCTCTCCATCACCATCATCATCACCGCCAGCACCAGCGCTGCCCGCCCTCCCAGCCCCCAGCTCCGCCTGACGACTCTCCTTCAGGCAGCGTGTTCCATACACGCAGAAATACAGAACGATGCTTCAAACTCTCGGGAACGAGGGAGTCAAGATATATTTCATGATGTCAAATTGCTATTGAGCTTACACTGGAGTCCCCACAAGAACTACTGGGTGCAGCCAGCACATACAAATAAACAGGAAGATCAATGGGTGAAGCACAACAGACGCGGCTCCCGAGCTGGAGTGGATTGATGCCAGCAAAGTCAAATGAAGAAGGAGAATTCAAAAACTACGCCAGCAAGGGTAATTTGCAGGGGCTGCACCATTTACAACAGTAGAACCCAAACATCCGAGCGTACTGAGATGACAGATCACCTTGGAGTCGTCGCTCAGAATCTGCACTCCTTGTGTGGGTTTTTGGCTGATCCCAGCAAAGCCTGGCTCTAGGGCAGCCCTGGGGCCAGCAGCACCCAGGGCATCCCCTGCACAGCCACTGAATGGGGGCATCCACCATCCAAGCAGGGTAACGCATCGTGCTTTTAATTGCACCCCACTGCAGCCCAGAGCCTCCCTGGCGCCCAGGTGAGGCTGCCTGCGGTGGGGCTGGGACCTCCCACAGTGCCGTGCCTCCCTGTTTTGGGGCAGAATCCTGGCACACCCCGAGGGCAAACATTCCCCATGTTTCTCAGGGAAGGCCAAAGCCTGGGGGGCTTGCTCCTCCAGTGAGACACCACCCCCTGCCTCAGAAGTATCCTGGGCAGGCATCCCACCGACCACCCTGGAGAGCTGCCCAGCAGACACCCCTCAGCGCCCAGCCCCATCATTGCAAGGTTTGCTCTTAAGAAACACACACAAAGATGAGATCTCTACTCCGCTGCCAAAGTCTAAGGGGACCCAGACCTGTTCGAAACCCTCCAACACCAAGACCCAGCCCCAGGGACGCGAATCTCTGCTGCCGCCTATGCCCGCCCAGCTCAGTGTTCATAAGAAACCACCTCCGCAGAAGGAATGGGTTCAGTCATGGACTAAAACCTGGCCAGGAGCAACAGGAACCCTCCTCCTCCTCTCTGGCTGCCGGTCGGCAGTGACCCGGGTGCAGAATGCACCCAAGGCGATGCTCGAGGCTCACTGGAGTCGCAGGGATTGTTGCCAGCGCCTTCAGAGATGCTCGGTTTAAGCCTGCAGGTAATCATCAGGTCTGGCAAGGAAGACTTCTTCCCAGGGCAGCTTCCAAAAATTCAGGAAAAATAATCCAGGCTGTGCAATTCCATCAGAAAGGGACAGAAAAGGATACGGAAACAAGAGACTGCACATGAAGCTATATGCAATGCCAGAAGTTTCTACTTTTTTTTTTTTTTTTTTTTTTTTTTAACTGCAAGTTCATTGTAATAAAGAAATGGAGCTGAGTAATTAGTGGATGAGTAGAAATGCATATCTGGACAACTCTAAAAAATCGCTAGTATTTACCAAGGGCAGTTACAAAAAAGAACTGGAGGACTTTGGTCTGAACTCTGCTGTCATTCCCACCCATGTAACGTTGCAGCAACCCAACCGAGACCCACTGCGGTGTCTGACGAGAAGCAGACCCTCACTTGAGTGGTACGGGACCCCTCTGCAAGCTTTGCCTTGGCACCATCTACATGGGCAAGCCCAGGCTTGGCACAGGGCACATGTTAAAGAGCAGAAGCAAACTGTGGTGAGACACTGGGCATGTTGGGAGACCCCAGCCCGCTGCCACTATCCCCCCCTCCTGCCTGGCTCTCCCAGCCATGCCAGTTTGGAGGGGCACGGCATGGCATGGCACAGCTTGCTGCACCAACAGCAGCACCTGACTCCATGGAAAGACTTGGACAGGGGGGCTTGCTGGTGGGCTGGCATGTTCATCAGCACCCACCAAAACCACCCACCTCTGCAGGAGCTGGATGGGCGATTTGACATGTTTCTAGAGCAACACACCAAACCAGAGGCAGCAGAACCATACTTCCCTGGCAAACTGTTGGGCAAAAGTCCCTTTTTAATGGTATTAAGTGACCCCCGTGATTGTGGACAGTGGAATGCATCTTCTCCTGCCGTGGCAGACCCAGCCAAGACCAGGAGAGCAAAGGAAGAGGCTCCCCGGAGCTCGCTGGCCTTGGGCTAGCTCAGGAGGCCATAGGCTCGTTCCTCTCATGTTTCTCACAAAGGGCTGAGCAAGCTTTGGTGTTGTGACAAATTCAGAAGCCATTTAAAAAAAACCACCTCCCACATCTTCTCCTAAAATTTATCTCTTCTGCCAAAAGAGGCTGATCTTTTGACAGTCCACAGCTAAAAGCCATCCCCAAGGCATCACACCTGACACAGCAGGGACCACAGCTCCATGAAATAGGGGTAGGCACAGGCTCGCAGGCTTCATCCTATCTATCTTGATGAGGTATCAGGCTACAGAAGGCTGGACGCACCCTTCACCACCACCACCTCCAGCGAGCTGCCACGAGCCAGAGGACCTGCCTGCTGCGAGCTGCCTGCTCACCCTGCCCTGCCCCGCAACCTGCCGCCCTGCTGCGGGGAACATCTCCCCCGCGGGGGCCAGGGGGAGCGGAAGCATGAACTGCCCCGTGCACACACAGCATCCCGTGTCGGGGAAAGGGGCTTGCACCAGGCGGGTGCAGCCAGGAGCCCTACAGCAGTGGGGCAGGTGGGAGAGAGGGGAGCGCCTCTGCTGCCCGCTCCTCTCGCCACGCCATTACGCCTCCTCTGACGGCCTACAGCAGGAATGCACTTTGTGAATTTGGCCCAGATGCATCCTTCTAGCTCTAATCCCAGCCCATGTCCGTTCTCCTTTCCCTCCAGACCAGCCTCCAGAGCGCTCTGCCATCCCCTCCACAGCTGGAGGAACCATGGGGCAGCGCAGCCCTGCTCCGGCTGTTTTTTGGGAAGCCTCTCCCCTGCTCCCACCAGCAGCCCACCGTGCTGCCCCAGCTGGCCCCCACCGCTCGCTGCTGCCGTCACGTCACCACCGCTGGAAAAGCATTTCCAAAAAGAACCAAAACTATATATATATATATATATATATATGTATACATACATATATATGTTTATACATACACACACACTTATATATATGTATATATGTCTACCTATATATACACATATAGGTTTGAAAGGCAAGCTGCCAAAGTAGAAAACATCGGTTCACCTAGTTCGTATTATGCACGTTAAAGAAACGAGACTTTTAGCCCATGACATCTTCTTTAAAAATGAGTATTTAAGATCTTCAAAAATTGCTACAGTACAAAAAGTGTTTGTGTGTGTATATATATCTTTTCTCTCTACATATATTGTATGTATGTACGTTTATGGACCGGAATGAATGATCCCAGCAGAAGAGACACCCCATTCGTCCTCCACAACGTTTCTAGGCGTTATCGACTTAGCTTCAGCTTCTCGTGAAGTCTTTGCATCGGTACATGGCACATAATGGTATTATTGGCACAGGTTCAGAGTCACGGTCCAAATCCAGGCTCCAGGCGCTCAGTCCTTCCCTCTCAGTCCCCCGCCGGTTCCTCTTCCTCCACAGGATTCTTTGCTCACACATTTCTCTTTCTCTTCTCCAAAAAATGCGCTCCTTGAAAAATGCAGTTACCTATAGGCGTGTTCATTTTTATAAAAATATATTTGGCCCATAGAACGCTGCTCTTTGAGTCTCCTACTGGTAAACAGAAATGGTAGGTACAGGTAACCCATTATTTTTTTATATTTTTTACAGGTTCACCAATGGAATCCTGTTAAGGATGAGAAAAAAAACCAAAGATTAAGTCACAACAGGGAAACGCATCGTGACTCACACTGCTCCTTTTAGCCCCCCCCCAGGAGCCCGGAGGTTCCCCCCTCCTCCCAGGAGCAGCTCCGCAGGGCTCAGGGCAGCAAACCCAAACAGCAGCAGGCGAGCATCCCGGGGGAGCAGAGGATGGAGGAAGCAGGACGGCCGTGACCTCCTCCTCCCCAGCTGCCAGCCCGCGTTTGGGACTGGGACCACTGGTTGTGCCTCCCTGGAGGAGCTGCAGCCTTGCCTGGCTCGCTTCCAGCTGTGCTTGGAACAGCACTGGGGATGTGTTGGGCCGGGGATGCTTTGGCAAGTGGTGGGAGTGACTGAGAGGCTTCAGTGTGCCTTACTGCACACTTCCAACTCCTCCAGCCCATTTCCAAAACGTGATTAGCTTCTGATTGTCCCTACGCTCTGGACCTTTACGTACTTGGGCTAAGAGCAGTGAGTGCTCTGGCAGATGAGAAGACGATGATGAGTCCTAACAAGATTTTCTAAAGTTAAATGCCCTAAAGAAATCAATAGGGAATTGGTTAAGCATCAAAAACAGAGATCCTATTGAAGTTCTTCTTAAGCTATTTATTTGCCGTCTTCTGAAAGATCTCTCCCTAGTAATCTTTAGAACAATTACTCCCCATCATTAGCATGCGGCCACTCGTTTTACGAGCATGTGGCTTTAGGTACAGCGATACATGCTGTAATACGGCTCCGTGTGCCTGACAGCTACCCACGTGTGGGCTTTCTATCCTGCAGGTACAAATACAGCAGGTGCAGGGGTGCTGCCTACAGTGGGCCGGTGACACACATGCCCTAATTTACGCTGTTTAGATTTAGATTTAGAAATGCAATATGCTTTTTGTTCAAGTGTTCTTTCTTCAACATTATTTTTAAGCAAGATGCCCAATGTATGCCATCTCTAAGAACAACGCTGAAATCTTAATTAGCAAGACAGATTTTACAGAGTCCTTAATCTCCCGCACCGGGCTGTGTTGGGACCGCTGTTATGCCACTGAAGACAAGCCTGGATTTTTTATGATGACTCATTATCTGTTAATGTTAATACAAACCATTTGCTGTTGTTAGGCAGAACGGGGCCATCACGGCAGCTGCTTGCCGTGTCCAAAGCATGGAATTAACATACAATACTGTAAATTTCAACCGCCTTGTGCAAAAGCAAGGGTCACATCAATGTTACTGCACCGATATGATTTTCAGGTCTCAAATTGCCACTTCCCAAACAGCGATGCCGAACACTTACGTAGTTCTGGATGAATGCTGTTCAATGCGTGCATCGCAGGATGTACAATTTATATTGTATTCCAAATAGCCTCTTTGTGCAAAGTAGGTCAGCGTTTGATCAACCTTACAGATTTTTGTATAATCTCATTCCATGGGGTTTTTCAGTCAAAGAGAGTGGGATTAAGGACAAGAATAACGCCAAATCTCAAACTTCATTTCAGAAAGCCCCAAAGCCAGTATGAAATCAAACCAAAACAACCACAGTTTGCTGGGGTACCCGACCAAAGCCACTTGAGCCTTCAGCAAATTTCACCTTTTGGTTACTGAAAGGGTGGTTTTTCCTGCCTCTGCCTTGGAGCTAAGTCTCCTCTTCCATCTGCCATGGTCAGGGCACAGGGTGTTTTGCTGCTTATACCCCCGTGCAGGTAATCCCTCAGTGAGTTGCCTGGCACAAACGCTTTAACTGACTCCCTTTACTCTTCACCTAATCCAGCCTTGGGCCACACTGCTGCTGCTGCATCCTTACGCTGGGCTGCCATGGATGGGCCGGGTCTGCTCTTTGCAGGCACAGCCGGCGGGCTCTGCCTGCTGCTGAGGTGTGACATCCCTTTACAAGCCAGTGCTCCAGCGGGGCCCGACGGCCAGTGGAGGCAATCTGCTGGGAAGCTCCAACAGCTGCTCACTGCAGGCGACATCACCTGCACCGGGGGGGACGGGGACGACTGGCACCCTGGTGGCAACTGTGCCAGCAGCACAAGAACCCTCCCCATGGCTCCTGTTGGGACGGGATGAACCTGACCCCAGGAAAAAAAAATTCAACATCTGCTTGGCTTGTAACTAGATGAGTTTCACCAGGTTTCCTGACACAACCTCAGTGCTGCCTGCAGGTCTCCAGGCTGGAGACTGCTCTGCGGTGCTGTCCCTTACATCTGCTCCCTGCAACTGCTCAGCCCAGCCTTACGATGCCATCAGCATCGTCAAATGCCAGACTGCCATTTAGGCAGCACAATGTTCAGTACTTGCACAGTGCTGATGGACTGTAATGTGAAGTCCGCATTAAACTCCAACCACCCTCCCGGTGCTCATCTAGTCAAAATGTCTGCACAGCCTCTCTGCCCTGCCATCCCTGCCTCTGGCCACACCATCCATCTCGTGCCTTCAGCTCTGACTCTACATGTTCAGCAGCACTAATTTGCTTATTAGACAGCTAAGAGCTGCAAAGTGCCATCAATAGAAACTCACAAAGCACTCCGAGCCTTTCCAAGGAGAGAAGTTTCTGTCATGGAGACTGGTGCAGCATCTGACCCCTCCTGGTGCATGGCTGTGTGCCTGGGAGAGCCTCCCGCTCTGCTTACCCCAGCTGCCAGGGTGTCCCACTTGTGCTGCCCACCATCCCCTGTGCAGGCCGGGAGAAAGGGGCTGGGAAGAGAAAGCTGCATGCAACCCCTCCGGCCAGGAAGCTCCACATACTCTAGAGCATCCTTCCACCTCTGCCAAGATGCAGCACGTCAACATCAACTGTCACCTTCAGGCTACACTGCTGCTGCTGGCAAAGCCAGCCAGGAAAAGAGCCATCCCTCCAGAAGAGGGGCAGCCCAAAGCAGCTGCTTCTCCTCTTCCACCAGCCTCTCCTCTAGAAACAAGAACTGGAAAAGCATCCTCAGTCCCACCGCTCCTCCTGTGCTTAGCAGCATCTGTCCAGTGACAGTATAAGGCCACCAAGAGGACAGGGAACAGCCTACCAGGGAGCTTATCTCAATGCCATCTGCTCTCGGATGGTTTTACCTTACAGTGACATGTAAAACTTGAAATATTCATTTTTTTCTGCTGGATGTCCCAACTGGCACATATGCATTCATGCAAAACGCTGTTTGCATGGGGTTGCAATGCATCTTTCAAGTGCAGGCTCCTGGGGAGCTGCAGGGAGCCGTGCTGACCGCCACAGGCTGTGGGGCAAGCACTGGGCTGTGGGACAAGCATCGGGCTGCAGGGCAAGCACCGAGCTGCAGGGACAGCCGTGCAGTGCCACCACGCAGAGCAAAGCCTGCTCAGAAGGCACACACATCATGACCCTGGCAGCTCCACACTCTAACAACCATGCCCTGGCAAGAAAGTGTAGGCAGCTGTGCATGGGAAACTAAGTACAGAGTGGAAAAAACATTAAGCAGCCTTTTTCTGAACCTCTAAAGGATTTGGGTTGACCCCATATGGGGATGAGGGCAGCTTCTCCTGTTATCTGTGCTGTGGTGACAATCCCTACGTCACTCCCCACATTCAGCAGGGATCTATGGCAGTCACGTGGGTTTTACCATGATGTACCACATATGCACGTGTGTTCCAGAAACATCCTGGTGCAAATACACATATGCATGAGCATGCATGCAGAGAACAGGCTTTGAATTAATCTCATTTTGCTAACATTAATGAAACCAAACATCAGCTTCCAGAACTGTATAAATAATTGAAACACTATTACAGAGCTAATGCTCCAGGTACGACTCAGATAGATTTTTCCAGAGTACGTCAATATGCATTTTATGGATTCCATGAAAACGGGTCAATAAGAATTTCAAGGATTTAATAAGGCACGATGGACCAGCTTTGGACTATTTAAAGAAATCCATGGAGATGACCAGGGTGCAGTCTTCAGCACGGAGTTTCACAGGACCTCGGGCAGGAGTGGTGGGAATTGCACAGGCCTCCCATAGCAGGCAACAGCTCGGAGCTGCCCATTCTCCTTCCCTCTACTTCAGGCAAGAGAGCTGCTGATGGTATCTGAGTGTGACTGGCTTGGGGTTTGTGTTGGCTTTTTTTAAAAAATCATTTCAAGGCAATGGACAGACATCATCAACTGCAAAGCCCATGGTGGAAAAGGGGCAGTGGATTATTGCTGTTTGCTTTCTGAAGGTAGCATCCCCACGTGCTGTTGAGGAAGACCCTGCAGACCCTCTCTGTTTCTCATCCAGCTGCCCTTCCCCCAGCCAGGAGGGGCTCTTGGGGGCAGAGCTGCCCCGGCTGAGCCGTGAGTCATGTCAGCAAGACCCCATGAGCAAAGATGCTGGTGGGCAGAGAGCTGAACCTTTGCTTTCTACTTTTTCTGCCCTCCACCGTGGGCAGAGGCACACCTCACCTTGCCGGCCCAGACACAGCCAGCCCCGAGCACAGCCGACACCATTAACTTTTTATTCCCTTCCATTCTAATCTAATTATATTTCTGTGTTCAATAGCTGAGCATAATGTTAAACAGGCTATTCTGAGCAAGCTGCAGTCAGGGAAGGCTGGAAATTTCATTTACACTGAATATATGATTCATTACAGCAGGGACTTGGGACAGACCAATTAATTCACCTGAGTGTGTGGCTCGAACGGGCACCACTGCCCTGTGGTGAGCTGGCACACGGTGAACCCTAATTGCTTTTCCTGCCACCACTATCGGCCGTGCCACCTTCAAAAACAATACAAGGAGGTGAAAACGGCTCAAGCCAACTAAAAAAAAAAAAAAAAAAAAAAAAAAGAAATCCCACAACAATGTACTGTTGAAACCAGCACAACATCTTTGTACCCCTTTGGTTGCAGCAGTACCCAAGGTGTGAACCTGCCTGCTGGGGACTGCGCACACAGGCTTGCAGGGTCGGCTCTCCGCAGAGCAAGGAGGGGCATGGGAGCAGGAGGAGGAGGAGGACAACGACCCTGGCACCATCTCAGCAGGAGCATGGAAGGGTTTATGACAGCAAACATCATCAAATGAGCTTTGAGGTACCAAAGGAATGTGCACGTCAGATGCATGACTCTTGAATGAGACAGGCTGTCCATCATGCAACAAGAGGTTAATTACAGATCAGGCCATTTCACAGCACGAAAATTACTATTGCTTGTCGAGGTTTTTAGAGGTGGGCTGGAACCACAGGATCAGGCTGAAGTTCAAGGCTGCCCCAGGCGTACTTCTCTCTCAAGTCCACATCCATCCCTGCCTTTTAGCTTGGGCCTGGCTGCAATTCACCTCCATGGAAAAGCCAACATCCCATCCATAGCAGGAGATGTGTCCGGCCACCCCAGCCAGGTGAGCCACCCTGCTTGGGTCTGACTGTCCCAAAAGAAGTGTAAGCAGGAGGATGGCACCAGGCAGGGAAGAGAGCGGCTGCTCATGGGCAGGGGACAATGGGCACAGGATGGATGTGGGATGGGCATGTGATGGACGCGGGGGGAGCACGGTACGTACCAGGAAACAGCCCGATGGCGTCTGCCCTGCCCCCAGAAGTCAAACAGGCTTCGGCCAGTCAGCAGGAGATTTCAAACCATTTCTCAGACACAAAGGCCACGGGAATAAGATGCCGGTCAGAAGAAGAGGGTCTGCAGCGAGCAGAAAAAGGGGCTTGCATGTGCTGGTATGTAACACAGAAGGAGCAAGCCAAGGTGGCCTGCTGTAAAATCAGCTTTTTGAGAGGCAAAGCTCCCCCAAATATCTCAAAAGTAATGCTTTGAATGGGCTTATTGGCCTTGGAAACCAGGGTGGTGCAAAGCAGAGAAAGAAGAAGAAAAAGTTGGACTGCAATACTGAATGTTTTTATCCCTGTGCACAAGCACCTTGTAACACAGCCAAATGCTCTGAGGATACTGACCCCCAAAGGGCAGCAGGACAACCCCTATCTGCCACCTCCCCACCACCGAACAGCAGCACTGCCCCGCACCGCCCACCTCTGCCGTGCCCACCACCTGCACGGCACACCTGGAAACGCACCGCGGCCAACGGGATCCCAGAAAGCATCACCTGAGGGCAGAAAAGCCACAACCCCTTCCAGCCAAAGGGCACCCCTTCATCGCTTGGCCGGGGTTCACATCAAGATCAACGCACGCATACGTTCAACGAAATGGTTTGAAAATCCCCGCCAATTCTCCGCCTTCCAAGATCTGAGGAAACCCTAAAAAACGTGAACTAGCAAAACCCCATGCACACGCAGAAGATGATGCTTAACAAGATGTCTATCAAGCTGTTGGCTTCCAGGCTTCTGTCCTTCATGCAGGTAGACATCAGCGGCGCGTGGCACGCATGCCACGGTCCAGCCAGGCTGTGTACAGTGCTAGTTGCTCATTTTCCCCCTCATAACTCTCCTGCTGATTTTTCCTTGAGCTCTGATGGGGGACATGTGTTTACTGTGTGGTCAAACTGCCCCAGCACCCAGTGAAAGGGCTCTGGGAGCCAGCCCAGGGCACAGGGAGAGGTCAGTTCTGACCACTTCCCTCCCTGTGCCGGCACGGAGCACACAGAGCGAGAGCTCGCATCTTCTACACCATGCTGCCAGCTGCTATGGAGCCCCCTTGTTAATGAATCATTATTTTACGCCAGACAAACGGTTCATTTGGCTCTCACTGCCTGCTCCTCCATTAATCATCCCGCTCATTCGCAACCCAGCAGCTCTTTCGATGCCACTTAGGAGACAGCACGAATGCTGGAAGATGGATCCAGCGGCGTTTTACGTGCTGGCGGCAACAGCTGGGAACTGAAAAATGTGCGGTGCCGCACGCTGTCAGGGCTAGCCGAGCTGGGCGCAGGGTCAGGCGTGCAGCAAGGGGCTGCCGAGCCACCCACCCACCCACCCTCATCAGCGGGGTGAGAGGTCCAGCAGCGGGGCACATCCTGAGACACAGGGTGGGTGAGAATCGTGGCTCAGAGAGCCAGGGGAAGGCAGCTCTGCCATGCGCCCCCCCGGGCATCTCCTGCACATGGGCATCACTCCTGGCCAAGGGACCCCCAGCCCCGGAGCAGGATGGCACTCCCCAACCCGCAGTGAAACCGCGCTGGCCACCTCACCTGTTTCCGTTGAAGGTTGTTTTATAATCCCCGGGCGAATGCAATGCCTCCTCTGCGTAGACAGGCACGGGGGTCCGGACACACTCGTGGGAGCACTGCAGCGTCTCGTTGTAGGCGGTGAAGATGTCGAGGGCGCTGGGCACGCGGGCGGGGGCGAAGTCGGTCAGGTTCTGGCAGCTCTCCTCTTGCTGGTCCAGCTTGCGCTGGTGGCTGTTGCGCCGTGGGCGCCCACTCTGTGCGCAGCTGGGGCGGCGGGGGAGAGAAGAAGGGACACGACGCACCATGCGTCGCTGATGCTCAGCAGAACTCGTGTTACCAGCCATTCATTACACATCGCTCAATATTAGCTTAGAATTCAGGCACTTTGGAAAGCTCAGCCACAATCAAGCAGGCATTTGGCTCGCCTTTTTTTTTTTAAGGATCAGATTTAAATTTTAGATACAAGCTTTCTATCATCAGAGGAATTACTTAACAAGTCATACGTTTATACCCGCAGGAAATGAAAGCCTTTTTTTAAGCGAAAAGATGTTGGTGAGAACAATGAAGTGAAACCCTTTCCATCTGGGAAGCACCAAAAGGTTTTAAGTTATCAGGATAAATAAGCTCAGAAACGGGTCTGACACAGCAGACATGCTCGGCCGAGGGACAGCTGGCAGGGCAGCCCTGCTCCCTGGTGACTCCAGTGGCTCCGGAGGCTCCAACAGGATCTCAGGGCTGTGCAGCACTTCTGGTGCGGTACGTATGAAACGGGAACAGCACCAGCTAGCAGGAACCCCCCCTCAGCCAGGCTGGTCCTGTTTAAGGGTCTAGACGTTGATTTCATTAAGATGTCACTTTTTTCCAAACAGGATTGACAGTACCTGTTGTAATGCTGGAGTTTCGGAATATTGCAGCTCCGAGGGTGGGGGAGCTGGGGACGCTGTGCTGCCTGCGCTGGGGGACCTGTGGGGCTCCCCTGGGAGTGGCCCAGGTTGGGCTGTCGGCATCTGCCAGCAGCGGGGCACAGCCTGCTCTGCACCAGCTGATGCACCCGAAAGTGACAGCCACTAAAATAACCATCACCCCACCAGGCACATTTGCAGGAGGAGTACCAACAAGAAGGACACTTGCATGGCACGTGGCCATCGCTCACCTGTCCTGCCCGAGGGGGACAGGTGCCAGCCAAAGCACGGGGGCAGAGATCTCATCCTGTCTGGGACCAGGGACTAAGCCTGTGATCTGGGTCAGCTCTGCCATGGAGCCTGCAGCCAGCGTGCGGCCAGCCCTCACCAGTACAAGCAGAGCTGGAGGCAGCCTGACACACGGTGTGAAAAACTGAAGCAGTTCGGCAAATGTTAAAGCTGAGCAAACTCAACGGGGTGCTGCTTTTCTGCCTGGGACACGTCTGACTGCTGATCGCACTTGCCTCTGGGTATTCTCCAGTGATTTCCCAGTTTCACTTATTGTGAACAATTTCTATTCTACACTGATCACCGTATTTATTCCCCCCCCCCCCCGCCCCCGGCTTCAGCATGAGCTTACTCGAGCTGCTCTGCCAAGCTGCAGTTGGCCGGATCAGTGACATGGACTGCTTAGGACAGCTATTAGAGAAAAATCCCAGAAGTGTTTTATAAAGTATTTTCCCCTCTCCTTCACTGAAATACTACTACAAGTAGGGAAGTTTAGTTCAGTAAATCCCATCTGAGATATAGAAACGAGCATCAGCAGCTGCACTCCTGATGCCTGCCCACGGGCCCACTCCCAGCAAAGCAAACCCAGCTGCAAGGCGAGTAACTCAGTGCTTTTGGCCAGCTGCAACGCTTCGTTACAACTCTGCCGAGATTAAGATGCCTCTGTAGCCCTGCAAATAGGTTTTTCCCTAATCCCAGGAAGCGAGCAGGCTTCTTCATCAGCTTGGTTTTCTAATTTCCTCCTGGGTGCAGGAATCGATTTGCTGCAGCACCCGTGGAGAGCTCGGGTGGGCAGAGCGGGCAGGAGGAGAGAACGGTCGCCGAGCAGGGCAGCACCGCACGGCAGCTCTCCCAGCGGCCCAGAGCTGCCGCCATATCACTACACCAGCAACGCTGACCTCAAAGTAGGCCAGTTTCCCTGGGAAAATAGGTAAAGCCACGAGCGCCTGAAGCAGAAAGCTAACCTATTTTGCCATACGCCCAAGCCATGCTGAGAGAATAAATGGGAGCAAATTAAGCCGGAGGAGCACACAAGGGCCCAGGGGGATGGGGCACGCTTCAAACCATTGGCATCTGAGGGGCTCAGAAGGTGCCCTTCAGTCCCTGGAGCCGTAGGGAAGGTCAGAAAACGCAGTTGTGCCTTGCCGAGCCAGGCTGGTGATTGCAGGAGCAGCAGCAAAGCTGCTTAAGCAAGGTGGCAGAGGAGATGCCACCCAGCGCCAGGCGGGTCCCGGCTCCCTTGCAGGAACACCCGCTGCAGCCACACACACCACTTTGACCTCACCAGGTGGCATCACACTGCAGCGACTTGATCCCAGAGCAGCAATATGCACATGTCCCACATGGGATTTAGCCACCCGACCCTGGCCACATGCTGGTCCCCAAAGCCACCCGCCACATGGCGAGAGGCAGGGCAGCCACCGGGGCACAGACAAACCGAGGTGCTTCAACCTCCTTTGGAGGTTTCAGTATATATATAAAAAAAAATATTTTCTCCTGCAATGCCTTCTGGAAGCCATCCTGGTGGATGCCACGGGCTTTAGCACCCACAGCTGGAAGGGCACCCCCATCCCCGCCCTGTCCCCATCCACGCGCCACAGACCCAGAAGGGAACTTACCAATTTTTTAAGACAAGAGTTGTTATCAGAGCAGCTATGACCATGATGAGGGACACGGTAATAGTGATTATCTGATGAACCGCCAGACCTGCAGAGAAAAAAAACACAAGTGAGAGTGTGGACGGGAGGCAAGGGGGATCCTGGGTGGCGGCAAGCAAAGCCCCCTGCCATGCACAGACCCCCCCCACCGCCTCCTCCTGAGCCCTTCCCTGGCACGGGGCCGTACGCAGCCCCCGGCAGCGGCGACGCAATCCTCTCTCCTGCCTTACATAAAATAATCCTTAAGCCAGGCTTCTCATTTCCTATCCTCTCAAGTATGTTCCTTGTCAGCCCGAATTAGGCACAAAGAACGGAAGAGATGTGAAGACATATCCCCTCCGGGACGGAAAGGGAAACTTGAGCGCAGCCTTGCAGTGGGTGCGGGATTAACCAGAGATAATAATTACCGCACTAACTGCTGCTCACTTAGAAGGTCGGATGGGCTCATTTTCTCCTAATTCACCTTATACAGGGTATAATTTTGCCTCGTGTATCATTCCTAATGAGCAGTTTGGAAACAAAAGCATCTCAATGTACAGTATGTTTGTGATTTTGTGCTGCTTTACAGTTGCAATTTCGTAATGAAATGATTTTCCTGGCTGCAGCCCAAGGATGTGCTATTTTTCACAAACAGATGTTGCAGCTCCTGATGGATGGTATTTTTAATAAATAAATGTTAGCATGACAGGAAAACAAGCAGTTTTTTATATTTATATATCTATATGTGCATCTGTGCAATAGTGCTCCCAGCTCATGCGGGTGCATGCAGCAAGGAAATCACTGCTCCTTCCCACAGAGAGTGCACCGGCTCCCGGCCCACTGTCCATGGGCAAGAATGGTACCTGTGCAGGGGCTGCGGCACGGCCAGAGCTGGGGATGCCTTTGGGGCCACCCTGGCTGCAGCCCCAGCAAGGAGATGGGCTTCAGACCTGGCTGCAGACCTGGCCAGGCGCTCGGCAGCAAACTGGCCACAGCAGCTCTTTCCAGCGTCAGCAGCTATACGTGCGCGCATCCTTTGCCCGGTAAAAGCCGTGTGCACCTGGCGGTCCCCTCCTTGGAGGGTGGGAAACCCTCCTGGGAGAGACTCGCTGGGGGCAGCGTGCCCCTACCACAGCCCGGAGCGCTGCGCTCCATGGGGACTTGGCGCAGAGCATCCCCATGCTCCCATGGGAATGCTGCTCAGGGCTCTCCCATGCTCCTGGGCAGCAGATTTGGGGCCAGGCCATGGCTCCCCTGCTTTCGGAACAGTGCACCCCACTCACGGTGAGCTTGTGCAAGACTCTGAGCAGCAGCCCAAGCATCAGGCTGGGTAATCAGGCCAGATGAGATTTATCAGTGGCATTTCAAACTGCAGATGATGCTTGCTGCTCTGCTCCCTTCTCTCAAAGGACAAAAGTTTTGACTCCCTTGAAATTCATTATCTCATCTCCCCCTGCTCATACCCACACCCCAGGGGTTTCAGGTCCCTGTCCATATGCCCACACTGCTGGCAATGCTCATCAAGGGAGGAAAGCTACCTAAGCTTAGCCCGAGTCCCAGGGCAAAGCTGCCACCTCCCAGGGCATGTGGGTGTTCAACGCTTCCCCAGCCCACGCACCTCCAAAGAAACCCTAATCCCCCAGAAACGTGAAGGAAAACACATCAGGCATGGGGAAGAGCAGGAGAAAAGCCATGCAAGGCTACCAAGACCCATGGTGACACCTGAGAGGAGATGGAAACAGCTCGGCACAGTTGCACAACGAGATGTAACTCACCTTTTGAAGGCTACCTCCAGCACGCAGCGCAGCAGCCTCCCAGCTCTCGGGAGCACAAACATACATCACACCCCGGCTCAAGGGGCTACCCCGGCTTCCATTAGCCCTGCCCATGGGCACGTGTCTCTCAGCACACCTCACCACCTGAGCATCCTTGCTCAAGGTCCACCACCAGCTCACGCTTGTCAGTGTCACTGCACTGCCCAGGCTGCAGGATGCCGGCTTTGCTGCTGGCTGCCTTGGGAAGGAGGCGTGGATCCCCGCTCAAGATGCAGAGACCCATAAAATCCCTGATCTTGAGCAACGACGCCAGCCAGCAGCAACACCTTTTTAGGAAGCGCTGCGGACTTTGCTGCCAGGATGCATCCTGGGCGTAAATCAAAGGCTCAGAAATGTGAGTCTTGACAGTTTAATATCATAAAACCAAGGTCACCTTCGGTGAATCTGATTCACCAAAACACACCCAGTGCCAAGCACTCGGGTAGCGACTGCTCGTGGGGAAGGCTTCGCTCCCAGCCCCGGAGCCGGTGTGCCGGCAGCAGCCAGTGACCGACCCCGAGCTGCCGGGAAGGGCCAGCATGAAGCGGAGGGGAGCGATGGCCTGACACCTGCCCTGGCAACCACAAAGCTCTGGCATCTGGTGGTGGAGCAAAATCACTCGCTTCCAAAATTTTTATTTTGCAGAAGGGTTTCTGGAAGGCAGCATACACCCGACATCATCTACCACTTATTCTGCTTTGCCAGCGAATATGCTATGCAGGAGATTTGGGAGAAGCTGGAGAAAAGAGCAAGGATCCCAGCTGGATTTAAGGACAGGACATGGCTTGGCGCGGGAGGTGGCGGCAGATGTCAGCCACACTGCAGACATCTCTGCTGAAGGGGTTTTCTAGAGGCAGGACCAAGGAGAAACAAGTTCCCAAAGGCCAACGCTTCTGAAATGCCGGCTCTTTAGATCCTGGCATGGTCCCAGGGCTGAGCCAGAAGGCAAGATCTCAACAAAACGCAGGGAGGTGCAGAATGCTGCAAACCCCGTGTACTTTGGGGTCCTGCCTCTGCTCCCCAGGGCTGCAAGCCACATGGCTCCCTCCCTGGGGAGCCATCGGACAGATGGACCAGCAGCCCCTGCAATGCCAAGCACAGGATGGGATGCGTCAGGGTTATTTTTCTCCATCAACTCAAGCACCTATTTTGCAAATGACCCATTTCCTCCATTTACTCCCAATTACCCGTCAATTGGTTCGAACAGCAAGACTCCTCCAGAGAAAGGCTGGCACCAGCTGCTAGAACAAAGAGCGGGTCAGGGGGAGCAAATGGGAGGGCTGGGGACCTTGGAGGCAGAGGATGGAGATGACCCAGCACCCACCTCCTCCACCCCAGGAGGGGTCCGACATCAAGGAGCAGCCTTGATGCTTCATGCCCTTGAGGAGGAAACCCAGCAGGGTCTCGCAGAACCCCTTCATGGCTCTACAGGCAGAGGCGGGGATCCGAACTAACAGCCCACACCATGGGGATGCCACTTGGGACAGGGAGGATCACTCAGGAGCCACCAAGCCCAGAGCTGCACAGGCTGGCAGGGTCATCCTCCCCGCAGCTGGGGAGACCGGCTGGCTTCCACGAGCAACTGGGGAGCCAGAGCCAAATCATTATGCTCCTGGGCTGCTTGCCTCCGGCTTTCCTTTCCCAAAGGAATTCACAGGGAAAACGCCACAGGTTTCCCCACCTCCTGCCAGCACCCCACCAGCTGAAGGCGAGGGGCAGAGAAAGACTTCTGGCTCCGGAGGATTGTCACAACAGGAGCTGTGTCCTGACGGGAGCCGTGTCCTGACGGAGCCGCAGCCGGCAGCTCCCAGCTCACTCCTGCATATGCCGGGTCAGGATTGACGCCCACCCCGGCAGCAGCCCGGCACAGCCAGCCCGGCCGTGTCCTTCGCGGCAATCTTGGAGCAGCTCCCAGTGGGACACTGCCGAAAAAGATAAAAGGCTCTAAAAATAAAATAAAAACAGCCCAGTGCCCGATTCCTTTGAAAACAGAAGCGGCGTCGGAAATGAGACCTTCTGCAAAGATGGGAGCCGAGGCAGAGGCGGCAGGGACACGAGAGAACCTAACGATGCAATTAATCTTTGCACTTACATAAAGGGAAACGCGCAGGCAGAACAGATTGCAGGAGGCTGAGCACTGGGAAGGATGGCAGCTCTTCGGAGCAGGACACATGGATTTTAAGAAGGGCTGGATAATTTTAGACTCCATCACATACATAAGTTGCCATATGTACTGGAGTAGAAGTTCCTTTGCATCGCACATAAATTCTGCACCAGAGCCCAGGGGGATTTCAAGGGGACAGGAGATGTTTCTCCCAACAGTGTTAACCATGGCAGCAACGGAAAAAGGGGAAGGGACCTGGTGGGTAGCGGGACGATTACCTGGGAAGCCCTATAGCAATACCCACTGCAATAAAGACTAATAGGTCTTTATTCTTGCTTTGCAAATATATCAAATCCTTCCCTCCAGGCCTTCAAAGGAACATGTAGAACTGTACAGAGCGAAACCGAGCAGAAACATCCAGTCTGCAAGAGAAGGTGTTAATGGATGGGGCGTCCCGGGAGGGGGGAACATGCCGTATGGGGGACACACCACCCGGGGCAGGGGGCGAGGTAAGATGAAAGAGAGAGTGGGCTGCAAAGAGCAGAGCAGTATTTTAAACATGGCCCTAGGAGTCCAATCGGTCTGGAGGATAAAGTCAATAGCTCATAAAGTAAAATTACCCTCCTCCTCCTCCAGTGTGGGAAGCCTTCCGGCACACATGTAACTCGCAGGGAAAGCCTGCACCCCCAAAATTCAGGGCAAGCCACAGGAAAGACCCTGGAAACAAGAATTACGGCGGCTGGGTTTTGTTTGCTCACCTCCACGGCAAACATTTCAAGTGGCAAAGCTCTGATCCCAGCAAGCTACAGAACCCGGCGGTCAATTAATTACACATTAATAACCGGCAAAGAAACAAGCTGCAGGAAGGGCAGAGGCTGGCACTTGGCATTGCGGAGGGATGCCCAGCGAGCTGCTGCCCTGCCCAGCACAAGCCACGGCAGCTGTGAACGCCTCATCTCTGCAAGGGGACCGCGAGCGGTTCCCTCTTACAAGGCTTTTACTAGGCAATTTGACGCAGTGACCATTTAACTCGAGGGTAATTACAGGAGAAGTATTTAATGGAATTGAAAGTGTGGCCAAACCCCTGCGCTTCTGCTAGTGCAGCAGAATTTCATGTGTCGCCTGCCAGGAGGGAAAGTCTTCAAAGGCGCTCTTTGAACCCTTAGAAATGCTGAAATATTGCTGGTTTTTTCCACTCTTGTGCCATCCGAGCACACTCTGCTCTCACCCAGGACTTTTTGTCCCCTCCATGGTGGGAGATCCACTCTCAGCATCCCCGTGGGCAGCAGCCGTGCATCGCCCCACAGAATGCGACTCCAAATTCCCTACATCCCAGGGAGAAACCCAATTTTCTCAAAGCCAGCAAATGCCAGGGCTTTTTTTATGTGTGATTTTAAGGACGGTATATTTGCCACTGAGATGAAAGCGCTGCGTTTTGGCCTTTCTGGCCACCTTTTGAAACGGCTCTCGGACAGCTCTGCATCAATGGAATTAATTCCATGAGAAAATCCATTCGAGACTAATGTCTTGCTGCTGCAGAAGTGCGCAATGGCAGCGAACAGGAGATATAAGCTCTTAATTAAAAACAAAGAGAACCTCTATCCCCCAAGGCCTTTATTTCAACAGCTCTGGTTAGGGAGACCGTATTTTTCATTTTCCCAATAAAAACAGCTATGAGCTGCAACTCTTTGAAGACCCTCGTCGAGGCCTCTAAGCTGCATAAAATTAAAAAAGGAAAAAACAGCTCCATTTCATTTTGCAGAGCCTAATCTTGAGTTACCGGCAGTGGGTGGAAAACAGCAGACACCCTGAATACCTGCTGCAGCCCAGGTGCCTAAGCCCCTTCCCACAACTCCCAGTTTGAGCCAAAATGCTGAAAGAGGAACCATCCCCAGGGTCAGGTCTGGCAGCACACGGCGAGGAGCAGGGAAAGCCTGGTGTCGCAGGGGTGAGCTGGAGAGGCAAGTACTTGATTGCGGCAGCATTTAACACGTGCGTGGTCAGGCCCTAACACCTCTCCCTCTCACTCCTCGCTCACAGCATCACCTCTAGCTGGGGAGCGACCATCCCAATGGGCTCCCAGTAATGAGCACTGAAAGGGAACTGGCTCCTGGGAGCAGCTGAAGACCTTATGGAGAGGGAAACAATGAAAATGCAGATGGACTCGCTACTGTGGCAATTGCTTCTGGCCAAAATAACCTTCTAAGCAATTTCCACGGTGAGCATCACAGCCTACGCAGAAGCCAACAACCGGCACTGCCACTGCTGCCTCTGCCTTGTGCTGCGCTCAGCTCAGCACCGCATGGGGTGGCCACTCGCGCTGCATCTCCCAGCCTGACGGGCACGCCAGCGCTGCTGCCTGAAACAGCCATATGAGGGAATCCAGCAAAGGGTTTCTCTCAGGGGGCTCAGCAACTGGCTCATGGCCTGGCTCCCTGTCCATGTCCCAGCAGGCAAAATACAGCTGGAAGAGCCGAGCACGTGCAGAACAAGAAACAACCAGGCTGATGGGCCCTGCGGATCCCCCCAGTCTGCTGCAGCTGAGCATCGGGTACCGCATCTCCCGGCAGTGGAGTGAGCAACGTGAGATGGCCACTACCAGAGAGGATCCACTCCGCTTAAAACCAGTCAATCGGGCACAGGAGGCTGGCAGCTGCCTGGCCACCCGCTCTGGGCATTGTCCCCAGCTGCCTTTGGACACAAGGACCTCAGTGCCGGCGCCCCAGGAGGGGCATTGTCCGAAGCAGGGTCTTCTCATGGGGCTCAGCATCCCACCTTCATCCCTGCTATGAGCCTTCTTCCTCCGTTCTTGCATGCCATGGGAATCAGGATGCCATATCCCTCTCCCGAGCAGCGTGGGGAGGCTGGGGAAAATCGGCTGGACTTCAGAGGCATTAGAACTTCCCGATCAGAAAATGCATCTGATCCCCCAAAGCCTCCTCCAGCCAATAAAGCTGCTTTCGGACAGAAAAATTCAATCAGGAGCGGTGTGCGGCCATTCTGCTGCAACCGCAGCCACAAATGGCCTTTCCCAGGGGGGATCAGTCAGACTTTGCCGTTAACACAAACCCTACTGCTGTTTAATAGCTTCTAAGAAAAATAATTTACTAAAACCACGAGGGTTAGGTATAGGGGAGGAGATATTCTTGGAAAACCTGGTTCTGGTACAAAGCCAGCTGATCGACTGCCCGACCCACCGTGCTGGGAAGCTGCCTTGGATCCGCTCCTCCTCACACCCCTCTTGCCTGCAAAGCAGTCTGGGCAGGCAAAGCCCCTCAGTTTTCCACCTGGCAAACCAGGGCATCAGCATCCGAACCCCAGCCCAGTCAGCATTAGTCATCCAGAATTGAAAATGCAGCTCTTCAGCAAAAAACCCACCAAGGTTCCTGGAAACCTCCCAGTATTTTGGGTCAGACGGATGAAAGGAGGGGAGTATCCTGCTGTTGCTGCTGAGACATATTCTTGCCAAGAACGAAGATCCTAGAGGCTTATGCTAAAGACACTGGGACTTATCTTCTCAGGTGTTACAGCAAATATCAGCGAGCAATAAATACTTCTGAGAGCAGCAGAGGAGAGTTTCTGGCTCATTTAGACAGACGTGGGTGAAGGCACACACGCACGCACAGCACCTGCTAATCCTGGGGAGAAAGAGAGTCTCTTCTCCCTTGCCAGAGAGAGCTCAGCTTACGGCCACGTTGCTTGCTGCAGCCATCCTCCTCCTTCCTTAAGGAAAACTGCAGCTGATGCATGGCCTTACAGAGGCTCCTTGGGGAACCCCCTGGGAATGGCGACTGGTGGGCACTGGCCCAGGAGATGCCATCCAGCCCCCTCGCCTCCTCTCCGGCCCCCGGCTGCCATGGCTCCCCACGCCTTTGCACAGCGGATCAAAGAGGCAGCTCCATCCTGACTGCCCAGGGTCTTCTCTTAAACACATTTTATCTTTAATTAATTCCTTTGAAGCCTTTTGCATCCACTATCTTCTTGCATCCAGCGCCCCCTCTCCTGCACCCTCTTTTTGAAGGCAGGGTCATCTCCCCATGGGGAAGTGAATGTCTCTCTATTGTTACTTATTCCTGACACGCTCCTGGCCAGCGGTGGGAAGGAGCAGAGGGTGGGCTGGAGTATGCCATGACTCTGGCTGCTGGGATGGTGGGTGCCCATGTCAGCACCCGTGCCAGCACCCATGCAGCCCCTTGCCTCCACCCAGGATCCCCCCTCAGCTGGCAAACCTGGCCCCCACCTCTGCTCCAGCCATGGGGAGGGGGTGCCCCTTAGCACCGGCTCCTTCACCAGCACGCAGCTTGCAGAGCACGATGCCAGCCTCGTTGTGTACCAGCGATCAAATCACCCATTAAGAGCAGCAGACAGTGCATAAAGTTTTCTGCCTTATAAAGCACTTAAAAGTTTAATTAAAGACGGCTTTATTCTAATAATACTGAAAGGAGAGCCTCAGACAACCCAGCAAGTGCAATTCATGCCTTTGCTCTGACAGTCTCTGATTCATTCTCCTCTTTTCTTCTCTTTTTTGGCTGAGCCCACAGTACAGGAGGATGCTCTGCCTCAGTGGAGGAGTCCAGCCCGCACGGAGAGCATCCATGTGGCCGCCCCGGTGAAAGCTCCTTACAGCCCCTTGCCTCTTGCAACATGCTGGAATTTTAATTATTTCTCTCTTTCCGTGCTCCAGCGTAAAATGATTATGACAGCCCCCGAAAAAGGAAGCACGTTTTTGAAAAGCATAAGCATAAACTACGCCTGGGTGAACACATTGCGTCCCCATCTGACTGCCATCAGCGCTCTGCCAAGCGCCGAGCAGGCAGAGGTGGCACCGGGACAAACACACCTGAGCTGTGGGTTACCCAGAACAACTCCGCGGCACGGCGGCACCCACCAAGCCACGGCAGCACATACCAGCCTCTCCTTTCTTTCTGGGCATTACAAGTAATTGTTTGTCTGCCTCCTCTTCTACCTACAAGCAGAGCATTCGCTATTCCAACAGAATTTTTTCAAGCTTGTTTTTGCTGCTAGTGAGTCACGGAGACATTGTTTCTGGCTTTTTTTTTTTCCTCACTTCTTCAGCATGGAGGAGCAGGGCGAGAGGAAGATCTCACTGAGCAGAATTGCTTTCATGGCTAGTCTAAGTGAGCTGCTTCCCTTTGCTGAAGTGCCCCCAGCCCAGGGACCCCCGCAGGCCCGCAGCATCACCCAGCAGTGAGTTCCTTTCTGGCAATGCATGGAGGGAAGCAAGGGCACGGCGCAGGAGGGAAGCAGCACCTTCGTTAGCACAACGGCAGCACGCAATCCAACGGGAACAAGGGTGCTGCTGGCATGCTGGGCAGCGCGGGTCCACTCTGCTGCGGGAGCCCTGGGGCAGCTCTGCCAGCTCCCACAGTGGCCCCAGCTCCCTTGGGTGCTGCAGGCAGGACCACCCTGACCCCCAGGGCTGCTGCCAGAAAAAGCTAAAGGACCACAAGCTGCGAGAGCAGCATCCCTCCCCACCCACCCACCCACTCCAGGCTCCTATCACGACGTGCGGCGCCTTACGGGATGAGGACTTGCAATGCTTGCCGAGGCAAATTAAAAAGTACAGACAAGTTACCTAATCCTAATTTGTAGCCATATGTTTTTCCCAGCAGAGAACAAACACTTCCAGCCGCTAAAGCTTACATAACAGAGAGGAGCTGGGCTGGAAACACGCACGGCCTCGCACAGGCAGACCGCCAGCAACACGGCAATGGCACGGCCGGTGCCTTGAGACGGCGTTGGCCGCTTGCTCCCAAAATGCTGGCCCCAAGGCAGGGCAGGGGCTCGGTGCTCCCCAGCGGGAGCTCTCCTGGGTGATCAGTCCCAGCGGTGGGGGGAAAAACAGATCCAGAGCTCAGGCCCTTTTCAATTTAGGGTGGACGGGCTGAGATCAAAAAGGTCCTTTAGCCCTGGGAAGGAATTCATTGTATTCACCACTCAGCGAAAAGAAGTTAATTAGCAAAAACTCCAATCCCAGAAAAAGCCCCTAATTAGAGCTAAGAGCTGACAGATTAAAGCAGCCGGTCCCCCAGGAGGCTGCCGGGGCTGCGGTCTCTGCCGATCTGCCGGGGAGGGCAGCGGTGGCATGCGCGGGCGGACAGGCGGGCAGCACCGACAGGCAGGCAGGCAGCACCAGCAGGCAGGCGGGCAGCACCGGTGGGCAGGCGGGCAGCACCGGCAGCTCGTCCTCACCCGAACGAGGCAGCTGACTCCAGCAAGTTGCTGAGCACCAGCACGTGCCAGCAGCCATCCTCCTACCCGCAGCAAACGGAGCAGGACGGGCTGCCACAGGCAGCTGACAGCAATGAGCCCACCGGACCCCGCACACCCAGCGCGGGCAATGCCACCGAGGCCAGAGGCACCGACTGTGGCAGGTCTGGGGCCACCAGGCTGAAGTCCTCATCATGCGTGTGATGCAGCCAGCAGCTGATGTCGGCAGTCATTACTGATACTCCCTCACTAATTTGTGCAGCCGATTCCAGCGGTTTTTTTAAAAGGTGTGTAGGTTGAGATTTTTCACTGCTATAAATAACTCCTTTAAGTCAGGAACAACATTATGGTTGCCTCATCTATTTCTGCCAAGCAGGGCAGGCCAGATAAATTAATTTGGATTAAGATTAGGCCATAAAATTCTTTTTCGATTCACTAGAAGATCACTGTGGGCTAAAAGCAGTCGATGCACAGTGAGTAAATTCTGTAAACTATACAACGGTATCCCACAGTTTAATACTAGCAATAACAAATATAATTTGAAATAAATGGGAAGCAGCTTTCCCATCCACGTCCACGCAGCAGATAGCGCTGGGGGAACGCATCGCCGTGCCGAGCACCGCACTAAACACGATTACAGACGATGGGCTATGGATGGATACTGCTAATGGGAAAAACACAGCAAGCTGCTGGAAAACGCCTCGGATAAAAGCGATGAATCAGAGCTGCCGCTTGCCTCCCGAGTGCTCTTATTTAACATCCCACTTATTTCTGTCCCAGGCAGCTCTGCTGCCAGGGAAACTCTTGTGGCGGTGACCCCTCTGCTCCAGGACCCCCCAACCCTCCCAGTCCACCCGCTGCCGCACTGGACGCCTGGCAGACTCTACCTGTGGTGTCTCCCAGCCCACGGGGCGGGCGAGCGTCCTTGCCACCACTGCTGTGGCCGGCAGCTGGTTCGGCGGTGCTGGTGCGACCGGGGCTGCTGCGGGGTACATCCCCACCGGGCGCGGGAGCTGGGGTGCTGGGGGGTGCACGGGGTGGCGTGGCAGCGGCGGCGGTGGCAGCAGCAGCGGTGGTGGTGGTGGTGGTGGCAGCGGTGGTGGCGGCGGTGGTGGCAAAGGCGCTGGGCAGCGTGCTGCTCTCCAGGGAGTCCTCCTCACCCGTAGGGCCCCAAACGATGACTTCGGGCAGCGCCGTGGGTCGTCCGTCCCGTGGGGCAAAGCCACGGCCACGCAGGTGCCGCCGGCCCCTCCGGGAGCGGAGCCGGCGTGGAGGGCGGCCGGTGGGCAGCGGGGCAGTGGGGGGCAGCCGGCGGGAGCGGGGTCTCTGCAGGGGGGGTGCAGGGGTGCAGGTCCAGGGGGGGCCGGGGCGACGCAGCTCTTCCCCGCTCCCCGCGCCCCACAGTGAGCTGCGGGACAGTCTGTGCCGGAGCGCTGGCCGTGGCGAGAGCCTCCCCCCGGCACCGCTGGCTGGGGGCTGGCAGCTAGCAAGGTCCATGGCTAGGTGGAACATGGCTATTAAAATCCAAGCATGGCTTCCGAGCGGGCAACCTGACCTGTGGACAGACAGTGACCGTGTTAGAAAGGGAGGGGAGCAGCCCAGCATCCCTCCCAGCATGGCACATCCTGGCTCCCCAAGCCTGGCCACCCAAAGCAGCACCCAGCAGCGTGGAAAGGCAGCGCCGTCCCCCTCCCCCTGTGCTCTGGGCAGTGTCCCACAAAACAGCATCGCAGGGCACCCTGCACCCCTTCCCCACCCTCCTCCCAGGGCAAAACCCACCACCACGAACATGGCAGACCAAGGACCCCCATCCTAAACCCCAGCTTTGCTGCTTGTCAGTCCACCTCTGAATGCCCGGAACAACTCGAGGAAGGGTTTTACCTCAAACTGCCCTGAGGCAGCAGCCACCATCTGTGTTGCCCAAATGCAGCCCTTTTAGGTGAATTATCTAAAGCAGAAGGAGCGCTGGCAGCCAGAGCTCTTGCCCCAGGGTCTCTAAGCCACTTGGGAGCCCAGCCTCCGCTCCCTGGCTTTCCAAGCCAAGGCACAAGGAGCCAGCCCGCAGAGCGCAGCAGTATTAATCCCTCGAAGAGCTGAAGCAGAAGAGTCCACGGACTCTTGCATTTGCACGTGTAAGCCACCTCCTGTTAAGGTGCCTGCCCACACCGCAGCAGCAGCATCCCCTCCTGCAGAGCACAGCACCCAGCGCTGAACATGACCCAAGAGCTTCCTCGGCAAAACCCCTGACCTAGCAGGGAAGGACGAGCAGCCCCTTTCACCGCTCTTTCACAGAATAGCTGGAGATCCCACTGAGCCGCCAGCAGGCTCAGGATTTAAAATTTGCTTTGATGTAACGTGCCACCAGCACGTCAAGCCATGTCATATCAAAGCCCTCTCACTTCCTCAGCAGCATCGCACCTTGCGAGATTCTGCTCCACCTGAGATGCTATCCCACATGACGCACAGTGTTTCACGGTAAGAAAATGCCTGATACACAAATATTTCTTGGTGTTTTTTTTTTTTTTCCCAGAAGAAAAATCATTAGGCCAAAGCCCAAAAATCTTTACTCCATTTTATTTAGCTTTTACACAAGAAAGACTTTTGTCGAACTCAGCAGGAGTTAATGAGAGCTTTACATGGCTAAATAGACTAATCCTCCGCAGCGCTGCGCCCCGTAAAGTCCTTGGTAGCACTACAAAATGTGCATCTGGTTGACAGAAGCATTTGTACACTCCCTCCATGCGTGAGCAAATGAAGCTAAAGGAGCTGACCTGGATACTCTCAGGCACAGGCTTTTTCTACTCAGAGAATCTCTTTTTTTCTTTTTTTTTTTTCCTAATTGGGTATTTTTTCAGAGCGTAACAGCATTTATTTTGGGGAGGAATAAGGCGACACAGGGAAAGAGCGCAGAAGGAGAAAGGGAAGAGCCAGAAACAGACAACATAAACCAAAATAGTTCAGGCTGGGGGAGGAAGGTTTCAAAAAAACAAATCACCCAAAACACATTGTTGGTGGAGTGGGTTTTTTTTTTTTTTTTAGAGGCCGGCAGAGTGGTGGCAGTGCCATGGGGGGCAGCATGAAGAGCATCCCCCACGTGCCGTGCATCAGCAGTGCCACGGGCAGCACCATGCCTCCACCAGCGAGGAGGCGGGAGTTCAGGCTTCCCGCAAGAGCTTTAAACACAAGTTCACCTTCTCAATGCTCATGTTCACTCCAGTGGCATGTCAGGCTTGTTTTCAGGCTCTGCCTGACACCCTAACACCACCTGAAACACCTCCTTGCAAGGAAGGAAAGGTGCCAGGTACCTCCCTGGCACTACGCTCGCCCCAGGTACTGCCTCTCGTGCCACCCATGCATGCACCCAAACCTCTTCCCTGCCTGTCCAGCTCTCTGCAAGCAGGCAGTGCACGTGGCGTGCTTTTATTAATAGCTGCCAAACGAGGCAAAAGACGATGCGCCCAGCCCAAACTTGGTGCTGGCTAAATCCCAGCCGCTGTGTGGAAGCTTCTGAAAGACAAAATGCCAGTCCTCTATACTGGCATCTAGTAGGAAAAACACATTTTTTTTCCCTCTTCCCATTTCCTCCTGCTTGTTTGTGACATTCCCAAGCCAGAGTGATGGCAGCCCTGAGCTTGCAGGGGTTTGTGCTCCTGCATGGGACCTGCCCAAGCATCACTGTTGCCTCCTGCAGAGGACACACGGGAAAATGCAACGTACAACCCCCGGCTTCCTGTGGATCCTGCCAGAAGCCCATCCCCAAGCGTGGCCAGGCAGTGCTGAGTGACACCCAAAGGCAGGGGTGTCCCTCGCTGCTGACATCACTCCCCAGGGCAGAGCCCCTGGTGATGGGGAGGGACACAGCGGGGGACACCCATGGCTCAGACGCAGCAGCTGCCCCAAGGACAGCGCAGGTTGCCCTCCTGCCCGTGTCCCTTCAAGTGATGTCAGCTGGGGGGCTGTCACCAAGGAGGCATTGTCCTGGCCACCCCACTGGCTGGCATGTCCTCAGGAGGCAGCTTTTGGGATTTTGGGACGGGAGCAGCAAGTCCGGTTACCTCAGAGGAATTCTGCGTGGCATGCAATCTTTTGAGGGCTTTGCAACAACAGATAAGAGCAAGTGTCCTTCAGAATAAATAGCAGCGTGTAGGAGTTGCTGTTGTCTAGGCAACGCAGCACGATGCACTCGGCGCGGCGGCGGGGATGCGGCAGCGCGTGGAGGGCCAGCGGCAGCCAGGGGCTCCAGCCACCCTGCTGCTCCCCCAGCCCTGCCTGAGCACCCTGCCACAGCAGGTGGCTCGAGAGGCTTCCCAAAGAGCATCCCAGGGGACGTGTCCCTCCTGAAGGTCCCACCACCATGTGCTTGCCCCTCCAAAAAACAGGCTGTCCCATGGAAGGCTGCGGCTCCTGACACGCCAGCCCTGGTGACCCCCGTGCCTCTGCCTCCCCATCGTCGAAACTGGCAGGAGAGCACCCGCTCGCCTCTCGAGAGGCGCGAGTGGAAAGTCACGCTACTCAGAGGATGTCTGAGCTGTGCCAAGACATCAACTGGCACAAACCCTCCTCCAACTGCACGAGCTGCACCTCACCAGAGAGCAGAGGCAAGAGGAGCCTTTGCTGCATGGAGGAACCCACTGGCTGCGCTGAAAGCAGGGGGGGCTGCTGTAGGGAAGGGGACAAATCCATCAGCCATGCACGCAGCACCCAGCTGCCCTGGGCTGGGGCACGAACCCAGCCCTGGCCAGGGTTTTGTGGGGAGCTGGTGGGATGCTCCGGGCAGGGCTGCGGTTACGCTGCTTGCAGAACCCTCTGGCAATCCAGATTTTGATTACTCATGACTCCCCCCATAAGAGCACACACAAACCACATTTTTTTTTCCATTGCAAAGAGATGGGGAGCGTAGGCAATTTTCATGTTATTTTTTTCCCCATCTTGGAGATGAATGGGAACGTTATCCCAAAATACTTCTCAAACTCAAGGAAAAATTCAACAAAACTCTGAAATTGGGTTTAAGAAAAAAAAGAAACGAGCAGCAGAGATATCTGAGAAGATAAAATCCCTTCTTCGCCCTCCTCATCCGAAGCCCTTGTTTTCGCGAACCACAAATCCTCTCCTGTGGTTTAATGGATGGAGAGGCAGCCGTGTTCTCACACAGTAAGGGAAACTCCTACAAATATTTACCTGTTCTTCGCGAGAAGTGCAAGAGTAGATTTCAAGGAAACTACTTGGATAATTACAGGGATCATGCACATTAAGCACTCCAGGTTGCTTTGCTGAGCCCACCCAAGCTAATCTGTGCTTTAAAAGTGACGGCAATAGGGGTGCGGAAGGTGTTTTGGATGGAGCCATCACAGCCTTCCCACCATACACGGCATGTTTCAGAACTCTCTCCAGTATGAAAACCCCTTCCCTAATCCTTTCCGATGCAGCCGCTTGCTTTGAAGAGGAGGGAAGTTGGCACTTGAGAGATTAATTTCAGGGAGGCTGGAGGATGTGAGCTCGCCACGCTCTTCGCTGGTTGGGAAGAAGCTGCCGGGACACTTTCACGCCCAGGGCTGCAGAGTGATGCTGCCCAGCTCCTCCGGCCTTACCACCCCCACAGGCAGCGTCAACATGGCTCTTGCCACCAGCCCCGTGCGCCTTCAGCTCCTTCCCCACCAGGAAAAGCTGGGATGACTGAATCCCACCCACCTTGATGAAGCTTCATTATAGCCACAAGCCCCTGAGCGTTTTGAGGAGCACGAACACACAAGAGAAATGCTCTGGTAATTAGCAATCTCGGATTGCGGCAGAGCTGAAAATGCAAGATTATCTCTCTCCTGGGGCTACCTTACAAAGATGTGAAGCCGCAGCCAAGGAAAGGCATCCCCCAGCCCCACTCGACCCACATCACGGCCTTGAACCCCAACCTTTGGGCACCGCCCCAGGGCCACCGCCTCACAGCAAAATCGCTGCAACTCAAGCACGTGCACAGGCTACACGGGTGTGTAGAGCTGTTTGCATTGACTACACGATGGTTCCAAATCAATAAGGAGCATTGAGGGTTGCTTAGTGCTTTTGAAACGATGGAGCTGCATGCACTGGCACAGTACCCAAGCACAGTGTGGAAGTTGGACAGAAATCCTCAGGAAAAGCAATGCACAGACAAAAGATGAGAGCAGTCAGGACAAACAGAGCGAAACCCCTCTCCTGCTGCCCTCCACAGACATTATTTTGCTTTTCTATCCACAGAGGCAGCCCGGCATAAGCACCCCCAGGGCAAAGCGCAGAGCCCAGCAAGACCTCCCTGAACCCAGGGCTGGCAGCGCTCCGGTGCCAGGCTACTTCGCACACCCGCTCTGCACCATGCCCCGGTGACAACCAGAGTTTCCAGAGAAGCAGCCAACTCCCTATAACTCCTGAGGTTTTAATTCATGCAGTTCTGAAAGCTGCGAAGCACAGCACTGCTTTGGGATGCTGCCTTGGAAACTGGCTGCTGTCGCCTCTGTGCACGTGGTGCTGACCTTCACACATGGAAGGGAAACCAGGAACATCCAGCATGGCCGGTGCACAGAGGAGGTGCCCAGACAGGAGGGAACCCCTCCCCCCCCGTCCCAGTCTCAGGGACCCCTGGGGACCCCTCAAATGACACAGACAGGACATGGGTTAATCCAGCGGCTATAAAACCAGGCGACCCACTGTGCACCCAGAATCAGGTAATCTGTCTAGGTAATTAACTGGGATCATGGCCACTCAGTGGCCCCGACAAACTGCAAAACACGAACTGTCAGCAGCTTGTGAGCCATTTGCGCACAACCCATTCCCCGAAGCCTCAAAGGACTCACTCGAGTGTGAATCCCAGGGCAGCGCCGGCGAGAGGTGCCTATTTGCGTCCCTTTCATAAGGTACTTGTTCGCTCTCCAACACCGGCCCCTTTCTCCCCTGACTGTGGAGACACTTCACAGGCAGCATTAAATGCAGAATAGGCTGATTTTTAATGCAGAATTATACAAATGGAGCCATTCTTCCATTTCATGCCTCCTGTTAGGTAATCTATTGGTATTGCACAGGGAATCAAGGTTATGTCCTCGTCGGGATGATTTACGAACTCTGAGCATTTCATATCTCCAAACGTTGAGCAAAGACAGAGACAAAAGCATTCCTGCAAATGTTCAGAGTGCAAGCAGGAGCTGTGGCCGGAGGGACAGGGCGATGTCTGCTTGTCCCAGGCAAGACACACTCTAGGAAAAGCATCCTTGGCAGCGCAGCTGCGTGTCCTACAAAGGCGTTTGGAGCACAGCGCATTATGAGAGTATGTGCAGGGACTCGCTGGCTTCGTACGGGAAAAGAATGAGGCCGCTGCATCTCAGCAGGTGACTTCCACGCCGGAGCAAGAGGAAGAGGGGAAAGCTCGGGCAGCGGCAGATATTGGCCCGCAATCGTGTGTCCTTGCCGAGGTGGGGACTGCAGACCCGGCGCCTGCAGCAGCCGCTCTCCTCTCCAGCCCCGCTTTCTGAGCGATGATCCCTGCAGTGCAGCGACTGTCCTTTGTTGTGACACTAGCAGCCATCGCCATGGAAATAGAGCATCACCGTTTCACTCATGGTTGGAACAGGACCCTCGCTGGGGCTGGGAGGAAGGAAGCTGCACCTTCCCATGAGACGGCAGCATGGACAAGTACCAAAAGACACACGGCAAGTTATGCTGCAGGATCAGCAGAGACCCCATGGGCCATCCCAGCAAGGTGCCCACTGCATCCTGCCCTGCTCTCCCAGGCACCGGCACAGAGGCAAAGGACCGCGGGCACTGCTGGCCCAAGCACTTCTACCCTAAGTGATGTTTTACTTCAGGACAAGCTGCTCCAAACCCAGACTCAAGGGGAACTGGGAACTTACTACTCACTGTGCTGTCTGCAGCCCTGACTTCTTCCAAGATAATTCTAAATTTGCAAAAATATGGCTGCCAAGCTCTTTAAAGCCAGGACTGGGAATTAAGGCACAAAAGCTGACACACAGTAGCACCTAGGTAAATTAAATGTGCCACATCACTTCCTATCTATATTACAGAACTGAGCTTCAGGATTACCTACTAATAAAAGTGATATTTAAAACAAGTCCTAAGTTCCTCCGCTCTCCCCCTTCTCCCCACAAGTAATTAAGCTGACATCGTTTCCCGTGGTGGAGGGGATAGGATTTATCATGGAGGGAAATCAGCAGAGGGTGAAATAGGCTGAATCCTCACCATCACAATGCTGCGGCCAGGCAGACGGCACCCGTTTCCCTGGGAAAATGGGGTGGAAAGAGTTTGGCTGGGGCTGGGGAGCAGCGGGTCCTCCCCAGGACAGAGGTGCTGAGACAGAGGAGGCCGGACCTGTCCCTGCCTGTGCTTGGGGAGCTGCACCCTGTGGAGAAAAGGGTGGCAGGAGGGCAGCCACTGTGGAGGGGAGCCGCTCGCTTTTCTGCCTCTGTCTTGAGCTCACCCAGCTGCAAATAAACAATTTTAACATTTGAATAGCCGCGAGTGCGGAAGGCATAATTAATACCCAGCGGTACCGCCAATATGCTGATGCGGTAGGTGCAGACCCTGCCAAAGCAGTCAGCGAACAGATCTGGCACAGCAGTGCCGCGGCCCTGGCTGCTCTTGCCTTTGGGTCCCATCCTTTGCTGGAGGCAGAGAAAGGGCAAAGCCCCAAGCACAGCAGTGCGGGGCTGGTGCTGGAGCCCACCAGCATAGGACCCCTCTGGTGCAGGACCCCTCCGGCACATTCCACACCCACACTGTGAGAAAAGGCATAGTCTGGCACAGCAACACGGGAAAGAGGGGGAAAAAGGAGAAACCAGAGAGAACAGGCACACATTGCTGCAACGGCAAAAGCAGGCTTTCGCCACGTGCCTGGTCGCTACCAAAGCCAAGCCGACCTTTAACCCCAGGGTTTACATTCAGTTCCCATTTTCAAAGATTTTAAAGGATGCCGAAGGACTAAGGGATGCTCAGCACCTGCAGCTGGCCTGAGGATGAGTGCAAGAACTCAGCTAACGCAGCGAGCTGGCCAACACTGTCCAAGATTGCCAGCCCAGTTGAACTTGCTCTAGGAAGGGCACAACATGGGCTGTAGGGTTTTTTCCCCAGTCTTGCAGGATTATTTCTGACAGGATTTGAGAAGCACCAGGACCAGGAAGCCTAGAAGTCAGCATGGACCTTCAGACAGAGAAATGTCCTCAGCAAATTTCTGTGCAAAACTGGCGCCCAATGATTCACCCACTGCTGCTCTGGCAGAAGGAGCTCCACGCATGGTCTAGCTCCCCCAGGAAGACTCAGCAGGCTGCAGTGTCATCTGCCAGCCGCCCCGAGCTGCCTGCGCTGCCTGCTGCGGGCAGGGGCTGGTGGTCATGCTGCCTCCCACCCTGGCGAGGCAATAAACTGCCCCAAGCACTTGCCCAAGGGCACACAGCTTGGACCTGCAGCCTGGGGTACCGCCGGAGCATCCCCCCCAGCAGGCACGGCGTGGCCACCGCTTCCCCCGCCGCCGCTCGGCCAACCCAGCCAGCAAACACTGTGTGCATTTAGCATGGCAGGGCCGGACAGTGGGGCATTTCATCAACCCGTCGGAAATAACACTCAGCTTTTGTCCCGCCTGGATAAAGGGGGTTTGTGAGCGCTGGCTTTCCAGCCCAAACCTGCACCTGGTGCCAACTTCTCCCACTCATCCCCCCCGAATTTTGCACCAGCACCGGGGACCAGGCAGCAGCAAGAGCTTCAGTTCAGACACAACTTGCTGGGAAGTTTCTCTCAGATTCCAAATCCACCAAAAAACTTGTCGAAGAGTCACAGCCTTGAGCTCTGTTCTTGGTGATATTAGAAAAATCCCATACACCTAAGGAAACAGGTTTTCCCCTGATTTCACCTTCTATCTAAACCTCTTTGTGTATTCCATCACCTCACGTGCACGACAAAATCGCTTCCTAGCCTTTACTTGCTAACACCTACCCAGGCACGCAGGACCATGCTGCCCTCTCCCATCACTGCCACGAGAGACCTCTCCCATCACCACCACCACCACCACCCCCCTTTTACCAAATACATGCAAAAACTGGTCGGCTTAAGGGAAGGGACTGCGACATATGTATGACAGCACTAAACCCGGGAGCTTAGAGATCATCCCTAATGCTGTACAGAATAAATAAGGACAGTGGTCAGGTTTAGCGGCTCCCGGAGGAAGGCACGCTTCCCCCTGTAGCCACAAAGGAAGGAGTTGCCCGTGTCCCAGCTCTCCTCACAAATATTCTTCCTTTGCCACACGCTTACCACCTGTATAATCAATTTGTGGGCAAAGCCAGGCTTCTGCAGGATGATCAGGCTTCCTCCTCGGACAAAACGTCCGCATCAGGGCGTATGAGCGGGATGCAAAGCCCAAACACTGCGGGATGGGATGGTGGGAGCGGGGCCCACCCTGCCAGGAGTGCGATCCTCCTGCCTGAGCCCAGGCTGCAGCAGGAGCCTTACCAGGGGTTTCCCTCCTCTGAAGCCCGTATCCACAAAGGCACAGTCATTTCAAGAAAAAAGTGACTATTCCAACCCAGCCCTCCAGCTCTGAGGGGACCCACGCAGAGAGGAAGATCACGGCACAACTGCTGCTCGCACCTCCCTTTACCACCACCACTTCACTGGTAAATAAGCCAAGAGCTTATCTTAGCCTCTAAATAAATGTGCTCAAGCGTGTCATTACAACTTACACAGGAAACGCTTTGATCTAAAAAAATAAGATAAGTTAGCTCAGTAAGTATAAAGTAGCAGCTTAATGAGCTTTAAAACAAAGTAATTAACGCAGGTCCACTGCATTGCTGTAACACAATAGGGCTTGGCAGCAGCTGCGCGTCCGACTCCACTGCTCTGCCCACTGAGGTACCTGCATCAATGGGAAATACAACCGACTGTGGAAAATACTCAGGGAGAAAACATCTTCTAATGAGATTTTTAATGACCTCAAATTGCTCCGGTTTCCCAGGAATGAAGGCAAGCACTGAACCCACTGGAAACACTGGGATGACCGGCACAGGGCCCAGCTGACCTCTCCCCACAGCAAGGGCTGGGTGTCTGCACGGGGCTGTGCGGTTCCCTGGGAAATCCGACCTGCTCGGGTCTAACTCCAGCACTGTGGTCTCCTGGTAGAGCTGCTCTCAATTTACACCAGAATAACCAAGATCCAAACCTGGCTTTCTCCCGGGAAATCCCTGGCAGCCCAGGGATGCACAGCCTGCCTTGAAACCTCAGCAGCCATCCACGGGAGCTAAAGCAGAGAAAGCGTGAAGAGTTTCAAAAGCTCCGGTAACTCTTACAGAAATGAAGAAAGTAAGAGAAATAAAGCCTCTAAAAGGAGACAGATAGACAGATGGCTTTTAAGGAGCGAGAAATACAATTTAAAAAAAATAGAAGCGGCGGAGCACTCTTTAAAGGTGTCAAACATCAATAGGAAAGCCTGGAGAAAGCACAGGCACGAGAGCTGGGGCACGAGGGAGGGGAGCACAGCGCAGGGCATTGCCCCACCTGGCCAAGGCTCTGGCTGCGGCACTGCCGGGGAGCCCCCGGCCCCCCCAGCTCCCGAGCCAAGCGCTGGGGCTCTGCCCAGCCCCACAGCAGGCTCACAGCTTGACGCGCTTCACAGAGGAAAAGAGAGCAGCCCAAAAAGATGGAGAAAAAGCTGAACCAAAATAGAAAGGGAAGGCAGCGAGAATGAAATCCAGGGCAAAGACTCTTGATCCTTTCATACAAAGGTTTAAATCCCCTTTTAGCACCGAACAATTTCTTTTTCATGGAGAAGACCAATTCTCCCTGCCACGGCCACCTCATCACACGTACAGCATCCAGGCAGCTCGCAGGCTCTCCCGCTCCAGAGCCACAGGAGTGAAACCCCGCCAGATCAAGGTGAACACGCGTCACCAGAGGCACTCTCAGCGCCTAGAAAACACTGCGCTGTTTGTGGGCACACACCCTCTGGAGCCTAATAGCTAGTGAGTCAGATATAGCTGTGTTTTGCATCTCATTAAAAAAAAAACACAACAAACCACCACCAAAAACCTTTGTGGGAGAGATTAAACTTTTCAGAGTGTTATCTCCAAAGGAGAGACAGAGGTCTCTGCCAGGCAGATTGGTGGCAACAGACCTCCCGCATCCCTCACTGCTTTATTGCCTCTCCTGCAGGATCTCAGCTTCCCGCAAACACACCTCACACCGGGTCCGCACGCCAGCAGCCTCTACACTGTGCGGGTCTGGACCTCCCGAAGGATGGAAGGGAAAAACGCGGAATCGTATCCCTTCCCGACAGCTGCCTGAGCAGAACACCCCAAGGAATTGCCCATGAGAAACATATCCGTCCTCATCTTCAAAATTAGTAAAATTGATTTTGTCAGAAGAATATGTCACTTTGATGGGAACCCAGAGTAAGTCCTGAATATTTCCCGTTGGAGGATGCTACATGAGTAAAGAGCCTCTTACGAAGCCAAGACACAGGAAGATGAGTAACTCATCCTCGTCCTTCCCAGAGAAAACTTAATAGGAGAGGCAGAGCCCAGCCATGCTCCCGGTGGGAAGCGCAGCCACGTGGCCTCGGCTCCGGGCATTAATCACCCACGTTTCGGTGGGTACTTAAGTAGATGTCCTAATCCATGTCAATTAATTGACGCTTCATTACTCAGTCCTGCAGATGGAGGCAGAGATGCTATCACAGGCATCGGGAGCAGGGCTGGGGTCACGTGCGGGGCCCTGACAATTACAGGGATGCGTCCCCGAGGAAGCCGTGCGTGCGCGGGCTCGGCTCGCTGGGCACGCAAATCCCAGGGCGAGGGGAGCCCGGGCTCCCTGCCCACCTTGCCACATCTCCAACCTGAATGACATGCAGTCGAGTAGCAACATCAATTAGCGCCGTTTGCTCTTAACGCAGCCTCTAATGCTGTCTGCTGAGCAACGAGCCCTCAGCCCTCCCACACTGGGCCACAAAAGCTCTACTACACAGTTACAAAGCCAGCATTACGCAGCCACGTTTCCTATTTATAGGGCCAGAAACCACAGCTGGAGTGGGTATCGCAAGAGGATTCTTCCAAACATCCCAGGACGCTGCAGAAAGGGAGGCATGGCCAAAGCCCCATACGGATGGGAACAACTGATCCCTGCGAGGTCGTAGCTGAAGTCCATAAACCCCCTTTCCTGCAGGGACAGTGCAGTCCCTCACATGGCATGTGCTGCTCTGCCGGTGTCCTCAAGCAGACAGCCACCCCCCTCGCCACAGATCCCCCTGCACCAGCACGTCCCCATCCCCTCACTCCGCTCGTGTAAGGGCACGTGCATGCCAGCAAGCTCCGGTTTTTCCACCTCAAGGGTCCAGACTTGCATTTCTCTTGCAGAAAGCACATCACCGCTCCCAGACTACGTGTTGTGCTTGAAGCAGCTTTTACTCAGCCTTTGTTTGGAAGCCAGCAGAGTTTGAGGCGCTTGCACCCCAGCCAGGCAGAGGAAAGCTTCACTGCTCCCACCTCAGCACTTTGCAACAGCCAAGCCTCAGCCCACGGACGGCTTTGCCCGGGCTAAGAGCAAATTTGCAGCTGAGGCTCTGCCTCTCCTCACTGCCAGCCAGCTTCTTCACTAGGAACCAGCACGTTGCTTTTGCCACCCGTTCCAGCCACGGCCCCCCGTGGGACACAGTGCCAGGGAATGGCTGCTGCTCCCCACAGCACCATGCAGGACTGGGCAAGCTGGACACTGCTGGAGTGCACCAGCAGCATCGCTCATCGGGACGCATCAGCAGCCACCGGCAGAACGGGCACAGCACCGCTGGGGATGCAGCACTGCTTCCAGAAAAGAAAAGCTGCCAAGAAAGACCTACAGAGCAAATTCCAACAAAAATCATCACATGGCAAAGCGTATCTCCTGCCTACACATCATTTCCAAGTCACAATGAGACATTTTGCAGATCAGAGTTGAAAATGAACACTTTATGAATGACAAGCTTTATTTTTTTATATATACGGTTGGGTTATTTGAAGTCCATTTAGCTTCTCCAGATCAGCCAGCAAAGGCTGAGGGCTGGGGAAGCCTCTGCTGTTGAACTGTGATGGGGCACTGCCTAAAGGCAGTCAGTGGCCTCAGACAGAAAACCAGAGCCAAGCTCAAAGGCTTTGCTGGGGATGTATGACCCACTGCTCTGCCGGGAAGGACCTCGGGTGAGTCCCTGGCGGGTGCTTCGGCCTCCTGCCCTGGGGCACCCAGCACTCTCTGACCCCGTCCCTGCTTATTTCCATGTGACTACTCATCCATCTCTAGCCAAGCTGGGTTTCTTTCTCTTTTATCGCTGTTGCTTGGTACCAGAAAGGCTGAATCACTCAGCACTGACGAGAGGACACATCCTCCCGCACTCGGGGGTACTGCTACAGGTCTCCATCTTGCTCCACAAGCATCACACCCAGCATCCTTGGCCCCGGGCGAGAGCTCAGCCGCAGCATCGCCTGGCCCTGCCACAAGCAGCGCGGGTGCTTCACCTCCAGCTTCGGCAACCCATCTGAGATGCACGGGAGAGAGACAAAGCCTCGCCAGAAACGTTCATCAGTACCCGCTGCATCTCTCTGCATGGCTCCATGCAATGGCATCCAACACCGCGCTGAAAGGAGGCTTTAGCACAGCTTCTGCTCACAGATCCACTGAAGCCGGGGAAAGAAATTGATAAACCCAGAAAGCAGTAGCAATTCGGTGGCAGACAAAACCTCATTTCAGGAGGAATCCTCATAAAACCAAATTAATGTTGAAGGATGAAGGCAGGTAAAGCTCCCACAGTTAAGTTCAGGCCACAGAGACTCAGTTTAAATCTCCCAGCAGTTCTGATTTAATCAATGCATTTCAAAGTGAAATTAGATGAAGTACATCTCCATCACAGGAAATTATGTAAGCTATCAAAGTCTGTAGGTGCAGGTCCTGGTAAGAAGAGCCACAGGCAATATTCATATCAACTCAAATTCCGTTTTTAAGGAGGCAGTTCAGGTCCAGAGTTTTATGTTATTCCAGTGAAAAAATGCACTCTGATGAAAACCATGTACCCAAGGCAAAGAAGGGCCAAGCAGCAACTTCGGGAGCATCCCCAGAAAAACCATGGCAGCCACCACCGGTCGCTGGGCTTAGCCAGGCAACCCCTTCCAGCGGTACCATCCATTATGGGAAGGACAGACAGACGGAAGGAAGGATGGAAGGAAGGAAAAATCCTTTGTTTTAAATGAGGGGTGAAAGTGCCAACGAGGCTGCTCCATCCTCCCTGTTGATCCCACTCAACAGACTTGGCTTCCAGGAGTCATCACACTGGAAGAGTTTTGGTCTCAAACCCAAACTCCGTTGGCCTTGAATTGCTGTAACCCACCTCACCATCACCAGCCCTTAACGAGAATATAAGGTACTGCAACTCAGAGGGGAGCAGCTCCCACTCCTCCAGCTCAGCATATTGATTCCCATAATCTTTCCTCCCAGTCCTTCTCCTATTAGCTATATTTAAAGGCTTAGGCATGCATACGTTTCCATAATGAACCTCAGACCTGTTGGAAGTCCCATGGATTATTCACACCCTACAGAGCTGTTGTGTAAAGCCGCTCTCGGTGCTCACGGCCACCCTGTACATGTACACATCGACACAAATATAAATAAGCCATGCCGGGCAACCTCGCGGCTCAGACTTGGGCGAGGAAAGGCAGGAACAAGGTTATCGGGCCAGCTGGAGAGCTGGTCTCTACTCGTGGTGGTTCCCTTTTACAGCCCAGGCTTTGGAGGAAAATTAGCAACTCCTCCTTTTCAGCAGGTGACCGTTACGTAAAGCAAACCCAAGCTGCAGTGCTCCGACGCAGACGGGCCGGCAGCACGCACGTCCCACATCCCAAAGGCGGGCAGGATGGCTGGCAATGTAGGGCAGCCCCCAAGGCATCAGGGCAAGCAGCGGGTCCATGACCATGGGAGCCCCATGACTGTCACCCCGCCGGAGATACCACAACGCGACTGTCACCCTGCCGGAGATGCCACAAAGGCAACGCAGTGGCTCCCGCGTTATTACAACAATTATTCATGCTCTGGGTAAGAGGCTGCTAAAGACCAGCGCCGCTCCCTTTGCCTCATCTGTGAAACTGCTGCCAGTTAAGAGGTACGAACCGCTGCATAAAAGTGCAGTTTATTCAAGCATTATTGTGGCTGTTAAGTATCATAGCCGGTGACACTAGATGAATTTCTGTGGCAATCAATTCACCCGGGAGCAGCCAGCTCAGCCCCTGTGTGGATGCGGGATGAGTAAGGACTCCTCAGTGGAGGCCATTAACTCCCACTGCTTACTGCTCTCATTACTTTCCAGACTGCAAGGCTTGCATCTTTGACGAGTGGCTGAATCTACATTTGACAGCGTGAACTTGATGAGTGAAATTCATGGAAAAATGTTTGCTTTGGCAGTGACTACGAGGCCCATAAAGTTTCCTCAGTGTCAATGCGCAGGGATGTATGCTTTTAATGAGTTGTTTTATACAATCAGGAAGAAATTGCAAACAGTGTTTTTCCTCATACTGCAAATCATGCCGGAACAAAATTCTGTAAAAATCGTGCCATACTGTTTAAAAAGCGATATTTGTAGCTATGGAAGGGAAGTCCCCAGCCAGAGCTAGG
The DNA here is from genome assembly GCF_963210335.1 of Falco punctatus. Classification (NCBI taxonomy): domain Eukaryota; kingdom Metazoa; phylum Chordata; class Aves; order Falconiformes; family Falconidae; genus Falco; species Falco punctatus. Next base: position 105,994,819 of record NC_137582.1, read on the forward strand.
AGCCAGGGAGGCGGCACGTCGCAGAAAGCTGCCATGCCCTTATAGACAGGCGCAGGAACCCACACAGATGCGTGCACACACACGTATGTCAGTGCACACTTGGGAAGCAACAGAGTAGCTGCTGTCCCCCCAAATACCAGACCTGTGCCCCACAGCACCCACAGCTGTGCCTGCCACGCTGCGAAGGGCACAATGGACCCGCAGCATCCCTGGGACCTCGCTGGGGCCGTAAGGGGCCACACTGCATACCCAGCCCCGCTGCCTGCAGCGCTCAGAACCGGGGAGCGGCAGGCTCCCCTTCACGAAAGCAAGGGCAGAATAATTCCGAGTGATGCGAGTTTGCAGGTCTTGCCCTCCTCAGCTGAAAAGCAAGGCTCGCCTGCAAGGTCAGGCGGCTGCTGCTGCCCTGGGGTGAAAGGGATCCGACTTGAAAGGAGCAATAAGGTACCATCTCCCCATGGCAGCCAGCAGCTCCAGGCAGAGACAGTGCGGGGTGAAATGGGCACTGGAAAGGTCTACTGCTTCTCTTGGAGCTATTTTTCCAGCAGTCTTCAAGAAAATGAGGGGAAATGACATGGGAAATGTCAGAAATAAAGCCAGAAGCAATTAGAGTTAGAGAGAAGTGAGAGCAGCAGGCAAGGTTAGCAGTAAAGTTATCTCTTATTAAAAATAAAACACGGAGGGACTGAAGGCTGACGAGGTGGCAAAGAGGACAGCCTGATGCTGGGGATCCAGGATACACAGCACAGGAATCTGCAAGGCAAACCGAGGAGAGAAGAGACCGGAAGGCTCCTGTTTTCATTGCTAAACTCTTCACAAAAATAAAAAAGCAGAGGGCGTCCTCTGTTTCCAAGATAACGGTCTTCTGCCGGCTCCAGCCTCAGGAAGCAGCCCTCCAGCTCCACTGGGCTGTTCACCTGCCACACATTAAATCCAAATGCAAGGCACCCTGAAAAACGTCTCAGGTGCTTTCCCTAGGAGTAATTCCTAAGGCCACTACATCACCGCAGACTCCCTGGAGACTCTGCCCTTCCCACCATGCAGCAGCACATCCTCAGAGGACAGATGGACAGATGGATGGACATCTCTGGTGGCAGCGTGAAGATGCTTGCATGACCAGGCCGTCGGGGTACCTCGGCCAGGGCAGGGGACGAGGCCGGGGGGGCATCAGGAGCTCGCTTGCCACGTGCCTCTGGAATATGCTGCCTGGCACGGGCGAGTGTAAATCAAAAGCCAAGAGTCTCCCCCAGCTCCTCGGCACAGACAAAAACCTCAGTTGCAAGTTTCACCCTCCAGGACTCCATCCAAAGCTCAGGCAGAGGGACAATGCCTGCCGCGGCTCCAAAGGGCGACAGACAAAGGCCTCTCCCATCACCCACAGCGTTCGGGGGGCTCTGCCCACCTCCCCTCCCGCACCCCCAAAGCAGCAGCCATGTTCTGCCGGAGCGCAGGGGTGCGGGGAGCGGAGTGGGCTGATGGGCTCCCCTAGTTGCTGCGTGGGGGAGGGCGGGCGGCGGGGGCCACATCCATCCACTCACCCCGCAGCCATGCATGGCGCCCAGTCCCGCTCCCCGGGGAGCGGCAGCAGGGGCCGGTGCCAGCCGCGGGAGCAAGACCCCTTGCCTTGGGACCCCTCTGCAGCAGCAAGACCCTCCAGGCTGCCGGACAACACGGCAACGCGCCCGAGCCACTGTCCCGCTGCGCGGAGGGGATGCTTGGGGCAGGGACAGGCTCTGACCCCTGCCCCACACGAACCAAACCTGTGCTTTTTAGATAGAAAATCTGGCTGAGGAAGGGGTGGCGGGGGGGGGGGGGGGGGGGGGAAGGGATCACAAATCTTACAGCAGCGTAGTTTTCCTTCCGATCTCACTTGTTTAACACGCTGCTGCTTCAAACGTATTGCACCCAGATGGGCTCAAAGCCCAGAAAAGGGGGTACGGCTGCGGTTGGGGGGGGGGGGGGCGGGCAGGGGCTGGGGGGGTGAGCGTGCTCCAAGCACGGTACCGGGGAAATAACAAGATTTCGGCTCGGATGACTTCGCAGCGGTAATGGAAATGTGTTACGTAACACTTTGCCTCCGTCCCCCCTTTGCTTTGTAATTCCCGTTTAATCTCCCCACCACAGCCCCCCCACCCACACACACACTCACTTCTCCCGGCCCCGGCTCCGGACCCCGCCGGGGCGGCAGGGGGGGGCCTGCCCGGCAGCGGGACCGCGGCGCACGGCTGCCCCGGGGCTAGGCGGCCGAGCGGGGCGGGGGGAGCCGGCCGGAGGCCATCCCGGAGCGGGGACCGGCCGCGTCCCCCCGAGCGCCGGCAGCCCCCCGCCCCGCTCGCCATCCCGCGCCCCGCTCCGCCAAGTTCATCGCCGCACTCCACGAGTGCGGCCGGCCGGGTGGCGGCGAGGAGCGGGGCCGCCGCTCCCCGGCCCTACCTGCTTCCCGAGAGCCGTCGCATCCACATCGTCACGTCTCCCGGCCCGGCCCGGCGGGGCTCACCGCCTCAGCTCTCCATCCGGGCGCGCCGCCCCGCGCCCGCGGCAGCGCTCAGCGGGGCAGGCGGCGGCCAGCGGGGCGGGCATGCCCAGGGGCCGGCGGAGGTCGGGCTGCGCCGGCTGCCCTGGCCCCTCAGCAACGGCGGCGGGGCAGCTGCGCGCCCGCGGAGGCTGCGCGCCCCATGCGCGGCGGGGGAGGCGCGGCTGGGCTCGGCGCGGCGCGGCTGGGCTCGGCTGGGCGCGCCCGCGTCTGTGCGCGCACCCGCGGGGCGGGGGGCGGGGGTGGGGGGCGCCGCGGCTCGGGGAAGTTGCGCGGGGAGGAGGCGGGGGCGGAGCGCGGCCCCTCCGCGGCGGGGCTTGGGGCGGGGGGCGGCCGGGGCTGTGCGCGGCTCCGGCGGCGGGCAGGGTCCCGCGGGGGACCAGCCTTCCCGAGCCCGGGCAGCAACTCCCCGAGCCCGCGCTCCCGGACGCCGCCTGTCCCCCAGAGCTCGCCCGTGGCCCCCGGAGCTCGCCCATGGCTCCCCGGGGGGCGGCTGCTCGCCCTGCCCGGCCGCACGCACCTGCTCTAGCCCCAGCGCCCGCGCAGTCCTGCGCCCGGAGCAGCTCCGCGCTCGGCACCGAGGGGTCCCCCGAGCCGCCGGGGCCTCCGGCACGGCACGGCCCTGCGAAGCCCCGGGGAGGCGTGCTGGGGAAGGCGGGGGGGTTGCCTCGCCCCCCGGCCCCGCTGGCCGGAGCAGCGGGCCCGGCGGCGGCCGCAGCGTGCTCCACCAGCCGGCCGTGCGAGCAGGCGCAGGCTGCCGGGGGGAGCCGGGCGGCACCGCCAGCGCATCCCGCGGCTGCTCCCGCACGGCTCTTCTGCGGGACGGAGCGGCCGGCAAAGCGGGAGCGCTGGCGACTGGCCTCTCCCCGGCAGCCGCCTCCTCCTCCGGCCCCCGAACCTCGGAGATTCGCAGCCACCGCCGCCACCGAGCCTCCTTCGGCTGAAAGTTGGTGCCTTTTTTTTTGCTCTGCCTCGCTTAAAGACAACCGAGCGCAAGGAGGACAAGTGCACGCGTGGGGAAAGGCTTTGGTTATTTTAAGAGGTGTTTCATCACAGCCCGATACGCGTTCGCTCCTTCCAGGGGGGCTGCCAGTAAGAAGCTAAATTATTCCTGCAGCTAGTTGTGTCGAAAGAAAAGTGTCTCTCTTGAAACAAGGAGCCTTTGGATGCTTTCCGTTCAGTTGCTGCAAGACGCGAAGTTTTTGCATTAATCTGGGGACAGATTCTCCTCAGCTGCTCCTGGCTACGTGCGAGGAGCCGGACTGCGGTTTGCAGAGCCGGGACTGCCCGGCGGGTCCCCTCGTCCTCTGGCTCCGCAGGGGGCCAGCAGGGAAGGGGCACTGCACACCCACAGCTCGCTCGGTTCAAAACAGCCACCCCAGAGAGCAAGACCTAAGTAGGAACAAGTCTCTCTCCGCTGCCTTTCTGAGTCACTGGGTTTCTTTTCTGCCTCTCTATAAACTTGTTCTAGAAAGAGAAGGAGCCTCCTTTCAGCCAGGCAGCCTGCTGAAAGGTCAGCATTGTCCCTGTGACACCTCGCAAGTCCCCGCTCCGTATTGTGCTCCCGCTGGATCGGCTCCGACTGCCGCTAGAAGTGCTGTAGTTCAGCATCCAAATCCCCATGTTACTTGGATTCCTGGTCAGAAGGAACCTGCTTTGGGAAGGATGAAGTCTTGGGGGTTGGCCTGAAGAGCAGCTGTCCCCAAGGCCAGTGACAAGCAGGACCACGGCTCTGCTCAGGCAGGGCTCTTGTCCCTCCGCAGCCTGGGGGGAGGGAGCCGTAAGACCCAGGGACGTTCCTTACGTGCAAAGCCACAACTGTACGCACGATGTCCGTAGCTGCAAATTACAACAGCTTCAGTAAAAACAGGTATCAAAGCACAAGAGCCACCTGGACGCAGCCTTTCTGGGGGCGGTGTGTGCGGTGACTTGAAAGAGGAAGCTCAGCTTTACTGCGAGCCCAGTGACTTTATCCTCCATTAAACCCGGCTAACTAACTTGAAAGATCTTTAGAGAGAAGAAGGGAAGAGCTTGCAATTGTCAGTCTCGTAAGAGTCTGTTCTGGAGCCTGAGAGATACTGGAACGCAGTTAAGTAGAAGACAATCAATTATGGCTTACATAAACCCAAACGAGCAAACATTAATGAGAGCTATCTTGTATCTGAAACAAATCCTCTTAACTCGTCCCCACTTCAAAAAATATTATTTCCCCATTTGTGCTGACTGCATGGAACCAGCATGGGGATTGCACACTGGGGCACCACCCCGGGGTGGGGGGCAGGACCGCGGCCAGGCAGCTCTGGGGCCTGGCAGCCCAGGTCGAGCTTGAGAAAGGGGGCTGGAAGCCAACAGGAAATTCTGAGCATATTTATTTGGCTGTAAACAGCTGCGATACCTCTACATACATAAGTAAAGCAAGCGAGCCCTGGTAACGTATAGCCCTGTGCTCTTGCCTTCAGCTTTCCTCTGGCCCTGAGCCTCTTCGAGAGCTTCTGTCCTCTGCCCTGCATTGAAACATCACCAGCCAGAAGCTCCCAGAGTACTTTTGAACCAGAAAAAAAAACAAGAGATCAAAGGAGAGTTGAGGCTTTCAACAGGAGCAAAGCAAGCGTGCACACAAAGCTTTTATGTATAGGCCATTACTCGGGTTCGGGGCCGGTTTGAGATGCTTGGAGTGTAAACCTCACCGGGAGGGGGGGAGGTGGCCAGGGCTTGGGCATCTGACCCTCCAGAGAGCCCTGCCTGCTGCCTGCCTGCCGCTGGGCCAGGCAACACGTGAGCCCCTCGCTTCTGCGCCTTCTGAAAACAGCCAGCACACCCGTTTTCCCGACATTTTGAAAAGCAGATCCATGCCCATCAGCAATCTTGGCCCCTTTTGTCTGGCTCATGTACTCAGCAGTGCTGCCGGGGTTGCCTAGCAGGGAGCGGGTGGCAGGAGACGGAGCAGCCCGCTGCGGGAGCAGGAACTGTGAATTATTCCACCATTTAAGTAGGAGGGAAGGAAGTCATTAGTGAATTCGTTTGTCTAGCTTGTCCTCCTCAGAGTCATCTCTCCAAAGAGAGTGAAGTTCCTGATGCTGGTGCAAAGCTGTAAGCACTGACAGGAACTGGCTGCTGCACTGTGGGCCACAGATGTTCGTGCAGACCTGTGTTCTGGAAGAAATGAGCGGGTTTCCCTATGATCCGAAACTGCACTTCCCAGGTTTTCCGTAACAGCACCTGCATTATCACCCACCACCCTCTGCTCCAGCAAGCTTTAATAAGCGTGGGCACCCCAAGGGTGCTGCCACCCGTGACAGCTGCAGTGCACTTCACTCATCATGTTCTTGAGGCAAAATCCGTTAATTTGCCTCTGAGTGGAAAGAAAGATGCTGCCCTGGCTACACTTGCCAAGGAGGAGTGAAAATTGTCTCTTCAATAGAAATAGGTTGCCATTACCCATTTTCCTTTCATATGGAAAAAGAAGTGTTACTTAGAGCTTGTGAAGAAGAGAGGAGTATAATGCAATTGCTGCCTCCTTGTAACATCGTACTTTGGTTTGTCAGACCAGTGCTGACAGGGAATAGAATTCTGGAAAGCATCTAGTAGTTTTTATCCTCTGAGCAGCTCTTAGGGGACTCCAAGACTTGTATTCACATAAGAAAACATCCCCCAATGTCTCAAACTCCTCTAATGGTCTTGGCAGAAGCAAGACACAGCTCCAGCACACCAGACCCCTGGAAGGAAAGTGTTGCAAGGCAGGGGAGCTGGAGGGGAGGGTGAGAAGGTGTGAAAAAGCCAGAAACAGTTCCATGGGGCACATCTGCCTTTCTCCCACTCTCCAAGCCTGAAAGAGTCACCGCAAGCTCCCACAGCCCCATGGAGCCTCCCTGCAGCGTGGGCTGCTTGCCCAGGGGACATCACCCAGCTTTCCAGCCTCAGCCCACGTTGCCAGGGAAGTGTGTTATTCAGCCACCCCTGTCCCCAAAGTCCTTCCCCAGGCAGAGGAGGCAGAGCACCCTGCCTTCGCTGACTAACGCCAGCCCTGCTGCAGAGCCTGCCTCACGTGTCTGGCTCCGTGTCCCCCTGGCTGCATTTGCCCAGGACTTGAGACCCAGCAAGGAAGGCAGGGGAGCTGCTACCCAGAAGCTAACATCTCAAACAGTATTTGTCTTGCCGTGCTGCTCTCATGCAGTTTCTTCTTTTTTAAGCTAAACATTGCTAATCAGCTTCTTCAAGCTCCAACATATGTCCTATAAATATCCCTTGTGGAAGCAAAATCTGTCTCATGTGTGCATGCAAGACAAAAGAAAAAATCAGAAAGCATGAAGCCCTGACTTAGCAGCCCAGAAGCATAACTAAGCTAAAGCCTCAGAGATTAATGAAAGAAGCACAAAATGCCTACGTTGTCCATACCCTTAACACAGCCCCGGAGCATGGCAAAGCCCCACTAGCCTCAGTCCCAGACAGACACTGAATTTGCTCAGGTGCCGGTGCTCACTGTTGTTGCCTGCAGGTCTCTTATAAGCCACCCATAAGGTGCCTGCCAGCCGTTTGGCTTAGGACTGGGCAGGGGAAAGAGCTGGGGAGCACTTTGGTCTTGGAGCTAAGCAAGAAGCTCGGTGCTTTCTCTTCTTGATATTTAGCACCAGCTCTGAGGCACTCTTACAATTCTTATTTCAAATGCTTGCTTAAGAAATTTCTGGGGCCCTGGTTGAACTTAGCGTAGGGGAGGATGTCGTGTTTCTCAGAGTGCCTCTAAACGGGGTAGGATGGGGACAAGCTCCTCATGCAAGATACCTCCAGGCACAAGTATCCCGAATGCAGCAGCCGTACTGTGTAGATGGAGCGCCTCTGGCTCTGCCTCTGTTCCAGCACGGCTGATAGGAACGAGCTCAGATCAATCATCTTTTTCTAACTGGCTTCTTAGTTTGCATCCCCCCGCCTCCTGGCCGGGCAGCAAATCCTGACCCTGAAGCAGGACCCTGAGGACAGATGAAACGTCTGAGCAGCTTAATTGTCTTCAGCACAGGCATCAAGAATCCACCTGCTCACCCCACGCTTTGTGCTCAGGTACCGTTTGTTTTGATGGAGACACAGCCAGCTCCTGGCTGGTTTCATCCCCGGCACACCGAGCCCTTGCCCCCTCTGCCCTGCGGCTGCCGGCACCTCTGCTACAGGGCAGGCAGGGGCCATGGAGCCTGGTGCGCCAGCTGGGGTCAAAAGCAGATGTCCAAGAAACAGCCCTTGCAGGAGGCTGGAAATGGTGCTTTTAACAGCTCAAGAGGTAACCTGCCTCCGTTAACTCTGCGGAAAGTCCTTGGCATCGTTAGACAGGTGACACTGACTCCAGCATTGCCATGGTTTCCCCAGGTTTTACATCTAGCTGCTGCAAGGTGAAGCAAGGTGGCACTCCTTCGTGCGGTGGCTGTCGGCTGGGAGACATTAACAACCTGGAGACGTGAAGCTAAAGCAGAGGTCTTCTCTGCCTGGGAAAGGAGCAGCACCGTTACGGGGTCAATGTTTCACACTGCTCCTCATGGGGAAAGAAAACCTAATCCAGTCCTGGTTTGCTAAATGGGACAAGGTAGACAAACATGACGAGAGAAATGCAGCAAGATGGGTGTTCTTTCTGGACATCTACGGGGGTGGGGGTTCGAGCTATGGCAGGAGTCTGAGGGCTCTGGGTGAATGAGGTGCAGCCAGGGCAATAGCAAAGATGACTTTGATTTCATTGACTCGTAGTTCCCAGTGACCACGCGGTAACTGCACCATGCAGAGCAGCTGCTGATTTAAGACTACAGCCCCTAGCAGAGAGAGAGCGTTAGCAAACCCAGCGCCTGGCAAAGCTTGAAAGAGCAGGCTACCAGCTGTCATCTCGCATGGGCTTTTCCACAGCTCCCAAGCATGTCTGCAGCAGGTGGCTTCCTAGGATGCTTATTCATACTGAATTACAGGTTTTCACCTCAATGGTGGTGCATAGAATGCATAGGTCCAGCCCTACAGTTCTTTGCATAAAAAGGTTTTCTGAAGAGCGGAGGTCCGGTGCTAAGGCTGGCTTATTTCCAGCTCTGGTGCCGGTGTACATCTCTCGTGCATTCCTGGCTGATGAACTTTTCCAGCTCTCCATTGCTGGGAGGTGGTATGGAGGATAACCAAGTTATAGCGCTTGATTTCATAAGCAATACATGCCTTTTAAACACTATAAGCATCTCTAGCAGGGCTTTTATAGATTCCCTTTGCTTTGGCTATATTTGTCTCGTAAATCTCAGTGATGCTGACAATTGGGCACGGTTTAATTTTGCAAATCTGAGGAATGATCAGGCCAATTTAGTTCACATTTAAAGCATTTGTGTTCACATGCTGGAAAGCCTTTTTTCTTCCTTGCTCCTTGCCTAAGGCCCTTATTATCTGCTGGTGCTATTTATCAATGCACAGCAGGTATATTACAGTAAGGTCTCTTTCGTAAAGTGATACGAAATAATCATTCCTGTTCCTCATCTGCTCAGCAAGAAAAGTGAGCCCGACTCTCATGCATGTCAGTATTCCTGAGCCGCAGAATTTTTATATTACTGCAGGAGAAGTGATTTAACTCAATAAGCTTTCCTCATAAATGGCAATAGTTTTATAAAATGAAAGGAGGTGCATGTAAATTAGCACAGCACTCCCCATCAGCTCTGTCACTCTGAGCCCTGCCCAGCTGCGGGGGATGCCGAGGGACCCCCAGCAGTGAGCCCCCTCCAGGGCTGGGCTCGCACATGGGGCTGCACCCCCGGCACTGGGCAACCTTCCACCAAGTGGGAGATGCTGCGGGGGCCTTGTTTTGGGGCAGATAGCTTCATTTTTTCTCCTGAAGTACGTGAGACGAAGGAGCAGCCTTCAGTAACGGCTCATGCCTCTGAAAAAAACACTTCTCCTCCTTCACACACACAGAGCGGCTCCTCACCCCCTCGGCACACATTCCTCTGTGTTTAGCAGAGGAATGCGCAGACTTATTATGCCATTTAATTGACACAAATGCATGTATTTGTGCTGTGTGCCGTGGCCTGCAGGACGCTGCTGGTTGGCAGCGGCAGCTGAAGCTGTCTGAGTAGGGCGCTTCTTCCTCTGGCTTATAATTAAATGCCTGCTGAAGTGTCTTGAGATGTCTGCACGCCTGAAAAGCTCTAAGGAAAGTACAGTCAGGGTGCGTATTTCCCCATGGAAGTTAGAAAGATCACAGGGACCTGGGAGCTGGAGAGGAACAAATCTTGTGGAGAGCGATAAATGGTGAGCTGTGTGCCCCGGGCACTGGAGCCGGCTAGCTTCCTGGTCCGGGACTCTCGGGAAGCCCTGGCAGAGCCGGAGCCCAAGCTCTAGGGCTGCTCCACACAGCTTCTGCCCTTGGAGTGATGGCCTCTGCAGAGCAAAGGGAGTGATTTAAAGGGCTGCTTTTTCTTGAGCACCGGGAATGTGGGTTTTGTTTGGCTTTCTCCTCCCCCAGGGACTGAGCTTTAATATTACCTTCCCATTAATTTATATGAGAACATTTCCAAATAGTAAACTGCCAATAAATTAGTAATGCTGATCTATAAAAAGGAAAAAATGGTGTGTTGAGAGTTTATAGCCCTGTGGAAAAGACATTAAACTGCGGCCTCCTTAGCATGGAGGGCTGCAAGGAGACCAGGGGGCTGGAGACTGGCCTGACTGTGGCAGACCTGCCAGGAGCTGGGCTTGCCCCTGGCTGCAAGGGCATTCAGCATCCTTTACCTCTGCTCGGGATAAAAACTGGTGCAAGACACTTTGTCACATCACAGACCAATATTGACTTTATCACTTATAAAACTCTTGCAGAAATAGGTTCATGAGCAGGTGGTGGCTGACGTGAGGTTGCAGGGCTCAAAATTAAACTCATAAACCCTACAGCTCCTTCCCTGCAACCAGGGGGGCTCCAGGAATGAGTTTCCACATGTGTACAAGCTTTCCCTGCCACAGCCACTTTAAATATAAGCGGAGCTGATTGATAATTTTCCCACTGTAGAAACCTGAAATGAAATAAATGGGATGTGCCATCTGAGGCAGCGATGCTCTCCTGCTGTTCCCCATCGCTGCGCAGCACGGGTGCAGCTCTCCCCAGTCTTGTCCAGGTCTCCGCCAGTAACACACGGAGCAAACGAGAGATGGAAACCTCGTTCCTTCTGCGGTTTTCTGTGTGTTTGACACATGGCTCAGGACCCGCTCCTTGCCTGGCATCAGCACCATGGGGCACTTGGCACTCCCTAATTCCCAGAAAGGCTTATTCCAGCAGTTGAGGCAACCTGGCCATGAAATCTGTTGTTTACCTGTTGAGGGTTTTGTGGCCCAGCTGAGTCCCCTCTCACCCAGCAGCCAGACACCGTTCCCTGCAGCTGCCCGGAGGAAAGCAGCATTACCCTTTATGCTTTGTCCCTTCCCTGGTTGTGGCTTATATCGTGTGGCTTTTGTCACCACAAAGGGGGTGGCTGACAGGCAGGTGTCTGGTTTGGGCACCGGCAGGCTGGGATGCTCGAGCATGCAGCTCCGTACCACGGAATAACCATGATCCAGCATGTCCCTTCCCCAGCTGAGAGGCAAACACGGATGTTAACCAGTCCAGGGGGATGTGGAAGCAGAACTTTGATCTCTGCTGTCAAGACCCCTCACGGCACAGAAGAAAAGCAAGTGCTTTCTCGTCGGTTTTTAAACACGCTTCCCCTCCCCTCCCCATATGTCTTTGTCAGAACCAGACAGCGAAAAAAGCACAAAGATTCCCAACGACCAAACCAAAGGCATTGAAAAATGAATGAGAAGACAATTCAGCCTGGAGAGTACAAACAAACTATCTGGAGCAAATAGTTTATTTTAAGATGCTAACAAATTTGCTCCAGAGGCCTGCAGAAAGAAGTCAGGTACCATACAGCCAGCCTTTCCCTTATTTATAGAATAATTATGATGATTGATTAGCTGTGGTCAGAAATATATTTATGGCGTGGAAGTTTTCAGCAATATTTCAAGTAATTCACCTCCTCACACAACTCCCTGTCGCTGTCATCCCAGCTCCACTTTTTCTTCCCCTTGAAACCTGCTTGCACGACAATTTATGGCTTTGTTTGTGGGAAAAGCAGGTGTCTTGCTCCAGAGAACAAAAGCAAAACAAGTGCTCAAGGGTAAAACCCTCTCGCCAGCGGCCCCTGAGCAGCTCGCTGTGCTGCTCCAGCGGCAGGGGCAGCAGCCCTGGCACACCGCTGCTCTCGCTGGTACCATCCTCTGGCAAAAGGACGTGCCTTTCTCCCCAGATCCCAACCACCGGCTGCTCCATCCTGAGCACAGTGAGGCATCGGGCAGGGGGTGTCCCGTACCACCCTGCAAGGCTCCTGCTGCCCTTTTCCCCCCGTGCTCACCAGCATCCAGCTGGGTAGCATGGGTGGGGAGGGGACAGCCTGCATCCCGTCCTCCACAGGTCTCCTCGCAGCCTGGCTTGTGGTCTCTGAAACAGCCAGAAAAAACACTGTGTTCTCATGCCAGCCCCGTAATACATCCGCAGCCTCTCTGTGCTCCTGCTGCTTGATATATATCGCTGCTTTCGGCACCAGGAGGAAGTAAACACCCTCAGAAGAATGCCAAATGTAACAACTTTGGGAGAAACACCTAAATACTTGATCTCTGCCCTAACCAAAGCACTAAATACTTTTTTTTTCTTTTTCTTTTTTTCTGTGCCTGCTGTCATTTTCCAGGCCAGCAGCAACAAGGCAGCAAGACGCAGCTGAGCTGTAGGGCCAGCAGGGCTGGGGGCTCCGGCACGGATCGAGCACACGAGGCTGCTGACGGACTGATGGATAAGCAACCTACTTCTTTCAGCCCGAGCTGCACGGTTTTATTTAAGCACTTCTCCACTCTCCCCTTGCCTCTCTCTCTTTTTTTTTTTTTTGTCTCACAGTAAAAGTAAGCTGTTGTTTCCAATTTGTTTCATGCCACACTCATTCATCCCCCCAGTACCCGTGGGGCTGGTGAGCCAGAGACTGTGGCAGCACTTGAATACTGAGGGGGAAAAATGGTCTTAAAGTTTGGAGGTTCTTAGGAGTGAAGGAAGTTTGATGCTGCTGGAAATACGAGCTGCTGCAGTCGAGGTCCTGCTGCAAACCAATTGATTCTCATCAACTCTTGCTTGCCTGCACGGCCTTAGGACTGGCTTATTGCACAAATATCCTTTCCCGCTGCCTGGCTTCTCCGTGCTTTTCTCCTGTTCAGGGTCTGCCATAAGCCATCTAGGAAGCTTTAATTCTCTGCTTTTCAAAGGTGATTGCATCTCACTGGTCGAAATATTTTATTACAATAGCTGGGATGGCAAACTTCATAAAAGGGGAATAACCCCCCCCTGCTGCCCCGCTCCGGCTGCTCCACCACCAGCAGCATCCGCACCCTCCTTCAAATGGGACATCTGTGGGCAAAGGGCAGGTGAGAGGGAATTAGTTGCTATTAATTGGCCACTAAGCCCTGCTCCTGCCCTTCGGAGCCCTGCTGCAGGGAACCGCTTCCAAGAGCTTTTACTCTGCACTCTCCGGGAGCAACTAGAATTTCACGCGGCCAGGACCAGATGCAACGGCTGACACTAATGGGATTAATGACCAGAAACTAGAAACAGCTCCATTACGGTTTGGGAATTAGATGTATCTGGGAACAGCCAGAATATAATTTGGTTCATTTGTTAAAATAACGTATATAAAAAGAAGCCTAAAGCAAGCCCATTCTTAGGGCCCCAGAAGACAAATAAGAAGGATGGCCCTTGTCTCGGGTGGCATTTGTTTTCATTAAGTGGGTGGAAGAGACCTGATGGAAACAGAGAGCTTGATCATCAAGTAACCTTGTTGACTCTGGAAAAGTCACAAGCTTTGAAACCAGAATTAGCAAACCAGCTCAATTAAAAAGACATTAAAAGCAGCCTAAGCTTAAACTTCCACATTCCTCAGCTTCTTGACTGTCTCGGCAACTCTCAGAACGTTGGCTTTCCATCAAAGCCCACTCGCAGAGTGGGCTCCCAGCATCCTGTGAGAAACGCCTTCACAGGCTGGGGCACTCCTGGAAGCCCTGTGCATGGCTGGAGAACCAGCAGCTGGAGCTTCCTACCTAAAGGGCAACCAACTGAGAGAAATTTTTAGTTCCTCTGGCTTATTTAATTTAACCAGCTTGGTTTCATGTTTGGTCCCAAGGTGCCAAGATTAAAGGGATTTGCGCACTAAAACGGTTTGAAAATTTATGACTTGTGGCCTGACGTTCTCCCGGAGCCTTTTCTTGACATCCATCTTTCTGTCCGGTTTTCCCAGAGGCAGAACCTCACCAGTCTTTTCCCTGAGTTAAATGTTTTTCCCCAGCCCTAAACCACCTAGAAATATTTACTGTGCAGTAACCTGTCCTGCAAATGGAGCTGTTGGAGACTCCCGCTTCTCTGCAGGCTGCCGGTGGGTACTCGGGAGCTGTTTCTGATCCACCGTTAACCTTGTCCCCATCCCTGGCTGGTGGCAAGGGCAGCCCTGAGGACCTGGGGCTGGACGCAGAGGAATGTGCCCTCATTCCCAGCCTGGCCTCTCTTCTCGCTCGGTCAGCTTTGTTAATGCTTGTCAGCTTGTCCTCCAAATCTTCTTGGCAATAAAGTCATTCAGGGCAGTTTAACGACTTTTAGAAACAGGTTAAACAGCACCTGGCCCTTTTGCCTCCTAATTAGAAGTCCTCTTCCCTAATACTGTCAAGGTCATGGCTTCTCTCCCCACGTCTAATTATGACTCTAGGCTTATGTGCTCTTTGACTAGTTCGGCTTACCCACCCGTGCTTGCTTTGCCGCAGCTCCTAATCATTACCTCGAGCAGCTCCTAATCGTTACTGCTGTCCCCGTGTGCGTGCCCATGTGTGTCTGCATAACGGAGGCACCTGGAATAGCCCCGCTGCAGGCTGCTGGCAGGAGGGCAGGGGGCAGGGGGCAGGGAGCAGGGAGAAGCTTTTCTTGCTCAGGCTGAGAGGATGCTGCGTGGCAAGGAGGGGTGAGCGACCTTGAAGGATCTGCACGCAGGGCCTGTGGCGATGGGGGCACACGCAGCCTGGCTGGGCACAGACCCCACTGCCCACTCCTCTCCCTGCATCTCCGGGCCTTTCCCCCCTTTTGTCTTCAGGAAAATGAGTGAGAAGCGTTCCCTTGTCCCCCATTTGTGTGGCTTGGGGTTGCGGTGCTGGTGGCCGCTCCTTTTGCTCTGTCTCTTGCAGACCCATCCCCTTAATCACAGACACCAGCAGTTAATAAAAGCAACCCTGTGGTGCTGCTTCAGAGAGCTGTCCTTCCCCATAGCAGCTCCCAGGTTAGGCACAGCAGAGAGAGAAGGTGCCTCATTGGTGTCTCTGCCGTCTCATCCCCCTGATGCCTGAGATTTTTTTGATAAGCTCCTTGTTTCCCAAGCATAGAGTACAGAACTATTTTTCTTGCACTGAGCAGACAAGATGTTGAAATGTTTTTTCCTGTGATAACTGCAAGTGGAAGAAATCCTGCCTGCGATTCTTGTCAAGTCGAGGGATCTCTTTGTAGTTCAGTGAATCATTTCATCCCCGATGTTAATTTAAAAGCAAACAAACAGAGCTGAATGCATTTGGTAGTAGAATTATTTCCAGTACATTTCAGGTTTTGTTGCTCTGTGTTGTAAAACGCTGCTGCACGGGCACTGTGCAGCAGAGCCAGGGTGCCGGTGGCTCAGCCAGGGATGTCCCTGGCCCAGCTGCACCCCACTGCACCCCATTGCACCTCACTGCACCCATCATGCCTGGGCTAGATCCCACAGGCTGTGCTGGGAGAGCTGGGCATGCTGCTGCTCCCAGGGAACGTTCCCAGAGCATCCCCATTTCTGTGGGCGCAGTGGGAACCACTCTCCTTCACTGACACAGCTACAGCAGCAAATCAAGAGTTAAAAGCTCCTCTTGGGAAATGGGAGCTGCAAAACATCAGCCTTGTTCCACCTCAAAAGAGCAAGAATGAATCAGAAAAGGGCAAAGTGCGTGAAAAGGCTGAATTGTAATAAAAACGGTGTTTAAACGTGCCACGGAGAATTAATCACTTTTTCCTTCATAGCTTTCCCTTTGTGGGCTATTTCTGGGGATTTGTGGAAGGAAACGCAAACAAGGAATTAGTTTTATTTTGCGTGTAAACTAGATCTGGGGTGTGATTGCCCTGGTTATGGACACAGAGCGGGGCTGGGCAGACAAAAGTCAAGAACCCCACTGGCACGCCACGGGGCGAGCAGCAGGCCCCTGGGCTACACAGCTCCACATCCCCCTGCCCGGCAGCTCTTGGAGGGGCAAGTAGTCCCGGAGGGCAGGTTGGGCTCTCCTCCGGGCTGGCGGCCCCAGCAGCTCATCGATGGGGGTGATGGAGACTTTCCCACCCATTTCAGTGGTGGTGGGGTTGGGGTGAGAAGTGCCCCAGTGCTGGGAGAGCAGGAGGCAGCTGCTGTGTGAGCCCAGCACCACGGGGACCAGGCTGCCCTCTGGGCTGCATAAATGCCTGAAATTAGGAACGCTTATCCCCTTTGAGTCAAGGACTGGAAATAATGCTTCCCAGCAAGAGGCAAAGCGCTCCATCTGCTCGGCTGCCTGGAGGAGCAGTGGGCATGGAGGGGCACCATGGAGCCAAGCCGAGCCCTAGCCAGCCCAGGTCAGAGCTGGGCAGGGTGGGCAGTGAGGGTGGGCAACAGCAGAGAGCCCAGGGAAGTGACGATTTCCACCCTGTCATCTCACCCCACCTCTTCCCCTACTCCCCATCCCCTGGGTTGTCCACAACACCCGCTCCCGAGCAGAGGCGACAGGTGCGGTATCAGTGGGGAGAATCAGCATCAAACAATGCTTGGTCATCAAAACCCCCCGCTCCCTGGCAAGCCCAGGGAGCGTCACCTTTTCAGATACACAAAATCAATGCTGTCCTATATTCCAAAACCTTTAAACACCAGACAGGCAATTTGTCTTCTTTTATGGTGGCTGAGAGCCGAAAGGAGCCTGGCCAGATTAACTAACCCAGCAATAGCAATTCGAGGTCATTTTCATCATATTAATGGTTTTCCTGCATATAGTAAAAAAGCGGTCTGACTTGGACCGACTCTGCAATGGCACTGCTTTTCTGCTGAGACGTGGTTTTCGATGAATGTTGCCACAAACTGCAAGCGAGAGGTGCAGAGGCAGCTGTGATCCTGGATGGACACTCCAGCCGTGTCCTGACTCCTGCCTGGCAGCCACCACACGTCGCCCTGGGACTGGGATTTGGCTTCTGTGACCGAGTTTTCTGCTCTGCCAAGGAGACAACGGAAGGACAGCTATGTGAAACTCGGCTTTACTCCCTTCTTTGAATGAAGGAGTAAATAGAGTTGGAGTTTTTGAATCTGTTTGAATGTTGTGGTGCAAAAATGCAGCTCAGTATTTTCAGCGAGATTTTCTTCAGAAGATCTGTGGATGCGCTGGTATGTGATTATACACGCAGCACACTGCCTTGCTCCTCCTTACAAACCCCAACTCCTACGCAGCAAGCGGGGGCGGGGGGGGGGGGGGGGGGGAAAGAGGGGAGGAGTTGAAAGTCTGAGTATTCCTTAGAAATGGAAAACAAATTCAAGATAACATGAAAAACTTTATTTGACATATCTGAAAGCCTTTTGCAAGCACTTTCCAGGAATATTTCACGGCCTCAGTGTCATTAGGAAGAATACCTGCAGAAAGCACATTCTCAGCATGAATGCTCGTGCATTTGGTGCTTGCAAATGTTGCCTTATAGATTCAGTTGTAAAATACACAACTTGCACTGCGAGATAACTCCCACCACAAAGCGGGAAGAGCCGCATGTGGCTTGTGGGATTCCCCAACGCAGCTGGCTTCACCAGACCGATAAACCCCCTGAAACTCACCGCCGGGGGTAGTCTCGGTAGTATTGGGTTTGTTTACCGACGGGATATTTCTGTAGCTCTCCAGAATAGCATTTGCACGCAGCACTGGGTAGCACGTAGGTAGATGTTTACCCAGGGAAGGAAAAGCAGCTCTCCTGTGTGATACCAACACGGTGCACACACTACAAATTGCAATGTTTCCCAGAGAAATTCAGAAATAACTGTGGATCCATTTGAGAATGTCACTGGCTTTTTGCCGGTGATTTCTGAAGACCGAGAGAAACAAAACATACCAAATAAGTAACGACTTGCAGAGATTTCATTGAAAGCAATCATGCACGGGCTGCAGGGGGGGCTCCCTCTATCCCTCCAGCCGTGCCTGCAGCAGGGCAGGAGGCAGGTGCTCCCTCCACCCGGTGAGGTTCCAGGGTCCCAGCCCTTCTCCAGCTTCCTGCAATTCATCCTCGAGGTTTCTCTGCTTCAGCACATTGCTGAGAGAGACAGTGACAGATAAAGGAGAAGAGCTCCACATAACCTCGATTACCCAAGGATAATGAGGCCCAATGCACCCTTAAGGTATTGGTAATATTTGTACCCATTCAGCTTTTTCGCCACTAAAGGTAACCATTTATATCCATTAAAAGCAGACAACTGGATGGCAAGCGGAGCCCTGCCTGCACCTCAGTGCCTCTTGATGGACAGCATAGATCACACCATCTGTACTGGGAGATCCCTGTCCGCAGCTCCTGGCACCATTTGGCTCCCCAAATGTCATGGCACTTTTAACAAGCTGCTGTGATGCAGCAACTTCGAGGCAGCCCTGCTGCCTATTCGGGCAGCGCTGGCCGGCACAAGCATCCCTGTCCTGCCCCACGCAGCACCCGGTCATACCGTCACCATCCAACCCAGCTCCTGCAATCACCCCAGCTGATTTCCTTCAACCCTCGAAAACCAAAGCCAGGACGATCCCTGAAGGATGGCACCCAGAGAGTGGTCCCTGCTTTCTCTGCTGCCTCACACCAAGACATCTCGTGCTGGAGCCAGGAGCAATGGCCCTCGCTGGGGCTACACTGCAGCACGTGTTCCCCCAGGAATGCTGGACAGTCCTGGCATAGTCAGTGCCTTTTGAGCTCCTTCACATGGTGGTATGACACAGAGCCCATGCAAAATCTCAGGCAATTCTATCCTTTGCCTTCACAGTTTCTTTCTCAGCACTATAACCCTTGATAAGCAACTTTTAATTATGGGGGAAGTAATGTTAAGTAGGCTAATCTTCACAACAGCCAACTGTTTGATGGCTGCAAGGTGCCTAATTGCTTCAGACATTCTGTAATTAGACCCCTTCAATACCTGTGCAGACTGGGCCACTGGCGAGAAAAAAAAATTGTATTTCTACCAGATTCATTTAACCGAATGAAGACATAACTTTTTTTAGCCTATAAGAAATAGAACATTACGGTGTTTGCGTTAATTCCTTTGTTAGGTGAAGATGGTGGAAGAAATAAGAAACAAAGCCCAAACTACGCAGGTTGCTGCTGCGCTTTCTGAATAATTAGAGAACTTGGCAATGAAAACAGATGACAAAGGAGCCCAGCCCAGGGGCACATTATCAATTTTGCTTGTTCACAGAGGTCGCCAAGTGTTTGATCAGCCCTTGTAAAGCTGTCCTTTGGATGCGATAGACACCCGCTCTCAGGTAAATATTTGGCCAGTGGATGGGGTTATCTTGCTGTTTGCAAAGTCTCTTATCTGTCCTGGCACAGGTGGGCACAGCCCAAGCCGCTGCCTCCTGCGCCCCAATTGCTATTCCTGCAGCAGTGGGAACACAGGCAGCGGCAGCCAAGGAGCTGATGGGATGGCAATAACATTCACACATCTCTGATATCGCTTTCCACCCATAGAACATAATTGCTTCTGCAGAAGAAATTAAGCATCATCACAAAATGACTCTAACAAGAGACTTGGCTCTGTCTCCATCCCCAGACCACAAACAGCGCAGTTTGCAGGTGGGGACACCAAGCCCACCAGGGCAGGAGCGGCTCGTTCAGTGCTGCGCAGCAGCAACAGCTCTGCTGTGCTGCCTCCCCCTCCAGCAGATCTGCTTCTGGTAACGCTGCGGGCTCCCGGGCCTGGGCTGCCCACGCATGCTGACCTTCACCCACAGAAGTGTTTGGATGGAACCAAGTGATAAACTCGACTCAGATTTGCAGACCCTTTTGGCTTTCCCAAGCTTCTCACCTTTTGCTTAATTTCCTGTATATTTGCTGCCTTTTGCTTGGCTTTATTTCTGCTCTTGAAAAATGTGAGGGTCTTGGAAACACTGCGCGTGGCTTTAAACCCAGCACTAAGTCTCTCCAACCTGGAAAGGGAGGAAACATTGTTTTCTGGAGAAGTCGCACATACCTGAAGACAGGGTTTGCAATGCACCAGGGAAGATAACTTTACCAGAATGGGTAAATGGCACAGAAGTAAGAAGCCGGTTTTATCAGCTGGAGCCTTGCACTGATGTGAGCAGCCCCTGGGGTTTAGCCCAGGGCTCATGCCAGAGCCCTCTCCCAGCCAGGGGCTGTGAGCAATGCCAACCTGACCCACAGCTCTTGCTGCCTTTGCACCCACTTTACTGATGTTCTCAAAGAGCATCTCGGATACACAGAAATCTGCTCTGCAATCTTCCATTGAGTGAGTTAAGTCCCTCGCTGTAGGGAGGGGGGTGGTCAGTGCTTCTGGAAGTCCCAGCCCGAGCCTCCACGCACCCAGGGCACAGCCAGGCAGGGCCAGTTGGCTTCGGGAGCGAGTGCACTGCAAACGGACAGATTGATTTTGTCTCCTTTCCCTCCACGGCACACAAATTCCTGCCTGAAGCATATTTTTATTGTTCTCCGCCTGGGTTTTCTTCCTCAATTTGTCACCCACGCTGGGATGCCAGCTAAATCCGTTGCTAATGTGTCAGCCCCCCACCTCATCAACCCCAAATAGATGAGTTTTGTTCATGCCAGAGGTCCCCTCAAGGAAGGACCATGAGCCCCCTTCGCTGTTGAGAATTCACTCAAGCACTACATCGCCCATTCAAGTCTCCTTGGACGCTACAGAAGAATCTGTCCACTTAAAATAGGATTACTTCTGGGTGGCAAACCACAAAGTTAATTTGGCTGTAATCCCTTTAAATGGAACCAATTATTGGAGTGCTAGTGACTCTTCTGGAGGTCTCTCCCAGGCCACAGCTGGCGAGGGCACTGGAAGGTTTGCAGGCAGATGAGCCCGACCTCCCACCCGGCAAGGAAGGACAGCACCAGTCCTGGCAGTGAAGGCGGCACCAGGATGATACAACCACCCCCGTGAGGAGCCAGACCCCCAGGTAGACCCCCCGGTGCTGTGGGTTCCCTCCTGCCTGTCCCGAGTCCCTTGCCGCCGGCTTTCAGCAAAAAGGCATGAAAATAAACAGCTTTAATCATACAGTCCCCACTTCCTATTGCTAATAATATTATCATCACGATATTAAGCCAGTTAATTCTTTCTCTCAATTTATTTGCTTTTGTTTTTGTACTCTGATGTTGTAATTTTCAATTTAATTAGTTTCAGTATTTCTGAGGGCAATAGGTCTTGGTTTATCTTTCCAGCTAATAGTCCTAATTGTTTACCCTTTCTTCAGCAATATCTCATTAACTTTATGGGCCATCATTTCCATGGCATCTCCAGAATTAATTCCTTCACTATTTGAACCATATTCCTAAAATCTTCCTCCCTTTTCACTTCTCTAAGCCTGCTTGACCTTGCCCATCCTCATGCTGCTGCCTGCCCCTGCGGCTCAGCACTGCCATGTCCCACCAAGCCTGTGGGCAGCAGGCAGAGGATGGAGCTGGGGGTCTGCAGGCAGCGGGGCAGGCAGCAGAGGCTGTGCTTTCCCCTCCTGCATCCCGGAGGGGTGTACCAGGGATCTCCTGTGGCAGCTGGGAAGGGAAAAGGGGAGCATGCCGGTCAGAGCAGGGGGCAAGGAAGCGTGCTGGCATTGCTGGGTGAGGCTCCGCAGTGGCGAAGGGCAGCAAAGCGGAGGTTGAGTCATGCCAGGAGGCAGCTCAGGCTGCTGCTGAGCAAGGATCAGTGCTGGGCAAGCAAACTGAGAGCCTCTGGGTCACCTCTTACAGCAGTGTCAGGTTGCAGTGGCAAGAGGAGCTCTGTTCCTCAAAGTGCACTTTTGATACATCTAATCAAGCAAGCAGTTTAGGAGAGAAACTAAATCAGGTCCCTCCTGAATACAAATTTCACCAATGCTGAAAATGGACTGTGCTGCAGGGACATCACGGTACGGGGAAACTTCTGTGTCCCTGCTCCAGCACTGCAGGGACGCCAGACCCGGGCAGAGCCCCCTGCATCTGCCATCTAGTAATTGCTATCACAGTTCTCTTTTGTGTCTTTCCACAGTTGGTCCTGCTCTTCTGAGACCATTTTGGGCTGTTGTTTCTATCTTTGACAGCCTGGGCTTTGCTTTTCCTGCCGATGCAGTGGCCTGGCTGTTCCCCTTGGCTTTAGTGAGCACAAAATTTCTTCCCTCCAGCAAGGGAAGAAAAAGCTGTTGGGAAACCGAAGCATTGCACCACTTTTGAGGCAGCTAACGTGGAGCACAGCTCCTCATCCCTCTGCTGCCTCCACAAGTGAGCTTGGATGCCCGGGCTTTGGGGGAGCGGGGCTGCTGCCACTCGGCACGGCGCACTGTTTGAGCAGGTTAATCAGAGGGCAGAGCTCACAGATAGCTTCGCTACCCCGACTCCTGCCTTCAGACCCCATTAATCACGCTCCTAATGAGTTTGTGTTCACAGATGAGATGGTTTTGGCTGCAGACGGGTCGCAGATGATATCTCCCATTGATTGTTTCATGCCGCTCGAATGATTTGTACCAGGAAATGGTTCTGAATTTTCAGCTTAAATCAGGCTCAGCGAGCAGGCTTGGCACATGGAGGTATTTGTTCAGTTGTAAAGATTGCAATGACTTGGGATTTTTTTTCCCTCCGTGTTCCCAGTTGTACACTTCACCTTCAGGTCTGATCTCTCTGGAATCAGAGGGCAGCAGCCCCCCAAGCCCCCCGTGCCCAGCAGCCCCTGGCTCCCTGCTCGGCAGCGGTTCCCTGCCCGGTGGAGGGCAGAACGACACAGGCTGGGTGTGCCAGGGCAGTGATGCTGGGAAGCTCCTCGGGTCACAGTGGCCACTTGGCCACCAGCTCCTTGGCTGCAGATTGCTGCCCAAGCTGGGTTTCCCATTAAGCAAGCAGGGAGGGATCTGCTGGTGGTAGCTGTAAGGGCACCTGAATTATTGATTGGTACATGGGTTCCAGCAGAGGCAATGAAGGCAGCGAAAGCGGTTCCTTTCCCAGCAAACATCATCTGGCTTGCAGTAAATTAACTGTCTAAGCCCACCGAGTGCTTGCAGTTCTGCACACCTCATGCTTCACAGCTTGCTAGGAGAGCTCAGGCAGGGCAAAAGCCATGTCGGGGCAAAGATGGCTTTAATTCCTTACAGTGATCAAGGTGGTTTGGATAAATGGCTGTGAGGACCAGCCAAGGGAAGGACAGGCTGTCAGACCTGACAAAGACAAATCAGGAAGCAGCTTTGCATGAGCAGGGGCCCATCGCTGAGCTCAGAAGGATCTTGCTTGTGCTGGACTGTCTTCCAAAATCAGAGATGGAACAGCTACCCTGAGCAGTGCAGCGTGCAGAGAGGGGAGGGGTGCATCACCTTTGTGCTGAGGTTTCATCACCCTGTGGCATTGTACTTTGCCACAGGAATCACCCCCTTGCGCTCCATTCCCAGAGCAGGCTGAGCAACACCGTGCTGAGCCACAGATCTCGCCAGAAATACAGTATTTCCAAAAGAAGGGGGGCCCAAGGGTTGGCAGGTTGGGAGGCAGATACGATCTGATCTGGGAAAGGCAGCGATGCTCACATGGCAGGTGGCAGTGCCAGCCAGATGTGGCAGTGCCAGCCAGATGTGGAAGCGGAGGCTTCTGGAAGGGAGCCCATGGTGGGTGGCAGCATTTCTCTAACCCTGTATTGACTTTGGCTTCCAGAATCAATTTTCTTTATTAGCTGATGAATCTCTTAAAAAGACTCTCTGTACTGGATCTAGATAAATTATTTAAGCAGTAAATTCTTTCCACTCTAGCACTGTTACGGCACAGTGATTTCATAGGGAAGAGCAGTAGAGAGGGGTTTAGGGACAAGGTCACCATCAGCAGAACATCGCGACAGGAATAGCTTTGCTAATAAGTGACTGTACAGCTAAGAGCTACTGTAAAACAGAAGTGATTAATAAGAAACAGGTTTCCAACAAAACGCTGGGATTAGCAGCGAATATGAGGAGCAAGTCATAGGAGACCATAGGCTTAATTATTTATGCAAGCAAATTGCTGCTGCTGAAGGGAGAGCACAGGACTGGGTGTAGGCAGGAGCAGGCAGGGCGCACGAGGTAGGGTTGTTCCCTGTCCCGGCTGAGCCGTGCCCGCGGGAAGGGATGCTCAGGCCTTGGCAGGGACGCATGAGCAGCGGCACAGCAATGAGTTTGCAGATGTCAGCATAGCATCGGGGTCCCGCACGTGGGAGGGTGGGCTCTACCCAGCTCTTGGGACTGCGACCACCCACACATGCATTGCAGTCACAGCAGCGACGTCCATGGGCTCAAGCATTTGCTAATTGTCACCCGACAACCAAGGTGCTGGTGAGGGCTGGAGGCAGAGGGATTCTCTGCTCAGCTGCCCTGCCTCCCTCCAAGGTCTGCTGCTGGTGTCTCGTTTGCTTTGTAAATTGGGCTTCGTGCACTTGTCAGGGGCTGGGGAGCTTCAAGGCCAAAGCTAACCTACGAGCCACAGAGTAAGAAATAATTCTGCCTCCGAGAATAATGCTGGCTCCCGAGGTCAGAGAATTCAAACATATTTATAGCCAGGAAAAGAAAATGATTGTGTTAAACGGCAGCTGAAGTACGTGGAGACCCAGCAAAGAACCGCTGGCTGCAGCCATTCATTATGTTACCGGGAGCATAATTACGCAGCTCAGTACTCGCATCCTGAAGACTTTACTGCAATCCTTCTCAAAAGCTCACTTTGGGGATCAAAAGGCTAATGTATATTTTCTGCAGAACAAAACTGTAAATCAAAGGCTAACCTCAGGTTGAAGAGGCATTCTTGCTGGGTGGATGCAAGGCAGTAACAGTGCTAAAGTGTGGAATAGTGGGGCCCGGTGTGCACGCATCCCCCCAGGTGTGCACAGCCCTGCGTGCTGCCACCGAGCATGGGGACAACGCCAGGGACAGGCAGGAGGCACTTGGAGCAACTCACTGCCTGTCTCCTTATGGAAATCACACCAAGATGGGTTTGACCTGGTTCCAATAATAAGCTATAAATAGCAAGCTCAATTAAGGCAACCAAACAAAGGAGATGATGGATACCTGCACAGAAGGACCTGGGGGATGGTGGGGGGGCAGGGAGCCGGGGTTTCTCACCCGCCTTGTGCAAACACCAGGTTTTCACACAGAGCTGCAAGCAGCAGGTCAAGCACAGGACAAGGGTACAGGACCAGGCGGTGCTGAAGGCTGCAGCAGTGTGCCCCTGCCAGGAGCTGCACCCCAGCATGCAGCCTGGGGGAGCAGAGGCACCGGTGGCACACGGGGCACTCACAGCCTGCACCCCCCAGCCCCGTCCCTGCGCACACACCTGCTTTGCTCTGGCCGGGCTAAGGACCACAAAGCCCATGGAGGTTTTGGGGCCCGAGCTTTAGTTACAGACCCCTGGCTGAGATGAAAACCTGTTTTCCAGTAAAATCTTCCCCTCTGCTTGCTATTCAGTTCATACCTGTGGCAGATCCATGTTCAGGACCAAATACAATTACCGCCTTTATATTAAATTTTCATACACACCCGACAAAGAAAGCAAACACAAACAAAACAGCCAAGTGAGGCTGCTGGTGGTGGTGCTACCTCAGTGCGATGCCTGGCCCTAGCCATCACCTGCTGGGAAGCAGCCCAGCTCCGACTCCAAAGCCCTCACTGCCCACCTGCAGCAGCCACCCCAGCCCATGGATCGCCGGCTTTCAGAGGTTTGCCATCCGAGTCACCGGCACAGCACCCCAGCTAACAGCAGCACTGCTGCTGCTTTGTCCTTTGGCATTAGTGGAGTCATTAAAGCCCAATTTTTGCTCAGCCCTTTTGCTGGAAGTGAATGCAAGCGTTTCACCTGCAACAGCTGGCTGCTGCTTTTACACAGGCTCCCTCCCCATGGGGGGCAGGGGTATCCTTGTGGCAAATTTGCTGAGCACGCAGGGGTACCAGTCCTTCGGTCCCAAGCCTCGGGCAGCGGCAGCACAACCCTGGCAGCCGTGGCGATGTGTGGCTGTGAAGGTGGGTGCTTGGGTCCCGCAGCTGGGTCCCCCTCCTCCCTGTGGCACCTGGAGCTGCCAGGCACTAGCCATGCCCTGGCAACTCCTTAGGGAGCTGTTCAGCACCCCCATCTACCCCAACAGCAGCAGGGCTTCAGAAGCAACAGGAGTTGAGGGAAGAAATTTAAATGTATATAGACCTTGCATTGTATACATCAAACCCAATTTATTCAGAGCGAGCAGCTCAGACATGCTCGCAGCAGCCTTGAGAGCGTGTTTATCAGCCAGGCTACTTGGGAGATCATTGCCATTGATTGCCATGTCATTGTCACTTCTGGGCACAACAGGAGGCCGGAGGGAGCAAGATTACATTGTCGGCAGCAACCAGCACCGGCGGGGAGCTGCAGTTTCCCCGGGACAGGGAGGTGTGCCCAGGTCAGGCAGAGCCCGCGATGCTCTGCTCGATGCTCAGAGCCTGCCGTGCCGGGGAGCAGACCTCAGATGCTTCTGAACTCTGGAGCATCGGGTATGATGGTGTGACCCACCAGAGTCATTTAATGGTATTGTTATTTATTTATGGATTTCTATAGTGCCACCTGTGAGGAGAGCAGAGGGGTTTTTAAAAAGCAGAAAAGAAAATCCCGCCTGATGGTAACAGAAACAGAGCAATTGCTCCACAAAAAGGCGGCAGGCTTCTTCACTGAGGAAAGGCAGGCAAAAATTAGTTGAGAGCTGGAAAAATCTCTCCCCCAAAGGAAATGAAAGAGCTCAGTCTACTGAGCTTATTAGGAGAAGCCTGGGGAATGACTTGGCCCCTTTGCACGGGGACCTGCATGGGAGGGACAGCACTGCAGGGCTTCCAGGTACAGAGGAGTGCTGTGAGAACCAAAGGATGGGAATTAAAGCTAAACACACTCCAATTAAAATGGAAGGCTTTTTTTGCTGGTAGCACCATGGGTACTTAACAATACAGAAAGAAATTGTGGACTCTTGGTCTTCCCAGACTGAGGAGGATGCTTTCTGCTCTCCCGAGGGAGCAGCCAAGGTTGGACACGCTCGTGTGCCAGCTTGGCACCAGAGTCAGGGAGCAGGGAAGGCGCTAACCTGGGACCTGGTGGCTGTGGGTGCTGCTCAGAGGGGAAAAAATTCCATGCTAGCCAGAAAGGAACTGCTACTGAAAAGTGCAAAGCCCTTTTATCTTTAACTCCAAATCATTATTACTAATCCTGACCTCCTGGATGCAGCTGTCGATCAGCAGATCTCCAAGTACTCCATAAAGGAGGTCGCTCTCATTGTCCCCTTTTTTGCAGACAAGCAGATTGAAGTCAGCTGGAATTGCCAGTGCTCAACCCTCCGAAAATGAGGCTCTAAATAACCGAGACGGCAGGGGACAGGAGGGAGGCAGGATATAATAACCTGAGCGGGAGGATGTCCAGGGCAGCAGAACGGACACTGCAGCTCAGGAGAAACATCTTGCAATATTTCATGGACGCGAGCACTGTGAGTGTTCCCGTTAGCATGGTCTTCTCATGAGCAAGGCAGAGGTGGGTCGCAGTGCAGCCTTGGGGGCCCCAGCCCCCTGCTGCGCCTTCCCGGTGGGGTCCCCGCTGTGCACCCCAGGCGGCTGAAGCCTTTGCCAGGGTTAGACCACATACAATAATTTTCTACTCAACACCGAACCAAGCATGGCTGCTGGCTAAGCTGTGGGAAGGCGATTCCCAATCAGCAGAGGGGCAGGAGGAGAGGCTCCTGGAAAATGAGCAGAGACAATTCTACTGCCAAAATTCCCTTTGGTGAAACTCGCACCGAAATGGCTCAGGCTTTGCAGTCACTGTGGGGTTCGGCTTGTTTGCCTGTTTGCTCTTTGCTCATTGTGTTTCCAGCTGCTCTTGTGTGTATTTTTGCACTTCGCAGGCTTTAATTGGGATGGCTGAACAGAACCTGTCCACAGCCTGCGATGATGCAGCGATAAGTAACAGGAGGCACAAATTAGAACAAATAAATCTGAATCAAACTCAATTCCTTGTGCAATCACGAAGACCAACACGTCAAAGTGCAGGCGCTATAAATTAAAAGCCGCCGAGAAGACAGTCAAACGCTCTCCGGCAGCTGCGTCTGGTATTCAAAAGGCGTTTATTCTTCACAGAGCGAGCTAGAGCCCTGCAAGCTGAACAGCAGGAACTTTCCCTCTGCCGCCAAGAAAGCTTTTTGCCACCAAAAGATTCCTTTCAACAGATACGAAAAACCTCTGCCACGGCGGTCGGTGCACTGGGGTGGCAGCAGGCAGGCACTGGGGGGATCAGTTGCAGGCATGGGGGTGGCTTGCCAGCAGCAGCATTGGGCTCAGTGGTGGCAGGGCACGGTGGAGGAGGGTTTGTGTCTGCGGGCACAAGGTCCAGGGCTGCCTGGGGTGGGGTGAGCGTGGGTCTGGTTCTCCTTCCTGCGTGGTCACCAGATGCTTTCTCTCCATCCTTGGTGCAAGAAATGGGCATTCACAGGTCAGCTCAGCTATGGAGCCTTGGAGCAAGACTGAGCAGGCTGATGTTGCCCCAAGTATCACGTCCCTGGGGCAGCCCACCGCCCAGCATCACACTCCTGCTCAGACACGGGGCACAAAGCAGCTGGCAGATGAGCGGGCATGTTTCCCCCCTGACGCGGAAATTAGGGCTTCTCTGGTAGATGAGCGCACTTCAAAGAGCAAAAAGGTTCTGCAATACTGTGAAAAAAAATCAGCTTGGTGTGTTTCAAAAGACATACGTGCAGATAAACAAGCGGGATGCTCACAGGCTTGCTCGGTGTTACATTATTTTTCACATTCCTTTAGCCATTATCTGGCTTCTGGTTGATCAATGAAACTGTCTTTGCTGCAGGGCACAGAGAAGTGGCATATACTAAGGGAGGGGTAAAACGTACCCATGTTGAAGATAAGCAGAGCTGTCTTTTGCAGCTTAAGCAGCTACCGAGAGCTGCGCCCACCTCCCTGCTACGGGGCACTTACCTGGTTATTGATTTGGTGCCTGGCATGTGCTGTTTGCTTTTTCACCTCCCGGCTGCCATTTGCATTTTATTGGATTCTTGTGTTTAAAATTACAAGCAGGTCCTTTGAATTGGCGTTAGTGCTTTAAATATGTGCTGCATCTTCGCATGTCATGCCAGCACGAGCCAAGCACATTAGAAGCTGCTAGATAATAGGCAATTACTGCTCTTAAACAGACAAGGCATTCACTAGCAGAATGGGCTGCATCTTAAATCATCCATAAATTCTCTAATAGTGCTTCTATTAATACCTGGTTTCTGGCACATTCCTAATTATTGTGTTCCTTATCAAACTACTGCCTTTACTTGGCAGATCAGCACTGTCGGGTGGAGGAGACGAAGGCAGGAGTCGGTGCAGTGCTCCACGGGGGAAGCCCAGGGTGGTGCTGGCAGTGCCGCGCTTGGAGGGATGCTCCTGGACCAGAGGGTCATGGCGAGAGCTCAGGCAGAGTGAGGGCAGCTCTGCCTTCACCCCCCTGCCTGCAGGACATTGTCCGTCTGGGGGAAGCCGTTCCACGGCATTGTTGGGGTCCTCCCCTTCACCAGACTTTCCTGCGTATGGTCCTGTGGCCCTGGCTTCCCCAGGGTGCTGTCAGACGAGCAGCACCTCTTGGGAGATGCTGAGGCTTGAAAGTCAACAAAATCTCTCAGGGTCTCCCAGCTGAGGCAGCTCATTGGCATGGGAGAAGCTGAGCAGGTGCCTCAAAGTTTGGCTTCTCTGCAGGCGCAGTGCTGGCAGCAGCACGGCAGCCCCACTCGCCACGTGAGACTGGTTGTAAGCGCCGCTCATCCTCCCTCTTGCACCATTACGCACTCCAGAGAATGAGCATGTACAATTCATGTCTCATTAAATTTTTTTTGAAATATTATCCTTTTCTTCTTCCCTGTGTTTTCCCCCTATTAAACCGAAATCGTGCTTCCTTTGGAGAATACAAGTCATTTGTTACCATAACAACACTTTTCCTCCCGCACCGCCAAGCGCAGCCGCTGCTCCCCTTGCTGCCATTCCCCCACTGCAGCCAGCAAACCTCACCGGCCCCGGTGTGGGCAGGACCCCGATGGGGGCAAGACCCCCTGGCACTGCCATGGCTCCAGGGCTGCCATGGCTCAACATGGCCCTTCAACGGTTCAGCTCTGGGTCTGAGTTTTGGAGGATTTCAGCCGCCTCTGGCATCGCTCATGGAAAGCTGGAGCCCCACGTGCAGCATCTCCTCGGCAGCGCTCCTGCCGCTTCTGTCTTTCGAAGGAGCAGGTCAATGCCCATCTGCCAGGTCCTCGCTTAGAGCTGAAACCTGATTGCACGAGATTTTTCAGTGCCGGGAGCTTTAATGATTTTTTTTTTTTTTAATCACCCTGAAAGCTGCCTAAAGCCCAGAGGGAAAGCATTGCTCTGAGAACTTCCTTCTCCAGGTACCTCAGATCCCCCATCCCGCCTCCGGACCCTTTGCTGTGCCAGGATATAACCCTGCTGCATTGACAGGAAAACTAAAGACAAGAGATGAAGCTGATAAATTGAATTCACTTCCAGAGATCAACATCGCCCTGGCAGCACCGGCACTGGGCTCGCAGGCAAAGCAGCAGCACGCGGGATGGAGTGCAGACTCTGGGAAGGGGAATGCAGACCCGGCCGTGCAAACAGCCGTCCAGAGCCAACAGCCGGCTGCCGCCCACCGTTCAAGGAGTTTTGCAAAAATAAAATGAAAATTATTTACACCACCACATGCTCCCAAGGGACCAGAAACAGCCCAGGGATCCCCACATTCTTTCCCTGCCTCAAGTGGGGTGTGAGGGTACACGGCACAGCCAGACCCATCCAAATCGGTGGTACAGCCTGGAAGCCCCCTCCTCCAGGCAGCATCAACCCCTCGGCTGCAGGAGGAGAGAAGCTGCTTGCCAGAGGAAGAAGGCAAACGCTGCCAAGTAATGCCCGTGTGTGTTAATCCTCATTCTTTCTCACCACACAAGATTGATTTATTTATTTAATAACCTCACTTTATCTGGCCCCTCACCATCTTACTTCACTTTGGGAAAACTTTGTCGTGGTTTGGCCGTTGCAAAGGTGGAAAAGCAGAAGCAGCTCACACACCTGAATGCTTGGCAGGAGGACCTTTGGATTTGCAGAATTAACCAGCACCCCAGCAAATCCGGAATGAAAACATGACATGAAATTGAGACTTTGGCTGATCGCCTCCACGAGCCAGGGTGCAGGGAAGGGAGACAAGCTCCGGTGATTTATGCTACCTGGCAGCACAGCCTGGATTTGAATATCCCTGGTGAACGGATGGGAAAGAAGTGTTCAGCCTGAGAGCTGCTCTGTGGGGTGCTCAGGAGGAGCTGCTTTGAACTCCGCACGAGCAAAGCCACTGGCACCCTGTGGGAATGCCAGAGCTCTGAGCATCCCAATGCAGGGGTTGGGATTTCATCTTTGGAGTTGTTGCAGAATCCCTTCAAGCCCATAAGAAGCTCCTCACACCCTGGTCCACTGGCTTAACTTTCCAACTTTGCTATCCAATTTTTCCTCAGCTGTCCATCAGGCCACCAAAAATGGTAGATGCCAGCTGGCATCCCCAGCACCTCTCTCCCCAAGGCAGTGCTGGCTGCCCTGCTTCCCCCCAGCAAAGCCCTGGAAGCTCAGTCCAGGGCAAAAAGTGGTGGGTTTTTTTCAGAAACACAAGTCACACATGGTGTTAGTGCCCCACCTTTGTGAATCTCCCTGACACTATTTGACTTTATTAGGCCCATAAATGAAATTAAAATATAGTTAAAATGGATTTCTTAAATGGACTCGTAAAAGCTTTTGACGGAAGAAACACTTTATTCTTCTAATTTTTATGACATCTATTCACACTTTTCCTCTCACTACGAACTTTTAATGACTTGGAATTTTTTTTACAAACCAATTCATTTGTAATCCCCTGGAGGCACCTTTACGGGCAGTGTAAATCTCATGGCAAAGCCAGACCTCAGGGGCAGGGCTGGGACAGATCCATCAGGATGGCTGTGCCAGCGTGCCCAGGGACAGGCTCTTCGTGCTGCTCTTCCCAGGAGCATTGGCCAGCTGGTGCCTTGAAAAGTGCTAAGTGTTGTTATTGTTGTATTACCACGCTGTACGATGATACACCGTGTGTTATTATATTAATATGACTGTTGATACTGATAATGGTGGTGATGATAATGATGATGATGATGATGATGATGATGATAGTATAAATGCCGCCCATTGCTTCCCTCTGGCTGTGGCCAAGCAGAGCAGCGCGGAGGGTCGCAGGGGAAGGCAGGGTCCCGGGGCCGCAGTCCCACCCCAACTCACCGCTCCCATACAGGCAGGGACAGGGTCCAGCCGCTTGATGCCACAGCGCTGAAATAAAGATGATTAAGGAGATATTCCAGCTTCTTCTTTTTTTCCTCTCCTCAGTAAATGTCATGCTTCAGGGGAGTATAGCCAAGAAAAGTTCAAAGTAATAATATCAGAAATCTGCTTCTCTTTTCCTTTTGACATTTTATTGTGATATGAAATAGCAGGGGATAAAAGCTCTAATGGGGATATTTGGTTCTTTCTTTCGGTGAGCATTTTAAATGCTGGCTGGTTATGACTCACATTTATTATGATATATGCAAATCTTTAAGGGCCTCATTCACAAAGCCGAGGCAGCCGCAGCCATTCTTTCAGGGGGTTTAGTGTACGGGAGCCAAAGCCGGGCTGATGAGGATGACTGCCACCCCAAGTCCCCACTCTCCACCAGACTGGGAAGCATTGCGCTGTCCCACCACCGCGTGGTTTGCCAGCCCTGGCTTTTCTAGCTTCCCAGCCCCTCATCCCGGCCGGGCGAGCTGCTTCCCAGGGACAGCGGCTGGGGCTGGGGCCACACGCACCACTCCGGCCACCCCAGCACAGCAGTGCCCACGGAGAGGTTGGATGGCTTCGTGGGGAAAAACACTCTGCTTCAACCCAGCTTTCTGCTGGAGTCACGCAGCTGCAACCTGCACCCACTTTTTGCAAATAAAGCACAAAATGCTTCTCTGTCGACCGCTTTGATTAGATTCCTGTATCAACTTTAAACCAGAAATTTCAGATGGATAAACAATGGCAAGTAGCTGGTCTATAAAATAAAATTTTAATAATATTTAGCTGGTAATGTGCACAGAGTCTTGTTGATTTGTGTAGGGGAAAAAGGGGTTGATTTAAAAAAAAAAATAAAGACCTCATTTCACATTGAATCCTATCCTAATTAGAAGCTATTATTGCTCTCCAACAAATAATCTTCTGAACGAAGTCCATTCCACAGAGAGTGATCAAAGGGTGATTTAATTAAATTTTCATGTTTAATTTTCCTTTTTCATTTCTCTCTTTTTTTTTTTTCTTTCTTGAACAACTGCTGTTGGAGGAGAGTGAGGTGCTGGCTGGGGCACAGCATGCCACCGGGTCCTGCTCTGCTCCGGACAGGGCATCGTCCTACCAGCCACTCCAGATGCACTCCGGCATCACCATCCCGCCGGTACCCTGCTGCATGAGCCACCAAGAGAACCGGTTTCCTCCTTCATGGTATCTTGGGTTTAGTTATCTGGTCTGTAGCCAGCTTAAATGTTATACTTAATTTAGAGCAATAACACTTAAATTATGAATTGTCTGCTGTAAGTATAAATTATACATTTTGGAGATGAATATTCAGGTCCTAATTCAAAGCAGCAGATGTGGCATGGAAATGTTTACAGGCAGATATGATTCCAAGCCACAACTTGTTTTTATTTTTGCTGGGAAGCCATCCCCAGCTGACCCTCCCCAGCAGAGCCAGGAGCCTGCTGGGGGCCCTGGGACCACCGCAGCCCCATACCCCCATGTCTGTTCACTCGGCACCTTCTGGGGATTGGGCTTTGGTTTTGCAGAATCTGCTGGCAGAAAACAGCACTGCCAGACATATTGGTGAGGTCTGCCAAGAGCCACGGTTCACGGCTGCCCACGCAGAGTTACAGGATCAACCCACACAGTGCGAGGAGCTGGTGCCCACCAGAGATGCGCTCACCCTGAGCAAAACTTCACAACTGATGCCGAGTACCGCAACGCCTATAGTGAACTTGACCGGGGGCAGCCCAGGGCGGCCAGCTCGATTGTGTTCAAAGGCACAGGTTAGGGGAATAGCACTTGTGGACAACTAGGAGGTAAAGCTTCGCTCGCACTGACCACCCTGCTCAGATCCCCGCACTTGGCTGCTTTTGGGGGCTTTTTTACACAAAGCCGTTGACGTTGCACGGCTTGCTGAGCGGGACAAGCCAGCTTTGGGGAGAGCCTTTACCAGCCCTTTCCTCTGCTCCTGGGGAGAAGTGCAGGCATGAACCAGTGCTCCTCCTAACGACATTTCCCCATGTCCAATTTGCCTTTACAAGGAAAAAGTACATCGCTGCTTAGCAGAAAACAGCCGCTCTTCTCCAGAATGCAGCTCCCTGAGTCCAGCCAGCGCTGCTGCTCCAGCTGGCATCTCCCTGACAGGAGAGACGGTGGTAAAGCCCGAGCCTCCCCACGCTGCCTCTGATGGTACTAAAGAATTCATAAAAGTGACAAGGCTACAAAAGCCTCACATTACTGCTTCACCGTTCCCTTGCCACTCACCGGAAAATAATGCCCCTGCTGAGTTGCATATGATCTGTTTCAATTATTTTTTAATTTTCAATGTGTTACTCAAATTCCGACACTCAGAGAAAAAGGAAAAAATCATGCAAAGTACTCTCGAAAACTCCTGTTCTGGTAAAAAGCTCTCCTGCTATGAATATGCAATGTCTCCTGTAGCAACTGGTAAGTTAGCGTGCATTTAGAAAAACCACATTTACATACAAATACGATTTCAGCCCCACATCTACGTAGATGGAGAGATATCTCCTTTTTTCTTCCAGCCACTGACTGATTCTGCTTTCATTGGTATAGACACTCATATTAAGACATACGCTGACGTGCATCTGTTTCATAAGAGCAAGGTTAAGGAACGTGATTTGCTGCCTGTGATGTTCCTTCTCCTTTTTTTAAATCATGCAAATAATCTTTCCTCAGGGACTAACTGGTGTGTCCGTGGGCACAGGGATGTGGTGGGATGGAAACGCAGGTGGGATGGCGGTGTGGGCAGCAGCTGCTCCCGGGCCTCGAGGCACAGCTGTGCAGCCAGTTGTGCAGGTCTGGGCAGGCGCTGTGCAAACTTTGGGTGTTTGCATTTAGCTCCAGGGCTGGCAACAGCCTTGTGCTCACAGTGCCAGAGATGGCTGGGAACTCACCCATCAGCTCTTCATCCCCGTGGCTGAGCCCAGTGGATGCTTTCCCAAACAGTCACCCTGGCAGCACTCAAATGCTGAAATATTGACGCGGAGCCATGTAAACCCAGCGCTGTCGGTCAGCCGTTGAGTTGTGCCGGGAACCATCCTGTGCCAGGGATGTTGCCGCTTCTCCATTGCTCTGCACGGTGTTTTCCAGATCAAATTATATCGGTGTTGTTGCCAGTGCCAAACATGCCTTCCAGCTGTGGCTCACCGCGTGTTGCAACACGCCGAAGGATGCTGGCGGCAGCAGCGGCACGGCACTCTGTGCCCATCACACACTGCACCCTGCCTGCTCCTTCTCCTTTTCCTAGTTACCACGAGCTAAAACACTGCCCTTGCGTTTCCCAGAATCTCAGCTCCTACAAAAACACTTATCTGATGGAAAAACCTTTATTTTTAGCTTTGCTGAAAAACGAAGAATTCCCCTCAGACCCCTCAGTAATGAATTGCAGGGAAAGTTTCTCTTCACTTCATCTGAATGACGCTCATCTGAGGGGGTGGAAAATTACTGAAAAACTTTAATAGTAAGTAACAAAAAAGTCTTAAATTCATCCTTTATGGCATTTTTAATCACATCGGGCATGATTCATTTCACATGCAAATCCGGCCTCACGCTCTCTGTGCTGCTAAAGCATCTGACTTCAAACCATTTCAGCACAAAACCATTTCGGCGGAAGACAGAGATTCAGATCTTCACCAGAGAACAACCGGAATTCTAATTTTACTTTGAAACCTGAGATTCCTTTTGTGAGGGGGGGGAAGCAGCAGGTATATCTGATCGCACCTTCTGACTTAGCACTTTTCTACCTTGAACGGCGGGTCAGGACAGGTCTCCCCAAACGCAGGGTTTATATCCTGGCAATAGTAGTAGTCCGGACAGCAAGAGCAGCACCCCTAGCCCTTCTGCACAGCGTTGGGGCTCCCAAGGTGTTATGCAGGTGCGTTTAATCTCATTACTTGCCAACCCAGTGGTTGGCTCTCTTCATTCATCTCTCAAGGAAAATATAAACAAATGGGTCACCCATCCCATCTGCTCGGAGGGGCTGTGATGCTGGGAGCGGGGGTTTGTGCCAGTGAACGGGCTCACCGGGGCAGCACTGACAGTCTGCTCACTGCAGAGGCAGGCAGTGGTGCCTGTGCTGCCCGGCCCTGGATGTGGCCACCTCGACCCAGGGCTGGGAGCCAGCTGGCCTGCCCTGGCCATCAGTCCATCCCGGGGTCCTGGGTGCGAGCATCTCGCTGCCTCTCTGTGGGAGAAGGACCACAAGGGGAAGGGAAACAAATGGCCAGGAAAAACGCTGTCAGGGAGGATTGTGCTCAATGCCTGTTGTTTTCCAATGACCCACTTTAGAACAGCAATTCAGAAGAGTGGGTTTCGCTCTTCTCCTCCCAGCCACAGCACCAGGCAGAGGCACCTCTGGCAATCAGCTCGTGCTCACTGCTGGATCAGCCCATCCTCCGGGCCAGGAGGCTCCCAGCATCTCCCGCAGCCCTCAAAGCCTCCATACCCAGCGAGGCTGCCCGCAGCAGGCAAACCATGTGCCACCAAGGCAGAGGAGCTGGAGACAAAAGCCCTGAGCTCCCTGAAGCCCCACTGTGCCTCAGGCTCCCCTGGGAAGCACAGACCTTCTCCTTTGCCTGGGACATTGCAGAATCATTTGCACACGTGTGGAACATTAAAACTTTGGCCAAAGAGTTTTTACGCTGATTCGCAGGTTTGCAGCCAGTTTTTTTTTATTAGGAAAAAAAACCCCACTCCACAGTCTGCAAAGCCCCTTCCAAAAGAGAAGCCAGGTGTAGCACAGCTTTTATCAGCTCATTTTTCTTCCTTAGATTTTAGTCTAACCTGATTGTTCTTTGTTCCTGCAATACTCTTTCCTGTCCATGAGATAAATAAAGCACAAATTATTTAACTGATCAATAGAGATGTAATGAAGTGGACATTGTCCAGTGATAAATGAGTGATCAAAGGTGACTCGTGGATTGCAGACTGCATTGACCAGTGCTTGTAACAGGCATGGCTCACAACCTCCATTTCAACTGAAATGCACATCAAATATTTATTAAGGTGCTTTTAATTAGAATGAGCTTAAGTTGAAAAGGGAAATGAAACGGTGACCTGCATCTTTAGAAGAGGGCTGAGCCGCCCCACTAGCACTGATGTATAAACCCAAATCCCTTTTGATTTCAGCAGTACCGCAACTGGAAACGACAAGAGGAAAACCATCTCCCTGCTGTGAAAGGTACGGAACAAAGCCAACAGTAAGTTTCCTTCAGTGGAAGGGAATTGGGGATGTTTCCAAGTCTTTAGTTTTGTCCGCCTTACTCCTTTTCTTGCTGCCATTCCCACTTCTTTCTTCTGGAAAATTGCAATGAAAGGAAGCAGACTTCTTCAATGTTCAGGTTTGCATTGAAGCCCCAAGAACAGGGATCAGCAGGCGTTGATGCAATGAAGAAATCAGAGGGACAGGACAGCCTGTCCTGGTGCAGGTGCTGTGCCCAGGGACCATCCCCTCTGGCAGAACACCAGGCTCCCATGGCCCCATTGCTCCTTGATGGCATCAGGCTTGTCATCCTCCCCACCCAGCCAGAACCGGGATACCGGGAGCAGGAGGCAAAGGCCAGGGATGAGAGGTGGCTACCCAAGGCAGTGGCAATGTGCTTGGTACCCAGAGCCACTCCCTCCCACATCTCGCTGGTGGGGCGATGTTACAGACTCCCGGAGGCACGCAGCGAGGAGCCAGCACCCTGCTACAGGCACCAGGAGAGGGTGCAACGGGGTGCCAGTGCCTGTCGCCTGATCCTGGCTTGTGCTGGCTAGTTCAAATGTTAACAACATCCCAAATCTGTGTCTTGAGGCACTGCTTGCTCCTATCTGCACGTGACGTGGCTGTTTATCATAATGCACAACAGAAACAGGTTTTTATTGCAGAACTCCAGCTTTTTCACACTGGTATAATCCTTGGATTTATTAAAGCGCTGTATCACAGTGACTCTCAAAGACTTTTTTTGGAAGCAGAACACATCCAGCTCTTCTGGCCCGGAGAATTCAGCCTGTTTGCTTTTCCCCACAGCCATGGCAAAGGGGAAAACTTCAGTAAAACATTTTCAGACCCTGCAGCATCAGAGGAGAAAACTTGAATCCATCTCCCCAGGGCCAGTGCCTCTGCCTTCATTGCAAGACTGCAGCTCTCAGGGAGCTTTCTGGAGGGTGAAGGTATTTCCGTGTGTGAAGAGGAAAACTCACTTTGCTCTCATTAATAAGCAGACACAAAGCAATCGCCTCCAGAGGCCAGCTCACCCCAGAAAAATGGAAACCAAAGTTGCCCCTGGGCAGGGCTTGCTGCTTGGCAGCTCTGCATGCCCCGAGTCCGGATGCAACTCATTGCTTGACTACGAGGCATTTTTTACACTGGCTTTGGCTCCTAGTTGGGTACAGTTTCCCACAAGGAGATAAAATATTTAAAAACAAGTATATGAAAGAGAAAGTCAGCCTTTATTGAAATGACTTCATTGTTTTGAACCACTGCCTTCGAGTACTCTTGTAATTCATCCTCATAGATACAAAATTATCATCTGAGGGAAGATTGTTAATAAAAATGACACTTCCCCATCAGTCAACTTAATTCACAATATAACACTTTCCAAATCCAATTATGTCTGTCTGATGACTGGCATTTGGTTCAACGTTACTGCTCATGTGGAAAAGTGGATGCAAAAATCAGATGCAAGTAATTTATGAAACACCAGGTGATTGCTGTTGGGACAACTCTCTCATCACTGCTGATCGTGGGTAAAGCCAACAGCCCCAGTACAGGCAGTTCTTCAGGCCCCAGCTGCAGTGACGGGTGCTGACTCTATACAACCAGTGCATAGTTCTCCACACGTCGACTGGATTATTTTCAATGCATGATCAGATGCTTTTCCAAGCCAGAACCCCTCTGTACATAATGCCTATTAAAACCCGTGCTGACGGATGTCTTGGCAACCCTCTGCTCTTCAGGCATTGCTCTTCATGATGTTCGCAGCTTTGTGTGGTGGTACAGTGTGAACTGGGGTACATCTCCGAGCTGAGCTAGTCATGGGATGCCAAAAGACAAAGCACTTGTTCATTTGGGGGCGTTGCCTCTTCCCACTGTTTTTCTACAATCTTGCATTAATGCGATTTAAATTTTTTATTTTTTTTTTACATTTGGATTGAAAATAAGAAACTTACATTCCTATAGAGGACATTTTTCAAAATAGCAGAGTTATCTTACAGCGCAGCTCTAACTGTTCTCTGGGGGATGGAAAGCAGTACTGTAAAGTCGTGAGTCCATCAACTTGGGGAGCACAGAAGAGACTGTGAGACTGCAATGACAACCTGCAGCTTGGACATTGACCTGAATGGGTTGAATAACCACCAAAAAATGGGTTATAAATAACTTCCAGGCCATGTTATGCTTGGGAAACTGCATCCGCTGTAAAGCTGACAGTCATTTTCCATGGCAGGACAGGATTCTGGACCTGGAAAGGACCCTGGAAAGGCTGGATATGGGCATGGTTTGGTGAACATGCTGTTTGATCCCACCACATCATTGGCTTCACGCCTTCGCTGCAGACCAGGGGGCATCTCCACCTCTCCCCTTCAGCAGGGTCCCATCGGTCCCACAGCACCAAGTCATCACATCGCAGGGCTCCTCGGTGCCTGTGCCTCCCCCGGGGACTCTGACACAAGCACGTTCCCTTGGGAAGAAAGACATGTTTGAGTGAAGTCAGGCAGATGCAGTGCCACAGCAGCTATTGCATGGCAACCACTGCCAGGGAGACCGAGCTCTCCATTGCGCTGCACCGGGCATCTCCATCACGCAACTTCATTTAGGCCAGGATGGTCCCAAATTACCTCTGTGCTTTGCGTGCCTTCCCTGTTCTCTTCGCTGCACTGCACTGGAGGGCTCCTTTCCTGCACTTTTCCACCTGCCAGGGTGGGAAGGTCCCTGGGGTGCAGCACAGGCACTTCACCTTCATATAAGATTTATAAAGCATTTTGAAATCCCAGCAAAATGCTGCTGTGTGGCTTCTCCTGCTATGCAAACGTGGGTGTGCATGGCCAAGAGCAGCACCAGCACTGCCAGGCAGCACCCAGACCTGCTGGGTGCAAGGTCTGGGTGCTTGGCTGCTTCACACGAGGCACTAGGAGAAATTAAAGCTGTTTCCAGCAGCAGATGGACAGGGCCAGGGGGCCACATCCTGCTCCTCCCCACTGTTGCGCATTCTGGCTGCCTAGGTACACAGATGCTGCTGAGGGCAGGATACGCCCCACTGCCTGCAAGGAGCCGCCTCTACTCCTCCCATGCACCGTTACAGAATTTGAATATTTGTCTTTGTTAACTAGGGTTGTTTTTTTAAAGACAAAAATCTCATCTGATTGTCACAAGGAGCAGCCGTTTAGCGCTTTACTGGTCTTTGGGGATGCTGTTTGTGTGGTGTTTTACATTTTATTCCCTTTTATTGGCTGTGGGGTTGTTATAAGGGAACAAGGTGCATCGATCATATGCACGGGAAATCTGTGAGGTGCCGGTGCCTGGCTGTAGCTGGGAGGGGAGGTGGTGAGGCCACAGAGACCTGCTGCAAGCATCCAGCCTCCAACACCAGGAGCAAGGGGGGAAAGTCCTCCCAGGCAGAGGGGACAGGCAGGGAAGCGATGCCCTGTCAACGGGGGCTGCAATGGTGACGGAGTATGATGCACAGTGGATTAATCCCACCTTTCCACTTGGTTTAGCAGAACACTCATATAAGCAGCAGAAATTTTAATTTGAGTAATAAGTCACTGGCTTCTCTTGTAGTTGCCGTGGTCATTCCTCAGCCCCAAGCCCCGGAGGGTTGGTTCCTACCAGAGCGGCAGTAGGTGCTGGGGATGTAAAGCACAGCGGGAACGCACAGGTCTGCTGCGGCCTCCAGCGAGGGCTGGTATGGATGGTCATGGCACAGGGTCGGTCCTCCCCAGATCCCTATGGGAGCAGCCTGGGACTTTTCTTAGTACTTTCCACAGTCCAGGAAAGCAGGACCACGAGACTGACACAAACACAAGACAGCTTGTGCTTGCTTCTGAGGTGGCCCCAGATACCATGGTCAGCCAAGGAGCTTCACCAGACTCCTGAAAGTAACTTTCTGTTTAGCAGCTATTTCTATTTGGTATTCAAAGCTGAGCTGTGGATGGTTTCAAGGCAGTCTAGCCTGTTAAAGCGGGCAAAGAAATATTGCACATCTACCTGCAGAGCTGAGGCTCTCAAAGTGACAACATGCTGGTTAGGCAAACCTCCAGACCTCACTCGAACAAGATGGTCTTGGACCTTGACATTGCGGCTATCTAGCCAGCCAGCCCTGAGGCATGACCGTCCTGCAGACCTCCTGCTACTCCATTGCTGGCATGACTGTCGCTATAGAAATAGAAAATCTTGGCTTTGAGAAGAGTTTGTTTTAGGCAACGTTGCTCAGACATAATGCCGAAGCAGGGAACGACTGCTTTACATAAGCAGAGCACTGAAGCTCTCTATTTAAAACCCTCCAGCGGGCTGCGAGCGGCAGAGCTGCATGGTCCTGCTTGGGGTGGATGCCAACAACCGCCTCTTCCCTCCAGCCGTAACAGAGTTGGTGGGGGAGGAGGGCTGAACTCCCATTTCTGGCTTAGCAAGCAGGCGCAGAGGAGCAGTATGGAGCAAGGGAGCCCACCTGCTGCTGTCCATGTGCCTTAAAAAAACAGCTCTCCCCTCCCATAGCCCACCGTGACTAGAGTCAGGCAGAGAAGAGATTAATTCCTCACCACCATCAGCAAGAAGCGGGGTGAGTTACAATACACATAAAAGATACAATCTACAGAAAGAGAAAAGTGCATATATCAAAGGGAGCAGAAGTGCAGGGAGCCCTGGCCACGCAAGCTGCAGCAGTGCGGGGTACTTGGTGTCACGCTGGCCATGCCCATCCTCACCTTGGGTGCAAGAATCATGAAAATTAAACCAACAGATGAGCATCAGTCATCTGCAGATTCCCAAGACTGGTGGAGAAGGTGTAACCTGCCTCTCCCTGCCCTTTGGCTCTGAGCATTATTAATTCCCACCAGCACAGCCAGGTACTACCCAGGAATGGGAGGTGGCAGCACCATCTGCCACGGGCACAGGGAGCATGTTCGGAGCCTCAGCCGGCAGCCTGTCTGCTCAGGTTTTTCTGCTGCATGTCAGCAAAGAGTGATTGGAAGGCAGCAGGGAGTCTCATACAGCAGGAGACTGCTCTTAGAACAAAACCAGGATTGTATTTTATCAGTTTGTGTCCCACCACGCACTCGCTCTGCCTCCAGCATCTTGGGCAGGTGTGGGAGTCGCGGTGCTGCTGGCATTGCTTGGGGGCTACAGGCAGCACCGTGGGGCAGCCATGGTCACTGCAAGGCCACGGTTTACACCGAGCATCCAGCCAAGGTTTCTTTGGTTAGGGCAGGGGATATAATCTTAAATTCTCACTCCAAGGACAGAACCAGAGAAAGCTGTTTTCCCAGCAATCGTGGCGTATATCTGCCCTGTGCAAGCAGAACTAAGAGACAGGTCATTTTCTAACAGCAAACCAAAACAGTCATCATCCCACGCTCAACAACACCCTCCCCAGCAGCACAAGTGGAGATGCTCCGGCAGTTCCTCTACCTGCAAGCCACCGTCTCCCCAAGGTAGTAGTGTCTGGCAGCAGAAGAACATGCAGCCGAAATTCCTCTTTGCACGGCGCGCAGCCCGGTCACTTTGCATCATGCCCTGCCTGCCAAGCACCCTGCACAGAGCTGGGTCTCACCCCAGGCTGCTGACAACCCACTGCAGGCTGCTGTGCTTCTGAGCACAGCAGCTTGGCAGAGCAAACAGTGCCAGGCGTGGGACTTGATTCACTTGGAAGAGGTTGTGGGGTCCAGAGCACACAAGTTAGATGAATGGTTCAAAGAGCTGGGCTCATTTGTCTTGCTGCAATTCTAAAAAAAAGAAATATATATATATATAAACATAGATATATATATATATGCTGTGCTTCTCTACAGGGTTGCAAACATTCCCTTGCAGCACAGAGGTTCTGCTCTTTTTCTACCATGAAATAAATTCCCCGCAGCTGGCTCTGGCCATGCACCATGCACTGCACCTGTAGGCTCCTCCAGCTGTGAAGCAGCTCATGCCACCCGCTTCCCAAAGGAGCCAGAAGAAGCTGCCAGTGCCGTGGTGTGCATTGGTACCCAACTCCACTGCACAGCATCTCACAGTCACCATGGAAACCAAAGATGCTGGCAGTGCTGCCAAGCTGGCAGTCAGCACAGAGGGCAGGGGATGGCACAAGTGAGCTCTGGACCAGCTCTCTTTGAGGCTGAGGGCGTCAGAAAACCCCTTTCTACCAGATGTTCACAGGACACAGGCAAACGGGACAAAGAAACCCCATGGTGTTCCCTGGTCACCAGTCTCCCCCAGCACGGGGACGAGAGGTCCCCTGAAGCCTGGTGAAGCAGCTCACAGTGCTGCCCCATTAAATATCATCATCCCTCCTATTTCATCTGTCCTGATTTGCAAGTGCATTGTCCTCTTCATCATTCTTCAAGAAAATATCAGGATCAATTACTTTCAAATCCGCTTTGTAATTAAAAGGAAATTAAAGGTCACTAACATCCCCTGCAATGCTCTGCACTTCCTCCAAGTGCATCCTAACGACTAATCCAGGGCCAACAGCAAGCTCTCCATTTGCTCACATGAGACAGAAAGGTGATGTTACAAAAACACAGCTGCAGCAAGGACTGATGGACACGCTGCACAGCACTGTATTTCATTTCCAGTCCGAAAGGCACGGTGCCTTTGCCGCGCGGCTGCCTGAAGCCTCCCAGGGGTCCCCAAGCGTCTGGAGCTGCTGATTTTCACGGAGACTCTAAATTTTGGGTTTCTCCTCCGCCCACAGCAAGCA
This sequence comes from Falco punctatus, assembly GCF_963210335.1. Taxonomy (NCBI): domain Eukaryota; kingdom Metazoa; phylum Chordata; class Aves; order Falconiformes; family Falconidae; genus Falco; species Falco punctatus. Next base: position 106,038,874 of record NC_137582.1, read on the forward strand.
TGCCCTCATAGCAGGGAAATCCCAGCAGACCTGCCGAGCTGCTTTACACTAATGCAAGACATGGAAAAGGAAAAACAAATCAGCTGGAACATCTGTCACTACTTGTTATTTTTGTAGAGGGGGGGGCACTGTAAAAAAGCACAGGAGCAGCCAGGCAGCCCCAGCACAGCTTCTCTGCTCCCAGCGGGGCAGCCGGCAGAGTCCGGTCCTGGCATAGCCATGTCTGCAGCACTGTAAAACCACACAGCAGCAGCACAGGCACCAAAATCCCTTCTGTGCACTTTCACGGTTACGAGCCTTGGGGACCACTTACTCAATATACTGAAAGAACTTGCTCCAGGCAAACATTAGGACCCAGACACCAAGCTGATTAGAAATAGCTTTTTTTAAAAAAAAAGGTTCCTTTTCATCCAGATGCTGCATTTTGGACTTGAAGTGACAGCTCATCTGCTGATGGGGAGCCTACAGTTGTTCTGATGTCAGAGGGGGGGCAGTTACAGCAGCATCCACTGTTTAATACCTGTATGGTATTTAACTGACAAAATCATTGTTGTGCGGCGCTTTCACCATATGTATTAGCCTCCTATTTGGTCCTTGGAGAAATCCCAAGCAGCATCAATGAGTTGCCTTAAAACCATCGAATGTCTTTAGGTGGAAAAGGGGGAAGAAACCTTTCTGCCCTCATGGATTTACAAAAATATAAGAAATGAGCATAAGATGCCCCATTTTCCAAAAGAGGTGCCCCTTTTGATGGCTCCAAGTTGGAAACCAGCAACTGATAAAACATGCAGCACAGATGTGACAAACAGGAGAAAAAAGGCTATCTATCAAAGCAATTCCTAAAGCCCCACAATAAAACAAAGTGCCAAATGGAATGATAAACCACTGCTGGTACTTTCAGAGCTGGCTGGGAAGCTGCAGCATAAATAGCAGGTCTGAAGTGGGCTCTGAGCTCGGTCCATGCAGACAGCTGATGGCAGTGATGCCGCAGGAGCCAAAGGAGCCACCCTGGCCAAAAGGCAATGCTGCTGCAAGTGGGACTGCAGGCAGGGATGCAGGCAGGAGTGCATCCCGCCTCCTCCACCTTGCATGGGAATCAGCACTGGAGATAGTCGCAGCTTGCTTTTCACAGCAAGGATGAAATCAGGGTCCTTTGGCCTTTGCCCACCACACGTGTGGTCCATGATGCCCAGGGGCAAGACCTCTGTAAGAGTCCAGCTCTGGAATGTCCACATGAACCACAAATACCACCAGCATGCCACACAGGACAGGTTCGCTACAGCCAGGCTTTTAGGCAATGTGAGCTTGACAGCCAACTTAGCCATCTGCTATTGATGGAGGCTTTCCTCCACATCGGTGTGACATCTGCCGTCCCAGGATGTGCCCCAAACAGGCACCTGCCCGAGCGATCTGTATTTCTGCAGAGGAGAGGAGCCGCTCACACGCATCCTTTAAGGATCATCAACAGCAAAGCTTCGTCTGTTGCTGGAAGGATGCACCACTCCGAGGAGGGAGAGTTCCAGCTTTTCAGAAGAGCCCAAGTCTACTGAATCATCACAACATTGTTTTTTCTCGTCGTCTTTCTCTTTTCATCTGAAACAGTTCACTTTGCTATTAAGGCTAAACCACGAATCTATGAGGACCATATGCTCCCAGCTACATTGCAGGAGCCCAGGACTAAATCAGATCTTGAGCCTGTCTTTAGGCCATCTGTTCGCAGGATCACACAAGACAATGTGTCATTATGGCTGGGAATTTGCATAACCACTGTGGAGGAATTGTGTCCAACTCTATTCATACCAGCCACAATGAATTCTCTCACACTGCAGGAAGGAGGCAGGAATCATGCAAGAAGCCAACGAGCATCACAGCCCCGTTTCCCACGAGGGGCCTGGCTGAGGAGCGGACGAAGCATCCATGGGACCCCTTCGAGCTGTGATGCCACCCCATCCCCCTCCACCTTCCTTCCCCACCCGTCACACTTGCAGCTGCGAGCTGATGTGCCGAAGCAAAACCACGCTGAAGGGCAGAGCGCAGGGTGCTTCCGGCCTGCCGGCACTCCATCTTCTCTGCGAGGCTGATGCATTAATTCTCCCAGCTATGACAACAAGGGCTTAAATAACCGTGTAAATAATAGATCAGGTTGCAGAAGGCTTGGAGGAGTGACACCATGCTCACCGCAGCCCCCGGCCCTCTCCCTCCTTATCGGCTGCAGAAGAAGCGATGCCGGCAAGAGATGGCAGAGGCTGAAAGCCCCTGGCAGTCTCCTCGCTGAGGCTCACACCGTGCTGAGGAGCCCAGCCCCAGTCCAGCCTTCCACCAGCAACACGTTTTCAATTCTTTGCACTGAAGCCCAGCACAACTGTAGCTCCTGGGCGGGGGTGTTGTGCTGGGTTGCCCCCCGTTAACCACTGCGTGGTACCTCTCACTGCAGAGCTTTGCCAGCGCTGGGTCCTGCCTGCAGCCCAGTGGGGTTTGGGAAAACCAGTGGAGTCATGAGGGGGGCCTTCCTGGCTGCTGGAGCTGCCGGGCTTCAGCCCCAGCTCTGCTCCACCTCCCCTTGGCAGGCAGGGGAGCCAGCCTGGAAAGCCTCACCCAGGCTTCATCCTTGCCAGAAGCACAATAGCCCTTTAACGATAATTACAGGCTTCCCGGCAGCTCCATTCCGTGGGGCTGAGGCTTCGGTGGTAGCAAAAGGTGCTGTTTAAGTACTTGAAAGAACGGCACTTAGCAGATGTCTTGGGGTAAATGGTAGGTTAAGTGATACCGAGAGCACCAGTGAAATGAGCACTAATTTAGGCTCACGTGATTCAATTTGCATGGTTAATTCTATTTAAAGCAAACATCCAGCGCGTGCTGGAGCTCTGAAAGAACCATCGCTCTCATTTTGTCTTCTCTGCAACACTTTGGAGAACAAAATAGGTGGGATAATAGATCTAATGAACATTTATGTGCCACGGGAGCAAAGTTTCATAAACACATTTCCCCTGCAGAGCATCAGCCGTGCTGAGTAACGTTATCACCCGCAGAAGCTGCCCGCTGCAGAACAACCACAGCCACCACGTTGATGAGATTAAATGAGTGTCCTTCAGCTACAGTAATGACTTCATTAGGTTGTTCGAGCTGCCAGGCTTCTGCCAGGAGACTGGAATGCTCCCACTTGCCGCTGCTGCCCCACAATGAGCCCAGCATCATGCAGGTGCTCTGAGGAGCGCAGAGCTGCGAGGAACCTCTGGCCAAGCAGGCAATAAACCCTCACTTTTGCATCTGCAAGCCCAAACCGCAGGCGGTAGCACACCAAGGCTGGCTGGAGGTGTAGGCACCCATCAAGGTGGTGCCTTGTTCAAACTCAGCCAAGTCTAGCTCTGAATTATTGCCCACACCAAACACTTCGTCGGGATAAGAAACTGCCGCCTGCAAAACCCTGAGCACACATCTGTGCTGCAATGTATGCAAATGCATTTCACACACCAGAGCTCTGCTGTCAGGTGCTGGCTGCAGGCAGGAGCTGCCTGATGCCATGCTGACGCAGGGCCGGTTTGCTGCTGGAGGTGTTGACTAAAAGACAGGAATGGGCATCGTTTGCTGCTGGAGCGCCTGGAGCTGCTGGCAGCATGTACAGGTCCCACGGCGTGGAGAAGCATCACTTCATCCTCCAACCTGGCTGGGCCAAAATGTGGCCAGAGCTGCTGGCCAGCACCGGCACCCACAAGGACAGGCACAAACAGCTGCAGACCTGGTACCTGGGAGCCTCCGCAGCGCTGGGGATGGATGCCAGCGATGCCCCTAAGAGGAAGAAGTCTAGAGCAGGTTTTCTCTCTCTCTTTTTAGCTATAATTTAATAGCGTGGGTAATGCTATGCATGGAATTGAACCATCTTTAATTTGTTCCTAATTAAGATTCTTGAAAATTTACCATAGCATTGTGGCTCTTTGCCACCTGGATGTTATTTTCCCTTTTCTATACCACTTGGGATTTTCCCTGGGGCTTTTCCCCTCCAGTTTGACACTGGGAGGATGGAAGGCGGTGACTTTGTTTGCTTTTTAGCAAGCGATATTGCTTATTAGCTGAATAATAACAATTCTTTATTACAATGCTTCAAGTTCTGGAGGGAACAGAAGGTCTGTAAACACCCTGGATGAGCAAAAAAGGATAAATTACCTTGAAGATAATAAGCCAAATGTAAACAGTATTTATGGCTCATTAAGGCAGTGATGCTGTGTGTGCATGGGAACCCGCACAGTGAGAAGCCGGAAAAGGAAAGTGTTTGCACATTGTTTCTTTTCAACCTGAGAAATGTGAAAGCAAAAAAAAAAAAAAAAAAAAATCCAAAGACATTTCCAAGCAATCTCCTACAGAATATTTATATGGGCATACATCTCTGTTTTCCCTTCCTTTCACAGAGGCAGAGTAAAAGCACTGTGTCATGCCAGTGGACCGAGCCCAGGCACGATTTGGGAATTACAGGTGGTGAGCACTCAAAAGCAACGATCAGAGGAAATATTTCACAAACAACCAACAGGGCTGAAATCTTTCCAACAGAGAACAAATTTGTTAAGACCCCAAGCTGGTGTCTGGACTATTTGTGAGCAGTAAAAGGAACCAAAAAGCAACAAATGAATTGCTCGCTGCAAAGCAGCTCACACGGCTTGAGTATCTTCCCAGTAATACCAAGCCTCCTGCAAATTGCTAGGTAACTACGCTGAACAGAGCCAAAAATAATCCCTCCTGTGACTTGCTCTGACAGTGTTGGAAGAGTGAAATAACAGTGTTTCAGTACATGACGGTATGATACTGGCTCTGCAGAGCTGCATCAAAGGGCTTCCATCCACAGTACGCAAGCGATGTGCCGGTAGTGGCGGGTAGCCTGGGTGCCCAGCTCTCCGCAGGGCTCCAGGCTCCTGCAGCATGGGAAGGGGAGGAGAACGACACATGAGCATTTTTGACAACGTCAAAAAATATGCAAGAAATGGGGTCTCCAGCTCCTCCCTGGGGAGCACGATCAGGCAACGCTGGAGGGAGCCCTGTCCTGACTGGTGGCTTCCAGCCCGTGCACAACCACCAGCAACTCGTGGGAAGCCCTTTCAGAAATACTGCGTGTACCAGCAACGTAAATAACACCCAGCCACCTCTCAGGTGCTTCTTGAAAAATGTCTTATTATCGCCATGGAAGTTTAGAAAATATCCTGATTAAATCAAAAAGGCACCATAAATTGCCAAAGTTAGAGTTCTCTGGGATGAAAAAAAGAAGCAATTTTGTACCCTGTCAGCAGAATGTAAATGAACAGGCTGAATGAATTAGTGCACGATAAACTTTTAAAAAGCCAAGTTACAATTTAAAGCAATAGCGAGAGCTGGGGAATGATTTAAGATTTATAAAAAAATAGCACCACTGTAAGGCCATTCAGCTATGGCCTGCATAACCGTAAGTATCTTTTACCACCTTCTGGGACAAGACATCTTTGTTTGGCATCACTAGGAGGGTTATGTGCCTGATGTCTTCTGGATGACCATCCCTGCCACAGGACCAGGAGGATGATGTTGCCTACACAGGGCACCAATGGAGGGGCTGGCCCCGCAGCCCCCGGCAAACCCCTTTGCTTTGAGCAGAGGGTTTTTTGCAGAGCTGCACGTTGACCAGGCATCAAGCATGTTTCTGTGGAGGAAGGCACTAGGATGGACTCGAAGAGCAGCCACCTTGCTCCTGCTTGCCCAGCGCCGCTATGAGCAAGAAGGGGTTCCCTGCAGAGGCAGGCAGGAGATGCTCAGCTGGGGGCAGCCCTGCCAGGAGTCCCTTCCTGGCCCCAAGGAGGGGCTGAGCCCCCAGCACATCCCCGTGACCAGCCCAGAGGTTTCACTGTAATTGCTTTGTGCAGCTGCTGAGCACTTTATCGGCACCATAAGATTTCCCCAGTGCCTTGCTGCTCTGTGCGTAATGAGATTAGCCACAGCCCGCCCCCCCCCCCCCTTCCCCGACAAGTGTCGAATAATAATTGGCTTTGTTTTGTTTTCAGTGAGCCACAATGACTCTGCTGATCCGAGCGATTAATTCTGCTCCCTCACGTTAAATGGGTTGATGGCTGTGTCATCCAGGTCCCTGATCCTTCACTACTTCCGCAGAGGTGGGAATGCTGTGTGCTGGGGGGAACGCTTCCCAGCAGGGCTGCTCCAGCGCCAAGGCTCTGCGGGGACCCATCCGGCCTCGCACTGGATGCTATTCTGGGAAGCTGGCCGAGCTCTCCGCAGTGCCCGTCTGGATGCCTGGTCCACCCCTATACCACTGTTCCTCACAGAGGCGTGCAAGCACCAGGGCTGAGGATGCTCAGGACATCCCGCATACCACCCCAGCCATGGAGAGAGATTAAAAAACTAACTCCGCAGCCAAGCTCTTACATTTCATCTGGAGAAAGGCACCGTGTCCTCTACGGCAAAGCTAGCCGAAGAGCTCGGCAACGCCTCCATCGCAGCAGCCAGCAGTGCAGCAGGATAAAGATTAGTCACAGAAAAAACCCTGCCTCTGATCTGGTTGCTGTACAGAATTGGCACAGATGCTGAAATATAGTAGTGTAGGTGGGTGTGTGGGTGCCTACGCCTCTTCTGCACCCTTACGCACGTTTGGGCTGCCTCGTACCACCAGGGATATTTCCAGTCCCACTGCAAGCAAGAGGCAGCGGCTGTCGGCACTCCCGCTGCCCCCCCCCCCCCCCCCTCAGCACCCCACTGCCAGGCGCCTTGGGGTGCTGCAAGGCAGTTTACTCAGTAGAAAGGACGCAGAACTCTTCCCCCATCCTTTGGCATTTGGCCTGCAACCCCTTCAGCTCAGCCACTTCACCGCAGCCCCTGCCATGCACATTCAGCCCACAGGCAAAGCGGGCAGGCAACGAGCCCAGCAGAAGCCAGTAGCACTGCAGGCAGGCTCGCTTGCTGCCGGAGGTGATGGCAACAGCGATGAAATGTGGCCATAATCATTTCGTGATCTCCCTCATCTCTTCTCCCATCCCGGATGGATGCTAGATGCTCTAACGAGGCTCATCCAGGGCAGTTCAAGACACACAGCCCCCTCCCTGGGAGCGAGCTGAACCTCCTCGGCAAGGAGCTGGGTGCACCGTGGCTTCTTGTGGGAGTCACTCGCTGGTAAACAGCAGTGCTGATGCAATTTCACGCTTCTGCTGGAGTCTTTCGTCCTCCACGGCAGCTGCCGTTACCTGCCGTGCTTTTTGGGTACCTGCTGCTATTAGTCAGCCCTGGGTGAATGGGCTCTTCAGCAGCAGCAGCACCAAATTAGCTGAGCTCCCTGGACCATGCACAGTGCAGACCTTTGGGGGGGAAGCCAGAGGAGCAGAGACAGCTGAACAGATCGCTGACTCCCTGCCACCGGCAGGCTAACAGCTTGCTTTCCTGCCCTCAGGCAAGAAGACTGGGCCACCTCCTCTTCGTAGCTAAACGCAGCCTGGAAGAGCTGCCCAGCCCCACTGCTTTCTGCTGGCTCAGCCCAATTGCTGCGAGGCCACAGAAGAGCAGAGCACATGCCCACCACACATAGCCATGGTCTGGACGTTGTCCCAGCAAAGCCCTGGCATTGCCCTGGCCCTCTCCCCCAGCTGCAGCCCCCCAGCTCTTGCTGCCAGAGCTCAGGGGCTGCTCCCTGGGGTGCTGGTAGGGAGGGCTGCCTCCCAGCAGTGCCACAGAGGCTTCATGCTGCGGAGCACGAATGATGGCATGAGTCAGTAATTGCAGAACTCATTTTTAGATAGTGCTGCAAATGTGCCTATTAACATCAGCTCACATCTCCTCCGAGTGATTTACCTGTTTCATTTTATTCAGTGAATTAAACACAAAAATAACCATGGTCTACACCAATCCTGCTATCGACCTGCTTAAAATGTGCAGCATCCATCACTCCTCTGGCCACGTCACCCGCCCGCCTCGCTGCCACGCAGGATTAGCGCCAGGAGAGTGCAGGTACCTGCCTTGGGAGAGATGCTGGCAGGTCACCGGCTGCGGATGGGATATTCAGTTCCACAGGCACCAACCTGCCTCCCAACCCACCAGACATCAGCTCGTGAGTAATTATTTGAAAAATGAGACATTTTATTGTCCAATTCATGACATGTCTTATAGCATGCCTGAGACATAAATGTTCTTCTAAATCATTGCTGAGTATAATATTTTGCCACTGATACAGCACATAATCTTCACGTTTGATATTCTCCTGTTATCTAATGGCACTCTGTAAAATTAGAGTGACACTAATGCTTACCACCCTTATTGAATGGAAAAATCAAATTAAAGATGAAGTATCATCGATTTTGCTATGGGCTCCAAGGTGGCAGGGAGTCAATTGACCTTTCTCGAAAAAACAAGAAGGTAAAGATGTTTCTGTTGCTTTTTATCACCCTCCTGGTGCTTATTGTAGTGTCTTCAGGGGGTTATTTCCTCCCTAGCTTTACTATGGTTGGTTTTCTTCAGTACAAATGCAACACAACCAAAGTGCTAGAACTTGTAGGCAAAATAACATTTTCCCAAACAGGTGAAGACAGATCACAAGCACCATCTATAAACATAGAATCAAGGACCAAAAAAACCCAGCAAGCAGCTGCCAGATCCACAGCTCTCATTCCACGTCTTGCACAGAGCTCACGATCTCAGCCCCACACCACACCAGGATTAGGACCCGCAACATCGAGTGCATCTCCAAGTCCCAGCTGCACGGGGACACCCGCAGCATCCCCAGAGCTGGCAGCCCACAACTCCCCGTGGCCATGGAGTGGCAAAGCAGCTCCTTCCAAGAAGCTGGCAACGTTGCTCCCCCATCTCACCCTCTGCCAGGTCCCTCCTTCCCTGCTGCACCATTATCCCTTTAAACAAAGCCCATCCACGCTGTGGTTTTGTATGAGCAGGCTTCCCTGCCTGCTTTGCACATCACTATTTGGAAAGCTAGAGACATGCTAAGGCATCACTAAGCCCTGGAAGTGGAAGCTACTGCTGCTATTTACCAGCCCTCTCATACAGCTTGAAAAAAAATATTTATCATTACTTTGTTGAGAGTGTCCTTAAGAAACTTATGGTATAATGCAACAAGAAAGGATAACTTCATTATCAGGATTCGCACCCCTTGACAGCTAAACTTTCCTCATATTACAGATGGAAACCAATTTCCACCCCCACCCCACCCCCCTCCTGAATGGCCCAAGGCTCTACAATTTTGATTACAAATGGAACAACTGCTGAAGGACTCAAGCTTATCAAGAGCAGGCGCATCATCTCATCAAGCTGAGAGCCAGCATCAAGCATGTGCTCCATCAGCACTACCGGCAGACACGAGGAGGGCAGAGCCCACGCTGGAGAGCCGTGGGCCAGTGCCTCAGCGTGACTGGAGCTCCAACAAGGAAAAGCAGCTTCACGCTGTACCAGAGACCACACTCCCCACCTCAAGAGCCACAGGACCTTGGGCAAACCATTTAATCTGCCTCCACCTGCGTTCCTCACAGCACCCCTCTCTCCATCCTCCTACCTTTCTCCATTCTTCCTTGCTCTTGAGACTGCAGCTTGCCCTGCCTCTTATTCTCATCCCATGGAGCACCTGGAGAGGAGGTGGAGTCCTTGCTGGTGCCTCCCATCATTTCTACAACAGAAAGGGTCACCTCTGAATCTGATGATGCCAGTGGTAACATCTTGAGTACCCAACTTCAGCAGCATGTGGCTTTCTTCCCCAGGACTCCCCTCCCTTACACAGCATGCAGAACGAGACTGCTCCCTCATTAAATGGAGGGCAGCTTTATCACTGCTGATTGCATTAACCTAATAATACCTGCATAAAGCAATCAAAAAGAGACTAGAAGGTTTTCTGTTTGTTTGTTGTTTTTTTTTAAACCAAGACCTGGTCTATGAAGTATTGATTAAATTAGAGGATTAAATTAAGCAGCAACTGAATCAAGTGCAAGGGCTTGTGAGAGAGTCTATATGCAGAACATTGACAACAAAGGCCACGGGGGAAATGCAAAGGGCTTTGGAACCCAGCAAAGAGACATGCACCACAAAGGAGAGTAGGATGCACTTCAGGGGAGAGTGAGACAGGCAGAATTAGCGTAGTCAGGAGGCAAAGCATACATCCCCCCCCCCCCCACTGCTATGCAGGCACAGGACCACCCCTGCAGCACCTCGCACCAGCCCGCCAAGCATACGAACCACAGCTAACTGCTGTCAACCACCACCACAGGGGCACGAGGGAATCTGGAGGAAATCATCCAGAAGACTTCTTCCAAAACAGCCCATTTTTCCCTTATAGTTAAATCTATCCACGGTTGGATTCCACCTCCCTCACATTTCCAAGCTCCAGCCCTGTAGGTGGGTTTTCTTTGACTTCCACGGCTGGCAAGGACCCAGGAGGACTTGGAGGGGAGGGGGACACACACCGCTCGCCAGCTCTCCACAGTGCCTGGCTTCCAGTCGTGCACGGTTCGGATGCACGCCACCGCGCCGGCGGTTCAGAAATACTGTAATCGCCGTGATGTGGGAGTTCGTGTGCGCCTTCCGCAAAGTGTCATTATAAGCTGTTAAAGTGATTTCTCAGTGGTGATCCTGAGAAATTGTTGCTTCTGTTTCTCCTCTCTCTTTGACAAAACTCTGATCCTGCATCAGAGATGAAAGTTGCATCATCTGGGTATGCAGTAAACTGCTTGTTGTGGTTATCAGCTTCTCCTCATTTCCTTCAGGCTGGGGCCACTTTACTTAAAGTTGTCACCAGAAGACAAAAAAAACCCCTATCTTTTCAGCTTTTATAAGTTGGCGGATCCCAAGTAAAGTCAATGAATTGATTTTAGCTTACATTATGCAAGTATCTCACTGGAAACCATAATACACTAAGAAATTCTCCAGGAATTTATCATTTCTGATAAAGCCAAGATCAAGGGCTTTTTTAAGCTTCATAACAGAATTAACATTGACATGTCCAAGCTTTACAGAAGGCTGCAAAGGATGTGCAAGAAGGTGGCACAGGCTTGCTGGTGCTTCCCATCCTGTCCAAGACCTGCTCACAGCTCTCCCATGATATCATTCCTGGAAGGAAAGGATTTAGAAGAGCCCCTTGGGCTCACCAGCAGCTTTTCCATTCATCCCAAGAGACCCAGGGAAACAGGTAACGTAGCATCAGCACCTGTAATTATGAAAACCAGGTATCGACCCAACCCTCACTGAAAGGACAAAGCAGCTTCCCCCATATGGTGCTGCTCACAAAGGTGCTTCTCTGGACCCAGCCTCCTCCTCCAGCCACAGGTCCTCATGCTCTGGCCACCCATGACATCCTACCAGGCCAGCAATAAGAAGGAAACAGAGCCCTGCTCTGCCTGTGCAGCTCCACACCCAGGCTCATCCCCTCCGCATCCTCCTGTCCTCTCCTGGACACCTCCCTGCCTCCTGTGCTGCAGCCCATCCATCTCCTGGGATGCTCCAGCCACCTGATCCAGAATCCCAGCTCAGCTCCCAAAGACTAAACAAATAAGCAACAAAATGAGTAACAGCAGCTTGACGATTGAAAAGAAATATTTGCTGAACAAGAGTAGCAGCAAGTTCGCTCAGGGCTGGTAAATTCTAGATGATGATGCTGGAGAATAAATGCATCTGACAGGCAGCAGGCAATGCCAGCCAAGTCACTGGAGCACCCGGGATTCCCCATCAAACAAATTAAAATTAGCAATAGGCCAGAGGCTGACATGCCCGCTGCCTGAGGCCAGAGCTGTTGTGCAGATGATGAGGGCGAGCGAGCCATCTCCGCACCCCTCTCCTGGTGCGGACAGCACTGTGCTGCTCATCCCGATGGAAGCGGCAGGAACTGGCTGCTGCAAATGGGTCCCCTGCAGACACATCCCCTGCCCACCCCTCTCACAGCCTGAGCATGAAGGCACAGTGCTCCAAAGGACAAGACACCCACTCCGAGCAGCAATCTCTGCCTTGCTTTTGCCCATGCACATAGCTGGATTTCTTCTAGAAAGGCTGGGAAGGGAGGGAGGGGGAGCCCCCAAAGCCAGCCCCTGTCCCCAGTGCTCGGGTTCAGGAGCGCAGCACCCAGCGCTGGTGGCACTGCTCCTGCAGCACCATCACGAGAGGCAGCTAACAAAGGTCTCGGGAACATGCTGCACTCCGTTGCCATTTCAACACATCGAGGCCCCCATCCATAATTAGGAAGCCACTTTTATTTCCAGGACAGTAACCAGCAAGTCACCTGAATCTGCTCCCGGTGTCAGTGAGGACATCAGATTAAATATTCAGAGGACAAGCGGCCAAGAACATTCTCCAGAAATGGTCCTCTCGGGCCAGGCCAGAGACAGCTGGTGACATGAAAAACCTGTGTTACATCTCCCTTCCCGTGGCTCGTTAAAGAGCCTCTTCCAGCCTGGCACGCACCCTCAGCACTACGCTCCCATTCTAATACAGATGCCAGTTTATAACCTTGATGATTGGCCTGAAACCACACTCCTTTTAACCATGATTTGAAAGGAGGACACGTTTTATACCAACTTCTCTGGTTTGTTTTGAGAATATTAAGAAATGAAACATTAATGGAATGTAGAAAACGAGCTGAGCGTTCAGCTACTATTTACTAAACTGTTCCTGTTCATCTCTGGGAGAAGAGGAAAAAATAGGAGCAAGAATAAAACTGTGCCTAGAAACATACCATTTCTCCGATGCATGCATGGCTGACAGCCACTAAGCACAAATGAATAAATATTTTATGTAGTTTAATTTCCTCATCTATGAGCTTGATGTTCTGAGCCTTTCTTTGCTTTATTTTGCTACTTCATAAATGTTAAAAACATTTATCCTCTTATTCTTTCCAACAAAAGTAAGACTTTTGCCAGTCTCTGCTCCTGTTCCATTTGCTTTCATCTCTTTATTAGCATAGCAAAACAGCACATCACCTGCAGGTTTCTCCCTCCAGTAATTTCTCCCTTCTATTTCCCCCCCCCCCCCCCCCGCTCCTTTCTTCCTTCACCTTCTTATCACCTGTACTGCCATCTCTCTATTATTCAGGAACCATGATGTTTGCTTTTTTTTGTCCCAGCTACTCATTGAACCCTATAGTCTATTGAGATGCAGCTTGGTTTTTTCTCTTGTGTGTATTTCGTTTTCCTTTTTTATTATCTCCTCTTCCTTAGCATGCCATCCTATATTTTTCCCTCTCCACTCCCCCAGCTTGCCCTTCTCCTGCGTGCTGCGGCCAGGGATGCTGGGACAACTTGAGGCTGGCGTCCTCACCCACTATGGGTTTTGTCTTCCATTTGTCCTTCTTTAATAAAAACCCACAGTTTCTGGAAAATTCCCACTTCCATATTCCTTTGGAAAAAAAAAATATCAGCGTTCACATGTTCGGTCCCAGAGCCAGAATTTGCTATCCTCTGTGTGCCTGGTTCAGGTCAACACCAACCTCTGCCCTCCTGGAAGGGATCTGCTGCCAGGAGCATCCTGCCCATCGAGGAATGCCAGAAGACACCAGCCTGCCACAGCTTTCCGGAAAGCCTTTGGGCGGCCCCAGAAGCCTCAGAGAGCTGCCAGGCAGCTCTGTGGTGCTGCAGCAACAGCAGGCTAAAAACTCCCTGCAATTAAGAGCTTAATCCTTCTTAAATGGAGCAGTAGCAGGAAAAAGGATAGCTAGGTGAGGCTGGATGTCACCACACTGAGAAACGGAGGAAAGCAATAATAAAGAACAGAGAAAGGTAGGCACGGATGGGGATGAATCATAGCCAGAGTTCGATAGGAAGGTTTTAAGGTGAGATAAGATAAGTGGAAATGCCTCCTGAAATGGATAATTGTCAGGAATTTGTAGAATTACCAGTACTGGCTGTGTGCCTTAGCTCCAGTGTTGCATTAGCCTTTCCTGGTGATGTGCTAAATTTATTCTTCTGCGATTCCTAACAAAATTCAGAGCTCATCATCATCACCTGGTGGGTTATTTCCATTTTTCTGCTTTAGAAGTGGTTTTAGAAAAACCTCAGATACTTTTAATTAGCTTTAAATTTCTCAGCTCTTTTCCTCAGCCTGTGATTACTGTTTAACTGAACTGTATCTATTGTCTTTCCTCCCTCCTCAGGGCTAAGAAATTCCAATTTCCTTCAAACCAGTCGCTGCTTCTGAAAAATGCACCGTTGTGAGTTTGGTTCTTGGAAGTGCCTTTTCTTTGCCTGTCAGAACCAAACAGGACTGGAGCACAGGATGCGAGAAATACCCTCCTCCTCCCCAAAACAGCCTCTTCCCACAGGCAGCCAAGGAGGGCTGTTTCAGGAGACCCTTCCCCACTTTCCAGGTAGCTGAAGCTCTTGTCATGTTGAGCAGCAGAATTACAGCAGCATCTAGAAAGCTGCACGCTGCAAGTTAACCTGATGCACCATAATCTGCACACACATGTCCCCAGAGCCAGGGCTGCCCTTGCAGCCAAAGCAACACACGATGCAGCACCGGCAGCATGCTGGGCTGCTCCTGCCCTCCACAGGCAACCAAGCCCTGCCATCACCCCCTTCCCACCACTTCAGTCTCCTGCTGCCAGTTCTCCAGCATGTGGATGGCTCATTTTAGGTAAGCCTACCCATTTTAAAGGCATCTGGAAGTTCAGGTCCCTTGCATGACTCCAGAAGTCTCAGCCTTCACATCAACAGGAGCTCTCAACACACTGTAGAGGGACAGGGACTCACCACACATCCCTCGGGTGGGTTTAGCAGCCTGCCCGCCCCTGTGCACGCATACAAATCCCTGCTCATGTTGGGCACATGCACCTGGGCGATGCCAGAGCCACACAGAGCTGAAAGCCATCATGGCTCACATGGGACAGAGTTCAAAGCTGCCCGGTGGTGTCGATTGCCCATATGAGCCCTGACATGGAGAACTATTTTTAATTCAAAGAGTTGTGTATGCCTGTGTGCCAACCTGCGAGCTCTGTCAATTTGCAGGGAAGTAGTCAAATCCGATTACTACGAAAAATATGCAGGGAGGGTAACATGGTGTGAACTGGCATAATACGTGTTCGTTAAGGTGCTATCCTGGGCTTGACTGTTTTCCGGATGTTATAAATCCCACAGCGGTAAAGAAAGAGACGCATATCCGAGGGTTATTATTGCCATAAGCCCTTCAGCTTGAAATATATTTGCCACGAGAGTCCTAGATGTGAAGTTTCCCTACAAATGAGCATGCCTTTTCACAAGTGGGGTTTGCATCTTATCTCTCCTGTGGGAGAAGGGAAAACTGGATGGGCTTTATTCAGGATCACAGATTGAGACCTCCTGCCACACGCACATCAGTCCAAGCAGCTCATGTTCATGCTCAAGCTCTCCGTGTCCCCAGGGACCCGGCAGGACACTGGTCGCTGACAGCAGAGGCATGAGTTGGGGAGCTGGGTACAGCCACGCAGGGGCTGGGATAAGCAGAGGTGAGAAAAGGAGGCTCACCCTGGTATTCATAAGCAGTGGAAGAGGGACAGAGAAAAGGCCATGATGAAAAAGCAGCAGCACCTTCCAGGAGACCTGTAAAGCAGAATGAAAGCTTTGGCAGGCTATGGAGGAGAAGCACCTATGAAGGTGCCTTGGTGGCACAAAGACCCATGTCCCCACCCCTCGCAAAGCCAGGCCAATTAATGATCCCAATCAATAATCCTGACCCAGATACTTCAGACAGGAGCTATAATCAGGGCAAGATGTCCCCAGAGGCAGCCTTGCAGGCACGTTTGTATGGCATACAAGGAGCAAGACTCACTCTCAGTTAGTTTTCATGTGTCCTTTCACTGACTGCAGGATTAGGGACAGTTGCTTAGAGAGCGACCCTCTGGGGCAAGCCATGTCATTGACACATTTGATAATAATTGTTAATTATACCTTTATTGCATTGGGTAGCTCAAGGTGGCACACACGCTGAGCTAGAAAGTGCACCCTGTTCTCCACAACACATTTATAAATATTGATGGTAACTAGAGGAGACAAGAGACGCCACGCTCAGCAAGGCAAGGAGCGGCACTTACTCCTCAGAACGGCCCTGGGTGCTGCTGTCAGAGCAAGAACAGCAACAACAGCACAATTCCCTACCCGAGAACAAACATACCTGCTAATGCAAAAGCATTTCACTTCCCCTCCAAGTAATTACCTTTTGGATTCTTGTAAAAGGCTGCAGATGACCTGTTTATCCAAGAGGACACACAGCCCAGCTTCTCCTCCCCGCACAGCCAGCTCCCCAAGCACACCGGCAGAGCACAGGCAGGATCCATCCCAGGAGGAAGACTGGAGAGCTCCCAGAGAGAGGACACATTGACTATAGCTGCAGCCCTGGGGGGGTTTAAAGCCTGTGTGTTAATCAAAAAGTGGAAAAACCTGCTGCCATCCTGGGGTGTGTCTCACACCCACCCACTCAGATGCAAACACAGGTGGAGTTACTAAACCTAGAAAGAGCCACGTGGCCGTAAGGGATACGGTGGGAAATGGCAGGTGTGCCTTGTTTGGGTTTGGAGGGCTCATTTAAGGGAGAGTACAATAAAACCCATGGGGAAAAAATACTGATGAAAGATAAAAAATAGAGCAGCTAAAGAAACTGCTGTATGGAAAGGGAAAGGAAAAGCCATCTAAAGACCACAACAGGGAACAAGCAATGCTGCAGTTTTGAAATACCTTCTCAGCAGCTGTGCACGAGGGCCCTTTTGTCCACCAAATCTGTGCTCTGCTCTGAAAATTTTAAATCTTTTTAACATCAAAGAAGCAGCTCCTCCTTAGAGAAGCCTTTTATTGACCCAGTGTATCCAAAGCAGAATACGTTGTAATGCCAGAAATAGTTTCATCTTCATAGCCAGCTCCTTGAAAGAATCGTGTTTCTGTCCAGTCCCTGGCGCACCAGCTCTCCCCGGGGGGTGCTTGCTGCTTGCATGCCCAGGGATGCTCTTCACCCCTGAGGTGTGCAGGGACAGGGGCTTATGCCAGTCAGGGGCTTTGCAAAGAGCAGCCAGGAGCGAGGTAGTTAAGTGTCTCCCTCCTGGTGACCATACTGGGAAGAAATTTGTTCCCTCAAAAATGTTGAGGGCGGGGAGGGAGAGCTTCAAAGTTTCTCTGCAAGCAGCCGAAGCAGAATTTTAATGGGGAAGAAAACAAAAATATGAAAGTGAATAGAACAAACAAGAATAAATTATTTATGAGGATGAAAGTGAAGAAAGGAAAGTTAACCGAAACAAAGGGAACCACACATTTCCCACAGCTGAGGTATCATGATCAAAGCTCTTGCAAAACCAAAGCCGATCGCTGAGCAACCCGCTGCGGCGATCAGCGCCGAGGCTTTGATAGCTGCTGCGAGCAGCACGGTGCAGGCAGGTGGGACTGGGCGTGGGGCATCCCCATCCCATGGGTGTCCGGGCTTGGGGTGCTCCCCTCCCATGCGTAGCCATCTGGGGACACACCTCACCTCTGGGGAAGGGACTTGGAGGCCAGTCAGGCACACAGCGCTCAACAAGAGCCATTGTTTCACTAATACTTTATTTAATGCATCCTGTGACAAAGTATTGTTTTTGAAATTCAAGGGAAATGAGATAAGGGCTCCCTCCCCCACCCCAACAGAAGGCCTGCTTCCAGCCATGCCAGGCACATCCAGGCTTGACCGCCCCCCTAAAGCAAGTGGCTCCACTGCTCCCTGGCTCCAGCAGCGGATCAGGAGGCTGCCCTCTCTGCCAAGGAAGAATTATCACAGCACTAAACTAAACATCCAGGTTTGCCATGGCCCTGGGAATACTGCACGGTGGCTCCTCACTTACAGTAACTCCCTTTTCCATCTCATCTCCCTGGCTCCACAAAGCTCCTGGCTTCTGCTGCGTTAGAGATAAGTCCCCAAGAAAAGCTTGCAGCCCATGACACTCTCCAGGAGCCAGAAGTCGCAGTTAAGGCTGGTGTGACCAGTCGGAACACAGCCGGGCGAGAGCCGTCTCTGCCTTTCACCCCCAAACCGGTGCCCCTCGCTGCCCTCCTGGTGCATGGGTCACCCCGAGAAATCCCACCGGAGAGGGCCAGGACTCTCACGCCTACCTGCCGCTTCGTTTCTCAAATAATCTCCCTCTATTGGGTAAATGAAAGACAAACTACAGTGCGCCCAAGCAAACATCTTCTCTTTAAATATTTTAAAGCCATTAACCTTTCCCAGCACTCATTGCCATCTACCAGGTAATTGAAATGGCTTTGCCTAAGCAGAATTTTTCTGAGATCAATTATTTACTTCCAGCAGAAGGGTCTGGCTTCAGGCTTATTTACGATGCAGCTGTTGCTACCGCTAGCTTCCTCAGCCTTGTTTATTCCTAAGCAGATAAAAGCTGGCTGATTGGAGATAAAGTTCTTGATTTTTCCAAAGTGCCTGATTGATCTTGTTGGCCACACTTGGAAATTGGGATGCAATGCTTTCATTACGCTGTTGTCTTCCCTCTATTGCTGTTCTGCAAATAATCTACATGACAGCGAGCTGCCTAAAATTGATGAAACGAGCTGGTATGGAGTTGGGAAAACCTGCTTTGCCATTCAGACCCCAAACCAGCAGCAGCCACAGGCACACTGGGATGGGCTGCTTTTCCCTGGGGAAGCTGGTGTTGGCCAGCCCCGGCTGGAGCAGTGGCTGCGGAGGGACCGGGCTGCAGCCTCCTGCTCGAAGGCGTCCCAGGCTGCGTATGTCCCCGTCCCTCAGCTCGCTGCCCTTTTGCTGCTCTGAACGCACATGGGGAGCGTGACAAGTGCTCGTGTCTGCCTCAGAAGGAGTATGAAGTTAAAACTGATCTTTCACTCTTTTCATGAATAATATAATTACCAAGCAGAGGCAAAACGAAAAAGGTGAAAATGCATCAGTATGAGGAACTAATGCAGGGGATTGACAAACGTGGCTTGCCTGATGCTGGCTGGTACGGAGGAGGGCAATCGCTGCTTCACTCAGCCAGTTGGAGTTTGCCGTGCTGCAAACGAGCCGTATTTGACCGTATAAATGATCTTATTCAAAGCAGAGAATTAAGGTAATAATAGTTCTCCGGGAAGGAAAAGGAATTCAATTTCAAAGCCAAATTAAACAAAGCTTCCAATTAGAGCTGATAATGTTTTCAGTGAGCCGAATGGCCTTTTATCCAGCTTGCTCTGAGTTTAATTTTTCTAATCGGTTCTATTTCGTCACTTCGGTTCCTTCAAGGTGGCCAATTTCTTATGAATTGGACTGAGGATGCTGGGCTCAGAATTAGCTTTTTTTCTCCGGCACCGAATTCTTTGATCGCTCGCACACCACTGGCGCTTGGCCAGGCTCCCCCGAGCCGGCACAGCCCCATCCCCTTGCAAGTGACATGTCTCCAGTGTGCCATGGGGCAGTACCTGCCTGTGGGGCTGCAGGGCTGCCCGTGGCAGGGGTGCTGCTCGGTGGTCTCACTGACCCGGCATCTCCTCGGCTTGGCCTCCAGCAGGACCCTGCAAGCATCCTGCCTGCAGCAGGCAGCTGCCCATACCCCATCGGTCTGCATGCACAAAGGCCAGGTTTGCATTATTAAAGGAGACCTAAATAGCTTATTGGTTACCTGTAGATGAAAATATTGATTTTGTGCTTTCAGGAAAAAGGACAATTAAGAAGATCTAATGGAAACGTGACCCTTTATCCCCACTTTGTCTCATACATCAGAAGCTAATATTCAACTGTATCAATGAAGGAGAAAATCTGATCATTTTTCTTCTATTTCCCTGCTTGCTGGTTGTTGCAAGAAAGACTTGCTGAGTGTGAAGAAATTCACCCCAAGCACACCTGACCTCCAGACTGAGACATTGCAGTCCTAGTGCAAGCTGCTGCCTGGGAAATGCAGGAAAGTGGTAGAAGGTGGGATGGGAAAAAGCAGATGCACTACAGCAGGGAAGCCCCAGCGCCTGGTTCCCCATCTCCACCTTCTTTCTCTTCTGCACCCCTGCCATTTCTCCCCTTCAACAAACCAAAATGAGGCACACCGGTGTAACTGGAAAGAGTTATCAGCCTCATCTGCTGATCCTTGACTAGTTTTCTCATTGATTTCTCTCTGGACTACACGACAGAGATGCCACTTCCCAGTAAAGAAGGACTCTCCAGAGAGCTGATCCGTACTCCTGACGTGACAGGAATATCGCAGCACTGTCAGGGGGAAACTGTCACCAAAGCAGAGGAGAGAAGACAACATGATTGCTTTAATACGGGTCTTTAAGAAACTCCACGTGCTGGGGAATTGCGCGGAGCTGACAGTCAGGGATGCTGATGAACTGCGCTGGCTCTCCCGCCCGGCGGGACCTGCAGCCAAACGCTGTCTCATCCTGAATCAGGGATGCGCTTTGCAGGGCTCCTGCCCATCGCCCCCCACGCTGTGCCGGGTCACACCGGCTCTGGAAGGGCCGGTTCAGCATCACTTTGCTCAGGGATTTGTGCTGACCAGAATTGTCAGGGGGAACGCCAGACCTGTGGGAGGGTTGCCAAGGCTCATCGCCCTGCCCGTGCTGCTTCGGGAGAGATCTGAAAGGAAAATGCCTGAAAGAGAGCAGGCGGGGCGGCTGCCTCCCTGGCCCTGGAATTAGGAGGAGGGTGTGAGGCGGGAAATGAGTTTTGCTGTGGGTCAAGCCTCTGCCCCGCTTCTGGTACAGATAATTCAATTACTCCGCTTGTTTGTGGTGCTCCGTGCACGCGGGGAGCCTGCCCTGCCCTGCAGACAGCATCAGGCGAGCGTGTTAATCCCGGCTCCAGCTCCTCCCGGCGAGGCACCGGCCGTGGTCCCAGCTCCCGTTCTCAGCCCTCAGTCTGCAGTGCCAAGAAGCCCATGGCGCTTAAACCTTCCAGGGCCAATCTCTTCACTGGTTAATTATGTTGGAGGATTTCACTTATTAAAACTTCCCACTTTGGCAGCTCATCTGAAATGAAATAATCTGGCTTTGCACAAATAATTCGCATCGGATCTCTCTGCCACACATTCAAGGCTTGCTTGTTAACTGCGAGCTGGGTGGATGCCAGCAATCGTCATTCCTGACTATCTGGGAAATGGATGATTTCCTGAGATTAAGCTGTTTTAATTTCTACTGATTTGATAAAGCACATACATTCTGGGATTTCCTAGGCATCTTCAGTGGAGACAAGTGGAGGTTTGTATTTTAAATGGGTTTGCCTACGGTGGGAGTGCCAGTACAGGCTGTGGATGTGCAGCAGGAGCCGTGGGAGTGGGGGGTCCGGTCCCACTCTGCTCTGTTCCAACAGGCACCGCTGGAGCCCACCGGCAGGAGCCTTTCCAGTAGGGTGGCCGCTGCGTGCGTGTGTTATTGCCCTCTCCTGGGAGGAAACAGAACTTCGTGAAGAAATTGCATCTGCCAGCAAATAATGACAGTAAGTGCCACAAATAGCCCAGCTCCTAATGAAATGGGGTGCCCTTCCCCATTTGGTCGGACAGCCGTGGCTGGCACATAGGGCCCTGGAAGGGCTGATTTCTACCCTGTGTGTGCTGCCAACTGTGGAGCAGCAATAACATGCATCCTAACAGGAGCAGGACCTGAGCAGCCCCAGCTGCTTGTGAAGCTCTGGACCCGTATGGGTGCTCTGCTCATGCTGTCCCTGCACACAAGCTGCACGCTGCGGTTGCCACAAGCTGCACATTGTGGTTGCCTGCAGGCTGCATGGTGTGGTTGCCCTCAGGCTGGACAGTGAGGTTGCCCTCAGGCTGCATGCTGTTGTTGCCCACAAGCTGCATGCTGTTGTTGCCCATAAGCTGCATGCTGTGGTTGCCATCAGGCTGCATGCTGTGGTTGCCCACAAGCTGCGTGCTATGGTTGCCCTCAGGTTGCATGCTGCGGGTGCACAAAGGCCAGAGACCACCCAGAGGAATCTCACTGGGCTGCACAGAGAGCAGGGTGCCAGGCTGCAGCTGCTGGACCACCTGGGCACCACATCCCTCCTCTTTTTTACCAGCTTTTCTGCAATTCCATCACTGGTACCGATCCTTTCAACCTCAGGCTTTTGAAATGGCTCAGCAGCTGCATGACACGTCCCAGTAAAGCGCTCTGCCCCAGGCTTCCCAACAGCAAAGCTCGGCGAGCTGGCATCAGCTCTGATAGCCCTGTGCCAGGCATATGGCTTCTGTCACGTCACCCACCGGGACGGTGCGGGAGCTGTGCTGCGGGAGGCACCGGCACCTGGGGCAGCAGCTGCTGATGTCTCCGGATGAGGAATGGAAGCTCCCACGGACTTTCTCAGCTTTGCTTCTAAAAGATGGCATAAAACCCGTTCCAAGCCAGCCAGGGAGGTAAAAGCCAGGGGAGATGAGCCTGTCCTGCGCAGGGTGAGGGAGGGCGTCCGGATCTCGGTCTCCCTCCTTGCCGGGTTTCCCAGCGCACTCTGCAGACACTAACTTAGCCGCACCGTTGTTTTGGTAAAGTCTCCCTTGCATGGCTTCTCTGCCAATAAAAGTGATTTGCAATTAGTTCAAAAGCAGGTTTATCTCCTCCCTGCACAAAGTGGTTTTTGCACAGGACTTCTGAAATAAATATCAGAGAGAATAACCAGAAGCTGATATAATAGAGCTGTCTACTCTATATTTTACCTCTTCCACTGCAGGAGAAGAGTATGAAATACGTTTATAGTCCCACTTACAACTATCCCTAGGAGTGGTTCCTTTGGGCAAATTGAACTGATGATCAGTGAGGATAAATCACGCTTTCCCCACCACAGTCAATAAAGCTGTGCGAGCGCACGCTGTCTTGGGATGCTTAAAGCGTAAACGGGGGACAGAGCCCGGCTTAAATCCAATCTGGATCTGGCGGCTGGGAAAGCTGAAACGATGCGAGCTGTATTGATTCTCAGGCTTTGCACTGGAAACACTGGAAACCTCGAAAAGACAAATGTCTCTTTGGAGGAGATTTGGAAAGGGGAGACCCCGAAAGCAATAAATATGCCTCATAAAAAAAGGTTAAATGTGTTACTTGTGTCTGCAGGTAGCAAACCAGGTTAGAGCCGAGCTTGGAGGGGGTGAGTGGCAGAGCAGAGCACAGCCAGAATATGGAAATTCCTGCTAAAAGACGGTGATTCATAGACCTGAAAGTGAAATGGAAGAAATTATTGAAAGATGGAGCCTTTTCCCCAATGTCTTTAGATGCAGTTCAGCTCCCAGACCTGAAAGTATTGAAAATTCAGCTGGGGCTGCCAGGGCTGCTCGTCGCCAGCATGGCCAGGGCTGCAGCTGCCGGCGGCGTGGGATGGCAGCAGCCACCTGCTCAGGGAGGTGAGATGAGGAGATGGTGAGATGAGATGAGGAGATGATGAGATGAGATGCTCCCCACATGCTGGAGCAGGGGCAAGAACAGAAACTCTTGTCCTGGCAGCAACATCCTTCAGGTCAAGGTGTTTACTTGCTGTTACAGTGCAGGCGGTGTGTTGCCATCTATCAAAAGTCATTGCCTTGCAATTAAGCCACCTAGATGTCCTGAGGTCTCTCCTGCGCTCCATCATCCTCTCATTCTCTGAAATGCTAATGGCATTAATATATTTATCATTAACAAATCTATTAAGTTTGAGAACTGGATGAAACTGCTGAGTTGCGACACCTCATTTATAATTTTTGTCCCTGAGGTTGCTGTCAGATTATAAATACACAGCCCGTGCCAAACAGGGAGTGGCACATGGCACTTCAGGGAGCCCGGTCTGGGCTCTGCCAGGAACACCACAAAGGCGGGGAGGAGCAGCGGGGAGCTCAGAGCGCCCCGAAGGCTGCGGGAAAGCGGGGCTGCTGGTTAGCAAAGCTTAGTGCTTCAGCAGGGAAGAGGAGGCTTCAAGCTGTGATGGATTAGTGACATGCTGGGGCTTAATTAGGAGGCAGGTAGGAGTAAGAACAGTTTCCCACGGTCATGCCTGATGTGTTGGTGGTGCAGGGGGCTCTGGGCTGCAGCACTCATTCAGGATTTGCAGGGCAGCAAAAGGCTTTTCCTGGGGAGCAGTGGCAGCTGGACAGCAGCAGCGATGCTCCTGGGATCCCTGGGGTGAGCCACCGCAGGGACGGGGCTATTTTATCCACCCAAGTTGGAAGAAGGCTTCCAGCCCGCCGGCAGTCTGCCCATGAGACCAGCTCCGGCGGGGATGCTCTTGGAGAGGGGCAGAAGCACTTTAGCATCACCGCATCCTCCCAGCAGGATGCAACCAGGTCGCAGGGCTGCGAAGGGGTTACAGCAGGCTGGAAGGATTATCATGATGATTATTATTGTTCAGAAATATTAAGACAATGAGGAATAAACACTGGATCTATTTATAGAAATTCTAGGGAAATCTCACTCGAGCCATAAACCCACTTAATTGCAAATCTGCACAGATGTTTCCTTTGAATTTGAAAAGTGATTAATAAATAAATTAGAGTAATGCTTGTTTTGGCTGAAATACAATAATAAATAATGTTTATAGTGCTTAGTTACCAAAACATCCTCAGCGTTATGTGACAAATCAGACACACGCTAAATGGCTAAAACGTACAAGATGGAAACAATTAAAGTCAGGCTCAAGCCATAAATAAACAGCTCAAGGGCGACTGCGGGTGTGCAAAGGCGGGTGCGAAGCTGCCGTGTGGGCTGGGATGCTCCACAGCCCCATGCCAGCTTCAGTTCTGGCCCTGGTGGCACCAGTCTGTTGGGCCCATGGCACAGCACGGCACGGCACCTGCATCCTGGCACCCTGCAGGACCACTCCACCTCTGACTCCAGTGCCGTGGGAAGCCTCCCGGCACAATCATCCACTTGATCCCCCCTCCTCAAACCCTTGGCAAAGCCAACGTGTTTACTGTGTCACTCGTGTTGACTTTTTTTTTAATTCATGCATAATTCAAACTATATATATAAATCCAGGGTAAACACAGACATAACTTTTCTGTTGACTATTCCTTGACCCAGTTACTGTACAAATATGCCTTGGAATTTAGCAGCACTAGAAAGGCAAGCCCTTCAGAGATTTCAAGGGCTCACAGGGAGACACACACATCCCAGAGCAGCAAATTGCTGGAGGTGGCCGCAGTGGCGGTACAGCTGCCCGCGGCCCCGGCAGTACCGAGGCACCGTGGCACGGCGAGGGGATGACTGGTTTGATGACTTGCAAAAGTATTGGCAAATCCGTTTGGGTTTCCACTGAAAGAGAAGCTTTTATTTTAATTTATATTGTAATGAAAGCTTGTAACAGTACTGTATCGTAAACACAAACAGTGCAATCTTATAAAAATTTCATCTTTATCTATTTTGGGGAGAAATAGCCCTGTCTGCCTAATTGAAGCATCTGTCATTCTGACATTAAATAGTGCATCCATGGCTCTTTTATTATATTTCCTTGCATTTCTCATACACTGTTAAATTGAAATAACACTGTTGGCTAGGAGATAAAGGGAGATAATAGGTATTTTATAATGAGCAGAAAGGAGGATTCATCTTCAGTCAGAGATGGGAATTGCTTTATCTTTTTTTTCCTGGTGTTATTTTGTTAACCTAAAGGGGGGATTCTGCTGCTCAGCTTTCCCAGCCCTCGAAGATCAAGTGAGGAGCATTTATCTGCACACGAAAAGGCGCGAGTGCCAGGCAGCTGCTCATCAGCATCCATGCCGATGAGGTTTCTAATGTGCCATTTCCCCAAATGACTCTGAACATCCACAGAGCTGTTGCGCAGCAAGGCTACGTCTGAATAACGCTTAACGGAGCACTTGGAAGATTATTTTTCATCATTTTAAGGAGTCATCTTTTCCCCTCCTTGCCATTTGTAACTGCTTCTTCAGCACCTGGTGACGTGCAGCGCTGCCAGGCAGTTTCCCATGTTTAGTGCCTAGGGGGCTGGGGCACAGCACAGCATGGCACAGGGACCCCAGGCAGCACCAGACCCTGGGTGATGCCACCTTTAAGCATCCCTTGCTGCAAAACAAGCCCAGACTGACCTGTGCGCTCTCAAAGCCCCAGCTGTACTGTCCTGCCAACATCACTAAGCTCCCCAAGGGTCCAGCGCTGGCCACTCCACTCCACACCAGGGTGCCCGGGGAGACGCGTGGGGCTGGACAGCGGAAGCAGCATCCCAGGCGGAGCAGCCTTGCAGCAGGGCAGGGGCAGCACGAGGACCTCCTGCCCCAAGCTGCTCAGGAGCATTACTCTGCTAAGGACCAGGTGAACCTTGTTTTGGCAAGCTGGGGGTTCAAA
The DNA here is from genome assembly GCF_963210335.1 of Falco punctatus. Taxonomy (NCBI): domain Eukaryota; kingdom Metazoa; phylum Chordata; class Aves; order Falconiformes; family Falconidae; genus Falco; species Falco punctatus. The sequence goes on from NC_137582.1 coordinate 106,065,045, forward strand.
GGGGGATCTTGTGCATGAAATTATTTTCAGCTAGTGCTGCTCATGTTGAGAAGGAGCTGGGGCAAATCAATTCAGGCTCAGCTTTGCATGGAGTAAGTCAGAAAAAGCAGATCTGAAGGGGTTTGGGGTCCAGGGAGGGGGGTGCCAGGACAGGGTCCTCTCTGGCTGCCCAGATGCATAAGCCCAGCTCAGCTGTACCACGTGCCACGGGCTCCGCTCTCCGGACCACCGGTTGCCACCTCTCAGCAGTGAGATGGGGCTATTCAGGGCTGCCCGAAGGTGAGGGACACCCGTACCCCACCTCCCCAGCTATGGCTTCACCACCAAGCAAACAAGCCACATAAAATCAAACCATGCAGCCATTTCCCCCTGTGGATTCCTGTAATTAAATTCCATGCAAAATGAAGCAATTACCAAAAAAAGGCGCCGTATGACTGTAGATAATTATCAGCATGGAGGCTCCCCAGGTAGCTGGTAGAGCCTGGTGGCTGCTCACCCTCCCCAATACCCACTGGCGGGGATGCTCCCCTCGGACCCTGCCACAGCGGGGGCTGCCTGGACACGGGAGGTGGGTGGCCTGGCCTCCCTGCCCCTCCCCGCGGGTGGGTTTGCTTTGGGTGGCCCCCCACCCTCCACTGCCCTTCCTGGGCTGGCCAGCAGATCCCCCAGCTCTGGCTGGGCTCTGGCAGATCCCCGTGGCTCCGGCTGGGTTTGCCAGTGGGTGAGGGGACACATGGGGAAGGAAACGTCACTTGGGGAGGCAGAGGAAGACCTGCTGCTTGGAGTAAAAGCACAAGACGTCTAATTGAGATTTCCCTGAAACCCACTGGAAATAATTACAATTGACTTCTAATACTTTACAAAGTAATTAAGAGTATTGGACTGGATAACTACATTGAAGTATAAGTGGCATTTAATTGGGATAAACTGAATCATAATTGGAAATAAGTGTAGCCCAGAACAATAAACAGCATAGTGGGAGAGGTTACGGGCAGCTTGCTTTAACACAGGGAAGCGGGTGCTGGCTCGGCAGCCGCCCGACGTGGGTGCTGGGATGCCGGCACATCTCTGCTGGTGCATCCCTGAGCAGTGTGGCGAGCGAGTGACCCCCGTGCCAGGGCTGCCGGAGGGAACAGGAGCAGTTACATTCCTTACAAAGACACTGGAGACGTTAAACCCTCTTCAGAAGCACTTGCACACCGAAGTCAATTTCTAGAGCCTGGTCTGCTTTATCAGCTCCTAAGTCAGGCCGGTTCGGTTATTTATCTACGCTTTAATAACGGTACCCTTTCTGTAGTATCAAACAGCCACGTTGCTGCCTTTCCCGCTTCTCATTCTCCTCGATGAGATAGGAACAAATTAACTGGATACAGGAGCTGCCAGGCCTTTGTTCTCCCTCATCTGCTCCACTCATTACTTTGAGGAGCCCTATTTTCCTTTTCTTTATTGCTTTCTTTTCCTGAACAATGGGCTCTGAATGTATTCAAGCAACTCTTTTATCATTCACTTCTGCAGAGATCTTTACGTTCTCCACCTGAACAGTTGGTATTTCTATTTATGAAAACTTTCTTGCTGACTGCTGAAATTGAAATTTTGTTCTTGCAATGACTGGTTAGCTCAATTATCTCCTGTTTCATTCCCCGCCTTTAGATTTAACAGATACAAGTTAGAAACACCATCCTTGCCTCTGCGTATCCTACACACTTGCAGTGAACCTGTAAGCCGCCTGATCTCCCTCTGATGATGACTGGAGGCAGCCAGGCCATTTTTCTTAAGTTATTTGCCCTGCTAAAAGAAAACACAAAACAAATTTGGAAAACCCTCAATGCATTCCACCCCTTTCCATCTTTTTCCCAGCAGCAGACTTCATGAAGCACTTTACTAAATGCAGACAAGGCCCCACTGGTCTTGGGACCCACCACCCCAAAGCCCCGAGGCTCCCCCGACAATTTAGAGGATGCTACACCACGCTTCTTTTTACATCACTGGGTTTTCTTCCAAGCCTGGCACAAACTATTAAAAAGCTTAATGGCTTTTGCTTCTCTCATTCACTTCGACAACTTCTTTGAAGATAATTCTGCTTATTGCTGGTTCCTGGCCCCTCTGTTGTCAGAGGGTGTTTTACCTCTCTGTTAATTGCTTTTTGCACTCCTGGCTGAGCAGTGCCCATGTGTAAAACCTCCTGCCCTCCCGCAGGCAGGCAGAAGACAGTCAGCTTCTTACCCCGCTTGCGGATCCAGCCCTGTTTAGCTGGCAGACTTGCTTTTCCCCTTTGCCACTGGCGGACCAAGCTGGCACCCCACAGACGGACCCCCAATTTACCGAACTGCTCATCAGTGGGCAGCTGCCCAACGTCCCCGGCTGGCGGCGTGGGCTGGCAGGCTGCTGGTGCCCTGGGCAGTGGCAGTGGGTGCTGGGTGCCCTGGGCAGCAGTGGCGGTAGGTGCTGGGTGCCTTGGACAGTGGCAGCGGGTGCCCTGCGTGCCCTGGCCAGCAGTAACAGTGCTGAGTGCTCTGGGCAGTGGCAGTGGGTGCTGGGTGCCCTGGGCAGTGGGTGCCCTGCGTGCCCTGGCCAGCAGTGGCGGTGGGTGCTGGGTGCCCTGGGCAGTGGGTGCCCTGCGTGCCCTGGCCAGCAGTGGCGGTGGGTGCTGGGTGCCCTGGGCAGTGGCAGCAGGTGCCTGCATGTCCTGTGCAGTGGCAGTGGGTGCCCTGCGTGCCCCAGCCAGCAGTGGCGGTGGGTGCTGGGTGCTCTGGGCGGCAGTGGCAGCAGCAGTGGCAGCATGCCATGCTCTGCAGCAGCGATGGGTTTGCCCAGCAGAGGGGTACAGGGTGCCTTTTGTCCAGGGCTCCTCCGCAGCGAGCCCATCCTGCCGCCTGCAGCGGAGAGCAGCAGATGGGCTGGAGTTCATCAAAGCGTTCACATCTCACAGTCCGAGGAGCCCTGAGAGGAGCTCGAGCGCTGCTCGCATGGTCCATACCAGCCCAGCTCCTCAGCTGAAAATAATTTTATGGTTAACTACAGACCATCTGTTATCCTCTACTTTTCTAACGGAGCCCATGTTCTTTATGGTCTATTAATATTTATTTAGCCTGTTTAAAACCTAAGCATGTTGCAGGAGACTTGTGATACATCTACAAAGATTCTATCTGCCAATGTGGCCACTGCTGCACCCAGGCACCCTCAGAGAGCCAGACGGGGCGTTCTCCAAGGGATTTCCCCTCTGAGCTGGCAGATACCCTTTGTGGGGAAGCCTAAGTGCTGCACAGGAGCTTCCCTTGCACCCAAGCACTCGTCCCGTATGTCCCCAGCATCTCCTTGGGCAGTGCGATGGCTGTGACGAGGTGTATCACAGCCATGGAGGAGTTCCCTGCCGTGCACCCAGACCACACAGACATCCCGCTGTGACCTCCGCTTTGCAAGTCCTTTGAAAATATTGGCAGGAGGGAGGTTTCAGTTTCTGTTCCTGGTGCACTGAAGGCTTCAACGCTGCTTCCCAGCAGATCCTCCCTCCTCTGTGCCAGGTGAGGGCTGCTTGGGCTGCCTCTTTAGATTGAATTTCTTACTGTCTCATGTCAGGGGCGTAGCTATCAAAGGCCTGCATGGCTATAAACCACGAAGGCACCAGCTCTGTGCTGGCAGAGAAAGAAGTGGAAGTCAAATTGCCAAATAATCTGAGGAGGAATCGGGAGGCTTCTTGCAGCACCGCGCCAGCAGAAGCTCTGCAGTGGCAATGCCAGCAGGATAAATCACCTTGGCGCAGCTCCGTTCTCAGCAGAGGTCTGCTTTCCACCATCCATTCCCTTCCATTTTCAGGCATCTATTCCGAATAAAATCCCCAGGGGATGGTGCTTGTCCAGGGCATGGAAGGAGCAGCACCCAGCAGGGTTGCCAGCACCCAGGCAGGGCAGCAAGATGCTGACCCAATGCAGACCGAGCCCCTTCTACCCCACAGCATGGGGGCTCCTCTGGAAAAAGCATTTTATTGCACTGGAAAAGTCAGGGATGGGAAAGGAGATGAAAGAAAGGAGATTTACCGCGAGCTTTGATAAGCATTAACAAGCTGCAAGTCTCATGGCTCTTGATAAATGGCAAAGACGCGGGGCTGTAACAAGCCGAGCGGCCTCTCAGGAGGCCAAAAAAAATAAAGTTTAACATCAATTTTTAACTCTTGCTCTGCATTATTTAATAAGTGGTTTGAAACCTGCCTTGCATCACCGAGAGTTTTCAAATCGTTCCTGCACTATAAGAAGAAAAAAAAAAATACATTTTTTTGCAATTACAGACACATTCCCCTCAGCTGTGCATGCTTCAAATATTGGTCTGTTGGTTTGCTTTGGATTTTTTAAGGAGCCCCCAGCAAAGTTTTTCAACACATTTAATGAGATCAAGCAAGGATGGAAGAAGTGAAAACTAAGCTGCACGGGGGAGACCTCGTGCGCCTGTGCCCCTGGCTAACTGACACACCGGCCAGCTTTGAAACAGCAAAAAAAATCAGCCCCCTGTCTTTCTGGTGGCCAACTCATATGAGCAGCACTTTTCTGGGCAAGCACAGGCCTTTCTCTGTGCTTCTCCATCCTCCTGGCAGCCGGGGAGGGTCTGCCCCAGGGGGACAGAGCTGCCGACCCCCCCACCTCACTGCAAAGGGCTGAGCCACACACGGGGTCCGAGCTCAGGGTGGCCGGGCACATCCTGCACCGTGGCACCCGCTCCCTGCGCAGAGGTACTGCCAAGCTATGACTAATGTGCCAGGCTATTAATAAGAATTGGGACTAATTACGCATCCTCATTAGTATTCTTCTGCCAAGCTGTTCCAATGTAACCAAAAAATGGTCTCCGAATGGATCTCGTAATACCAGGTCGGGGTGTTTTAACTATTATTTCCCCTGGCTGGTGGCTCTGGGGAAAGGCTCCTTGCTGAGCTGGCTGGAGGGCTGCCATCCCCAGCCTGACAGCACCTCTGCAAAGCAACACACCTGCTTTTCCACTGCTTTTATCTATTGCCCTGGGGCTCCAACTCTTCCCAAGACCAGCCAAAGGTTGCAGCTCATCAGTGCCGAAGCTCTGCATGGAGAGAGCCATACTTTGCAAAGCTGCTGGAGTAACGCCAGAGCGGGACTTTTTGGTAAAGTGGCACCTTCCCGCCAGGGTCAAGCTGGAGGCGGTGAGAGAAGTCACCTGCAGCATCGCCACTGTGCCCCAGCGAGGCGTGGAAGCCCATGCCCTCCCTTCGCCAGACTGGACACGGGCTCCTTTCCAGCTCCTGCATGCAAAGGCTTTGATTTTTCAAAGATTTCCCAGTGTTTCCCAGTTGGAGTAAAATACATTTTCACGTTTCAGTGGAGGCATCAAGCTGTTCATGCTTTTCTATCCCTTTTTTAAGGGAAGCGCTATTAGACCGCTCGATGGATTTTCCAGTTAAAATAATTGGTATTTTACACTGTAAGCATCAATAAAAATGTAAACACAAACAGGAAAGGCAGCAGCTTCAATGGATTTTCTGGCTTTTGCTCCCTGGGCTGAACTGGCAGGACTCCGTAAGGAATAATAACTAAGTGTCTGAGGGGGGCCAGCCAGCTTCTCAACCAAGCCTCATTACCAAAGCCCCTCCACAGCTCCTGCGCTGACCCCTGGGTTCCCTGTTATTGCTGGGGAGCAGCGAGGTGGTGACGGTGCCTGACACGGCAGCGCTTTGCTCCGGCAGGGACGGGCACAGGTCCCTCCATGCTCCCCACCATCGCTCACACCCTGCCCACAGTGTGGCCCTGCCAGCTCCGCTTGTTTGGAAATTAATGGGATGATTCACATGAGCGAGACGAGTAGCCTGCTGCTTCCAAATTTCCATAATGATCATGGCCCTAGAACGGAATAAAATGCTTGCTTTGGTGGAAATATTTATAAAATGATGGTTTTGAATCCCTGCACGACAATATTTGGTCTCATCAATGGCAGCGTTACTGACAGGAGAAGCCAGTGAAGTCTCAGACAGAATATAACCCCTTCCGAAACAACCGTGTGGACATCCCCAGCCTGATTTCATTAGCATCAGCGCAAATCAAACTGATCCCTGGTGACAGGGGATGCTCTGAGGTGAGGGGGACTGGGACCAGCATGCTGACCAGCTCTTGGGTCAAAAATGAATGGCAGATGCTGGCTGCCCTCCCTCAGGCCAAGGAGCTCTTCCATCCCTGGGAAGGGACCAGTTAATATAACCCTGAAAGCAGCCTATGAAAGCATAATTCCCAGTTCAAATGTCACACCAATACATGGCACTCACCCCTACTGATGCACCTCTCCCTACCTGGGCAAGTAAACTCATATCGGGCTCTCTCTGGCAGCGGTGGAAGGAGGCACTATATGGCATTCTATACTTCCTCCTCCATTTAGATGAATTAATTGACCTTTAAAAATGTACCCAGAAAATAAATGACCTAATAAAATGAATTATCCTCTTCCACACAGTGCTCAAAATCCACTGCAACTTGAGAGGAGACTAATGAAACATTGAAAGCATTGAAGAAATGACTAATGAAAGAAATAAACCTAATAAAGAATAATTGATTGGGCATTTGGAAACACTGCAAAGCGTAAGGCGAAAGGCTCAGCCCGACCCCCAGCCCTGGGAGGGGGTGGGCTGGCTGGGAGACTGAGCCAGGTCACTGACCCCTCGGGCACCACAGCCTTTGGCAGGGAAGGGGAACTCCGCTCCTCGAGCGATCTCAGCGGTTCAGGGCTTGCATCAGCTCCAGCTCAGAGCAAAGCTGGAGCACCTCAGAGCTTCGTGGGGAAGGTCTCTGCCCTGCCCTGCCTCAGGAACGTGCTCCCCCTGCTCCCTGCATCCTCCCCACTAAAAGATGTTTATCCCACGGGAATAGTAATGGGACTAAGGAGGTCTCTCCCTTGATGCACCCTCTCCCTCCTGGCCAACCCAGCTGAGCTGGGGGGGAAGAGGAGCATCTCTGCTGTCCTGCTTGCACTTGCACAGACCTGTGAGGTGCTCCTGCACCCCCCTGCTCCCAAACGGCTGCACACACATTGCTGAACCACTGCCTCCCCAAACACCGTACCCCAGCTGCTGTACCCTGAAACGCTGCACCCCAAATCGCTGCACCCCAGCCCCTGCGTACCGAATCACTGCACCTGAGTCCCTGCAGGCTCACAGGGGCCAGAGGCAGCCCAGCAGCTGCAGCTCCTGGCTGTGCACTCACCCAGGCAGGGATGCCAGGGTGACAGAAGGTCTCTGAGAGCTCACGACCATGTGCATAAGGACCCCTCCAAAGCAAAGGCAGTGCTCGCTTCCCCACGGCTGCTTCCTCACGGCTTTCCACCAGTGCTCAGGCGCCCACATGTTTGCTGAAAGGCAACTTCCAGCTTGAGTCACCACCAAAATCACATTTTGTATTCCTTCTTGAGCGCAGTAACGCCAACCCGTGCTGTGCTGGTGCCCTGCTATCCATTCAGCAAGGCCTGAGCATCATTTGACTTGTAGAGAGAATGAGAAAGACCAAAACAACCTCAGCTTGTTGGTTTTCCCCCATTTCTGCCCCTCCAGTGGCTCGCGGGAGGCATGGGAGCTGCCTGTGGGACCTGCACACCGCCAGCGTGTTGCTCCTGCCAAATTATCCTTCCTTGGACAAAATTGAGGGTTAAGGAAAAGCTTAATGAGACATCTGGAATTGCTGCTGCTTCTTTAATTGTAGTTTACAGGAATTTGGTAATTTGGACATAGAAAAAGAAAGCTCGCTACGCTACAATCGTCTCCTCAGGCTGGAGCAATTTTGCGTTTCGTTTTTGGCAACCATAGAGCCCTTATCTTGCTGCATAAAAACCATTCCTTAATTTTTACGAGCTTCTCGGTAAGACTGGTGGAGCAGAATGATTGCAGTATATCCTTCCCTCTCCTCCCAGTTTGGCACGAGGGGATATTGTTCCCTGGGTGGGAAATAAAGGTGGAAGTGTCTGTGCTGAATTTACAGCTCGCAATAAGCAGGGTTTTATCAACAGTCCTCCGACAAATTATTTTTATTGTCAGCCTCTTACTGCCTGGAGCTGCGGCCATGAAAAAGCAATTCAGTGAAACTGTAATTGTGTCACCTCTCGCCTGGACCCAGTGATGCCCCAGCACCGGTGCAGCTGGAGAGGCCGGAGCTCCCTGTGAGCAATGCCAGGGCAGCTCCACCTCATCTCTGCTGCCGAACTTTTCCTTGTAAAGGGTGTCCCAGAGGTGAGCAAGGGAAGAGCAGGGGACAAGGGCTGCTGAGCCCCAGCTCCGGCCACGACAGCCCCTCTGGCAGCGCCCATGCCCACCGGCAGCAGTGCAGCAGGCTGCCAGGGTGGCTCCTGGCAGAGGCACCCTCTGCAAAACCGCCACCGGCAGAGCATTCGGCTTCATTGGCACGTGCTGCTAAAATGGGTGGATGCGTATTTACATATTTATTAAAGAGTTATTAGAAATTCTGCAAAAGAAAGCCATGCCGAAACGCTCATTAATAATCCCACGTAGACTGCTGGGTCTCAGGTCTGTGATGCAATTGTTTAAACAAGCAGACATGTTTTACAATATAAATAGGATGTACTCCTGTGATGATGCCATCCATAATTCTATATTAAAAAGTGTCATATGAAGCTTGCACTCGTTACTCAAACTCCATTTCTTCCATTTGTTTATTTGCTCTTCCAGCACAAAACAATTCAACCTCTACAGTTATCTTAAGCAAATTAGGTTTTGCTCCGAGTTTCATTTCCATTTTAAAATATGTCCTTGCAGGAGCTGCTGGAGGTGCAGACATTTTCAGCAAATCAATACATTCTGGTTGAACTATTTCTTTAATGGCATTCTTAGCATTCACAGTGATAGATGGGGCTCCAGTAAAGTGACCCAACTGAGCATAACCACCGGCTGCCAGTCTCCTTCCTCTGCAAGTATGCCAAAACGTGGCAGAAAGTGGGGGAGCACGGGAGCAGCCAAGCTGGGGGACCAGGGACATGAGCCCTTGCCTTGGTGCTGCTCCACGCACAGCGCTGATCATCTCCTCAGCCTGATTTTCTCCTCTTCCTAATCATAATAACTGCGAGATTAGCTAAAGGTGAAGAGAATATTAAAACTTTAATGAAGTCGTCAAGACTGACACCACCTCTGGGCTCTGATCTAGCCTGTGCATTATCTTTGATTGTAATTTTTATTTTTATAAAAACTTCGAGATCTGTAGTGGACCAGGAGGAAAAAAGCAGGCTCTCATCTAGTTCTTGGTATCCCAGAACCGAGGTGCAGTGGCACGAGCGAAGCGGGTGACAGTTCTGGGGATGCAGCTGTGTCCATCTGGGGATGCTGCCTATGGAGTGAGCCTCACCTGGGATGCTCCACTGTGAAGCTGTGAGCAGAGAAAATCCAAATGTGTCTGCAAATCCCTGTAAATCAATACTTTTTATCAATCATGGCTTCTGCCAGGAAGATCCACGGTCTGTTTTCACAAGGCTCCTGAGCAGTGGCTAAAGGCGGCAGGAAGCAGCTCCAGCTGCCGGGCTGTTCCCTATAACTTCAGCCCTAAACTATTGATTTTTCTTCCACCCGCTCGACTGCTCCAGCACATGATGTATCTGGTTAATAAAGGCTAAGTGGAACCTAATGTTCACTACATGGAGCCCTGCCACTGATTGATATCCCATGACATCCTTGTCCCCAGCTCCCGGCATCAGCAGGGTGACACCACTGACCATCCACCGCGTCTCTCTGTGGGCCAGTGAGAGGCACCGCTGGGGCCAGCACTGCACCCGGCCAGGCACCATGGCATGAACCGTGGTCCTGCAGCTCCTGCACCGCTGGCCACTGCCACTGGCCTTCATTCGATACGATCCATGCCCTTATTGAGGAATGAAAAGACACTTTATACTTGTTTGTAGCAAGGAGCAGCACCAACAAAGGCTTATTTTAGCCCCAAATGCTTACTCTTCACATCCACTCGAGCCACTGAAGAGTTCACGTTTCAATCCTGCTCACCCCAGCCATCCAAAATACCAGGCTCTTCATTGAGAGGGAGGAAAGTAGATGTCTGCTCAAACCACTCTTCTAAGAAACAACTCAAGCAGAGGAGTAGCATCTGCACAGTAAGCAGCAGCAGGGAGCACCGTGGCTCAGACAACACGAGGGGGATTTGTTTGCAGGCAGAAGAAATTCAGAAAAACTTCCAAACTTTCAAGTGCAAATCTAAATGACAAATATATTAAAATAACCTCTTTTAAAGAATCGTCATCTCTCAATTCATCGTTTGAGTTAATTACTTGGAGAAAACAGCTCCCTGAAAGCTCTGACAGGTACATCACCGTGCCGATTCATGTAGAGGTGCACAAGTAATTCCTCACTTCTTGTGTTTTTTCTTTCTGACAAGGACTAGCAGATGCAGAAGCCCACACGCGAGGAAAGCTGCAATTAATGCTAATGCTACACATCTCCTCGTTACACAAGTGTACTAGCTGGATCAAAGGAAACCTATGTGCCACAGCCAACATGCTTTCAGGTGTGGTGTAGGAGCAGGGAGGTAACTTGGTTAATGAAGGAGATGAAAAGTTCCCCTGTGATGGGTGCTCTCGGGTGTCACCCACAAAGTGCAGCAATTGCCTGAAGCTGCTATCAGACGTGGAGGTCCTCGCACGACATCGGCACCCCAGGAACCAAATCCCATCCTTCCCACAGCTCAGCACTCACACAAAACCACCCAACATGAGCGCTCCTCCGGCAGGTCAGGGGCGCGCTGGCAGAATTCCCAATGCAGCAGCCCTGGTTACTTGAGATGCTGAACTGTACTCAAATACCCTTCACTAATTAATTTCCATATCCCTGTTTGTGCAGCCCTGCAATGTTCCGGGCTGATGATTAATCACGGTGCTGAGTTTCAAATTGCAATGAGTGCAAATTGAACAATAGTTCAAAACCAACACTGAGGTCACTGACTCAAGGTATTGAAGAAATGTCTGTATGGTGTAATAAATCCTAATTCAGGTTTATTACAGCTTTATTAGGAGGTGGGGCTGCCGATCAGGGTGGCAGAGCTTTGCTGCTGCCCATTTTGCCTGCTCTGGGGTATCCCGGGCACAGGAGCATCTCCCGGCCCTTCGGAGCGAGCAGCCCATAGGTGCTGCTGCATCAGCCAGGCACAGCCTCCTTCGCACAGCCAGAAGTGGAGATTCCTCAGATTTCACACAGAAGCTCATCTTAAAATAACTGCTTGACGAGTGCACTTGGCGCTAATGAAATGAAAAGTGTTTCTGTTAAGATAGAGAAACTGTTAAGAGAGCTTTAAATATTGTGCTATTCTGTCGACTCCTAAGTGGACAAAATTTTCCACAATGTTCTTATATATATTTGTTCTTAACCTTAAGAATATCATTGCGAGGATAATAATTCAATTTTTCGAGCGGGAGAGAAGGCAAACAGAGAAAGCTGTCCTGCTGTTTGCCTTGGGAAGGGAAGAGCCCTTGCAGAGCCTGGAGATGAGGCTGGCTTTGCCCTGAAAATGTATCTTCTTAACCCAGAAACAGAGACTTTAAATCAGTGTATTATTACCCAAACCTCCGTGACGGCTGGGAGCCAGAGACTGTTTCCAGGGCATGCAGCTCTCCTCGAGGACCCCGGTGTGTTGCCCTGGCAATCAGCCCCTTGCAACGGCCCTTCTCTTTCAATACCTCGGTGTGGAGGACTCCAACAGCCATTCTCTCGTTATTTTGTGCTGTCCCAGGTGAAATAGCTGTTAATTGAGAAAAGTCATCCATGAACAAACAGCCATTTTGTTGCAGACCTACAGCTGATCCTCAGCACACAGCAAAATCTTCTTAGGAGAAACAAACGTGTTTTCTGTCATTGAGTGACTAATGCTATAAGTCGTACACGCGGTGACAAAGTCTAACGATAAATGAAATGAGATTGTCCTCTAGGTAGAGTATAGGTAGGAAACTCCTATTTATCACAACGGAAATGACATTTTGATGCAAATTGCCCAGTTCTGTTGGCGATCCTTAATTGACCAGTATATCAAAGTGGGTATAAATGCATTTCCATTCCTGGGATATGATACTTACCTCCAGCTCTCAGAAGTGGGCTTATGTGTTTTCCAAACTGTTCTTCAGCTTTGAAAAACCTAATGTAGCCTGAACAACCGAAATGAAGGACTGCAAACCAACTGCTGTCTCTGTGCAGGATCCAAATCCCCGAGCAACAGCATCAGGATGGCTGGGGAGTAATAGCACAGAGTATGTGTTATAAATTACCCAAGATCTCCTGCTCCTTTTTTCCCCCTTTTTTTGCAAAATGTGGATTTATGAACACAGACTATGAATTATTATCCCAAAATGGCACATTAGGTATTTTACAGCATATTTCATGTAGTTTCTCATCTAAGAAAAGGCAGACAATCCGAAGAGTATAAGAACAAACTGTTCTTCACTACTAAAGTGTCGCCGCAGATAATCGGCAATTTCCTTTTACTGTATAGCAGGTACGTGGACTTGGTATTTATAGTCCTCTGCCTTGCCCCAAGCTGGGGGCCACGTGCTCCCCCCGAGCCAGCCACAGTCTGCAGCCATCTCTCCCAGCCCCACTGGGCTGCTTTTCTGGGGGGGGCTCTTCCTTCTTCCCAGCTTTCCCCGGGCTGACAAAAATTGCTATTAAGTCCTACGACAGAGCCTAAAGCCCCCGATTCTGCCTGGCATTATGACAGAGCTCAAAACAGCTCAAAATCCACCCTTGCAAAGTCCACAGGAGTAAGAGGATTAGGAGCAAAGTGAAATTAAATGCCAGTTTCTCCAGAAGAAGAGCAGAGGAAAGCTCTGCTGGTGCCCCTCCTGGCTGAGGGCTCAATGCTGAGAGATGTGGGCGGCCGAAAATGTCCTTCTTTGGATAAGGAGCCCGAATCGATGCCCTTACTTGTCCCCCTCCCTCTTGCTCTTCTGTCTGTCCCTTGGCCCATCGCCAAGCCTAGCCAGCTTTCACATCTTCCTCTGGATCTGGCCCCAGCCCTTGGCTTTGGTTGCCAGGCCCAAGCTGTTTCACTGGTACAAAGTGACAAAGTTTGCCTAAAAACATGAGGCAGAGGAGTAAAATTTCAACGGAATGTATCCATCTGCTATAAAACATGATTAACTCCTTGACCTGGAGAAGAGTTATGGCCACTTTGGGAACCCTCAGGGAGAGGAGAAACGTTGGGCAGATCGGTTGAGGCAAACGACAATGAAGATTTATGGGGTCTGCCAGTGGCAAGAGTTTATTTAGGCTCCAAAATAGTGCTCCTGAGGGAGGGGTAAGGATGTGTAACTCAGCAGGATGGCAGAGAGGCCACCCGTCACATCCCTCAGCCAAGCCAGGGTGCAGGGGCTGAACTGGCTGTAGGGAGAAATGAATGATAGCACTAAACTCCCAGGCAGCTTTCCCGCTGGAAAACTGCTCACTTTGGGGTCCCTTGGAAAACCCTGCTGTAAGGTGAAGCCCCTTCTGCCCCACGCTCAGAGCCCAGAGGCCACACAGCCAGCTGTCCGCAGCTGCCAGCGCCAGCATTTCTTTCTGCTCCTTCACATAACAGCAGCTGGAACCCGCCTCCCCATATGCGGCAGCTTCAAAAAAATGTGCAATTAAACCAGTGGCTGGAAATGAAGTAGGAGAAGAGTCTGCTCTGCCCTGGATGTAGGAAAGGAAACAAATGTTTTCATATAAAGGAAGTTTACACTGCATATAAATCTGAATGCCAGAAGCTTAATATATTGTGGACAGAAGCTGTTCCATCATTCTGGGGCTATTAAATTTTTTAATCAAACGCTTTAGCTATTAAAGTGCCTGGGGTTGGCAAGGGCTTGCTGTTGCTATAGGTTAAAACCCATCAAGGTCCAAACAAATACAAAATTAATTTCAGGTGCCAAAGGAACGGAGGAGTCAATATAACAGTAATATTTCCTGGGGGCTGGCTGCATGGCCGCTGTTTCCACCCCACCTAAGGGGAGGTGACCCTAGCTTTGGGAGGTTTGGTTATCTGTCCAAAGCTAGCCAGGGAGCACATGGCAAACCTCCACAAGGGCCTGGGCTCTCCCCCACTGCCCCGGCCTCCTCCCGCTGCCCCAGCATCGCCAGACGCCAGCTGGCTGCACTGCAGGGGTGATGCTGGCCATGGCTGTGGCTACCTTCATATTTCGGCCTGAGCATCACAGCTGTGAGGTTGCACACCAGGAGGCAAAAAGCTTCTTCTGGAAAGCCACAGTCACAGCTCCAGGAAAGACCAGCTGCTGGTGACTGCTGTCACCCCTGAGCATCAGCCCTGCCGTCGGCAGCTGCGTGGCACAGCTGGATACCCTGCTAGCCCTAGCCAAAATATGCCTTTGAAAGTGCAGCTCCTCGCACAGCTCCAGCGTCCTGCAGAGCTCCAGCAAACCTGGTGCTACAGGAAAACCTGCACCGAGCCCATCCATCACGGCAGCCCTGGCTCCAGCCGGAGGTCCTCCAGAGGCACACTCGTACATCACTGCTGAGGAGCTGCGAGCAGGAGGACTGACAGGCTGTGATGGGAAGAACCAACACAGAGGAAGCAGTGGGAGGAAAATATCTACAACCTGGCAGTTTAAAGCTGTTTTTAAGGATACAGAGAAAATTTGCAACGGGTGAGAAATGGAGAAGTTCACTTTGATTAAGTAGCCTGAAATATGGAGGCTCACTGCACTCCTTTGCTCTGGCAGCTGGGCTGATCGTTATTTCTTATGACATTGCCCACGTTTCCCGAGGTGAAAAGATGCTGGGAACAGATCTCCCACTCTTAGATCTGCCTGCCGAGCCTCTCCACAGGGTAGCCAAGGCAGAAGAGTGCCCATCATGTTCAGTGTCTTCTCTCCCAAAATAACCCGTAGCTGATGTTGCAGACAAAGTTTCAGGAAGGCGGCAGCAGGTAATTATGATTTCCCACCTGCACCTCAGCTTCTTCTCTCACATACTGACACCCTTGCAGGTTTTCCTTCATGCAGAACTATAGGTTTGGATTTGCTCTTTATCCCTCTGAAGATATAATCCCCCACAAACTCTGATGGTCTCTCGCAGCTCATCCCGACAAGGCAGCACTGCGTGTGCATTCTTTTAAAAAACATCTGATTTTATCCCTTCTAATTGTCTTTCCCTGCAATCTAAGGGAAAAAAAAAATATGTAAAGCTGCCAGCTCCTAAGCCTAAGAAGCTGTATCTTCACAAGCTCCCTAAATTCAGATGGCATTTCTTCAAGGTCAGCTGTGCAGGCGTCAGTGCAGCCAGATCGGCACAGGCAGGGCTGAGCTGCCGGCACACTCTGACTGCCCACTGCCTCCCCATCTCCTGCTGTCCCCCGTGGGCTCAGCACCTGGCAGGATGCCCGAGCAGCTCCCAGCACTGCTAGTGAGGTGTGGCAGAGCACCGGTGCCACAGCCAGGGAGTTTCACCGGTACTGGCCGATGTCACTCGCTCAATCCAGCTGCGGGTAAAGCACGAGCCCTGGGGCCAGCGTTCACCCCGCTGAAGTCAGCTTCGTGCAGCTCACATCAGGTCCTGGATGTTTCTTTGTTCACTGACCCTAAGTTGCTCTATGTCTTTTCACACAGACACACATGAAAAAAAAAAAAAAATGTCCTGCATTTCCAAACACTAGAATGAGCCTGGAAAAGTTTAAACCTCATTTTGAGGTCTCCTGGGTGGATGAATTGCTCCCTCTGCCCTGAACTTTTCTGTGTACGCTCAACTGATAAGCTGGTAAGTCGTGATCACAATAGCCCTGCTGCTTCCCCTGGCAATGCCAGAGAGCCCCACGGGTGTTCTCGCCCTGCCGACGTCCCCGGGCGAGGTGCCTCTCCCAGCTGCTCCCAGCCCGAATGCTCACTCTGCGCTCCCCCTGTACCTGCTGCTTTGTAAAACACCCACCACAGCAGTGGATGAAAACTGGAAATCCTCCTCAGTCTGCAGACTCTGGTTCAGCCTTTTGTTATTTAGCACTTACAGCGTAGGAATTATGTGTTGCGTAGGAAATACGCAGGGGTTTAGAGATGGTTTTCCTTTCAACACAGGAGAATTGTGCCTTAATTGTGTCCCAAAAAAGCCCAAGGCTCCAAGTGCTGAAAAAAACCCAGCATGTAATAATAATTCCCCAGTGTCTCTTTTTTACTGATGGTGTCTTGAAGGGTTTGGAGAAAAACAATTCAAGGAAGAAGAAAACCAAGAAGGCTGTCAGAAAAGCTACAGAAGTGATAAGTGATTTGTAAAAATGCCGGGCAGGTGTGGAAGGGGTGGCAAGTGTGAGACCTGCGTGGAGTCGCAGCCCCCCTCTCTGGGGCAGCAGCAGCAATGGCTGCATGGGGAGGTAACGGGGAAGGACAGCAGCCCGGGGATATCGGGGTGGCTGGCTCTTTTGGCCATCCCTCTTCTTGCCCTTTCCCCACTGTAACAACTTGGGGCTGGGTTCAGCAGCAGCTAATTCTGCTCTCGCCACAACGCTGGGTAAAGCCCCCATGGGAGGCTGTCTGTGGGTGTCCCCCTGCTAACAGGACAGGAAATCTGGAGAACAAAACACCAACAGAAGAGCTGCCCTCCATTCTGTTGTGACAGGCACGAGGAGCCTGGCACAGCCTTCCTGCCCCATCCTGGGTTCACGGCACACCGGGAGCACCGGAGCTTGGCAGCTGCTGAATCAGAGACCAGCAGCACTGGTGTCACACAACACTTTCACATCCAAATCCCAGCCTCATCCCTCCACGCTCACCGCCCCTTTTGCACCACAGGTGCTGACATCTTCACTGCTTTCATTACATTTTGTACAATTAAGCTTAAAAAATATATAATATTATCAAATTAGTATAATAGCCAAGAAAAGACCAAGGCGCTTAACTGGGAAATGGAAGCACGTGCATTACAGCAGCACAGAGCAAAGACAAGCCCTCCAGGAAATTAAGTTTAGTTTCAGTCACTGTAATGACACCTTGTCCAACCGTGCAATGAGAGTGTGGGCTGGAGGAGTGGAGTATTTGGCAAACAGATACCAGCTTTGAAAAATGGCATTCCATTATTGGTAGGATGACATGCAGGTTGTAATGTGCAATACGGATGTTGGGGCTGCGGCTCTTTGACTACAAGCAGCTTTTCCCATCCTTCCTCCGACACGCGCACACCTCGCCAGTGCCCAACACCCCCGAAAGAAAGGTCCATCATTTATGGAGCATGCCGGTGAGCATGAACCACCTCCAGAAGCAGGTGATCTTGTGCAGGACATGTCTCAGGCACCCCTGAGCTTGGGTGCGGGTAGAGCTGGTGGTTTCTTGCTCGTCCCCAGAGCTGGAGTAACCAGTGGGCTTCAGGTTCATGCGTCCCCTTTGGATCTGAGAAAGGGTGATGCCCTCACCTCTGAGCTTTGTATTTTTCTCTGGGGTAGCTAAAACTGTGAAGGTTCAGTATGACTTGAGCTGGTTTCACCGTTGCACAGGTGGCACGTGCTGCTGTGTAGCCCGTAGCTCCTAAAGCCATGCCTGCTGGCCACCCACCCACCCAGCTGCTCACCTGCTGTGAGCTGACGGGCTGAAACCAGTCACATCCCTGCTTCCATCCACCCCAGGGCAGCGATGCCCTGGCACAGAAATCGCACCATCAAGGGGAAGGTGACCTGCTCTGCCATGCCACATAGCGAGGACCTGTGTGCCATTTCACACCTGTAATTCATGGCTTAGGAAAGCAGGGTGCTGCTTAATTAGTGTGTGCAAGGAGAGGGATGCGATTTCTGCTTATCGGAGATCTCTGGCTAGAGCTAAAATGATATACATGGCTTTAGGGACAGTGGGAATATTTTTTCTTTTAAATAACAGCACCTACATTTTTAATTTAGGTGGCACAATAACCATAAACCCTACAATGCAATTCTTCATTTTAATAATTCATCTCCTCAAGTTTTACTGTGATTGATCAAAGATATTAAATTTAATAAGAGAATTTATCAACGCTATCTGATGTCAAAATGAAAGAGAGCCTGGCTTTTTTCACTGCCTGGGGGATGCCATGTGTTTGTGTGTGTGTCCACATCGTATATCCGGGCATCAAATACATGTGGTAGAGGCAAAGCTGAGGCCACGCTGTAGCAGCCTCCTGGACAGGGCCAGGAGAGTCCATCGAGAACATGCTCCAGCTCCAGCCTCATGCCCAGCTCCCAGTGCAGGGTGCCGAGCCATTTCCCCTCTGGCTGCAGGCTCCAGCCCTGGTTTTGTGGTGCAGCTGAACCCCTGAGCAGTGCCAGCACACCTCCTTGTAGAGGGGCAGCCCTGGTGTCCCCCCAGGGTCAGTTCCCGTGGCCACGGACCCACGGCATGAGAGGCACCTGGAAATCCTGACAGGCACTCACCTGAGAAAGGACAGGAGAGGAAGGGCTGGCGGTGGCGGGGGATGCTCCCAGGGCAAGGCCAGCGAGGAGCAGTTGAAGGCAATGAGGAGCAGCTGCAGGAGCTCACTGAGGGCAGAGCGAGCAGGTCGGAAGCCACCGGTGAGCCAAGCTCTCCCCCAGCATGTAACATTTGATGGCAGCAAGAGGAGGGAGCGGAAAGTGGCATCTCTAATTGATGTTTCTAAGCACTCACATTGACACCGGGAATTTAGCATACATCACCTAACACTGACGGTGATTAAAATCATTTTGACTTCAATGCTGTAGGTGTAACTCAATTATGGAAGGGAAAACCCGCTACTTTAATGCAGTTATCAATCTGAATTAAATTGAGCATTTTTAATAATGTAGCTCATTCAAGGAGGCTTTCTATGCCAGCTTCAGCATCTTTATCCTTTTTATACTTTCAGAAATGACCAAAAAGGAAGAAATAAGCAACAAAAGCTCCATCAGGTTCAGCACGCACTGTGGAGCATGTTTCATGCATGCAACATTGCTTGCACCACCGGCCCGAGGCAGGAGGGATGGGCTGGGTGATGTTGTCTTTGCCTGCCTGAGCACTGGTGGCTGGGCCAGCCTGGGGGGCTGTGCACTGGGCAGAGTAGCTCCCCACCATGCTCCTGCAGGGATGTCCGTCCATCCAGCCTGACCGGGAATTACTCTGCTTGTGAAGAGGACAAATTGCATTTTATATTTCTTGTTAATGTTTCATTGCCTCCTCGAGCTGAAGGGTAAGCTCCGTTTATGAAAGAGGTTGAATATCCATCAAGAAGTTGTTCAGACAGGTCAAGTAGAAACTGATGTATTCAAATAATAACTGTAAAAAGGTGTCCATTATCTATAGATTAAAGCCTGTTAGTTAGGAGCAGGTAACGGCAAGGCATTAAGGACTTGCACCAGCAGGATGGCCAGTAGCAGAAATCTCCCACACCTTTCCCCTTCCCATTTCCAACCTGGCTGCAACCCCAGTGCTGCCCCTAGCAAACACCCTGGCACCCAGGATGTTTTCCAGGGAAGCAGCTCCTCTTGCCAGAGAGGAGGAATCATTCATTTCAAAGACTAAAGTACATTTTGCTAATCAGGATTACAAAGAGCCGGGGGGGGAGGGGGGGGGGGGGGAGGGGAGAAGCCAGCAACAACTCTGTCCTCTAAATGCTAAATTTGCCCTTGGATACAAAGAACTAATTGATAATTATTGTTCTAATTCTTTTCCCTGAAGATCTGGCTAGAGAATTAAATATGTAAGCTTTGTAGGGATTGAATACCTCAATTTATAATTTGTTGCCTCCCAAAGCACGTTGTCCTATTGCTTACCGCCTGCTCCAACCACGACTCCATCAGCGCTGCTCACTCACCATGTGTACTGGTCACCCTTGCTCCTGCCTTAGAGGTCCCAAGGAGCCCCTTCGTAATTTGTTCTGTGTTATAACAAGTAAATAAACTTGTCAACTGGTGATCCGCAGCGTGCAGAGACAAGGGGGTGAGTACAAAACCCAGCAGCACGTGCAGCTGCAGCATCAGGGAAGGAGCTGTGGACAGGGGTGGGACAGGCACTGCAAGCACTTGTGGCAGAGGCAGAAGGAAAGGTTGCCTTCTCAACGTGTTAACAACAGACAACACTCCTCTGTTCTTTAAAAATCTCGCCTCGCTGCACAACAGATGGTCAGTCATTCCCAGACCCACCCCACCTGCTGAGCCCACTGCTGGATACTGGGTGCTGCAAACTCAACCTGGCCCCAAGAACCAGCTCCCTGCCACGTGGTATCTCAGCATCTCTCAGGTGCTAACGACACCTCGGGATGCTCAGGGATAATGTTGCTGCAGCACACAACTCCCTCTCCAGGGCTCTCCTTACACCAGCAAAAGGGAAGCGCTGCTTAAAATGTGTTTGCTTTTCATGTTAAAATAGAAGCCCCAAAGCATGAAGCAAAACTTGCTTCAAAAACCAGGAACATAAATGCTGAAATCGCAAGCCACACATGACTCTGAATTACAGAGAGGACAGCCCCATAAATCTCCAGTCTTAGACTTTAAAACCTGATCAGGGATATTAAAAGAAAGTAGATTTGAAAGATATGCAGAGACCAATATTATTTAAAGCCTCATAAGTCAGTAATAACGCTTTAAAATCCACCCTAAATCTTGCCAGGAGCCAGGGAGGGTTGGTTTGGCGTTGGGAGCTGATGAGCTACATTTTACGTGTTGTGCACAAGTACAGTAAGGAAGCAGAAACAATTGTTGGCAACTGGTCATGCTGTGGCGGGGAAGGGAGAGACCTCCGAGGAAGCACAGGCAGCTCCTGTTTCTGCGTGGGAAGGGCTGTGTTCATGCTGGGAGGGTACCCATGAAGTTCATGCTGGAAGGCTCCCCGGCACACGAAGCCCTCCATGATTGAAATACACTCTGCGGTAGCAGCACTTTAGGATCAGCATGAATGATACGTCAGCTTTTCCCTGCTCCCCGCGCTGGCTTCCCTTTCCTTGCAGCCCTTCCACAGCCGATGCTCGCGGGAGCCAATATAAAGTGAATTAGCAGTGGTTTCAATTTCTCCTGCCTGTTCCTATTTGCCTCACAGGAAAAGAAGAATGGGCAAAACCAGGGGAAAGCGCCTGCAGGGTCGAGACGCCGAGCCCTTTCGATGCGGGAGCACGGTGTGTGCGAGGAGGCAGCTGGCTTGGTCTAACGGGAGAGGGATTTAGTGCTGTAATTGCACGGGTGGCTCACAAGCAGCATGGGCAGGAAAGCCCCGGTGATTATGGGTTTGTTGCTCGGATTTCTAAAGTGGGGAAGCAACACAGTTATTTAGTCCTCATCCTCTGAGCTTACCAGTTGAAATAACAGTGGTGTTTTCACTGCGAACCTCACAGCAAACGAACCGGTGAAGCAAAACGTTACCGTGCCGCCTGCCCACGGCTGACGGCTGCGGGGCTTGTGCTGCACCCGCCGCCCAGGCAAGAGATGGCTCCTTGCCGCTGGCGAAACAGGCTTCCTCAGCAGCGCAGAGTAACACAGTGTGTGTTTATACGCATCATCCAGGCACGCAGACCCCTTCGGCACTGCCAGAAACCTATGGATTTCCTCGCAGCCGGAGCAGCAGAGGTTATTCGGCTTCACGCCCTTGTAAATACCCGCTGAGCCTCAGCCCCCAGCTCCAAGCTTTTTCTTCCTGAGACATCTAGCCAGCGACTGCAGGGTAGAGGAAGCCTGCAGGCAGGTACTGCCAGTGAGATGAGGAATACATACGCATATCCAAATTCCCTGGCTGGCAAGGGCGAAGTTTCCAGTGGTACTTTGGGTTCAGCCTCACTAATCCCCCTCGCTCAGTAATGCCGCACACCTTGGCCTCAGGCAGTGTGATGCTGCTTCAAAAAACCCAAAATAGCCTCGCAGCAGGACCATCGTGCCCTCCCGGCACAAATAAGCCTGGCTCAGTTTTCACATTGGCTGTTGCCATGCCCTTCCGCTGAGTAGCAGCTTCACAGGGACGATCTGATCTTCCTCCGGGCTTCTAAGTGCTGCTGCTGCTGGGCCCATCACCACTGTGCCCAAGCAGCGGACAGGGCGACCCAGCTATTTATAGCCTGGAAAGGATGTTGAAAGCTTTGGAGACAAAGTACATCGGCTGGGGATGAAAACAATACAAGTGCACTATCTGGCCTCCCTGACAGCCAAAGTCATCTTTCCTCGTAGAGACTAAGAGCAGTAATTCCTTGCACCGCTGTGGGAGCATCACGTTGCTCCTGCCCGCAGCGCCTGCGGGTGCTGCTCTGCCAGGCGAGGACCGACACGCATGGTGCAGGATGCAGCCCAAAGACAGCCTGGCGGCTGTCAGGATCCTCACCATCGCGACTCACTTGTCAAAACGTGGGCTGGAGATGGGAGATCTGTTTTTCCTGGTTAATAAGGTTTATTTTTGTTCCGAATGAATAATACATGATTAGTGTCAAAATAAATTACAGTCCTTCCATTATAAACCACTTTGCTGTTCTGTATCTTCTCCTCTCCCTGTCTTTCTGCTTCTTTCAACTATCTTTCTTTCTGTTTGGCGGCTTCTCTCTCTTTAAAGCTCCTTCTTCCTCTTGTCACCATCACACCATTCATTTTCACAGCAGCAGAACAGAATATAAATTCGATGCCTTAGGGCTCAACATGTTAAAAAAAAAAGTTAAGAGCATGTTGCGTTAGGAAGCGTGCTGATTGGTCTAAATTATGTAAGAGCAAACCAAAGTGGCTGGGAGTTCACTCATTTGATATAAACAATAATAATATTAAAATCCAAATAGTTGCATTTTTCAGCTGTGCTGAGTTCCCAGGTTAAGAGAGGGAGCAGGGCAGGGTGCCTGCTCCCAGCCGGATCCCATCCAAGTGCTGTGGCCCCCGTCAGTGGGAAGTTCAAGCCCACTCGCTGCTGTGATGACATCTTTGAAGCATGTCCCAGCTTCGCCCTCTGTCCACCTCTGCTGCTGGAGCAAGGACCTCCTGCCTTCCCAGCAGCTGCACATCCACGGAACGGGCTGCGAGGGGCACAGCTCAGCCAGCCCGGCCATGCCCCTGTGTGAGGGGATGCACCTTCCCTGTGTGCGGTGTGCCTATCACTGCCCACCACTGAGAAGGTCCCACCGCTTTTTCAGCTTCCCATACCAACAGCATCGCCATACCAGGGTACCAGGGTCACCGGGACAGGAGGGAGCTGCTGCCTCTCCCGCGGCAGAGCCAGGGCACAGCTGCCTTCAACCGCAGCCCGACCGCTCCGCTCTGACAGCAGAACGGCCAGCTCCGACATGCATAATTTAACAGAGAATGTTGTATTTCAGAGTCCTTCCTAAGATGCCTGGAGAAGGTGACTCAGGTGAAGTGCTGCAAGCTCTGAGATTGGATTGCTGCATTGACTTCTATCGCAAAAGACCAAAATGATTGTACTTTTCTTTATTCCATCATTAGAAAAAGAAGCAGCTTCATAAAATATTTATATTTCTAAAAATAATTGATTTCCTTTTCTGACCCTTGAAGTGAAACCTTACAGCGGTGTAGGCATTGTCTGGGTCATACTCCAAAGAGTAAAAAACATAATGAAACAGCCAGTAGCAGCCACTTCAGAGGGAAGACTGATGGCTTTCTTTAATTACTCTATACAATACGGGCTTTGCTTCTCAGCCTCGAACAATAACAAATCATCTGAATGTCCACAACAAGCCAGAGCTCGAGGCAGCTACGTTTCCTGCTAGAGCTGCTGAGGCACGTGGGGCTTCAGCAGCGCTTGGAGGGTGGCAGTAGGGGAACAGCAGCTCAGCAATCTGGGGGTCCGAGGGGACCCAGGAACCTCAGCCCAGCTGGGGGGACCACTGGGGTGGGAGCACCCATCTTACCTGATGCACCTTTCTTTGCAAAGCTGCAAAGAGCCCGAAGTCCCCGTGGCAGCAGAGGAAGGCAGCACCTCCCAGCTCCTCCCAGCCCCTGCCAGTGTCACCCCAGCCCACGCCAGCGGCAGAATGGGGCTGGGTGGCAAAAGGTATGCAGCTGCCTGCAGTGCAATAAAGCAGAGAAATAACGTAGTGCCTGGTCACAGTAGCTGTTGTTTAGAGCAGGTTGAGCCTCCATGGGTACTTTGCCTGAAGCAGTCTCTAAATGTCCAGGGGAAGGAGTGGGCATGGGGGATGCGTGGCTGTGTGCACGTGCAGGAGGAGCAGGACTCTGTGTCCTCCATAACACATCTGATGTACAGCATCAGAGAAAGCTCCAGCTAAAAGAAAAGACAATTCACTTTTGGTAATCTGAAGTTTATTCAAGTTTCTCCAATTTTAAGTGGCGGTTGGCATGCAGCCAGCTGCAAGGTGATGATTGCAACCTCTGCCAGAGCAGCAACAACACACAAACACTCAAATATAAATATTTTCTATGAAAACCAAGGACTTTCAGAGATGGGAAGACTGGGTTTGCCTCACGTTGTATTTAAGAAACGCCAGTCTGCACAGGTCAGCAGGGTGGAAGAGCAGCCTTGGTGCTCTGCACGTCTGCTCTGGCAAGCGACAATCCCCGCCTGGTGCGTATGGAAAACCATGGGATGCATAAGGCCTGCTGAGTTAAAAACTGGATGGGAGCAGGCTCGCTGGGGGCTGAGAGCCCCTAGCTTTGCTCTCCATCATCTTACCCTTAACATCCCATGAACATCCTTTCACCTGAAAGTTTTCTTAATAGACACTCAGTCACACACTAGGGTAGTTGCCCTTGTTCTTTTGTACACCATAAAATACAGGGTATTGTGACCTTTCCTGCAAGAGAAAGACAATCTTAGTTTGATAAATTCCAGGGAACAACGCGCATCTCATCCAGTTTTATTACCCTTGTCGTAAGGTTACAGAAATGCTGTTTCAGATTATGGCACTTAACCCACTGCCAGCCCCCGCAGTAAATTAGCAGCCACTGCCCGCACCTTTCCGCCTGGCAGGGGTTTGGGCAGGCAGCTCTGCCAGAGCTCCCGGGCAGCCCCAGTCCATGGGTGAAACACACTTTGGAGGAATCCGCTATTGTTTTAAGTTCACGTGCAATTTATTCCGGTAAATCTCCTCCAGGGTATGAGTATATCACAGCCAGCCGTTTTACGGGCATGATGTTTCTGCCTTCAGGAGGTACAAACCCAGCCAGGGAAATATCTCCCGGGTTGATTTGTGCCAACAGCTGAGTCATTTAAATGGTGGGATTTATACAGGCAAGAACAAATTGGACACCTGTGCTGAGAAAGCTGAGTTAAAGCCAAAATAAAAATCAGTCCCCAATTGTTCGGAGGTGGCTCCACTATTATGCATCAAGGGCATTGTCTTCAGCGAGGCAATTCATTTCCTGAGCTCATCCTCAAGATGCCACGGGAGAAAAGCGGCATCATCTTTCTCAAATTCTTGTCAATTGTTCAAGATGACGGCATGTACATAAAAATCCTATAAATTCCAGCGTGTTTCAGCTTTGCTGTTTAAGCATCAGGTCTTAACAATATGGTAAGTGATAAAGGTTTAAAACACGGGTGTTATCTAACATAAAGCACTTGCTGCCATGGAGTATGGAGGCAGATGGCTTTGCAAGCTGCAGACAGCTGTGGACACAGCTGTGCTGGCCAGCTGGTTTTTTAGGGTGGCTGCGAAGGGGTGCATTGGTCACAAGCTGGAAAACGCACCCGAGGGTGCAGTCCTTCCCCTCCCGCCAGTGGGCACACACTGTGGGCGAGGGGCTGGGAGGGCAGCGGTGACCCTCGGCTGTCCTGAATGCACATTCCCCTCGAAGGCTTCTCACTGGTTGTCCCATCCCGACCAGGCATAAGCCTCGAGTGCTGCCTGGGGTTAAGCCTTTTAGTGCCAGGATTTAGAAGAACAACATCTAAAAGCTGGCATGAGGTATGAAGTGAAGTTGCTGCCTACAATAATAACAGCATGTTTCGATAGCTGAATTGAGTATGACCCCTCCTATGCAGCAGGTCAGCAAATAAACCAAGGGATTAATTGCTGCTGTCAATATATGTCTCAGCAGTATCTGAACATTTACAAATGTGAGCTTAGCACCGCAATCGCAATGCTGGAGCTGGCATGTCCAGGCCTGGCACTGGCAACTGGTCCTGCCACACCTCGCACTGGGCAGCACTGGGGACATTGTCTGGGTCATTCTGCGTCGCTTCCAGCTCGATGCTCTGCACAGGGACTCTGGCTTCTTCCAGAGCCAGTCATTTTTAAACCATGGTTTCTCCAAGCTGGTTTTGGCCCTGGGTGGTGCTCACTGCTTGCTGGGCATGTCCCAGCTCTGTGCCTGCAGTACCACAGTGGCTGTCCCCATGTCACCCTGCTAATAACCAACGCTTTCAGAAGGGGGTTGCTAATAATCCCAGCATGCTATTTCTCACGTTCTCCTCCGCTGGCACACCCTGCCAGCAGCCTCAGCCGCTGTGTAAGAAGCAGTAAAAGAGCAAAAATGTCTCAGCTGTGTGCTCTGAGCCGAGCTACAGGCTGAAGAAGAGGGAAATTGTGCAAAAAGAGCAGAGGGGAGCTGGGGGCTGGAGGTGGCAGGGCTGCCGCGCTGGGTGTGGGCTTGCTCAGCACAGAAGGAAGGGCTCTGCTCCACTGGCAGACCGGCAAAGGCACTGTCCCCGCCACCACATGCCAGCCTCAGCAGGGAGAACGTCAGCAGCGAGCCCAAAGATGGGGCTGCAGCCTGGAGAGGGGCTGCTGGTTTCAGAGGATCGTGCACACTGACTCTTTCACTTTGTTATTTTTAATTCTGCATCTTAGATTCTACCGCTAATAGAGCAAAACAGCATTGAGCTGGAAAGTTGTTTAATTATTTTTTAAAAAATAGACTCTGGAAGGTCAGCAAATGGAAATACCAGTGAACACAGATGACGTTGCTAGTCTTACAGCAACAAATGTGTCCTCCATTCTGAGGGCAAGTCAGCTGTGCCTTGATGTAGCCACTCAGCTGCAAATTATTCATGTCCTCTGATGACCGTTGTCAAGAAATCAGGAGCCCTTCTGCTCCTGGAAGAGCTCATAGATAGATATAATGACCTATTTATATTCATGCATTCATCATAGAGATTATTAATTAATATATTTTATTGGTTTTGTTAAAATCATCTGTGCTAATTTTAGGGAGCTTTTAGCAATATCATCGCATTAAGTGCAAATAACCTGGAACTAAGGGATTGTTTTTGTGAATGTGGATATTAATGCCTCTCCTGGAAACGCTCTGTGGCAGGGGGAGGGAAAGCATTAATGGTCCCATTATGCTGTATTACACAAACGGCATGTTTCGCTCATGGAGGGGATTTAATGGCTTGGTGCAATAACAGTCTAAAAGCTGGCAAGGGTAAGATAATGGACTGTAAAAAATATATGTTTATTGACACTTTCCCTCATTGTTTGGATTTCTTCAGGGCTGAATCTCCTTGGCATGCTGTGTGATGCTGCACGGAAAGGTGCCTGTGTGGGACGAGACCCTCCTCAGGCAGCCGGGGTGGGAAGGAGGGGGCCCAGCACACGGCCCCTCCAAGCTGCACTTGCCGGCCACGATCCATCCAGGAGGCAACAGCAAGCTCCCCGGTATAGCCATGAGTTGGGGGGGGCATGGCTCAGCGCCCCCATGCCAGCACGCAGTGCTGGAGGCGTGAGGGATGCTCGCCCATCTCCCACAGGAGGGGCAGGTGCCCACCCTGCTTTCTGCTCCTCTGCATGCCTGGGGAGGCAAGAGGCAGCCCCAGCCCTGCAGGCTGCCGAAAGCTGGCCCCTTCCCTGCTTCCCTGCTAGCACTGGCTGACACAGAGGCAGCCCTCAGAAATATGTCGAATTAGCGTTCCAGCACAATGCACGGGCTTTAAATATAAACTTTGTGAAGAGAGGCTGATATCGCTGTCTGTCTCCAGGTCCTCGGAGTCATTTGATCATCTCCCTAACAAAACACTGAGCACTCCCGAAGACACACCGCTGCAAGCTAAGAAATAAAATACCCACTAAAGATGCCATGATCTGGAATTATATCATCTCTTGTTACACAATGAGATGGCATGATTTGGCCCCTGAAGCCTAGGATGCATTTTTCAGACGTATTCAGAATGTATCTTTGTTTTAAGTACTCAGGCCTGGGTTGCATTCCCGTGGAGGCACGGGGCTCTGTTCCCAGGACAGCTGTGCTAGCAGCTCATCCAAGCACCGTGAGCTGAGGCAGGTGATAACGGAGACAGACATCACCTGCACGTCCCGCCCTGGTGCTCCCCACACCTTTAGAAGTCTTGTAAAAGCACTAGAGCAGGCAGTGTTGCACAGCTTATTTTCTAAGCCGTTCAGGGAGTCTAACACCACTGAGACCCAATAGCAGACTCAGGCTTGTTTGTCTTCAGCTTCTAAGCACGGGTTTTAAGGGAAAGAAATTACTTGGTTACTTCCCTGAGCAGTAGCAGCAGGGCAAGAAAATGCTCTTCCAGCCCTTCTCTGGCTGTTACCAGCTCCAGTCCCCGGGAGGTACAGGAAT
Organism: Falco punctatus; assembly: GCF_963210335.1. Lineage (NCBI taxonomy): Eukaryota > Metazoa > Chordata > Aves > Falconiformes > Falconidae > Falco > Falco punctatus. The sequence continues at coordinate 106,093,451 of NC_137582.1, forward strand.
GGCAGTGGCAGGAGGGTGCTGGCAGCCGTAGTGGAGCACCAGAGCCGCCCAGAGCTGTGCAGTGTGAAAACAAACTGAGGGGTGGGAGACGTCTGCAGAGACCCAAGGCAGTTAGAGATACAGCACTTGTGATAATTGTTCTGCTTGGAATCTCATGCGCTGGTAATTATTACTCTCCTAATTTCATTATTCACAGTTGTGATAGGTAGCTTCACCTCTCTTTTCTTTCTCTCTCTCATACAAACCTCTTATTAGCATTCCCTGCAATGAAATTATTCCCCATCCTACAACTGAAACAAGCCAAGAGCAGGCTAGTGCACAAGATCACCATGTTATAGGTGCCTTTCTGCAGCTCCCATCTTCCACACTTGCTAAGATACCACAAGCGGTGTCATCGGAGAGCAGTGCAGTGCCACTGTGCAGCTTCCCAATGAGCTGCAAGACACATGTCCTTTCCTGGGGGGAGCACAGCAGGGAGCACAGCAGAGCTCCACCACCCCCACCCCCACCCCCCACCCCCCCACCCCCGTCACCTCCTGTCCAGGCAGCTGTCACACAGATCTCTGCTCCAGACCACACGAAACTGAAACTGCTCCACTAGGGCTGTTTGATCTGCTCCCAGGAAAAAAAAGAAAAAAAGAAGAAAAAAAAAAGGAAAACTTCCACTTAGCCTTTCTTATGATCCATAAAACACTGCTGGAGGCAGAGACAGCTGCTGGTATAAGAAAGTTACAGTTGGTAAAGAGAACTTATTGCTGTTGTACAGGATGCTTGTGACTGTGCAAGCGCTGCGCTGCTAATGCAGCAATAAAGCACCATTGCTGCTGCCATTCCCATACCCATTCCCTGGAATGCCATGTGCCAACAAGGCTGGGTGTCTCAGGACTGCACTGGCACCCGTGGCTTTCTGACTCCCTCACTGTCTCGCTGTGCACTGGCAAAGGGATGTCATGCCCTGCAGACGGTGCTGTTGACGGTGCTGTTCACATAGTGGGTGCAGCACAAAAGGGAAGAGCTGGCACACAGAGGTCTTCATGAGATACCAGCTGCTCCACCCAGCTTTACATCCCACCGCGGGTGCAAAGGTCGGGGCCATCAAAGCAGGCAGGAGAGGGTTAATGGAGGTACCAGAGAAGCCTAATCAGCCTCAAGTGCAAGGCTAAGCTGCAGGTGGAAACAAGGGCTCTAGAGCTCCCTTGCCCCAGTGCTGGAGGAGGAGGCAGGGGGAGCAGGGGCATGGGGAGCTGTGTGGGTGCAGGCTGGGGGAGCATCCTGCTGCCCACCTGAGTGGGCTGGAGGTGAAGCTGGACAGGCTACATGCAGATCAAAAAAGGGAGCCCCTGCATTCAAATTGGGAAAGCCAGCAGCCCCCAGACTCATGTCCATGATCCATCACCTTTTTTACCTCCTGGAAATGGGAGCAGGAGGTGTAAGATGGGAGGAGGGAGGGGGCATGTGGAAGACTAATTGTAGCTACACCTTGGGACTGTGAGTGCTGCAGGTATTTGAGATGGAAAAAAGTAGTTTTCAGCTGCAAATTGGTAACTACATGCTTAATGTTAGCTTTGCAGTTCCAGAAAACACAGCAACCTGTTGTAACGCCTCACCATGCAGCTCTGGGACACGGCCAGCCAGGCTGGGAGCAGCAAAAGCCCACGCAGCAGCCAGGACAGTGCCGTGGCTTCCGCGATGATGCTCCTGCAATGATGCTTACAGAGGGTTCGATGCAACTGTTTAACAGCAGTGTTTAAAAAGAGGAGTTGCCGTGGCAACTGCTACCCGGGGTTTTTTGCACATTGGTACATGGAAATGCTTGTGCTGTGTGTGCCCGGCCACAGCGCAGCAGTCGTGCTCCTCTGCCCGCTTTGCTCCAAGGCAGCCTGCATCCCACGGTGCCCACTCTTCTCCTGGGCACGTGTGGTGGCTGCTGCAGGGAGATCGCACCCCAGAGGGTCCTGTAGCCGAGCTCACAGCTAGGTAGCCGCCCATGGCCCACAGCTCTAAGCATGCCATGCACTTACCTGAGCTGTGGCTTCCTCTAGCAAATGCCTGCTCATCCTGCAGGCTCCCTAGGATGAGCACAGCAGGGTTATGCTCTTGGTTAAGCAGGGACCTGGTTCTGCGTCGTTCAAGACCAGCCTGGTGTAGGATGACCAGCAGCTGCCCTGAGCATAGGGTACCTGTCATCAGGGAGGTGACCGCTTCCCACTTGTAATTACCTTGCGTGCTGTCTTAATCGCATAGTTGCTAACTAAGACTAGATCTTTAGTAGTAATAAAAGCAGTCCCTTGGTGGGTGGGGTTTTTTGGCATTTCATCTCTGTTCCAAAATGAATAATTTATACAAGCCTTTATTGGAGCCCAGAGTTATACAATAAATGTTCCATGCAAACATGCTCACATATTTCAATGTTAATATCTCTCCAGCGAATTTCCCTGGCAGGCCAAGCCAGTCTGGGATTGCCACATTGCTTATTTACGTAAAATATCATAATCTCACTTTTATTTGCATTTCTGAAGTGCCATTAGGGTGATTTGGAGCATATGAGCCCAGCCAGCTGATTGCAGCTGCAGCTCCTGGTCCAGGGTGAGAAATGACTTTCTGGACTCCAAAGCGAGACATGGCTAGGAACAGAAATGGGGTTTGGCAGTCAGGCACTGTGGGAACACGCAGTGCATGGGGGTAAACACCAGGGCATGGGCAATGAGCGCTTGGGTGGTTTCAAGGGGCGGTGTGTTTGTATGGGGCTGAGCAGATGGTGATGGGAACAACATGTGTCACTGGGAACTGCTAAGCTACAGCCTGAGTCCGTCCTCCTGTCTTCCTTTGGGCAGCAAAGCCTTTAAGGCAGTTCAAATCCACGACGGTTCAAATCCAAGGCAGTTCCTGCAAGAGAAAGGTGGCAGCTTTCAGTTAGCAATAGCTGGGCTGCAACCCCACCCCTCCCCAAACCAGTGAGCTCTTTAGGGGCTTCTTCCTTTCTCAGTTAGGTGAAATTGTACCCATCTAAAATGATTTCATTGCTTAAATCCCAGCTGTAACCTCCAGAGACTAATTACCTTCTTCCTGCATTGGCATAGTTTACATTCAAGTCAGTTTAAGGGATATGTGATGTTTTGGAAAGAGATGTGAAACAGGCAAAAATCTTCTCAGCAGCAAATGGCTTAGAAGAAAGATGCGAGAACTCGCATGTGGTGCGTGCAGCCATTTTGAGATGGGTTTGATCCTCTTTCCCAGCAGGACTGGGACCAGGGGAGTGGGGGTGGGGGGTGGGGGGGGTGTCTAAGTATCCCACAGATGAGCACTTGCCAGTGTTTCACCCACAGAAGAGGAGCCTCCAGAGGGAACGGAGGCGTGCAGCTTGTGCTCCTCCACATCCCCTTCAGAAAGAAATGAAAAGCACCAGCTTGGTGATACTGTGCCTCTCTGAATCCAGATGTCTGGCTCCCGTGCAGATTTGTGCTGCTTTTGCTGCTCACAGCAGTGAGGCAGCTTTAAGACAGGCAAAAATTATCTCCAAGTTGTTGCTTTGTGTGCTGCTGTCTTCAGCCAAGCTAACTGCTGCTGGGTCTTTCTGATGTTCTTTGTGTGATTTGGGGCTCTCTTTAAAGCTCAGGATTGTGCAGCCGCAGCTCTCAGTGATGGAAGGAATGGTCTCCTTGCAGCTAGGATGCCTACTGACACATCTTCTGCTTCAAAACCAGCCACAGAAATTATTTTCCAGGCATCCATGCCTGTCACTCAAACCCAAAACTTCATCATTTTAAGTACATTCTCTTCTGCTTTTCTTCTGTCCCTGCAAACTCCACCTGGAGCTGATGATGCAGTTCAGAGTCTTCTTTGCTCACCCGGCCAGGAGGAACGGCTCTGACGGCCAAAGGCAGCTCGGCTCTGTCCCCTGTGCCATGGCTGGGTGGCCAGCCGCCTTCTTGGGACACAGCATCTCTTGCTGCCTGCTGGTTATACTGGCTCTCTGGGGAACAGAAAAGTGTCACAGGTGAGCTCAGCAGCAAAGTTTCCAATGAAAAGCAGTAATGGTTGTTTGAGAAAATTAATTGAATTTATTTGACAAATACTTGCAGTTCTAGAGAGCAAGCACATACAGACCTGGAAGAATTGCTTCAAAGACAGCCTATTGTGGCTGCTGTCACTTGTTCTGCTCCTTTTTCATATTTTTTTTTTCTCTTGAAACTGATATGAGCCAGAGAGCTAGTGAAAGAGGACTTGATTTCATCCAAAAGCAAACTCAGCAGCACCTGGTGTATTCTGGAGGATCTCAACAGGCCTTCATTGTCTGACTGTGCCACTGTCGGGCAAATTTAGCACATAGCCAGTGGGCTGCTTTAATAGGAGTGCTGTGATTTCAGGAGAGCTATGAATTTATATTCCCCTGTAATTTCAACAGCACACCTTAGCGCTGGTGTGGTAGCAAGAAAATGATTCTCCCTGGTGCACTGGTGACTTGACAAAGATGCTGGCACAAACAGGATAATGAATGTTAGATAAGTTGCGTGTTTCGCAGGCTGAGCTTAAATATTGAAAGAGCAGCATCCCTGCATTAGAGAGGCACTTAAAATTATCTTAAGTCTAGGGAATGTTTTCCCCTCTGCACACTGGGATTTGCATGGGGAGCTCACTCCCGCATTAATGGGATTTGTGAGTTTGGAAAACACCTTAATGCACTGCATCCCTCATATATCTTGTCTAAGTAAAATGAGTTTGAATTTTTCATTTTAATCATAGGCTTGTGAGATGGAATAGACATTCATGTACTGAAAAGCATCCACTTTTAGTTCCCTTCCTTGGGGTATGCAATGACAAAGGCATGTCCCTGGTCTCTGCTGCCTGTAACACTGCATTCAAAGAGCACAGCTGTGTGTTCGCACTTCAGCAGTCGCTTCAGCCAGCCAGAAAATCTCAGAAATGCCTCGTGGCTCCAGAAAGACTCCTCTTCTATGGACAGGTAAATTCAAGCAAGATATTTTGTGCTATTATTCACTGCTTAGCTTGGAACAGTGTCTTTAGTCTGTGGCATGGGTATGTAGAAGAGGTCCCTGCTCTGAACAGCCCCAGTTCAGATGAAGTGGGAGGCCAGTGGGGAGCAGTGAAGGTGCTACAGGCTGGGTGACAGCAAGCCTGGGGCCCCCCCTTCCTAAACCAGCCCCTGGCTGGCTGGAGCACATCGGGCAACTCCTTGTGCCCCTTGGGACTGGGCTTCCCTAGCCTCAACATCAAGCTACAGGTTTTGGCTGTTGCTGTTATCCTGCAAGAGTAGGAGTACTCCTTAAAGTTGCTGCTGTAGTGGAATGAAAAGTTATCTCTAACCCCGTGGGGACCTGGCAAAGATGCTGGCACAAAAATAGTCTGTAATGAGCTTTAAGGCATATTAATGAAGAGAAGTATAATTATTATTACTGAGTTCAATTACAGCCCTTGGATTACAAATATTCTCCCACAATCCCTCAAGAAAGAAATGCATCTTGTCTCTGCAATTAAATAAACTGCATATCGGGGGAGGGAAGAGGATTAAGCTACAGAAGAAAGAATTGCTTCAACTTGTCTGTGGCGGCCCCTCTCTTCCTCCCAACCAGCTATCTAGGCTTTGAGGAGAAGAATCCCTGCTCAGCACAGCGCAATGGCGATAAAAATATTCTTTGGGAAACTGGTGGTTGGCTTCCTTCCAAACTCTTAGGCATCTGTAATGCAGCAGTTGCCATGTTAGTAGAATCTAATAAACTCCTTTCTGAAATATTTATGGAAGTGCACACCTGTACATTTCTGTTTCCCAAAGATGCAACCTAGGCACTTCTTAAGGTGTTTTTCCTTCCATGGTTACTGAACGCAAAGACAAAATTGAGGAATTCACATGTTTCCTGAAAAAAAGCGTGACTGACAGCATAAAGTGGTAAGAAATATGAAGCTGCAAATACAGAGTGTTGCCACAGGTCAAATGCTGGGGAAGGTGCACATTGAGTGCAGAGAGCTTGACCTTGACAACACAGTGGAAATGTCATGCAACGGTAAAAACAATGCACTCCCTGGAGAATAGCAAGATCCAAGGGCAGGAGTTAGCTACCGATGTGCCTTTGGGCCTCTTGGCCAGAGAAGCTTGCCTCTGGAGAGCTGTGAGGGAAGAAATCGGTGCTTTGCTGCATGCTGAGCAATGAGCGGCATTGTATTTCATTTCATTTGCAGTAAGAAATCCATTACTGAGAGGATCACCCTAATGTGGATGCTGGGTGGCAGAGAACTGGGCTCCCACCCAGGCTCAGAGCAGTTTTGCTGCCTTTGACGCTAGTGGAGAAGAGTCTGCTAGCACCTGGGAGACGGTACACACAGCCCACTGAACAGTGCTGCTACCTGGGAAGGTAGCATTGTTCCCTCCGGGATGCTCCCCAAGCAGGGTGGGATGCTCCCAGCTGGCCAGAGCTGGGGAGGTTAGCATAGCTCTACCATTTTCTGCTTTTAACCCTAAAATCTGTCCTGAAACACTTCTGCCATCAAAATGCACTGAGTTAACCATGAAAGCAGAAGTCCTTGGTGATGCGGCTGTTTTTCTGCAGGACATAGAGAAGCAATGGCAAGCCTTGGCAAGTGTATAAAGACAGTGGAGACCGATGGCCATGGTAAGTTTCCAGCTGCCTTTCTAAGCACTGCCTAGGAACTTGGTTTCTTTCCACGTTAAGCAGGATGACAAAATCGCAGCCACCCATATTGTAGTAGCTTCTCCTTAAACATTGCTGCTGTCCGCAGATGGAGCAGTTTGTCTGCCTGCACTAGTTGTCTCTGGGAATGACAGAGCCAATGCTTGTTTAAATTCTCTCAGAACCCACTATCTGAATACGCTTCTCACAGCCTGATCATTGTTAAATCTTTCCTACCTAACCTGGTTTACACACTGTTTCGGGGCTTGCTTTTGATCACACTGGCCGTAGGACACTTGTTCATACTGTGAACCCTACTTCTTTGTTCCTGCAAGTGTGCTACTCATGGGGAAACCTTTGTCCAAATAATCTCAGATTCCCCAAAGAGCAAGAGCTGCTGGGTCTGCTTTCTAGTTGAAGTGACAGCAAGGAATATATAGATTTATTCTTCTATTCTTTCTATTCGTGTATCCTCACATCAAATCAAAGTGTCAAAATAACATCCCCATTATGCCAGCCACAGCTTCTGGCCACTCGATGGACATCTGAGGAGCAGATATTTTTAGTTGAAAAGGATAACCAGCAAGGGTTATTTAGTGAAGAAGACCCAAGACACTTGCTAAGAAGAAACTAATGCACAAACTTTTACTAGAATCTGAGAAGACTGGAATTACAACAGCCGCCCCTCTGACCGCTTCATCTCTGCTGTGCACCAGGCAGCCCCGGACCTTGTTGGCATCCCCAAAGCAGAGCCATCACCAGCACCGTGAAGGCCTGGCAATAGACATTCCTTCTAGTGACAGCTCAGCTCCTGGCTGGATGCTCAGCACTGTGTGCTTGATCAACCAATGCCCAAGCTCAGTAAGCAGTCTGCCTTACTGCCTCACACACCCACGCCAGGGGTGGAAAGAGGCAGGAGAGGGACAGAACAATGTGCCAGTCAAGTTTCGAACTGTACAACAGCATTTGTTTTACTAGAACTCTTTTAAGCTCTAAGCCTTCTTGCTAGGTTTTATTTAATTCTGATTCTGTTCAAGTATTAAGCACTATGAGTGCATGCAGAAAAGAGCCCTAGAAACTCACTGCTTGTGAAGGAGTTCTCAGCTGAGGTCTTTGTCCACTTACATGATTAATCTGTCTCTGAAGTACAGCTATCACACCCCGGGATAGTGTCTGGACAGTCACACTACACTTGCTTTACAGCATGCAAGCGGTACGGATGGCAAGGCACACAGCCGACCCTGCAAAGAGGTGGAAGATTACTACAGCGCTGTGGCATTGTGTAAGGGAGCTGCTCCTGGAAAACCTGCTTCAAAAGAGTCAGTACACAGGAGATCCAGCAGCAATTTCTTGATGGAGGCATGCTTGCATGTAGGAAATACTTAAACAGATTGTAATGAAGGTCTGGCTTCATTACTGGAGCCTCATAGGGCTGATAACTGAATCGCTCCTGTTGCACTGAAGTCCCCAGTTGGAACGAACGCATAAGCACACAGCACTCTAGGACACTGGAGCAGTTGTCTTAGCATGAATCCTGCCAATGGTACAATATTGCTTGCTGTTGCATGAACAGAACATGTCTCCTCTGATTGTTTTTTCCTGCTCTTTTGAGATAGATGCTGCCTGCAGATCCCCACTGGTAGAAGGTCTTCTCTGAGGTACAGTTACAGCTCTTTACATATAACCTCTGGCACTGGTAATGGAGTGGGGGGAGGGAAATCTAAGTGCTTTCTGGATGAAGCTTGCTCCCTTTCTGGAATGAGTTTGTGAGACGGGACAAAAGACTGACCTCTGTGGCCTGTTGCATGGTGCTGCTCTAGGGTGTTCCAACTGTAATTAACCTTTTCTAAATTGAACTGTGATAACATTCCTGGAGTGGCTTAAACTCCCACTCCTGTAAGATACCAGGGGGAAAGATGCCTCTTCAGGACAATGCTGACAGCTTTTTGCTCTGCTAAGAAGGTGCTACCTGGCCCAGCCGCCTTCTCCATCTCAGATTGTGATCACCAGTGAGGACTGCGCCTCCACTCAGGCCAGCTCTGTCCTTGGAGGTATAACACTTGTCTGCCCAGCAATTGGTGACTCTTAGGAGCCAAGAATTAAATTGTTGAGGGTTTATAAATTTTATGTATTGAATTATCACAAGATAAGTGACAGAAAATGAGCAAGAGTTAATTATATGACAGAGGGAAAGTGCTGCTGCGTAGTAATCACTTCCAAGGCAAATAGGAATATTTATAGACTTGGGACTGCAAAACTTGCCACTGCATTCTGACATGACATGTGCTACTGATTCAGAGCAACACTTGAGGATGGAGCTCTGACAGTCATGTGGGCCACAGTGCTGCTACAAGGTAAGTCTCATATCAAGCTGGGTTCAAAGGCATGTGCTAATGTGACAAAATCAGGTAAAATTTGGTAAAATCAAAATTTTAAAATATCCTGGTGATCTTCTATTTTCAGTCCCTCTTTAGATTCCCTATCTCTATTGCTTGCTGAGGACCACTGCAGCTGTGAGGGCCCACAGAGATGACCTTCACTTCAAGCTGCCCCATTGCACCCAGCCACTGGTTTGGAGGGAGCGGGTGCCCCATGTCCCTTCCAATGGCAATCTGTGCACGGCTCTGCTGGGCTTGGTCACCTTCAGGCAGCACTTACTGCCGCCTTGTAAGGTCAGACATTGGGTGCGTGCGTTCATATCTTGCATCTCCTGTGGCTCCTTGTTGTGCAGTGTCCCACGATGCTTCTGCTCCTTTCTGTGGTCCAAGCAGAGTGCTGCGACGTGAAGAAGCTGGGGAGGGGAGACGAACAGAGTCCTGGGGGTTTGCCTGTGTTGAGGGGTAGAAAGACTTGGAAACCAATAAATGGCTGAGAGCAGCCACCCTGAAGTCACACTCCCTACTTTTTCCTGCCTTGCTCCCAAGGATTATCCCATGCTTGGGAGCAGTTGTGAAACAGAATAAATCCTTGGTAGGTATAATGAGGATACCTCAACAGAGCATCACTCTTTCCCAACAGCTTCAGGCTTGGCCTGTGCTATTTTTGTGCTGCTAGCAGGGACTGACTAATTCTGATGGGAGCAGAAAGAATTTGCTATTACCTGCAGACAATAGAGGGAAGAAGATAATTCATTCCCATCCCAAAAGCAATCTCTGCAGGCGGGCTTTGAGACAGGTTTCCAACCATCTCCCTTTGGAGACCACCAAGCAGGCTTTAAAGAATCCTTTCTATTTTTAGCAGCAACATAATAGTGGTGGAAATTTAATAAACTTTACCATCAAATATTTATCCCATTACACTGGCTTAAGTAATTTAAGCTGCTGAAATCAACATTGCGGTTTTATTTTTAATGACCCTTGTGTAAAACAGCCTCTTCTGTCATTGTCAGGTGTGTATGGAAGAGAGCTGCATTTACTCAAAGAGTTTTTAATCTCCTCTAAGCAACGTTTAAAAAATGTATAACACTACCTGTCACTGGTAGAGAATTTAGCTATGGCTAGGCAAGCCTGATGTTCCCTGGCACATAGGACAGAGGAAGAGCATCTCTTTTTTTATGTAATCTAAGTAGGCAAATAATGCTGAGTGCACCCTGGGTTCAAATGCTGGACAGAGTTCAGCCTTGCTGAATGCAATGTTCCCAGCTTGTCCCACGGACAGCTGGGCAGGGTGGCAGTGCCAGGACAGGCCGGGGAAGAGAAAGGGCAGGGTGGGCTGGAGGAAACGGGCAGAAGCTCTTGGCTGCCTGAGATCCTTCCCCGCTGGGAATCGCAGACTCTCAGGGCTGCCAAACGCAACGGCTCCAGCTCCCTGCGGTTCCCCAGCAAAGAAGCCGCTCCCCGGGCCACTCGCGGGAGGGCACAAGGGCTCGACGGGGCGGCGAGCCCGTGCCACGGTAACGGGGCAGCCACGGGGGGTGTCCGCGGCCCCGTGAGCTGCCCCTCGCCGCGGTGCCCACGCGTGGCCGCGGGCGGCGCATCGCCGGTGGAACACTGACCCCCAGCGTCTGGCGGCGGCTCAGGCCGGGTGCTGCCCCGAGCGGCCTGCCCGCCCCGGCGCTGGGCCCAGTTCAGCCGGGCACCTGGGAGCTTGCGCGCTACTGGGAGATGCTGAACGGGGAGCAAAGGTAAAGCTGGCTGAGTTTGGAAACGAAACCATAATCTCTGTAGCAAAACGATAAGGAGAAGAGGAAAGTGGCGGGAAGAGAATGCTTGTTTGCATGACTGCGGCTAAAGCAACTATTTAATTGAGTCAGGAAAAGTTTTCTGTAAGCTGTTGCTTTTTAACGGTGAGGCTAAGTCACCACAGTCCATGTAATCAGATTCCCGGAGCAAAGGTAATGATTTGGTCTCAGAAGGATGCTTTGTGCTGGGAGAGACGTACTTAGGTTTTGTGAAATGCTTTAAAAATCAATGCTGCTCAAAGCAATTAAAGTCTTTGGAAGGGCAGGAAATCTTGGCAAACCAGTTACTCCAAATTCATTGGTCGGTGTTTGCAGAGTGCTTTGAAAAGGATTTGCCATGTAAACGCTGGAGATGGTTGCAAAAGCTGGGTAGGGGCACCAACAGCAGGGAGGATCCGCTTGCCAGCAGCAGGACTTGGGCAGAAGTCCCACAGCTCCAGCTGTACCCACCCCAGGGAGGTCAGTGCCATGCAGCTCCTCAGTCAGACAAGTATTACAGCTCACCAACTTGAGACGGATCCTCTGTAGTCTCCGTTTCTCAGATGTCCCTTAAGGTTTTTCTTTAATGAATTTCGTAGTTTTTCTCTTTGCTCTTTCTTGCAAAGCCTACGTACTCTGCTCAGTTGTGTTAATTAAATTCTTCAGATACTGCCTTTCCACATTTGGTTCTTGATAAGATACTAGGCAAGAAGTCCAAAATAAGACTCAAAGAGATTTCTCACATGGCAATCATAAAGTTTCATTATGTATCATAAATTCCCAGTTATTTCTATGTCAGGGCTCCCTAGTTCCCAGTGTGAATACTCCTCAGTAATGAAAATGAAGGTCTCATCCAGTCTGAGTGGTGCAAAGGTACTCAAGACAGCAGTGTTGAGGACAGCTGCATCGGAGGGTTGCATTGTTGAATGTTTTAGTTCCATCTGGGATACCAACTTATCAGGAATTCATCCAGGAGACAGTGCCTCTGGGAGCCCAAAATTGGCACTTCACTGTCATTACGCAAGTTGGCATGACAACATCGTTTGACAGGAGAGGAGAACAACAGCTAAAAAGCTGTGTCTTCAAATCTTGAGTGAAAGACTACTTCATACTGCTGGTGCTTGCTCTGCTGGGGAGGCAGAAAAGGCGGTGGGGAGGAAGGATGCTGCAGCATGGTCTAGCAGGGAGCAAGGCTCCCTGTGCCGCCAGTTATTAGGAAGCGGATCCTCCTCCTACTTTCTCTCCAGGTGCTGCTAATGAAGAATTCAGCCACCTTCACTAAAAATAACTTTCCTGTAGCAGGAAAAGACCAGCCACTGCTCCTGCTGGATGACGGTTTAGTTTGATAGACCTCGCATTCAACATTTAACAGCCAGTATGTTTACAGGCAACATTTTTTTTGGCTGCTGTCCCTGGCATGTCACTAATGTTTAGCCAAATGAACTGGGAGGATTATAACAGACAGGGACACTGGTGCAAGTGACAGGCGCAGAGACAAGTGCTGCAAGAAGCTAATTTACACATCGAGTTTCACAGCCTGAACCTCCCTTCCTGCTCAATAAGCTCATCAGCTGCTGCTTTATACCCGCCAGCCAGCTTTCATAAAAATGAGGGAGCTCACAAAATCTTTTTTTCTTTTTTTTGCCTGCCTGCTTAGACAACAGATTCTAATAAAAACCACTTCTTAATATTGTTGAAAATAAGTCCTCTTTTATGTGGAAATGTGGATTTAATGTAAATAGTTTGTGCTGCTCTGATTCTCTTTAAGAGCTGCTTGGCTGTTAGCAGTCCCTGTGTAGCCTTTCAAGTCACTCAGGAGACACTGCCTGCTGCTGAGATGTGGACTGCTCTCAGAGGGGATCTGTGCTCCTGCTTGCTTCTCCCGGAATGCTCTCTGCGCTATGTGAGAGCTGTTTTCTCAGACAGGGATCAGCCACATTTCAGAAAATGCAACAACACCTGCATCTGCAAAATTGTCACCACTTTCTCACAAAATAACATGGTCATAGGGAAGAATGCACTGACAAGAGCTCTTCAAGGGCACCCTGGCTTCATCTGCCTAAGTTGCTTTGTCCTTGAAAGTGTCCAAGACCACCCCACACAGTCCCGGGTGCTTGTGGTTGTGTATCTTCTGCTCCATGTGCTGCCACAGACTCTGAGCTCACTTCTGTGCTGGGTCACCAGAGCACAGAAAGCTGCTTCAGGCTCAGCGACCCCTGCCCTCATTGCTCAAACACCCGTCAATTTTACAAAGCAGCATAAAGAATGAGAAACATATCGTGTGAAAAGTATTTCTTAACATTTTCAAAATTCTTCTTACTATTTTCAGTTCATTGGGGAAATTAAAACCACCACCAAGTTTTCCAGCTGCAGAAATGCTGTTCTTCAGCCAGTTCTAGCCCTGTTCTGTTTACGAGAGAGAGTATAAGTTTTCACTGCCTAATAAAAACAATCATCTGTATTCTGTGGCTGCAAGCAACAACACTGTGAGAGTGGAGCAACTTGAGAAGCTTTTTGAGGAGAATATGAATTACCTCAGCCAAAGAACAAAGCACAGAAGGACCCCTGAGCACCAAGAGAAATTGCAGAGCAACGTATCCGGCATGTCTCCAAACCTCGGCAGTTTAACTGTGAGACTTTATGCTTTTGAGAAAAAATGTCTTACTTGAATATTCCCATAGGTACGTTCTTGCCACTTATTTCTGCGATAGAAATTGTTGCTCATGTTTTTTAAGGCCGGAATGAATGGACAAGCGTTTTATCAGCTAAGCTGGATTGAGAAGCACAGGTAATATCCTCAAACCACTGAGACTTGTGGTATGGCTCTGCAATGAGCAAGAACATTAAAGGCTGCTATAAAGAAACAAGCTCCTGTGCCCTCAGCCGGACAGAATTATAAAAATCCCCACAGCGTCCTCAAAGCACTGAATTAACAGAAGAGAGAGCTGTAGTTTAATGTGATGGATAGAGCCCCTGGGCTCCATTGCAGCGGACGCTGCCGTCCGTCCTCCGGCGCAGACCGTCAGGGCACGCAGTACCTTCAATTTCTCAAAACGGGCAAGTGTGCTACCTCGCCTCCCCCAATAAAATAAGTGAAGATAATTACATACTTAAATCTAGGTGTCGGGGTGCTTTGCTACACAGAAATTCATCTTGTTATCTTCAGAGTCCTTGAAGTTAAAGAGGGATTTGAGTTACTGACATAATTTGTTCCCTGAGGGCTGTGGAAACGAACTGAGAGGCATATCTGAATAATAACTCCCAGACCGCACATCATACAACAGGAGCAAGCATCGCTCCAGAAGGAAGACACAATGGGAAGCAAAAGATCTGAAGCGTTTATAACCTATAGAACGATCAGGCAGAATTTGTTTGGGTTTTTCCCCCAGGCAGCTGCCCATCAGGGAGATCTGGAGGCAAGCTCCTCTGTTCTCACTTTGCTAAAGCTTATTTTAACGTAAAGCTGCCGGTGGGTGAAAGCTGGGCGATGGGCCCGGGCGGGCCGCCCTGCTTGCGGCAGGCTGAGGCGGGCTCCCGGCCCCGGCCCCGGCCCGGCCCAGCACCGAGCGGGGACGAAGGCTCCCTTCGCCCGCCGTTTTGGCCCGGGGGCCGCCCGGCCGGCCGGCTGCCGGGGAGCCGGGCGATGGCGAGGGCGGGCAGCTCCTCAGGCGGGGAGGCTCCACAAGATGGCGATCGAGAGCTCCCGCGCTCTCCTCAAGATGGCGGCGGGCGGCTCGGCGCGGCGGGCGGTCACGGTGGGCCGGAGCCACACGGAGACCCGCGGCCCGGCTCTCCCACGGCGGCAGCGGCCTCGTGGGCGCTGTGTGAAGGGGTCCCTGGAAAACAGGCGCTTGGCAATCGCCTCTGCTGAGCCCACGGGGGAAGCCCCAGCGGCGGCCCGTCGAGGGCCGCGGACAACGAGCCTGGTAAGAGAGCCGGGGCCTGCGGGGAGAGGGTTCGGGGGAGAGGGCCGGGGGGAGCGGGAGCGCCTGGCCTGGGGGGAGAGCGTTCGGGGGAGAGGGCCGGGGGGCCGGGGGGAACGGGAGCGCCGGGCTTGGGGGGAGAGCGCCGGGGGACCGGGCCGCGGCACTGCAGGGGGGTTGCGGCTGATTATTAACCGCTACAAACTGAGCGTCACCGTGAGGGAATTCCCTGGTGAATTTATACGGTTTTTTTGCTTTTCCTGCTTTCCCACCGCTTTGTTAGACACCTGCGTGCAGAATACGGTGCGGGGGCAGGTTTGTGTGCTACTAGGCTGGATTTCGGATTTGTTACTGCTGAAGGGCCGGCGGTAGGCCCTTAGTGTGCCGCTAGCAAGTGGCGGGATGCTTGGCCGTACCAGTCTGCTGCTTGAATTGCCATCTACCACATCCCTAAGAAAATACGAAAATGCCAGTTAGACATGTACAGTGCTTGTTTATGCTTTGAAAAGCAGCTTTCCACTGGTGATGGACTGTTTAGTGTAAGCTATCTGCTCCTCTTTTCTTCTTTTCATGTGCACTTACTACTAATTATATTTTTAACAATATAGCTTTGGATCGAGGTGCCGCTCACTTGATGGAGCCCTTCAGTTCCACATGCAGCCTTGCAACTAAAGAGATGCAGTGATTTTATTTTTCTTTATTTCAAGTAATCTTATTTAGGATCTTACCTTTTTTCTAACAGCGTTCTTCACATGAAGCAGCTGACAGACCACCCTCAAAGAGGCAAAAATGTGAGAAGAGTCTAGTAAAATCAGAACTGGAAGGACTTGAGTGTGGAAGTGGAAGCCTCACTGCATTGGGGGAAACGCTGAAAACACGTGATGGGGATGGACATTCAAAAGATTCAGGAGATCGTGATATAACTCAGCAGAAAACAGGTGAAGGTATTCCAGAGACTAACAAAGAGAAACAGGAAAAGGAGCATAATGTTTCTCTCAAGCCACATTCAGTGAAATCAAGCGGTGCTCCATCAAAGATGGATGATGATGAAAATCTGTGTCATCATGCCTGCACTGAAGAGGAAAGCAGCTGTAAAAGTGTACTTTCAGATGGGCCCAGCTTGGAGGATGCAGATCTCCCAAAGAAGCCAATACAACTGGACAATAGTGCTTTCTTGGATGAAGACAGCAACCAGCCAATGCCAGTGGACCGGATCTTTGGAGATGTTGGGGTTTTGCAGGTAAGATGGTGACAGTCTCTTCACACTTTACAGGCTCGGGTCTGTTACCCTGAAGTCTTGCATCTTCAAAGTTAGGCTAGCGTCAAAATTGTAGGCAAACTTGACCAGTATCAGTAGACATCTGGAGTCATATCCCTGGCCCCTAGACAGAATTGTCTCAATCAGAGATCAAATTAATTGCCCAGACAAATTAATTTAAGATGTAAAACCTCTCTTACTTAGATTACGTAGTCCAATTCCGTATGACGTACACGGCTATATTATGGAGACACAGCATTACTGTCAAAATAGTTTTTTTACTGTTTCTTAGTAGCAATTATTGTAGCTCTTTGGCAAGGAAGCTGGTTTCTGGCCACCTCTGCTTTCACATTGATCAAAGGCCAGAGCTTTAAATTCAAGCCCCAGGTCTGCCTTTAGTACACTGTAACTTTGGGCAAGTGATGCTGCCTTCTTTTAGGTGTTTCATGAGGAATGGTATTTAGTGGAAGTAGTGTGGACTTGTTTGTGGAGCGCTTCACCCTCTCTGTATCCTTGAGCCTGCAGATGGAATGCCAGCCCTCTCCTTGACCACCATACCCTCCAAGTCCCTCTGCTATAGCTATGGGTTTATGCCACCACTTCCAAGTGAAGAGGTGTGTGTTGGTGCCTTGTGTCTTGGATGTTGAAGTATGTGAGGTGTTGGAGAGGTAGGAGGTCTGCTGTTTGCCACAACAGACTTTCCTTTATGATTTTATGTTTTTCTTAAAGGATCTCCCAGCAGTTGCGCTCCCAAGCACAATGATGAGCAGGCGAGAATCCAGAAAACTGCATTTCATTGCAAAGGAAGATGAGGAGGAAGAGGAAGAGGATGTTGCCTAACAACAAAGTGTTATCAAATTAAACCTTTTTCTTTGCAACCACGTAATGATGGTTGGTTATGTTCCTGATGTAAGGTGTCTGAGTTTGCTTTTCTGAGAGAGAGGACTGGTAGAGTTTGTTTTTCTGGAATTGGCAGAGACAGTATTCTCCCATGGTTATCTGGGGCAAGGCAAAGACTTGACTGAATTTTCAGTGAGTTGGAAGTAAATTGTAATTTATTGTTTTACCTCAAATACTTAGGAAAAGAACAGGGAAAATATAAGTTCTTATTGCTTTTTTATATATAAATTTGAGACCCTACCTGGGGTGAACACTTGGTCTTGGTCCTTTTTTAAAAACAGCCAAGAAAAACATGTTAGAACAAGGGCCTTTTTCTTTTAATTCTGCGATGTCTGCCATTGCAGCATCCAGATAGTGACACGGCCAGTTGACCACCCAGTACAAAGGGGGACACTGGCCTCTGTTGTGCAAGTTGTGTTGCATTGTTTACTTCTAAACCAGAACCAATTAAACGTGTAAAATGCAGTTCTTCCAGCAAAACACAATGCATGGATGTCTACGTGAGTTCAGTGTTGTTAATTCGTGGAAGTTGAGTGCATTTTTATTGCATGTCAGTTCTCTGAAGGACCACCATGTAAAGCTGACTGCTCCCTTCTTCCACCAGACCAGGTGTCAGCATTGCTTTTTATAATGGTTGTGTAATGCAGCCCACCACAGTATTTTCAAT
The DNA here is from genome assembly GCF_963210335.1 of Falco punctatus. Taxonomy (NCBI): domain Eukaryota; kingdom Metazoa; phylum Chordata; class Aves; order Falconiformes; family Falconidae; genus Falco; species Falco punctatus. The sequence continues at coordinate 106,111,002 of NC_137582.1, forward strand.
TGACTTCAAGGGTTAGGAATAAGAATTTTGCAAACAAATGCATTGGTGGTGATAAAGGAGGAACGAAATCCCATGTCGGACTTGATCGGTATATGAATGAGCGCTAAGGATGTGGGTCAGTTCCCCAAACTTGTGATTTTGACCTGCATTTTCAGAAAATAATGAGCAACTTCAGATTTCAGGAAGTGTTAACTCACCCAGTGTTTATAATACTTCTTTGAAAGTGTGATTATGCCATAAGCTTCCAGATCTTTATTGTTACAGTTTCTTCTACATTTCTAAAAATATAAAGATGTTATCAGCAGATGGTTTAAATAAATATTAATTTCTACAGCTATAGCCTGTTAAACATTCAAAAGTTGTAAGCCAAACAAATTGTATATGCATGACATGTTAATTTATTCACATTTCCACTCCGGCTGATGCACTGTTTCTGTCAATGGTATTTTTTGGCTCCTTTTCACTCTAATTCTGTAACACAGAAAAATCTAATCTTTTAATAGCATATTCATGGTTTTCAGCACAACTCCATCTTGAAGTAGCTCTCCCAGCTTTCCTTAAATGCCATATTTGCTACTGCCTCTTTGTAGCAAATATGCCTTCACACACATTCATTTTCATTTCAGCACTGTGCAAAATGGTGATTTTGTTTGTAGGAAGCATGCCATACAGATGACATTGTGTTTGTCATCAGAATGTTAGCTGTGATGCCTTCCCCAATGTCAAAAGAGTGTCAGGTGCATTCTAGCTTAGTTACCGATGACGTATATTCAGTAAAGCAATCTGGAAGGATCGAGTGATTAAATGCATTGGTATTAGAAATCCCATCTTTAAAACACACAGACTTACTTTTCATATTGAAATGTTTGGGAGGGGGATTGAGTGTGTTGTTTAAAAGTAAATCGGTACTCTCTGCAGCAAAGTTCCCGCATTTCCAAGACATAGTAAGGTATAGGTCACACAGCAATGCTATTTTAATACAATTCTGTGTGGACTAGCTGAATTTATCCAGGTGAGAAAGAACACCAACAACAGGGTAGAAAAAAAAAAGTCTTCCCTAGAGATCAGGGAAGTTATTTATGTAGCAGAAAGTAGCTAGTGTTCCATTCATAAACGTGTTTGTTTCCCTGTGCCCAGTCTTTCTAGCCTGAATCGGCCATGCTATATTACACCCGGTTAACCATGCATGCACCTCTGCTTCCACATAAACACAGAGAAAGACAGTGGCAATTATATTTATTTTTTAAAAATTCACATCACTTACACAGCCAGTCCTTAAGAGTTCAGTTGCTATCAGCTGCTATTTAAAAACAAACTAAAAAATCAAGTAAAAATTGATCTATTTGTATTTTGTTACCGGAGGTAGGAAGTGTCTTACAAAAGCAGTATTCTCTAAAGCAGCAGGTAAACATGATTATTATTATTACAGTAACATTGCTTGTATTGCTTCAGGCAAGCTCCAAGCTAAAGATGCAGAAAACGTTTGAAAGGAGAGGGAAATGAATTGGAAAGATGACAAAGAACAAAAGTGGTAAAAGCAAAGACAGAAAGGGCCTTGCTCTTCCCTCTAGGAGATGCACAGCTAAAGCACCAGTAAATAGAGTGGTCGTGGATGAGCACAGGTGGTTAGGTACAGAGGAGCCAGCCGCTCAGTCACTGAATTGCCCCTTGGCATACCTGAAATACAGTGGTTGTCCGCTTGGAAAAGGCACAGAGCAACAGAATTATCCTAACAATTCTTTGTTTGGCTTAATGGTCGGAGAAATACTACAAGACCCCTTCTTCAGTTCTTAAGAAATGTTTTGTCCAAGTTTCGTTTCCGTGTACTGTGAGTTTTGGGCCTATGTTTGTCACAGCAAGAAAGAGATCGTAGGGCATAATCAGTGCCAGCCTCTGACCTCATTTTTATACCCTGACACACATCTGTTTTACTGCACTTAACACAGTGTGATCTAAGGAAGGCTTGCAGTAAGTGAGAGTAGAATTATGAACGTATGCTTTTGAGACTGCAGTTGAATTACTTGGCAAGTCTCTTTTGCCAGAGACTTACGTAAGTTCTTGTTTAAGAAACTAGAGCTATTTAAAAGTGATACCACATGACATGATTTTGAAAAAAGCAGAAGTCAGTTCCAGAGATAGCACTACGAAATCTTGTGGTTTTGCTTCCTTTTTCTGTAAATTTTAGTTTTGTCACAACTGAGATTATGATTGGTTTTCTTATGGCAAGCAATATGTACAAGTTTTAAATTATCCACTGTAAACAGCAGCTGATAGAAATATTCCCAGTTCACTTCTCTCCCATCTCGTGTTTTGACAGCTTCTGCCAGTTCTGGGACAACAGCACGTTTCTTCTCTATTCTATAGTACACAAAAGAAAACAATATTGCTGTCAAAAGCTTTTTCATAATAATCAAGCCTCCATCTTCTTTTAGAGCCAGGCAGAATTTGAATTCTTTCACCGTAACTAGGTTTATAATTTTTTTTCCTGAGGACATTAGTTTAGCAAATCCTGTTTACTTCACAAGTACACAATGCCTGAAAATGGGCCTGGGTTTTTTTGCCACAAAGGATAACCTGGTGAGGAGGGGTACGTTCTCATCTAAAGAAAATGTGAAGGGAAGCAAAGCAGCTAATGAGAGACATTATAAATCTGTCTTCAGGACTATGTTACTGCAAACAGCTGCAGCATCCAAGCATCTTTTTATCACAATGCACTATTCTTAGGGGAACTAACTGCACAGGGCAGGGGGTAAAGGTTCAATGGCTCTACCTTTCCTGCCTAAGATGAAGGGCATGAAATGGGTAAGTGTAGATTAATACTTTGTACATACATGTGATCCAGATTCCAGGTACTGAAGAGGATTCTGCTTTCCCTGTTACTGTAGGGGTTGATTGAATGCTTACATGGGCAGTCATCTCTGTCAAAAGGCCCCTGTAAATCAAGAGGACTGTGATGAAAGGTGTACTGCCTGTCACCCCAGCACAGCGCTCCCGTTTGCTAGAACTAACCATAGATCGTGGAAGCTATGACATCACCCAGCCAAACTTCGCACTGTGCTACACAAGCATGCATGTAGCTGTTCCCTTTGTCTAACAGCACTGCAAGTCACACCACCGCTTGTTGGAAGCGAGACTCTGCTTTAGCAAGGGCTGAACGTACCTGACAAGAGAACCATCCCTCCATAGTGCACAGGCGGACTGCTTCCTCCTCTCTTCTGTCAAAGTAGCATCCGTTGTATTTCACAGATTTCAGTTTGTCTGACATCAGGTCAACTATGCTTTTATATGCATCTCTTGCTGTAGGATGAACATTTGAAATAAAACTACTAACCTAGAGGAGGGGTAAAAAAAAACAAAAACCAACCAAACCAATCATTCCATCGTGTCTATAGCAGCCTAAGGCTCTTCTCTACAATCTGTATGTTGCACTGTAAAAGTGTTTTTACATATATATATACACACACACAGAGTGGTCACAGATTTACTTTTACTAGCAGCTTGAGACAAAGTTACTTCAACAGAAACTTTTTACCTCTTTCATGTAGCTTCGTATTCTGCTTTCGCAACTGTATCGCATATAGCTTGATTTGTTCTTAAAACGAGACTCTAGACCTAAAAGCAATTAGATTGTGTTGTAACCTAGCACTTGCAGTGCTGTGCTTCTACCTGGCTGGAAACTTACCCCTTTTCATTCTCCCTTTTCACAGACTCAGTATGCACAGGTTTTTTTTCTCTTTCCCATTTTTATTCCACTAGTTCAAGACTACCCTGCTCTTAGCACTTAAAAGGACCATGCAGAGCGTATGCAGCGAGAGCAGTAGCTGATATTATAGATGTTAAATGTTACACGTTAATGCACATACACAGAACACTAACAGATGATGAAAAATCAAATTGTTCAGAACTGCAACAATGACTTGGGAATAGGAGGGGGACCTTGCAAAGGAAGTATAAGGAAAACAAGGGAAGATTTGCTGGCTCGTATGGGCAAATTTCAATATGCTGTTAGCAAACTTAAAGTACTGCAAATGCAGACCGGTGTTAATGGGGAAAAATTTGTTCCAGAGCGATCTGGGATACAGCGATAGGGAACATTGGTTTTTTACCATTTTCTGATAGCAGATACAGGTATATTTTCAAGAAACCTAGAAACGCATGCTAATGTAAGCAGTAACTAATCCCCCGACCAGATGCCAAATCTCACTAGGCAGAAGGACTCCCACATTTTTAAACTCCTTTAAGAACAGTAGCCTGGCAGAAGCGACTCTGGAGCAGAGTGCGACCTGGTGCCCCGCCGCAGCTCCGGGCGGGCGGCAGCCGTACCTTCGAACCACTTCTTGTCGTCCTCCTTGTCCTCGGCCAGGATGTTTTCACTCAGGTTGTGGATGAGATCCGCCAGCAGCTTCTGCCTCCTGGGCGCCCGCTCGTCGGACAGCAGCTTCTGCGCCGCCTCCACCACCGCACGGCTCTGGGTGCAGGAAGCAGCCAGGAACCGCTCGATGTCGCTGGCACCTGCGGCTTGCGCGGGCGAGGGGCTGAGGGGCCGCGGTCGGGCCCCGCCGCCGCCGACCCCCGCCGGCCGCCGACCCCCCCCGCCGCCGCCGCCGGCCACCCCCCGCCCGGCCGGCCCCGGTGCACTCACAGCCCTGCCATGTCTCCCCGGGCCCCAGCAGCACCAGCTCCGTCTGCGGCGGCAGCGTGTGGAAGTAGCTCTCGCTCAGCTCCGTCCCGTCCTCGCAGAGGCAGAGCCGGCTGCCTGCCAAGGGAACCTGCGCCCCGGGCGGGTGAGAGCCGAGCCCAGCCGGCCCCCCGCCCCCGAGGCCCCGCGCCGCGCCCCCGGCCCGCACCTGCAGCAGCCGGCAGCCCTTCCGCAGCAGCCCGCGCAGGCTCCCGGCCGCCACACCGAACTTCTGCGGGCTGCCGCAGCCGCGCAGGCGGAAGGCCCGCAGCCGCTCCGCCATGGCCCCAGCCCCGCCGCCGCCCGGCGCGCATGCGCGGGGGAGGGGCGGGCTGTGTGCGCATGCGCGGCGGCGGGCGGCGTTGCCATGGGACCCGGCGGCGGGGCCGCAGTGAGGCAAGTGGGGCTTGGCCCGGCCCGGCCCGGCCGCTCCCTCTCTCCTCTCCCTCCCGGCCGGGCGAGTCGCCTCCGGGGCCCGGTCAGGCCGCCGCTGGGCTCTGGGCCGCCGTGTAGGCCGGCTTTATCCGTGGCCCGGCCCGGCCGTGACCCCGAGCCAGCGCCAGGAGCCTCCGGGGCCTGCGGGCTGCCGCCGAGGCCTGCTGCCGCCTCCCGCGGCCAGGCGGCCGGGGCAGGACCGGGGGGCTGTCGGCGAAGGCTGAAATTAATCCTATAATATCCCTGCGGCAGCGGGGGGAGCGGGGGTCTTTGGTGCTTGTCCCGCCAGTCGTTGACCCCATCCTGTGCTGTCCCCGTGTGCGCGGCTGTTAAAAGGTGCTAAACCGACCCTGTTCTTCACTGTGCTTTTCCTTTGGCTTAAGCACAGAGGGTGGTACGGGTTTCTCCTGTGCGTGTTTTGGAACTTGTGGTTTCAAGCTCCATCTTGGATTAGCAAGTTTAATTGAGTTTATTGGCAAACTGCTATACAAGTTAGCTAAAGTCTTCTTTCAGTAAGTAGTAATAAAACACTCCGCATACGAATGTGGTGCGGTTTACAATGCCGATATTCATTAAAGGAAATTTAGGTTTGTAGTCATTATCTACTGACCGATGGACCACAGGATTTAGTCCTTTAACTCTAGTGTTTCAATGTTCTTTTCTTGTCCTTCCAGGGATTATCTTAAGCTTGAAACATCAACGCTTTGACTAGCTTACTTCTGCAGCATGCCACACAAGATCGGTTTTGTAGTTGTTAGTTCGTCAGGAGAGGAAGATGGCTTCAGCGCAAAAGAGCTGATGGTTCATGCACCAACAGTGAATGGATGGCGATCACCCAGGTACTGCAAGTGGGAGGAATGTGCCTAGTTCTGAAGCACTGACTTGCAAATGAGTGGGAGATATACCATGCATGGTCACTGTAGTTTACAGCATCCCTGACCAAACCAGTTATAAAACCAAAAAAATTACTTTAATCCCATGGAACCCTTGTCCTGGGGGTGGGGGGTGGGGAGGGAAAGCATCTTGTTTCGCACCTAAAAGCATCACATTGCATTTAAATCAAGTCCTTTAAAAGATAAAAAGGGAACTGGTTTTGCTTTTCTCAGTCTTGGAGTTTGCAGCTGCTTTGGCTTAGTGTTAAAAATCTGGTCCTCTCAGCACATCCTCTAGGTAGGTATGGGACACTTTAACATACACATACATGCGATAATGTGAAAAGAGTTTCTACTTTACTCTTTGGTTTCTTGTTACGAATATTTGTAACACTGACTTAAATTGTAATAACTTTGGAAAGTTTCATAATTAGATGTTACTCAAATTAGAAGTGAAGTCATCTTTAAAAAGATGATTCAGAAATTGTGTGTGTTTTCAGACTCTGTCAGTATCCACAGGAAATTATTCTGCAGTTAGTGGAGAGATGTCGAATACGAAAGCTGCAGTTGCTTGCTCACCAGTACATGATTTCAAGCAAGATTGAGTTCTACATCAGTGAAAGCTTGCCTGAATACTTTGCTCCTTATCAGTCAGAGAGGTTTCACAGACTAGGGTAAGTCAAAAAGCTCTAAATGATTTTATTACCTTAATCAGAAAGGCTTCAGGAGGACATAATACTCATTATGCTTTGCCTGCGTTGTTGATACACTGTGCTGGAAGCAGTAAAGAGATTCCATACGTGCTTATATCTGTAATGAAGACGTAGGTGTAAGAAGCGTGATACAGATGAACAACCTTGCCAGATGACAGCACGCATTGTTTCAGTTATAAGGCAGTTTAAAATCGTACTGAAGTACAAACCTGAGGAGCAGAAATACAGCTGTGTATTTGTGCGTTTCCTCTGCTTACTTGTTATGTTTTCTTTCTCAGTTATGTCCCTCTCTCAGACAACGAAAAGACCAATTTCAAAGCACGAGAGTTAAAATCTGTGTATATGGATGCAGTTGGCCAGTACCTGAAGCTGATTTTCCATAAAAATTATGTCAATAAATACAATGTATATGGTCAGGTAAGCTGAGTTAAGAGTCCTTACTTGCTAAGCTAGATGATGTTTCAGTAGTACAGAACAGGCATAGAAATCTGCTCCTTTGGTTTGTAGAAGCTAAAAATGTGGGTTGAAAGCTCCTGCAGTTATTTTTGGTTTCTCTTAAAACAAAAAATACCAATGAGAGGTTATAAGTGACCTGGAATCATGACGAAGTGTATGCAACTTATTCAGAACGAATGAGTCAAGTGCACTTTCCATTACTGCCTTTCATTCTGAGTTTTTGACGGCAAAGGAGACTCTGTGCTGAAGACAAAGTACTTCCTCTGAGAATAGCTCTGTAGTCGCTACAAAGTCACACTTAGTCTTTAGAATCTGATGTGGCATTAGGTGAAAGTGTTGTACAGCCAGCCAGATAGATACTTGATTTTTCTTTGCCTCAGTTCTGCAGTGACGCTTTTCACTTCCATCCCAGACTGGAAAAGAGAACAACTGAGGACTGTACAATGTGGTCTGTAGATCTGGTAATAAATTTTTAATGAAGCATGAAGCATGTTTAGCACTTAGTGCTTTTCTTTGCTTCCATACCACCCTGGAGACCACAGGTCCTATTTTTGTTGTTCCATTTGTTTTGTTTCAGTTTCAATAGGATATGGAAAAAGTAATGACCTTATGCATTTACATTTTCTTTAAATCTATCCCAGGTTGCCCTAGTAGCTATAAACATTATTGGAGATCCAGCAGACTACAGTAATGACAGCAATAATACTGTAAGTGCAAAGCATCCCTTCTCTTTACTGTTGCTACACATATTTAGTTACAGGGTTCTTGGGGTAACGGAATACATCTTTCTTCTGCTAGTTTTGTGCTGTAGCAGAGCTGCCATGTGTTGATTTTTATGGGTTTGTTTAAATGTTATCTTGAAGGAAGAAAGAAGGCTCAAAAATTGAACCTAATATGCAGGTACAAAAACTAAAACAATCCATTTGAACATTTGCATTTTCAGCCTCTCCAAATTCTCTTGTTTCAGTATACCCCAAAACATAAGTATTGTAAGTTGCGTAGCTTATGTTGGTTGTGGCAAGCCAGAATTTCTGTCCTGAACATGCACTCGATATTGATTAATTAAGATGGTTTTGTGGTTTTTTCCCCTTACAAAGTCTTCCAGAGAGAAGCTGATAGACCATTACTTAGGAATTAAATCAGATGATCCTGCGTTAGATGGAACTTACCTCAGGTAAGGATGTTCTTTTGCATACACCCTGGCAAAACGTTTACTCGGTCAAAAGTAGTTTTCAACTTCTATACATTGTTAGTTCCCTGCTAGTGAAAAGAGAAGACCTACGCACAGCCTGGTTTATTTTGGATTTGCTGAAAGTTACTCATTTTATATCTTCAGGAAACCTGACTCCATTTCGCCTCTGGACGATTTGGCTTTTGACATGTACCAGGATCCAGAAGTTGCTCAGATCATACGTAGGCTGGATGAGAAGAAGCGCGAAGCTGTCCATCATGAATACTACGATTATGCCAAGAAACTCAAGCAAGCTATTGCAGACTTGCAAAAGGTGTTGTTGAAAGACTGTTTATCTCTGAATCCGAACGGTATTCCAGTGGTCCACCAGGGACCCTAGTGTTCATGTGGAATCATAATGATTTCCAGTGTAGTTTCAAAATAGTAATTTTAAAGTCAGATAGCTTGATTTAAAAACTCGGGTGGAAATACTGAAATATATACGTATGTACAGTAATATGATTTCAAGCTAGTTTGTTATACCATCTTCTAGGTAGGGGAACTACTTGGACGGTATGAAGTAGAGAAGCGTTACGCTGTAGAGAAAGAGGATTATGATCTTGCTAAAAAGAGGAAACAGCAAATGGAAGCATACCGCCTGAAGGTGTATCAGCAGCTGGAGCTCCACGATCTTCTGGATGCCAAGCTGATGGTGGGTGCTGTTATTCCTAATTCATGAGGCATTATCGTGTGGGTATTGTAAGTAGAAATGGCAGAACAACCAAAACAAATTCAAAGAAGAATAATTGTTATGCAAGTATTTTATGACAATCATACATACATGAATTTTAAGTTCTCTGTTTGGATTGTGGATTTCCCTAACCAAAGGCTTGCATGTGGCACTTTGTGAACATGCTTGGTTCTCCATAAATGACATTACATTAAACTTTTAAGGTCTCAAGCAAATGACATTAGAATCCTGAATGTTTTGGGTAATTTCAGGGCTACCCAGTGCAGATTAATAAGATACTTTCTCATATTTTGACAGGGTATAGCAGGCATATACTGGCCTCAAGGTTAACCATACAGAATTAATGCGATAAGATACATGCATACATACATGCATGCATACATGCATGCATATATATATAGTTTTATCCTGTTCCCAGAATAGGAAGCTTTATAGTCTCTCCACACACGCATCCACACAGAATTACTTTCTGATTGTTTCATAAAGCTGCATCCAGTGGAAATGATTGAACATCTGTGAGTGAGGCCTGATACTTACTTGAACACACCAGAACCTTGTTGATCATCAGAGTTATAACTGTACAAACTCTGATTTTCATATATTGTTAGCCTTGGTTTACAAAATCTCCTTCCCTCTCTCAGATTCAGAACCCATCTGAATTGTCTTTGGAACCTACGGTTTTTACTGACAGTCCTCAGCACACAAAAACTACAAATTCCCCTCCTTGTGAGCACACAGAACCACAAAAAGGAGAGCCGCGGAAAGCAGAGCCTTTGCTGGAAAAGAGGTCACCAGATCCCACGTCTGCTGAGCCCATTATTCCGCATCAATCCCCTCCTCCTCCTGTGACTCATCCCACCTCTGGGGGAGCGTTTCCCAAAGAAAGTGTGAGTAGTGTACTTCTGTTGCTGTGGAAATCTATTGGAGCAAATGATCTTGTATTTGATCTTCCAAAACAAGGCCTTTTGTGGATAGTCTCACAGCTTCTGTAGTATCTGAAATTGACTGTATTGCTGAGCAGTGCCCATCTAATAATTGGCATTGGTCTTTCATGAATTTCTTTGGAAGCTTTTAGAGACATTCATTGAGATGGAGGCAAAAAGGGATTATACCCGATTTATATATAGGTGAATGGGAGCAAATAGACTGATTAAATGACTCATCGGGGGTCACACAGCCAATATAGTGGAAGCTGAATTCTGCTTGCTCTGTTAATGGCTTCATAAATCTCCTTCTTGAAGATCACGTTGGATGAATCTACAGCAGCAAGAGAATTTGTTGGAATGTGGTTGTAGAACAAAAGTCTTGGTGTCATGTCTAAAGAGAGGAAGTAATTGATGTATCTAGCTTGATCTCTAGGTTTTGCTGCTCCGGCTTTTGGCAAAGTTAAAGAAGGCTTGTGTTGACTCTGCTAGTAGTAGTATTCTCTCCTAACAGTATGTTGACTTAAAATTATTTAACAAATAAAGGTTCATTACTTGCTTGCTTCTGATCAATGGGTGATTTCTTCTGTAGATGCATGCACTTCCACAAAAGGCATCTTGTGTGGGTTTTATGGTGTTCTGTAGATAAGGAATAAACTTTATTCACAGGTGCTGATTCTGTTTCTTCATAATGCTATTATAGGAGCTTCAATATCTGTCCTTAATTGTAAAAGTGACACTGTTTTAGTGGGGGAAGCAATGTATTGAGGTGAATCCAGGTAGTGATGAATGATGAAAGAACTTAAAATCTGCTGTTCTAGAAATCACTTGGATGTGATCTTCTGTGTTAGGTTGAATTTTTGCCTTATGATGAGAGACCTCTTCCAGCTGCCTGTAAACAGTCTGATGAAGCAATTGCATACCTTGAGCCAGAGGTGACTGAAGAGTATATCAGCGATACTCCAAGAAGCGGCATTACTGGGGAACCAGAAACCTTAACTGAGAAGGCACTGAGGGAGGCCAGCCCTGCTATTGAAGTTTTTGGAGAAGCTTTGGTAAAGAACAGCAAAATAACACATAGATTATTTGTGATCTGTGTTGAGTTATTTGATATGTGCTTATCTACAAGGACCTACTGATATGTTTTCTACATGTGCAGACCTGCTGCTTAAAAATCTGACTTTAAAATTTGACCTTGGATGTATGGGTGCCTGTTTTCAATGGTGACATGATGCTGCAGCTTTTATGATTGATTACTTGATGAGCTATTAAGCAGGTAGTATCCAGTAGACTGTTTTTGAGTATGAACCCTGCCACAATACCCATAACTTGCCACTGTCTTTTGTAGGGAGAGAAGCCATTCTTTGCCTGAAATGGTTCCTATACCCTGAGCTGTTAATCCATTTTTCTCATAATTTTTCAAAAATAAGTACTGTTAATAAAAGCCACGTTCCTGGAGGAAACACCTGGGGATTTCATGCTTAAGTTCATATGTTTGTTTGAGGCTGTTTCTAGATATAAATGTTGAATAAATATTGAAATATCAGTATTGACCTTTTAAGAGATAATCTCGCTCTGTGTTCAGGTTTCAGGAGCATATTCCAAAACTTGGTCGTGTCGAGAAGATGCGTTACTAGCAGTATATAAGAAGCTGATGGAAATGTCAGTAAACACTCCAAAGGATGATTTAAAAAACATGCTGAGGGCTGCCATTTTTCTTGTAAGGAGAGCCATCGAAGACATAGTGTCTTCCGTAAGTTGTGATATGTTTGATAAGGAGAGCAGCCAAAATTGTAGAACCACATGATTAAGATACTTCGAACAAATAGTTTGCAAAACAACTGTGGAGTAAATTTTAAAACAAAAACAAAAAAAAACCAAAACAAAAACCCCCACAACTGGAATGTCAGCTTTTAGTTAGGCTCAAGGACTGAGCAATGTCTGGCATTCAGCAGTGTGGAAAATACTGTCCTGGGCTGAGTAATGAGCTTGAGAAACAGGTGCTGATGCAGTAAATGTGTAGTGTGGTTGAGATTATTTTTTTTTCAAGTTGAAATACAGCAAGGAAGTAACTTCTAGTTTCCAGCTTGAGAGTACAGTTAGCCTAAGGGGACTTGGGCTTCAAATAAGCGTTAAACAAGAAGAAAAGAAAAAAAAATATCAAGAACTGTGTTACTCTTTATAAAATACCAGTTCTGAAGCCTTTCACCTAAGCCCTCGCAACATGTTTTCTGGAAAAGAGATATCTGAAGTAGCTTCTACTAAGAATGCTACCATAATTCTAGATTCCTGTTGCTGCTGTTCTTTAGAACTACAGAAGAGATTTCACAATATTGTCTGAAAACAGAGATCTGTGTGATATTTGTGTTGTTTCTTTTTTCTTTCTAACTTAGGTTTTTCAAGCTGCCCTGAAACTTCTAAAAATGATCATTACCCAATATATACCAAAACATAAACTGGGAAAACTAGAAACTTCTCATTGTGTGGAAAAAACGCTTCCTAATTTGCTTTCTAGGACGGGAGACTCTTCATTCCGCCTTCGCCTCATGGCTTCTAACTTTATTCAAGTAGGTGTTTTTCTTCAAATTACCATTTTATTTCCATGAAGAATGTCACAGAGCTTACAGGTGGGTAATAGCTAATCAGATTCCACTTGGAGACCAGGGTTTGCTGCTGTAAAGGATTACACCTTATATGGAAGGCAAAGTGGTAGAACCAACTTAGTATCTTTGCAGTGTTTTTTCTAGTCCTGTATTGTCACCTCTGTTGTGGGGGGACAGTGTGGGGAAAAAACCTGCTGCTGCAGATGCAAGGAGCGTGTGACTCTTGTGTTCTTTGCTGCAAGTAGTCTACAGAGATGAGAGCAAGAAAGTACCACACAGTCTGAGCAGTACGTTGTAATTTGATTCCATTTTTGACAGTCAACTTCTGAAAGTCAACTTGACAAAAGCATAGAAAAGATGCCCGTTTTAAAAGACACAGTCTGTTCCTTGCTTAAGAGCAGCTGTGAATAGCTGCTAGAGAATTACAGTCTCTTTTTCTAGCGGAATTTAGAAGAAAGAACAGGAGTTCTGTGTGAAAATGTGCTAGTTCAGTCCCAGGAGTGGAGTGAGTTACTGGCTCTGGGTTATTTATCCTTGCTTGCATCTGCACATGGAGGGAAAAGACTTTCTTTCACTGTAGATGTAACTAAAATTTTAGCAGCGTTATTGTATGAAGTGGTGTGGTGTGCCGCTGGAACCCCAAACGTCATGGGTTTACTTTATTACTACTACTTGATTTGTTTGCAATAGATTCTGTAATCGAATGAGAAAGCAAATGAGAAAATGGTTACTAAGGTATTTCTGTAGACAGGGCATGGCCTGGAGAGAAGGAAAATGTGTTTATGTTGTATGGCTGCTGATAGATGACACGCTGCCTGAATAAGCAGTTCTCAAGGGAAGGTGCCCCATCTTTCTAGAAATAAGTATGTCCAACAGAGAGCAGCCATTGTGGCGACAGCTGCATCTGGCCCCCGGGAAGAGGGACTGCAGGACACCATCATCTGCTGGAGCATCTGTCAGCTGACAGGAACTGGGAGGAAGGAGGGCTTTGGGTTATTAAACATACTGCTACCCGCAAAGAAATAAACACTGAGCTTTGAATAACAGCAGATTTTAGCCCTTAAGGTTCTTTGCAAAATAGAAGGAGAAATTATAAGATGGCATGTGTCTTCTGAAGCACTCTTGGAATCCATCTTGATGTGATGTCAAGACTTTGCATCCTTTGTGGCACTTCTCCCTCCTCTGCATGTAGTGCAGTGTCAGATGGAGTTACAACATTTTTCTTACAGTCCAGTTCTAGAACTCATCTGAGAACATCTAAGATTTTTATTGATTTCTCAATAGCTTTCTCTCTGATGCCAAAAGCAAGACCAAACATCTGTATAATCTTCTCTTTAAAGTGTTTGCACTTCTGGCTGTGAAAGTAACGAATAAGCAGCTATTATAAGCTTCTTATGGAAGGCTTATTTCATTTTACTGAACTTGTTATAGGTAACTTAGAATAACTCTACTTTGCAAAGACAGTTAATTTTCCTCATTTAATGTTCCTACACGCAACTGACTCCCTGTATGTTTATAGGAAATGGCACTGTGCAGTGAAGTTAAACCTCTTCAGATTGTTCCAGTTCATCTGGTTCAACCATTAAAACCAAACTCCCCAAGACGTCTGGCAATGAGTCAAGCGGAGTTAGTGGAATACCTCTTAAAAAGCATGGGAACTGAAAACTCGGGGTTTACTGTCACCAACGTCATGAAGGTAGGAGTCTGAGTTCACAGCATGTCAAGTTTTTTCTGTTACTGTTTTATAGGGGTTCGTCTGTTTTGGAGTGCTTGGTGAGTTGCTGAAGAGAATTTGAGCCGCTAGGAGGGTGGCAGCACACAAGCTTGTGAGGAAGCAACTTGCCAATATGGGGAAAAAACAATCACTGGGTCAAAAAGTGTTTGCAAAAACCTGTCTATATGAAGGTTTTTCCCACTGCAGTGAAATAATTGTCTTAGATGAATAAACAAGTCCTTAAAAACATGTGGGAAAAGAGACATTATTTTTTTATGATTATTATTATTTTCAGTTTGCAACAGGAGCTTTGGAGCACAGAGTTTATGAAGTTCGCGATGCAGCATTGCGGATTATCTTTGATATGTACAGGAAGCACAAAGCTGCTGTACTGGAATATCTTCCTCCAGATGATGCAAGCATTCGCAAGACTGTTCTCTATAAAACACTCTTTGATGGATTCACTAAAATAGATGGTAAAAGTTCTGAAGCTGAAATCAGGGTACGTAGTAAGACTGAAGAACATACATAGTTGCTTTGCATTCATTCATTGCATTCAGCTGGTCAATATACTTATTTCATAGCTATACTAGACATTGAGTGACGCACATAGCAGAATATCATAAAGTGTGTTATTAACATTACTTAGTGTAAAAAAGCTGGTGTTCAGTTTATTATATATGCTGCTTCTTAGGAATAAAGCCTACAGAGGTGGTATTTCTGAAATAAGACACAATCATTTTGGAAAATACACATATACTATTTTATGCTGGCTAGCCTTGGAAACAGTAAGCACAGAAGAAATGCTATGTGTTTCTTTCAAGTAGTACAGAAGAATTTGGGGAGAGGGAGGTGTTACTGTAACAGACTGACCATTTAACTGAGCAGGATGTTTCTTGTACTCCATTGACCATTTGTTCTATGCTGATGTGTTTTATTGAAAGTATTTCTTGACAGGCACAGAGAAAGGCAGCAACAGAAAAAGCAGAGAAACAGAAGAAGGAAGAAATAAAAGTTCTGCAAGATCAGCTGGCAGCTCTAAAGGAGACAAAAGCAGAAGTTCAAGCTGGAGTTTGGGTTTGATTTTTTTTTTTTTTAATTCTTTTTTCCATGGGTTTCATAGGCTTAGACAACTAAAGTTACTATTGTCTCATTATAAACAAAAAAACAAAAAAGAGAAACTCTCTGAAATACACTAACTGCCTTTCCTCCTCAGCAGTCCGGTTTAAAATCTGAGGCGTTGTTTTTCCTTACATAGTATAAAATTTGGATTCTTTTTTATAACAGCTTTGTCTGTCGGATGGTAAATTTGAGAGTGTTTCTACAACTCTAAGTGTTTCTGTACCAGCTAGAGAATAGGAATTCTACTGAGCATGTCAGGGCCTTCTAGTAGCATGCTGTGCTGCACTTCCATTAAGTTTTATATCTGAACCTCAGAAAAGTAGTCAGCTACCTCAGTGCCAGGGTGCAGGACTGATTTTTCCATCCTCAGAGATTGCTGCCTCACTACCCAAGAGGTTTGCTGTAGGACCAGAAGCACAAACATTGTAATGCATGGGTTCTGCTTCTAAGCTTTTAATTCCAGAGAAAAATCAGAATATTGTCTGCTCTTTCTTTCTCCCTGGCAAGCAATCACAGTCATTAAGCAAATTTCTGACTTAAATGTCTTTTTTTGATAGGAGAAAGAATGTGATTTTCAGAAGCCAAAGAATCAAGGTAGGTAATTTCAAATAGTATCAAGAAAAATAGAGGCATTTCAAGATGCCTGTGAAATAGTGTAGGATGCTTAAATAGATTATTGAATTATCTTGGTTAAAAACATGCCAGAACACTTTGGAGTGGTTGAGCCTCAACCTGCTGTAGAGGTTAACAATGTTCATGAAAGAAAATTTACCATCAACTAACTACTTAATTTCTAATAAGAAATTAGCATGGCTTGGCCTGAAACCATTTTAGATTTCTCCCCAACCTGAGGCAGATCATCTACTACATATAAAAATAATCAGTGAAATATTTTATTGTAATAGATCACTGAAGTACTTGTGTCCCAGTTGCTTACGGGTATGTTGGCTTTCAGCGCTTGCTTACCAATATGGCAGTGGTGTGCTTCTGTTAGGGTTCTTTGCTGTTGAGATCCAAAGAAACAGTATTGCTAGGCGTGCAAAAGAACTAATTAAAATGTGATCTTAGTTTTAATAGCTCTCTTTTTACAGGTTACCAGGTAAATGAAAGCCCACAGCCTGCAGCAGCAGAGATTGTAGATGATCATTCCTCTGGTGCAAATTACGTGGCTAAGTAAGTTAGAAGAGCAGCTTCTAATCACCTTAAGCACTTTATATAACCTGCAAGCTAATAACAGTAGTAACGTTCTTCCAGTTGATCAAAGCTCATACCTACAGCATTGAAACAATGAAAAAAAATAATCTCTTCTAACAGATCTGGAGTTATCACCAACTAGATGTTGATTTCTTTAAGTTCTTGGATAGTGTGACCTTGAACTTGTTTTCTGAGTAGTTGCTTGTGGGATAAGAAATTGCCACAAATGTTCAACTGCCGGTGTAAAATAAGGCAAAGATACAGTGTAGTTTCATGGTTATTGTAGGATAAGGGCATAGAGAAGGCATTTCAAAATTCTGGAGCCATGAAAGCCAGTTTCAGTGAGCTGTTCTCAGTGTTTTTGTGGAATTATGTTTTTCTATGCGAACATATGCTTTATAGCTGTCTTTAAGGTAAATTACATAATGGTATCTGTACATGCCCCAACTGAAGGTCAGTGCTATGTAAGGGAAATAAGGCATGCCAAGATTTTAGCTATTTTTCAGAGTACTTCCTGACAGAAGACATGAGGTTCATTTCTCTCTCTGATGTTATTGATGTTTGTATTTTTTTTTCCTAGCATGTGTGTGTTTTGTGGTGAAAGGGACAAATCCTTTACAGAGGAAAGATTGGATCTCCATTACTGGAAACACTGCCCTGTGTTAACCAGATGTGAGCACTGCAAGCAGGTTAGGCATAAACTTTCTAGAGCTACTACAAGACATTAACTGTTGTTATTCTGGTTTTAAGGTGCTAGAAAACATTCAGTGCTAAGGTAGATTAATTCTGAACACAACTGTGTGATCTTGGATAGTGCTTTTCGAAAAGAGCAGCATTATAAATTGTATTAATAATTAGACTAAAATTTCATTTTCCATCTCTCATTTTGGAAAGTGAGATGTAATTTCCAAAAAATGACATAAGCATTTTTTAAAATGCTATCCTTATTTACTCAGTACAGGTGCAAATCTTCTTGGGTGCCTCTTGCTTTATTGCAGGTGGTGGAAATAGCAGGCCTGACAGAGCACTTGTTGACTGACTGCGATAAAAAGGACAGCTTTAGGAAATGTCCGCGGTGCACTGAGGCCCTTCCAAAAGACGAGTTGCCCAAACATATTAAGAGCAAGACTTGCAATTGTGAGTAGTTTCCAACAGAGAAGTTGAACTTAAAGGTCCAGTCAGTCAGACTTTCAAATACTGCGTATCTTTGGCAAGTCAGACTGCTTTTGTGTAGGTACTGCACTGTGGATTTTGAAATTTAAGTAAATCCTCAGGAGGGAAGGCTTTTGGGATAAGCACCTGAGTTTTCCAGTACTTGAAATGTTTTGCTTCTATAAATGTATGTGGGGAGGCTGAGTGAGGAGAACAAAAAGCTTGTACCACAACCTTGCAGATTAAGCCCTTTTGATTTTGTGTTTTGATGTAGATGATTAAACACAGGACTTCTCTGATGGCATTTAATAACAGAGTAGGAGCTGGTTTAGCCATGGGATAGTTTTATGCTCTTTGTTCTGCAAGTTGTCCTCTTGTATTTGAAATTAGCCTGTTTTACAGTAATTCTTATGCTATTTTTCTAATCACTTCAGCTGCCAAACCAGAGGACGTGGCAAACCATTGCCCATTGTGCCATGACAACTTTCCCCCAGGAGAGGAGGTAAGGCTGCCTTCCAGGTGGGTCTGATGCTGCTGTGTCACTGGGGCTGAATTAGTGGCCTGTCCTGACACTGGCTTATACCCAACACCTGAAGAACTTGCCTGGATTATTGCCAGGGTCCCTAATGGCCATCTCATGCTCTGGGGTCTTCTGCCCTTAAAGGTGTATATGGGAACCACGAGGCTACAGGCTGTTCAGTGTAGGTCTTTCTCCTCCTGCATAGGCAGCTATACACCTTACAGCTTTCCAAATTCCCAACTAATGCTAGAATCTGTGGGTTCATTTGTCAGCCCTAGTGTTTGGAGTGACATCACGCAGCTTAAAACCCTGCAGTGGGACTGAGCACATCCAAGAGGGCAGCCAGGATTGAGGTGCTGTGGGTTTGGGTGTAAGAAAAAATGGACATGGAGAAAGTAAGCAAGAACTGCTCTAGTTGTCTACAGAGTCGAGATGGCCTCTCTCTAATTTCTACCTGCTCTTCCCTGTAACTGCCTAATGCTATGAAATCGCTGACATGCCAGCTCCAAAATATGCTTTCAGCAGTTGAAAATATGTATTAGTATTATATAAAAAGTGATCTGTTCAGAAAATATGTAACATACCTGTTTCTATTTATCCATTTCTATTAATCCAACGCTATATTATAAGAAGTTAGGCGTATGATTTAATTTTTGGCAAAAGACTATCCAGGAGGCAGCCAACAACTCTATACTGCATATTAGATCCAGTTAAATGTCAATGGCTGATACACAATCTTTGTCATTTTCTTCCTTGCAATGGGCCTGTTGAGTAGTGCTTCTGATCTCAAAACCAAGCTTCTTCCAAATCCTTTGCTTTGCCCATCATGAGGAGCTCAGAAAATACTGTGACCAAGTCTGAAATGTTTGTTGAGAAATGTGTGTTGTTTGGATTTGGGTTTTTTCTTGCTTCTGCCCAAACTATTCTTGTAGGTAAGGGACTTCACTTAGCCTCTAGTTTGAAGAGGCCATCCTGTTTTCTTGTAACAGTAGCTCCTATACCTTCAGGTTGCTGAATGCTTTAATTATTGTCATAATCTTGTAGTTATATCCAGGCTTTTTCAGTTTAAAATATGTATAGATGAAAGATTTTTCCATGTTATTCGTACACTGTTTTTTCCTGATTTGAACTCAGGTGTCAATTAAGAAGATTTAAAAAACAAGACAAATGACACTTGCTTTTAATTTCTAGGATCTGTCGGGGGGGCGGGGGGGGGGGTGGTGGGGTTATTGTGATGTACCTTTTAAGTTATATTAAAAACATGGATATATTGATTTCCTTCAGTTGTAAGTTATAAGGTGCTCGTGCTTTTATGAGTGAGCAGATTGAAATGCTATTGCCATGAAGTCTGTATACAACTCTCATTTTCCCGATGTTTTAAAAAGATGTATAATGACCAGATAAAAGAGTGACTAACTTTGCTGGTATTGTAGTATCACTTCTTTTTAATTGACTTTAGGCCTGGAAATCTCACTTAATCGGCAACAATGGCTGTAAAATGAATCAGCGGAGGTTTTCCACAATGAATAGAACTCTTCTGCTGCAGCCAGGTAAGATAATATTTTATGATCTTAATGATTATACTTTTTACTCTGTGGCCTTTGCTTGAGAAAAGTATTTCGTCCTTGAGAGTAAGCTGGCTCTTAACTACTTGTTCAATACCTTTTTTGCATTTGTGTAACCTAACTGATATTTCTTACGCTGATATTTTGGGGAGCAAATTCTCAAAATCATTCAGGAACAATAATTTCAAAACAAGAGCATCAGTTCAGTTGATTGGGGAGACTGGTGTATTTGATAATTTGATCAGTTCAGCCTTTTTTTTTTCTCTGCATAATAGCGTGATCATGAATAGCACAATCAGCAGCAATACTAAATAGTTAACGTTCTGGAAAGCTCCTGAACGCTGACACACAGAACTGGGTGCCTGATTTAGCTTCTAATGTCCAATCAGTGGATGCTAATCTAATCCTAATTACAAGATGAATTGAATAGTTAGTGCTGTGTACTGCTTTTCCTTTTCAATTCAGACCCAGGAGCTAGGCAGAATTTATGATGGAGCAGCTTCTTCACCAACAAAAGAGAAATTGATGCTGATGTCAGGTGGTTTATTTTTTTAACAGTTGTCTTTGTTTATGAAGCACATGCCAAATCCTTTTATTTCCTGAGCACACAAGTTAAACAGGCTATTTTCGCTGCCTGCAGCACCAAAACTCTTTTGGCCAGTAACCCCAAAACCTTTCCTCCTTCAGACATTTTTCCAGAGTTCTTTAGTTCACTGCATGTTCAGGTTGTTGCTAGAGTTAACTTCCTCTGCCCCATACTTGCTTTGCTCATACCTGCTGTCGTGGTTTAACCCTAACTGGTAATTAAGTACCACAGAGCCACTCACTCACTCCCTGCTCACTCACTCCCTGCTCACTCAGAGAAGTGGGAAGGAGAATTGGAAAGGAATGTAAAACTCAAGGGTTGAGGTAAGAACAATTTCATAAGTAAAGTAAAAGCCGCGCACGCAAGCACAGCAGAACAAGGGATTCATTCCCCACTCCCCACGGGCAGGCGGGTGTTCAGCCATCCCCAGGGCAGCAGGGCTCCTGTTACTCGGGAAGACAAATGCCATAATGCCTAATGTCCCCCCCTTCCTTCTTCTTCTCCCAGTTTATATATTCAGTATGATGCCATATGGTATGGAATAGCCCTTTGGCTAGTTCAGGTCACCTGTCCTGGCTGTGTCCCCTCCCCATGTCCTGTCTCCTGTCCTGTGCCCCCCCAGCCCTCTCGCTGCCAGGGCCCAAGGAACTGAAAAGTCCTTGGCTTAGTATAAGCATCACCCAGCAACAACTACAAACATCAGTATCCTATCAACATTGTTCTTACACCAAATCCAAAATGTAGCACTGCACCAGCTACTAAGAAAAAAAATAACTCTGTCCCAGCTGAAACCAGGACAGTATCCACCCCTTACTCCATACCACTTACATCATGCCACGCTTTCCAATGCAACCTCATTAACCCCCATCACCCTTCCTGTCCTTTGATATAACACACAGATGGCATTCCACTGGTCTGTGGACCACCCCTGTAAAAAAGTCTATAAAATGTCTACAAAAATGTCCATTGAGTTCATTTAGTCCATGAACATGACCTCTTATGGTGCTCACTCAGGAGAAGAGAGGTTGTGTGTTGTATGGGGTTATCAGGCATCAAAGCCAGCTCAGGTGGGGTCACTGCTGCACTTGCACTGCTTCTTGTAAGGCCTGTCCTCCAACGGTTCAGGTGGTTCCTGCTGTAGTAATTCCTATCACATGAAACTCAAATCATGGATTACAACAATTTAAAGGTATATCCATTACAGTCTCCAGCCCTGGTCCCTTCAGACCAGCCTGTAGGGTTTAATGTTGCAATGAACTCCCCCTTGCCCCTGCTCTGGCTTGGACTTATCCACAGACTGCGGTCCCTTACAGGGGACTCCAAGTGGAGCCTCAGCTACGAGCCACAGTCTCTCCAGGGGTATCCCTGCTGCGGCATAGGCACATCCACAGCCACAGTTGCTTCGAGGTGCACCTGTTCCAACATGGCCTTATCCATGGGCCATCACCGTAGACCTGCTCCACTGTGGCCTTACCCACAGCCACAGTCCCTTCAGAAGTAAATCAGCTCCAGCGTGGCCTTATCCCTGGCCGCAGTCCCTCCAGGGATGTACCTGCTCTGTCATGGGCTTATCCATGACCACGCATTTTGAGGTGCACCAGCATGACCTCACGCACAGCCACTGATGCTTCAAGGTGTACCTACTGCAGCACGGACTTATCCACAGCCACAGATGCTTTGAGGCATACCTTCTACAGCGTGGACTTGTCCTTGGGCCACAGTCCCTTCAGAGGTACCTGCTGCGGCGCAGACATAACCACAGCTACAGCCACTCAAGATTTACCTGCTTGGGCATGGGCTTATTCCTGGCCACAGGCGCTTTGGGGTGTCCTGCTCCCACACAGACTCGGCCACAGGTCCTTTGGCTCGAGTTCACAGTGGAGTTCCGGCCTGCCCAGTGCAGGAGCGCAGAAACAGCAGCGATGCCCTGGCTGTCTGCCAGCCCACGCACGTGGCCATGGCTGTTGCCAAAATGTTCCCACACACCTGCGTTTCACAACTACTCCAAGTTCCTGGAAAGTACTGTTGAATTGTCCCTTTCAGCTGTCAGAAGTGAATGATGTTCAATGGTTTCCAGTCTTGAACTGGACCTACAATCATGTCTGTCTGTCTGCAGCTTTGCTGTTTCTATTTGCTAACAAGAATGCTAGTTAGTTTGCTGCTGCTTAGAATTTGGACACGTAGAAGGAGCTTAAATCCTTTCTGGGTACAGCTAAAGCTCCAGAGCAATTTCCTAGAGGTAGGAAAGAAACCCTGAGCCCTTAGTTCTACTGCTCCTGGTATGAAACACACCTCAGGCTGGATACCAGCCAACTTTTAATTCCTCGGGTCAGCCATTTGGACTTCATATAACTTGAGAATCAAAATGGTAGATAAAATTCAAGACGGACTAGATGTGCTTGCAATAACGATCTGTATTTTCTTTTCACAGGGAAAACAGGTGGCCAGTATTTAAGGAAGTCGAGTCCTTCAGGAGCAAAAGCTCAACGCCCCTCTATAGGAAGCAAGGTCCCAACTCCAAGAGGGGGGCCCAAATAAAAGCACTGGCAAAACATATTCAAAGCCATGACAGGACAAGTATTTATTCCTTCATCTTAGTAACCGGGCCTACAGTTGTCAATAGTAATTTAAAAAGTATGGGCAACTCGTATCATCTTTTTCATTTGATGACATGGGGCTGTTTGTCAGCCTTGAGCAGTGCTTGCCTAGTCTGGCAACTGCAGAATGTAACTTCTGTGTTAGCTGTCTGTGCAGCGCTGTGGTTTTTTAGATCGCTCATGTTAGAAACACGTTAGCAAATGAGGCTTGTTGCAGTCACGCAGGTTCCTTTGATGCAACGATGATGTGGGTATCTTCACAATACCGTTGTTCACCTGCCGTGACGTGCAGCTAGCCTAAGGCAAAATGAAAAATACATGCGTGTGTAGAAGGAAAGACATGTCAGTCTCTACGAAGTGCATATCTCAGTTATCTGAAAGACCTTTATGATCCTGTATAGATGAACTCTTGAGCCAATTAATGGGTAAAATAGAATTCTGCTTTATAGAATTGTTTACTCATGTGTTTTCTAGAAGAGAAAAAAAAAAAAAAAAGGAGAAATTGCAACGTAGATGAGGAAGGCTATGGTGTTTGTTTTTTCCACTGCAAATTCTACGGTGTAGATTTATTTGCTTCAGTTAGGGCGTATTTAGAAGTAGGGCCAGGAATTGGAAAGCTTTCTCAGGTGTCCGCTCCACAAGTACAATGAAGTCAGTCAAAGAATGATGCTGTTCTTCGGTAGTTAGCGTAGCCACTGTGCCGAGATCTTGTGTATTTTGATAGTAAGAAAGAGACTATTTTTATGTTTACAACAGCTGTCTTTTTCTTCCATGTATTTGTCAGGATAAACTTTGTCAGCTAAAATGGGACAGATTTATAGCTATTGTGAAAGCTTGCAAGTCCACTTGCGTGCTAGGCTCTAAAACTCTTGGTTCCTTCATCAGAAATGGGAAGCGTACACTCTTCTAAAACTGACTGCTATCCTTAAACACCTCAAATCAGCTGAAAGCTCTAGCTGACCCTGCAAAGAAAGGAATGGGATCAGGGTTGTGAGAAAATGTTTCTGCTCATTTTTAAAATGCTTAGAAACATTATTTTGACAGATAAATCTGCTCTCCTTTCTTGTATCAGAGAAATTAATTTTATGAGTTCAAGCATGTTAATAAGGTTGAAATTGATGTCTCATCCTTGGGTCTGTGAGGTGCTGGGAGCACAGCAAGCCCTGCCTGGTGAGACGTGGCTTTGCTGCGGAAGCCTGGCCTGTACATCTATTTCAGTTTTAAGGGAAGCAGAGCAGTACCCAAAGCGCTACCGAACACCCAAGGATCGGCACCGAAAGCTCAAGGGCTGGTTGGATATTGCTGTAGGACGTGCTGTTACGTAGGAAGTACCATGAAACTGCTGTTCCGTGCTGCTCTCTCGCTGTACACCAAGTGCCTTATTAGTCCACTTGAGAAATGGATTAAGCCCAACCGCGAGAGTCCTGTTCGGTACGTGACAAGAGTATGTATTGATGAAGCTACTGTAAAAATTAAAAGTTATGCTTTAAAAATCTCACGGCTAATTCTGAAATATATCCCCAAGTAATGGCCTCTTAAAAGAAAAAAAATCTTAGCGGGCCTCTGAAAAGCTTGAATTAATTAAATTTAGATCTTTTTTCCTGTTTTAGTGTACTGTGTCTCAGCTTGCTTCTAAATCCAGCTCTAATACCGAGTTTCTCTGTTAGATCTTGATTAAAATAAGCATCTGTAGACTACAGCATGTGACCATTTAATAGTTTCAATATTAATACAGAGGGTGCGAAGCTTTTGTACCCAAAGCAACAATCTTAATGTTTCTACTTGCAGCACTTGGGATAGAATTAATTGGTCCTAAATCTGTGTCCACCACAGGTATGAGACTGAGTGATTGTGCTAATACAAGTAGAAGTTTTGAGGGCTGGGTTTTTTGGCTACCACGGAGTGCATTTGTGGTACTGTTTTGTATATACACCACTGGTTTTGTAATACGCAGTTTTTATAGTTTGTGTGCAGCCTGCCTACAAGCTTGTGAATTTTGCAGGCAGATCAGTGTGCTTGTATTTTGAAAGCCTTTATAGAAACTGTTTCTTTAACCCTTCCTAATATATATATATCAACAAATATGCATATGTTAGGAATATACATACTATTAATAAATATGTATGTATGTTTATTGCTACTATAGTCATTCCTATAACATGAAACTCAAATCACGTTATTTAGTGACACAGATTCCTATTTGAGAACCTGATATGCAAGCAAAATAATAATTGATTTTGCTCAGAGATTAGCATGCGCAATGGACTGTGGGCTCATCAGCTGCTGCCCAGAGTATTTTTTTTCCTTTTGGACATAGAACTGTGAGCTTTCCATTGTGCAACTTTAATGAAAACCAAACAAACCACCCATGTGCAAAGGTCCTCCGTGTATTTTGTGTGGGCCAGTGTAGTATGTATATTGAACTGGTAAATGCAGCTCTCCATTGCTCCTCAACCAATGGCTTTCAAACCCAGTCAAGCCAGGTGTAATTAAAATAACCAGTTACCTCCTGCACGTAGCAGGATACGTGCTTTCTATTTTACATTATGGGACAAGCTTTTTAGACATGTTTTTTAAAAGAAAAATTAAAATTAACACATGATTTAAAAAACAAAACAAAACAACCAAGCCAAAGCAAACAAAAATCCCCCAAACATCGTTAATTACAGCGAGGGTCGTATTTCCTGGTGCTGACCTGAGTAGCAGAAGAGCTGGGGGCTATGCGAGACACTTACAGTCCTTCTCTTTGCAGGCGTTTTCCCATGGGTAGCACTGGTTTCCCATGCTGGTGCCCGAGGATGCTCTCCTGCTGCCCCATGCCTGGGCTGCCCGTCTCCCCCATAGTCACTGGGGCCAGAGTGGGCTCCGGAGCTGCTTTTCTCATTGCTCCATCGCAGCGCGGGGCAGTTCCGCCTTAGGGACCCACACACTGACTCTCCGCAGTTTTTTCACTGCAAGACGTTGTCCTGTAGGAGATTCCTGCCTCTTCCCTCTCCTCACCACACACCTCGCTTCCCGAAGGAGCAGGAATTGTGTGCAAGAGAAGTGCATGGCCAGAGCCTTTTGTCAAAAAGGACCTTTCCTTTAAAGGAAAATCCATAGGCTTCAGCACAGCACGTTGCCTCTTAAGGGCTTTGCAATTTTTTTTTCACATCCAGAACATCTCTTAAGCCAATGTTTTAAATAAATAGTTTAAATATTTCAGTATGAAACATTCACTGAGATTGTGGGGTATCTTTGGAGTTTTAAAAAAAAAGCACTTCTAAAGTGAGATATAAAGGTAATAATAGCAATTCCAATGGTACAGATGGGAAAGGACTTGAGAAAATGGAGGGGGTTTTAGGATGTGGGAGGACCTTCTTTGAGCGTAACTACCCCCGCTAATTTGTCAAGGACGATTTCACAGGGCTGCTCCCTTTCGCTTAACGAACAACCTGTGTTTTCTGCGGCGGCAAAACAAACAGCAGCGTGAAAAGCAGAGGGAGGTTTGCTCCTGTGCCACCAAGTCTCGAGCGAAATATTCCGGAGCCAAAACGCCGCACGGGCGCGGGGCTGGCTCACGGCAGGAGATCCCCGAAGCGTTGGGCTGGGAACTTCCATCAGCAGCGACGGGAGATGGTTAACGAAGCCCAGCCCGCGGGCCCCGCCCCGGGGGCTCCTCTCCAGCCGGAGCCCTCGCTCCCCGCCGTGCCGGGCTGTCAGCCCCGCTGTCTCCATCCCCGCCGCCTGCCGGGAGGGCCGGAGGGGCTGCTCGGGTTGCGGCTGACGCGGTTCCGACGCCCCGGGTGAGCTGGGGAGGTGCGTGACCCCGCAGCGGTCAGCGCTGCCAGGGGACCGGCGGCCGCTTGGAACGCGGCGTTATTCTCCTTGCGCTGCTCCGCGAGCGAGGCCGGGCGGTACCGCGGCGGCTCCGGGCTCTTTGTGCAGCGGCCGGGGGGGCGGGGGGCCGGGCCGGGCAGGCGGCGGGGCCGGGGCGGGCGGGCGCTGTCCCGGGGGCGGTGCGGGTGCGGCGGGGCCGGGGCGGGCGGGCGCTGTCCCGGGGGCGGTGCGGGTGCGGCGGGGGCGGTGCGGGCCGGGCGGTCCTTCCCGCCGTGTAGGGGGCGGGCGCAGCGCGGCGCCATGGCGGCGGCTTGGCCGGAGCTGGAGGCGGCGGCGCGGGAGCGGCGGCGGGAGCTGGCGCTGGCGGGCGCGGCGGTGGCCGAGCGGGTGGCGGCGGGCGGCGGGCGGCTGCCGGCGGAGCTGCTGGCGCTGCCGCTGCTGCAGGCGCTGGAGCTGAGCGGGTGCGCGGCGCTGCGGGAGCTGGGCCCGGGACTGGCCGCCGCCCTGCCCGCCCTGCACACGCTGGTGCTGCGCGGCAACGCGCTGGGCCCCGCCGGGCTGGGCGCGGGGCTGGGCGGGCCGCTGCCGGCCCTCCGCCTGCTCGACCTCTCGGGCAACGGGCTGGAGGCGCTGCCCGCCGCGCTGGGCGGCGCGGGGGGAGCCCCGGCGGGCGCCCCGGCCTTCCCGCAGCTGCGCAGCCTCAACCTGAGCGGCAACCGGCTGCGGGAGCTGGGCCCGGGGCTGGCCTGTGCCGCGCCGCAGCTGCAGGCGCTGCTGCTGGCCGGGAACCGCCTGCGGGTGCTGCCCGGCGCGCTGCTGCCCGCGGCCGGCGCCGTCCCGGGCGGGCCCTTCCCGCTCCTCAGCCGCCTGGAGGCGGCCGACAACGAGCTGGCGGAGCTGGGCGCCGACATCGCGGCCCTGCCGGCCCTCAAGGTGGGAGCGGGCCCGCCGCCCCCCGCCCGCCCCCCGCCGCCGCCGCCCCGCTGACCGCCCCGTCCGTGTCCCCTTCCAGAGCCTGGATGTGGCCAACAACCAGCTGAGGGAGCTGCCCGCCGCGCTGGCCGACTGCCCCCGCCTGAAGGAGGCCAACTTCAGGGGCAACCCGCTGAGGGACAAGCGGCTGGAGAAGATGGTCAACGGCTGCCAGACCAAGGCCATCCTGGAGTACCTGCGGGCCGGGGGCCGCGGGAAGGGCAAGGCCGAGAGCGCCAGGGAGGAGGCCAGGAAGAAGAAGAGGGAGAAGCACCAGAAGAAGGACGGCGGGGACGGGGAGCAGGACGAGCCGGAGGAGGTGGCCAAGCTGCTGGTGAAGGTCCTGCACGTCTCTGACAACCCGGCGCCCTTGGTGGTCAAGGCGAGCTCGGGCGTCAAAGACGTTCGGCCCTTCATCGTGTGCTGCGTGCTGAAGGGAGTGAACTTAAAGCCGGGAAACGCTCTGAAGAGGTTCCTGTCTGCGCAGGTAACTGCTGCGGTCTTGTGTTATGTGTTCGCGACGAGAATGGTGCTGGCAGAGTTGGAAATAGACCGTTCTAGACTCCTTCCAGCGGATGAGTTTCTGAAATTTGGGCGAGCTCTTCCCCTGGCTGGTGGGGAGGGTCCCCACGGCTGGTGGTGCGGAGCTGGGCCCCAGTGTGCTGCCTGGCTGGCCCTGAAAAAGCGACGCTGGTTTTCCTGAAGAACCTGATAGGAGCTGGGATGTTACTGTGAGAGGGCAGCAAACACATGCACGTTTGCGTTGCCTCTGTAACGACAGCTTGTCAGTGCTGCAGAACCTGTTGACAGCTAATACTAAACCCACGCCGCGTTAGAAGTGCCCTGGTTTGGCTCCGGTTCCCTGCCCTCTGCTAAAACACCCGCCCGGCCTTCCAGTGGAGGTCCCCGAGGCACGGGCTCGCCGCTGGCGTGCCGGTCCATTAGATGGCAGGCGTTACCTGCTTTCTGATCCCAAGGCTCTTGTGTTTGTGATTTTCTGATTCAAAACTGTTTTATCTCCCAGTCGAGAAATACGTCATGTGTTATGCTTCGCTGTCTTTGCGTTTGGGTTGTAATTCAGACAGATTTGTTTCGCGGGTGAAGAGGAGGTCTCCATTTGGTGCAAAAGGGTTACTCGACTGGCTGGTAAAGCTACAAACAGGAAATACAGCATAATCTGAACCCGAGGAGGAAGATACCATGTTGATGATTCTGATGTGTTTTGATGGCATTCTTTATGTTTTAGACTAAACTGCACGAAGACATCTGTGAAAAGAGGACAGCAGCCACGATTGCCACCCATGACTTGCAGTTGATCAAAGGTCCTCTGATATATGACGTTCAGCCTCCTGATAAACTGAAGGTAGGGCCATGGCATTGGTGGGCCTTTCCGCTTTTTTCCTTTTGTTTTCTGGAGCTGTACAGAACAGAAAGAATTTTTTTCTTACCCATAGATCCTAGAAAACTAATTCCAAGAACGTTAATTTAGAAGCTGTACTCATTTTCTTGTTATCCTGCTGTAACAAAGCCTGCTTGAACAAGCCTCACAGAGCTACCTAGTATTACTCCAGCACCAGTTCAGAGTGCGTCTGCCCGAGAACTGAAGAGTAATCAGGGAAAGCAGATGCAGACTTTTTTTTTTCCCCCCCTCTAAAAGCATTCTGATCTCATTTAACATGTGCCTCTGCTTAGGGTGACTGAGGTATTGGTGTTTCAGTGTTGATCTTTTCTCCTGTGTTGCGGTGTCACCACCTCGGTGTTCCCCGGAGGTCCGTATGTGTTAGGATGTGCCTGGAGTGTCACAGAGCAAAGCGGGTGCCCCTTTGTATGAGCACGTCTCGGGTGGCAGCAGCCTTCGAGGTAACCTAATCAAAATGCATTCAGGTTCTGTTGGTTTACCCGGTCTTGAGTTGTCTCTGTTGCTGCTTTCAAAGAGGGAGGGACACCCCCCCATCCCCCCCCCCCCCAGGCTCGCAGTGCATTTTTGTGACGAGCTCTTAGATGGTACCTGTCACTTCAATCCAGAATATAAAAACGATACTCAAAATTCATGATCCTTTATTTATGTAGGCCTGTTTTGCTGTGTCGGTTAGTACCCTGCCTCCAGAACTTATCTCGCTGAAGGACCGAACAGTTGGAATACTCTGACCCTTTGGGGCTGACCCAATGTTTTTGTTGCATTCTGCTCCCTAGACATGTTGTGTTTGTAACTGCTCTGTGCACGTGGCCTGATCCTCAGGAACAAATTCTTCCTTTTCCTGATGGCTTACAGACCCTTTCCTTCATGGCTTCTGTTAGGAGACAGCAGGTTTTCACATTATTCAGTAAGTAATGATAGTAAAGGAACTGGCTAAGAAAACAGTCCACGCCTAGTTTAGTACCCATGAATGAGCCTGTTCTTCACGTGGATGTTGTAGCTCACACAAAGGTTTAAACTCTGTGTGGTCATACTGGTCTCTGTGAAATAGAAAGTGTTTTTCTGTGCTGAAAGGAGCATTAGGAATGACAGCATACAGCAGTATGGTTTTAATTACTGACTTGCTTACAGGAGAGTTTTAATAACCTTGGTGTTCGAGTCGCTCTGAAATTGAAATGTTTTCTTGTATGGTGTAGATAATGCCCCTGGGTCGAAAGGAGATCAAGGCAAAGGATCTTCTCCGTCAGCTGCAGTTAGAAGCTGAGGAGCAGAGGAAACAGAAGAAGCGTCAGAATGTTTCTGGACTGCACAAGTCAGTATATTCGTCTTTTATGTTTTTATTCATGTGAATTTTGGTAACTCATATGCATTTGGAAAAATAGCACTGAAGAAAATGTGCTCAAATGTATCATGAAGCATGTTCTGTAATGGTGGTGGGCTGACAGACCCAGCACGAGCTTCCAGGAGTTAGGATGAGAAACATGAGCTGAACTTATCGGATAAAGAGTGACCTGGAGTGAAACGAGGGTGATGAGTGTCTTATATCTAGCTGCATCAAGAGTAAATTCTTGTCATACGAGTTATTCTTAGATGTGACAGATATATTTAGAATAACAAGTAGAAGGGGAACGAAGAGGAATGAAGTGTATGTTGTGTACATGCAGTAAACTAAGCAAATCAGAGGTGCAGTAGATCTGCATGTAGTAACAGATGAACTAGGAAGCGGGGTGCAGCGCCGCTCTGTTCCATTTACTGCTCATGCAGAGATCCTCGCCCATATCCATCACTCGTACAACTTGGAGAAATCTGCCAAGTACGTGATGGGAGAACTGTGTATTGGTGGGTAAGAGGGAAAATAAGGCTGTCTGGAAGAACCAGGCAGCGGACTCTGGTACTCCTGTTTGAGCACTGGATCTCTGAGAGCACTAGAAGCATGTCTATCTGTTTTGACAGAGTGGAGATTGAAATGCGAGTTACTTCGTGGTTCTAGCCCATCACTTCCTGCAGCCGGTGGCTTTCTTCAGCCTTACCGCCGTGATACAGTTTTACTGAATTTTGGTGCTCTTGACTTCTGGTTTTGCTGCATGGCAGATGAGGAGCACACTCATTTGGTTTTGTCGCTATTTTCTGCTGTTGTGTCCAGCTGCTGTTTCAGTTGCCCACTTTTTTCTTTTTTTTTTTTTTTTCTTGGCAGGTATCTCCAGTTACTGGATGGCAAAGATAACTACCCGTGTCTTGTGGACGCCGAAGGCGTTGTGATTTCTTTCCCTCCAATAACTAACAGTGAGAAAACAAAGGTACTCTTTGTTAGTGGAAGTACGTTAGTCAGAATTAAACAGTGTTTCTTTCTGTTGAGAGATACTTACCTCCAGATTCAAAGATAGGCACAGTTCTGTGAAACTTGTGATTGCATGCGAAATACAAATCTTCAAAGCCTGCATCTTGTCTGCTAGACTGTCAGATTGGGATGGATCTTGGAGTGACATTTTTACCTTTGTAAATCTGTTGAGGTCCAGCAAGCTGTTCCAAAGGCATCAGCCTGCCTCTGCAGATATGGCTTTATTGAAGGGCTGGAATATGTTTTTGACTCATAAAGAAAGGCAGCGCTTTGCCTCCGGTCGAATTGAGTCGGCCTGTCATTCAGTTTGTGTATTGAAATGTTGCCAAGTGACTGTGGGTGAGTAGCTCTGGCTCCTTACTTGCTTTTCCTGTGAAATTATCACAGATTAGAAAGGACACCCGTGATCTATTCCTGGAGGTGACAAGCGATACCAGTTTGCAGATATGTAAAGATGTTATGGACATGCTAATTCTGGTAAGTAGTTCAGGAAAATAATCCCTCTGTCTTGGTGTGCTTCTTAGCAAAATGTTTAATTGCTCATGTGTATTGAGAAGTTCCCTCCCCCTCAGTTACTCTTTGTCCTTGCTGTATTGCAAAAGGCTTTTATATTATTGTATCCCGACCCTCAAAGCTCACCAGGGTAAATAATGTTGTGTTATCACAACTGGAAACTTATGGTTATACTCTGAACACCTTTGCCTTGTTAGCAATCTTATGGCTTCAGTTGTTGCCAATAAATTCCTTTAGGGAGAATTCTCACCTCAGCCTGCCTGACAGTGAGTTTGCTTGGTCCTGTCATTGTTGCAGAATTACCTTTCAGATACTGTATTAGCAGCAGGACAGTCTCATTAAATGCCATTCAACATATTTTTATTTTCAGTAAAGCTTCCTCACTGAAAAAGATAAAACCTGCCATATGGCAAGTGCAGGATAGCATGCCGTCAGATACTTTGCAAGATATATGTGTTTTTTCCTGTCCGGTTAACATACCCCTTAGAACACCTTGGTGTGAAGGCTTAACTGGTTTGTGTAGTTGACACAAGGTAGTAGCAGAGAGAATTTCAAATGTGCTAAGAGTGGTGATCCCACAGCAGGCTCTCGGTGCTCAGAATTTTGTGCTTTGACAAAGCCTGAGTTCTGTGTTAAACATAAAAAATTAAACTGCTGAGAGGAGCGGAACCTCCTGGAGAGCACACCAGTGATCACATCAAAAGCCCTTTTGGTTTCCTAAAGGATTCTAACCCACTGAAGAATGTTTTCATGGAGAAGTTCCCCCAGAGGCTGGCAAGATCCACACCTTGGAAGCAACTTGGAGTTGCTGTGAGGCCTCAGCCGCAGAATTAATCTTCTTTTCTGTATTTTGCTTTTAACAGAAAATTGCAGAACTGAACAGATTTACCTTGGAAAATAAGGAAGACTCTGGCTCGGATAACGAATCTGATCCTCTTTGTGGACCGGTGAATTTGAACCCCAGCCAAAATGTACAGCCGATGAATTTTCCGTTGGTAGTGGAGCAGGTTCGAGTGGTGGACACAGATGGGAACTTGAAAGTACTTTACCCTTCAAAAACTGACCTAACCACAGTTTCTTCTCTTCTGACTGTAACACGTTAGCAGCTATCAAAGCTCAGAAAATTATTCCATTTTCTTCTTTTTTTTTTTTCCCCCCATATTCAACAATGCAAGTTGTGCGCAGTGAGTTGGTTTGGTTATTTTAAGGAAAAGATGCAGTACATCCTGCCTGGGTATGTAAAAACTTGAAAGTTTGATCAGGCTACAGCAAGACGTATTGCATTCTTTCAGCCTTAATAGAAAGTCATCAGTATTCTGAGTAAGTAGGGAGAACAGTATCTTCAAATGCGAACTTAAAAGGCAGAGAAGGTATTGGAAGTCAGAAGGAATTAACTTGTAGAGAAAATCATGACACTGTCCTAGTGGTTATGAGTATAGTCATATTTTCCTGCAAGGTCACTATTGCTTCCTGGTACGTTTCAGCTGAACTATGATTTTGGCAGCTAAACAGAGAAATCCAGTAGGTGACAGCAGTGAAACGAAGACAGCTTGCAAAACTACTTTGCTGACGTCTTACTCTGCATAATTCTATCTTTATATCTGGAGTAATTGTGAGAATTCAGTTGCTGTGAGAACTTGAGGATTAAAGTGATGGGGTTTGTGTTCGGAGATAAACACGGCTTCCATTTTTAAGTGGAGCCAGTTGAGTTGGCTGTAGGGGTTTTTATGTCCGGTGCATTTTCATGCCATCATCCATCCTAGTGGAAATACCAGTTGTAGTGACTTTGTTGTGTACATGTTGCATTACCGTTGATAGAGCACTGAATTTATTCTTGCTCGTGAAGTGCAGCTCTATTCAGAGGGCTAATGCAGCCTTACATTGACACTACTAAAGCTCCAGGTCTCCCCAGAATACAAGCACACTTGCCCAGAAAGACCCTCCTGGAGGGTCTTTCACACTCCCTTTCTGTCACACTCCCTCATGAATAGCGTTGGGGACACCTTCCAAAAGACAACTAGTTTGAGCACTTCTAATTTTGGTGATCTGTGGGTGACTTTTACATCCAGGCTACTACCTGTATGAATACAGGTAAGCTGTAAGCCAGGGTGACCTACAGATGGACTTTTTTCTGTTAAAAATGATACAGAGCTCTGACTGAACTTCTAGCTACTGTGTCAAATACATCCATGTGTTGGGACTTGCATATTGAATGGAAAAATAAAACGGTTCTTGCAGTCATCTGTCACTGTCACTTGTTTTGGCATCGGTGAAATTTCCAGCCATGCAACTATACAAACTTGCCAAAGCAGCTACTGTATACTGCAAAAATGGTGACGTAATGCTTTCTAGCTGCTTGGAGCCAAGCAGTCCTTAGTACTGCTTCAAGCTTCCCTGTGAACTTGAATGTTTCTACGTACCAATGATTTACAGTGAATTGTGCTCTAAGTCAGTTTAAACAATTAAAGAATTAGATATTCCAGTGGAACTTTATTTCAGTAAAAGGGTTTTAATTTGTTAGTAAGTCACCATCTCAAAGCCAAGGAGCAGGGGCCTGAAGTTGGTGATGTATTCTCACCAGGCTGTTGGGGCTGCCTCTCAGGTGTTAAAAGGCGCTACGTTGCAGGACTTCTCCTTCCCTTAGCGCTGGTAGGCAATGAAGTAGACATGTTGACGCTTCAGAGTGGTGGGACCTTGATGCCTTCCTGTTTCAGCATCTGATAGAACTCCATCCGTTCATTAATGATTTTCTGAAAATTAGGGGGGTGTAAAGAGGTGGAAATGCATTAGGTGGAGAGCAGTACTGCAGAGTGTTCTCTTACCTCATCAGTCCCTTGCCAGCTGCCAGAAGCAGAGCCACATACCTGCATTGCCTCCAGCACCTCCTCATCCGTGAGCTCTGCCTGGGGAGGCTGGATGCCTGCTGTACTGAATGTAGCCTGAATTATTTTGCTTCGGTATCTTTCAGACTTTTGAAAAAAAAGGAAAGTAGGTGTGTTTAGTCTTTATATGCAACTCTTTGGATTTAGGGATTCCACTGTGGGAGAGAGTACTAGTGAGTGACGAAATGGAAAGTCTGTTTATGTGGAATTACAGGTAGTTTGGGTAGGCTTCACTGCAACTGCTGAGATAACGATGGGTGGACAGAGTCCCTTACCCAGGTACTGGGCTCAGTACTTGCTACCAGGCACGTATGCCTGCAGGAACTGGCTTTAGGGTGACACCTGTTAACTCTGAATCTGAAAAGATATGAGAAGTCTGGTGAGGTACCTGTTCTGAACTCTAGTTTCTCAAGGGCTTCTAGTATTTGAGGCCTGTTTGCTTTGTAAGTGACAGAAGAGCTGCATGCCAAAAAGCTGGGAAGCAAATGGACTGAGTTTCCTGCTACTCTGGCCACAAAGGGAAGGGGGGCCCTGAGAGCAAAGGGTTGCAGTGCCCTGGTGCATCTCCCACTGTGCTCCTGCCCAAGAATGTCTCTAAGCTTTCAGATTCTATGCTCGAAACGGTTGAAGTGTCTCCCATGATGGAAGGAGGTGTCTGAAGTGAAGGCAGCTACGCTTACCCTGCTTGTGATGCGCTGCAGTGCCACTTGAGTTTGCAGCAACCTGTGCTGCAGTGTCTCAGCTTCCCTCTGGATCGCCTCTTGGGCCCGTTGCTGCTTGCGAATGTGGCGTTGGTTGGTCAGAAGCTCTGCCTGCAGCTCGCGGACTGTCCCCTGTAACTCACTGATCAGCTTGTTCTGCTTGGCCACTTTGGATTCTTGTTCTGTAACAGCCTGAAGGAATATGTAAATCAAGCCATTACTGTGAGGAAGAAAGTGAGCAGGCTTGGCCACCTCTTCCCAGTATCAGGTCCAAACGCTTCTTGGATTTCCTGGGCAGAGTCTACAGACTAACAACCTTGCCAGTACTGGTAACTGTTATTACTTGGCATTTTCTCTAAAACTGCTGGATTGAGTAGGAATTTTTTTAATGTGGCAAACTCCCCCAGGCCTAAACCAAGCACAACTAAGCAGCTAATATAAGAATTTGCTATAGCGGCTTTGTACCAAATTTACCTGTAGAAGGCTGCAGTTCTCCTTCTCTATCATCAACATCAGTTCTTCATGTTTCTGTTCGGTCAGGCTGCAAAACTTAAAAGTATTTTACACCTCAGTTTTGCAGTTCACAGGTGCACCTCCTGTCTTATGAGACAGGGAACTGCTGCAGACAGCCCAAATTCCCTGCCGCCAGCTCTCCCCAGGATGATGGGCACCATGTTCCCAGGGCAGTACCTTGGCAGACATGGCTTGTAGCTGATTTTCTTGCTTTCTGAGCTTCTTTTGGAGCGTTTCCTTTTCAGACTGGATTTTCCGAAGCTGGGATTCTTGGATTTCCAGTTGTCTTTGCAGGGAAGAGATGGTACCTGTCAAGTTGGAATACTGCTGTTAAGCAAACGAAATGCCTGTCAAAAGCTTCACGGCTCCTTTTTTCAGGTAAGCATAAGCAGAGCTGCTGTTGTAACCGGCTGAGTATAGGCTGTGTGTGGGGTTAATGCTGCAGCTGCGGTGATGCTGGTTGATAATGCATTTTGTACTATGGTAGGTACAAAGCTAACTTCAGCGTGTGAGGTAGAAGCTACTTTGAGGACCGGTAGAGCTGGTAGCAAGCAAAGGTTTGTTGAAATGCTACCAGGTGCCCCAGAATCAAGCACTCGGGGGTATGTGTGTGTGTCTGTCTGTCTGTCTCCCTCCCTGCTGGGTTTTCTCATGCGCTTTGCTTCCAGGGGAAGAGAGAAAGTGGTTTCACGGCAAGTGGCATTTCAGCCTCACTCTTAAGCTACACTCGAAAAGCAAGAGGGTTTGCACCCACGAGAGCTTGACATAGAATTTTTTCGAGGCAACAGGAGCAGAACCACAAGAATAGGAGCTCGGTGGCTGGGTAAGGTGTTCTCTGGACGCGGTACCTGCGGCCACGCTGCACTCATGCTTCGCTTTGCGCAGTTCCTGCCACAGCTCTGGGTCGGCTGCCGCCCTCTCGGGGGGCTCGGCAGCCCCCACCTGCCCCTGCGATGGGGCCTGGGCCTGGCGGAGACCCTCACCGGGGGCTGCTGCGGCTGCGCCCCCGCCCTCCATCCCCGCGCCGGGAGGGGAGAGCGACACCCGAGAGGTGGGCTGGGCGCGGGGGGCGCCTTGCGGGGGTGCACGGGGGGGGGGGGAACGGCGGGGAGGGCCGGGGGAGCGGGGGCTGGCCCGGGACGGGGCAGTGGCAGCCGGTAGCGGCGGAAGGCTCGGGGCCGGGGAGCGGAGGCCGGGAGCAGCGGAGGGCCCGGAGCAGCAGCTGGCCGGGGGCCGGTACAGCGGAAAGCCCGGGGCAGGGGAGCAGGGTCCGGGAGCGGCGAGGGAGGCCCGGAGCAGGCGGGGCCCGGGGCCGTTACCGCAGCCTCCGCCCCCCACCCGCGGCGCCGCAGCCGGTTGCCAGGCAACGGGCCCGCGCCTTCCGCTTCCGGGGCAGCCGGGCCGCGCCGCGCCGCCGCCATGGGGCGTAAGAAGAAGACGCTGCATGACTACGCGGCCGAGTTCTCGGAGCTGGCGGTGAAGCGGCACCTGCTGGAGCGCGGCGCGGCGGGGGAGGCGGCGGCGGTGGTGGAGACGCTGTACTGCACCCCCTGCCAGCTGCCCATGCGGGTGCGCCGCGACCGCATCCTGGAGCACCTCTCCTCCGGCCGCCACTACCGCAACCGCCGCCTGCTCCGCCAGCACGGCCTGCGCGCCCCGCTGCTGCTGTGAGTGCCCGCGCCAGGCCGGGCCCCCCAGCCCCGCCGGCCGGCCCCCGGTGTGGAGCAGGCAGAAGGCAGCCCCTGGCCCCGCTGGTCTGCCCCCCGGTGTCGGAGCGGATTGAGGCCGGCCCCACCAGTCGGCCCCGGGTGTCGGAGCAGGCTGAGGCTGGCCCCTACCCCCGCTGGCCAGCCCCCAGTGCCACAGCAGGTTGAGGGCGACCCCCGGCCCTACCGGTTAGCCCCCGGTGGGGAGCAGGCTGAGGCTGACTACCCCAGCCCCACCGGCCGGTCCCCGGTGTCAGAGCAGGCTGAAGCCGGCCCCTCACCCCACTGGTCAGCCCCCTGATGTTGGAGCAGGTCGAGGCTGGCTGCCCCGGCCGCACCGGTCAGCCCCCGCTGTGGAGCAGGCTGACGCCGGCTGCCCCGGCCCCATCGGCCGGCCCCTGGTGTCAGAGCGGGTTGAGGCTGTCCCCCAGCCCCAGGCCCCACTGGTCGGCCCCCAGTGTCGGAGCAGGTTGAAACCACGTGGCCCCAGCCTTTTGCGCGGCGAGGAGGTGCAGAGCCTCACCCCAAACTCTCCTCTCTTTCCCCCAGCTCTGCAGGTCCAGACATTGGCACCAGCCTGCCCCTGCAGCTCGACGCGCCCTCACTGCTCATCCAGCCGTCCTTCATCCTCGCCGCCAGCGCTGACACCAGCACCAGCTACGGCATGGACCCCTCTCCACCCTCCTACCACAAGCCGCTGGTTCCCCAGCACCCCAGCACCACCAGCTCCCCTGCAAGTGCGGCTACCCCCAGGGAAGACCCAACGCCTTCCACCTCTGCCAGGCACCCCTCAGCACTTGCCACCTCCCACATGAGGATCGTGCCCACCCCGTTGACAGCTGAGGCTTCCAACGGCCCGATGCCCGCCTTAGGGCATGGCAGTGACAGCAACAGTGTCGGCCTTGCCCTTTTTGGCATTGGGCTCATTAATAAAGGCTTGTTTCAAAGCCTGATGGAGGAAAATGGCTGTTGCTTGCTTTACGTTGTGGCAGACCAGCTGGAGGAGGTGGAGCGTGCCTTCGGTGCTGAGTTCCTGGCCGTCACCGTGGTGCTGCGGCAGCAGGATGCTGATGTCGCACTCAACGATCAGCGGTACTGTCTGCCGCTAACTCCCGTGCGTGCTTCTTCCCAGCTGCGAGGCTGGGGGCGAGTGTCTCTGCACAAGGCTTGCTTCCCTCTCTGTAAAATGCTGCCGCACTGTAGCAGACCCAGGCTGTGCTTGTCTGGCCCCTTGTGTAGGAACGGAGTGAGACCAAGGGGCTGTTGCAGGTTAAGCCTCACATAGGATGTCATCTACCCACAGGTACTTCAGTAGTCCCTGAGAAGCTTGGCTTGATTCGTGTGCCCAGAGCCGGTGGAAACTCAGGAGTTTAGCTGCAGGCACTTTTGTTAAGAAATATAACAACCCCTTGTTCTTCTCCATTCTCATAGAGCAACAAACTACATGCTTTGCTGCTGCCTACCGGTTTGTCTGCCTCAGAGCAGCTGGCTGCCTTTGGGTGGCTCTTTTGAAACTTTGAGATAAATGAGGGTTGCTGTAAATAGGAAAGATTGTGGCATTCTGCTTTACAGTTGAACGGAATGAGTAACATCTGGTGATGTGGTTACAGTTGGTTCTCAAATTGGTGTTTGAAATACCATTGCACAAGTGAAAGGCAGAGCTTTTTAGGAAGATGGGTTTGGTATTAGAAACCAGAGAATTGTGATGAGCCGAGATGTACTGATCACTTGTTCAGCAGGTCTACCACATAAATACTTTTGATTTCACTGTGTGTGTTAACTAGCAGCATTTAACTTGTTTTCAAAGGACACCTTTAAAAGACCTTTCAGGTGCAGGAAAAGCAATAGAATTCCACGTGTGTAATTTTAACCTGTGTGTGTCATCCCGTAGTTCATCCTTGGAGGCAGGTTATCGAGTTCTTTTTATAGTGTAACTGGCTCTTGCAGAGGTTTTACATCTTTTTTTAACTCTTCCTCAAGTTTAAGTTGTCTGTCACAAAAATAACTGTAACCAAAAGGAGCTTTTGAACATTGTTCTTTCTAGTAAAAACCTTGTCTTCACTGAAGGTATTTCTTTTGCCTTCTGCAGAGTCTCTGGAGCCATTATTTGTTCACCACCTGAAGAAGCCTCCAAGATTGTAATCGATGCTTTACGAGCGGGTAAGAGGAACAGCTGCAAGCTCAGCTTTTCTCTGTAGTCAGTAGCACGCGTTGAGGCAGACTTTGTGTGCTTGCTAAACGCTTTCAACATGAACGCCCTCTTGCTTCAGCAGCGGCCCTTGAGTTGTGCAGGCTAATTGCGTTATTAAAGATAAATTAGTCTGCTGCTGACACTGATGTTAATGGCTGGACACCGATGTTTTTTGCACTGTACTGGTCCCAGCATGGCCATGCAGAGTGTCTAGTCCTAGAAATAGCACTAGGACTCAAAGCTGTCAAAACGTTCGTGCTTCCTGGTGTCCGTAACCAGCTAGTGAAACCACAGCCAGAGGCCAGAAGGGAGGTAGCAGCATCGACAAACAAAAAGCTGTGCTCCAGTTTCATTAAACGTGCTTTCTAGAATGTCATGACGTGTATTGCAAGCTACAAACGTTTTGTGCAGACTGTGCCTTGCCTTCAGTCCTGTGTTCTCTGCTGTTTTGCACAGGAAAAGGTGTGTTTTGCGAGAGCCTGCCCAGTTTTGACAGGCAGACGGCAGAAGCTTGTTTTGATGAAGCTGACAGATGTGGAAGACCGTTGGTGTGCGGATTCTACAAGTAAGACCTGCATTTTTCTTCTGATTTATACTTGATAAGAAGTACATGCCTGAAAGTAGTGTTGATTCCTCAGGCTCTCCTGAATTTGTCCTCAAATAAACCTAGTTTCACTGCTGCTTGTTAACGTTGTTCATCTGGGAGTTAATTGGAGTGGATTAATTCTTCATGCTTACTGGAGATAAAAATCTAGCTGTCATGAGATTAAAATAAATGTTCACTTGAATGGATGCTAGTGGAACTCAAATGGTGAAGCTTTCCTGATGTGAAAGTTCCATTGCTTTATTTTAGAGTAGCCAAAGGCAGTTGGGGTCCACGTCTCTGCTGTCCTTCCAAGGTTTTGCAAATGCTGCAGCCCGTTGGAGCTTCAGAGAAGGAAATATTCTGATGGTGCTGTGCTGTTTGTTCTCTGAGGCGGTTTCTTGGTCTGTGGTTTTAGGACGGTTTTTGCTCCTGGTTTTTCATGCACATACAACCACCAGGTCAGGCAGATCTGTGACTTACGCTAAGCGTGCAGCTGCCGAGGGCTGCTTTTCACTGCTGTGTTGTAAAGCGTTTAGTTTGCAACCCTGTTCAGTCTAGTAATGCCTGATGACATTAAACTTTGCTCGTGTTTTAGACTTCCATATGAAAGTTCTGCCCGCATGTATTATACTTTGTCTGGACCTGAGGGTATCTGGCCTTTCACCGTTTGACAGCTTTGTTGCAGTAAACTAGAAATAATGTTGGAAGGTGACAGTGAATTAGCCACATTCTTTAAAAAGATAGAGAAGACGACTGCTCTCTGAATGTATTTTCCTAATACTGAAAACTCTTTTGTAACTTTTCTGTATTTTCAGCAATTTGCTAATTACATTCTGTAATTAGATGATGCCTTGTGAAACTTAAGTATGAGTGTTAGCAAGTACTAGTGGAAGCTTACAGTAACTCTTCAATGAAAGAACAAGCAACCTTCTGAAGTTTCTTTTAGAGCACCGTCTCTAGGGACGCGCTGACCCTCATCCACTATTTAACTTGCCACTCAAATTGAATTTCCAAGCACTGGGGTCTGCACAGAGCTGCGTTTTACCTCTGACTTTTTTCTAATGCCTTTGGAAGGGATGGTGCTTGAGGATTACCTTGAGGATTGCAAACTGTGTGGCTGTGAAAATTCCACTTGCTTGTTAGAATTACTGGCCTGTCTGATGGGAACAGATTTATTGATCTTTGTAAAATGATATTTCCACTTGTAACCTTACGTCTGGACACTTTAGATTAAATGATTGAAACAGAAGGAAAGTAGATGAATTTTAATTCGCTTCTGCTCGGTTAAACTTGCAGGAACTTGGGGAGCTTTGCCAAAAGCCAAGAAAAAGCCACCTTAAATTTGTGCTCAGCATTTACCACCATGCGCTGAGTGGATGTGGGTGGTTAGTAAACACGTGTGATCATTTTGTGCTTCTCTGCTGAGGATAGTT
This sequence comes from Falco punctatus, assembly GCF_963210335.1. NCBI lineage: Eukaryota > Metazoa > Chordata > Aves > Falconiformes > Falconidae > Falco > Falco punctatus. The sequence goes on from NC_137582.1 coordinate 106,153,125, forward strand.
AATTTCATTGCAAATAAAACTTGCTCGGACAAATATATATGTATTTTGTATACGAGAACTGTAGGTAATTCACTGGACCTGTAAATGCTTTTAGTCCCCGTTGTTTAATTTAATTTCTTTGTTACAGTTACTACTTTGTCTTCACGAGTGCAGATATTAGGCTTGTTTGCACGAAGCAAAATTCATAATAACAATAAGTGACCAAACTTAGAAAGCCATGTCTGACCCCGTCAGTCTGGTGGGGTTTGTGTCGCATGTCATCTGCCGCGGAGTCGGCCTCGTGTGCCGCGGTGGTTACGGCCCCAGGTGGCCGCTGCCTCTTCCGAGCGCTCTGCCGCATTCCTCGCTTCTCTTTGAAGGCGCTTTGACCCGGCGCTGCAGTTCTTGTACCAGAAAGTTCGCGACAGCCAGGCGCTGGGGAGGATTCACCGGATATCGACCATCAGCAGCATATATCCGGCAGCGTCCCCGAGCTTCCTGAAAGCATCAGGTACCGAGCAGCTCTCTTCTGAAAAGTTGGTTCTCAAAGGACTGGAAATGTATCTTGCCCCGTATTCTGGTGGGAAGTCCCCTGTTTGCGTAGCCTTAAGCCATGTGGGTTTTCTTCTGGGGAGCGTTTCCTTACCGGTCTTTATTTTGGTTGCGTTTTTCTGTTGGCTTTGAGTATTAGTTTCTTCGACATCAGGGGCTTTTTATATCGATCTCAGTGCAGTTCAGTAATCGACGTTGGCTGCGGGTTTTAAATGCGGAGACCTTAATGTCCTATTTTGCTTCTTCCAGGTGGAATTTTTTACAATGCTGCTGTACACGATATAGATATTATCAGTTTGTTGTTGGGAGAGAGCGCGCTGGATACAATATTTTCACTGGGGCATGCGTTCTGCGCAGGTAAGAATAAATCTGTTGATGGGTTATTGTCTATCTCTGGACATCAGTACTGAAATTGGAAGGAAAGCGTGTATAAGAGCACAGTAGCTCTGACAGAATTGTTCCATCACAGAACAGTTGAAAAAATAGTCTAGCGAAACATAAGGCAAGTGTTTCGAGAGGTCGCTGTAGACAGGGTGTTCAGGGATGATTTCTGACTTGTCTTGACTCCCTGCTGACGCGAAGCGGTTGCTGTAGAGGTGTTGAACTCTACCCCATATTACAGCAATTGAAGGGTATCAAGTTTGCCAGTGGAAAACCAGAATGCAGGAGACACTGAGCAAAGCTTTGTGCTTACAAGAATGGTAGTGCAGTCTCTTTCCGTTCTGTGCTTTCTCTGATTTCTTTGGCACTTTCCTGTTGGTCTCGGCACAGTTAAAGATGTGAATTTACTCTGCGTTACGTCAAGCTGCTGGGCACGCTCTGGGTTACCAGCCTGATTTAAACTAACCATAAAATTGGAACCTGCCATTTTTAAAATGGAAATGCAAAGTTTTAATTAAGGTAATTGTAGCTGCCGCCAACCTTGACTGGCTGTTTTAGAAGGTGTAGCCTGCTATGTTATAATCTATGGTGAAGCACTGAAATGCAACAAACAAAATGCCCTGGGGAGGATTTTGTACCATCTGGCTCTTTCTAGCTACGTGCTGAAAGTTGCCTGATCTCGGTTGTAATAAGCTGTGGAGGCAAATGTGTTTGGAAGAAGGAGCAAAAGCCTTCTGTAGGGAGAGCCACGGGCTGGGAAGGTGGAGTGCAGGCCCAGGGGCTGTGTCTTTCTGCAGAGCTTGTTCCTCTCCATCAGAAGTGCCAATAAAGGTAAACCAGCTGTTGTACGTTGCAGAAAGCACTTTGCTGTCACCGTTGCTTCCTGCCTGAAGGTATTGTAGAGCCGGTGTTGCCTCTTAACGGGAGAAGAACACTTTGTAGTCGTAGTACTCGCTGGTTTGCTGTTCCTGGTGTGAACAAGTGCCTGTTTTTTGTCACTCAGATATGGCCTGCTTGAAGGATGCAGACACTGTAGCAGTCAGCATGAAGTTTCCTAGCGGAGCAATCGTTACTTTGGACATCAGTCAGCACTGCACTAGAAGCTGTGATCACAGACTAGAGGTGCGTTCTTACTTTTAAGTCTGTCGCGACATTGCAGGCCAGCACAAGTTTTCCCCTGTATGCATTCATGTAGGGCGCTGCATGTTGTGCCTGCACCTGCAAGCACGTTTCACAAAACACCTCTGTACCACAACAGCAGGGGATTGCTTGTGTTTGTGTAACCTACAGTCTGCTCTCTCTTCTATTACCCTGATTTTTCACGCATATTCTGTTGGGGTTATGAGCTGCATGCAATCATACTGGGGCAGGAACTGGTGTCAGCTCTCCCGAGGCTGAAATGTTGTCGCACAGTTCATTTGTTGCCTTTCCAAGGTGTTTTCAGGTGTATAGCAAGCCAGGGGTTAAGGATATTAAAGGGGAAGAAAAGCATAAATTCAGGAATTTACAGGCAATTTGCCTCTGAAGTCATGAATTATAACAGATGCATGGGCTGGATTTGGGGAGTAATATCTGTTAAATACTTAAGAAAGGAGCTCTGCTCAGGTGGAAAAAAAAATAAAAAAAGAAAAGTGGAGGTATCGCATAAGCAGAAGCCACTGTACCACAACGCATACCTGGTGTTTTCTGTCGCGTCTGAGCCATACAAGGGGGTATGTCGGTGTAACTCCTAATTTTAGAAGCTACTTTTTTCTTGGTTGTATGAACCAGGGCTTTTCTAGACTAGCCAGGTGTTAAGATGGAAAGCACAATAAATTAAAAATGTTGCTTTCTCTCCTGTTTGCTGCCTTCCCTGCAGGTTCACGGTTCTCGAGGGACGCTACGAGTAGATAATCAGAATCCCCTGGGGATTACGGAGCATGGCACTTCCGTGTCCATTTATTCACAGACCCAAGCTGATCGCTACAGGGATGCGCACAGGGAGCTCTTCCGACACTTTCTGAGAACCCTGAAAGGTAGGAGGAAGCTTACGTTAACAACCAGTGTTGCTCTGGGTTTGCTTTCAGGGAAAACTTCCCTTGGAAGCTGTTCCAATAGCAATTGCAGTTTGGTGTTTGCGTGGCTGGAATCCCCCAAAGAAACGAGTCGGTGTGAAAACTGGGAATGAGAGACTCATCCTGGTTAAGTGAAAGCCAGCGTTGTGCAGGTGGTTGAGGGAGCTCCCTGTGAGCAAACATGGGGTTTTACGGGCTGGTCTGCTGCCCTGAACACCCTGATGTTCTCAGCAGACGCGTATTGAGCACAACAGCGCACGTGGCTGGGAAAAAACATGCGTGGAGCGGTCACCCTCCGAAGGAGTGGCTAGTTCGGTGAAAATGCAAACAGCTGATCTCATTTCAGTAAATGAAAATTAATGACTATTTCCTGGGGGGGGCTGCTGCTCTTCTCACTTCCAAGTCAGTGAGACGGGTGAGGGATGGAGTGTTGATCTGAAACTGTGTTCTGAGAAGAAATTAAAATTGGGAGGGAAAATTACATTGGACCTTGCTGCCATTTGTGAAGACAGCAGCCCTTTGTAACAGCAAGAGACCCTCGCCTAGCGTGCTGGCTACCCAGGAGGAATCAAAGTATTTCTGTTCTGCTGGCTGCATGGAGGGAAACGCGGTGTTTTGGTCACAGGGCAGTAAGGGGAGGGGGCAGAAACTTTATTTTTAAAATCAGAGGCCCCAGCTCTGGGAGCTGAAGAGCGATGCCATGGTGGGTGGTGATGTGCTGCGAGGCAGAGCAGGCGATAATGCAGGTTTCAGCCAGCGCTTTGTCCCTGTCCCTGCAGGCAAGGAGCCCCCAGCAATCACCAAAGAGCAGTTTCTGTGGACGATTCAGGTCGCTGCAGCTGCTGAACAGTCCTGGAGAAACGGATCTGCTGTTGACTTGCGCAACAAAGCAATAGATTCATGCGTGATCAAGACTGAGATAATGTGACACACAGCGCTGTTTTCTGAAGTGAAGGATAACCGTTAAGCTGTGCTACAGGGAGGTCTTTCCACCTAGCAATGGATGTCTCTACTGTAACCTTAAAATAAGACCTGTGGTTTTAACCTTTCCACTGGGAATGCCCAGAAGACGGAAGAATTTTTGAACCAGAAGTGCTCGGTGCTGAGGCTTGTGTGTCTTTTGTTGTGCATCAGCCAGAGCCCTCGAGAAATTCTGGGTAGTTTCATCCAGACAGCTTTTCCTCCTGGAGAGTTCTGCTGGTCGTGAAATTCTCTTTTCCTGGGAGAAGGCGGCTGCTCCTCAGGCCGTGGTAAGGTGGTGTAGGCCACCACCAGCTGTGATGGGAACGGTGCAAGTGGGTGGCTTCCCTGGCAGCTTCGCAAGCAAGATGACATAATGCTCCAAAAAAATATGGGAGGATCAGTCTGGTCCGTGCTCTTCTCCTTCCAGTATATACAGGAATGTGACTTCTGTGCTGAACTTGCCTCTGGGCCTTGTATATATTGCTTTTTTGGTTGTTTTTACTGGGTTTTCTAAAAGATTTTGAAAATAAGTTGTGATCTAATTTTCTGGGGAGGGGGAAGGAAGTAATAAAGCAGGGAGGGAGACCTGTGGCTGCCCTGATGTTAGATGAGAGTCTTCGTAGTGAGGCCTTAAACAAGGCTACTCTGGAGGAGCAACACACTTGGGCATTTCGGTAGCAAACACTGCGCTGTGAAAGGCTTGTGTCAGAGCGTAATCTGTGAGTATGTACGGGGGCCCTGTACAACGTCTGCGGCCAAGACGTGCGGCTGCCGGGCGGGTTATTCGAGGCTGAGCGTTGTCTGGATCACTCGCTGCAGCAGCATGGGAGCGATCCGCAGGCTGCTCTTTGCCTTGCTTAAATGCAGGAGTTGTACGGTTACGTTTTTGTAGCAACTGAACTAATAATCATGTCCTTTGAGTATAGGAAGGGCATCTGATGGCATATTTTAAAGGTATGGTTTTTTACAGTCCAGCAGATTTGGAATTCATGTCACAGGACAAGATAGTGCCTTCAGCAACAGGCAGGTCTTGCTTTTCAGCCAGGTTCTTTGTTCATTTTTATTCTTGCATTGAGTTTACTGCTGATGTGTGGGTTTGACTGTTTGTAGTCTCTTTCTCATGCGTCAGTTTCCAAGATCTTTTGAAAGCTTTTTGTATTGTATTAAAATAAAGTTCTTGCCTTAAGTATTAGTTTGGAAATGACACTTCTTGCAAGATTCTTTCATTCAAACAATTTCCACTTCCTACATATGGAATATGTATTACTAAAACTAGAAATAGTGGTGGTGATTATAACTAAAGACAATTCTCTGGTGGAAATTGGTTTTAATGGTGTAATTTTTCAAACTCAGAAAAGCTATGTCTTAATGATAAAGGCTGCTATTGATTTCATTCTCTATTTTCTAGTCATTTATTGAAAAAAGAGAAGTTTTACATATAAAGAAGTAGGCATTTGCCTTTCTGTAGTCACTGTGGCAACTTGTTTTATCGCAGGCAGGTTTCTTTCCGCTGTGCTGGGGTGTCGAGGCTGGCTCTGCGTGGGTGTCACTTCTGCGTGACGTACGCTTCCTTCAGCGGAGCCTTGGGAACAGCGAGCAGCACCGAGAGCCTGCAGTGGGGTAAGGCTGCTTGTGCCCAGGGAACAAGCTGCGCTTCCCTGCTCCCCCAGAACAGGGGTCCCCCAAAACAGGGACCGTAGTGTTGGAGGAAGCTCTCTGCTGCCGCAGGCCGGTTGCCCCCATGTCCGCAAGGAGCAGAGGGCCTCTTAAAGGCACTTCTGGCAGCTGCTCCTGCACAGGGCTGCGTCTCTGTGTATCTTTGCAGTTGCTTGGTGAAGCAAAGCAACTTGTGGCCCTTCGAGGCCTTACGCTTTAGGGCTTAAGCTGGTACAGGAGGGCACTTGCCGTACGGTGTAAGCAAGACTTTAGTTGCCAGATGTTGTCATTCCCACATGTGTTTTTATTGTGTTACAAAAAAAAAAAAAAAAAGAAACCACAGCTATAAAAATAACACATTTTCCAAAGATAACATTACAAAAAATACCATTCATACCATGGTGGGAGTGTATTAGTTAATACTGGCAGAAGAAGCCTTAGTTAACATTGAAAAACACGAATGATTGTTTCAAAACCTTTAAAGCATTAAAGTGCTTTAATTAGTCATTATCTTAGGACTTAGGTTCACATTTCGGCAACACCAAAGGAGTCAGGTTCCTAATTGCTGCAGTGGAGAGGGGCGTAACGGCCTCCGGGATGCTGCCCTGGCACCTGCGGCTCAGTCCGGCTGGGGGAGCGGAGCTGAGCCCCTTGCCGAGGGTGGGAGGGAGAGGAGGCCACCTCCTGCATGCCCAAGGCTCAGAGCCGCTGTGGGACACTGGGACAGAGGTGGCAGAGGGAGGACCTGGGCCCTGGGGGTGCTGGTACAGCATCGGAGCTCATGCTTGTTTTCCCCGGGATCCTCCTTGCAAGTCTGCGAGGAGACGGCCCTGGAGGTGGTAGGTGGGACTCAGCTCCTCTTCTTTTGCTTTGCTGGTCGGAGGCATTGTGAAGGGCCCCCTGGCTCCTTCCCCAGCCCGGGGGAGCTGGGACATGGTGGGCGGTCTGCCTCCGGCAGAGAGGCAACGCGGGGAGGAGACGCAGCAGTGGGGATGTGCCAGGCAGCGTTGTTTCTGCATTGATTCCCTCCAGCTGCCCAAAATCTTGAGCAACCTGAGGTTGAGGGCTCAGAGAAGCAGCTCCCTACCCTCCCGCCCCCCCTCCTTCCGCGCAGTGGCAGCCCCGGTGACTTTCTGCGCCTTGCTGAGATGGCTGTGGGACGTCGCCTTTCAACACGTGCAGGCGCTGGCGAGGGAGGGAACGCACCCACCGGTGGCCTTGCTTTCTGCTCAGGGTTTTTTCCAGCCTGAATCAACAGACAAATTACGCCTGGAAACAATGACCAGCGACAGAAAATGAAACTGGCAGGACCTCATGTGGTCACCTAGTCTGTCTCCTTGCTCCAAAGTCGGATCAAATGTCCCCACCTGCATTCCTGCTCGCTGGGGCTCAGCTGTGTGCCACGCTCCCCACTGGAGCAGGGAGGGGTCAGCCAACCTCAGACTTCCCAGCAGAATTCCCTGGCTTGCCCCCTCCTTTGCAGTTGTGTGAAAGATACTCGGAGGAGGAAAAAATACGAATTTTGAGTAGATAAGGCTGGAGACACGATTTTCTTCTTCTTTACATGCTAGAACATGAAATTAATTTACTTGGCACTATAGTGTCTCAGGAGTAAGTATCAATTTTTATAGCTTACATGAAAATAAATCTTTTTTTTTCTCCTTACAGCACAATGAGCATACCGTATGTACATTTGCTTCTGTTTATATACACAAATATTTAAGTACATGACCACATCAGGAACTTTGCGGTTCTTTGCGGCTGCACAGAGACCTGAAGGGCAGGGGTGGGTGGTGGCAGTCAGGCAGGGAGCAGGTCGTGTGGCTTCACAGCAGCCACTGGCAGGTTTCTGTACAGAAAATGGAGCAGGGAAGGGCCGAGTCCTCGCCACGATGGTGAAGACCATCACGATGGTGTCGGTTCTGGACACGACGGGGGATACGGGATGGGGGTAGGTAAGCCGTACCGAAGGCTGGTCTTGCAAAGAGAAAAATGTACCGTCTTTACACCACGTCTGTCGGATGCGGGGATCCTCCAGTAAAACACAGAACAGCGTAAAGCACCAGCGGGTGCCTGCGGCGGGCAGACAACCCGCACGCCCGTGGCTGAGCTGGCTCCGCCACCCTCCTCTTCCCCTCCGCCGAAGCCACCACGGTTTCCTCTCCGGGGCAGACACTCCCCGTGCGGCTCAGCGGCGTGCTTTCACACAGGGCTTGCAGTTCCCCTCCAGACAACAAAATTACACTGTCCCAGATGCCCAAGGCTGAAAACATTTTTCATAGGGGGTTTCATTTCCTCCCTCCGGTCTTTTGCTGCTGCCTTCTGGAGACCCTCAGTTGATCTCTCCCTCCGTGAATTCTTCCTTTATGGACTGTTTGCGAGATTTGCAGTCTGGGAGGTCAAACCCAAAGTCCGCCCACTCGTCAGCCCCGCCGCGGTTGGGGATGGTGATGGTGTGGCGCACGCGGAAGTGCACAGCCTCCATCACACGCTGCCGCTGCAGCTCGCCCGAGCTGCCGATGGAGATGGTGGAGGCGTTGCTGCTGGAGCGGATGAGCTGCTGGGCCCCGTAGTCGTGGCTCTGCTTGAGCTCCTGCAGACCTCGCCAGATGATCATCCTGTACTGCTCCGGGATCTTCAGTGCTCCGAGATCCTGGAAGAAGAGCACCGCTGAGGCACAGCCAGCAGCTGGCAGAGATGCGGCTGCCAGTGGCAGCGAGCCCTGGACCCCTGAGCCTGGGGGGGGAGCACATGGGCACAATCCCTGAGCACCCACTGGTGGCAGGGCTGGACCTCCTCTGGGTCACAGCACCAAGGCCACGGGCGCATCCCCCACAGGCCATTTCTCATTTGTAACTGGTGGCCAGTTGCCCAGTTACTCAAACGCAGCTTTGCTCGTTAGAAATTTGCTTTCCTTTTTGGGGGGCATGGGTTCACATCAAACTGATGTGGAAATGAGAAGGGAGGGGACCCATCCCTTTTGGACGCAGGTTGCAGAGCAGCACGTGAAGCGTCCTCATGTCTGTTCACCTGGGCAAGGAGCCATCGGCCGGGCTGGCCTCTCCTCCGGTCCTGGACCGGGAAGCTGGAGCAGCCTCTGCCCGCGGGGGCCAGCGCCATGCCCGAACGCACCCAGGCGGGCGACAGCGGGCTGTTACGACGCTATGGGCCACACTCATCAAGCCAAATGAGGTCGATAACCTCAGGACTGGGGGCCCTGCACCAGGACAAACACCGTCGTAGCGGAGAGCTGCCAGAGATCCATGTTAATGCCAAACACAGAGACTCACGTGAGTGTTAACTAGAGAAGACAGTGAGTATGCAATTAGTAATTACAAACGCCGACTTGGACACACAGCTCAGTGGTCTGGTACAAGTTTTGGCCGTACCAAACCTTCCCTTTGACAGCTTACAGACGGTCACGGAGTTAGTTCAGAAAATGGTCCAAAACCAGGCTAAGGTTACACAACTGGCCCCAGCTACCAATGAAAAATCATCGTGTCTCCAACAGCTGCATCACCAACGCACGGCCGCGCATTTTATTGTCACTGCCAGGCAGATGACATCTCTACCAACTGCCTGGGGGCCAAATGGGATCGGGGCAGGAGCATTGTCTCAGCCAAAACACTAGGATTTACAGGGCGTGCTATGGTTCAGAGAGTTTAAGAATATTTTTTTTTTTCTCCCCATTTTTTTTTTCATTACCCTGATGGGCTGGGGAAGTTCCTGCTTTGGTGCCACCCACAACCTCATTTCGCAGAGACTGTGCTTTAACCGAGGACGGCAGCAGCAGAGGGCTGGCGCGGTGTGCAAGCGCAGGTACTTCTAGCACCCCCTCTACTGCTGTTCATGCCAGCTTTTGCCAGACCTGTGCTATTTCATTCCAGGGGTCCCTTAATACAAACATCCCAGGCTCGACTCCCTTACTTTAGCTCCTTTTGTCTTAAAGACTAATAAGACATAAGATCAGATTTTAAACTCACCGAACTGCAGTGGAGGTGCTCGTGCCAGCTCAGTGGGGTTTGGGTTACTTTGCTGAGCACCTCAGCCAGCTTTTCTGGGGTAGGTGGAAAATCTGCCTGAGGGCTGGGCTGGGGATCTTTTAGCTCTTTTGTTTCTGACAGTCTGGAAGAACCCATGGAGACCATCATGGCTGCTACTGATGGCTAAACTACCACTAGATCCGAAGGACTGGAAAGGATGCATAAAGGGAAGGGATGAATCCTGGGGAGCGTATATTCTGTGTGAAGGGTTGGTGCACAGTTTTCCCTTTCCTTTAAAACAGTTTTGTCCTTGCTTTTCAGATCAACAGCTGACAGAAACAAGTGGTAAAAACAGATCTTCCCAAAGCATTTACCTCTATGGATAGGTTCTGCAGGTGGTAAATATTCTGTAACCCTTGTGAGGTGAAATAGTCGATGCAGTTTGGACACCCCAAACCTGTTAAAAAACTGCAGAAAAAATTTGGAAAATAAAGTGGCATTAACTTCTCACGAATAACAGCTGTGCTCGCAACCATCACTGTAGTGCAAACCGTGCTCCAGGTCGCTGAAGAGGCGGGGGCTGTGGCGAGCTCCTGCTGCCAACGGCCTCGGCAGCTCCCGCAGCCCTGCGGCGCAGAAGGACTGCAGCAGGCGCAAGGGACGGAGCTCTGGGATGCTCCGACTGCTCGGGCAGGCTTTCTGTCTGTGTCACACATCCCTAGTGTGCCCTCGGTTGCCGCTCACGTCAAAGTGAAGCAAGATGACGTTCATTCCTAGAACTACTTTTTTTATTATTATTATTTTTCTCCTGATTGTCAGAAGTTTCAGCTCGGTGACTTACACGGAATAACCTGAGGGAGCTGGAGCTCCCAGGGAGGAGCCGGGGCCATGCCTGGTCTGGGCAGCGAGGCCGAGCTCCGCAGCGCAGGCTGGGGCTGCCGGGGGTATTTTGCACATTGTGCCAGGCTGTGGCTACGTGCCTCTAGTTCAACTGCATGTACAGCCTCCCTGACTTTGGTAGGGTGTCTGCTGAAATGTCTGTGGTCTTTTTAAAGACTGACACGTTAAAAAGTGGCTGCATACCTGTTAATGCCTTCCTGATGGAAATAAGCCACGTGGACTGATTTCCAGGCATTGCTGGTGAGGAAGGGGAAGGGGGAAGCTCACAAAGCTACGTGCTGGTTGGACATGCAGGAAAAGACTCTTGTTCAGATGCATTTAATTTGTAATTAAGCAGGGATGGATTACCCAGATAGAGGTATGTGAGGGCGATAGAGGTTTCTAACTGGTAGGTAGCTGGGCTTTAGTTTCTGAGATGAGAAGAATGGTCTACGTGATTGCGTGAGCAGTGATTTCTCAGTTGGGACCAGTGGCCAGTTGACCAGTTGCTAGACAGATCTGAAGGTTAGAGTGAGGGACAACAGCAAGAAACATCAGAGGACAAGACAGACAGGGTGTCGGATGCCTTCCCTACCTGACAAGGCTGGGATCGGGGTTGTAGGGTGGAGGGGGGGTGCAGTGTGATCCGGAGACCATGGACTGGGATGAGTGGCCCCCATTCATTTCTCCGTTGGGTTGCATGGAGTGACTGTTCAGCATGCCGGGTCCTGGGCAGCAGCCATGTCAACGCAACAAATAGATCCATTAGACATCCCAGTTGTGACAACCACCCGCTCCCTCGGCAGGGAGCCTGCGGTCTGCCGAGCCCGGTGAGGTGCGGACCCTTACCCATGGGCGCCAGGCTGGGTGCAGAACCCGAGCTGTGCTGTGCCGGCTGCCCTACCAGCTGGTTGACAGAGGGCAGCTTGTTGATTCCTCCGCTGTGAACCTTGTTCATGGGTGACAGGACAGGACCGTAGGAGGAAGGCGTCTGCAGCTGACTCCTGCTCGGGGAAACCAAGCGGCCGGTCAGCCTGCAGCAGAGGGGGGGATGGAGGCACCCTGCCCCAGCCCACCTCCTCTCTGGCTGATCAGACTTCCCCGCTGAGGCTTCAGGCAGCTGTGCCGACGTGGACTGTGGCACAGAAAAGCCACTTCGCACCGATACCGGCCCTATAGCGGTCACCAGCCCTTGCTAAGCACCTGGCACTGGACAGCCGTGCTGCGAGCCGGTGAACCAGTCCCAGACTGGGGCTGCCTGAGGGCTCCTGTAGCCAGGGTGGCTGCCCAGCCTCTCCGGGCTGTAGGCTCGGGGGGCTGCGGTGATACATACTGCCTCTGCAGGAGCTGCTGCTGCTGCTGTCGGTAGGAGTCAACCAGCTGCTGCGGGACCAGCTCCACCAGCTCCAGGCTCTCCTTTATCTTCATCAGGATCTCAAAGTTCTCCCGGCCTCGCACCTGGAGGAGGGAACAAGTCCAGGGCTTTGCTTTGTTCCCATCCCACCTAGCCACCTTCCTCGTGGCCCCTTTTTTCCACCCAGCCGAAGGTGCGGCTTCACTGGGGCCAGGGACTACCTGGGGGTCCAGAACTCCCTCAGATGTGTGCACCCACAGATGCTTTTGCCTCTGTTCTCAATGTCTCTGCTCTTACACACACCTGCCGCCCTGCAGGAGACCATGCAACCCCATCCTGCTCAACATCACATCCCGAAGGGGTGTATCGCGGAGGGGACAGTGCCACCGCTTTTCCCAGCCCAGCTCCCCACCAGCGCAGCTCACCAACACTTACAGGCACATAATACGTCTCCTCCTCCCCGTGCCTCCGTTTCTTAACGCTGGCACCCAGCGCTGGGATGCCCTGGGGGCTCTGCTTAAAGGCTGGGAAGGAGAGAGGAAGAACGTTAGCATGCTGTCCTTGCAGCCGGGCCGGGAGCACCTTGGCTCCCTGCAGGATTTAAGCTCAAGCCATGCAGCGTGCTGGCTGTTCACCTGGGTTCTGGCATCGATGATGTCCCTTTATTAGTAATAATGAAGAGCAAATTTACATGGGCATGAAAGCCCTGCACAAACAGCTTTGCACTCTGGAGGGAAAAGGGAGTGGGTCCTCTTTATGAGACTTTAGATTTGGTTGAGAAAGGTCAAAGCATGGTGCCTGGATGGGGATTGGACCCGAAACTTCTGGAGCACGGTGATTTTGGGTGCAATGGGAAAGGAGCTGAGGCAGAAGCCTCTGCGTGGCTTTGAGTGGCAAGGGGGTGCAGGTGCAGGCCAGGAGCCTGGGGCTGCAGCAGAGCAGTGCCCTGAGCCCCCTCCCTCTCCCGGCAAGGAGACTTACTGCGTTTGTTGGCATTGCCGTTTTTAGCTGCACTCTCGTTCAGGGCTTGTTGCTCTCGGTAATGGTCTTCATCAGCTTTCCGGTCTCTCCCGGGACAGGCACAGATCCGTCCCTCAAATGATCTCCTTCCTAGGACTTGGCCGCTGGGAGGAGAGAGAATTCAGTGACCCTATTTCTGCTTGGGAAGTGTGTCGCAGCTCAGTCCATGTTTTGGTCCAGCTCAGAAACCAAACCAGTCAAGCATCTTCTCATCGCTCCACATGAATGGATTGCTCGGGAAGCAATCAAGCCCCCAAGGTGCTGAGTGCAGGGAGCCCCTTGGCAGCAATCTCCTGGGGGAAGAGGAGCTCCTGAGGCAGAGGAAGGCTCCAGCTTGCAGCTGAAGGGAGAAGCTGGTGCTGGGCTGGGTCCCCAGTCCCTCCAGGCCAGCCCTTTCCTAGCCAGCAGGGAAGAGCCTTTCCCCTGCGCCAGGCTGAGGCTGCGGGGGGCTGCCACATCCCCTTCCCCTGGGGGTGCTCTCTGCAGGGGGGGCTTCCTTCCCGAGGGCCCTCAGCCCTCCCACAGCAGGGAGAGATGCCCCGACAGCCACTCACTCTCTCGTCTCCAGGGTGATGATGATGAGGATGGGCCTCCTGTTCATTCCTCCCACGCAGCTGCTGTTGCACATGAAGTTGTACAGGATGGTGGTGAACTCGGTTCCCACCTGCCCAGGAGGGGAGAGCCGGCGCTGAGCAGGGAGTGATGGGGGGAGGCAGGCTGGGCCCTCCCAGCCCCCAGCGCAGGGCTAGCGCCTTGGCAGGACGAGCAGGGGAGCACCAGAGAAGGGTGGTGTGGGGATGGTCCCAGCTGGGAAAAGGGGACCATACAAGGACGGTGAGGGGTCTCCCTTTGCAACCTGCTCCCCTGGAATAGGATGCTCTGGGATGCATCACAAGGCTGGGAGCTGCAGATGCTCGAATGCAGCTGCCACCAGTGCAGGAAGCAAGCAGCGGGTGGCCTTAGATGTGCCAGGGCAAGCAGGACGCTCCTGCCCTTTGTGTCCTACCAAGCTGCCCTGTCACCCATGGGTTCACCCTCAGCACCGGCAGAAGCCCAGCTAGAGGCAGGGGCTGATCCTGCCCCCCCACCCCAGGGCAGCCGGGTACCTGCGGGGGCTCGTAGGGCACCATCACGCTCTGCCTTCCTGTCACGGGGTCATCCACGTACTGGGAGAGGTTGTTGCCTTCCACCCGGATGAGGTGGCTGGCTGGGGCTGACTGGCCTGCAAGGCAAACCTCTGCGTTAGAGGACATGGCTGCCCAGGATCCTGGTCCTGTGCATGCGAGGGCTGCAGCGCAGGGCGGGACACATGGCCCCCCGCGATGACAGGGTGGTCCCCGGCAGAGCAGGGAGAGCAGCACTCACCGTCATTGAAGTCACGGCCAAGCTCGTGGTTGGGGCAGCGTTTCACCACCTCGGTGACGTGCTCTGCTTTCTTGTAGACGGGCATGGCCCGGATGATGGTGCCCGGTGGTGGGGGGGTGGACACCTTGATCTGGATGGGACATGTTTTTGCAATCTGACAGTAGAGTTTCTTCAGCAGAGGGGAGTACTGGAAAAGAAGAGATGGGTGAACGTCACTGGGCCTGATGGGGCAGCGGCTACTCCCCTGCCTGCCCTTGGCTTCCTCTGCTGCTGCGGTGCAAGCACAGGGCTCCCTCCCCTTCCTGGCACGGGGGCTCGTGCTGGGCTCAGGCTGATGCCCCCGCTCCCACTGCACCCAGACAGTCATTTCTGTTCCCTCGGCTCCTCACATCCACCCGCCTGCTGCTTTCTCACCACTCCAAGCAAAATGAGAGCACGGCAGTAAAGCAGCAAATTAAAATAATGACTTGTTATAAAACCAATTACCGCCTATTGCGTTGCAGCCATGCTGGAGGGACTGTGCCAGTGCAAAGCTGCTCCAGGTACCAGCAATCACCCCTGTGGCGCCCGGCCTCCGTGGCTGCTCCATGTTGCAAACTGCTGGTGCTTACTCCCAGTGCTTTGTAGGGGACGGTGACCAAAGGACATTCAGCCTGTCTTTGTGGTAACTGTTTATTCTCTAGGCTCGATATTTGTTTTTCCCCTGGAAATATTTAAATGTGACCAAATTCACCCCCACCACATCGTATCCGCTTCCCACGTAAGCCAGATACCACCCACCTACAGGGCGAAGGGCTGGGCGCTGTAGGAAGGGGTTCCCAGCTAGCCTAATTGCTCCGGCAAAGCGGGAGCATCCACTATGCTGTGCCTTAGAGGAAATCTTGCTGAAAATCAGTGGAAACCCTCATGCATACATCACTCACCCCACTTTGGAAACGTAACCCCGAGTCTCCTATTGTGCACAGCTCCTGGCTGAGCTGAGAGCACTGAGGGTGCTGACGCACCACAGCCTAAGGAAATTGTGTTTAACGTTGTTAATGGAATCACAGCTAATTATGCAAAACCTCAGAGTTTAATTCTGACTAGCACGAAAGACACAGACAGGGTTTGTCCTGACCATGAGTCGATGCTTTGCAGCTGCTTGCTGCAGCAGCAGTGGCTCCCAGAGGAGACACGGCGGGACCCGCTCCCCAGGCTGGCTGCCGGAGGAGGATGCTCTGCAGGCATCAATAGAAAACAGTTCATGACCACTTAAACACTCCTCATAAAGGCACAAGGGATTTGCTCGGTTTGGAGTGAGGGGTAAGGTCCCCTTGCAAGGGCTGTGGACCTGCTCAGTACAGGGGAAGCTCCTGGTGGCCACTGAAAATGGGAATGGCAGCCTGAAGACAGCAGCGTGCCTGGGAGCCGGCCCTGGAGCACGGCAGAGCCCCTTGGCAGCAGCACCCTCGGGACAGGGACCCAGCGCTGGTCCAGGACCACCGCACCCACAGGTGATGGGCTGCAGCAAGGCAGGGGCTGGCAGCGTGCAGTGGGCAGGGGCTGGCAGCATGCAGCGGGCAGGAGCAGGCTGCACGCTTCGAGCGGAGGGGTGGGGGAGGCAGGGCCCGTCCTTCACCTTCCAGTAAACGCGTGTCTCGGCTCCCAGGTGTGGGGATGTGCAATTCCCTTCCACCTCACCAGTGCCACGCTGTTTTCCATCTCACAAAGAATGTGTTTGCTATACAAGAGCCCACCCCTGCCGCACAGAGAGAAGCCAGTCCCTGCATGGCAGGGCATGTTCCTGCTCAAAGTATTTTATCTCATCCCCACAACATAATGCCCGATGCCAAGAAAATACCACCGTGCAGAGTATTTGTGAGGATGTTAAAGCTTGTCCTCAGCCATCCAAATACAGGTGTGCAGAGGCCAGTGAGGCTCCCTCTGCCCCGCCGTGAGCCATCTGCTCCGCTCTCTGGGTGGCAGGGCTGCCTGAAGCCGGGGGATGGCAGGGCTTGGCAGCTGGCATGGGACTGTGAGGGCATTAGGGACCTGACACGGGTGGCTCAGCCCTCGTCTTCCCACTGCTGCCAGCCTAGTCTGGTGCACACATGCATCAGGTGGGTTTGCAGAAGGGATCTGTGCTTCCTGATCCTGCTGCCCTTTCCGTAGGAGTGGATCCACCCGTGGGCTGAGCGAGCCTTCCCTGCCCACAGAGGCTCCCACCGAGCCTGCTGGGACTGGATGGGCTCCCATCAGCCTGGCAAGTGCCGCAGAAGCAAATGAGAAACTGCTGAAGAGGCAAACAAGATGATAAGCCCTTTCCAGGTGGTATTTCTAGGGAAGGTCAGGGAAGATATAAAGGGGAGAGGCTTCTACCAAGGCAAACTGCAGCAGCTTGGGCATGGTGGGGTTGTGTTGGACCGATGGCCAGCTGGCAGCAGGTACCAGCTCCCAGAGAGGCACGCCAGCGGCTCATGGGGGGTGTATGCTGGGGTCAGAGCCTGCTCTGGGCTACAGAGAGTGGGAGAATGCTGTGGTCATTAAAGGGTGAGATTGGGATGTGTAATATGAAGCTGAATCTGGCAGCAAGAATTAATCCTCAGTATTGGAGGCATGTGGACTTTCTCAGAGAGAGAGGACACGCGGAAACACCACCTTTCATGGAAATCCCCAAATTTTGCAGCGATACCTGATGACACTGCCCACGCCTCAGCTTTACAGCCAGGTTAGCTTCCTGGGCGCGATCCCGGCAGCGATTGTGCCTAGGCTGGAAGCGCAGGCTCTGCTCAGCGCCCAGTCGCTCCCTCCTGCCCGGCTGGGAGGGGAGACTCGTGCGGCCATGGCCCACGTAACCTACTCGCCCACAGTGCGACGGGGGTTTCACGCCCTCATTTTAGGAGACAACATGGCAAAACAAGGGTTAGTTGGAGGGGGGCTCTTCCTTGCCAGGTGTTAAAATACTGACAACTCCTGTCAAAGGATCCTTTCATGTAGACATTCCCGGGCAGTCCTCAACATGCCTGGGAAATATAACTGCTCTGGAAGAGTAGAGGTGCATTATGGCAAGTTCTTTGGTAACAAATTCTCTCATTATACCATGTTATGACATGGATAAATCTCTGTTAAATAGCAGAGCGATTGCCCCGCAGGGAGAAAGGCTGCCGCTCAACACAGGCATGCCTCCACTGATAACCTTATCATGTCTTAACAGCTCCAGGATTGCCTTCAAAGATCCTTCCTCAATAACAAACTATTCTTTTAAGGAACTCCATGCTGATAACTCTGGGCAAGAACAGTCAGGGCTGTGCCCTGTGCGGCCGCACTCCCGGCTCCTCACAGCTGTACCTCCAGCTGCTGCTAAGGCAAAGTGCTCCTGGTCTCACAGACCTGGCCTGTTGATGGCCATGGGGTGAATGAGCATTAAGGTTTGGGGATCCCCAGAGGCTCCATGTCCCCAGCCATGTTTGAAGCCAGGAAGGGCCCTTGGCTGTACCCTCTCTATAGGGGACAGCAAAATGCATGTCTTGCTCAGGGGAAGAGCACGCCTCTGCTCCTACGTGGTTATCTGTATTTGCTAATAATCAATCAGACCTGCATCTCTGCGCAGGGCTGCACTACGTAATCTGAGTTACTGGTGCTTTACAAGCTGCAGCTGAAATGTGCACACCCGGCTCACAGGGAGCATAAAGGCACCGCGCTTTCCTCAAGCACAAGATGAGACAGTTGCAAAGTGGAACCCGGGAGATCGAAATGCCAGTATTTAATCCCATCGGCTAGTGCAGCTGCTTCGCTGCTTGGTACTACTTCTTTTGCCATGGCCATGGTTCTGCCAGCTATCCTAGCACTGAACCTCAGGCTGGTCACTCATACCCTTCCTGTTCTGCAGCATTTGGACAAGCTGACCTCGTGAAACCAGCCACACGTGGCAGCGGGGTCACAGCCAGCACTCACATCACTCACACTGCTGCCAGCTCGCTGCCACTCCCGGGCACGGGAACAACATCTTGGGACACCTGAATGCCTTCCCAGCACTGGTGCATCAGCACAGCCTGAGCTCAGCCCCAAGATTTCTTTCACACCTCCAGAAGAGCTTGGGGAAGTTCTACCCCTGGGCACCTCCTGCCTTTATTCTCAGTCCCTGCTCTACCCTTTGGACTGTTCATGTCCAAAGTTACGTTATTACTAAGGTCATCTCTGTTCACAGAAAAAGCCAGAGTGTCTGTTATTGCATGTTTGCGGTGCACAACAGGTTCGCATGTTAGCGTGGCTTGTGGGTGCTGGTTTGGTTTAAACAGCAGTAACAGCACTGAGTGATCTGCCTGAAGCGTATGTAAACTTGCAGAAGGTATATTCCTCTGGGGTTTTTCTGTAGTCCTGCTGATTTCAATGTCTGCCCTCATCTGCTGGGCTGAAAGTATAATGCTACCTCCATTGCCATCCCTTCCCTGCTACTGTGATCTGTCCTGCAAAGCAAGTCCAGGGCACTAGGAACAACTGGAAAAGCTGGATTGTTTAAATACCAGTGGTATATCAGCATGAACCTGTGTTTCTCTAGGGACTTGGTACCCCAATATGTCTTGAGATGGGGTTCCTTTCACTTCCATGTTCAAAACACAGCTACTTCTTGGGCAAGATGGAGACTCTGCTGCACCAGTGCCGAACGTAATGGGAAATAAGCACAGCAGGGTGACAGAGCCCCGCGGTGCAATTGGCTGCTGCAGGGCTTTACCAAGGTTACCTTGGTACTGCTGCCACTGCATCCAAGGAAATGTTTTGCACATCACCAGATCCAAATGAGCTAATGCCCCGCAATGATTCACAGTGACTGATACAGCTGCAGCTGTGAAGTAGCATTAAATTAGGTCTCAGCATCCGCTGCTGCCCACCCTGAGCAAGTACCCAGGACCCACTCTGGAAGAGGCCACCACGCTGCTCAGACCCTTAGCTACTGCTCCAGCACAGGAAACCAGAGTAGGGAGAGGTGTTTTTCCCTATGGATGCTGACAGCCTCATACAAAAAAGAACCAGAATCTTCAGCATGGAAAGATCTATGGGCAAAGTCCATGTGTCCTAGCCCTCCCTGGGCAGCAGAACCGCTAGGAGGATGTGTCCCAACAGATTCGAAGCTGATAAAATCTTATTTATCTTCAACTGTTGACACTGAAGCGTCTAGACTTGCCTGCTTTGGGAGGGCTGCAGCCAAGTCCTCCTTTCCCTCTTGAAGGAAATGATTTGCTCAACAATTACTTTTTCCACAAATCCTCACCCCCCCCCCCCCTCCCTACCAGCCGCCTCCTCCTCCTTTTCTACATTCCAGTCTCCTCATTAGCTCTACTCAAGACGTGTCCAGGACTGCAGTCAATGGATCCCAATAAAGCCACTAGCCTGGCAAGAGAGAGAGAAGAAAAGTGCTGCCTCCGGCTGCTAATTTCCTTGCACTCCCCAGCAAGCAGCTGCGGAGCTGCATCCTGGGACAGGTTCAGACAGATCGCAGAGGAGAGGTGATAATAATGTGTCTGTCATCTTACTCAGACATGTAGCATCTTGCAAACCGCAAATACCGTTAACCGGCTTGGACGAATCTGTTACGACAGATCCTGGAAGACATACCGACCACAGAGCTAGGGTTTTTTTCTTTCTAATTTTTTAATAACCATAGTTTTAATCACTGGCCTATACAACTTCTCATCGAGCCGCAAATTCCTCCCCAAAAGCTACTTTGTTGCTCATTTACTCTAAGCTGGTTTCAAATATGTCTGGTGCATCACTGATGCCTGAGGGGAGAGCATCTGCTGGTGCCCAAGCCCCACGGGCAGGCTGGGCAGCAGAGACACTGCCTGGGGATGGCTCTCAGGGATGCCCCAACACCTGCCTCCCCATGCCTGCAGCCCCTGCACCACACTGGTGACACATCAGGCTGACAGAGCCCAGGACTCGGGGGTTCTCACGGTGCCTGGCAGAGCGCCCCATGCAGAGCCCTGCATGCCATGCCCCCAGCCCCACTGCCACCAGTGCTGGACCACTGGTGACATCCAGGGCTGGGGCTGTCCCCACAGCAGAACCAGCACAGACAGGCTGTGCACGCTACAGCCTACATTCTTCTACCTTTATTATCATGCCATTACTGCTAATTAAAATCCCTTGGTTAACCCCCAAAGGAGTCCTCTCCCTTCCTTCCCTAGTGTGCACATCCTTAAAATAACTGCCAACCAGGATGACAGCCTCTCGTAGTCACTGCTTAACCAGCCAGCGCTGGCACACTCTGGGTTGCTTTAACCTCTTCTAGTAAGTCTGACTCCTGTATGTCTGGATACTTGGGTCCCCTGACCAAGCTGGTGCTGGAGTTCCCTCTCATCCAAAAAGGAAGTTGAAAATCCAGCAAAACAGTTATTTCATTCTGCATTATCAAAACTGGATAAGGGGAGCAAGCTGGGAGGGGAGGAAGGAAGAGACTGGGTTTGGCTTGGGAATTGCTGCTGGAAACGAAATGCAAAAAGCCACAGCAGCAAGTCCTGGACTCTGGGGGGAGACCACTGCCCCTCGCAGCATCCCTGGCAGGCTGTGGCAAGCAGCAGGGAGCTGCTTCTCCTGCTTTGTGACAGCCACTGCCTGGAGTGGGCACAGGGAGAGAACATGGTTCACCCAGGGCACAGCCAGCATCCATCCCCCTCCTCTTTAAAGTGCTAGAGGTCAGGGCTCCCCAGAATGCTTCCAAGCTGTGGTTCTCGTGGTGTGGGATGCAATCCCAGGTGGTAAATCCCCACTTCCAGCGGTGCAGCAGCAGGCCTTGCATCCAGTCCCGAGGGACTTGGCTGGGGCACCTGTGGTGGGGAGCACCGCTGGCTGACCCACCAGGATGCTGCCGTCGGGCTGCCTTGGGGCTCTGCGGGAGCCACCACTCGAGCTCACTGCTGAGCCAGAGCATGGACGTGTGTTTCCTCCTGCAGCCTTTATTGTCTCTGTTCCTTCAGCAGGTCCCTCCGTCCCCATGTCCTCTGCATGCTTCAGACCCAAATGCAGAGCAGCTGATCGGAGCAGCCTCATTCCCCGGCGCATCCTCTCCCACCTCTCTCCAGCCTCTCCTGCAGGAGAGTGTTGCCTTCCTGCTGGAGCAGCAGTTGCCAGTAAGTCGTTCCCTTGACCTGTGCATACCATACACGTTCGAGATAGTGGAGCTGATAGCAGGATCGTGTTGGAACATCGCACACCAAATTCCTTTGCCTTTTTTCTTAATTCCATTGTGTCTAGAGCTCCTGGAGCCTCATCCACACCCTGCGAAAGCTGGTGGAAAGCCTCCAGTGGGCTGGTTTCAATGGGCTTTGGAGCAGGCTGATGCTGAGGTTGCTTTTCTACTTCTGGCGTGCCAAAATATCCACACTCTTCTGCCCAGCTACTCGGGTAAAAACAAAGATGTTTGTGGCTCAGAGGTAGAGCGTACTGAGCTGTGCGTGCTCCCTGCTCATCTGCAGGCCATTGCTGTTGGACAGGTACCTCCCTAAAATATGGTAAAGTGCCAGAGAAAGTTTGAAGAGGGGGCTCATTTTCTATACATGCTCCTGAAGGTTTTTCCCTCCTCTTTACAACTGCCTCTACCCCACACAGCTTCACACAGTGACCAGCAAGGGAGAACCTACCTCCTGCCACACCAAGGATTTCCATCCTCCTCGTTCAGTTAGCATCAGACAAACCATTTCAGCTTCTCCAGTGCCCACTCTCCAGCTCTGAAAGCTACAGAGCAACTGGAACAACGCAGCAGTCTCCCACTGGCCAAGCACTGGGATGCAGACCAGTTTGCTGTAGGTGACTGCTGGACAGCTGTCCATCATAGCAGGAGCACCTCACCTTGGCTTTGAGCCTCTCCAGCCTTTCCATCGCAGGCTGTTTGCTCCCCAAAGCAGCAAGCAAGGTCCTGGACATGGGCAGGGGGGGCCCTGTGCCCACGACTGAGTTAGGGGACCCCCTGTCCACTTAGCTCTGAGGTTTGTCCATCTTCCCCTGCTGCCAGGGGCTCCGTGCGAGCCCAGGCAGCTGTACTGTGCTGGGGGCTCGAGCCCCCATGTCCTTTTGCAGCCAGGCTGTGGGAGGCCAAAGACCCTATTAACGCTTCTTCTGGCTCTGGTGCACGTGACAGCATTTTAGAGGGGAGGGAGCACCGATCTGCCACAAACCCGACTTGAGAAAAATACTAATTATCTATCAGTTACCAGCTGGCTAGCGTGGCGAGGGGCTGCCTGTGAGAAAACAGTCGAGATCGGCTCATGGCTCTAGCATGTATGGGCAGCTCCAGGGAACCCAGAGTCCTGATAGCTTCCAACAAACAGGCAGGCTGCTGGCATGCCCTGTCTTGCAGCGCCGCAGCTCCTGGTCCTCCTCCCAGCCCCATCGAAGCAACCTACCAGAGGGGGGCTTAGAACCTACAGGGAAAACCTTATTTTCAGCATCTGGCCATTGCTCTCTGCTGATAAGAAGGCCATTACAAATGAGAAGGGAGGTGGTGGCAGCCCGGAGGGCTTCCCGCAGCACAAACCAGTGCAGCTGCTTTGGTTCAGGGTTTGGGGCAACATGCGGTGCTCAGAGCCCAGCCCAGGAGTCGGGACATGCAGCGGCACCCACCCGCTGCTCAGCACCCCTCTGCAAGGACAGACCTGGCTCTGGGAACGCCAGCCCCAAACCCCTGTCCCAGGTCTTCGCTTCTTCTCCATTCACCCATTTAATAAATTTAGGTTTGGCATTTTAAGGCTAGAGAGAACAGGTGATGATCCTCTGGTTTGATTCCCTGCGCTGCTGGCTTAAGACCCCTGCCTGCTTGTTCTGTTTTGAGCCCATGGTGTGTGCTTGAAGTGCAGCTTATCTTTTGAGAGATATGCAGACTCTTCATTTGAATACTTCAGGAGTTGGAGTATTCACCACATTCCTTGGTAAATTGTTCCTATGGTTAATTATCCTCACTGTTAAAAAATTTCCACCTTGTTTCTAGTCTGAGTTTGCCTGGCTTCAGCTTCCAAGCACTGGATCTCATTATGTCTTTTTCTGTTAGATTAAAGAGCTGTCTGCTATCAGAAACCATCTCTTGCGCAGACTGCGATCAAGCCATCCTTACTCTTCTCGTGGAGACCTTTTAGGCAGAACGTTTCTCTGGTATCACCCTAGAAGGCATCTGTTCCAGATCTTTCATCTTCTTTGGATCTCCCTCCCAAACCTTTTCTGTTTTGTCAACAGAGGGTTTGAAGTGTGGACATGAGAACTGTGTGTGCACATGAGGGCAGCGGGCTCAGTGCTGCCTTGCTCCCCCTGCTCGGGAGATGCTTGCCTGCCCAGCAAGGGCTCTGTAGGAGCCTCCTTTGCTAAGCACAGAAGGATGGATAACACTGCATTTCCCAGAGGAATAGCCAGAGGGATTCAGTCAAAACCCTTCAAAAATAGGAGTCTATTGGGCTACACACATCCATCAACCAAAGCGTATGATTGTATCAGAAAACCTATACCAAATCATTTGACAAGGTGACTTGCATTGAACTATTTGGTTTGACATTGCCTGTGCACCAGCTGTCCCTTCCTCCTTGGCTGCATTCCCCATGATCCAACCTCAGATTGCAGGAGGCCTCTGGAGCTGCTGGTCTGGCAGAGCCTTCCTCCAGGGTGGAGGAATCTCCGCTGCTCCAAAACACTGCCTGGCAAGGCAGCTCTGCTGAATTCATGGTCCTGGCATGATATATTTAGTGCAGTTAATCTTAAAGTATTGGAAAGCCATGAGGCTACTCTAGCTGTGGATGAAATAGGCCGTGTTGTTTCTTTCAAAGTGCTGAATCAAACCATTGTATCCTTCAGCACACTGAGATGGTCAAGTCAGCCACCCTTGGCTGGACCATCACCACACTGTCCCCAGCCCTACCGACTGTACATTTAACTTTCCTTCCCAAGTGCCTGCCCTTCCCAATGGCTTTCCTAGTCTTACTTGTACGCCGCTACATATGCATTCACGGCTTCTGTAGGAATCTCACTGTGTACATACATCATTCTTTGTATGTTAACTGACTGGCAACACATAACATATCGTAACATATCGGGTTTTGTTGAATTCCTTTCCCCGTTTAACCGGGACAGACTTTCAAGTGCAGCAGTGGCCATACAGAGCACAAGGCAAGCAGGAGGAAGGCAGCAGCCCCGTCTTTCAGCACAAAACGTGCAGCTGCATGGCTGTGACAGCCATCAGTCAGGAGGACATGGAGCAAAACTGACTGTCGCCACAGCAGGACCATTCTTCATGTGGCAACCTTGGCAAGCTGGACAGTCTGCACCCATGTCTGCACTCCTGCAGAAATTACTATTTCAAATGAAACATCCTCTGCGCTCTCCAGGGTGCAAGATGCTGCTGACCCACTTCTGCTCTCCGTGAGGCTCAGCTTCAGTGCAATTAAATGTGGGCTGGCTGGTGCTAGTCCTGCAGCCAGCCTGCTTTTGGGGGATGCACAATCAGCTCAGCATCACCGTTTGGAGGTCCGCACATCTCACTGACTGCCTTGCCAAGTACTAAAGCCAGTTCAGGCATTTAACTCCTCCACTCTGGACCACTTCCCAGGAGGCCCCCCCCCTTGCAACCGCGCACTCAGCAGCCTCAGCTCCCAGCCGTGGCTGGCAGGCGCATCCTCCGCAGGTGCTTACAGCTGCCCGTGGCATGTTCGCTGGGCATCTCTGGCGTCCAGCTGCTCCCCTAAGGCTGGGTGGGCTCGTACAGCATCGATGTGGCACTGGCTGCTCTGATGTACAAAGGAGACCTTAACACAAAGGCTTGAGAAAAAAAAGCAATCCTGTCCTGATTAGCACTGCTCCCAGCAGGACACAACAGCTACGGTCAGCACGGGGTGATGCTGAGACAGTCTGGGCTCAGTTTAGTTAGGAAAGATGTAGAAAGATCCCAGATGGCTGGGATGGTGCTAGCAAGGGAAGGGGGCTGTCACAGGCTCCCTTGCCACGGGAACTGCCTCAGGGAGCCTCTTGCTGCTCCCTCTGCTCTTCTGAGAACAATCAGTCAAAAAGACCCTAACAGCTTTTTCCATTTACTCCCTGCAGCTGCAAGATGCATCATCTGGGATGAGGGAAGGGTATTTCCTTACTGCTAATTAAAGTGAGCACAGAGCGGATCTTTAGTAGGTGCTCTCGACATCTTTTGACATGCCTGTGCACACCCTGTCCACAGTGCTGTCCGAGGGTGTCCTGCAGCACCCAGTCCAGCCCTGCCCACAGCTGTGTCTGCTCCATCCCAAAGCCATCTCCCCAGCACTGCTAGCTGGGAACAGTGGTGAGTGAGCATCAGACACCTTCCAGTCCTCCTTCCTCCATGCCGTGACAGCTGGGACAAGACACCTTGCATCACTGTGGGTTAGATTTCCATTTGGATGCTTCTGTGCCTCAGGAATACCTCCTTTCCCTGTGCTGGTCCTATGCAGCTTTACTTTTACCTAGTGTGACTTTTTCCCTAGTAGGGATAGGATGGGGCTGCAGTCACATCCTACCCTGAGGACCTGCAGTTTATTCAATATCTAATGAAACGCATCGTTTAACAACATCTTGCAAGGAAAGACAGTGGAAAAGAGTGAAGGCTGAACTGCTCCTATGAGGGCAAGTCAATTTAATCACGGTGCTGGTCCCAAGCCCCTGCTCAGCGCAACTTAGCAGTGAAGCCGTGAAGCTCCAGCAACCGGACACAGGGAAGCTGCTCTGCTGCCTCAGCCATGAATTTGGCTGCATTCAAACATCAGCTCACTGCCAGCTTGCTGCTGGTTTGCCCACCCTGCCCACCTGCTGGTTTTTGCAGGAGACAGACGCAGCGCTGTGGCAGCTGCCATAGCCCACCCCCTCCCACAACACACCGGCAGCAGCCTGGCGTAGCCCACCAGCAGCAGCGAGCAGAGCAGCACCCACTGGCTGCAGCCCGGGGTCTGCCTGCACAGAAGCATCTGAGAATGCTTTCTGTCTACCATGGGAAGGACCGTCTTGGCAATTAAACACATCAGCTTCCAAAAATAAAAGTCATTATCACACCTTGGGCTGATATATCGCTCCTGGTCTGCTCTGCCCATTTCATGATAATATCAAACAGCAGCACCGGAGGAAACCCTGCTGCTCCCTTGTTGTGTCAGTTGTCTCATCCCAGCCTTTCTGCTCTGCTAACACTTCCCAGAAGAGAAAACGTGCCTGCCTCAAACATGCTGGTGAGCAGCTCTCCCAGGCACCCAGGGAGGCATCCGCTGCAGAAATATCTCCCACGCCAGCCACAAGTGCCATTTTTTCTTAAAAACAGGGACAGTGTTACACTAAGCCGGGAGCCAGGATGTGAATTTAGGTCCTTTTGCCACAAGAAGCAAAGAAGCCCTTGTATGCTCTGCCCTGTTCCTGGGTCCCTGATCTGTAGAGGACTCCTCTGCCGGGCTGCAGCCGTGTGGTCAGACCAGCAGTGGCCCAGCCCTGCATCTCCACTCCCGAGGACCAGGCTGCTGCACCCACATCACAACCGGCATGATGCCATGTAGTGATCCCTCTGTGATTAAGAACCTACTCTGTTATTTTGCTGTGGCTTCTAGAGATTAAGTTACTCTTCCGATACAAGAGGAAAAAGGATTGTAAATGACAAGAATTTAGGGCAAAGCCGAGAACGGTCCCAGTAGATGTGAGCAAAGGTCCGTCTCGCCTGCTGCCTCTCCTCTGACAGCAGTCACTGGCAAATGCATAGGGAAGCACCATGAGAACAAGGCAGGTACTTCCCCAGGACATTTCTCCAGCTTTGCAGTTCTCGGGGACATTTACCCTCAGTTTAAGGAATTGCTGTGAGAAATGTTCCATTCAAACCACTGTGCTTAACGGCCCTTTTGGAGAAAATCCCTGCCAAGCAAGCACTGATGTTTCCCGCATGTTTTGTTTTCCAGGGCCACCTGTGCAGGTGCAGTCCCTGTGGGACGGTGGCTGCACCCTGCAGCCACCCCGTGCAAGCGTACCCTCTGCATCCCGCTGCAAGCACCACCAAGATATTCGAGTGTTTGCAGCCAGCCAGCCGAAAACGCTGTTGGCAGTAGCAAGCATCTCTCTAGCGAAGCCAAGAAGACATGCAACTTACTGTCCAGGTGGCTGACTTGGCGGTGCTGGATTGCTGGAAGGTCACCTCAAAGTGGTGGGGACCAGGGTAGTCAGTGTTGGAGGGAATGACGGGAGCTGGGGACATGGCGTCGAAGGTAGAGCTGGGCTGCGAGTAGGGCGAATGCGTTGGGACATTGGAGGTATGCTCGGAGCTGTAGGGACTGGTGGAGGCTGCTCTGCTGCCGATGCTCTGATCCATGCTGTTGTTCAGCAAATTGAACTGGGACTGGAGGAAGGGAAAAGGGGAGGAGGGAAAAAAGAAAACACCAGCCAGTTTAGAGACATGGAAACCTCAGCCACACTTCTCCAGGGCTCCAGGTGTCCTGTTACAGCCTCCTTAAAGGGCCAGCATGCGGGAAAGCCAGCCAAAGAGCTGGTCTGGGTCGCTTGGGTTTTTGAACAGGTCACCACTTGTGTGAGGGATAAACTCAAAACACTTAAATCATCCCCTTCTATCCACTCCGTCCTTGCTGGAGGCAGCGAGGTGCCAAGATACCCAGATTTCTAATGCACCTGCCTATGCAAAGCCACTCTTTTGCCAGCGGGACACTGGGCAGGGATTTTCCAGGACTCGCTCAGGTGTGGGAGATGCCTCGCTGCAGGGTGGGGAGCAGCAGCCCCAATCCTGCGTGCAGGGCTCTGCTCAATGGTGGCCCTTCCAGCAGCTGGAGCATCAAGGCTTGGTGAAGCTGCCCTAGCACTCAGCACCAGTGCGAGAGCGACCACCAGCCCACTGACGATGGTGTCACTGCCATTGCCACAGCGTTACTGAATGTCCGACCTGTTTGCCAGATGGTCCCCCACATGTGTTCACTTGTCACAAAGGTACGCAGGCACACCACTTCTCTCAGAAGAGCCAGCTCTGAATGGTGGTTTGTGTAATTCATTTCCTAGCCGGGGTGTTTGCTTTCAGTGGCTTTCCCTGATGCAGCTCTAATTTGGGGAAAACCTCAAACCTACAAAGTGTGTAGCTGTGATGCAGCACTGCAGAAAGGTCACAGAGCAAATGTACCTATTCAAGCATGTACTGGCTCTTATTCCAGACATGCTGGACCAAATCCTGACTTTTTATATTTTCTTTTTCTTATTCCTCTTCTGAACAATTACTGTCAGATACTTCCAGTAAGAGCTGGCAGCTATTTTACCTGCAGGCATAGCCTAAGCAAAGCTACGTTCTCAAAAGCTGCATGGCTAAAGCAGCCTTCATCTTTCATCTGAAAATCAGACAAAAAAAATTATCATTTTTTCTATAGTAGAGAAATAAATAAATATTTTTTAAAAAAAACCATTCAAACGTAACTGTTTCTCAAAGCAAACAGGATGTTTTTTCCCCCAGAAATCTGCAGCTCCCAAATTGCTCAAGGGTTGCTCCCTGACGTTTGCAAGCCAGCAGCATCATGGCAGCGCCAAAGGCGGGTGCTGCTGGTGGCTGCCTGGGCTCTGCTGGCGACCACACACAGTGGCCATTGCATTGCCAATTGCTGTCCCAACTCCCCACAGCACCCAACACTGGAGGAGGACTGGGGCCACCTGCCTGCACCCCACCTTCACCCAGCTGCAGCCACTGTGTCCCCCTGCACCCTGGCGGGGACTGTCCCTCCAGCCACCAGCACAGCTGGGGCAGCTCTGGGCAACTGAGAGCTGCAGGAAGCCTTCTGCTCCGAAGGGCTGTGAGGCTCACAGCTTAGGAATCAGGGGACGTGTTTTAACTTGGGATCCCAACCTCACCCAAACATCTACGATGTATAATGGTTTAAAGGCAATCATCCTTCTCCAGGAAAGTTCTCCTGTTGTCTGCATCTCTCACAAGGTCGTTGGAGCCTGTGACTAACTGGAGGAATGCTGAACAAGATCTGGCTTGCTATTACACATACAGCCATTTTCTCCCCTAAAATATGTGCACAAACCCCTCTATTCCTTCTTGCTGCTCTATAAATAGCCCAGCTGAAGACAAACCACCCTCATTCAAGCTTTCCACAATCCCAGGCTTCACCTGGAGAAAAACTTATGAGAAACTTTAGCAAAACAAGCGTTAAAAAGGCACGTGGAAAGCCCTTGCAGTCCAGCCAGCAAGCCAGTGGGGACTGCAGGGCTGGGCAGCATTGGAGGTGGGTGACACTGGCTGGAAGCCATGCAGCAGAAGTCACCCTCAAAAAGAAAAGCTCAAGCTTCAACCAGGACAGCAGCAAGGGGAAAAGGGATTGCTGCTCCAAATAATCCACAAGTATCATGACTGAACTGGTTTGTTCTCTTGGGACAACGGAAGGGCCCCAGGGAACAGGCTGCACACACGCACGGAGCACAGCCACGTGCCTTTTTTAGGAATGAATGGAGAGTAAATGCTCTGCACCTGATGAGTAAACAGGCCATCTTCAGCACTACCCCTGCACACATGTATGTGTGTACTCAGGCTGGACCACCCAGCAGAACACGGTGCGTGTGCTGCCATGGTTGCTCATCTCCTGCCGAAATGGGAAATAACCAGGAAGCCTTTCACCTCCCGGCAATATCTGTTGCTCTGGAGCTGCAGGGCAGGCTAGGGGTGAGGCGGCTCTTGGAAGTGGCTGAAAAAAAATCCGCAAAAGTGTCCCCACATGATTTTGTGCATTTTTGGAGCTTAGAGCCAGGGGTGTGAGCAGCTGAAACCTGCTGCTGTAAATCTTAATGGGCAGGTAAATTGGGATCAACCCAGTGAGAAAAGCATCCTGACCTCCACACAGAAGAAAGCCTTCACTTGGGAAAAACGGTCACCACTTTGCACATGAAGGAGATACGAGACCCAGAGCACCACCTCCGCAAGCTGGGCTGGCCACCCCGAGCTGGGATCCCCTGCCAGCACAAAGCTACAGGCAGTGCCCGAGTACCGGGGCTTTGGAAATCTGCTGGCAGAGATTTGCAAAGTCAGGTGCAGGGGGAAAAACGACCAACTTGTTTTTTAAAATCGAGTAAATTTTGGAAACATTCCTTTAAAAGACAAATTGAAGGCATGAGTGTTTATGTGTGTATGTGTGTCAACAAACCCAACGCAGGGCTTGTGAGTCTGTGTCTGTAAATATATATATACGCACATATGTTTATCCACACACATAGATAAATATTCACATGACTGCAGAAACGACCTCCCAAGTAACAGCACTACAACACAAAATGAAGCCGGTACATATATGCTTTGTACCAACACACCTAAGACAAAAAAGAGGAATGAAGTAATTTCTAGTCAGGAAGTGCAACACCACACCTTTCTATCTCTAACTGTATCTACCTTTTCTTAATGCCAGAGAGCAGACACAAACCCCTTTTGACTAAGAAAGCAACCTCAGCGCTTGAGGACAAGGCTGAAAATGTATCACCTGCAGCACAGGTACCGTTTCAGCCACTCTACCCTCCCTGAGACTTTGAGACCTTAAACCAGGGAAGGAAAGCCTGCCTGGGGCTCAGGTGCATGTCATGAACTCGGCTGAGGAGGTTCCCAGTGGAAGGCAAACTGGTGCTGGTGGTGCCCCGCACCACAGGGCGTTCCTCGGATGGATGCTCCAGCTAACACCGCTCCTGTCTGCACATACATGGGTGAGGGAGCCTGCACCCCTTCACACCAAAGCTTTAAATCACACCTTGGGCTCTGCAAGCATCAGATCAGGCAAAGCAAGAGAGGAATGCCGACCGAGCCACCAAGGCTGCAGCATCCCACACTGGCACAGCTTATCCTGCATGACTGGGGCTGGAGCTGCCACAGCTCCCCTGTGCAGCCACAGGACAGGGAAAGGCTTACACCACGACAAGCCCCTGGTGCATCCCAGGCAGCAGCAGGCACGAAGGCTCAGCAGACAGAGCCGGAGCACGCGCCCAGCTGCTGCCTCCGCAGCGGAGGACGATTTCAAATAAAAGCAGGAAGGCAAACCCCATTAATAACAAGTAGCACCTACCGTGGTATAATGCTGCATCGGGTCACTAATGTACAGCATTTTAGTTGTCTCGGGATTCACAGAGCGCTGGGAAGCGTCCCACCACGGCAGTCATGGGGTCGGGGCGGCGGTGGGGATGGCCAGGCTAGGAAGGCAGGTGGAACAAGGGAGCGCGGGAGCAGGGCTGGGGCGGGCAGCGCCAGGGATGCTGCGCTGGCCACCCGTGTGCTGTTGTGTGTTGGCTTTTTTGCTTTTTTCATCTCCCTTAGTTCTGTCAACTAGCTGCATCCAACAACAAAACGGGGCCCACCCCTTCTGTCCCTCATGACTATTCATTAAAGCACAGGGCAGGCCCCAGCTTGCCCAGTGATGGACTAGGCGATACCAACCATTCCCACTGCAGGGAGAGAGGGGGTCCAGCTCCATCATCAAACCCAGCCAGACTCCACTCCACAAAGCTACTTGCAGCTGCACTGGGCTGGAAACCCATTTGGCTGGCACCCTTTACCAGCAGACCGAGGTGGCTGTGCTTGCATCGACTGGGTGATGCAGTGACTCCGAGATAGCTCCGTATCTCAGAGATATGCCGTTATCCCTATCTAGATGGGTAGATATGGATAGGTGTGGATGGACGGATGGATATCTAGGTGCTAGATAGGGATAGATCGGGATAGATGGCCAGGCAGATGTCTAGATGGACAGATATGGATAGATATCTAGATGGACAGATACAGATAGATGGATAGATAGATATCTGGAGTGACCAGGCTGATTTCCTTCTGACTCAAGGCAGATGGGGGAATGGTGCTTCCTTCAGCCAGACCCCACTGTGGGGGGCTCCATACTGAAGCAGATAAGCAGTTCAAAGAGTGGTGTGGCACATTTTGAATGGCAAAACCAGCGTGCATCACCCACTGCCCAGCAGTGGCCTGCACACGCACACCCGTGCACAAGAAGGTCTGTGATGGTGTCGTATGGAAAGCCTGAAGCACTGCACAAACTACCAGTCCTAAAGTTGTCATCTCTAAGCAAAAAGGGTGGCTGAGGAATTGTTTGCATCTAATTACAGCAACTCCTCCCACGAGACCCTGAAGCAAGCTGTAGGAGCAACACAGTGCCCATGCAATGCTGAGGGGGAGCATCATGCCTGGCTGGAGGGCAGGTCACAGAGCATTTTGATGGTCTGCTCACAGCCACCGAGCATCTGCACCGGTGCATCTGCTGGGTGCCACAACACCTACTGCTTCCCACACATCCGCTCCAGTACTGCTGAGCACCATGAGCAGCAGGCATCACAGCAGGGCTGAGCAGCCCCTCTGCTGTGGCTCCTTGTGTCTTGCCTTTCCTTCAGGATGGTGGCATCATGTTATCTGTGTATTTATTTACACATCACCCTGCCATGCATTTTGGTGATGCCAGCCAGTGAGAGCCGGCCGCGGCTCACTGGGAGCTCAGCAGCGCAGAGCTTGGTTGCACGATCAGGCCAACGTAAATATTTACTACTTGCTCATTATCCCAAGCAAGGGCCAGGAGCTGGCTCTGCCCTGCCTGTGTGCAGCCGCTGTGTGCAGAGTGCTGCAAAGCCAGGGCTTGCGTGGCCCTGGCAGCACCCTGGGCTGCACCGGCTCCTCAGGCTCAGCTTCGGTTACAGCGGGAACAAGAAGGAAGGCGACGGCAAGCTCAGCGAGGGGCAGCTCCCCAATTAGCACCACCGCCCTGCCTGATCCCTCTGCCAGGCTCCTGCCCGCTGTAGACAAAGGCCAGGGAAGGGAGGGAAAGCAAGTGAAAAGCGAGGGAAAAGGGGGCTGGGGGAGGGGATGCAAGCTGGCGAGGAGGGAAACTGCAGCTTTCTGGAGGGAGACGCTGCCAACAGCCAGAGCTGCTTCAGGTATGCTCCTGGGAGGCTGCCCTGCTCAGGGCTCTAAACACACAGAAGCGACTCAGATGTCTCACACACCCGCTATGCTTTTCAAACGCTTTGCCTTAGACACAGGCACACCAGCTTCTTGGAGGAAAGGGCAATGGCACAGATGCTTGGGGATGTGGTGCGAGCAGAGCTGGGAGTTGGGAGTGTGATCTGCCCCTCCAGCAGCTCTGCACTGTCAGCAGCTTACAAACGGCTTTTACTACACGTCATGTTTATACCAGAGCAAATTATTCTCTCCTCCTGTTGAGGTACTCAGGCTCTGCTGCTGTTTCAGCATGGAGTCCTCGCTGTTGCCTGCAGCAATATTATCTATTAATAAGTAGCCACTGTTATACTGACCACTGCACCATCCAGCTGCAATCCTGGGGTGCAGTCGATTACAGGTTATCACACCCTGCACAAATGACAGCAGCGCTGCACCTGTTGTGTTTGTGTTTGGTTTATGAACCAGCAAGTATCCCACTTCCTACCCCAGCTCCCATTTGTGCAGTCTGAGCACACTCACCATGACTGAATCGTTCATGCTTCTCATCTGGAAGACATCCATCGTGACCTCTGTGCGATTGGAGACCTCACTGCTGCCTGTATGGTTGGATGGAGGGAGGTCGAAGTAGGTGCTGTCTGGCTCCCTGCAAAAAAGGTGATGTGCACAGTCAGCCTTCCAGCTCTCCAGCACAGCCTGCACCATAACCACACAACAACCTGAAATTCCCTTGATCCCTGTCCCCTTCTTGACTTCTTCCTCCATCCTCTGCTTTTATTTTCACATGGCAGAGCAGGTTTTGCTCAAACTGTTGCCTGGTGGGTAAAGCAAGCAGAGATTTGGGAAGTTTTTCATCCATCTGGTTGCTTTAGCGTATCTGTCACCTTGGGATATC
The DNA here is from genome assembly GCF_963210335.1 of Falco punctatus. Taxonomy (NCBI): domain Eukaryota; kingdom Metazoa; phylum Chordata; class Aves; order Falconiformes; family Falconidae; genus Falco; species Falco punctatus. Next base: position 106,187,131 of record NC_137582.1, read on the forward strand.
TTTAAGTGAGAGGATACCAAGGAAGAAAGAGGATAAAATGAAGCACAGTTCTTCCTCCTTTCTTGATTAGAGTGTGAGGCTCAAAGGCCAGAAGACTTGCAAAAATCTTGGTGTGACTTGGCACTTAATTTTAGAAACTATCCATTTTAATTGGGCAGTCACCAAGCCTCATGACCTGATGAGTGAAGACTAACAAGTAAGAATGCATCCTCCCAGGTTTGGCACCAGTGTCTCCCACCACACCCCAAGCAAGGGTCCCAGCCAAAAGGGGACCTTTACTCTGGCCCTGACACCATCTCTGTGTGGGCCTGGAGCACCGCATCAAAAAATCACCTATCAATGCCAGCTCCTAGTGCCACGGTTCAGGAAAAGCAGGCAGGTGTGTTGGTACTCAGCCGCGGCTCACCAGAGCTGGCTCCATGTGCCCACGGGGACATGGGCAGGGTCCCCAGGGTGCTGCTGTGGCCAGTGGGGCTCCTCAGCAGGCAGGGCATGAAGGATGTGGCCCACCTGCTCTCCTCTGCACAAGCACGAGTCAGTGGCTCCCTTTCCCAGCTTGCTGCTGAGGCATTTTTGCTCCCCGAACACCTTTGCTTCCTTGAGTGAGAGGAAGCGTGCCCCAGTAAGGACCTCCAATGTGCACGAGGGCATCCATGCTGTAGGAATGCTGCGCTGCAATTTGCAGCTCTCCTGACTTTATATTTAATGTGTGCATCAAAAATGCTGTGGCTTTTCAGAAACAGTGTCCAATACCTGGAGACAAGGTTTGTGGGGCTCTGCTTTCAGGGTACGCACACTCCACCATCTTTGAACTGCCTACTGCCACCAGGGCAAAAGGGTTTGGCAAATGAAATGGTCTGAGCAGAGAGATCAGAGTCTGGCAGCAAAACTCTCAATGTGGAAAAGGAATATGTGGCAACTGGAACATGCGAAAGAAACTTGTTTCCTTTCAGGCCACAGCAATAATAGGCGCTAACACAGACTACAGAGGAAAGGGTCACTTCTGACTCAGAATAAACCTCAAGGCAAATGATCAACCACCACTTACAGTGTGCTCCAGAGGTGCTCAAACGTTGTGCCTTCATCAGCTGGAGATGATTGGGACATCTTTGCGGAGGGGGAGTCTGACAAAGGATAAATCACTCTAGGGGTAAAAAGAAACAGCAAGGTTAGCATTGCTGGAGAGCCACCTCATGTCAGCAAAATGGCTGGCAAAGGGCAGGAGCGTCCCACCTTGCTCCCTGCAGCACGACAGGGACCAGAGCCCCAGAAGGCCCAGGGAGACAGTGCCCCTCACCCCCATGGCAAGCTGCAGGCAAGGAGTGGGGTGCAGGAGGGGTGACCCAAGCTTAGCCTACCCTGGAGTCTGCTGCACGGAAAGACAGCATGCACAGGATGGGAGGTGACTGGAAACACCTTCACTGCAGACCAGGACTACAGATAACAAAAGAAAACTGCCAGGCTTTCCCGTAGGGGTGGTATCTCTGGTGATGACGTCGCAGGCCAGTGCTCTTACAAATATGTGGGTGTTTTGGAAAGGGCATTGGGACATCAGCCCATTTCTGCTAAGCACTCATCCTGTGACTCAAGGCTCCCATTTCAGATGTTTACGGTGTGCTTCAGTGTGGCTACAAACAGCTCTCCCAGCCCTGGGGAGGCTTTGCCCAACTGCTCTTAGTAATCACTTTGGACTGGCTTCATTCAGCAAACATCTTGGGCTCTTTGGTTAGACAAAGTGATACCAAACTCTCGAGTACCAGCTCTCTGAATCAAACTGAAACCCTAAGCTAGGTGGCAGAAAAATAATCTTGCAGCAAGAATCAGTGCACCCTTGTTGCAGCCCCAGGTCCAGGCTGCTGGGCTGCATGGTGTCATCTTTGCTCTGCTCTGCATGTGGAAGTCCACCTCTGTGAATCTGGGGAATGTGGGAGAGACATTCCTGTCTCTGAATCACAGCAGTGCCACAAATTCAGGCCACAGGCTGTACACCCCATGGACTGGTACATGAAACATCTGCGGGTGCCACTGGCTCTGAGCAAGGTGTGCCAAAAAAGCAGGATTGCAGGAGCTCTGAGCACTGGCAGGAGCTCAGGCATCCTAAACCAGTGCCCACTTCACTTCAAAAGTCTGCCTGTGCTCTATCTTGATAGATAGCCCTTCAGCTCTGATCCTGGTTTGTGCATTTTGGGCATGGGGCACCTTTTATCCCAGGAACATCGTTTGCCAACAGGCTAATGTATTTTTCTCAGGAAGTTCTAGTTGCAAATGCCCACAAATCCATAAGACACCCAGATGCATACTGCAAGTTTAGTGAAGCCATGACGCAGATATCCTAAATCTTACTTGTTCAGACATCAAAACGACCTTCCCACTTCTAAGCAGCTTGCAAACTTTATTGAATGGAATATGATGCCCCCCAAATAAAGCGAGGCAGGAACATTGCCTTTGCTTTGCAGACAAGAAAGTATTAATGGGAGAAAGCACAGTTTATCTGAGACTGCATATGGGAAGTCTGTGGGAAAGCCCACTCTTCAGCCAAAGCCTTCTGAATGCTACTGCATAGGCACAACCAGAGTCATCTTCAATCCAGTTGGCTCCCCTTGCCCCTGTCCAACATTTCTTGGCCTCCTGCAAGTGCGGAAGGAAGTACGCAGCTCTCCCTTTGTGCCCAGCACCTCTCTGACCCCAGCAGCCAGAGCGGCAGATTTTGCGAAGCCATCTTGATCCCCATGCTGCCTTCCTCTGCTGGCAGCCCCGCCATGCCATCGTCTTCTTCCTCCCTTACCTGCAGTGGGGCTGCTTCCCTGCCCTGGCTGACATGGATGTGCCCCAGGCACCACCTGACTACGCCTCTGACCCATCCCAGTGTTAGCATCTCATTTCAACTTGGTACCGACATCTAATAGTGAAAGCCTGAGAACTTCCTGCTTTGGGGGCTTGAGCCGCCGAGCATGAGGGCAGCAGCTTTCTGAGTGATGCTCGGGGTCGCCGGGGCTCCTCTGAATCAGCCAGGGACTGGGTGGCTGCAGGGGCCAGGAGTTAAAACGAAAGCAGTGTGGTGCCCTCCGACAGCTGATGCTGCGAGCTGCTTTCTGCTGCATCTGCAAGACAAGACATCTGCAGATGCTTTTCCGGGAGGGGTTGCCACAGCAGAGGAGGGCTCATTCCCCATGGGTGTCATTGTGGAATAGCTAGCAGCGAGAGTCTGTGTCCTCCCATCCCTCCTCGTCCCACATGTGACACACAGAGAAAGGAAAGGACCTACATGGCAGCTTTGAGAAAAGGAGAGCTCAGAGCTGAGGCAGGTGACTGCTAGTGGCCTTACCCTTCTTCCATGCTGCTTTCCCTGGCCCAGGGCAGCGGCAGCTTCAGGAAGGAGCCAGGCCTTTCCCTTCAGTGGTGAAAGCACCTCCGCACCGCCCCGGCTGCGTGGTCATGATGGGTGACACCAGCTCTAACCACGTGGCTGCACTCGTTTTCAAAAGGAAAAAAAATCTGAATATTTTAAGGGCGTTTTGGAAGTTCCCTTTCTCTTTCAAAGCACAATCAGCACTTGCAAAGCCAGGCCAGTATCTTCTCACATTTGTGCTCTAAACTCCATGGTACAAAAGAGAAGCTCAGGCTGTGGGTGTTGTTAATGCACATCCCTGCTGCTGCGATCATCCAACATCTTGGGAAAGTACCTCTGCTGCAAGAATGACAGCCTGATGGCTGAGCATCTAAAATGATCAAGAATCACAAAAGCCTTTGCAAATAGGGTTCCCCAAGGTTGGCAGTGGCGCTGATGACAACGTCATTTACTAGAAAAAGTAAGAAAAATGAGGTGCCATTTGGAGTCCCATTATGCAATGAACAGTGAAGGCAGTCACATTCAGGGAAGCTGGGAAAGCATTCTGATGGTGAGGTCCAGCAGAAGGAAAGGACACACCATCACCATCAGAAGCAGTGGAGGCCCTGTGGCACAGCTAAATTAAAGGTGAACTAGGGAGAGCTTTAGAGACTAATTCTGTGTTGCTAAATAAGAATTACAAATGGCTGGGATGTAACTACCTTCCCAGTGCCTATGGGGTATGTAAATGGCACTGGGAGGTGAATGACCTGGGGCTAAACACATCAGCAGTGGCAGAGCTCATGATCAGCCACAGCTCAGGTTCAGCTTCTCTGCCACCTCCAGCCCCCCTGGTCCATTTGGAGACTATCTTGCCTCTGTTGTAACTGTGTCAGCCCCCTGACGTCCCCAGCTTCACAGCACCAAAAGAAAAACTTGAGGTATCACCCTGACTTCTGCCAGAAAGAGTTCTCTAGCCAAACCCCCACGAGGAGAGTTTAACACTAGAGACCCAAACCTGCTTATTAAACTGCAGATATCTTTGCCCAGGGAAGGGCAAAGTGGTCCTCTATCCCCTCTGCCTTGACACAGCAGGGAGGCAATGGGGGATGCTTGGCAGGGCTGGCACGGAGGCTGCCACAGGATGTACACCACATTTATTGCAGGCTACTGGGGGAAGAAAGACCAAATCATGCAAAGCAGGGTGGTTGGTGCTTGGTGCCAAGGCTGCTGGCGTGATTTGCCAGATTTCACCTGGGAAAGCTGCTCTCCATGTGCTTCCCCAAGCCGGCTCCACTGTTTGCTGGATTGCTGCTTCCCTCTGTTGCTAGTCAGGGCATTGCAGGGAAACTGCACATGGAAAAAAGAGGCCAAGACTACAGAGATAAACCCTACCAAGCGGCGATCCACCACCTTCGCTTGCGCTGGGGCTCAGCTCAGCCCACTGCCGGCTTAGCACCAAGGTGGGGGCTGCCACCCCTCTGGAGCTGCGGGAGCGGGTTGGCTCACTCCGGGGCCAGCTCCTTCTGGCCACGTACCCTCCCTGTAAATTGCCACTGAAGTGATTTCCACTGATTAGTATGGAAACGCTCATTGTCCTCAGTCTTTTTCCCACTGCTGTGACTTTGGCTATGTCTGAGATGCCAAGTCAACCCCAGCCCAGCTGAAGCAGCCGTTTCTCCCCCAGACCCAGGGACAGAAGCAGAATGAAAAGCATGCACCAAAGCCCACTACAGCCATCCCGAGACGGGAGAACAACTCTCTGGAGAAGCAGAGCAGATGAACTTGCATATATTCAACCATGCTTCATTCAGCTGATGGTTTGTGTTTTGACCACAGGGTCTGAATATATTCTTATAATTATTATAAACTCAACTTCCTTCTTTCATCAATATAAGGAGGGTACTGCAGCGGGCTGATGCCTTGCCGACAGTGATGCCTGGCAGCTGAGTTTCTGCACTCTCTGGAATGTGCATCTTTGATCTCAGCATTAAATCTAAGCCTTGGTTTTAGACACCTAGAAATGTGCATTGCTATTTCACCTAGCAATAATGTATTAACCACTATCCTGTCACTCCAACAGCCCAGAATGAAATGTGACAGCATTTTACAGCCACCTTAAAGGGAAATACATGCAGAGAACCTGTATAATGGGGCTATTCCTAATTCCAAAAGCCTCTTGGCCCATCCTGAGAGAGGAAGGCTTTTGAGAGCCATTTCTAAGTCTCACACCAAGCCGCTGTGTATTACTTGATGTCTTGTGAACTGGCCCCTGGACCTTCTCTCCTCTGCAAAATGAGAACCATCAGGCTCATCCATCCCCCAGCACATAAAAGTTTGCAAAACACTGATGGCTCCCAAGATGCCAGCACTAGCCTGTGCTATTGCTCATTTGTCCCAGATTATTAAATTCACACCTGCAAAACAAGGCTTGTAAAAGTGTCCAAGAACGAGTGAGCAAGCTTTCCTGCAGCACACTTGAACCTCAGGAGACCTCCCTGGGGTCCAGCAGCTTATTAACAATTTTCTTTCCAAGAAGCAGGCAGGTCCAACAGAAATCCTGACGGCCAGAGTCATTGACAGGCAACTCATGATGGGGCAGGAGGCTAAACCAGCCAACTCTCCCTCCCTCCCTGTCAGCCAAGCATCAGCCCTGCGTAGCGACCTGGCAGCAGGCAGCCAGCCTCAGCATCCTGCCAGTACCTGGCCCCACCTCTGCTTTTCCCATTCAAGGTTTGGCCACTTTTTTCTCCGCAAGTGCTCTAACTCCAGATCTAAGCCACTTGGGAGCAAACTTTGCAAGACACTTTAATATCGTGTCACTAGCCTACAAGCAAAGGAGCTGCAAATCATCTTACAGCTGCATTTTCGAGCACTCGAGAGAGGGTCGTGCTGAGTAACTCACGCACAAAAATAGCAAGGGGTTTCCTTCAGTCATTTTCTTTTCCTCCTACCTGCTTTGGCTTCCCGAGCGTTTCAAGTTCCTCTGGAGGTCTCCCGCGGACAGGAGCGGCCTGGGATTGAGGATCTATGTTATTTACTGCACTACAATCAAGTAGCGTCCCGGTCGCCTAGGCAATGACATTGGAGCTGTTGAAAGCTATGTGAAAAGTGAGGCAAAACCCTGTGCACTCCTTCCTGGAATAGGAGGCAGTTGCAAGGGGGTGGGGAATGCTCAGCCAAGCGTGCCGGGGAATTAAGCTGGTCAGCAGTGCCAAAGTGACTCCGGGGCAAGCTGGCTCTTGGGGGCTCCAGCAGCGGCAGCCACCCAGCAGCGCTGTGCCTGAGGCGGCTGCTGGGGTTTAATTGCGATGGAGCGGGGAAGGAGACTCAACGTAGACTGCTGCACCAAAGGAGGCTCTTCCCCTCACCAGTTTGATAGACTGAGTTGGTTTTGTGCTTGCGTTGGTCAAAATCACCAGCTCATCTCTCCTGGGGCATCAGAGGACTGGGGCAGCCTGCCTGGGGGACCAATAAGGGCCCTGCATTTCGCTATGCTGTGTCCCCCAGGGGAAAAATGGCTTGCTGAGGCGCACATAGAGTGGCTGTGGATGAAGACTGAGTATTTCTGATTAAAACCATCAGCCATGAGATTATTATCTGTGTTGTGTGGACTCACTGATACACCTTCTTACTGACAGCCATTTTCAAAACCTACCAGTTTGCTGGTCAGTCTTTGGTCTTTTGGTCACTCGGGGAAAATGGTGAGCGGGGTTCATTACTGGTAAATTGTTGCTGTGCCATGAAGTCACCCGCCTTTATTCAGGGACTAACAGCCACCCCCTGCCCGCAGGCACCCACACTTTGCTTTCCAGGGCAGATGGTGGCTGTGGAGCAGCTGTCACATTCTGTCCCTTTGGTATGGGCAGGGACAGAAAACAGATGCATTTACTAGCCCCTAAACACATCAGAGTCACTGTAACCAGTTTCAGGGGCCTAAATACCTAATCCATAATGAGAACAAGACTCAAATGTCTGCTCTAATCTCAAGGTTTGATTTTCAAATGGTGGTGATTATACACCCTGAAGAAGGAGGTGGGTTCCACGCAGACAGCTGCTCTTGTGGGGCCTGGCAGCCAGTCTGCTGTCCAGGAGGGGCTTATTGCCCATGCACAAATGCAGAATATGAGCTGGCAGGACCAAAGGAGGAAGACTTGTGTACCCCCCCACTGCTGGGTGGCAGTTCAGCAAGGAAGGGACACCAAGGCCTCCTCAGCTTCTGTGCTTGGTGCCCAAAGCACTGGGCCGTTTTTTGGACACAGATGTCCCTGTCAAAATCCTTGGTCCCTTCCTTGGCTCCTCTGCAGCTGGCTGCACTGGGGTGGCTGTTTCCTGAAGGAATATGTACCCTGGGAGGGGTTACTCAGGCTGCTCCCCCCTCTCCAGTGATCCTTGGCTAACCCTCCTCCCAAAACGTTCCTTTTTTATTCATTTTAATCCAATTAGCATCCTGTTTACTGGGGTATTTCTATTGCAGTTTGCAGTTCCCTTGTCCTAGTTGTGGAACCTTTCAGGTCATCGCGCCCGGTCTCCCGTTGCAGTCAGTAATTAGCCAGGAGGGGTAATTAGTCCGGGCACCGGGCGCCCGCCAGGGCCCGCGGAAACGCGCCAGGGGAGGCCTGGCCTACGCCGGCAGGCCGCGGGAGGGGGCAGACTGTGGAACCAGGAAGGGGGGAACCGGCGTCTGACCGCACTGCGGCTCATTACACGGCTCATCTGCATAACAATTACTTCAATGAGGCAGCTTCCCGCCCGCTTCCCGCCGCCGGGCGCCCGCGGGCGGGCCGGCCCAGCCGCGCCTCAGGCCTACAACTCCCGGCGTGCCGCGGGGCGGCGGCGCCCCGCTCCGATTGGCTGTCCGGCCCAAGCGCTCCCGCCTCTTCCGGCCACTTCCGCCGCGGGGCAAGGGCCGGGCCGGGGCGGTGGCGGGTGGAGCGGGTGTGTTTGAATCGCGGCGCGACCGCTTCCCCCTTCCTCCATCCCTTCCCCGCTATGAACTTCTCGGAGCTGTTCAAGCTCTCCGGTCTGCTTGGCAGGTTCTCCCCCGACGGCAAGTGCCTGGTGAGTACGGCGGGGGCGCCGCGTGTCACCGGGGCCGCTCCCGCCCGCCTGCCGTGGCTCCGCGGCCTGAGGGGAGCGCTGGGCGAAACGCCCGGGCGGAGCGGGGGCCCCTCGGCCCGGCCCGGCCCGGCCCGCGGCCACGCAGCGGCTTCTCCCCGCCAGTCCGGGGCGTCTGGTACCGGGCGGGCCCCCCAGCCGGGTGCTGGAGAAGCAGCGGCAGCGCTGTTGGTGTAAAACCCGTGTCTGTGGGACGGCTTGCCTGCCAAAAGGCTTTTAGTTAACGAGAGTCGTTGTAATGGAGACCTGATTAAGGTTAATTAAATAAAATAACAGTTATGAGCCAATGAATAATTTTGAAAAAACGTAGAATTAGTTAACCAGCAGTGATAGAGTGAATGAGGATTCTTTTTATTACTATAACCCCCCTTCCCTCCTGCTTTGGCTATCAGTTTGCAGTAGAGCATGGCACACGTCAAGCCTTTCTGAAATAAAAAATCCCAGTGGCATCTGAAGCGTGTCTAAGGTGGCAGCAGCACAGTGTTTTGTCACGGCGCGGTAAAAGTTGCGGTTCTCGAGCCTGGTGTTGATGTGCCAACTTGGTTTTGGTTTTGTTCTTGCTCAGGCTTCGTGTGTGCAGTACCGTTTGGTGGTTCGGGACGTGAATTCCCTCCAGATCCTCCAGCTGTACACTTGCCTGGATCAGATCCAGTATATAGAATGGTCGTCTGATTCTCTGTTCATATTGTGTGCCATGTACAAGCGAGGGATCGTTCAGGTAAGGACAAAAATGGGGCAGAATGTTTCCTGTTGGGGATTCGTGTGTGCTGTGAGTGGGATCTCCTTAACAGCAAGCACTAGCTCAAGGCTGTTGCCAAAGTAATTGACATTGTTATTGATAACATGTGGTTTGAGGATAATACAGCATGCCCTTATTTTTAAAACCATGACAAACATCTCTGAAGAAAACAAAAACAAAAAACCCTAAGGAATAAAAATATTTGTCAAAACACATCAAAGCTGGAGAATATCTTGCCAGTTTCTTAGTACAGTAGGAAATAAATATATACAAACTTGTTAAACGGACTAAAACTTCTAGTGTTGCACGTTCAGAATATTTGTCACAGACGCCCCCCCCCCCCCCCCCCAACCTTACTTTATGGTTGTATTAACACATAGAGGTGTGGGGCTTACTTTTGCAGAGGGATCCAGCGCCAGTCCTTCATGGCCACAGGCTTTCAAGTTTCCTGACCTCTCTGGTATGCAATGCAGGAAGCTTTTCGCAGCTGTAGCGTGTGCTTGTGAGAAGAGATTTTGATAAGCTGTTTGTTTGCTGCAGTGTCTGTTTGGTTTCCTCTGTGACCTAGGTCTGGTCCTTGGAGCAGCCAGACTGGCACTGTAAGATTGACGAGGGGTCGGCAGGATTGGTGGCTTCATGCTGGAGTCCGGATGGTCGTCACATTCTCAATACGACCGAGTTCCATGTGAGTGTGAAGTCATGATTACTACTCTTGACAGTATCAGATGTTACTGTCTGCCCTTTGCCTCTTAAAATAACCTAAAGCTCTTAAAGCTGTAGTGGTGGTAAAGAATACATTTATAGTTCTCCCATATTCCTGTATGTAATCTAGGTTAATTCCAGTTTAGGTGTTGGTTATTCTGTTAACGTTTTATTTTCTTGCTTCTGGTGATGAGATAGAAAATGGATGCTTAGCTTTGAAAGTAAAACTATGTGTTTGAGAAAAGTGTAGGGATAACTAGCATTTATCGAAGCAATTTTAGAAATCAAATGTGTTGTTTGTAGCTTGGCAAAGGCTCAGGATTTCCAGCAAATAAAATCCCAAACCATAAACATTTAAGAGTGGGTATGGAATGAAAAAATACTGTCTTAGGTTTATTGACCTATGAGGTGAGATTTAGATCCACATCCTGGAAACACTTTCATAATTGTTTGATTTTACACATAGGAGCCAGACTGCTGTTGATATAACCACTTGTGAAATTAAAATTATAACACCTGTAAGTGCTTAGCGGTCAAGAGTCTTATTCTGGATTCCAAACTAAGGTAGAATCCAAATCAGTTTGTGGATGCTGGGCACTGGGCTTGTTGGAAGTCATGTGGAAGTCTGACTCTCCACCTTTATAGTCTTTGCATTAGAGCTGGTGATCCATGTTATTCAGTACAATGATGAACAGTCAGAAAGTAGCCGAGAACTAGATGCAAGACATTTTTCTCTTTGCTGTATTTGCTGTTTTCAAACCTGTAGATGGATTTTTAGAATACAGGTTATTGCACTGTAACCCTTGCTAGCACTGAATGCAAATTTACGCTGCAAGATTTTTTTCTTGTTTTGTGTCAATCCCAATGTTAGTGGCGCATAGATGAGGGGCTTTGTCATCTGTGTCTGTGGACTGGTGTTAGTGCAAATGCTGGTGCTCTCAGGGGAGCCTGTGGAGAAACTGGCATACAGCTGCGGTGTGGTTCCTGCTGCACATGTGGCAGAATGCTCTGGCAAGGGTGTTTAGTCCTGGCCAGGATTTTTAGTGCTGACTGGGGTAAAGATTTTCTGGTTGTAAAGCATTCCTCCCCCCCGGCCCCATCCCCCTGCTTCTTTAGATCATGGGTTAGGAGGAGTGATGAATTTAGGCCTTAGTTTTCCCAGGAATTAATCACCCTGATGGTGATTAAAATAAGAAATGAGTCTGGAATTTCAGCCCAAAGTCAGTAAAGACATGCCTGCTCATCAGGCAGAAGTGTTGTAGTTGGTAACCCAAACTGAAGGCTGGTGTTATGTGCTACAAGTGAGTATCTCATGGCACGTGTGTGTGTGGGTGGACTAGCAAGTATTTATTGCCTCCCAACAGAACTTGGTTTGACCTTAGAGGATTTCATTAAGCCTTTGCCAAGTTGGCATATGTGTTGGGATAAGTTTTCTTTCCAGCTGTAAACAGGTTGCTAAATTAGTTTTTGTCAGACAGCTGCCTGGGTTATGCCGATGTCTGAATTGTGTTTACTCTCTCTCTCTGCTAAATCCATAGTCTGGTGGGACAGACATGAGTAGTGCTTGAGACAGAAACTGTCAGGACACTTAATAATGGTGTATTATGTGTGTTATCAAATTCAGCAATTGGTTGGAGGGCTTGGGGTTCCCTGTAAATCAATGCAGCTCGGCTTTGGTAACCTGACATTTTCAAACAGCACCAACTAATTACTCATACTTTTAATTCTTCAGAACAACATGTGAGCTCCATTGTAAGCTCACAAATAACTCTCTTATTCCTAGAATTTTTTTAAAGGTTATGATGTTGCTAATTTATTTCTAGCGATCCATACTTGTGCCACAGAGAAATTATTCATTCGCTAACTTGCAGTCAAGTTCTTTTTTTGGTCAGCATTCTAGTGAATAATGTTGTGGGTTTTTTGATGTGACTGGTGTGCAGTTCCTAACTCAAGATGAGTACAGCAGAACTGACGCAGGTTTCAAAATTCCGTTTTGACTTTTTTCAGTCTTTGAGATGGGCAGCCATACTCTATATGCACTTAATATTAACATAACTCTGCAAATGTGATGGTCTTATCGGAGATGAGTCTGTAATGATGTGCAAGTCATTGGATCCCAGAATTGTTGCACAGCGTACAGTAATACTGAATGGCACAGGTACCTGTCTGAAACTTTGTTACTGCAATAAACAGCATGATATACAAGGCAACTAAATGGTATAGTCTTATTGGAGGAAGTATATAGAGACTCTGTCTTTTCACTTGATAGTGGGTTGTTTTTCACAGTAACAGATTACTGGCAGAGGCAGAGGAATTTACCATGCTTAATTGCAAAAGTGTACATAGTACCTAGTTACTTGACCCAAAATTTTGAAAGCGTCTTTGTGCCGTGTGTTAGCTTAAGAATGTGTGTGTGTCATTCTGTCAGCATCTAGGATGGAAGTCCTGCTGAGATGTAGAAATGATGTAGGTTTGTTCCTTAAACTCTTGCTAAGATGGATTGAAGGATTTCCTTCCATTGGGGGGTGTCAGTGCTGCTGTCCAGACTGGCAAACCGCACGGATACAGACTTGCTAGGTTTTGCCAGACAAAAACTAGTTTTACTGGGCAGCCAGATATATTCCAAGGTACATCCAAATCTAGAAAGCTTTTCTTTGTCTGCTTATATCTCACAGGTACACATGAGAAGTGGTCAGAATAGTTGCAAATTGATTTTTCATCACCTTGTTCTTTATACCAAGCTAGAGTACAGTTCTGTTAGGAAAAGCAGGTTTGGGGGTGGGGGAATGAAGGTACTTTTTTCTCATCTAACTAATGAAGAGCAAATCAAAAGTAGTTGGAAAACCATGTTCTGAAAGCCTGCTATGCAAAGTCTCATCTGGTGTCTGAAAAAGTTGGAACCCCATGTTGATTGTATTGATTGATGCAGTGCACTGGAAAGCAGCTTGTTGTCCCCTATCTGTTGGTTGTTACTTATTTTGTAGTAGGTGGTACTTCTGCTGAAAGCCACTCTGCGAGGCAGTTCTGCATGCCTGCAGTGTGTTACATGGCAAGCTCATGGCTAGAAGATGCCATGTTACCAGTTTGTCCAGTGGAAGGTGTGGTACCAGTTATCTCTCCTCATTGCGCCCTTGTTCCACCTGAATGCATAGGCACGTACAGAGCTTAAAAAAGAGCTGAAGATAAAAGATACAAAGAAAGCAAATGGATCCTGTGCTTCCTCGTGACTCATATTTTATGATAAACAGTTTGAAGACCAGCAGCATTGCCCTTCAGTGTTTCTTTTTAAGAGCCTTACTTATAAACTACATATATTCTTTCTTTAGTTCCATGTTAGGTACTGAATCATTAAGGAGCTTCTTTTGAACTACAGCAGCGGGGGAAAAAAGTGTGTTTCTGTGTATATCGGAGCTAATCCTTAGTAACTGTAAATGGCTACGTTGGTTGAAAAATGCTCTCTGTCGAGGAATGTGCTCCGAATAATCTTTTGAAATCCGGTGCTGACAGACACTGCTATGTAAGGAGGCCTTGTGACCCAGTCAAGTCTGGGACAAAAGTTGACAGTCATTTGAGATGCAAGATTGTTTAAAAGTGTGTTTTTATCTATTGAAAATCACCAGTCTTACACCTGCCTATAGCTGTCAACATTGGGATGTAGTCCTGAACCCAGCACTAGAGACTGTTTATCACGTTACCATCTAAATACTTTTTATTTCTCAGCTGTTTTTAGGCTATTTTAAAAATGTGTCTGCTTTTGGTTTGGTTTTCCACTGCAAAACAACAGCTGAAAACTTCTCAGACACCATTATCATTAGGATTTGAGTTTGACAACTCCACTTAATCAAGTCATCTATGCTAAAGAGAAAGTACCCTTCAAAATGATCAGTGAAGAAGGGCTTGCTGACCACAATCTGTTCTCCTGCTGTAAAAGCAATTGTCCCTTTCCCACAAAGTCTCTGAGAAAAGCAAATAAGATTGATGCAATGTATTGTAATTTTTGAAGTGATTGGCTTTTTTCACCCTCAGCATTTTAGGTTTCTGTCTCTCATAATCATATCTGCTAGCTATGAAATACTCTTTCTTGGGCTAGTTTACACTGGCAGCTTGGGCAAGATCGTGGAATAATGTTTCTGTTCCAGTTGGGAATAGGAAGGTTCTCCCATTTTGTCACAATTGAACTGTAAACATATTGCTAATCCATGTAAGATCGGTGTGAAGTCCATACATCAAGCACACAGTGTAACTTTCTCAGTTTATAAAAGTGTTTGAGTGTGTACAAATAGAACAACTGGAAAGAACCCTAATTTGGAGAATCAAAGTGGTTTGCCTTTACACATTTCTACCCTAGGCCAAAGCATTCAGGTTGTGTCATGTGACTTGGGCAAGAGGTTGCGATGAAGTTATGGCAGAGCATATACACGGTCTCCCATGAGTGTGCTGGTTGTGCTCTGTAGCCTCTCCCCAGCACTGCAGTGACATTATTGCAGTTTATGCTGTACATGCTAGAAATGATGGGCTGGGGAGGTGCAGGGTGCAACATGGTACTGCTCCAACAATATCAGAGTTCAGCATTACTGAAACTTTTGGTGTTGGTGAAGTGTGTGCTCGGCAGTTAAGTACAACCTGACAAGAGTGAACAGGGAAGCTGTTATCTGTGTCTTCTCTGAGGAGTTAGAAAACTTGACCCTTTAAGGGAATATTCTGTCTGAATAGCAGAGGACTGCACCTGAAGCTGAAGTGGGGGTGGATGCTTGAAAGACTTTTCAAAACAAAGGTGTACTGGCCTTTCCTCTTCTGCGGTGGAGTCTCAGTCAAGGCGGAGGTGACAGTAAGAGCTCAGCACGTGATGTGCTGTTTCTCACCTCTGTAAAGATTTTCCTCTTCCTGTGTACCTGAGCTTGATGTGAGTGGTAAGGTTTTGCCTTGTTCTGAGGCAGCCGATGTGGTCCAGGATAGAAGTGTGTTTGGCACACAGCAGGCCAGGTGAGTTGGTTGTGAGCCCAAGTAGCCGCACAAGTGTAAACGTGGATGCCTTTGTCAGAAAAAATTATGATCCAGACCTCAGCATTCAAAGCTTGCAGCTGCTAAGCTTGTATTAAGTGGGTGTAGAATGCATGTTGTGTATGCTGCGTGTTTTGGTCAAGCGAGGAACAGCAGCAAGTACATTTAATGCTGCAATTAATAGGAGCAAGCAGCATATCACTGTTTCAGTTGCTATAGAAGAATGTGAGTAGGCATTGTGTTGGTATTTTTAAAGTAAATCTTGCATGAAGAGCAGACTAACAATGCTGTATTTTTGTATGTCTGGAAGTGAGCAGTTGCAGCTCATATAAAACTTGATTAATGTTGTTCATCTAGTGGATTCCTTTAGGACCTGCTAAACTTGAAGGTGGTACTATAGATGTCTAGTTGTAATTTCATACCTGTAAAATAAAGAGAATCATAAACACCGCATTAAATAGCGGTCCAATACCTTTGCTAACATGGGGTAGAAGCAGACTGGAATCTGATCTGGTTGTGCTTTTTCCTGTAATTTTTTTTAATTGTTTCTGGGTTGTCTCTTCACATCTCAAAAGCTGCTTCTGTATATACAAAGCAGTAGGGCTCTTTTGTTTGGGACTCCACATGTCTGTGGAAGGAGGCAGCACTTACAAGGGTTCCAAAATTCAGTTTGGACACCACATCAATTACTTGAATCATGCTTTCTAGCAAAAATGATAGTGTCAGCAATGAAAAAAAACCTGTTGCAACACACAGTCTGTAGCATTACCACGTAGAACAGTGAATCTGTTCTAGGATGCTGCCTTGGAGTCGTTAGTCACCATTGAGTAGTTCCAATTACTTTAGGGAAGGAGAGTGTGCATTGAGGACAAACATGCAAAAGAGTGTAGCAGAAACTTCCTCCCCCGACTGCTGCTAATGCTGATGATCTGCATCTGAAGCAGGAGGATGGTGAAATGGTAGACAGAGCTAAAGTTTTAATTCTGTAATGAATCAGAACTAATTTTGTTGTTCAGTAGTTCTGTGAAAGATAGCTTTATGACTGTGGTGCTTTACTGCAAGAATAGTTTTACCTGTGTCTCTTCTAGAATTTCTTACCTTGGTGCAATAAAATGTAGGAAAACACAAGAAAAAAATTACATTGGAAACATTCCTCACTCCAGATATAAATGCAAAGGTTCACATGACATACTGATTAATGCACATATGTCTGGTGTGGCTGCTGTTGCTAAGGGAGAGTAAGTATTTGTTTTTAATTGAATAATCTGCAGATGGCAACACAGAGCTTCCAGAATGCAGGCTGTGACCTTGAAGAGTGGTGGAGAGGCTTGTTTTACACCTGACTGCCTTCCCTGCAGTTCTACTGTTTTATGGATGCACAAGCATCCAGAAATACCCCAAACATGATGGCTAATGCCTTGCTTTGCATAGCATCTTTTCATTCTTTTCTAATTCTCTCAGTAATTACATAATGTTGCAGTCTTGTGTGTGGCTGAGGAGGGAAGAGCAAAATGCAAATTCTCTGTCAAAGCCGAATGTGTCTGAAAGCTGAAAAATACACCAAAATTTTCATACTTAGTGGCAAGAGGTACAATGTTCTTAAGTTGCTGTAACTTCTTATTCATTCTTAAATGCAAGAAACTTCTTATCTATCATCCAGATTCTGTGTTTAAACTTTTTAGTTACTAAAAAGTGTCTATGTATGATACCTTGGCAACCATGTAGCTGGATTCATGATAACAACATTAAAGTCACTAATAATGAGGAGCTCTTTTCCCTGCTGGTGTTCTGCATCTTATATACCCTTCTGGAGTATCCAGTGTGCCTGTAATATTAATTTGGAATAAGTAACCTTGCTAACTGAAGGGAGTTGGGAGGGAATTCCTTGCAGTTACTTCTCAGGGCTTTGTGTTTGAGCTACATAGAATAGCTGCAAAGCTTAATTAGCCACAGTACGTGTATTGATCTACTTTGTGTTGCTAAATTGGATTTATGGGTTTCTATTTACTTAGGGTTTTTTTAACCTACAAAATAAATACTTCCTTGTCTCTTTCTCTTTGACAGCTGCGGATAACCGTGTGGTCCTTGTGTATAAAATCTATATCGTACATCAAGTATCCCAAAGCTTGTCAGCAGGGTAAGTGCCACAAACCAAACACAGGAATGGTATTTTTTTTAATATGGCGGAAAAGAAGAATTAAGTTGACATATAACAATGAAAGATGTGTTTCAAAACTGGCTCTGGCACCCTCCCTGCTGAGGGGTTAGCTCGCCCACAGGGGTGCACAGCTCTGAGATCAGTACCTGTGTGCCGCCTCCTGCAAGTGCACCAAGGTGTGCTCAGGGCTTGTCATGTTCTCGCTGTGGATGAGGGGTTACATCTGCTCTGTCTGCCTGTTCTTCAGATATGCATCTTTGGTGTGTTCTTCTCCAAAGGGACCTTAAATTAAATTAAGCTGGATGCGTTGATGATGAAAAACACTAATCCAAAGTGGCTTTTGTCATCTTTTACACATGGAAAGATCTGAAAGGAAAGCTCATGTTAGGACTGTAGCCACATGGCTGTGGTTACAGTTTCCTGCCTGAGGCTTGTATCCTATATATGACAAAGGCAATTATGTGTTACATGTAAAATAAGAGTGGATGGGGACTGATGCCTGGAAGTTGGTGCAATACCAGTGGTTGCCTAACTAATCCACTTAGCTAGACTTAATGAACTGTTTATTTGAAATCTGTGTGTTTTATAGAACAACTGTGTCAGGGATTAAATGTGTTTTTCTGAAACATGCTGAAGTTCTGAAATGGCTATGAAGCCATGTTCTTAGAAATAGTACAAAGTTTAAGAATGGCTGACACAAGCGAATTAGTAACTATACATTGCCTTGATTGATGTGATCTTCTGTGAAGATACTTTTCCTTTTGACTTTTCCTTTGAATTGGGAGTAAATGCTCTTCATTGAAGAGCTGTCAACTTATTCTGTCTTATTTTTTTTTCTCTCTTTTTTTTAATTAACCTTGTCTTGTTGGCAGGGCTAGCGTTCACTAAGGACGGCCGCTATATGGCAGTAGCAGAAAGACGTGACTGCAAGGACTTTGTTAGCATCTTTGTATGCAGCGACTGGCAGCTACTGAGAGTAAGATATGTCCTTGCCTTCCGCTGCTTCTGCATAGACTACAAACATATGGTGCATGCTGCTTTGGACTCGGTCACTTTGGTAGTCTGATTTTAGGCTTGGTAATGCATTTTTCTATCCAGCATCTGGCTCCTTTGTTGGCCTTCAGGCATACTTCTGCAGCAGTATTCTGTGCAGGAGGCCAATATATTCTATATATTGGTAAAGAATTTCTGATGGAATGCGAAAGTTCCACCTTTACGTTCTTGCATGAGCTGATTTACAAGCTATGCTACATTAATAATAATGAAAGTATCAGATGCTTGATAAAGTGGTCATTGGGAATGTATTATATAAACTGTCACATTCTCTGTTTAACAATGAGAATGGTCTGTGAAGGATGCACACTGGCATGTCTTAGAGGACCGGATGGATCTGAGAAATTAAAACCCATGAAGAGCCAGTCCACACATTGTGTCACCTCTGGTGCAGGAATTCTGAGTCTTGTGAGAAGCTGACAGCAAAATCTGAGAAACACCACTAAATGCTTGTCTTGTTCCCAGTCTCTTCCCTAATGATCCTGTACTGGTCTTTCTGAGGCAAGGAACTAGGCTAGCTAGATTTCTTGACTGATTCAGTGTAACTACTTTTATTCTCTTCTGAAATGCTGTTTGTTTTGAGGTATAGCAACTATTTGCCTTCCCTGTAGAGGGAAACCAAAGAAATGGTGAGTGCAGCATACTATTACAAAAGGAAGTATTTCTTTTTCTACACTAGTGTACAAAAGGCTCTTTTTGCATTTGCAGTAGCATTTAAAGGTGAAAACTGACAATTATGTTAGGTCGGGTGCAACAGTCTTTGTTAGCGTAATATTTCAAATGGTTTTGTTTTTTCTCTTTTGCGGGCAGCATTTTGACACTGAAACACAAGATCTGGTTGGGATTGAATGGGCTCCTAATGGCTGTGTTCTGGCAGTGTGGGATACATGTCTGGAGGTATGACGAAAAAGCACATTATTTTCTTGGAGAATTCAAGCTGGGTTTTAGCCACCATGTATAAAGTGATAATTAAAATAACTAGTGTTAAAATTGTTTTTTCTTTTAAACATAACAAAAGCTGAACTCAATTTTAAAGAATATCCTTGTATTGGTAATGGATGCCCTTACAAGTGAATGTCAAGCTGTTATGTAAATCTTTAATGACAGCAAATTCTTAGTAGCTTTCTTTCTAATTTGCCTTGAAAAAAACCTTTGATTGTAAACACTGCAGAAGG
Organism: Falco punctatus; assembly: GCF_963210335.1. Classification (NCBI taxonomy): domain Eukaryota; kingdom Metazoa; phylum Chordata; class Aves; order Falconiformes; family Falconidae; genus Falco; species Falco punctatus. The sequence goes on from NC_137582.1 coordinate 106,206,405, forward strand.
CACTATTGACCTAACAATGAAATAATTCTTCTGTAAGATTCTTCTACTATTTTACTTTACATGGCATTGCACAGTAATTTTACAGTTAAATAAAAGTACTCATCCAAAAAGTTAGCAAGGAACATATAAATTGCTATCCTTCCTGCTCGAGTAGGTGAACTTCTAGGTGTAGAAAAGTGTCCTCCTGTGGCCATGAAGTTATGGACAGCATGATGGAAACAAATAACCCTGGGAAGGGGCAGGGTTGTAACATCCCTAGTCAGATGGCTTGCAGATGCTGAAGGAGCATGGGAGTCTTCTGTAATGGCACCTGTTGCTGTTGTTGAAGCGTTGGGCTGGGTGGGCTGTTGTTCAGGCCCAGTGGGGCATTTGTGCTCTTGGGGTCAGGGTGGGCATGTTCTGGAAGTGCCAAAAGAGCTGAACTGGAAGCCTAGGGCCTCTTCTCTTAAGTCACAGATATGAGACCATGCCCATTGCTGTTTCAAGCAGGGAGAGTTTGGCGGGAATGGTTTTGCATGTTTATGGCTTTGAACAATATTGTTAGTCTTTAGAATTCATCTATTTATGTTTCAGTATAAAATACTGCTGTACTCCCTTGATGGCAGACTGCTGTCCACGTATCGGGCTTATGAATGGTCTCTAGGCGTAAAATCAGTTGCCTGGAGTCCCAGCAGCCAATTTTTGGCAATTGGCAGCTATGGTGAAAAGGTAGGAAATAGGTTTATTTCCTCTCTTTTATCTAAACCATTTGTAGAACATTGTCCTAACAGTTCTGTCTTGCAATGCTTTGTTGAATTAGGTGCGTATCTTGAACCATATAACGTGGAAGAAGATCACAGAGTTTGAGCATCCAGCAACAATTGCTAATACAAAGACTGTAAGTATGGATCCACAATCCATTGAATCATTAACAGTGCTTTGCTGCTGCCGTTTGTATCCATTTCATTCTGTGGATCTTGGGTTTTTCTCCCCCTCCTAATGTGTAAATAGGGCTTGGGAATTTGCATGAAAATTGGAGATGTAAGAAAACCGGATGAATCCTTTCAAGTTCAAGGAACACATGCATATGATCCTCTCAGCTTTAGGACTAACAGATTTCTCAGATGACTTCTGTCATATGCCACTGTATTTTGATGTAGATGGTGATTGCATTACACATTTAGGTATGTAGATGATGGCAAACTGGGAAACTTAACAGGAGAGACTTGTCTCAGCTTTATACAATTCATGACTTTAAACACCGTTGGAAATGGATTCTGCTCAGACTTACATCTTGTATGTACAAACTCATCAGCTCACCTAAAGAGCATTTCCTGTAAACATCTGTCATAATTTATTTTTATCCTTGCATACATGCATATGCAAGGCCCAGCAGATTCTGGGTAGTCAGCAGCAGGTGGAGAGCTATAGCTTTTGTTCCAAAAATCACAAGCTGTTCTCATCTGTCAAGGTAAAAAGAACACACAGTGTAGTAGTGCTGCATGCCACTGCAGAGGAAGGACTATTATCGCGTCTGGACTGATATCCTGTAAGACTTTACGTGTGTAGACTGTAAGTCTGCAATATTCATGTGTCTGTGTTGATGCATCTTAACCAGAAGTGAGACATGATCTGTTAAATGCACCTCAGCAAAACTTCTCATGACTGAAAAGTACCCTTACTTCCAGTTATGTGTAAAATATGTAATGGAAGACAAATGGAAATAGCTCTGTTAATCTCTACTACACAGACAGGAATTGCAGTTGGTGCATTTTATCCTAAGCTTGCATTTGGGACTAATACATTGTAAGGACACCATTAAAATATTTTTGCTATTTCTTTCTGCAATGTTGCACTTTGTTTGCACTTATTTATGATAGCACCCAATTAAAGATTCCTTGTTGCAAAAATAAAATCTATGTTCCCATTGTAATGAAGGTGATTTATTGTACTGCCAGATTTAGCGCTTGGGAATAATGAATGAGGTGTACTCTGGCAGACTCATTCTTTGTAGACCTCAGGGTTCATTTATTTGTCACAGGAGTGTTTTCGTGATCATGGTACCAAATAGCAAATGAGTTGCTGAGAATGCTGGATTTGGTATTTGCCTACCAAAGGCCTTTTCCCCATTGATAAACTAGGGGATGCTGAGATATAATACACTTGCACATGAGTTAGCAGGATGTGGATGATTTGTTAACAGCCCATGTTCACATTCTCCGGGGCCCTTCTGTAGAACTCTTGCTTGTTTCTTTGTAGATTGTGTATAAAGAAGTGGAGAAATCCCCATCTGTTGAAACAGAGAGACTTTCTTTCCCTCCAACAAGAGCATTGGCTAGTTCTCTCTTCAGCACACAAAGTAAATGTAAGCCAAAATTTACTAAAATGAGACACTTGAGTTTGCCATGTGAAGTCTTTCTATAAATAAACTTTATAGGAGAACTCTGCCTCTTCGATATTGGAATTGATCCTCTGGATACTCTGCTTGAGGCTCTCAAATTCACTGAAGAGCTCCCACAGGTAGTAAGCACCCTGCTAGTGGGGACGCTGTCTGTGTGGTGCTTTGAAAAGGCAGATTAAAGATGGGCAGGGTAGCGCAGGAAGGAACTGAATTGCTTGGGTGCAGAAATAGCATCCAGATCTCAGTCCGGTCTTGGAGCTGCTTGCAAAAGTTGTCTTAACATTGTGTGCATTTGTTTCTCATTTGTTCTATCCATGCAGCGTGATGTAATGACGTAGTTTAACTGTTGCCAATAATTGCTAGAATCAGATAACTATTACAATTGAGAATCTTATAGTATGTGGCAATTTCAATAATAATAATACAAAAATAATCAGAAGGTGTTACAGTCTTGCTGTCTGTTTTAGGATAGTAATTAATCCCTTAGGTATGAGGTTATATAAAGAAGCGGAGTGTGAAAAGGCCATTTGGCTTTTGTCTGAGAAGCTGTAGTAGCAGAAATGCTTTAAACTTGCCTGCAGGTAACAGGCTTTGAAATATTAAGGAGGTGGTAGACAATGTTTGATTATTATAATATTTTTTCTATCCTTTTTCTACTTTCTCATTGTTTATAGTACTGTAGATTACCTTTGTTTGGCATTGGTGTTTGTTTGAAATCAAGATTACCACTACTTCTTAACTAGTGCATCTCCTTTTTTCATAGTTTAATCTCAGGCTTGTTCCAGCCTTTCTTCTTTTGTCGAAGGGCAAGAATAGTAAACTGTTTATATGAAGATGCAATATCTTACATTGATGGGAACATCTTGAAGAAGACTAAAATATGGTCCTATTGCTTCAGACATAAGAGGGTTTGTTAACAGTTGGCATTTAAATACTGTGTCCATTCAAGCTTGCTTAGTAAAGTACTTTTATTTCAAATTGCAGATGACATTTCCCAGGTGCCAGTTTCCTTACAGTATGTCAAACCAGTTGCTGACAGGGCAAATCCCAAAATGGGAATTGGGATGATGGCATTCAGTCCAGATAACTGTTTCCTGGCCACCAAAAATGGTAAGTTCCTACTGCCCTATATTAAAGGGGAAACCTACTCCTTGCATGTGGTGTGTTTTCATAAAAGAAGTTAGGACAATAATTGGTCAGTTATTTTGTGTTATGAGAAGGCTCATGGCCCCATTTAAAATCAGGTCTCCGTTGTGGAAATGTGTAACTACTGAGAAAATTCAGCCTACGTCTTCTAGAGTACATGAAGTATTGTGAGCTGCCAGAACTGCTTATCAGTGCATTAACTCGGTCGTGGCTTTGTATTCAAGGAAAATAGTGTGCTTTTTCATATTCCCTCAAATGTAACATCACTGTATTAGAAAATGAAATACATAGATCTTTCCTCCTCCATTTACAGTAGGTGTCTTTTGAAAGGCAGAGTTCTTCACAACCTGTAGTAGGGGGGCTTCTGATTACCTCAAATGGTGGAAGTTACAGAATTAATCTTTTATCTTTCCCTTCGATGGTCCTGAGGGGCTGTTTCTGTCTGGATGCAAAACCCATCAACAGCAGCATAACTGAATAATTTGATAAAAGCCGGTGAAGGACCAGAAGACAAACTAAGTCACTTCTTTTATCCTTTTTGCAATATTTCCAAGGCAAAATTGAAGGAACTGCTCAGCAAAATTCTAGTGGTGTTAAACCTGCAGCATACCTAAATGGTTTGTATTGTGTTAAGACCTCAATTAATGCCCATTTCTTTAAAAAAAAATAAGATGTCTTCATCCTTCAGGTGTTTATTTACGTGATTACCTCTTCCTCTCCTGACAGATAACATTCCTAACGCTGTCTGGATCTGGGACGTTCAAAAGCTGAAACTATTCGTAGTCTTAGAGCAGCTGTGTGCGATCCAGTCTTTCCAGTGGGATCCACGACAGCCTCGACTTGCTGTATGTACAGGAAATAACAAAGTCTACTTATGGTCCCCAGCTGGCTGTGTGTCGGTGCAGGTCCCGGTGGAAGGTAAGGCTGCCTGCCATAACCTCCATAGGTCAGCAGCAGCTTCTTACTTACAAAATATTTTTCCACTTAAAATCGGTCTGAGCATTACCATGTAAATGGCTCAGATGTGTCCTTGGAGCTTTTTAAAAGCTAGTATTTCTTCCTCAAAAAAAAGAGTTCATGATGAGACATAGTAAATGTGATAAAATATATCAAGGACAGGGCACGGGGGCTAGCAATGATTTAATTGTTGCTTTATTTGTATGGTATGTGGAATTCTCTCTCAAGATTTATATTCATACTGGTTTATTTACATAGACACTGCAGTTGTGCAGAATGCCAGAAATAATTAATGAAATAAAAACTCTGAAAATTACTTTTTGGGTATTCTGAAAACAACTAAACAACAAAACAATACTGGGGAAAAAATGTTCATGGTAACATAGTATCCTTCCATATCAGGATAGATATGGATAGGATATGGAAGGATAGAAGAACATACGTGAACCTGAACTCTTAAAGTCAGCCTGTGTGCTGAAGTCTTATGGTTGGCAGTAAGTGATGCAAGGCCATTAGCTAGAGCACATAAATGCCTTTCTGCCTATTAAACAGAAAAGAAATAGCAAAGATTCAGCTTCTCCCTCTCTACACAAGAGCAGCAATTATCATCAGGGTATGCAGCTCTGCAGTGGTGAGCAATCTTGTGGCATCAGTTTGAATTAGAATGACAAGTCCAGAAAAATCTATGCTTGTGTGTGACTTGCTCCAGCTACCTTTTCCTGGAGTAAGAGCATGGCCTGTCAGCTTCTTGCTGACAAATTCTGATCTGTTTCTGCAGGTGACTTCCAGATCGTGTCTCTCTCCTGGCATTCCAGTGGAGACTCCATCGTGCTTCTGAGTAAGGACAACTTTTGTGTGTGTTACTTAGAAAGAGAAGAGGTAAAATAACAATCATTTGCATTAAAAATGCTTTGTTTGAGGAAGAATGAGGAAAGGGGTCAAAGCCTGTTGCCTAGTCTGAAGTTTCTGTATTTATAAATTATTTATTTGAAGGAGTGTACCCAAACTCGAAGTAACGTAGCAACTGAAGTGTAGAGAATGAAGTCTGCATTTCAAGAAAACTTTAGCATTGATGTGGTTGAACTTTCTCTTGAACTTTGTGAACTATGAACCCTTCTTTTCTAAAATCGTAGCTCTGAGTATATAATGTATAGCTATTATTTAAAGTTTATAATTGCCAATAAATATTTTGATAGTTACAAACTTGGTATGACTCTAACTACAAACCTGCACTTATCCACTCTAAAGTCTGTTTCTATATGACCAGTGTTGTGGTTATGTAGCTATTTATCCCAGCACAAGGAAACAGTTATTTGCACACAACAGTGTACAGCTTACATCTAGTCTTGCAAGACAACAGATTTTTCTAATTAGAATTAAATACTGTAGCAAAGTAGATACTTTCTAGCAAATCAGTTACTGTTAAAGCAAAACAAGTTCTTCGTTCAGAAAGCAAATTAAGTAATCTGTAATAATTTTGCTTTTCTAGACTAAGATGTTAACAGGTGACAGTAATTGGGCCTGGTCTAGCATAGATTTAGTATACTGAATCTTTTGAGAGGGATTGTAGCTGATACAGGCAACTGAAATGGGAGCTTTTGACCCAACTATGCAGTGCCAAAGTGGAGTGGATGGCTCAGCAGGGAAAGAGCCACTGGACTATCCTTTAACCCAAGTAGCAAGCCACAGTATCATTCAAAAGAAGGGAGCCCATTGTTTAAGGTTTTATTGGATATTTTTGCTACTTAGTTTCACAGCCTCAGTCTCCACGAAATGAAGAACGAAGAACAAATAGAGTTGAAATGTAACTTTACTGCAAGATTAATGAAAATTAAACGGGTATCTTAGAAAATGCATTGAGAGGGGCATGCGCCTTGTTGCATTCCACCATGATTTCAGCTTTATGTAAGTTTCATAAAGACACATCTACTTGAAGTTCAAAAAACACCACTGCAGTGCAGCATTTAGTCAGTATTGTAGTTCTGCAGATAAATACCCTGATAAAACACCACGTATAGAAGGTCACACACAATGAAAAAGCTTGCTAGAGTAACCTCATGAGCAATTTACTTGTCTCTTACGCGGCTTCTGAATTTCATTACTGGATGTTTGTAGGAGGTGAAGTGCAGGAATATATAAATCAAGATTGGCATACAGTGCTTAAAGTTTTATCTGTCTCCATTAAAAAATCCTGCACTGCTGCTGTCCCAAACTAGAGTAGATGTAAGAAAAATTGCTAAGAATATAAATCTAATCAAAATAGAATTCCTTTTTAGTTTTATAAATAATAGCTTTAAAGGCAAATGTGCTTGAGGCTTTTGGCAATATTTTCTCAAAAGAGTCTTTATTCTATGGCTGCAGCAGGAAAACATGTAATAAGCTAGGAAGTTAAGACACTCTTAGACGGAAGGATATTTACAAAAAGCTAATAAACACATTTTCAGCCATATACTTCAGTTTACAGAGTAATAGTTCATGTGCACTGCTTCTGAGCAGACAAAACAGTACAGCTGTTACAAAATTAGCTGACTCTTTTGCTAAAGAATGACTGACACAGCTTTTGAAATTCTTCACAGGCATTAATCAAAATGCTAGGATTACAGTGAACTGTGAACACCAATACCTCTTTAAACAATACAGATCGATCCTGAGCACACTACATGATTTGACACCATATATAGGGATAGAGCTGTAATATGGCATGTACATTCTACTGTATCTTGGATATTTGTGTGGAGTGTTTGTAGCAGGTACCAATTGCACTTAATTAATGGGGACGAACACGCAGTTAGAAATGGAAAACACCACTGCTGACTAGCCCTGTATGAGAACCAGTAAGAACTGTAAATTTGACACAAAATAGAAGAATGACACTACCTTGTGTTTGCTTCAGATTAATCTGACCTGTGCATCCTCCATAACAACCAGGGCCTCCTGTGAACCGTTAATTCTACAGCTGCCTCCTTTCATTCTCCCAACATCTTCACTTTATCACGTATTCTGCCACACAGCATGCTCCCCCCAGGAAACCAAAATCACCTCCCCTTGAAAAGATTAAATGCAGTGGATTTTAAAATCCAATTTTGCCCCTTGTCATGGAGTAGCCAAGTTTGGCCTCATTGTTGATGAAGGACATCAATCCCAGGTAGGTCTCGATCAGAAGAGGACGCTCCAGCACTAGCACGCCGTTAGCCCTTCCTGGCAACGGACACTCCTTATGGGCTTTCTTCACAGCTTGAATTAGCTGAATTTTGAAGTTTTCCAACTGAAAGAAAGAAAAAACCCACCTCTCTGTTTTTCCATTGTTCTAAAAATTGCAGAGCACACAGCTACTGATACTGAATTGTGAAGGATTAACGCTAAAGCTGTAGAAGTCTTAAGAGCTCTCATGCCATGGTAAACTTTACATTCTGGCATTCAACCTTAATGATACAGTTAATTTCATACTGGGACACTACTTACATGTAAATTAAACACATCAGCTAGATGCATAAAGATTTATCAATGACTTGCATAGTTTATTTCTGACTGTATTTCTGCTCTTCTCATTGGTGCGTTAAATTACTATAGTGTTCTGTTTTTAAGGAAACCTCCAGAAGAAAGCAGCAGCTATTGCAAGAAAAACTGAGAAGCACCTGAGTGAAGGTTAACGGTTAGGAATTATTTGTTTAATTAGCTAGCAGTCCTAGATGAAAAGTCAGGCATCAGCCTGTCAGGTGAGTAAGAGCAGGAATAGCACCAAGATCCATTTTCTTTTGGGTTTTGCAGAACTCTACACCTTTGGAAGTTTCAGCTTCCTTCTTGTCTAAACCACTTATAGGCAGCTGGCCAAAACTGACAGTTAGGCTGCCCTGCAAGTCAAAATCTGGAGAACGGGGAAATGTAGCTTACAGCTCTACGTTCTGTCCCTTTGAAGTAACTGCTCTATCTTTTCAAAATAATACAAGTCTTATCAAGCTTATGAGACCAACAAGCCATCTGGAATAGGAGAGGCGACTTCCTTACTAGGCAAAGGGATGCAATCTTCTCATCAGCATCTGCCATCGGATGTTCGGTGAAGGTGACGTACGGGATGTTTGTGGACCACGGGTTCCATCTGTTTATGAAGGAGGCGCGGCTTTGCTTGTCCCACTGAATTCGGATACCAGTACCTTCTCGCCTGATACCGAAGACAGCGGAATTAATATGGTACGACTTTGGAGTCTTTGAGGCAAGTTTAATTAGAAGTGTGCTGTCTGGAAAAGACCTACTTAAAACTGGAAGCTGAAATATAAGTTTGATAGTAAGTTTTTCCTCTACAGCGGTTAAGAATTCAGCCCCTGAAATACGCAAAGGAACGTTTTTATAAGCTGAGTGCAAAAAGGTTAAGCTCATTAGACACTTAGGACACAATGCCTGAACTGTATCGCCTGTGACAGCCTGTGTTTATGCATGAACCAACATGTACCCGTGGCTTTCTAGTAATGCTAGGGTGCTACTACTGCTGCTGCTACTTACTGCATTACATAATGGCAATGAACTTCTGAATCTATCTGTCTTACCCTGAAAGTCCTTACGCAATTGGCATTTAACGTAACTAGTAACTATCCCAGCAAAACAGCAGCTACTCTGAGGCCTTCTAATGAAGCTTCAGTAATTATTTGCAAAGCCACATGCGCAAAAGGAAACCTCAAACGTGTCCAGCAGTCAGTGACAAAGGTTGACAGTTCAAACTGCTTATAATGATAACGCAGGAATTGCAGTGACACTACCGTATTACGATGCCAGCTTACTTGTTCAGCGATTTAGGTGGGAACTGAAACTCCCCGACCGAGATGGTATCGACTGCGCTGAGGGCTATCCTTGTCACGTGCTGGCACTGCAGGCTGATGAAGTTGTATTTGCAGATCAGGAGGGACCAATCTGTGATAAGAATAAGACGCTCCTTCTCGTTGTTCCAGTGATCAATTCTAGTAAGATAACACAACTGAGCATTAGCAGTTTTACTGGCTGGAAATACTTTACAGCTTGATGGATAGAAGAGTTGCTAAGGAGAACAAATCTGATGTCTTAGTCATATTTATTTTCCATTATGGCCTCTGCTTTGAATCAGCAAGTCTGGTAAGAGGTGGAATGTCACAACGTCGTCTTGTTACAACATAAGAAAATATTAAGAAAATCAGGTAAGTCTGAAGATCTTGAATGCTATGTAATGCATCCTCCATTAAGAGTGGAGTCTCCAGTGACTCTTCCAGTAGTTTGGTACCATGCTGTTAGTGTGTTGCCATGTTTGCTAAATTATTAACTGCACTGGTGCATGTTCAGGGGAGAGAAATAGTTTTCTTTAACTCTGTGGTCTGACTTCTTATTTCCCTCCATAAGAACAATCTGTGCGTTCAAAACTGATTTGTTTCTTCAAATTTCCTAACTAAAAGATCTTACCTTTCTTGGAGTGTGTTGCCATGCTGCTGTTGAAACCATCACAGCTATAATACTATCAGGGCAACCTAAGAGTACATCATATTTTTACTCTTAAGGGTAATGAGCTCAGCTTTTAAACTAGCAGCTTTGAAATCTGCAACAGCTTATTGATAGTGTTACTGATTTAATTGTCTTTCCTTACAAAAATTAAAAATTATCTGTTTCAACAGGAACACTGATGTCAAGCTGATGAGACCACAGCTACCCTTACTGTGTCAAGGTAAGTGCAAAATAGTGGGGCTGGGCGGTGGGCTGGAGCGTTTCCACCTGCCGTGAACCTTTCTCTCTGCTGGTTTGACTTGTCCCACAGTGAAAGGACCGAAATCGCCCCCTGCCTTCTGCCCACCCCAGGGGGTGCTCGGAGCTGGCAGAGCTGCCTGAGCGTTGTTCTGAAGAATCAGGCATCTCGGCTCGTGCTTTGCTCCTATCCCCTAGTCCAGACACCTTGCAAATTGTCAGCTTCCATTTCGTTGATCGGTGAATTGCAGGGCTAACGGCCTGTAACTCGCTGCCTTTTGGTGAAGTAGTTTATTAAAGCTGCGTTAGTGGGTTTAGGGTATGAGCAAATTCTCTATTGTACTGGATTTTGAAACGAGTGAACTTGGGAGCTTTCATCGAAATCCCCCAGTGGGCTGGATTATACAGGAACAGCGATATGGTACAGCCACGCGAGGCCACATCACTTCACAAGCGTTAATACAACACACGGCTCTGAAAGGTGTAGGTGGGCTGCAGGGCTGGGGTCTGCCGAAGGGTGCAAGGGGAGGGGGCCTGGCCCTCGGCAGCGCTACTTACTCGGTCAGCAGCCAGACGCTCTGCACTGCCCCGTCCTCGGTGGGCATCACAACCACGCGGATTTCATTGACTGCTTGCTCTATGGTGCCAGGCTAAAGGGGGAAGGCAGACGTTAGGGGGTACCAGGCTAAACAGGGGAGGCAGAGGTTAGGGGGTGCCAGACTAAACGGAGGAGGCAGAGGTTGGGGGGGTGCGGGGTTCAGTGGCCTGAGGCAGTGGTGTGGGGTGCCAGATTAACCAAGGCAGAGGTTGGGGGTGTGTGCTGGGATAACGGGCTGAGGCAGAGGTCAGGGGGATGTGGGGGTCACCGGTGCCAAGGTTAGGGGGGGATGCAGGGTTCAGCAGCCCAAGGCAGAAGTTGGGGTGTGATGGATTAGCCAAGGCAGAGGTCGGGGGGCTGCGGGGTTCACCGAGTCGGGGGGTGCCGGGTTAACCGAGGCAGAGGTCGGGGGATGCGGAGTTCACCGGGGCCAAGGTTAAGGGGGATGGGGGCTAAGCGGGCCCGGGGCAGCGGCGGGGTGGGGGGTGCAGGGCTCGGCGGTCCGGGGTGCAGCGGCGAGGGGGGTGCGGGGCTGGGTGACCCGGGGCAGCGGCGGGGGAGGGGATGTGGGGCTGGGCGGCCCGGGGTGCAGCGGCGGGGCCCGGCCCGGGGCTGGGCGGCCCCGGGCAGCGGTGGCGGGGGGTGCCGGGGCTCGGCGGGCCCGGTGCGGGGCTGGGCGGCCCGGGGTGCAGCGGCAGGGGGGGGTGGGGGGGTGGGGCTCGGCGGGCCCGGGGGCAGCGGCGGCGGGGTGCGGGGCTGGGCGGCCCGGGGCAGCGGCGGGGGGGTGCAGCGGCGGGGTGCGGGGCTGGGCGGCCCGGGGCAGCGCTCCGTACCCGGAACACGAAGTACTGGCGGAGGCGGCCGCCGCGGGTGGCGGTGCGCACACTCAGCGGCCGCAGCGTCTGGCGGGGCGCGGCGGGCGGCTCGAAGGGCGGCCCGGCCTCCTCCGGCACCAGCATCGCCGCCGCGGGGCTGCCGGGGCTGCCGGCCGGGCCGCCCTCCGCCGCGTCCCGGAGCTGCAGCATCGCGGCCGGGCCGGGCTCTCGCCGCCTTCCGGGGCGGGCGGTTGGCCGGGCCCGCCTTCCCCCCGCTGGGGGCGGCCCTCGGGGCTGCGGGGCGCGGCCAGGCCACGCGTGGGCTCCCCGCCGAGCCGGGCTGGGGCGGGCGGGCAGAGCCCTTCCGTGCCGCCCGGTCGGGTGTCGCGGGACCCTTTAGGTGGGAAGACCTTGAAGGTCGTCGTGTCCAGCCGTTACCGCCGCACTGCCGGGGCAGTGTGGTGGATGAAGGGGGGATGTGGGGTGACGGGGCGATGCCGAACTGTCCAAGTTGAGAGCCCAGAAGCCCGTTCCATGCTCAGCACGCTCGGTGGCAGAGGTTAAATAATGCTAGGGAATGAATGACAAGCTAATGTTTCTAAATCTGTGGTCTCTGGTGTTATCGCAGATGTTATCATCACTCTTTGTAGGACCGTGTTGTATCTTTGGGCCCTTTCCAGGGTTGTTTTACCCCGAGCCAAAGGATGACATCTTCAGCAGGTCCTTGTGCTGGGATATGATACAAAATTAAGACTGTATTAAACAGTGCTGCATTTTTGATATCCATCTTTCATGTGTTTTACCTATTCCCTGCAGTGCTCTCTCTGCAGCGCTCGCTCACATGAATCCATTGAAGTGGGAAGCCTTGTTGTTGCCTTTGAAGTGGCTTGCAAAGGGTGGCAGGGATGGCTTTACACGCTGTGGGGTCTCCTGCTGTGCTCCAGGCCCAGCTGTTCCCCCACCAATGCCTGTCCTTTGCTCTGTGGGTGGCCAGCCGGGCATGGTGGCCTGCTGGGCATGGTGGCCAGAGCATGGTGGCTAGCAGGGTCTGGTGGCCTCCTGGGCATGGATGCCAGCCAGGCGTGGTGGCCTTCTAGGCATGGTAGCTAGCAGGGCATGGTGGCCAGCAGGGTATGGTGACCAGCCAGGCACTGTGGCCTCCTGGGCATGGTGGTCAGCAGGGTATGGTGGCCAGCCAGGCACTGTGGCCTCCTGGGCATGGTGGCCTGGGCATGGTGGTCAGCAGGGTATGATGACTAGCCAGGCACTGTAGCCTCCTGGGCATGGTGGTCAGCAGGGTATGGTGGCCAGCCAGGCACTGTGGCCTCCTGGGCATGGTGGGCAGCAGGGTATGGTGGCCAGCCAGGCACTGTGGCCTCCTGGGCATGGTGGCCAGCAGGGTATGGTGGCCAGCCAGGCACTGTGGCCTCCTGGGCATGGTGGCCAGCAGGGCATGGTGGCCAGCCAGGCACTGTGGTCTCCTGGGCATGGGGGCCTGCTGGGTATGGTGGCCTGCTAGGCATGGTGGCTGCCTGGGCATGGTGGCTAGCAGGGTATGGTGGTCTTCTGGGCATGGGGGACTGCTGGGCATATTGGCCAGCCGGGCGTGGTGGTCTGCTAGGCATGGTGGCTGCCAGGGCATGGTGGCCAGCAGGATATCGTGGCCTGCTGGGCACAGTGGCCCGGCCAGCAGGGCATGGTGGCCTCCTGGGCATGGTGGGCAGCAGGGCATGGTGGCCTCCTGGGCATGGTGGGCAGCAGGGTACGGTGGCTTCCTGGGCATGGTAGTCGGCCAGCAGGGTACGGTGGCCTCCTGGCACGGTGGCCCGGCCAGCCCCGTCAGCCCAGCCCCAGCGCAGGGGCCCGGCCGGCGCGGACGAGCCGCGGCCTGGAGAGGGAGCCACACTCCAGGCTCTGCCCGCCCGGGCTGCAGCGCCCGCGGCCTGGCGGGCCCGGCCCGGCGCACGGCTCCACCGGGACCGCCTGCCGCCGCTGCGGAGCCCCCGACACCGGGGGGACACGGAGCGGTTGGAGCGAGCCCAGAGGAGGCGGCGAAGATGCTGGGGGGGCTGAAGCCCCTCTGCGGCGCTGGGGCTGCTCAGCCTGCAGAGGAGGCTCTAGGGACACCTTGCAGCACCCTGCGGTGCTATGGGGGACAACAGGAGAGCTGGAGCGGGGCTTTTTCCAAGGGCATGTTCTGACAGGACGAGGGGGAATGGCTTTAAGCTGAAAGAGGGGAGATTTAGATCAGATATTAGGAAGAAAATTTTCATTCTGAGGGTGGCAAGGCGCTGGCACAGGCTGCTCAGAGCAGCAGTGGGTGCCCCATCCCTGGCAGTGCCCAAGGCCATGGACGGGGCTGGGAGCAGCCGGGGCTGGTGGCGGGTGTCCCTGCCCCTGGCACGGGTCAGACTAGGTGATCTTTAAGGTCCCTTCCAACCCAAACCATTCCTACAGGTGCAGACACTGCCTTCCCGGCACCATTTTTGCCAAAGCTGGGCCCAAACAGAGGATCAGCTGCGTGTAGAGAAAGCGTTTGGCTAGTGGTGGTAAGTCAGTACGGAGAGACTAAGCAGGAGCTACCTCACTGCTTCCTACTGTAAGAAAAGTCCAAACTGTTAAAGTCCTGACAGGAAAACGTGGGCCTGAATTTATTGTATCCTGGAGCGCTCTCCATCGCTACAAAACATCTTGATGTAGTTGCCTTTTTTTAGGAAGAATGAAAGATGTTGTTTTCCCATCTGTTAGGCTTGGCAGATACTTTACTTCTAAGTGGAAACATTAGCCCCCCCCATACCTGCTCTTTCTGTGACCTAAATGATTTATACAACTGCTGTGACGTTGGAAGGGTTAAGGTGTAAAAAGCCGCTGCCTTGGTTTCTTCCCAGAGCTACCAGCTTTTGGGCATGGATTGTGGGTGACTTCAGTCTTGATGTAATCGTTGTCTTTCAGTAGCAGAATACACGCCTGGCACGGGCACTGAAACGGCGCAAACTTTCTTATCCTACTTCACTCACAGAAATCGGTGTTTGCCAAAGGTCAGGTCTGCCTGGGGCTGCCCCAGGGCAGTGGAGCAGTGCCCAGCTGCTGCTTTGATGAGCCCTCAGTGGGAGGCTTTGATGGTGGGTTCTTGAGGCAGGAAAGTTTTAGTGCAGCATCCCTGCTCCGCTCTCGTCTTCTCCATCCTGCTGCGTTGGCTGCTATGCATGCACCCATCCTTCCAGGAAGGCAGGCAGGAGGCAGCTCCTCTCTCTGTAAGCTCCTTGGCCCTCCCCAGTGCTGCCAAGCCTGGCAATAACAACTGGAGATACTTGTGGTGGTTTTTTGGAAGAGGAAACTCAGCAGTGAACCAACTCAGAGCCAGGCTTGGGCGCTTCCCTCTCTGTTTTTTCATTCTGCAGGGGCCAGCGGACTGTCACCCAGGTTCAGCAAAATCCTCATCAATGACTTCTTGTGCTCTCTCCCTGGTCAGTAGGGAGATTGGTGGGAAAAGGCAGATAGCAATTTCATCTTGTTCCCCAGCTCCCTCTTTGCCCAGTGTATTTCCCCACCACCCTGGGACCTGGTTGTTAACAGCACTCGAGCAGCTGAGTGCAGGTCAGATGTGTCCCTGTCTGTATTATGTGCACAGCAGAATTTCCTTGGGAAGTGATCAATTTTGTTACCTGTTAAAGTGCATAGGAAAGATTCAGTCTCTGTGGGATATTTTTAGAGCTGCTGGGAAAGGGATTTTGGGTGGTGTGTACAGAGTTGGCCTTGGGTAGTGCAAAAGAGCTGTCTTTGGAGAAACAAACCCGAATCATTTCTGCTACTGTTCTGCAGGGTTTCCCCCCTCCTCTCCTCGGGGTTGGACACAGCTGGTGGGAGGGATTTCTGACTGTCAGCAAGAAAAGAAACAAGAGAGCACGTGAGGGAAAGGAGCTAGACCTGGGAAAGGCAGGAGGAAAGTTTTGTTACTCCCTTGAAATGCAGGGAAGCTGCTCTTAGTGTGTGTGTGTGTGTGTGTGCGTGCAGGAGTTACTCAAGCCTGTCTCCGGAGGAAGGTGGGGGGCTGTAGCAGCTGGATGGCTTCACCTATGCAGGTGGGGTAAAAGAGACTCCGCTTGCTTTTGGAAAAGCCCCCTGGAAGTGGACTTCTCGGTGCGCAGCAGAGCACCCCTCCTGTTTCCTTTCACTTGATGGGTGCTGATTTTTATATTGCCTTGTGCAGTGGATCGCAATTCCAAATCAGCTAAACCCACATGGGGCTTCATCGCTGGACAGAACCCAGGTCTTGTGAGCCACCAGGTCTTCGGGCTTTGGCAAGAAGCAAATGCCAGAAGGAAAAGTCACTTCAGTGCATTTCAATGCGAGCAAATGAGCATAAGAAGCCTGGTTTGGATTTGGGAAAAACCCAGCGACAATCTGCACTATAATCATTTCCCATGGACTGAAGAAACTTGCTGAACTGAACCCATATGTGAGGAAGCATCTAGAAATGATAAAGCTGCTCTCCCTGTGCAAGAATTCCCGTGTGCTCCAATAGCATTGTCCTTTGCAAGAAAGAGAGACACCGGCAAGTTAGAAGCAGGAGATGGCCAGGAGTGTCCTTTGAGGAACAGGAACTGGCGAGTCGTGCTTGAGAAGGCTGTGAGATTTTCTAGGCGCCCACTGGAAGCACTTTGGGGGGGAGAGAGAAGGTGTTGCGATGGAATTTCGTGCAGTGGCACTGTCATTCATCCTTGCATTGCAAATATCTTCTCTGGCTTCTGGGAACAAACTGCAGCCCCATATGTAAGTAGCGAGAAAAGAGTGCTGGAGTGTTCTTACAGGGCAGGGAACTGCAAAGCAGAAGTTGAATACAGTATTTTCAAATCAAGGGTGAAGGCAGGAGCAGAGAGAGTGAAAGGGAGGGAGGGCTGCTCTGTGTTTCTTTATCTAGCACCAGATGTACATAAAGGGGAATAGACGTTTGAAAATCTGGATAGGCTTTGCTTGCAGGAGGTAACTCACTGTTTTTAACCACAATGTTGCTACTGTGTGAGCGCAAGAGGTGATTGTTGTGTAAATAGCTTGACCTTTCTTCACAGACCTGCTGTTTTTATTGCACTTTGTCTATCTCTTGGTGCATGCTTTTTTCCCCCTTTTGCTGTTAGGCTAGCAGCACGTAGGTCCGTTCTTTTTAATTAAATTTTACAGTTACAGTTTGATGTTAATCATTTGGCTTCTTTGGAAAACTTCCTTGCAAGTTTGGTCTCCTGCCAGAAGATGATCTCTCAATGCAGGGGGATTGCTCTAATTCTTTCTGTAAATGAACTCGGTGTTGCATGGTGTGCTAACTCCAAGCTGCTCTCCCTGATGTTTTTAACTTTTTGATGGGAAAGGCGTCCTTTCCAGCAGATAAAGGTTTTGCGAGACAATGCCTTTTCTCCCCATGGCAGAGATTTTGTGCTCCTGCCTTGACAATTACTTTTAGGTCTTCTTGGATGAGATGCTAGAGATGAGATGTGTGCCAAAGCGTGAGAGAAAAGAATCTGCCAGTGCCGGGGCAGGGCTGTCACTTCCCATGGGGCGTTGCGGACGATGCCTGTTGCACACACAACCACTGTTTGGGGCACACAAAAACCTTTCTTCGCTGTAATCAATTACACCAAAACGGTACTGCTGCCAGCCTTGTTCTTGTGGTTCCTTTCAGTTCTGGTTTTGGACGTGCAGAGAGCTGGGAGGTGAGGCGCCGGCAGGCTCGCAGCAGAGGAGGTCCAGAGGGTAGGGAGATGCCGCTCTTGGCATCAGCTTGCAGCTCGCCGTGTATGGAGACGTTCACAAAATAAAACAGCTTCTCTGGCAGTCACCATTAGTGCTGGGAACTGTTGTATCGGTGAAGTGATGTGTGCGGAGCTTTGCAAGCCAAGCAGCTCGGCAGTGGCCACATGTGGGGATGACGAGAGGAGATTTTAGAGCAAAACCGGAGGGGGAAGAAAACATGCCATTAATCCCAAAGGCATTGCCAGGCTTGCTGTAAGAGCGGTGTAATTGAACATCTTGGAGCAGTCAGATGCCAGCTGCAATCTCTGTGCTTCACCATGTCCAAACTATTTAGTTGAACTTCTTTTATAGAAAGTATTTTTGTGAAAACTCTCGGCTCCTTTTGAAGCAACAGAAGCAGTCCCAAATAATGAATGGCTCATAACTTATTAAGTCAGGGATAAATGATTCCTTCTTTGTTCTTAGTTAAAACTACTGATTCGTACTTGGAGAAGGAGAGTTAGATTAGAAAAGAAATGAAACACAAATGGTATTTTCCTTATTTTCTTACCAAATTGTATATATATTCACTTTTATTTACTGGAATTTACTGGAATTGCAGTTCTGAATGTGTGAGAGAGCAGCTAAGACAGCAAAATGTCTAAAACAGATTTAAAGCAGTATTAACAAAATGATGTATCATTTCTACTGGCTGAATATTTTTTTTTCCAATTGCTGTCAGATGATGCAGATCCCATTTGTGTTTACAATGACAATAGTCAGGAAAATAATGCCCTAGGTCCAAAGAAAGAACATGTTCTTCTTTAACTGAGATCAGACAGGATGGACAAACATATAAATTATGGTGCTATCATATCGTGTAGGCTGCTGCCTCTTTTCTGATCCATCCTTTTTGTTTCAAGGCTAAAAATCAGCCTTAATTTATCAGTGGAAAAGTAACTGCTGCATTTTTCAAGTGGGCTGTAGAGCATCCCAGGGCCTAGAGGTACCAAATGTCAGCTTCCCGATCTCACTGAAGTTTGCTATGTTGCAATGTTATAAAAACATCTTGCTTTAGATTTCTGTTCCTGTATCTGAGCCTCATCACAGGCTGCAGGTCTGGAGACTCAAGGAGGGGGTTCAGGGTGGAGCAGGCTTCTCATGTCTGCCACTGGCTCATAACGTGGGATTACTCCCCGTGTCCTCTCCGCTTTAGATGGCCGTTTTCCATCTAAATGTGGGTTTGTGATGTTCACCTTGTAGTTCTCCAATGTTTAACTGATTCACAAAAGCCTACTGACATGCTTTTGAGAAATACAGATTATACTATTCTACTGTGTGTTTTGTTGGTGCCAGTGTCACGCTCTTACAATTCTATCTGTTCACAAGAGCATTAAATCCAAGAATTCTGGGGGCAGCTGGAGAGGCTGCATTTGACAACTGCCTGTGGCTGGTCAACCTGGCAGATTTCTTTTCCCTACACTGATTTAATTAAAGGAGGAGGCAAACACCATATATTGCATAAGCTCGTAAGTAAGGAAATTCAGAGACACCTCTTTTTCTCTGTGGCAGGCCAAACGTCTGTGCAGAGCAGGAGCTGGCGGTCGTGGGGCACCGGCAGCCTTGTGTCCAGGCCTTCACCCGCACTGTCAAAGTGTGGAAGCAGGACTGCGGGGGACGGCAGTGGTGTACGGGCTACGAGCGGAGGTATGTGTTCTTCCTTGGAGCTTGATTTGCTCCTTGCGTGATGGAAATTGGTTCCTTCTCATCATCAGCAGTGGGGAAGCGAGCTCGTTGCTCACTTGGCATCTGCAAAGGGGAGAGCCTGTTGCACCGGCCACGCAGCTGGTGGGTCTGGGCACAGGGGGAGAGGGCTGGGAGCAGCTGCATGTGTGCCTGTCTTGCTGCCCACACTGGGGTCTGGCACAAGAAATAGCATCGATAACTGCGTGGTACCCTCCGAGGAGCTTCAGTGACCAGCCAGCATGGCTGTGGCTCTCCTCAATCCCCTGCAGCTCTCTAGGGAGAGGGGAGACTTACCCTGCACTTGGTACCTGGCCGTCAGCGGGTCTGGCATTAGGGTAGCAAAGCAGTTCATTTAGGGGCCAATGTAAACAGAAAGCTATGTGCAGGGGGAGATGTGGCTCTGAACCCACAAGTGAGCTGTAAAGAGTAAATCTATTTTATTAGATATTTTTTTCTTGGCTAAAACCTGGAGACTGTGAGAGATTTGTAAACCCTACATATGTCTAGCTGGAGGGGTTTCTGACCCTACCTGGCACCTTTTTGATACTGAGTTTTTAAATTGTTAAGGAATTCCCAAAGGGAAGATATATTGCTTTTGTTCTAAAGAAGCTTTCTTCTGGTTAGTTGTTTGCAGTCACCTGATGATGTATTACATCTGTTTCCTATGATCTTGCCATGTTAACCAAATGACTTAATCGCATCATGTGCATTCTTCCTATATCTTTACATGTCTCAGCTTCACGGCGGAGGCATCTCAGTGCCTCTGTAGTTTTACAAAGCTGAAGGCAGTAGCTAGGTCCAAGTGAGGTTTATTGTGTATGGTCTGAAAAAAAATAACAAATACCACAAAAAATGTGGCCATCGTGCAAGTGATGCTCCATGAGGACAGGTGGTGGTCGTTGGCAGGTTTTGCTGTGGGTCACCGGCTTCCTTTCGCACCAAGAGTGGGGCTGTGCCCACCTCAGAAGAGTGTACAGCTCAGTGGAGGTAGGCTTGCACGGGCAAGAAAGGAATTTGTCTGTACGCTGAGCAGAAAATGGATGCAGTTGTTCAGCTAATGGTACAGCCCTTGAGTTGCTGACTGGCCTTTACTGGGAGCTGGGAGGCCAGGCAAGGAAGGGTTGCAGGGGGAGGGTTATGAACGTGTGCAACAGTGCAAATAATGAACTTTTTTTACCTGCATAGCAGCCAAACTACAGTGTGCCCCATCTTCTTCTGTACTCCACCTGCTTTTCCTGCCTTGTTAGGCAGTTACAAGCCTTTACAAAATAATAATGATAGCAGTAGTTTCAAAGAAGTATCTTGGACTAGAGACAGCTTTTAAGTCTTGACTTTAGGAATTCTTCCTAACCTGTAATTGCCAGTAATTATCTTGGTGATGATATCTGTGTAGTGGTAATAAAGGAGCAAACAGAGTCCATCTTTTGACCGTGTTTTAAGAGAGGGCTTTGAAATGATAGGTGCCCTGTCTCCTCCTGCTTCAAAGGCTGGGAACTTTTCAGACCCAGCTGTCCCTCGGGTTCTTTAGTGTACTGTTTTGACATTGTAAATCAAGGAACTGAAATGAAAAAATTTTCTGTTGTGCTTCATTGTGAATATTAGAACAGCCTAGTGCTATAACTCTGTTCCTTGATGAAAATGCAGAGATGAAGCCTAGAGATTCTGTGAGGGATTTCACCCAAGGAATTTTAAAAGCAAGATGGTAAAAGGACTATCACAGAACTTTCCTCATTCTAGGCAAGATTTTGTCCTATATCCCCTTGCTCTAAACTTCTTTCAGGAGTTCCCATCGCAGCAAGCTTATTGCGATAGATGGGTGATCTCCTGCCAAGCTCCCTTGTGCTGAGCAATTGAGGGCAGTGGAGCGCACAGTTTGTGCATTTGGAGAGATGCTACGCAGCTTCTGTCTCACCCGCTGGAGCTGCTCCAGTTGGACCCAGCTCCAGCAGCACAGGCCTCAGGAAGCATATTAACAGCTTCAGGATCTGACACACACAGGGTTAGCCTGAAATTGGCCTCAGTGCCTTTGAGTTCATGGACATGACTAGGGAAATCCAGCATCTGCTGTTCCTTTCCCCAGTGCACCGTTTAGTGCCGCTGCCTAGCTCACCTGCCTGGTGAGGACCAGCTGTCTGCAGGGGCTGAAGCACAAGTCACTGACATGCAAGGTTCATAAGTGTTAGAGCTAATTTTCTAAAATTCCCATGCATGCCTGGGGTGCTGCAGACGCCACTACAGTTCCATCACTTTGCCTAAACTGTAAGCGAGATTCAGGGGAGGAGGGTGGGCTGGGGCAGGCAGGGGACCCAGGGTGGCCAAGGGGATGTTTATCTGCTGAGTTTGTGTGTTTCAGAACCAGTTGCATTTGGTTTTATAGGACTTGCAGTCCTGTACTCTAGGCAGAGATAAAAGATTTCCTAAAAGTCAGAACAAACCTTGCTCCGTACACTCACAACACGGGCCCTGCCTGCTCAGGGAGCCAGCATCTGCTCTTCAGCCGATGATCTGAGCATCCTCTGGGCTGCGCTTCTCGTTGTTCCTGGTAAAGCAATGCTTTTGCTACTGGTTGTGTAACTTTCCTGAATTAGGTAACAACAGAAGGTAACTTTGCTCAGCCCTCAGTAACGAAACTTGGAGGAACAACAGAGCTGTCCCAGAGAGGCTGGAAGTGGATTTTCCAGCAGCAGGACATAGCAAGATTTTTAAGCCTGGGTTCCATTAGTTCTGGCTCGTTCAACATTTTCTGTGCCAGGGACTCCTTAAAACATGAAAGAAAACAGAAACACTGAAGATAAAATATCGCCTATGTGGTTCTTTCCAGTCTGCAGCATCCAGATATCCTCAGGCAATGGAGGCTGTCAAAATATTTGCATCTCCTTGAGAATCCACTTGGGCTGACTTAAGGATCTGAAGTGTCCAGACGAGCCCATCAAACTCGTGGAGATGAGGTTGTTCAGGGTAATGTTGGGGGCAGAAAGGAGCCCGGGATTAGTCCTGAGCTGTCCTACATTGCTATTTCTTGGTATACCTTTTCCTCCCCGTTTCTGAGCCCGTGCAGGGCAGAGGGAAGGGGCTGCTTGTGGCCATGCAGTCTTCCTCATTTTGGATGAGAAGGATGGTGTTTTCCAGAATAGCCCATGCAGGGAATGCTTGTTGCATTAGCACCAGCCCACTGCTGTCATGTCCTCCTGTGCTTCCTAACGCACCCTGCCCACCGCGCTGCAGCCCTGGGCTGGGACATAGCTCTTGGTACCGAGAGGATCCGGGTGGATCTGAGCCTGATTGCTGCTCTCCTGGTGTTTGAAGGACTGTAAATTGTTTTCTCAGCTGCTTCGGGAACACGAGCATTTCCTTCATAATTTGTTAATAGCTCATACAAAAAAAAAGGTATCTGCTTTTATTTTTCTCAGTTGTGCTTCCATATGCTGGTTGGCACAGAGGAGTAGCCAAAGGTTTTCTTCATGGGAATTCATGGTTCACTGTTATTTAGGGTTTTTTTAGAAACATTCAACAAAATCAAACAACTAGACTGAGTTAGGATAAATATTTTCAGGGGACATGTACAACACATCTGCTGTGCCAAATATTTGTTGTTTGTCTGATTTGCTTTGGTGGAGTAGTTTCATGTCCTGCCAAAGGATCTTTTTAAAAATTGCCTTCAAGAGTTTTATCTGTGTTTCAATTTTCACATACACAAAACATCAAATTTCCAGAGAAAAAAAAAGTGTCACTTATATTTATTTTTCTTCAGATCAATTCCTGCTTTCAGACCCCAACTACTACCCTGGAAGTTACTCATAGGAGTTGTTGCAGGGACCTTCAGCTTCCACCTGAGTGCATCGTCCCCTGCCGAGGCTGTGCTGGCTCTGCTGAGCAGGCAACTGCGCTGCCACGTCCCAGGACTGTGCCGCGCTGGAGAGGGCTTTTTGCTTTTTCTGGAAGATGGGGGAGATGTGATCGCACGTGGCGTGGCTGGGCTTGTCAATGTTTAGCTGAGGGTTTTGCAGGGCAGAGCGGGAGGAGAGCAAGGAGGAGAAAGCCCTTTCCATCAGGGAGATTGGTTCTGCTGGCTTTAACCTGTGGGAACCTTGCTATATAAATCGTACCTGCATGGAGAGCTTTTTGCATAGCTGGATATTCCCATCAGGATTCTGACAATTTTTTTAGCTCACCAGCCCCTTGGAGACACTTGCCCATGCACGCTAAAGCTGGACTGAAATACCCGTTTCTCTTAAAGTTTAAATTTCCTTCATTAACAAGTTTAAGAGAGGAGCTCAGAGCTGTGAAATAGTTTAGAAGAGGAGAAAACAGTCAGGGGTGTTATGAGGACCTGGACACACATCTCTTGTGTTTCTGATTAGAGTAAATTAAGAAGTATTTTCTTAGCATCAGTGATCATTGCTAGACCAGGTGGAAAAAAATGTCAGTGCATTTGAAAACCTCATTTTGTTTATATCCACAGTTAAGTGTTACAACCTCTGTTCTTTCCAGTTCCCTCGTTCCGCTGGAATTAACGTTGTCCGGGTGGTATCTTGGTTTGTTGTGTTTCAGAACTGCATACTACACGGGCTACAGGCAAGTGTACAAGGTGAAATACCAGACTGCATACAGATGTTGCCCAGGATGGTCGCAGCTGGGAGGGGATGCTGGCTGTCTCTACCGTAAGTATCACACTGTTTGGATGAAATTCTTCATTTGCTACTGTCCGTATTGTTTTTTTGGCTGAGGGTGCTCATTTCAAGTCCTGTGCCTGCATTAAATGCTAGAAAAATGTCTTTAAACAGGGCTGGGTTTTTTGTTGTTTGTTTGGAGGTTTTATTTTTGTTTATTTTAACTGTGTCAGAAGGAATTTTCTCTGGCTTCCCAGGAAGCGCTGTGTGGTGCTTTCTGTTTGTGGAGAATTTCCTCATCGCAGCGTGAAAGGGTTTTCAGAGTTGCATTCATTTATCCAGTTGCCAACTGCTACTAAACGTTTAAAATCAAGCCTGAACTGGTGTTTCAGATGGTGCCAGTGGCAGCTGGAAAGCTGTTATCTAAGCTCTGAGTGGACTTTTCATTATCAAAAGCAGTAATTGCTGTCTCTGTGATTGAACATGCCGGTGATGGCTTATTTGCCGGCTAGTTGGTCTTACTCAGCATTTGCGAGAGCTGCTTCCTTGGAAGAGGCAGCCTTTGACTAATTGCACACAGGCTGAGAAACCGGGCGGCGGTGCCGTGCTGCAGAAGGCAGTGGGGTTTGGCCAGCAGCGTGTGGTCACTTTCTGAGTGTGCTCCCTGGCCATTCCGTGCTCCTTGCCCTGTCCGGTGGGTGGGAGCGGGATCAGCTTACTTGTGAAGGGATGTGACTCCTCAACTCCTTTGGAAACGGGCATCTATCAGGTACTCAATGTGTTATTTTTAAGACTTACTGAGCTTGAGATCCCCCTGCCAGAGGTTAGAGATCTCTGCCGTCCTCCCCTTCGCCTGCTCCCTCCTCTAGCCAGAGGGTGAGAGTTTGGCTTCGGGACTGGTAGGATCCAGCAAGGGATGCTGCAGCATTGGCCTCAGAGGAGAAGGCAAACTGCCAGCATGGGTGAAGTGGTTGCACCTCTAAGGTTTGAAGTGGAGACCCAAACCCTGAGATTTTTTTGGATTCTGTGTCTGGCTTTCCTGCTCTTTTCTGTTTGGTCTAGTGTAATTCTCTGCAAAACAGGTGTGGAAGTATCTGCTTCCCAACTGTGCGGGGAAGCTGGAATATGTATTCAGATTTGCACAAGTCAGGCTAGGGATGTGCAAATATTAGTATATAAAATGATTTTACGCTACTGCTGCAGAAGACAGAGGCAGCTTTATCCTCATGGGCCCCATATTCCCGCCTTCCTCTCCAGGCTGCCCTGCTTGCCATGGGAGGCTGATGCTGCGTAGCTCCCTGCTCCTTCCTCTAAATCCTACGGCTGCATCCAGCTGGGGAAATATTTAACTTTAAACTTTGCTTTTGAGATGTTGAGAGCAAAGTAAAATCTTCTTTTGAATCAAACAAAGGTTTATCTGAGCACATGTGTCGAAATAAATGTCACCATCAAGGCAGAATCACACACACTCCCTGTGATATATTATTAATTCTCTGCCTAGTTGCATAATGGAGCTCTGATCTTTTCGGGATCAGGCTTTGGAGTTGCACTCCTACCCTTGCCATAGAAAAGCAGCTTTCTTTTTAAGTAATAGGCAGGCGAACCAACAAAGCATTTGGGATCCAACCTGCCTTGTCATCAAGGGAATGAAAGCTGGTTGTGTCCAACTCCATTGTAAAGGCAATTTTGATTGTAATTGACCTACAATATAGGAAAATGTCTCCCACAGCTAGTCATATTTTGTTCTGTAAAGAGGCTGCGTATACCTTCCGTGTGCTTTGATGCTTGAAGCAAAGGTTAAAAAGAAAAAAAGAAAAAAAAAAGGTGTGTCTAGCAAGCAATCTTTATTCTTCCTATTCAAAAGCCTGCAACACAGGAGAGCAGCCCCACTGTGCAAGAGGAAACTCCATCAGTGCCTAATAACCTGCTGTCAGCAAGCAGATAATAACCTCAGATGAACTCAGAAAAAGTGTGTTCTGTAATGATTTTTCCGGCCAAGGAAGTGAGTAATTCCATCCAGGAAGGAAGCAGAGAGTAGGAAATAAAGCTGCTCAGGGCATGCTCTTAACTCATCATCCTCATCATTAGGACCAGCACTCAGAGGCTGGGCAATGATCTTCACCCAGCTGCTCACAGCAGTCGGTCTGGAATGAAAACAGAGAGGGAGGTCCAGCTCTTTTGGGCACTCTCGCTATTGATGTCAAACTTAGTGCTGATGTGACAGGCAAGCCATTGGTGTTTATTTTCTTGTCTCTCGGATGTCAGTGGTTCCTGTTGCTCTCTTTTAAGTGGGTCTTGTTTATGTGTTTTCTGTGCATTATTCCCAAGAGTAGGAAAGCTAGTAGATGTTTTGCAGGCAAAGTGTAAGCTGAAGAACAGGTTGCAAAGTCCTTTTTCCCACCCCTTGTTTCCATCCACTGAACTTTATATTCCAAAGTGACAATGTGGATGACACTATCATTTAAATGGTATTTTAGCAGGAAGGACACGAACGTGCAAATCGAGGCCAGCAATGTGCCCTGTGCCGTGGTGTAGCGCTGGTTAACTGCAAATCTACTCCCACGTCTGCTCTGGCAACTGCTGAACTGTCCCAGCAGTTGTCAGCCAACTCTCTGCATTTGGCTAACCCCAAGTACTCAAAGTATCTTAAATAATATTCCTGTGATAGGCAGCTTGTGTGTTTTTCTCTCCTTTTTAACAGCTCCTAGGGACAGCCAGCCCTGGCGCTCTCTGCAAAAGCAGAATGACACCAACTCAAAACATTCAGCAGAAATTGCTGCCAAGCTGTCGGTGGGATTTTGGGATGGATCACGACCTTTGGCTGGTGAGCAACTCAGACAAACTATATGTGCTGCTTCAGGGAGGATCATGGCTGGCTTAAAACCACCTCACTAGAAATTTTGGCATGGCAGGAGGGAGAAAGCAGAATGTAAGAGCATCATGGGTGTGCTGGTGTTTATGGCAGAGAGGGTTCTGTTTCCAGAGTTAGAGGTTGCCCTGATCATACCTGGCATAAGCTCACAAGGAAGCGTGTGTTGGGATTTCCGAGTGCCTTGCTGGAGCTTACGTTTTAACATGTTTATTTCAATGTTTGATTTCTTGTAAGTCTTTTAAATACTCTTGTGATGCTGAAAATATAAATGTTCCGTCTTCAGTGTTGCACATTCACCAGGAGACGTGTGTTTCTGATGCGTGGGGCTTTGTCTCCATTCAGGGATTCAGACCTGGCTGAATACTGTTAACTTTAAAACTAGGATGGGGCTGTAACCTTAAGCTGCTGGGACTGAAAAAACAGGTATTAATATATCTCATCTGAATACCCTGAGAGCAGCAGAAGACCAGTCGTCTGGTTAGGTGGCTAAAGTGTGGCAACGGGACTCTTGCTCCCTGTTTCCAGACCTCCCCTGCCGCTGGTGCTGGTCTACCAGCAGCTGGCTGAGCAACCCGCTGGCTGGACCCAGGCAAACGGGAGAGCTCTGCCTGGCTCCTGCGGGATGGCCGGTGCCCTGAGCCGGGACCGTCTGTCCCAGTCTGCAGACTGTCCTGGGGAACGCTTCTGGTTTCTGTGTAACTAAACCCTCATCCTGAGGAGCTCCCAGCTTTTTGGTTTGCAGGGGTGTGATGACTTTTCCTGCTGGCGGCCTTGACCTTAGTACAAGAGTGGACCAGAAGCGGGTGTAGGAAGGCCTGGCAGGGGAAATGAGTCAGGAAATATTAGCGAAGTGCTGAGGCAGGGAACCACAGCCAGGGCATTATGTATGTTCGAGGGTTTTCTATTTTGTATATAGCAATCGTGAGCCAGCCTGTGTTCGCTGGCATAGCTCTGCTGAACGCAATGAAGCTATGCCAAAATATGTCAACAGGATTTGTGGCCCTTCCTATCTGTCTTCAGAGATCATTGATCATGTTCCAGGAGTACAAAGGTGGGGAAGGCCACAGCTGTTGACAGTTTAATTAGAGCTGTTGGACACTGTGTGGTGGAATCATTCCAATAAGGACATCTTATCTTGCTTTCTCTTGGAGGCTGGCATCTCCTCACTGCAGGGTGCTCTTTGCTCCAAATGCGGGACTGTTCATTGCTTTTCCTTCAAAAATGAAAAAAGCCCAACCCATGTGATGTTATATTAGGGGAAATTTTCACCACTGTAGACTTGTGTGTAGCTGGCTGAAGCCTGCTGCTTTCTTACTTGAACAGCGATGTTAAATAGCACCGTGAAATGGGTGGTCCCAGCACCGTGGTGAAATTGTTCGGGTTTTCAGAGCCCACACTGGTGCCTGAAAGAAGAGGGCTTGTCCCACTGCAGCCACCGTGATGAGCATACTCATTGTTTGCCTAGATTGATGGCTGTCTGTAGCAAAAAAAGGGTGTACTCCTTTTCCTCGCGTGCAGGTCGGTGTCTCTAAGCACATAGAGGTGAGAGGATTGTTAGTAAGGGGCTATGAGGACAGCACTTGGTGACTCAGAGTGCGTGGGCCCTGCTGGGAGCTAGTAGCTTGGAAAGAGATGGAAAATTTCATAGAAACACCCTGTAAAACAGTGCTAAAGCAAGTGGTCTGAAGAGTAATGGCTCCACAGAGATCTCACGGGTCTCAAAGAATATTTGGTTTCTTTGTTCCACTCTTACTGTGCCATTTGAAATCGTGACAGCTGTGCTTGCTCGTAGCACCTCATGGAGCTGTCAGACCTCACCTTGTAAAGGCAGAGTGCCCGGTTCCCTCGGAGTGTGCCTGCGTTTTGTCCCATCTCTTCTGCTGGCAGCAGAAGTGTGAGATCTTACTGCGTTTCCATTGCCCTCAGTCTTGGAGCATTCATCCACCCAGTCCCATTTGGGAAGGGAAAAGGTCAGAAGTCAAGACACCCTTTGCATTTTTAGCATGGCTTCAGGTTCTTTCCCTGCCTGACTACTGATAGATGGACTTTCAGACTAAGCTTCTCAGTTTCAAGTGGCCTCTGAGATGCTACTTAAATTCCACATGGGTTCAATAACACAGTTAAAGCCCTTGCTGATTAGGATGAGGGGCCTGCATGTCTGGTAATCCCCATGATCTCTACTTTCAGCTCAAGATGTTGAAAAGCTGGGTCCCTCCAAGTCTTTAGCTCTTGATGTGCATGAGGAGTTGGAGCTCAGCCGCAGACACCACGTCTGTGCTCTTGGGCCAGCCCCTGCCACGTTCAGAAGTGACACGATGAGGCGGAAAGGCACCGAGGAGAGCAATAAATATGGAGGAGGCTAAAGAGAAGGCCATTGCTAGAAGATTTAGTACTGGTGACCTTGTCACGGTTGCAGCGTTTGCCTGTGAGCTGTGCAGGAGATGCCCGTGCCAGCTCTGCCGGGGCTGCACACTCCTGCAGAAAACACGGCTCTTTGCTCAGGCTGGACGGGCAGCGAGGCCAAGTCGTAACTGGGACTGCAGCTGGGGAGAGAGCCTGGCTCCGCTGCCAAGTGGGATGGAAACACCCGAGTCAGTTTTCAGTGAGCTAGCTGAAGGAAATGGAACAGCCTAGGTGAGCACAGCTTGGCCGAGAAGCTTGAGCCAGCTCTGGCCATTGTGCAGCTGCGTGTCCGGAGAGCTGCTGCTGCCTGGCAGCCTGCACCAGGCGCAGTGTGCTGTTCACCTGCCTCTGCGGAGATAGGGGAGGAGCTCAGCATGAGGTGCTGGTCTGAAGCTTCCGTCGCCATCCCGAGTTATCTTTAACTGGAGTTTTTACCCAGCCCTCATTAGGATCGTGCTTTGTTCTGGTTTTTAGCTCAGGTAGAGGTAGAGCCTGGCTCTAGTTAGAGAATTAATGCTCGCTTAGTGCGAAGGAGGGGCGAGGAAGTATCGGAGTGTGAGACACGATGAAAGCCCCTTCGAGCATCCTAAGGGCTAAGTAGAAAACCACTGAATTTTAATTGCCTCATTAAAAGAGAAACTTCTATAAAAGGCTCCAGAGCGAGTTACCCTGCACTGAACCACATTTCTTCCTGCCAGCTCTGCTTAGCTTTAGCATATCATCAGGCAGGAAGGGGAAGAGCGCTCAGCAGGGCCCGCTGCAGTAGCCGTGCTCGGCTGCCGCGCTCGCTCCGCCGGCACCGCCGAGCCCAGCTCGCACATAACCCCGGGAGCTCGGCCACGCAGGCGAGCATGCACAGGCACGCAGGAGCCGGCTGAGCCGGCCTCGGCGGGAGCAGCTCCATTATTTGTGATACAGGTTGGAAGGCTCTGCAGGAAATGTGTTCGGCTAACAATTTAATTTCCCTGTTAGGCTGGCTTTCCTTTGTACATCACCTCTTGGCTCCTGGAGGCTCATTGTTTTGTCAGCTGAAAGGCTTTGACTGAACTTCTGAACCTTTTGCCTGGGATCAAGCCTAGTATTGGTTAAACTTCTAACGTACGCTCCCCTGGGAGACGGCGCAGGGAATGGCCGTGTTGTACTGCAGTGAGCCCATACGTCTCACAGGAGAATTGCTCTCCTCCATCACTCCTCCTTTTAAACCAGTCTCTTGTCTCTGAATTCCCAAGAATTCTGCCTTGCTAAATCCTCACAAAGGACGTTGTCTGACCTTTCAAGCAGAAAGCAGCAATGCTTTCTGTAATTTATCCTTTCTTTCCTGTTTCCTAGCAAAGCATTGCTGCCCATTTCCCAAATTTCATTGCATTAAATTATGTCGCTCTGAATTAGGAGCTAGTTTGCAGAAGGCTTGGAAAAGACCCACAGGCCCCTCAGCCCCACTGGGCTGGGAAGTAGCTTATTATCATTTCCACTCTGTATGTGCCGGCTTGAATCACAGAGCAGGGAATTGTCCAGCTCATTCAGAAAATCTGGGGCACAGCCAAGAATAACACCCGTATCTTCTAATCCCTGATTTGTGTTGCTGCAATTGCTTCTAATATTTTCCATTGTTGTGCTTTGGGTCTCGCTGAACTGCCTTCGAAGGCTGGCAAACAGGGCATCGTGGAGCCAGGCTGAGCTTTGCTGGGACCCTGCCCAAAGTCTGGGTTTTGGGTGATTAAGGCGAAGGATTCAGGAAAAAACCAAACTGCCTTACCGTGCAGCCATGCAGTCAAATCGATCTAGTGGTGCTGAGGCCTGAAGGAAAGGGATAAAACAGAAGATGGCACTTCTTGCAAGACTAGGACTGGCGAAAACTTAAGGCTGCAGCCCTAGGAGAATCTTGGTGCACACCTGGAGATGGGAAGTTGCTCACTGCCCAGAGCTTCTTCTGCCTCACCCTGGGGGAGGACGCACACGGGGAAGTGTTTGCAGTCACGGGCATCGCACGGCATGGCTCAGCTGGGCAGGGTGCTTGTGGAAGAGTTTCCCTACTTCCAGTGTTCTGCACCAGCAGGCCAGCACAGGACTGATAAAGGATCACCATGGTCCCCAAGGATACATGGCTATGCAAAGTGATTAAAACATTAGATGAGAAGATAACTGTCTTTCCGAAACAACATTTCGTCACCATTTCATTAGTTTGGGTAGATGAGTATTTGGACTTCAATACTACCTTTGTATTACTGAGTAATTTTTTTTTTTTTTTTTTGGAAGGGAGACTTGAAAAATCATCAGGTCTTTAAAAGAGCCGACACTGAGGCTCAGATATTTCAGATCTGGTACATCCAAGGTGCAAAGTTTGGGGAGTTGGGATGTCAGTGAGAGTGAGACTCGAAGGAGCTGAAGCTATCGCTCAGCTGGTGAGCTGCGAGGCAGCTCCTGCATCCCCCAGCCATGCCTAACCCTGGGGTGCTCTGACAGCTCTGTTGTGGAAGAGGTGATAGAGCAAACATCCTGAAGGTAGGTATGTAGTTTGTCTAGCCAGAGTGTGTGTTGTGACAGCAAATGTGCAAACTTGTGGAATGTCATGTTCACCTAAACCTTCACAAAAACTTCTTAATCACCGCAGACTAGGCAGAAAGTGTCGCGCAAAACAGTATCGAATTTTAGCATAGAGGAGAAATTAGGAAGTCAGTTGTGTTTCTGTAGGAAAAACCAGAGCGTATATTTGATATACAGAGGATTCAAGGGTAGGAGGGGAATAGTGGGAAACTTGGTAACATGGTTATTAGATTTCCATGTCCAGCGGATTGTAACTGACTGCATTGTGGTAAGAGTTATGTAGATACCTGACAATGTAGGGCACAGGGGTGGGCCACCTCCAGGGTCTGAGCCAGTGATTTGACTTGCACTGAGTCCCGAAACAAAGTGCTGCCTTGTCTTTCTCCAAAATATCGTCAGGAGGCAGAGATTGTCAGGGCAGTTTTGTGCGTGCTGGTGAAACCATTCAGCATTTAGGAGGTTTGAGGACATGAATCTGCGCTGCACTGACTACATTGCCTTCATTACTCAGCAGAGAGGAGGCTGGAGGTGAGGGTGGGGAGAGGAAAAGGACCTGCTTTACTGCCCAGGTTATCCTCTTTGGTTATAGGGGATGCTAGTACCACCAAAACATGATTCCCATTTGTGCAGCTGCAAGCAGACCTATAGGGGGGAGGGAAGGATTTTTTCAGGTGTGCAAGCTGGCACCTGCAAGATTTGGGTTTCTTTCATGCAGGCCGTACATGCTTTTTCCTATCTCTGTTTTGGTGTGTATGTCTTAAAGTTTTGAGTTACCTTTCAGAGTGGATTGGTAATGTTGCAGATTTATCTTCTGGTGCACACAAAATGTCCTGCCAGCGTGACCCAGAAAGGCAAACGCTTCCCTGCACTGTTTCCATCTGTGTTTCCTTTTAATTCCGAGTGCACAATTGGTGTTTTGGGGTAGGAGTATTTTGTGCCAAGTATTTTGCAGCCATTTTTGAAGCCTGCACGAGGTGCCTTTCCTCCCCAGTTATAATAACACAAAATGAAATGTGTAATCACAGACCTGCTTTTTCTGTTACTAATTAATTACAGCTTTAGCTGGAATAGAAAGAGAAGCTGGGGGGCTCCCAACTTGCGAATCGGAGCGGGAAGTTACAGACAGCATGCGTGTGGAAGCCTCAGTCCCGTAAGCACGGTTATAATTGTTTCCACGTGGTCCCATATCATACGTCGGTTTGCAATTTAATCACAGGTTTTGTATGTTCAATTGGTAACTGCAAAGGTGCCATTTCAGTGCTGGCCTCGAGCACGGTCCAGAGCCTTCTGGTTGGGGACTTCTCCACCAGCACATGCCCAGAACCACGTGCTGCTCTCCGCACTGGCCGGTGCCACCAGTGTCTCTTGGGGTCCTCACTCAACGTGCTTGAGCAGCTGACAGTGGTTCCCCAGGCTGTACCTGCCGGAGATGTACTTAATTCTCCACCTTTGTCCTTAAGGTAGTCAGGACATGCGGAACTGGCAGCCTTGCAGCTCAAGAGAAGAAAAAAATGGCATTTCCAGGAGTGTGTGTTTATTTATTTATTCATTCATTCCAGCCTGTCTGCACTCATGAGCCCAGGTAATGTTAACGCAGGAGATGTTGCTGTGTTGTTTTCCCACATGATGTGAATTTACTGTCAGGAGCTGCAGACATGTCATGAGAGTGGCCAGCAGCATGCAGGACTCTGCAGTCGGTCTGAAACGTCTCAGGCTTTTTCTTTACAAAGTGAAATCGTTGAAAATGGTCTTTAGCCTGACCCACGCAATCCGGTTTTTTAAAAGCAAGTGTGACTGCTGAAGTTTCTAGGAGAGGCCAGTTCTGGTATCGTTCTGGAAGGTGCTTTTCTTGAGCATGAAGAATTGCTGTGTGTACATGTGCTGCATCAGCAAAGCCAACTGCTCTTAGCTGGGGTAAATTGTGACTGTGGATCTGGAGTGGGGTCACTAATGGCTTGTGATCACCTTACACAAACCATCAGCTCCGCTACACCCATGAGTGCCTTGAGATTGGAACAACCCCTGGCTGTCCTAGCAGGAGAAAAACATTGCTCTCGTTTTCGCTCCTATTGTTTCCACTAAAGCCAAAGACAAAGATCCGCTTCACTTCAGCAGAGGAGCTTTCCTAAGGATGCAATATACATTTGCAGGTTGATGGTTCACTTATTCTGTTGGCAAGCTGCTTCAGCCGGCGACCGTGCAGGGCGGCAGCGTGTTTCAGTCGGCACACGATCCACAGTAAATCGCAGTGTAAGCTGCTCTTGGCTCTGTCAGCGCTTGCTCGCCTCTGCTCTGTGCTCTTTCTAGTAAATCTGCATTTCTGAGCCAACAGGTTTTGGATTGCCAGGTCTGTCTTTTGTAATTTCAGCTACTTGAAATAAAGACGTTCTCTGGATCCATCGGCTGGATCAATAGGACGTGAGGGCCCCTCACACAGGCGACCGTGACACACTTGGCAGTTGCAGTGCATTCCTTCCCGGGATGCATAAGCTGTAATACATCGGTCCCCGTTGCTGCTGTTGGCCCAGGGCTGTCCACAATCCAGCCTGGGCTGAGCAGGGATTTCAGGGTAGGCTGGACCAGCTACTACCGTGATAGCTCTTGTACCGTGTTGACAGGTTAAGCTCTTTTTGCTCTCTGTTATCATCTGGTTTGCTGCTGCTTTTGTGAAATGTGTTCCTACCCAGTCCCATTGTTCTTGGATTTTGTTACAGTTTGTTCAATGAAAGTGAAAAGGGAAAGAAAAAGAGGAGGTACAGGAAAAAGAAAGAAAAGAGAAATTGGCCGGCAACATAGCTATGTCCAGATCAGTGAATAGAGAGAACATTTCATTGTCTGAATCTTTAAATGGACTTAAAAAGGAAGATAAGCACTTGTTCTGCATCCTTACACTTTGACAAAGCATGGCACACGTGACAGCATCACTTGTTAACAACATTTCTCCTTCTGAGATGTGCATTTTCTAGTGGGAAGTATAAAATACTGGCAGCATTTCATGGGTTATGAGAAATACACATTTCACTGGAAAAACATATCCTTGTTTGTGGTTTTATTTAGATGATTTGAAAAGGTGGATTTCAGAAGCCTAATTGAGCATTCTTTGTCTCTGTGTACATTTTACACTTCACTTGGTGAGAACAGAGAAATGTGGCTGCTCAGGCTTACTTACAGTTTAGCTCTATTTCATCCTCTCGCCCATTCAGAAGGTGACGCCACATTTGGGTAGCCAGCTCTCCAGGGAAGCTCAGTGGAGAGGTGGAAAGCAGCTTCTAATGCTTTCTTCCTGAAAGATGCCTCCGATTTCAAAATAACTAACTCATCTTTGTTGCCACAAGGTCTGATAGGATTCTGCACAAGTTATTTTCTGACTATTTTACCCACTTGTGGGCTGGAAAAGCAACAACCCTGCACCTCTACTGATGTTTTCTTGTGTATTTTCATTTAGCTGCACCTTAAGAAAAGCCCTTAGACATTGCCCTAAGGTATTTTACTTCCTATCCTACTTTTTGAGAGACACTGTAGTTTAATATATTGTCAACCAAAAAAAAGTCACCTTTCAAAAACGTTTCCACAGTATTTTTATAACTATTCAAGTTTGCTATGGGGCTATGGGTACTTAATCAGTGAACAGGTACTTATTAGTGCATGTACCCTTCTGACTGTGACCTCGGGAATTATTCTCTCCCTCCTCCTTCCAGCTGTCTGCAGTTATGGGGTTTGTTTCAATGGTGGAAATTGCGTGGAGGGATCTTCCCAGCTCTGTCATTGCTCCTCTGGTTTCCAAGGACCTCGCTGTCAGTACGGTAAGGAGCCTTTTCAAATTCTTCCTTTAATTTTGAGTCAGAAGTGGAGAGGATAAAGAGCGAGGGATGCCCCAATATTTTTATCCTCACCATTGTTTTATCTGCAAAAGTTCAATAATCTGCTCTCTACTTTTTTTGGCCACTGTTTGTAATGTTTGGGGAACTTGGATGTTTGGAAAGGAAATGCTTATCACAACTTGCTGTGAAACATAGCTCTGTACTGTACAATAGCCTTTATTCCTGGCTGCCATCAGCAGAGGGATTTGCTGGAATCTGAGAAGGAAGCCGATTAAAGTTGGGTCAAACAAAGAAACCCTGGGGTCATGGCCTGTGGAGTGCAGCTCAGCCTGGGGGAGCATGGCAATGGGCTGCCACATCAGAAAGCAAAATAGTTCTCTGACTAGCTGGATCAGTTATATCTTTGGCTGGGCTTTATTTTTGGGCTGCTAAGCTTTATTTAATTAACCTTTGTGCAATATACAAATTCTCTCTTGAAGGTTATTGAGTTTCCTATGTTTGGTAATTCACAGATGTTCTGATTTGGTAACATGATAGTCTATAGCAAACAAATGCTAAAAGCTGGAATGGTTCTGCATGCTGCATATACGGTAAGGGAAAGTGTGCCTCGTGCTGCTGTGGGGAGAAACGGCCGTCCCTTTCTTCCCTCTAACTGCAAAGTCTGCGAGGTACAGGGCAGTAACAATTACTCAAACGATTTTTAGCTTATATGGATTTATAATAGCAAATTAAATAATAATAAGACTACTTTTTTTTTAAATCATCCATCAATGTATGTCTCTTCCTTCAGAGATATGTGGTTCCGTGCTCTCTCACAAACAGGAGGTGGATGGAGGTGAGGGGAGCTGCTGTTGGAATAGTCCTCAGCAGGAGCCGGTCTTTTCCCACCGAGAAGGGCTGGGAGAGGAGCATGTTCTGCAAAGCCTGAAGCCCCTCAACCCCAGAGTAACTGGAGCAGAAGGTGGAAAGGTGACCGTGCAAGTTAATCAGTCAGTGGGACAGTGTGAGGGACAGTGTGAGGTCTCGCTGCCTCTGAACCAGCCTGCTCTTGTGCACTTTTCATGGTGCATCTGTTTTAAGGAACCTTAATTGTTGTTACAAGTGCCAATTTAGAAGTGCTTAAAAGGTCCTTACACATTTAGATAGTACCTTTAAAGAAAGAAGATTTTCTGTCAGATATAAACTGATTGTAGCTGATTTGCAGATTGGCAAATCTGATTAGATTGGCCAAACCTCCTTGATGCAGTTGACTTCAGGCGCTATTCCTTCCTTCCTCTTTCTTTAATATGTATTGTTACCTGGAACTAGAGGTGTGTGTATTACAGTCGGAGGCTTTCTGGGACTCGACTGGGACAGTGGGGGTGTGTGTGATGGTTAGGAGTCCCCTGCCCCCTTTTCCAGTGGTAGCACAAGTTCTCAATTAGGCAATGAAGCAATTTCCTTGGTAAGAATCAAAAAGAAGTGCCCGGAACCACAGAGTAGAGATCATGAGCCTGGCTGCTGCTCTCTTGCTGCTAAACGGGAGCTACTTGTAGAAGCGCAGGCTCCGTGTGGCTACAGCCAGGCCCTGAGCCCAGCTGGTGGGATTTCGGCAGAGTCTGGGCATTGTCAAGCAGCGAGGTGGCACAGACACCTCTGACACGAGGCATAAACCACTCCTGGAGTCTGAGACAGTTCTGGCCATAGGTCTGCATCTCTGCTGGAGCCTCCTGTTACTAGCCAGCCTTTATCTCTGTTACAGCGAGGCGTGCCATTTCTCCCGGGCTGGTTGTCCTTCTCCCCACAGCATTTGCAAAGGCATCACCCAGAGTTAACATCGTGTGCTAGAAATACAGGGTGCTCTGTCCCTGTGTGAGCGTGTTAAAAATGGGCTGGTGTCTGGGGACAACATGAATTTCTACTTGTCATAAGCACGGTGATGCGAGCGGCTGGGGGACCGCTGTGCCTGCGGAGATGCAGCAGGGCGTGAGCTTCCCTGGGCTGAGCTTTTCGCTGCTGCACTGGGGTTTAGCACCACGGAGCCTCCCCACTGCTGTGCAGGAAACAGAGCAATGCCCAGGGAACCAAGCAGTCCAACTTTAATTGATGCTCACGTGAAGCTCTATGGCTGTTTTAGTGCTAATGGTTTAAACTCTACATTTTAAGTAAGGTGAAGAGGATGCTGCTTAGTATAGAACCAGTTTTCAGGTTGTTTTGATTTTTTGCTTTACATTTCTAAAATAGTCACGCTGCAGACACAATACTACCGTGAGTCCAAAATATTTATCTGTCCAGTTACACTTTTCTAACTGCAGTCTAAACATGTTACTTAAAATACTGCTTCCCTCTCATCCTTTGACCCCCCAAAGGATTAAAGCATGGCTAATTCTCAGAGATGCGCATGATCCTGCGCTGCTGCTCAGGTTCATGTTTGCACATGTTACAGGGTTTTCTAGGAAATAAACAGTCCTGAAATTGTCCCTGAAATTTTTTTGTCATAGCTTCTTTTGTACAAATTAATAAAATAAACACCGGGCATTTTCCTGTCCAGAACCTGAGAGGTAAAAAGCATGTTCACATTTGGAAATGTTTAACAATCCCTGCAATTATAATTGGTTGCAGCTTTGAAAATAAAGCACATGTTTCTGAGACCCCCCAATATTTTTTTAAAAGGGAAATGACTAGCTTGTTTTGGAGGGGAAGAAAATACATCTGGAGTTGCACTGGTGTTGCCTCCTTGGGCAAGGGACTCCAGGTTGGTGCTTTGGGTCTTAAAAGGTCAGCCTGGGGATGGCTGAGGATCGGATTTTATTTTACTGCCCTGCAAAACCTTTTTGCAGACAAAAAAGGCAGCAAAGGAGGACAAAGTGGCTCGTGTCACCAGCGTGCTCGGTGTGGTGTGCTGCCTTCGCGTGCCACCCCAGGGCTGCTCAGGAGGGGAGAGAAAGACAGGGGGCAAATGCAGGATGCTGTGACCACAGCTGTGGGTTGCAGCTTGCTTCCCCCCTCTGGATTAACAGGTCCTTGGTACAAGAAGCCTTTCCCCTTTTCTGGGGAAAAGGATGGTCTCATCAGTTAAGAGGTGGCTGTTAGTCAGAAAAATTGGACAATTATAGTCCGTGGTTAAAAATCAGATGTTAGTGACCCTCCAGTAGTTGCACTTTGGGAAATCATGTAAAGTATGACAACATTTGCACCTTTTGGAAGTGATAAATTGAGTTACAAAAAAAAATTTAAAAAATT
Source organism: Falco punctatus (assembly GCF_963210335.1). NCBI lineage: Eukaryota > Metazoa > Chordata > Aves > Falconiformes > Falconidae > Falco > Falco punctatus. The sequence continues at coordinate 106,244,940 of NC_137582.1, forward strand.
CCAGGATTTTTCTGCCAGTGAACAAAGCACAAGTTATCTGTGTCATGGTTTTCACTTGTATTTCTAAGCAATTTGATTTTATTTTAATTCTTCTAAATTCTAAATGAATTGGCTGTTGAGCTGTTCCGCAGGACATTTTACCTTTATGGTGATGTTTTGGGATGTGCCTCTATTTGGAACCTAGAAGCAAGGAGCCAAACTGTAAAACCAGATTAAAAATTATTATTATAATCATTAATAATAATAATAATAATAATAATAGGAAGGAAGAGCTTTTGAAACTTACTGGATTTCTGATCTTTATTTTTAACTTTTAGAATGTCCTTACTAAAAACATGAGTGCCAGCTCAGAGAAGCTCCTTACCTGTTTTGCTCAGCTCCAGTATGCCTGTCAAATTTAAATAAGTATCTGAAGTCCTGAATACCCATGGCCACATCCTTACCTTCTGTATCTTGGCAGAGCAGGGGGGATGGGCTGCATTACATCAAATGAGGGATGGCCAAGGATACGCAAATTATGGCTCTGCTACCTGAAGTTAAAGGAAGAAACCAACCCAAACTCGTTATTTTGGAGTGAGCTAATTACAAGCAACAGGGAAGAATGTGAAATAGAGTGGATAAATCATTCTTCATGCTGCTTACTGTCAGTTTATAAAGTGCTAATTGTTCTATTGCTTTCTGAAACAGCAAAGCCCAGCTGAACTGGGAGCATTCCTCTGCATTTGTAACCTCAAATTATTTTCATTCCCAAGTGATCTACGTTTTGCGCTCAGGGCAATAGCAACCCCTGACATCCCGTTCTGCTGGGACAATGCTCTGCTGTTTCCGAGGCCTGTTTGTAAAGCTTGCAAAGGCACCCTTGTCCTGCTTCATCAGCAAATCCGCCCAGATGGGACTCTCTGGTTGCTTAAAGGGCTGGACGGAAGGAGAAGGGGCTTTGAAAGCCCACACCCAAGCAGGACGTGCTGGCTGGCTCAGGATTTCCACTTTTTCCCTTGCCTCCTGGTAAAGCAGTAGAAAATACAATGTGATCAATACCAGTTCGTATCCGCAGCAGGTTTTTTGGAGAGGGCATGTGGTGGCCATGAAAGATGCCAGCACACTGAGAAGAAGAGTAGTTTATTTTCTTGGGGCACTGCTCCATAAGCCTCGCCCACTCCTGAAAACAAACCCCAAACCCATTGATGTAGATTCTGCAAATGATGGCACGTTTTCATCGCCTGCAGAGGAATGAAGCGTATAGATACAGTAAACCAGGGACAGCGTTCATTTTGCAACACAAGTTGCTTTGCAAGCATCTTCAGGAAGCTTTCCTAGCTTTCAGGCTTCATTTTAATATTTGTTACCATCCCACTTTTAAACAGATATTGCTCCTGAATACTCAAAAAGACCAATGAAATTGCTGTATTCGCCCTAGCTTGAAGAAAATTAATCTTTTTTTTTTTTTCCCCTGTTTCTTGGTGCTTTTCATTATTTATAGTGTTTTCCAAAAGCTACGGTCCTTGCCACAGAGAACGTGCTGATAGAGCATATGGGAAGATTCTGGCAAGAAACTCATGCTTCCCTTCATCTTCTTTTATTATTGATTACTGTAAATAGTTTTTCTTAGTAAATACTTTTTTTGACAAATTTCTGGTGGAAACCTAATTGCCTGGATTCTCATTTTGTCTTTCACTGTTAAAAGTACTCTGGGTGGTTGACTTCTGTGCCCGTCAGTCAACATTTGTGCTGGATTTTAGTGATGGGATGGGAGGCTGGAGGCTGCTTCTGAGAAGGCAGCTTTGGGAAAAGACGCATAATGGTTAGTCAGTTAATCAATTTTTCCTCATCTGTCACCTATAAAAGAGGCTCTCCTGGTATTTGAGATGATGATGCCTTCTTGAGAAATTGTTCCCCCAAATGCAGCTGTGTAGCATTTGACTGGGGTAGATCTGGATGTGGTCCGGAGGGCTTCTGCTGAGGCTGTTTGATTAAAAACAACGTGAAAATAACCTAGAGTGAATGAAGTTGCTCCACAGCGGTATTCTGTGGTGTCATTTGTCTTCCAGAAATCTCTGTGTCTGATCTTAATGGTATCACTTTTTCTTTTCTGGAAAGAAATACAGACGTGTTTGTTTTAAAGGCAGGACATTCTCTGTCCTGGCCAGACTCTTATCATACCTTTCACCATGGGATATTTTTACTGGCCAGCCTGGAGCAACAGCAGTCCTGTGTTTACTCTGGCTGGAAAACCAGCGGTACCCAATCAGCCTGGCTTCCAGGGGTGAGATGCTGTCCTTCCTGGTCTCCTGAACTGCTGAAAGCGATAACATGTGAGCACCCTCCGTCTGTGTTAAATCATTGTGCTCTGAAGGCAGACCTCTCAGCAGGGATGAGTGAGCTCTTCCAGGAAGGTCTTGCAGTGCATCTTGTTTACCTGCCTGGGTTTCAATGCCTTTTCTGTTGCCTTTTGCATTTTTGATCCTGTAAAGTGCTGTCAGTGTAAAGATTTATCGTCTTTTTGACCCCTTGCAGCGTGGCATTGCGAACCTGCCGTAAGTGGGCCTTTGCTGGTGCAGCAAACGAGAGGAAGAGTTTGAGCTGAACGGTATTATAGTGGCTGCAGAGACTGTTTCTGAACTGAGAAAGCAGCTGGGTTGTCCTGAACTCCTTCGTTATCTTCCGTGTCTGGTAGATGAAAGGGTTGTAAATGGAGTGTTGGAGGTTTGGTTTGGGCTGAGACTCTCTTTAGGAGTTCCCTTCTTTGAGCTGGGATGTAAATGACCTTTCTGTACAGGGCTCTTTGGTGGGAGGGAGGGGGTGCTGGTGAACCTGGGCTCTGCTCCAAGCCTGCCCTGCCTTCCCAGGGACCCTCAGACCACCCGATGCTTTAGGGTCCGGTTTTGGTGAGCTGGGTGTACCCGAGTGGGTGCCACGGAGCAGCTCCCCGCATGGCTCTGGCAGCGCCCAAGACCTCTGCGTGCCGGGGGGTTGCGTGTTGGTGGCAGGGACCGTCCGGCTGCGGGACACGGAGCATAAAGGTTGTTGTTGTTTGCATCTTGTCCTGTAAATCAGCTGCCTGGCTTCAACGTTTGCTTACTGAAGACTTCACGGTGGAGTGGATCGTTTCAGCAACACTCAGGCTTTGGGGGCTCTTGTGTGGGAACTTCGCCGTGCCGTAGGGACGGGACCCTTCCTAATTAGCCCGGCTGCGTTTTGAAGGATCGGCCAGCCCAAATCTTCTTTAGCTTTGCACAAAGGAGAGGTCAACTGTAAGCAAGCAGGGCCCGTGATTAGTGTCTGCTTTTGCAAGGCCAGCTGAAATGGCTTTGTTGCTGCTTCAGGAGACCATTATTGTCTCTTTCTTTTATAGCGCTGCCCTCATTTACACAAGCGTTTGACATGCCCTCAGTGTTGTTTGATTGACTAATGACCCTATTTCTCCCGCTAATCTCTTCGAGCTGTTCAGTTGGAAGCCTTTGCGATGTGTTAGGGCAGGGGCTGTTTGGGCGGAGGGGTGGGAGAGAGGGGTTTGCTGCAGCCTTCGGGCTGGAGGGGATTTTCAAAGAGAAACAGGAGTGCCAAGCACTTGAAGGTGTTGAAATCAAAATGGGAAAGGTCTTTCTCATCCTTGGAAGCAAAGGAAAGCACCTTGTAGACTCTTCTTGGATGCGGGAGCCAGATGCTTCTTTCCGAGGTGGAAAGACACCAGCAGCGAGTGTGCACGTGCGATAATGCTTGCTTGGACTTGGGTGACTTCCCTGGGCCAAAGGCACCCTGGTGCTGATTTCAGAATGACCGTAGCAAGATATTGTGTTCGATGTTTCGTGGGTTTACAGTTCACGAGGCCAATTTAAAATCCGTTTACGGGATTAAATAGCAGCAATTGTTCTTCAGCTGTCAGTTTATTGGAGAGAATCCACTGTTAATAATACCAGGGCTAAATTAAGCAGAGCACTTCTCCAACAGCCAAGAAGTCCGAGTACTTTTATTTATAAACAGCCTCCTGATTCAAAAGTTTAGCCTTCTGCTGGGGAGGGGAGAAGAGCCTGAGCCCAGAGATTTCACGGCATTGCCGTGCAGCTCTGCCTGCTGAGATTTTCTCTCTTTCTGGCTCAGGGAGGCAGTGGAACAAGGGCAGCTTGTGCAGAGCTCTGCGTCGTCCGGTGCTATCTGCTTGTCCATCAGCCAAACGTTAGGTATTTAATAGCTGGCAAACAGGTAGCGCTGAGCTCTTTGAAAAAGTTAGTGAGAGGAAACAAGCCAAGGCTATGTAGGGGCTCATTCAGTTAAAAAAAAAAAATCTTTTGTGAAGTGAGTTTTGAAGAAAAGAGAAAATGTTCTGAAGCTGGGGGAGCGGCTGGGGTTGTACCTGCAAAACAAGTTTCCTCAGACATCCATCTGCGAGGCAGTCTGGGCTCCAGCATCCCTCACCAAGACGCCCCATGTTCATTGCGAGCTTCCTGGCACGAGCTCGATTTTACAAATCTGGATGTAAATGCAGGGCAATTACTCTGTGAATAACTTCATAGTTCATATGATTTGAGTTTCTAAAGGTTAACTGGAGTACAGCAAACAGCCTTTTGGATGTACGCTCTCATGCTTAAAGTTGTCCAGCTTTGTCCAGCTTCACCGATGAGTGATGCAGTATATGCACAGGCAAAAATGTTACTGACACATTTGTTTAAAGGAACATGATAGTGGGTGAAAAAGAGACCAAAATCTTAAGGGCTTTAGTGAATTCGAAATATGGCTTTCTATGTTCTCTTCAAGCTTTCGTTGGGTTGAAGTCAAGAATTAAGGATTCCATTATCATTTAAAAGAGATTATTCTATTGGGTGAAAGAAAATAAACGGCTCAAGTCCTTTAGATGAATTGTAGCCCTCTGCCTGGATTTTGGCAAATAAACGGGAGAGGAATTCTACTGCTGACATTGCACTGGTTTGAAACGTTCATGTAGATCTTTGCTGCTTCTTGCATTAAGATCTGTCAGGGGTAAGAAAAGCTTGGAAGGAAACTGCTTGTTGTGCCACCTGGAGAAGGCCAAATCTACACTTTGTTTTGAGGGACTGGTACCTTGGGCCAAGTCATGTGAAGCACTGGATGCCATCTTCAAAGCGGTGCGTGCTTTCCCTTTAGTGAGGATTGAAACTCCTTAATTATTGCAGTGCCAGCACCATGGCAAAATGTCAGGCCCCGCTCTAATCTCCCTGCAAGGATTTCCGTGAATGTTCGCAGCCAGCTGTGACCAATTAAAAAGGGGGAATTGCATTTGCGAAACCTCAGCGACTTGCAAAGTTGAGCTAAGCGTCTGAAGAGCATTACATTTTTGAGAGCCATGTAGTCTACCCTAAGTATGTACTTCTCATAAACCATATGTTGAAAGTCAGACTATAAGCACAGAGGTGAGTCAAGGGATATTTATGTAGGAGAACAGATTGTTTTCCAAGCAATGAAAAATATTCCAGTCTAACAATGGACTGCTGGGATCCCATTGTGTAATTGCTAATAAGAATGATATGTGGTTGCCAAGTAGACTGAATTAATGCTGAATCCTTGGACCGTTAACTGGAGAGGACACGACCATCGCCCAGGTCAGGTAGCCAAGGGCCATCCCAAGCTTTCGCTGGCTCACCCAGTTGGCTGCTTTCTGGAAATGAGAGAAGATGATGATAAACCATAGCCCGGTCCAGTCTGTGCAGAAGAACAGTTTCTGGAGGCACGTCTGAGCTGTGCCTCGTGTCCCCAGCTGCGGACCCTAGCAGCTCTGCCTTTTGCCAGTTTACGTTACAGAAGAGAAATGATACAGGGTGGCTTAACTCTCAGGACCTGTGATCTTCCATTGCTTTCCGGGGGTCTTGTGCAAACTGGCAGCGTGGGGATCTGTGCTGGCTGTGGGCACAAGGGAAACACGTGCCAGCCAAAGCAGGGGGTTTAGTGAGTGAAATGAGGAGTGAAGGCCAAAGTAAAAAAGATAAGTATTGCTGTAAACCTTCCTGGAATTTTTAGGATTAGTTTATGCTTAAATACATAGTATGGTCTGTAATAAATTGTCAGTATGTTATGCTTTCAATTTCTGGGTTTGGAAAGGTTGGAGAAAACGTTGTTATTCATTATGTGCTGCCTCCTCCAAAGCATCTTTTTAAAGCAGTGTTCTCTAGCAGGTGATAACATCTTTCAATCAGCTTCTGAAACTTCTTATCTCCACCTCAGCCACAGCTTTCCCTTTAATTTTTGCTTCCCTTGTTCTGTTTCAGTCTATTTCATCTCCTTTGCTGTATGGTCTCATTTGTGTATGTCCTTTGTATTACACAAATAACACAGTGTCATTTGTGTAATACCTCAAGAAACAAAGATATGTTGAGATTCCAGTCATTACAAATACTTTTTTTTTTCTTTTCTTTTTTTTTTTTTTTTTTTTTTTTTCCGGGAAGATGCTTGCAGGATTCCTGCTCCAGAGGTTTAATTAATGAGAGGTATGTGAGAAAGGGAGGACACTTTCTGTATCTACTTGATCCAAATTCAAATGCTTGTGCATTCCTGTTGTGCAATGCAGTTTCTTCACTTGGGCTGAAGCTTGCCGTTCCGTGCAGCCTTAACCCAAACCAAGCTGCTTGATAGCAGAGGAGGAGGAAAATCTCCCTCCGACAACCCCCTCAAACAAATCAAGGGTGGCACCAGCCAGCAAAGGAGTTTGTTACAGTCACTTTTTACTGCTAGGTATGTTGTAAAATTCAGATGAAAAATGGTATGTCTGCAAATAGGATTCCTCTTTCTCCGGAGACTGCGGCACCAGGTTCAAAGCAGCAGCTCAGGGAGTTTGTGCCTCTGCAGCTCTTTTATCCTCAGGTTTCCCATGTGCTTAGCTTGAGTTGGCTGGTTACAGCTATGTCAGGGTTCTAAATTCATCCTGTAGCACATATGTATGTGTGTGTATATGAACGGTAGGATAGCATGGTACAGAAATGGTTTGTAGTATTTTAATACCACCTATAGCTAGTATTCAAGAATATGCGTTGCATTTTAATGGTTCCCTCGTGGGAAACATGGAAATGGTTTGCAGTGGAGTGAGTATTTACCTGACTGGGGAGTCTTAATCTTTCTAGCCATATATAAGCACGCAGACCCTTCGGTGCTTGTGTATGGCTAGTGCCCCACATGTCCTAGGCAGCCAAGCCCAGACCCTGCTCCCCCCGGAGTCAGTGCTGTCCCGGCCCGCCAGGTGTGAGCTGCGTGCGGTGCTCATGCTGGTGGTGATGGTGTTGGCGCTGACGTGGCAGGGAAGTGTTGGGATCATGCTGTACCAGGGCTGTGTCACTGGTTCCCAGCTCTGAGGCTGGTCCCCCTGCCCAGGAGCAGGGCAGGAGTGCTAGCTGCTGGAAGCAGGCGCACAGCAAGCGTTCGGTGGCGGCAGCAGCGGCTCTAGACGGAAAGGAGGATCCAGGCAGCCTGTGCTATTCTGGGGTGAAATTTCCCAGTCCCAGAGTAGTTGGTTTCCTCCCAGACACGCTTAATTTTATGGGACTTCAGTTTCTTGTGGTTCAGCTTGCACACACAGACACATGTGCTCTATATAGCTGTGCAGACGGTTTTCCTTTGCATGATGCAGTGTTTGTGGGGCCTCTGTAAGCTCTTTACATTCCCGTTGGCTAGAGGGACACCTGTTAGACCGTCAGTCTCTCTAAGCCAGCCAGAAAACTGTTTTGAAGGCCAACAGGTGTTTCTAGTTTGCCGTATGTGAATGCATATTAACTGTTTTTCTTCCCGCCTCCCCAAGCAAATAAAACCACAGTTGAATCTGGAAATCCTCCACTCAACACCAGACCAGCAGGCAGCTCTGCACGGGGGTGCCAAAAAGTCCAAACGAGCTCCCTTCTCCACGGCGGGCTGTCTAGCACACTCACGGACTAGACGCCAGGGCTGCTGGCCTTTAGCTGCTCTCTTAAGTAACGCATTTGTGTTTTACTTTCCATTTATTCTGGAACATTAGCTGAAAAGCCTGGCACGCTGCAGCTTTTAGGACCCTGTCATCGCAGTTGGGTTTTGTCTCGCGTATAGCTCGTTGGGCAGGCCGGTCCCGCTCCGTTCGCACACAGGCAGTGGCCATCAGCAGTTTTGCAGCAGAAGCTGGTTTTGATGTTTTTCACCTTAAGTGCATCTGCCTTTCTGGGATGCTTTCGGTCCAGGCTTCTCAAAGAGGTCTTTTTGGTGGCGGGGTCTGGAAACTTCCATCATTGATTTGAGGTGGACTGTGCTGTGGACAGCTATGCCAATACAAATGAACAGTGAGAACAAAGAAGTAGGATAGCCTGTGTTTGCAGATTAAAATAGAGTTCTTTCTCTTTAGAGATTTAAGTGGCTTGCTTAAAGACCGGATAGATCATTACCAGAGTTCCAAACCAGCTCTTGGCTCTTTCAGCCAGGAGCTGTTTCAAATCACTGATAATGGAAGTCAGTTATGCTGATTCATGGTCCTAATCTGATTGTCAGAGATCAAAGGGCCAAAACAATGCAGTCCTGTGTAATAAATGCAAGCGATCGGTAGGATGCTGGGTTGCTTGCGCTGGTTTAACGGTACGGTGTGCAGCACATAAAGGGGACGGGTGGGTCTTAAGCTGTTAAAGAGAATCCAGGGGATATTGTGCCTTTCCTCAGCATACCATTGTTTTTTGCAAGGCATATTGGATTTCAGTGCAGCAGATGCTGAGATAATGGATGCCAGATGTATGTCATTAGAGGATGCCTCTTTTTACCAGCTGCAAATTGTCCATCACTTCCTCTGCTGAGCATTTTCATCACGAGAAGCTTGAATTCCCACAATTTACTGATATCTCAGATGCTATCAGGCTTCTCTTTCCCTGATACATAATGGGCTTGTGCAGTCCCAAGGCAACCACATGTGCAAAAGTCAAATAATGTGTTTTGATTTGTATTTGTTCAGGAGCTCAGTTATGATTTGCCTTGATAAACTTGCCTGGAAAATTATATTCTACATTTAACTTGTAAAATGAATCCCTAGAAAACTCCAAGGGTTTAAGTGAAAGAGTGCCAGAGATGTTTTTGTACTTATGTGGGAATAAGACATGGCTTTTCACTTTACGGTCTCTAGTGTAACAGGATACGCTCTTTAAAAATGCACATTTTTAAACTGAAGAAATGGTTAAAAGGAGAACAGTAAGCCGTGCAGACAGTATGAATACAGAATGCATCATGGCATATTTAGGGAGAAATCTGTTATGAAAATATTTGTACTTTACACAGGTTTTTAATCAGAAGGAATCTGAGGTTTATGTGAAATTTCATATGTGTTGGTTGATACATCTCCGTAGTAGGCTTATTTATTCTGTGAATATACCATTTTCTAAGTCTTTTGAAGTCCATTCCTTCCTGCATGTATAGCCCAGGCAGAAAATCAAGCAAATTATTTTCTTGAAATGGTTTGTTAGGTAATTTTTCTTTTTTTTCTTTTTTCCCCAAACCTAGAAAAAAGCTTCATTGTTAGGAAAACAATGCCGCTAACTTCCCTTCCCGAACACTGGTGCTACTGCTAACACCTTTCTCCTTTAGGGAGAACTTCCTTTAGGGCTGTGTCTGGCTCAGGAGGAGGAAGGTGAGAGCTCAGCGCTGTGCAGGCGCTGCTGGAAGCTGTCTGGATAGCTGCATGGTGCTTCCGTGGCCAAGTTGCAGGAGATAAGGGAAAAAAGGACTCTGGTCTCTTAAAAGTGCTTGGAGATGTTTGCCCCACCATTTTCCATTCTGCAGTACTGAAACTTTCCATAGCTGGAAATGCAGCACCTTTCTTGTGCAGCGTATTGGCTTTGACCTTTTTTAATGTAACAGCAGAGAGCAGTCATATTTGAAATGCATAGCAGAAACAGATGTAGCAAATTATTTTTGGGAAATAGCAGATCAGGTAATTTTTCTGGTTTAAAATGATTTAGGCATTATCCCCCTCCATTGTGGTCTGGGAAACTGCCCTGAATTGCACAGCAAAATGCTCGCTCCTAGCAAAGAAATACATTATTTCCGCCTTCATTTTCCCCAGTTGCTCAGGATCTCACCTCATTAATAGTGAAGATTTTGGAATGTCAAATATTTGGAGTATCTGGGTATCAGAGCTATACAATAGATCTCTGTGGCAGGCGGTCACTGAATGCCGTCTTTCTGCATGGAGGTGTTTGCTTTGCCTCTAATTCTGACCGCCCGCCCAGTGCTGTGGCTGTCCCTGTTGAGCAAACATCTTTGAACTTAAACAACTGCTCCTTCAAGAAGGTGGATTTCAAGTTTAGAACATTACATTTGTGCTTTATTTTTTTTTTTTTTAAACTTGTGAATTTAACAAGAAGCAAGTAGCAATGACCCTTTCATTAGAGACAAAAGGAAGTGTGTATAAATGTCTTTTGTGGCTTGGCAGTAAACTTGCTGAGGACAACATAAAACATGCTCATTAAATGTTCTTTAAACAGTATTGCTTTTTGTTTTCAGAAGCAATGTGATGTTTCATCCCACCATTAATTGCCTAATACCAATTATGGCATAAACAAGCCATTTGCTATTGTAACTTTTTTCCAATTTATTTTTCAAGGTTCTTACTCTTGACACCTATTATGCATCTGGGAACATGAAGGGCTTTTGTAGTGAAATATAAATAATGAGATCAGTGATCAATAGTTTTACATAGACCATCCTGTACTATAAATGTTACTGCAGCTCTTGAGAACCATACAAAAAGCTTCCTCCCCTTGGGTGCTTTGCTGTGTTGAGCTTAATTATACAGAGACAAAGAGACTAGAAGAAGATTATTTTTTCCCCAGGGACTTTCCAGTTCTTCAGAGTAAGACATGTACTGCCCTTTGTGCGCTGGTAGCTGAATGAGCAAGCCTCAAAAAAGAGGTGCTCTTTACGTTAGTGTTGCATACAATCAAAATTCTGCAAAGTGCCAGGACAGAATGGACGAAGAAGGACTCTTGTAGCTGAACATTCTGGTTATAACCCTGCTGCCTGCGATCATAATCTTTATGGTATTTCAGCACTTCTGAGGCTGTTCCAGCCAAAAAAAGGAAGTTTGCTGGAAGGAGCAGCTGATAGTCAATGCTTCAGAGCTTTGAAAGATGCTTGGTTTAGAATTCTGTTTGAACAAAGAGAGTGGATCCTGTAGCTAAGGATAATACCTTCTTACTTATCTGAATAAGAATTCAGATGGGTAAGTTTAAGCCTGACTGGTGAAATAGCTGAATGTCAAACTGATTCTTCCTCTCATTTCTTACTTTGGTAGCAGAGCCTTCTCCTCTGACGTGCTTGCTCCTGAAAATACATTGTCAAGTCTTACCTCTCCAGCTGCGCAGTCTTTGCCAGGTCATCATCAGTGTCCACTCAATCACTTTCATCAAAGCTTTTGGCTTTAAAAAAGGCCATAAGTCATATTTGGAAATCTCACTGTAATTGACATTGTCTTCTGTCAGCTGCTTAGGTGGTCCTGTCTGGCAAGGTCAGCAGCTGGAGGAGCTGCATGTCAGGACCCTGGGAGACTGTATCGGTTATTACGGTCAGCTGTTCAGAGGAGCTGTCAAATCACCAATTTTGGACCATTTGGGGCTAGCCCAGAAGCATTAGTTAATTGGTTGAAGAAGCGATATGCAGCAGATAAGCTCTTCTTGGATGTCTCTGCATTCTGTTTATGATTTAATTTACATTATTTATATTTGTGTACAATAACATCTGAAAGGTAGCTAGCAAACACATTTTTAGGATGACGCTGTGTGAGAGCTGCTGGTTCTGGTTTGTTTGTAAGCAAAAATCAGGAGGTTTATGTTGTTTGCATTGTTTAGGGATAGAAACAGATTTATGGCTATTATACCAGACTATATCCTCCTCCTCCTGGGGAAAAGACCAAATCCAATAACCAAGAAGTTAGAACAAAACCTCGGGATTTTACAGGCATCTGTTCAGATTCTTCTCTTTTGAATGCTCTGGTGACTTTGGGCATGGTATGTTTGTAATGACACTGAGAGCTTTGCTAAATTGCAAGTGCACCTAGTTCACAGGAAATATTTTTCTTGAAAACCACTTGACTACACTCCTGCAACACTGCTGTAAACAAAGGCAGCTGTATTTCACTGCTGTCTACATTACAATGGAATTGCCATTTTATAGATCAGGAATAATTATGTTAAAGTCAATGCTTTATTCCTTTTTTAAATGAGAGAAGAAGAGAACTTCGATTTCTTTATCCTGGTTAGTCCCCTGCTTAACTGCAAATGTCTGGGAGAAGCAAGTGTTGATGCCGATTTCAGGTTCCAGGAGAGTGAGGTCCACTGATGAGCAGCCTCCTGCACCATGCACGGAGCAGCTAATAAAACCACTAACAAACTCAGATGTGTTAAGCATCACAGCTAGGAGGGCTCGTGAAGTAGGTATGTCCTTTGATGTTTTAGGTGGAGAAATCAGAATGGCAGGTTACGTGACTTGGCGGTGGGAAGGCAAGGCAGTGAGTCTGGGATGTATCTGGAGCCCAGATCTCCTGCCTCCCAGTGCACGTGCGCCTGGCGCTCAGACCAATTCACTCATCTTCAGTCCCTATCTGAACTCTTTGCAGCTTAGCCTGTTGCAACAGCATTTCTTTTGAACCCTCCAACTCCATTTTGATAATGTTTCCTTGATTCTCTGTGGATCTCGTTGGCTTTGGATCAGGACGATGTAACCTGGGAGAACAAAGCTCTGTGCTTTTGCTACCTCATCTCATCAGGTGCGGAGCTGGAAGCCTGGTCCAGCCTGGCTGCTTTGCTGCAAGAGCAGGAGGCGTAACTGGGCTCTGTTCAGGGGTGATGTGCCGTGGGTACACGTGGCTAAAGATCACCAGCTACCTGGTGAATGCAGAGCGTCACCCTGCCACGGACTTCTCTGCAAGAAGCAATTAATAACAGGACAAAAGTGCCGCTGACATTCACACCTTCATACACTCAGCCTTGGCAAACACATCCGTGATCTCATGGAGCTGAGGTCACTTCAAAGATGTGGAAACTGTGAAGGAAGTCTCTTCAAGCTCCTCCGTAAGAGGAATACAGGTTCTTTCCCAGGAGAGCCATCTTGCTGTCTTTCCATGAAATGCAGTTTTGGCCATAGAGTGGGAAAAAAAAATCATCAAACACCAGCCCATTTGCTGAGCTCCCGAAGGGAAGCCTTGGAAAGCCTGCCAAGCGCAGTATATTTTTATATTGCATCCATTATATAATGTGTCAAGAAAGAATTCTCTCCACTATGGAGAGATGTTTATAGTCCGTAAGGTTTTATGGCAGAAGTTGAGAGTCTAAGGTTACTCTCGCTGAGGCTCGCCAGACTGTTGCCTCTGACTTCAGTGGGAGCAGGTCTGTAGAGTGCGGGGGTAACCTTTGTAAAGAAATAGCCTGGCTGAATGCTGTTGCCCGTCCCACCTCTCCATCTCCTGAGGACCCTCGGGAAGATAAAGTGGAAACGTGCCAAAACTGGAAATGGATTGGGCATGGCAGTAGAGAGCGAGGAGCTTAGTGGAAACCAGTGACACAGTACAGGAGCAGACAGAAAGAGGAGAGTATCTCTGCTGGTGTGGGCTGAAGTCTGGCCGAGGCTTGCGATGGGCAAGGAGCTAAGGAAATCAGGAATCATACAACATTGACAGGAATAAATGTGTGTGTTCTGAGTGGAGTGAGAACATTCGATGAAAATCATTGTCTCACCCCTTAATGGAAGCCTCATGGAAGATACCCGGCACACCTAGTTATGTGTATGGAAATACTTTCAGATCCGTGAAGCTGTTATCTCTTGCAGATGTTCCTCCCTCCAGAACATTTGCACAGCCTAAAGAAGTAACTGGCACTGATCTGGCAGGTATTCGCACACATTCCAGCAGGGACAGACCGATCCCAGCAAGCTGTTTGCTTCTGCATTTCCATGCAGATGAAGAGATTGCAGGCATGATTTTGAGTCTCCATTAGGTCAGGGAGACTCTGGGAAGTCCCTGGTCACAGTTTCATGGGAAAGATGGTTGTGTTGTCTTGGAGGAAGCCATGCAGCTGGGAAAGGTGATGAGCAGAAATGCACCTCTTGTCACGCGTTTACCCAAACTGAACCACTGACATGGTTGAACTTCATTTTCCTTACCTTTAAAAAAAGAAATACCTTAAAGAGTAGACAAAATCCTTTGGAACTCTTCATGGCATAGCCCATCATGTCCAGGGGTCCAATTAAAAAAGACCTGCAAAGTTTACAGTCAATGTACATCAACTCACTGTCTTCTGCAACTTGATAAAAATTCATAATGGAAGTTCATAAAAATTTAAAGCCCTCATTGTGATATTGATTAAATGTAATTTGGCCATCTAACATATTTATATTTGTGAGAAGTTTAACGGGAGCCAAAAATGATAATGCAATCCCTCTGGAAAGGTTGGCTCTTACTAAACAGGAGATGTAAGATTGCACATCCACCGTTGGTACATGTGGGAATGATCCTGCTGCGGTGAAATGAACCTGTGGCCTCTAGGCCGTCTCCCCTGGAGCTCTCCAAACCTCTGCTTACAGCAGACAGTGCATGTATATACATATGTATGCATCTTTATATGCATGCTGTTGCATTTCCTACATCAACATGCCCTAACAAGCATCGCAGAGATGACTCGCACACTGCCTTTGGCATCATAGCAGGTACAGCCTTGTGCTCTGTGCTTTATGACACAAAGATTATGATTAAAAAAAAATTAGAAAAGCCCAGATACATCAAAAGTGTTTGAAAAATGATGCATAAGTGACTAACAAAATTAAGATGATGTCAGTTTGGACAGAGAATTACGGAAGAAATTATGGGTGAACAAAAATGCCTGTGAAAAGCAATGAACATTGCACGGCGTAAGTTTTATCTGAGCACTGCAGGAAGCTACAGAGTTGTGAAAGATAATCTGCTCCCGGCAGACCGCGGCAGATCGCATCAGGCATGTTCTCTTGAAAAGCTGTGCTCTGTTGTTTCTTTTTTTTTTTTTTTTTTTAAAAAAAGAGATTTCCTGGAGGTGCTGCCTGTCATGGCTGTTTTATTATGTCTTTGTTATTGTAGACCAGGAGGAGACAGGCTGAGGTTGTCTGAGCATTTAATATAATCCGTGGAAAGACATTGAGTTTATAGATGGTTAGATGGGGTAAAGATGTGAATCTGAAAGACAGGAAAATATATAATCCATCCTTACAGTTTCTCCTTTTTACAAATCTGGTTATAACCTTGTATTTTGCAGCTTGTCTTTTCCACCTTCAATACCCTTCTGCACCTGAAGCACTTCTGCCCAAAGCAGGGGCTCCGTCGCTTTCTGCAGCAAGAACTGAGCAGTGGGGGGAGAGTCCCATGCCTTGGGTTCCTTGTCCTGGGGCCAAACTCTTCCCTGGGTTACACCCTCATGTTCTCTAGGGCTGCCACCCCAATGCATGCTTTCCCTGGGTGGCAGTAGCCTGGTGGACCTCCTGCCTACACCATGGGAAAAAGCCATTTTTACGTAATTGGTTGCCAAAGCCCAGGGTGTGCTGAGCTGTAGGAAAGGGAAACAAAACCAAAATGAGAAAAACAACAAAGAAAGAAACAAAGAAACAAAAAATCCCCACCAAGCATGGCTGTTATGTTTAATTTCTGCTTTGCTGACAAACTTTTTGAACAAGTTTACTGAAGAAGCAGCAAAGCTGTAACACCAATGTGCTCGTGCCGCAGGCTCATCGGTTTGGCAGATTTTCAGAGAAACAATTGTAAATGCCGTCTTTCAACCCACGTTCAGGCAGGCAGAAGTGTCTGTAGGACCCATGCAATTCTGTTATTTCTGTGCATAACTGCTTAGATAAGGCATATTCTCTTATTTCCTTTCGATTATCAGGAGTGCTCGCCACTGGGACAATGTTCCGTGAGGTTGGATGGGCGGGTTGTTATAAGGGCTGTAAACCAGGGTAGCTCAGATTCTCAGGACATCACCCAGCTCCTTTCCCAGTGCCGCTGTTTTAATGAAGATATGCTACAGCAACTTGATTTTTAGAAAAGAACTACCCGAAGTTTCATCTTTGGGTGAGTGCATCCCGTTCAGCGGCCCTTTCCAAACTGCTGCGTCTGTTAAATTTCCTTCGGCCAGAGGGAGGGGATAGAGCCTCTGCGCTGCTCACCCATCCCGGGAGCTGGGGCTCCTTCCAGCGCCTGCCTCACCCTCAGACTGTGGTGAGAACTTGTCCCATTGAAGAGCTGCAGGGTTACCCCTTTGGAGTTAAATAAAAAATATTTTATCCCCATTTTAACCACTTTTAATCTATATAAACTCTAGAAGTTTTTGGGTTTTTTTGGTCAAACATAACACAGCAACTTTTTTTTATTTTTTTTGTCTTCTTAAAGGTCACTTCCCTACAAAAGAAAGGAAAAAAAAATCCTGCTTTTTCAAAGCTTATGGAGTTTTTTTTTGGGGAAAAATCATTACAGATAGAACTTATATTATGTGTATGTAATAGTGTATGTGTAAGTGCAGATTCTGTTGGAAAAACAGATTTCACAGGTTTTGTTTTCTTCAGGAGACTCCCTTCCAAGAAATTCATCTGGCTTTTTTTTCATTTGGTCTTGGCTGGCTTGCCAGTTCCATGCTGTGAGTTCTGGGGACCTGAACCATCCACCTTCAGTAGGTATTTAAGAAACTGAAGTGTCTGGTCCGGGCATGGATGCTGCCTACCAGCAGTATATGCCCCAAACCTTCCAGTCTTGTAAGTACTAGATGTGAAGGTTCAGTCTTACACTCGTCTGACCTGGAGTTTGCTGGAGTTCTGTGTGCGGCCAGCTTGTGCTGGCTCACAATTGTCCGTGCTAAAGAGGAAAAAGGCAGGTCTCGGGATCTGAAATGCTCAGGAAATGGAAAATCTCCCTTAGCAATAATAAATAATGAAGCAGTTAAAAATTATTTTAGGAAAAAAAGGAAAAAGTTGATGATGGGAAAAAGCAACCACACTGTTTCTCACTAGATAGCAGCAGACAGCAGTCCAAGCATCACCGTGCTTTTCACCCTGATGGTCGTTGTCCCAGGTGTCGTCGCAGAGGTCTTGAGTCAGGCAGATGGTTTCCGAAACCAGGAATCAAAATCATTCTTCTACTGACCTAGCCAGCGCAGTAACATCAGTAGGAACACTTGGTCTCGGACACCCATTCCATGTTTCTGAAGCCAAGACTGGCATTGGATCTCTCCTGTAGCCAGAGAGACCACGCTGGCACAAGGCCCCAGGCAGCAAAACCGATCTCCGGACCATCACAGAGCAGAAACATCCAGCAACCACTTACACAGCATCCAGACAGATGATTTTCTCTATAGGCATCAGGTCAGTATCGCTGACAGGTATTTGGGACTGAGCCAGCTGAGGATATGAGCTTTGCATTTTCCAGATAAGTAATTCTGTTTTCCTGGGGATGCTGGTTCACCAGTGGGGAACGGGGAGGCCATACAGCTGTCTCGCTTGGAGTGCACAGCTGATCTCCGAAATATCTGCCCCTATATTTATAATAAAGGCTGTGTTTAAATGAAGAGAGAGAGGAGAGAGCTGCCAATAATGAGCTGTTGGCGTGCAAGTGGCTGTGAGGTTAGGGAGCTGCTGAGATATCTGCCAGGGATGTCTTGGCTGAGCGATGGGAGGAGAGTCAGTGCAGCCACCTTTAGAGGATGTGCAAAAGGAAGAGTCCCAGCAGCAAGAGGGTTTTCCCTGAATACTGGGAATGAATCCAGTCTGCTTGCTCTATCCAAGGTGAGGAAATGGGCTGCTGAAAGCAGAAGGAACAAGAATGAAGACAGCAGTATTTGAGGTTCTGCTTCTCGCTTGCTCCCTCTCGGGCAGAGCCGCAGCATCCTGGCTGTCGGCAGAGCACCAGCAGCATCTGGGTCCCTCTCACGGCTTGTGGGAAAAAACCCCGGCAGCACGAGAGCCTCCTCGGACACCGGCATGAGGTAAGATGAACGTAAAGGATTGGAGAGAGCAAAGAGAGTCAAAACCACCTGCACAGGGGAAGCTTTTGGCTCCACAGAACAGTCACAGTAAGAAACGCAGAGGAATCAGTCTGCTCGTGGCCGGGAAATCTGCAACTTCCCTGCGCTCGGAGGGGAAAGGGCCCTTGTGAGGGGGAGCTGAGCCTGGTGCTGCAGCTTGTGACCTGCAGCCCCGCGTGATGTTCCCACCCACGTTCTCCTGGCTGGCAGCCTGACACACACAGCCTCACCTTTGAGACACGTCCCAGTGAGATTGTCCCTCCCGGAGTCCTGCTTCACACCCTCTTTCCACAGCCTACATGGTGATCATTGTTTTCTGATTTGGAGAGGGAATTTGGTGCCAGCAAGGTCCCTGTTCACAGCCTGAATCCTGCAGTTGTGCTTTCAGCAGACGCTGGCACTCCCTTTGCCGGGCTGGCATGGGCTGCGGTGAGAGATGCTCTCCCTGCCCCCGGCTCCTGGAAGCAGTGGTGATGCTCTCCAGGCTTGGACCATGCCCTGGGCTGCCCCACTGCAGCCAGCCCCTCAGCACGTATGTGTGGGGGGGTGGTGGTGGGGTTCTGGAGACCTGTCTGCTGACACCCATGGGTAACTGCTCATTCATAATCCACCGGCACATTGCTACTGCAGCACTTTCCAGGGCTGCCATCCTCAGCCAGGAAGAGATGGCAGTGGAACACGAGAAAACCTCCTGCCAGCTCCTCTCACCTTCCTGCTGGCTGATTTTACTCAATTAAGGGAAATTAAACCATGTAAAATCTTAACCTGCTGGGATGGGGAAGAGGTTGGCACATTGGCACCGAAATTTGGACCCTGGTCCTCCTTTCTAGGGAATTGCAAGTTATGCAGATAGCTGAGATGATTTGTGTGGTCTGGAGTGCGCTTACCTTTTATGAGTCGTCAGGATAACGTACAAAGACATTCCCTTTTCTAGCGAGGGTCACGTTCTCTGCCCTGAATCCCCAAAACTCGGCTGATGTGTGTGCTTGCGAGCTGGGAGATGACTCTGTGGCTTCATGGTGTGTTTTCTGGGTGTGCTGGAAAAGGGGCAGCCATTGTTCAAGGGAAAGCCAGATGCTGGAAACTGGGGCCTCTTGGCATTTAAACTTCCTTCAGGCCTTTTTACAAGATGTTGTAAAGTTGCTTGACAATAGGCTGTGAATATTAATGGTCTCTTAGCCCAAAGGCAGATTGGAAAGGGGGGGGGGGGGTGTTATCAGTTTAAGTGGATGGTTTCTTTCATGTGGGAGTGTGTAACCTCCATAAATAAAATACCAGATGTGCTTGAATTCTGCTTTCCTTAAAATGACTTGAGGATTCTCATACAGGGTAGGAATACCTACTGTTACCAGTATTTCGTTTCAATCCTTTCCTAGCGAAAGGTATCAAAGTGGGTTTGTGACTGCTGGAGCATAGCAGCCAGGTCAATGCAGAATGAGTACCACCACTGTGGCGCTCAGCCATGGTCCTGAGGCTCTGAACTCTTCAGATCAAGCCAGGTTTACCTGCAATTCCAAATCCCATCGCAATAATGCAGATCCTCCAAGACGTTTACTTTCTCAAGAAATGTGGTTCATGTTTTGATTTGGAGGGCTCTCGGTCTGGCTGGAGCCCTGGCCCGTGCTGGGAGAGGGCTGGGCAGGGACGGGGACAGGGATGCAGCTCCTGGCAGGCACCAAATTGGGATGGAGCAAAGGAGATGGCAGGACCTCAGCTGGACCCGTGAGCAAGCATCTGAGCCCAGTGCTAATGCCACAGCCCTCCTGACGGCCAGCCCAAAACCCAGCCCAGCTTTTGGTGTGTCCGTCTGTCCGGGCTCTGCATAAGAACGTACATTGATGCGTTTAAAAGGACTTTTCTGGGCCAGCACAGAGAGAAATGCCAGGAGGATAATACAGGTAAGCAGACTGTACAGTGCCATGCAGAAGGAAAGGCACAATGCAAAGACAGTCAGTCACTGCCCTTCCTGATACTGGGAGGGACTTGGACTCAGCTGGAGACTGGGAATATATTTGGAACAAACCTTGCACAGGTGCAAGGCTAAAGTAGCAGTATGAAATTCTTCCAAAGCGGATGAATTCAGTTTTATGAGAAACATGGTCATTGGTTGGGTGTGACTGACTATAAAAAGCCTTAAGTATTCCTCTGCAAAGCTGCTTAAAATTACGGCTATTTAAAAAAAAAAAAAAAATAACTAAAATGATGTATTTCTTTTCATATTGCAGCCCTGCCACTTCAGATGTCAAGGTTGCTTTCAATCTTTGAAGGCTAGGCTGTGTCTGGGAAGGATTAAATAATTCAGGGGTGATTCTATCATAGGAACCTTGTGGTTGTTTCTGGCTAGCTTGGGCAGTGCATAGGTAGGTAGACAATTGCTAAAGATAACGAGCATGAATATAAACTACTGCGATGCTGTAAAACCTGTAGTGATCACTGCCTAGAGGGAGCACAGAGCTAGAAAAGTGAGGTGATATCTAAAGTCTAAATTTTATTGTGTTGGAGCATCTTTCCTCTAATTAACCTTTGATTCCTGCCTACCTTTAATTTAGTGGGGATGTGAATTATCTGAAGATTGGTGTTTTTAAATGAGCACAGATTATTTGGAGAAATTTGTTATGTGCTTGAATGTTCAGTACAGTATTTTCTTATCTGTTCCTAACTCTCTTAAAAAATAAAAAGGAAATGTATGTATTTTACAAACAGATTAGTTGAAACCAATTTTTAACAGAAATCTTGTATGGAGTTTCACAATTGATTTACATTTACACAGCACTTCAATAACGTATGAATAAAACTAAGGATAGAAAGAAGCCTTTCTTGGGGAACAGGTTTCCAGGAGCTCCTTGACATCCACTGCCCATGACCTTAGAAATCAAGTATAGGTGGAGCCTGTGGGTGTGATTCGAGGCGACCCATACTTGGTTTCAAGGGTCTGCAGGGAATCTACAGAGAGGAGCAAGCATGTTGCAGTGCATGCTCTGGCTGCTGTGTTACCGCCACGAAAATGCGAGTGCAGGGAATGCCAGCCCATCGTTGCTGAGGTTCACATGGGCTCAGTAGTATTGGATACTGGCTTTATTTTTTTTCATTTTGAAAAACCATCCAATGCAGGTGAAAAGTTGAGTTTCCCAGGTGATAGGAACAACAGGAGTAATCTGGACACAGAAACCGCATCGAAATAACCTGAAGGGTCTCATGCAGTCCTGCCTCCATTCACCCCTCCCCTCCAGCTGAGCTTTTGAGAAAGCTGCAGCAGACTTACATCCATAACCCCAAACATTTACAGGTGATTGTGTACCTGCAAGCACCTTTCTGAGCACCAACGAGGCTGTTTGCAGTCGTTTCGTTCCTTGCTATTGAGCCACATGCAATGTTGCACTCTTTTCTACCCCAGGCTTGTCTTGTAAAAAACCATGCAATGTTCAAGTCTGAGTGAGGATCATGGTCTCTCAGGTTGGATTTGAATGATGGAGTTTGGACAGGGCTAAGACTTTTGCCAGAATTACATGCTTTGGCTGGATTCCCTACGAGAAGCATGGAGGTTCCACGAGTTTTGCATGGCTTCAGTGGGAAATGGTAACTTGTCCCTTCTTGTGCTCAAAGCCAGCCCTGGTTTCTGTGAAAGTATTTCAGACATTTCAGTGAACTTGAACTGAGTTTTATGTTTGTCAGGAAATATTAGTCCAAGAAAGCTCTAGGCAGGATTAATATTGTAGCAAAAGAAGCTGGACGCAAGGCAGTGATTTCAGGAACACACAGTCCGTGGGCCAGGTTTGGGTCTTGGCTGGTGGCCTGTGGCACCAAAGGCACCTTGGGGGCAAGGAGAAGAGTGTCTGTAATTGTGGGTGGCATATGGCATGCATGCCGAAATGCTTCAGTGTAAGCCAAGCACGCTGAGCGAGGGAGCGCCTGCAGCCATCACACCTTCCTAGAATACTGATGGGTTGTTTCAAAGGTGCACAATAACCTCCAGGGAATAATATGGGCTCTTGCCTTCCGAGGGCCCGCGAGGACTGATTCCAGCCCAGCTGCTCTGAGTTAGCTCGCAGCTTCGGGAGGGTCAGGTTTGATTTAGGGACCAAGCTTTACCGCTCTCTGCTCGTGACACCTGGCTGGTGGTGACAGCTGATTCATGGCTGCCTGGCAGAGGCAAAATAAATCTCGTACTTTTGTGCTGGGGGGTTGCTGGCAATTTCAAGGTATCCTTTGTTCAAAGATCTTCTAATTCAGGATGGCCAAACAGCCCTAAATTGATGATAGCGAAATAGTTAACCTCGGCCTCCCCGCTTTTTGAAACAAGGATGGGCCATAGTATCTCCGAGCTGCTTTTCTGTGGTCGCTGGCAATTAGCGCCCTGGGAGTGTGATGGCACTTTCACTGGCTGAGGTGCCGGCGGTGGCAGGGGACAGGAGCCTGCTCTGGCATTCAGGCGATTCAGGTTTAGGAGGAGCCGTGGAGACAAACACTGAGCCTCCCCGTCCCTGTCCTGGCCAGCGCAGGGACTTCCCTCTGTTGACAGCTTTCATGCTTTGCTTGACTGCCCCGAGAGCACTGCTGGGACTCCCTCCTTTCGAATGTGGGGATGCCTCGCTGGATGCAGTGGCACAAAATCAAACTGGGGTCAGCTCTGAGCTGGAGCAGCTCCTGGGCAGGACATGGGGGGTTGGGATCAAGGCGTATGAGTTAGGCAGTGGTGGTGCCGGAGCATGGGGTGAGTCAGGGCATGAGGAACACTCATCCTTTTATTTATGAATCATATGTTTCAGTCACAGAGGAAGGAAGTTTCACAAAGCTTTGATAAATACAAGCTCTATGAAACCGAAAAAAGTGTTTGCAGAGTCTGACCACCATGCTTATTTTTACAAAACGTGGAGGCAAGAATAACTCTTGCTCTCACTGCATCTTCTGGGGAAACTTCTGGCTCACGGGGAAGCTGCAGAGATTGCATCCATTTAAAAGATTAAAGAGAACTTTATATAAAAGCTGCTGTTAAAAAATTATAATAACAAAACCCCCTTCAAATATGCTAGACTTCAGCTGTACCCAGCACAGACACAGCATATGAAACCCTTCAAGCTCATTGACTAACATTGACTAACTCCTCTCCGTCAGAGTTTACGCAACCTGACAGCAAAGCCTTTTGAAAAGCCAGTGGCTGATTTGTGACCATCTCACAAGAGGCTTATTAAACCAGGAAACATGATGAGGATGAGCAGGGCCAAGACAGACAAATTCTGGATTATAAGCTTCTCCCTGAACGCTCCTAGCAGGCTACTTGCATTGTGGAAGGACCTTCAAACCGATAAGCCTTTCTTCCTCCTCTCCCCTTGCCTGACTCCGCATGACAGATGTTTCGGTGCCCTTTTAACTTCTAAAACATCAGGTTTTCAAATTCTTAAGCCTTCTCCAAGTTTTACAAAATCCCACAGGGTCGCATTTCCTAATTCCCCCTCTGCTCTCCATAACAAGTCAGTAAGTATTTCTTTGAAATACTGCACTGCCCGGTCAATGCGTTGAACCACTGGTACTGTTTGTGTAAGTAAAACCCGTGTGATAATGGCTGTAGGAACAATGCACAAAGCAGCAACAAGAATTTGCTCTTGTAGTGGTGAGCATCACTCACAGCACTTGGATTCACTTTTCTTATAGCACGTAAACCAGGGTCTGTCTTGTCACCAGTTAGCGTCGCTGCCAGAGCTGGCGTCTGTCTGGAAACCGTTCACGGTGGGACAACATGTATAAGGTTTGCCAGGTCTTTGGGGAGAACAGGAAAGGAGGAAAAGCTTTAACTGATGAACCGTTCGTTCCCAGAACTGGTTTATAAAACTCTTCCCCTTACAGTTGTGACAGTAACACACCTTTCTTCAACAGACACTGCACATAGGCAGTTACAGCACATGAAAATCTAATTACAATTTATGGTGTTGCTGAATTCATCTTTGTAACACCTGTAGCATGGAAATCCATCGTCAGAGAGAAGGCAGGGGAACTGCTGGGTAGCCCTGCTCACCACTCAGTAACCTGTCTTACACAAAGCCTTTGGAAGAAGCCATGGGTCTCTGAACGCTGGCAGGTTGCTGCAATGAGAGGATTAAGCAAGTATAAACCCTTGGGGATTTTGTTAAGCTCTAGCAGGTTTTAGGATTTCTGAAAGGTAAAACAAAACTTGCACGGTCTGGTGTTTCAGAAGTAGTTAGGGAACTCTGAGCCCAGACAGGACTGAATTAGAAGAGGCTGAGGGAATTAAATGCTGGGTCTCTTTGATCACATCAGCCTTGTTTTGATCCCCGTCTTTCCCTGCGTCTGTTCTTGGCTGGTAATACGTTTCATTCTTTACGACTTGACAGGTTTGTGCACTACCCGCAGACACCTTTTATTATTGGTATCGCAGGAGCAACCGAGGGCCTGTTTTATCTTGAATAAAGAGCATCACTGCAAGGGATGCCTCTGCAAAGAGCTTTCCTGCAGGTGGGGGAGGTGCTGCCGGCAGAGTGTGGTGGGTGCCTGGGGCACGGTGGCAGCTCTGCTTGTCCCCATCCCTGTTCCCATCCCCGTCCCCATCACCACTGGCAGTCACACCTGCAGCGAGCGCTGCGCTGCGCTACTTCATGGTCCCTATTTGCAGACCACTAAAGCATAACACAATAGCTCACCTCAATATCATTTTTTTTTTCCTTTCCATGGGACGTGCTAATAACACGTGCAGAGGTCCACAGCGGTCCAGCTGCCTGCAGGCCACCTCTTTGTGGCATCCTGAAGCAGAGCCAGGCTGGCTGCCCTTCGAGCAGTGCTCCCTCTCGGTGTGGGCCTGTCCTAGCCTTGTTCCCTGGGGCTTGTCGAAGGATCCCGTCTGCCTCTGGCCACAAAGGCAGCAGAGCTGGAGTCGGGCTCAGAGCGAAGAGCAGATGGGAGTGGGGCTGGCTGCTGACAGACAGCAAGCTCCGCCGGCTCCGGGTGAGCAAAAGAAAACCAAGATTTATCTGCAGTAGCAGAGGGAAATGTACAGAGTATAGTATGGCTGCAGCACAGGGTTTTGGCAAAGCTACAGCTCATTATTCTTCCATCCAGACCAAATGCCTTAAAACAGTATTTGTCTCCATATTTCTACTTTCTTTTAAGAAGGAAATGCTTCTTTAAAGAGAGAAAAAAAAAAGTGGCTTCTTAAGTGCAAATACATTTTTAGAGTGCCTTGCTTAGTGCCAAATGTCAAAAATTTGCCAACAGCTGATAAATCTTTTTGAAACCTCCCCATATATTTCACATGTTGAACTGAAACTTAGCGTTTCTTAATCTGGGCTCAATTTTGATCTGTAACTGAAAATATTACACCAGCCTAACATCGATGTGGCACAAGGTTGCCTCCTTCCCACCTCGCTGCCGGTCTCCGTTCCCCGCCGTTCCGTAGGCAGATGTTCCCGAGGCTGTGGCAGGAGCGATGCTCATAGCTGAGCCTTTGGTATTTCTCCCAGGGACCGAGGATGCAGGCTGTGTGCTGGAGCAGGGATGGGCAGTCAGGCAGAGCTCCCTGCCTGGGTCCCGCTCCCACACCTTCCTGAAGAGCCTGGGCAGCTGGTGTGGGTAGGCTGTCGCCAGCGGGCTTCGGGTATTCCAGCCTCTTCGCCCAGGGTGATGTAGCCGGTTGATGCGCTGTATGTTGGGAACCTTGGCAACTTACACTATTTTTATTTTTTTTACTAATTAAAGTAGCTGTCGTGTTTTGATGAGGTGTAAAAATGCTTGAATGGGAAGCATCTCCAGTGCTTATTAATAGCTCCCCAATGGACTCTGGGGGGGATGCTGCCTTGGAGTTAGAGGGGCAGTACAGGGTTCAGTTCCTTTGGGTCCCCAGTTGTTAAATCCCTGGGAACTGAATGGAGGAGCAGAGGGAGCCTGTGTTTAGGTAACAAGGAAAATAAAGGTGGGGGGAGGGTGATGCCTCTGTTTTCACCTGGTAATGAGTCATTCACTCTATTTAAAAGGTAATTTGAGAAAGGTGCTCCCCATTACTTAAGGGTCTGGCCCACCCCAGGCTGAAGGGAAGAGAAATATCTGGTTTTGGTAAGGTAATGTGATTTATTCTGGGCTTGAGTTACAAAAATTAGTAGAAAACGTGTACTACATGGATATTTTGGTTTTGTCAACCTTTTAGTTTAGTCTTCTCTGGATTAATACTATTCAGGCAACTTGCGTGGGTTTCTTTGAAGGCATTTTCGTGGGAAGCTATGATAGTTCCACTACTCTGATTCAAGACAAGAAGATAAAACTTCTATACCAACAGATTTTTAATGTGAAAAAAATTTGTTTGCTTGTTTTCATGAGCCAGATGGCTATTATAGAGCGTAGCATCACTTTGTGATAACAGATATATTCTCATGCATATGAGTGCCAGTGTTCATCCAGGATGGGATTATTTTGGATAGTGCCATCTTGAGCACTTGAGCATCTAACGAGGGGGATCATTTTGTACTGGTTAATGTTCTTGTTGGCGGTGAAAAGTTAGGAGACTAAGCCGCATAAGAGTGGTTGGGTTTGCTGTCGTGCAGTACCCCGAGGTCAGTCCGGTGGCAGCAGCTCACCTGTGCTTCCCCTTCTCTCTTGCAGACGTGAACGAGTGCGAGACGGGCAACGGGGGCTGCGAGTTCCAGTGCTGCAACACCATCGGGAGCTTCTACTGCAAGTGCGCGGCGGGGCTGCGGCTGGAGCAGGACGGGAAGGCATGCACAGGTAGGGGTGCGTGGCCGCCTGGTACGACCCCAGCCCCAGCAGCGAGGGGCTGCAGGGGGATCGGCACTGGAGCCGTGGGCTGCAGGGTGGTCATCACCATGCTGTCAGAGGAGAGGCTTTTGGGGAAACCTTCTCATACAGTGCACGCTTCTGATGTTGTTTAGCCACCCAAGGTGCTCTCTGTCTGCTGAAGGTTTAGAGGTGCAAGTAACGGGCATAGAGGGAAAGCCTGACCTGATAGAAGTGATGTTTTCAGGGTGACATCTTGGTCCTGTTCAAGTCGATGGCATGTATTGTATTGCCTCTAAAGAGATGAGATTTCTCCTTCGGCATCTATACTGTCACACTGTTCCCTGCCTTCCCCTTCACATCTCCTGCTTTCAAACCAAAGCCAAAGAGAAGACACGGCTTTGTGTTTGCAAAATGGAAATACTGGATGGGATTTATGTAGCATCCAGAGCAAGCCTCACCTCACGTGGCCATTTCTCCTATGGCTCAAATCTGTTTTGCACTGAGTAGATTCCCCGTCCTTTTCTCCCTGACTGTTATCTGTGCAAGTGCTGCATGTTTGAGTCGGCTGGAGCTGAGAGTCAGAAAAATGCAAAAAGCTATTTGCTTATCAGAGCCAAGAGCAAGATACATTTTTCTGGAGTATCTTGCAGTTCCAGGATTCACTGACAATATCATAAACCCACCTTTACCGGGCTCCTGCCATCCAGAAATCTGAAGCTCAAGTATTCTCTAGGGTGACACTAAAATGCCCGCTGCAGGGTACTTTATTGATTGCTTAGGATGGTCACGTTTCTGTGGTGGAGTTCTCGCATATTTTCAGCACTGGTTTGCTTAGCAGAAGTCCAAAAGTATTCCAAATAATTAACAAAGATTGCTGACAAACTGGGAAAGAGTCATTTCTGTGGATATCGGTTTGGACACTAAAGAATTCTGCAGAAAAATGTCACTTTCTTGCCAATTTGGTACATTTGTCTTGTTTTGTTGAAAATAACTGGAAAGTATTTCCTGGCTCTATACCACTGTAGAGATGTGTGAAATAAACAGCTCTGCCCTTATCTTAGCCAAACTAAAATATTTTCGGTTTCCCCAGAATTCCCCTGATGAGGATTAGCTTCTCAGATGATTAAGAGGTTCAGGATTTTGGTGAAAACAAACAATCTGGGGTGTTTTTTTCCTTTTTTTTTTTTTTGTTTGTTTGTTTTTAGGGGAGACAATGTGAATCCATGTCAATATATTCTTAGTATTATTTGTAACCAGTCATGCCCACAGAGCCGGCAGTTGCCCCCTCTATCCCCTTGTCGCAGTGGAGGTGGCAGCCTGCCTCCGTCCCTCCCCGATGCGGTGTTGGGGGCGGTGGAGCAGTCATTGCCATCATCCTCCTGGAGCTCCTTGTTCAGTGTGCAGGTTTCATCACGCACAAAAAAAGACCATGGGAAAGATTAAGCTCTAAATTAACAGAGACTACAATTTGCATTGGGTCACATCACTCATATACTCCCATTTTGCTCAAGTGTAAATCTCTACGCACCAGCAAAGCAGGTGTTAGTTACCCTCTCTGTGGTTTGTGCTTCTCCATCAGTCTTACTAGCGTGACAGTGGGTGGACCTTGCTGGACTCGCCACTTTTGACATTAACTTTTATTTCTGCGTCAGGTAAGGAACTCTTTCCAAACACCCTGAATGCTAATGCGAGTATGAAGAAGTGGATGGGATTAGATCTGTGTTTGTAGAGACGGGGCAGCTTGAAAAGACAGGAGGCACTCATTAATATTTAAAGTTTGCAAAATATTCAGCTCTTCTTGATCAAAGTCCTGATGGAGCCTGAACAATGCAGCCTGGGTCTCCAAAGATGAGGTTATATATTTGGAGCCCTTTGCTGGCTCTGTGCTGGGCAGGAGGGTTTGGACCTTGCATCTTTTCTGAGGGTGGCCCGAGGAGATGAGTCGTGGGTTCAGAGGCCAGCAGTTCACTTGCTTTACCCTTGTGACTTGATTCCTGGCTCTTGCCCGGCTGGGAGTGACGTCAAGCTGGCCTCTTCAGAGTCCTCCTCTTTGAAGTATCTGCTAAACAAATAGCTACGCAATAACATCAGCAGGATGTTTTGTGTGGGGAGGCGGAAAACTACCAGGACTCGGTGTTTGCTTCTAAGGTAGGAGATTTTTTTTATTAGAAAAAATTAATCTTGCCTATGTGAGGCCCTCCCAACCTAACCTCTGCTCAGAAACAGAGGGATGTTATGGCTCAGGGCGAGCCTGCTGCTTTTCCTGCCCAGAATTGGTTGAAGTTATGCTGATTCACTCACTGTAGAAATATGGAGGTGGAGGAATACCCTTGCAGGAGCAAGGGGCAAGAAAAGGAGTTTTGCTCATGCCAGGGTGCCGGTTGGTTGGCTGATGACTGGGATCTTAAAATGAGTGCAAATGTTCTCCTGAAACACTGCAAAGAAATGTAAGAAATTCTTGAAACCTTTGGCTGTCCAGAGCTTGGCACACTTGGCAGGCACAACGATGAGCTGAGGTGGTCACATGTGGCATCTTCCGAGCAACAGGCCCCCCCAGTTCCTTCCCGCTGGCTGCCACGTCCCAGTGTCAGTAATGCCCACCCCAGGACGGGGCTGGGGTATGTGTCTGTGCGTGTGTGTGCATGTGTGTGCATGCACGCTGCTGGCTCAGACCTGGCCCGGTACCTTACAGGATGGCTCCTGGCTTGACCTTATCCACGAAACAGGCAGAGACGGGCAGTAGCAGCAGCAGTGTTTGGCTGTCCAGTGTGTTTTCACTTCTGAGCTAAAGGGATTATAGTTACAAAGAAAATCTGCCCTTGGATTTATATGGTCCTGGGCTGTTTGCTAATGCTACCAGGAAGGGGCTAGTCAGCTCTGGTACCCATCTGGGGTCTGACGAGCTGACATTACAGCGCTGAGCCCCTGGGTGGTACCAGCTCTCATCCTTATTTACATGGTGTGAACATGAGCTAGTGATCTAGAGTCACAAAGAAATATATTTGATACGCTACTAATTCTCATATGATTTACCAGTATCAATAATATACAGCTACGCAGGGGCTTGTAGAGTGTTTCTGTTTGGTTGACTATGGGATGGTTACACCTGTAACCATGAGCCTCTCAAGCATTGCTGTATTTCTAATTTTGGCTATAGCAGACAAGCTGTCTTTAGAGTGGTTTGGGGACATTATGTGTTGGTTTTTTTACCAGAAACAAACAGGTTTTCTTTTTTACAAGCATTTTTGAGGTATAGCAAATTCTAGGGGAGCTCAAGTTCTGTTTGAACAACATCTTGAGGTTCTGCTATCCAACGTTATGTGTTAGGGACTTGAAAGATGTGGAAGCCCCTTTTCTAGATCCATTGGCCACCACTGCTTCAGGTCTAAGTTACATCCCAGGGAAAGGAGCTCATTTTTGCAGTGGTACTAAGTCATCCTTCAACTTCCTTGTTTCGCTGAAGGAGGTTTTGCAGGAAACCAGGGTGCTTGCACACACTTTTGGAAGAGTCGGCATGCACAGGGTCCTGCACTAGTGACAGGCATGATGGAGAGAGCTCAGCCAAGTATGCAGTGGAGAGAGGTCTTAGAAAGCATCATAAACCAAACCTCTAAAATGCGATTCTCACAGGCTTGTTTATTTTATTCTTCTAAGCACCACTTCACATAGAGAAGAGTATTTGAACTTTTCATAGTCGTCTTAGGACAAGGGCATTAGCTCCAAAATTAAATGAAAATTCACATTTTAGCTGGATTGTTCATGCACACAGGGGGGGTCTTAGTTCATTTAATTGCCAGATAACGTTTTCCTTATGCACATGCAGAGGGGTTCAAAAATCTGTCTGGAATACATTTCAGCATGCAGCCCATAACTGGTACATGCTAAATTTCTTGAGCTATTTGTTTATCTGACTCTTCATCAGCCAACATTACGGCGCAGCATGACGACAGAGCGCCTGAGCTGTGAATCCATGGAGTCAAGATGTCATAGCCGAAGAGATTGGCACCTGAGGTTCCTCTTGGTGTAGGCAGATAGATCCAGGTGGTGCCAAAGTTCTCTCTGACCTTGGCTGAAAGACTAGCAGGAGAGAGAAGTGGCGAGTGACCTCCCTAAGCTGTAACTGCCTGTTAGAGGGGTAGCCTCTGCTGTGGACTAGCCTTTAACCACAGTGGTGAACCTTCCTCTTCCAGCTGCTGAAACCGTTTGAGTGGATGATCCTGGGATTTGCACCAGCCAAGCCTTAGCGTCATGAGGTGTTCGGGGAACTAGTACGTACCAGTGCCATGGGCTGGTTAATCCAGGTGCCATTACAGAACACCGTATTACGAGGATTTTCCCCCCTTTAAATTCCCTTTGAAATGGGTCAGGGAGGGCTCGATGGCTTGTTTGAAATAAGCCAACTCCTGATAGGAAGGAAGAGGGAGAGTTCAGACTCCGCACCTGGAAAAACTACAAGCTCTTAACTTTTCCACTTTGTATTCCTCCGGTATCTTCTTCAGCTATAATTGATGAATAAGATGAAAACCTCGCCTGCAGTAGCCCCAGGTAGCTGAGGCTGGGAAGCTAACCCTGAACAGGAAAATGTCCCCTGGGGAAGAGCAAAGCGCATAAAAGATGCTGAAGCAGGGGTTGTAAAGCGCACATCCACTGCTGGCCACCTCTGTTGTGCAAAGCTGCGTGAGCCAGCAGCTGTAAATCTTCTTGCACTGCTTGTATCCCCTGGCAGCCATGCGCCACGTGCTTTTTACACACCAGACGAGGCGACGGCTCATGCTGTGCTGACCCCGAGATCGCAAACCCTGTGCCTCAGCCGCGTTCCTTCCCGCTCCCCTTCTGTGTTTCACCTTTTGCATTTTTCTGGACTGCTTCCATATTTTCCGTTTGGCTGTTTCCTTTTAACTGTAGAATCCTGTTTCAAAGGTCAGAAGAAACTTGGTTTGGGGTTTGGGTACTCTTTGGATGAAGGTTCCAGCACTCGTGTTTACCTAAGCCGGTTGACCTGTGGCTGTGCAGGGATGACTTAACGTGCTGTTGAACTGCAAAGTGCCGCATCATCAGCTGTGATTTGTTTGGGTTCTTACGAGAATTTATTAATGCCGAGACTGAATCTGAATGAAATTCTGTGAGAGTTATGGGTTCAGCCCAGCTCGGTCGCTGTTTAAAGAACCCCTCTGGATGTTCATGCTCTCCTAGCTGGTTCCACAGGAAGCAGTAACGATTTGCTGCTGATTGTAATGTGTTGCCATACTCAAACCAACTCTTAGTACTTAATCAGCTGAAGTAAATTAGGTGACAAGGAAGCTCGAGCTGGCTCAACACTGGCCAAGCATAACTTATTACATAAGCAGGATTCTGCTTATGTTCAAGCCTGATGTACTTTTGATACAGAGCCATCTGGAAAATTCTGAGCCTCTCATCGTTATTGATTTTTTTTTCTTAGCAGTCTAAGAAAGGATGAGATTGAACAAGTTTGTCGCATAAGTTGTTGAGCATCAGCGGCTGTGCTAGCATCCGTTTGTGCAGGGTGAGGAGCAAGCACTCTTTGTCGGGGGCTGCCTATACCCAGGTAGTAGAAATTTCCAGGTCATGGAGCCAGTGGAAAGATCCCTTTGGTTGGTGCTTGTGGAGTCCGGGAGTCACTGGGAGAGCTGCGCTCGCTGTGACTCATCTGCATTCCATGCAAGGCTAATTTAATATAGACAATGTCTTAATAACACCACTGAACTGAGGAAGTCAGTCTAAACCGTTTTTCATAGCTCTGTGGCAACATTCATTTTTGCATGTCAACACTACTGGAAACATTTACAGGAAAAGTGTCAACACTAGCCATCGGAGCAGCTTAAATGTCGCTGCTCGGAGGGTGTACCCCTGAGGACCCGACCTGGGCCAGCAATGAAAATTCTTAACGCCTGGCAATATGTTATTTCTAAATGGGTGAAGTATTGGATAGATGGAAAAGGGGCTTCTAGCAGGATGGCAGCCCACAACCATGCGCACAGAGGTGTGTTGCAAAGCACCACATCGGGACAGCCCATCGCGGGGCTCAGGGAGGGCAGGTATAATTTCTGGTGCCTCTTGGGAATACGCCTCCAGCATTTCCCCTCCTCCTGTTCCTATTCTGCCTAGTGTCCTCCCTGCCTCGGTGCTGAGCAGCATCTCAGGGGGTATGCTGCTGCACCTACCAGGCAGTGAGAGGAAGATGCGTGTTAATTGGCTGCCGGGCTGTGGCACATCTGTGGTTTGCACAGATTTTTACCTCCACAGACGGTTTCTAACAATGTGCAGTTCAGAAAGATTATCTTTTTTTTGCCATAAAGTAACTGAGAAATTTTTGAGTCAGATCTTTTTGTTAAACTTGAAATATTAATGAGAAGCAGGTGAACTGTTGCGATGGGTGACTATTTGGATGAGCTGAAGCAGTCCCTGAAATGCTCCCGCTTGGAATGGGCTACAGAGGGGACTCGTGACTGGAGTCCACCTTCCTTTGGAAACCGTGGCAGAAATAGCCTTAAATCTTTATTTTCTTTCTGGATTCAGCTTCTCTCTGCATTTCAAAATTTTTCATGGAATGCTATTCATTGCAGCCTAAACCACAAGTTTTAATTTGGAATTTTACTACAGCCAAATAATACTGCTAAAACATCTCAAAGTAGCAGGCTGTGCTCTCCCTCAGCTCAACCCTGCAAGCACATTGTTTCAAAACATTCCAGAAAGTTGAATGAGGCTTTTGAGCTTGCCTCTGGAAAATCCAATCTGCTAGTCTTGTTTAATGAAAAAGGTAAAATAAAATTCTAGGCTCCGTCTTGCAGGAAACAGTAATGTTATGGTTTTCCTTGGGGTAGCCACAGTGGCCATTCCTCATCTGGGCTTGACTCTGTGGATGAAGATTTCTTTTCTGGCATTATTTTAAGAGAAGCCTGGTGAAGGTTTGCTGTTGCTTGCAGTGCCACCAGCTGCGGGATGCTGGCGGGGCGGTGGGATGCTGCGGGGCCCTGGCCTTGCACCCTGCACGTGATGTGATGTGTGAGTGAAGCCCCCCCCACGCCGCAGCGGGGCCGGGCCCCCGTGGGACACCCTGCCCCACCCCCCCGGCTCCCTTCCCCGTGGGGCACCCTGCCCCCCCCCCCCCCCCCCCCCCCCCGCTGTGCCCCGATCTGGGACAAATACGCTGGTTTATTACTTTTTTCCTGGAGCTGGTTCTGCCCGCCCCCCCCCTACGGGGGGCAGCTATGTGGCAGCGGGTCCTGCGGCTCAGCCCCTTCCAGGCGTGAGCCCCGGGGGCAGCGCCGCCCCCCACCCCCCGGGGTCCCCCCCCCGCCCCGTTCCCGCGGGCGGTCGCCCCGGGGCTGCGGGCCAGCAGCTCCCCCAGGCTCGCTCCTCCCGCGGGGGGGTCCGGGGGTGCGGGCCCGGCCTCACCTGGGGGCGGGGGCGGCGCGGAGCCCGCCCGCAGGCAGAGCCGCCCCTCCGCAACGCCCTGCGCGCCCCGCGCTGCCCTGCGCACCCTGCGCTCCGGGCGCGGTGCGGCGCTGCGCGGGGTCGGGGCTGTGGCCGGCATGGGGCGGGGGCGGCTCTGGCTGCTGCTGGGATGCTTGGCCTTGCTGGGTGCCCCCCCGGGCGCCGCCGGCACCCACTACCCCTACCTCTGGAGGAGCTGCTACCCCTGCTACGGGGGGCGTGCGGGTTACGCGGCGGGGCACCCCGAGCTGCGGGCAGGTAGGTAGCGGGGCGGGGGGCTGCGGGCAGGTAGGTGGGGGGGTGGGGGGGGCTGCGGGCAGGTCGGTAGCCGAGGAGGGCTGCGGGGGGCTTTCTCCCTCCGTGCTGGCACCCGGCGACCCCCCGTACCCTCCGCTCCCCGCGCCTCGCTTGCTGCGGGGGGCGGATAACGCAGCTGCCGGCGGGGGCTCCGGGGCTGGCAGCGGGAGTCACCGGCTGGAGTCACCGGCGGGCGGCCAGGCTGCACCTCCGGCCGCGTTCCCACCGGCCCCGAGTGCTGCTCCAGCACAGCCTGCGGGGGCTGCTTCTGCCAGGAGGAGAAAGAACCAGGAGTTTCTTTCCATCCGCTGCGCCGGTTCTGTCACACGGTCCTTTAAAAAACAAACATACGCGTTCCGTTACGGTACGTTGGTTAAGTTTTTTCTCGGTTCTGAAGGATCTTACTCTGATCCAGGGCAATAAATGAAAGATGATGCTGTTTTATCAGGAAACTCCACTGCCTTTCTCTCTGTGAGGCTGTCGGAGTTGGGGTTGCACGAGTATCGTGCGGTGGAGCCTTGCAAAGGACGGAGCTCAGCATTGGTGTCACTTGATGCGTAAGGGGAATCCTCTGGCAGCATCGTGGGGGGATGAGGAGTGTGGGGGCTGCGGCTGGTGGATGCGGTCGGAGGAGCCACATCTCACAGTTTACTGCTCTGCGCCGAAATGTTCAGACTCGGCAGCGTCTGTTTGAAGCAAATCCCCAGCAAAGGCACCCTGAGCCCTTGCTGTGCGCGTGGCGCTCGGCCAGCCTGGGTGTTCCAGTGGGCAGGTGGAGGGGCTGGAGTCACACTGTGCTCCCGCTGTGTGCGGCAGCGCCTGCGGCCAGTGGTACCCCAGCAGTTTGTCATCCTGTCAGAAAGTTTGAGGCATCAGCAGCCTGCGGCTGCTAGCAGTAGATGGAGGTTCCAGCATACCAGAAGGTACACGATGAGCTTCAGTCGTTCCATTTCCCCGTCAGTAAGGAGCAAAACTTGGTTCTTCCCTCTCATCAATGGGTTAACTTGTGCTTGTTTCTTTCTTTTGCAAGACTTGTGCTTTCTGCTGTGCTGTGTCCGGCACTGTGAGGAGGTGATAAATGTCTTTTTGCCACTTTCTGATCCCTTTTGTTGAACATTTCTGTGCGCTGGCTTATGTGTGATAGTAGATGGGTACGTTGAGCGAGGTGTATGCTCTCCAAGTACACACACACACCCCCCTTCCTCTTTGTGTGTTCAACTGACTTAGTGGCAGATAAATTTTGTGGTTGCCTGAAGATTTAGGTAATAATGGAGAATATGTGAAGTTCACTAAAGACTTTGGATGCTTATGAGTAATGTAGACATCAAGGAATGCATTATCTCATCATGAGATAATCCTAATAAATAAATGCCCCAAGCATTTATAAAAGTGATATCAGTACACTTGTGAGATGTGCCAGACCTTCAGAAATGGGGTGAGTTGCTGTTTTGTTATTTATAGATCAGATGTTTGTCTCAAATTCAGATCGCGTTTGCTGTCTCCATCCAACTACACTAGCTCACTTCTCCAAGACAAGCTCCTGAGATCCAGCTTTGTGTCTGGAATATAAATCTCCAGCTTTCCCTTCCCTACTGTGTAATTTGCCCGATCCTGATTCTGCTTATCCACAGACAGGTAGCTCTGTGCACGCTCGTGGCTTTATCCTGATTTTTGTGTGAAGTATCTTTCAGTCTGCAAGGCTGAGGTCTTTTCTTGTGTTTGGGAGGAATGGAATTTAAAGCTTCGAGCAGCAAAGCAAAGCACCTTCACCCTGGCCTTTTGGCCATTCTTGCAAGTGCTCTGAACCTGGGGGAAAAAGTAATCTACTGAAAAGTTTTACCTCTAAGCCTCTTTTTCCAGGAACCTGGGTTTTTTCATCTTTAGAAAAGGAGTGAATATCCAAGCCAAAATCGGGCAGGTAAGCTAAGTATGTCTTTCCTCCAAGAAGCTGTGTCTAATGTTCTTAGATAGTTTACAAAGAAGTAGGTGCAGATAACAAAATAAAACAAGCCCAAGCGCACCCACCACAGCCTTCAGGCCCACCCAACTGAGAACAACAAAAAATGACACCAAAAAAAAGATGTATTCTCTCTTTCCACCTCTGAAACAAGTGAATTTTGGACATGTTGCAGCATGAAATACCTTTCCCCTGAATGGTGGTTTGACACAGCCAGCAGATGGAGGGTGAAGGCTGACTCGGGCAAACACCTTGGTCCTTTCCTCCCCCAGAACGAGCTTGTTCTGCTCACACCGCTGCCGTGCCCCTAGCAGAGTGAGGGGGTCTCAGCCTCCCATCTGCCAGGAGCGCTCGGAGATGCTCTCTGTTCCCTGCACTGCCCCAGTTGCTGTCCGGAGCTTGCTCTGCAGGTGCTGGTATCAGAAACAAGATGATTTTTCAGGGAGCTTAATTTTTGGCTTTAAATGCAAGTTGATCCTCAGGAGAGGTGACCTGAGATGAGGTGCTGGGGGCGGGGGGGGGGGGGGGAGAGGAAGTTCCCTGAAGATGTGGCCCCTGGGTTTTGCAGCCCCTCACCCACCAGCGTGCAGGTAGATAGCCCAAGGTACGTGGGAGTGCTCGGGTGGCAGGAGCTGGGTGGTAGGAAGCTGGTGTCACGCCTGCAGGCAGTAGGGCAGAGGAGAGAATCGTAGGGGCGCTGCTCATCCCAAACTCGGTATTACTGTGAGTTTAGTCGGTAATTTTTCCTCCGCTGCTTGAGCGTCTCTTAAACAGGTAGTAGCAGACGTTCTCTTAATCCTATCATTTTTACAACACCACGTACTGGTTTACTTGCAGTACGTTCCCACTTGCCAGTCCAAGCCCTGCAAACTCTGCAGACGTGTTTCTCTCATCAGCCAGCTGCAAAAGCAAAGCAACCACAAGGAACTGCTGTAAATGCCTTTCATCGGCAATTTTATTGTATGAATGGAGAATGAAGAGGTGTTTTGTGTAATGACAGTGGATGTTCCATTGAGGTTTTGAGTGCCTTAGAATGCCTTCTGTGTGCAAACAGTGCTCTGTTGGATCCTTGTGTTAGAGTGGCTAATTGCAGTGCTGTGCATCGTGCCCTTACGCAGCTAACCTTTACAGGAGAGGTCGTGCTCTGCTGGGGACTGGCATTAAATCATCACAGTGTGAGTAGACCTGGTACCTTGATATTCTCTCTGTGATTCTTTAAGTATGTCAGAAAACAGCACAGAGCATAGCTGGTCGCTTTTATTTGATTATATGGTTTCCCTTAGCTTCTTCAATAGCGACCTGCATTTCCATCCGTCGGTACTGTTGCGTGTCAGTGTTTATCTCCATGCGGTTAGCTTCCATGGCACGGCGCAGGGACCAAGCCGACATGCCTCTGCACAGGTATGTCTTCTCAAAACGGCACCCTCAAAACTCAAAACACCACAGAGAAGTGGGGTAAAACAAAGCTATGAAAGAAGGTTTGAGTGGGTGAGTAGCAGCAAGTCAAGAGCGGGCTGCCTGCTTGTTGTTACGTGCACCTCTGCTCCGCTCTGAGTAATAGCTAATTATCAGCACCATCCGGAGACAGAAATGTGAGCACAAATGAGAGCTGGGCGACTCTCCCAGCTGCTGCGCTTGAAGGCAAAAGAAGGTGAGCTGAGGACAAAGCAAGTGACTGAGGCGAAACAGCTCCCTGATACATTTTCACTTCATCAGATTATTCTAAAACCAATGCACCTGTTCCTGAAGCACCTTTGGAGACTGCTGCTCTTGAGGGTGGCCCAAGTAGTGTGGGAAAGCTGTGGGCATCTCCTGTCTGCCTAGGAGCGGCTGCAGCAGAAGGAATGCCAGCCCCAGTTACTCTGTGGAGCTCTGTAAGTTCCTTCAAGGCTTTCCTAAATGCCTGGTTTACAAGAAGATGAAAACTGAGGGTGTGGAGGCATTTTGACTGCCCAAAATGACCTTTCTTCTTTCCTCACATGAGTCCCTTGGATTCTGAGCTGAGACCAGCCTGAGGCAGGTACTGTTCTTCATTTAACTGGAGAAGGGAAAGGCTTCCAGGTTAGCCGAGACAGGGCAGGGCATCGCCTGCTCCCATGTCTTCCTTGCGCTGCTGGATCCAGCTGTTGCTGAGTCCTGTCTACAAGGGGAGGGTGGAAGAACGGGGCCTCTCACATCTCCAGGTTATCTGTGCTAGGGACTGTGCAAGAGACGAAGTAATGCATAGGAGTTTTTCCTTTTACCACGTCCCAGCACTGTTCTGTGCCCTGAGTTTCTGATGGGTGTCTGTAGGTCGGGGCAGCAGCGGTGATGCTCTGCTCCGCGACACGGGAGCAGCCAGCTTCGGCCGCCCAGCGTGCTGCTCTCCTGGTTTGTCTCCTTCCAGTCTCTTCTATAAATTGCTGAAGTAGTTTCAACAAACTGGTACCGGAAAGATAAAGTCACTAAATCCCACACATGCTCAGCCTGATGGATTTTAATTAACCTTTTCCCTGCAGCTCTGCTCTGTAATCCAGGCTAATTGCCACAGGGATTAAAGCCTGGCACTGCTTTTTGGCCTGACAGAGTGAGCCTCGGCAGCCTATCTACTGCCTGTGCTTCCAGCTGGGATCCGTCTCCTCCTCCTCAGCCTTTCAGAGGAGATAAACTGCCTCTGTACCAAATATTTTGTAATTTGCAGAGCTGCTGTTGCCACTTTCTTTCCTCTGACATGGAGCTCTTGGTGGAGATGAATCATAGTATTTCTTCTCAAAGGACCTGTGCATGGTCATGGAGTGCACTTAACCAAAAGTGCTCCTTGCTCCCTCCTCTTTTTTTTTGTCTTGTGTTCATCTTGCCTGCATTTGATTGCAGCATTACCCCTGTTGGTCCACATAGCCAGAACCTGGGGTCTGACAGAGCATCGGCTGTTTCTTGGGCAAGCCCCGTGTCCTTATGGATGAGGACATGAACTCTGGTTTCCTTACACAGCAGGGAGGTTTCCCCACCCAATAAATGAAGTCCCACTCCCAGGCTCTTGCCACGTTTGGTTTTTGTGTCTGCCTTGGTGGGCTGTGGCCGGTATCTGCTTCCCTGTCTGTGCCAGCGCAGCGGAGCATGCAGGCACTTGGGCTTGGCGAGCCCCATCCATCCTGGCACGGCTCTGGGTTGCTCAGTGTCAGCTACCCTCCCCTGAAGAAAAGCCTGTATGCTTCTAATTTTCTTTCTTTGGTATACTAATTTCAACCAGATTTTGTCAGTTCTCCAATAGGAAAATAACCTCAGCGTGCTACAAACCGCATCTCGCAAAGCATCACGTAAATTTTCGGGTCTTCATGCTGCCAAGATGTGCACTGAGGGCAACGTGACCCTTCACAGCGATGCTCTGTCCTGACCCCAGGAGGCAGCTCCTGCTGCTTCACAGTATATATTCCTGGGTGAATCACTTGCTGGTGAGCCTTGTGCATGCCTGGGCAGGTTGGAGATGCTTCTGCTGGGATGGCCAGTGGACCTGCCCCCTCCCCATCCCCGGGACCGATGCACTGCCCTTCCTCCATCCCAGGTCCTGCTGGGAAACACAGCTCTTGCCTCTTTCCTCTCTCTGTACTCTGTTGTCTGTTGCAGGGTGTGGGACAGACAGAAGTCCTGGGCTGCGGGATGGACCCTGATGCTTGGGCATGGCCGGGAAAGGGCTGCCTGGGGTGTCTGGTGGAGCGGGAGCAATTCCCATTCCCCAGCATGAGCTGCTGCTGTTGCTTAGGCAGGACAGAGTGATCCTCTTGGACCTAGCATGGGCTCCAGCACACCATCATTGCGGCTCCTTCTTTTTAGCAATGCCTTTCAGGTCACACCAGAAGAAACCCTGCTGCTTGACAGAGCCACGAGCAAGCTCTGGCTCCTCTCCCCTCTGCGAGTGCTCACGCAGCTGCTGTGGCGTTCGCAGCCCATGACTCCATAGGCTGATGACCAAAAGCAATGGGTCTTGACCAGAAAATGCAAACTCCCTGTAGAGCATCTGCCTGGGAGGTGCCTCGTCTCTCTGCACGCTCATACCAGAGTTGGAATTGGTTTGGACAAATTGCAGAGTTGCGTTATTTCCAAAGATGCAAACCCAAGATTTCTTGGGTGCTGACACTGCTGCCTTCCACTGCTGCGAAGGATAGGAGGTTCTGTTTTGGTCGCACCATCGTGGTAGTGTATGTCCGAAAATCTCTCAGTTACTGCAGAAGGAGATAAGTGAGGCTCCGGAGGGGGATGTGGCGGGTTGCGGGGACGGCGTGCGGTGGCGCAGGGATGGGTGTTTGTGCGGCAGGGGCAGGGCTGGCCGCTTTCCCCAGCCAAGGTGGGATGGGGCAGGGGGGGCTGTGGGGTGGGGACAGCCCTGGATAATACTGAGATTTAGAGGGTGAAAAAGAGAAAGTGGGAAGAGGAGATGTTTAGAGAGGAGATGTGTAATTACTGAGTATGAGTAATAGGGTGAAAGTAAGAAGTTTATTCAGCACATCACTAACTTTTTTGGACGGTAAATTCTCTGTGGTTTCAGATTAGAGTTGAAGGGAAGCAGTGGAACAGTCATTGAAATGCAGACCAAAAAACTTTATTACTCTATAAAATCTTCCCAAAGCCCGGTTTTCCTGTTCTTGACCTGAATAGAGCCAATTGTGTATATTAATACCTAATTCTGCCCATAGAGATGTTAAAAACCAAAAAAACCCGACAACGAAAAAAAGCAGTAGCACAAATGCAGTATATGGAACATGGCCGGGAAGCGGTGCCTGTGTCCCGTGAGCTCTTTCAGGGACACAGCACCCATTGCTCACCGCAGTGGCTGGCCGGGCGCAGGGCTGGCTCTGCTTGCACTGTGCAGCCTGGGGACGTCACTTTTCTCCTGGCCCCGGGCAGCTGCAGGAAGGGCAGTGCCTTTCCCTTGTGTGCTGTGCCATGAGCAGCACCATCCTCCTTCCCGTGAGCGATAGACCCTGGGCGATCTCCTCTCAGAGGCGTCGGACCCGAGCTCCAGCTTGGTGGGGCTGCTGGGGAGCTGCAGGGCTCGTGGGGACGCCTGCTCCAGTGGGTTCCCGATGAGCTTGCTGCTCTGCTGCGCGACTAGTGAGTGCATTGGCGGCTCTAGGGCTCAGTAGCATCCAAACTGTGTAAAGCCTTTGCAAAGGAAAATGATTTAATTAGAACTCAGTTGCTTTGACAGGCATCTCGGATTCATGCCGCAGCATTTTTTCCCTTGTGAAAAGCTGGTTTGGATTTGGGTTACACTTTGGAGAGCATCACTTAAAGCTTATGTTCCACTTCAAAAATCTATTCATTTTCCTGTCTTTAAAAATTAAGTGTCTTGGAAAAAAACAGGAAGAAAACACCAAAACCTTCTGTAATGCTGAGCAAAGGCCTGGCATTACAGAGATGATCGTTTTCTGCCAGGTTAATGACTGCCATGGGGAGCTCTGAAGTGGGAGCCCCGTAAGGCAGCAGGATATCAGAGGTCAAGTGGACACTGCTAGGACAGAAAGGGCAGAGGGGCATTCTCATTCTCTGACCTTAACTTTCAAAGCAGTGAGAAGCCTTCTAATGAAAAGTAACCTGATAAACAATCGTTTTTTTTTTTTATTACTGTGTGGCTCCAAAACACAGAGTCAAACAAGCTTCACCTTTCCAGCTTCACTTCCCATTTTTCTTTGCTCCAGTCCATTTACTTGCTGCTAGCAGATTTTGTTGGTGATGAATCTGATTAACCTAAAATTAATCTCATTAACATAAAATTAATCTAATTAACATAAAACTTTAGCATTGGCTTTGGTCAAGGTTGCATTTCTCCCCCTGCTGTGTTTTTTCTGTGCTGCCCCGGCGGGAGCAGTGGCTGCAAGGGCGGGGGGGGGAAGGGCAGGGGAGCAGAGCAAGCGGAGCGATGCTTCGGGCAGGGGAGCAGATTGCTGGCGCAGGGCAAGGGTGAGGGTTGAGCAGGTTTTTGCACTGCGGAAATGTTTCTTTATCTTATTAGTAACAGCCATTGATGAAGCGGCGCTGGTTCCTTGCTCAGCTTTGCTCCGTAGTGTCCTGCTGCCTGCGTGACCCGCTCTGCCGTGCCAGCGGGAAATAGTTGTGTGTGCTGAAGACATCTTTGCAAAATGCAGACAGTGTGTAGAAACGCTAATAGACCCAAGGCTACTGAAATTTTCTCTCCATGGAAAAAGGAATTACTGGTTGGCTTTTGTGCTGGCAGCATCAATGTGATCTGGTTCCCCCTCAGACTGGAGATCTTTGATCCTTTCCAGTCTGAAAGATAGTGCACATGTATACGTGTACACACACAAATGGCAGGAATTAAGGAGCTGTGCAGCCATATCCGCAAACATCTCTATTATTTCTAATTATAGCCATATGAAAGAGTCTTATGTCTCAGAAACTTGAAATTGCCTTTGACAAGCTTCTGATACACATCTTAGTTAGCACCATGTAACT
Organism: Falco punctatus; assembly: GCF_963210335.1. Classification (NCBI taxonomy): domain Eukaryota; kingdom Metazoa; phylum Chordata; class Aves; order Falconiformes; family Falconidae; genus Falco; species Falco punctatus. The sequence goes on from NC_137582.1 coordinate 106,287,822, forward strand.
GGGCGCTCCAAACATTTTTACATTTCTTCTCAGTTCTGGAAGTTATTCCCAGCTCTTAAAGGCAATGTAAGGTCTGTGAAACAGGAAGGGATCTCCCCTTCGGTAACACGCTGCCGTCTACCTCCCTGGTTATGAAGCTCTGATAATAAAATGTAACAGGACTTTTTGTCTCATGGGCTAGTTCCTATTTCAGCTCTTGAAAGATGTCTCAGTGCTTGGCAGAAGATTTTGCTGGCTCAAAGGATGGTTTTGTTCAAGGACCTGTAGTTTTACCAAGAAACATGGACATGCAGAGTTACTGGCCCTACGGATTCCTTGTTGCCTCCGTTCTCCTGGGCTTGCTCCCGTCACAGGGCTGGGAGGAGAGGGCTGGGGACCTGTGGTCAGAGTCTCACCATTCGCATTCTGCAACATTTAGGGGTCCAGTTGGACTTCATCATGTTCTGAAGCATCGTATAATTATGAACAAATCCATTTTAATAACTTTCTCCAGGTATTAACACATTTTCTTTCTCGTCTCTGGTGATGCGTAGCAATTCTCAGCATAGCTTATCATTAGATACCTCAGATTTTGCTGCATTTCAGCAGCAGGTCAAGTGAGTTCCAGGTGCAAATGGTGTGAAATGTGTTAAACGCTTTGCAAAACACTGAGATGAGAAGCACGGCAGTAAAACCTCTCACCTGTGACCCCTGGCTGAGCTCGGTGGAAGCCAGCTTCTGTGCTTCAAAAGGATGAGAACATCTGCTGCTGTGGCACCGCAGCATTGAACTTGGCTGTTTCGTATTGTTCCTCCTCACTTCGGTCTGTAACGTTAGCTGTTTGCTCCCACCGTTGATGGAAGTAATGGATGGACCAGCCCAGCCTATTTTCCACATATAAAGAGTATGGAAGTATAAAGTATTAATTAATCCACAATCTTAGAGCGAATGGGAAAAGTGACCATTGTGAGGTGAACGAGATGAAGGATGCTTTATGCTAATTGACAAATAAGATGCTTGATTTTTTTCTTTTTTTTCTTTACCCCCCACTGGTTGCATGCTTGTCCTTGAAATTTAAATAGCTTGACTGATTAAACAATGAAATGGCAATTCTGTTCCCTCTGCATTCCTTTCTCAAATGTGGAGTCAGTCAACAGAGGATAAATAATCCTGACTTCAGATACCGTCATGCCCACTTAATTGTTTTCCCCTCTTCCCTTTTCCTTTGCAGATGTTGATGAGTGCCAGGTCCACAATGGTGGCTGCCAGCACAGATGTGTGAACACCCTTGGATCTTATTACTGTGAATGCAAGCCAGGCTTTCGCCTGCACACAGATGGCAGGACCTGCATTGGTAAGTCACAGTCCTACGTTTCTCAAGAATCTCTATTTCTTCACAGCCCTTTTCCTACCTGTGAATGTGTGGCATTGTACAAAAAGTGCCTACACCGGCTTCCCCGCTCACATCCATCCTCTCTGCAGGGAACTGTAGATGACAGTGATGGATTGCAAGTTCCTTTGTTTCTCAGGATCCTGGTAGTCTTCCCTAACGTGTTTCTGTTACTGGGTTCATAATGTTTGCTGTTCCTCAGCATGGACATGTACAATTTTGACTTCTTTGCAGTTCCGGAGTTTATTCTGGTTCAGAAGTAACTTCCAGCTTCTGCTTTTGATACAGGATATATCAGATACAGCATTTTCAGAACAAATACATAAACTAGATGATGAAAAGGTTGAAGTTAGTCTCCATTTCTGCCTCGGCTGTTTCCCCAGTCTGCCCAGTATGCACTAGGTATGACAGACAAGTGAAAATAAGCATGGCTGTGTGTGGGGATGTGGCCATAATAATCCCCAAACCTGCTTCCCTGGGATGCTGGTCATGCGTCCGCTTGGACGGTGCGGGTCCAGACATTACAATTCAGATGCCAGGTTTGGCTTGCAGCTGCTTTCTGGGCCAATTTCTTCAGATTTTGTTGTTTGCCTGCCCCAGACTAGAGGCTCAGAGACACCAGGGTGGAGCTTGGAGTCTGCCTCCCAGCATCTGCTGCTGCTGTTGTTTTTATTAAACCACTTCTCCCTCACAGCTTTTTTTGACACATTTTTCCATTTTTTGAGGGATATTTTCATGCAAGTGGAAAGAATTCCTGGGTGATAGTATTACAAAGGCCATTTGCTGTTTTATTTCTCAGAGTATAGTCATGTCCCAGAGTTTATTAAGAACGACTGTGTGAGCCTGTGTGTTGCAGCTGGGAATGGTGATGCAAGTAGAAAAAATGCCACCTAAAGAAGTGGTACCCACCATGCCCAGAGCAGCACAAATGGCACATCTTTCCGCAGCTGCCCCTGCTATATGACGATGCTCTAAGAGGCACAGTGAGACATGCCCTTATGGTGCAAGTTCACCCAGTGCCCTCTATTTTGCTGGAAAAATCCAGAAGCAAAAGGACCACAAGGTAAAGAAAAAAGCCAATTATTCCCAGCCCACTGCTCTAGCACTGAGCATCTAAACTTGTGTTCATGGCTATGCATTGCTGCTCTTTGCCTGTAAGCATGTATGCGGTTTGTCATCTAATAATTTTCTTTGTAATATGTAGTTCTTGTTTTTGTGGTATACAGTGATTCTGCCGCCTCTGCCTCATAGAATAAAACATGAGGCAAACTGAAATGAGGATGTTCTCAGCAGGGTCAGCCCCAGAAGGTGAAGCAATTTCCAGAGGAAGTACAAAAGGGATCACTAGAGGGAGGAATCTCTTGTTCAAAAGCAATTTCCATCCTTTGCTTTCCTTCTTCAGGCTTACCTGCTGGTGTGGCTGCAACGTGTGGAGCATTTCTGCCGGGATCTGGGCAGGCAGGGCTTCCCTGCTCCGTGCAGCTTGCGCTGAGCACTGCAAACCTGCTTTGCATTAAACTTCTGAGCAAGTATTTGCCATAACGTGCACAGCATTGGAATTCATCTGCCAAAATTAAGGGGTCTCTATTCATGAAACCTGATCTACTACAGGAGTAACTTGGGCAGTTTCTGGAAGCTCTGGGGAGTGGAGCTGGCAGGATCTGCTGTTAGTTCAGTGGTGCCTGTACCCCTGTGATCCACAAAGTACACAGGAAAGTAGATGCAGACCAGGCAGGGTGAGTCAAAACTCTTGCTACGTAATTGTCCAATGCGGTTTCTAAAGTAACAACAGAGCAGACCTAAAAATCTGGCTTTCTCGCTTCAGGGCTGGTGGCTTTTGTTCTTTACGCTTTTGTGACAGAAGTGTGCGTATGTATCACACCTTTGTAATAGCTCTGTCCTAAGCTACTAAGCTGGTTGTGCGGAGGGGTAGGAGTAAGCATCTTTTTCTAGTAAAAGCTTGGGACAGAGCACAGACCTAGAGGTTACTCCTCTGCTGGGGTTTGTGGCTGCCCTCTGTGTACCCGAGATGTAAGGCTGCCTTGTGCCCCAGGTGCCCACGTGCCGCGACTCCCCATCCTGACGCTTGTTCCCTGGTGAACAGCTCCCTGCCACTATGGATTCCATATGGTGGCTCTTGGTGCCGGAGCCCAGCAGCTGTCCTCCTGCATCTGCCAGCTGCACGGCAGCAGTCACGCGCAGCCCAGCGTGACGTGGTTTGAGTTGACACAGCCTGATTTGTGTAAATACCGGTTATTGGTGCCCTTGGAACAAGCCCACCCCACAGCAGAGCCCTGGCGAGGGCAGCACCTTGGCTGGTGACAGCGGGGAGGCCACCAAGGGAATGCTTTCGCCCCCGGTTTGGTTGCTGCAGTGGGATGCGCTCTCCAGTTTGTTGCCTTCGCTGACGCTGGGGCAGCGCGCCCGTGAGCCTGGCAGCAGCTGTGGTCTGGTCAGGTGGCTTTCCATGGGTCATATTGGGGTAATCCTGAGCCCTTGAGCAAGCCCTCGCTTTCTGTGGTGTTTTCACAAGTACCCACAAGTGGTTCTTTCCTTTAGTGCTCCATCTACATAAATATTTACGCTGCAAAGGCAGAGGCTTTGCTCCGGTCTTGGAAATCCCACAGTTTTTATTAAGCTAGTATTGCTGAGGAGCTACCAGGCAGCGATGGCAGGGCACAGGCAGCAGCAGCAGCGAAGGCAGGAGGCTTTGCTCCACTTGCCTTCCCTCCACACTCCCACGCTGCTGTTTCAGGAGTGCTTTCCCAGCGCTGCTGGGGAAGAGGAAGGCATTTTCAATGCTGACCTTGAGGCCAGCTCCAACAGGAAGGCAGAACAACATGACTGAGCAGTGGAAAGCAGCATGAGCAGCCACCAAAGCCATAGGCACCAAGGTGTCCCCTGGAGCAGAGGAGCTTTTCAATGCCTTGGAGGCTGAGTGAGGGCGGTGCAGAGAGCAGGCATGATAGCCCCCTGTGTGGGGAAAAAAAAAGTTGAAATTCTACCTGGTAATGAGCTGCTGTATGATTGTTGAATTGGTTGGTACCTGCGAGGAGATGGGTTGTGGTGCAGGGCAGAGCTGGAGCTGGAGCATGATGCAGCGTGGGTCAGAGCAGGTGTGTCAGGGCAGGTAACCACCGTTGCAAGGAGCAGAGCAGAGATGCTGCAGCGCCTAGCAGCTGCTTCCTCGGCTGCAGGTCATGAGAGGCAGTGGGGTTTGCTCAGGAGGGTCAGAGCCATGTTTCTTCAGCCCTGTGAAGTTTCAGGCACTAACTTGACTTCAGCCAGGATGGTTTTTTTCCCTGCGTGGTTCCGAGGGATTAGGTTAACTGATAAAAGCTACATTTCTCTTCAGCTTGGGATATGCTTTGATTTTGCTGGACAGGTAAGATTCAGTGCTGCTAAAACAGAAAAAAAAAAAATGCCATTAACTAAAAAGAAGAGGCTGGGAACTGGAGATGGGGAGACTCTCCTGCCCATTCCTCTCTGCCCTCGGAGGCTGGCGAAGTGCTGCTGGTGGCCTGAGCCAGGGCTGCCAGCATGCTGGCACCTTGGGCTGGGTCAGGTGTGGAGATGGGCTTTGGGAAGCTGCTGGCAGCCCCAGCGAGCAGCAGCGCGAGCCAGGGAGCGTTCTGGAGACAGAAAAAGACTATTGCCGTGAAGTTGCTTGTTAAGGTCTGTAAAACCACGGATCTAATTCTTTAAATGTTTTCCGATCCCCACAAAAGCCGCAAAAGCTTCAATTAATTGGCAGCGCTGCCTGAAACGGGATGATCCTGAATTCCCCTGGGAGGCTGGTGGCCGTTAACCCCAGGAGTGCAGGACTGGGCGCAGAGCTCGCCTCTCCAGGGTGGACTCAGGGAGATTGGTCCTTTTCCACCTTCAGACCGAACTATTATTCCAAGCTTGTGATGGAAGGTTGAAGCTGATTTTATTCTGGAAGGTGTCAAAGAATTGGAAAACAGATGAAACCTTTTGCTACTTTCTTTTGATGGCTTTGCACCCTAGGTAACTGTTCACATCTTTGTGTTTAGTATCGCAGATGGTAAAAAAGGCACAATGCAGGGAAGATCAGTAACAGTTTTCAGAAGGTACTTAGGCACCTTTAAAAGAAATTTCCTATGAAGTGTGTTGCAGCTCTGTGTAAATAGCTGCTTGGATTAGCCCTTGTGTTTTGTAGGATTGGAAGAAAGGTTTTGCCTTTAAAAGCATTTTTCTTCGAGGCCGTTAGTACCTTTTACAGCATGAACAGAGCTTGGCTCTCCACACAGGCCCACAGGGGATTCCTAAATCAAGCCTTTGACATGGCCTGGAGAACCAAGGGCAGTTGATGACAGACTCCCAGTGTCCCCGCACACTCACACCTCAGGATCCCTTCCTTCCCTAGAGCTGTGTCTGCCCCTATCAGTCAGCACGGGAGCGAGGGGCTCCAAAAGCCTGACAGCGATTCCTGTGGTGCAGGACTGGAATAAAAGCTTACAGCCAAGGCCAAGCTTCGGCGTCAGGCTGTGGTGTGTGAACGCTGGGGTGTCAGGAGCCTGCAGGGGCTGCATCCTGCATCCTGCATCCTGCATCTCGGGGTGTGCCCATGCAACCCAAAAGGCAGCAGCAGCTCTCCGGGGTTAATGCGTACCTGGAACCGCTCTGGTGCCTGGGGCTCAGGAGAGCACAAAGAATGGCTTGAAGCCACTTCCCTGTGTCCTGCTCCTCTTGCAGAAGCTCTCAACCGTCATCGATGCTTTGGGTGAGCTGCAGCTCCATTGTGCGAGATTCTGTTATTGCATCTTTGTTGTTCAAAGGTAGCAAGTCACTGACGATCTTAACGCAGAAGGGAGGGAGAAAAGGAGAAAAAAATCCTACTGAAAGTGAAACAGAACAAAACGAGTCATTGGACGTCCTGAAATTACCTCTCTTTATCAGAACCACATGGGCGGGAGGCAGGAAGCTGACATCTTCAGGTCCTTCTCTGCTGTTTCAGCAGAGGGATGAAATCCAGTCCAAGGCAAAGAATTTAATCTGAGCCAATTGCTTTTGTTGGCCTGCAGAGTAGCGAGATGGTCTGTATTAACACACAACATGTTTCTGGAAATTGTCTGAGGTTAGAATAAATCAGTTTGGGATTACATGATGTATCCCCATTAAGAGTACTTCAAATGAAGGAATCTCAAATATAGCAGCAATTTATACGGCGTGCAGAAGGACTGTGCTGTAAGGTCTGTGGGTTCGAACTGTGCGCGGAGGGTGACCGCCCGTATGGGCTTTGCAGAGTTTTTCCATTTGCACGCGCTGTACAGACAGCTTGCACGTCTCAGAAAGTCTGACCTTTTCTTTGTCCAGTGGCACGTTTCTCAGCTGTTTCTCAGAATCGATGGGTTTGTGTGACGCTGCAAAAGGAAACGTTGTGCTCAGTTCTACTTACAGCCGCTTACAGTTACTTTTAAACTATTAGCTCACCGCCGGCCGGTTACACGGATCTGAAGGGAAGTTAAGTGGAGGAGCCCAAGTCAGCCCAAGCGAAGCATTACCCCCCCCTCGCCGCAGCACGAGGGTTATGCTCTGGGTTTGTGAGGATGCTGCAGACCCACACACTGGTCTCTGCCACCGAGCCCCGGGGACAAGCGGGGAGAGACGCAGAAGGAGCGCATGCTGATGGCGGGGGGTTGGTAACGGCCCTTGGGCTGAGTGAGGGGGTCCCAGGGTGTCTCAGCGTACCTACAGGCGCTGGGATCAGCTCTTCCCAGTCCGAGGAGGTCAGCTGGATGTACAGAGCTTGGGTAGCTTGGTTATTAGATTGACTCCTGTGTTAGGCTGCTGCTTTGTAGCCTCACTTCCCATATGCAGCTGGTAAAAACGACGTCCTTTTCCTCCCTTTTTATCTGTTTCCTGGGCCTGAGAGGGTCAGAATGTAGGAGTTAGCATCTTTCAGCAGCACTGCACTCCCTTCAGACAGAGGGGATGGAAGTAATGTCCCTTTTGCAGACGATGAAATATCATCTGCGGAAAATCTGTCTGAGCTTTAATTACAAAAGTCTGTGTGATGTACAAGATGACACTGGATTTGGCAACGCTGTCACAGAAATGTTAATCTCGGGAAAGCATCTGGGAATGGAAATATTTTTAGAGTGGTTCTGTAAACAGAAAAAAAGAGCAGTAATTAAAGCAAGGCCAGCAGTGAGGTCTGCTGGCTGTTAACTCTGCGAGAAGCCAGCTAAGGAGACCAGAATTAGAAGGCCCTTGCTTTGATGGAAAGACACCCAGAACAATTTTAACGCATTTTCATTTGTTTCATCTGATTATTCCTGATTGTTAAATTTAATTAGTCTGTATCTTAGCAAAATGGTGGTACTGCACAAGCAGCCTTGCCAGTCTGTGCAGCATGAGCAGCTCTGCGACGCTGCAGGATGCAATTGCTTTGCTTGCTACGTCGTGTGCATGCCACCAGCGCTGTGTAGCTTACGAGCACCGTATAGCCGGTGATGCCAGCCACTTCTTCCCTGTGCATGAATCTCTTGGCAGAGAAGGGCTTCTGGTTCCCATTACCCGTAGTGGTCTGGAACGTGCCCACGATGGCTGAGACGGCAGTGTGCGCTGGCCCCTTCGTCATCGTGTGCAATTGCAGAATGGAGAGGCTCAGATGGGGTTATTAGTCTCGAAGAGGGTATTTGCTAGCAAATAAGCTGTACTAAAGAAACACAGGAGGAAACAGAATGCTCTACAAGACCCCTGTGCTCTCAATGCTTCACCTTTTATGTTCTCTTAGTGGCCGACAGACGGCCTTGGTTAAGATCGGCACAAGCGGTTCAGGCACTCGGTTGTGTGTGCCTGGCCAGCACCTTGGCCAAGGAGGACTCACTGGACCAGGACCGCATGCCCCTTCCGTTGCGTCCGTATCCTCCTCCAGCTGCTCGCAGTGCCCAAGCGTTGCCACGTCCCACGTGTCGAGTGCCTGAAGATTCCTCTGCCGTCCAGGAGCAGCTTTTGCCCTTGCAAAGCTCCATCAGTTGGCGGGTGCCGGCAGCGTGCCTTGGTGCGTGGGTCGGTGCAACCCGGAGAGACACGCTGAGCTTAGTGTGTAGAAATAACGCTTTTGGAAAGGCTGCTGTGTCCAGACTTGACAGGATTTCTGCCTGCTTACATTTTGTAGGTTAAAGAAGAACCTGGACATGAGTTTTTTCCACTCTTGAAATATTGTCTTTTAGGGGTATGCAAGGAGGGCGGTTATTTAGACTGCAAATCCATACAAATAACTGCATACTAGGAGGTTATTTTAGATGTAAGATGCATTGGCTAGTTACACATTGGCCCAGTAGTTTTCCCATATGAAGGAATATTTTGGCAGGCATTAGCATAGTTTTACTTTATTTTTTTTTAAAAAAAAGAACACTCCAACAAGCACATTATTTATGGGTATTTCTGAATATATGTTATTAAACACTTTAATATATCAGAATTTTCTAAAATGACCACCCATCTCTGCTAAAGCTTAAGTACTGTAACTCTGACCCATAACTTTTCCAGAACGTTGAGCATTTCTGTTGTTTCCTTCCAAATGGATTTGGAAACAATGTCAGCACAACTAACATAAACTGATAGGTTTTGCTCCAGCTGTACGTTGTGTATGGCAGTACTTCGACTCTATTAAGTTGCTTTAATTCCCCTAAATGTTGTTTAAGTAATTAGAGGCATACAATGGGAAGTTGGTTTTTAAAAGTTTGAAATGGGAACGCTCCTCAGCTCTGAGTCAAGGCATAGTGTTTGGAAGGGAACTGTTTGCAGAAAAAAAATATATGAATATACTGTTCTGCCTTTTATCTTCTTCCTGTGCCAAATATTTGTTTGTCACTAATATACAAGACAGGCTTAATCAAATTACTTGCTGCGCTTTGTCTATAGGAAATACTCCTTTGAGTACCTGGCAGAGCAGTGCCGTGTGCCCGCCTGTTGCAGGGCGTTGGTACCTGATGGTGGGCTGCATGCATGATGCACCTGATGATGGTGCCTGCAGCCCACCCGCTCATCTGTGCCCCACACATGGGTGTTTGACAGACCCAGCTTGCCCTGGGATTCAGAGACCTCGTTAAAAGTCAGAGGCATTTACTAGCGTATGCTTTCCAGGCTCGCCTGCTTAGCAAAACTCTCGAGGTTGTTGAGGGCACTGTGATTACCTGAAGTGCTAGTTTGTGGAGAGATGTTTTTCATTAGAGATATTTTTAGCTTGCTTATAAGATTCCTCAGAGTCAGCACATTAGTTTACTCTGGAGTTTGAAAAAACAGGTCAGAAATGTGTGAGACCACAACTCATCGTACCATTCTGCTTATGGAAACCAGGTCTGGGTTTCCATCCCACACCGTGGCTGGGTTTTAGCAGTGTTGCACCCACACAGCTTTGATGTGCAGCACATGGTGCGTTTTGTGCATGTTCGTGTCTCCTGAGTGGAAGAACAGACTTTAAAGGCCAATTTCCCAGCTCCCCTGTAAGGGACACCTGTCTTTGCAGCAGTCTCAGTCTCTGAGATGCTCACAGATTTAGGAGTAGGCTAACTCAAGAGTCATGCAATGGTCCAAGAGGAGGCTTCATCACTTTGGAGATACGTAGTTACCCTGAGATGACTTATCTACCAGAGTCCATGAATTCCATTCTGGAAAGTCCTTCCCTGCTCGGTTTTCTGGCTCAAATTTCTCCTGGATACAACAAGGTCAGTGGTCCTGGATAGCTGCAGCCTAGTAAAAATAAGCAGGCAAACTGCCCGCTTGCTGGTGGCAAGGTGCACACATCTCCCATTAAACATCGTGCTTTTGGTGCTTATCCTGCAGAGAAGTCCCAGATTATAAGAACAGAAAGTGGGGAGGAGAAGGCTATTTTAGGGCTGATTAATGATAGCAAACTTATAAAGATAGTCCACGTGTTTGGTCATAAGATCTGTTTTCTGCCGTAGCCTAGGCAAAGCCTTCTGTTTTCTGACTGTTTGAAATCCTTTGGGCAGGAAAGCGCCTTGCGCAAGGCCACACAGAAACGCTGTGGCATGGCCAGGAACACCAGTTGGGAATCTCAATTCCCAGTCCTGGCTGCACTTCAGATGAAATCACGGTTCCCACCAGCGCATCTCTGTGCTCAGCTGCACTGCTGGTGACAGCATCAGTTACTTGCAGTGTGGACGAGCACATGTCCTGGCTTGCGTGTAGAAATCTCCTAGTCAAAGCACTGAGCTGGGGGTTATTACACCTGATCGAGGTACAGACATGCAGGATGCATCTTAAAATACTTTTCCTTAAACGTTCCCAGAAGAACTGATGGTACCAGCTGGGCTTTGCCCGGTGAAGTCAGCGTCTTTTGCACGTCACGGAGGCAGAAACTTAGTGTTCCATATCGTTTTGTTACAGGGAAACCTGAGTACACCAGAGTGCAACTCTGAGCAGTAATTAAGCTAAACTAGTGGTGGCATTGCACCTGCATTGACTGCCTTTGAATAAAAGTATGAGGATTTTGGCAATAACGCAGCACGGAAGCGTGCTTGCCGACACGGGCACCCTTCGGAGAGGGCAGGTCCCTGTTAGGAAGCATGCCGCTTGTCACCTTCCCTCCTGTGTGATGCCACGGAGGACCTAGCCCAGACTCCCACATCCCGGTCTCACCTCCCAGGATTGCTGCTGGGATCTTCTTTTGCAGAAAAGAGTGATTTTAAGCTGCTACACGACACTGTTGAGCCGATTTTACCTTTAAAGAAAAGGGGCCCCATCTGGAGGGGGTCCGGTGACCTCTCTCGTGCGCTGCACACAGATTTTTGCAGTGACAGCTCACCTTTAGCACAGCTCTGGCTTTAGCCCAGGTTGAATATGCCCCAATTTTAAATTCTCATTAGCAGGACTCTGCGTCAGCGTGTGCAATTTGCCCTGGTCCTGTGCAGGAGACCTGTCCAGGTGCCATTATTTTTGTGACAAATACTCATGTCCCTTTGTCTCGTAGCTGTGAACACGTGTGCCCTGAACAACGGTGGCTGCGAACACGACTGCGTGCAGGTGACGCTGGCACAGCACCAGTGCCGGTGCCGGCACAATTACCAGCTGCAGGAAGACGGCAAACACTGCGTCCGTGAGTCCCCTCGGGCACGCACGGGGGGCTGGGGAGGCAGAGCTGAGCTTTGGCCTTTTTTTTCATGGGTGGCTGAGGGGTGGGGGGAATAGGGAGCAGGCACTCACACACTCAGATGTCAAAACAGAGCACTCTGCAGTGCTTCTCTCCAGCAAGAACTCTGCGTGTTGTGGTTCTATTCTGCAGTTTATTCGCAAAGGCTAGGAAGAGCTGAAGGAGCATAGCCAACAAAAATGAGGTTGTACGAAGGCGCGTGCTTCCGAAAAAGTGAAGGACAGCAACATGTCGCAGCAGGACGGGATCTTCTCCCCCTGCTTGCAGCTTTCTGGCTGACCTGTGCCCAGCTGCAGGAGGGAGAGAAACTGAAGGGGACAGAGAGCAGAAATTTAATCTTCTCATTCATAGCAGCGGGTATTCAAGAAGTAGTAGGAGGGAAGTATTTAGCTGTGAAGTTGCTAAGGGAAAAGGAACAACTGGGATGTTAAAACCACAGCCAGTGGTAGGGGATTGTAGCATCTGTCCAGGTCCTGGAGCAGGTCAGGGATTGGCAGAACCTCCCGACAGGAGCACTGGAAGCAAATTTGCCTGGCGCTTTGCTCTGTAATCTCTACAGAGGGACGTGCCCCTGCCAAGCTTCTGCTGGAAAGGTTTTACACAGATCAGTGCCTGCCTTTTGCAGGATCTTGCACCACGTAAATCCTCCTGCCAGGATGCAGCAGCACACAGAGAGCAGCAGCAGGGACTTTCTGTCTGGTGGAGAATGGTCTTTCACAGATGCAGACTTTTTTGCTAGAAACTGCTCGATGCTCTGTTCTTCCATAAGCGTAATGCCAGCAAGAGCTCGGACTGGTATGCAATAAGCCTGCCTCTTCTGCTTTGACCTGCAGTGAGGAACCCCTGCAGCGACAGGAACGGGGGCTGCATGCACCGGTGCCACAACCACCACGGAACTGCCCGCTGTGAGTGCCACCCTGGCTACCGGCTGGCACCTGACAGCAGGGCCTGTGAGGGTAAGCGCCTGCGGCAAAGCTTCCACGGAGAAAAACAACTGATGGGGGAGAATAGCGCTCTGTAGTAGCAGCTGTCAGCGTCCGTGAATTTATGAGTGAGGCACAAGCCTTCTTGGGGGTGGCATGAGAGCGCTCAGCTGATGTCTGTCCAAGAGCCCTGCTCAAGTTCTCTGGAACAACACTTGAGTTTCATGTGATCCAGCTTCCCAGGAAGCTTCACAGCAATTCTGAACTCTTAACTCTGTTTCTCTGTTGGCCTGGACACCGGTGAAGAATTTAGGGTGCGAAAAACTGGTGAAGAATTTAGGGTGCAAAATACTGGTGAAAAACTTGATGATGGTAACAATCATCCCTTTGAAAGAATGTTGATGGTTCAGCCTGCTTTGCTTATTGATTGCTCATCTCTTGCAGACGTGAATGAGTGTACGACTGGGCTGGCCATGTGTGCACACCAGTGTCTCAACACTCGCGGCTCCTTTAAGTGCACCTGTAACCCAGGCTACGAGCTGGGGGCGGACAGCAGGCAATGCTATCGTGAGTACTGCATGCAGGACCCCCTCTCAGGCACGGATGGGAGGTGGGTTTGCTTCTGCAGGCAAGTGTTTGTGCACTATCCTCTGTGAATTGGTGGGGCCAAGTTATAGCAATTTCTTTTCTTTTTTTTTTTTTTTGAAGGATTTCACAAGCAAGTTTGGGACTGTTTACTCTCCACCAAGATAAAAAAGTTTGTCTGATCTTTAAAATTACCATGAAGCTACTTTTCCTTGTTTAGGCAATGTATTTGGAGCCATTTGGCTCCAAATAGGCCAAGTTCTGCTCTTGGGGACTTTGCTGGACCAGTTCAGGCAGCTGCAGATGTGTCACTGAAGAAGGAATTGAGCTAGTGAAGTGATTGCATCTGCTCCCATCAAGAAAAAAAATAAACACTATTATGCAAGAATAAGCCAGATTGCCTGAACGTCTGTTCAGCTAATACACATCAGCGGGGACAGCCCAAAGCAGAGCTATTGGCATTTAGCACTAGCACCCCCTTACAGATGAAAGCCACCATGGTAGTCCCAGTGCTGGCAGCTGGTGTTACTGGAACCCGTGATGCTCCACTTCTGCAGCAGCTCTCACTGTGAGCCTGCCAAGGGCATGAGGGGAAGGCTGTGCAGACCATAAATGGGTCTTGAAAGGCATCAAACAGAGCAATGCACGGAGCTAGACTGATGACATGCTATGTAACAACCTAAGCACACACACACCTTTCTTTCTAGGAACATGGTTTCTTTCACACTGCATATTCTGTGAAAGAAAATACCGTAGCTCAGTTTCATGTGCAACAGCACATTTATTTTCAGCTGCTGGGGCGAAGGTGTGTGATTGCCAGCAAGGCTTACAGAAGCCAGGTCTATGCCTAATGCATCCTACCTCCTCACCTAGCCCTGTGACTGTGCAGGAGGGAAGATCACCCTCTGTGGCTTCAGCTAGCTGGCCGACCGGTGACAAAAAGCTTAGCTTCATTGCTACTCAAGTCTTGGTTTTCCAGGTAAGCCCCTGGTAAGAGATGCCAACCCTGGAGGGTCACTTGACATCAGGGACAGTGGAAGCACAAGCCCCACTCGTGTTTAGACGTGGCTTCTCCAGTTGTCACGACTCATTGCCATAACATCGACAATACCTCTACTTAGGTGCCAGCTATAGAATTAAGTAGTGTTCTTGCATGGGAAGTGTTTCTCCTTGCCCCTTCTAGCATGTTTCTAATGCAAAACTCTGGTTGTTCTTGCATTAATGAGAAAAGGAAAGATAGACTATATTCATGGTGTGAAATCTGGAAGATAGTCTTCCACCAGGGCACAGCTTTTGGTTTTGATGCACACAGATCCATTGGGAAGGATCAAGCTCCCCTTCTTTCATCCTCCTCGGGTCTGAACACACCAAAGACTCAAAAATGTTCTTGAAGGCAGAAATTATTTTCCTGAGGTTCAGGACTGAGTCAAAGCTCCATGGTACAAGTTCTTTTTAGTTTAAGAAAGCTTAATTGACTAGACAAGTTTACATAAACTTTGCCAAGCTAAGAAGATATATGGCTGCTATTGATGTTTGCGCCTACCATTTTTGACGTGTCAGTAACTAACATTTCTAGCTGTAGGCATCTGGATGTTTCTGTAGTTAGCTGCATTCTGCTGCTCCCATTTCTAGCTGGCATCAGAACAGCTCTGTACTCACAAAGACCGAGCCAACTTTCAGTTGGCAGCACATACTGCAGCTTGTCAGGAATGGGAGCAGTTTTGTCTGCAGTCTGGTTCATCTCAGAGATTGTCCAGAGCCTGCTCCGCCAGTCTGTCCCTAAGAGGCTACATGGGGCGTTGCCTGGGATCCATCCATTTATTTTTATACATCACTTCCCAGCCCAACGGTGGCCTCTGTGCAAAACTATTTTCATCCTTCCCCCACTGTGGAGCACTTCTCAGCAGGGCTGTTTGCACACAAATGTGCGTGCGAGGAGCTGGGCTGGAAGCTGCCGTGTGGGTACCTGCTTGAGGGCAGCACCAAGGGAAGGCTGGGGCAGCCAGTATGTACAGACAGATGTGCAGCGCATGCTGCAGGATCCTAACCGGTGTGCGTTTTCCAGGGATAGAAATGGAGATTGTGAACAGTTGTGAAGCCAGCAACGGTGGCTGTTCCCATACGTGCCACCACACCAGCTCTGGCCCAGTCTGTACCTGTAACTTTGGCTATCGGCTCGAAGAGGACCAGAAGACATGCACTGGTAAGGCAAGGGAAAAGGTACATAATCTTGTCTTTACAAGTACATCTCGTAACGATGAGGACCTCCGTGTGTTAGCTACTTTGTGTATGAGCACTACAAAAAGGTTAACCAGGCTAGAAACAGATGCAAAGGGAAAGGAGGTGAGATACTGCTGTGCTTGGAATCCTCAAAGCTGTGCTCAAGGACCTCCCTGGACACTAACTCTTGACTTCAGGACTAGTTAATTCGTGCCTGCTGAAACTGATCTAAGGCAGCATTGGCAGATACGGAGACTAGCATCTCAGATGCCTATAAGCCTACATCTGGAAGGGATGATACTCAAAATGTACCATCCTGCCTGTTATCTCCATGTAATTTGAGTAAATGACTGATGTGGATGAGTCACTATGTGCAAGCCAAGCTACATAGTTCAGCCCCATCCGGTTCTATAAATATGTGTTGATGGAGAGGTAAGGGTGAAAGGCACCTCGAGCTCTGTAAATGCTACACAGCTGAGGCATGCACTTTATATTGCATTACTGAGCCCCTTGCAGCAAATAACCTAGTCAGAATCCCACTGTAATGCTCAGTAGCCAGACATTTACTGCACCGGTGTGTCAGGCTGTCATTTACGTCTGTGCTCACAATAGGGCTATGGTTTACACCTTGCTTATGATAGGGCTGTGGTTTAGGTCTGTGCTCATGATAGGGCTGTGGCTCAGGCTTGCCCAGCAAGGCTGGGGGAATGTTTCCATCCTTCAGGCAGTCCAAAGCTGTAAGAAACCCTGGTGCCCTTCCTGCAGATAAGTTTGAGGCACTTATACCTAGAGACAGATATACCTGTACTTTCTATAAAACCAGCAAATAAGAGGCTGCTAGCAAAGACTGAGTGTTTAGTGATGCAAAACCATACTCACATATTTCCATGCAGTGTAGAGTTGCAGTTCATCTTACCCAGGAAGTAATTCTTGAATTTGTTCCGTCTTTGTTCAGTACCACCTTCTTCCTGCAGTTTTCAAGGGGCATGGCGGTCCAGGGCATCTGTTAGGGATGGATTCGCTCCTCAGCAGGCTGCTGCGGGCACCCACAGTTCTTGTGCAAAGAGGGGCAATTCCTGTGCTGGAGGAGAGGGACCCAAAATCCTCAGGATACTGGCTTTCCTCCGTGGCTCTGAGGAAGCAGTAGGAGCTGTCTCCATATAGCATCACGAGATGGGAGCAAAAAAGCCAGGACCTGAACTGAAGTCTACCCTGAAAGATCATTATTCCTTTGCATGCTACGACGCCTGGTAAACTTTCTGTAGCCCAGTAGTGCTCTTTGTTTTCCTGCTAGATACCTCCTTGGTCCAGCCTCCTCCACTGGTAGGGGGATGCTTCACAAACCCCTCTACTGCATGGGCACTGCGGTAATTCCACTTCACAGCAGACAAATGGACTCCCATAAATACAAGGGGCTTGAAATTTCAAGCTGCAGGAGCTCTGCTTTCTCCAGGTTATCTAGACCCATCCTTCAGAGACTTCACTCAGTTTGTAGGAACCATGCAGACCTCAACCATCTCCAAACCCAGCATCAGTATTTTTAACAGGGTAAATCAGAAACAAGAGCCAGTATTACAGTTGGAATCTTGCCCCTGTTTGTAAGTACACAAAGCCTTTAACAACAGTCTTGAGCTGAAAATCACAATTATCTTCCCACAGGCTTCTAGGATTCAGGACTCCTCCTTGGCTGGGGAGCACATTGCAGAGGTTGATCCATTAACATAAGCCTCACTCATTTCAAGAGGAAAACAAGACTACTAGCTCAGGGTTTGGCAGTCAGATCAGTAAAATCTTCCCAGAACTAGTCACGGAGCAGTTTTAACAAGTAGTATCGCCACTGCAAAGCTAGACATGCATTAACATCCAGTGCCCTTCGTTTTTTGTTTAGATATCAATGAATGTGACGATGGTTCTCACTGCTGTCAGCAAGACTGTTACAATTATCCTGGAGGCTACGAGTGTGCCTGCTATGCTGGATACAGGCTCAGCACGGACGGCTGCGGGTGTGATGGTAAGCAGAAATATCTAGCTGGATTCCCGCAAGTAAACCAGCAACGCCACGGTCCTCAGCCTCGCCGCAAGGCAAGAGAGATACACGGAACAGGTTCCACTAATCCTGGTTTTCTGTATTTTGTCAGCCTCCTCAGTTTGCTTAGAGCTAAGGCAACTCAGCTATTCTAACCCATATGCTAGTCCAGCACAACTGAAGAGTAGCGATGGGGCTTTTAAACACATGGCGTTATCCCAGTTCGAATTCCAAGGGAGTTGGTCCAGGTCTGACTCCATTAATTCACAGAAATCAATTTATGTTCAACCCCAGAGGCTAACATTGCCCATCATTTTCACCCAAGAGATACAGGAAAATAAATGTGTCTGTAGAAAATATGCTAAGACAGCGACTAACACAAGCTTTTAAGAAAACCAGGAATTGTCCTACCTGGTTTCAAACAGCCAGGTGTTTCTTCCCGTTTCTCCCAGCTTGTGCCAGTTTTCCTGTCAGCTCTCTGATGAGTTGCCTTCTTAGCAGTAACAATGTGGGGCTGTTCTTCCTAATGAGTTGTTCTCACTACCAAAGTTCTCCGTAATATTTCCCAGGTGAAAATCCAAGCTGACCTACCTGTTTCTACAAAATTAGTGGGAGACATGAACTGAAACTCAGCATATGGTACTGAAACCCAGGGCTCCCTCAGTCACTTTGGGTGGTTTCACTCAATTTTTAGAGTCAGGTGCCTTGACATAACTAGTGGTGAGGATGCCACCAACCTGCTTGCTGACCTGTGGACAGGAATATATCTGCCCCCGGGTCCTGTACAGAGGCTCCGCTCTCATTGCACTGCCATATCCCATGTTTTTCAGATGTGGATGAGTGCTCTTCAGATAACGGTGGATGTGAACACATATGCCAGAACCAGCTAGGGTCTTTCCAGTGTGGCTGCGAGATCGGACACAGGCTGGATGAGGACCGAAGGAGCTGTGTCTGTAAGTGCGACGCCTGCGCTGCCGCATGGTCGAGCAGCAGGCTGCCCCCCAGCACAGCCCCCCACACGCAGCCCGGACAGCGTGGGCTTGAGCTCTTTAGCCCTGCACACCACCTTTTCCACAGCACTTACTACTGATAGCAGTGGAAATGACTCGCACCACCAGCAGAAAGCTTTCCCCTGACAGGGCCAGTCCTATTTCAGCCACGTTACACAGCGCGGCGAGAGCTCCGCGTTAACCTAAGTACTGGAGTCCTTTCCACGGTCGCCAGCCTCTACGGTTTTTCCTTGTAAGAAATAACAGATGATTGTTTTTTTTAAGCAGTAGTGCCTTTATCCCACCACCAAACACACTATTACCCAACTTACTTAGGGCAGCCACCACGTCACTCCATCTGATGACCCCCAGCAGTGTTGTCCAGGTTCCTGGAGAGGCTTCCCGAAGGCTGGATCCAGAAGAGCAGCACTCAGTACCTCACTGCTCTGGCAAAATGCCTGAGCATCCTCCAGCCCCTCTGGCTTTTACCAGCTCTGGCTCTGCAGCACCTGCCCCGGCTCCCAAGGGTGCCTGTGCTTCCCTTGGCTGCCCGATTTTTAACCCCACAAGGGAAGGAAACCTTTAGCCATACCTGATAGATACTCCTTCCGAAAGGAGAACCAAGCTGAAATGCTTCGTTTTGTTAGATGGGTGGTCTTGTTTAATTTTCCACAAAAGAGTTAAGTTGCCTGAAAACCCAAAGAAGCTGAGCGGTCTGGGCAGAATGACAGCAAGGCAAAGGTGATGGGATGCGTGCGAGCTCAGGATCCTGAGAAGCCAGAGCTGTGTCAAGGTTGAGATCAAAGCTTCACCCATAGATTTTGAAGTCACTTAGCTGGCCCGTGCTTATTCTAGCCAAAACAAGCAAACAAATTGCAAAAATGTTGGAGGCGTCAATACAGAGAGAGATCAGTGGTGCCAACCATGCCAAACCAGATGCGCCGCCCCTGTATAGATACTTCTGCTTTCCCTTTCCTATTACAGAGGTTCTGTCCTACCATTCACCTCTTAGAGATCTTGTCTCTTCTCCCACTCTGACACTGTCATCTCTGTGACTGCCTCCCTAGCTATAGAGGACCCTGTGGAAGCTCTGGATAGTCGGCGCCCCGTTATCCGCCCCATCCCTCATGTCGCAATCCTGCGAGATGAATTTACCCAGCTCTTTAATGATGACTATGAAGATGAGGAGGAAGAGATGGAAGCAAGAGGAGAGCACACGCTTTCAGAAAAATTTGGTGGGCATTTTGCAGCAGTGGTAGCTGGCATAACTTGCCTGGAAGTCTTCAGAATTAACCATGCATGCTGGGTTGTTTATTTGCCTGTGTCGAGTGCCTTGTTTGTGTACACAGAACCTGTGTTACAGCACAGGTGCGTTAGCTTTGCCACAGCCTGAACATGGTGGGGGTTCTCTGCCCAAAGTCCCCGAGATGCTGAGGCAGGCTTGGGGAGGGCCCCTCACCCGCAGTGCCTCTCGTTGCAGTCTGCCTGGAGCACACATTCGGCCCCGACTGCAGCCTGACGTGTGAGGACTGCCAAAACGGAGCCACGTGCAACACGGAGGAGACCAGCTGCGACTGTCCGGCAGGCTGGACCGGCATCCTCTGCAACCAGAGTGAGTGATGCTGGAGGGCAGCGGGCGAGGCGGCTCTTCTGGCCCCTGCTGCGGGATGCAGGGAGGCAGTGGCTGCATGCGGGGCTGCGGCAGCCACCTGAGCATCGCCTCTCTCTCTCGCCCCAGCTTGCCCAGCCGGCACCTTCGGGAGGAACTGCAGCCTGGCGTGCCGCTGCCAGAACGGCGGCACCTGCGACCCCGCCACGGGTGCCTGCCGCTGCCCACCCGGGGTGGCCGGCGAGCTCTGCCAAGACGGTAAGCCCGCGGCTCTCCATCGCTGTCCCCTTCCTGCGCACCGCAGCCGTGGCGAGGCGCAGGGACCTGGTGGAGCACGGGGTGTCTCACCTCGCCAGGACGGCACCTCTGTGGGGTCCCAAAATCCGGCACCAAACACAGGGGCCTCCCTTGCAGTTTTCTTCCTAAAACGTTTTCCTGCAAGAAAATGGCAATATTCCTGAGCTGCCAGTTGCAAGTGATGTTCCCCAGCCTGCGGCAGTAGCTTATTTCTGTTTCAACGCATTAGTAGAGCGTTTGCTGTAATTTGATAAATGGCTCTTACAGCCATCTCTGACGCCACTCTTTGATGTTCCCGTTGTGCTTCTCTGAACCCTTCAAGTGTTTTCCATGGAATGCCTTACACCGGTCCCTTTGTAGCTGTTCACTGAAAGCATCTTCTAACTCTTTTGTGGAACCATCCCAGCACAAGTGACTCTGACACATCCCTGCTCCATCTGACTCGCTGGGTCACCTAGTCTTGCATGGAAAAATGTTGTTTTAATAAGGAAAAGATGATAAAGGGGATTCTTCACCCACAAAGTGGTGCTCCAGGTAGTGTGCCTTGTCTTTGCACTGGAAGACCTTTGCAGTCCCCAGCAATGACCGCGGGCAGCCATCTGTCCGTATTACACCATGACACAGAAAAGGAAGTTGAAAGCGGACATTCAGTGGTGAATGTACAGAACCGCGGAGGTTTCTTCTGCTGAAGAAAAACCAAAGGATCGAAAAGTTGTGACAACAGTAGTTACCCAAAGTACCCAACAGAGCTGTCACTGGCTGTTGGTATTTGTTTCTTGCTCCCAAAGAGTTAAAATCTGGGGGACATAATCTGAAAACACAGAAAAAATGAGCCAGTAAGAGCCTGAGACAAAACGACTTTAGACAAGTGGTTAGGAGCATATGGGAACTATTACTGGAGGAGACCAAAGCAGAATGTAAATGAATGTGAGAGATACCCCAACCTTTTCTTTCAGTAGGAAGGAGGTGATTGAGGGGTACAGAGAGAAAACAGGAAGGTAGGTTTAAAATAAACAACAAAGAACTGATCTGGTGTCCCAGGGTGGCATTTCCTCCTCTTAAACTGTCTGTGCTGTTCTTTTTGTACGGGAGGAGGCACATGCTGCCTGGACAGATGGTGGCCGGAGCTTTCTGCTGACACAGTCTGGCTGCCATGTGCTTCTAATAGTGAGATCTTTGGCATAACAGAGAAAGGACAGTAAATTTATTCCTTTAATAGTGCAAATATCACTGTTACTTACCAATAGGAACAGCCTCGTGGATTACTTTCTCATGTATGACAAACTTCCCTCCCCAGCGCCCTGCAGGGTAGGCTTCTAGCACGACCAGCATTCCCATTTCAAGCGGGGTGCCGAGCTGACGGGTGCCCTCGAGGCACCTCGTATGGCTGGAGAGAGGCAGCAAGCGAAATGCGCTGTGCCACTGGGTGCAAGGACAGGAGTGCCAGATACTGAAGCAATCCTATTTCGAGCTGGTGCAGGGACCTGCTCGCTCTTACTGTTACCTGATGGCACAAGCGCGCTCCTGGTCAGAAAAGAAGCCGGCCACCTTTGCGACACTCGCTGCATCCTTTGCCTAGGTTCATTTCTGGTGTTGTACAGCTTTGATTTTGCTGCGTTTTCTGTGGTGTGCCGGAAAGAAAATGACAGGCTGAAATCCGCTCATCTTCCCAGAAAATCCTCTCTCTATTACTAGGGTGCCCAAAAGGATTTTTTGGGAAACAATGCAGGAAAAAGTGCAACTGTGCCAACCGGGGTCGTTGCCATCGGATTTACGGAGCCTGTCTGTGCGATCCTGGCCTGTACGGACGGTACTGCCATTTAGGTATGCTTGTCCTTGCCTTTTTTATGAGAGAAATTACTCTTAGATTACAGCCTTTTCTAGGTACCACCCCTGGCAAGGGCTGGTGTTGGTGACAAAGCTCATGTCCCTTGCCGGGTGTGATTTAGCCTCGCGGGTCACTGACCAGCTCTTCCCCTCTGCCCCCAGCTTGCCCGAAGTGGGCGTTCGGCCCCGGCTGCTCGGAGGAGTGCCGCTGCGTGCAGCAGAACACGCAGGACTGCGACAAGAGGGATGGCTCCTGCCGATGCAAGCCTGGCTACCGTGGCAAGCGCTGTGAGATGAGTGAGTTGCCGAGAAGTTCACAGAGCATCGCCCTTCCTCCTCCCGCAGCCTCTTTTTTCCTAGCTGGTTTTCTGGGGGGAGTAGCTCAGCTCACTTTCCACCCTTGGAAGGCGTCTCGCCTCTTGTTTAACTTAAGAACAAAACTTAGTCACGTGAAATTAGCGGGCAGAACCTGCACAGCTGGGTGGGAGTGCCTGTGCATGTGGATGGTGGACCTCATCCATCCTGCTGTGCCCAGCTGTCAGCTCGGGAGGGTGCTGGTGGGTGCCCGTCACTGCGAGCTGGGGCTGCCTGCTCTTCCAGGGTCGAGTGAGTAATGCCAGATGTTCTTTCTTTTTCATTATGATTGTTAACAGACTGCGACCCTGGCTATTACGGGGATGGCTGCAAGAAGAAATGTAGCTGCCCTCCCGAAGTGTCCTGTGACCACGTCACCGGAGAGTGCTGGAAGGAGTGTCCCCGGGGCTACCACGGCGAGAACTGCGACAAAGGTAAGGCAGGGGCCGTGCCAGGCCACCCGGAGCGTGCTGTAAACTCATGATTCCTCACACATACCACCTTTTTCTTCACAAAACAACACCAAAGGGCTTCCAGAATTCCTCCCGTGCTTTGCCCCCTGGCCCAGTGCAGTTGAGCAAATGCACGAGGAGCTGAAATGCCTTTAGAGGACACACGAGCTGCCGTTGCAGGTCGGTGTAAAGTACTGCACTCTCTTTGAGGCAGGGAAGCATAATGAGCCTTATTCAGAAAAGGAGAACAAGGTCTTACTTTATCCTGCTACTTGGGCATCTCGGCTTTTGTAGATGAAGGTGATAGATCGATACGTTAAATTAGCGGGCAGAACCTGCACAGCTGGGTGATAATTATCTTTCACCCCCCTTGATATCTTGTTCCTTTCAGGCAATCAGTGCCCAGCAGAACAGTATCATATTTTCCATTCCATTCGCTATTCCATATTGAAACTCTATTTGATCTGCAAGCAGAAAACTTTACCCTCCATTTGCATTAGGGTTTGAACTCCTGCCTCTGCATGAACCTCCGAGCAGTTTTCTGCTCTTTGTGTATGCCAGTACTGAACTGCGCAGCTCTGTGCGTGCAGCTGACGCTCGGGCTCTGAGACCGCAGCTTTTCAAGATCCCGGAAGATGGTTGGGGTGTCAGAGAGTTTGCCTTTGAACAAAGGTGTTTTGGGCGAACCTAAAGGCAGTGAGTCACTGACACGAGGGGATGATTACAAAACATGAGCACGGTTCCTGGAAAATAACAACTTCTGCCAGCCTCAGAGCTGCCCAACGATTGAAAAGCCAACCTCCTCCTCCTCTTGTGAGGTTGCTTCCTTCCGAATCACACTTCAACTGCTTGGATCCAGCAGAAAATGCAAAAGGTTGGACTAATGAAGTCCGCCCTTGAAGACAGACTGCATTAAGAGGCTTGTGAGGGTCAGCACCTGAATTTTGCTTCAAGCGCCCCAGCAGTTTCTGCACTAACTTAGGTCTAACCAAGCACTCCATCCACACCCAACCCAAAAGTTACAACCATTAACCAACCTCATTAAGCTGCTAGCACATGATTGCCTTGCATAACACCACAACTGATAGAACATAGCTGCTCTGTGGTCAGAACAAAAGCTGCAAATGGGCACAAAAAGTTCCAGTGCAAGAACGTGCTAACAGAGCTGAAATAGCATTAGGAGGAGAGGTGTGAGCAGCTTTTGCAGGGCTTGTGCCCCCTTGCAGGGGTCCCGACAGCCCCAGAGCCCCCCCGACGTGGTGGGATGCTGCTGCCTCCAGAGCCATGCGGCGCCTCGGCGGGCTGGGTGCTCTTGCTCGGGATATTTTTAAAAAGAATAAGAAAGGAGCTTAAGCCTGTAGGGGGGAGTCACAGGAAATAACACAAATATTTGTATAGAAATAGTAGGCTCTTGGCTGTTGTTTGGATCTGGAAATTATTAAAGGGTGAAGACAAACATCTGCCATCAATTAGCAAGGAGGAGGAATAACAAAAACTCCACTGTGTCACTTGAAATCTACGCGCTGGTGTGCTTTTCCTCCGTGCGTTGTGAATGCTGGTGTATTTGCATCTGCTAGAGCCTTACAAAACATTGGCTTCAGTGAACAAAAAGGACTGCGAGCAATGGAGCTCTTCTGGGAGACTCAAAATAGGATTTAAGGATCTTTGGGACTGAGGCCCTCAGTCTGCACGTAATTAGCTGGCTGCTAAATTGTATCATGGGGTACAAAGAGCAAACCCAGCGTTCTGCTATCAGCAGTACCACCCTGGTACTCAGAGCAGGGGGAAGGAAAAGCCCTTACTCCTCCTGCCCTGTGAGGATACTCTGTCTCTGTTGCTTCATGTCAACGTACCCGCTGCAAGCCTTGCTGCTTCTTAAAAGGCTGGCTTCCAGATCCTGGAGACGTTTGGCCAGGGCAGTAAAAAGCCCTCACAGCATCTTATAAAAGTCAAGGGATGCTCGGGGTTTGGGGGCTGTGAGCCTGGTGTGCTGCAGCCCAGCACAGAGAGAGCAGGGCGGCTGGGGTCACGGCCCGGGGGACGAGCGTCTGTCACAAGGCAAAGCAAAAGTGCGTCTTCTCTGTCCTGTTCCCTGGCGGTGGGTGCCTGTAGCAGGGCTGCAGCACGGCCGGGGCACAGCCTGCGGGGTGCAGGGCAAGGGAGCGGCTCGTTCTGCAAAATCACCTTCACAGGTCGGAGACCACTTTAGCCTCAGCTGTTGGGCATGTGACCAGTTGCTCTCGTATGAAGAACTGCTTTTTGAAAGGACAAGCAACAGCAGAGAAGCGATGCTAAGACAGGCGAATCAAGGCAGTGGGGTGAAATGCTAGAGGTGACCCATGTGCGTGACAGGGTCCTGACCAGGACCGTGAGCACCGTTTTCCTCTGCAGCACAGGAACCTCTCACCGCTCAGCTTTTCCTTACGCAGCCAGAGGCTCCTTTGCTGTGTGGGCTCTGGTCAGCGATACGCGCTTGGGGAAGGTGGCTGGGGAGGGAGCGGTTCTCACCTGGCTCTTTTCAACGCAGAGTGTCCGGCGGGGAAGTTCGGGGCAGGCTGCCAGCAGCCCTGCTCCTGCCGGGGAGCACCCTGCGACCGGAGCACGGGGCAGTGCCTCTGCCTGCCAGGCTGGACGGGACACGACTGCGGCCAAGGTGAGGAGGCAACAGGAGCAAATGGGCCGAGGTAGGGATTTAGGCATCTAGCCATTATTTTTCTTTTGCTAGAATTAGTTTTAAAAATGTCTGGTGCAATTAGAATCATCTTCATGGAAAATTAGAAAAAATGCAGCTTTTGGTGGTAAGTCTTAAACAATAGCCTCAGCTAGCTTGGCTCTGCTGTTGAAGCTGAGGGAAGTATAAGTAAACATGTGCAATAAAAAAAGATGAAGATCTTTCTGTTGTTGCAGTCCTTAAAACAGGAAAGGAGTCTTCCTCTACTAATGTGTATTTTTAATTGACTGCACCATATTACTCTTTAACTTCTGGAAAAACAGATAATTCTAAATTAAAAACTTGTACATGATTATATAGTATTACAGCAGCTGGAAGATATTGGCCATAGATAGATGTCCTGCTCCTAGTGGTTTGACTGAGCAATAAAACTACACATGCACAGTGCTTACCATGCCTTGGAGCAGCTGGGGAGCAGTTAGACAAGGATTCTTGCCCCAGTTCTATCAGTTCTTAGCCTTCTGCTTCATCTTTGCAACTAAAAGTGGATCTGGGAATGCTGACTAACATGTGACAGCAGCTGTGAAGACCCTTTGCCAGCAACACCATTTCCGAGCAAGGAGCCCTTGAGCTCCCCACAAGTAGATGCGAATCCAAAATTGACATGAAAGTACTGGAATGAGATCAGAATAGCACTTACGAGGGCTCACACACTGTTTATAAAACAAACAAAGCGTTGTTGTCCTTGCTAGTATGAACAAGAAAAGGGAACCCGTTTCTGTGCACCAGAAAACAAGCGTTTCCCTCTTACGCCTCGGCTTGCGTGTCCTCTCTCCCTGCCCATGCTGCAGCCTGCCCTGACGGGCGCTGGGGCCTGGGCTGCCAGGAGATCTGTCCTGAGTGTGCAAACAACGCCAGCTGTGACCCTGCCACGGGAGCCTGCCTGTGTCCACCCGGCTACACCGGCCACCGCTGCCAGGATGGTGAGTGCCATCTTCCATCAGGTCCCTCACGCCGCAGCGGCTGCCTCCAGCTGGGGTGAGGCTTGTTTAGGTGGACCTGGAGGAGCTGCTTTAGCAAGCAGAGCATCCAGCTGCTGACCAGGCACCACCACATTCAGCAGAGCAGGGCTTGGCACTGCGTGTGCCTTCAGGGCATGGGCTGGGTTCTTCCCTTGAGGTCCCTCTGGTCCTCACAGCGGTAGCTTTGGCATCAGCAGAAATGGGAGGTAAAACCGTAACCCCTCATCCCGCTCAGCGCCACTCTGTGCCGAGGAGCATCAGTGCTCATGGCCAGGTCCCCTGGGGTCAGTCAGGAGGGAAGTCTTTGCCGTGGTGTTACGGCACCCGCCTGCAGTCGGTCCATGTCTGTCTTGGCAGTGTGTCCGCCTGGCTGGTTTGGCCCAGAGTGCCAGCTGAGCTGCAGCTGTGGGAACGATGGGCATTGCCATCCTGTGACCGGGACGTGCAGCTGCGCACCTGGCTGGACGGGGCACAACTGTCAGAGAGGTATCGTACCCGCTGTTCATTGTCCATCGCTTCTAGAAGGTGCTGACCTGTGCAAAGCTATGCCGTCCTTTGCTTCCTTGTCACCATCATGCTGTGCCAGCCAGAAAAATCTGAGATCCTTTAGGTGTCTCCAGTCTGTCCTGCTGGTGCCACCGGGTGCCACTTGCCTTGCTGCAGTGGGCTTGCTTGCAGAATGAATTCACATCAACTACGTTCTAACGTAGCACCTGCTCTCGCTGTCCCACTGGGTTTTCTGAGCTCCAACAGCCGCATTTCTCCTTCTGCCCAAGTGAGCAGTTGTGATCAATGGGAACAACACCCCGAGGAGGAGGCAGCGCTGTGCCAACGACAAGCTGAGCCAGTGGCGCACTCGCTGCTAAGGGTTGGTTCCCTCCTGTGTTTCAGCCTGCAATACGGGTCGCTGGGGCCCCGACTGCGCTCACACCTGCAACTGCAGCAACGGCGACGGGAGCTGCAGCGCGGAGACGGGGCAGTGCATCTGTGAAGCTGGCTACACGGGCAACCGCTGCGAGAAGAGTGAGTGCTGCCAGCCGGCCACCCTGCTGCCTTGAAACCCAGCCAGGCCGTACAGATATGTTTGCCAGGGGAAAGGCGTTGGAGAGGCGGGCCGGGAGGCTTCTGCCTTCTCCCTGGAAAGGCAGCAGAGGAAGCCGTGGTGCAGATTTCTCCCACGGTGCTTCTTGGTTTGGCCACAGAAGCTCAGTCCCCGTGCCCTGTCAGTGATGCTGCCAGTCCAGTCCCACCCTGAGGGTGGCTGGGTGACGTGGGTGTACATCTGTAAGGGGTAGGGTAGAGCTCTCTGGCTGCTATAAAAAAAGCAGCTGCCAGATACTGTTATTCCATGCAAAGCCCGAGCTCCTGCCTTAGCACAGCTTCCCAGCGACACCAGGGAAGGACAGGCTTCTCAGTCTCATTTGCTTCTGCTTGCTAGAGTGCCCGGAGGGATGGTTTGGGCTGAGCTGTCGGCACCGGTGTCAGTGTGACAATGGGGCTGCCTGTGACCACGTCAGCGGCGCCTGTACTTGCAGCCCAGGCTGGCGAGGAACCTTCTGTGAGCACGGTAAGTCCCTGTGCCCAGGGAGGAGGCAGTGGCAGCAGCTCCCACAGACCGCGGGCTCCTTGCTGGCAGGGTCTGTACTGCTTGTCTGACTTTGCTATGCTGTTACAGCAAAAAGAATCCCTCGGGATGGTGATGGGGAAAACCGCGTGTCCGCAAGCTGCTAAGTCTCTGGTTCTAATTCTGAAGGAAGAAGGTTTAGGGGAAAAAAACCACCAAAAACAAACCAACACACACACACCCCGCAACTAACAAAATGTAGAAGTAAATGCCCAGCTGCGTTGGCCACCCATGTGCATACACGCATTGCACACAGGGTCTTGGAGCAGCCTCTCAAAGGGGTCCCTGGGTGCAGGGCTCTGGCTCCCCCCACCAGCCTGCTTGGGCTCTTGGTGGTCAGAAACGTGATGCCGTTGCTCCTCTGATCCACCACAGCTTCGTCCTCTACCTTGACCATCCATAACGGACATGCATCCCATCTTCTCCTGCCCTGCTTGCTGCAGGGAGAGCTGTTAACAGGTGGCTCTCATGCAGGCACAGCCAAAAGGCTACCAAGGGGCATCCCTTCTCTGCTGGGGGATTTCCAGTTCCCCGTATAGGCATTTTGTGGGGATTTCTTCTTTGTTTTCCACAGCCTGTCCTGATGGATTTTATGGGCTGGAGTGCCGGCAAGCCTGCGACTGCCTGAATGGTGCCCACTGTGACCCTGCAACGGGCCAGTGCCGCTGTCCCCCGGGCTGGACCGGCCCCCGCTGCGGCCAGGGTAGGTGCCCCACAGCCTGGCCCCCCCTGCTGTGGCGGGGGACGGGACGGGGGGAGGCAGGAGCAGCCCTCCAGCCAGAGCTTTCACTGTCTTTTGTGCTGCTGGTGCAGAGACCCCAGAGGTTTGGGGGTTTGCTCCCCATGTGCATGCTTCTCTGGGTGGAAGTTAATTCTCTGTGGCAGGGAAGCTTTTGGGTTTGGAGAGGGACTTGCAGGGGGCTCTGGCTGAGCACGTTGTTGCTGAATGTGATGAGGGCTTGGGCATCCAGCAAAACGCTTTCCAAATAGATAAAATGAAGTAACGCTGACGATAAGAAGTGTCCACGTTCGGCTGGCAGCCATCTGTAGCATACAGCTGTAGTTTCCCCGTAGCACTGTAAAAACCAGCTTAGGCAGCCATCCGCAGCAGCCACGCACCTGTGTGCGTTCCTCTCCCGGATGAGTGCATTTGGGATGGTTAGTAGGAGTCTGGCTGGTGTAATTAATACCTGCTACCTAACAGTTTTGCCTGCTTCTGCTCCCCCGAAGTGTGCCAGGAGAACAGGTATGGCGAGAACTGCAGCCAGACGTGCAACTGCTTCAATAACGCTACCTGCAACCACGTCAGCGGCCGGTGCCTGTGCGCAGCCGGGTGGACGGGACCCACGTGTCAGCAAGGTAACGCACCTTATGGCTGCTTCCTAACTCAGACTGCCGGCTTACTCGGCCAGTGTGTGTGCTAAAAACGACATTTCTCTAGGTGGGTCAGAGTTTTTGATGAGTAGTGACTACCAAAAGCCGAGACAGTATGATAGCAAGGCCAGATTGCAACCAAGATGGTAATTAGCTGTGCGGTGCTTCCTGATTCATTCACAAAGAGAGAAGCCGAATTTGCCTTCTCTGAGAGCACCAGAAATTGCGTGGACTTGCAGTTTTGTAGCAGCACATAAGAGGAACTTCTTGTTCATCCGCTGCACTGAGCGTTCTGACACTAAGTCAGTGATGTCTTTAGGCACAGCTCAGTGAAACTCTGCACAGAACAATTATTCATGTGCTTAAATGGCTTTTTTTCTCTGCCAAGCACTGGCACTGTCTGGGTCTCAGAGAGGAGGGTGCTCTGCAGCTCAGGACCAAAGGCTTTGGCTACCAATGGAGCATCTCTCCTGGCTGCTGAACTCTCCCAACCTTTATTTTGCATATTTGCCACCACCAGAGCTAAGAGGCTCTAAAAGCACCCGGTCCTGTGTGTCATCCCTGACTCTTACCTGAGCAGGTTAAAATACCAAATGTCTTTATGCAGGCAGCTCGGCAGCCTCAGGGTGTTGCTGGCTCCTCTCCCTGCCTCTCATCGCAAGAAATAAGGGCTTCGTTTTATATCGGGCTGTCCACCTATTGCCCTGGCAGGCGGCCGGAGGCATGGTGCTTGCCTTTGGAGCTGGTTTCTGACTGGGGTGTTTGGCCTGGTTTTCCCTCAGTGTGCCCGATGGGTTTCTACGGGAGGAGCTGCCGCCAGCGGTGCCTCTGCCAAAACGGTGGCACGTGTGACCCTGCCACAGGGCTCTGTGCCTGCCCCGAGGGGTGGACAGGGCTGGCCTGCGAGCTGGGTGAGTAACGGTGCCACAGTAAGCAGTGCCACAGAATGGGCTTTGCCACAAATGGGTCCCATTTTGGATTTGTCTTCCGCTGGGGAGTGACGTGCGTGGTGCGGGTGGTGTGAGCTCATGAGTGAGGGGGGTGGGGGTCCTTCCCCGTGCGTGTCAGGGGAGGTGGGTGTCAGAGCGGGGTCCTTCCCCGTGCATGCCCGGGGAGCTGGGTGTCAGGGCATCCTTTCACCGTGTGCCTCCTCCCAGAGTGCGCGCAGGGGCAGCACGGGGCGGACTGCCGGCAGCGCTGTGAGTGCCATCACGGAGGGCTCTGCGACCGCCAGGAGGGCCACTGCACCTGCCAGCCTGGCTGGACGGGCAAGAAGTGCGAGAGCCGTAAGTGGGGGCACAAGGCGGGGTCCTGGCCATGGGTACCACATGCTGATGGTACATCAGTGCTGCACGAAGGGGTTCTGGGGACCGGGGGGGTGGTTTAAGCAAGGACATAAAATTTGGGTTTCAGCGTGCAGAGGGAGCTTGTGGGTGCCATGATTCTGGTGGGTGCTCTGGTTTTGCCCACCACTGAGCTTTCGGCTTTCCTTTGAGGGATGTCCTAAAAGCGATGAGGCACACAGAGGCCACACAGCAGCCTGTGGTCATGCCAGTGGGAGAGGGATGGGGTCCCCAAAGGCACAGGCCCAAGGCATCCTTGCAGAGCTGCAGGCTCCAAGCAGGGATGTAAGGCAGGACCGCAATCCCCCCCCCACTACCTGCACAGTGAAACCAAAATACTGAGTGAAGATCTTCCTGTGGCCTGTTTATTTTAATAGTAACAAAAGATCATTGCCTTTCTATTCTTTCTTCTGCACTTCCCTGTATTATGGTGGCCATAAATGCCTGGCTTCGGTCCTAAGCCCCAGCAAATAATTACATCTGTCATTCAGCCGGCTCCTGTGTTCGCCTTATCTTTAACTGTAACACATACCCTGGCAATCCCTGTGCTATGAGGAAGTGTTGAAAAGCCTGTTGGCCTTACTAAAGAGCAGCAACAGGGACTTTGAGTATCAGCACGCCAAGAAGAGATCCACAAGGTTCTTCCCTTTCAGGGGTCATGACACCTCAGCCTGGCATATTCCTTATATTGTGGTGCAAAAGGCGCGACCGAGTCCAATGCCGTTACTTGTTGGCTTCAGTTAGCTGCTGCTGTGGCTGCCCTTGGCCGCATCGAAGTGCTCTCAGGTTTCCTGCTGGGGATGTCCCCCTTCACAGGCTGCCAGCAGCGTGGCTGGCAGCCACAGAGTCGAGCTACCAGCTCACCTCGCCGGCCAAGGGCGAGTAGCTGCATTGTGCTGCATCCTCGGGCACGTCATCCCCTCCCAGCATCACAGCACGTGCTTCCAAAACCCTGCACCTGGAACCCCCAGCAGCCAGGTCCCTCTGCCAGGGTGGAGGTTATAGAAGACGGGTGTTTGGAAGTTTTGGCTTCCAGGTGCCCCTGTGGTCCTGGCCATCACACCCCGGGGACTTTTCCTGCCTCACCCTACCCACAGTTGCTTGCACTGAGCTCACCTGCAGGGCCACTTTTATAATTGCAATATAAATGAACTAAAAATCTCACCTGCAAATGCAGAAATTATATGATTTAAAAAAAAAAAATAATCTAGGCTCCCCTCCTTGGCTTCCCACAGAGCTGTATTTCAAACTGCGTGTATGTGTAAATATCCGCCTCGCTGTGTGCGCGGTGCAGCCACGCTCTCACCACAGCTGCATGTACAAACTTGGCCCTTGTGTGGACAAGTAACCTGTTTGGACAGTTGTACAGGGACTGACTGCCTTTTTTTTTTTTTTTTTTTCATTCATTCATGAGGCAGAAGTGAAAATTAGATTCATAGATTTTGCACCTGCAGTTGCCGACTTCTGCATAATTCTGGTGCTGCACACATTCTGTTTTGCAGCTGCTTTAGAAACCAGGTGCCTCTGACAACGGGAGAAGCAGCAAAACTAAACGATTGCTGCCGTGATTAAAATATACTGTTCTGGCACCCAGCTGTCATTAAACAGTGCCAGGAATAACACTTGCAAAGCCATGTGGTGCAGCTAAACAGAGACTTTCACATCGAATGAGGTGACCTCCAGTGGTGCCTCCCGCTCGCGTACCCTCTGCAGATGTGACCGGTGCTGCTGCCGAGACAGTCGTGCTCCTGCATGCCAGCAGCCGTGGGCACGCGTTCAGGGCTGGGCACTGATTTCCTGCACCATACGTGCCATGGGGTGAGGGTGGGACCACCGTCCTCCCTGCACTGCCCATCGCTGCCAAACCAAAGGCGAGAGCGTCCGTTGGCTCTGGCCACGCCACTTGCCGGAGCAATAATGCCGTTGCAGGCTGGCCGATGTCACCAGCCTTGTCACAGCACTGGCATGAAAGGGACAGAAAGTGTGAAGTGTGTGCCTACAGAAACTGCAGTGAAAGAAGACCCACGTCACCTTTTTTGTGTAACTTGTCTCTCCCATGTTTGCATCTCTGAAGCTTGTCCAGAGGGGCTGTTCGGGGCACGCTGCGAAGAGCACTGCGACTGCGGGGACAACGTGTCATGCCATCACGTTACTGGTGCCTGTGATTGCCCCCGGGGGTGGAGGGGCCGGCGCTGTGAGAAAGGTGAGCCAGCACCCCCTCGGCATCCCTTGGGAGCCAGCACCCCCTCGGCATCCCTTGGGAGCCAGCATCCCCACAGCAGCACGGCATCCCTTCAGCCGTGGCTCAGGAGAAACTGAGGCTCCTTCTGAAGTCTGGGAAGGAGAGAAAATATGTTTTGAATAAGAGTTACAAGTTGTGGCAACGCGTTTTGAGGATCTGAGAGCCTGGCCTGAAAGAGGCTTTTGGGTTGCTGCAAAAAATGCTGTCTAGCCAGGCGCTGAGGGCAGGAGCTGGTTCTTGGGCTCTGATGCCTTTCAAGCATTGACACTAACTTGAAAGCCCGTCAGGAGACTCACATCTCTTTTTTTTTTTTTTTTTTTCCCACAGCCTGCCTGCCGGGTTCGTTTGGGAAGAACTGTGCCGGTCGCTGTGCCTGTCCCCTGGGAGTGCCGTGCGATCACATCACCGGCCGCTGCGGCTGCCCGCCGGGCTTCACGGGCTCTGGATGTGAAAAATGTACGGAGGAGGCAGCGATCCTCTCACAGTTCTGCTGACAGGCTCTGGGACATGACGGGTCAAGCAGTTGCTACATAAAATAGGGGGCGGGGGGTGGAGTGGGGGGGGAAGACAACAAGAAAAAAAAACCCAACAGCAAGCTGTGCCAAGGAGCAACTCACATTTTGGCAGCTGGGTGCATGCCCACAAAATGTTAGCAAAGCACAGGGAGCCAAGTGGGAAATCAGAGCTATGTATTTATCCAGAGGATTAGCAATAAATCAGTATTAAAATGAGCTCCTGTGGGTATGAGCAAGTCTGGAAGAGACATAGGCATGTGAGCACATTCCTGACCCAGAGGATGGGCTGTGTTTGAGATGCCTGTGTGTGGATGGAAGCTTGCAGGAGTACGAGGGTCGGTAGGGCCAGCACTGTAAAAGGCATCTAATGCCTTTAAGTACTCGGTTTTCCTTTCAAGCCAAGTCTTCGGAGTCAAGGAACCATTTGCGTGTGGGTCCCTTTGCTTTTTGAGTAGCAGAGAGAACTTTCGCTGTCATAAAAGTGACTTCCTAGATCCTGGCTTAAAATAAAAAAGGGAAAAGAAATCTGGCACAGAGGGGTGGGATAACTCCCGCTAAGCAGATCACCTTGGTGCCCTCTCTCCTGACAGCCTGCCGGCCAGGGACCTTCGGTGAGGGCTGTGGTCAGATCTGCCAGTGTGCCGGAGCCACCCAGGAGTGCCACCCAGTCACCGGGGCGTGCGTCTGCCCCGCTGGCTTCCAC
The DNA here is from genome assembly GCF_963210335.1 of Falco punctatus. Lineage (NCBI taxonomy): Eukaryota > Metazoa > Chordata > Aves > Falconiformes > Falconidae > Falco > Falco punctatus. The sequence goes on from NC_137582.1 coordinate 106,322,111, forward strand.
GGTCCTGCCTGCCAGCTGGGTGAGTCCATGCTCCATTCCTCCACCGCTTCGCAGACCTTTGCAGTTTGCTGTGCTTCGTCCTGGAAGCACAGTGGCGGTGCTGGGAGCACTGGTGGCGCCCGTGCCGAGCCATCACCCCCAACGCAGGGGACGGTGCTGGGCTGACCGCCGGAGAAGCCTCAGCTTGGGGAGCAGCCAGCTTGCTGGAGTGGCTTTGAAGCACAGGTTTGGACGGGTTGTCTTCCCTGGTGTCTTGCCACGGTTGCCTTTGTCCTCAGCAGCATGGCTGAGGTCTGCTCTCATTCTGTTCTTACCACTGCCCAGCTCTCACAGCTCGGGAGCTGAATCTGTCCAGGCAAGCGTTTTCTTGCTCCCTTGTCCAAGCCCAGCCCTGCGCACAGACGAGAGGCTCTGACCTCTGCAGTGTCTCTTGCTGAGTGATTTGCAAGTAGGAGTTCATCTAAACAAAACATCATTCTCATCTCTGCTCAGGCTGGATTTTTTTGCTGTTTTCCTTTTAAATTGTGGGATATTTACCACCTATATCTTCAGCAGAGGGGTTCTGAACAGTCCAAAACTGTCTGGTGTTGTTGCTTCTTTGCCATGAGGCTACTTAGAAATGCTTTGTGGGGTTGTCTTCGGCTCCTGCTAAAGACCAGCTGTCGCATTCCTGGGTGCCGGCGTGTGCTGCCGGGAGGGCAGAGGCACTTGAGCATGGAGCTAGTGTTGGCTGTGATGTTTGGGGCACATCTGGCACAATCAGGTCATGGAAGGGATGCATGCAAGTCGTGTGCCCTTGATGCATTTCTGGTTGACCCGTTCAGTGCTTTGGAGCAGCTCTGTGCTACAAAGTGGATCAGAAACCAATCGACTGTAGCAGCCAGGCATGAACCCGCTTCCAGCAAGAGCTGTCTGATGAAATGGCTGTGTGAATCCATGTGGTGGGGTTTTCCAGGGTGTTTGGGCTGCTTTCTCATCTTTTTAGGGACTGAGGCCATTGTTTCTTTTCTTTTTCTGCAGAGTGCTCTCCTGGCTGGTACGGCCATAACTGCGAAAGGCCATGCAAGTGCAAGAACGGGGGCCTGTGTGACATTACCACAGGGATGTGCCACTGCCTGGCTGGCTACGTCGGTGCTGACTGCGGTACTGGTGAGTGCCTGGGTCAGCCGGAGGGGACATGAGCTGGCAGGAGTTTCCTCAGCAGAAGGTCGATTGTGGCAGATGCAAACCCTGCACACAGCCAGGTTGCTGACCCTGTGGGAGATGAGAAGCGTCCCAGTGGCTGCCTCTTGCATCGGCCCATCAGCAGGAAAAAGCTCCTGCTCTCACTTTGCAACCTGCACTGTCAGCAATGCCCTCCCTGCTTCAGCACGGAGGCTGGCGTACGTAGTGCCAGCCTCGCTGCGGGAATGCAGTTGCAGCTGATGTCCTCTGCTGTCAGTCTTAACCATGGAAAAATTTTCTTGCTCCTTTTGTTTTATGCCAGAATGATTTCTCCCCTACGAAAGGCCTGAGACATGAGCCTTTGCATCATGCCATCACTGTATTGCTGTCTCCCTGCTAAAAATGCTTTGCTGCTCCGGCAGAAGGAAACCTAACAGCTCTTCCCCTGGCCTGCCAGCCACCCTGTGCATTAGTGACAGGGCTGCAGACTCCTCTGCCTCCCCGCTGAGAAGCCTTTCCTCTCTGGGGCTTCAAACGTAGCCAGCTGTGCTTTGGCATTGACCAGGCTGCTCAAGGTTTTCCTCCCGCCAGGGTGCCCTGCTGGTCGCTATGGCCAGGACTGTGCTGGGGTGTGCTCCTGCGGGGAAGGTGCTACCTGTCACCCCGTCACCGGAGACTGTGTTTGCCCACCAGGGAGAGCTGGTCCCGCCTGTGAGCAAGGTAAATACCAGCTGCAGGGTCATGCACTGGGGCAAGCAGGCATTTCAGGCAGTGGGTTGGAAAAGGTCCTGAGCAGGAACCTGTTTTCTTGCCCAAAGACCTCTGCCTGTGCTTGGGCATTCCTGCCCAAACTGCGCCGTGCTCTGTGCGCCCACTGCCACTGCCTCTTGTCCTGCAGGCTGTGAGAAGCACCGGTATGGGGTGGGCTGCCAGCAGACCTGCTCCTGCCGCAACGGGGGGCTGTGTGATGCAGCCAACGGCTCCTGTTTGTGTGCGCTTGGGTGGACGGGGAAATCCTGCGAATTAGGTAAACCTGACTTGAGTGCATTGTCCTTCACCAGCCCAGTAACTGTGGGGCTCGCTCAGTCTGTTTCATACCGGGTCCAGTTTCTGTTATCCCCACCTGTGCCTGTTGGCCTGACCTGAGGCGCAGGAGCGGGGCTGGGGCCGGCTCGCTGCCCGCTGAGCAGCTCTGCTGCTGCATCTCCCCCGCAGGATGCCCGCCGGGAAGGTACGGTGCCAACTGCCAGCTGCGCTGCGCCTGCCTGCACAACGCCACCTGCGACCCCCTGACAGGAGCCTGCCGCTGCTCTGCTGGCCGCTACGGGCCCCTGTGCGAGCACAGTGAGTTGTGCCCATGGAAGAACCTTTGGCTTTGCGAGGGGCGGTTGTTTTCTAAAGCTGGTCTGGAGGGCAGGACCATGGGACAAAGGTGTGACCTGCTGCAGTTGCACATGTGGTGGCGTGCGCTGGTGGGCTCACTCTTACTGGTGTTCACAGCGAACCCGTCCCGGGCGGCAGAGGTAGTTGCAAGAAGGTAGTTTCTGTCTCTCCGTGAGATTGTTGGATACAGAGGTGCTGTTTCAAGGCAGCTGGGTGTGCAGGTCACCACTGCGCAGCTTGGTGTGGGGGTGCTGAGCAAACCCTTCGGGGCTGAAATGTTGTGCTCTGCATCTGAGCATCGCTGTGGCTTGGTCCCCGGCCACTGAACAACCGCAGGCGTCTGGGCACTTGGAGAAAAAGCTCGCTGCTTCTCTCTGGTGGGCTGATGGAGGCTTTGCTGCAGAGGCTGCCTACAGCAGAGCCTGAGTTCCACCCAGCCGTGCTTTAATGAGCTCTCCACCTGGCTCCGTCCCAGGTTGTCCTCCGGGTTTCCACGGAGCTGGCTGCCGGGAGCGCTGCGACTGCGAGCACGGAGCAGTCTGTGACCCAGCCACCGGTCGCTGTCAGTGTCCTGCTGGGTTCGGCGGCGAGCGCTGTCAGTCAGGTACCCGATCCTCCTCTGGCTTCCTGAGAAACAAGTCGGATCCCGAGGTGAGATCTCATAGCACATGTGCTGTATCTCACCTCTCAAAACAGCCTGCAAGGAGGGAACGTACGGCCAGGGATGCCAGCAGCTCTGCGACTGTGTCGGCGATGCACCCTGCGACCCGGCCACGGGGCGCTGCCTGTGTCCCCCAGGGAAAACTGGCCCCAAGTGCAGCTCGGGTGAGTCAAGCCACAGCCTGGGGCAGTGAGAAAGGGGAGCGGACAAGAGGGGCACTGACAGTAAGCGAGGAGTCCAGTCCTAACGTGGATGCAAAACCCCCCTTGTTGGAGCTGAATTCGTGTGGAAGGGGACTTTCTTTTTTGTGTGCGTCCCCTCAAAGAGTAAGAGGGCATCTGAACAGTGGTAGTCACCTCTCCAACCTCGCTTTGTAGTCAGATCTGAATGCAAATCCTCCCCCAGCCTCCACTGCTTTTGTATTTAGATCGCCAGACTCAAAAGGATGAGGGGCAAATGCAGAAGGGCCACCTTGTTGGCCTTGGGATGCTCTGATGTCCTGTATCACCAGGGCTCAAGAGCAGGCTGGGGCAGGGGCAGGCAGAGCTCCCTGCCTTGTGCCCTCAGCCACCACTGCAGGCTCTGGCTGTTGCACAGCAGGAACTGTCTGAGCATTTTTGCTCAGCCGCAGAAGCTGCCAGCAGCGGTCTGAGTGCCTCTCTGCCCCCTCACTAGACTGCCGGCCAACCAGGTATGGCCCCGACTGCAGCCTGATGTGCCAGTGTGCCCCCAGCAGCTCCTACTGCAACGCTCAGAACGGCCAGTGCCTCTGTCTGAACGGGTACATGGGGCCGACGTGTCGGGAAGGTAACGTATAGGCGCAGTGAGTACCGCTGAAGGCGCACGGTGGGGGAATCCAAATGCAAAAGCAGCTGCTGTGGAGGATGCTGCGGTACGCGTGCGTGGGCTGTGGTGCATGCCCTGGTGGGCTGGTTTTGGCAGTGGCACTATCAACTAAAACAAGTTATGTGGTGTAGCAACTACCTCTTCCCAAGGCCCTCATTTGGTATGATTTGTTCACTGTCACCCCAGCCGTGAGGGAGGTTTTATGAAGATGCAGGCTGTGTGCTGACAGTGCCGTGGAAATAAAGCTGTTGAGTAGCCTAAACCCCAGCTGTGCCGGTGGTAATGCCAGGACCCTTCTGTGCGGGTAAAGCCCACTCTTTTCTGGGCACACCAAAACAAAATGAGCCCATGGGCTGACCACAGTGGAACACCCTCCCTCCCCCCACCTTATTTCTGCCCAAACCCTGATTGAATTTGTTGGCTCAGAGCATTGCTGCGGGGATGGGTGGCGGGATGGTCTGGCTTGCTTTGCAAGTGGTACCCTTCACCTGCCGCTGGCCGAGCACCCCTCCTCAGTCCCAGGTCAGTAACAGACCCTGACAAGTGGCCTGTTGCACACCCCAGCTGCAGGCAGCAACCTAAAAATGCTGCTCCAATGTGCAGCAGCAGAGCGGGGCCAGCGCTCCCAGGTCCTGCCTTCCCGGCGGGGAGGGAGCAGGGCAGGGAGTGCAGCCCCCAGGCAGGGCAGCAGGCAGGAGGGTCAGCCCTGGAGCATCTCCCCTCCAGAGCCATAGGTTGTGACCACCACAGCACAGACCACGAGGACTAACTTGTCCCGGCTTCCCTTCCAGCTGTGCAGCCCCCAGCACCCACTGGCTCACCCCCGCCCCAGGGGGAGCTCGCGATGGACGGGCACTAGGTCCTGCAGCTGCCGCCAGCGCTCCCTCGGTGTGACCAAGCAGCCACCTGAAGAAGCCAACATCCTATTTAATGAACTTGTTTACAAGCCATGGGAGAGGTTACCATTTCCTGACAGCCTAAGCTGCTGCTCTTGGAGTTGCTGAGTGAGGCTGAAGTGCCCAATATAACCAGTTCACTGTGACAGCAGGGGCTGGCCTCCGGGCACACTGTGGGGGCACACACGCCAGCACGGGCGCACACCCTTGGCCAGGCACCAGAAGGAACAGCTGAGAAGCTTTTGCTTCTGGTCAGCGGACTTTGATGGCTCACGGCAAATTGCTGGCCTTCATCTTTTGGGGGCTGGGCTGGCGGGGGCTGAAGTTACGGTCTGAAATAGGTATTTATGCAAAAGTACGGGACTAGTGTTGTCAGGACTGATGGCTGAATGTGTCCGGCTCTTCTGTAAGAAGCATCAGCCCGCATGAATTGTTATTTTTTAAAAAATTTGAATTTGCAATGTAATTTTACTGTAAATTATCACCTGCCGTGGGGGAAGGCGCCGGGCTCTGGCACTGACCCCACCGCCTCTGCAGAGCCAGTGCCCACAGCCCGACCCCCTCTGCCAGCTCCAGTTACGAGCCCCCCAGCTGGCATTTCCAGCACCAGGCAATGCCTGCCTTGCTGGCAGCGCGGGGGGCTCTTGACAAGCTTTGCAGGGGGGCAGGAGCCTGTTTTTCACACCGGGAAAAGCCCACTTGAGCTGCCCGTGTCGTTTGTAAAGTAAGCCTTAATTAAGTGTAGTAATCAAAGACAGTGTGTGGATAGACACAAAGCTCTTGCATGGTCCGGTAAATGCAAATCCCAGTTGAAGTGTTCTCGCCCCAAGCCTGCACCCTGCGCTGTTTTTCCATTCCAGTTGCAGCGAGGAGCTGGGAAGGGGATGGAGGCGGGAGGAGCAGCCAGGAGGCTGCCACCTGTGGCAGTGGGGACCGTGTCACCCCAGCAAGGGCATCGGGCTCCCGGACCCGCCACCTGCCCCAGCCAGGCCCTGTCATCTGTTTGCACAAAGCTCTTGGGTACGTCGGCCCGAGAGCTGCCAATGTCGAGAGAAGCCAGGCTCTGCGAGGGGCTGGGACGGCCCCGTCCCCGCACATCTGCCTCTGCTGCTGCTGCAGCACAGCCCTGCCCAGGCGCTTGGCCTTTAAATTATTCCCACGGGGGCCAACTGAAAATAATAAAAGAATTGTTTCTTTTCCTGATGGAATTTATTTTAATCTGTATATAACTTGTAATTTTTTGCTAATTCTTTTCTTATTTTATTTCTTCCTTAACAGTATTTTTTGCATTAGGTATCATTATTGTGAAGAAATAATGTTAATATAAGTACGTAGTGAAGGACCAAAATTGTGTAATTAAGGTTGTATGTTGTATGATTGATAACCAGGGAGTAAGAAGATGTTGTCCATGTGCCAAATGACCCTGACCAGCCCTGCTCTAGTCGCGCTGCCGATTCTCCAGACAATCACAGGGTTTGTTAGTTCGCCTTGACGTGACCGGTGCGTTAGACGAAGGTTTCTCTGTAGTTCCTCGGCCGCTTGGAAAGCAAACGCAGCCCCCACCCAAAAGCCAGCAGCCCCTCCCCACGCGCCCGGCCACCGAGCACCGGGAGCCCGGCTCCGCAGGGCGAGCAGTGTGCCGGGGCAGACCCGGGAGCCGGCGGGTGCAGCCGGGGGGCTGGCAAGTGATGCTACCTTGCCAGCAAGTGATGTCACCGTGCCAGCAAGCCATGCCACTGTGCTGGCAACTGATGCCACCATGCCAGAGAGCCATGCCGCCGTGCTGGCATGCCATGCTACTGTGCCAGCAAGTGATGCCACTCCAGGAGAGCACAGAAATGTAGCCCAGCCTTATACACGGGGATAGATGGGTCCTGTCCTGTTACAGCACGAAAGCCTGAGCTGCAGCTCCGTGGCTCCTGGTACCTGCCTGGAGTAAACTGTATGTCTAAGTGTGGGACTGCAGCAACTTTGTACCTGTATTTTTTTATATCTTTTTTTTTTCCTGTTCATATTTCTTAATACAGTTTGTTTGTTTCCTCTTTTCATGTAGCTACTGTCTCTTTTTGGATCCCGCCTCCTCTAACTTAGCATTCATGAAAATTTTTAAATTCTTCCACAGTTAAGAGAAATAAACAGAAAGCCTCACCAAATCTCGTACTTAACCTTGTCTGTCTCAGTCAATTACACTTCAAATGTGTTGCAACTGACAGTGGATTTTTAGTCAGCTATTCTGCAGGATGCTTTCCTAGAAGCGCAGGTGTGGAGGCCAGAACAATGCTGCCAGCAGAAGGACGCTTGCTTTTCCGAGCTCGTGGTGGGGAAAACTGGCTCCCCAGTGTCCCCCCAACACGGAGCTGCATGCTCAGGGCCACCCGTTGCCACTAACAGGTTAAACACCGGGACCCACCGGCGCTGCTGACACTGCGTGCAGTTCCCATTTAGGCGAGGAGAACGCGGATTTCACTGGGCTCCAAGAATTTATTGTTAATCTAATTAATCTGTTGACAGTTTAATCAAAACAGCCACATCACAACAATGCTGCCCCTGTGACTCCAAAGCCAGGCAGCGCACGGAGCTGCCTCATCCTGAAATAGTAGGTGCTGGTTCCCCTCCACGAGCTGTGACTGGCTGAGCATCGAAGACCCCCAGCGGAGCTGCCCACCCATCTCCTGCCACTGGCACTAAAGATTTGACCCATAAAAACCCCAGATGCAAACTGCTCCACTGTGACTAACGACCCTGCCTCAGCCCTCTTCGTTAATGACTTGTTGGTGCTAATCCTGAGGGAGAAGGGGAGGAGAGGGACCATTCTGCTGTGGGAAGGCTGAGCTTTGACACCCCCCCCAACTACATCCCTCTCCAGGAGGACCAAAACCCCTGCTTCTGCCTGGCCATCTCAGGAGATGGGAAGCGCAGCAGGGGCTGCAGCACTGCTCCTCTTGGTGTGCCTGGCTTCCTCGGCTGGCAGGACTCACAGATTGCTTCTCTCTGGCCGGAGCATCCCATTCCTGGCCCCAGAGCTGACTCCAGAACAGCTTGGACTGCACCAGCCCCCAGCACCTGCCAGTTCAGCGTGGGACTGATGGGCGGTGGGCACCCTCGCCCTGTAGAGCGTGCATGAAAACCAAGAATAATTGTGGAGGGGGAGAGAAAAAAAAAGAAACAGGAGGGGAAAACAGGGTGAAGGAATAAGCCTAGCATATAGATTTAAGTTCCTAAAAAATTCTTGATTCAGGTATACTCTCCCCATGTGCCGGGTCTTACCCCACAAGGCGTGCAGCCAGTGAGAGGGAGAGAGACGGCGGCACGAGCCGCTTCACAGAGCCCAGAACACAGCCGCAGCCTTTTCAACTTCAGCCAGCACCTTGGCTGCCTCTTGAAGCCTGTTCCAGGTCATTAATATGAGCTTTGGCCAGGAGCGCTCAAATGCCAGGTCTCACATTAATTAGCTGCTGTCACGGCCACTACAAAGGCCAGTGCGGAACGGTAAGATCTGCCGCCTGTGACAGTTCAAGGGAAATGAAATTCAAGAATAAAGGCTCTCCCGCTCCCTTCTCGCTACGGGCTCAGTCCGCAGAGGTTTGAAGACCCCTGACACGCCATGGCAGAGGCACCTTCCCTGGGCCATGAGCCCATGAGCCTACACATTGGTCTCGAGGCGCAGCCGCTCCATCCGGCGGACGTTGCACTCCACTGCCGTGCGGCTGGTGATCTGCCGAGCGCAGGACTGGGGAAACCAGCCCCTTTCGCCGTCCCTGAGCCTCTCACCCCAGCACCAGCCTAGGAGGAGAACAGAGCTGGTCACACAACGAGGAAGGGCCAGGACTCCTGGGGACGCAGGTGGAAGCAGAGGGCTGCACCGCTCCCCTTCCCACAGCGGGGCCAGCTGGAGGCACCCGGGGAAAGCTTTGCAGGGGAGGAGGTTGTGGATTTACTGCCTGTTCTGGGGCTTATTTCACTTCTGAGGTCTCTGCTGCTGGTTGCCAGCCACAGCCTGCACACAGGAGGCACTGCTAAGCAGCGCAGCAGCCGCCCATGGCAGTGCCACCGTCATCAGCCTCTGGGGACCTGCTGGGACACAGAGCCAGCCAGCGACATGGACCCCACCAGCAGCTAGGGCTTCCTGGAGGCTTCCAAAAACTGCCAAAATCCCAGTTCAGTGGGATCAATGAAGCTTCCCCACACACAGCTCTGCCCAAGGTAAGCCTTCCACACCGTGGCTGGCACTTACCATCCTCGCCCCCCAGCACGAGGACAACGTCTGCCTGCTGCAGGGAAATCTCGTCCGCCTGCTTAGCCAGGTAGGCGCGGGTGATCTCCACTTGGCTCAGCTCTGCAGATGACAGCAAGAGGACAACAGGGACCCAGTGAAAGGCAGGACCAGCACCCCTGTTTGGCGGTGCCCCCCTCCCCAGCCCAGCCTGGCTGCCCACCCCTCCAGGCTCCACCGCAAGTCCTGCTCCGTTCCCCTTGGCTCTCCTGCTGCCCCCTCCAAGCACGAACGCGGGGAGGGAAAGCCAAATCCCAGCCTACCACCAGCCTGAGGCATTCCTGGAATTTCATTGTGCTTCCTAGGAAATGTATTTAAGGTTTATTGTGACTGATAACTTAATGGGAGGCAATGCCCAACGAGCAAGGCGCGGTACCCTGAGCTCCCCTCTCCATCCGCACACATCCTCAGTTCCTTCTCCGGCAGGAGCAGGTAAGAACAGGGTAGAAACCTGCAAATGCTCCAGCTCGAACACAAGCTCTAATCCCCGCACAGCCAGCCCTGCCCTCCAGGATGCTGGTACCTCCTTTAGGAGTGGTGTCAAGCTTTTCCTTTTCTCTGTGCATCAGCGCAGCAATCCACCGGGCCCGGTCACTCCTGGCAAAGGGAAAGACCAGATTACAGAGAAAGCCTTAGAGACGGCATCCGTGTTGCCAGCAGTAGCTTGGAAATTTCCTGCAGGACAAGCATTTGATCAAGAGCATTCAGCGTAAAGATACTTCACAAGCAGTACACACCACCCAGCTGCTTTGCTTAATTTGGACGGTGGAAGCGTTACATGGGAATTATAAGGGAAATCAGAGAGAGAAACAAACAGCAAGGGGAGAAGCCTGTGCAGGTCCCCCATTCCGGGAGGAGGAGCGGGGAGGGAAAGGGCGCTTTGCAGAAGCCTCAGGGGGATTTCCAGGGCACCAGTTTATCCCACAAACAAGAATGTGCACCCTGTGAAATCCCACCAGCCCACTCACAGTGTCTCTGCCGACAGCACGATCTCCTCCCGCTTGCCCTCGCTGTCCTTCTCCATCACCACCCGGAGCAGGTGCCCACCGGCTGTGCCGCGGGCTGTGCCACCGCTCCCGCTCTTGCCAGGAGGAGGGGAAGGTGGGTCTGCATTCTCAATCTTCTCCACCATGACCTGGTCCAGCGTGGCGTAATTCATGACGGTGTAGCTCTCCTCGCTGTGGCAAAGACAGGATCAGCCAGAGAGAGGATGCAGCCGGCGAGGACCCAGCTGCCACCCAGTGCCAGCTCAGAGCCCCGGCAGGTGACGTTCAGCCTTCACAGCGAGGACATGAGCTGATGCCCAGGGGCAGGACATGGCTCTGTCACCTTGCCAGCAACCCACAAACAGAAGCAAGGCCATGGGCAGTGGAGCTGGGCGCTTCCCTTCTGGCTAACAAGGGACACTTCAATAAAGGTCAAAACGGGGAAATCTCAAGAATTTCTTAAGCTACACACTGCTTGGGCAGCTGAGGCTTTCACCCCCTTAGTTGTCTTCCAGGGAAAGGAAGCCACGTGCTGCTTGGGCAATGAGATTTTCATCCCCCTAGTTGTCTTCCCAGGAAAGGAAGCCCCCCTGAGCCTTACCTCTTCTTCTTGGTTATGATCAGGACGTCATTGAACAAGAAGAGGTAGCAGAGCCTGCCGGCGCCTCGGCGGAAGATGCCCACCTCTTCCGACAGCAGCAGGTGCAGCTCCCCCCGCTTCAGCAGCCAGCGGGAAGCGGAGATCAGCGGGAAAGGCTGAAACGGATCCAGGGGAAGTCTGACTTCATACCCCTCTCACAAGCAGCACACAAAATCAAGCCAAGAAGCTGTATTTGAACTTGCAGCGGCCCCTGGGCTCAGTCAGGATGGACACATCACATGCTTTTAGATATCTTTTCCAGGAGGCAGGCAGGCAAGCAGAGCAGCAGTGCACCCCGCTGCAGCCCATCTGGAGACGCAGCCCCCCCAACTGCAGCCGTGGGGCACAATGTCGAGGCTTTACTGCTGCCCTTGAGCGAGCTGCCCACATCTGACAGTCCGTACAGACAGACGAAGCCCCAGGTCTGTCTGGAACAAGACAGCAAGGGCAGGCACTGCTGCCAGCCGACCCACCCACGTAAAACCTCCTCTCGTCAGAGGCGAGTCCAGCTCTCACCACTCGTGTGCAGGAGGTGAAAGCTCAGGGCAAGGCAGAAGAGACAGTGAAGGGTTGTGAGGGACAGCGGATTATCCAGGCCTGAACCCTCCGAGCTGGCAGGGCAGGTGCCCAGACACTTCTATTGAAGTCAGAACAGCAGGAAGAACGGTCACCCCGGGCACGGAGCGGTGGTGCTGCTCCTGGCAGCAGCGGTGCTGCGGCTGGCCAAGGCTTCCTGGAAGGATTCCCGGGACAGGTCTGACACGCCTGGGCTGGGCCACTCTAACAGCACACCCCAGCAGATCTCCCCCTGCCACTTCCACAGGACCTCACCTTCTTTTTTCCAAATTCCAGCTGTTTCTGCAGGGTGTACATCTGCTCTGTCCTCTCCATAGCACGAGCTCCCTCATTGCAGTTCTTCACAAGCTAGAAGGAGAAAACCACCACAAGTGGAGAATGACGGGGTGCTGAGCCCATCCATCCCCCGCACTGGCACCAGTACTGCCGGCGAAGGCTGCCCTGCGTCCCCGGGCAGGGGGAACAGCCGGGTCCCGGCACCCGTGACAGGCAGCCGGAGGGTCCCCTGCCAGGGATCTCCAGTGGAGAGATGGCACGTCTGCTCTGCCTGCAGAAGGACCAAAGTGAAACCACACCAACACCGAGCTTCACCGAGGGGCAAGAGGAAGAGGAAGAATCATCTGAAGAGAGGAGGTTTAGACAGGAGGATAAGCAATCAGACAGACGGACGGGAGGACAGAAGCCTTCCACAGGCAGGGGAAGCAGCAGCGCCCTTTGCACCGCCGAGAGGGCAGCCGCGTGGCACCCCAGCCCCTCGCGCTGCCTGTCCCAAGCAGAGACCCCCCTGCCAGCCGCCCCCCCAGCCCACGGAAGGGTGGTCCCACTGGCCCAGCCAAGGCAACGTGCATTTTGTCCCCCCACTGGATGAGCGAGCGGGACAGACCATGAGTGGCAGGAGCACACTGCCAAGAGCCGATCTTTAGGGACACAAAAGGAAGAGCTGCCACCGCCACTTTGGTGGCCATAACCTCCATGGTGCATTGCCTTGTGTGGATGACCACCAGGTGGGAAAGCAGATGGAGATGAGACGTGGGAGCAGGAGCAGCACACGGCTCATGACTGCTACTGCTTCTGCTGCTCCTTCACTCCTCTACGCTTTGCTTTGTTTACTGCTCCTTGCCTACATCTCCAAAAACCATGGCAAGCGTCGCAGCTCGCTGTCACCTCAAGGGAAGTTCTGAGAAGGGAGAGCACTAATGGAGAAGATGACACTGAGGGAAGGACAAAAGATGGGCCAAATAGAGAAGAAGTCAAGAAAAGGAAAAAACCCAAGATCAGGTGAAAAAGGTGACCAAGGGAGAAGACATGTACCCCCAGCAGCTATTTGGAGCAGAGAAGTCTCAAGTGAACCGATGCAGGGAGGAAAACCAAGAGGCCAGAAGGGCAGGGTGAGGGAGCGGTGCGCTGGGAGGAAGAAAGGTGGAGGGCGGGCAGCCGGGCCTCACCTTGCTGATGGCTTTCAGCGCTTGGGTGGCAGCTCCGTATGCTGCAGTGCCTGCTTTTGTTTTTTGACAGAGGGTCTAGAATTTCAAGATAAGATGCTTTAGTGATATTGCAAGACTGCGCACCAACTGCTTCCCTGGGATTTCAGGATGCGACACGTGCTCGAGCTGTCCCCAGCCGCCAGCCTGGCAGTGGGACAGGTCAGAGCCAGGTTTAACAGTGCTGGTAGCTGTGAAGCCAGTTTCTGCTGGGACTTTCCCATCAGATACGTGCCTGACCAACAACGTCACCCTGCACACGGGGCAGCCCCCCCAGCCCTCACCCCTGCAGCCTGTTACAGACTGGGAGCAGTTACTAGAAATCCCATACCCAGCAGCTTTGCTGTTTAGAGCTGCTGGGTCCCAAAGTCCTGGATTTCAGTGAAGACCTGCTTTCCCTTCCTGGGCCACCTGACCATTAATCAAAGAGGATGCTCATGCCACCACACCCTGGGTACCCAGATGCAGCACGGGGCACTGAAGGGCCACATGTCACTCAGGTGGACGGTGCCGAGATGGGAAGCGTTATTCACAAAGCCTTAAGCTGCGCATCTGACACCCACGAGAAGCAGATTACTCTGGATCCAAATTCTGAATACAGGCTCGAGCATCCCAGCCTCAGCTCCCCGTGGGATGGAAGGCCAAGCAGAAGGCTGTCCTGAGCTCAGCAAACCAAGAAGGGTATAAACAGTCACCTCTTCACAGGGGCCAAGCAACACCACAGTGTGACTTACTTACATCTAACAGCAGAGGAAGACGTGTTACCCTCTGCATAGGGAGAATGAGAAATGAGATCATTGGCAGGCCTCCACATTCTGGTTTCCTTTCAATTTGTTTCAAGGTCTCTTTAAATAAGGGGTTTGTGGTTCTGGAACAGGACAAGAAAGCACCATTAACTCTCTTCTTCAGTTATCAAGATTCTCCAGCAGCCTTCCCTGCATGGGATATGCAGTGCAGCGACCGCTCTGCCTCTGGTGCTCCGTGGCAGGTGGCCATGCTCAGAGCACGCAGCTGGGGCAGAAAATGGACTGATCCATTAAGCAGGCGATAGAAAAGCACGTGGAGATGTTGAGTCCACTGGCAGAAGGGTAATGCCATAGATGTGCCAACAGCGGACACAAATGTGACCTGTACCACCAGTATGATGGGGAGAACAGCCTCCATACAAGTCCCTAACACACCCCATATGTGTTATTGATGTATTTGATATATATATATATTGATGTATACTATAAGACCTGCCTGACTTCAGTACATGGTAGCATCACCCCCACTTATCCTCGTCCTTCTTACAGCACAACTCAAATCATGTCCTAATCACCCTGCACAGACACACTGAGGTTTAGAAGTTGACCTCTGCTCAAAAAGCAGACAGCCTTCCCTAGGGAAAAGGAAACAGCCACAGGGAGCCACGTGCAGGTCACGGCCCCATTTGCCCCATGTGCAGCCAGCCAGCCCCCTGCAGCCCGGAGACCCCTTGCAGGTAACCTCTTTGCAAGTCCAAGCCCACAGCAGTACTCACAGCAGCTTCTGAAGTGTCCTCTGCTGGTAGACTTCATTGGAGCAGTAGCTGATGTAGGGATTGAAGTGGTTTGAGGCGTGTTCTTCCACTATGTCACTGATGTCAGGAATTAGAATGTTTTCCTGGTGTCGCTTCTCTAGGTCTTCAAAGAAGCTAAGGAGAGAATTTCAAGTAACTTCACTACACGACCCATAAGGGCTGAACAAACTGAACAGATGTTTAACAACGCTCCCACTGCAACTCTTCCCGTTTTCCCAGAGGGTCCCTTCTGCACAGGTCAGCTCCGTGCAGCGGAGACAGCCACACCCCCAGCGTGGCTCCCAGCAGCTCCGCTGCAGAGATGGGGGACGCAGCTCCAGAGCTTCCCCGGCCCCCAGATGCACACGCTTCCTCCGTTCCCGCACAAGATCCCTCCTCCGCTTTAGCTCTCTGGGAAAATTAATTTCTGCCCCATCAGGGCCGCTCCTGCCCAGCTGTGGGAAGCCGCAAGCCCTCGCCGCCCCCGCAGCAGTTCCCAGGCCTGCTGCAGCCCTGCCTGCGCTCTCCTCTGGCTGCTTTCCCACACGGACACGGCTCGCCGGACGCCCCCAGCACTGGCTCCTGGGGTGTTCGCTCCCCTCTCCCCAGCAGCAGAGCCCACGCTTGCACTGGCTCTTTGAAGGTGCCATTGCAGTTTTGGCACTGCAGCAATCCCCAGCCCGCGCTTCGGAACAGCAACTTCGGAGCAGCCACAGCAACTCGGCTGCCCCATGCCCCATGCCCCAGCCTCAGCGGCCCCCGCTTTCGGCCACGCCAGAGCTACCGGCTCCCCCTGCCCGGCTCCCCAGCCCAGACGCAAAGGGAGGGACCACTGCTGTGGCAGCGCCGGGCACCCGAGGAGGAATTTCCAGGCAAAGCAGAGCAGGGGGATGGGGCTCAGCCAGCTTTTGGTGCCCCATTGCAGCCACAGGGCTGAGCACCACTGTAATAATCCAGTAAAAAACTGGGTGTCAGGATAACAGACATTTCCACTAGACATTTGAGTGCCGAGCGTGTAACAGCAGGAAGGAGCTGCCCGGCAGCGTGCCATGGCACAAGGCACTAGGCGGGATGTCCCAGTACCATCAACTATCCAAGGGACGGTTGTTTTCAATGGGAAACAAACGGAGGTCAGAGCCCCCCTTCCAGACCCGCCTGGTCCCAACCCCCCGCCGACGGCCCCCACTTGCCTCGTGCTGACAGTCAGGATGTCGCTGATGTTGGAGAAGAGGTGGTGATGCTCCGTCTGCGTCATGGTCTCCTTCAGCTCCTCTGACCTCATGAAGTGGCACACCAGGATGCCCAGGCTGTGCATGTAGGAGTACTCAGAAGTGATGATCTCAAACATTGCCTGAAAAAAGCAGGGCACTGGAGATGCGACAGCACAAACTGACAAAACAAGGCAGTGAATTAAAACTTGCTGTATCTTATTTACATTCGGTTGGCACGAAGCCACTGGAAATAGCTTCGATCCAACAGTACGGCATTGCCTCTACCATCTCAGGCACTGCCTGGCCTACACCAATAACTTCAGCGTGGTTTAGGACACTCGGTCATTAACAAGCCCCAGCACTAAGACATTTCCCCTTCCAGTGGCTATTTCCCATCAGCATCCAGAAGAGTTGCCTGCTTCCCTGCCAGGACACGGGGATGAGCCCTCCAGCACCACCCAGTCCCAGAGCTGGAAGCAGCAGCACAACAAACCCCATAGGCAGGAGCTGAGCCCTGCTCCGTGCCGACCCCTGGGCTCGGGGGCTCAGACATGGCCACGCGCGTCCCTGCTGCTGTCGGCGCTTACGCCGCACTCCTGGGCATGTCTAAGGCTCCTCTCACCTCCTGCCGTTTGCGCTCTTCGGGGGATATCTTTCGCAGGATGCCCGCTTCCAGCACCTGTGGGCGAGAGGCCGGGATTAATAAATAAATAAGTAAGTAAAGACAGACGAGCTTTAAGATCCCTTCCAACCCAAAACCATCCTAAGAGTCTACGCTCAGCAGCCGCCTCCACGCCACCGGCGGTCCTTGCACGCCCTCTAGTGCGGTCCGCGGCTGCGCCCACCCCGCGCATCCCACCCGCGCAGCTCCCACCGCAGCTGCCAGCCCACGGCGGTTCGCTGATGCTGCTCCACGGGAGGAGACCACCCTCCCAAGGGCCAGCGGGGAAAGCCCGGGTACCCAGCCGGAGCCTTCCCCTGTCTGTGGGTGAAGCTCCCGCAAGCAGCGGCTCAGCCGGCATCCCAACGAGCCTGGGCAGGAACCTGCGTGTCCCAGCCGGGGCCGGACAGCCCCAGAACATCCCACTGCAAAGACTAATACCGCAGAATTAGCCCCTCACAGCTTGTCTGGTAGCTCGGCAAGCTTTTAAAAGACACGCAGCTGGGGCTGCAACACAACTCGAGCACCGGAGCAGCCCGTGGCGAGGGCAACTGTGGCCTTTGGGACCCTCCGGGCTGGGCTGCTGCCCCTACCTCCGGGAGCTGGCTCCAGGTCACCTGTGCCGGGCGATAGCTTTGCACCACGATAGCGGCATCCGGACGGGACGGGTCTTCTGGGATGGGTTCCTCCAGCAAATCCTCATCTGACTCATGGCCGATGGAGTTCAGACCTCTCTCACGGATTTCCTGATACAGCCGGGGCTCTGCAGAGGAGAAGGCATGAGGTCAGTGAAGCCTGTCCCAGCTGCAGCCCATGGCTCCCCTTCCCAGCACCACCTCACCCCATCGGCCAAGAGCCCTGCCATGAGCGCCAGGGCCAGGAGCCAGCACCTCCCTGCTGAGGCTGGACTTTGCACCGATCAGCCAGCAGCTCCTGCTCCTGACAGCTTCCCACAGCCACACACCGCACACAGCTCTCCCCCGTCTGCCCAGAGCAAGCTAAGCCGGGAGCGAGCACGGCCGCAGCCTGAGCATCACCGTGCCCCTGGGAAAGCAGGGCTGCAATGCTCCTCTTGCAGGTGGGGAAACAGAGGCAAGAGCAATGGCCCCAGGCCAGGGACAAGCGGCAGCACACGTGGCAAAGGGACTTCTAGGGATTCACATCCCCAAGAAGTGCCCTGCGAGGCTGGGGGACGCCAGAGCCGGTGCTCTTGGCAAGACGGGAGGCAGCACTCACGGTCCTTGAACGAGCCGCCGCGCTTCTGCACCCGCCTCCGCCCAAAGGTTCTCTGCAAGAGGAAGAGGAGAACACGCTGCAGTTACCGTATTTCTGTGGCCCTGGGAAGCGTTTAGCACCTTCAGGGAAGGGAAGGTACCTGCGCAGCCAGTCAGCAAATACCACCCCGTTCTTTCAGCCCAATTTTTGTCTTAGCTTTTGTTTGCCTTACCAAAGTGACTCAGCTTTCACCTTGCGTTATCGGGGTCACCATCTAAGCCATTCTGTAGTTACGCCGCTGCCTTTCACATCTATCTGCCTCACACCTGGACTTTGCCTGCACTGGAGTCTCCTTTTCCCCAGACCGGCTTCACCCATGTTTATGTACAACCAGCCGCCATCTCGGAGCCACACACCCGGCCAGCCCCACCCTGCAAACAGGCCCGCAGCTGCCTGCCGACAAGCGGGGGCCCCGGTACAGCCAGTCTCCCCCCCCCTAGAGCCATGTCAGCTCTTCCCAGGCTCTCTGGGGACCTACAGCATCTGCGGGGCCATGCACGCTTCCCAAGGCACAAGTCACATCAGCAGGCTCAGCAAGCCCTGCCAGCTCCATGCCGGGCTCACGCAGCTCTGTAACCCACAGGAGCTGCAGGAAAAGGGCTCTGCGGGTCCCCAGCAGCAGCACATCACCAGGGAAAGCAGGGCTCCATCTCCACCCCAGAGCAAGTGGGCAACAGTGGCTGCAGAAACCCACCTTGTTCCTGCCGGGGCTGCGGGCAGGCAGGGCGCTGCCCTCCTCCGACACGGGTTTCAGCGAGGGGACGGTGGCCACCGGCTCCGGCTCCGTGCCCAGGCCCTTCATGGCCGCGCGATAGGACATGTTCCTCAGGTTGCGCTTCAGCCCCCCTCCACCATCATCCTCCACCTCCGGGGAGAGGCTGGGGACGGACACCCGCTTCGTGTCGGGGCCCAGGGGCTCCCGGCTGGACCCAGCCGCCCCGAGGCTCTGGTGCCGGCAGGGGTTGGTCTTGGTCTTGGTGGAGACAGCCAGGCTTTTGGGGATCAGCTGCTGGGTTCCCACCTTCAGCGCAGCCGGGCTGTCCGTGCTGAGGACAATGCGGTGGGGCTCGGCCGAGGTGGGAGAGGTGGCTTCGGGCACCGTGGTGGAGCTGGGCCTCCTGGGGAGGTAGGTCGGGCTGGGGGGCTCCGGCGGCACAGGGTGGCATCGGTACTCCAGGAGAAAGGTCTTGTCGTCCACAAAGCTGCCAGGGGGGCTCTGAGACATGGTGGCGGCACAGTGAACCAGAAAGCTGCATAAGACAGAGACAGACGGCTGAGCACCTTCTTCCAGCACGGCAGAGGGCATTTCTGCAGCCACGGCCAACGCACCGATGCGCATGGGGAACCCCTGGACAGTGCAGGACCCAGGCTCTGCTCTCCCCAGGCGCTGCAGGCGGGCAGAGCCCATACAGACACCCCCTCACTGCCCGCGCATCCCTCAGAGCCGGGCTGGTGGCTCCTGACACCCGTGCCCCGCTTCAGGCAGAGCAGTGCAGGATGCGGCCAGGCACTGGGGAGCAGCCAGGGCAGGCCTGGAGCCCTGCTCCTCCTCCGCCACATCTCCATGTCCCCTCGAAACCCCCTTCAGGGACTAGGGGTGCTACCACCCAAGTCACCAGGGCCACCCTTTACCTTCCTGGCCTCCACCCCCCCGGGCTGACGTGCTGTGCGGACTGGCACCTGTCCCAGACCCCCCGGGGTGGCTGCACAGCACCACAGGCACCGTCCCGTCCCCACAGCTCCTCGCCCCGGGCGAAGCGTACCGAGCTCCTGTGCCACACCACGTACCCAGCACCCACAGAGCAAACAGCCCACAGCCCCTCACACCCACCACCCACCCCATTGCACCATTTGAGGAAAACCCCCTAGTTTAATCGCTCTCAGCCACCACCTTGCTGCGTGCCATCGTCACCTCTGGCCGCTCCCTCGCCAAGGCCACAGACCAGGGACAGAAATTGTGGCAGGAAGGTGCTGCCCTGCACCGCAGCAGCTCCCCAGCGCAAGGTGCCCCCATTTCCCTGCCCTGGGCCCAGGGACACGTGCCCCTGGCCAGGGGGCTGCCCGACAGCCCCTCAGGAGCACTGCCTTCCGCTCGTCACCCCTGAGCTGAGGACCACATGTGCCCTCGGCACAGCACCCAGCACCAGCACCCAGCACCCAGCACCAGCAGCAGGCATGCCTGCAGCCAAGGTGCTGGGTGCTGCCAGCTCCTCCAGCACTGCACAGCGACATGGGACCCCCCGCCATAGGACCCCCTGCCATGGGAATCCCCCACCATGGAACCCCCCTCTTCCCACATGGGACACCCCCCTGTCATGGGAATTCCCCTCCAAGGGACCCCCCCGGCATGGGAATCCCCCTCCAAGGGACACCCCCCTTCCCATAGGCCCCCCCTGCCATGGGAGTCCACCATCATGGGACCCCCTCTTCTCCCATGGGACCCCCCCTGCATGGGAATCCCCTCCAAGGGACCCCCCCCCCTCCACGGGACCCCCTGCCATGGGACTCCCTCTCCCCCATGGGACTCCCCTACCCACAGGAATCCCCCACCATGGGACCTCCCATGAGGACCTCCCCTCCCCCGTGAGACCCCTTCCTCCGCCACGGGACTCCCCCACCCACAGGAGCTCCCCCTCGCCCCCCCCACCCCGCCGCATCACGGGTGCAGGGGGTCCCCTCGGCCCGGTAACTCCCGCGCCCCCAGTCCCGCGCAGGCAGCGGGGCACAGCCGGGGGGGCAGCCCCGGCGCGCCGCGGCCACAGAGATCCCCGGGACGGGCGGGCCCAGCGGGCGGCCGAAGCCCCCCCGGCTGCTCCCAGCGCCGGGACCCGCCTCCCCCCGGAGCCCAGCGCGGCAGCCGGGCCCTGCCCGCACTCCCCGGCGGGAGGCGGCCGCCCGCCCCGCACCTACCCGCGCCCCGCGGAGCCCAGCGCGGCGGCGGCCGGGCCGCGGCGGGGGCGGGCTGGGGGCCGCCCCGGGGAGGGACCGGCAGCGGCCCGGCCCCCTCGGCCGGGCGGGGGCGGAGGGTCCCGGGGCGGGGCGGTGCCGCTCGGCGGGAGGATGCGCTCGACCTGCGCGCCGTGCCGGGGCCTGCCGGGCCGGCGGGAGCGAGCAGCCCCCTCCCCCCCCGGCCACCTGCCGGGGCTTGTCGCCGGTCCCCCGAGTCGGGGCTTGCGCAGCGCCGCCCTGCGCCCCGGGCTGTCCCCAAGGTCACTGAGGTCACAGCGTTCTTGGGCATCCCCCTCCCCCGTGTCAGGGGGTGACAGACCCCCCGCTCCGGCCCCGGTCGGTCGGGCCACCCGCACCCCGCTGCTCCCGCAGGGGCGGCTGCTCGCCCGGACGGCGCCGCCGCTGGCCCAGCGCCCTCAGCCCGCCGGGCCGGGCCCGGGCTGGGAGCGGACCGGGAGCGGACTGGGAGCGGACCGGGAGCGGACTGGGAGCGGGCTGCTGCGGGGGCGCGCTCGGGGCTGCGCTCGGAGGTCGCCGTGCCCGGAGGTCGCCGTGCCGGGCCGTGCCGCCGGCAGCCCCAGCTCCCGCTGCCCCGAGCGGCTCCCGCGCGCTCCCTGGGAACAGCCCCTTCCCTGACCTTCTGCCGCCCCCCGCCCCGGTTCTCCCCATCCCCACAAACGGAGCCTTTTTCTCGCTGGTCTGTGGTGAAGCTCAAGTGCTTTCCGGATGACAAAGTCCACTTGTCAGCAAAAGCCTTTTAAAAGGCTCCGTTCTCCTCTTGCCGCGGCCTGCCTGACAATCCCTCTATTATCAGGGCTTTCTTATCCCACAGATTTTTTTTTCCCCTTCGCTCCGGGGCTAATAAGGAGCAAGGCTGCCAGCCGTCACGGCGGGGCTGAGGGTTTCTGCTCCAGAGTTCAGCCGCTGAGACTGAAACCTTCCCCGGCAAACTCCAGGGAAGGGCTATTATGCTGGATGTGGGATGCCATCATTTGCTCCCGATGAATGACTTTTTGAGCAGAGACCATTCAGCAGCGCGGTAATGCACGGTGTTAGCGCAAAGACCCTGCTTTCAAGTCATTTCTGCTCTCAGGGCCCCTGCTGAACCATCTGACCGCTATCACTAGATAGTTCACCAACTCTCAGCTCATCGTTGTGAAAGGAAATATCCTTGACATTTTCAGATAATGCTTCATCCCAGCCCGTCCCCCCACCCCAGAACATCCTCACTCTGCCCCACACAAGCTCCCCAGCGAGAAGAACGCATCCCTCCAGCAGGATGCTGGCATGGCTCAGCAGCACCGCCTGGTCCTCCCGGGCCCCGGCAGCAAGGAGGGGTGTCCGTCATTTCATTTCAGGGTCTGTTGTTTCATTTCTTGAAGCTCTTTTGAAGTCTTACCAGCCAAGTACATAAAGTACCCGACAGCAAAGCGAGAGTGCTCCTCAGCGTTATGCCATATTCTTCACCGTGGAACCCTCCTGCCAAGTCTGGATGGCACGAGCGCCGGCAGCCATCCCCTGTAGCCCTTGGACGAGGACAGGAAGGTGCTGCCAGCCCCACCAGGGCTCCCTGCTCACCCCCCCACCTCCCTGGAAACCAGCCCCCCCATCAGAGCAAGACCAAAGAACAGGCAAGTGAAACCCACGGGCGAGGGTGGGAAGTGCCATGGAGCCTCACGGGCTCGCTGGGAGGATGTGCGGCACGGCAAGCAGCCGAGGCGGTGGTGGACCAGCTTCCTTCTCCACCTGAACAAGCCACCTGGGAAGAGGAGGGGTAAAAGCTGTTATTTTTGCAGCCTATAAAGATTTGGAAATCCAATTCTTCATCAGACTGTTTCTTCCCGTCAAACACCCAGCTCGCTGCTCCTGTACAGGGTTCTCAGTGACGTTCCCCTTCAATTCCCCGAACACCCTCATGCTGCTCCTGTACACTGTTCTCCTTCTGTGACGTTCCCCTTCAGCTCCTGGGCTCGCTTTGCCCTGCTGCACCTTCACAGCCTCCCGTTAGCACAGCCAGCAAGTCACTCCCACCCCCCCACTGCACATGCCGCTGCATCTCCACTGCTCCTCCAAGAAAAAAAGCTCACAGGACCATGGCTTATAAAAGCACACAGGTTTATTGCATATCAATCTCATGTATAAATTCATTGTAGCATTGGAAAGATTACATTTGGTATACATTCCTATTCTACAGCATTAACCTCAAAATCAGCTTTTTCTATTCATTATTTTAAAGGAATTTCTCTACACAAGTACATTTGTCTTTTATCACAAGCATCAAAATGAAATTTGTAAAATCGCTTTTTTTAATTATTTTCTACACTTCATATCTTTTATTTCATTATGCTCCCAACAAAGCGATTTCATATTAATTAATAACTGCCAACACTTTTTTTTTTTTTTTCCTTCCTTGGCAGTTCAAGGCTTCTAGCCTCGGACGCAAAATCTAATCACATATACAATAAGTGCATCTACGGAATTTTTTTCTTTTTAATAAAAATTTCACAAACAGACACAATAATGACTGCTAAACACAAGTCATGCACAGTTTACTTATAAACATAACAGAAGCAATATACAATCAAGAATGATATGGAACAAGCACCATCCTCTTTCTCAATGTTTTTTAAACATATGAAAACCAGACATTTACAATTGATTTTAAAAAACACTATACAGTTCTAAAGCAAGAAAAAAAAAAACAAAACCAAACCCAAACCCTAAATCATATCTGTATTGTAACAATGGGAAAAGGAATGACATAGGATGCACAGATTCATGATTCTTGCAAGCACAATATATATATGTTTTAAATTACATCTTCTGCAGGCTGGAAATGACATCAGGGCAAAACATCTCTTGCTCTGAAGAGAGCAACGAGAATGTAAAATACATTGAGAATTACTTTCAGAATTACTTTGTTCACATGTGAATTGCACATTTGGAAATCAAAGCTGCCTTTTTTTTCCGTTTTCATTCTTTTTCCAAAGTGGTAACAAGAAGTAATGACAGAAGAAAAGAGAAAAATAATCTTGGAATCATTCAATAGCATTTTAGTCACAGTATCACTCAACACTACAGAGAAAAAGTGTCATGGCTTTGTGAAAGCACTACTGACCATCGTCTGGGAGCAGAGGGTTTTGCCCTTACGTTACCAGCACTGATCGAGCGGACCGCATCGCTCCCCGCCCATCTTCCAACAGGCAGAAACGGGCAGGTTCCTACACCGTGATGCTTTCCCCCTTCCCCCGCCACACACACACACACAAAATACAGCATGTAAAAATCGAATGTAAGTCAGCAGATTGAAATTGGCCGAGGGGAGTGGGCTCACAATCCAGTGCTTTGATGCTTAGAGTCAAACGTGTTCATGTCATTGTGCAAGTGCTTTTCAAAACGCTTCAGATGAAGTGAAAAAGAAGCCGTTTTCAAGAACGTCTATTGAAAGTCTAAGTGCTGGTTAGGGAGAAATCGAAAGCTTCCACTAGTTTGTTTTAAGCAAGACACAAACCAAGCTTTGTGTTTCATCCTGGAATGCAGTCAAGCCAACTTGGCTCGTGTTTTGCTGTTTCACCCCATTTGGTTTGGCTTTGCTGCCGGCACTCGGCTGCCGCCCTGGAGCCCTGTGCGCACCTACTCGTTTCTGCTGCGACCTGCGGCGCGCACACCCAGCCGGCACGGGGTGCGTTACAAAGGCACGCACCCAGGCAGCCAGATGCCCCGCAGGAACACCCCTGTGCACCCACGAGCAAACCAGGTGCTTCTGACCCGTGTCTGCTTGGCACATCCCGTGGGAGACCCCGGTGCGCCCGCGCGCTCGGCACCGTGTGCTGCGCCTTCGGCTGCCTGCATCAGGCAGTGACTCACACCAGTACCGACTGCCGGCATCCCAGCAGGCAAGAGAAAGGGAAAGCACATACAGCAGACCGATTTTCTCCTCCCTAACTAGCTGAAAGGTTTATCTGGGGTCGAAGTCGCATTCAGAAGCAAGGATACTGCTTGAAGCACCGTCCCTGCGGCAGCACTGACCAGCCAGTGACAGTGGCATCCACCTCACCTGGTGACACAAAAAATTCACAGGGCTTCTCCCCTTCTCTCCTCCTTGCTGTTGTGGCAATATGGCTATGAGATGTGAAAACACTTTTAATAAATAGATCCTACGCAAATATTCTTGGGTTAAATCACACCTCGAGCGGTGCCCTGGCTTTCCAACAAACAGCAGATCTTATCGCCATCCCTGTGGCTCGCACCTTGCTGTGTCACACCTCCCTGGCACAACGCGTTAGCGGCGTGGGATGGCCTCCAGCACGGCAGCTCCACATCCCACCGAAGCCCAGGGGCTTGCCCCCCACGCCCCACCCCCACTGGGAAGCACAGAACCTTCCGCAACACGCGCACCTCTCGGGAAACATCCTGCAAAACAAGGGATTGCTATTGCTCCAAGAGCAAATCAAAACCTAAACATCTGCTATGAGCTGCAACACATTTCAAGTGCAATTGAATGAAAGCTACGAGATAAACAGAGATTCAGTGAGGCTTTCTGTTTATTTATCTTAACTGCGGAAAAATTAAAACTTGTAATCAGTGCTAAATTAGAGGAGTTGGGAGATCCTACAACAAACAGACACTAGCTAAAGAAAACAGGAAGAAAACTTAATCAGGAAATATGAAAAAAAAAATCATTTCATGATTTTAGGAACTAATTTTTAATGTCCTCAGTCCCTGTCTGGATTGGACCTCCCTGTCCCCGGGCAGCAGCACACAGCAGGAGATGCCCTTGCTCCTGGGGAGCCCCGGGGCAGTAACGGCGCAAGCTGAGGCAGCGCGAGGAGCTGCTGGCAAACTCAGCCTCTGAAGGAACAACGAGACAGACAGGAGGGCTGGGATACCGAAGGGAAGACCATAGACACCCCAAATAAATCCCCGCAGTAACATTTGCATTTCTTAGTACTTGGCCCACATTTTGGAACCCAGCTCATCGCTGCTCCTTCAGCTGCTCTGTTCCCTCCTCACGCTGAGCAGCGTGATGCCAGCCTCTTCAAAGATTGCTTCAGCGATGAAGAAAACGTTGGGTCAGAGCACGCAAACACTTACTGTTACCCACAGATCTTGCTCCATCAAGACAGACACTGCTGCGGTCCCTTCAGAAAGATGCTCAGACGTACGGTTTACTCCAGGCAGGTACCAGGAGCCACGGAGCTGCAGCTCAGGCTTTCGTGCTGTAACAGGACAGGACACATCTATCCCCGTGTGTAAGGCTGGGCTACATTTCTGTGCTCTCCTGGAGTGGGGTCCAGGATCCTGCAGGGCCAGACAGTCCCATCGGGGCTGAGTGCTTCTGTGGGCCGTGGCGATGGGCCCCAGTGCCACCAGCGCTCACTGGATGAGTCCCTCGGCATGCACGGGGAGAGCAGCTGGCGCAGCTCAGGGCTTGCAAGCCGGTGGCCTTCCCAGCGCAGGGCATGGGGGTGCTGCGGCGGAGTGCACGTCTGCCATGGACCCAGCGCTGCCGCCAACTCCGACACACTGCATCCCATCAGCGGGGTCACCCCGGCTCTGTCGGCTGCTCCCTCCTGGGGTGGCAGCACCCGCGAGCGCCACCACGTCACCCAGCTCCCGGCTCTGCACCTCAGTGCCGGTGGGGAGCAAGGGCTGCTGGGTGAGACATGGCATTGGTGGCATGGCTTGCTGGCACAGTGGCATCACTTGCTGGCACAGTGGCATGGCTTGCTGGCATGGTGGTGTGGCTTGCTGGCAAGGTAGCATCACTTGCCGGCCCCCCGGCTGCACCCGCCGGCTCCCGGGTCTGCCCCGGCACACTGCTCGCCCTGCGGAGCCGGGCTCCCGGTGCTCGGTGGCCGGGCGCGTGGGGAGGGGCTGCTGGCTTTTGGGTGGGGGCTGCGTTTGCTTTCCAAGCGGCCGAGGAACTACAGAGAAACCTTCGTCTAACGCACCGGTCACGTCAAGGCGAACTAACAAACCCTGTGATTGTCTGGAGAATCGGCAGCGCGACTAGAGCAGGGCTGGTCAGGGTCATTTGGCACATGGACAACATCTTCTTACTCCCTGGTTATCAATCATACAACATACAACCTTAATTACACAATTTTGGTCCTTCACTACATACTTATATTAACATTATTTCTTCACAATAATGATACCTAATGCAAAAAATACTGTTAAGGAAGAAATAAAATAAGAAAAGAATTAGCAAAAAATTACAAGTTATATACAGATTAAAATAAATTCCATCAGGAAAAGAAACAATTCTTTTATTATTTTCAGTTGGCCCCCGTGGGAATAATTTAAAGGCCAAGAGCCTGGGCAGGGCTGTGCTGCAGCAGCAGCAGAGGCAGATGTGCGGGGACGGGGCCGTCCCAGCCCCTCGCAGAGCCTGGCTTCTCTCGACATTGGCAGCTCTTGGGCCGACGTACCCAAGAGCTTTGTGCAAATATATGAAGCAGTTCGGGTTACACTGACTGTTGGTCTCAGAGCCTTGGGCACTTTCACAGGATGTTGTCAAAAACCAAAAAGGAAGGGTAAATTTTCTTGGAAAATACACTGATGCTGCTAATATACCTTTTGTTCCTTCTGTACCAAAGCCACCCTAGATGCTTTCCTCTGCGGACAGCCGGAGGCTCCCGGCTCTCTGAAAACAGCCTCACGTGCGCTCTGGGGCGCGGAGCGAATTGCCACGGCATCGTTCCTAACACACCCTACGCTTTATTCCGGTAGCTGTTTCCTTTCTTTTAGCATGCTGGAGTGAGGCTTCCCCATTGCGTCTCTCCCCACTGGATGACACAGGAGCCACCATCCGTCCTTTCCCACCCCGTGCAGGCAGAGCGGCTGCGCGTCTCGAGTACTTACAGGCGATCACTGACGGCTGCGTGCTGCTTCTCTGAAATCAGCCATTAACCCAGTTCTGCAGGCGTTATTACCCGATCAAAGCACTTCGCAGAAGCAGACCCAGCACTAAAATATGCTGAAGTAAATGGGAAAAGCTCCTCTCGGCTTCACTGGCTTTGGATGCAATCCTTACAGAGCCAGCCTGCCAGAGCACCCAGACTCCCCGCAGCTGCCAACGCAGAACTGCAACGGGCGAGATGCAGAGGCACGCGCTTGCCCTCCGTGGTAGCAGTAGTCCAGTCCTCAGCATTTCCAATTTTTAGATGCTGTAATGCAACAATTCTTAGGACACGCACTCTAAACTTGATCTGCGTAGCTGACGGTACCCTTTGCAAGGTCTAATTGCTTTCCTGATTATTCCATAATTCAGCTTTACCTGCAAATCACTGCTCCCACAGCAGATTGTAATCGCAACGTAGACTAGCATCAACATCACAGTATTTCTGGAGGCTGCTTTGTATCAGTAACAAAGATGAGACTTTGAAGTGATTTAAAATCACTCATAAAACACCTGTGAGCAATTTAGAGTCAGAGAGACAATTCTATTCTTAGTGATGTGCTTGAATAGAGGGCTGTAACCCTGAGGTTGCTCAAGCAAGGAAATTTTAACCTTTCTACTTAAATTATAGGCCAAGTAGCAGTGTGTGATGCATAAGCAACCATCCAGCATACTAAAACAACTGCACGAGTCAAAAATTTCTGCCACAATTCCCGGATACTGTCAACACTGAAAGGATGTCGCTCTAAACAAAACCCTGGGAGATAAACTAGAAGATGTGTCCCAATTGCCCTTCATAAAGCGAGACTCGCCACCTCCCACGCTTTCTTGCACAGCTCCCCGCTCCAGGTGGGGGTTCAGCCCGGGACCTCTCTGCCTGGGAAATTCTGAGTGTTTTCAGCAGCTCAGCTGGGGGCAGCCAGGCCAGCACAGGGCAGTGCCACAGCCCCCCGTCCTCCCACCCCACAGACTCTCTGAGCATGGCGTTTTCTGAAACACTCCCGATGCTTCAAGTCCAAGCAGCAGCTTGGGCTCACGGGCAGCAGCAGAGATCGAAAGCTCTCACAACCTTGCAGTGTTGGTGGAGACAGAAGGGCGTTCAGGGCACAGCTGATGAGCGTGAGCCACGTATTTGCATGATACCTTGATAACCCCAACCTCAGCAATGCTCTGGGCTGAAGATTCCTCAACCAGGACACTGCACGTGGTGGATCGTGGGCTTGCATTCCAGCAGCTTTGCACTGTGCCGGTATGTTTTGTGGGGAACAAAGGATAGGACGGAATTTCTGTGAGAGCACAGAATTTCAAAGGCTTTTGGGGGTCAATTAAATGGGTTGAATTTACCCTTCCCTGGTATAACTCTTCAGTGGCTGTGTCAGAATTGCACCAGGGATAGGTCACCTGGCTCCCTTTCCTTCTTGCTTCGCTGTTCAGCTGAATTGAAAGGAAATGCTACCGAATGGTTTCAAGCTTTCATTGATACGCAGGCTTTACTGGCTCAGTGAAACTGGTTTGTAACATTAGAGGGGCCAATATTTGATTGCACTGTTGCAATTCGTGTCTTGCTCATGCTATTCCTATAGACTGTGAAATCCTAGGGCTGCATCAGGGTTATCCAGTTTTGGAGACGTCCGTTCTGATAAATTAGAAATGAAAACTCCGGATAGATAAAAATGCAGGACTTGTAGGTCAGATGCGACAGGTTTCCTTCTCAGCCAAAAGTCCAGACGACTCCCTGAGGCCCTCTCATCCATCTTCTGCTTGCTAGGATTTTTTGCTAGGATAATTGCAGCACCACCGCCTCCTCGCTTGGACTCTGGCCAGTGCCTTGTTGACCTCTCAGAGGTGGTTGATGGGGTTAAAGGTCCCCGACTCTGAAGCTGCTCCTGCCATGTCCAACCAAGCACCCAGAGAGTTCTGGGAGGACGCGTGGAGGGGAGCGTTCTCAGACAGGGACAGCATCATTGCATAAGCCTGGAGGAGAGAAGAGCAATGCAGAGGACACGTGTGAATACACACACAGGACAGGCTATAACAAACCCTCCAAAGCACAGCACCATCTAACCACACAGGACATGTAGGCCAGCCAGCACCCCTGGTCCCCGGCAAAGAACCTTGCCAGTAGGTCTCAATTTATATCCATACACCAGGATGATACCCATCACTCCAGCTATGCAGATCTGCCAGTGTATAGGCAGCTGTAGGGTTAGTCAGGAGAGGCCATCATTCCCACCAGCTTTTAAAGGACCAAATCCATTCTGTGCCGGCTCTGCACTCGGCCACAAACCCCACACCTGAGTCTAGGCTCTGCTCTCAGGGGAAAGCAGCTACCAGCAGAATGCCAATTATTTTGTTTTGTTCTTAAAAAAGTACACCTACAGACAAGCAAGTGGCTAAGCGCGGCAGGGCCCCCAGCAGTGGCGCAGCCATACCCTCATCAGCTGGAACCCGATGGGCAGCGGGCTACTTGTTGTGACTCACTGCTTGGAGGTGCCCTCCGCTGCCTGCAGAAACCTGCACGTATGTTCAGGAATACAGGCATGAAATGCTCACTGGCATTACCGCTGTGTCCGTATGTCCTTGTCAGGGTAGATTTACTGCTGCGGTGAAACGGTTAAAAGTGTCTGCTTAGAAAAATGCATTGAGGCTTCTGCTTTCTCTATAACAATCTGCTTGTTTCTTTGTAATCTGGATGCTCTCCCTCTCCCAGGACTACTTGTCTCATACAGCTGTGCATCTTTTCAGAGCCCACACAAGTGATGTGAAGGCTTAGGGAGATGACAATCTCACATACTGGAGGTGTAAGCCAATGTCACCGCCACCCACAACCTGGAACAGAGGAGGACCTTGTCCCCAGCCTCCCTTGCCTACATCAGCTGGTGCAACGCACGCTCCTACTTGGCACTGAACTGGTGGCTGTGTAGCCCTCTCCTTCACGCTGAGGTTACTGAGGTTGCCCCCAGCCGCACACAACCCTTTGCAGGACAGAAGACAAAGACCGTACATTATCTGGGACATCAGTACAACGCTCAGTACAGCAGGACCCTGAGTAATGCAACTGTAACAGTGACCATACGAACCAGTTACCCGACTTCAGCCTCCCCTCGTAAAAGCTGAGAGTCAGTTCTACTTGTCAAGGCAACACATTCAGGTGCTGTAGGTGAGTGCTGGGAGAGCACAGCTTGGTAGTGTTACGGACATGCACACTTCTAAAATTGCTTAAAAGAAAGAGCAACAAAGGACCGTGCTGCTCATGCACATCTTGGGTTTTACCGTTACATTTTCTGCACGAGAGATGGTTCGAGTGATTCACTTCTTGCGATTCCAGTGTAACCAGTCCTGTGTTATCATACACTACAAAATCCATTCAAAAAACCAAAATATCCCCCCATCCAAGCACAGGCTGGATGTAGTGCAGTGTAAATTTTAAAAGAGTGAGCTGTTCCTGAGTCGTTAGCATGTTTGGCATATTAGTAACAGGACACATGTAAGAGTCAGGCAAGCAGCTTGTGTTTAAATTCATTTCACCCAGAGGCAAGCTGTGTCCTAGCCTCAAGCAGCCCTTCCCCAGCTTCAGCACTAGTGCCTACTGTGAAGAAGGACAAGAATTTCATAATTTTGGGTGACCATAAATCAAAAATCATGTTCTGCTTGGCAACTGCACTAAGCTACTGCTTTGCTGGACATTGAGAATAGATTTCATGACAAATTCTGTTGCTGGAAGGTTAGAAAGGGATTCCAAGGCAACAGCTACACTCCCCCCCCCCGCCAAAGGGGTGGGTATGCTCTCTCCAGTCCAGTCCGGTGGTGGAACTTCACTGACTGGTTCTTTTGTGAGAATCCTTTTGTAGGGATCGAGACGTAACTTCATAAAACTTGACTGAGTATTTTGGTTTAACGACAAAGCAGAAAGCACAAACGGATCTGCCCCATATCCCCAGATTTTTCTCAAAACTCCAATGCATGCCGAGACGTCATTCTGAGGTTTCTTGGTGGGTCTGAACTAGCCTAGCTCACAGGGCAGATTTCTATTTTATGGTTTGCTTTTAGAAATCAGGGAGGTAAGTGAGGAAGTCCTCTAGACTTGCTGGATTGCAAGTCTTGGAAATCTTGTTGCCTATTGCACCTTTGATAATCAAACCCAAGGATGCTTTCTTAGTATATACCAACTAAAGACCCATCCCAAAGTGTAAATAAATGCTAAGTTATAAAAACATTTATACAAACAGAGAAAAACAGACAGATGCCTCTATCTTTCTAGATAAGCATGTTCCCACAGCACAGGCTAAATGATAAATTCATCTGGTGACCTAAAACTGATGCCCACTCCGTTTCTCCTCTATTTCAGTGTAATTGCAACAAGACACAGCTCACACACGATTCACACATTACAGTTAGAATTCCTGCTCACTGGAAGAGGAAAATAAACCTTAGCTAAAGGAGGCCAGCTGCCTGCTAACCCTACTGTACGTGCCGGCGGCAAGCTAGATAAAATGGTCTGTCATATACCTACCTGGTTTTTAGCCTGCCTGTACAGAGTCTGTTTTATTGTCTCAGAGTCTAAGGTGGAATTAAACACATCTTTAACTTCAAATGCTTCCTCGGCTGCTTTGCGAAGATCCAGCCCCTTCCCAAAATTCGGCATCTGCTCCAAATCTAACAAGCCGGCTTCGTCCTCCTCAATACACCTGTACCAATGACCAGGGGAAGGGGTTGACCTGTTGTTAGCTCATCTCACCGTTCACATCTAGCCAATGTGAGTGCTGCTAACCCAGTGCCTGCATGCACATACATGGGGGTCTCACAAGCCACATGCGTGAACTGACACGGACAAACACCAAAATGACACGAAATGCAAGGAGCAAAGAAAAAGTGGAGAGCATGACTATGCACAGACAAGCACTAGTGCTATAGAGATCTGTCATTCAGCGTGGCTACGATTCACTTTGGTCTTCTGTGTGGAGATGTCCAATTGCTGCCCACTCCTTGAAATGTTTGACACTGGACCAGTGCCTGAAGAACACTGCTGAATTTTCTTAAAATAGTGATGCACTGAAATCCAGATAGATACTACTTTGCATCACGGGACGTTTGTTACGAATACCAGCGGGGAAACTGGAGGCAGACCGAGGCAGAAAGCAAGCTAAGCCTACACTATGTGCAGCAAACTTCAATTTTAAAGGCATCTAGGCATGGCTTGACCTTGGGAAAAAAAGGCTTCACTTTTTCCCCGAGCTCTGAGAACTCCACTTGAAGTCAACCACATTTTGCTACAACTAAAATGGCCAGAGCAGCACAACACGTATGCCTCTTCCTTTGCCCTGACCAGTGTTTTAGCGAGAAAGACATTATTTGCTGAACTGTGGTACCATGAAAATGCTGTTTTCTGTGTGGAACTAACTTCTTAAGTCTTGGATAGACACCTCAGCACAGATCCTCCTTGCAGTCCACTTGTTTCATGTCCCCCACCATGGTGAAAATGGAATCTCTCAAGTGAATGCTTAAATCAAACTGGAGGTATGATACATGGCTTGAAAAATAAAACAAAAGCACTCACAATCTACCACTGACACAGGGCCAGAAGTCTGAGCCCCGTGTGACTTCTCGAAGGGAATGGCCCACCTCACCTTCGGGTGTGGTCAAAGCTCATGGTGAGAGATGTGGGCTCTTCATCTTCTTCATCCTCAAATGCTCCTCGGGGCTCTGCGGTGGGTGATACCGTTTCATCCTGTGACTTCCCTGTCAGGCTGTCATCATCTTCCTCTTCCAGTTCTTCATCTTCATCATCCACATCTTCTGTTTTCTCATTTGCTAATCCATGACACTGGGAATTGCCGTCAATATCCTGGATTTCTGGCCTGAAATATTTCGTCGAGGACGGGGGCAGAAGAAAGAAAAGAAGAAAAAAAAAAAGATGCTAAGTGCATAAGTCAGGCATTTTCGCTGTGATGTTAAGACTTTGAGAATTTTATGCACGTGTATGAATATAGAGACATATTTATGTACATATGCATATTATTTAAACAGCAAGGAAAAGGAAAACAGACATGTTTCAGGCATTTAAAAGTCAGCCTTCCACCATGTCTTGAGGGCTAATAAGCTTGTCAAGTACGTACCAACTCCAAGGCTTTTCAAACTAGAATTTTGTCTGATCTGGATTTAAATGATAGCTTTCCATCTCTTGAAATATGACATCTGTGGGACAAGTGACTTTCCTCCTTCTCTGTCCTACTGTATTCTAACAATCTGCCTTCGAGCAACCACGAGGAGGAAGCTTTCTCACGGTGCAATCCAACAGCCAGCCTAAATCCTCTCTCCTATTATTTTTGTTATTCATGCCCATGTGGACCCAGCGGAGCCCACAACACTGGCAGTTTGACCAAGAGAACAAGAGTGGGATCGCCAGCGCTACGGACTTGGAACCAAGAGGATGCCACCAAGTGACCTAAAGTTATGATTAACATCTGCACCAGAAACTTTAGGTCAGCATGTTTCACACGTCTTGCTGTTCTTTAGGTGGGTCACACCGCCATGTGGATTTCTCATACTTGCATTTTGGACTTAAATCTTAGCGTTGGGATTAAATAGCTATTTGGGAAATCAGGATAGCAGCAGGTGAAATATCACTCTGTCAAAATAAGGATAATTTGAAATGAACTAACAGACTAGTAAGGCAGGTGCCTCTGGTTCCCTTAGTCGGCACTCTGAGCAGTGAGGGAACAGGCCATGTGGCTTCATGGCAGAAGGAAACGGTTCAATAATGACATTTTTATCTAGAGAACAAATTGTATTTTCGCACAACTATTGCGCTGGAGCCAACAGGAGCCAACAGCAGCCCTGGGCCGCCCTGCCTTCTAGTGCAGCTGCTCCTGAAATGTGCCCCACCAGCTGCAGCCACGGTCCGACCCTCAGCGGCTCCCTGGTGTCAGCCCTCCTACCTTCAGTCGCTGGCTGAAAAGACAACACTGGGCTTAGAGCTTGAAGCTGAACGCGTTTTCCTTCCAAACTGTTACACTTCTCTCTTTTGTGCATTTTAAACCAAGTGCTGCAGGGCAGAGGCTGACTGGTCTCTCAACCACGTTAACAACACATGTCACCAGGTAATTTTATTTGCTTGTCTACCTTTTATCTGCTAAAGTTGACGCTTGGTTCATCTCACTATTTGCAATAAAATTTCTGATTTCAGAGAAATACGAATCCTCTTTTTCATCTAAAAGTGCATGGTTGTCTGATTCCGAGTTGGGGGAAGAGGCACTGGTCCCAAGGTGGTTCGTAATGACTCCGGAGTGCTGGCTCACTGAGTGAGGGAAACAAGAAAAGAGAACAGGAGAAACTATCAGGTACTGTCAAAGCTATTGTTTAGAGGAAAAATCAAAGAGGAATGTTACGCAACAATCCCCTCACTATATATTAATGATTTAACATTTAAGAGAAATCTCATGGGCCAAAGCAGCCAAATAAAGCTTGTGTTTTCCAGACTTGAACTACAGAGAGAAATACGGTGATGCAGCACTTACAGATGCTATATACAATTTAAGAACCACTGTCCATTGCAAAAGTGTTTGCCTGTAACTCTTCCGTATATATTTTTTTTTTTTCCTAGGCTGGGAAATCACTTAGTAGGATTCAGCACAGGAATGTCTTCCTTCAGTTTTTATTTTAAGGCAAAGCCAATTTATCTTCCTGAGCTTCACATGTACCTACAAAGGCATTTCGGGATGAAAACTCTTGGTAGATTGGTAGAGCTTGACATGTCCACGTCAGCATTGTACCAGGAGGTCTCACAAGGTGAGGTTATGCTCCCTGGACAGAGTCCCCAGGAAGCAAGCATCACGACTGCTATTTTATGGATTGCAAAAGGGCACGTGTAAGTAATACCTGACAAGAGCTTGGCAGCACGGAGCACCGTGCATGACTGTGTGCACATTACAATCAGGCATCGCAGATAAACGTGTCTCAGGACGCACAAGGAGCTGGTGTTTGGCTTTTTTTCTACCTAATGACATTCAGCCTTAAGAAACAGTGCTTTCCAGAAAGGTTTCCCAAGGACCAGAGAGACCAGACCACGGTGTCTTCTCCCTCCAGTGCTGCAAGAGAACCACCCAGCCATGTCCTTTCCTACCTGGAACATTCTCGTGTTCGTGTTTCTTAAGATGTCGGTCCAAGTTGGTCTGCTGCCCAAAGCATCGGTTACACAGGTGACATTTGAATGGCTTCTCCTTGTTATGGATGTTTCGAACGTGCCGCTGGAGGTTGGAGGAAATGCTGAATGACCTGTCACAGTATTTACACCTGAAAAATAGAAGCAAATGCCAAAGAGTGCAACGTGAGGGGAAAAAAAAATGCAAAAGAAAAATCTGACTATCAGAAAACCAGAAAACGTTGGTCTATAAATCTTTACTCAGCTGAGGACCTGGGAAGCACGAGGCATTAATCATTCCAGACAAATCTGATATTATTGTTACTCAAGGAGCACAAAAAAAAGGATTAGGATTAATTAAGAAGTGAGTCATCCAAACAAATAAGAATTTCAAACAAAATAATTACTTTTCCACACGTGAATGTGAAAATAAGAAAGGTGAATTTATTTCTTCCACCCTTCTCATTTTGTAGGGGAAGCAGGTGAAATATGGCTGTGGAGGGAGGAAAAAGGAGACAGAAAAAGAAGAAAGACGGGAGGGTAAATGTACAAAATAGCTCTTAGCTAGTGTATCCCTACACGACCCAGTAATCTGGACATACAGAAGATTCCAGACTTTGTGAAATTCCTTGTGGTACTCAGGATGCAGGCAGTACAGCATGACTTTAAAGGTAATTATGGTTATTATGATAGTACAATAGCTCCCAAGAAATACACTGGAGTTTCCAAACAGGGTAAGATTTACTCCTATGGAGTAAATATCTGGTTTACGATGAAAAAAACGTGGAATTTAAGAAGCCAAGCCAGAATGTTTAGGGAAACTGGCTGAGTAAAGAAATGTTCCCTCTTTGAAACGAACCTCTGCAGGACCCGTGGTAGACACGTTGGAAGCTTGTTCCGAGTTGCCACCCCCCTCTTTGGATCCAGATTCCCTCCAAATAACAACAAGGCTTTGCTAAACCGTGGTGCTTGGTGAAGTGCCCCCCAGCAGAGCAGGAAGGCAGGCCACGTACTGAAGAGGGCAGCTTTGAGCCGCGGTGGAGAGTTCCAGCCCTAACGCTACAGAAAACCTAATTCCTCTTGGAATCCGCCTGAACCCCTCATTAGCTCTCCCTTGAAATACGTCATTTGTAGCTCAACAAAGCTGCTCTCCTCATGGCTCTACTTCCAAACCCCATGAGAAGTAGAATCCCTTCCCCGCTACAGACCTCTGCAAATCCTGGACACTTACGGCACCAAATAAAACCTGTCCTTAAGCCCTCGTAATTCCAGAACAAACCCATTTGCTTTAGCAGAACTGCTCTGCGCTCCTTGAACCGAGAGCAAAATTTTCCCCGCTGGGCTGAGCCACTATTTGATCAGGCAAGAAGCTGGCACTGCACATGGGCACATTTTGGGAACGGCGTTAGTTCCCTACGCGAGGAGGGCACCCAGCCCTTCCCCACCTTCTGCTCCATCCCTCCAGTATGAGACGGGATTTGCCTTGACCCTACGGACACCCTACAAACACAACAGGTTCAAATGTGGGAAGGAGGTGCGAGTGTAAAAAAATCTATGCTGTGAAACACACACATAATTTCCAGATGTGCCACAGCTGTGATTTTTATTTGGTCTCTAAAAAGAAATTGATATTATTTTTGGAAATAGCAGAGATACATTTATGAAACACTCTCTCTCGCTGAATGTTTATGGATTCCATGTCCACCTCCAAATTTCCTACCGTTAAATCACCAAAAAGGATAAAGAGCTTTCAAATAATGAAGCTTTATTATCATTAACCTAGGAAGAAAGTAAAATCTCTTTTTAAGCCACAGTTTTCTCAGACTTCAAAAGTCTTTCACTTTCTCAAAAACCTTGAAACCAAACCCCAAGGTTTCTCAAAAAAACTTGTTTAACTAAGGAAAGCAAGGCATTATTTGAACGCCAGCAAGAACAAGCACGGTTTATACACAGAGGGTTGATCACACACAGATTTCCAGCTCTTGCTCTCCTCCTCTCCGTTAGCCACTGATGGATTTGCTCTCGGGAGCTGCCAGGCTTCGGCAGCTCCTACTGTTCAGCGTTTCAGAAAACTGCGATGTCCAAACCAGCCAGAACCCGTTACCCCACGGGACTTCCACACGCAGTTTTGCCCAGCCCAGTTCTGCCGGTGCTGGATCAGCCGCCCCCTCCTCGCCCCTGCTGATGCCCAAGGGCTTTGCTCCCTGCCTGTCCCCACGCTCCGTGCCCTTCCCAGCTGGGCACTGCTGCGTTGCTGGTGTTTGGGTAATGCCTGGCAGCACCGGACTCTGCCGTGCCATGCTGTGCCGTGCCATGCCGCCGTGCCTGCGGTGCCCCACGCCGGGGCTCCTGCATTACTCACACCAACAGCCCCAGGGACTTCAAAGGCAGCGCTCGCCTGCGCAAGGCAAGAACGATCGGGCCTCCGGTATGTCCATTTATTTAGATGTTCAGGAAGTCTTTGAAAAGTTTCCCCTGACAGGTCCTTGCTCTAACGATGAGCTATGTGGATGCAGGGTAGGGTACGGAGAAAGGATAAAGAGCTTGTTAAAAAAATAGAAAACAGAGGGGCATTGGAAAGGAGCAATAGCTAATGTCTGAAAGCAAAGGGATGAGGGAGACGTACTGTATTATTTGTGGTCCCAGAGGGGTCGGTATTTGGATCTCTGCTGGTTTTAATCTAAATAAATGACCCAGACAGAGGAACCAGCTTCAATTCAGGGAAGGGGTGAACGCAGAGGCAGGAGAAGAATAAAATTCAAAAGCAGCGGTATTTGCTTTGTAAACAGGCTGACAAAATGCTAGTAAAGTTTTTTTCCTTATCAGTTTAAAGTAACACACCAATGGGCTAAAAAAACAGAAAGTAGGAGTGAACGAGAGGGAAGAATGAGCCAAAGCTGAGGAAGGGCCGGCATCCCTCGGGGCCCGAGGAGCGCGGGTACCTGGGATAACACCACCGGCAGGGAAAAACAGGCGGCAAGACCCGGTAATGTAAGAACGAGTCACGGAGCTAATCACTGTGTGACTACACGGTTTGGGAACACTCCACGTGTGACAGTCAGGCATTTGATAACAGGCTTTGTAGAGTTCCAACAGCATAACAGCACTTGCAAAATTTTACACTTATTTGATGATCAACGTGAGCTGTAAAGACCAAATTGCAGGAACAAAGCACAAACCACATGGACAGCTAAACTCCCTCTGAGTAACTCCTTAACCTCAAGCACATTTATGCCAGGGATGAATTCAGGCTACATTTTTAAAAAGAGAAAACGAGAGAGAAGAGGTACTTAGTGAGCTATGTGCAATCTTAAACGACCTGGTAGACATCAGCTTTAGTTGTTAGTTTCAACTTAATGCAGATAACAGGACATGGGGGCCTACAAGGAAATTAAAGAAAAACAAATTCAAAACAGACGTCAGGAAGCACATCTTTATAGGAGGAATCACAGCCTTACAGGCAGTGCTTCAGGACTGGGTGTAATTCAAGAATCAATTAGAAGGCATCCTGGAGGGAACAGACATTTAAGAGAAGAAAATAAAGTCTTGCTGAATCAAGCAGCTTTTAGTTATCCTCAGTCCAGGTTTGATGCAGCTTATGTGATTCTGTGATTCCAGGGAGTGAAATCAAAACTAAGAAGCAAACCCACCACAACGATGCACCCTTTGGGTCACAAGGAGCTTCCCCAAAATCTGCCCCTTCTGGCCTTTGCCCGGTAAGCTCAGACCGACAGCAAAGCCCTGGGGTTTATGACCTGAGTTTCCAGGTAAGCCTGATGTGGTTTTACAAGCCCAATGTTTCTTTTGCATTTCTCTGAAAGAAACAGTTAAGTTCGATAGTCCTTTGTACCACTGGGTTTTGAAATACATACTACGGAATTTTGGATGTAGTGTGGGAAAAAGGAATGAAAAGAAGCATGCCGAATTTCACCCTAGGGCATATTGTCTGAGTCTTTTCAGGAATCAGTTGATTTTTAGGAAGTGAAGGGCATCACAGGTATTTCTTACTCTTCACGTAGCACTTTCCCTTTACAAAAATAATTATTTTGCCTCCTTATTGCTCATGTGCTATTAATTCCTCCTTTATACAGCAGTAAATAGGCACCTAGGAAGTTTAAGTGACTTGGTAAAAAACACACCACATATCAATGACAAGCAGGAATCACAACCAAAACACCTGATTTTCTGGCCTGCCCATTCCCTGGTCTACACTCGGACATTTGGTCAGTTTATTTTAGCTTTAGGAACACGTTAAGTCATATTTGGATGACTATATAACACTGACAGAGTTGAAAGAAAAAACAGTTAAGCAATGAAAAGTTATGAGAAAGGCATCAGTTAAACACTGAGAAGTCAGCCACCTCCTTTTACCTGCAAAAAGTCGGCACTTAAAAAAGACCCAAGCTTTCCAAACAATTACTGCTGCAAAAGCTGGAAATCTCAGTTCTCTGAGAGCAAAAGAAAAGCAATGATAATTAAGCTCTTCTGTAAACGCAGCACTAACTCTCAGGAGTGCTATTATAATGCAACATTGTCCAGAAGTCAAACCCCTGTTACAAAAAAAAACACACAGGCCATTTTCTGGGAGAAGACCAGATCAAATAAATCTTTATTTTCCTAACCTTTGTTAAGTCGCAAGTCTCCTTTTTTGGAAGAAAATTGAACTAACAATCTCTGAATAATCGGGAGCAAGCATTCTAGTCAGACGGGGTGTATAGTGAGTACACACTATTCATTCAAGGCGTATCAAGTAATGCAACTGAAAAAATCAGAACGGGGAATGGTTCCAAAATATATGTCTGCTTTGGAGAGTTGGGTTTTTTTATTTTTAATATACCTAATGTCTACACTCAAAATTCTGCATGACTCTGTATGGAAAAAAAATTTGACTCTGTATGCACCAGCGATTACAGTGTGCGAGAGAGTAGCTTCTTAAGTTAAACTAAGCATAAAAATTTGATGTATTTGACCACATGGCCTTTTGCTGCTCATAAATTTGTTTGTGTTTCTCTTTATATAATAACTATTACATTAGCTTTGTTGTGAACTTATGACTGTGTATGGAAATACCATAATATCAGCTACCAAAAATGAAACTAACTGAATTGTTACTATTGTTCGACAATGCGCAAAACACTTACTCACGTTATGGAAAACACAGTGCTTGATTTTCAGCAAGCTCTCAAGTCATCACTCATTCCGTTTTGCTCATATAGGTACCTATTCTAACTAGAAATCAACCGAAGCATGCTTTTTTTGCCAAAGTTTTTTGAAACGGACTGCAAAACACCAGGAGAAAACACTGGGGGAAAAAAATCCAACTCTGTCTTCCATGAGAAATATTCCTTTATATACCTACACACACATACACGCTTACATGTACCTTCTTGTGAGTCTGAGTCAAATTTAAAACACTCACTTAAACAGGAGCCCCTTTATGAGAAGCAGAACCCGCGTGTGCCCAGGCTGGAGCATCATGCCCGCCTGCAGGGTGCTGGCCCGGGATGGAGGGGTTTTTTTGCAGTTTTGCAAAGCACCCTTTTGCATAGACACCACGCAAACTCAAGCATAAAAATCACATCACCTTGCCCCACAAACTGGCAGAAAACAGTCGTTCAGCCTTCTCCCTTAAACACCCATCGAACGTGTGAAACAGCACGCGATTCTCCCCGCTCTCAGCACTCTTTTTAAACTTTACCAATTACAGGTGGAAACTCCAAACTGAGATTTTAAAATCAGACAACACTACAGGGATTCTCTTTCAGATTTTGATCCACCACTCCAGGCACCTCTGATATGCATTAGGAAAAAAAAAAAAGAATTAAAATCTACCTAGAGCCGGCAGTTAACTTACTGGCAAGCCCTTCAAAACAGCCCGATTTTCAGAGACATTCAGCACCTCCAGCTGTCCTTGAGATGAATGGTTAATGTGAGTGTTAAACAACACTGCAAATCAGACCACTCATTTGCCAGCATACATCTAAATATAAGTTAAGTGTCTATCTTCAAGCTGCCAGACCTGATTATTTTTGGCTGGTACACATAATATACAATCCTATGAATCACTATATGTAATGCTATGGGGCCACGGTATTATGTTGGCACAGGTTTATAGAAAGCAGAAAAAATAACAGAGTGGTGAATGAGGAGTGTGTTGGGAAAGGGGTTTTGTCTGGGGGGCAACATCACCTGTAGGGCTGTTCTCCAGTGTGTGTCCGCAGATGCCTTGTCAGGTTTGCTGAGCGCGGGAAGATCTTACCACAGTACCTAGAGAGTGAAAGCCAAAGTCACCATCAGTGCACGAAAGGCCTGCCACACCAGGTCACTCACAAGCACTCTATCAGCAGCTACTATCGACCTCGCACGTGTCATACCGCTCCCAACACTGGAAAATCCCTGAAAATCCCTTTATTCCCTAGAGACTCTCAGCACCGATGTACTGGGGGAGGAAGATGGGGAGGTGACAACTGACAGAGCAACACCCACCCCCGAACAACAGGATTCTCAGTGGTGAGAGAACTGGTGCAACCCATCCCCATCCCAGGCACAGCACAACAGTCGACCACGCTGCATCACTGGGAAGGGCAGGAAAAAAGAAAAAATCCCATTGGAACAGCCAGACCCAAATGCTGGCTGGCAGAGCAGCTCATCTTGGAGGCCTGGGCAAGTCCATCGGAGCACAGCAAGGATGTAGCGACCCATCCACAAGATACTCTCCCAGCTTCCATCTGAAGTTGAAGATCCTCCTGAGCCTATGGTTGAAGATACCCGTTCTCGATGATACCCTTTTGCTGAGTTTCTTCCATCTATTTTCCTAAAAGCTTTTTGAACGCACGTACGCGTTGGACATCCACAGCCTCCTATGGCCATGAGTTCCTCCACTGAACTGTGTGTCGTGCGACAGAACCTCCTGCTTGTCTGCACCTGCCACCCAGGCACTGTGCTCCGTACCACCATGACCAAGACTCTTTAGTCACTGCCATTTCATATTGTTTGTCGCTTGAGATTTTTATGGATCTCTTTCACAGCCCTGTTTAGTTGCTTAGCATAGATAATCCTGATCGTCCTTCCCGGAATTCACAGAATTTTCTTCTGGTTAAACGCTGCAGCACTGTGTTTCTGTTACTGGGGTATGCTGCTGCGAGTCTGACCGTCTGCTTAGAATAAGGAAATGCAGCAATATGAAATGAAATAAAGAGAATGAACTGCATTCCACAATAAAACTGATTCACAGTAAACTCAAAAGGAAGTGAGATATAAATAATAATAATAATAATAATAATAATAATAATAATAATTGGGAAATAAAATATTAAGGATGAAGGCTTACAGTCTGTGACTCTAAAAGCTGATGCTTACTGTTACAGAAGGAATGCACGAGCAGACTTTCTTAATTTCAGAGACATTCAGCACCTTCAGATGTCCTGAAGATGAACGGTTAAGGTGGGCGTTCATCAATAATAAAAATCCAAACGTTATCTTGTGAGTGCATATCTAAACGTGCATAGTTCCTATTGCAGGTAGAAACCTCAAATTTCTAACTATCCAATGAATTTGAACCCACAGCTTTTGTGGCAAATTGAACATAAGAGATCCATCAAACAAAATACGTACCCCGTTACTGCACCCATGAAAAATGCAGTGGGAGCCACCTCTAGTAGCTGCAGGTAACTGTGCAAGCAGATAAAAGTTTTTATTCCCCAGTGATCTGCTCCAACACGAGCTCTTAGAGCTGCAGTGGATATGTAAGTATCGATGTGGATACAGTTGTGTTTGAAAAAGCTGTTTACTGTATGCTGGTTTTTAAATTCCATTATTTTGCATAGCTGGGACTGGACACAGCTGAGGTTACACTCGCGCTGAGAACTGGGGCGTTTGCTACCACGCACAGGAGACTTGGCTTGGCAAATTCTGTTTGCTTGAGAATCTCCAGATCTGCTCTCAAGGTTATTCAAAATTACAAAGAAAATAGAAGATGCTGATTTTTCTACCAGACAAAACAAGCTATTTCAGAGCGAATTAGTCATCAGAAAGCTCTGTTCTAATTCTGCCACTTCTTGTTTTAACTCCCACCCTTGCCGAGACATAGAGATGTCACATGCCGGTGCCTGGTGCAGCATCCCGGCTGTGGTGGCATCTTCCCAGGGCTGCTGCAACAAGGGGAGATCTGGGGGTACAGCCGGGGGTACAGCCGGGGGTGCACAGGCCCTTACCTGCAGGTGTAACGCTCCTTGCCCTTGCGCAGGATGGGGTCGGACAGCGTGGGCGGCGGAGATCGGAAGTTGAAGGGGTGATGTGGAAGGGGCTGCAGGGAAGCGCCGCTGTCTGCCTTCATGGCTGCAAAACTCTCCAGTTTCTCTGTCATTGTTTCTATGGCTGACATCTACAAGTACAAGGCAAGATCTCACGTCATAAAAATCCACAGGAAGAACAGTATCTGATGCATAAAAACATGTCTTTTACCCCTGGTGTGTTGGTCAAAGCCCGTTGCTGATGTTTGCACTTACTGTCAGAAGCTAGCTGCTCCGTGTGAAATGGAGCCACCAAATCCAGCCGGGAAAGACAGAAATAGCGTGTCAGGCTCAGAGAAACCAGAAAAGATACAACTGGCAAAGCCGTGCAGGAAGCATCATAGCTCAGAAACGGGGCACTTGTTCACCTCCTGCAATGTGCATGGGCT
The DNA here is from genome assembly GCF_963210335.1 of Falco punctatus. NCBI lineage: Eukaryota > Metazoa > Chordata > Aves > Falconiformes > Falconidae > Falco > Falco punctatus. The sequence goes on from NC_137582.1 coordinate 106,366,377, forward strand.
TACTTTCAGCATTCCAGATTAAAAATTATCTCAGAATACTCCTGGCTTCCCTTTTCCCAGGGCTGACACTGAAATCAGGCACTGTGGTCAACTGCTGGATGTAAAACTCACCGCCCAAACCCCCCCTCTCAAACAAAGAACAAAAGTCCTGGATCATGAGGAGGTTTGGGCTCTCCTCCGGCACCCGCTACCTTGGCACAGGCACGGAGGGACGGGACATGAGCTGCGGGCAGGGCAGGCAGCCCAGTCCTGCTTGGAGAAGGCAGGGAAGTTTGGGGCAGAAGAATCCTGGCTGGAGTAGGAGGGAGCCCAGGGGGATGCGTGACCGTGGATCAGGGAGCTGGGACAGAGGAGAGGCTGGAGGGGTAAGGAGGGAGCAGCTGGGGAAGAGGAGGAGTTAAGCTCAGATGCAGGATGGAGGGGGTGCACAGAGAGTTTGCTGGGTGAAGAGGCCAACGTTTTAATTATATGGAAGAAAGGTTCAGAAGCCAGTAAAGGTGATGGAAGGATGGGTGGGAGGTGGCTGGGCTTCCTGGAGCGAAAGGGAATTCCAGCCAAAATGCTCTGTGTGAGCTGTGGCTGGATGAGTTACGGTCAGGAGGACCACAAGCTCCACGCTGAGCGGGCGGGGGGCGGCAGGCACTGAACAAAACCTTTCGGGGTGCCTTTATCGGCTTTGGTTTGCACGAGACTGCAATGGCCATGTTCTCACATAAACACTGGATTAAATGCCACACCAGAAAGAGGGAGAAAGGGAAAAACCTGGAGATACAGGGGAAGGGGAAAGAAAAAAAAAAAAAAAAAAGCATAAAAATCCTACCTAAAGAAAACCACTTTTACTTTCATTAGAGCAAAGCAGGAAATCCAAATCCAAGAGAGAAATGCAACTTTGAGGACTATGCTGACATCTCCAACATTCAATTTTATGCACTCTTGAGAGCACTTTTAAGATACCAAGCAGAAAACACGGATAAAACAAACAAGGCAGCAATAAAGCTGCCTCCTCGCTGCAGATGACATCATCGGGAACGAAGGGAGCATTGGGGGGAGTGGGAGCCTGAATGGAGAGGCAGCCCGAGCGCTGGGGCGACAGCGAGCGAGCAGAAGGCGGTAGGAAGCCATATATCAAAACTAGATGCTCTATTGTACAGGAAGGGCTGACCTTTTGCACGTTTACACTTTATTAAACTGGGCTCGGGGGCGGGGGGGGGGGGGCGGGGGGGAAGAGAGCCAAGATATTGTTTAAAATGTATGACTATAAAAAAAAGTTGTCTTAATCACCAAAGAATACATTGTGGAAGGCTGACAACCATTCATAAGCTGTAAAAAAGAGGAGTAGTAAAACCCATTTCCCAATAATAGATCCACAGCCCCTTAGTTGGAGGCTCCCAGCCCATGATAAATAGTAAGTAATACTTAGCGCCAGCCACTTGAAAAGGTTACTTGATCATTTACAGCAAAAGCTCTGCCCCAGCTGCCAGTCATGTAACAAAACCATCATGTTAAAATGCTATCCGGATCTTTCAGAGCTATGCCACTCAGCCCTTTGCTGGAGTACCTGGAGATATCTTTTGTTGTGCCCTGTTCTTTAGGCACTTAGTCAGAGATGTTTGCTGGCTTGATAGCCGTAGGCTTATTTTAAAATTCTAAACACCGGCCATAGTGGTAAAGGCACTTTGCTATTTAGGGAACAACTGCCTGGTTATAATAAAAAAGAAGGGGAGAAGAAAAGAAACTTAACAGGTGAGAAAAGGTTTTCCATTGAGTTATCAAAAAGTTACACCATTTGTTAATGTTGTCCAGAGTTTCATTTAAAATAGATGATATAGGAATAACTCCCATCAGAGCAGAGAAACTACTGTCGACGACTGGCTCAGAAATAAAAGTTGCCTGCAATTAAGTTTGAGAGAGAAAGCATCTTCCGAATGCTCAGTCATATCACATCTTTTGGCTTCATCACATCCCACCCAGGGCCCTCAGGAGAGCTGGAGAACTGTTCACAGAAGAAAAGGCTGAGACCAGACTTGTGTTTAGAGTGAAAGAAACACACGCGGAGCATGCCTCTGGCTGAGCCGGCATGTGAACGCTCGTCCAAATGAGGATGGCAGAAGCACGAGGCCCTGAAAATACGATTTCTTAGGAAAAGATCCACGATAACAGCTGGGCATCTGGTAGTACAAATCTCACATGCTCCTGAACAAATGACCCGTCTTCGTTCACCGTATTTGAAATACCTGACCGATTTCATAGCACGGGATCAGCAACTCGCTAGACCAAGTGATCTTTACACAGCGACCCGCTTTATTAAAAAACAGTTACCAGGAAGTTTCGGGCTTGAGTGATTGTAAATTTTAGGCTATTCTGTGTGATAAGCTATTAGAGATAACCAGACCTTCCACATCTTTTCATTGCCATGGGAAGAGGACGTGGTCAGGATTTCAGGAACAATGTTAATAAGCTTCCACCCAATGCTTGCTCCTACTCAGGGTCTGTACGTTTCTCATCATCTTGTTGGGTTGCTTTGCCACACTAGCTCCTCCCTGCTATCAGATTCTTTACAGGCAGATATCCCTAGTATTCTAACTCACACAAACACAGGATGTTCCTGGCCAGCCTGTCACATTATCCAGCCTGTATGAAGGAAAAATCAGGGGAAGTTATTAACCAAACTCTGAGGCTGATGCGAAACAATGAGGGAACTAAGTTTAGCTGTGAAAGCAACCAGGACCCAGCTTTCACAAACCTGCAAGTTATTTATCTAAAGTGGGAAACATTATCAGAGGAGAACAATGCATGTGAATATAAAGGAGAGTACAATAAGGACCACATTGCTCAGCTCCCAGCATGCGCTCGCAGCAGGAGATGGAGGATAGCTGGCGACCATCGCACGGGAGAGGATGTCAGGCAGCGTGTGGCAGGACTCGCTGCGTGATCCTTCTGGAGCAGGGAATCCTAAGGGCAAAGATTAATACCGCTGCTCGGAGAGTTCGTCTGTTGCTCATGAGGGGTTTTGGAAACTGGGGTTGGTTCCCATGAACAGTCTTGGTTGCACTGGACTTAGTTGCGCCTTTCAAATGCCCTGGGGTAAAAGCCTGGTCCAGCTGCTCTGCGGGCTGATGGGCTGGCATTCCCAGCCCAGCAAAATGGGAAAGCTGTCCCGCAGCATTTCCCATCGCTCTGCAGTGACTCAGACCTGAAGGAGATGCAGAGGGAGCAAATATCCATGAGTTGTCAGAGGAACAGAGCCTAAAGCAGCTGGGCAGGAAGGAGAATACAAGTTCTCCGTCAGGTGTCCCGTCACCTTTTGGAGCAGGCAGAACTGAACCCCCATTCTCCCCTGCCCTGCAATTTCACACCTTCTAGATGACGTAAGGGACCCTCAGACAGGTATAAAATGCTACTGCTCGGATGCCAGACGGTCCCCCACTTTGCACTGCTGCAGGTAACTGCACCAGGTGTTCCCAATGGAAAAATTCCGTAGGCGCTCTGGCACGGGCAAGGGGAAATTGGCAACCATATGCACTGTCCAGACCTCACCCCTGTTTTGCTAATGCAAAAGAAACAGCAAGGCACAACTACCAGCATCCTCAAACCAGGTATGATATTAAAAGTATCTGAAAGTAACTAGCGGAAAGTAGTGGAGCTTCCAGTTGGGCTCTTGGGTGAGAAAGAGTCTGATCCAAGCGACCTGTCGGTACCAGCCCCACCTCAAACTTCTTGGCATTCAACCAACACCGCATACGAACGTCACTGCTTTTACCTGGGGGTGAAAAAGCAGCGGGGAGGGTCGCAGGTACTTCTCCTTTAGGGCACCCACAGGGTCTGTCACCTTCCGCTTCTCCACCCTGCTGGACAACAACACAGAGGGTTACATACCTTACAGGGCTACAGGCAGCAAAGACAGAGCCAAAACATTTGCCGAGGTGTTTCAGTTCTCGCTGTTCTCCTCCTGACACAAACATCCTTCTTCCCTTTCTACTGGATACTACAAATTATGACCCGCAAGTTACCCCACTACAGGCACTGGATCCCCTCCTTTGGGTGATATTTTTTTAGCTGTCAGCAGACTGACGACTAAGAAATCGTTTTGATCTTTCTATGTGAGAGCTAATGCCTCTGCTGTAGCGGTTTATAAGCCTCTGCTGTTGTGAAACATCATGAAAAAACCTACATTTACAGAAAAAGCAGCATTTAAGTGGGAGAAGCTCTAGAGTCCACAGCAGGCAGCCACTGCATGGAAAAAAACTGTCTTCAAGAGTTTACCTTAAGAGTTAACACGGGGCCAGACTTTGCAGCCCCAAGTGTGCTGAAATCACTAGGTGTTTCATATTTATTTCCTCCCTTGCAGCTGAGATATAATTTGCATTGAGTTTCTTTGGCAAGCATATACGGACAACAATTTAAAAAGTTAGGAACTGGTGGGAGATTTCTGAAGTGACTTAGGAACCCGAGTTCCTCCGATGTCGCTCTGGTCCATTCGAACATCCCATGCTTAAGCACCTTGCTATGGAGGAACGATCTATAGTTAGGCTCCTGGGTTTGAAAACAATTGGCTTCACTTTCACCAAATATTCTACTTGCAGGGAAAACGTGGTATGGAACCACCAAAAGGAGAAACCTAAATGTCCTCTGTGGGAAAAAAAAAGTGTTATGAAAGTAACTCAAATAAATGCAGCTGCATCTTTAAATTACTGGAATAGAGTCCATCTCAGCTAAACTAGCAGAAATCCAATAGTAAGTAATTTTAACTACATTAGTCCAGCATAAATGAGAGCAAATTATTTTGCTGCATTTCAGCTGATTGGTGTGTGGATCAAATTACCGAAGAGTTTAAAAGAAGAGTCATGCAGCGTGCTATTTAGCGAACTGTACTTAATCTGCATTTCATTTTTCTTGGGTAGAAGAAAAGAGAAGAGCTGGGTTTGAAATGCAGTCAGAATCGCTGCGCCTTGGAAGGTGCGTGTTTTTACGGGCACGAGTTTTTAGAAAAGCGACAATCTGTAAAACAACACGTCAAAAGTCGCTGGCAGATGGTGAAAGAGCCCAGCGCTGCCAGCACCAGCCCGACCCGCGAAGCATCGCTCTCGGTGACGCGGCGTGGCCGGCCCCGGTGCCCCAGGGAATGTCCCCTGGCCCTGGTGGCCCCACAGGCAGCCCCACCGGCATCAGAAACGTAAGACCTCAGCAAAGTGACGGTGTTTCGAGCAGCTTTCCCATCTCCCGGTGCCGGGTAACGAGAACACAACCAACGTACAAACTTCCTCGTCAGAGCTGAATTCCGCGGCGAGCAGAGGATTAAGCTGATCTTTTCAGCCCAGTGCCTGAGAACGTTACCTTAACAAGGCTGAGCTAAAAACTGCATTGATTTCAGGCTGTCTGGCTGCATTAAATTATATCACCAGGAGAAAATGTCAAGGATTTAAGTGGCCTTTGGGAGAAAAATGAAGGAGCCAAATGATGTGAGAGAGTCTGATAAAGAGAAGTTTAGAAACAAAATATTTCCATATTTTTTAAGCTGGGACTTGGAAGCTCTGCTGTTTAGCTCATTACATCAGAAGTCTGATTCGCAAGCAACTCCACCACTGACTTTCTATTTTAATATATTACTAAAACTATATGCATCCCATGGAATGCAACAAACGATGCCCCCATCCTTCACTTCCATCTGCCTTCGGGACCTTTACGGTTTTCCCGAGGCTGCTATTTTAATTGGCAACGGCTTTTTCAACCCATGTTATTTTAACATTCCTACTGAGAATGCCCAGAGGTGGCAGGATCCTAAGCTAACTCGAAGCTTTTGCCTTTCTCTCCCATTTATTTATTTTTTTTCCAGAAGTACTTTTTACAAAAATAAATGCCGGACTATTTACATCATTACTTATTTTTCCAGGAGGAGATGACCATGGTGGGTTGCAGACAGAATACATTACATATCCCGGGTTGTGATGCAGCCGTTTCCATCACAGATGGTAAGCATGCAAGCAAGCAACACAGCATCAACCCCGAGAGTGCTGGCAAAGCGAGAGACGCTTTCTTAATAGCGAGCAACGAGGGCTCACTAATCCTCATCTCAGCTGACAGTTCTTTGGCCTGGCTAGACATTGACATCATTTTTTCCCACAGTTATCAACTGTACAATAGCGGCAAGGCAGTGACATAGGTGCTGTTCTCCTGGCCCGCTTTGCCAGCCGGCGGCGAAGGCCACGCCACCCCGTTGTTGTTCGCAGCCCTTTGAACGCTCAAGGAACCATCCCGGCGCTGACATAATCGCTCTGTGGTGACTAGGAGTCCTTCCAGCGCTAAGGAAACACCAGCTTCTGCAGCACATCCATTAACTTCCAGCAGGCTGGGTTAGCACTAGGCTCCCCACACAACCCTGCGGCACATCTCGCCGCTCGCATCTCACGCCACTCACACAAGCACAGGCCACCCGCTGCCAGGAACCAGCTGTTTAATTAGCAACGGGGTCCAGGAGCCCTTGGGGCCGAACCCATGTACCGAAATGGGTGTTATGAAGCATCCTATCCTATGGGACAACAAACTGCCATGTTAACGACTACATCAGACTGGTTCAGGACACCTCTTTCCGCTGGATTTTGCTAAAAAAAACCCACGGACATTGCTGAAAACAAGCACAGACTTTGCTAAAAACAAGCACGGACTTTGCTAAAAAATAAGCATGGACTTTGCTAAAAACAAGCACAGACTTTGCTAAAAACAAGCACAGACTTTGCTAAAAAACAAGCAAACGGTATTTGCTAAAAACAAGCGCACACTTTGCTAAAAACAAGCAAACGGTATTCGCTATGCAACAAACAGCTCTCACCCCCAGCAGGACAATAACAAGGGTAGTGCCAGTGCCTGGATGGGGAATAGACAAACTTACTGATGCCCTCACCGTAAAGCTTAAAATAACCTTCCTTTACAAGCAGGTGTTATACAAAGCTCTAAAATGACAAAAGACTTAAGTCTTCCCTTTGCATCTTCTTTGGAACTCATGCCTTCTGGAAGTTTAACTGGTGTTTAGCTAACTCCATCCCGTCTGCTTTACACATGCCTTTCGTGTCCGGCTTATTCTAGGCATGACATAACACACTGGGCCTTCCCCAAAACCCCGCCGTTTCAAGTGAAACTACAAAACCCTTGTTATCTTCTAAGGCATATTAAGCCTGCAAGAAACATGTCTGGGAGAGATCCAGATAACCACAAGCCACCGTGTACTGACACACGACTTGTTACTCCAGACCTACAAATGTTTCAAAGGTCTGGGTCCACCGCAGCAGCTCCTATGAACTGAAAATCTCTAAGAAAAGGAATTGGAAAGAAAAAGTGGAAAGGGGGGATGGGTAGAAAGGTGAAGTGGCTCACAAAAGGCCATCAAGTAAGTCAGTGGGAGAGCTGCATTTCCAGGCTCCCAGGGCTCCTGACTCATTCCCAAGCCATGAGAGCCTGGGCTCCGAGGCATCTGAACTCTGCATTCTTATCGAATCAAACCTCTGGAATTTCCCCAGCAGAAGTGCCATCTTAGCGTTGGCTCGTGGGAGAGTCCTTAAATAGGTCAAGTTTCTTCTTTATCAAAATAAGGATGTGTTCTTTATACATATTGATTATGAGTGCCCCTTCCAATTATTCAGCCCTTTCAATCCAGAAAATTCAACGTGCTGTGACAAAGGACAGAGAAGTACAACCAACTGCAGCAGAGTGTCGCTGCCCTCTTTAAACAACCTACATCCCAATCTGCATCCAGTTGCCGCGTCAGCTAGAAAATTAGCTCGTTAGAGGAAACGCTTAAGGCAGGGTATGTTAATACCTGTATATGGGGTCCATGAAAAAGGGTGATGGCTTAGCATAGTGCAGGGATGGCTGCTGAGGCAGTTGAGACTGGGAAATCTTGGGTAAGACTTCACTTGCCATTAGCTTCCTCTCCCCATAAATGTGGTTTTTCCGTGGCTCTCTCCCTCCGTTCTGACTGGCTCGGATGCGGTTGCCGATGCTCAGGTCCAGCGGCTGTTCTTCCCCTGAGGACGGGGCTGGCAGGACCTTAGGTGGCGGCAAGATTGGCTTCATCTCTTTTGGCTTTGTGGTGAGATCGAAGGGTGACTCCGAGCTGGTGCTGCCTACTTTGTGGAGGTCCCTGGGTGACTTTGGTTCTGCCTTGACCAGCAAGTTGTGATTGAGGGTCCGCTCCGTGAAAGGGTAGAGTGAATGGGGGAAATTGGGGAGGAACTGAAAAGGGAACATGGAATGATACGGGAGCGACCCCATCTTTTTCTCCTGCATCCCCATAAAGCCAGGCCCAAAATACTTCTCTGCAATGGAGGCAATAGCTTTAATGGAGTCATTGGCTGCTCCCGTGGTAGGCAGCAGGTGCTCTTCGGGGGGAGGAAAGAAGGAATGCTGAGAATAGAAGAGAGGGATCTCACTCGTGTTGTTGGTGGAGCTTGCAGACACAGAGCTGCTGACAAAATCTGGCTTGCTCTCCATTTGTTTGCTCTTTTCTTTCGTTTTGTCCCTGTCACTCTCTGCGTCACTGTCCAGGTCAGAACCGGTGCCGGTAGTGGTGTCCAGATCCGTGCCTGTGGTTGTATTGACGTCCTCAAAGTCACTGCCGTCGGACATGTCACTGTTCCTGGCTTTTAGCTTCTCCAGGTAGGAGTTTTCCAGGCTGCTCTCACATTTCTCCTCCCCTGAGGTGGGCTGGTTGCTGTTGCTCACTGCAGAGATCAGAGGAAGCGCTGGGTTCCCAAGGGGGCTTGGGAGCTTTGCGTCGGGAGTGTGGTTGAGGGGGCTTTTGAGCAGTTGCGTGGGTGGTAACAAGGGGGGCCTGGGGTATAGAGACGGTGGGAAAATCCCTGGGAATCCTGGAGTGAGGGCAGGAAACGCTGGGGGGGCAGGTGAGAACGGAAGCCCCCCCGGGTGCGGGCGGGATGGAAAATAATCATTAAATCCCAGGCTGGTGTGATTGAGGTTGGGAGAGGGCTTGGATTTGTCCATCATGGAAGTGGGCGTTAGGGGGAGGCCAGGGGCAAAAATCCCCCCCGGGTTGTAATGGTTCTTGCCCTCGCAGAAGCGCCGGTGCTTGTTGAGGGAGGAGGTAGTGCTGAACATCTGGCCGCAGTCCTTGCACTTGATCTGGGTGCGACAGTCCGCATGCATCCGCTTGTGACGGCAGAGGTTGGAGAACTGCGTGTAGGATTTGTGACAGACCTCACCTAAAGCATCAACAGAAACCAACAACAAAAGCGATATGAAATTAACAGCAAATGGCAGGGAGCTCAGCAGGCGCTTCAGCAGCATCCCCCACCCCTACCCCTGAAATGTCCTTTCCCCCAAGGGCGAGGAGGTAAATGGCAGCCAGAGCCTGGACCCCTGGAAACTCGCCTCCGCATCCCTCCTGCTGGCGCTTCCCTCCGCAGCCTTCAGCACACCGCTTACTCTCTTTGGGGTTCAGCTCCCCCCATATAAAACCAGGCTCCTGAGCCCATCAGGTCCCCTCGGTCCACGGGAAAAGCTGTCTCCCTCTCCCAGCATTCGTACGGGGGTCAGCCCCCCCGAGCCACGATCCTGGCTACGCTCAGGAAAGGAAGGGGCAGCCTGGGAGCCGTGGCACTGGGAGAGCCAGGATGGGGAGCAGGCTGAAGGAGCAGCAGACAGAGCAAAGCACCGCTGGAAGCCCAGGCATCGCCCGTCCAGCTGCCACCACGGCAAGGTGACACCACCCTTCCCCTCCACAACCCTCTCAACAAGCCACCTTCTACTGAGAAGGTCTGAGGGGATGCACTACTCCTGTTCCAAGTATTTTTTGCAATTTCCCATGAAGATAATTATGTGTTTTAATGATAATATCGATTCATATTAGCTAGCCTGCTTTCCCTGTAGTCCTGGCATGGCAGGAAGCGCTGAAGGCTGAAGGGAGAAGAATTTTGCCTCATTTAATCAAACGTACCCTTTCTTTAATGCCATTAATAGTAAGTAACCACTCCATAGGGATGTTCTATAAATACTTTGCCAGCCAGGCCTCGGTTCAGCTAGAAGCGGGGTGAGATCTTGTAGTCATTAAATTAGTAAGACTAGCAATGCTAAGTTAACGCTACACCGGTGTTTTCTTTAACGACCTGTAAATACTAAGCTTTCAAAATGTGAATTTTTATGACCCCTTTCACCTGCAGCCTTTGCTGGTGTGGAAGGAACAGGGCAAAGGAAGAAAAAAATCCCACCCAAACTCTTCTGTGTATGAAAACACCATAACTTTTTATTATCTGATGCCTCTTTCAACATGGGAATAAATTCTACTTAGTGAATTAACACGCTGCTTTCACTGGAGAACTGCTGTTACCACCTTTTTGTAAACATGGAAACTGGGACAAACAGAGGGAAAGGGGATCGCTCGGAGATGGGCAGGCAAGGGCCCACCCCCCCAATACCCAGTCCTCCAGCTCCATGACGGAGCGGTCCTTCCCTCCTTCCTCCCAGCTTTTACTGACAGGTACCTGCAAGCCCGACTTTCCCTGTATTTCTCCCTAAATCTTTAGGATTTACAGCAGCGTTTGAATATCAAATGTTTGTCAGCTGAGTTATTTCAGCTCTGAAAATATAAGGGGAAGCCCCTTCTATCAAAATCCAGAGCAAAGATTATTAAAATTTAATAAATTTGACATTTGTGTTCGAATTAACATCCCAAAATTCAGTGGGTTGTCACTGAAGGGCCTGCTGGGTCTGGTTTCTGACTGCACTAGGAATTTAGCATGAGCCATCTTTCCTCACAGTATTTCAGCCTTTCTGCTCTGGACCCAGATACAGGAGCTGCAAAGGAAGCACAGGAGGAGGAGAACTGGAAAGTCACCACAAGAGTTTCAGGGTTTGACTAACAGCGTGTTCAAATGAGCATGCTAAAGCCACCCCTAGTTTTTGGCCATCACACCTTAAAACCTTGTTCCAGGTCTTCTGAACTACTGTTATTGCAGCCATACAGCATTATGGCTGTTAGGTGTACTAATTCAGCTATTCAGACCTTCAAAGAAGGGTTTCTTTAGGTTATTTACTTCATTTTAAAATGTTTTCTTAGAAGAGCATCTAAACAGAACTCTTCATGGGAACACTACTCGATTTATTTTCTATAAAGCTAACAGTCCATTAGATGCAACAATCCCCGTTCCTATAGAAATTTAAGCAGAAGGATACGCCAGCAGCCACGTAACGCACAAGTCCCACAGACTCCTTCTGTCCCTGCGGGCTGCTCCTGTGCTTTGCCATCACCAGGGATGCGCTGGCCACGGGACCCTCAGCGGGATGCCAAGTGCCGCATCCCCGCAGGCATGGCAAGCTGAACCCAGCACAGCCGGGTCACGGCTGCCTCTCAGGTTTGATACCCTCGGTCCCAGGATGGGTGAGTATTTTTCTTGTCCTGCTCGTCTATTTTTTTAAAAAAATATTTTTAATATATATATTTATAAATTTTAAATATTTTAATATATTTTAAAAAATACATTTTAATTATTTTTTTATATTTAAAACCTTTAGGGTTGCGGGAGCGACCGAGTGTGTCCAAACAAACAGGCAGGTGCAAATACTTCCACGTGTAAAGATACCACGAGTAAGCTCCCTCTCCAGTTACTAGTAATATCTGAATACATGTCACATTTGGGTGGATTTCTTTAAAAGATGCTTGTCTATTTTTCTTCCCAGAACAAAACTACCTCTTTCTAATTTTAATCATCTCCCCTGCCATGTGCCAAGGGATGCTATATTGTGGTTTAGAAGATACGCACAAGTTTATAACAAATGGCTCATCTGCTTAAGCAGATTCTACCACAACTGAGTGCTCTTTTCTGAGTTTTCACTGGCTCAACACTCTGCTTGTGGTGGATGCACTATTTTTATTGTATGCATTCACAATATTACAAAAAAGAAGTTATACTGTTCCCATGTAGCAAAACTTTATGAGAAGACTAAGGATAACGAAAGCCAAGTCTGCCAAGGGAATCAGGTTCTGTTCTTCTCTTTTCCACGCCAGGATGAGTTGCTAGATATAGATGATGCTGCACAAAATTCCCTAAAGGAAAGTGCTACGGATACGACAGCAGACATCATCATTCTAAAACAGGGAAAACTGGAAAACATTTGGTGAAATCTCCAGTTAGAGAATGATTCGGTAACCCTGCATGTGATGTCCCCTCTCGCCATCCTGTATTCTGCAGTAATAGTTATGGGTTCAGGGTTTTTTTAATGACAAGTATAATATTGTGAAAAATAAACACACACACCCCCTCCCCCCACCCCAAATCCTTCTCTTCCACGGAATAGGAAAGAAAAACTCCAGCGAATCCTGCCTCACGGCTTCCCTGAAGTGGCTAATGGATTCCATACTCAGGCATGTGACTCCACCTGGCACATCTGAGCTAGGCAGGATCAGCCTCCAGTTGTTTCACACACTGATTTAGACTGACAACTCCCTAATTCTTATGAGGTGAGAGTGAGGAGATTATGAGAAGAAATCATTCATCTCACTGCAGCGATACTATGAGATTCCAATTATCTCTTTCATGTGCCCGTCATCAAATGAAAGATTGCATCAAAATGAGCAATAAGAGTATTTTTTCTTCCTCCACTGACACCCATCTGATTATCTCAGAACACGTTAATGAAACGAGTCTCCCAGGATACTCTTGCATACTGTTCCCATTATACCAACAGGGAAAAAAAGGCAGGAGTGGGTTCAGTGGCTTCCCTACCGTAACATCAAAGCCTGGAATCAAACACAGATCCTGTCCTGTGCTTGAGCTACGCTGTCTGAAGAGTGCCAGGAAGCAGTCCCGAAAGTTTCTATAGCTTTGTTGTGACACAATCCACTTTTCTGCACAGTTATCAAAACCCAATAGGTGCTGTGTCAATTAAAAAAATATACTACCCCAAGAACGACAAGAAATGAGATGAATGGCTCTCAAGGGAAATGAGAAATATTCCACTAAAGAGAGCACTAAGGACACAGTTAATCTGCTATTTATTTGGCTTCCAAGCATTATCTAGATGAAACATGCAGTAAATAAAGAAGGCAAAAACTCTTTAAAAAACACCTTCTTCTTGTCTCTGTGACTATTCCAAATTCTTTACAACGGCTACAGGATTTGAGGCACCCCTGAAAAACATTTCGATCAGGCCATGTCAGCTATTTATTTATGTCACCAACATGAACATTCCAAAATTATTAAGGAAAAAAAGACGAGAGAAAGAAAAGATATGAGAAAATGGCATCGCTAGGACTGCTGAGAGACTCAGCTTTTAACTTGTCAAGAAAGTCAAAAACTGCCATGGATGTTTACTGAAAAAACAGGGAGCATAAAAAAAAAAAAGGGGGGGGGTGGGGAATTGCTGCGGAATTTCATCTTGTGCTCTGACCTATAAAATTACAGCGGCTGCTCACAGAGGGACAGCTAGTACTGGGGGGCCCTGCAGGATACGTGCAATTATAGCAAAAGCCGGAGCTCGGTGATGGCCGTGACAACTTACATATGAAAGGTTTGACAGTGCTGTGAATGTGCTTGTGTTGTTTGAGGCCAGAAGAGGTGGCAAAGGTTTTGCCGCAGTCGGGGCAGGCATGTGCCCGTGCGCCCACGTGCTGGGATCGGATGTGCCGCTGGAGGTTGCTGGGGTCCGTAAACACCTGAAAGAGAAAACGCCTTGAGGAAGGGGAAGCACAGCAGTAGGGAGAAGAGCCCGTATGTCAAAAGTGTGACTTTTTGCATTTACTTTTTTTGGTATGTCTCCACCACTCCTGGCTTTGGGAGAGCGGGGTATTCACCTCCCGCTGCAAACACATAATGAACCGAGCAGGGCTGAGCTGTGTCCTGCCAGGCTGCCGGCACCGTGCAGTGCTCCCAGTTTAAGAGCTGTTTGCTTGCCCACATCTGCCCCACGCAAGGTCACCGCCGCCCCGGCAGCCTCTCCAGCACCCGGGAAAAGCCCAACGGCCAGTGGCTCGGGGCAAGGCTGAGCTCCACATCCAAACCATGATGCCGGGGCCAGCTGAGACACCTCTCTCCCTGTGTCACCAAGCCAGGGCACCAAACCACACCAGCACGGGTAACCCATCCTCTGAACCCCTTCCCCCAGGTCCCAGCACACAGCCCCCCAGGCCAAGCTGCTCATGGTAACCGTGTCCTGCACCGTACCTTCACACAGTTTTCACATTCAAACCGTTTCCCACTGTCGTGAGACATTTGGTGACGAATCAGGTTGGATTTCCAGTTGAAAGCCTTGGGACACTGGTCACACTTGTACTCCCTCTCCTCGGTGTGGATTACCATGTGCTGCTCCAGGCTGGGGAAGAGAGACAGGCTGACCTCGCACAGCAGCCCCCAGCCCCCCAGCCAGCGGCGAGCGGAGCCCAGCTCCCCGCGCCCGCCTCAACCTGGCGGGCACTCGCTGCCAAGGCACATACCGTTACAGAACTCCTGCCCCATATCGGGGAGGTTTGAAACCCAGAGAAGCAATTAGAGATGGTGATAGAGAAACAGGCTGCGAGCCTGGGGGGTCCGGGGGGGTGGGGGGGTTGGCCAGGACCAGCTGCTGCTGCAGGGGGTGAATGCAAAGGGCTTTGTGAACAGGGGGTGAGCAGCACGTTGACAGGCAAATACGATTTCTTTTTTTTGCCATTTATTTCACAGATGGAAGCTGCCCTATTCCGCCTCAAAACGTCACTGTGTTTTATGGTATTTCTTATTAAATACCCGAGTCCATTTACAAGGGGGAAAAGGAAGGTAAAGCCAGACCTGACCCTGCAGGTTCCTGAAGGGAAAAATGAGCACTTTGTGACCAAGACTTCCATGGCATCCCCACAGGGAAAGACAAGATATTAGCTGTTGCTGCTGAGACTATCACGTTGCCGTTTTCATGGGCACAAAGCCCACAGCTTCCCAGAACACAGCAACTTAACATTGGAAAGAAACATGATAAGGTGCAAACACATTTCACTTCTAAATGTCAGACATCTTTGATTACTTAACTCGGCAATTGCGACTTCTGCCAACTGGCAGCCTCTCCCAAACCGGGAGGATGATGGCAAACTGAAGCGGCTGCTGAAACAAGGCCACGGCGGGGATGGCTTGAGAGCCAGGCGTGGGGAGCTGCGTTATCCCCCACGCAGCAGCAGGCAGCTGAGCCACCGGCCCCGGCGCGATGCTCCGCGGAGGTCACCGTCAGTGGCAGCGGGGCAGGGACAGAGCCGGGGAAACTGTTCTGCTGGGGATGGAGTGCTGTAAAATGTACCGAGCAGGCTGGAAATCCCACTCGTCTCAGGCCAGCCCCGAGAAACAAAGGAAAAAAGCTGTGTCCTTTGCTGCCGTCAGCGTAGCTGAAGGGGAGTTACAAATACTCCTACTTACTGTGAATTCTGATGGACAAACATGTGAAATCTACTACTGCCTGAAATCCCCTACAGATCGATATTAAACGTTCCTATGGAACTTTAAAGCATGGCTGTATTTTTTATAGGAGCATTAAAACTAAACACTACTGGAAAATCCTGCCAGTCTTCATTAAATGGTACAGGACAGCTTCCCAGCAGATAACCCCTGGGCATTTCCACAGAGCCTGAGGGATTTAGAAACCTCGAAACTGATCCAGCCTTGACACATCCACAGGACTGCACTGCTCTGGTTGTCCGCAGCTGCCTACGGGGAGCCGGCCCCCAGCGGGACCATACGCCGACAGGCACCCCAGCACCAGCCCGCGCCGAGGAGGAGCAGGATGGAGCTGACACTGGCATCCTCTGCAATTCCCAGTGTAAAGGCTAACGGCACGGGCAGCTGACTAGCACTGAAATCTTTGTGCCCTGAAGGCATTTGCTGGCCCAGGAACAAGGGCAACCTCGTGGAAGGTGGCTCCATCACAGGTGGGCTTGGTGCGAAATGCTACATACGAATCCAAGCAGCCACCAGCCTGCCCCTTCCTTCCTTCAAGTCAGATAGTTCATATTCCTGAACATGCCCCTTACAAACTGCCAATTCACTGATTTTAAAGAAGCAATATTCATTTTGCTAAAGAAATGGTGTTCTTAACACTACAAAATTTTTTACACGTACAAAGAAATATATACCTTTCATATACATATACAAAAGTATGTTCCTGTTAACTGTGATTTATGAGCTTATTTAGAGCAAATATGGACAAACTAATAGGCTGTTTAGAGGCAAGTGCCTACTGGGATTAGCAAAACATTTATTTATTTAGTCAGCTGCTAAATGCTCAATTTTAGTTCCCCAGTGGCCCTCTTGATTTGATCTGTATTAACTTCCGAAAAATTATAAGACCATCAAGGTACTGACTGGATATAGTCTGTGTTTCGGTGTCTTTCTGAGAACATAAAATGCAGCAGATCGATGGGGGAGGGACAGGGGTGAACATTCTCTCCCAGCTCCATCAAGTCCATCAGCATGTTGCTGACTTACATCTTTCCCCTGTCAAAAACCTGAACTTTATATTATTTGCTCAAGAAAACCCCAACGCAAAAGTTTGGAATCCATGGTCTACAAGGCAAGGCACCCAATGAGCCCAGGAGCCTCTAACCACTCCAGACATTTTCCAAGCGTACAGGTCTGTGGCTCGTGACTCCAGAGTATTTCCATCTGCCTTCAGTTGGAGATACCTTAAAGAGGCCCCTCCATCACCTAGGGGTGCTCAAAAGTTGGGAATCCATGCTAGCACACACATGGGCTTCTGCCTCAGGCTCGAGATGCTTGTGCTGAGCCCACCGATGACCGGTGGATGCTCTGCCACATCTCCTTCTTAATCACTAGGTCTGTGAAGTAACAGTTCAGAGTGATGATTCAGAAGAATCAAAATGGGAAGAAGGTCCTGAAAACAAATTGGGACAGGCCTTCTAAAATGGGTGTTCTGTCCTTGGCCCTTCCCAGGGTTTTTGACCTGACTTTGAACAAGTCATTTGTTTGTCCCTCCTGCCTACCAACACTGAGAAGCAGTGCCTGCTCCGGAGCCCTCCGCTCCACCGCAGCGGTGCTCGCAAGGGGAATGTGCCCCGTGCTGAGCCAAGGCTTGGATCGAGTCCTGGTCTGACCTACCCTCTCCCCCCCAAAACCCGAGGGAAACTGGGACCTTAACTCAGCTGCATCATTTGAACAGCCAGAATTAGCTCCGCCAGACGACTCTGAACATCTTATTCACAGGGATGTGTAATCACTAAAGGGACTTTTTCCCCTTAAAATTTTCCTGCTTCTCTTAACCCCTGCAAAACAGAGACCATGGAAGTCCAGCCCCCGGGGGCAGCCAAGGAACGCACAGATGTTACAAAGAGGAGAGGACCCATACTTTTCATAGGGGTATTTCCTGAATTAACATATGAACTACAGAGTGCTGGAAGCTAAAGAGGAAAAAGTTTCTAACACAGCCAGAGAGATAAAAGAATTGGAACTTCCACTGAAATCATAGATATTTAAAACATTTAAAGGATGTTCTCCTTTTCTTGTCAGGTAAAGAAATTAAGAGAATTGCAGCCTCCTAGTAGCTAATCAACAACGTAGAAACACAGGGTGAGGAATAAAGATAGCAAACTGTGCTACCAGAACGGCTACACAGCTATCATGGGCAGACAGTATCTATTACCAACCCCTACAACACCCACAACACAGCCAGAGCCAAGCTTTTCAATACGGATAAACTAGTGGAATGTTCCTTCTGTTTCACCTTTCTCTGTTTTTTTAAAATCAGTTTTTTTTCTTCACTTACGTAGATAGAAGAACTGAAAGCAACAACATAATTAGGTTCAAAATGACTAATGCTGGTGAACATCATCTTTTTAATTTTTTACCTGAAATGAAACAGACCTTATACTGGCTTTAAACTCACTGGTTTTGCTCTACTTATATAGCACATGGCAGAGGATTGCCAGTTCTCACAAGGTTGTAACTTGCTGCCTGTGGTGTTTGCTCATCTAAGAAGTCAACTGAAATGAGTATGTGAGAGCTTCAGCCTCCGGTAAGCAGATAAAAGTCGAGTCCTTATGCTGCGGAGAAAACCTTGAACTTATGGCCCAGGAGTTGAAGGCTTAGGATGCATATAAACACAATCCCAAAATGATGAAAAAAAACCCCTTCAACTTTTTAAAGCTGACCCCTACGATTTAACTCTTTGAGTCTCACATTGCAAATGAACCAGAAATCTCAAAGATCTCTGCTTTAAAGCTGCAGTGGAGTACTATCATGTTATGCTTGAAAGATGCAATTTTTAAGTTAAAACTTACTGGGCCAAATAATTTTTCCTTTGTAAAAACGGTTTAACTCTTGTTTAGAGTTGCCTTATAATAACAATTGAATAATTACTGCAAATAAAAATATCAGCAGGAGAATATGCTATCTTCTTTTTTCCTGTTCACATTTCCATTACAAAAATGCTTGGTGAACACAAAATTTTTTCACGAACATTTTCTTTAAAAAAAATGAAAAATGAAAATTTGATTGGCATAGAATTTTTTTAATTGCTTCTGCAGAAGCAAATAGGAGCTCATGACCACATTAAGAGTTCTTAGTGTAACAACACCTCTTTATACCCGCTGATCTCAAATGACCAAGAATTACAAATTAAAAAAGTCCTCACACAAATACTGGCAGAACGTAATGCCACTTTTTTCCCTCAGAACCATATCACATGGGAGCAGTTGCTGTGAAGATACTAACCAGGTCTATCAACCTGTCTGTCACAGCCCTGGAAAAGTCAGAGGGAATTCAGAAAGCAACCACTTAAACTTTATATTGCCAATAATCTGTGGATGCTTCTACCAAGGAATAACGCAAAGCATCACAGTCTATGCAACAGAGGTGAAACCCAATGCTGTCCAACAGCTAATGACATTGAAGGATGCTAAAAACAACATTCCTTAACCCCAAGGAGAAAGGAAAGACATATCCCTCAAGCTGTCCTGAGCCGCCCAGCTCCCACCTCGGTTCCACATTTTCCATCATCAGACACGACTGCGCAGGAGGAATGGAGAGGGGCAGGTCAGAGGAAGCTCTGGCCATTTTCTGGTACCTGTATTTATTGGGGAACATCCTCTCACAGTCTTTGCACTCATAGACCTGTCCATCCCCAAGACCTTCTTGCTTGATCTCGTCATTCAGGGTCTCGTACAGGGAGCTGACAGCGTTACAGGCGTACTTCTTGTGTCGCCGCAGGTCGAGCTTTGACTGAAAAAGTTCATCACAGTCCTCGCAGCGAAACGTGTGCTCTTCTACAACAGACAGAGAAAAGGATTTTGACTTGTGGATCAGGCAGTTCAAGCAAGTCTAATTACTGTACCCAATGCTGGGCTTGTAAAGAAAACATAGTATTCTGTGAGGATCTATCAAACAATCAAAGAGGAAATTTGCAAGTGACAGGAGAGAGAAACCAAGGTAGGCTGTGCCAGCAGATTGCTTTCACTTTAAGCATTAAGAAAAAAAAAAATAAATCACACAACCAGTTTTCTGTGTGTCATGGCTTCTGCCAAGATACAGAGACCTACAACAATTAGCAGACACATGAAATACTGGGTCTATTCTGGAGCATTGCGCTTGTTTGCAATGGGTTTTTTTGAAAATACGAATGAGCGTTTCCTCAAAAGGGGCTGCCAGGGAGAAAAGGAACAAACCACGCTCATGTAAGGGCAGACACTGGGAAAAGCAAATTGCCACAGCACAAACCTGGGGAAGGTCCTTTCTGAGAAAACGTCTTTCTAATGCTACCCTCTTAACTCGTCCCACACAACTGCAGAAGCACAGTGCGCCATCAGACCCGAGGAGTTCAAAACCAGAGTACCATGGAAGAAAGGAAAGGGAGCCAAATTCTTTGTTGTTGTGCTGTTTGTATTTAAAAAAAAAAAAAAAAAAAAAAAAAAGATCTAATGCACATAATAAATTACTGTAGTCAAGGTCAAACAAATTAAAAAGAGGGCAGCTATTATTAAGTTTACAAGGCAGCATCCTGACCACAGTGCCAAGCCAAACAATCAGCTCAGAGCTGTAAATTTTCCAGGAGAACAACCTCTGCGAGGGAGTTGGGAAAGCTCCGGGTTTCTCCACCCAGCAGCCAGCTTCAAACAGCAGCTCTCCAGCCACCACTCCGTCACCGGTGCCGTGCTTCCCTGTCCTCCCCTACCCTCACCCTCCGCACTCCGGGGCTCTGTTCCGTGTTAAGCTCTATTCTCTTCTTCTGATCACTTTACTGTCAACAGGAAAGCCTGTGGCAAAACGCACTAGCTCAGAGGAAAGAGTGGAAATATTCTAAGAGATGCAGCCAAAAGCCGATGCTGCCACGGAGCTGATCCATCCGCGAGCGTGGCCATGCTGTGGGAAGGGGATGACGGGCGTGATGCGGGTGGCACTCGCGTCTCCGCGGTTGCTGCTGCGTCTCTGCGGCTGCTTCTCCGTCTGCAGCTGCTTTCAAAACCGGCAGCCTTTTGGCAAACCCTTGGTTTAAAATCCCCCGTGCACTTGTTTGCCCGAAGTTCTGCACAGTAACAACAACTTAGGCTGTGCTTTAAGGCCTGAAATCGTGTTTTATATAAATCAGGGTTAATTTTGTTAGAAGTGTGGCACGAGTACAAGCACAGGCAGTGTCACACCCCGAGACCGCCGCTCCCCCGCCTGCGCTCGGGCAATAATCTCCTTTCTCCGTTTCTCTCAATACAGCCTATTTAAACTCAGGCTGTGGTTTTCAACCCGTGCCCCTGCACACCGGGGAGTCCGCGACTTGCTTCTGCGGTGACTAAGACAGACAAGATCCCATAAGCTGCTACGGCAAGCTAGGTAGGCAGATGAAACCCAAAGTGGCCCACACCTACACGGAAAGTATCGACATGCCCACAAACTGGAAAAAGTCAAACACAGCTAAAAAAGAAAATATCACCAAGACAAAATCAGCGCAGCCTTGCTATTTATCCAAGCGGCACGTCTCCTGGTACTATACCCCATTTACACAAGGAATTAATAAAATACAGAGATGCTACAGGATTTCCTGAACGGCAGAAGAGAGGGATGTAAAAAGAAATAAAATCCAGTAGGTCATCATTTTCCTTTGCTGGGGGTGGGGGGGTGGGAAGGGATTCTGACTACTAAAGGAGACCTACAGGAAGAGAATACGCATATCTTTCCCATTTCACCCAGTTTTGACAGATTGCATACTCTGAAATTGCTATCAGCAGCCTCACAAGGAGGTGGATCAGGCCCTGCTCTACTCCTTAGAGAAATTCTGTTTACTTGCATTTTGTAGAACAGTACTGATACATATCTCATGTGTTTTATGTCCCCAGGAGGGGAAAACTGGAAATCAGGACATAAAAACTACCTAGCAGTATTGAGAGACTGTGTATAAACTACCATTAAAATAATCCAAATTACTTTTTAGGAAGAGAAAAAAAATAAAGAACTGTAGCATTATGGTACGTCTTGTTATTGCATTTTACTTGTAACAACAGCACGAAGCATACAGCATTACCCAGCAAAATTTAAAGTTTCATAGGCAGATGTTTATGGACTGAAAACATTTTCAGCGTGACAGCAGCAAGCGAGGGGGGCAAGGGCTGTGATTAGGTGGGTTTAGGTACCTTCTCTCCCTCCACACGTCCCTAACTCGGGTGAGAAGAAACAAGCCTGACAGCATCAAGTGTCCCCAGCGCACGCACTGCATGGGCTGAGGCAATAATCTCATCGTGCCATCACTCCTCATTATTAATGAATTCACGTTAGCCCTGGAACAAGTGTTTTATCTGCTGCAACATTCAGTTTTCATAGTCTCAGACGTCAAGGCATACTCAGAAGTGTCACTGGCACTAATAAACATGACCTTACTTTTGTTCTCTTTCTGACTCCTAGAGACGTACGTGGGATGGAAGTTCTTTGACTCATGCAGCCCACTGAACTGTAGAGTAACAGGATAAATCCCTCACCAGCTCCAGATAATGTGGAACTGCTCTGGTGAAGTGTTCATCTGCCTCAGCATTCACCCCACGAATCAAATGTTTCTCTTCTTCACTCTTTCATAAATAATGGCTCAAGGCAAGAAGGCTTTTTTGCAGAGGTGACTGAAAGCCCTCCAGACTGGGAACTCCCAGGTACCTTCATCTCTTAAGAAGCTCCTGCAAAACTCCCAGCATGTCTCAAGCTCAAACTGGCAATTCCCCAGACCAGAAAACTTGGAATGGAGGAAACAGATTTAATTTTTTTCTTTTTTTTTTGGACTTCAGAGTCCATCTAGGTACCTTCTGCAAACTCATACTAAATTCTTTCTACTTCAGTTTGAGATTTACACAATTAATTGCATCTTATTTCAATCAAACCATCCTCTAGGAACCAGAAATTCACTTTGAGTTTGGAAAACTAGCCACGGAGAATAATTTCCTGCATACCTGGCTAGAGATGGATAATTGCAAGCACCCCCTCCCACAGCACACATCCTAATCCTGCACTGCCTCTTGCTATCAATGGCAGTAACATTTTTTCCTTTCTATGAGATTACAGAGGAGGCAGGCAGACAGACAGACAGATGAAATACATTAATAGCCTCAATAATAACTTTTAAAGAGATTCTGCTTCTAATTCTCCTTGGCCTTTGTCAGCAGAATTACAGATCTCACACAGATCACACACAATATAATATGATCCTCAGCCAGTAAAAGCTGGTGTAGCTACATTTATACAAGCTGAGGAGCTGCCCCTATCAGCCTTCTATTAAGAGATGTAAGAAAGAAGACAGCTCAGCTGAGGCATGTGCATTTTTTGCTTCCGCATTTGCATACTTTCAGAGCGGCTCAGATTTTACAGCTCAAGCCCTCGCATGTCACTAAATTGAAAAAAACCAACCCCGTCTATTTTGTACAGGCTCATGCTTCAGTAACAACACCCCTCCTCTTCCATCACCAAACACAACCACTTTTTCTATAGGTGGAAAAGATGGACAGCAAGAAAAGAAATGCATGTGCTTCCGAATATTTGGGTGTAGAAAAAGAAGTTTTTATCGAAAATAAAAACTACAGAACTGACAAAAGTATGATTAAAAGCCTTGTAGTCGCATGTTATTCATGTTGCCACTGGTTGCAAACACTGTTTTGATGCTCAGACAGATTAAACAGAGGCAGCACTGACTGGCTGGTTGAGTAGCTGATTATATCATATCAATATCCAACGGCCATCCCTTGGGCATCCCCATTTCTGCACTTGGGAAGATCAGACATCACACTTCTCAGGAAGTACCGCTGCTGTGCTGGGAAAGAAACTGACCTGTAGCCTGAGAGCCAGACCATCACCCTGCAGAAACGAAACCTCAGCAACAAAGGAGGCTCAGGACTGAACTAAGAAGACCCGGTATCTATTTTGTGTCTTTATATCAGACATCCAGTTTGCAGACTTCAGATTCATTGAAGTTTGGGGTTTTTTCCTTTCTTTAAGCACCAAAAAAAAAAAAAAAAAAAAAAAAAAAAAATAAAAGGCCCTTCAAAACAAGTTCTCACTAAAGTTTTCTTCTTCCTTTCAGCACCGCAAATGAAAATACTGCCGTTCAAAAAAGGTTGCTAGTTCAGTATCTGACAGGGAGAAGGGGATAAAAAGAAAAGAAAAACCCAGTTACAAAAAAATTGCTGCCTGTTCTCTATGTCTTGTTTGTCAAATCTATGGTTGTATGTGCCTATCTTAAGTTCCATCAGTAACACTCAGGACAAAGCAGGAATGTAACAGAAAAATAAATCAGCGCCTAATAGCTTTCAGAGAAACCAAGGGGAACACAATTATGTGGCATCTACATGCTAATCTACCAGACTTGAATCTCAAAGGAGTTCAAGTGCCCTACTCAAAATTCCTGCAGTGATAAGGGGTCTGCTGTGTTTGGCTGGGGTTTGGATAAAAGATTTTTATGATAATTATCTTTGTGTGGAACAATTTTGCATTTTCTTTCTTGTTAATTCAGAATCAAAATGGGGGTGCGAGGCAGCAGGAAGATAGCACTGCTGAAAGTAAAAAGTATTAAGAAGTCAAATGTTTAATGTTGGCCTACGATCATTTGAAAGCAATTATGTGGCAAAAGCACTAGACATTACCGGGAAGATACAGATAAATGTTACATAATGACAAAGATGGAAAACAAGAAGCACTTTCTGCTTGTTCAAACAGAAGCCTATTAGAAACAAAAATGCAAAACAGTGGTGAGTTTCCTTTCTGATTTCTTCCTGACATCAAAAAAAAACCCCTCTGCATTACTCCTTCACTGTGAAAACCAGAAACTATTCATCTCTCTGTGCTGGTCTCAAGAAAATTATTAACTTCTTGGAGGAGAACACTGAAAAAATCATCCCAAAGCTGATATCTCAGTGAGACAGTAGCTACGGCACTGCCTGCCCATCTACTTCACCCACTGACCTTCACCAAAAGAGCTTTCAGCAGCACTAATCCTCAAACCACCCATTTTTTTTTCAGAAATATTTCACACTATTTATGCATATCGTAAGTATGTGCACTCTGAAAGAGTTTCACTGCAAATCTGAAACTGAAATTTACACGCACATACAGAAAATAAATGTATTGTAGGATGCCCAGGTGAGACAACTCAAGTTTCAGCAATTAATTATGTCAAACAGTATTTCCAGCTAATAGCTTAAAACCAACTGGTAGATTAATAATATATTTCTAGAACTCAGTCACCAAATAATAATGCGAAACCTGCAACAGCCTCTACATTCAATGAATGAACAGAAAAAGGCGCTGAGTAATATGCCCTAATAATCTTGAAAAAATTCATGTACCTTTTACATTGTTCTCTAACTTTCACTGTCACCAAATGCCAAGGAAACTAAGAGCCCTAGAAAACAGAGCAGAACTTTTCGAGTCCAGACTGATTTTAATTTCATTTCATTTCATTTCATTTCATTTCATTTCATTTCAGGATTGGGAAACCTACCAGGAGGTCAGGGTTCTGCAATGCTCTGCCACAGCAGGGTCCTGTGCTCATCTCAGGGCTTGCAAACAACCATTTTAAAATAAGAATCTGCATTTTTTGATTACTTTAGACATGCATGTGGTGTTGCTTTGTTTTTATAATAATTTTGGGAATGGTGTAGCGCATCTTTCCTAGTTTTCCCAAGAGATCTCTTCTGTTGCACAGTGTGCATTGACAGGCTCTGTCACTGGCAGGGAAAGAGGTGGGATACAAACATCAGTCAGCGTCTCAGATGAATGTTGAGAAAAGCATTCTAACAAAGGGGGGGGGGGGAAATCCTGGCAGCACTCTGGGATTGCCAGACTATTTGAGGCCACGTGTCCTGCTAACCTGCTCTCCCACTGCTGACAAGAGCCAGCAACAGCTACTACAGGGAAGTGTGCAAGGACCCTGGGAAGAGCAGGTGAGCAGCGACCCGTCCGCAGGGAACGCTGCCTCCCAACTGCCTCTTCAGGGAATCAGCTCCGTCTGCGCTTCCTTCCCAAACCCCTGAATTAGATTTGGCATTTTACTGTAGGAATTCTGGCTATTCCTGCTCCTCAGTACCAAATGCTTCTCCTTGTGAAACTAAAATTGAACCCAAAGCTTTCAATCGTCTAACCAAATGACCAGCACAGTTCCACGCTGCTGTGTATCAAACTGGTGTTTTATAGCCATCTTTGTGCACCATGAAGAAGAAACAAGGACTCAAAGTCTTCTCTCTCTTCTCCCATCCTTCTCTACGTGTCCTATTGAATCTCACAGAGCACCATTCTGGCGTAGGAAGAGAATCCCAAAATCTCAGCTCGTCGCTCCTCTAGCTTACTAGAAAACACTCGCTTAACCTGGAGAGCATACCAGTCCTTTAGACAGTCTGTGCAATTATTGAACTTTTGTAGTTAACAGCAGGATATTTAGAGGAAAATGGTTATGCTGATATGGAAGTGACTACGGGTTAGTGTTTCAGGCTGCTCCACACCACACACAGTACAGGGTTAAGGGAACTCCCCCAGCTGCGAGCCTGTTTGAGCCATGCAGCCAGTCCGGCAAAACACCGCAGAGCAAGGCAGGAGAGACATTGCAGTAACAAAAATGTGACCTTTCTTTTAAAAACAATCATTCCTTTGGCCTTCGCTGCATCATTTCAGGGTTTCAGAGGTGTCTATATTCTAGCAATAACAATTCTAGCGATGGCTCCTCCATCCTCTGCCTGGACACCCCTTTTCCGTGTCATCTAAAGCTCTAAAGACCAGTGCTTTGCAAGCCTTGGAATGTTTGGCCCATTTTTGTTGCACCCAAAGAAACACAGTGACCCTGGGGATTAAAAAGGCACCTCCAAGCACATTAAAACCCACAACATTCCTCAAAGAGAAGCAGCAAGTTAATCTGTTGCGTTGCCTTGAGGTTCACAAACGCTGCTTGCTATCGTTGGCTAGGACAGCTACTCTCACCAGAGAAAGAGTGAAAATAAGCATAAAATATGAACAGATACAGAAGGGACAGGTACTGGACCAGGTTTTTGTCCCCGTCCAGTACTCACTGAGGTTCTCAGCGTTCCTAGGTTTGCTGGTGAGAGGTGCAAAAAGGTCCTGTCTAGCAAAGCGAGGCCTTACCTTCCATGCTGGGCGCCATGTTCCCAAGTGAATAACCACCTTCCTTCAAATACACCAAGAGCTCTTCTCCTGGCTCAATTTCTTTAATAACTTTATAATAGATCTGGGAATCAGAAACAAAAATTGAGAGACATGTTAAATGTGCAAAGACTTGCATTTTACATTTTACCAATAACTCAAATTATTCCAGCTAATAGGGGAGGCTGTCACTTGATTTGTGTGATAATTGCTACTGAGAGCTCTTTTTTTCTGCCTTTATTTTACTCTATGTGTGTAAGTGTTTCATGTGGCTTGGACAATAAAATAGTATTTACAGTAACAGCCTCTCTCATTCAAATTACGCAAAATCTTCCCATTGTTTTCCCTACCTCCTATAAGCTTAGTATATTTGTTATAGCAAAGGGAAGATTAAAGGGATGGAATTGACACATTTGAGCCTCTGCTGCTCTAAGGTGAAACTGGCCTGATGATTAGAGAGCTGAATTAGCGTATCTTCACAGAATTATTTTGTAGATTACTCTCACCTGAAGCCTGAGGACCTGACCCCTAAAGACAAGATGTGAATCGCTCCCGGTGAGCAGTTTATCCCACGCAGAGTGCCTGCCTAGCCACAGAACTTGGACCTTCTGTGGTTCTGTTCACCTACCATGGTTCTGTTTGCCTATCGCGCCCTCGCTGTCACGCTGGAGGACAAACCCCAGCACAGACAGAGCCCTCAGCCAAGGGCAGAGGCCGCCTACCCGCTGTACGCCCTGCTCACATTGCTGTCTGCGGTGTGCAGAACATGGTCTAAAGGACACCTAGTACAGCTTTCCCGAACCAAAATGAATTCTCACACGCCAAGGATGCATTCCTTAGAAAACAGGGCAATGAGAAAGAAAGCCCCTGCATCTGAGGTGCAACAAAGCCGAATGTCGCAAGGCAGCAACGTATCAGTGTGTTTCCATAGGTACCACGCACCCATCCTTACCGTTTTACCCCTGAACTGAATCGAACCCACGGCAGCATCTCCAGCAACAACTGGGTTAGGGGCAAGCGGACCCCATCACCCCTGACACAACGGCAGATTGCGGGGGGGGGGGAGCGTGCTGGTGGGGGCTCACTCGCATCGGCAGGCAGAGCAGGGCTGGTCCCCTGTAACCATCGAGGCGCTGGCAGTGGCACGCTGCTGGCGGGCACCCAGCACAGTTACTGGGGCATTCGGGGCATGGGGAGCCAGTCGGTCCCTGCAGCTGGGAGGATGCTGGTGCAGACCACTGCAGGGAAGGCCAAAAACAGCAGCAGGAGACCAGCAGCAGGATGGGAGTTTGCATGACTGACAAAGAGGATCAGAACTATGTGAAATCCAAGAAACTTGTTGTCTTCCGTATGTTTTCCAAATTTTTAGAGTATGCTGGACCCTGTCCTCTTTAACAATAACACCGTAAGACTTCAACAGGTAACAGTTATTAACCGCCAGGTTTTGCTAGCTCTGCCTGTTAAAGTGAGGCATGAAATTATTCTTTGGGACATCAACTACAATTCACCCAGCACGGGTCCCTGCACGAGCTGCCACCCTTCCGTCTGCAGGGCACAAAGACACAAACCTCTCCGACCCTGGGCTGCGTGAAGGGTCTCACCGGGACGTGTCCCCCCCCGAGCCCCCCTCCCTTCCACCGTGGAAGCGGGTGGCTGGAGCCCGGGGGGCAGCAGGTGCCTCCCCCTGCCCACGGTGCCGCGGGCACCTCGGGAAAACCCCGGCACTGCTGCCGGCGTTCCCTCCTGATGGAGCTGAGGAAAACCCTCACGGAGCGATCACCGCGGTACAACGGCACACGCAGCCCGGCAGGGCCCCGTCCGGGCGCCGCGGCGGGACCGCGCCGGCCCCGGGGGTGCGGGATTTCCCGGCGGCGGCTGCCCCCGCACCGGGGCTGCCACACACCTTCCCCGGCACCGACGCAGCGAGCTTGCCCCCGGCGCGACCACCCCCTCCCACCGCCGCCTGTGGGGCAGCCGCGGGCCGGGCAGCGGGGGTTACGCAGCCGGCGGCGGGCCGGGCGGCGGGCGCGGGTCCGTGGGCGCGGGGCCCGGCCCGCCCCAGCAGGGGGCAGACTCCACCCGCGGCCCGGCCTGGCAGCGCAGGGCCGCCCGGCAGCGCCGTGACCGGCCGCGGGGCCGGGCAGCGCGGGGCGCCTGACCTGCGGGCTCCGGGCGAGGCGCGGCCCGGCGGCGGGGCGGGGGGGCCACCCCGGGCTCTCCCCGTCGGGGCAGGCCGCCGGCAGCCGCCGCGCCGCACGGAGGAAGGGGAAGTCGGGGCCGTGGCGCCCGGGGCCCGGCCCGGGGGTTCCCGGGGGGGGTGGGTACCGCGGTGCCCCCGGCGGGGCGGCCCAGGCCCGGCACCCCCGCGTCAGCCCAGCCCGGCTGTCCCGCGGTTCCCCGGGCAAGGCGCTGGGCAGCCCCGTGCGCCCCGGCCCCGCCGGCCCCGCCGCGAGGGGCGCCCTGACCCCCGCCAGGCGGCCCGGCCCCCACCCGCCGCCAGTCTCCCACCGGGTTGTAACCGGTTTCCACGACCCCGCTGCAAAGTGCGAGTGCTATAAAATCCGCCTTGTTTCCCCTCACCATCTCTCTGATTTGCGCTGCAGCTCTCCCCTGCCCGCTCGCTCAGCGAGGAGAGCTTTCCCCAGGACTAAACCCCCCGTGGCAAACCTGCCTGAAAAACAAAAAGAAAAGACTTGGAATAAGCACAGCGCTTGGGGCTCGACTCGGAGGAACAAGATCATCCCTGCGCCGCCGCTTGCAGCCAGCTGAGGCGAAAAAGAAGTCAAGACAGCTATTAACACACACTTCTCCTTCGGCTAGTAACCCAACCCAAACCAGCACTCACGTACAAACCACATCCTAAAAGGTGTGCCTAGCGCACAGACACATCCACAGATCTGACACTGCGAAAAGTCCGTCAGGATTCTACTAGGACAAAGGCAAACAGTGCCACGGCGTCAGCATCCCGAGCTCCTCCACCTCTCCTGCTTGTGTTCAGAACAAAGTAGCTGTAGGTGAAAACACGCCTGTCACGGTCTTTCTAGACACATAGTACAAGCTTCATTAATGATCAGGGAAAAGCTGGATTCTGCTGGAGTCACATTAATTTCATCAAACATTTCATTATAATAATTAACTTCATCTTGCAATCATGCTACTGATGGTCTGAATTAATTAAAACCACTGCTGTGTTTCCTTTCCTTTCTTATTTGTTGTGCGCCGACCAAGATCGGATTTACTAATCCATCAGAACATTTACATTCATAAATCATTTATGTTCAGCATTTATATAAAAAATGCACACATTATCCTTTCTTATTTCTCACAACAAAAGGGGCACCTCTCCTAATTACCGGTCAGTTTTATTTAACACAAAATTGTTAACAATATAACTAGGGTTTAGGTAGTGCTCTCACAGACAGTTGAAAATACCACACTGCTTAGTTTGTATCAAAATTATTTCAGGCACAGGGCACTAGAAAAAAATTAAAAATAAGAAAGAAAAAAACAAAACAAAACAAAACAAACAACCCAGAGGAATCCTTTTCCAGTCTAGGCTTGATACACAGATCTGCTCTATAACTGCTTCTGTGGATGTAAACGCGATGTAATAGAAAGCTGGCTCTGGCTATAACATTTTGCAGCCTATAACCAAGCAATTTGGTACAATTACTGAAAGTATCAATAATGCAGAACCACAGCACACAATCGCATTCTGAGGCTGATCTCACCCCGAGCGGAGCACAAAGTAATCAAAGCTGTACATCTTTTCTCTGAGAAAAAGTGTTCTTGAGACAGACACAGCTCAGAAACAATGCGGTAATTGTTTAACTGTTTCCAGTATCAAGGCAATAGATGGAGATGAAACACGTCAAGTGAGAAAACCACGTCCGTGTATTACCTCATTAGTTAGGCATCTTTCATAAAAAACAGCACTGTTTACCTGCTGTATGAGTTATGCCTACTATTTCTCTTAGCTTCACTGCGGCAACACGTTTGTGCTTTAGGAAAAAAACGGCATTAGAGAATGGAGAAAACAGCTGCAGTGTTTACCTAAAGATCGAAACACACACCCACTAATTGCATCAGTGTGCGGCAGTGGCCGAGGGACAATTCAAAACGAGCTAAAAAGCTGCTGCTTTATGTTCTTGTCTTGCAAATAGTTAACTATACTAGCAATCCGCTGGAGTAACAAGGCAAATATTCCTACCTACTGCTCGTCTAAGACAACTATCAAACCGGTGTGTGTCTGGCTGGCTCAAGGAGGAGCGAACACGTAAAAGTTTGGCCTCGTGCATTTCTGGCCGGAACGGGGCTGCACATTTTGCTTTTGTTCAGATGTTTTCCTCCTTTGGAATCGCCTTCCCTTTGTTTCAACTAAGCCACACTGCTTTTTATTTCCTCTTTTTAAGGCACTGTGTTACACAACTAGGAAACCTGAAGACAGTCACTGAATATGTACGTAAAATACATATAAAATACCTCTATTATACAAACACCCAGAAGACTGGCTTATTAAACAGAGGCCCGATTTTTTCCATCACTGCAGCTCCTTCTTTTTTCCAATATATGTAACACAAAGAAAAGCAGTAGCTCTCATCCTAAAAGCAAGCTCATGGCTATTACCTTTATTACATGTATTCTGTTTAATATTACAGTCTCCTGAACGAGAACAGCTAAACTGCTGAAGTATTTGCCCCATGAAGGCAGTAGTAGCAACATGAAAAAATAAAACAGAAGTCATGTCTCATTTTCCAGATACATTTAGCAAATCATATAATTTTTCTACCATTCTTTTCTAGCCCTCTTTTAGGCAGACAATTATTTCAGTCAATCAAGGATCTTCTATTCTTTTCAAATACCTGTCAAGTAAGAATAAACATAAAGAAAACTGGATAACATTATTTTACATTTGAAAATTGGTTTCACAATTGAAAAACAGTTAATGAAATGCCTCAACTAATCTCTTTCTAAATAGCAACATTTTAATCTTTAAATTGGGGAAAAAAAAAAACCCATCCCAAAATACTCAGAGGTCCAGATTCTGCTGTCAATTTCTTCACTAAAAATCAAGGAAAATTCTCTGTACATCCCTGGGAATGTTCCCAAGTTACAGGAGTGCAGAGCAGAACAGAATGTGGTGGTAGCATGGTGTGTGTCAAAAAACCATCTCCCCATGTAAAAATGTTTATTTTTTTCCTGAAAAGGAAGTGGTTTTGATTAAAAGCTTATCCTGGCTCTTATCATCACAGTGCTGCTTAGTTATTTTGTGGATAATCTTTTATTGCAAAAGCTTTTCTTTATGTACGTAACAAACAACCCCCAAATCTTTGCACGCCTACTGCACAAAGCCTTTCTCCCTGTTTTTTTGAGTGCCTGTTATGGAAAAAAATGTACCTGGCTAGCAACGTGAAATCAAATGAAGTTAAAACCAGCAGCATTAGGATATAGCACTAGGTAGAAATTAGCAATGCTTAGTCACTCTGAAAATTTATAACATGTTTCCGGCTTTAGGAGTCACTCTCGTAAGGGCCTGAGATGTCTCCTTTCTCGCTCGCAGGATGCGCGCAGCACCGGCACCCAGCAGAGTCTCCCCTTGCACGGACTGCGCGGGGTGTTGTGCGCAAGAAAGAAAGTTTGAACTCAACACAAATTCAGTTTTCTAAATATATCCTGCAGGGAAAAGGAGTGGATTCGTTTTAAAAGCATGCAACGGCCCTGGCCAGAAGCACACACTCCCGTGAGGAATCCAGCTCAGTGCCCTTGACTTCAGTGAAGCAATCACACAAGCAGAACTGCTCACCCTCGGAGGTATCTGCAGGAAGACGACCTGTAACACCCCCCCACACCCCCTTTTTTATGAGTATGGACCTCACACTGACATCAGCTAAAGAAAAAACAAGGAAGTGTAAAAACATTTTGTACCCTTCAACTGTCTAACTACAGTATCTTTGAAAATGCATGCCACTTTTGCTTTGGTATTCAGCAGGCCAGGGTTTCTTAGGACCAGGACGAAGAACCTGATTTTGCATGCTAGTAATTTTATTTTGAGTGTCTAAAGAGTTCAAATACAAGGGGTTTATGTCCAAGAGGCACCTTGGCTACCTGTGAATTATGAATTCACTGAGTTTGATGAAAGCACGTGTCAGCTTGCAGACATATATATTTATGGACTGTTGGACATTTTTCTATTTATATTTGCATCTTACGCTCTTAGTTTTCATGACAACCAAAGACACTCACAGCCACCTTTACCCTTTGAAGCTTCATAATCTGGAAGAACGATCCGTTTCAGTAAAAGAAGTAACCACCAACTAACACCAGAATCTTTCCAGGAGACAAAGTAGTGAGGCTTGGTTTTGTGTAGCAGTGGTGTGAGAGAAAACTTGGAATGAACAGGAAATTCCAGAACAAACATGGTTAAATTGTCTCCTCTATAAATAATAATACAAGTCCACAAAGATTTTAATGTGCTGCTGACTGCTCTAAGTACTGTGCCATTGAAATGAGTCCATAGGCTGTCTTAATCAATACCTGAGGAAACAGTATATCCTTACTCTGACTTTACTCCTCCCCCCCCAAAGCACCCAGTGCCTCTAGTTATCAATCACCATCATCTGCTGCTTTTTACACTGGATTTTTTCATTCCAACCAGCTGGCCTGACCTAAGACTTCTCAATCTTTCCGGAAAGAAGGCTGAGGGGAAGAAAGCATTTTCCTTTGCTACTGTTTCATTGTGTTCTGCAGCTTCTTATTTTCTTCCTCCTGAAGAAGCACTTGCTTGCTACCTACCCCCTTTTATGTGACTTCTAGTAAATTTATTTACTACAGAGTTGTAAGAGAGTGGTCCTAACAGAGAAAAAATAAAGAAAAGAAGATGAGTGGGTATGATAAACAGCTGTTCTTTCCAATCAGATTGCTGCATGCACTAAAAATATGCACAACCAAAAATCTCCAGATGAGGGACAAGAACAGAAGGACATGCAGTGACCGGGCTTAGAATAAAACGTGATACAGCCTTCAGGTTTTTGGCAGATTTTGTACATATGTCTAGTCCTTAGTCTAAGCATTTGTGAGAACCTGGGAAAAGCCAGCAGTGTACAAGTTAACATTTTAAAAAGAAGATATGTGCATTCATATAAAAAAACCCTGTATTAATTCAGTTTCGTTCCCCAGTCTAAGATCTTTTTTATGAAACCCAAACTCTAAATATTTGGTTTTCTCTTCTTTTAATATTTGTGCTTTTCTACTGCTGCTGGTAAACATCCTCGGTAGCAGCTGTGAGGATGAGCGCTCAAAGTCACCTGCAGAGACCACTGAGCAAAACTGCTGTTAAGAAGTGAACACACGCGGCTGGCTAAAGCTGTATTTCATGCACAGTGCTGCAGTGCTGGGAAGTATTAGATAGGACAGGCAGTTGCACTGGTCCTGCTGAATCTTCTGGAAAGTCTAAAAAGGTATCCCTCAGGCTAGCAGTTTGTGCTCAGGCAAGCTGCAGGATGCACAGCAAGGAAGCCGAGTCAGTCGCAGGCTCCTGCAAACCCGTATTTTCTGTGCAGAATGAAGGATGGTGAAAGACCTAAGTAACAGGTGAGGGAAAATGCAACGGCCCCGAAGGTATTTATCCTGTCGGTCTGTGAAACTGAGACACAGGAGCAGCCCTGTGTGTGCCACAGAAGGCACTGAGCAGCTCACGGTGTAAGACAAGGAGCTGATGATAAATGTTGGCTCTTGCTCAGACGGCTCCTTGTTGTAAGAGCACTTGTGAGTAGTGGTGAGTGGGCACTGCAGCAATCAGCAGCTCATTTTAACTAAGCAGGCTGAAATTTAGAGCTTTGTGCCTCAATCTCTTCTGGATTGCTTGAATCATGAACATTTGCGGTATTTCTGTAATTTTTTTCGGCATCCAAAGTTAAGTTATTTAAAAGCATTTTAAAACAGGAACTAAGTGCACAAAGTGAGCTGATATTTTGGTGCGCCCTGAGCTATTCTCATTTTATGTGAGCTGGCTTCAGATTCACTCTAGCTTCCCTGTCAGATACAGGTTTTAAAATGTTTCTGTTAGAAGTGTATTTTCCCATCCTCAGCTCATTTTTTGCGTGCATCCAAACATGCCTTCTGTTTGCGGACTGGTAATAACATTAAGAGTGCATTTCTCATTTAAGTTAGGTCTGAAACAGTAACTTGTACTTGGATTGCACTCCGAGGTTTGTGAAACTCCCAGCTTGGCTTGCTCATCTTGAATCCATTTTTGGGTTTAATCTTCAAAGAACTTTATAAACGTTAGCTAACATTATCAAAATCCTATTAATTCTGTGTAATATCCCTCGCCCGCACCCCCACCTAGAGGCTGCTCTACCAGCATTTCTGTAAATATGCCTGTTAGGCTTTTACTTTTCCTCCTCCACAGACTCCCAAACCCTCACTCCCCTCTTAGATCAGAGAACAGCTGACTTTAGAGCTTGGAATCACACTCCCTACCCACCACTGTCAACCGGTAACGTGAACTTCCTATGGTTTTGATGGCAACGAAATACCAACACTGGTTTCCATTTGTCTCATTGTGTTTTGTTAACACAACTTACACTTCACACCAGGTGTTAACATTTCAAATTATCTTCCCCACCACAAAAGGAGTCAGGGACTGGAAGATCACATGAGTCCAGGGTTTTTAGATCATTTCAGGGATGCCGCAGCAGAGCTGCTGAACAGATGACCCCCCTGGTTGCTTCCATTCAGTGCTGCCACTCTACACTACCCTCTGCCAACCCACCCCAGCAGCTGTGGAAGCAGCGAGGTGGGCACAGCAACCTTGGAGCTGCCGAAGTCGTTACCTGGTCGTTAACGTGACACACGGCTAGATTCTGCCCGTCACAGGAACAGGCCACGCGGATGTACTTCAGCCAGTTCCCAGCTCCACTCTGGCCAGCATCAATACAGAACTTGTCATTTCCCAGGTCATCAGCAATCTGTAGAACAGGAGAAGAACAAATACATGGGTCATCTTCTGTAAAATGATAGCTACAGGAAGAAGAAAGAAAGGAGAATTACTTGCAATGCAGGATTCCAAATAAGAAACAGAGAGGAGAAAGCTGGCTGGCATATATAATTAAAAAAAGAGACATACGGAAGACTAAAAGCAGCTCTTAGTCATAATCTGAAGTTCCTGGTTAGCAGAACCTCCAAGGACATGTATCAGAGTCGTCCATGATTACAATGATAACATGATATCAGTTGTCCATGATAATAGGCTCAGGAATACAATTATTAGGAGACAAACACTTCTAGTATCCACACCACTTCAGTAATCAAAGCAGGTAACTCCTCCAAACCGTATTTATTTTAATGACAAGGCCCTTAAACTGCTCCATCTTCACACTGTTTCATCCTTCCACACAGGATCAGGTTTTATTATAAATGATATTCTGTTTTTTAGTAAACTTTCAAAACAGGTCACTTACCCCAGTGCTGTGAAATTATATTTTAGAAAATGCTGTAACAAGTGACGCTTTCATTTATCTAAGTACACCACTAGAAGTTCACTGACAACAGAGGATCTGTGTGGTTGAAGGTGAGATAAAATTTGGCCACTGAGCAAAAGAGGGATCTTTCCAAATAAAAACCCTCAAATGCTTAAAAGTCCAAGTGTGAAAAACAAGGGTTAAATAAAGGGTCCTGGTCTAAGGAAAATCGCTGTTTTACCAGGAAGAGACTTAGCACTTTTTCTTTCTTAAGACAGTAAAGTAAGTTCGATGACATTGAAACAGAAAACATGTTCGGCATTCCATTCGACATTTGTGATGACCCATTCTTGCAACTCACTGAAAAAAGCACATTTTAAAAACAACACAGGACACCACCAAAATGAGGAAAAGCCCTTTGAGTCCTAAGTACGGCGAGGGTGTATTCTGCTCATAAGTGGGCCTCCTTATTACAGAAACTCTTTTTTCCCCTAGACTTAGATTTCCCTCTACCCTTACCAGACCCTGTGTCATTGCAAATTACTTCAGTCATCAAAAGCTCTTAACATGCTTTTACTAGCAATTAATTCTCTCAAAATCTCATGGGATAGGATAATACTTTCCCATCCACTTCACGACCGAGAAAAAAAGAAAAGGTAGGAACAAAGGAAAGGAGAAACGAAAATGCAGCGATGACAGCAACAGATCAAGTGTAAGGTCAGGCTGCGAAATCTTGGAGCGCTGCTGTCGGCTGGGACCCTGGCTGCGCAGCTCGGGACCCCCGCGGAGAATCAGGACCGTGCCAGTCTTGGCTGTGTGCCCCCAGCACCAGCCCAGCGCCGCCCAGCCAGGCAGCCCCAGCAGGCAAGCTCACACTCCCTGCACCGCTCCCAGCAGACGTACCTTGGTCTCCCACCTCCGGCACTAACCCTTTTTTTTCTCGAGCTACGTGTATTACAACGGAGGAAGGGAAAATCACGGTGTCAGGATTTGGCTTCTTCCTTCCTAACCAAACGATGGCACTGAAGCTGCACGGAAATACCACATTTTCTCCCAGAATATGTGTGTTTGGGACAGGACTGGTGAGAAACAACACTCCCTGTGTTCAGTGTCATTAATCCCCTGCTTGGGAATACTCTCCCAGTTGCTTACCTATGAGACCTGGGCGGGTTCAGCTACACGGACAGGCTCTGACTCTAACCAGGGTGAAGCGCAGAAGGTGCACAAACAACGCACAAAAGTTATTTTAAACAAACACTACACGCGTGGCAACATCACGCACCCAAACTGCCATTCAGTTTTATAACACATCTGTGAGGGATTCCTAATAAACTCACTTTATAGCCCAAGAAACAAGACGAAGAGAGGGACACGAAACACCTGGAGCATTCTTGCTGTTCCCGTGTTTTCAGGTTACTGCTCACGTCCAGCGCCCGGAGCAGAGCCCTGCCTGATGCTGCTGGCACCTCGGTGGATTAGCATCCCAGGTGTCAAGTTGGGCATTCAGACAAAGATAATGAGGAACATGCAATTAGTGGCCACTTCTGGCAAGTCTGGCTTCAGCGACTTCCTCAGAACACAGCAGCAGAAGCAGTGATGGAGTTTATAGTTTTCAATTCAACTGACTTGGCCACAAAACATCATCCTTCCTCTTGGAGAAAAACCCTGCCTTGTTCACGCCTCACATTCCAGCTTCCTGAGTAAATAAAACAGGAGTTGCACTGGCAACATCCTTTGCCACACTGCCCCCGTTAATTTCTGGAGCAGATCTATCCGTTCAGGTTCGGTAAATGAAGGAGAACTCCCCCGTCCAAACAAACACGCATTTCACAAGTCAAAAACTACATGGCAAGACCTTTCCTGCTGGTGAATTTGTTAAAATTATAGTAGCAAATTCTGGTTTATGTGAGCTAATTCTCAGTCATTTGTTTCATTTTCTTCTAGTTTGTTTTGGTTTTAAACCAGACTCTAACTGCAGCACTCGCTCCTGTGTGGTGTTCTAGATCAGGCGCGTGGCTTGCCGCTGCACCACGCAGCAACCCCAGCGGCACCGCGGCACATCCCTGGCCCCCTGGCAGCTCCCGAGCTCCCTGCCCTTGAGTCTCGAGACTTTGTGGGAGAGGAGAAGGTAAATGACATGTATTCAGGCACTCAAGAGGACTGTAGGGCAGTAAACACAAATCTTTTGCCCATTTCCACAAATTTCAGCCCATGCCACCTAGTTCACCCCAGGTTATCCAGGCTTGTCTCTGAACCCCATTCCCAAGCATTCTGCCAGACTGCTCTGACTTTCAGGACTCAAAGCTCAGGTTCCTTGCCCATCAACCCCAGCATCTTCTCCTTGCCTTGTCCCAGTGCCTGTTGCCGAGCTTGCAAACCTCTCCTCTTACATCCTCCATGCCTGTCCCCTGGCCAGGATAAGCCTTGGTCCCCACTCCTCGTGTGCCAGCTCCTTCCTCCCAGCATCCCACACCCACAGTACCTGGCACCGGGTGTCCTCACTAGCAAAGCCCTGGCTCGCTCCCCACCACCTGCATCGCTGTAACAAGCCACAGGACAAGAGGAAACAGCCTCAAGCTGCACCAGAGGAGGTTCAGATGGGATATTAGGGAAAATTTCTTCACTGAAAGGGTGGTCAAAGCATCGGAACAGGCTGCCCAGGGAGGTGGTGGGGTCGCCATCCCTGGAAGCACTTAAAAAACGTGCAGATGCGGTGCTCAGGGACATGGGTCAGCGATGGGCTTGGCAGCGCTGGGTTAACGGTTGGATTTGATGATCTTCGAGCTCTTTTCCAACCTAATGACTCTGGAAGAATTCAGTCCCCACAGTCAGTCATGCCCGATCCCATCACTTCTCATCACTCATCGGTCACCCCCCCACCCCAGCCTTGCCTGCCTTTTCTCTTCAGCTCCCAGTTGCATTCTCTACCACAACCACGGCATCTCCCGGTTTCTTGTCCCACAATAAACACAGTTCCCTTTTCTAGGTGGGGAGAAAGAAAGGGAATAGAAGAATTTCCTTAGGCAAATGAGTCTCAGACCATTAAAACGTGTTACTGAACACAGCCAAGAGCTGAACCCCACTGAGTGGGTGAGCCGCCCCACGGCAAGGAGCACCGGGGCTTCCAGCTTGCTGTGTTCGAAGGACGAGCTGCTGGTCTTCACCAGGGGCTGAGGGCTACACTGGGGAGCAAGACCTACAGCCCTTCATCCAACCATAAGCACCACTCCCACAGCCAACAGGTACAACTGTGCACTTGGAATTAACCCATCACCTGCCAGAGCGCACCAGGGCAGGCACTCGTGCCAAGGGAAAGGGCGATGTGAAAACCCCGTCAGGAGCCATCAATTTACATCAAATGTTAAACACATATGTGAATCAAATTGAGGACATAACGCATGCAAAGGGATATTGGGAGTGTGCTTCATTGCTTTTTTTTTACTGTAGATACTCCCCTTAAAATCTGTTGCATTTATGCAGCAACCTGATTAAAAGATCTACCTTGGAGGTGCTGAATTTTCCCTTCAGCGATTTGTAGGGGAAGTGAGACCCCACAAAAGTCCCTGCTCTTCCCTAACTAGACTCTTTCTCAACAACTGGTACTTTTTAATGCCCTTATTTACCTCCCCCTGAGCTCTGCTCCTCACAGCAAAGGCCTGACACACAGCAGTCATGTCACAGGAAGCTGAATTAAGGTAGTTTGGACTTTGCAAGAAAAAAACAAAAGTATTCTTGATGTGGGTTGAACAACTCTACTGAGTTTACTCAAGCTAAAAGAGCAGTAACTTCTGCTTTATCTCAGGGAACCTCTAGGAATGTCGGGGCCGACTGAAGCTGGTGGCTGTTGAGACTGAAGCAGTTAGCTCAATTAGGTAACGACGTGGAATAGCCAGTGCAGCACCCTGAGGGGCAGGAGGGGACACACTGACACTGACAGCAGCAACAGGTCCCACAGGAATCATTTGGAAAACAAAACCAAGATGAATCGTCAATGTTCCGCTGTTGATTTGAAGCCACTGAACAGTTTGGGTACACAGCATCTAGTTTTTAATGGTTTGAATAAGCAGCAGCCCACTAACCTCCCAGTACCATTCATTTATACAGCAGCAACCACTGAAATTAAGTCACCCTGGGAATACAATATGGAAAACTCCAGGACTACACTAATAGTCTATTTTATTCCACAGCTGTATCTTACAGATGCCTTCTTTCATATTCTAGAATTGTTGGGTTGAAGACGCTCAGCTCAAATTCACCAGCTGTTTTGCAGGGCCCCTGCACAAGGCTCGACAGCTTCAGAATGAGATCCTGCCTTAGCTAGAAATCACCTGAAACTCTGTGGTTTTATCTGAGAGGAGCTTTAAAACCCAAACAGGGGGTGTGAAATCTCACAGATCAAAACGAGAAAAAAAGAGGTTGTATGAAACCCTGAGAACTTTAGCCCCTGTTTTTCACACACACTCACTCCACACCATAAATAGAACAAGGCATCACAAACCAAGGTCCAGAAGCATCACTGAACGGCATTTTGCATATTACTATCCCTTATCAAATGGTACGCTTCTGTTGTTATCAATAAGGAGTCTTTGAAACTGCTGGAAACAAATAAAATGTTATGGAGGTAGGAGAAAGTGGACAAAGTATTACCAGCCATACAGCTGTAAGTCAGCGTTTTCCAGCTGAACCACAGTGAAGCAATTATGCGAGTTCTCCTGTCCCATTACATATATTAGTAAAGGCATTATTTTTGACTAGGGCATTTCCTAGGATTTTTGCTAACACATTTTTCCTTTGCAATCACAATGGCAGCATGCGGGCAGTCCACAGAGGGGCTACAGTTCAAGACAAAACAATACAATCGTGTTTGAGCGATGGATGCCCCTAAGATAGCACTAGCAGCAGCGCAATGTGCAGTGGAATGTCTGCACGTGGAGCTGGCCAGTTCTGGGAAGAACAGCAAAATGTATGAGCACCTGAACCACACCAGAAAAGGAGGAGTACCACCCCGTCGTCGCATCCCCGAACCACGGAAGCATCACCCGCTGGCAGCACAGGAGATGCTGAGCCTGTGATCATGCCCCTGAAGA
This sequence comes from Falco punctatus, assembly GCF_963210335.1. NCBI lineage: Eukaryota > Metazoa > Chordata > Aves > Falconiformes > Falconidae > Falco > Falco punctatus. The sequence continues at coordinate 106,407,504 of NC_137582.1, forward strand.
GGGAATCAAGACAGGCAGGATTAAGTTCTGAACCTCTGTAAGCGTCTTCCTGGAATGATGTCCCCTCCTTTGCATCCAGACAGCACCTGCCACCACGGGGCAAAGAGCTGGGCTTCCACTGCCACCCATAGTGTAGACAGTGAAGCAGAAAATTGTTCAGAACTCTACACATTAGGTGTGCGACCTTTTATGCGGACCAGAGAGACCTGACGCCACTTGCGCTTCTTCCACATGCTGCAGTTCCACTTGCTCACTAGTTCCAAAGATGAAACATTCATCAGGAATGAGTAAAAATCAATCACAATGGGATGTAATGATGTGTAACAGATTATTAGCAAAGTTGTTTAGAATGGCTGGTCTACAGTCTGTCTTGGTGTAAACCTCTGTAAGTCTAGATTTATCTAGCTTTCTAATTTTCAAGGAACATTATCTGCCTGATTAATAATAGTGATTTGTTCTGAGTGCCCATGATCCAGGAGTAAGCGAAGGTAAGTATAGGTTAAACTACTAGTTATTCGGTCCCTGCTAGTTAGGTATTCATTAGATACTTGCAGTTTATCGCAGGTACAAAAATAGAAGCAAGAGACTACCTACGAGAACGCAGGCCAGTCTTATAAATCCTGCCTTTAAGTAACTATTGTTTCATTAAAATATCAGTATTTGCAAACCTGTAGTATATGCCTTTCCCCTACAGTTGAAGTAAGAAATACAGGTGGTAACTCCAAGGTTGGCAAATACCTTACATTTAGTTTACTAGGATGCTTCAGTATTTGTCTAACAAAGTGTCAAACTGCCTGGAAAGGATGATTTTTCTCAGACCCAAATACAGTAAGTGTAATCAGCCGATAGCACAAAGTGCTGCAGGACCTGCTACAAAGCAGAGGCATTCTTGAGTGAGCCCAGCTCTTTGTGGTTGACACCTCTAATTAAAGACCAAGTTCACACACTCGTGCTTTTTTCTGCTGTTCTATATGAAAGTTATATCACAACTTCAAAAATACTGAAAAAATCCAATAGTAGTCGCAAATTACCATCTACAGTACATATTTTTTCCTCTGTCAAACGTGGACAGAGAGAAAAATATTCTAAGTCCCTCTTCCTGCCACCTGAAAAAACTCCGGAAAAACAAACTGAAACCTTTTACCACATCTTCTTCCAGTTCAGACCAGAAGGAAATCAGAAATTTCCTCTGCCGAAATTGCTCAAACCAACTGTTGAGAAGTCGTTTTCAGTAACAAAAAAAGATTTTCTGTTTGAAGGCACACTTTTGGAATGCACATCAATCATTCATTTGTATATGCTTTTTAGAAGAAGCATGACCAGCACTAAGAGATGACTGATGCTCTGAAGAAGATCAAATGGGGAAAGCAAAAGGAGGCGAATAGTGTTATCTATGGGTAAAATACCAACAGCAAATGCAAGCACAGAGGGATCCAGCCCGCAGCAGCCTGCTGGAAGGCTCAATTCACCACAGCCACCTGATCTGGGACCTACTCATTAAAACGGTCATATTTATTAACGGTCATATATTAAAGCAACTGGTCATTCAGAGTTAGCACCAGAACCAAGTTCATCTCTGTCAAGGACTAACCATTAGCTTTAATCATAAGACCTTTCATCCATAGATATCCCTGTTTTCCTGGGCAGGTGAAGGCTGACATCAGGTATTTAGCACCAACAGCAAGAAAAAGACACCACAGGAAGAAAAAAAACCAACAGAAGATCACGTGTAATTAGCAGGAATCTGACTTGGTGGAGCTGAAATTTAATAGTTGTCCTTCTGCTTGCTCTTTGCACTCAGGCTAGCTCTGAGATCAGGGGGGCTGTAGAGAGGTCCTCTGGTGGATAATTTGGTTTAGACATTAAAAGAAGTTATCAGAGGAAAAGGAGAGGGGAAAAAAGGGGGGAAGATAAGGGAGGGGAGGAAAAGAGAAATTTATAATTGGTAACTGGTAACATTTTTGCAAGTCTAAAACCATCGCATGCTGATGTTCCAGGCAGTTTTGGGGCAATGCACTTCACCTTCTTGATTACCTAAGATCCGAACCCGAGGCTCACCTCCTCACCGAGCTGCGTTCAGTGCAAGAACACACTTGGGTCTGTCTTACCTTTTCCCCAAGTTAAACTACAGGCGGTCTGGGACAGCCACATGCACTTGTGGATCTGCTGGAAAAGCAAGCTTTCACCTGGATTGCAGCCTGTGAGCATTCTCATAAAGTTAATTATTGTGGGAGCACTTCCTCTGCCTCATATCCCTCTGATCCATCTTCCATTTTATCCCACCCACCCAATCATGGATTTCTCATTGCTTTTTTTTTCACTGAACACACTGAAAACTAAGTTCCTCTTTTTTCCCTCTGCTGCAGATGGCGAGTTCAGTATATACTTTTATTTATTAACCCAAGGCACCTCCCATCACTTTTGCCTTCAAATCCAACAGTTCATCCAAGTATTCCCAACTCCACTCCCCTTCCCTGCCAGGAACAGCATCACGGTTTTGTCTTGCTGAGCCGTTTGCTGTCTTTGCACAGCGTGCTCCCTTCTCCCCACGCTGCAGTCCCCATCCTTCTCCTCTTCACTCTGCCTGGTTAACACAGCGGCACCTTCGTGTTCGCCGGGATTACGGGGGTTTAAACCGGCCCATCGCAGAGCCGCGGATTTTGGGTGCTGAGCCAGGACGCTGGCGGTGACTGTGGTTCAGGCTCATCTCGACCCAGCCAAAAGGAAATTGTTGTCATGTTCCAGGACTCGCTCTGCAGCTTCATCTGCTGTCTGCTGAACAGCATTCAGGATCTGAATCCAAAAGGCTCATTGATCCTGCAAAGGCTGTTTCATAATTTATTAACATCAGAAATGCTGAGTTATGAAGCAAAAGTTATGGAAAAATTCTCTTGAACGTTTACAATTTTTTTTGCACATCATTTGAGGTTTCCTGCTTCTCTAATTTGTGGGCTCTCTGTTGGGTTGTTTCTTTCACGTTTTAATGGGCAGCGTCCAACATTTGGCCTCCGCGGAGGTGTGCTGTAGGACTGGAATGCCTAGGGATCTGTCGTCAGTTAGCTTAATGGATTCCTAGTGTGCCTGAAGAAACGAAGCAACCATGAGTTTGCCATCAGTGACCCAGCGTCCTGTTGCTATAACATCCCTCCCCAGAAGCTGAAAGTGTAATAAACCTTCTCATCCCATAGTTGCAGGATCTGCCTTTGACAGTTTGGCTGATGTACACATTTTATTTGGCAGCAGTTAGAGGGAGATTTTTTCCTTTTTTTTCCCCCCCTTTTTGCTTTAATGACCCACAAGCTGATTTAGAGCAATAAACTGTTGCCATGAAGTTTTGTTGTGTTTCTTTTAAATAAAGGAGAGGGAGGGACTGCTACAATTTATGACTTTCAGAAGTAACTGAAACAGAAAGTCCATTCTTGCCACAAAATGAAGAGAAAAAGACTTCATCCAGAGAAACACCTCTGTCAATGTGTAGACACGAAGCCTAGATGAACTCGTAAATTCAGCGCTCTGCCTGCAATTAAGCAGGCTTCCTGGTGATTTGACAAAGAATTAATGAGAAACGTGTCAGACAAAAACAGGTCATAGCACTGAAAACCGATGGGAAGAGCAGCTGAGCCAAACCCAACTGGTTTGCTGCCCCGAGCTTAGGGCCACAGGAAAAGCTCTAAGCGTATTCAGCGAGAACTGCTTTTCCTTGCATATAGTTAATTTCTTGTCCAAACGAAAGGTCCTTCAGCACAGCCCGGAGCCAGCTCCCCATCCCCAAAAATGCCAGATAAAGAGAGAAAATGCTATTCCCTGAAAGCCCCCACCTGTGCTTTAAGGTATGAGCGGGCAGCAGACCCCTTGCCATCACTCAGGTCCTCATCTCCAAACCACGCGTGCGCACCCATGGGAAGCAAGTACGCGTGTAGTGCAGGGGACTCCAGGGTTGTTTGAAGGGCTATGAAATGCCTGCAGGATCAGAGAACTTAATTCATCTGCGACAGACTGTCCAGCTCCATGAGCTGGCCGTGTGACCATCCTCAGGAGAGTCCTCCCCATCCACACGCAGCCCAGTTTGCCAGCAGACACCGACTTTCAGCGGAACGGCGGGTGCACAGAAACCACCGGCTCCGTGACAAAAGCCCAGCGGAGAGGCAGAGATATCTTCATGGATCTCCTGCTCTCAAACAAGGGGTTCCTGCCTGGAACTGAGCTGGGAGAACCACAGGTGTGAGGCAACCCAGCTGGACTGCTCCGGGGCCAACGGGCTTGGCAGTGCCAGGCAGGGGCAGTCGCAGTCGCTGATGAGCCCGGTGCCACTGCTGAGTTCAGTGCCACCGCTGAGCCCGGTACCACCTCCGAGCCCAGTGGTGCTGCTAAGCCCTGTGCCACCTCTGAGCCCGGTGCCACCTCCAAGCACAGTGCTGCCACCGAGCCCGGTGCCACTGCCAGGCCCAGTGCCACCGCCAAGCCTGGTGCCACTGCTGAGGCCAGTGCCACCCCTGAGCCCAGTGCCACCACCGAGCCCAGTGCCACTGCCAACCCCAATGCCACCTCCGAGCCCAGTGCCACTGGTAGCTCATGGGAGGCACCGTACTGCAGCAGCCGACGCAAGAGAGGCTGATTCAGGTTTTTAAAAGAACAAATGTTTTTGAACTTTCACTCCCACTCAAGCCACACGTCAGGAGTGGAAATTTTCCACTGGTGGATGTTTTTCTGAGTCTGCTGTGGTGCTACTGTACTATCTGGTTTCATGAAGGATCTGGAGGAAAAACATCAGCAAGCTACAGGGAAGGCTGCTTCTGAGACATACTTCTGCCACGAAAAAAGAACCTTCTCATTCTTTTTTCCACCACATCTAAAGAACACGAGAAATCACATGAAACAAGGCTGGTTCCTACCAAAATGCCCTGTTCAATTTCCAAAGCAGAGGAGTCTGGATAGCTCACAAGCTCTGCAAGCAAGGCTGAATTTCTTGAGCATACTTGAATCCAGCTGAGCCTTTTGAAGGTCTGCCCATTATTAACTGCTATTTTCTTACGTACCTGCACAAAACAGCCAGCGAGTAATTCCTATGTGTCAGTTAGCATTGCATCAGGGCAAAAAGCCTGCAAAATCGCAGTGTCATCGATGTGTCTTTCAAGCACAGCAGATTCGTTCCAGCTGAACGTACATCAGACCTGACCGTAAATACAAAGCCTCGCAGGAGGAACCAACAGCAGCAATAATTATATAGTACACCGTTTACAGAGCTCGTTAAATATGATCTCCATGAAAGCATCTCCTGCTCTCCAAAGCAGCTTGATGCAACAGGCACCACAGTATTTCAGACGCAGTATTGATTACAGGGCAGAGCAAGTTCTGTACAAGGAGGAGAAGCCGAGAACTCCTGAGAAAAATCAACACCAGCTCCGCTTCCCCCCCCTGCACATATCACCCCTTATATTCTTGCTTTGGAGGTGTAGTTTTGCTACGCAGAAGACAACCCCGAATACAACAGGATGTCAGAGAAGGTGCTACCAGTGCCAACTCCTGTTGATGCATGAAACCAATTCCACCTCTTTGTATTTCTCTCCCACCCTCATTCTCTTTGAGGGCAATCAGCTACGCTTGCACAGCAACATCTAATCACCACGCAGAAAAACATAAAGTAAAAATGTCAAAACAGAAGACAACTTTCAAGATGATGGCAAGCATTTATCTCCACAAAAGCTCATTTTTCACTAGTAACGTAATTCATAGCACACTGATTTAAATTAAACAGTAAACCGTAAAAAATTATGCTTGAATCAAATCACAGGCTTGCCTCAGATATTGTACACACAAGTCAAGAAAGGGATTTCCAGTTCTTTGTAAAATACACACACAAAAACTTTGAAGTCTTCCTCCCCCCTGGAAGAGTTCAATACATCACAGTTTTGCATTCTACTTCATCGAGCTTCATTTTAGAAAAACGGTAATTAGTAAAGTTCTAAAAGCTTAAGAGATGAAAAACAAATGGGAGCTTGCGAGAAGTCCTCATCTGATAAACAAAAGGCAGAGTCTACTTGCAGGCAGATGAGGATTTCAAGTTCAGGACGTTTCATTTCACTTAATTAGGAAGAGGGAGCAGGAGCACTTCAGCCCAGCAGCACTGAACTCCCAGTGCTGTTCCAAGGGATTAAACCAGGCACGATTCGCTGGTATCTTAGAGCTTCTGTGGAGATAGAAAATGCTTTAGGGTGATTAGCCTGATGCTATTTCAACAGTAAGATGTGGTGCTAAAACGGCTCTCCCTAAGGGAAGTGACAATTAGCCAAGTGGAAGGAAGATGCAGGCAGCACTCCTGGCAAAAGGGAGCAAACACAGGCGCAGAAGCCGAACAGGACACTGCTGTGTTAAGATGAGAACATTTTCTGATGGTAATTTCTCCAAGAGTCCTCTCACCACTTGAGACGCAGCTCCCCTAACAGCTCTCCCCAGCCTTTTTTCCCCAGTGCTCCAGCTAATGAGTTTTGCTGTTTTTCAAACATGAACCATTTCCACAGTCCAGCTGAAGGCACTGCAAAGCCGGACACGTAAGACTTCTTCCTAAATTCCCCTAACTAGTGCAGTCCTGTTGTACAGGACAAAAACCCCAGCAGCTCACGGCGCTGGTGCCGTGTGGAGGTGGAGAACTCCAGAGTGCTCACTAAGCCAAGCATCTGGCTCACCCTTAGTCCCAGCAGATCTGTAAGACTTCAAGCCTGAGCCTCGCTGTTCCACAAGCTTGCTACATGCATCCCAATGATGCTCAGCCTTGGTTTCGCCGCGTTTAGCAGCCATGCATGACTTCTGGAAATGGCAGACGTCCTATAAACACCTGATTCCTGAAGCAGAAGTGCCAAGGAAATAGGAAGGTGCCAAAGGAAGTCCGTCTGCTCTCTTGCTGGTGGCTTTTCCTCATTGCCTGCTCAGTACCCGTGGTCCCTCAGCAGGCTAGCAGGCTGAGCTGTGCGGCACGGTGGAGATGCCAGTTCCATGCAGGTCCTTTTGTTAAAATAGTCACATACGTGCTGCCAAGGTCTGAAATGGAATGATTCTCTGCAGAACTTGAGAGCCATTTTTGACTGAGCTAAAGCAAACATTACAACATCCTCAGGTATAGGGGCAACATACCCAGTACAAAACAGTTATTTCTTGCAATTTCTGCAAATCAGGGTGCAAAATCACGTGGTTGTCTTAAAATTAATGAGATGACAAAAAAGGCTGACGGATTCTTTTTGCTTTCTTTTTGGTTTCTGGGTCTGTTGTCTGTAATTGATTGACCTTGGGGTTCCCCTGCGCCTGGCAATTAAGAAACCTGAGGTCCTTACTAGGTCCTTACTAATCGCTTGTTTCCAGGAACTGGGGCTTTACACTGAACGTTAAGAGTGGCAAGACAGGCATCATCTGTTATGATAAAACCAAAGAAATTGGCTCCTTCCCCTCACTCATACTCAAAAGGTGCTACTGCTCTAATGAAAACACAGCCAACCTTAAAAATAAATTCTGATCAGCTTCGGTAGGTGTGTGTTGGGTGTTCTGCTAGATCTGTATGTGTGGAGGTAGCTGCTGCTTGTTTTAAATCATTTCTTATTACTGCAACTTTATTTTAATAACATCTTGGGAATGGAGTTGTGGAACACCACTAACATGTAGGCCTCTTCAGAGTGATTTATTGAAAGCACTGAGTGCCAAAACCATTTGCCGCATTTTAAACTCTGGCCAAAAAAGTAGCAGAGACCTCAACTGCCCACTCATACTAATATCAATTACAAAATGTCGGCCTCTTCACAGCACTAGCAAAGTCCACTGACGAATCTAGAACAAGATGACCTGCAGGAGATCTTACAGCCTCCTACGAGCCTCTTCCTCGGGAAGAATTCGGACTGTCATCCGACAGTCCTGGCAGCTCCACTCCCTTCCCCTACCTCTCAGATTATACTCGATCATTAATAATAAATGAAACAAATTATAACATCAATTATCCAGGTACCCCAGGGAAAGGTGAATGAGTTTGGAGTGCTGAGGTTCTTGAAATGGCACAAATTTTCCATTTAACTGACAGATTTGGGGATATATGGCCCAGCTTCCAGTAACAGGAAGGTACAGTTAAGTGATGTCCAGATAATTAAGCCCACGTCCTGCCGCGTATTTGAGGAGTACAACTGCAGTCCCTAAAACTGCAAAGAGAACTATTCTTAAAGCTCAATACCTGGAGTTATCTGCACACCCGGCTTTGGTGGTTGGGCCATGTTTTGAACACCTCAGCATACCGCAAATCAAGCTTTCTGTCAAAAATTACTGGGAATCAAAAGTACAGGGCATCAAAACTGCTGGCAGTATAGGCTATGACAATGCAACAAGACTGAGCTGTGACACGTCTCGAGAGGTAGGAAAGGCCATGAGGTTTTGTTCTGTACGTCACTGGTGCCAGTTACATCCATGCAATGAGTGTTGTCTCGGGTCTCCCTTCACCCAGGGCTGCTGGCTCACGAGCACCTGGGCAGCAGCACCCTGTAGCACTGCTTACACCAGGGTCAGGCTGCTCAGTACTGCTGTGCACAGCCACGCCACAGCTACACACAATGGCGGAAAGAAAGGCACCACCAGCACCCAAGATGCCAAAGGGGTGGTTTAGAGCAGCAAAGCAGGCAGGAGGAGGAGAGCCCTGAGCAAGGCAGGTATCACGCTCTTCCAGAACAACATGTACCAGCAACAGTATGTCTAATACAGAGGATTGTTGCCCCTCTTTCCTTTCTACGTCAGCACATGCAATGGCCATCAAGCAGCCTAGGAATATCCACCTGAAAGTGTATACATTTCCACATATTAGCTTCAAATGCCTCGAATTTACAGGCCCAAAGGGTGCACGTTACCATAGCTTTAGCCATGACCCTACACCGTCAGAACAGAGACTTTAAAAAAAGAAAGAAAAAAAAAAAAAGAAAAAAAAGAAACCCTACAGCAAATCAAGGCACTCCCCTCCCCCAGAGCTGATACCAGTGTGAGCACAGCTGCACCAGGGTTTCATTTACACAGGAAACCCCCCAAAGGTGCCACAATCGTACAAGGAAGCACAGTCCTTGTAACCTTTCTTATCAGAAATGAGTAAGGCAGCTGCTTTGCAGACTATTCTCATGCTCTTTAGAAGGTGTGAAATAGATGAGTTTGTGAACCGGGTTGGCACTGAGAAAAAGAATGAAAGGATATTATAGGTTTCCCTCCTGAACAAGGCAGCTGATCAAAAACAGGAACAGCAGACCCCTGTTTAAAGAGACTTGAAAACAAAGCAGCCATCTCACACGGAGCCGGGAGAAATTTTCTCTTGAAGCAGTAACAATGCGCTGCTCACCTCGCACAAAGCTGAAATGTGTGAACAAAGCTGAAATGTGTGATTTCTTTATAGTTGATATTTACTGAAAACATTACCAAGAGAAGGTGCAAAAACGAGGCGCCGAAGCCTGTGCACCCGTTCCACAGCAGCACCCGAGGCTCCGGACTCGCTGAGTGACCTCCTGCTTAACAGCTGCCTATTGAGTCCTTACAATACTATAGACAAACAAGATCACAAGAGACCTTCCCAGAGGACCTGCCACAAAGGCAGAACCGATCCCTTCTGTGCGGGGGGTACTTGGTGGGCTCCCCGGGGTGCTCAGGCAGTGTGGCCAGGACAGCAGGGGCAGGTCCCAGGGCAGCACCAGCCGGCCACAGCACGATGCCACCCATCGGCACAGACCTGCGGGGGCTCGGAGAGGCTCAGAGATGGGCTGGGAAGGAAGGAAAATCCATAACCAGTTGCTCACCTTGCCTTGGGCTGCTAGAGGGCCAAGGAGGACAGCTGTCCGGTTTGGGATAGCGGGGCTTGGGGAGGCAGTTCCTCAGTTAAAGCCTCCTCTCTGCCCTGGGCTTAAGAGAAGCCAGCAGGGAAGCATCCAGGCTTATTCCATCCCTTTGCCTCACAGCACTGGGATATTTGCTGAATAACGAGAGCAAGGCCAGGAAAGCAGATCCTCAGAGCACTTCCAGCTGCTAGAGAATCTGCTCCTGGGCTCGTCTGCCCCCCAAGAGAAATGAAGATTTTTCATATGTGCTGCATCCTGAAGGAGAACTTCAATTTGCAATTCTTATGCACGGTTTGTCTTCACTCCAAGCATCACTACAATGAGAACTGGGGACACCAGGGTGGACATCTTTGCCTCACGTGGTTTGGTTCTGCACCAGAAAAAAGGGGTTTGGAGCCGCTTCTCAGCTGAAGATAGAAAAGTGTTTTTACAGAAGGAGAGTAAACACCTGACAGCCACCCGCAAGTTAGCATCATTCTCACCCACCAGATACACATAAACAGAATGAGCAAAGTAATTTCCCTTCAAATTTATGCAGTGAGTATAGTAATTTTGCCCTCTAACAGATTTACTCAAACTGTAAAGGAATTCTGGCACGCTCATTTTTCACCACAATCTCAGAAGCAATAATATTCCTGCCAGCTGAACAATCCGCTGTCTAGAAGACGTTCCTACGCCTGTTTGAATATACTTCATGTACATCACACCTGACGGTGAGCGGGGTCCGGGCCACCACCCAGTGACCCACAAGTGATCTGCCAGCCCAGTGGCAGCAGCATGCTGCCTGCGACGTGTCCCGCAGGACAAGTGCCGTAACGCGACGGTGTGCGAGCCGGGAGGCTGGGCTAGTGCTAGCCACGGACCCTGGCAGCTCTAGAACATTTGAGACACCGTGATGTCCCTGAGCCGATGGTGTCTCTGTATCTGAAGCGCTGCTCCAAGTGTCGCTGCAGGTCCGTAACGCGGAGCTGCGCTGGGTCACCTGGCCCACCCCTGCCCACAGAGGAGTCCTCCCTGCGATGCCTTCACCAGCCCGTTTTCCAATCACCTTTTAAATGGCTCCAGCCCGGGCAGCTCCACCGCTCCAAGGAGGCAAAGGAACCACAGCCCAGTTCCACTGCCCAGTTCTGTCCCGTTACTACTGCTTGTTCCTTCTTGTCACCAGCAACCCTGGTATGGGACAGTGGCTTGTTCCACTCTTTGCCAGGAGAAGTGACAGCCATGGGTCTTGGCTCAGGGAGCCTCTTACCTACAGGCACTTCCATACGCCATCCCGGAACAATTACCTCCCTTTTCAGGCATTTGCATCCCCCAAAGAAATATGACTATTACCCTTTCTCACTCAAGCATGTGGAATATTTTTTTTTTTAAAGCAAGTGTTACAATTCTTCAAGCCATAACTTGCTTCTCTTTTCACAACTATGACCAATGAAGGACTGGTTCAATTATTTCCTTCTAAAGCTCAGTGATCTGACCTCTCTGCAGCTGAAACTAAACAAGCATCTTGTCTGACATCACAAACTGAAATCTTAGTTATAAGGAAGTACAAGGGTAAACTACACAGTCCCAAGTGCCGCCTGGATGAACTTTACCCCAAGCCAATTCACCTACTTATGAAATGCTATATTCCAGGGAATTGATTCTAATGATAAATCTGCCCTTTGAATATGCTGAGAAACAACATTTCAAAATCTCCAGCTCAGATCTTAGACCATCTCTGGGTCAGAAGACAGTTCAGCAGAACGATGTTGTTAAGGTAACTGCTCCAATGGAAAGCCACAGCAAAGCGTCAAATGAAAGGTACTCAGATGCCTCTGCTCGGGTTACTTTACCGAGGCAATTCCAACACATCTGGTTCTCTGACAGCAGGTCTCAAAACAATACATAATCTGACATACCATATACCTTGCTGTGCCTGAGCAAGTCAGGTTTGAGTTAAGGAGATTCTGATAACCTCCATGCAGCGTTTCTTATCTTCTGTGGGCACCTATCTGAAGCCTTAGAGACGCCACCGGACAACTAAAGCCAAAGTTTTGCATTTTGATCCACTTTCTAATCCAGCAGGAGAAGACTTCTGTTCTTCTTAAGATGACCTGTTTTGAAGCCAAATGGAAAGGAAAAACAAAAAAGAATAGCATGTGCCTTTTACAGCAGTTTTCTCAGCTATCAGAAAGCCAGAAGATGGAGCTCAGGATGACAGATATTTGCTTTCTAAAAGGTCCCCACTAGAGAATGAGAACATGGTTCCTCTGTTAAAATGAAGACAGCACATCAGGATTCTCAGGTCAGGAAAAGAGAACTTCCATCCTGTCTGGGCCACTCATTCCCTGCGTGTTAAACAGGGCAGACATCTGCTCCTTGTACAGAGTTTGCTTGTGACTGGGATTTCAGCATCACCACTGTCACTGCAGCAAGTGAGCATCTACTGCAACATGTGCACCTTCCCCCCAGGACAACTGCCCCAAACCCCTGCTGGTGTCGGCCAAACACAAGATGGGACATGAAGCCAAACGCCTGGAAAAAGGCTGGGGGGTTGTTTAAATCTATCAGCAGCACAGAAAATGGTAATATTTTCCCAAGTCAGCTCCCCATCACACTAAACATGAGGATGGTTGTGTCCTCAAACCGAACACTTTCCCACCACTGAAATATGCTTGGAAAAAAATACAAAGACTTCAGGTATTTTGAAGGTCCACCTGATAGTAATCTGAAAGTCTTCTTCATTATCAGATGGAGATACTTCTTCTGTAACATATTTTGAAGTTAAAAATCATACATTATAGAACACAGGACTTCACAAATTCCTTTCAACCATGATAGCAAGCATTAATTTAATGCTAAGTAGGAAGCACCATATCCCATTTTTAGCAGTGCTTTAGCATGCAGAGTAAGTGAAACATGCGGCGAACACAACAATATTGTCTTCATTCCCTTTGCAAATACCCACGGTAAGTTGAAGCAACCGTACAAGCCTTGAAATGCTGTTGAAACAGTTTATTGAGACCTAATCCTACAGCCTTTAAAAAAATCTAACAGCATAGTATTTCCATGGTATAAATGGTTTCTGTCTGTATCTGGCAGCCCCATGAGTTCTCTAAGGATGAACATAAATTCAATTATACCAAATTAAATCTGAACATACATAAGCCACATAACAATTTAATTGGGGCAACTCTTAACTTTTTTTGGAAGAACTATACAATAGTAGAGTCTACGAAGATGATACGACACATATGCTTTCTCCCTTGAGCTGTCTGCTTTTATTAATTACTCTGGCAGAGATATATTTATATTGATGTTGTCAGTGTGTGAACAAAACCTCATGGACAAAAATGGTTTAATTAAAGCAGAAAAACGTGGTTTATGGGTGGTTAGCAAATCTGTTCTTTAAAGTCAGTAAAACTTTCATAAGTGATTAGATAAAAATAAATCTTAGGAAAACATTTGCACCAAATATGTCTTCTACGTTTTACACTGAAGCATATCATGAAAAAAAGACGTAAGCAGGCGCATGGACTCAATAATCTGTTGGCTGCACCTCTGTGGGTGATTTCATATGACTTCAGCTAGCGCACTCTCTTTTTTCCTCTGCTTTGATTAACAAACCTACCTCTTCCATCCAAAACTGCTACCTCCCGCCTCCTGCTCCCTTTTGTAGCATCCTGAAGTTCAGAAAATAAGCCATGAGAGGACGAAGCTACGGCCCGTCCCACTCTGCCTCGTGATGGCCAGCAAGCACCAGTACACACTTGCTGGTGGACTGGGGAAAGAGTTAACCGGCAGCGGGGGCTCTGCCAGCTCTGTTCTCTCTGCTTCCAAGAGCAAAAAGGAAGAGTCTGTCTGCAAAGAACCACATACATGTTTGTAAACCGCTTTGGGGATGGAAAGAATGTTTGGAAAACAAGTCTGCACTGACGGCGGGGTGTGTACAAAATACTCTGCCGCATCCCTGCCATGCACCTGAGGCCGGCAGGCGCTATCCCTGGCCTTTCCACCGCTGACACAGGAACTGGGCTAAGCTGAGGCATCTCACACCAGGGCACTGCCCCTGCCACTCAAAATCAGGAAGCCAGAAATAAGCAAGCTGGAGAACGCAGAGGTGCATGGCAGGGCCGGCGCAGAGGATGGCACCAGGAGCAGCCCCAGCCTGCAGCCCCCTCCCTCAGCACAACGCTCTCTTTGTGGACGGCCAGTATTCCTAAGAGAGACATCGCTTCAGACCAAAGCTAGGCCGTAGATGTAGATCTCACATTCTAATAAATGAAAATAAATATCTGACCTCAAGTAAAAGATCCTGCGTTTGACACTCCTAATCATTTTTTATACTTCCAGTTCAGTTTTTACTGGACTGGATCCAGTCATCCTATGGTAATGTAACAGTCTTTTTCTTTACAGGAACAAAAGTCCTTTTCTAGTCCTGGGGGCTGGCAAGTTTATCCAAATATTCTCAGTTTACTACTAGCCCCTTTCGGAACCGATAGATGCAGTACAAGCGCACTTTGTACCCCAGCACCATGCCATGGGGCGGCTCGCTGGGGCTGGGGATGAAGCCGCCCGGTGCAAGGAACCGAGCACGTGCCTGTTGGAGACACCGGCCCTCCCCATCCCGCTCCCCGACAAAGAGCTGCTCAGGTCTGATAGCTCCACAGAAAGAAAATACATACATCAAGCAGTTTCTCCTCCCCCTCCGGCCATCTCCTCGGGAAGAATGTTTGGAAATGCTAAATAGCCTTTTCCATGTTTCTACATCAGTTCTTATTTTGGCTAAGCTTGTCCAGTCTGTTAGCAGCTGCCAAATGCATGAAGTAATGAGAAAGCATAGGGAGAGAAAGCTGACTTCATTCCAGCAGCGCTGGAGCTAACACACCCAGTATGTTCTGTGGCTGTCAGCACGTCGCTGAAGTGGACCTCGTTAGCAAATTTGACTTTAACAACCCGAGGAGATGCATTCCTTGGTGCCACCTTCCCTCTGCTGCGAGCTGACCTGCTCATCCTCCCCTTGGCTGACACCAGAGTCCCCAGCTAAACACCGCTCCCCTGCCGCCCCAAACGGGACCTGTGGCCGGTGATGCCGATCACAGCAGCCCCGAGCCTGCAGGGACGCAGCCGGAGAGCGGCCAGGCAGGACACAAAGGGCTCAGCTGGGGGACATGAGGTCTGCTGGGCAGCCGGGGGATGCAGCTCCGGACACCGGTGACCTGCTGCACACAATGCTGTGCCGGGCTGGCTCTGTCACCGTCCAGCCCCTCTGATATAAGCAAAACGCTCTCTCTGTCGGTTAGCCTTAAAATTCCTCTGTGCAATAACAACGTGTTGGGGTATACAAAGGGACCAGAGCCCTCAGGAGAGCTGACAGGGACTTTCACTCCACGCAGCGCTGGTACGGCCGCGGCAGGGCAGCGCTCCCCAGGGAAGAGGCAAAGCAAGCGGAGACAGTCGAGGGCAGAGCAGGGCAATGAGCTGCAGTCTCAAAGCAGCGCTGTGAGGAAAGCGGGCAGAACCGGCGGTGTTCAGCCTTGGTGAGACTGAGTGATGGGATGTAACAACAGCCTTCAGTTCAGATGTTAGGGCGCTGTCTAACAGTCAGGAGAGCAATGCACACAAGGGCAATCACCTACAGGGATCGCAGAGCCTCTGCCTGAAACCAACAGGGCAGACAAATACCTGCCCCAGATGCCCTGGAGATGCCGTGCTGGTCAGAGGGGGATGAGGAGCTTCTGCAGCCTCTGTGTGATTAAACATGCTGTGGTACAATAAAACACTTGGGCCACCTGCACAAATAAACATGAACCGATTAAAGTAGGGCTCTCGCAGGATCTAGAATCGTTATCCATGGGGGAAAAATCTTAAGCAATTAAATTTGTTGCACATCTATTAGTCCCTTTGGGACCAGAACCAAACAGAAGGGGATACCAGGAGAGAGGTGTCAGTTCGGACCTCCAGCCCCAGCCAGAGAGGAGACGGGTGTGAGCTCGTCCGCCCCACACTGAATCTCCACTCTGGAGGCTTGGCCACCAGCCCCAGCATCCCAAGGCCACTGCACAACCCCCTGCACCCCAGGGCCACCCCAGCACCCCTCTGCACTCCAAGGCCACCCCAGCACCGCCCCAGCACCCCAAGGACACCCCAGCACCCCTCTGCACCTCAGGGCCACCCCCAGCACCCCAGGGCCACCCCAGCAGCGAGGACAAGTTTGCAGAGAAGTGGCAGAAAAGCACAGCGCTGCCCATCAGAGTGACATGAACTGGAAACGGAGATTTCTGCAGGGTTGAGCAGGCGAATAACACAAAGGTGTTACCTGGTCCCCTCTGCAAATAGCTGCAAACTGCTCCCGAGCACTTACTCAGCAAGCACTACGCTCTGAGGAGGAAAGCATTCCGTGGAAATTCTTTCTCACATTGAATCAGCACAGGAAGACAACACATCCAATCAGTACCCTGCCCTGTGACAAATTTTGCAAATACTTGCATGATGAAGGGTCATTTTCTTTACACAAGTCTTACCCACACCACGAAACAAAAATGTCGGCTGATAAAGGTTCATAAATCTCTTTACCTTATTACAATGACTGCCAGCTAATGAAAAAGAACCCAGCTTATCCCTGGAACATGTGCTGCGTATTTTTGACAAGGGGTTTGTAATAACACGCACAAGAACATAGCTGAGACCAGCGCTGTAATTTCCATGGGGCCGAGTGCCACAGGTGCACTAATATAGGCATTAGTGAATGATTAGGCCTCGTAAAATATATGAATGCTGTTTCTTTAAGAACCCATAAAATTTTATTGAGGAAAAAATCCATGTGTAAGGCTTTTGGTTCGTTTCATGCGGTCATTCAGAATTTCACTCATTTCTGACAGGACTATGATAATTAAAACTGTGGCCTGGGTCTGGTTTCTATAAAGTCCATCTGGCCTTCCGCGATGGAGAGTTTTGGAAGTATGTAATTGCCTGGGCAGCAAATAACTATTTTGCCATCCGCAGTAGTTTAATTTTGTCCCTGCAGCAGGGGAGCTAAGTCAGAGGGGCAAAAGATCATTAACGTCTGCAGCTCGAAAGAGGGGCTCCCAGAGCAGTCGGCTGGCCCATATTTGTTGAAATGCTTGACACCAATGGGCCCCATTAATGCATGGGTTAGATACAATCTGTGGAAAAGGTCTATTATAAAGGGATTATTTGGAAGTGTTCTGTAGTTGGGGGTGGGTGTGATTGAAGGACTTAAAACTGTTACATTAACCCTTAGGGCACTCCAAGCAGTAACAAACCTGGCATTAAAGAGCTGGTGTTTGTCACAATTTCTTCACTTCCCTCTTTCTCTGCCACGAGGTCAAAGAGATTAAAAACATCCATAATGCACTCTTCTGAGTTACAAAGATGAAGCTTGTTTTCTGTCCGCTTTATGGCTGCAGCCAGCTCCCCCGCCTCTCCACCCTCACCCCCAACAGAATCATTAAACAGGAAAACAGATCGCAAAAGACAGACAAGAGCAATTATTATTTTTTATATACATCTACGTATGCATTTACTTACACATCAAAAGAAAGCCAACCTAGACGGCGTGGTGACAGAAGAAGCCCTAGAACCCTGCTTAGACACCCAAAATGCAGCCGTTCATACTTCGCTCGATGGAACACAAAGCTGGAAATGTCAGGCTTGTGAGCGGACCCCTCTCCTGGGCAGCTGCACGATTCCGTGGTGCTTTAGAGAACTGCACCCCACTTTCCCCTGCCATTCTGCTTGGTATCGGGAAAGGAAGGCACAGACCAACAAAAGTACCAAGAAACTTGACAGACTTCAAAAATACTTCACAGAAGTCCATTTAAATACGGATTTTTTCCTTTACATTTTAAACAGTGTTTTGTGTCATTTCTTTGTCTGGTCAGTTGGATGCAAGAGTCTCCCACCGGAGACAAAAGACCCTAGGCTGAAGCTAATGAAATGATCAAAATCTGCATCACCAAAGGCAGGCAAGTTAACCATCCTCCAGAACTGCTCACATTTTCGTAGTTTTCAAAATATGCACGCAGGCATTAACTACTCTCACTTTCCGTGCAGTGTTTAGTCTTCTATTTGTGCCCAGTACGTAGCAGCGCAGTTTGAGATGAAGGATACCTGATGGTGCCTCTGTTATCAAACCACAGTGCACTGAACATCGTGTGAGCAACCTGTCTGCTCTGTGTTTTGAACCCCACTGCCCTCACGTCAAGTTTCTGGAAGGCTCTTACCTCTACAAATAACTCTGCACACACTTGAGCTCAGCTATGTGCTATTTACCCACCGATTTCTTTCATAACGTGGTCTTCTGCTTCATTCTGCTTGCAGTAAATAGCAAGTCCAACAAAACCACGTTTCTGTTTGGCCTGAGGACGAGGTACTGCTATGCCAATCATTTAAAAAGATGAGGAGATGCTGGATCAGCTGAATTCTGACATTCTGAGGGCCTAGAAACGTGATTTGTGGGATAAGAGGCAGAAAGCCTCACAAAAAAAACCAAACGCAGCAATGCATGAGAAAATAAAATATGTCTCAAGGTGGAAAACACACTGACAGGTTGGATCAAATCCTGTAACACCTGTATCACCTGGAGACTCACGTGTTCTTTGCACTGCAGCAGTAAGAGGTGAAGAGGAAAGGACCAGAAAGAGGACACTGGCTCCAGAGCCCCAGGCAGGCGCCGTTTATGAGGAGCTGGAGCACACGGTCCTCTTCCTTTGGCTGCAAGTTGTCAACATGACAAATTATTTACACAAGCGCCTATCACAATAACCTCAATGGCTGTGATCATCAGCTATTTCAAGAGCCATTTTCTGTAGAATAAGTGACTTTTGTTTTGCCTCCTTTCCAAGGGTTCATTCATTTAATAAGATCTTATATGATCCTCAAATCAATCACTTGATTCACGGTGTGTTTACAACACTATTGAGAACACGGTAAAACCCCCAGCGGCTGTAAGAGTGTCCTATTTCCTTCAAGATTGCACCATGCTTTGATACAGGAATGTGAGTTACTGGCTTTACTTCACTGGGCAGCTCTGGAAACTCTGAGAGAAAACATGTGCGTATTAACTGTTCCCCAGACCCCACTTGAAACAACAACAGCAGATATCACAGTGGAAAACACACTTTATAGAAAATTATTGAAACTGCAACTCTTCCAATACAGTAGAACGTCTGTTTTCTTTGGCATGCCCGTCTTTGCTCACCACAACAATCTGATGGCATAAACTACAGTCGGAAATGATTGACATTTAAAAACAGTTCTGCTCGGAAGACCAAGGAGGTTGATTAAAACCCATAAATTCGGGGAAAAAAAGCTTTTAAAACTTATACTGTACGAGCCCAGTCCACAAAGGTTTATGCATACCAAGCGGTTACCAAATCAGACCTTCTAATTAACAAAATTTTAAAGTTGCTAATGCCACTTGGTTTCTGTGTTTGCTCTTTCAGGGCTCTGAGCCGTTTGATGTGGCACACCTGACAAAGCACGCGTCGGCTGCGAGGTGCAGGCGAGTGCGTAGCCGTACAGAAGAGACATCAAAGGTAGCGATGAGCAGCCTCCCCTTTCTCAAGCAAGACACTAAAATCAAAGTACCTGAGCCACTGCTTACTTTTAAAATGACGTGTCTTCAGTATTTTCCAGGAAGTCAGCACCCATGAGCTCACTGCACCTTATAGGAACCACAGCTAGATACAACCTTCTGTCAGACGGTCTCATTGCAAATCGACCCAGGCAACAGCATCGATAAAAAGGCAGGAGTTCCCCATCAATATGGATGCCGACACAGCAACAAATAAAAGTTTAAATGTGTTAAGAACAGCCCCATTTCAAAGGACAGCCCATAAACTGTAGGTGTGGGGTAGCACTGTGCCTGCAGCCCCATCTCACTGCAGAGAGGCTGCTGGGGCTCGGCGCAGTGCTGTCTAGCAGACACGACGCTGATTGTCTAATAAGCATCTTTACTAAATCAAACATAAATGGTTTTGCTGGAAAAAAAGAAAGCTTAATGGAATTTCAGACAGGATACACAACCGTACCGGAGCAGCCAGCTCTCATTCACGTCCTGGCTAGTGCTCCATCACCTTGCCGTGCCCCACGGCGGTACCAGCTTGGACGGCATGTGCCGACGGGTGCTGCAGAGCTGCCTCTGCCCCCAGCACTGCACTCACTGCAGCTGCCTGCTCCCTGCGCAGCCTGCCCAAGCTGGTGGCTGGCCAGTGCCACCCCACCAGGACACCCGTAGGGATGGGCGGCCCACAGGGATGGATGTGGTTCCTGGGACAGGCACGCATCCCTGCCTGTTCCAGGTGGCTGTGTCCTCCC
Source organism: Falco punctatus (assembly GCF_963210335.1). Taxonomy (NCBI): domain Eukaryota; kingdom Metazoa; phylum Chordata; class Aves; order Falconiformes; family Falconidae; genus Falco; species Falco punctatus. The sequence continues at coordinate 106,427,660 of NC_137582.1, forward strand.
TGGACACCGGTCAATATCCACTACGGAGGTCAAAGAAGAATTTGAAATCCAGGTTTCTCATCCCAATTGTTAAAAGACAGCCATCACAACATAATCACATGAACAAAATTTTCCTCAAATCTGCATTTTCTGTGAACTGGGGTTCCAAGCTCAGCCTTCCTCTAATTGCAGTGGGATGTGAGAATGCCCACTTGATACAAGAAGCAATCAGAGATGGTAAGAGCTGTTTTAAGGAAACACATGAGAATATTTTTAGTTTTCAAAACCAAATGACATGGAAGACTAAGGACTTTTTTTTTTTTAAGAACATGAGTCTTTTTGCATGAACAAAGTTAGGCATCTATGGTACAGATTTGCTGGCTGCCTCCAGCATCAGCAGTATGTATGTTGTCTGCCCTGACATAAGACACAAACCAAAGTGGTCTTGGCAAACACAGTGCTTTCTCAGAGGTTCAAGATGTAAACACCATCTTTAATAAGGCTATTCTGATAACAACATATCCTAGATGATGCCAAGTAAAGAGCTTTTTTTAATAGCACTCTGAAATGCATGCCGCACATTTGATAATGCTCTTAATTAGATAACTATCAACTTGATAATGCTGTTACCTTTCGTTGGACGATATTAAAAACAACTGGCTATAATCTTCATCAGCAAACTGAATAGATCTGAATGAACCCACCTTTAAAATTCGTTAGTATCCTCTTTACACAGCTATTCAGTCTGGGCAGATTTACTCACATCAAAACAAAAGCATGCCTCTGCTGCAACAGTTTGCAGACAACTCCCCCGAAGATTTTATTTTCCTCTGCCACAGAAATCGCAGCTAGCAACAGTGCTAGTTTTTCTTGGAAATCACATTAAAAAAATATTCTATTCTTCTAAAAATACTGTAGATTCATTAAAACCTGTGTCTTTTCTAAATGAAAGAGTGTGACATTTTGCTAGGCAAAGTAAGTGCAAGACTGCCAAAAATTCTGAAAAGGTCTCTCAGAAGAAAAAAAATAAAAGAAACAGAATAAAAGAAGCTGTGAAAGTTTATGAGGATAAACACTGATGACAGGTGGAGTAGAAGCTGAAATTTGAACTCCAAAGTAACTGCAAATAAAGATTTGTTACAGATGGTTTTAATATGACCTAACACTGGGATGCCAGCTACAGTATCACTTTTTCCTGTAGGCTGGACAAAACTAATAATACAGTTATGGAAACATGCTACACTAGTACAGACACCTAAGGAATAAATGGCCTTTAATACACCTAAGTTATCCTCTTAAGAGAGCAAGATAAGATCAATAAAATTTTGATAAAGAGATGCATAGCTGGAACCAGTAACCACGTGTATTTTGAATAGGTAAAGTGAAGTAAGTCCTTCATACACAGAAATATATAATACATTATAAATGTATCTCACTTAACACACGTCCATGGACACGTGTGTGCACGTGGGTCTGTGGCACATGTTTAATTTGAGACACTGATCTTTTGATCTTGGAGAATAATAATTCTCTATTTTCTAAAGACTGCATTTGGCAAATGGGTTTTTTTTCCCCTTCACCTTTGCTAAAAAAAAACGCGTAAGCTGATAGTATTAGTGCTGGTGGCTATAATTGTCTCACAATGACTTTTCAGAAGAGAACACTTTGCCATTTTCATCTATTAACAATTTTCTATTTTATTCAGGGCACTGAGGGTCCCTTTTCTTCAAAACAATTTGAATTGTGTGATATCCTTGCCTCTCTCTTGGCATGAACCACTGGGCATACCATTTGTAGAGGAAAGATATAAGATAGAAATCATATATAAATCCCCTTTGTAATGTCAAATTATCACCAGTAACTACTTGTACGAGTTAAGTATGGCAAGGCATGCGTCCCATGAGCCCAGCCTGGCTCCCCTCGTTAAGAGCACCATTTGCTCTTCTTATGATGCTGGAGATGGTTTGAAATGGCACCGTTGGGCAGGGAGGGAGCAGCCCCCTGCCCAGTTCAGAGGGCTGGGGGCACCAGGAAGATGCCCCTGCCCTGGCTGGGCAGCGTGCTGGGTGCCAGTGGCAAGCCAGTACGAGGGCTGGGGCAGACACAGCCTGTCCTTGATGGGTAAGGGCTAGTGGGAGCCACGGAGGTGAAAGCGTGGTCCTGATCACACGCAGACCTTCCCCTTCCCAATCTCCTGCAGCACAGCTACTGAAGAAGAGCAAGAGCAAGCAGCCGGGCAGCTCTGCTGAGCCGGGACCCATGCAAAGCCTTTGCCAAGTGCTGCTGAGAGCAGCCCAACAGCCGTGCTTCCGCCGGGGAGCAACGCGGCCCCGCAGACAGGTTTGGAAAGGGATAAAAGCAGAGCACAGATGTTGCGTTGGAGGGCAAGAAATGTATCTGGAGCGTCGGAGAGATGTGTGGCAGAGCGAGTGGCACGGCTGGGGAAGCAGGAAGGCTCTGCTCGGGGGGGTCGGACTCACAGCCCAGGTGCCCGCGTGCCAGGACCGTGGACCAGGACCACCAGCCGAGGACACTGCAGAGGGGACAGCACCAACATCAGCCCCATGAGCCCCAGGACCGAAGGGTGAAAACAACATACAGATTGGGAAAAGGTAATGGGGAGAGCAGCCCCAAAGACAACAGCCACGGTGGCAGCGCACGCAGAGGACAGCACTGCCTATAAAAACGGTGATGCCGGGGACATAAAACACGCTCACTGACTGCGGGCGTGGGGTGCAAGGACTTTACCCTAGTGACTTTCTTCCTACGTGAATTTTTAATTCCCCCTCACTTAACGAAACCGCAGCCACTGGAACTTACTTGAAACAGTGGTCCCTTCTTCATACTGTTTTTTCTCCAGTAATTTTAGCAAAAAAGCATCCAAGAACAAGCCAGGGAAAGATACACTGATATGCTGACATCCAGCATTTCTGGCTCACAGTGCTTTACAGCCAGTGAATTTGGGAATTCCCAGGAATTTTGGGAATCCTTCCTGAGCTGCTCCAGAACGTCTGTGTGCACCCGCACATCGACCTGCACCTCTGGTGCTACTAAGCACGGTCCCACGCAGAAAGCTGGCTCGCACTGCTTTTTACCCCAGTTCCCACTTTGTTGTACCCTGTTGCATCCCAGCACCCAGCACCTGGGGGGAACGGAAAGGCGGCTGCCACTGCCAGCCGTTCGGTTTGAGTCGTGGCAACGGTCACGTCCATCCCACAGTAACGAAGCTGAAACCTGGAGAAACTTTTCTGCAAAGCGCAGCTCACCCAAGATCTCGTCGTCAGAGAGCAGGGACTGCACAACCTGCCCCGGCACCTCCCGAGCCCCGAGATCTCCACCCGATGCTGCTATGAGAGTAGGAATAGCTCCTTCCTTCCTCCAGCATTCAGTGGTATCGCTTGGAGAGGACAGAGTAAGGGAGAGAAGACTCTTCTCTCATTTCCACCATAAATTCATTATTTTGGCAGCCAAACCCTCTCAGATAAGCAAACAAACCGGATCTTCTTAGGGAGAGTTGTGACGTTCTTGTTTCTGAGCACTGACCTCCACCCCGATTTCTGGAATCTCTACATAATTTCAAAAGCAAAACCCAGCTGAAACCCGCCTGGTTGCTACATCTTCGTCTAGACCTCAAGCATCTAACACAGTTGGCAGGTTTAAGCATTCTTGCCGAGATCAGTGACAACTAACCGACTGCACCACGATTCTGGGAGGATTTGGGGTTTTTTGCACAGCATGGTAAATATGAAATGCAAGTCAGGGTAGGAAACGCTGCATTGTTACTGTTCTTTCCAGTATCAGTTGGCTTATTTATTTGTCGCTGTTGCTTCAATCAGCTTTTAGAGGGACAAATGCAAAAGCTGCTGAAGAAAGAAAAACCTAGCAAGATTTTCAGAAGTGCCAAACACCCTGACTTTCCAAGCCATATTTATCAAAGAGATAACCGAATGGAAAAAAAGAACATTAAATCAGTAGTACACTGAACTAGATGTATAAACCACTAATGATCACATTACCCCATTAGCCACTCAGAGCAATTAATACAGCTAACGATGGGTGAAGAAAGAAGCTAACTTTCTCAGTTTGTACACAGAAACATATACAGATGTTTTATTTTATTTTTGCTGGTTTTATATAGCCTTCTGATAGGCATAGAGTAAAACAAGGGAAAGATTAGTGAAGATAAGCTAAATTTATTGTGTGAAAAGCAAGTAAAAAAAAACCAACACAACTATACTGAGCAGTGGGAACCTTCTGCCTGTTGCTGTAGTAGTGACGCAGGACTGGTACCCTTACCAGCTCACCCCTCCCTCCTAGCTTGCGTAAAAGGATCCCTGATCAGTATGCTAAGGGCTAGTTATTTATCTAAGTGGGCTTGGAAAAAGTCTGTGGTGAGGGATGACAGTGGTAGCTGACTACTGACACTAGCCTGTACGGGTAAGAGCTGGCAGGCTCATCCTTAGCAGCCTTCTCTCACCAATGCTGTCAGCACGGAGCAGTGGCCTTACTGGAATAAACAGTAGTTCCTCTCAATTGCCAGTACAATTTCCTGCGTTTACCTAAGAATATAGTAACTGGTAGCTGAAGAGCTTTCCCTGTAAATTCCTATGGCCATGCCAGGCACATCTGAGGGTTTGTGTGGTACCGCACATCGCATCCTCCATGCACAGCATCGCTGAAGGGCGTCTGCGAACGCAGCCTTTGTAACGGACTGGCAGGAAAGCACATTGGGGTTGGTGGTATGCCATAGCTCATAACACCGAATGGAGTCATCAATAAATCCAACATCAGTAATAATAAAATTTTACCACTCACCTTATGTAACTTTTATTTTACACTCGATTAACTTTTATAACCAACTCCAAAGAATAAAGGCATTCTTACTGTAGAGAATTAGAAACAGCCTTTGGGGGGGGGGGGGGGGGGAGAAGAAAGACGCATTCTAATATTAGGGGCTGCATTCCCTGGCAGCTTAGAAACATCAAGAACAAATACAGTTCAAAACATGCATGTCTAAATCACAGCTAACAGAGAAACAGCCTTACCTTTCTTGAGACTTGTCAAGTAACCCCATGCCTTACTAACACGCTGTGCTCGGCACTTCCCAGGATCAAATTCAAGTGATACTGTGAAGCAAGCAGTCCCCGAGCTCTGTATATACAATAACTCAGTATGACAGCAACTGATTTAGCAATTACTGTTTTCTAATTGCAGCCAAAGACGACCCAACTGCACAAAATATTTATTAAGATCGCTAAGGTAGATGTGACCGAACTACACACACAAGCAAACTATTTCCCAGGAATTTGTGTTAGTAAAGGCAAGAGGAAGCCACGCCTTTCTATATTTCCTTTAACTCATTATGCTAATTTTCCGAAACTTGTATGAACGTCAATCACAAACAGCCTGTGCTGAATAAGCTATTGTGGGTTAAACCGGACAGTGCCCTCGGCCATCATGCCCGAGAGCTCCGGGCACTGCCTGATGTCTGTTTTTAATATGGGCCAAGTCCTTTTTCCCCTCCTGTTTAGTATAATTTTATACTGGGTGGACACATTTAGGGCCTGAATGGTTTGACAGTAATGATTAATACCCTGCATTAGGAGATTCCAGTGAAAGTATTCAGGAGCACGCTGTGCAGTTTGGTTCTCATCAGATGGTCAGGTCTACAGGCCTATTAAAAACAGCAGGAGAGCTGCAGACTTAATCACAGAGGCTGGGCCCATGGAGGGAGGAAGAGTGAGATACAAAAAAAGGAGAGAATGAATAGAATGACCGACCAGAGGTGCACGACAGCGGGGCTTAACTCACGCTCAAGCCAGCTATGAAACCAGGTGAGGTTTTTGTTTTTTTAAAAAAAAAAATCTGTGTCCAAAAAATGATTCAAACGTAACATCTTTTTTCAAAGCTGAAGCAGGTAGGGTTAGGAGACTGCAGGAGACAGTAACAAAGAGCTGAAGGTGAGAATTACTTATGGTCTAATAGAAAAAATTTTAGAAAGACAAAATAAGACCAAAAGCAGAAGAGGTAACACTAATGCTTCATATGGCAGTAGGCCCTAGAAAAATGCATCAAAACAGTTTTAGGTGAGAAATCTAAGAAAATAAGCCACCCAGAGAAAGGCACTGTAAGTCATTACCGTTGTTTGGTGCCTTGCTATTAGTTCATAGAGTCAGAGTCATCTCTGGATGGCTGGAAACCTCATTACAAAACACAGACCCAACTGAGGTCTCCAGGAACTCAGCAGGAACGTTGAGAGCTCCAAGTGTAGCCAGGCTGAATCCCCAGCAGCCTCCTGACCCCTGGCACAGTGGGACAGCATCTTTCTTCTGTGTACAGTCAATGACTCACAGTAAAGAACCACAGATGATCTCTCAGGCGAGGCTCGTATCGTAATCTGTGTAATTAAATATTCAGCATCCTCCCTTTGAAATAACCTGGGCAGGGTACAGAAGGACGCTGAGCGTGGAAGTCCCTAGTGCAGGGACACGTTGGTGTCTGAAGAACTTGGGACAATGTACTCAGCAAAAATGGTGGGGATGTTCTGCCATTTCTGTCTTAGAACAAGAGCACAGAGGAAACCAGAGACACAGGGGTGAGCACAGCGGCTTGGAAGGGGAAGGTGAGTGCTCCATGCAGCAGGCAAAGAGCAGGAGAAAACTGCCACAGCAGCTGCGCTGCCTGACTGCAGGGGACAGAGCTAGGACCTGGTGATGTTCAAACGGCTTCTCCAGAAGGTGCGGAAGCACTGAAGGCCAGTCAGTAGATACTTCACATAGTGCCGGAGCCTATCTGGCTCCCGGTGTTTCACTTGCTAATTGTTTCCCTCTTATCCCTTTCTTTGGTGTTCAGAGGTTTCAAATATTAATGATCCTTAAAACATTACCCTAGACACCATTTTCCCAGTTCTCCCTACGGTTCTGTGCAGGGCTGCGAACTACCAAAGAACTTACTCTCCAGCACAGGAGAAAAAACAAACCAACAACATGGAGATGCTCAGTTCATCTTACTGGAGAGTCTGGACCTTCAGCCAGGACTGGGTATTTAGTCCATTATCCAGAAAATAGTCTTATCGAGCATTAACTGGCAGGTTATGTGCCTGCCTCGTGAGAAACACAACGTTTCCAACACGACAAAGCCATCAGCACCAATAAAACTCCCAGGATGTTCCATATAGCCGAATCCTGACAGCGACCCCAGCCCTCAGAACATCTTGCCCTGCAGCAAAGGCTGCCCGTGTGGGGCAGCCCTTGGTGTGCCAGCCCCTGGCGTGCCAGCCCTTGGCATGACAGTCCCTGGTGTGCCAGCCCCTGGCGTGCCAGCCCTTGGCGTGCCAGCCCCGGTGTGCCAGCCCTTGGCGTGACAGTCCCCGGTGTGCCAGCCCTGGTGTGCCAGCTCCAGTGTGCCAGCCCCGGTGTGCCAGCCCCAGTGTGCCAGCCCTTGGCGTGCCAGCCCCGGTGTGCCAGCCCTTGGCGTGACAGCCCCTGGCGTGCCAGCCCTTGGCATGCCAGTCCCCAGTGTGCCAGCCCTTGGCGTGACAGTCCCTGGTGTGCCAGCCCCGGTGTGCCAGCCCCAGTGTGACAGCCCTTGGTGTGCCAGCCCCGGTGTGCCAGCCCCCGGCGTGACAGCCCTTGGTGTGACAGTCCCCGGTGTGTCAGCCCCAGTGTGTCAGCCCTGGCATGACAGCCCCCAGCCTGACAGTCCCCGGTGTGCCAGCCCCCGGCGTAGACAGTCCCCGGTGTGCCAGCCTTTGGCGTGCCAGCCCCCGGTGTGCCAGCCCCCGGCACCTGCCCCTCGCCCTCCTGACAATGACCAGTCGGACGGACGGGACGGGCAGTAGCCGGGGATGGGCAGGAGGCAGCCCCCAGCCCGGGTGTGCTTTCCCAGCTTTGCAATCACAAGAGGGCTGTGGGGAACCTAGCTTGGGCACCGTGAAGAAAAGCTGTAAAATATCTACATGCTAAATAGAAAGGTTTGATGCTGTCACTCCTCGGGACTGACTATACCAGGGAAATAGATTAATGGATTGTGACACCTTTTATAGGACCGGTTGGGCCACTAAAACGTTACATGTTACTCACCTGGTCTGCTATAAAGTACAAAGCGTGCTGGCAAGGAGGAGGCAATACCGGCAAAACGCTGCTCGATACCAAGTGGAGTAGGGATTCCTTCTTTGAAGAAAATGGCTAAAAGCCACAAACACAGGCAAATGAAGTCCTGTTCCTAAAACTATTCAGACTCCGCAGTAAATTGGCTTGTTTTCAGCGGTGCTGAGCGCTTAGCAGCTCCCACCGAAGGCAAAGGCAGACGGTCTGTACTTAGCACTTTCAAAAACAAAGCCTTTTAAAAACATGGCTTTTCACGGGTTGTGTAGACTCAGGGCCACGCGGTAAACGTCCAGGATGCAAGTTTTTGAGCTGCTCTCACAGGCAGGAAACTTTTATGCTCTCCTAAACCTGCAGAGCCAAAATATCCCTACTGGGAGCAGCAGCAGCTGCAGCAGCCCATAGCGGACAGGAGCACACTGGGCATAAACAGCCAGCGGAGCATCCTCTACCCCCCCTCACCTCCAGCACATCGCCTCTATTTTGAAACAAAGTACCAGCAAGATACTGCGACTGCTCTTCTATCTCCCATTTTATAATTTGACAGAGAAGTTTCAAATTACACCCATTTATTTTCTTCCACACGTGCAAAATTTAAATAAAAGTAATAACATCAAGACTTCATCCCTTCCAAGTATTCCTGCTGCTAGTGAGAGACATGGATTGCAAGAAAGTAACCAATAACAAAAAAATCCACAAACAACAACAAAAAAAACCCCTAAGAAAACCCAAGGCTTAACAACATGCTCACTACAGAACCGATCTTCTAAAGAATTGGAAAGAAAGAACTGGAGAAGGAGAGTTTTGTATCTTCCAGAATAAATATTACATAAAGGTAAATGTCACCTCCTCTGCTGAAAAGCAGTGACAACTACTAAATTGGCACTTTCCATGGCACATCTAGCAAAAAGCCCAGACACTGCACCGATTCTTGTGAACTTCTTGTCAACTTCCAGAGCCTGGCTAAGAATAAGCATTCAAAAGTTCAACTACTTTCCTGAAACCTCTCCAGATTCACCTAACATCTGGATTCTTCCTTCTGGATTTGAAGGTGGATAAAGATGCAGTCACCGTTCAGCATTCGGGTACACAAATGGAACAAAATAAAAATCACAACTTACTGAATACTGTAGATATCTTTTCTTTGAATTTTCAGTAATTTTTAATGAATACTCCCAATGCATATTTGTACCCCATCCATCTCCAATTTCCACAAATTTTTACAAAGTCAGTATTTGTTTGCAAGAACTTTGTACAAAGCTGCATTCAAATGCTGGAAAAAGCACGCTGCATTCACATGCGTGATGGCCAACCGGAGCATTTTTTCTACAATCAACTCATTGTGGAACAAAAAAATTCAATTTGTTCTATCGAAGGAACACAGCTGAGATCACATACACGGCTTATCAATTGCCTTCCTGGATCCGTATGGTTTAGAACCACAAGTATTATCAGAAGATGTGCTAAATCAATGGCAAATATTCTATTTAGGAATGCTGGAGGCATGTAAAAACAGCTTGATGGACTCACTATCTTTGTTTATTAAAAAAGGGGGGAACTTCAGTGACTTTCTCAGCATTTGGTTCTTAAAGGGAGCTTCTTCCCTCCCACGTTCTGAGCCTGTCCCCATGCCCCAGCCCTCGGGCAGGTCACCAGGGCCCCCAGGGAAGGCTGCACTGCTCCCGAGGTTAAAATTGTCCTGTGGGTGACCGAGGACTTGACTTGGTAGGGCTGTCACCTTTCACCGGCGCTGAATTTATATTAAAAACCAAATCATCATTAAAACCCCAACAACACACAAACGGCATATAACAAAGCCCCTGAGGTGTTCAAAGTCTGTAAATCCCCTTTTTTTGAATGTCTGAATAACAACAAACCCAAAACAATAATTAATTCTTCTCCAATGCACAGACCCAGTTCAGTAACAAGCGCTAAAAATACATCTGAACCTTAGAAACAAAAGAGGAGGCACGGAGCACTTTGAAAGTTTGCTCCAATGATTAAATAAATTAGACCTGAGCTGCTAAGAAGGGAAGGACAGAAAGTTCACCACCAGCACGACAAGACGTTGCCAGGCCTTGACTTGTTTACGCCGAGAAAAAGGGGGAAAACCAGCACATTTTAACAGGTTTCCAAATTCCAGGCATTTTTTGCTTATTAAGTGACAACGTGATTTTCAAACCTACCCGATCGCATGTGATTTGTGAATAAAGCAAATACAATGCCCCTCGCATGGCTCTGACAGCTGCCAAGCAACAACTGCTGCAGCTGAGGGAGAAGGACCCAGCCAAGGATGCTCCGCACGGAGCCCAACCACTGCCACTGTGTCCCAGCGCTCCTCCCGTGGCTCCAAGGAAGCTGCTTTGCTCCATCCCCGATCCAGCACTGCAGGGCATCGCCCCAGCCCGCTGAAGGCTCCCCCACCACTGGGATGCTGCCGGGACACCTTGGATGAGGATGCTCCCACGTCACCCCATGGTCAGCGCAGTGGCCCTGGGGCTTGTCCCTGCCAGCCTCCACGTGCCACTGCGGGGAGGCTCCCTCCGCTCCTCTCTAAAAATACCGTTCCTGAAATCCCAACGCTTTTTTTTGTGAGACACGAGGAATGTTCCCTTCACATATTTAGAACCATCAATGAAAAAGATCATTGTCTGAGGACAGGAACTCTTTTGAGATGCGTTTAGGGGCAAAGAGGCTTTTGCTAAGCCTTAGTACATTTAAACCAAACGTACCGCTCTCCGCAGCCGGCTCACAAGCTAACTGAGGCCCCGCTTTGCCAGTCATATTCAGAATTATTAATCCAACATAACAATTCTCTTCTTAGACACGGAAAGAATGCAGGGCTCTCTACAACAGCACTCTACTGAGCCTGTGCAGAAATTTCTTGTATCCCACTGCTTTCCCAGAGCTTGGACCAGCTCTGGGAGCTGCCAAAATAATGAGCGTTACCCTTCTGGAAGTATAGTCTTTTTTTTTTTTTTTTTTTTTGATTGGGTGTTTGAACGTGATGGACAGCAAGAGAATACGGGGACAGGACTTCTGAACACCCTACTGATATCTTCACATTATTTGGATTTGCAGGTTATCAGTGGGGCAGCAACTTCAGCTATGACCTCATTAACTAATGTGGCCACATCAGCACCTCTCCACAGCCTTTATCACTCATCATGTGTCATAAAGCCGCCCGTTGACACCTCATAGTGAATACCAGTTGTATCTTATCTCCTGCAGGGATAGGACCCTCGCTGGGAGACAGAGAGCATGTCTAGGAATGCAGCTAGGAGACAAGTTCACCAGCAGCAGCTGACAGGGGATGATTTCTCAAACAAACACTGAGTGGGAAATTAATGGGCTTTGGTTCGCCACTGACAATACTGAGCAGAAATACATTAACTTCTGACTGCTATAATTTAAGAATTATTACTGTAATTTCAGACCAAAGCTACTGGGACACTTCCATCACTCTGCATCCAGAATGCAGCTGCTTTCCTCTCCTCTCATCACCACTACATGAGTAAGGTCCAGTATCTTTCACTTACAAAAACACAGGCTTATTCCTAGTGGTTGGAAGGTGGAAATCTCTTGCCGTATCTGAAAATCACAAGAGTATTTTCTCCTAATTTCACATAAAAATCCTTCTTTGTATCTCACAAATTGGATAATGGGAGAAAAAGCAGCCCACCCAAAACACAGCACTCCCAACGAGCTGGAGTAGACATTAAAATCATGCCAGAATGTCTTACGCTGGTTTACCCAGTATTATTCTTCTAAAGACAGTTTTTAAAAGGTGTGCTTTGCTAGGAAAATGGCACATTTACATGGCAGAAGCTGTGTATCCCTCTCGGTGCACAGGGAGTGCTCGGCACAGCAGGTTGCGGAGCGCAGGGATGGGGTGGTTTCGAGTCACCAGCATACATACTTTCAGAGAGTTATAAGGAGCCCTCTACACACGTTGCTGCCGTTGTTAAAATGAAATCCAGTAGGCGTGGATATTTTAAAGTAACTCAAATGGGCCCGTTAGACCGTATGTCAAAGAAAAAAGCAACAAACCCAGACGGCATGGAAAAATTCCTTGGGCTTGGATCGAAGTAAACACACAGTGTGAGCGTGCTGGTCGCTACTGCCCGCATCAGGAGGCGTTAGGAGACCAAAACAGGCAATGGCCAAAGGAAAGATCGCACATCCCGTCAAACCTAGCTGGGAACAATCCCCTGCCTTCTTTGCTCTCTGGCCTTGCAGCTGGCGAGCCCGCTCTGTCGAGAGCAATGAATAGGTAAGATGATCTGCCGCTCACGGCATCCGGCTGCGATGACAAAACGCTAGGGCACGTGCCCCGATGTGTCACTGACGCTCTGTGCAACTTCAAGAAAGTTCTGTGATTTTTTATTTTTTTTTAATGCCTCATCTATAAAATCGATTTAATAATCTTTTCTCTAACTTGATTTAATTTTTTAGGTAAAACCCGAAATTCCCATTCTACAGATCCAAAACTGCAAATGCATTCACCGTGCCTAACAGCGGCACAACCGCTCATCACACACCCAGGGCGACTACAGCCAGCGCAAGCCCCAGACCATGTAATCGCTTTGCACCAGACAAACACCAAATCTCACTAAAGTGAATTTACCACTTTTGAATTAAAAACAAACAAACAAACAAGCAAAACCACCCTCTTGAGATCTGTGAGCTAAAGGTAGGTTTGTCAAAAGTGTTGCTGTTTTTGTTTGAGCCTATTCTGTCTGTGGCTCTCCTGGTGAAATACCATTTATCTCCCACGCTTAGGGCTGCTTTTCTTGCCACTTCAAGATCTGTGGAGTACTAAAATGTAGTTTTGCATACCAGCTCAAGTGTTCTCTTTTTTCTAATTGTCTTTTATTCTCTGCTTTTTAAGAGAGCATCTTGTTCTCACTTTTTTTTCTTTTCTTTTGTAAATGATCTAACAGCATGACTAGGAAAGATCAACTTGTGGATCTAACTGCTGTAAAATTCACAGGTCTGACAATTTGGTTCCCAGCAGCTAAACTATGAAAAATCACTAGATCTTCCATAGTATTTTCTCATATCCAAAAACTGTTACTGAGCCTGGAGACTAAAAGATCCCTTACAATCAACACTGGGATAAAGGCTCTTCTCTATGCCTTTTCCAGACTTAAAACCAGATCTTTTATTAAACCACATTAACCTAAACATCCTCCCTTTATTTCTCCCCTGCTGGGTAACACCATGTCAGAACATAAGCTGCCAGAAAAACTCAGTGTCCTGCTGAAAGCTGTAAAAGAGGCTGACTAAATGCACAGAACAGAAAACATAAACACATCGGGCTGACATATTTTTGCACGGATTAAACTGACCAGGAACATCATCGTGACTTTTCTCAACTGATATAAACAAAAGCAAAACCCGATAAACACTTTCCATACCCAACATGCCAGGAAAAGTCATTTTTTGAAAAGTAAAAGAGAATCCTGGTGCTGGAAGAAGGTTCCACTTCAGCAGAAGTAGCTGAGCGTATCACAAAGCCCGTATTGTTTAACCTCTGCACGCAGTCAATGCACCTTTGTGCACTCTAGAGGCAGCATTGTCTAATGGATGGCACGCGGCGGCCAGCACCAGCACCAGCACCATCCTGCCCAGCACCGCCAGGCTCGCACAGCACCACCGGGCTTCGCTTTCTCCTGGGGTTTGGAAGTGGCCGCTCAGCACCGGCCAGCCCCTTCCCATGGCATCGTCACTAATGGCTCGTGTTTAGGAAGTGCTCTGCAAAGGGATGACACTGGTGCACCTGAAGGTCTCAGAGAGCTCTCCAGCGCGCCCCTGACATGCCATGCTCCAGGGCGCTGTGGCGTTAGATGTCTGTCCCACAGAGCCGTGGCAGCTTTGTGAACTTATCTGTCGTCAGCCTGAGTCACAGCAGACCTGGCCCACCCTGGCAGAGACTGTTCTGAGCAGAGATCGGCACGAAATGCCACGCTTTTTTTTTTGGCCACTTCTCCATCATGAAAACCCGATCCCCAAACGACATTTCACTTCATAACAAATACACATTTTTGTTCCAATTCCTTCTTCTTTCAACTTTTCTTTTCTTCCCAGAAAGAAAAACAAAAAGACCAAGACAGAGTATCCAATTGTTCTGTTTTGCAAATATATTTGTTATGTTAAAGTATTATGGCAGTATTACCTCAATGTGGAAGTATTTGTTCTTTTTCTTGTCACCTACATGACTACTGAAGGTATGTGGGCTTTCTGGCATTAGAACAGTTGGGGAATTTTTTTATGTCATATTTTTCAAATGATGTCACATGTCTCCGGGGCCTAATATGGCCTTTATTAGAAGTCAAAATACAGAATTACCTGAGAGCCAAGCACACTGTTAGAAGTCAGAGCAACAGGACAGCTCAGCAGTTCCCCAGCTGGCTGCACCCCGAGTCTTTGCCCTCATCCAGAATTTCCAACGCAGGGATGCCGCCAGCCACTTTGCTCCCGGCCCGTCAGAACACGCCTGACCACGCACACACGTGCCCTTTCCACCCCCGTGTGTGTGTGCACGTGCGTACGTGACCGTACATCGCCGGGCGCCAGCCCTGAGCCTGTGGGAAGCTCTGTGTCCCAGGAAGGCAAACAGGACTGGCGCAACAAGCACTCACTATATGCTATATGCTTTTGTCTGTACAATCTTTTCCTTTTCCATACAATTATCATGAACTCAAACATGCATTCCAACTTGTTTGCATGGCAGGAGTTCTTTTCATGAGCCGATGATATTCCTTTGCCTATTAAATGTAAAGGACCATTTTGTTTCCCTAAAGACCATCCAAAAAAAATGTCCCCTGTGAATGATGACGTTCAGTTAATAATTTAGCACCGTGCTGCCTGCTGAATTTTCTGAATCAAAATATGATCAAAGGGAAAACAGTTGGTTTATTGAGTTTTCTGTCAGTTTTATTTCCTGAAGACATAGAAGAGAGTGCAAAGGATACCTGCTGTGCAGAGCACACTGCTGAAAAGTTAAGACTGGACCGATGCAAGTTTGCCAAAAATAATTATTCTCTCAGGGGATGTTCAAGACACTCTCTCATACACCAACCCCTTAAAGCTGAAGCTTGGGAAGTTCAAAGGCTTTTGCCTGTGTTGGTGTTTTGTTACCAACTTAAAGAGATTTTGTAAATATGTATCTATGCTTCAGTAGCCTACTTTTAATTTTTGTATTATCTGTATGAAAAGGACATGTCTGGAAGGTAGAATGTGAAAAAAATAAGTTCGCAAACATCCTGCTGGTGGAGGCAGATAGCTCCAGAACCTCTCCTCCCCTCTTTCAAACAAATTCAAAGTATTTACTCTGTCTGCTGTAGCTGCTTGCAAGCACTGAACTTTGCAACAAGAAGATGCTCCTTTTGCACCGATTATCGTTCAGTACCACGCAAGGAACATGGATCTATTCAATGCCCACAACAGGAGAAGGCATTCAGACAAAAATGAAGGTGAAAACGACCCTTCAGCACACAGGTAAATTCAGCACTGCAGTAACCTGACGGCAAAGCACGGCAGGGGCATGGCTAATCCGCCCCACAAAGAGATGATAATAAATTCTGGCAAGCCAAACGCCTTGCCTGAAGATCAGACAACTTTCCCCCTTACTTTCCTAAGCACTAAAACGCAAAAAAATTTAGATCTCACTATCATGTTGTTTGTGAATCCTGTAATTGCCTTAATACTGACCTGAACAACCTTGCCCCGCAGGTTTTTGAGTAAGAATAACCAAAAAGCGCCCTCCAATAATGACAGCAAAAAGCAGCAGAGGAAATTGATCTGAAAACGGGAATTGGATTGTTTTCTCTCTATATTCAAAGCTGCGGTCCGATGCTCAGAAAGCATCTACTGTTTGCCTAAGATGGGATCTTACTTTCTCTGTTCCTTTTAAGTTCCCTGTAACCTTGCAGGTGTGCGTTGATTCATTTTTTTCCTTTTTCTTTTTTTTTTTTCCCCGTAAAGATTGATTACATGCTAAGCAGGGTTTCTTTAGCGAGCACTCACATCTCTAATTATTAGCACTGCCAACTTTTCCAACACAATGCTCAGTGTCAGATAAACGAAATCTGTTCCTGTCTGTTCTGTAACTGATATCAGCTCCATAGTGACAGTCCCTGACCTAAGGACCCCTAAGGCTTTGTTTAGTGCTACATCTTTACTCTGTTGAGAATGGAGTCCATACGCATCAAAAAATCACCAATATTAATTAAATCACGGATACTGTTATCACTTGACTGAATAATAGGCTTTTTCAAGCCACGCTGAGTAGCCTCAGCAACGCTTTTCTACTGGCAACATTCAAAATATTAGATTTCCTATACTTTCTTTCATCTTTGAACTAGTGGTTATTACATCATTACAGTCAGAAACCTGTTCAAAACCCATCTATACACAGCGCAGTACTCTACAGACATGTACTTAAGAGTCTACACAATTCTCTTCCTGATGGAAAAATAGTTAACCTCATTATTAAACACGTAACTATCAGCAGTCTGCCTGCAAAATGCATGTTCTGGCAACGTGGCTATTCTGGCGATCCCTGGCACAACAGGCTCAAAGTAACAGAATGTGGAGTCTGTACGTGCGTATGATGGGAATAAACAGTATTACCTGGGATCAGTATCATTTTTTTTTTTTTAGGGATACCTCAGCATACCATAAATATTCAATCCTGACATCACTACAACTCTGGCCCAGATGACAAAAGAGAGTATCGTCCCTTGAGGTGACCAACTCGTAGAGGTGCTGCAAGGCACTACAGAATCCAGAAGAGAATCTGGGAATCCCCTCCTATTCCTGAGTGACTTTTTAAAGCATTAGATCAGAATCGGGCGGGCACCTGCAAGAGCCATTTGTGGCACACGTAAGCTATTAGACTAAGGGAGAATACCTTTACGAGGGGATTTTTTAAAGCATGATGTATGAATACCTCCTTTTTTTATTTTCAGTGCTGTCCAAATGTAGAGAGTACATTCAGAATGTCGACATTTTCTTCTAAAACTTCACAGCCAAGCCTAGCTGTCACAACAGCGAGAGTGATCTGGCTTTCTTTCCACTGATGACTGCAATGGGAAATTATGTCATTATGCATAGGAGGGCTGGCCAGCGCCAGCCAGCTCCATCTACTTCTTCCCGACAAGGATAGAGACTTGGAGACAGAAAACAACTGCAAATGGGTAAATAATAACAGCAACAGTGACAACAATAATAAAGACATTCCTTTCCTACCTCAAATCTAAAAGAAAAAAACAGGGAAAAAGAACTTTTCAGTTCTTAGAATTGCAGAATTTCTAAGGTCTAACCAACTTGCGAGGGACTCCAGTTTGCCATTTCTTGAACACATCCCAAACGTGGAAAACAACCTGACTTTGAAGAAACAAACCATTTCCCCTCCGCAGCCACGAGAGCGTTGCTGGTTGAATAAGCCGGAACATCCCCCTCTAGAAACAGCTTCTCCCACTGTTTTCTTCTGAGGCAGGAATGCTGTAAGAGGAATGCTCTGCACAGAGACCCATGCTCCAAGAGCTCTTAGTGAACATTTGGAAGTAGAAGTTGCTACTGATTTTAAATATTTGTACTAAAATCACATCTGTAATCAATATGAAAAGATCTACTATAATCATTCCAATACTTCTCCTGTTAATTATTTCACTAGCTTTATTGGCTTGATAAATCTCTGACGTTTCAGTCCTTCGGATTTCTGTACGGATCAGAGGTGGGGGCAGAGCTGAGATGTTTGCCAGCTGGGGGCAAGGGACTGTCTAGGCAGGATGCCTTGTGCTTAGGTACAACGAAGAACTCGAGTCCATTAAATTGAGTTATATCACAAAAGATGTGGAGTAAGTCTACAGCCTAATTCTGAAGGTTGCTCAGGCAGACATTTAAGAACATTAACATTTCTTTAAATCTTTAAAAGTGACCTGCATTCCCCTTTTCTACGAAGCACCTACTGTAAATAAGCAGTGAAATAACCCAAGGTGACACACAGAGCAACGTGCACGGTTTTCCACTGGAATGTCCTTTTAGATTAATGCGTCCACAGATTCTTAATGCCCAAGCATAAAGGTTAAATGCCACAGGTCTGCAGAGCTGCTGGGCTCCTGGAAAACTATTTATTTGGGTTTGTTGTTGAATCATTTTAAAGTAACTTGCTCGCGAATGGTGGTGTGACTGTCACCACCTTTCTGTAAGACCGGTTCCCGGTCTAAAGGATCTTTTTTACATACTCAAAGGCAAACTGGCAAAAACACGAGAATAATTTAAGGTAAGAAAGTTAACATGAACTTTAGACATGTTCTCCCATGCTGAGGGGACCATGCAGGGCCAAAGCCAATCCTCAAGAGGACACTGAGCATTTTGAGCCCCAGCTTGCTACTGCCCTCCCAGGTGTCCCGGGGGCTGGCACCCCACTGCAGCGCAGGCAATGGCCTCCAGTGCCTGAGGGATGCTGGAGTCCAGACCACCCCTCCAAAGTCCCGGTCTGTGGGCTATCATGCCTACAGTGCCACCGAGGCAAAGATTCCCAAGAGAAAGGTTACAGAATTGTATGGCAAGCTGGTGCCACTTGAAGGAGAAACCCATTTTAGAATGGCACAATGCTATTCGGAGAGGTGTTCTCCCTGTTTCCAAAGGGTCCCAGCACAGATGGAAAAAGCACTGGTAACAAGTGTTACTGCCTTGTCATTAGGAGAGTTTAGCAAAAATATTTCCTACCCTCTCCGGTTACATCGACAGGCGACACGAGCACTCGGACTCGGCGTGCTCAGCAGCAGGGAACGCGTCCTCCCACCGTGAGTCCTGCGGTGGCCACTGACTGTTTCGTGAGAGAAGCTGCACAATAAATCCCCTTTTGCTCATTGCCAGCATCGCTAGGCAGGCTAGCATTAAAATGCCTGTAAAATGAAACCTTGCAGCTTATGGAGTCTCACACGCACATCAGGCAGCATCATCCTTCAGAGACACAGAGCCTGGGACGGCAGCACAAAATACTAAAACTTTTGTCCAGCTGCAGACGGTGGTGGCTGCTCCGTCTGCAGGCTGCCCTGGCACTGGATGTGAAGCAGGTGTGCAATGAGCTGGGCTGTGGTGCGTAGGTGAATTCCTGCGTGAAGGCAACAAACCCCTCTACAGCAGAAAACTGGAATGGATGGACCACGCGTAAAGCTGTTGGATGCAAATGTTTTCCATTCAATAGGATTGTGTTTTAACTTTCTGACTTACTGGGAGGTCGGCAAACCTGGCGTTCCCTTATTTTCACATCTCCAATAGATCACTGTGACTTGTACGAGTGGTCACAGTACAGGAGGAAACACAACACTTCCAGACTTCAAAACCCTGGCCCCTACGCTCCTCTTGCAAACTTGCGTTCCTGTTTTATAAAAGAAATATAATTGCCCTTCACGGATGATGAGTTAATGTATTTTATGTTAATTACTCCTAAGCTGGTTTGGTTTTCAGCCTTAACCGCTTCCATTATTTGTGGAGTAACAGGGGTGTAGCTCAGGTTCCGAGTCCTTTGCCTACTCGTAACATCTGCCTTGTACAGTTTGGTTACTCTCTCTGTCTCCAGAAATCATGGCAGCTGAACGATCAATCAGCCTAACAGGCATTTTTTTGACATCCAGAATGTTGTCCTTCCTCCCTAAACTCTTTTTCACAACTTCTTTTCATGACAGTTATTAAAGGCATGTTGATTACTTGTATAATTGACTCGTACTGCTGGTAACAACACAGCAGACTAATTAAAATGTATGAGAAACAATTACGAGTAATTGGAATCAATTAATTGATGATTTTCTGGGGAACTGCTACTTGATGCAGGCAAATTCTAATTACATTTACAGAGTCTAGGAAAAAACTGAAATCACAGTATAGATTTTGAAGTAACATTGCTCCGCTTCATTAGACCAATTTCTGTTCACGTGCAAGCCCGCCACCGGGGGAGGGGACGGGTGGCTGTCCCAGCCCTGTTTCTCCGTACCTGCCAAGCGCTGCCGCGTGGATGGACCCCCAGCCCGGTGGGCTCTCCCTGGGGATCCGTCCCAGCGGGGCGGGGATCCGTCCCAGCGGGGCAGGCACCCAGGGATGGGTTTGGGCAGCTGGGTGGCTCCAGGGCACCCACCCAGCACTGCACTGTGCTGCCCTGGGTTCCTCCAGGGCCTGGAGCTTCTGCTCTGCCTGCTGCTGCCCCCCCTCACCACGGTCCAGATACTCAGAGCGACGTATATGGCTGCTCCTGCGGCACGGTGACATTCCTAGCTTGGGACTGCATGGGGATAACTTACGGAACCATTTCTGAAACCTCCCTCTCAAAATTCTGCCCGTCGAAGCTTTGCTTTCCTTCAGACTCAAAAATGTTCGTAGAAAGGGGGAAAAGGCAGAGAGAGTGAGACTCGGAGCTTCCAGCACCCGGAGCATCACGCCGGCCGCCCGCAGCAAGGCCAGCGGCCAGCAGACAGGGAGAGCCAGGGGCGGGGGGCGAGAGGAGCAGGGGTCAGCGTTATTCCCGTTGATGAATGCTAAATGATATTATTGCTTTGATTGTAAATACACAAAACAAACTCCGGCGGGCCAGCGGCTGCCTTTCTCCTTGGCCTCGGAGTGGAGTCGCCCCGTCAGCGTTAAGTTTAGTGTCTCTTTCTTATCAGATGAGTGCGGGCTGGGGTTTCACCATCCTGACTCCTGCCATTCTCCCGCATTCATTCCCACTTCCTGCTCTCTGAAAGTCAAGCTCCCATTCACAAAAGACGGGCCTTATCTCCTTACCTCTTGACCCTGAATCAGGGCTGCAAATACAGGATTTTATTTCTGCCGGGCAGCTAACAGGTGACAAAGTCCTTTGGCTCTGTGTGTCGTTAAAGAACAGAAGAAACACCACCTTCTGATATATTTTTGTTGCGTTGAATACGGTAAATCTCCATCAGCAAACGCCCTTTAAAACAATCTACCGTTTGTAAACGCACCTTAGAAATTAGCAGGACACTTGCATTAAAATCAGAATCACCTTGAAGTATGAGAATTTTCAGCAAGGAAAATGGTCAGTGAATTTTCTCTGTCGCTAAAGCCCAAAATTCAAAGTGACTGCCAGACAACTGGCTGCTTTAGCGAAGACGCACAACGTAACAGCCCTTATCATAGCTTACTTTCATAGCCAGCCTGGCTTCGAAAGAGGTTTATCGAGCCTCACAGCCCCACCACTTGAGCTGAGAAGCTTCAGTGGGGAAAGGACACGAGACAATTAAGGCAACTACAACATGAGTGCCCATGAAAATTTAAAGTGGCAGAAATAGATGTGTAGTATTCATGATCTGGGAGAAAAAACATCATCTACTTGTGAGACAACATTCACGCTTCCACCCTTCAAAATTAACTACTGGCCTTCAGAAGCGTAACTATTTCTGTTTTGTTTTAAGAACCTGTATTTCAAGAAGGCATTAGCCCTGTGGGCTTACGCTCTGCCCTCAACCCCCGACTAGTGACAGTGCGTTGTCCTCACATATGAATGGACTTCCATAATTCAGTCTGCAGCTCTACTTGGTATTTTGCAAATCAAAAACACACAAAAACTCCGAACCTCATAGTAAAATTGGGTTTCCTATTTGCGGCTCCTAAAACTCCCGTTACAATTTCTTCTAAAATACATCTTACTAAATACATCTTACTGCTAAAGCCAAACGCTGACCGAAGTTGGCACTGGTGGAAGAGGCCAGGTAAGAGGCAGCTGGCTGAAGGCAAACAGCAAACACAGCGCAGGCGACAGAGGGCACGGCACGCAGGAGACGCCTGAACACTCATCAGAACTGAGCACTCCCATGTCTGGGCCATGGGCAGGCAGCCTGGCAATGAGGAGCTACTGGGATGGCCCTCCCCATGCCAGCCGTCAGTCCCTGGCTCTGCACCTCTGCCACCCTGCCCGTGGCTGCCGACGCTTCCCAGGGCAGCGGTTGCCCACCGGAGGGCACGGAGCTATGGCCCGGCCGCCTGTGAAGGATGCAGCAGCAGAGCGGTGCCACCGCCTGCCATCGATCTTTGGCTTTTGCGATGGCTGCAGCCTCTCTGGTCCTGCAGCTGGTGCACGCAGCAGGAACAGAAGGAACACCCTGGAGAGAGGACTGTGCCTCCAGCAATTCCAGGAGTGGAGCGCTGAGCCCTGATACCTGTGCAGCCGCAGCAAAGCAGAGAGGGTCAGCTGCAGCCCGCTCCCACCCTGCCTTACCCGCCCTTGCCTGGGTAATGGGAGGGAACAGATCCCCAGGGGAATCATCCCACAGGCTGGATGATCTTACAGGACGCTGTGGTCCTTGCTCAGATGAGTGACCGGGTGAAACAGGACAGTACACGCGCACCCAGGGAAAGCCGTGCAGGATCCCACAACTATTTACTAAAAAGAATTCAATGCTACCTCGGTAAACTTGTCTCAGGCGTCCAGTGTCAGATAAAAGTGACATGAAAGCATTTCTCTTTGCTGCATTCAGAGCCCTGCCGTGTCCCATGGCGGGACAGCGATAGCTGACAGTGTACAGTAGTCACCAAATTGTTCAGCAAACTATGTCATGTACAAGATAGCACAAAGAGCCTGCATTTAACAAAGTGTCTGTGGTCCTTTGAACTCGTGATGAGCTTTGTGTGTTTTCTCCTCTTTATTTTTGTAACTGCTCCAGACCCCGAGGCAGGTGGTGCAAAAAGATCGAGACAGGGTTGCAAGGAGCACAGACGCCTGGTCTGAGGGGCATGAGAGACGAGCAGACGTTTGCTACCATAACTGATACAAGCATGATCCCACTACACAAGGATTTCAGGCAGCTCCTTTGGGATGCATGGCAGAAGAAAGTAACTTCTTCGCCTGCACAGCTATTTCCTTTGCTTTGATATGAAGACAGAGAGACATAAATACTACCTCAAAAATACCACCCTTCCCCCCAGAATCTTGTAGCAATTTGCACACATCCACAGAGAACAGAGAGAAGTGACTCGCTTAAAATCACAGAACAAAAGACAGCGAGGAACACAACGCTGAAGTCCTGACTGAGGCCATCTCCTCAGTGGGAAACGGAGTTCCCATTCCAGAAACATCCCACTTTGTACTGACAAAGCCTCCCTGCCAGCACCAGGTCCCCTTTCGAAGGCGCACTGAATTACGTGCACACAAGTTGTGCCCGGACATCCCTTTTACATTAAGCATTTGGGAAGAATCAGAGCCTTTGAAAAAGAGTTTGGAAGGATGTTTCCGGAGAGCTTAATACAGCATCCATTTTTCAAAATGTTGCTGTAATTAAAGCATCCCAGTTCAACTTAGGAATGTTCAACTGCATCTACAGGCGATTAGCAGAAGCCTTCAGCTTCACCTTCATCCCCTCTTAATTGGTTTATCACCTTTCCAGGCAGCCTGAACAAACAGCTACTACGGTTAATCTGGAATGAATTATTCAGAAGACCCTTCTCCCCAGTCACAAAAAAGAAAAATATGGTAATTTCAAGGCATTTTTGCTAGAGGATCTAAAAGCTTATTTAAGGTGACATATTCTTCCCCAATGCTCCTCCTCTGCCTGTGAACACAGGTCCAACTGCAGCATCCCAGATGCCAATGCAATGGATTTCACATTATCAGCAGGTAAGTCAGTGAGCTGATATATTCCGTATCAGAAACATGATCAGCCTGAAGGTCAAATAACTTATTGTCAGCATAAACAGAATTACTATAATAGGCCCATCTAACTGTGTTGGCCTTAATTGTATATGGCCTCAATGAAAAATGATTCCCAGTGCACAAAAGGGTGCGTGGGGAAGGGCTCAGTGAAATGGGTGCAGCAGCTGATTCCTTTCACACCACATGCAAAGACACACGGATTAAAGAAAATGCTTGGACTGAGCCTAGTGCAGATTTACGGAAAGCTGCCCAAGAGCTGGCAATCACAAGGTACTGCTGCGCTCGCCATCGGTCTTGCTGAAGCCACCAGAAGTTTTGCTTTCCATGTTTTGTTTTGGGTTTGGTTTTTGTCAGAGTATTTTGTCAGGCTATTTTGGATGGCTGAGATGAAACACGAAAGGCTACGGTTATCAGCAGGGCTGCGTGCCCCACATCTGAGAAACAGGGAGG
Organism: Falco punctatus; assembly: GCF_963210335.1. Taxonomy (NCBI): domain Eukaryota; kingdom Metazoa; phylum Chordata; class Aves; order Falconiformes; family Falconidae; genus Falco; species Falco punctatus. Next base: position 106,451,867 of record NC_137582.1, read on the forward strand.
ACATGCCCCTGCGCAGTGCCTCAGGAACACGGCGCCCAGTGGGGTAACTGGAACACACAGAAGTAAGATGTGTCTGAAAGCCTGTCCTCCCCGTCTCCCTGTCTCTGCCTACCCAGGTAGCTCTATAGTCATTCCAGAAGGGTGCTGCAAGGGCCAGCTTACCGATTTGCAGAGAACACCGAGTCACTGAGACTTCTCACATTATAATCAGAAAAAAAATCAAAGCCCAACTATCAGCCTCACATTTTGCACAAGCTCATTCCAGCGCAGCGCTGCCTGTTACAATGAACCGAGTATGTACATACGTGTGCTCAGCGTTCCTGTCTTGAACACATCGTGTGGCATATTAAAAGAAGTCGAGGCACACGCAGGCTCTGCTGGCCCGTCCACCCACCGAGGGGCACTGCCTTCCTTCAACTTCCATTTTTTTCCACTTCTGACAAATTTTCCCAAGGATAATATTTTACGGGTTTTTTTTTTCCCCCGGAACTTGCAGAAACAGCAGCGCGAGGCAATTTAACTCCGCATTCAATCTTCTACGATAACAGGTTATCTACATAGCAGCCTGCAGGTCGGGCCTCCCATAATGAGAGATGCCTGGCAGTTGACTGAAAGCTGATTCCTGTCAGAAGCTATTTTCTCTCCGAGACAGAGGAGACATTGTGCCCCTTGGTGCTTGAGTGTGGCCTTGGCTACTGCCAAAAGACCACCTTTTTTTTTTTTTTTTTTCCTGCGCTGAGACAAAACAGAATCCCCCTGCTGTCAGCTCTATCTGGAGCTGCTGAAAGGAGATGTATAAGCCCAGTAATGCTGCTGAGGAGATAACTGTCAAACAGCATGAAAAACGCTGCCTATCTACAGAGCGGAGGAACTGAAGCACCATGGAGGCTACAACTCAATGCTCAACAGTTCTTGGCATCTGTGAGGTCTCTTTCTTAGTTGCTTTTTAATACCCCGGTGAAAGAAAATACTGTATGCACCAGTGGGATTCAGAACCTGCTTCGGCTCGCCAAACGTGCCGGGAGCTGGTCAGCCGGGTGGTTCCTGGAGATGTGGAAACGGGCATTGTTCTTCCTGAAAGGGGAGGAAAACAGGCAGATTCTGCAGCGTATGGCGTGAATGTGAACTAGGTTTCCAATCTGGTTTACAGCGCTGGGCTCATGGGGACAGGGAAACAGACCCAAAGAGAAGTACCAAGTGTACCAGAGGCACGAGGACACCACCCTGCACTGCTGAGAAGTTGCATTTGCTACCGAAGGCTTTTGCCACTGCTGTTTCACACAAAACCATATGCAGTTTGCAGTGACATGAGAATAGAAAGTGTAAGTGAAGCACTTAAAAAAATTGCAGAAACACTTTTGAAAAGGTCAAATACAGCATGGATGGACACAAGAAGACAGTATACTACTATTTGTAATTATACATCAGAAACAGGTAAACCAATGTCTTCCTCCCTGGCATTATCTGAAGGCCATGACACTCAGGACCAACCCCCATGTTATCCCACCGCACAGCACCTTCTGGGGCAGTGGTCTGTTAGGGTGGGCTCCAAAAGTACCTTCAGGTGCTGCCAGGAGCTTAGCACTCTTAAATGACCCATATTGCTCTGCTTCAGAGATTGCAGCTGGTTAATCCAGGTGGTTATTCAATACCACATCTAACCAACCCTACAGATTTCAATTAATTTGGAAGACATAAACCAATACACTGCGTAAACAAGCATGTTAGGAACAGTAGGCAATAGAAAACAAACAAACAAAAAAGCCTATGCCAATTTAAAAAACAGTTAAACTCCCTTTCACAATACTGAAAGTATGAAGTTGATTAAGCTACATAAAATGCTCTTCATTTTTAGGTAGTATTTGAGAATGAAGAGAAAGAAAATTCCATGAGCGTAAGAAAAGGTCTGTAACATCCAGTCCCTTCAGCTACTGAACTGAAGAGTCAGGTGGATTAGTCCAGATCTGATTACGTTACCCTCCTACAAATTTCTACGCAAAATCAATGCCATTAGGGTAATGCAAAGACAAGTTCAAAATTATTAGCTGGCAGAGAGTTTCTGCTCCCAAAAGGCTTTTTTGCTCCCAAAAGCTTTTGGCAGGCTTTCTTACGCAGCTTCTGACAGGGAGCTCACCAGCGGTACAAGTACTTCTCTTACTTATGCAAGACAGTCTTTTTTTTTTTTTTTCAGAACGGGGGAATTTGCACAGACTTTCTCAATTTACCCTTGGAATTTTACTCCGTAACTTTTCATTCTCCAATGGGAATACTTTGCCCTTAGCTTCTCGTGAAGCTCACCGTGTGATCACCACTGCCCCAGCGTGTAACCCAGGCTGGGCAGCGCTGCCTGCCACCTCTGGGTACCACACCGCTGACCGAACGAGAAAGGTACGTGCTATGAATATGGCAATACTCTGCCAAATCCCAGGGCAAATTGTAGCAGGCAAGTATTTCCTTAAAGAAGGTTTACAGAAAAATCAGGTTTATATTATGAACTGGGGTAAATTGTGGCTCTATTGCATCTGCATATTAATTGATTATAATTTATGTAAAATGGATGATGTGCAGGTATAACATGGAAGAAAGACACACAAATCAAGAGTAATATTGGCAGTAGATCCTAGCACTCTCTTAGGGCTTAAGCTCCATGTATTACAAAACGACTTGGCTATCCACAGTCAGCCCAATGCATCCTCCTGGATATTTTCTGAGTGAAAGCTTTGACAAAACACAAATTCAATATTTAGGCGCCAGGCATTTCAAACGCAGTTACAGTCATAAGCACAATGTAGTCTTCACTACATAAAATGAATGATTTCTGTGATGTGATAGTAAAATAGATTTTGACGATTTGGGAAGCAATTAACACCACATGAAGTCTTAAGATTGCATTATGATGGACAGTTTTCTACCTCCTGCACGGACCAGTGAGAAGCTGACAGACCAGCACCAGGCTGGAGCCAAGCGGCAGTGGCGGCGGGTGACTTGTTCCACGGTGGCCACGGACACGGCTCCCGGCACAGCGCTGGCACAGCACGGACGGCAGGCAGCTGGGTACAGCACCCCGCACACATGCTCCTTTGGCACACACCTGACTTCCAAATTCAGCTGCAGATCTGACCTAGGAAAATCTTTTCAAAGGCCAACAGGCTAGTGTCCTGTCCCTCTGACAAGCGATGCCAAGTCTTGCGATCTCTGGTATCTGACACAGAACAACCCTTACACAACACTGTCAGTCTGAGCTCTGTAGTAATTATCATCTTATTTGGATGTAAGATACACTGATCCTTCACCTGGTGCTGCTCTGTCCTGCGCCTATGCCTCACTACACACCCACACCCTGAAGTAACTTGTCTCTCACTTACATATTTTTTGATAATACATGAAAATAGAAGGTTTTCCCCTTTTTATTTTATCACAAGGTAGAGGCAGCACACTACATAAATTGAAAACTCTGCAGTCTCAGATCCCTTTCACTGCAATCAGGCTCCCTAATTCAGGGAAGCTGAGGAGCAATAAGCCGTGGCCTCACCACCTGTTGCCTAGAGAAATGACTAGGTTTCCAGCATTAAAGAATCTTTGGGTAATATTATGTCCACAGTATTTTTAGGAATACAAATGAGATATTTACTCTGAGATAAAGCGTGCTACATACCTTCACAGAAATACTTAATAATTGTTCTAGCTCCACAACACACTCCTGATGGAGGCCAGAGTGAAATTACAGAGAGCGAGCCTGCTACCAAGCCACATTTCTTTGTTTGTATTCCTCCTCACACTTTCCACCTGGTTTGGCACATTTCCTACTACTAGGGGCCCTGTATCATGTTTTCCAGTGGCAGTGACTTCTACAACCCATACATACATATCCCTGTAAAGACATACAAAAATATAGACCGTAAATTTTACTTAAACATGTGTCTATAGAAGCATGTATCCCTTAATGTGTACAGGCACCCTTTTTGGTTACCTGAGTTTCATCAGGCTAAAAGGTTTGGGGAGGGAAGCATCCACCAGATGTTTTAACCCAGCCATTGAGTCATTTGGAAACTTCTAAAAAGAAAGCACAAATTGAGATCAGAATATAGTGGGGACACAGCACGCTAAAAACTGCCGCTTAAACCATCGCGATGTAGACCTCAATCCACAAAGTGATTAATCAGATACCTTCTTTTTGTTTTCATAAATGATAAGTAAATCTACTTAGTTTATATGAATTGTGCCTGCAGGGATTCCTTCTTCTTCACCCCTGTGCTAACTCTGGGATGGCAGCAAGCCAGAAACGAGCAAATACTAGCATTTTTGAATTATGTCAAGTTGTATGTTTATTTCTTTTCTTGGGGAAAAAAAAATCAGTCTAGAAGGAATTACTGGTTTCATTATTTAGATCTGCTTTTCCTGCACTTAACCACAATATCTTTACCAAAGCATCCCTTGATAAGTAAAATACAAACTCTCTCATCTGTAAGTTTAGCCAGTAACAGCCCGGCCAAGTGTAGTAACTATTATTCTCCCCTTTACTGAATGAAAAGAACAATCTTTGCTCATGGTGTATGTCTAAGAAAGCAGTTTAAATTACAGATTTTTGTATGTTTACATACCTAATAGTATGGAAGCCACTTTAGAGCTTATCAGCTACAATAAAGAGCACAGAACTTCAGGGCTTTGGTGTTAAAACTTGGATGTTAGCCATTAGAAAGCTTGGATCAGGCTGAGCAATGCTTCTTAGACATCATTAGGCAAGATCCCACATTGTTACACAGGGTGGCAAAAGGCTGCAAATAGACTGAGAAAAGCCCCTTCTGTTTCTTCAAGGTTCCTAGAGACTTCTGAACCAGAGTTTTTACTGCCACGGATTAAGGAACGAGGACCCACTCAGCTTTAGCAACTCCAGTCCTTTCTCCAGAACCCCCACATCCCCATACAACAATTACAAAAAAAACAACAAAAAAAAATCATCGAGACGTGGCTTCTAACATCAAGACAAGCGACACGCCAGCTCTCCTGGGTTAGCACCTCGCTTACGGGTGAGAAGTGGCACATTGCCACTCGCCAGGGGCAGTGACAGTGAAGATGCCCTGCTCCACACAAGCCCCCTTTTCACCCTCCACAACACCGATAACCACTCAAAAGATTAACCCAGCTATGGAAAGAGCTGCAGCCCACCGTTATCACATCAGCAATGAAAAAATAATAAAACACAAATCCCTGTTGAATTTAAAACCCTCTTCAGACGTGAGGCTGAACACAAAACTAATGAGCAGTGTAGCAAGCTCAACAATTGAGCATTTTTCTGAAAATGCAAACCCTCAGAGCAAAGAGGCTATAAATTGTAAAATAATCAGAAGAATCCACTTTTTAACTGAGGCACCTCTGCCAGCCTGGGTGTCTTTGATCAGAAATATGACCGAAGAGAGGAGAAACCCAAACGTGTGAATTAATGACTCTCCGAGCTTCACGGCCAAGTCAGGAAGCCTGCTATTTAGCTAAAGCCCGGTGATATGTATGGGGAGAGTGTTATCTAAACCGCTTGGACGACTATAAAATATCTTAACAGCTTCTGCTGCTTAGCTGGAAGCAGGGCTCCCCTAGTATCTAATATGAAACAAGTGGTCCAGCCTGTGAAAGGCAGCTCTATATTCAGAGGCCACAGCGGCTGGAAGCTATGGGGTCGTCTCAGAAGCTCTCAATTGTTTTTAAATTCTGTTTTTACAAGGAGCGTGAGATTTATAGGCTCTTGAGGGGAAGAAAATGATGTAACTTGAGTAAATCAACAGGCCATTTATTCCTGGCCCTGTTTCCTCTCTGTCACTGAGCTCTGGAACTAGCCCCCAAGCACTCCCTCTTCCAAACAAGAGGCAGCCCCAACTGCAGGCATCTTGCAGGGACAGTTAAAGGCACAGCTCCTTTTTCCTTTGTTGCAGGGGCTGAAGGTGGGGGCCAGCCCTGGCCCCACAGCTCTGCAGGGGCACCCGCTGTGCGAGAGCAGCCCAGGCCGGCTCTGCTCCCCGCTGAAGCACGGACCTGCTGCTCCGCGTTGCACTCGCACGCTCGACATCTGCCCGTGGAGCCAGCACGTGCAGCTCTGCTCCATCCTGGGGACAAAGGCACGCACAGTTGCAACTGCTAGGGGGGTAAACCCCAACATTTTGAGCTGTCTCATGAGAATGTTTCCCAAAGCAGGGTGCTGCAAACAGGAGTGAGCTCAGGAACAGAGGGGCTGGGGGGAGGTGGGTCTGGAGAGAGGAAGGATTTTTTCCCCCCCATTTTTCCCTCTCACATTCTGGTTCTCTAATGATAATGGATTAGTTCATTACAAACAATTTCCAAACTGCTCCTAAACCTTTGGCTTAGTTTAATTGCTGTTCAGTGACCACCAACTCATGAAGTGATGTCTGCAGAACAGCCACACAACTTTGGAAGCAGGGCAAAGAGGGATGATTTTCCTTCCAAGGCACCTTAATTTGCATAAAATTTCCTTGTGTCTAGGGAGTCGGTGAGTGACCTTCAACCACAGGGACCAGCTCAGCACAGGCAACAAGTGCCATCGCCTCCACCCGTCACTGGCAGTTAGCTGATGCCTGTCTCCCCTGTACCTGGCTGCAGACGTGCACCCTTCCCTCCAGGACACGGTCCCTTCCAAGAAGCGATGGTGTGACTCAAAGAGGTGATTCCCATCCCAGGGCCTGCTGTGGCTCCCTTAGGATGCTCCTCAGATGAAAAGATGACTTCCACGGTCTTGGAAAGCGAGAAGCATGGGTGTGAGGTGGGTACCCACAGTTCCCACGGGCACTGCTCAGCTAAAGCTTGCTTAGCTCGGTTCCTAGGTGTCGAAGCACCCTCACTACAACAAAAACCCTGGGGGAGGGTGTAATATAGAAGCACATGTTTGATAATGACTTATTTCACAGAACAAAATCCAAATGGCTGAAAAGCCTGTTCCAAACCCAGATAATGCCTACAGGCTCCAAATTAGAAGAACATTTTAACCTTTGCACTCTTCAAATTTCAAGCCTTGTTACCATCCCCTAATCTGCTCCCTTAACCTTGACCAGAGAAGGAAATTTTTTTTTATAAACACCATTTGATGGATATACACTGTAAATAGGAGACCTTTACTCCCCCATCTCTTCTTTTCCAGTGCTCTGCCTATTCAACAGAGAAAAAAACTTTTGTTTCCTGCTGACACACAGCTGCCTTCAAGTTGCTGCTACAGCAAGCAGGGCAATTTTACTTCTTGGGTCAGCCAGCCAGGTTGACCCCTCACCTTTGACAGTGATCTTTATCTAGACTCCATCTTAATTATTTATCTCAGGAAGGTCAGAAAGAAAATGCCTCTCTCAGGACCCCTGCTGCTTCAGCCTGGATAACTTGTTAAAATGCAAGTTCTTTGAGGACGGTAATTCAACCAAGCCGTCGAAGAAACTGAGGCATCACTTTTATAACAATTAGGAAACTCTGATGTTTAGAAAATTGCTTGCAGCTCACGATTGCCATTCTTAAACCTGGCAGATGAGAAATTTTTCTTATAAAAATGCAAGACTCAGAAGGGCCAGGGGATCTTTGCTAATAGGAATGTAAAAGATTTTACATCATTTTGAAAGCCATTAATGTATTTTTGTTTACAAGTTTAGCAAAGACAAAAACCTCAGATACAATAAAATTTTAAAACTTGGAAAATACAGGTAACATTTATAGAAATAATTCTTCAGAAACTTCAGTAGTATTACAGCTGAAAGAGTTGTAGGTGAAGTTTTAATAAAGTTATTAAAAATGTAATACTTTGTCTTTCTTGCAGTAGTATTTCACAGAATAATTTAAGAAAAGCCACACACACAATGAAAGGAAGAAAAAGGGGAAAAAAAAGCTCGTAGTAAAAAACTGGGGTATAATTTTCTTCAATCAACTCCAGCTCATGACTGCAATTACCCCAAATCTTTCCGAACCTTGCTGTGATACACCAGGGACAGGTCTTGGAGCCTCTGTGGGTGGCAACCTTTCATCTGCCTCTCAAACTGTTCTTTATTGTAAGGTTTCAAATTAGTGCTAGCAGCAATGAGCAAATTTGATAATTCGATCTCAAATTAGTTAATGTAATGTGCCAGGAACCACTAACTAAGGGATTGCAAAGATGAAAATGTATCTTTCCAGACTCAGGATGCAAGGTTAACCAGCCTGACATTTCATATTTGAAAAGTTGCTTTTTATTTTAATTAAAATGAAATTTTGCTTTAAATGCTCCCCCCCTTTTTCCTCCGCAGTGTATTTTTCTCATTCTGCATGGAAAAACATACTATAAATACATGAGGCACACATTCTTTTGTGATACTACATAAGTTGTGTCTGACCCAGATAGCTGTGAATTGGGTGGAAATCATTAGGATCATATGTACTGATCGAGCCTTTGTAGATAGTAAAGTTAACCAGGGATATGTTTCCATGGCAGCTTTCAATGAAATGAGCCAGTGATTCACATTTCAGATCCTTATCTCCAGTTTACCCAAACTCATTTGTTCTGGAAATCAAGATGAAATATTTAACAAAAAAAAACAGACGTAGAATTTTCCAGCAATTCTTGGTTTTGACAGGTTGGGACTATGAGGGCATCTCATTACACCTTGGTGGTTTTGCTTCCCTTTAAAGATGAAGCCAGAGAGACCAGGTTTGATCTTTAGGTACTTTTGTTTGTCTTGGAAGAAGTTCTTCTCTTCCACCTCTATGCTCACTTTTTCTTTTCTGGGCAATTAAGTTACAAAGCTCACACCACTCCTTGTGCCTTTCCCCCCTTCTGCGCCCCCAGCTCCATGCATCGGCAGGACAGGCTTTCCCAGCCCATCACCCCACACAGCGGATGCATCAGCGGGTCAGTTCGTTGACCAGGAGCACTCACCCTGCAGGACCACGGAGCTGAGGTGTCCACCTAACCCAGCCTTGAGAGATGCCATCTATTAGGGTGCAGGCTCAAAGGATTTTTCTTGAGGAAAAGGGCGAGCTGAACACCAGTCTCCACCGTCCCTACCCCTCAAGGGGCAAGTTATAAGATGGGGGGGGGGGGGGGGTGTAACATGCCACCGGCTTCTCCTCCTTTTGTTGTATGCTGCCCATACCCCCTTCTCCTCCATACACAGGCAGGCATCTCCATTCTACTATGTAAAAGCTGTTATCCCCTTTCAGCCAAATAAAAACGTCATTATTTAGACAGACCAAGATATTAAACCAGGGAGTTTGGGCAAGCCTCAAGTGGGAGTGTCTTAAAGCCACTGGGAAGGAAAAGTATACTGGGATAATCGTGTGAAGGCCCTTCTCTGAAACCAGCTATGGATTTCTGGCATTTTAAAATTCATCTTTCTTTCAGTTAAAAACATCCATTAAACTTGACCAAGTCTGTGATTAGTTTCAGCCTCCTGAAACAGAACTTTCTGGTGAACCAACAGCTTTTAACATTCAAAAGAGCTGTCATAGTCTGGAGTACCAGCAGGGCTGTCTGGACTAGATGAGCACAAGTGGTACAATAAAACGTGTAAAACTTTCCAAAAACAGATCACAGACACTCAGTTCAGCTAACAGATGAAGCCTCAGTTCTTCCCTAGGCATCATTCCACGTTAAGAGAACAAGTCACTGTCTACTCTGGATTTGTACTAACAGATTAATAGTACAAATTACATTTGAATCTCGATAAAACTCGAGACAAGACGGGTCCAGGATCCACCCAGGAAAAGTGATTCCCCATGCAAAAATCTACTTCCTTTGTTGTTTTGTTTATTTCCTTTTTGGTTTTGGCTAGGAAAGAGTGAACAGACACACAGAGAATTCATAAAGCAGCAGCTCTGCAAGACGTTGGGGAGCAAATGCCCACTTGGCACGACCCAGCCTCCCCCTGCCCGCATGAAATTACCTGCAACGGCCGTGCTGGGCAGTTTGTTTTAAACTATGAGAAGCTGTGAAGCAAATTCTGGAAGTTAAAATGGAATGAAGGACTGGGAAGAGTTTGAAAAGCGTCGCTGTTGCACCGGACTCGGCACCTCAGTCGGAGCTGAAAGGCCTCCAGCCCGGAGCCGGGTGACAGATGATTCTCCCCTGAAATGTTTTAAAACGGAACAGAAGACGTTCTTTATCTGTGTGGTCTGAGCTCATTTACTCCAGGAGAAATCTCCAGCTCCTGCCCGACTGAAAGCCAGGTCTTGTTCTCCCATCTGATTGATGAATGGAATTTAGAAGTTTGATACTGTCCCCTGAGATGTCATTTAAATCCACAGATACATTCAGCAAGCAGGTAAAGTTATAATGTCATTCCACAGGCTCATCTCTCCAGCTCCCCACCCCCTTCCTCTCGCATATGAGCCTGTCTTCACTTTTTCTTGCTGTTACAAATCACAGCACTTCTAAAGGAATTATCACATTTTCTTTCTTTGGAGATGTCTGTCTGGTTTTGTACGTTTTGCTGTGAAACGATAAAACAGAAAGGCAAGCTCACACACACAGAGCTTCTTAATCACCTGTCTACTAAAACTAGCTATGAAAAATTGATTTCTCTGTATTTTTAAGCTATCTAAACAAAGAAGGGAAAGTAAGAATTACCGCCACTTCTTATTGTGGAGTTGTACCGATGTCAGGGACAGTGTCACCTTTCCTGATTACTTCTGCAAGGTGGGAAAACATAATTCAGTCAAGACTTAAGGCAGGCAGAAACAGCATTCCTTTATAAGAAACTTACCCATCTCTTTGAAATTTAAACATAAATCCCAAGCTCTATCCTAATCTTTTGCAAAGTATTTATGGCAGTTTGATTTATTTTTCCTGTTCCACTGCTGCTGTAGATTCAAAACTTTGAAAGCAAAAGAATGCAGCAAAGCAGCAGCAGAACAGAAGCAAGTCCTTTTTTTTTTTATTTTTTTTTTTTTTTTGAGCAAGTGACTCATTTGCTGCATTGACATCCACATAGATTCTTCTCCAGAACAGACTGTGCTCTCGGGTAACTGCTGCTGAACTTGACAGAAAAGAAATTCTTCCCACTATAGCAACATATAGAACATGAGGGGCTATTGCATGGGATCACCCACCCAAGATGTGCGCTTATTCCGTCCATCCCAAATCAGACAGCACTAGCCTGCACATTTCTGTGTCTGGGAGGTTACCTTCGCTTTATCACGAAAAGGGCTCTGAGACAGTTGGAGCTGCTACTGTTGTAATCCATCCAAGATGAATAGTAGAAAAGCCTGAAATAAAACCCAAGCTTCCTGTCCCATGTGTCTGCCAGACTGCTGGTAAAAGGTCAGGGGCATCCTCACTCCCGACTGGTAATTGCAAAAAATGAAGGAGGTGAACCCTACCCAGCAGATCAAAGGAGGAGAGGAAAGGAGAGGATTTTACAGGGAGCAGACTGACTACAGGGGCAAAACATTAGAGGAAAAAAAATATCTTGTAATAGAAAAAAGCCAGTATAATTAGCGTTGCCTCCATGAATCAGTCAGATACCAAGTAAAACTTAGCAGATAACTAAATATAATGACCACTGGCCAGCCCTTTATTCCTATTGAAGTAGAACGTGATGTTTTAAAATTTTCTCTGTAAGTGGTAATAGCCAGTCACATACAAGTGCTGGAAAACTCACTTTTCATTTACTGGGAAAAAAACAGAACGACAGCAAGATCAGAATCTTCACAACCCTCAGAATATTTAGTGCACAAAAGACTTGAGAGGCCAGCAAGTTGCTCGGACATCCTGGGCAACTGTCACAGCATCGACCCCAAAGCAGTGCTGCCTGAAGCCAGCCTTGTCAGTCACTTACGCCCAAGCAGCCTTGTTCTCTGCTGTGTGTTATTGAGAGCCAGGGAAAGAATGAGATACCTAGTTTCATCCCCCCATGTGCACAGATACGTAACCCAGAATCTGAACACAAAAGACCAGGCTGAGCATGGCACGCTGCTTTCAGTCCTCCCCTGCCTCCCGTCCAGACCCGCAGCTCCCAGTCCCTCCAAGGATGCATGCATACAGCATCCCCACCTGGCACGGCCAGAGGACTCTGCGCCTCCTGTCCACACTCTCTTCTACTGTCATTCCTTTTCAAAAGGTCAGATATTTCTTCTAAGCAGAAAAAGTAACGCTCCCCCTCTCCCAAATCAGGTCCAGCATGGCTGTAAATGCTAACACGGCAAAGACAGTGCAAAGCGCCTGCCTGCTCAGGCTCTGTGTTAACAGGAACTCCCTCGCCTTCACGTCCGTGTATTTAATAAACTAATCCATTAATGACATTTCCTATTTCAACGAACAAGGTTATGCAACTAAACAATATTTTGCAACCAAAATGGATAATAAATCATCCTTTGGAAGTGCTAATGGTGCTCAAATTTATTCCTATTAATACTTCCTGGTTTTGAAAGCTGGGCCGATTCCAGAGATAATGTATTACAAACTTTCCCGCTGAAGGATTTGGGTTCCTCTAGGCTTGATTCCAGTTATAACTGGCAGCTAATACTTTCACACATTCACAAATCCCTAACTCCTCCCAAAGAGCAGAAGAGAGTGGAGAGGTTTTGGCTTGGGTCAGCAGATTTCGGAGTGTTGCAGAAATGAATGGGAAGTGATGCAGTCCTCTTTAAACATCAGGCTCTAACAGTGAGAGCTCTTCAGAAATGTATGTTCATTACGTTATACGCTCAGATATATAGGTGTACACATCTGCATGTCTATGTAATGCCCTGCAAAAAAAACCCCTAAAATTAATGTACAGAAATGTAACATTACAGATTTTCTTTCAGTCCTATAGAAGCCCCACTATATGACTCTAGGTATGTCATATAATTCAAAACTAACCAGACCATTCACAAAAATCACAACTGCCCAGCGTTCAAGAAATGTTTGCAGCAGACACAAGTATGAATTTGAACTGGGCATAGACTGGAATTCCATTTTTCCTGTGGTCAAACTACCTGGTTCCAGGCAAGCCCAGTCAGAGAAGCCCCCAGCCGCTGGGTGACTGGGCAGGAAGGCAAGGGGAAGGGAACCCCCGGTAACCAAAGTCGAAATAAGAAGCACGACTTCTGTTCTTGGGGAACAGAGCTAGAGTCTGGCCCTGGGTGAAGTCTGTGGTAGTTTTACTGATGTCTAGCAGAACCCAGATCACCCAAGAAGGATCCAGGAGAACACAAGATACCGTAAAGAGATGTCTGAACGCTTCCGTAACTTGCTGTGTGTTCCCATGCAACCGCTGATGTTCCTCCCTCAGTTACCTTTGTACGTGAGCTTTACTCAGAAGACAGGAGGATCACCCAACAGACAGCACAGGAGACTGCAACGCGACAGCACCTCAGAACGACACAACTCGGGGTTTTACCACTGAATTCCTGCTCTGGCCTTTAGCCAGTCACTGAATCTCCCGGAGTTTCAGTTTACTACCTGGAAGAAGTGATGCTAATACTTGGGGTTTTGATAGGGGTCATGTGGGAACCGGCTGATGGTTACACAGTCCCTTCAAAATGGAAAGAGACGAATTTGCCATTAGGTTGAGGACAGAAAGGAATTTGTTGATTACTAGATTGCTAGTCAATTAAATATCATACAATACCTTAAATCTAACCGCAAAAGAAAGCTTATAGATGGCATCCTAATCGTCACACACACCACCAAAAATATACTCAGAAGAAACTCAAAACTCTAAGCATCAGTCAGTGATCACCAGATGCACCAAGTCAACTCTAACACAGTGAATTTATGGAATAACAAGTCTGTGGGGTGTGGGAAAGGGTATTGTTTCATAATGACTCACAAGAAATTTCTTGAAAAAAATATTTCAGTTTCCCAAATGTACTCCTTGCTTTTCAAAATACATGTTAGTATACATTGTGCATTGTAAAATACTTCTCCACTGTATCTGACAACACCTATATCCAAGACCCCCAAACACCTTTCAGAAGTTATTTCTGGAAATGCTGAATCTCATAACAGCAATAAAAGGAAAATATTGTTGTAGCCAAAATAAATATCTATTTGGAACATGTTTAAAAAGCATTGGAATATTTGTGTAAGTTTGAAATACTAGCCTTCACAGAAGAACAGCTTGACTGTTGAGAGATACCAAGGAGCAGGATAAATTTATAAAGACCTCATAGTTGATTTGTCTATTTAAAAGAAATGCTCAGTAAGATAAGTCTGAATTCTGATTTCTTTGCAGCCAAATCAGAATCTCGTTCTACCCTCTACCAAATCAGCTACAAAGCATGAAATTTAAACCAACAGCTAAAAAAAAGCCTCAGCACTGCATATTTTGATCAGGTTGCTAAAGACCAAGTTTATATTGCTCACAAGGTCAGCTAGCTGAAAGCACACAAAAGCCTTCATGTGTCATCCAAGAAACAGGCAAAAGAGACGCGAGATCTCAAGAAGGATGTGCAAAAATATTCGCAATTCAAGCAAAAGTGTGTGAGAAAACCGTGTTTTCAAGGTTTCACTAAAACTAGACTGGGTTTAAACTTGGTTGTTTTGGTTGGTTGTTTTTGTTTTTTTTTTCCTAAGGAAAAAAAATAACCTGTCACAGTTGTAGTCACTTTACATCTGCCTAATGAGATCAGAAGCAAGTGTTTTGGTCCATGCGAGGGCCAATGAGATCCAGTCCAGAGAAACTCTAATCCTTCATTCTAAATCTGACAGGCAAACTGTGCACTATAAAGTAAATATTTCTTAGGTCAAGTCTCTCTTTTGGTGCATAGTCTGGTATGTAAGTGAAGCTCAGAGGCAGGAAGGAACGGGGCAGATAGCAGGAGAATAACGTTTGCTTAACGAAGTGAAATACACTCCTTCTGTAAACAGCCCTTATGCATGGATCTGCCTGCACCACCCCCCTCCAAAAAAAAAGGGGGGGAGGTGGGGATGCAAGACACATATTTAAGCCTCCAACTATCATACTTTCAGTTATTTTGTTTGATAATTCACATTAGGATCTGGACCAACGGCACTGCAAACTCCCTCCCTTTTTCTTTTGCTCCGAGACTCAACACTCAGACCTTGCAAACCTTTTTACTTCAGTTTTTCTTTTCCCAGAAAGAGAATCGGATGATAAAATAGATCAACTCTACAAATTTAGTGTATGGGTTCAGTTGTGGGATGGTTTTTTTTTTCTTAATAGGAACAACAATAATGCTTCTCTCAAGCTAAGAAGGGTATCTAGGAACAGTGGAATGATTGTTGCAGGAGTGAATCTGGTTTTCATTAGAGGGAAGTGATGGGTCCAATTTCTGCTGGGGACTGTTTGCTTGCATCTCTTGTTTGTGTTCTGCGTTGGCAGTTAACCCTTTAATTGATGAGTGGCGGAGCCTGCCCCCCAGGTCCTCCCCACTCCTGGCACGGCACACGCGGGGATAACGGGCTGAACTCGGCCCCTCAGGTCTACACAGAGCAGTGTAAAATTACTCCAGGTGGTGTTTGTAGCCAAGCTTAGTGGATAGGCAAGCTTTTGTCTTTGATCTCAAGTTGGAAGGAATTTAGAAATAGATCATGGGCTGGAGAGACTGTTTTACACAAAAAGAGGGGAAAAGTATCTATACTTACATATATATATGCACTGACAGCTATAAATTGGCTGAAGTTCCATGTATGCAAATTAAGACCACGTTGACTGTTGCATGACCAGGTGGCGCTCCAGGCAAATTTAGCGCTTGTGGAAGATGCCATGGGGCGATTCACCAGGTGGGTTCAGAACCATCCCAGCCACCACCTCTGCAGCCCACCACTCCCGCCAGGAGCGTAGGAAAGGAATGTCCTTGGGATGTCCTTGGGATGTCCTTCTCTGTGCTGCCTTCACGCCCCAAGAAACATTACATGGTAATGAACAAATTACTGGGGAGATACCAAGGCAAAGCCAGCAGTAAAAACTTTGGAATTGCTAACTTCTTTTTTAAGACACTAATTGAAATTATATATAAATTACGCATATATATTTCATTCTAGCATATTAGGATATTAGCATACACTAATGTCACCAGTAAACTGTTCTGTGTTCAGTCCAAGTTTCACATTCTCCAGATACGACAAAATCCCGCAGTTGCACAATGGTAATGAATTACTGAATTAATTTAGCTTCTTTTTTTATTCCCAAGTTTCTATGAATTAGCTGTCAAACTCTGCAATGTATTCACTACTCAGACTCACTGGCTTTGTGCACGTCTGTGAATACTTCTTGATTTACAGATGCTTTGCAAGCAGGTCACCTCAAATTCAGTCCTTATTCCTTATGTTGATAAAAACTCCCATATCTGACTAGCTAAAAATTAGCGTCTCTGTTAAATTTCCACAGGACAACAAGTCTTGAAATGTTTTCTATTTATGAGTTAATTCATCAGTATCAATTCCACCATTTACATTATGTATTAATTAAGGTAGGATAAATGAACGGGTATAAAAGCAGTCAGCGAAAGACTTTTAGAAGTATAATTCCACTTTTAAAGTTATTTCATGTCTGTGTGTGTATATATATATATCGGTGAAGAGAATTAGGCCCAATATTTGCAAACCTTCATATTCCTAAATTTCCACATATTTCTTCTCTGGTGGGAAATGGGAGAGCTGGCACTATGGAAGCCTAAAAGCCTCCTGGGTGGCAGTGGTGGTGGCAGTGGCAGCAGTGGCAGCAGCAGCGGCATGGGCAGCCGGCTCCCGGCGAGGGCAGCGCTCAGGGCTCCTGCTGGACCACGCATGGCTGTCCGCCGCCCCCCAGCCCAGCCAGGCTCACCTGCCCCCTCGGCAGCCAGCACTGCCCCAACGACACACAAGGGTCTTGGATTTCAAAGGTCGGAAGATTTTTTCAGGGTGCTCAGGGCCGCTGGGCAAGACGACTGAAGTGTTCCTTCTGCTGCCGCTTGTAACACGTTACAGCGAGTCAGCCCAGCGACCCTGCACCGCAAGGCCGCAACATTCATACTGCGTAGGCCAAAGAGGTGCAGTACACATCAGGCCCCGAAGGGAGGTCCACAATCTCATTAAAAAATGGTAATTGGGTACTAGCACACTTTCAACCTAAGGATTTTTCAAACTGCATCCATTTTGCAGTAACCAGCCCAAACGAAGGCGGCTGTATGTGGAAACGTTTGCATATGCTTTTCAGATTTCAGGGTAAGGTAAGCAAATCAGATCACCTGCAGCTGGTTACAAAGCCCTAAAACTTTCCTCATGTTAGTTTTATAAATAATATCCTACCTTTATATAGCACTGTTCACACCATATTCTCCCGCACAGGCCACTGCAAAATTTGTGTTTTGAAACATGAAACTCAGGGTTTCATTTCCTTTATGGACCTTGAATCCAGTGCAAATCGGCTGAAGGGTTTGCAAGCTCCAGCACTAACAAAAGCTGCGGCACTGATCAGAGAGTTAATTCCTGTGGCTTGTCACCTGTCCCATCACGCTGCCTGAGCCCCGAGCGACAGCCAGATCGTTCTTCTGGGTGCTCCTCACGGACACAAGCAAGCACAGCCTCTGCCAAGAGGAACTCAGAGTCAAGCCCCTTATTCTGCAGTAAATTCACTGCACACCCACACAGCATCCCACTGCAACACTGAGGTATTTCCAAGATGAGAAGAAGTGTGGGTGAGATACGCAGAGCAAACAAGGAAAGAGGGTAAGATTAACAATGACAGACAGATCTGATACTACAGACCTTATCTACAGAGTACGAGACCCAAAAGAAAACTGCAGTCAGCGCCTGGCCCTAACTACCAGAATTAGACACAACATGTATATAACATCCAAGCTTTATTTACTGGGTTTGATTTACCTCCAGGTTACACAGGATGGAAACACTAAGCAGAACATGTTAGGATAAAACGTTTGCTTGACATGAGATTTCCTGGCCTCTCCTCTTTTCTCAACAAGCCACCTCCCCTACCAATCCCAACACCCTGGACCAGGAAAGCATCATTCACAAAACTGCTCCCAGAGTAGATGTTAGATAGAAAATGACAATCTCACCCCGTTCAACAACCACCGCCGCTGCTCTTCAACCTGCTCCAAACAGATCTGCCCTGTTGCATCACCCTTAGCTCTATACCTGTCCATGAAAAACAGAGGAAGCCACCAGAAGCCTCTGACCCCTCCAATGTCACCACCACCACATCCTCAAAGCGCAAATCTTGAGAAATAAATAAGTGGAAAAAATTACTCTGTCAAAAGGCTTCTTGGTTAGATAAATCCAAAGATACTGTTAGTCAGCCACTAAACTAATACATGCAGAACATAAAGAAGGTTAAAAGAAACTGTCACCACCTACTGCTAAAATTATTTTCCACCCTCCCGTTTCAGCCAGCCTGCATTTCGCCGGTTCTTTGGAAAAAGTTATCTTGGAAGGAAAACCCTGCTCTTCCTTTTATTGGAGGGAAACCTCTTAGACACCCACCCACTATATTGAACACACTCTCGTAGCTATATGCCACAGAAGAGCTAAAAACCGTAACAGCAGAAGAGGCTTTTATTTGTGTCCTTGCCCTTAGCCCAATCCCTGGGTGATGTTTAGTATAAGCACGGTACGTCAGGTTGTAAAGTATTTATGGTAGCATGGATAAGGTAGTGTTTGCCCCTGGTTGCCCTATGCCAATGCATTTCAGACTCTCCAAAGCAATGTACTGTATGCCTTTTTTCTGTTCCGACAATTCCTTGAATTACTTCAAAGACCTTTTGCTGCACTCCGTACGTTTATTATAAACTAGGTGTCTTAAGCCAAAACATTAATTGCATCTCCTGGAAAGGAAAAAAACTACATTTAGTAATGTATTCATTAAGTGACTGATTGACACAGCCAGAAACAGGGTTTTAAATTCAAACTGTTGAGGAGGACAGAGCGCTGGGAGTTTCCAGTATTCAGCTTCAGTAATCTCACCTCTCTGTGGTTTATCTCTGCAAGTCGGATAATTTATCCTCCTCATGGCAAGACAAAAAGGGAACTTGGCAGAGGGGGCAAGACAAAAGTAGACATTTTGTAACTGCTAAGTGCTAACGTTTCTGAAGATAATTTTTGCAAAAGGTTTCTAAACAGCCCCTGTCAGCCAAGTTGTATTTTGTTATTTCAAAGTGACTGTGGGAGTCTAATCCAGTTCAAACCCTTTGTAAATTTTAATGGAAATGTTCATACACAAAGGGCAAAAAAATGCTTAGCTGCTGTTAGATATTCAGGAAATCTAAATCTAATTTGCACTCCTAATCAGTGCTGCAATCTCAGCAATGCCTGTTGTTTCTCTGTTTTCTTACTTCAATTTCAACTGCAGTATCTCTTTTATAGCAAAATACGGTTCCATATACAGCCATATATACAAAACTATATACAGATCAAAATACAGCTTTAACTAATCACAGGAAAAATAAAGAGGGATTTTCTTAAAAAACAAAACAATGGTATATTGCTCTAACTTAGAAGTGTGTGGTAGTGTGGAGTTAAAAAAAACCCAACAAAACAACACATTACATTCACCAAAGATGAAGTAGGCTTTTTTTTTCCACACTTAGGGAGGATGATAAGCATCCTCATGCATATTAAGGCCACAGTTCCCCTGAAGCAGGCGTGCCAAGTACCTTTTCCAGTTGAAAAGGAGGAACAAGGGCCGACCAATTCTGCTCAGGAAAGAACAGGATACAGGACCTGTGACACAGCTCCCCTGACACCAAGGCACCTACACAGAGAGGACATCACGCTGCTCCGGCCCACACTGTCCCATCAATGGGAAGTCATGTTCCCAACAGCGGCTAATAAAGACCAGAAGAAATCCTAGGAAAGAAATGTGAATGCTTGATGCTGAATGGAATCAAATGCTTAGAGGTATGAATTAAATATGATTATGTTGCTGAAAGACAGACAGAAAGCTACCATACCCATTCTGCAGATAGTGAACCGGGGTGCAGAGGAGGACCGCAGCCGACCAGTGTCAGGAAACCGAAGAGACTTGACCTACAATACTTTGCTCTAACTGCCTAATTTGAGTCTTCAGAAATTTTGGGCCTCTCTAATTATGGATAATCCTACAAAAAATGAAGTTCATCAGGAACAAACAGAAGACCTCCTTCATCGCCCAGCTTGGAAGGTTAAGCAGACTGCAATATGTATTAGACCACATAATAAGGCATTCCTTTCCTATTCAATGTTTTAATACATTGCTCGCTTTACATTACCACAGTTATTTCTAAAGTTTGCTACATTTTGGCCAGCAACAGAGCAAACTTAAGCAGCAGCTGTAATATAATTAAAATTGCAATTTATTAAAATAATCCCACAGTAGGGAAGAAATCTAATGGGGAAGGCCTGAATGTGGGCAGTCAAGTTCAAGCAGCTGCTCCGAGACCCCAAAGTTAGAACTAAACTTGGACAACATCTCTGCTCCACCTATGAAGCTCTCTAATATTTCCTCCCTTCCTCATTCTGTTGTAGGGCTCAAAGCCCTCGAAAGCAGTGCTCTGTTATGCACAGTAAGAAATTCCTACTTATATTGAAGAGTTGAAGCATGCTTTATACATTTCCACTGACATGAGCTGAGATGGTATAAAGTTAGAGTAATCTTTGTATTAAAATGTTGGCTTACATTTTGGAACAAAAATATGTTTTAAAGCAGAATTTACTTTTTCATTATGAACAGGGTAAGTGTAAATACATCGATCCTGCAACCTTAAAAACACTTGTTAAGTGAGAAAGTCATTCATATCATCTCCCCCAGGAATTTATTTTACCAAATACCTAACAAAACAGCCTAAGTTGTTTAAGCATCCTAGGTTGGTTCCTATCCTAAACACCCTGCAATGGAGAGTTACGAAGCACAATTAGGAAAAAGCTTGCTGAGTACTCTGGAGCAGAGTTCTGCATTGCTCCCCATTCTGCAAAGACTTAAGGACACAGACTTGCTTAAAATGGAACTATCATTTGCAATGCAGACACTGAAGTGGTATGGTATGAAAATGAATATATATTTTAAATATTTATATAAAAGCCTATACACAAAATAGAGACTTGGTTTGCACAGTCCTTGCAACAGACAGAAACGTTGTCTGTTTCTTGCTTGTTTGGGGAAAGACCTTGTCTTGCTGTGTTTTGGGAAAAGAGCCACGCTTCTTCGGGCTAGCTGAAAAATGTAACGTGTAGGGGGAGTTTAAGGTTAGATTACCATACGAGAAATGCTTTACAAGATATAGTAACACCTGCTTGCAAGTTGATTCTTAGTGGACACAGAGATTCTGCTCCAAGGATGGGACAGCCCTTCACATGATGCAGCAGGCTGCCTGGTGCAGCCAGGGCCGACCTGCCCTCGGCAGAAACAGGAACTTTGCCACGTCAGAATTTATTGAGTCACCGTTGGCTCCTCGCACACTGTCTTCTGCCTACAAAGCTCTAGAGGAAAAAGAAAGCCTAAAAACCAAACACAGTCCAGACTAAACAAAAGGATGAGGGGGAAAGACCTGCTGCATTCCTCTAGGAAGCAGGACAATTGTATTCGCTGCAAGGAAAGGCTATACAGTTCCTCCCATTCCAGGGAAACCCTTTCCCTGTGAAATCAAAGATCCAAACACTCCAGAAAAGAAGTACTGAATATACGCTGTGTTTTGCTCTAATGCATGTTTGTATATAATTTTCTCAGATATATTAAAGAAACTATTAGCTGCACACCTTGTACCAGAATCCCACAGGAAAACAGTAAACAGAAAACCTGCTCAACAGCAACCCTGGGCTCGCTGCGCGTCCCTTCCAGCAGCGGGAATACTTGCAGGAATGCCTGTTTGCCAGGCAGCGCAGGGGGAGGCTCTTTGACCCCAGCAGCTGAGTTTTGCTAAAGCAAAAGGCACAAGACACAAAAGGATGGCCAAGCTCCCCCGCCAACACACTGCGCTACTGAACAGTCATGTGCCAAAAGCCACAAGACACCATTTCAGCCAGCTGATGGGAAGGCAACTCCAGGAGTCATTCCCAGATGAGAGGCAGGGATTCATCCCGAGGTTCCCCCCGCTGCCCTGAGGGATGGGGCTGTGAAGGGCACCCAGCCAGACCCCATGCAACTCTGCCTCATCAGTCTTGGGACACCCAGTGCCTCGCTGCCTCTCACCGGCATTCTGGGCAGCCCAGCAGCCCCTCTATAAATGGTGTAAATCAGGATGATTTATTTCACTTTCGGTTCAATTATTTTCCGTTTTTTTTCCCGTTACAAAAGATCCCGTTTCAAAATGAGTAGTTTTCCAATAAAGATGCCTAACATCTTTTTATTCTATTTTCTCCCTTTCCTCTTTCTCAATACAAAATTGCTAGCTCCACAGCCACACTTCTTATTTTCTCACACTTTTTTGCACGTCCAGCAATGTTAGTTTACAAATATCCAAAAGATGTTAAGAGCAAGTGGGTAACTAAATGTAGTGTCAGGTGAAACTCTCAGACAATAGAGCCTTAGACGGAAATAGGAGAGGACCGTATTTTTTTGTCTTACAAAACCAGAGAGGACAAAATACTAAAAACCAATCACCCAGGAACATAACAAATGGAGCAGAGGAGATCAAGTCACTCCTTTCCACCTCATGGCACAGTGATACTGACCTAATATTCCTTGAAGAAAATATATCCAAGCAAAGTTGATACGGCACTGGTACGTTTGCATGTCTGGAAAAGTTCTCTGCTTACTGAGTGGCTAGCCAGGAAGCTACCTTGATAGAAAATACGTCTGTGTATGTTTTCACACGTACTTCTGCGTATTATGGATGAGCAGCATACATGTTTGAGTACAGCAAACAGCTAAGAAGTAAATGTTTGAGGAGTTCTCTTCGTTGTGGGAATAGATTTTATTATTCAAGTAACCACAAGTTAGAAACCACAGCTGAAGATGGGATTGCCTTTGGCTGGGGTTTAGTTTGGGTTAATAGTTGAAATTTCACAGCAAAAAAAGGCCCATGAGAAATAATCCCAATTCTTAAAGGAAAGGAAATAGATGAGAAAGATGGATGGAGAATCTAAAGCAATTGTTACTTTGTGTTACCAAGCTCCATACGCACAGAATTGCTCAAAAACCTATTCAACAAACTCTTTGAAAACAAGCCCATAATGTCACTTGATAAAAACAGCTCCCCAAACCAAACAGCATCCATGAATTTACCTAAACCACGTTCCCATATAATCACCAGCTCATGGCTTACATACCTTAATCTCTTTATTTATGAAGTAATAATGGAATTATATTTAAAGCGCAGAAGCAAAGTTCAGCGCCTTTGATAAGTTTGCACTCTAACTTTGCCCCTGGCAATACTACACCTCTTATTAATGCCTTGTCCTGGTTCATAGATGGATGAATCACTATACAGACATCAGTACAGTTTTAGCCAGATACTATTATCAAAACCAGTGTCCATGGCGAGTCTAGAAGGTTTCATTATAATACCGTATGTAGGTGTGGGGCTGAGATGCAAATCTTTATGCTGATTGTCATCTCTAAGGTCCCTGAGTGTTTTCAGCTGTAACTGCTGTAGTACAGATGATGAATTATTTGCAGAGAATCTCTGGGTCCTGCCAGGTGCCAGGCTGTCCCCACCCCCCAGCTGAGCCCCGGCAGCGGGCACCCACTGCACAAACCAGGGTTGAGGAAGAAGGAGAAATAAATCCAAAATCGTACACAGGAGCGCCCCGATCACGTCAGTGCTTCTTGATTAAAGATTCTGTCAAACATGTCATGTTATTGGTGGTTTTTTAAGGCAGACTTTTGCAATTGGCTAAATACCATCCTTCAAGAAGACATTTTTAAAAATTTTAAAAATGTGTTTATAGAAGTCTGAAAAATTCCCTAAAAAGCTCTGCAATAGAAATACACAGAAAGAAAATACCCAAAGCTTATTCACAGCATAAATACAACCATATGCTGCGGATTGCTGTAATTTAAACAAAAATGTTTAGAACAGTGAAAAATCTTGAGAAATGCTTTTGAATCTATCTAAAAGGATTACAAAATTCTTTCTAAGAATATATCGCTGATAAATTTAATTACTATCTTTCAACTGTTCACGTTCATTTAAAACTATGCCAATATACTAATGTGTAGTATCTCTTAAGCGGGACAGTGAAATTCTAGATTATGTGTTTACCCTCAACAGAAAAGGCTTAATTTTAAAAATTATGAACACTTTCTTTGAAAAAATGATTCTTTTCAGATGTCTCATGACAAGATGACTCTCCCCCTGCCCCCAGCGGAGGGCACAAGATTACTACATCAGATAATTTAAATACTGAGGCTGAGATTTCCAAATGGCTCCCAAGGAATCAGGCGTCTCGCCCCTTGGCTGGGCACACAATTCCTTCACGAGCAATCTGAAATCTCCCCCCGAGTTCCATACAGAGGACTGCACAAACTATCTTTGTGGGACTACTACAACGAAACCTGCGTTCTTAGCCAGAAATACTTCATTTGTGCAAACACATAGGAGGTTTCACTACTCAACACCACTGTGCCACCAGACCGCCAATTCCTCGGATGCTTTGCTTCTGCTTCGTGAAGGGCCGGAGCTGCCCACCGCCACAGTGCAGCCCTCTCAGGAGGAAAACCAGCTACGGGTACGTAAGCACGTAACAGAACAAGCGTGAGGAACTGGCTGCCTGACCGGGACCACCCAGCACCCAGCCTGCACAGGCGCCACACCGCACCACAGAAACCAGAACCGACACGGGCAACTCACTGCGACACGGCAAAAGTGCCGGGCTATAAATCCGATGGTTTGACAAAACAATCTCAGGACAAGTGCGACGGGACTACTCATTCATTTCTCCATCCCCTGTTATTATGAGAAAATGTCATATAAAGTAACTCTTGTTCACGTCCTTTATCCTCAAATTTATAACAGTCTCAGACAGTGCAGTCAAGGGTGAAGGTTATTTGTGTCATACTTGCCAAGAAAGTGCCCCTTTCAACACTTAAGGAACACAGTCAAACTACAGATAAAGAAGCAGACAAAAAAGATTCTGTCTTTTTCAAGTATTATTTATCTCCTCTATGTTCTTTGTTTCCCTTATGGTGGAGATACTAGCTAGAGTAAGATTCACAGACTTAAATCCTTGAACCCAAGTGTGTAATTTAATTTTCTTTCATTTTAAACTCACATCAGATGGGAATACCAAGGGTCACACTTGAAACTCACCCTTCTGAAACACTAAGGCTTTCTTTTTCCTAAGAAATAGGTCTCAAGTTGATACTCCAACATCACTTGATACAACTAAGGGCAAAGCATATTGCAAAATTCCCTACGGGAAGCTCAGCCAGGATGAATATTACTGTTTTTTTCCTAGGTAGGTAAAAGTTTGTTGGTAAGTAAAGAGACATTATGGTAACTCCCAGCGTATTAAGCACAAAATTTGGAGAGACAGCCTGCGAGTGCAGGGCGCTCAGCATGTACAGCCATGACTACTCAAAGCAAGCACCAGCCTCCGGCACCAATACGCTCAAGCTGCCCCTGCCGCGAACCAGAGCCCTCTCCACGCTCTTGCCCAGCCCCAGGTGCTCATGGAGGAGCAGGAGGAGCTCATCCTCAGGGCTGAGCCTCACCTCCTTCGCTCCGCGTCAGATTCTCTGGCACAAGGTGTCGCTTAAGTTTACGCAAAGACTGGGTCATTTTTTCCCCTGTGCCGCGACAGTTTACAAACTGATTCCCACGGTGAGCAAGAGGCTGAGATGCAGGAGGGAAGCCGGCGGTGCCGGTTCGGGAGCAGCTGCCTTCTGCCCCGCTGCACCGCTCGGGGGCCGGGCCCTCTCCTAATAACACTGGTAAGACAGTTAATAAGACTCCCGATGAATGATTAGTATGGATTTCTGCACTGCTAATTTCCGTAACTATCATTCTTTGAAAGACAGCTCCAGGGATTTTGGGTCCGGGGTGCCTCTGTCTCTCCAAACACAGAGCTGCATTATATGACACAGTTCAAATTGGCATATCCCGTTTCACTGATCTAATGCGTGCTGCACTTTAAAATGATACAATATTTTGAAACATGCAACTACTTTACTGATACTGTCTGTGCCTAAAAGCCTTAGTGCAGCTCCAACAATGGCTCGTATCTTATTCTTTTGAAAGTAATACAAAGCCTTGGCATGTGCTTGATACTTTTTTATCCGTCGCTTTGAGACTTCATAGGGAGATCTGCTTCCAGAAGGAGAGCGGTCCCTTCCTCCCAGCCCCAGGAGCTGTGCCACGGTAGGGCTGCGCTGCTGCCACACTGCTGGAAACACCAAGCGGTTTCTACCTGCTCTTTGCAAAAGGAAATTGCGACCCGGTGATTCTGAAACAGGCAGGCACAGGTTTTGAGCCATCCTCAGTATTGCACACCTGCGATCCACATGTGACAAATGAGGAGGAAAGCATCCGGAACGTTTTGTTCATGGAATTTTTCTCTACCATGCAGAGGGTTCTGGGATGACAAACTCCGTGCAAATCAGCAAAGCAGGGAACAGAAAGCCTATTAATGCAAAGCAAGGGAGAGAAGTCCCGTGTTCTTTCACACACACTTGTGCCAGAGCCCCCGATCCTTCCTCAGTAAATAGGCTATATTTAGGCCAAAGCAGACATTTTGACACCGTTCAATTTTGCAAATCACTTATTGGACACATTTCTCATTCATTCTGTTACAAAACAAAAAACTCCCACACTTGAATGAATATTTCTCCATCTATCTATTCACATACATACACACAGATGCCCCCACTCAACTTTGATTTTAGAAGCAGCAAAGCCAAACCTGTCCCTTAACCTTTCCTTTTTGCCAAAAATCTTTCCTACACTAGTGACCTCTTTGAAGCAGAATTTTCCGTAGTGGTCAACAACCCCAGAAGTATTATTAGGAATTTAACCTGGGATTCTGGAGGCAAACCAAAAAAAACCCAAAACAAACCACCAAAAAAACCCCACCAAAAAACAAACACAAAATCCCAAAGCCAACAAATGTATTAATTATGCAAATCTGCTACTGCTGGGTTTAACAAGACCTCCTGAATCCAATAAGAATTCATGATTAAAGCAAAGTCAAACTTGAAGGGGTATTTATACATATAGATTCCACTACATGCAAGCTATTTACATATTATATTAAACCACGTTTAAACCAAGTGTATTTTCATAAATTACTTCTCGCCATTTTCATACTCAGCCTCAAAAGCACTCTGTATTGGAATACAGCAGTGAAAATACCTGAAAGCTTGAGACAATGTCCAAGTTCCTGTCAGAATGGAATGTAATTAGTGCAAATTAAGCAGCATCCTGAAAAGGAGGAGGTCAGAGAGAACTGGCAGGGTCGAACTGGGTCATTACGAAGCATTTTTATAGCGAGGCAAGCAGGAGGGATACTGAGTTACCTACTGCCACTGTAGTCTGAAGTCTGCCGCTGCATCCCAGCCCTGCCTTCCCACACAGAATGGGACTGGGATCCATCGTTTGCAGCAGCAGCAGCCAAAGAGCCACCGATTAAAACTGTAAAAAAAATAATCAATGCAGTTGTTCTACCCTTCTTCTTTTAGATTTTGCTTTTTAAAATTGGAGAAAACAAAGGAGACTCAGCAAAGCCCCAGGGACTGTTAGATTTTTGTGTGTGGTTTTGTGACATTAGATGGCTCAGGAGGAAAAGACTTAAAGCCTGTTTACACACAAATGGGGACTGTCGATTAAGGTACCACAGATCTACTCTCAAACGTCCGCTATTTGCATTGCCTGTAGGCTTGAAAAAGATGCCCTTCTTAGGCCATTTCAGTGCCACGGGTAGTCCTTGATCTGTCTTCAGAGATTTCCAAAACTTTACTTCATAGATGACATCAGAATATTAGACTAGAATTAACCGATTTGATAGATACAGATGCGTACACTCTTGCACTCAGGTATAGATACATATACATCTAGAAAGATATGTAGATCGGTGCTGACTGCTGGGGACTAATCTTGCAGGCAGGCATCAGCTGTGGGCCATCCCAGTCTTCTGGGTCAGAATTTCCATGAGAACAGGCTGTGTCCTGTTAAGTTTGTCTAAGAGGGATTTTTCACAACATGCTTTGCAGCCGTGCGCTCCAATTGTTAGACATCCCAAACAACATTTCTTTACAATAATTCAGTCTTTAATGAGTTATAACTGCAAAGTGCCGGGTGTTGCAAGATGACCCTTTTGAACACTTACTACCATGGTTAAGTCATCTGCTCTAACGAAACCATTCCAAATTTCCATTAGTGCAGTAAAAGCCAGTTTTGTCTGCGTGGAACGTGGAGCTCCTCACCTGTGGGAAAGCACTGCCTGTGCCTGAGAGCCTGCAGATGAGATTGTGACAGACCTTCTGCAGAACAAATGCCCCAGCAGAAAACCTGCACTGTGCTGAGATGTTGAACAGGTACGGAGTGCATTAGGCATCCAACTCTTCCCAAAAGGTGATGGCGTACAGAGCATATAATTCTCCCAAGCCAATCTGAAATTTCTGGCAAAGTGCCTCGACGTAGTAGCCGTACTGGCTGAACTGGTGGCTATCTATGTTTCGAATGCAATGGAAATAATTCTGATATGTAATGCTGAAAAAGGTGGATAATCTCCCTGGCCATTTTCTGCGTAAGAAGCACGAACACCAGTCTCTTCTCACAAACCAAAGACTGCTTCTGTAAATTATTTCTTTCTGTCATACAGGAATTTTACACATCAGAAAAAGCTGCGAGGTGTGGGGGATGAAGGTGAGAAAGACAACTCTGAGTAGGTCACACCCTGCTTTAGGTAAGCTTTTCATGCATTTCTACTCAGTAGCTGCATAGACCAAGATCTCAATGGTATAGACTTTTTCTTGTGTCTGACAAACACTAAAAAACCCTCCAGCATGACAACAAAAAATAAATATCAAAAGAACATTTGAAGAGCTCAATAAATTGATCATATTCTGCTGAACCTTCACCCTTGTAACGATAGTACCATTTAAATGCTAATGTCATTTTTAAAAAAGTCAATTACAGGAGTTTTAAAGTAATGGAGTCAGCAGTCTTGATGTAAATCTGTTATATTAATCTGCTCTGTACACTGTATCCATGGGCACTGATGCATTCACCCCCTTTTCCCTGGAGGTAATGTTCCCTTGCAGTGGTACCAGTAATTGAATCAAGTTGATACAGACACCAAAAATATTGTAAGTCTTGTAGGTAATGAAAAGCATATGTTGATAAAGCCAGTTGCTGTATTTTTGGATAGAAGAGCACTGACATTTGGGAAGTTCAAAATTAGAATTAACCCTTTGATGATTAAGTGACCTGAAATTGTCTTTACAAACTCTGCTAATTTCACTGAGGAAAACTGCTTGATATCTGCCATGAGACAGATGAGATCCTTTACCTCCCATTTTCCCTGCTTATTTCCAGTTAAATTCACTTCCATAAAGCGTGATTTTTTTTCAAGATCTTTTTAAAAACGGTTCAGAAGAAATGTAAGAGGATCAGAAAATAAGCCATTGCTTAGATTCAAATTAATTTCTGCACCTGTTTTTCAGGCCTAACTGAGGCTGGAAAGTCACACCAAAAGAGATTTTTGGATTCCGCTATTCACGCGTGGGTAAATGGAGGCAGCAGAAATCTCCAGGGGCCTGTCCCGACTCAGCAGATTTCGGGCACAGTTCTAGGCTGAATAGACACAGATATATATATATATATATATTTTATATATATATATATATATTCAGGTATCTGGAACCAGAGGCTTTTCACCTCTCAAACCAACTGTTACAGGTATAGTCAAATAAAAATAGACTAAGAATGTCCCATAAATTAATGGAAAGCAAGCTGAAAATGCAAGAAAATGCGAATACCTTCCTTGTGTTGTGCTATATTGCAGTACGCTGTATTGTACTGGCATTGACCGCAAGGCAGTCGTTCATACTGGTAGCTTGTTATCTGTAAGTGTCTGTAAAGCGTGGTATATACAACTGGTGTTTAGAACAATCAAATAAACCCAGTCCAGAGCAAACATATATGTAACATTTGAAGAGGGTCTTTTAGTTGGGAACAAACTTGGATAACACCCAACATTTTGCAGTTCCTCAGTCCGTGTTGGCCCATAATGAACCATTCAAGCTATTTAGATTAAAACACAAGTGGCTCTTTTGCACACAATGTACAGTAGCTAAGGGGGTTTATAACCAAGGTCTCCTGGGCATGCTCAGAATTCCTTCACTCACACAAGTGGTCAGTAGTGATGCACACCCCCCCGGCTGAACTGCCCCAGGGTTTATGATGTTACCGAGTCACCAGTCACTGGTTTAGGAATACATACTGGTCATATACACTAGCCATTAAGAACTTTTACATCAGCCGCACCAAGGTGAAGACTAAAGGCTTAGCAGTAATCCACAGTAGAAGATTGCCACGTTGTGCTCTGCCATCTTCCACTTCAGCAGAAACAGGGGGTCTGATTCTCCCATGGCCGCTGCCCCGCTGAGACAGCCTGTCGTGCCAATGTGCCATTTACTCTTCCAGCTTGGTGAAGCGGGGCCAGAAGAGCAAAGTGCAGGAGGTTGATGGTGCCCAGACTTCTGCCCCAGGAGGTGGACAGTGCCCAGACTTCTGCCCAGAAGCTTGCAGTGGAGTTCAAACAGATCCACAGACGTGCGGCTTTCCCTTGCTCCCACAACTTGTAAAAGCTGAAACGTCCCTCACGTTAAACGAGATCAGTTTTGGTTCACAAACACAGGAGATGATGAGCGTTAGGAGAGAGACTGAACTCCCTAACCCGTGACTCGCAAGTATAAATACCCATATGTACCCATGTTTGCCTATATACGTGCACGCGTGTACAAAAAAGTATTATCATTTATGACAAAAGAAAAAGCCTTCCGAGTATTTCCAGACAGTAAGAGCTATATAAAAATAAAAGACTAAACAAACGTATTTTTGTAAGTAGCAATAATAAGCAAATTGCATTCACTGTTACTCTGAAACAGAAAGAGTACTTCCAGATAAAGAAAATTATCATTGAATGCATTCAACTTGTTATATAAACATGTGGCTGCTTTTGCTGTTAAAAAGGGGCTGATTAACGGTTCATCAAGATTTCCCTGCTTCTGCCCTCTGTGAATTAATTTCCAACTGTAGGTCTAATAAAATTTTAGCAAATGTCACACACACATGCCATAGAAATATTTCCAGTGCCATTATAAATGTGAACAATTTGGAACAGGGCACTCACAGTTATTTTGTTAGCTTAGGGCCTTATTCTGCCATGGTTCAGGGGTTAAAGGGAAGCACATAGTATTAAAACAAGGTTCAGGCAGCTCCAAGTTAACCACAAATTCAGAACATGTCTAACAGCATTTCAACATTCTCAAAACCTGGAACTTTTCCCAAAGTACTGCAGGCTCTAATATCTCGAGAAATCAATCTAGAATTTCAGAAAAGTTTTGTTACCACCAAAGCCACTTGATATCTGTATTATAGCCTTTTCCCTCCACGTTCCCACTCTATGCAGGGCAGACGGAGCAGGGGGCTGGCATCCCCCGGGCTTGCTCCCACAGCGGGGCAGGCTAACGGCACGGTACCATCTCTCATCTTGGGAGACACCCCCAAATACAATAAGGAACATATAATCATACAACAAAGCAAAAAAAATCCACGTTAGCGAGGCTGCCAAATTCTTTGCGTTGGTATGCAAAAAGTGGTATTTTTTCAACAGTGTTTGGAATAATTTAATAAACTGACTTACAAGGCAACATTTAGCTACTTCCAGAGAAATCTTCCAGTTAAATCTTTTGCTGTTTTGGCAAAATTGAAAATCACCATTCTGGCGCAAAACTAAAGTATTTTAGGACTAAAAGTATCGTAGGGCTTTTTCGGGGTTTGTTTGCGTGTTTGTTTCAGCGTTTGTTTTTAAACGTGGATAAATGAACTTCTAAGCTGTATCTTATTTCTAACAAATCTTCCCACAGAGCTCTACTCTCCATGCCCTGGAAGTCATGTATCCAGGAACAGTTTATTTTATTGGAATAATAATATCCAGAAAAGCGTTGTCATTTTTGATGTACTGTTCACAGATCTACTATTAGGAACAGAACCACAATCCTTAAGGACTTGATAGAGACATAAACTACTACATGGTTCCTTTGAAACCAAACCCTCCTCCAAGCTGACACTTCGAAACAAAAGAGCGTATTTGTCGAAGCAAATTCTTCTCCCACTTGGAGCGATGTGGAAGGGAACGGCTCTTCCACGAAAAGAAATACCTGCATAATCAGGACCAGAATTTAGCCTCATTGTTGTTTAATAACATTATCTCTGATCAGACCTGCAAAAATAAGTGGAAAATAGGGGGTTTTCCCTCTTCCAAAGGACAACTTTGAAATACAGTTACACTGCCTGTAACCTTGGGAACTTTGGCATTTGCTGCCAGGAGGCAGCGGCCACCTCTCACTGCGGTTCTGCTTCCAGCCAAAGGCCGTTTGAAAAAAACACGTTACCTCAAAGTTCACATCTGGAACAAAGTGCACTTTGCTCGATAGGAGACCGGCTGTGGCAGGAGGCTCGCTGCCCTCCCACCGCCTCCCCGCGTCCCACCAGCAAGGCCCCGCGTTGCCCCCGGGCCTGCCCGGCCTCAGCGGAGCCCCGGCGGGCGACCCCGCGCCAAGGCCGGGCGCGGCGGGGCTCGAACGCGCAGCCCGGTGGGCGCCCGCGGGCAGGAGCGCGGGCGGCGGGACCCAGCGGCGCCCGGAGCGGCTCCGCGGCTGCCGCCCCGGGGACAGCGGCCCGTGAGGAGGCCCGAGGTGCCCCGCCACCTGCCCGAGCACGGCCCTGCTCGCGGCCCGGCGCCCCGCCGGCCCCGCAACGCGGGGGAGGAAGGCCGGGTCCAGCCGCACGGCGGAGCGCCCCGCGCCTGAAGGCTCGCCCCGGCCGCGGCAGGGCCCGCCTTCCGCCCACAGGGGGCGCCGTCGCACAGGCCGTGCGGCGGGGCGCGGCGGGGGGCGGCGGCGGGCAGGGCGGGCGGCAGGCGGCGGGCTCTCCCCCCGTCCCCGGCCGCCCCCGGGCGAGCGAGCGAGGCTCCCGGCGCCCCCCGGGAGGCGGCGGCAGGGGAAGGGGACGGGGCAGCCGCGGCGCCCCCGCAGCCCCCCTCGCCGGGCACCCCGGTACAGCACCGCGGCGCTGCCGGCGGCCGCCCCCACCCTCCATCTCGCACATCGCGCTGAAATCCCATTTATATTTTAATAGCATATAACTTTAATGAGGTTCGCATTGATTTCTTTTAAGAATAGTTTCGCTTAATCCTGGGCTGAAGCTACTGTGTCTTGACGCGGCTGCCCGTGACAGCCAGAGCCCGGGCTGGCCGCAGCCCCTCAGTGGGGCAGTGTCCCGGCCAAGGGCCCGGCGAAGGACAGCGGGTCTGGGGCTCTCCCTCCCTCACACAGGTGGGGAACTGTGGCCACCTCCCTGTCAGGCATGCTGGCCTCATCCAGGCCAGCCTCAGCTGTGCCAGCCTCACCCACGCCAGCCTCATCCAGGCCAACCTTACCTACACTGGCCTTATCCAGGCCAGCCTCACCTACAGTGGCCTCATCCAGGCCGGCCTCGCCTGCACTGGCCTCACCCACGCCAGCCTCATCCACATTGGCCTCATCCAGGCCGGCCTCATCCGTGCCACTCCTCCACCCATTTCCTAGAACCATTTTTAAACGGTTTAAAGAAAAAAAAAAAAGACATCTTTTTTAAGGGATCGTTCACAAGGGCAATGCAGACCCAACACAAACGTTTTAAAACAGTGCTGAGAGACAATGAGATTGGAACCGTTTCGGAGGCAGAGATGAGGTGAAATGGCCTGCAGGGATCACATCCACTGAGCCCTCCAGCTCCTTCCCTGCGGGCTTACAGCAACACTTCCCACCACACACACAAACAACAGCCAAAACTGATGCACCAGCTGCAGGAAAAGTGAAAATCACTGCCTGAACCCAGAAAAATACAAACTCCCTGGAAGCAAAGGCTTTTTGTTTGTTCATACATTTTGTTTTCCTCTTAAATTTGTTTCTAAAGTAACAAGTAAAACCAAATGCAGAGCATACCCTCCTGCAACCTGTCATTTCTTCTGCCTCAGGTCTGCAGGAGCAGAGAATGGTTGCCTCGCTGTCTCAAGTGTTTTGCCTGGCAAAGCAATGTTCACCTTTCATCAGCAGAAACCACTTTTAAGCTGGGTTTTAAGAAATTATGCAACTGGACCTGGGAAAAGGGGTGACTACTTAAATCTTTCCAACGCAAACAAAAGAGAAACAAAAACCAGAAAAGGAGTCATCCTGAATTTCTACCACAGCCCTAGCCCAGATCAACTTGTTAACATTTAAAAAGAAGTGACTGTCTTGTGTTTTCATTTTTTGCGCTTTTTATTTTCCTGTTCTGATGTGAAACCAAGGCCACAAAAATATTCCTAACATTCTTGCGCAGATCAGGGCAGAGAAAAGGTACGAAGCGGGACTGACAGAGGTACGCCAGCAGAGATCCCTTCCTCACAGACACAGCCTTTTAGCAACAGGCGCTTACCTGCACGGCGTGTTGGAGCTACCAACGGTCAGCCTTCTTACACCAGGACAATGCTTTGCTGATAAAGTTGCAACCAAACTGTAATTACTTTGCTGTAAATTACTATTTCTAGTATTTTTCAGTGGCTCCATGGGCAAACACAGCCAGAGAAACATGGTAAGAAAACCCAGTCCTGTGGCATTTTTGTCAGCATCACGCCACATACAATGGCTCTTGGGAGAATGCTTCCCCTCGAGACGACACACGGGCCTCCCAGTCATGCTGGGTCAGCTAACCATACCGCAGCCCCTGTCCCACGAAAATCCACGTGAAAACTCCTCCTTGTGTTCTTTGGACCATAATTTTGCACCTGAATTTTTGGCTCCAAGTACAGCCTAGCCCTTTAGCCCCTCGTGTCACTTGTGCAGGTGCAGCAACAAGGTACCGATGGTTATTTTAAAATGAAATTCTTTGCTAGCCTACTTCTAGAGGACCAATTGCTCTGAGTTTCCTTGCAAACATGAGGATGTTTTAACTCCTCTCATCAAAAAAGAGTTCTCTTCCAATTGAAACTTGGACATACTTGCTTGTAGGAGCACATTTTAGTTAGAAAATTTAAAAAACAAATGGTTCAGACATTTTTATAGACATAAAAATAAAAGCCAAGTTGGTTAGTGGTTTCAGATGCTTTTTATTTGCAAATCAAAAAGGGCTTCATTTATAAATTGAAATTGTACTGGCTGCTAATCCTGAAGGCAGACTTAAGGCCTCTGGCTCTGCCTGAAGAAGTAGAAAAGATGCATTTTAAAGACAAATTATTTCATTTGGAAAAACGAGTGCTGTGGTTGGACAGTACATTTATTTTTTAACAAAACTCATATAAACTCCTTTAGATTGCAGTTCCATAGCTTTAACGGCATTGCATTGTAGGGACACTACCCCTTCACTGCAAATCCATGGCACCTCGTGCCGTGTAATCTCTGTACTAAAGCTGGCATTCTGCAGCGGGCTCCAGCTTCTTTACCGTAACCTTGTTCACAAATGCCTAACTGGGGAACTTCGGGGGATAATTACTGCTTTTGGTGTTGCAACAGAAGTCTCAGAGCACCAGGCTCTTTATACAAGGTGCTGTAACCACCACGTTGCTGAGGAAGCTTCCAGTCCTCCACCTCCTAAAGGCAAAGCCTAGTTCCCCGGGTTTTGGGAATGGGAATCCATGAACTGAGACGCCGCCGTACATTGCTCAAGCAGTCATAGCAGGTCTGCACTAGGGTAAGAAAGACCCAAAGCCCTCAGAACACAGGCCACCTTCCTCTCGTGCGCTAACTACCCAAACTTAAGAAGTCCTCCTCTTTCTGAAGCATCGGTACTAACTTTTTTATAAGGTAAAAGGATTATTCTTGTCATCAAGTAGCACATTAAGGTACCTTGCTTAAGATTCAATACTAGCTTTAGTCTACTACTGTTAGTCCACACTTTAATTTAATACTGGAACTTCATAAATGGGGCGTGTTTTGATATAGTAAGGATTATGTTTCTGGACAAGATGTACAAACTGGTAAATTGTTTTAAAAGGTAAGTTCAAAAGGCAGGAATGAACGAAATAGGACTGAATTATCTTTCTACACCTAAGGGAAGGCTGGGCACCAGTTTCTCCATTTCTTCCTTACTTCATTTCCCTTGTCCTGATGCACTCACTGCAAGATAGGTCTGCTACCTGCTGAGCTCAGTTCACTCATTCATCACCCTGCAGAGTATGAAAACTAGCAGACACAATGCCAGCTTTGCACCCAGCTATTCACACAACTGTAAATGCTTATACAATAAGCAGTGTAACCACTTAACAGACCCAGAACATCTTGTTTCTGTCTTCTGCACTTCACGCCTGCCTCACAAAAAATAACTGTATTTCCAGTGAGAAGCTCCTTCAGCATTCCTCAGTACACTGTCATAGCACGGAGGAAACTCGGTCAGGGATTGGCACCTTGCAGGAAATGCCAAGTAGTCAAGTGACACATAAAATAGGTCCTATTTCAAGGAATTAGTAAGTCAAGAGTGAAGCAAGACATCGAAGTTAGATGCAACAAAGAAACAGGAGGGAAGGAGGAACCAGCCATTCCGGGTCACTGTGGGTTTGCTGTTTTGTTCCTGAGCTCGTTGTGTACAGTTTCACGACAGGTGATCACACTTGGTAGATTTCTGGGATCAAGGCAAACTCACAGACTTACTTAACAGTGAATCAGAAAAAATGCCAACGGGTGCTAGGAAAATATGGCTCAAAACCAACAGCAGTTTGCAACAATGGGCAAAACTTAAACCTGTCTCCAGTGCACAGTTTGATAGATAGATACACGAAACACGCTCAAAATACTTGCTCCTATTATTGGTGGGTTTCCCAACAAAACACAGAACATATTTGTCCGAGCACCGATTACATTACTTTAATTCCCTGAGACAATGACTGTCTCTCTCTCTGGTTTATGGCTTCTAGTATCCAATCTCACCCTCCTTGCCTTCTGTTCAAATTTTTCTCTCTGATGGAAAAAAAATCTCTAGTACTGGTGCACTGTCTCCCCCTCAGCTTCCCTCGCTGAGATCATGGTTTGTTATCACACTAAGGCAGCACTGTTAGCTGTCTCCTGGAATTGTTTTTGCTCAAGTCAGATTTTTTTTTTTTTTTGGGGGGGGGGAGGGTGACGATGGTGTTCTGCAATTTATAGCAAAATAAGAATGATTTCTTATAACAGAAACCATTCTGTTACTACACAGAGTCCTTATTTAGCTGCATTTAAAGAGTGGAGGAAAAGCTGTTCACTTGCTCATGTACAGGAGACAGACAGCAGACCTGACTGTACAGCTTTTTTTTCTTAACACCCTCCATATGCCACATATCAATCTTTAACTTCCTATAAACGATAAGTAACACTCCTTTTGATTAATCCCAGTTGTTTTGGGAGTTTGTAAGTGATAGGTTTCTCTCTCAGTCTCTCACCTCTTCCCCCAAACTGTCTGCAGCTGGTCTGTAGCATCCCTGGGAGCAGGACCAGGCTGTTTTCTGTTCGGTGCAGATGATGCCTCTACACACCGCAGAGCACAAATGTAAAGCTGGCGTGTTCCGAGCGCTCACCACAACGGTGACCACGATGGGGTATTACATGCAGTTGTCTGCCAGACTCCTTATAGACCAGGTTCAGTGTTTGGACGCGACAGCTACGACAGGCAGGCCATCAGTGCATCCTGTGTGCCAGCTGAAAGCACCACAGGGGCCAACTAGATTTTTTAATACCAAAGAGATTTGTCCTAAAATTTCATTTTTGCAAACAGCAAAAGAGTCTCTTTCCGACTCCAGTTCCTCCCAGAAACGACTGAGATCTCATCCCTGCTCCTTAAGCATCAGGTGCCCGGGCACTGCTCACTCCCAGTAAAAGGCTGCTGGGTTTCTTTTCTTTTCTCCTCCTCTGTGCTGGAATAAAACCCCGTTTGGGCCTCCCTTCTCTGGGACAATTCACCCCCCTGGATGCCATCCTGGGAGCACGCATCCTCCTGCGGAGGCTGGACGGGGCAGTGTGTGTGCCGGCTCTGTGCGGCTGGCGCTGAAAGCACAGAGTGCAGCAATGTTTCCCTGGCTGCAAGGGCCGCTCGGCTCCCCTCGCTCGCAGGCACGACTCGCTCCCCGCCGGGGCGAGCTACCTTCAGAGCTGCCGGCAGCTAACCGCAGCTGCGGCCGAACACTGTCGCCCCTTATTCTCCAACGCGTCCATGACCTCCTGTCATCTGAATGTCTTGTTCTTTTCAAACGCTTTGATCTGACCACATTTACCCAAAAAAACAACTGCTTCTTGGGGGCCCCGACCTCAGACTGCGTCAGTATCACAAAACAACGATTTATTCGCTTCCATATCCTATAAACGTATGGGAGATCAGCAGCTGTCTTCACCGTTCAGGAAGAGCTTTACGCAGCTAAGATCACCATCGATCCCCTTTAGCCAGCCACTGCCCACGTTATCTGTGCAGAAAGCTTCCCTTACCCTTGATCCTTCAAGAAAGGAGCCACGCACAAAACTCCTGGCGTGGCTTATTTGTTTTTGAAACACTTCAGAGCCTAGTCCACAAGTAGCTTCACTCAGTCAAAACTGTATTTTTAAGGGGGGAAAAAAAGTTGCATTTTGGTAAGTTTTTAAAAAGGGGCCCAGATGAAATTTAGAATATTGATCTGCTGAGAAGGCAAGGACATAAACAAGGATGTACACTCCATCACCTCCTGCCTCAGGAGCCCAGGTAATGAAACCGAGACCTAGCACCCTGCTGTAGATTTCACTATACAGGGCCAAACCTGAAAAGCAAGCAGGAGACCAGGACTTAAGAGCAGCTCGTCTGAGGATTTTCCAGCTTATATCCATCTCCAAGGATGTTTTACAAAACAAGGGAGCAAAGAAAGACTCTTGATTAAACAGAAGAAAACCTGACCTATTTTTAAATTCTGAGTATCTTTAAAATCCTCAAAAGTGCATTCAACATGGGCTTAATGGTTTATTAACGGTTTTGCTTGTATGCTATTTTCTTAGAACCATATGTATGCTTACTGCAGATAGAAAATGCCAAGAAGGCCTAAAAAACTGGTCATGAGGTAATTCCTGTTCACTTCTAACTGAGGGATTAGTAAGTAACCTAACAAGTCTGGAGTGCTTGCAACCACTTTGGTGCTTCAAAACAACCTCAGAGTCTTCAGTGCTTCACAGGTGCAGGTTCCTGGGTTAAAAGCTGATGGTTTACAATCTGATTTTCTAAAGACATTTCAGATGTAGCTGCATTGTGAACATGGCCTTGTTGGAAGCCTCCGCTGTCCGTTCCATTTAACACGATAGCTTTACACATTTTGTGCTAAAATACAAAATCTATCAATTCATTAATATCTGGGCAATGCTTTATTCTAGGGGCTCTTTACAATAACCACAGTGTTTTTTCACTCACAGTTGAGTGTCCAAAGCCACAGAACAAACCATGAATCTCGCAGGATTCTTGTAATGGCTTTTAAACCTTACATTGTGGGCTGTTTATGGTGCAGTTGCATTTGCTTTAGAGATTTGTTTTAATGCTGTTGGTGTTATTTAGAGAGATATTAAATTCAAACAGCTTTATGGTTGCTAATAAACATCTATTACCATTACAGACATTCTGATATAAAAGCCTCATACAGGTGCTTTCTCTGAACTATGCAGATTTGATTGATTAGGCCACAGTAGTTTATTTTACACTTCAGTGGTCACTAAATCTATCGTTAAGATTAAAAATCGCAGTTTGTGCAGTCTGGGAATAACTTCACACTCAAGCTGTAAAATAAAAGTCACTTTACCAAAATTCTGCGGGGAAAAAAACACAGCACACCGAGCAGGTTAAAAGAAGAAAAGTTTTCTAACACCTCATTCAGTTCTGTTCAGAAGATTAATTCCTTCCCCTAATGTGCATCACATACTGCTAAAGCCAAAGATGTTCAGTCAGGCAAGATACAGGGGAAGATTTCCTTAAAGCACTTGGAAACTCTGCGTACAGGGGGTTCCGGGAACCAAGCATCACTAAAGCAAGCACAGTGTACAACACGACAACAACTCAGGTCCTGAACCAGCAGAGAGCTTAGGTATCTGTTACCTCTAAGCATGTAAGCAGTTCCACTACAGTCAAATTAAGCATGTGATTAAACACCTTTCTACATCAAGCGAGATCTTATAAAATACGTATTTTAGTGCAAAGCCAGCTTCCCACTGTTTTTATTTCTGCAACACAGACATTCTCTTGCAAAATACAAGAATTTCTATCTAATTAGGAACATCATTTGGTCCGTGTATTGCACGGTAAGGCAATACATGAGGAATCTGAAATATTTTAATAGATTTAAACTTTTTGCAATAAAAAAATATATATTATTCAAGATTGCAGCAAGGCCTGCTGCCAGGAGATTAAGCCAAGTGTGCTTAACAGACTGTACCGAGCAGGTATTAGAAAAACTTTTCTCCAAAGACTTATACTGAGGGTGCTACGTTGATACATTTCCTTGCTAGCTTATTCTAGCTTCATTTCCATGTAACAAGCAACAAATCAGACCTGGGCAGGATTTGTGGGACCCATCCACTGGACTTCCACAGCTGCACCATGGGGAAGAGCTTCTGCTTATCCTTTGTCCTTTGTGCACAAAAGTAATAAAGGGCGCACTAGTACGTCACGGTCCCGTGGCTCATCTGGGTAACATGGCGTCCGCAGGACATACACAATGTAATAATCTCTCCAGATAAGGGATGGAGCCGAGGCGCAGGATGGGTTTTGTAGACTTAACAGGACAGGTGTAGGAGCATCCACTAAAGGGAACTGTGGGTTTCTCCAGTCATGTTTCACTCTGAAGTTCTAACTAAAGGGATTCTTCAACTCCAGCATCAAATTTAATAAAGGTCTAATTAAAATATAGGAAATACAGGCTTGCAGCTCAGGACCCATGTCTTAGAGTCATGGAGTTGAATTCTTGTTCTTTTCCCCACTCCCTTTCTAAGCTTGTTGCTGAGAGTAGGATGGATGATATCCCTAATAATTCTTCACTTATGAAGGAGCTGCCCAGATTGTGGATTGGTAAAAAGATACCTTTAATCTTGCTAAAGACAGAAAGGCAGAAGTCATCATTTTGACTGCCTGAAGCTAACACAAGATTGGTTGCTGAGCCTTTGAGGTACCTGCAGTAACAGTTCCAAGAGTTACTACAACCCTCCAGACCCTTGGAACCCACAGCTGGCACAGCAGCAGTGTAAAGGTGTAAGATACAGGAGTGCAAAAATCCCAGCCCTCCCAAAACCCAGCTCTGACCAGGAGGCCTGCTGCTCCTCCCAGGGCTGGGATCTGCTGCCACTGCCTAAGCAACAGTGCAAGGAAGAGTTACGTGACCGTACTACAGCGTGTTGGAGGCCCTGCACCACCTTATTGCCTCCCTGGATTTTAATAAAAATGTAAGTGAAGAATATCTGCATAACAGTTTTCAGGTGGTGTGTGTGGTTGGTTGGTGTTTTTTTTCCTGCACACATATCTACAGAAACACGGTCTATAAAACCCCGAGGCATGCAAAGCTTTGACTAAGGTGCGTTTGCTAAGTCAGTATTCTGGACAGCACAGAGAGCATCGTCACCCTGTGGTACAGGAAAGGCATCCCATCATTTCTTGTGAAGCAGTTCTTTCCCTGTGCTGATAGTTTTGACCTGCTCCCATTCGGAGCAGGACCATCCAGCTGAGGAAACAGCACGACCTGACACGCATCTGAAGGAGACGCTTTTAGAAAAGGAAGTTGGTAGACTTTAGGCGTGACATTTGCACTAACAATTTTGATTCAAATACAGTGTCTTTTATTACTGCCTCTTGTATTAGCTGCACCACAGTGCCCACTGGCTCCGATTCTATCCCCCCCCACCCCCCCAAGTGCTGCAGAAGTCGAGCTTGCCTGCCTGCCTAACAGTGTTCAGACAGTGACCACGAGGGAGAAGGTTGATAAATGGCCAGTTTATAATGCTGTCATGCCAATTTTGTCCTATGGGAAATGTGTGTCTCTCTCAAAACAGCTTATTACCAACCTGTGGCTGGGGCAATGATCAATCAAACTGATCAGATATGGCAAACATGGTAACTGATATAAAGAAGATTTCTTACTACACAGTTTGAGGTTAACATGACAAATGGTAGAGTGAGAAAGAATAACTTACAGGGGAAGAAAATAGCCCATTAAATGCTGAACTTAAAAGTAGCTTTGGGAAGCAGAGTTAACAACAATTCCTTTTAACATGCACTCATATTCCCTGTTCATTAAGGCAACCCTGAATGCATTCCCTTGCAAACTCCTTGTATAACCCAGAAGGAATGGTTTTTAAATGTACAGTCAGATTGTAAAGAGAAATTCTAATCACATATGCAGGTCTTCA
This sequence comes from Falco punctatus, assembly GCF_963210335.1. Taxonomy (NCBI): domain Eukaryota; kingdom Metazoa; phylum Chordata; class Aves; order Falconiformes; family Falconidae; genus Falco; species Falco punctatus. Next base: position 106,494,286 of record NC_137582.1, read on the forward strand.
GTACTCAGATATGATGCAGGTAATACATTGTTTCATGGCTCATTTTCTGTCGCATATGACAGCTGAGCAGCAATTCAGTTGTCTAAAATGTGAAGAGTAGCCAATGTACAACTCTGAGTCAAAGTTCTGTATAAAGCAATAAATAAAATGGCAAAATCTGTATTAAGAGAGGTGCTCGGGTGCCAGGAAAGACAGAAAACCGTTCTGTCCTAGGGGACTGAGTTGTATCATGCATTGAGGTTTGGAGTCTTAACATGCCTATAGCCAGAAGAGTACTCTACACAACTTCAAATTTGTCTTTTCTTAAATTTTTGTTTCTGTTTTCGAGTTGGTTTGGTTTTTTGTTGTTTTTTTTTTTTTTTTTGGGGGGGGGGCAGGGTGGGAGCAGCATGACACAGCCTTGGATTGGAACTCAGATCAAAGAAACCCTACATGTGACTCCCTGCTCAGCCTGATCGGTTCGGTCTCAAACAGCCTTTTCACACCTTGCACTTTGGTGTCTCCACTGGCCAAGCGGAGCTGCAGGACCTCACTTCGTACAGCAGATCCAGTCCCTTCCACTGCCCCTGCCCGGTACCAGGGCTGCAGGGCATGCTACCAAACACACTCAGCCCACAGCTCAGATGCCACCTGTATGCCACCTTAGGCAGACCAGACCACCTCCCTCAAACTCATGTACTTACACTGTAAGAGGTTCAGACTGTCACTTATTAAGAATACACAGACTGCCTAACCCGATGAGGCCTTGGTCCTGGGTAAGTGTTCCGCTGCAGCTTCAATAATAAAGGCCAATATGCAAGTGCCTTGTCTAAATGAGCTGCTTCGCCACTGCTGACAGCAATGAAAAGATGTCAGATGAAAAGCCTAGGGCAGAGCTACATCACATTGTGTCAAAATCCCAAAATATTTTGAGAGAAGTCTATTGGCAGTCAGAACAGAGCTGTCTGAGATCGATACTCTTCCCAGAACTTTATCTATTTGCCTCCAAAACCACGGAGAGAAAGTGGTGAAATTCTCTGCGTTGTGCATCACCTAACTGTAATGTAAAGGCCCTTCTAAAACATGCTCCTAGAAATTCACTTTGTAAACCAAGATCTAACTATGGCTCAGTTTTGTCCCTTTTTCATTAGCAAGCTTTCTCTAAATGCTCAGATTACTAAATGCCCTTTTAGCTTTACTGGTCACACAGTTCTGAGATCAAGTCTGGCAGAATCAAGTGCATAATTTGACCCGTTATCTTTTTGGGTCTGGAAAAGGGAGCGTCCCTTGCAATGTCAGCACACCTCTCTGTAGTTCTGACTCTTGGAGAGTTGTTACAGTGGCTGTTGAGCCTCCGGCGAACATCTGATATTATTCACTTGACTGAGTTTGTGAAAACGAAGCCTTATTTGCTAGCAAAATTAATGAGAAGAGTCTTCAATGAGACAATAATTTATGGCTTCCGCAGCAGCTAGCATGTACAGTGAAATTCATCTGACTGTAGTCTTCACAGCAAAGGCAAATATTAGGGAAAAAAGGAGTGGATTGATTTTCAGAAACGTTGTCTGTTATTTCAAAATCAGGTTCTTAGCTGGGTATTTTATTTTATGAAGCCCTTCCAAATTTGATGAAGGTTGAAATAAATGGGCCTTTGTCCCCCTCACTGTACCATTGCATTTAATGGCAGTGAAATAAAATTCTGCTCTGTGGCTATACGCCAGAGATTAGATGATAGGAACAGCTCGCAACATATTTTAAATTTTGTGGTACGTTGAAAATTGAGACACGTTCAAATATGTTTAGAAATTCATACATTTGGCATTATCTATCGTTACTTCACAGAGAGCTGCAAAAACATATCCTTTTCCTTGAAGCTCCCCTCTCTGATCTGGTCATAAACACCAACTCTTTGCCTTTCAAACACAGAAAGCTGCAAACAGAAAAGCCAGAAAAGCATCAGACAATAAAAATACGTATAATGGCTACCAAACTCAGTTCTTCTCCCCCCCTTCTTTTTTTAACAGATAGGTTTTAGACTCTATAATAATCATGCAGCTAAGATACAAGGTCTCTTGTTGGCAATAACCTACATGACATGACTTAGAAGGCAGGTGTTACTGTAATTAGCTATTGTTTGACTATCAAAAGTCAGAGCTGATTAAAGCCACTAAGTACAAGTGCACTATTTTATTTCAAAGAATATTATGAACTGCATGCTGGGACTCTTTCACTGCGGACCTACCTTCCGGAGTCTGCTAAGAGCCCATGCCAGCAGTAATCAAAACTAAAATCTGCATAAACCTTCAGGGTTTTAATTCAAGCAGAGCCCTTTCATTAGAAATATGTTACTTTATGAAATCTGGTCGCCAGCAAGGGGAGAAAAATGTGACTTCTTAAGAAAAGTGAATGGCATCTCTTTAGTGATTAACCCAAGATTAATGGAGGCTCCTACTGCTAGGCCTAAGTCCATTTTATTGCTAATTCATTTAGGTACTATTTCAGATGTACTTGATGAAAGTCACCTGCTAAGAAGTCATGTTTTGGCAAGCAAGGATAGCCATTATGGTCAAATCCCAAATAGAATTTTTATTAAAGAAGCTTTGAAAAGTGTCTTGTATTAGTCTTTCAGAGACATACTATTTAATGTACTCAATTAGTTAAAAATTTGGGGCCCAAGTCACTAATCAAACATTCATAAAGCATTATTTTTTTTTATTTTTTTTTTTGTCTACATGCATCTTTAATGTTCCAGGTAGGACGAACACTGTACTGAACAGGGACATTTATATACAGACAAAAGAAGCAATGCTAAGACTTACCAAGAAGTGGGTGGGATTTGGGATAAGTGCACGGTTGGATACGTGAAATGTTGGCTCGGCAGAGCATCTCTTTGTTCCCCATGATACTGTGAGGGAGTGGGAACTTATGCAAATCACATGTTCTTAAACTGTATGTAATGGCTCGGCTTTGGCTTGTGTGTACCTTTATAACATAAGGCTTGATCTCCTAACAAAAATCATTTTAGTTTTAGACTTTTCTCCAGTTTGTTCTTTTTACAAATCGTAGTTTAGGAAATGTAATTAATAGAGAGCACAGAAAACTGCTTTGTTACATGTACCATGTGTACGAGAGCGCTTCTACACAGACAAAGCACCCCCGTATCCCACCCAAAGTTCAGACCTTGCCTGCAGGTTGGTTGTGCTTTGGGCGAGCTTGAGCTTAATTCATGGACATTTCTATGTGCTGTCATCACATATTTGTTAGGTATTTATACTCCTCTCGAGACACTGGCTGCTGGTCACTGCGAAGCCCATGATGCTCCATCAGAGAGACCTTAGCTCTAACGGCGTGACCTTTTTTTCCCTATATTGTTTAGACGCGAACATCCTGACAGTGAGCCCAGAAACACTCTGCACAGGAAAAAGCATGTGCCAGAGGTAGTTCTGATGCTCACAGACAGCCTGACCTTCACATGTCATTGTGCCCTTCTTTTTCAAAAAAATGGATGTACATCCAAAGGGGGCAGAAAATAAGCACAGACGAGCAAGATGCCTGCTCCCCCAACTCAACTCCCCGCTTGCCAGGCACGTTCAGTGGCAGAGTGTCTCCCAAAAGCTGCGGTTCCTGAATTATCGATAGCCATGAGTGGTAACCACCGCACGTCTATTTTGGTGCAAGTTACTTGCTCATGTATAAAGACAGAGGCCTGAGAGATCCCACTCGATGACCGGCACAGCGCCGCTTCACAATTGCGAAGGAGCAGAGTGGTTTAGTGCAGAGGCAAATCAATCCGACCGTGTCTGGTTTGGGCATTCTGGCTCGTTTGGGCTGAGCTGGTTCCACACTGGGGCGATGACTGGTTTTGCCATCAGCTGCTGGGCCCCACCAGCACGCACGTGAGCCGAACCCTACAATTCACAATTTGCTTTCTCACAAGAAGTGTGCAAACGCCTGAGCTCCAGCTGCGATCGCGTGCCGCACTGCTTTCCCCGCAGCTGCAGGGGGGCACAGACGGTCCATCGCCCACCTGCCTTCCCGAGGGGTCAGCTTTAACTGCCGAGGACTGAGGTGCCCCAGAGATCACATGGGATGACACCACGGAGCAGCTTGTGCCCTGCGTACGCTGGTGGCTTCTCTGGGGGAATGCAAATCCCCCCCCCAGGCTTGGACAGACCCCGCAGAGGGCCCTGCTTTGGGTGGCCATGCCAGAGGTGGTGCAGCCAGGTCCCCTGACTGTACTGGTAACGTGGGGCTACGAGCAGGTGGGGACATTTGAAGAAGATGGCTTCAGGTTACTTTTAGCAGTGATGTTTGAGCAAAACCCAGTAATGAACTGATTTTACCCAGGGCCAGGAAATGATCTCAAACTTCCCTTCAGTACACGGCTGTAATCCTAAGGAAGATCCCCCCAGATCCCTTTCCTAGCAGACTGCTTCTTCACAACACTCTTATCGGGTTCGTTAGCAATATGCTAATTTTTATCCTCACCATCTTCCACGCTTTCCTAAGCATTTACTACAGCCAAGACTATCATAATCGGCTTCCTTTCTGTGACCAGCTATATGATATTTGTGTGTACCGAAAACCTGTGAAATTCCCACAGGCTCGCGGTGAGTGAGACCCTCCTCCCGTCTCCGCCAGGGGTGGCATCGAGGAGCTCTGTGGGAGCCTTCTCCGGCCATGCACAAACGGTGCACACCTCTACAGAGGCACGGGGAAAAGCACGGAAGGATTTTTTTAAGTCCACTCTATATTCTTTGGAAATGTATTGGAAGTTTCAATTTAAATAAATGTCTCAGCATGGAGATGAAGGGAGAGAAAAATTACATGTGTCTGCAATGTAACAAAGTTGAAGATCTCTTAAAGCGTAGAAAATCTGACATGACATAAGATCTCCTCTTTGTCTCCTGGAAATACAGAACACTTCTAAATGTAACAATCTGGTTCTTAAACTGGTTTTGGTTTTTTAAATGAGTGATACAATTTCCAAATTATTTACTGGAATGGTTAGAGTTAGTAAGAGCAACAAAACCAGGAAGACATGTGCAAGGTGCCACAGAAGAGCCTCGTTAGGTCCTTATCGCCACACCCTCCCGCCTCCCGCAGGGGTTCCATCCTGCATCCCCGATGCTGATGGGCGCCTGGCAACATGCATTTCAAGAGAGCAAGGATATTTCCAACCCTCTACTAGAAATATTCACAATTATTATAAATGGCAACACATTCTGTGGCAGAATTCTTCTCCATGGAGGCTACAAAAATCAGCATGGACTTTTAAAATACTTTACTGAGGGGAATGTGCTACTAAAAGAGCCGCCTACATGTGATAACAAAGTTAACTTAATCTGTTCCCCCTTGTGTGCTGGGGCACTCATACATGCAAATCTTGTCTTGTTCAACTGTGTTTGTTCACCTCCATAGTCCTTCGGTGATTCAAATCTGTGTCTTACTATCCTATAATACCCTTGTCTAACAGTTCTTTTTAAATGCATGTGTTAATTATCTTGCCACTGCTGTAATTTCTCCCTGTAGTCCATTAATTAAGAGGTCACAATCTAAGAGCATGTTTACCCAATAAGCTTTCTTTTTTAATTATCTTAATTGCTTGGATACTGACAAAGACTCCATCCCTCCCCTTTCTCTGAGTGGATTAGAAAACGACATTTCAAAGCCCCACACAACGATGGGTTTGTAAAACACACATGCGCATATATATATATATACACACACACACACATAAATATATGGTTTTATAACTCCACAATGTTCAAACACCAGAGGTCAACAAGACACACGATACTACATTTCTACAGCTATATAAAATGTAGAAACAAATGGCCCTTCATTAATTTATCTATCAGTCTAGAATGCTATATATTGGTCAGGAAAAATGTAAGTGACACTTTTAAACCTTCAGAACTAGGAACAAGAACAGCTAGATGTATACAGCTTGCTCTGTTCTGCAGACCATCGCAGTCTCTTACAGAAGTGCACCTGCATGGACATCTTTGAATAAAAGCAAGAAGAAAAAGAAAGAAGAAAGAGAAGAAGAAAGAGAAGAAGAAGAAGAAGAAGAAGAAGAAGAAGAAGAAGAAGAGGAGGAGAGGAGAGAGGAGAGAGGAAAGAGGAGGAAAGAAAGGAAAAGAGGAGGAAAGAAAAGAAAAGAGGAGTAAAGAAAAGAAAAGAGGAGAAAAGAAGGAAGGAAAGATAGAAGCAATAAGCTTTTACTGCAGCAAAGATCAATTCTTACTCCCCCACCTCTAAAATATTACCCTCCCGTAGGTCACATCTTGGCAAGGTGGTCCTAATACTTTTTTTACTGACTTAGTAAAATTCAAAAGACAAAATCTCTACCACTTAAAAATTTTAAACCTCTCCTTTTTTTCAAGCTTTTAAAAGGGAAAAGTAGCTATTTGAATTCCAGATAGGATTTTAACACAACAATTAGTAGAGGTTATGTCCAGAAAAATTACTACTTTGTCAGAATGTGAAACAACATTTGATATGTCAACTAAAGTAAAGTTTTTTGTTTTAATAAAGCAAATGTCTCATTCAGACTAGTCATCTCGGGAACTATATAACAGAAGTATAATTACTTAGAAATTGCTTAGGTAAGCGTGATTGATGCATGGTAAATAGATGTTTCCAGCACTTATTGTTTCTTCCTGATGGATTAGGAAGAGTTGTTTAACAGTTCATTTGACCAGTCTCTCCTGGTGTTTCTTGAGTCTGGCTGTGCCAGTCAGCACCAGCAGTTCCTGGTAGTTTAAGTCTCTTTAATAAAGATTAAGATGTCAGAGGTCCTGCATTGCACAAAATCCCAATTTTATTAACTTCTCATTATCAGCTGAAATATGAAGTGCATTTCTTTTCATCTAAAGTAAGGTGCTTTCTCAAGGGAAAGAACAGATATATAATATACATTTATGATGATTAAGGGTGGGTTTGTTCCAACCCTGACTGATGTTGGTGAACATTTTCTCACATGATGGGTACCACATATGCTGATATTTCTCCCGCAGAAGGAGTTCAAGTATTCCATGACTCTGGACTGTCACAACATATTAGTAAGTTGGCAGTGGTGAACGCTGTAGTCGAATACTTGCACTACAGCACTTAAGTCAACAGTGTTTTCATTAAAGAGCAGCAACACAACATGCACCGGGCAGAAATACTGAACCTCAAAAGTCACTCAACCAGGACAAGTAAACCATTGGCACTCGCTACGTTCGGTGTTCCCCTCCCCATACCCTGCAGATCTAGGAAGACAACAAACAGCACTCACAGACTGCACGACACTCACTAAAACAGATCACAGCAGCATCCAAAGTCCACTCTCCGACCAGAAACGCAGGTAAGTTCAAATACCACCTACGTGAACTTAGGCAGCCACTGATAAAGTTAAATTGCTGAAGGCAGCAGCACCGTGCAGCACCCCGGTACTGTCACTTCTGAAAGATTTCTTTTTAATCCCGTACGCGTCTAACCAGGCTCCCGCACCCCCAGCAGCTGCGGTCAATGGCACGTGAGCAGCCACCGAAGCAGGGCCTTTCCCTGCCCGATCCTCAGCGCCATACAAAGCTGCAGAATTTATGCATTCTGCATATTTTAAAGAAAGCCTTTGACGTACTTCTTGTTTTCAACCCTCTCTATTGCAGGAAGGAAAGAGCTGGCACTGTGTGTACTTTCCCAGAACAGGATGATTTGCTGGAAATTACTCCGCAGAAAGAGTTAAGAGGTAAAATCGGTTCTTCTAGTATAACACACGTCCTTCACGACAGGATCAAAACTGCACACTGCTTTACAGGGCCGCTCTTGTGAGGGTTAAGCTCTATTACTTCTGGTCTCTGACACTGCTAATGGCACTCTCAAACTAATTGCATTTCTATACCTATACATACATCTACGCAACAAATAAGCCCTTTAATCAAAGAGCTTCATCTACTTCTAATTAATTCCATTTCTATGCCTTTTTAAGAGTACAGGAACATACAAAGACACAGATGATAGAGTACATTCTGTTGCCAGTTGACAAGTTCTGCTCTGCTCAAGTCTCCCTCATGATTGAGTCTAGTTCTGTGCGTCACCGTCTTACGTCTTTAGTATCGCTCCTGCTCAAGACTGAGCAGATGCACGCCAAAGACCGAAAGTAACAAGCCAAGGCTGTGGGGAATTAGCTACGATTACCACACTGAATTGCTTTTGCATTCGTTTATAGATTCAGATGACTTTTTGTTTTCATCAGAAACGGTATTCATCTTGTCTTTTGGGTGCACACAGCAATGCAGTAAGAGAAGACTATGGCATCAGCTGAGCAAACAGAGGCTTGCTGTTTGCATAGCCAGACCTAACGTAAAGTCTACAATTTGAGGGCCACCAACTTTGAAGGCAACACTGATTCCTCTTCTACACTTATTTCTTTGATAAAACAGGTCAAACGTATCAGAAAAAAAAACCACCACCCCATCAGTACTTAGGGCAAGAGAAATACATATGCCATAAGCTGTCTATTTCAAAGGTATGTATGTACAAAAGGCATGATAAGTGGGTGCTGAATAGTTAGGAGTGGCAATTATCAGTTACACATATCATTATAGTCTCTCAACTTTTCAATAGCACAGAGTTCCTAATACCATGTTTACGAGATCAGGTAAAAGGGGACTCTTAATACTGTGCAAATATGACTTACCAAAGGACTTTGCTTTCTCACCTATTCTTGGGCTTTTCAAATCAACATTATTAATTGGCTGGCTTATCGGTAACTGCTGTCTGGCAGTTAAAGGATGTTTCCACCCATTGCAACGATACATAGAAACTAAGCAATGTCAGCCACAAGGACAAATAACTTCCATGTTGAAACAGGAAAATATTTTGACACCTTAACTCTTCTTTATAAAAGCAGAACACATTTCAGCATTAACTTGCTATCCTTTATTGCATTTGTTACTCCATATTCCACCATCCTTGTTTTTCCTTATTATATTAATTCAGAACTCTGGCTTACAGTTGCTTTTATTTTTCTTTTTCTTCTTTCCTCTTTCTTTTCTTTTTTTCTTGTTTTCTATTATTCAGGTGTGTATAAATACATAGTTTAGAACCTGGATCAACTAGTTTCCATACTAGGAAACTCAACTACATCAGAGTTTAGGAGGTAACTTTCAGCCCTCCACATCAACTTTCTCTTAACCTGCCAGCTCTCCTGAGCACAAAATCCACTTGAAAATGGACAAAAATGTTTGGCTGATAAGGTACACTGAAAACAAAGAGCATAAAACTTACCGGGTGCCATTAAAAGAAAAGCAAAAAAAGTCTAAAATAGGAAGAAAAGCATTCCATGCCCCATCTCCCATTTTTCAGTATGCCTCAGCCTGCACGTGCAGCCGACCTGGAGAATGAAAGGACAGGCTGAGCCTCCCGGCCTCGTTCCCTCCACGGCTTGCTTTCCCACTGATTAACAAGATAAACTTATAAGCACCATAAAAACCCGTAAGGCTAGAAAGGAACTCAGGAAGTCACCTAGGCTTTCCCTTATTCTAATGCAGTATTGTGTATATCTAGTCCAGCCTGGCAGGTATTTGTCTAAACCTCTTAAGAGCCTTCAGTGGCAGATATTTTATCTCCTCCCTAGAGAGTCTACTCAGGTACTAAACTACTCTAGTATTTCATTTTTCTTCACATCTAACCCAGATCTTTCTTGCTACAAGGCTGGCTTCTTCTCATCTTATTCTGATGGATGTGTGATACAGATGATCGCCCTCCAGGTTAATGCAGAATATGAATTTTAGCTTCAGCTGTTTGTTTTACAGAATGACATCTGCTTATCTTAAAGAATTTTTCCAGTAGAAGCACAATTAAACTGAATTTATTTATTTAAAGTATTTCTGCTTCTTTTAAAGAGGATTTCCCTCTGACACCACACTGGCTTTGCGGTTGTGACCCATGAATTAAGATGCTCAGGAGGGTTTTTTTACTTTTCTTTTTGAAAAGGAAATGGTTATTCATTTAAGTAGATATTTAAAGAAAAATTGAACAAATATTTGATGTGCTGTGTTAGCATGAAAAGGGGGAGCACTGTGTAAGCACAGTAAATGCAGGTGAACTGTTTTATGTGAGTGAAAACAAACTGAGGGAAGAAGGGCTACTAACAAAGGTAAACCATGGCCACGTAAACACAAAGAGAGAGGTATGGTTATTCACAAATGGGAGGGATGCTTACCAAACACATGGCTATTGTAACCCAGCGTTTGACGTATTTCAGCATCACAGAAAAAGAGCAGAAAAAGCACGAGCCTAACAGAACAAGCAGGGATACAGGATGATACAGTGAATGAGATCAACAGATATTTTTTTTTCCTACCCAAAGAGAATCCAGTATATTTTCTGTCTGACACTAAATATTAATTTAACCACGTATCTGAAAAATATATTCTCCCTCTTCAAAGCCTAAAAATGTGAAGGGTTTTCCTCTGGCATAATACTATAGCAACTAAATACTACAACTAAATACTAAAAACAACATAATACTAAAAGCAACTGTTTTCAGTCATTCAAATAGATGTGCGCAGGATTGCACCCGTCTGAAGGCAGTTGAAGGCAGGGGCCAAATCTACCAGTGTTGCAGTCAGGCATTTTTTCCAGTTATCCATCCCTTTTTTTAATAAATCAGTGGCATATCAGTTTGTTATTCATAATATTTACCATTCACTTAATAGCTAGTGAGCTTCTAAAATTTGCTCGTTATGCCAACCATATCCTCGTTTGTGGTTCTGCTTTGTTATAGAACTATCCATTCAGACATACTAAAAGAAAAAGTCCTTGCTCTTTAATTCTACTAAAGCAGCGCAAGAAGGAAAACACAATCTCAAAACCTTGTCCAGCTCCAAAGCATTTCTGAACTTTCAGAGAAAAAGAAAAAATCCATTAGCTTCTTTTCTCATTATTTATGTACATAAGCTTCTAACACTTTAAGACTTTGGCTGGCATTACAAACAGAACAGAGAAAATACAACAAGGAAACCTATTTCTTGGGTATTTCCAGCCCAGTTAGTGTGAGGAATTAGAAGAAATTAATGTAAAAAAAATGTCATCTGCAAAGTTTTCATCAAGGTTTTTCAGACCAAAGGGGTTCTGATGAATTTCAGAGATGCATCCAAACTTCTGAGCAAGTTTCCAAACCAAACAAGACTGCAAACTCTGACATTCATCAGCGACTTGTTTGCCAACCTTCCTATCACACAGCAAAAAGGGCCATTTCAAATCATCTCAGAATAATCTGCTTTCATGGTCATGGTCATTTTACTCGCCTCCGTCTGTGTAACACTTTTAAGTCACAAGAACACAAACATCCATATAGCAAATGGCTAAAGCCTTGGTCCACGTTCAGAAATAACATAGGCATATACCAGGATTAAATAATAATCCTTGCTTTTCTGACTTCCTTACTCTGAGAAAATCTTGTCATCTGGATAATAATAATTAAAATGTCTATTTCTTAATATTATGCCTTCTTTTCTTGGACTTAAATTTAACTTTAAAAAGCAAAACTGATCCTACAGCTGTGTGAACAGCAATCTGGGCACAAAGCAGTGACTTGCTCTGCCTGAAGTCATTCCAGCTTCGGGATGAGGACGGGATTTGCTGAATGCCACTGCTGCAGACATTATCTACCAATACAGCAATGCCTTGGGAAAACGAGTATGACCTTAAAGCCTGACATCTCCGTACACCAGGATTGCCCCGTTTTTACCAAGGGCAGCGCAGATACACTGAAGTTTGCTCAAGCAGGAGATAGATGCTCTCTGCCGCAAGCCTATCAAAGCAAAGAACAAATGAGCATATGGTGAACATCAGAACTGGAATGGAAGATGGGATACCATTCAAATTAAAAGTTTTTATTGGCAAAAGGACCAGCAAATATAAACTGCCAGGAATAAATTTACATTGGAACTTAGCAGACATGTTCTAGTCATCAGAAGACAGAAAGCCTGAAAGAAATTATCTTACTTAGGCGGGGGCACAATCCTTCTGTGAGAGATCGTACATCCTTACCGCATGCGACTGTAGGAAATTGGACAAAACAACCCAACAGGATTGCTGCAGATCTCTGTTCCTACCAGGAATTAAGGTGAAAAAGAAACAACTACCTGTATTAAGCATATGAATTAACAGAAAAGGAATTATGTCAGAATAATGACCACTGCAACTCGAGACAGACCAAAGTAGAGCTGAGCGATCTCAGAAGATTGACAGTGTTTTTCTTAGTGTGTAGATTTTACAGGGCAACCCGGGCCTCATCATATATGAGCTCTTTCCACATAGTTTTCAGGATTCACCTTTTTTAAGATTCTCACGATGAAGAAAATTAGTAATCTCCATTCCAAGGTAGTGGTAGTGAGTAAAAGACTGCTTGAATTTGCCAATACAACTCAGCGAGTAGCCCCAAACTATTTCTGGGCATAACTATGGAAAGAGAAAATGGAAAGAGAAAAAAAGTTAACCAGATATTAAGGGAAGTGAATGAACAAGAAAGTCAATACTTTTCTGGGTTTATATATAAATTATATGTAATTGCAGGGGGAAAGAGGAAAAATGAAAATTCCTCTTGATTAATTTCAAAACTTAATTCCTAAGGAAAGAAGAATTATAACATTTTAGCACTACCATAAAAACTACCTGGATGTGACAGCATTTATGCAGACTTCCAGAGTTTCCACCAGACTGCACAGAAGGAAGAACTAGTCGCCTTCTGGGTGACGCAAGCTAAAGCTGAAGACTGAAATTCCAGTGGAAATTAAGAGAAACAATTTCTTTAGGACTTGTGATTTATTCTTCTGGAACAGAAGGAATTATTGCACCAACCAGGGTCTAAAATGTTCTGACAGCAGATATGCGTAACTATCTCTACAGTAATTATTAATGATCTGAAAAAATGCTCAGTAGCAAGCTGAACTCACTCTTCTCTGAGGCCAGCGTTCACTTCAACGAACCTCTAAAATAATCAGCTAACTCGTGAAGACTAGGAGATAGGATGCCTGGATACAAAAGATTTCTTAATTTCAGTTACTTATAGGACAGTTACTTACAAGACACATTAAGCCTAAATAGAAGGAGTTTATAAACTGGTTTGTAATCTATTCCACAGCTTTCTATACTTCTTTTCTACACCTCTGTATTTTATTATAAAATAAGGAGGGAGGAAAAAAAGAAGGAAAAAAAAAAAACCAAATCATGTGGGTAGCCAAGTAAGGATTTAAGCACTTAATTTAGGTTCCTCTACTTCTGCTATTACTACTACTATTATTAATATTTTTTTTTTATTTGCAACCTTTCTGTGTGCAGTAACAGAAAGTTACCATAGTACATGTAGAACTGCACATTTCAAAGAAAAGTAACCAGACTTCAAAGCCTTACAGCTGCCCAACTGGACAGAAACTGGTATAAAAAGAACCTCTGCAGTGTCAAGAGAGAGAGAATATTCATTTTGCTCAGCTCAGGAAATTAATCAGGAGATCTTCAAAACTTAACATCAAGCTAAGGCTACAAATTCAGTGAAAATTACTCAGTAACTGAAGATGGAAGGATAACGTTCACATTTCATGCTCCCCCCCGCCCCCATTATCTTCTCTGTAGGGTCTATCAGAAAGAAGTTGCTGCCAACTCAATGAAGGTACCAAAGGCAACAAGGGAGAGAACCCCAAGCTGTGGAGCACCGCTGACAGTCAAAGGGCAGCCCATGGGCTTTGCAAACCGTGTGTCCCCCATCAGGCGCACTCCTTGCTCACCGGTTGCAAACTCTGTGATCAGCTGATAAATTTAGAAACTGCTGACCAGCTAGCAGGGAGAAGAAAAGTGAACTACGTATCTTGACTTCCAGGTTGCAATCTTAGTAACTCATAGGTCACCTTGAACAACTTCGAGATAATGGCAAATAGCGCTCCCCCCCCCCCCCCCCCCCCGCGACTTTGCACCTCTTCTCCCTACTACTCTGAGAAACACCCACCCGTGTGAAAGAATACTCAGATCTGCCAATTTTAACAGGACCAGTGCCACAGGGCCCTTGAGGTGTACCCTGAACCTGCTGTAGATCAAACCCAAAGTCCACCCGCGCAAGCAGAGGCTACGTTCTGTTCTTCTGGATGCTGAGCAACCCCGGCTGCCGGCTGCGGCGCACAGCCCAGGGCAGAAGAGACCACCAGGGCAGAAGAGACCACCAGCCCAGCAAGCACGGGCTAACACCGACCCAAAAGGCAGGGCTGAAAATGAATGATGCCAGTATAGAATCTTGGACATGTTGCCATTTCCTCACCTGCTGCTTTATCTCCTCCTTGGGAAGGATGAAATCAACCCTGCAAGCTCTTGTGCCTCCGAATTAGCATGCAGGGGATTTGGGACTGTGAAATTGGCAAGTCCCCGTCAGTTTAAGTACTACATAAATACTCACTGCTATTGTTGATATAAATTAACACTAAGGCTAGAATTGGTTGTACATTTCTCAACCCCAAACTGTTGAAAAGTTACAATTTGATTAAATCAAAGTATTTACAGAAATTTAGATTTATCAGAAGTTAAAGGAAATAATCTGAAAGTATAACTCAATTAAGTTTAAGTGAAATATTTTTGGCCCAACTCAAAACGAAACAGTTTTGAAAACTCACAATGTTGTGAAAAGAAACATCCATATTGAGTAAAAATAATTTGAGGACAATGATTAAAATGTGGAGCCAAAATTTTCTCATTACCATCAAATAAGTCCAGTTTCATATGGTGGGTCTGAGCATACAGCATTCACTCATGCAACTACTCTATCTACTACAAGGAGCAAAGGAAATTAACTCAATAAGCTTACGAAGTGCTGCTATTGCATGCTGAAACTTCCACGGATAAAGACAGACCAGACTAGTGAATATCACTGAACAGTTGACTTCTAGTAATTATTTTTCTCCCCAAAGTGCCCTATGAAAAATAAATTGGGGCTTTTTTTCAGAACACATATTTTATAATCTCATAAAAACCTCATCTAATCTAAAACCCCATCTAACTGGCATCATCAAAATATACTGCACTCCTGGAACGTGTGTGGGACAACAGTCATATCTTTACTGCTTTGTAAACCCTTGATATATTTCTAGAGCAAAGGGGGGGGGGGAGAACAAAATCATTTTTTGTTTTGCTATGATATATATATTTAATTATAGGTCACTGGCATCCAGCTCCCTGCTTTTGGGCTTTTCTTTTCTCTTTTGAAAGCAGCACCGTAGGTGCTAGGAGCTGACTCCGGGTCACTCTCTGCTATCCACCCCCTCCACCCAAACCCCACATTTCCTTCCCCCCTCCCAGTTACCGGCCAAGTTGTTCTTTTTAGCTAGCAAGCTCTAAGCTCCCCCCCCCCCCCCGCCTCCCGATAAGATGCTCCCTTTAATAGCTGCACAGTGTGATTAACCGAATCCTGCACACACCTCAAGACCACAGATTATATTAATAGAACCATCTGGCGCCTATAATGTATGTAACATATACGACAGATCCTGATCCTAACTTTCACTCCGGAACAGAAACTGTCCTACACGGCACGGTCTGTCCTTACAACACTGATGTATTCCCAGTACTGCGTAACTGGTGGCAACACACCAGGGCAGGGCTGCACGCAGCCCCACGTTGGCGGGGTACCAGTCGCAGGCTCCTGGCACTGCCAGCCCATCCTGCAGCGGTTCCCAGCTCCAGGAACAGGTTCCCAGCTCCAGGAACACCTCCGGGCAGGCTCACCCTCTGCAGCCAAGGAGGGACTGCGGGGCCGACCGAGGTGGGGGTTACCTTCCAAGTTAACATACAGTTTTGAAATCCCAGAGGCTATCATTCCAAAATTTGTGATGTTTTGTCTACTCTGGTGATTTAAGGTTTGTCAGAAAATGTCAGAAAGGCCACGAGGCCAAGGGCTTCCTGATGACGGAGGATTTTCTTTCACATGACCTTCCTGAAGTTGATTTTGGGCTCCAGACAGTGCTGCCTTCAGCTCTGACAGGGGCCGGCTGGCAGCAGATTCATGGGGATCTCTGGGGCATTCTGGCATTTCTAAACTGAGTAGAGGCTGTAATACCTCCTAATCATCCAGAATATTATTTCCCTAGTAATCGTCTTACAGGCGGTACATAAATGCCAGCTTTTCAGTTTGCAATTCATTTTGTTAGCAGGAAAAAAAAAAAGCGTATGTGCTCAAAGGGATGCAAACCAATCTCTTGAATGAAATTAATAGACACGTGCATAGAGTATTTTTAATTTCACATGTGAAATTACATGTGTTTTTTCAACAGGGAATCACTGAAACCAATTATACAGACAGAGAAGCAGGATTGTGAGAAAAGTGTTAAAACTGTCAGTGTGTGCTCGCGCACGTTTTCACAAACGCCAAGCAGAGAGCCCACTCGCTGGGGCACGGGGGTTTCGCACCCTTTAGGAAGCTCTAAGCTGTAAAAGAAGTTTATAAATTTTAAATTTGCATACATCTTTAGCATAACCGATTACTCAGCCAAAATGCCTTAACAAGTCTCCTTTACCATCACTGTCCTGTGGGACCGCCTGCCGCTCTAGCGGAGGTACCCAGCCCCCCGCACGGCCCGCAGAGGGACAGGGGACACGGCGTCAGGCTGCGGGACAGCTGACTGCGGGATTCTAGGAATGCTCACCAGCAGAACGCAAGATATTTTGAACCACTTACAAAAAAAAAAAAGGAATAGAATGAATGACTTGGCCAGCTAGCTAATGAATTACCGTTTCTGCCCTAACGAGATGAGGCTGCACTGATGCTGAAATATGACTCTGACACTTATTATAAATCACTAGTGGAGTGGTTTTGGCTTTTTTCCCCCTCAAGCAGACCACTAGTCGGGCACAGGGGTTAAAGAAGACAGCAATTTGGACTTGACTCTTACTACTCATACTTTGTACTCGGAGACGCAGCAGCTCTGTGATTCAAATCGACATGAGCGGGTTGGTTTGTTTTGTCAAGGGAACAGCCTCCTGCCTTCTCGCTTCCAAAAAAGCGTAGCTGGTTTTGTTAATAACTTGAGGCCACCATAAAGGCTGTGTGTTTATGTTTGAGATGCATTGTAAGAAGACAAGGTGACCTCTCGTAACTGTCTATGCCTGAAGTTAAACGGACACTTTTATCTTAAGAGACACTGTTCAACAGAGATGCACGTCATTTGGGACAAGGTGTATAAATAGCTCAGCAATACATTTGTCCAAAATTTGTCCACCGCCCTCTCAGCCACAGCAATTCACTTATCCAAGAAAATAAGACAGCAGGTTAAAACTTAGTGCTAAAAGAACAAATCAGCATCACTGCTCTTCGGTTTACACTGGTGGCTGCAGTGATTTAAACACGAACTTGCCTAGAGTGGAAGGGAGGAAAAGAACCAACTTCATCTATGAAAAGGTGGGATTTCAAACTGTATGTATGAGGTGTTCACACTGTATCCATCCTTTGCATCATCTTGCCAACAGGGAACATGGTGAACTGCCGTTCACCACCCTAGTCATCTATAGTACTGAAACTCCTGGACACAGACCCGTGCTGAGGCACGCTGCCCACATCTCGCTGTGATGCATGTGGCCATAGTTGACTGGAACAAGCTGGAGATATGGAGGGAGCAAAGTTAACCACTGCTAGTCGTCTTAACTTGGCCTGATTTATGGGTTCAAAACCCCTCGAGACCTCTTCGTGGAATCATTTGTCATACACACACACACATTCTATACAATCAAGCCCAAACATCTGTATCACAGAAATTAAACGTGCGCTGTTATTCTTGCAAAATAATTTAACCATCGCTTTTCTCCCCCGACTTTTCTGTGCCAGCCTTACACCTTTTTTTTACTTTACATGCTTCATTTCAGCAAAATCAAGGATGCAAACTTCTTAGAAGTACTTAGTTTCCATGGAAACCTAAGCTGACCGCAACATTATTGTTCTCAAGAGGGAACTGACTTTACTATATGTTCATTCACTGAATTAATGGACTCCTGGTTCTTTTATTAGCAGCTCTCCAACAATAGAAAGAGAGAAATGTTATAAAAAAGACTCTCAGACAACTGTCCACTCTTTTGTCCAGGGCTTATTGGAATGACGCAAGTCTATTCAAGAAAAGATTATAAAAATCAACTCAAAGCTGCCTCTGTTTGTGGCAGCTAAACATACCTTTATTTCATAAAGATACAACCTATAAAACAAGCAAATTAAAGCTCTTTCTGAAATAGTAACTGTAAGGCAGTGAGGATGTTGAAACGGGACTTTAACTATGATAACTGGTATTGTTACACAATCTCAGAGGGGTTTGTGAAGCATCATTAACCTCCAGTTTTGGTCACTGTGCAGCGCTGCCTTCCAGCTCTCGATAGCCTGGTCCGTTTTATAAGAACATGCTCTCCTTTCTTCACCTAAACTTAAGCACACAGAAGCAGGCGCACTATGAAAAATAATTCAGTCTGGTTCATAGTGTAAATTCTCAGTGAGTACGAAGACTGTTTTAAAACCACTAAAACTGGGGGGTTGATTCTCCAATATACAGAACTGAAAGATGAAGAAATATCACCAAAATTGGGATTTTTAAATCCTTACTAACAGTTTCAAAACACCTTTTATTAGATATAGATAATAAATATATTCATAGTATATATTAAATGCAGGCATGCAAATGTACTTTGTGCAAAGTGCTGCAAATCCAGGAACTTTAAACGGCTCAGGTTAAAATCTCGATCTCTCCCTGCATGTATAATATTACGACAGTCTGTGCTCCGGCCTGAGGGTGTATGGCCCAGCTAGTAATTGCTCCACAAAAGACAGTTAACAGTTCCCTTGCTCTTCTCTAACTACCTTCCTGACTGCTTATTGAGGTCTGATTTCTTACTCCTCTGGGTCATCATTCATCAGTCCTACAGATCCCACCGGGAGAGACCGACCAGACCTTTCCATATCCCTTGTTGCCAGAGGCCATTTCTGACGGCCCATGATATAGAAAATGTCTTCACAGCAATCCAGTGGGACAAACTATGGTTATAATACCTAAATAATCATTTTGCAAATTATCATAATTATCAATCAATCATCTTGTGTGAACAATGTGTTTCTGAAGTATCAGATGGTTCCTGTGACCTGTAGCGTTTTGTATATAATAATAAACCTGGAGAGATTTATGGCCCTATCCCACTTGGCATCTGCAGTAACACAACAGTAGTTGGCTTTTACTTTTGTTTTAGGAATAAAGCCTTTCCATCTACCTAGCTTTCTTCTTTACTACTTGATGCTTTTTAAGAGGTCAAGATTTCTAATCTCACCCCGTTTTCTAACAGCAACTTTATTTAAAAAAAAAAATCTACATGATTTGGGAGTAGAGAATTAGTTACTATGCTGGATAAATTTCTTTCAGTTTATAGCATCATCAGCATTACATTATCAGCTTCTAGTATTTTGCAATGTACGTACAAAGTCAGCCAAAGCAGGCAAAAAAATTGGTTCTGTCTTCAGTTTTTGTTGTTGTGTTTTGTACAATACCAGATTGAATCCAACTCTTTTGAAGCCGATAGCATCTCCCGCTCCCTGTGTAGTACATTCTTGTTAATGGATAAATTCAAGCTCTCGAGAAAGTCAAAGAATAAATTTAAAGCCTTTTGCCAAATGCCTATCCTATTGGATTTTGATAAGACGGCTATTGAGCTTTAATAATGTCTTCTATCCTTTTTCAGCTGGCCCTTAACATGTCTCTTTATTTGTCCCTAAAGCCTCTTCAGCGATGCCTTTTTATTACAAGTCTCTCAGCTTGCTCTCAAGGGAGACAGGGTCGACAAGAGTGATAGATAGATAACTCTATAGATTATCTCCCACAGATGTTTTCTCTCCAGTAGCCCCTCAGGCTATTCCCTCTAAGTAAACAGAAACTAAATAGAGAGTCTACTGAAGAGAGAAGTCCCTGAGGTCTCTTGTCACCACAGTCAGAAAAACAGCCCATCCAGGGGAGGCTGGCTAGGAGCTCTACACACAGAGCCTCCTTCAATATGATTCTCAAACCATCATCCAAAGTGACTTTTCGAGGAGAGATAAATACACCTAGCACTGCTCCTTGGGAAAAAAAGGTGTCTCGTAATGGATGCTGGCCTTGTTTCCTGCTGGAGGAAGTCTACATCTTTCATCTCCCTCTCAAAGTTAAATCAAAATGACAATGGAGATAATGATAACAAGCCATTTTTTTCCACGTATTAAATGCAGTGGAGAAGCTGAGAAAATTCAGGGCAAGAACATGTGAGCTGCTCTTTAAGCAAAATAAACAGACTGTGGGAAGATGGCTGGGAAAAAAAGAAGTTTGGGATTGTGAGACAGTATAGGACAAAACACCCACAGGTATGACATGCATTTGTGCACATCTCTGAATATATGCCTTCAGTTCACTGAAAGAAGTTAATCTCCCTTTTTAGCATTACTTTCACAATCGATTATCTAAAATTAACCAAACAGGCATGTACATTTGCGTGCAAGTTAAACTAAGTATCAGCAAGCTAAGTAGATAAAAGGAAATCTTGCCATGAGTACACCACGTTTTAGTCTATGGCACAGCACGTTTCCAGATAAGGAAAAATGATCCTGGGTACAGGTCCTTTAATAATATTGCTAGAAATCTGAATTCTTGTGAGACAACCAGTACCAAACAAATCAGCTTTCTGGTGTTAGTGGTCCCAGCAGAACTAACGGTAATACGAACTGAAAAATACTGGGCATAGTGGAAAAACACTTCTTATTTTGCTCCAAGCCAAAAAAGGCCTTGCTTTATTATACGATATAATAGTGTCTGCTGTGCTACATCTTCAGACTTTTCACTGCCTTTCAGTGTATGAAAAGTTAGGCAAGAGAGCATTTAATTTTTCTTTTTTTTTTTTTTTTTGGCAGCTTAACAGCACAAATAATACTGGGGTCAATTTTAAAGCAGAGATTGCTTCCTGTGCATCTTCCTCTACCTCTCACTGCTATCATGCTTCCCCTTCGCTTCTCTGTTGTTTTTTTCCTGTTTTTACAGATTTTCTCTGCATTCTAGAGATTTTTTTCCTCTTTCTAGCCCTTGTTACTACCCAATTTTAAACCTGTGATACAGCAGTCAGTCAAATGAGCCACTGAAAATTACAGTCCCTCAGTTTGGCTCCGACTAGTTTAAATCAGCCCACCCACTACAGTTACATTTGTCTTCAGTCACCTTCTCACCACCAACCCATCTCTGAAGGAACAGGAATAAATTGAAGTCAAATCTCAACTATTGTATCTTCAGGGATATGACAACTGAATGATTTAGAGAGGCTGGAAAAGGAAATCTTCTCCCAAGAGGGTTTTGTACCACCGGAGCAAAATGCTAGAGTACTACTTACAAACAATTTTAAGATACTACAAAAATTGTACAGAATGATTTTTCATTCTTTATTTTTCATTTTCTTCTGACTGAAAAGCTGTCTAGCAGTAGTCTTTTCACAAGCCATAAAGTTTAGACTTGAACTCTTTACCTTACTGCTTTGACCTTTTTTACCCTAGCTGTAAAACCCTACTGCCCATCCTTCAATAAATTTATCACCTCATAAACTCCCACTAGTGCTTCTCTACAATGCATTTAAAAGACAGAAGTGGAAGGCCAGTTCTTCCCCCCTTGTCAAATATCATAATTGTCCAGTTTTATACCTGCTGTACAAAAAAATATTTAAGGGCACGGGATTTTTCAAAGACCTGTAGTTTTGCAGCATTTCCCTTTGAAATAACAGTAAGGAACTTTAAATCCAAAACCATGTATTGAACATATAAAGCTGCCAGTCTAACGTTACCTTCTGCCCTGGTTTCATACAAAGCTTGCTCTCTTTAGGGCAACATGGATTCTGCGAGGCAGGGATGCAGAATTTATTTGTGATATTGTAATTAAAGGCTGAGAAAGAAATAGCTGAGCAGTCCTAGGCCATGGAGAATTCACTCCATCCTTGTGATAAGTGCATTGCGATAATAAGAACCTGCCACCTTGTCACCATGTCTGTTCAGACAAAAGGATCCCACAGAGGCAGAGACGAACACCAAATGAGTTATGGAGATGAACAAGGTAAAAAGTTCAGCGGTATTGCGATAGGTCCTTCGCAAGGTCATCGGATGGTCAAAGGATGTTTCGTATCAGTACCCTGGCTTTCTAAAATAAAAGCCCATTTTCTTCAACATGGTAAGAATAGAACAGGCCATACTGGACATGTGTCTAAATATCTTTCCCCAAACTTCGGAGCCCGACAAGTATTATATTTCACTTTGTTTGGCAGAGTGAAACAAGTGTTTCCTTTTAGCTTTCAGAGTTAAGAAACAGTATTGAAGCTCGCCTAAATGGATGAATAAAAATGGCAGTAGTTGCGAGTTCCGATTTAAAATATTTTCCACTTGCAAAAAATCATATTTGATGAATAGGACTGTGTATAGCCATTCTAAGACAATTGCATATGAAAAGAATTACAGCTCGCTCATTATTTCAACAAGGACGCACTACCTCTAGACGTCTAGAGAGGGTATAATCCAATATGACTTGTAACACTTCACTTTGGTAAAGCTGTTAACCAACAGATAGTCACGGAAAGAATGTCATTTTAGTGTTACTGAGAGTAACCCCAACCAAAAGAGTGGACTGGCTACTGAAATATGTAGTACTGAGGCTGCCTCACAGCTACTACGAAGAAATTTATACAGCTGGGCTGTATTTGGAACACATTTTTCTCTGGTCAGTATTATAGTTTAAGCATCACAATGCGATGAAAAGCACCGGTAATACATCATATGAGTTACATTTTATCCTTTCATATATCTGTTCCTCTTCCCTTGGACTTCACATAAGCCACATTTACATGGTGAAGTGACCTCTAAAAATTTAGCACTTTTAACAAAGGACCAACATTTTCTTTTACTGGAAAAGGGGTAAATGAGGTTTTTCGATTTGGACTAGTAGCTGTTTATACTGTAGCTGAATCAAGAAACACTTCAAACTATTATTTTCCTTTTCATAAATACTGGAATCACAAAAAGACAGAAAAATACGCCAAAAGAACCACAATACTTAATCCAAAAGAGCAACAGCAAATATTGGAAAACTTTTACGATGCTATTGTGATACACACCTTTGTTCAAAAGAGGAAAAAAGTGTCTACGTGTATTTCAAAGCCAGACAGTAAAACAACTTGCGTAAGTTTGATCCACGTCCTACCTTTTTTATATTGCCCTCTTGGGAGGTCACCTCAGGATCAGTCAGTATTTGCTAAGAAAAAAAACAAAACAGGAAAAAAACTGAGTTGCAACTAAGAACGTTACAAAATAATAAAAGAACATGATGATGATGATTAGGTTTTGGGTTTTGTTGTTTTTATTTTTTTAAAATGCAAACTCTCAACTGCAACAGAGCACCACGGACATTTTGGAAGTTAGATGGAAGCCTTATACCAGAACTACTATTGTATTCTCCCACATATTTTAAGGTTTTCTGCAGCTTCTAGAAATAATTTCTTTAGGTTTAGCTGACAAGAACATGTTTCCTAAATGGCAGGTGATATACAAGGTGGTCACTAAGAGGATGGGGACCTGCGGGCTCTCCTAAAGTGAGTCCCCTGGTGCAGGTGACCAAAGCCAGCTGCCAGTGCCACAGCTCGCTGTGCCAGCTGGCTGAAACGACGGTGACAGGGGCAGTCCTGGTGACAGCCGCATTCCCCACACGATGCTGGAGGCGTCTCTCCCCTGACAAACATGCGTGCTTTCCCCTCCTGCAGCCAGGTGCTGAGCTTCAGAGCACACCAGGACCCACACCAACAGCGGGGACCGCCTGTGGGGCTGGGGCTCGGGCTGGGGGACCACTTTGGCACCTCGGTGCTCCCAGCAGCTGCGCAGGAAGCTCTTTAATTCCTCCTCCAGCAGAGGTGTGGTGATACAAGTCATTAAAACGCTGCTGTGCTCTACCTCCGATTAAATCTAGGTCAGCAGGCATTCGGGGAGGTCAAGTACCTGCACTTCCCATCACACTGGCTAGCCCCACCAGGATAAACACTCTCTACCAGGACCCGATGGAGCAGCTGGACTCCCGCGTATTTGAGCAGTTTCACTGACCTCAGTGGGGATCTCGGGTGTCTAAGGTTAAACACATACTCAAGTGCTAGGGTGGGCTTGAGGTCCTCGGGGCTTCCAGGCCCACCCAATGTATTTTGGCTATCAAAGAAGAGCGGAAAAAAGCTCCAAGGAACCGAGACCAAAACGCGAGGAAACCCAAAATGAAATGAGAGTGGCTGTACATTGCGAAGGACCCTTGCTTAAATAAAAATAAAAAGAAACAAAAAGAAAGGGCCAAGGAGACTCTGTTGCATTTCAGCAGCCGAGGATTTGGCACAGAGTTCGTGGACCCCTTTGACCATGCCCAGGTGAGACTGACCAATGTAGCAATTTCAAAAAATGTTGGCAACTATCCCCAAGCTCAGCTGTAATAACAACTTGTCAGGTTTTAAATCATAAGAATCCTAAACCATTCTGTGTTTTACAACAGCTCTAATAGATACTGAAATTGTGGTTTAGAAAGTAGCTGAAAGCAAACAGGACCAAGAGGTGAATACCAGAGCAATAAAAATCTGTGTGTTCCTGCACTTGTGTGTTGCACATATGCAAGCTGAAATCTCACGCTGAATTATGGAAAGTTAAATATCTGTCACGCACAGCGAGAAGCACACGTCACCGGGTTGCTGGGGGGTGCTGACCACTCCCCAGCGCAGAGCACTCGCAGCTCCCATTACTTTCACTGGGAACTAGTGACCCTCAAAAGCCTTTTGAGAATTAGGCCACGAAACCTTCAGAGCTGTAATATAAATATGATGGTGCTAAATGCCTTAAAAACCTTCATGAAACACTGCTGCTTCCAAATGAAGACACTTAACTATAATTATTATATGCAAAAAAACCCTTAAATACAATTGGTTAAGTATGTGCATTCAGAGTACATAATCCACCCGTTCAACACGACCATAAACGTAGAAGAGGAAAAAAAACTAAAATGAAGTGCAAATTGGGCTGTGGTATAGTCCTATATAAACAGGCTTAAGAGTCAGGAATTCCTGAGTCTGAATCTAAATGCCAACACAAGCTTCCTTTTGTTGGTTTGGACAGATCCACACTCAAGGGGCAAGTTCTGTTTTTCAAACTGTATTTGTTGGGTTTTTTTTTTCCTTTCAATTCATAGCCAATCCCAAATTTCAAAATTCTTAAGAGAAGAGAATTTCTGTAAAAAGTATTTCATACATATTAAAAAATGGCACTTCCACAGGAAAGCATTGGTGGCTGTTTATCTAACTGTTCATTCAGAATATTGCAAAATGGCTGATTTTTGACAAGGTGAAATATTTTTTCAGTTTCCTTCTATTACAGAACTTCTGGGGAAACAAGCCCCGATTTCATGATGAGGTTTTGTTTCAATGAAACCATCTCCACCCTCAAATTATCAGAACATTTACGTGTGGGAAAAGGTATTTTAGCAGTAATAGGGGATTAGGAACTCTTTTTAGATGGTATCATCCATCCTTCCTTCACACCGGACTGTAAAAAGGAAAGATGGTTACATCCAAAATGCAACAGCACGGGAGTAGGTTCTGCCACAGCCGCTCTGCCTTAGGCTGGACATGACCCATAACCTGAACGTCCCACATTTCCTATTTGCCCCTGTCAGTAGGACAGGTTGGCAGTCTGACGCTGAGATAGTTTGGGTATTTGGCGGGGTGTGGTGAGTATTGTGTGCTTGTGGGGGCAGAGGCCAGAACCCAAAACCTCCTGCTGCCAAAGCCATTGCCACAGCTCCGACAGAGCCTTCAGAAACCTTCCCGGGCTGCGGAGGAAATGTCAAAATCCTTCTTCTGCATTCCCAGTTGGGAATGAAAACTGCTGCCACCACCTTTCTAGATGGACACAAGTTCAGCAGCTGGCTCGGGCACGCTGGCACACTGCAAGCTCTGAGGGGCAAAGTCCTGTGAGCTCACCCCGCAGCATGAGGAGAACCCAATGACTGCAACATCGCGATGTAAATAGTACCTCTTAATTAAATAAGAAAGGAAGAAAGAGGGAAAGTTAAGTACCAGATGCGATGTTTATTAATAAGAATAACAAAAGATACTTTGAAAATCTACTCATGGGGTAATTTTAGCTCAGGCTGGACTTCATCTTATGCGAATGCCATAAGACTAAATATAGTGCTTGACGTGTACAGTGGGCTGCACTTTTGCAGTTAACACAGATGTTCTTAAATGTACTCAAAATTTACACCATATGCTTTTTCTATCAACTGATATGTTGATTTTAGCCAAAAAAAGACAACATGTCAGCAGCAGCCACGTCAGGAAAACTTGTGTTTCAGGAATCTGGTTGGAGGTGTATCTCCTCTGACTGTTGATGAATTTCACTGCATTTCATTTCCTGGATTCAGCAAACTGGTGGCAACAGAATCCTGACTTAGTTACATTAGTTAGGGATGTGCTATAATTTTTGCAAAGCCTCCTGAATGTATACTAAACATGTCAAGTAACACCATGTGATTCTTTTTGAAAAACAGTTTACAAGCTGGCATTCTCCAGCTGCAGTTAGCCCTAATTTGATTACATTACCGAGACAGATCACAATGAGCTTATGTAAATAGTAACGTTATCCATTCATTCTGTGAGCTCAGATAAACTGTCATTCAAAAAAAAAAAAAAAGAAAAAAAAAAAGAAAGAAAACTTGAATAAGCATGGCTTGATGCATTCAGCAAACTAACGGTGAAGATGGCAGACTAGAACCTGCCCCTGCTGTATCACTTATTTTTAAGAAGTATTTCCACATCTGCTCTGAGTTGGAAACAGAAGAGAATGCCCAATAATTCCACAAAAGTCAGTGTGCAGATACTAGCACTTTTTTCAATAACTTGTTCTTCATTATCATCTGACTCTTTAGTAAGACCTCAATACATCACAGCTGAAGTCAGTGAGATGTAAAGCTAAGCAAGCATGTCAATGTTTACATCAGTGCCCAGGTACCTGCCCTTGAAGCCCATGCTCTCCAAGCTATCCTGCCCTACACCCACACTGTAGAGCCCCTTGCACCCCCATCCCTGCTCAGCCTAGGTCAGCATTACGGGGGCATCGCTTCCAACTCCATAACCCAGGCTGTGCCACCCACGCTGTCTTAAACCTGCCCCTTCTTCAGGGGACAGCATGCAGCCGGATCATAAGAAAACTTATCTTGAAGACACTTCTTTAGCCTTAAATTAGCTGAGGCACTGTGATTCTTACTTGTGCCCAAGTTCATGTTAATACTTCAGACGAAATCACAGATTATGTGTCTACTGTGTCTAATTTGCTGTTGTTAATAGGTAACTTACCCCACCTGACTGAGATGCGATGACTATACTGTCTGCACCGTCACCTGGTGCACATGGGAACAGCAGGACCTGCAGAGCAAACATCTTCTTCCAGCCACCTTGTTACAGGCTTTAAAATCCGCCTCAGCCATGCTGCTGAGAAGCAGTCACACCAGCACAGCGATCATACCGACCCGACACTGGGCGTCCTAATCCTGGTTGGTACCCTCCACCTCCAGGACATGGTCCCTAAGTATAAAAACCCGCCTGCCCAGCTGCGGTACGCATCCCTGCATCCCTACAGCACATAGCATCCCCAGGGAACGGCCACTCCTGCCCAGCATGCAGGCAGCAGCTCACCTGCTTGCTGTACCTCTGCTCCAGTTCAGCTCCGACACTGTTACTAAGCTACAAATCTCGTTCTTCATCATTTCCATTAATTATTCCTTTAAAAGTTGCCTCCTGCAAACTCCAGAGAGTGCTAACCCTGACCCAGTCAGGTTTTTCAGCAAGTAGTATCGGTGATATTGATAGAAACATTCACATACATAAGGGCTTTTCCAGAGGCCTGCAGCACAAAGCACCTTACGGGATGCACCTTATGGGATACAGCCCTCCAAGCACAGAGGGTATCAAAAGTGAGGATCAAAATGAGTATCAAAGAATCAAAAATTAGTACCAAAACTCATCTCGGGTACTGGGCAGACATTCCCACCTCCAGGTGCCCTGCGCTGTGCTGCAGCACCTCAGCCTCCATGGAGAACCGGCAATGTTCAGGATGCACAGGCTGGAGTTGGTACAAAAAAATGAATCTTCTTTTCAACTGGCTGCTAGTACACGTTGGCTCACTTGGCTCTAACACATACAGAGACTCTTCATTACGTCTGTCTCTATCTAGCTTTCGCAAAAATCACAACAGCATTCTCACTCCCTGGCACCCAAGGACAATTTTACCAAAAAACCCAAACAAAAACCCAAACAAATCACATGAAGTATTTTTCATTGTTACTATTTGCCTGAGACATGAAAAGCCATCACTCGTTATATTGACAAATGCTCTTGCTGTAGCAATAAAGAGCTAATCAACTCTGCCATTAACAGCTCTGTAGATTGCAAATAGTGAATGCACGCGCAGGAAAGCGTTTGTTTATTTATTAACACTTTGCCAATTTTGAAGTGAAACCAAAAAACTGATTTGTGCAAAGCATAACACTGACGGAACAGCTGTTGCTTTTCTAGTTCTTCCGTGAAGTCTGGTGTTCTACGTGAAGGTCTCCTGCAGCATCTAGCCGGGTTATCAAAGCCTCTGCTGCTTTGCAGCACACCCTTCCATCGCACAGGCTAGGAGCATCACCGACCAAATACAGACACTACCCTGGGCACCACAGACCTTCCAAACAGCACACAGAACCAATCCAAGATCTGTCAATCAATCATTACATAAATATGAAAAAATTAAACAGAAAATTGGGTGAGTTCTGAGCTCTCTGTGAAAGGAAAATATCTACTTGAAAAGCCTATAAATTGAGGTCCAAAGACTGAGTTGCCTGAAGTTATATGGTAAATCAATGGCAAAATTCTTTCGCCTTCACTAACAGACTATGGAGCCTGCCAAATGAATAAACTGGAATAATTAATAATCCGATCTATTGTCACCAAAGCTATCAAGTCCTGAAATACAAACGGGACTATCGGTTATCTTCTCTGCATTAATGTTATATGGGTGGCCAAACAGTGCTTCATGAGCGACAACAGCCTGCGCAAAAACCGTTAAGGGTGTTAATCCAGTTCATGATGCTGTTTGAGTATTGGCAGGGAATGAGCTGGTTTAATATTAATTTTAATCCAGATGCTTTCTGTGTAAACATTTTCACCTTCAGTGTTGTATCTGTTTTTACCTTCCAGCACAAAGAGACACTCCTCATCTGAGCTTCCTTAATGTCCTTAAGCACTCTCATGATTAATGCCCATTTTTGATACTTGATGCTTTTGTCTTTATAAATATAACGTCACCCAGTTAGGAAATCCTTGCCCAGGAATGCCTTCAGATGATCATCCCAAGACCCCCCAAGGTGGAGCTATGGAAAAGGTCAGAAATTATATACGCTGATGTAGGCCAAATGAGTTGATGAAAAAGCACTGTAATGCTATTTATGCAGACAAGATTAATTCTGATGGTAACCGACTTCAAAGGAACGCTGGTGCACGAGGACATAAGAACCATATAAGAGTGGTATTAAAGAAAACAGATATAAAATACACATGAACTTAATTTGGGATTGCCAGGTTTACATTGTGTTTCTTTACTGTCATTTGGTTTTTCCACTGGGAAGCTGTCCCATCACTGCACAAACTGCTGAAGAATAAGCCTATTGAAACCTGTCAAACTCCTTTGCAGTTTGGAGCAAGAAGGATGAGCAAGACAAGCTTTTGAAAACAGCAAATAGCATGGCATGGGCTCACCCTGGTGATAACTGTAAGCGTGTTGTTAAACTCTGCATTCAGGAGCTGGAACGGTCCTTTAAACCGCACCGGCTAACAACGCCACAATAGCTAAGTCACAAAGATGATGTTCTTTCATAGTAAAGCCAGAGGGAGAAGGGACCCGTGGAAAACCATTTCAGTACTTAAGTATTTTTTCTATTAGCCATATTTTTAAAATACAGGGATTTCAGAGCACTTTCTGGCCACAAATTTACCGAAATTTTACGTTTTCTATAGTACGTAAATTTGTGAAACCCTATTAACTTGAGGAAATTTTCAATATCCTGCCTTGGGAATTTGAAACAAATGTGCCTGGAATTAAGAGGAAAGGGAGGAAAGCTCTTGTCTGAGAGGAAGAATTTCCTTTCCTGGCTGGTGAGTGAAGGAGGATGAACAGCACTACTCTGACTGGCAAGAAACAAGCCAAGGGCTGAAAAGAATATAAAGAATATAAAGAATAAACCAACCATTCACTGCTAAGGGCAACCCCAGCACAATTGGGAACACTGTAGCGCAGCCAAACTGTGGTTTGCGGACCAGTAACAGTCTGCAAAGCTGTGGTATGCACTCCACAGCCCATTTTATAACCATTTATTTTTCAGCTGAAAGTCTGAACAAAAAGGTGGTACAGCACTGCATGAAAAACATGCAAAATTAGGAGGGGTTCATGGCCCAAAATTTCTGGTAACCTGCCGCAGGGAACACCTCTGCACTTGCTCACACCTTATGTCCTGCACGGCTTTGCAGAGGAATTCTTCCTGCTTGCCAGCTCTCAGGAGAACAAACTGCAGTTTACAGAGGTAAATCATTACAGGTTATTCCAAGGGGCTTTCAAGAGAAAAGAACATCCTAAGTCATCTTCTAGTAAGAAACAGAACCTTCTTATAACATGAAACATCCTTCTACGCATCCACAGAGGTGCAGGAAAATGCCAGGGGTAGTTAATATTAAGAAGAATGAACGTCAAACATTAAGAACGTGCTTAAAGACAAAGACAACAAGACAGAAAATAAACACGCAATTTACATACATGGTATCACAACGTCTGTATCACTTTTTAAAGACAGAACTCCACCGTGGCATTGCGATCAAGTTCAGCTGCAAATACCAGGAAGTTAAACAGAATCTAATGGAGAGCATTTGTAATAACTTCAATAAGCTGAGGACTTGAGACTTTCAGCCAAGACAAATAAGAGAGGGTACTGATTAGTAAATGTCACCGTTTCTCTTGCCAAGCACTCAGGGACTGGTGATAGGAGAGTATTAAATATAATCTCACAGTCTTTAGGGGCTCTTTGATTTTATATTGCATTCTTATCGGGTCCTTAAAGTCCAGTGTTAATGAGCATAAGAAATCTGCTTGATAGTTTGGCAGTTTTGCTAAAAGAAAATATATTTCATTCATTACATGTGTTCCTTGGATCCAAGTTAGAGATGCATTTTCCTTCCATAGGACACCACGGCTAACCTCTCCCTACTCTTCCTCTCCACTTCAGCAATCCAACATCACCTTTAGCAACTGTCTATTTACTATTACAATTCAAAGGAAATACCTTAGTCTTACCAACTACAGAGCATGAGATCTTTAAGGACCCTGGAGTGGGGATGAAACATTTACGTAGGAAGTGCACACCCACTGCATCCCACTTTTCCAGCGTATAGTGATTCCTGAAGACAGAGTAAGTCCCAATTAATAACAGAAGCCTGCAAGTCTATTGTCTAGTATTTTGCTCATTTCTTGAAACACCTCCCAGCAAAGAAATATGTAACTGTACACACAATGAAGAAAAAAAACATTAAATTAATCATGATTTTCTATTTTAAATACGCTTACCAATATTAAATTGAACTCCCTTTTTCCTGAAGGGACATTCCATTATAAAACTGAATTCTGAAAAGATGAAAGGGACACTTCTCTTCGTGTCTAGCACTGAGCAGTGTGTATAGTCTGTGGATTAAACCAGAAGTTGTAAGTATTGAATTGTATCTATATTTGCTCAGTTTGCTCACCTTCAAACCTGGGAACATGCTGAGCAGACTTCTATGCTAAATAAAATTTGAGATTCACTGACACAACGTGCTTCTGAACTGCAAACCCGTTACATCTCCACTCTAACCACAGAGAAAATAGTAGTAGAACGGAAGCCTAAGGTCATCAACTCTAAATTCTGTCTGCCACAGAACTACATAACACAATCACTTAATGTAGCTAGAGCTATTTATTATCTGAGCAAAAAATCATCTTGAAGAGTGAAGTGTAATGTTTTGGTTAACAGATAAAGCTCTGCTGTTTGCAGCAATGTAAATGGATTGGACGGTTAGCTTTAGTCATATATGATCCATCTAGCCTTTATTCTCGACCCTTTTTAGTTATAAAAATGACCTTGATATTGACAGAATAATATAAATGAACTTACTCTGTACTTCATATATTGATAACCTGTTTGTTAAGATGATCAGTAATAATCATAAGTAAATAAAGAGAGATCATACATCTTCTTGTAATGGCAATGCTGACGTGCACTTGATCTGACGTATGGGGACCTCTGGGCTTCAGCTGAAGAGCTCATAGTTCATATTAAATTGCAGCCTTTCTATCCAGGACACACATTGACATATGAATCTATAAAGGCAATGCACTCAAACCTTAATATCTAATCCTACCTGTTATGACTAGGGTATCTTGGAAAATACCCTCAAAGGGAAGAAGTGTATTGAAATGGATTCAACAAATACACCACCTAGTCCCTAGAACAACTCATTACTCGAACTCCAGACATGTATGCCTCCCTTTGGGTGAGGTTCACAGACAGCTCATCAACTGGTTTGCCTCATTCTTGGTATCACTGGGGTGGCATTCATTTCCAGTTCCATTGGCAAGACTTCAAAGACTCCTGCCCTTCTCCCTGCAGCAGCAGAGGTTAAGTCCCTTCCAACCTATATGGCGACATCAACACTATTTCTTTTTTCTTACAAAATCCCCTTCATCGTAGTCTATTAATGCTGAAACTGACGAGCACCAATACTGTAGGAAACAGGGAAGCCTCAGCACTTCCATCTCCCTGTACACACAGTTGCCAAAGAGAAGGACTAGGATTAAATGCACCCAGGTAAAAGGTTTTCTTCCTCGGGTCTCAAGATCCAGAGCAGGGCCAGCTGGCTTTGTCCTCTTCTGTCACCCATGCTGAACGACACAGCCTCCATCCTTATTAAAATGTAATAATTACAGTTAGGACTTTGAGAAAGAACAGAGAAAAATGACGTAATTTCATTCTCTTCCTCACAGCTTAAAAAGACACTGATAAGAATTACAAACTGGTTTACCGCTTTTCAAGAGTATATAATGGATAATTTTTTTTCACAGGCATGCTTGCCTGTCTTGGTTCAAAAGGCAAGTCTTCCCTCTGCTCAAGTAACACACACCTTTGTGAGCTCACTGAAAGTGTTCTAAGTTCTCTACATGCCAGTATGTCAAATCACAAGCACAAACATAAAACATAAAAGCCAACCGGCGAAACACCGCGTACAGAATTTGCCCAAAATCCAGCTCCATAAACCACAGCTGTATCTAGAGCTTATCCTCGGTTCCATCAAAATAATGGCCTTCGATGTAACCACCATAGTGCACCAAAGCTAAATAGCTAAGCTGTGACATGTAGGGTTTTGATTGTTAATCACACTTGAAGGAAAATAAAGCCAATATGCAACGTTCCCACCAATTTCAAAAGTCTAAAGTGGGAAATGCACTGTCTCATTTAGCAGCTTAGTTTTGCTGCTCACACTGTGAAAGGACCGAATGAAAACAGCAGCCTTCCTAATGGCTGGTACCGTCCAGGGGGAGCATAGGCTGTCTGGGAATGTATCCCCGCCTGGCACTCAGACAGAAAGGATGGGATATGTCAATTTGATACCCATCAGCAGGATAACCTAACTGTCACTTTAACATGACAAGGTCACAGACAGCCAGTGTGCTGCAGCAAGAAAAATGGCCCATTAAAGCTCGAGAAGAACTGGAAGAGAAACATAAGGCTGATTTTGAGATGTTCAAATTCTGTTTATTTTAGCGGAAGATGCAGATACTTGGTGCTTCTTTGCAGGGATGACCTTTTCTGAAAGAATAAGACGACAACGTTCACTAGCATAGCCACCGCGGGTGCCTGCCACAGACAGCTTGAAGGAAGTTTACATCACTTAACTCTCAGTTAATTTAGCAAAACAGGGCTTTGATAAACTGCAGCTATGAAGAGCCTTGCACGGGCTCTAAACAGGAGGGGAATATTCTGTACTGGTGTGTTTCTTCCATGGTATGAGTTGTGTTAACCACAAGGAACAGCTTCTGCTGTTGTATATGCCACTCATCCTCAAGATGCACTGCCGCTCAAATACAGAAAAAGTACTTACTCTGAGTTAGTAAGTTAACTTGGAGAGGAGTTCCCCGTAAGTAATGTTCTGTGCAAGGAAAGAGAATGATAGAGGGACAGAAAAGGGCACTTTGTCTTCCTTTATTCAGGAATCATATTAAGCAAATGATACTCTCTATAAAGTAAATATGGAATTATTGTGTGGACTAACTTCAGACATCAGCACAATCAGTTTCTTATTCAAAAAGCGTAGGGTGTTTTATCTGTATTGATAGGGGGTGCCAGGTGAGTTCCCTTTTAAGAGCTGTAGAAACAATCTCAGACAGAACTGGATAATATTATGCTTGGAGTGATAATATTGTGTTTGGAAAAGGTCAATATTTTATTTAATCAGCCAGACAGAGAGTGGGTGGCAATTTCAATGCATTTTCTTGAGACAGGAATTCAGGGAGTCCAAATGGAAATAAGTTTCTTGTTTTTTCTCAGGCTGCTGATGTCTTCCACAGGTAGGAATCTGTGTTTAGAGTGTCCAAGGGTTGGACACTCATACATCAGGGCTGGGTGTAGCTCCAGTGCTGCTTCGGGGGGAATGCCATCTTGAGGATCTGTAGCTTCACTTTGCATCTGGTTTGTAAACCAGCTATGTGTCAGGCATTGACAAATAAGAGAATTACAACTGCAAGCTAAAAAACATTAAACCTAAGGTAATCTTTAATCTTTAGAGCATCTGTATAAACTACAAATATGAATCGCTCCTCAAAATAAATCTATGACTGCACATCATGTCATGAGCTTAGAAGGAAGTTTTCACTTTCTCAAGTATACAACACAGTCACTGAGACACAGACTGTTCGTTGGTTTGGTCCCATTTCCAAAACTTTCTAAAACAAAGGTAGTAAAAAGACATCCAGAGTGAGGAGAGAGAACTTTTATCTATGTAGATATCTGGCATTTGTCCCAAGTAAGCTTCTAGAAAGGATGGAACCCTAACAGTAAATCCCTCAAAAGCCCCTCAAAGGCTTTTAAAGTAATTCCTGGGAGAGACTAAAACCTGCTGGTGAGAAGTGGAAGGATGCACTGAGCCTCTCAGGAACTTCAAAGATGAAGGAATGTGGAGGTTTTAGCTCATTATGATCCCTTACACTATGGATCCCATGAGCACCTCTTCCACCAAGTTCCAGGCAGCATATTCTGGCCAGATGAGCTTCTGCACTCTCTACACAAGCGGGAGGCATCCCTCTCAGAAGCTCAAGCCTGCTGCTTTCCTCTTCCCATGCAGCACCAGAGAAAGACTAACCACAGCTGAAACTCTCCCGCAACTGGTGCCAGATGTAGCTCAATACCCTCTGCACCACACACTGCACTGCAGAGAAATGGACAAACCATCCTGAGACGTGGATTATGAGCTTTTGCTTAAGCTTCTGTCCCCACACTAAATCCCATAGCAAAAGCACTGAAGATCTGTTTCTTTCCCTTCCCTTTGTTTCAGATAGCATCCCAGGTATCGTTTGGCACCTACCCTCGCCTTTCCCAGTGAACACAGTGAAGAAAGGAGGCCTGAAGACTAGAACGGGCAATGGACTGTCGGCACCAGTGCCACGGTGCATGAGAAGAGGTGCAGCATCAACCTGTCCTGCATCCTCTGCACTCCAGCCTTACAGGAACTGGCAGTCACATATCCTTATTGTCTATGCTCCTCAACATATATTTTTCTTTTCTCCAAACTGAACAGTTCCACACATAGTCCTTTCCAGCAGGTCTTTCCACAGCATAATTCATTCTTCTGCTCTGCCCTTCAGCCTCCTTCTGCCAAAGTGTAATTTGGGGCAGCACTCAGACGGCTTTCCAGGGCAATGGCATCCTCCCATCTGTTTATATAACAATTCCTTTTTCAATGGGACTTGAAAGAATGTGTTCTTTACACATTCTCACATTATATCTGCCTTTCCAGACAGCTGTTGAACTCACAGCAGAGACTTTTCGGGCATTGGGGAGGGGGCTGTTTTACTTTAAAAGTACATACAATAAATCAGCGATAGGATATGTGAAAACTGAGGTAGACAGTAACACCACCCTCTCCACCAGGACCGCTTCTGGCCTCCAGGACAGAAATGGGCTTTTATTCCCCAACAGAGAGGCCAGTCCTAATCTAGGCAGAACACTGATTAAAAGAGCCAGTGAATAACTAGGGAAATGAGCTTACAAATACAGTGAGCACTTCATTTCTTGAGGTCGGAGAACATGACCATTATCTGTCTGCTCACGTTTTCTTGATTACACATCTTCTCTGTAAAAAGACCTCACAGCCAGCACTTCAAACAGACACCTGACAAAACGCTTCCCTCAGCTTTGACCACGATTCTCAAGCAACGGTCCTAGCTGTCAGAGCGGTGGCTCAGAAAATTCTGAAATCTTTGCAAAAGACTTTCCTGAAGTAAGCCAAAATGCTACCAGATTTTTTTTTTTTATTTCATATGTTATCCTTAGTAACTCCAGTTGTTTGCTATCAGAATTAAAATGGATTCTACAGTTGGAGCTTCATTCAGAACAGTAGCAGGAAAAAAAAAAAAAAAAGGACTTTTTTTTTCATTAGAAGTTCTGAAAAGCACACGCAGCTCTTCTTGTTATTAAACACTCCGACTTCTGATGAAAAACTTGGGAGATCCAGCTCTGAGTATTGATTACAAGGAGTTTTTTCATCTTATGCCAAAAAGAACATTGAGGTTAAAAGATGGCTCCATACATGATCTTGCCAAATAGCATTTCTGTTTATGTCTTAAAAACTACCACCTATAGATCACAGACAAAGAAATGTCCATAATGTATCCAGATGCGGGAAACAAAATGTATTTAAGCCATTGAAGAGGGTTTAATGAAGTAAAGCATTTTTTTAACTGCCAGTCCAAAGTAAATAATCACTGATTTGAGTACAGTTAAGAGATCCTATCTTACTCACCAAATAATCTGAATGTGCCATCAAGGAAACTCTTGCTTTGTAGGAAGAACAACACAGCAGTTTCACATTCTCCTAAACTTGGTTCTTGTCTTCCTCAACACCCTAAACCTCTTGGGACTGAGAAAGCGTAAAGCAAGCACTGCAAAAGCAACAAACTCCCTAGCGCTCGTCAGTCCCTACTGCTGGGTCACCAGGGTCAATTGGTCCTGCTTTGACTTAAGGAAGGGAAGGATGAACTCATTAGCGAAAGGCTGTGATAATTTCCCCCTGTTTGCCCATGGCACCTGTTGGGACCAAGTGGGAAGCGGACCAAAACCTGCCAAGCTGGATGGTCCTGGCTGTTCCAGGACCACAAACAGATGAACAGCTGTAAAATGAATATTGTAGATTTTACAGATTAAAATATGGTCATCTTCAATGGAACGTTCCTATGTTTCTTGTTGAAGGCTTATCTACTGCTTTGAACATTTGGCCTCATACTGTAGTTCGTGCTAACATTCAGACAGTTCCATAAGGGACTCTGAGGCTCAGGATGAGTTTGTGGTGTCTTCGGTTTCTCAAAAGACACCCCGTCATCACGCCCTTCCATACCAGGCTTCCTAAATATCACCACTGTATTTAAGATGTGCCTTTTTATAACGCAGAAGCAATGTGCATTTTAATTGTATTTGTTTAAAACAATAAAATAATGATTTCTTGTATTAGGATAAGCAATGGAATAAAGCCGAGAAGCAACAAAAAAACCCCATACTATATTGAATAATTACCTATTTTGCTATAGCCAAGACTGTCAACTTGACTGTAAATTTATAATACACAACTGTATATACTCCTTCCCTAATGCAGGCAATTCAGCCTTTTGGTTAGAAGAACATTAAAATTATATCCAAAGCAATAATCTGTCTGACATTTTGCTGGGACAAGAGCTTGACTTGATTAAATCACTCACCTTTAAAAGACTTACTTTTACGCTCTCACTTTTTCCAGCAGTGTAATGACAGTGGCATTATCTGCCAGTCTATATGGCGTCTAAATTGTGTTTTGGTTCAAATAAGAAAAAGTGAAAAGAGAACTTTACAACAACGTATCCAGGCTGTACTAGGTGGCAAAAGTACTAAGTGTTTAATTCACTCTTCTGAAAGCAAAAGCTATTTAAGAGAGCCCTAAAAAAAAAAAAAAAAAAAAAGTAAAATACCTGCTTTAACTGATGCATAATAAATGCATGACTCAAACTAATACAGACAATTATGACTCAAACTAGTACAGACAATTTCGGGTTTTGGAATCACTTATTCCACAACTCCAAGTTATAAAGATTGGGAGTTTTACATTCTTGAAAGCCTTCCAGGGTGCATCAGAAGCAGCTGTATGCAAGGCAACCCCGGCAGTCCTGGGGGCTTTCCTGACAAGCTCAGCAGATACATCTACTCCATTATTTTATTCAGACAGCACGCTGGATGGTGTGACGCAGGCATTCTACATGGAAATAATTCTTCAGGTGAAAAGGAACATTCCTCCTTTACTGGAAAGTAAGCATGAGAGAACATTTCCACCCCTCTTTTGCTCTCAGGGCCTTCTGTCTACACAACCGGTGTAACTTGTACACTGTTTTTCACCTTTGAGGATGCACAACGAAGGGACCAGGTGAGCACAAACAATGGAAGATAGCCAAGGAAGGAACAATCCAGGCTTACTTTTGGTTTTCTCTTGTGCACGTATAAAAAACAATGGTATTTTGTAGAGGGAGATTTGGCCCTGTACAATTGCTGTCCTAAGTCACTCTAAAAGAATACACAAAGCAGCATTTGTGACATTATCTCACGGGCCATAACACCAGAATTCAAGTTATGTGCATTTGAGTTATAAGCTTTTATTTCTCACAGATTTCGCGCAATCTGGTTCAATTATGAATTTGACTGCTTTTTTTGCAGAATATAAAATCCTATCCCTTGCACCACGTAATTGTGTTCCGTGGTAGAACTGGTATTCATCATTGCCCTGCTGTCCCCTAGCCTAAAAGATAAAACATCCACAGGGTAATAAATGTCAAACTATGATTATTGATGCTTTCAATTAAATTGATTATCTATTTGAGGTGTATAGCATGGTGATTTATTGCTGTCTCTTTACGTTGCACTTGGCACAATGGCTTCGCTGAAAGGTGAGCATTTTGACTGTTTCAATAGATTTTCTATTAAGTCTGATTTTTCAAAAGTGGCTCACAACCCTCCCAGTGCTTGGTTAACTGAAATGGCACCTGATTGAGTCTGAAATACGCTACCTCTTCCTTGTTATCTTCTGGAGCATGGAGGTTAGGAAGCAGTGTGTGAAAATGGAAAAGGAAAACTTTTAAGTGTTAATGGAAGGACAGAATACATCCCTGATTTACATCCCTCGTTTACAAACTTTTGTTTACAGACTATATTTAGACAAAAAGGGGTGTGTAATCTTGAGCTTTGTTGAGTACTACCCACCTCAACAAAGAGATGAGATGACCTTCGACTCATCACTGGCATTGTATTTTTATTAGTTTCAGATAACCGGAGCTATAAAATTCAAAGACATTTGCTCACCAATGATAATCAGCAGCTGCTTCACAAACAACACTCTTGTTAGCTGCATCATGGTTAAGGTGATACAAGTTGACCTTTATCTGATAATTTACTTGAAGAAATGCCTTATGTGGCTGGACAACCTAGCACCAGCTTCCACTGTTGTTGTTTCTCCAAAGCACAGTAGTTTGTTTCAAAAGGCAAATTTGGCTCAAAACCACGTATAGGTTTCACCAAGCTATGCATGCTTTGTGAAATGCAGGAAATTAGCATAAGAAAATCTTAATTCCCTTAATGTGCTGTTCTTCCTAGCTGTGAAGAAAAATATGCAAAAATTATCTTTAAGCAGGTAGACTTAAAAGAATCTCAGCAACAAACTCCACCGTTTTCAGGGACACATTTTTCTCCATTATTCCCCACATCTGATATTTCTAAGTAATGAGGAAGCACCATGTCAGATAACCTTGTGACTGAACTTCCTGGTGCAACACTACCCGCCGAAGTTTCCCACCATTATTATCAGGAGCATCCAGGACAAAAGACCAAAGCCCATCTGCGCTAGCTGATACATAAAATACGAAGATGAGTCTGCCTAAAAGACCTTGTGAAACAAGTAAACATAACAGATAAACACTGAGAACAGAAGAAGAGAAGGATTACTATCCCAATTTTACAGACAAGACTTGAGACAAGAAATTAGGTGACGTGCCCAAATCACACAGTCTCTGGCATTTAGAAATTGAGTTTCAAGCTCCTTAGACCTAATCTTAACAATAAGGCTGTCATTCCTCCTCAGATGCAAACACCTTTGACCCCAGTAAGCTCAGAATTATACACACATCAATTCAGACTTTGAAGCCAGGCTTATCTCTCTGTAGTGTAACTGTCCCCTCCACTGTAACTAACAGAGATAGCTGAGTGAAAAAAAAAAAAAGTCAGGGAAGAAAAAAGAAAAACAAAATCTACAGCTCAGGTCAGAAGCAAGTGTTTTGCATTTGTTATGTTCTACCTCTGACCTGCCAAAGCCAAAGTGCTTTGTAGTTTCTGTATGTATTAGGAATCTATTAAAACCTAACTGAAGCATGACCAGCTTCAGAGAGGAACCACAGCAAGTATCTAACAACCCCATGCAAACCTGCAGAAGAGGTAAGGACAAATATTGATGTAGCATTTCCATTGGCTACTGCTGGCTGCACCTGAGAATGCGGAATGTCATAATCCAGGTTCAAATCCGGTCATCAAACCCTGGCGGATACCAGTTAGGAGTTTCTGATGTACCCCTATTTGAAAAGTCAACTCTTTAATAGCTCAGGTTCATCAGAACATCATTCTGGGGCATCAACTCAGAAGAACAAGTGACACAATCCCTGCAACCCAAAGGTTTTTATTAAATGTCCCCCTTCAGAGGACTAGACCCACCCCTGATGGACCTGTAAGAGCAGGTAAGAAAAGTATTGCACACTGGTATGGCAGCAGCACCCGCACTGGTTGCCAAAGATGAGGCTTCAGAAAAGCCACTTGGAGATTCCTGCTGCTGGAAGATGTTTTCCAGCACGGCACACGCAGGTCCCCACCACCACCAGCCACACACCAGGGGTAGTCAGTGCTGGTTCACTGAACTGTGAAACAGTGAGGGGAAAAAAAAAAGAAAGAAAAAAAAAAAAAGAAAAGAAAAAAAAAGAGTATGAGGAAGACAACAAGCAACAGGTAATTAGGACAAATCCTTTTAAAACTACAGATCAAGGCCAGTTTCCTTAACCGTTTCTGAACATCAAGGTCATTTCCACAAAAAGATAAATATCTGTACTGTAAAGTTTATGTGGCCAGCCACTACCCCTGCAGCAGAGGTTAGAAAATGTGACATCTGGTTTCCAAAGGATCTCTGTGTGGCCACACACAGCTGTAATTATAGCAACAATTTGTAGAGAACATGAATGTATTTTTTGGGCTTTAAGGATGACACTAAAGGCCTGGAAGGAAAAAAAAAGACAACAAAAAAAAAAGAAGGAAACCCCATATGATGGAAGGCACCGACTTCCCTCCTTCGCACACATCACGAGCTCCCAGATGCACGGAAACAAATTCAAAGTAACCCTCTGTGGTGAGGGTTACTACATTGCTCTGTGTCCATGGACTGATTGACAGAATGTGCCCGTTGTGATGGGAGCAGCAGCTCGGAGGTGAAGGTGTTTGCATATGTAAAGTGCCTGGACTGCTTCCAGTCCTACAGAACTGAGAAAAATGCAGAGGCACTAAGACACAGGAGGAACACGGTGTTCAGGCTAATTCTGCCGCCGTGTCTGGCTTCTGGCATGGGGTGTATGTCCATGGCTGCGCGCACAGTGAGAAAGCACACCCCGTATCACTCTTGGCTCGTGCTTGGAGCACTCTCTTTTCACTGGCTGACAAAGAAACAAAAAATGACCAAGTGACTCAAGGCGACTCAGGGCTTTTTATTTCGTTTGACTTGAGAAATAACTGAATTCCTTCACCCTGAAAAATTTATGAACCATGAGTACCGCTCCCTTCAGCACTGACTGTCCACAAATGCCTTCCTCACTGAAGCAATGCACACAGGAGGTCATGGCAAGCTAGCATGGGGAACTCAGTCCACCACTGTTCACTCTCTGCATTCTTTGGATACCAGGATAGTGATTTAAAAAAAAAAAAAAAAAAAAAGGAGTAACTTTCGGAGCTGCTTCCCATAAAAGTTTCTTCTTAAAATTATTTTTCAAATTGCATAGGGCAAAGTTCTGCCCCAAAAAGGCAAAGAAAATGAAAACTGAAATGGAAGCAACTGTGGTTACTTACTCATTCTAGTACAGTCCATGGCTCACAGATCTCTCCACCCAGCCCCAACAAAAACTTCCTAAATCCTCCCAGAAGTTTGAATCACTCTCTCCTTTCCTTTCCTTCCTGTACCAGATGCTAGAATGTGCCTCTTCAAAGGAAGTTAATTCTTGGATTCACCGATGGGCTTGGTTTCATGCACAAAGTGCTGGAGCTCCCTGTTCTGGCAGTAAGCGTTGTGAAAGGCCCGTCTCAAAAAGGAAACACATATTTCGCGTTCCATTCTGTAACATTCAAACCTGGAACCCAAAATAAACTGCTTTTTCTCTCTCCCTTTCTTCATATCAACTAAGTAGTACTGTTTTCATATCAGATCATAAATAACTGCCTGCTGAGATCCACAGGAATGAAGCTGTAAACCGACTCTTAGAAATAGCATCTTCATTCTCGACAGAAAGAAACCATCACATTTGTGCTTCAGTTATCTACTAAAGGCGAGGTCTTTTTCTTCCTTTTTTTTTTTCTTCGTTTTTTTTTTTTTTAATAGGGACGCATTGAAAATGTTACCGTCTTATCAGGGCAGCTGTACGCAGCTATCAGTAATAACCGTGCTGGCTGGACTGGACTATGCCACAGAGGCACCAAGCAGCATCTGCTCTGTTTAACACACAGGAAGCGCAGGGCAGGTTTCAAGAAGCACGCAGAGGATGTAATGGAGCCTCTAATGTGTTTAGGTTTCTCCAGCGGAATCCAGTTTTATCAGAAAACAAAGGTCCTGATGGGATTATCAGTAGAAAGAAACCCAGAACCTGTCTAGTTGGGAAAAGGGCTGCGGAGATTGTTATGTCAAGGTGCAATAGCTTCCTTCCAGGCAAAACTAAAAGCTACTAATTAGTCTCCTCCACCAAATTAACTAGAATTCTGTGTCCACATGGAAGATTTTTAGCAGAAATAAATCAGTGCTTGCCTCGTGCTGATTCCTTGTAGAAAGGAAAGAGAAATTAAGATGTCTGCCTAGCATACTGAAGTTGCTCTACAAGAGGTACCAGTATCTTAGCAAAATAAAATGTTACTTTCAAGCAGCTCATTAAGAAGTGTACAAAGTTCATCCCTGTTATACATCCGAGTGCTGCACCGCACTGCCCATTATGATGAATCAAACATCTAAAGCTTAAAGCACTTCACACCTTCAATATCACTGCTCCATCTTCAGCTAATTAGTCCTTGCAATACACAGAATGAGACAAATGGAGGGGTGGGAGCAGCAAGGGGGAAACAGGAACCAAAACAATAAAATAACTTTTTTACAGGCAGATAATAAGATTGCCATTTAGAAAGTAGTAATTATTTTTTAACTTGATCCTTGCCTTGTTCTTTTTTTTCTATAAATGATTTATAAAACAATTATAACAATCCTTTAAATTCAAATACCAGCCTGTATAATATAAAATTGAACCATGTCAATCT
Organism: Falco punctatus; assembly: GCF_963210335.1. Classification (NCBI taxonomy): domain Eukaryota; kingdom Metazoa; phylum Chordata; class Aves; order Falconiformes; family Falconidae; genus Falco; species Falco punctatus. The sequence continues at coordinate 106,538,274 of NC_137582.1, forward strand.
GTTAGTCTCAGCTCTGCTCAACGCAGCTGCGTAACAGGAAAACACCAAGGCGAAGCCATAAAAATGAAACCTTCTGAAGCTCTCAGAAAGGTTCAGCAATCACTCATTAGTCAGTGGGGATGATCCAGATCGCTAAAGTTTCATAAAATCCAGCTTTACATGCTGATGAAGGTATTACAGTACACTCAAAAACAGCGTTTTGATTCAAGGGCTCTTGATGACCCCATGAAATAAATACAACATGGGTATTTTAAGCAGAGAACCACAACAGTGCTGAAATACACAGACCGTTTTTTTTTTATTATTATTTGCCTTCCATATCCTTGCAGACTCGCACTGTTCTCTCCCTACTCCTTTCTTTTTCTGCCCCTTTGTCACATTGCTGGAATCCTCCAGCAGTTCTCAAGGATTACGCTCTTCACGTGGTAAGACATATCATACAAATCCGTTCCTCTTACACAAGCAATACCCAGGAATACCACTACTATCATTAAAAAACAACCACTGCTGCTGTTGGGTGACACGTTATTTTGTTAAGGATGTAGAGGGGCTGTTCATCAACAGCCTGAGCCTTTATTCCCAGCACAACATTCACCTTGGTCCACCTACTATCTGTGCCATAACAAAGGGTGCCTGGTTTTATCGACCAGTTCCCAAAGGGGTTGTAGCTGGCTCGGAGTGGCGTCCCACCTCTCGCAGCAGCTGTCTGGGGTCTCTGCCTTCAGACAGAAGCAGAGGATGAGACCATACACTTTGCTGCTGCTGAGCAGAGCCCTCCTCCCTTTTCTCTTCCGTGCCCCCCTTCTGCTGTACCCTACCATCCCCTCACCTCCCCCACAAGCACCAACTAAAAAAGGGAAAGAATGAGAAAGTGAGTACTCTGTAGCTGGCACTGCAGACAATGTATGTCTTGTGTGAGTAATTTAGCACTATGGCCAGTCAATCTGGTTTCTGGGCCCAATGCCCTGACCCTCTTTAGAGCTGCTCTCTCTCTCCAGCACAGTGTGAAACATTTCCTTTCACAGCACTGACACTTTGCAGATTGAGACGTCAGGCCTGTCCAACTGCAGCAAATTAGCAATTTTTCTTTTACTAATTGGAAATAAAAATGTTTGCTAAGGGAATAATTTGTAGGAATGCAGTGTTAGGTTTCCGGCTTTTTATAAGGATGCTTTAAACTTTATACATGTGCACTTTTCTTCTGTTTTGATGCCTTGCACTGTAAATTTTAATAGGTTACTTGACTGTTAACTTTACAGTCTCAGCCTTCCAAAGGATTAAATGAAGTTTTTAATTTATCTTCCTCTCCAAGGCAGCAGGGTCTTCTTAAAGTAGTGCCTAGCACAGCTTGCCCACTTCTCAGCAAGCAAAGAAAGGGAACACAACTTCAAAGGGTTAAAAACATACACGGCTACGTGGCATCTGGATGAACCTTGGGCAGGCGATTTGTTTGCAAAGCCTTCAGTTCACAGCTCTCCAAAGTTCCCCACGAGCATGGTGGAGAGAGATGGGTAGCAGATTCAGGAATGCTTTTCAGCATTAACCTGCCACAAACGGGCAATTTCATAACCCTGAATCCGCATCTTAGCGCAGCAGTTGCACCCCAAACAGACCCGAAGTGTAACGACTGGCCCCTCCATCCCTGCTGCTAGGGAAGAGGGGCAAGGAGGCTCTTCTCTTCCATTTTTGCAGCTCATTTGCATTAATGCAGCTTTGCCCATTTAATGAGGAAATATTAATACTTTGGGCAGGGTTTGGTGGTGACGGTGTCTGGAATTTGAAACTCCTTTCACATGCAAAAGTGGACTGGGGACAGTTTGATCTATTTGATCCTAAAAATCGCTGCAGTGAAGAAACGGCATGCAAATGGCAGTCCATAATGACTTCCTCAAATAAAAAAAGTTCTTCAAGAAAGTGGGATCAGGAAAGAGCCTCCTATAATCTAGGAAAACCTGCTAAGAAACTAGAAATTAAAACAAAATGCCCTTTTGCTGAAATACAGTATTTTAGTTTAGCGTGTCTCTCTCTGGTTCTTACAGCGTGTAATGTCTTCCTGCGAACTGCGCTCCAGCAGTAGTACATTAGCTCTTATAACAATGCCAGCACATAAAGAGTTACTGTTCTTTCCCCCTACACCCCCCCCCCATAAAGCATTTGACAGCCATGCCTAATAATTCTTTCTGGTGTGGTTTTTCTTTTTCTTGATGTCTTTATGTGAATATGAAGCCAGAGTGAAAGGCTTTGGGTGACCCCCGTGAGAGAGAAAAAGTATGAACTACAGAGAAAAAGAGTGAGATATAGACTCCCTGCCGAGACATAGGCATCTTCTCTGGCAGCTCACAACTTGGCTTCAGAGGGCCTTTGTAAAGGAAAAAGGACTCTTCTTCACTCAGGCTGTGACAATAGGTGTTTTGTCAGAGAGGGACAGGATAAAAAGCAGGGGGTGGGAGGCGAGATCATCATCGGCAAGGGGCTAGCCTTTGGGGCCTGCAGATGTTGGAAGGAGGATGATTTATTGCTCCAGTGTCCTCAGTGGCATTTGGCTACCTTCCCAGACCCCAGTATTGGTGGCTGGGTGGGAGGAGGAGTGCTGCACAACAAGGCATCTCCATCCCTTCTACGGGCAAAGCGTGCGGGGGGCTGCGGGGGGGCGGCCGCCAGCGCAGCCGGGGCACAGCGGCACGGCAGGACTCAGCCTTGCCCTGGAACAGCCACGCAGGGAACGGACGGCACAGTTATTATTTCTACACCACCTGAATATGAAGCCCGCAAAAAAGGCATTTTTAATTCCTCAGCCTAGAAAGACCTAGCAGAAAAAAAAAAAAAAAAGGTGCGATGGTTACTATAAACGCAGGCACTGACAACCAGCTAACAGGATGACTTTGCTCTGGGAAGAACCAGACCCAGTTAAGCCATCTTCATCCAAACTGAGAAGTTTGGGGGTGTCTTTGCGGGTGTGAACACGCAGGAGATCCATCCTTCCCGCAGCTCCTACTACCAGCCAGCAGCACTCAGGCTATTTCTGCATGGCTGTATCATTGCCCATTCATTAATAAAGGCGTGAGAGAAGCTGAGGTGCAAAGCTAGAAAACAACTGTAGGACTGGTGGGACCTGCATCTGGCTGTCTGACCCCAAAGACGATTTGGTTCAGTGTGTGAACGGGAGGGAGGGATGTGATGCCTGCTTCTTGCTCAGAAACTACAGAAAGGCTTGGAAGCAGTGAAGGAAGATTTATGCAAATCAGCTGAGAAAAGGAACCGATATTTTGGATGTCTCTCCATACCCCAAAAAATCTCAGAGCTGTTTGAAGTCTGCCCACTGCTCCATATATCCAGTATATTGAAAAGTATCCCAGATCACTGAGCCAGGAAGTTCTGGATCATTTCCAAGAAAAAGGAATCGCAGCCTAGCAAGAAATACACACCAAGACAGTATATTGCCAGGAGTTTGATTTAGGAGTTTTGCTCCAGCTCCTTTCCTCTTTTAATATACAGTTTTCCACCACACTTTCTATATAAATACTGTATCCTATGGCTGACAGCCTCTTTTAGTAGATTTATCCATTAGTGGATTTACTAAAAATGTTTTCTGTTGAAACAAGGGCACATGCTTCACCTCGGCAAAAGACAAATCAAGAGACAGTATTAAAATACAATACCAGTAAATCCTAGACAAGATAGATGTAAAGAAAAACTTCTGGAGTCATTCTGTACAGAAATTGCTGGTAGAAAAACCAGAAGACAAAATGCAAAAGTGGAACGTGACTGAAAAGGGCATGAAAGAAAATCTGCAAAATTCCTGAGACGAGTACCACAATAATAATGCTTAACAAAACCCCGCTAGTGAAGAGTGCTATTAGTTTTAATTGCCAAGACCCAATAGCACCTATTATAAGGGAAATCTCAAAATGCTTTACCAAGTTCCAGACACACTTTTCTGCATGTGCTCAAAACTGTTATATCCATTTACAGAAGGAAGTGAAGCATTCAGAGTATAAGTGACATGTCCAAGGTCACACACAGAGTCAACTGCAGAGTCAACAGAAGAGTAACTAGATCTTTGCTTAAAATCCCTTGGCTTTGACTGCTAGACAATGGCTCCCCCTCCCACGTAATCAACCAGTTATGGAAAGGCATAAATGCATATCTGCAGGACTAAGTATGTTCACTTGAGAATAAATGTTTGGATGATTACCTATAAATTATATGACACTATCCAGACCTCTCTGGTTTGGAAGTTGGATAGAAATTTGATGAATTACAAGTAAGACACAAACGTAAGAGAAGCTTCGCTTTGACTATTCCTCTTGGTCTCAGCAAAAAAATAAGAATTGCATAGATAGACCAAAAGAACACAATCCCCACAGATCCGAGTTTTCCAAAACCTCACAAATTATTATTGCTATTCCCAATATTCGACTGTTTATCAGTATTGGCATTTAATATTCTACTACTCATCTCACTGCAAATTAAGGTTTTCTGAAGTCAGGCAATGACCACAAAGACTGAGCAAAAAAGTCTATTTAAAAGGCAAAAGAAATGTTGTCTGGACTTCCATAGACTGTCAAGTCTCAAACGTCTCACATTTTCTGATTAAATTATTGCCATTCTACAAGTAAGTCTTACGTAGTCTGCACATCTCAGGAGTTGTAATTAAAATAACGGAGTTGATTTTTTAATTTCCATTTTTTGAGACTCTGTCTGTGGTTCATACACATACAGATTCCCATTATTTGAGTGCAGCAACCCCCGTACACTGCGTGGTGTCAAGCTCTCTGGCTCCTGAAGGACATCATGGTACTGGAAGTAGAATATATGTCAAACTACAATGTAAGGGAACATACTGTTAAAAGCTGGCTTTGTCTAATTTTTTATTATTATTATTTTTTCTTTAATAGGCAGTGTTTGGACTACAGGCACAGATAATACTGCATCTTTAATGCTTTGCAACAAATTGCCACATCAGCACTAAATACCTCCACTTAATTTTTCATTTGGATACGATGAAACATTTTTTCCCATGGAAAGAAAAGTCTGGTCTTTGTGATTGTGGCACTGCCAGCCCAAGTTACAGTAAAGGTTAATCACAAACAAGAGACAAGTAAAGTAGACAAAGAGCATCATACACTTCACTTTTCAATGGATGTTTTCATAAATGTATGAATAATTTAAATTATCATTGCCGAGTATTTATTCGAGTGTTTCAGGGGAAAAAAATGCCTCCTCTTTTTTTTTTCCCCCTCCTTGATTCTTTTCATTTCTGTCTCATCTCTTTTATGTGCTGCATCGGCTGTTTTCTTGCCATCTGAATCAGTTTTTTGGAACAATGGGATGTATGAGGGCTGAGGGGGCAGTTGAAGAATACAGCCCTTGTTGTACACTCTGTGACTTGACATTGATTAATGAGGGTGCGGACATGGGCAGAATTTGATAGAGAGAGAAGGGGAAATTGGAGGACCTGAGGGCACCAGAAGGAGGAGGGCAAGGAGATGACAGAGAGAAGACTAGAACGATGCCAGTGACTCCGCGCAGTTATGTGGAAACAGCGAGCAGCAGAAGTGACACCACTGGGGGCCATCTACCGTGAAAGACCCGAAATAGCTGGAGAGACTTCTTCTATCCTGGGAAAGACCTAACAGTGACAGCAGGGCACTTCAGAGACTGTCGCACCTCTCTCTAGGTTTATCCTGCATGTCAAGACCTGCTGTGTCAACATAACCCTTTCCTTCATGTCAACATTTGCCCCCAAAATTATCGGTAGAAAAAGCCTTGTTGCTTCCCCTATTCTTCCAGACATACCTCAGTCTCCACCCTGTTGGTTTGCTTTCAGAGCCTAAACACACCGCAGCCTGTAACCTTTCCTGCAGGAGTCTAAAACACACATACGACTGTGCTTAAAAAGAACACTCAGATCAAGGCTTTCAGGATGTTTGGGGAGTGTTAGGTTGGTATCGCTTTGTAAAGAGAAGAGTTTTCCAAATCCTATTATTTCAGTAGGATGTCTTTTATTTTCTCACGCAAATAAATCAAAAGTACTTATGCTGGTCATTCATACACTGAAAAGCCAGAGATGTTTTTGGCTGGCTGAAAGTTTGGGGGATGTGATACGGCTTTTTTTTATTATTATTTTTTTATTTAAGAAACCCACCTGTCCTTTCAGAAGTCTAGGCCTACAATGTGTTTAATCAGTTGGTCAAGTTGTAGGAGAAGAACAATATGTTTCTTGAGTCTTGTCGAGTGGTTCGGGCTTAACGAAGCCTGAAGCATACAGTCACCACATTTTCTTTAGTTGCATTAAATTGGAAAAAAAATTAAGTGTATAATAGAAAAGTTTAAAACAAGCAATGAAAAATGACTGCAATCTTTTAAGATCCAGTAAAATCTTTTTTGCATCCAGAAATCTTCAGACTTTTTGATAATGTAGCAGACAAAAGCACTTAAATATGATTGAACAGAATTTGAAATTTGTGGCTTCAAACTTTGTATCACTCTCACCTGCTGCTTCACTGAGGTGCCACTATACTTGTTCTTACTGTCTGTGTTCAACACCACTAACAAAAAGCTTAAGTCTAAGAAGCAAAAATCTTACATCTAACATGTATCGGATTTAATAGTTCAGCAAGTTATGTGTAACATTTCTAGAAAGAAGGATACAGGAAAAGAGCAGCTGGACCACACGGAAACATTCTCATTTGGTCTCAAAATACAAGTATGCAAAGTAACTGTTTTTCTCCGGTGTGAGAAATGAGTGTACTAGTTGGAGAACAAATTTTACACCTCTACTTAGCACTTCAGACTGGGGGGGCGGCTCCCCATGAGGCACAGTGTTGCCTGGAGGAAACTTTTGTTTGCAATTGCATTTGCAATTGCAAATTAATTTAAAATATCTTAAGTAAAATCAAGGAATTCTTTACAGGGTTAAACGACCCAATACAGATTATAAAGCGGCAAATAATAGATGCCTGGCGCGGCAGCTGGCCTAGGATTACAGCTAGGTGGTGAAGCCACATAAACGCAGAGGTGGCATTCCAGTTGGCCCACAGTCATTGTTCTGCCAAAGAACTTTGCTGGGGCTCACAGTCATTGTCCCCAGAGGCTGGCCAAGGGGCCTGAGGCAGAAGGGTTGACAGACATGTCTCTTTCCCACTCCACTCCAGGACTGACCGCAGGTCTTTCCTGCTCCCAGTCTGCCAGCGCCCCAAGCTGTGCACCGCTGACCTGGCAACTGCACCGTGGGGAGGCGCTGGGTGATTCGGATAAACAAGATAAGCGCATCTACACAGCATAAGAAACAAGCAGACAGCTGTCACACATCTCTTTCTAATAGGTGGAAGACAGATTAAGTGTTTGCTCATTCTGCTGTTTCAAGGTGCAACTGAATAGCACTTCTTTGAACTGGTAACTCTTAGGCTTGTCTTGCTGGATCCTGACCTCTGCAAAGAGAGATCAAGGCTGCTGGCTCAGACAATCTGAAATGGTCACCAAAGTGCTCAAAAGCCATCTGAAAGCTTTACACTGATCTGTGTCATGTTCAGTTGGCTTCCTCAAAAGGGCCTCATCAAACAAGGCACCGCACCAAGAACACGGCAGCCACCCAGTGAAAGCCTGCTGCTTCAGGAGTGAAATACAGCACGCTTTGTGCAGCAGTAAAGACAGGACCTACAGAACATCTCACTAGTCAGAAATCTTTACAGAACCCACTCTCGATGCAACCTTGAAACAAAGCAGCAGTTTCAGTAATTTCAGTCAGAGAGAGCGAATCTACCCCAAAACAGCAACAGCCCAGTTCTCAGACTCAAATTCAAATTGTTTTGCCTTCCTCCATCGCCCCGGATAAATTTGCTATCTGCCAGACTACTGACTGTTCATGTGCTAATCTGACTCAGCCTCTCATTCATGGCTGTTCTCTTTTGCATAAAACATTAAATGTTCATTTAAGGGGACAGTTGTCAGTACACCCTAGGCGAAAGCTGTCCCTGTCTGCCTGCAGGCCACTCTAAGTGTGTCCCATTTTCCCTTCACGTGGGGGAAGAGCAAAAGATCCTGGGTTTGCTGCTGTGCATATAAAAGGAACGCAGAAAAGTTTCACAGATGAGTTCAGAATCTCCCCCGTCTCTCATCTGCCGTGACCACCACCAGCCAGCCACCAGCTTTAACGCCTCCCCCGAAGAGCAGCAGGAAAATACTACAGGTGGCTATCAGTTGCCTCCTGGCTGTTAGATGCACACAATCTGTTTGAGCACCGGCGATTTCTGCCTGCAAAGACAAAACCAGCCTCCTGTCCCTGAACATCTGGCTGAGCACGATGTCTTAAGACTTTTTCACTGCAGCAGAATCTTCCAGCGTTTCCCTTTCTCTCTCTCCTCTCTGCATCCAAGACAAGCAGTCCAGTGATCACCTGCAATGGCAGCCACAGAGGGTGACCTGAGCCCTAGAGCTACTGCTGGAACAAATGAGAGAGCTTAACTAGAGCAAGACTGGCATAAAAAGGAAAGAGAAAAAAAGAGAGGAACAAAGATTCCGTCCAATTTGCTCTTTTCGGCATTGTAAAAACTGGCCTGTTTCCCAGTATATCACTCTGCCATTGAATAAGGTCAATTGCAGAGCAGTTCTTCAGTCATCCTGATGGGTTTTCATGAGAAAGTGAATGGAGTGCAAATTAGCCAAAGTCGTCACAAGCTTTTTTACTGTCACTCTAAGCCTGACAGTCCAAAGGAAAATGAGGATTAATAAATCTAACGAACTTTCTCTATTATCCAAGCCAGGTTAGGAAACTATTTATTGTCTCTCTTTTTCTATGTTTCATCCATTTTGCCTACTGTGGTGAAGCATTTCAAGAAGAAAGAAACAACAGACGCATGCACACACACGCTTGCACGCACACACACAGCTTAACCTCTCTGAATCTGCTAGACAGAGCCACAGACATACCAGAAAATAAAGGCACCGGCATCATGCAAGCAAATCAAGATTTAAAAGCAATTTTAACTCGTACATATCATACAGTTTTACATGAATCCTTAAATCTGCTGATTTCCATTAACTAATATGTGTGCAATGTGCCAAACGTGCATATGTTATGGGAGAAAGAATAACGACTGCTAGCAAGTCTGAAAAATTACATTTTTTTAAGAGCAAAGAATTGGTTTCAATTAATGGGGAAATATTTTTAACAATTATATCCACATTCGTGAAGTAGTTTTAGCATTGTTTCTATTTTTTTTTTTAATAGAATAAGGCGTTTCATTAGCTACTGATCTAGAATGCAGATCTTAACTAAGTTACTAAAATCACTTGTATTCAGGTAGCTTTTGGAAAACTAGCTTAACTAAGAGTGACTTGCCTGAAACATTCTCAGAGGACAGGAGGTCACAGCAAGCCTATCACAGAAGTGACGCGAAAGACCTCTAGGAAGCATTTAGCATTTTTTATGTGTGCATGCATATACATACATACATATGTATCTACATATACACAGACATGTACATATGTATTTACAAGCAGCATAATGCAAATCTGTCCAACTTCACAGTTGGGCAAAACATTAAATTTGTAGTATACTGTGATTAGTACAGTAGTTTTCATTCAACAATCTCAAAGTCCCTCAAAATTTTCATGAATCAGGCCTCATGCTGCCTGAAAATAGATGTATATGTTTTCAGAATGCATGTTTTAAGCACCAATTAAGACATTTCACACCTGCGGTAAAACAGGTGGGGAAAAGAAGACAAAGAGATCAGCCACTTGCTAATGTCCTTGGAAATAAATGCCTGGGAGGAAACCAGCACAAATTTCAGGTCAACTGGCTCCTACTGTAATCTTAACAAAAAGTGATCCAACTCCTGACTTCTGAGGATTCTTCCATATTAATGGTGGAATTGAGCAAAATACACTGTAAACAAAAGATTGGCATGAGGATCCTAATAAAAACACTCCTACTACAACAAGGACAAAGATGCTAAGAGAACATTGAACTAGTCACACACAGAATCAACAACCCTTTTTTTTTAGACTAAAATGCTGAACATCAACACTAGCTACAGCCTCAAATGATGTGATTTTTCATCTTCCTTCTGGTAACCATGAAAACTGTTATTTCAGATCTTGCTTCTTGCCTTTGTGTTGGTACTGACAACAAGTGTATTCCTCTCCCATCATTATCTGCTAAACTTCTTTCATTAATAAGAAGGGAAAAGGTCAAAAGGGAAAATGCAAGGTTTCATTCTGAAACCTAAAGAAAATTTGCTTTAATTTCTGCCATATTTCTTCAAGATAATCAAGATTGTAGCAAAATATAAAATCATAAAACACTGTTGGGCATGCTCATAGCTGCAGTGGATAACAAACCAGTTTAAAGTCAAGTCAAAGAGTTTGTTTCAACACTTTGTTTTCACCTTCTATGTGCAGACACTTATCAGAACAAATTCCCCCTGAGGAAGCTCATGCTCCAATCTGACTAAGCAAAGAAAAATTGTTTAGCATTCAAAGCAATCTGGCATTTGTTGAGATTTCCCTTCTGCTTTTACAGTCACTTGTCATTCCCTTTAATAAGAGAGAAAACTTTCCTGACCATCTAAATTATGCCATATTACAGAAAACACACATACCCCAAAGTAAAGGTAAAATTATGCTGCAATCATCAAATCAGCCTTCCCTTCTTTATCCCATCTGTATATTCTCTTTGTAAATGCTTAAGTATTGGCTAGAAAGCTACATGAGCAGCAGTCCTACCTGTTTGCCACTTAAATTGCTGGTATTTTAATCTCATCAAAGAATCTGAGTTTTTCTTCCTGCTGTTTTGACTTTGCTGTCTCTTAGTCTTGTCACATTCACTAGTTTTGAATAAGTGCAGAACTTGCATTTACAGAATTTGCAATCTGCAAGATTGTTTAAGTGATTTATCAAATACTTTGATTGAACACTTATTGCTGTTCCAGTTCTGAATCTCATTTAAATTGACTGGGCTTGACATAAGCCTTTAGAGTGAACACAGAAATGAGTCCGGGCTGTGTCAGGGGAAAAAAGTTCCACCTCCAGCCCCAGCACTTCTTGGAATTGCACGCTGATAAAATCAGCCATGTAATATATTCCTTATTAAGCATTTTATGTCTGATAAAACCAGAATACCAACAGTCAGACAGGCTTTTAGTTTATTAATGATCCAGCACAATGTCTCAGCAGGTAGGTTCGTAAGACACAGAGCATCTAGCATCACCCACGTTTCTAAACCAGAAACTCAGTATTATCTCTCTGTGGACCTGACGGCTCCGTGACTTCGGCACGCTCTGCACAGCCACAAAGACCACATTACTTAAACAGAAGGTACAACCACTTTGCACTCGCAGACAACATACACAACAGAGTAACGCTGATCTCTAAGGAGTTCTGTAATATCTGCAAAGCTGAAAAATGGCAATTTTTTGTCATCAAATAGATCCTGTACTTCTGGGGGATACAAAGCAAACTGAGGGAAAACAAGCTTGAAGGTCTACATAGAAACCTAATGCCACACCAGAAGGGATGCAGCAAAACTCCTCCATGAAATTAGAAAGCAATGCACCACAGACAAGTATCGCTGCAAGATATCTGTTTTAACACGAAAAAGAAAAACCATCTGTAACACAAACGTTCTTTGCATTTACCTCTATGATACTGTCCTAAGTGTTCACCCTGCATAAACTTTTTAGCGTGCTGTTTGTATCTACCCTACTCTAAAGATACTATTCAACAGATGGATTAACTGAAGCCATCGGAGGTGACTCAAGTGACTGTGCACCTGATTATTAGACAGAGGCATGGGTCAGCTCTGACAAGAAGGTTCTTCTAGCAGGCTGCTCTGAGAAACCCTCAGCTTTGAAATGTTTTTATCCACCTTCTATGAAACAGTCAACATTTGTTGATCTCCAAAGATGCTGCAAATCCCTTCCTTCCTTCCTTCCAGATTTCAGTGAAGAAAATGGATGCTGCCACGTGTGTGTGGATTGTGAATGGCTGTGCATGTAGCAATGCCAGCCACCTCTTCGGGTCTGGCTGCTCCCAGTCATCACAGACTGCTCTGGTCGTGGTGAGGCCATGTTAACCTCTGCAGGTTCATATCAGTAAGTATTACGGAGGCTTTTAGACTTGCCATTTCCTAATAACAAACAAATAAAGTTTTATTGCTTTTGTTCCTAATTTTGCTTAAGTACATGGGATTTGACAGAACCTTACCAAACCACCCAACAGCTCCCCTTGCATGTTCAATGCCTTATGCTTCACTGAGGTACTGGTTGAAATTAACCCTCAGTATATTAAATTCATGCAAGAGAGGGGCTCCCCTGTTGTTTCACAATTTAAGGTAGAAAAAATACAGTCTCCAAGAACATTTGCTGTTTGCCACATTGCTTTCAATGAGTATAACGATTTAGAAACAAAACTTAAAAATTAATGAAAGTATACACAGGTGCTGTAATAAATTCTTCTTCATATAGATGAAAACATATAAAAATAAAGTCTTCAAAAATTACAAGTAGCTATGAGCCAAAACTAAAGCAGATTTCAAGCACCCAGGATTTCGAGGTGATCGCATACAGAGTTTTCATCATTAATAACAAGCAAGCAAAGACAGAACAAATGAAGAGAACTTGTTTCAGTTCATAAGAAATTAAAATTACATGCTTTTGCAGCATAACAGTTGTGAGTTTTTCTTACTAAATCTGTTGTCTTTCAGGCTCATGGCATTTACAATGCTTCCTCCAAACTCATGTGGGATAATGCACTTCCAAAAAGTAGGCTCTAGGTATGCACATTCTTAAAATCAACCACTCAACACGCATCCAAATAAAAGTGAGCTTTCCTACCCATTTTCCCCAAGAAAGGAAGCTCAGAGCCCTTTTATGCATTGTGAATGGCCCACCTAATTTAGACTGAATTATACCCTAACCTTCATTTCCCCTTTACTTCTTTGCTCCATTCAGCAGTTTCTGACTTCAGCTAATTCACTAACAATCCCAGCTGGTCCTTCCCAGCTCCCAGTTCTTTAGCACATTGTCCAAGGAAACTATGTGCTCCTATCTACACTGGTATTCCACTCTCCAATTAACCTACTGCTGAGAGGCTTTACCCCTTTTCCACCATCCATTCCTCTGCACATACATCTTTTTAACCTCTTACTTCTTGAATTAAAGTTTATAAGATCTCTTCCAGGTGAGAAGGTGTTAAATTTATTTGCTAAACGTGGTACTGGTTACACAGGAAGATACAACACACACAATCGGGCCATAGCTATGGAAAAATAATCTGGTTGATCTGGAATGCATTTCAAAGCCAAGTATTAAGGCGCAGATTTTTAAGATGCAAGTAAACAAATAACAAAAGAATTTCAACACTTGCTGTATGACAGGCATATGCCTGTTCTTATTACTGAAACTGTGCAGAGTAACTAAGGTCAGCCAGAGGTATGGCTGGTATTTCATCTACGCAGCCCTGCAGTAGCACTGCTTAAGACATGAGGATGGATTTTCTATTCTCATTATTTAAAAACCATCAATCACTTTTCTATCATACAATTATAACTCTGATGACAATAAAATGAATGCCTGTACCTATGCAATCATGTCTTCTTTACTGTGAAAGTTCTACCATGTCTGCAAGGGTAACAGTCTTAAACATGTCCGTATTTCAGATCTAATTTCTAATACTATTTTAGTATTAGATTACTTTAGTATACACTGTTTTGTCTGATCAGCAACATAGATGATCCTAGTTATGGGACGCCTGATCATCACTCATCTCCTTGCACAAACAGAATAAACCAGGCTAGAAACAGCTCTGCTATCTTGGGATAAAAGCCAAGACTTCAACATCTTGAAGTCCCCTACCCAACGACTATGTGATTACATGCAGCAAATTCCCACAGCAAATGTTAGAAAATCTCACTTGATTCAGACTACAGACTTCTCTCTCCTCTGTTCCGGCCAGTGCCTGCACATAGTCCCTGCTGATAAAAATGTGCCTTCCTTTTTACTTAAAACTGTTGTGGTTATTTCAAAAACTTTTTTCTAGTGTAGATTAAGACCACATTTTAAAAGATCTAAACTTCAGCGTATGCTTCCTGAGAGCCATCTAACATTTCATTTTCTGACACAATGCCAAGTGTCTTCTTTCTAGGTAAATGGGACAGATCTCATTGTTGACAAGATCCTAAATAAAACAAAGATAGTGAAAATGTAATTGATGGCTATTAAACACCTACCTCCCCCAGTTCCTTCTTTCTTGTACATTTGCTTAGAACCAAGCGAGCATAATAGCAGCACAGTGCTCAGAAAGTGGTTTTCAGAACCAGGCAGCGAGAAAGTCAATATGGAGCAGTGTGTCCATTTGTTTTGATTTATCTCACTAACTTCAATTGACAGTTAATTCATCAGAGTAGGAAAATGCCAGTCTAGTGAAAACACAACTCATGAAGGAGAGGGAACAGAGTGGAAAACGTAGAGTGTGGATAATACAGGTAATAAATTAAAGGATACAGTATCTGTATTTTATCATTCACATTCTGAATTTGCTATATTACTACTCTTGCCAATTACAGTTTATAGTAAGCAGTAAATTTACACATGCATTTATCAATACATATATCACACACACACGTCCTTTACAAAATGAAGGAACTTTGAAAACCAAGAAAAGACAGGAAAAAAAGTCACTTTGGCTCAAATTTCTAAATCTGAAATTTCCAGCCAATCACTACAAAATCTCCTAATAAATTGCAGGCAAGACGTGAATTTACAGTGTGATTGTTGGCTTGGATCTAAATGAAGAGTTGAAAATGAGATTTGCAATAGAAACACTGGTGCACCACTAACACGAGTGCAGCACTGCCAGAGAGCAGGGAACAGAATGGAACACTTACACCTTCATCAGGTCCTAAGAAATGCCCTGAGCAGACCAATGGTCTGCCCAGCCCAGAAGCCTTAGGAGGGCTGCATGTCCCCCTCTAACTTGGGGCACTATTTGGTGTGTTCCCTGTTTTAGTCCCTTGACCCCACAACTTCTCCCTTTACGTCATTTGTTACCACCCAGAAACATTTAACTTCTTCCTTGGTTGTTTTTTGGCCCTTGATGCCCCTTTCTGCCAAAGGACAGCCTCAAGGACGTTTTCAGGGTTGGTCTTTGCCTGACCTTAGGACAAGAGCAGTGATGACAATGAAAGCTGGAGACAGTATTTAGGGAGCCCATTACCACTACATTTGCCTTGTAGTCCTCCAGTATCCAGAGCCACTACATAAGAGATATTAGAGACAATATCCCTGCCTACTCCTGCTGATACATCCATCCATGGGCT
This sequence comes from Falco punctatus, assembly GCF_963210335.1. NCBI lineage: Eukaryota > Metazoa > Chordata > Aves > Falconiformes > Falconidae > Falco > Falco punctatus. Next base: position 106,553,596 of record NC_137582.1, read on the forward strand.
GGATTCACACCACCCCAGTCCTCTCAGAACCTTCTGATCTACCTGTCTCAGCAGATACCATGTTCTGGGATTCACTTTTCACTACATGAAGTAGTACTTGCTTGTATTTAATTTAAACATTTTTTCTACTAGTTTCATCAAATGCTGCTACTACAGGTATTACATTATTTCTTAGATAGAAATTACAATTTCCCTTTATCCACTGCTTTCAGGACTTTGTAAACTTCAACAGTTATCTACTCTACACCTTCTCCTCTCCAAAGTCAGCAAAACCAGATTTTCTAGTTCTTCCTTCTAGAAAAGTTGTTCAGTCCTTGGGAAATTTCAGTGTCCCTCCCCTGTTTTTTCCCCAGCTCTGCTCTACCTCTCCTCACACCACAGCTGCAAGATGGAGGCCCACCACGAGCTATATAGCAGCATAATGATGTCCTCTGCCTTCTACTCAACATCCTTCCTGGTAAGCCCCGTGTACTGTTGACTATTTTTTGGCTGCCACTGCACACTGAGGCAATGATTTCACAGCTCTGTCAGCAGAGACTGCAAGCTCTCCTCCCTCCATTCTGCCAGTTTGAAGTTCAGCATTGCACAGACACAGCTTAGATTATTCTCCACTAAATTACATGACCTTACATGTATGTAAATGGAAGTTAACCTGTGATTGTTTTTGCTCACTTACTAAGTTTTGCAGGGTTACTGACATTTCGGTCAGCACCATCCCTGACACTTAACTTATGTCTGTGATGTACTGCTAGTCCACTTAGCAGTAAAACCCAATTTCTCCTCCAAAGAACATAGACAACTTGACAAGAATCTGAACTTCCTGGATTCTTTTTTTTTTTTTTTTTTTTTTTTTTTTAAATCAAGCTTGTGTGCTTATTAAAACCTAAGCACAGCTGCAGTGGACTACAAGAAATTAAGCTTCTTTCTGTCCATTTCCCAGGAAACTGGACAAGAGCCAAAAATAATCTCTCCCATTATAAGTAACTATCTGCATTTTGCCTCAACAACTCTCCAGAAAGACAGCCTTTTTATCTCCCTTCCACACTGCTGAAATTCATTTTGGAGATGATATTAAGCACTTATGAATAGCAAAAGACAGTTAACTTCTGAGAGTGGAAGTGTCCGTAAATCAGTACTTTGAACAACAGTTTGGTTAGTATTTACGAGAGCAGATGCACACACCTCTTGTTTGAATGCAAGTAAACATATAACATGGTGCAAGCTTCATAACAGTGTAGTACTTTTGCATTATTAAGCTCTCTCAATAAGAGATTAAACATAACCGCTGCTGAGAGCAAAAAAGATTGCATCAACTCTAAAAATCCTATGACTTCCACATTACTAGCTAAAAGACTGCCAAGGCACAAATAGGGGTTAGCCACACAGAAGATACAAAGCAATCACAGCCTGAACTTTCACCCAAATATCTAAATTAAATCAGAAGTCTTCCAAAGCTTTAGAAAAACCTAGACGTTTCTGTTATAATCACAAGTCACTGCATTTTGAGGGCTTTTACTGCTCAGAAAGGAAAATACCAATTAATTGCAGTAGGGTTTTTTGGTATGTACAGTCACAGGAAGATCTGAAATTCTCATAGCCAAAATTCCAGGCTTGTCCAGTGAATACGCTAAACTCCTCATAACCTTAAAATAATTTCAAAACATTGGTCTTTTATCTGCATCCAGCTTCTAAACATCTTGCGGTTGATGTTCACTATTGCTTGACACTGCCACATGAATTTCACAAGTTGGTTCTTCAGTATGTTTTTGCCCTGCTGCTCACTTGACTGCTTCCACACTCCCCCCACACCCGCCATTCATTCCATCCTTCGCCTCTTACTTCTTTTTCACTGTAAGTTGAAAGATTCCAAAACATTCAAATATACCAGAAGCTCAAATAATCTACCGAGGGTGCAAAATCTGCTTGCATTACATTTTTCTATGTACACATTTCCGCCACTTGGCCAGCCCCCCCCAGTCCCACCCCACAGCAGCAGGACTGCACGCCTGGCTCCGAAGGGAGCATCGCCGGCAGGTTCCCAGCCTGCCTTTGTGCCTCGGCTGTGTTCCTCGACTGACGGGAGAAGACACACATGCAGTAATACAGCACCGGTAATAACCACCACTACCAATATCAAAGGCTAAATCACTGGAGCTGTGTTTAATTCTTCCCTTGCAAAAGCTTTCAAGTCAACTCAATTAAAGTAATCCACCACAATGATTCAAGTTTTACAGACAAGGATTCCGCCCCCCTCAACTGAGCAGCTTGTGATTTAACAGTAATGTTTCAAAGTTGTTAAACAACCCTTTCGTGCATTATATAAAAGATGAAGAAAGCTAAAAGGTGTAAGCACTAAAAAGATATCTGATGTCTTATGGTATCAGGGGTGGAATTACCCAATTCCGCTGAAGCTAACAACAACCACCCATGTTGTAAAGGCAGGTTGTTCACCCAAACTATAGCTGAAAACCCTCCCCTCCTGCAAGAGACAAATATTTATTTGCCTGCTTACAGCACGTCCTTCGGACTATGGCTGTTGCCAGCTAAAAGTGTAAAAGTGGATCTTTTCTTTCACATTAGGCTCTTTGACACTTGTCAAGTTCACTTTAAAAAAAACTACAGCTCTTGCAGCATTAAAATCATGCTCCCAATAACATTTTTGCTGGTCTGCTGCACAAAAATACTGGTAGCACACACATATGTAATCCAGTTTTTAAAATTTGCTTTAAATCAAGCAACTGGATTTAAATTTGCAAGACCCCCTTGCTAGCAGTTCTGAAAAAGCTGGAGCCCATCTCCCTGCGGGGCAGTTTTCTGCCCAGGCTGTCCCCCCTCCCTGCCCCTCGTGGGGACAGACTGGCCTACCAAGCAGGAGCCCTCCCTGCAACGGTCAGCGGAGCCAGGGGACTCCGCTACTGCTCAGACCTACCACTTTCTGACTTCAAGACAGGAGGTTTATCCAGCTCCCAACATCACTCTCCTTTTCCAAACATTTGGCTTTGGTGATTCACCCCCCACCCCACCCCCCGGCTCCTTCCCTTTCCCTTACTCCAAGTTTAAGGCAGTTCACCACTTACGGTCATTTACAGCTTACATCTCAGTAAATCCAGAAGGTGTCTGAGGAAAAAGAGGGACTAGCCAAGCATCTTAATCCCCCTGTTCATTCATGCTCTCTGTAATGTTCTTTCAGGCCTCTGCTGAGAGACTAGGCTGAAATGAAGGCTGATAAATTAGTCTGGAGGGAAACAAGGCAGATTCTGCTTGTAAAAGGTCATTCCAACTTTGTTCTGGGTGAGGGTTTATCTTGACTGCAGCTGCGACAGACAATGGCCGGGGCCTAAACGGCAGAAATCCTAGCTCTGCTCATGAAATTACTGTGCTGATAAGGTAGAATGGACTTCAGTGAGATCTAAATGGGAAAAGGGAGGTGGGGGACAAGGGTGAAATGTAGGTATTTTTGAACATGATTGAAGAGGGATGACACAATAAGATGTACAATTAAAGCAATGACTTGCCCAGGCATTATCTGAAAGTGAAGAAACATACTGCTTGCTAATCAGATCAAAAGGAAGAAAATACCCACTTCTGCGTGCGGAACAAACTGCCTCAGTACAAATGCAGGCATGAGTGGGCCGAACGTTGCCGTTTCTATACCAGAAAGGTTATGAAATGCATTAAACACAAAGCTGATTCTTAAAGATCAGGGCTTCTGAACTACTGCATCATTTACTGTACATTACATTGCTTCCAGGACATGCTGGAGATTTACTTCGCTCGCAACATGTTGCCAAGAGCAGCCTAAATAAGCCCCACTAAAGAGCGCGCACAGGCAGGGTGTCTGGGTGAGAATACTCTTCAGTGCAAAGCACTTTACGTTTTTTAAGCACATTTTGTGTATTTCTAGGGCAAAGAGAGTGAGTGATGGCAAGTTCTGACGAACCGCTCTCTCGTCTGTGCTTCCTGATGTGTACACAGATTGACTTCCCTTGCGAGAGAGATGCCTCTCCTTTATTTACTCATCCCACTTGAATGTGCATGTCTCTGATCAATGCAAACACATTAAATGGTCACAGCATACTGTTACCAGTCTGGAACCCAATTAGCTAACCAGCTTCCACTTAGGCCTGTGCCTCTGATGATCTTCTTATCTGTTTGCTTTCAGAGAGAACAGAGAGAACCAGGAAATGAGAGATGCACAAACCAGTCGAGGTTCGTATTTTACAAGGACAATTTGCAAAGCAGCTGGCCTTAGCCACAACTCGAGAAACAAAGCCCACGATTAGTAATAAAATTTCCAAAGACATCTCTATGCATGGACACACTCCTTCCACTCTGACTGGCCAATGGCCACCTTGTCTGACCACTAGCCCTCCTCCTGCAGACGTGCTTCTTCCATTAATGTTTCTAAATGTGACTCAAACTTAGCCTCACACCTTCCTTGGATAAACAGGTCCTTCATTCCAAAGTTGTAAACTTTCAGTACAAAGACTGTCTCATTTTGTACAGGTCCCAGTATTTTGCTGTGATGAAATACACCAAAAAAAAAAAGGAAAGGATGAATAACTAATACGTCAACAAGTGAAAACCGAAGACCCACCTACGTCCCACTACTTCAGAAAGAGCCACAGACCAAAGGGGTCGTTTTCATCACTGTATACAACAAGGTAACCCACTTGCATTTCCAGAGCCAAGTAAGGAGCAATCAAAGTGCCAAAATGTGTCAAGTGCTAAATACCACAAAGTAAGAGTTGCTACATTTAGCAGTTCTCCAAACCTGCGGTGCTGCTCCATATTTGCTATGGGGAGAGGAGGGCAGTGCCAAATTATGCAGAGAATGTGATTTCCCCTTTCTCTGAAAGTAATTAACAGAACATTTTATTCTGGAAAATTCACTGTTGCTACTTCTTGTATCATACAGATTGAAGTAAAGAAATTTAATTTAAAACCTTCAGACTTCATGTTTAACCAGCAACTCAAATGAGGTTCACTGAAAGGTTTGCTCATGTCACAAACCTTAGGAGTCTAAACACAGCTCCAAGTAATTAAGCCTTAACTCAAAGCTGAGTAACGACTGTCTCTAATGTCTTAGCACAAGGTCACTGGGACTCAGGGGCTAGGGATAAGCTACGCAGAAAAAGGACCCCAGAAAATAACTGGGTGAACACATAAAACATTGAACCTGGCTGGCAGGGTCCCTCGCGCAGCAAGGACCGTACTAGAGAGGTGTGGGTAGCCTACCTTTAAGTAGGAAAGCGGCAGCAGCTCCGACCTTCGAAGACAGCTCCCAAGGTCACTGGAGAACCCAGGTACGTTCTGGTATGGCTAGCTCATGCTGGAGTCCTCGGTGCCATACTATCACACCTACTACTAAAGTAGCACAAGTACTGTCTTCTCAAACAGCAAACACATCCGTGATTACCATGCAGAAGCAGCCTATGAACAGCAAAGCAAGTTATTTTGCATTGCTTCCACCTTCTGAAATTGCAACTGGAAGACTCCACAGTGATGTGTCCTTTAAAGCCCCATGTATATTTATGCTTTAACTCTAACTTATTGATCACTTCCTTTACAAAAGCCTACTGTGTTCCAATGCTCCATCAGCCAGGCTTTTCCGGGAACAGACAAAATAAAGGTTGGATTTCTACATAGGTTAACATTCCAGAGAAAGTAGTGCCCTGTATTCTGCAAGGCTTTAAACAAGAAGAAGAGCTATTTTTCAAACCCTGTGGTCACCACTGAGCTTTTTGTGGGATTTTCTTTTCCTCCTTTTCTTCTTTCTCTCTCTCGGTTTTTTTTGGGTTTTTTTTTTTAAGTGTGGATGATAAAATACTGTTTCAGAAGTTGATATTCATGGATGTCTCTCAAAGACGAAAAGAAAATATTTATTTCCTTTTTCTGCTTGTGAATCAGAATGTTCTATTTAAAGAAAGTGCCCTCTGCCGGATTGCTCATGAGTTATTACCCCTTATGGAAATAAAGGAGAAATATCAGGAGGTATTCTTAGTCATTCCCTTCCCCTGTCTCTTCTTTTTTTTTTGATTAATTCCTTATATACCCATGTTTTAGAGAAGGGCCTAAGATAGAGCAAGATATCTTGGCATTCTTGGGCCTAAAAAAGGCTTACTCTTTTAACCCTGACATTGAAGCATTTGGTGAAACATCAAAAAATGGTACAAATTTCAGTCATTTCACTTGGATGTCACGGAGAGCATTTTGCATTTGTATCCAGGGTTGAAATTAATAAATTACACTCCACCCCCCAACAGATTTAGTTGTAGAGAATGGGGTTTTGCCTTTGATACAAGAAGCAGCTCCCCTGCACACTTCCCTGCTTTTTCTTTGTTGCTTCTTTTTCTGAATCAAAAGCCCGTAGCATGTGCCTACTGGCATGTTTTTAATACCAGGCATAGGAAATAGCCCAATAGTTGACAGGACCTGGAAGCTAACTCCTTCCCCTTCCTCACCACAACAAAGGCCATGTATTGTGGAGCAAATTAAAGTGTTGCTGTTCTCACCACAGTTGTCCTCTGGAAAGGGGACAGTATCTAGCACATATAACATTGAGCAACTTTGCTGGCCCAAAATCACAGAGTATTTACAATATTTAGAGTTCAGTGAGCTTTTTGTCCTCCTTGAGGTTAGTTTTTTCACTTACGTGCCCATTTTCAGTCTAAAGCAAAAGTTTACCTGCAGTTTTATAATGCACATATACATAAATTCTAACTACAGATGCCCACTAGCAACTACTAGTGGCTAAGAGTGTATCTGGGAGGTCCCAGAGTGCTCTCACGTTCTGTTTACCTTATGAAGCCATAGATTCTTTCTTTTTCAGAATTATTCTAGCCAAACAAAACTTTGAGAAATTGTGAAGTAATCTTGCATGGGAAATGTTTTCTGCGTAGGTAACACGCTCCATCTAGGGAATGGCCATGCACACCACTCTTCAGCAATTTCCAAGACTGCTCATTCCCTGCAAGAGCATTAGATGTGGTTTTGAAAACAGCAATTCATAAGCTCTTACCCTGAGCGATAGAAGCTGTTATAGTAACATTATTCTCAAGCCAAAGGGAAAGGCAGAGGCCAGAGAAAATGAATGAATCAGAAGACCCTTGAAGAAAAACTACAAGGAAATGTCATCACATCCTTTCAGTCTAAGAGCTAAAAGAACATTAGCAAGAGATGAGTGCAAACAGGTTTTGGGATTTCTTTGCTCATTTAAAGGATTCATACTTCTTTTAGCATCTTTTGTTAAGAAACAGGACAGACAAGAACATGCTTCTTTAACAAAACGTATCAGCCTTTAAAGTGAACTGAAGGAATTTAGCCTCATGTTCTTTTAACTGGAAAGCACAGCAAAACCATCACTGCTAGAAGAATGCTTAGAGTCTCCTTCCTTTTTTAATATTTTTAAGACTCCAGGAAATACAATATAATTCTCCTCTCAGCACTCAAAGCCAGTCGTGTGAAATAAATTTCCCTTGGCACTCACAAGTATTTAAAAAAAAATAAATAAAATAAACACAAAAGACACCCCCCCACCAAAATTTCAATATTCTATTTTGTGGGAACAGGGAGGTTGAACTACTATGAATCACTGACACTATAAAGCATGTTCAAAAAACAGCAGAGTTTTCCACTGGCACAGATGTGAAGCCAAGAATGTCTGCTGCATCCTTAGCTGCCGGCTCTTATTTTTTCCACAGTTATTTGTCTTTCATGGGACAGCTTATATCTTCACCCTAAAGTATCAAATGAAAGCACTTATTTTCCATATGTAAAGAAGAAGCCTGCCTCTTACACTTTAGCGTAAGAGAAGTCTCTTGTGTTTCAGGAAATAACCTCTCTTAAAATACAAATCAAAACAAGGAAACTAATAACTAAATTTTATTAATGGTATTTACCCTGTGAAGCAAACTGAGCTAAAAGCGTATCTGATTGTTTCCAAATTCCCTGGAATTCAGTTGCTATATTTCTCTCCAGGATGTGATTCCCATTCTTCTCTCAATTAGCAAAATAAACAGTGCTATGATAAATATCACTATTTGCTCAACAAAGTGATCAAAATCATTACGCCTTTTTTTTTTTTTTTTTTTTTAAGGTCCCAGAGGCAATAAAGTGAAAACACGCTGTGATTTATTTGGGGTACTCTGAATGGTATGTTCTGTGTCAGCAGGCAAGGAAGTAATAGGATCAGAAGAGCAGAGCAGAAATGCAATCACGTCACACTAAATAATCACAAGGCTTTTAGTTTGGGTGGTGTCTTTTAAGGAAAAAAAGGTAGATAAACATGACCAGCACAGTAGTGTCAGGGAATGAGGCACAGAGGGAAAACACACGGCACACCATCCTATACAAGCACTTACTGAATCATCCCTGTGAGGGGGTGGGGGCCGGAAGACCGACACATCTCATTTATTTTTATGAAATGAGCATGAATCACTCACTGTCATCCCATGTTAAAAAAGCCCTTGAATAATAGGTGTGGTTTAATTTAAAGAATATTTTTTACAACATATTCCACAAAGCAAATGTTGGAAGAAAAACATTCAAAGAAACAAGATAGTAAAGACCTGCTGCAGATAAAGTAGGACATGTATTCACCCAGTCTTAACCCAGTCCCTCCTGTCTGACTAAAAGGAAAAACATCTATAATAAAAAAATACATATCTTTTTTTCAAGATACGGCAAGTAAGACACAGCATTCTGTATTCTCTATGACGTTTTAGGCTATTAGGAGAAATAATGAGTAAAGCTGAAAGTTTCAGCAAAGAGCATTCTTCTTTTACCTCCTGGAGCTAGATGTTTTACACCAGAGCCAGGTCTGGATCAAACAGTTCAGGTGAAAAAAAAAAAAAAGAGCTGGCCGCTGCCTGCAAACAGGAGCCCATGTTTCTTGCAGACTGCAAAGAAACACAGTTAACTGTTTTGTTTCATTTTAATTTTCACAGATCTGGTCTTACTGAAGTTTGAAAAGAGAAAGCTATTTCTGCAGCATTAATGCGCCTTGGACAGAAGAGAGAGACCCATTTTCAAATCAAAGCCCTCAGCAGCCCATTTTCCAGCCCCCCTCCCAATGGATGTTTTTAATTACAGAAATTAGAAGAAACCAATCTTAATTGTGAAGTACAAACTGAAGCATTTTTAAATTTGTGTTGTATTTTAATACGCTGAATTAGCATGCCTAAGCTTTAACTACAAAAATCCACAGAACAGCAATAAAGCCATGCCTTCCTACACACCTACACATAAAGAGCCTACTTCAGCGTCCCCCCACACTGTTTCACGCCTGAGGCTACCCACAGCAGATGGGGGCCCATTACAGATGGGCACAAGTCCAAACCCATTAAGAAATTTGCACACTGACCATGTTCAGAAGCCAGATAGGCATTTTTCAGCACAAAGATGCATCCTATACAACACCATAAACAACAGTTTTCTAGCAAAACTGAGATGTTGCTAATGAAAGGCCACTTTAAAATGTGATGTAAAGCATTCTTAGATATTTCCACTCCTAGTGGCACTCTTTGTTTAGTCAAAGCCTGACAACAAATTTCCTGTGATGAAGGGCATGAACTTTCTGTGCGAAAGGCAGAAACACTATTAAAATTAAGGAACTGATGACTATTAAAAACAAACAAACAAAAAAGATGAGGTTTTTAGGATTTGAGGGCGTGAGCTGGGGTGTCCAGAGAAGTGGCATTATCAAGAGTATAAACTATAGAAAATGAACTGAGAAGCATGAATAGATAAGAAGGTTGGGTGTGAAGCACAGACATCTTTCCTGAAGCACAAATACAACTACTAGGACAGGCACTTCAGGTATAATGGTAGTATCTCGTTAACCAGCAATAAGGAGTCACATGTAAGAAGTCTTACAACCACATTCACCTCTCAAGTCACTGCAAGTCAAAACGACAGGTTACAGAGAAGTATTGTCAAAGAATAACATCAAACAGCATGAGGAACACTTCTCAAGGAATGCTACAGAAACTAGATTTGTTAGATTTATCACTACTGTAAGAAACAACACATAGAGGCAAAAGTCTAGTCAACAAGTTACAGGCTGACAAAAAAACCCTCCCTTTTCTTTTTTTCTCTTGCTGCCGGTTGTCTGCCAACTAAAGTTTTCTTAACAGAGGATGGAAACATAGCCCAAGTTACAATTTCCTAGCATCATTCCTAGTGACATCATGTCAAGTTGCCTTGAACATCTCTTTAAGGCCTTTTCAACCTTACACACAAAGGAAACTGCTCAGAAACCAACCCACAAGCAGACAGCATTGATTACATTAATTCCCATTTAGCACATGAAGGTATCCATGTACGTTGTTCCCCGGTGAAATGACAAAGGTACCGAGTGACTAAAAATGGGTTTCTGAACTGCCTTTAAAGTGGAAAACTTCAAGAGGTGTCTGCAAGTGCAGGCAAGGTCAAAAGAGAGAGTGTCAGGGCGGGTCGAAGACAGTGTTTGAGGACATCTGATGGAGGACACATAGTCTTTCCTTTCAGGCATGAAACATACGGGCCAAATCAGAGAACAAAAGAATGCCGCTGGAATGTGACAAGGACCGCAGAGAAAGAAAGTTTGTTCAATTACGCTAAAAAAATAAACAGTATCACAAAGTCAACGTAGACCGAAGTGAATAGATACGGCTTGTATCAGGCCTGGCACTCAGTGCAGAATGGATATAGGGAACATTTCTTAAAAACATGAACGTAAATACAAACTTTTATCAGAAATACAAGGACAAAGTTTTGCCAAGGTCATAGAAAAAAAGATTTGCCTTTCAAATTTGATCTTACTTCTAGTAGCCAAGGAGGATAGAACTTTGTTCCCAAAAAATCAACCATAAAACAAAACACCAAACAACAAATGCCACCTATAAAATCTAGGTTCAGAAAAAGAGACTTCACCTTTCTGTAGGAGCCACTCCCACATTGCAGCCTATAAATAATCAATATTTCATATTCCTAGAGGAAAATTGTGCTTAGTCTCAGAGAGACCTTAAAGTGATCAGTGCATCAGCTAACCTCAAGCTGCCCTACACCTACAGCCTCCCTGAAACAGGCAAGTGTTTCCAGTGTATTTGCAGGGATGGGTTTTTTTCCCAAAAATCCCCGTGTTTTGAAGCCAATACAGTAATACTAATCAAATGTTCTGTCATGATATTCACAAGAAGAGAAGCTAACACAAAGATGAACTTCTGAGCAATGTCGTCAGCAGGGGGGACAGGGAATCAAAACTCTGTTGAATTTCCCTTCCTCCCCTGCATTAGGAGAGAGAGAAAAGCAAACTTCTGAACTCAGCCATTTAACCAAACTCTGGTTTTAGCTCTTCATTCAGACACTTCCTACTGCTGAACAACAAAACATGACTGAGTTTTGGTTTTCTAGCAAGTGGGGTTTGCTTTTTTTCTGCACTTTGGACAATTAAAAAAGTAAACTAAAACATCTGGACATACTTCTTTGGGCTTCACAGGATCAAACTGCTCACTGATTTTTCAGGCTTCACAATCAAGAGTGTAAATATAATCAGACACAATTTAAAATGTTAATGCTTAAGTTTGGCCTTTTTGACCTTGTTTTCTAAGAAAACAGAGCTGCTGTGATAGCACTGTTGGCTTGCCCACATGATAAGTCCTACAGTTTTATCCCTTAGTTGCTTCTCACCTCTGTACTCAAATAGCTTTTAAACCGTGGCTTCATGTCAGTTAGTGGCTGGTGGAGGAAACAGGCCAAGTTACTGCTTCACCCGGGCAAAAGGGAGGTAAAATTCACCTTCGGCGTGTTTGGATGGACAGGGCTAGCCCTCAAATAGCACGTGAGCCTGAACCAGCTGCCCCAGATGCAGCCCTTTCTCAAGACAAGACAGCAGATCCGATGCCCATCAGGGGTGTTGCAGTGTTGGTGTGGACATGAGGGCTACAACAGAGAAGCAATTATATATTCTATAACGGACACTGGAGGCACTGGGATAGGGCTGTGGACACAGAGCACAAATCCTAGGCTATGTTTCACTGTTCACAGAATCTACTATAATTGATGATAATTAGTAGGGGTAGAGATATTTTCAAATGAAGAATATAGGAGCAGAAGAGAGTAAGATGATTTCTGGAACAATCCCAGAAAAGCAGGGAGAAAGACAGGAGTTCTGGGATAGTGCTGGTTTTCCCATTGAAGATTGTTTTTTGTTTAGCTCTTAGGGGAAAATGACTTTCACATTTCTTTATCTTTGCTGCAGAACAAGAACTCAAGAACATCTAGAGTGTTAATGGGTACATGCTATTTTTCTATGACCAGTTAATAACGCCTGCACAGCTAACATGGACTGGAAGTCAAAGGTAACACACCCAACTACAAAACATGATGCGACTAATCATATTTCTTCCATTGTGACAAGTTCTGAACACAATTTGAAAATGACAAGCACTTTAAGAAGTGACCCAACATCACTTAAAACCAACCTTCCAAAATGGTGCTAGGGCAGTATTTGTAGCCCAAGAAGCTATCTTAAAAAGGATTTCTGCTGCTTTTTAAATACTGCAGGTATTCGGGGATGCAAAATAACGCAGGGAAATACGGCATTAGCAAAGCCACTACTGGTGTCCCCAGGCCAGTCGGGACTCAGTCTAGCTTTATGAACAGTTTGCACAGAAGACAAATGAATGTGATTAGCACATTCAGCACGCTTACCTCCCATCCAAAGTTTGTTTCCTTTAATGTGCTCCTTTGTACTGTCATATAGGGTCCAAATCTTTCCCCAACTTCAATCTTCTTTTTGGCCCAAATCCCTAGCCCTGCCCCTGGAATCGAAGATTCTCTGAGTTCAAAATCTGGTGGGATTGGAATGTCATCAGGAATGTAGACGGGAGCTTCATAAGGTGAGCCCTCCTTGGGAGTGAAGTCCTCACTGGTGGGAAAGGGTGATGGAGGTCCGACAGGAATGGGGGACATAATACTGTCCTCTGTTTCCTCCTCTGCACTTTCGCCAGCAAGGAGATCAGGGTCGGTCTCGTACATATTATTTACAATCTCGCTGTCACCTAAAAGGGGAAACAGCAGAACAAAACACACTGAAATACTCACGTGAACATCAGTTAATCTCTTCTTGGGACAAAGTTTCATAAAGCCTAGTTCACATGCTTTAAGGATAAAAGTAGTGGCAGAAAAAAAGATAATCCTCACCTACAGAACTCAGGTGGAACTGAGGTAAGAATAATCCTACTGGTTGCACAATGTTCAGTGCTCCTGAAGGATGAGATGGAAGCTAACTGCCGGCCTGCCCTGGCATACTGGATCAGGGCTACTTGGGGGGGGCTGTCTTTCAATAACAAAAAGAGGGAAGAAAACACAGAAGAAGTGTTCGAGGTTCCCTGTAACCATTTATTGTTTTAACTGGCTCAGTATATTTTGTAGAGGAAATAAAAGAGAAATTAAGGTAAAATCTGAGTTACGTTTGGCAAGAACTGCTCGCCTAGTATTTGGGTTTCTTGGGTTCAATGTGTCACACAACAGAAGCCGTGCCTGATCTGACCTTCCAGCTACGTCTCAGCAATGTACCTTTTCAAGTGTAACAAAAGCATCGCTAGTTTTTAACACTACTTTGAGCTAATGTGTCCTAAGTGCTCGAACAGTGAGCATTTTAAGCTACACTCCCAGCCACAGTACAGATATTGTTTCACTGAACTCCACAGGACAAGGATCTGGTTTGCAGCAGTGCAACAACGGTCAAAGGGCTAGGGAAAGGCTGTACCCTCTTCTATGCCACACAACATCTCAGAAACTAGACAGAAACAGATGAACCCAAGCAGTACGATAAGATTATTCTTTAAAAAGAAACCCAAGCACTTAAAAACACAGGCCTAAAATGCTTATTTAATTTCATACTATTCAGGATGTAAGAATTTCAGAGGCGAGTCGCTATTTCTTTTTTCCTTTTTTAAAATAATGATTTGTGTGGTCTTTCCACAAAACATCTGCAAAACTGCAGCTGTTTTTCCTATGCCTCAACTTCTTCAGTGGTATAAGGTAGTAGAAAAAAACCACACAAACACTTAAGAAAATTTGAATGGGATGTATATAGAATAAAGGCAAAATTTTAAGTATAAGGACTTAATATTAGTAGCCAGAATAGGTAACTGCCATCCAGTTAGAAATACCATATAAAATCTTTCATGCTTAGCATCTTCAGTATGATCACAGCACTGTTCAGCTCAGTGACTACAAAAGAGTGGGAATCAAATTAGTTCAGAGGATAGGATGGGAGCGTGTGTGTGTGCGCGTGTGTGTTTGGGGAAAACAAACACACCACACACACACACACACACAAAGTAAATGCCCTTAATCCTGCAGGATTTTTAAGCTTCATTTTCCAGCAACAAATTATTACACTTTAATAAAGTCAATTACATTATTAAACTGTAAGAACATGTATCCATTTTCTGGTTTGATATTGGCTTGTACAAGCTAAAAGTATTCTTCAAACATCCCTTGCTCTTCCATTACTTGCCAAAAACAAATAATCTGAGATATGTTTACCAGAATGCACTGAAAGAAAACTAAATAAAGAAAAAAGTCTGTGAGCACAGCAGTTGACTAAGAAGTTTTCAGAAAAATAGTTGACTAAGAAGTTTTCAGAAAAATACTTTTAACCGGAAAATGATAGTCTGTCAAATCCAAAATGCTTCATTCAGACATGCATTTCAGTGATTTCACGGCAGAATTCTGCTTGCTGGGTGCAGTTCTGCTAAGAAACTGCCACATTTCCTCCAAGTTCAGATATGTGTCAACCAAAGAGGCCAATCTTCCAAGGTAGCCTCACCATATGGACTCTTAGGGCTTCCTCCAGCTATTCCATGCTGTGCAGATGGGCTCCTACAAGTCCCTGGACCTGCTGTTCTAACAGAGACTCAGCCGCATTTCCACATCAGGAGCCTGGAGAACACAGCTGGAGCTCTGCTTGGACTCTTCCCTCCCTGTCACAGGGCTGCAGGGAATCGTAGCTGAGTGGACGTCAGATCTCAGAACGCAAAAATACATTTCATTTTTCTGTTTTCAGAACCAAACACTCCAATCATTTCAAAGTTAATTATCCCCTTTCCTCCTTTGCTTTCCTGACCACACCAAATTTTGAAATTTAAGTGTTGTGATTACAGAAGTAAGATGATTTTTAAAAAAAAACTTATTATTACTTTTTTTACAAAATTCCCCAAAGACAGAAAACTCTGGGTTTTGACCAACTTTTCCTTGGACTTGTACACAGTGAAATTCCCACACTCAAACCACATTCTGATGTGCTTGTGTTTGGCATACACTTATTCCTATGAAATGCAGCTATTATCGTGACACCACTGCTGAAAGCTCCTATTCAGTCTGATGAACCAGCCCTGCTTAGAAGAGAGCTCGTTCTTCAAAGAATTTACAAAGAGACAGAAGGGGAAATAGTTTATAGAGTCTTACAGGTGAGACACATAGCCGTGTGAGAATAAACAGGTTGCTACACAGCTGGAAAATGAACCTCAGAGGTCTTAGCCAATCACCTTCATGAGGAAAGCAACCTCCTTACTCCAAAGATACAACAGAAAGGAGAGATACTTCAGTTGGCAAGACTACCATTACAGTTCCTGTCTGAAAAAATGCCTTCTAACCTCACAAACACCTATACTGCATAGGAATACATGAGACTGGGTTTGTCCACTCACTGGGGAAAAAAATAGAGCAGAGTAATTTGTAAAAGTATTGCCACAGTTTGCAATCCAAACACAGGCCCACGGTCACAGCTAACCAGGCCTCAGCTGTAACGCAAGTGTTTCCCATCAGTCTCTCCTAGCTTGCTGGAAAATCAAGAACTTGAGTTCTTTTTAGGACTCCAAAAATATGCTGCACAATAGTACATTATTTCCACTTTAAAAATCTTGACATTTTCAGGGGTTTTAAGGTTTGATGTTACAGGTTTATAATTGTAGCAATCATTCTGAAACATTCTTTGGGCAAACAAAAGAAGCAATTCGGGGGTGAACATAAAAAAAAAAAAACAAAAACGCAAGCTGCTGTATTAAACAAAAACCAAACCCCACGTCACTAGTTTCTCTCTTATCCACTGTAGCATCTGTGTTCTGACTATAAAACCCTGGTGGTGTGATTTCCTGAGCCAAGCTGGCCTGCCACACTAGAGAGCCCCTACGCAGCGAGGCAGAGATGTACCATAAACAACCAACAGATCTGCAAATAGGTACAGCACTGATAGATTTTAAGGACAGAAAAGAGGATTTGTGCTAAGTCCATACGACCTCCTACATTACTTAGACCACGGGACTCCTCTGAATTATTTCCATCTTCAAGATCAAAAGGTGATACGTTGCTTTGAGGCTGAAAAAATGCCCTGCTTTAAGATCTCCCAGCAATGGCCAGCAAGCCTTGGTACGCCGCCCCACCGTCACAGCGCACTGTGAGGCTCCTGCCCAGTAGCAATAACTGTTAAGGGGAAAGGGCTTGTACAACACCCACCCCCCCCCCACGAAGCACACAGTTCAACAGCAAGTGCTAATGGAGAATCAGAAGCCCCTTTGTCTCCTCTCTCCCTGCCAAGCTGTCTGCCTCCTTTTTACCTTCCGCATTCAGCATCTCTCCCTTTTCAATTTTTGAGGATGTCACCTCTTAACCTCTTGAATGAGCTACATAGGATAGAATATCTTTCACTGAAATGTGTGTTTCCAACCCCTTAAAGACTCCTGACCGGACCATCTGTGGGTTTTTAACAACTTTTTTGAACTATCTATATTAGAACTGGCTAGAGGATGCCAGGATCATCCAAGCAAGTGCTAAACCCAGTGAGTTTATATATAATACATATTTTATATACATAATATATAATATATATTGTAATATATATATATAATATATAATACATAAAATAATATAAATTAGTTTACATATATAAAATCAAATAAATTTATCAAAGGAGCTCTACTAAAGACAACAGGCTTAATCTCTGGGATACATTTACCTCTCTGGATTTCTAGTGCTAAACGTGGCCTTTTACAGATTTTACAATCTTTATCATACAAAGAAAGTATAATATTTTAACATCATAGGCTGTATTTAAGTGAACAGTTTTTCAGGCATCATCAATCATTTCAACGTAGAGTTATCAGAATTGGGCTCTTGTATCTTCTATTTCCTATACCTGAAACATGATACACATACATATTTAGGTCCAACTTTCCAGCGCACAAAGACCACTAATGAGATTTCCCTCTAACTAACAAAGAGCATTTTTACTCTAATGGTTTGAGATTAAGAAGTAAATTTCAGACATCTTCCCTGAAAGCTACTAGGAAACAAAAAAAGTAAATACTACGCATCTTCAATTTTTTTGCCACATCAGCACATTAGAATACCCTATTTGAACTGAGAGTGATGCATGTTCACATGCCTTGTATCAATCTGAAGCACAATCGATAATACATGCACATATGGAGCAGGGGGGGATCAGCTGGCAAGAAAACTGTAGTTTTAACAGAAAGTTGGGTAAAATGTTTAAGTAATACTCCAAAATACCAGTCAGTAAGAAAATTATGGTTCGTTGTGTAAAGCTAAAATGGTTCGCATGACATTACATTTAAGTTAGTTGTAGCTACCCCATAATAAATCCATAGTTATTAATCACAAATTAATCCTGATTTAACAAAAAGACAAATATTCCCATCAGCTAGCGCATTAACTTTGTAGTGTACAATTCCAGCCATTAATTGAAACTCAGCGTGGATTATTATTTCCTTCTAATCCCATAGCACACAGAGCAAAATGGGATGTTTGTTAGTACCCAACTTTTTCAACATTAAACAAAAGATATCCTATCTGTTGAAAGGGAGAGCATCTCAAGGAATTGCAAACACTGCTTACTTACACATGAAAATATTATTCTAGTGGGGAAGTCTCAGAGCAGAACTTGTAAAAGAGGTGTACTGAAATGTAAAAGCAGATTTAGGAGAGGGAACAGTGCAAAAGAAGTGGCAAGCAACCGAGATGGATGAACAAACTGACTTGGAAAAAGGTGAGCTTTGAGCAGGGATCAGTACTGACCAAAAAATCAGCTGAGCTCTGCAGTTCTGATTCTGGAAATTCTACCTGATAGGAATAAAGCTGGTATAGAGATGGTCTAATTCATTAATTTAATGTTAAATAATTTTCAGCAATTGGAGAATTACGAATAGACTGAACAACTGCTCTGGATCAAAAAAATGAGTGATACCCAAAGTAATTCTCTTGCACGCCCATCAGACAAGTGGTGATGGATGATCTGGAAGCACCTTTCAGTAGGCCCCGGCATTTCGTAACATCAACTCTTAGTACAAAGAGTCATCGGAGCTATGGTAGGTGAAGAAGATTCAGGGTAAACAAGCTGAGAACCAGGCCTTTTTTGACTGTCCCACACCATCAGACAAGAGGTGGTACCCCAGGGCCGCCCTCCGCATGTGGCCAGTCTCACCCGCTAGAGACATAAGGGCATCATCCCTGCTAACCAGGTCCCACCAGAACACACCGGTGGTGATGCCAAACAGCAGCATGAACATGAAATAAGCTGGAGAAGCAAGTTACACAACCAGTTCTGAACATGCTAAAGGGAAAAAAAGAAAAAAGGGGGTGGGGGAGTGGTGTAACCACAAGTCCCAGGGAGCCTGAAATACGTAACAGATAGGAAGCTTAAAGGGTGAAAACGGTAGACTTGGAGAGCAATAATGTTTGGGGATTTTTCCAAGAGGAGTCAATTGCTAAGCTACAACATTCAGATGTAACGAAAACGGAGCTTTTTTTTCATCCAAACAGGAAAAAAGTGGGGGAGGGAAACAGATGAAGGGGAAAAGAAAAACACATTTGTCATACAATACAAGTAGTTGAAGTATTTTGGGAACAGATTTGCCATCTCTCAATTAAACATGAGGCAGCATGACTGTGCTTTCATTGCACAGTAGTTTCCACTATGATAACAAGTCCAACAACCGCCTCATTGTGGACCATGCAGAAATGAGAGGGACTCCCACAGTGCATATTAATGACCGACCTCTGATGTAATCGGGGGGGAAACAGCACCCAACAAAAATTACAGTTTTCACTGCAGCATGGAAGACAGTTCTTGCTGCCAAATAGAAACCATCAGGGAAGAATAGCTGAAAAAGCAAGGCTCAACTTAAGGTATACATACTACACGTCTTCTATACCCTCAGAATATACCTTCTGTGTGAAAGACACATCTCCTTCTCTATTTTTTTTTTATGCCTAATAAAGATTTTCCTGAGTTCATGCCTAAGAAACCTGGTGGCAGACTTCACTAAAGACAAGGATTTTCATTCCTTTGCCAACATTTTTTTGCTCCAGCTTTTAAGAAATACAGAGAACTGCCTGCTACAGCTTACAAATGTTTCCTCTGCTAAAAAGCGCAACCCTCCTTACTCAAATATGTAGCCAGAAACAAGCTTTCATAAGTATGATATACTCCATAATCCTGAAAATACTTGTGGTTGCTGTAAATGTTTTCTCTCCTAGTATTAGCAAGTCAAATTATATTCGACTCTATGATTAGCCTCTTTTGCACTTAAGAAATAGGAATTCCAACTGAGTTGAAAAGCAAAACTAGGTTTATTGGAGCACAACCTGTGAAAATTTTCAAATGATACAAGTAGAGCATAAAGACACCTCGCTATGAACACTGGTAATTTTATTTCTTCTGTGGGACAATCAGGCTGGTTCTGATTAAACTTAATTTACTCTGAAGTTGAACCCGTATGTGACTGACCTCATATTTTAAGAGAAATCATGAAACACAGGTAATCTTTTCCTCCTTCCTTTTTAGTTGCTAAAATCAGTTATCAAGGACTGGCAACGGGCATGTGGTGACAATGAAACAGAATGTTTTCAGGTCATGATAGTTCTGATACAAGAGATACCATACGGCATCCCTGTGAGCAGAATCACCAAAAAGGTATGTGGATGCACGCTGGGTTCGTCACCACAATCAAATACTTAGATCAATAGCTCTGACATAGTATTTATTAACAGCTTTATTTATTAACAGGGCTGTCAAAGAAAATCAGAGCTGCTCCTGTACCTGTCGCTCCTTCCGTGTGCTGCCCAGCAGAAGGGGCAGCCAGCCTGCATCTGGCCAGGACCCACTGGAGGTTGTGGGTGCACGGACAGCACAGCTCCTCATCCACCCTTCCTATCATTGCTACCTGCCTTCTCCAGAACATCACTGGGCAAAACTCTGGGCAGCGTGCCTTCTGAGTCCGCCTCGGAAGCGGTAAGCCCTGCTAGGAAAGAGCTTCCAGAGATCCCCTTAAACCACACAGATGCACTAGCTGATATTCTCCACAGCTCATGCTTATTCCAGGGATTTTAGGCAAACTCAGCAGCTGGGGTTTAGTTTTGATTGGAGCTGAAGCATCTGTGACAAGTCCATCTACTCACACTACTTCTTCAATATTGATTAAACCTCGCTAATTTCTGGTTATCACATTGCTAATAGGCCTAGAATCATGGCACAGTGGAATCTTCTAGATTGCCGTTGCTGCTTATTGCACCAGTTGTTGACCTTACTGCTCTTCTCAGGATGACTCTAGACGCAACACAACTGGTTGGTTTGTTTTTTTTAAAAAAAAGAAAAAAAAAAAAGAGCAGAGAACATCTTGTTTAGGAATAATCTTCATTTCTGCTGAGTTTCAACACAAATCAGCTGGCTGCTATTTGAGAGCTGCATGTGGGATGTGGCCATTCACTGATGACAACCATGCTGTCCTACATCTGTCCCTCTTCTAATGGCAAGTATTTCAATACTCTGGAATGTCTGGTTGTGTGAAAAGCAGTACAGAAATACAACTTGACCTTATTGTTATTGTCATGAAACTAAAATTAGTCCTTCAAAGCTCACTAGCAAAATTACTCAATAAAAAGACCCATTGAAAGGATATTTCCACAGATAATCAGATATGGCTACAGGCTTAAAATCTGTGTGACACCAATGAGTTTCTTGCAACAATCAAAGTGATGCTTTAGTATTGATGAGAGATCTCATGAATAATCTATTTAGCAGCTGTAATGAAAGAAAAAGAAAGTCTGATGTTAAAGGAAATGGTGCTAGAAGAAACAATGCCTTCGATTTCGGGGGGGGGGGGGGGGGTGTAGGTTTTGTATTTGTTTTTTAATACATTTCTTAAGAGTATTATTATATCCTGCTAAGGAAATGTCTGCTTATCTGAAATGACTAAGTACCTTCTACACTCACAGGCATTGCAAAGAGCATCTCCAACCCCTTCGCTAGGGACACTTACAAACACACCGAGAATGAATTAATACTGGACTGCTCATGTCTGATCAGTAAGCACAATCTGCCTTGAACAGCACTGACCTTGAAATAAATATAAAACTGGGCCCGATCCCACATTCCTTCTGTACTCGGAACTCCCATCGAGAGCAATGGGAATATTCACAGCAAAGAGACGACGGGACTGAGCCCCTGACACTGTTATATTCCATGGCACTGTGCTGTTCGCTGACACGTGGTGACTTTCCAGGCTCAACTCTGGCAGACAGCTCCAGAACGGGATGTTCACAGAAACACCTCACTTCTACTTGTGCGTAAGATAACAACAGGCTGAAGTCCACAATGCTGCCAGGTCAGAGGATGCTCTTGTTGAATTGGTCCGTATTAATGCAAAATATGTGTAAAAAACCAAGTATTTTCATTTTCTACACAACAAGGAAAAGAATTACAGGCACCCACTGAACTCATACTTTGCCTTTGAAGCTAACCTGGAATCTCTGGCCCTAGAAAAGAATGTGAGCAAGACAGTAGAAAATATAAATATGCACCCAGCATTGTGACTTCATACCTAAGACTGAAACAACGCAGTGATAAGATTGACAGACTCTTTTTCCTTAGGTTGTTGAAAGTTTTTTTTAGTCAGTTAGTCAAACGTTGCAACTCATTCTGAGCTGTAAGTTTAGAAGCGCATACAGGTATTAAAACTGTAGCGTTGTCTAGAACTGTCTGTTCTTGGGCTATTATAATAGAAAAGGTATCATCAGAAAATACCCACTAGGCCAGGACTTCCCTGGGATTCATTTCCATTTTTCTGACTCTAGAGGAAGAGCAGTGGGTGACCCCAAACACCTTTTCCAACCCAAAGAGGAATGTTACCACCACCCTTACAACTCCATGGAACGTATCGAAGTTCCTACGCTGTATGACTTTTCCTTTAGAAACACTCCCTAGGGAAGAAAACAAAGCGATCAAACAAAAAATCACCAGATACAGTGCTACATTAGAAAGAAGACATAGAATATTTCACACTGCCAGAAAACAAGACCGCCTACATTTTTAACTCTGGGGTGACAGGATTCTGTCTCTATTTGCTGTACACTCAGTATGTTTCATCAGCAAAATGAAAGCCATGTTTATGACCGATTTGTAGACCAGCAGAGCTGGAACAAATCATCAATGTTACAGCCTAATCCAGCCAAGAGTGCAAATACTTACATTAAGCAAGTATGTGCTTAACCACTGCCAACAACTGGCAGGGCTCATTACCTCTGAATATTGTGCTGCCCATCTATAACTTACTTCAGATAAATTATAATGAGTACCTGTAATATACACTGCCTTACTCCATTCTGAATTCTGCATGAGCTTTGCTGCCTGCTCTCTCTGTCCTGGACAGGGTGGAAAGCTGACAGCCAGGTGCAGACCAAAACTTAGAAGACACATCTATAAATCACACAGGACACTCGAAAGCACCAAACGGCACCCACCCAAACAGTGACTTCAGAACAGTGAATGATCTTAGTGATCAGATTGCCACCTGATGGCCACAGCTGAAATACAATAGAAAATCAGAAACCTCGTCCCTACTTGGACTGAATCTGTCTGGACTTGGTTATGAAGCCCAGTTTCCACAAACTTCAAGCACTTTGCAGCGCCAGGAACTGGCATCTCATTTCACATGGGCTCACGTTCTTTAGGACGCAGGTCTTCTGCAGAGTGCTTTGCAAACGCCAGCATCAAAATAAAAAAGTCAAGGTGTCCAACGAGACTCCACTATTCAGTTCATCTAGGCATGGTTTCCCAGTCACTCCACTGGTGAAAGCAACCGACTGTTGGGAAGAGAGTTCACCTCCAAAGGCACATTTCCCTCAACACACAGGGAGTCTTCAGAGTAAAGGAAAGAGTAGCTGGTGTTAGTAACACCTCACAGAGTTTGCATATGTAAGCCAAAGACCTAAAATTCAGTGCAAGACCATCTCTGGAAGCTAGTCTAAATTATTTGGGTCTCCTTCCCCCAGAAAGGATGCAAATTAGTGCCAAAACTGGTGACAAGAATTATTGCTGTTTCATTAAGGATGGGACTGAAGCACGAGATGTTTCACAGCCATACAAAAATGGCTTCTACTCCATCCACAGACAATATTCACTTAATTGTAATGGCTGTAAAGAAACAACAGTAAAGACTAAGTTACTTAAGATTCTCAAGTCTGTCACACAATTTCTTCTATCCATTCATTGCAAGAACCTTTCTCCTCTAACTAAGCTGTACCGGTATCTAGAGCATCTGCTGGTGGATGCAGGTCAGAAAGCAACACATTCAGCAACCCAGCCGAAGTGCCAAAAAGCACCCTCCTGCACACAGCTGCAGAGCCATGCTCCGGAGGGTTCCATACAGCTCTAACTCCCACAAGAGGAAAAGTAGATTCTGCTTCAAATGAACGTTTAGTATTTCTTTTTTTTTTTTTTTTTCTTTCATTCATTCATGAAAACCCTTCATCTTCACAAGTTTCATACTTGAAAAAAGACACGCAATAAACGTACAGGGAGGGAAGTGGTCACAAATGGGAAGTGGTTTTGCCAACATGCCCCTGTGCCAAAGGAGTGCCACACGATCCGATGTGACCTTTGAGAAATTACACTACTAACACAATCCTCTACTTAATTTTTTAGTTTAATGGGCACTGCTGCTATATAAATTGCTGTGATTATGCCTATTTTTTCCTCCATGGATGCTGAACGTACCTGGAAATATCCAGCTTGAAATAATATTTTTCTTCCCTTTGGTTAGCTCTAATTTCTGCTCCCCCCCCAAGCCTTGTGCCTTGAATAACTGATGACACTAATACATAAAACATTGTAGACATATTTCTCAGTGGAGTAAGCCTCTTTCTCCTTTAGAACACATCCATAGGCTTTCACAGTCTCTCTAGCTTTATTATCTGAAAGCACCCAAAATGTTACAATACAAAGGAACTAGGGACAATCAAAATGGTTCCAGGTAAAGGTCTGGTATTTCATATCCCCTGCTCAGGACAGAATGGTTGCACAGTTGCAATAGGCCAAGTCACAAGTTACTGGCTTTGTTCCAACGGCCAAGCCAACCAGCTAAATTCCACTAAATAGGTGTGCATATAAAATTCGATTCAGATTCTGCTAACCTTAAATCAGAGGTGACACCAGCACACACCCTCCTTACCCAGCTCTAGCAGACATTCAAATGCACCTCTTTTAGCCTGTTGGTCTGTATTTTCCCTTAAAACACTGCAATTATATTTTACTTACACACTACAAAGCACAGTATTTCAGGAATGCTCAAGAAGCCGGAAGATGCTGATTTTGTAAAAAGGATCCTGGCAATGAGTGCTCAGGTAACACAGTCCTGACAGATCCAGCTGTCCAAAAATCCATTTGCCAATCCCACTGTACCTCAGTCACGTCACTTTGCAGCAATTAACACCTGTTCTGACAAACCCATAAAAATCGTGCCATCGCAAAACACATTTCCAGGACTATTCATAGAAATTTTTATTTATGCAAGTCATTGAAATTAAGTCCAAAGGAGACAAAAGTT
Organism: Falco punctatus; assembly: GCF_963210335.1. Classification (NCBI taxonomy): domain Eukaryota; kingdom Metazoa; phylum Chordata; class Aves; order Falconiformes; family Falconidae; genus Falco; species Falco punctatus. The sequence continues at coordinate 106,578,486 of NC_137582.1, forward strand.
TTAACACATCTCCTGTGTAACATTTCAGAAAAGAGCAAACTATTTGCACTTCTCTCACAACAGGAAACTTTCACTGTTACTGCTGTATTTCGGTGTCCTAGTCTAGCATACAAATCACTCCATCTTTGCAATCAATGTTTAAGGGTGTAATACTTGAAACTTCCCTGAACCTCTGTCTAATGTAGAACTGCTGTGGAATACATTAAAAAACAATTTAGTCCTGGAGAATACTAAGAACTGCAGAGTTATTCAGAGATGGAGAGACAGTGAGGGATGAGGCAGAAGGAGACAGGACGAATGAAAAGGAAAAGGACTATGATAAAAATTAACTATTTGCAAATATAACACCTTTCCCATGTTTACTTTGTATATTCATTTTTCAAGTTTCCCATTTATGGTCTGTTCTGCTTGATTGTAACTGTACCTCTCAAAGCAGATTCAAGTCCTTTTATCAAAAGGAAACAGAAACACCTTACATCAGAAGTGAGCTGTAAGAACAGAAGATGACTCACTACAGAGCAGGAGAGTTAATCAGACGTCTTTTTAGATAAACATCCTAAAAAATCAGTTGCTTCAGAACTTGGCTGTAAGAAGAACAGGTATTAAGAATTTAAAGTGCCTTCGGTTTTAAGTAAAAAAATATAAGTGTTTTTTTTTTATTAAGGGATTTCTGCTGGCAGAAATGAAGAATAAAGCTCGAAACAGTATTTCAATGTGTTCCTTAATATGCATTTTCCTCTAGTAAAACCAGCAGGGAAAGTGTCCAAATTACTCTCCACTAAATGCCAGTATTATATTTCCAGTAAAAGTCTAGTTCAACCAGGCATCAAAAATATTTCCATACAAGATCCTTTCAGAATCAAACTTAAGAGAATGTTGTTGTCAGTAACTACACTTCACCTGATCTCTCTGTATTCAGCATTTTGTTTTCTATTGGAATTTAAGACAATATTTCTACAAATTGTGCTATGTTAAAAAATTAATTCAATGCATATTTGGCTGCAGTAGATAAAGTAGGTTCTTTTAAGCAAAAAAAGCTCTACTATCTTATTATTAAAGCCACTGGAAAAAATATTAGCCTTTGAGATTTCTGTCTCTAAACTATTTACAAAATAATAGCTCCAATGAAGCGTCACAAGAAATGTACAATGCATTACACATACAGTCATAACAAACATTTGTGAAGAATCTATAGAAATAATGTAACAGAAAAATGCAGAAAGGAAGAGATGAAAGCCTAAAGAAAATGCTCCACTTCGTAAAGAAAAATCATAATTGCTTTTCAGTGGCTTGCTTATTTTTGCTACAAAATACCTCCCCTTTAAAAATCTATAAAACTATAGAAATGGTCCAATTCTACGGAAATTTCTTTCCTGGAAATGTAGTAAAGTGGAACTTTAAAAATGACTGCAAGTTAAATTTTCTGCTAAGAGAAATGTTACCTATTTAGAATAAATAAATAAATGCAGTTAGACTAGCTCTCCAAAAACTATCAAATGATGCTGGATATTTCTCTCAGTCCTGGATGTCAAACCATAGAACAAGAATAAAGCATTTGTAAGTCTCCAAAAGGAGACCTTGCAATTGGAATTCACATCTTTGCCAAGTGCTTTTCGGCTGTTGTCACCGTCTCATTGTCATTCAACTCACTGTGGGTTCCCCAGGGTCCAGAACAGGAGTCCTGGCATTATTAACATAGCAGATTAATAGCAGTGGGAAAAGACATTTTCACAAACATGCTAAATATTAATATTAATCGATAACAATTTATATTTCCTAACATGAGCCAGACAAACATACCCCAGGCATGGAGGAGAGGAGGGAGGGCAGAGCAAGGAAAGGGACAGTGTCAACAGACTATACAGAATAAAAGGGAATCAGTGAATCAATGCAGGACAGAGGACTGAGCCGTGAGGTGGGTGTCAAAAGCAGAGCTCTATTTTCAGAGGCACAGAGGCACACATTTAATGCCACAATATAAGTTGGATTTTCCATCCCTGGCCAAAAAAAAAATCCAGTGAAGCTCACCAATTTTATATCATACAATAAACGGCAGAGCTCTGCAAAAACAGTGACAAATTGCTTCATACTATTTTTACCATCCTGAGTAACACTGCACTCCACAAACCTGATTTTCCTCAACACTCACAACTTTATATAGGTTTTTTTTAAACTCAGATATGCACAAATTTACCAAATTTCTAGATTTCTATTTCAAGCTATTTTCTACCACCTACCCTTTCTATTTTAAAGCCAAAAACTTTGTAAAACTTGTTGCATTTTTTTGAATGGATTAGCCTAGTCAAGTTTTTTAAAATTCAGTCTTTGAAAGTCATCATCTCACATACTTTTTAGTTAAGAACAGCAGAAG